>NW_026988414.1:9195000-11595000 GCF_030222135.1 Aotus nancymaae
TGTCACACCCTCCTGGATTGCCCTCAGTCTGTAGGAAATGGTGGAATGTGTTCTAAATGCCTGAGGGTGACCATTAGAAGGGCATGATGTGGCAGAAGGGGCCCAGGCTTTCAGGAAAGTCTCCTCCTCCTCCTCCTCTTCCTCTTCTTCTTCCTCCTCCTCCACGGTTCCTCCTCCTCCTCCTCCTTCTTCTTCCTCTTCTTCTTCTTCTTCATGGAGTCTTGCTCTGTTGCTCAGGCTGCAGTGCAGTGCTGCAATCTTGGCTCCCTTCAACCTTCCCCTATCGGGTTCCAGTGATTCTCTGGCCTCAGTCTCCCAAGTAGCTGGGATTACGGGTGCATGCCACCACACCTGGCTAATTTTTGTATTTTTTATAGAGATGGGGTTTTGCCATGTTGGCCAGGCTGGTCTCAAACTCCTGACCTCAGGTGATCCACTGCCTTGGCCTCCCAAAGTGAGCCACTGCACCCGGCCAGAAAGTCACTTCTTATCTTTGAGCCCAAAGACAAGTTTTCCTGTATGTAAAGTTGGATCATAATATCTGCATCACCAGTTGCTGTGGGAATAAAGTGAGATCAGGCAAGGATCTGTTTCCTGGCAGGTGCTCAGAAAATGATGGCTGTTATGATTTTTGAGCACAGCAGAGGACAGATGGTCACATTCATGAGTTGCCGGTATGGGTGATGCAGTCTGTCCTTGGTGGGGTCCTGCCCTCAGGAGTCACTAGCTGAGATCCTTTGCCCAGTGAGAAGGGCTCGGAGTGCCCCCTGTACGTCACGGTTCCGGAGGCTGTAGATGACGGGGTTCAGCATGGGGGTGACTACAGTGTACATGACAGTGGCCGAACGGCCCTGCTCTGCCTCGTATCGGGCTGTGGGCTGGAAGTAGACTGCGATGACTGTCCCATAGAAGAGGCTCACCACAGCCAGGTGGGAGCCACAGGTGGACACAGCCCGGAGCCTCCCGGAGGCCGAGGGCAACTGGAGCACGGCAGCTGCGATGGCCCCACAGGAGGCGAGGATGAGCAGGAAGGGAGTGACCACCACTGCGGCACCCTTGGTGAAGATGAGCAGCTGGATGTGGTGGGTGTCGGAGCACGAGAGCCTTAAGAGAGGCTGGTGGTCACAGAAGAAGTGGGGCACTTGGTGGGAGGCACAGAAGGACAAGCAGGCCATGAGCAGGATACGCAGGAGGGAGTGGACGTGGGACACCAACCATGCCAGCCCCACCAGGGCTGTGCACATGGCCCGGGACATCCTTGTGGCATAGTGGAGGGGGTGCTGGATGGCCACGTAGTGGTCATAGGCCATGGCAGCCAGGAGACAGCTATCAGTAATCCCCAGGGCAAAGAAGTACATTTGGGTCAGGCAGCCAGCCAGTGAGATGGAGCAGTCATGGGCCATCAAGTTGGCCAACATCTTGGGCACGGTCACGGAGGTGAAACAGAGGTCAGCAAAGGACAGGTGGGCCAGCAAGGAGTACATGGGTGCATGAAGGCCTGGACTGGCCCGGATGGCAGCCACAGTAAGTCCATTACCCAGGAGGCCAGCCACATACAAGAGCAAGAACAGCACAAAGAGAGGCCGCTGCTGTCCAGGACTTGTCGTCAGTCCCAGTAGGATGAACAGGGTTCCCTCTGCAGACTCACTGGCAGCATCCATGGCAGGCTGGTTATTCGCCTGGAAGCTCAAGGATTCCTTTCTATTGACGGGTCATCTCCCTGATGTCTGAGAGAAAAGGTGAGGAAATAAATTGTTCAAGGCTTCCTGGCCATGGGAAAAATGAAGGGTTTAGAGTCAGTTAGCCCTGGCCCTACACACAGGTGTAACTGTGGGCAAGTCATTTCACCTCCCTGAACGCCTTCCTTTCTGGGCCTTAGACTTTCAATCTGTGAAATAAGAGAATTGAAGTACCTCATCTTCAAGGTCACATCCAAATTTGATAGTTTGTGATTTAAGCAAAAATAGAACAAAAGATATCGCACAAGATTTAGATCAGAGAAGGAGGAAAATATGAATGAAAAGATGAAACAGAGAGAGGTTTAACACAGAAAAGATCTGACCAGTGGACATTTATTTTGGAAAAGAAGAATGAAACAAAACCAAGATGGAGGAGAGAAACATAAGAAAGAAACTCTAGGAAAAAATCTAAAAAGCACATGTTTACATTGAAATGAATATGAACCCACAGCAGCTAGACACACAGTGGAACACCGGTAATGAAGAGGAGAATCCAGCACTTCCTAAGGGCATGGGGACAATGAACTGATGATATCCATATAATTAGATTGCCATCAAATGTTTCAGTTCAACAGTAGACTACAGAGCACAGTTTAACAATATTCAAATTCTGAAGAAAAATAGATTTTGAACTTAGAGTTCTCCACTGAGCAAAAATGTTACTCAAGTGTGAGTAAAGAATACAGATATTTTCAGACTGAAAAAAAAGAACAAGTCTGGGCACGGTGGCTCACGTGTGTAATCCCAGCACTTTGGGAGGCTGAGGTGGGTGGATCACCTGAGGTCAGGAGTTCGAGACTAGCCTGGTCAACATAGTGAAACCCTATCTCTACTAAAAAAAAATACAAAACTTAGCTGGGCGTGGTAGTGGGCACCTGTATTCCCAGCTACTAGGGAGTCTGAGGCAGGGAAATCGCTTGAACCTGGGAGGCAGAGGTTGCAGTGAGATTGCACCACTGCACTCCAGCTGGGGTGACAGAGTGAGACTCCATCTCAAAGAACAACACAACACAACACAACACAACACAACAACAAGAGAATTTGAATGACTCCTCAGATCCCTGAAAACTTTCCCCATGACATCAAACACAGAGCACCAAGCAGATGCACCTCAGAGTGTGAGAAACTTATCTGGACAGATGGACACATTGGCCCAGGCACAGTAACTTGACTCTGAAGGACAGAGGCGACTTGTTTTCAATGCCTTAGTTTTTTTCTGTTTGAATTTCATTGCAGAAATCTTGGGCAATTCTTTAAGAAGGGAATTGAAGTAACTTGGAGGAATTTTAGGGCACAGGTTTGCTGAAGACAATGCTGAAACCATCTTTACAGGGAAATTATCATTTAATTTATTTCCACATCATTCTCTATTAAAAAAAAAATCAAATGAAGGACCTCCCTACCCTATTGTATTCATTTTTTTCCCTCCATTGATTAAGAAGAATCTTCTGACTTTCGCTTCCTCTAAAGCATCTTTTCTTAAGCCCCCAATTATTTCTCACTTTCTGAGCGGGGAAGAGGATCAGGGCGATTGGGTAGGATGGAAGGGGAAGCCTGTTCATAGAACTGCTTTTGGGAAATGAACCTGCTCTTACCTGTGTCTAAATTGGTCCCAATAAACATTCAAATATACTAAGATGGTTGTATAAACATTCAAATGTAGTTGCAAACACACACATGCAGGTACACAGACATGTGCATCCTCAAGCTGGTCTCTGCAAATACATAGGCACCACCAGTCATATACAGAGTTGTGGAGCCAGCACCTGCATTCACGGCAAAGTAGGCAGACAACCATTACCTCAAGATTCAAAAGCCAAGATCAGCATGCACATACACACATGGCCAAGTGCCATCACAAAATGGCACTAAGGCCAGAGAGTGACAATCATTCACATACTATATAGTGCCATGCATAGCTGCTGTGACCCATCATGCACATTCATGTCTTCATTGACTGCTTACTGAGTGTGAACACTCTACCCGTGCCCATCCACGCATGCCCAGTCACACCCAGTCCCCTCATTGATCATACAATCACATCTCTGAACACAGCCTCACACCTTCACATACACGGATGCACTCATGTAGACTCACGGTGGATGACGGCAGAGATGTACCACGCTAGAGGGGCATATGCACATACACACTGCCTCCCACCCCCTACAATGAAACCATTGGGCAGTGATGGTAATACACAATCACAGTCTTGCAAACAACATGTATTCTCATACTCACATGTCTGACTCGTGTACACAGTCACACACAGGAAGACAGATCTGCACCCTCTGCAGCCTGGCCCCTTATCCCCAAGTGTACCCTCTGGGTTCTGCACATCACAGGAAGGAACAGCAGCAGGGCCCAGGAGTGGCTTGACACTGGAGAGTCTGAGGAGGGAGTGATTGCCATGCTTATGGGGTTTAGAGCCCGGGGAGCACCTTAGCTTTTCCCCAGAGGCAACACCCTCTTCTCGTGGCCTTCATCCCTGGGGCACAAGGCAGGCTGGCTGTGGGGCTTGTTATCCTTCCTCTTTAGGGACCAGTTTGATGGAGGAGGAGGTGATTGGCACCACCTCCAACTCAGGGGACATTCAGGAGCCCTGTGCATTGCAAAGCTGCTGCTCCTCAGCCCCTGTCTTGTGAAGATGAGAGAGAAGGGTCAGGCTGACCTCTGAGCCCCAAGTAGAGTGACCTGGGGATCCCAGGGTTTACAGCTGTAGCTACTGGAGCCAACCCTCCTCTCACCTCACCTGTCACCATCACCTCATGGTGGCTTCTTGTAGGATGTGTGGAGTTTGGGAGGAATTGTGCCTCTGGTGACTGTGGCAATCACAGCCATTATCAACGATCTCAATTTGTAGAGCTGTGTTTGTGAGAGCGATTGTGTCTCTGTGCAACTCCATTTGTCCGTGAGCTTGGATGTGTGTCTCAGTGTGCAGCTGCATCTGTGTCTGTGTGGGTGGTCGGACCTACAAGAGTGTTTCTTTAACAAGAAATATTTCTTTTTTTTTTTAATTTTACTTTAAGTTCTGGGATATATGTGCAGAAAGTGCAGGTTTGTTATGGAGGTATATATGTGCCATGGTGGTTTGCTGCACCTATCAACTCATCATCTAGGTTTTAAGCCCTGCATGCGTTAGGTATTTGTCCTAATGCTCTGCCTCTGCTTGCCCCTCACCCCCTGACAGGCCTCTGTGTGTCATGTTCCCCTCCCTGTGTCCATGTGTTTTCATTGTTCAATTCTCACTTATGAGTGACAACGCGTGGTGTTTAGTTTTCTGTTTCTGTGTTAGTTTGCTGAGAATGATGGCTTCCCACTTCATCTATATCCCTGCAAAGGACATGAACTCATGCTTTTTTATGGCTATATAGTATTTCATGGTGTATATGTGCCACATTTTCTTTATCTAGTTTATCATTGATGGGCATTTGGGTTGGTTCCAAGTCTTTGCTATTGTAAATAGTGCTGCAATAAACATATGTGTACATGTGTCTTTATAGAAGAATGACTTATAATCCTTTAGGTATATACCAAGTAATGGGATTGCTGGGTCAAATGGTATTTCTGGTTCTAGATCCTTGAGGAATCGCCACACTGTCTTCCACAATGGTTGAACTGATTTACTTTCCCTCCAACAGTGTAAAAGCATTCCTATTTCTCCATGGCCTCACCAGCATCTGTTGTTTCCTGACTTTTCAATGATTGCCATTTTAACTGGTGTGAGATGGTATCTCATTGTGGTTTTGATTTGCATTTCTCTAATGATCAGTGATGATGAGCTTTTTTTCATGTTTGTTGGCCACATAAATGACTTCTTTTGGGAAGTGTCTGTTCATATCCTTTGCCCACTTTTTGATGGGATTGTTTTTTTCTTGTAAATTTGTTTAAGTTCCTTGTAGACTCTGGTTATTAGCCCTTTGTCAGATGGGTAGATTGCAAAAATTTTCTCCCATTCTGCAGGCTGCCTGTTCACTCTGATGATAGTTTCTTTTGCTGTGCAGAAGCTCTTTAGTTTGATTACCTCCCATGTGTCAATTTCGGCTTTTGTTGCCATTGCTTTTGGTGTTTTAGTTATGAAGCCTTGCCCATGCCTATGTCCTGAATGGTATCGCCTAGGTTTTCTTCAAGGGTTTTTATGGTTTTGGGTTTCACATTTAAGTCTTTAATCCATCTTGAGTTAATTTTTGTATAAGGTGTAAGGAAGGGGTCCAGTTTCAGTTTTCTGCATATGACCAGCCAGTTTTCCCAAACCATTTATTAAATAGGGAATCCTTTCCTCATTGCTTGTTTTTGTCAGGTTTATTGAAGATCAGATGGTTGTAGATGTGTGGTGTTATTTCTGAGGTCTCCGTTCTGTTCCCTTGATCTATATATCTGTTTTGATACCAGTACTATGCTGTTTTTGGTTACTGTAGCCTTGTAGTATAGCTTGAAGTCAGATAGTGTGATGCCTCCAGCTTTATCCTTTTTGCTTAGGATTGTCTTGGCTTTATGGGCTCTTTTTTGGTTCCATATGAAATTTATAGTGTTTTTTTTTCTAATTCCATGAAGAAAGTCACTGGTAGCTTGATGGGAATAGCATTGAATCTATAAATTACTTTGGACAGTATGGCCATTTTCATGATACTCATTCTTTCTATCCATGAACATGGAACGTTTTTTCCATTTATTTGTGTCCTCTCTTATTTCCATCAAGGAGTATTTCTAATAGGAGATTAGGCCTTTATTGAAGGGATATGTGTTTCTGTGTGTGTATCGCAGCATGAGGAAACTAAACCTGTATGTACCACTCCAGGTGGGAATAGCTTTACAGAACACTGTTGGAACAACCAGAAAGAATGATTCTGAATATATAAAATATAAACTTCCAATGATTTACTATTGCCTCTTCAATAAAGTCTAAATTTCCTACCTAATATTGAAACCATGGAGTGTTCTTCTCACTCCCTAATTTTCAATCTTCAGACTTCCCTCTGCTCCTTTCCCAGCACATCCTCTCAAGCCAGTTAAATTGCTCTCCTTAGAGTCTTCTGCTCATGCTGAGCTTATTTCACCTCCATGCCTTTGTATATACTTGCTCCTTGCCCCTCTGATGCAATTTCCTTCTTCCCTCAATTTCCACTCATGTTTCATGGCCCAACTTATTTTGTGCAATGAGTGCCCCATCCTTCCCCATCTTCCTGTCCTCACTGCCTGCTTTAATAAGTGGTGTTGAAGGGAAATACTTTATCAGAATTGGGCACGTTCTTCTGGGCATCTCACTTTAGGAGGGGTGATTTGTCTCTCTTCCTTAATTCTCCAGGTTGGGTTCTGTTACTGTCTTCCAATCCTTTCCCTCTTGTTTCTTTTCTCATCTATCAAGTAGGCCCAGTATAATAGCCTGAAACTTGGTATTTCCTCTAGTTGATTTCTAGGATTTGCATAATTATCGTATCTGGCTGCTAAGTATGTGGAAGGAGCCATGGCCAACATGTAGGGCCAATGTGATGGAAAGGTTCTTATCCCTCTGGAAACTTTCCATTGATTGTGGTGGCTGCTGTATGTCACAAGAGTCCAAGAACCCACAAAAAAGAAAAAGGACCATAGAGAAGATCTTTGAGTCTAAGTGTTGAATTTTGGGCGAGTCTTACATTCACAGTCCTCAGGTTGCCAGCTCTTTTGATAATGCCTCTAACTTTTGTCGTGGCGCCTGAGTTGCTATGGTGATAGGAGGCAAGAGGAGTTGGGGAACTGGGAGAGAATGATCAAGCCTCATGATAAGAGAAGGGGTTTTATTTTATCTAACTCTTTTCAAAATGTGCTGAATTTGGGACATTGCCCCTTTTCTCTCAAGATGCTGCTTCATCAGGAAATGGGATGATCACCTATCTTAATTTGCCCAGGACTGAGAGTGTCTTGGGACAGGGGACTTGGAATTTTAAAACTGGGACCGTTCTGGGAAAACTGGGGTGAGTCAGGAAACCTGTAAAGTTCTCTAAGATTTGAGCAGATGATCTTGTCCACATTCTCCTTTTCATTAGCCTGGGACCTCCCAGAATGCCATAGTTACCAAGAGGGAGGGTCTTGGTCCTGGCAATGAGGGGCATCTTCTTCCCAGGGAACCAGGTTGAAGGTTTCAGTTTTCCTGCAGTCTAAGTGCCAGGTGTTTGATTTCTACCTGAAGGGAGAGTATAGAGGGGCAAGGCCTGCCCCTGGCTAGGGCCCAAGGAAGAGACTCCATGGGCAGCCTGTTGGGTGAAGCATATTTAAGTCTCAGACCTTTCCCACCCCTGGCCTCGCCTCAGCCATAATCAGGGGAACTGGAGGGGAGATCAGGTAGGAGCTGACACTTAAATCTGGCCATGCTCCACCTCTTCTTGGAGGCTGTTGCCTGTAACTCCCAGGGTCCACTCCTGTCCGCTCCTGCAGAGAGGGACTTCCCAGGCAGAATGCAGTATCTTGGACCTTGCCTATGTGTAAATGAGGAATGGAGACAAAAGAGATCTGTCAAAATTGTGAACTCTGCATGACTGAAACTCCCAAGAGCACTGGGTCTGGGAGGTCCCCCATGACTCAAGGCTTGGGGCAGTGTAGTTACTGTTGCCCAAGATGTCAGGGTTATGACATTCCCTCTCCAACTCCAACCCTACCTCAATGCTGGACTCTTAACACAAAACAGTCGTGATAGTAATCCTACCCAACCACATGCAAATCCATGCGTGCTCAGAACTCTGAATGCAACTGAGATTCACCAACAACCAACCCCTACCCTTAGGCTTTAAGTAACATTATTTATAAACCCAACTATATCTGAAAGTGGCCACAAGCATGCCAATTTGATACCTAAAATATTGTTATGTCTAAATTTCATCTAGATCTGATCCTAGCTTATTTGTACTAATATCCAGACTGTGATTTAAACTTTCTTTTTCTTTTTGAGATGGAGTCTTGCTCTGTTCGATTTCGGTTCACTGCCACCTCTGCCCCCCAGGTTCAAGCAATTCTCCTGCCTCAGCCTCCCAAGTAACTGGGACTATAGGCGTATGCCACCACCATGCCCAGCTAATTTTTTTGTGTTTTTAGTAGAGATGGGGTTTCACCGTGTTAACCAGGATGGTCTTGAACTCCTGACCTCATGATCCACGCCTGCCTGGGCCTCCCAGAGTGCTGGGATTACAGGCGTGACCACCGTGCCCAGCCTCTTAAACTTACCACAAACATTACCCATATACCAACTTAAGTCTAATATGAACTAAACTCTAACTCCAATTTAATTTAGCAATACAAATGAAATCCGAACTCCAGTCTTATTTAGTCTCCCACTCTAACACTAACCCTAAAATAATTCTAACATTTCTGTTAGAAATTATAACAGAATCTTGTTATCTAACAAGATTCATCCAAACTCTTAAATTTTTTCTTTTTTTTGACATGGAATCTCATTCACCCTGGCTGGAGTGCAGTGGTGCGATCTCGAGTCACTGCAACCTCCACCTCCTGGGTTCAAGTGATTCTCCTGCCTCATCCTCCCTAGTAGCTGGGATTATAGGCATGTGCCACCAGGCCTAGCTAATTTTTTTGTATTTTTAGTAGAGATGGGTTTTCACCATGATACTCAGGCTGGTCTTAAACTCCTGACCTCAAATTATCTGCCTGCCTTGGCCTCCCAAAGTGCTGGGATTACAGGCATGAGCCACTGTGCCCAGCCCTGATCTCTTTCTTTTTTATGGCTGCATAGTATACCATCGTGCCCAGCTTATTTTTAACAATTTTTTTTTTTTTTGTAGAGACGGGTTGCCCAGGCTGGTCTTGAACTCCTGCCTCAGCCTCCCAAAGTGCTGGAGTTACAGGCATGAGCCACTGCACCGGGCTGAACGTTTATGTTTTGAATGTTGAAGAACCGGAGGCAGTGCAGCAGCAACATTAGCCTGGTCTAGGCTCTGGCTCTAGGTCTAGCCCTGGATGAGCCCCAAGTCTTTTCCTCCCTGCTATAAGCTTCCATTTCCTCCTTTATTGTCCCTTAAACAATGACAAGAGACATCCAAGCCAGAGGAACATCCCATCTTTACTGACAGTGACTGTGGCCAGAAAGAGCATCCTCCTCATCCCCTCATAGTCAGACCTACCCAGCCTCCCTGGACCAATCACTGGGGCCCCTGCCCTGGACAGCGGAATCGGCTCCAGGTCCGCCTGAGGGCCTCCTTGACCTCCTTGTTGCGGAGGCTGTAGATGAGTGGGTTGAGAGCCGGGATGGCCAGGGTATAGAACACAGAGGCCATCTTGTCAGTGTCCAGGGCATAGCTGGAGCTGGGGCGCAGGTACATGAAAATGAGTGTCCCGTACATCATGGCCACAGCTGTGAGGTGGGAGCCACAGGTGGAGGCTGCTCTCCGACGGCCCTCGACTGAGTGCATGTGGATCACAGCCCGAGCGATGAAGCCATAAGACACTGTGATAGCTAACACCGTGGCTGTCTGGATGAAGCCACAGATGGCGAAGAGAAGGAGTTCGTTGAGACTGGTGTCACTGCACGAGATGGCCAGCAGTGGAGGGATATCGCAAAAGAAGCTATTGATCTCCCGGGAGTGGCAGAAACTCAGGCGGAAGGTGAGGGTTGTGTGAACAAAGGCGCTCACTGCCCCACCCAGGCCCGAAGCCCCCAGCAAGGCCAGGCATAGTTGCGGTGACATAGCTGTTGTATAGAGAAGCGGTTTTCTGATGGCCACATAGCGGTCATAGGCCATGGCTGCCAGTAAGCAACACTCGGCATCAGCCAGACCTGCAAAGACAAACATCTGGAGAGCACAGGCTGCGTAAGGGATGGTGGCTCGGGGCAGCAGCAGGTCCACTAGCATCTTGGGACCAATGGCGGAGGAATAGCAGGCATCCAGCAGGGAGAGGTTGGCCAGGAAGAAGTACATAGGTGTGTGGAGCCGGGCATCCACGCGGATCAGCAGCGCCATGCTCATGTTTCCCAGCAGGCTCACCAGGTAGACAGGCAAGCAGGTCAGGAAGAGGGCCACACGCAGGTCCTGGCGATTCGTGATGCCGAGGAGGATGAATTCAGCAGGGGCACCCGTGGCCCAGGTGAGGTTCTCTGAGTTCATCCTACTGGACACAGACTGAAAAGAGGCAAAGCAGGAGGGAGATGAGAGAAAGGTCAAGGCCATGGCCAGGGAGAAGAAAGCGTCGTGTACTGGGAGTTAGGCTGACTTGGATTTCAGCCCAAATGTGCCACAAAATTGCTATGTGACCTTTGGCAAGCCACATTACCTCTCAAAATCTGTGTTTCTAACTCTTAGAAGTCATTGCAGAATGAGATGGAGTCTCGTTCTGTCACCCAGGCTGGAGTGCAGTGGTGCAATCTCAGCTCACTGCAACCTCCACCTCCTGGGTTCAAGTGATTCTCCTACCTCAGCCTCCCAAGTAGCTGGGACTACAGGTGCCTGCCACCATGCCCAGCTCATTTTTGTATTTTAGTAGAGACAGGGTTTCACCATGTTGGCCAGACTGGTCTTCAATGCCTGACCTCAAGTGATCTGCCTGCCTTGGCTTCCCAAAGTGCTAGGATTATATGCATGAGCCATCATGCCCAGTCTTTTTTTTTTCTTTTTCTTTTAAAGAGACAAGGTCTCACTATGTTGCCTAGGCTGGACTAAAATTCCTGCGCTTAAGTGATCCTCCTCCCACCTCAGCCTCCCAAGCGGCTGGGATTATAGGCACACTCTACCACCCAACAGGAGTCTTGTCTGTCTTACTGTTGTTATCTACAGCACTGACAGCATTACCTAGCACATAGCTGGTGCTCAAAAAAGATTTGTTAAATGATTGAATGGGATGATATTTAGTGTACATCCAATGATTGAAACCTCTGTGACTCTGTATGCATTCTCCTCTCCAGTTTTCCAGGTAAGAAAAGAGACAATGGAATGGACAGAAATAGTCTTCAGACTCAAAGGCATCTGGCCATGGGTTTTGAGCTTTGCTGGGAGGGACATCTTTCCTTTGGACTAAGATCTGAGAAAGGAGTAGCCTGGTATCTTGAGGAAACAGCGGGGAGTGGAAAGAACAGAGAGTATGAATATATTCCTGGGCTGAATTCTTGGTCTCTCTGAGCCTCAATGTTCTCATCTGTATAACGGGGGAAAGCTGCAAGGATTCAATGAGATAATGCACGTAAAGCTTCTCTCACAGGGCCTGGCACACACAGGCATTTAACAAAGGCCCTGTGAATGGAAATAAATTGAGCTGCATGCTTTGGCTCAAAACTGGAAGGAAGCAACTTTATGGCAATCTAAAGTGGTATAATTCCCAGAAGATGCAATGTTGCTTCACACTCCTGCGCCTGGCATTAGTTCTCTTTGCCTGGAACTCATTTCCTCCTTTTGTGTTTGGTAAAAACTGTCTCCAAGGTGAAGCCTTCCCTGATCTATCCCTTAAAACTAAACATTTTTCTTGTCTGTGCCCTGCTGCACTGGAGCATACAGTAGTTCCCCCTTATCTATGGGGAATACGTTCCAACACCCCCAGGGGAGTGTGAAATCACAGATAGTACTGAACCCTATATATGTGATTTTTTCCCCTATACATTCATATCATGATAAAGTTTAATTTATAAATTAGGCATAGTAAGGGATAACAACAATAATAATAAAATAGAACAATTATACCAATGTACTATAATACAAGTTATGTGAATGTGATCTCTCTCTCTCTGTCCCTCAAAATATCTTACTGTTTGTAATACATACATATATGTGTATATACACACACACATCTACACACACACACACACACACACACACACACACACACACATATATTTGAGACGGAATCTCACTCTGTCACCCAGGCTGGAGTGCAGTGCTGTGATCTCGGCTCTCAGCTCACCGCAACTTCCACCTCCCAGGTCCAAGTGATTCTCCTGCCTCAGCCTCCTGAGTGGCTGGGACTGCAGGCACATGCTACCATGCCCAGTTTTTTATTTTTTATTTTTCTGCTTTTAGTAGAGATGGGTTTTTATCACATTGGCCAGGTTGGTCTTGAACTCCTGACCTCAGGTGATCCGCCTGCCTCAGTCTCCCAAAGTGCTGAGATTACAGGCGTGAACCACTGCACCTGGCCTGTTTGTAATATTTTCAGGTCACAGTTGATTGCAGGTAACTGAAACTGCAGAAAGCAAAACTGTGGGTAAAGGGGAATGATTACTGTACATCTCTCATGGTGCTTCACCATTCTATTGCAAATATCTTTTACATGTTTGTCTCTGTGAACTTTGAGCTCCTTGATTCAGCAGTCATTCAATAAAGATTCATGGAATATTACTATGTGCTAAGAATGCCCCATAATTCATTTTTGTATCTCCAGGGTGGGGTATATAATCAGAGCTCAAAAAACATCAGTTGAGTCCATAACACAGTGAACAAGAGTATAGATGTTAGCAACAGGCACAGATGCTTTTGAGCGCTAGTTCCACAACTTTCAGGTGTGTCACCTCAGGCAAGTCACTTCACCTTCCTTAACTTCAGTTTCTCTTTGCAAAGTAGAAATCATAGTATCTCTGTTGGAGTGTTCTAAGAGGCAATGGATGTGCAGGAAAGGGCCTGGAGCTGAATAAATGCTCCTTACCCTCCTTTTAAGAGAAGTTTAGATGTTTGGGACTTACCTGTGCCCAGTGAGGACGGTGAAAATCTCCTACAAAGCACAAACTGGATGAAAAATGTTGACAATATCACGTTGGTGAGGCTGTGCTTGTGAAAATGCAAATTGGGACATTTCCCACCACTATGCATGCCCCAGTGTCTTAGCTACTCAGTTTGCTATAACAAAATGCCAATAGACTGGGTGGTTTTAACAACAGGCATTTATTTATCATGCTTCTGGAGACTGGGAAGTCTGTGGTTAGGGTGTCAGCATGGTTGGGTTCTAGTGAGAGCCCACCATCTGGCTTGTAGATGGCCACCTTCCTACTGCATTGTTACACGGTGGGGACAGAGAGACAGAGAAAGCTCTCTGGTTTCTTATAAGGGTACTAATCTGATTACCATGCCACCATAATGACCTAGTTAGGTTTAGACCTAATTACCTCCCAAAGGCTCCATCTCCAAATACCATCATGTTGGGGGTTAGAATTTCAACATGAATTTTTTTGAGATATAAACATTCAGTCCATAGCACCTGGGAATTCCACTACTTGGTGTTTACTTTTGAAAACCCTCTCATGCATACTGAAGGAGACAAGGGAGAATGCATTCCTGGACTATTTGTAACAGATAAACTATTTGTTAGATAAACCTAAATGTTTATCAGTAGGCTCATGGGAGTTAAACAGGAATGGAGTCAACCTCTATAAATAATATAGAGAAATCTCAAGAACATATTGAGATCAAAACATAGTGTTCATATGAAAAAAATCTCATCATCACTGGTCATTAGATAAATGCAAATCAAAACCATATTGAGATGCCATCTCATGCCAGTTAGAATGGCAATCATTAAAAAATCTGGAGACAACAGATGCTGGAGAGGATGTGGAGAAAGAGGAACACTTTTACACTGTTGGTGGGAGTGTAAATTAGTTCGACCATTGGGGAAGACAGTGTGGCGATTCCTCAAGGACATAGAAATAGAAATTCCATTTGACCCAGCAATCCCATTACTGGGTATATGCCCAAAGGATTATAAATCGTTCTATTATAAAGACACATGCACATATATGTTCATTGCAGCACTGTTTACAATAGCAAGGATGTGGAACCAACCCAAATGCCCATTAATGATAGACTGGATAAAGAAAATGTGGCATATATACACCATGGGATACTATGCAGCCTTAAAAAAGGATGAGTTCATGTCCTTTGCAGGGACATGGATGAATCTGGAAACCATCATCCTCAGCAAACTGACACAAGAACAGAAAACCAAACACTGCATGTTCTCACTCATAGGTGGGTGTTGAACAATGAGAACACATGGACACAGGGAGGGGAACATCACATACTGGGGTCTGTTGGGGGGTAAGGGTCTAGGGGAGGGATAGCGGGGGGTGGGGAGATTGGAGAGGGATAACATTGGGAGAAATAGCTAATGTAGGTGACAGGGGGACGGAGGCAGCAAACCACTATGGCATGTGTAGACCTATGTAACAATCCTGCAAGATCTGTACACGTACCCTAGAACTTAAAGTATAATAATAATTAAAAATATATAAATAAATGTTCAGAAAAATATACAGATTGATGAAAAAACTCAAAGCAATAATACATTTTTTAATGTATATGTGTATAAGACGTACTGCTGGCTGCTTCAAACAGAGATGGGGCTCCAGTTAAAATACCCCAGGGCATTTCAGAGGATTTCATAGCCTTTGCCCCCTGCCATATCAGAGCTGATCCTTCTTATCTTTTAAGATTTAGCTTAGGGGTCATCTTTATGGGAGCACCCAACTACCCAACTTCTGTCCTGGAACTCCACTTACCAGTCTTTCTATTCCATCATTATTCCATTGTACAATTACCTACGTTTATCTCCTCTTACCTGATCAAGCATCTTAAGATCTGGGCCTATGCCTAATTCATCCCTCTGTCCATAGGCATACAGGATTTTAGGTATCTTCTCCCTTCTTCTTGGTGTGTCACTGGTAGAGGTCAGACAGCCTTCAAGGGTACAGAAGCAGGGAGTTCCAGCTCTACTCAGCTGCATGTTCTCCAAGAATGAAGTCTGCTACTTGGCTGAAGTTCTGCACACAGAACTCAGTTGGTGGCCAACCCCTTTGTATTCTAGTCTGTCCACATGGAAAGCAAATGCCACTCACCTTTACCAAGTGAGGAGCAGAGCTGCTTTGAGTGCCTCTCTATTTCTCCATCTGTAAAATAAGGACAATGAGACTTCAGGACTTTTAAAGTACTTTGAATGTTTTGGGTATGAGTACCTTCGAACTTCAGTTAAGTAGGTGTTGTGTAGTGTGTGTGTTTGTGCAAGCACACAGAACGTAGAATTAATTCTCCATTAACGTCTCTCTCTCTCTTGCCTTACTACCCAGGAGGAGCGATATTGACATTCTAGGTTTTGTACATCAGTGTGGGACTTGCTAATGAAAGAGGAGGACTCAGGTTTTCACAAGGAGCAACTTCTGCGTTTGCTCTAAGGTGCTAATCAATGCTAGAAAGGAACTGGAAAATGTCAGCTTCCTGCACTTCTAAGATCCTGATTCGATTTAGCCTCTAGTTGACTCTCTTGTCTTTTTGAATCGTTCCAACATTCCTACTTCTGTCTGACTCCACATCTGTCTTTCAGTCCCTGGGATTAAATCTTATGAAGTCTGTCTATGTATCTATTTATGTATGCATGTATGTATTTATCAATCTGTCAATCACTTAACAATCAATCCATTTTAAATTATATACTCAACAAGCATTTATTAACTACCTATTATGGGACAGGTACTCTATGAGCACAAAGGATACAGAGGTCAATATGACACATCTGTCATTGTCCTCATGGAACTTTCAGGCTGGTGGGAAGAGAGAGCTCTTAATCAAATAATCACACACATATAATTACAAAGTAACATATATATGATCTGAAGGAGAGGAACACATTTCTCTCTTTCTCCTCAGCTTACTGAAAGGCATATGATGCCAATCAATGGAGTGATTTGTATGTGATCGATTGATGATTGCATGCACACTCTCATTTGATACCTGTCACATCCTTAAGAAGCAAATACTTTCATAACTACTCACAGATGAAGAAATCCAAGCCCAGAGAAGGGACTTTTGCTTTTGAGGGTGACTCTGTTCCCACCCTCTCCTTTTGTAGCCAGTGGGCCATCCACCTGTTGTGCCTCTGCAGTACCTTATGCTGGTCCACTTCTCTCCAAGGACTGCCATGTCCCTGGTCCAAGCCCCACTCATGTGATCATCTGTGAGCTCCCCAGCTGGTCTCCATGTTGACCACATCTTCCCCTCTCCACTCTGCTTCTCAAGCCTTGTCTAAGCATTTTACTCTGACTGTGCATTAAACAACTCTGAACACTTTGCAAGGGTCTCCATAAAAACACTTTTCTAGCATTGTTTCTTCTGTGCAAGCCTTTGCTTGAGTCCCATCTCCTTATTATTCATTCTTCTCCCCTGTCTCTAAGGCTAGATTTATTTATTACTATCTTTTGAAACTCTTTTGAAATTATTGCCCCTGTCTAGAATTATTTCCGCTCCCCCCACCATATTAGTTTGTTCTCATGCTGCTATAAATAACTGCCCAAGGTTGGGTAATTTATAAAGGAGAGAGGTTTAATTGACTCACATTTCCACATGGCTGGGGAGGCCTCAGGAAACTTACAATCATGGCAAAAGGGGAAACAAACATGTCTTTCTTCACATGATTGCAGGAAGGAGATGTGCCAAGCAAAAGGGGAAAAGCCCCTTATAAAACAATCAGATCTCATGAGAACTCACTATCATGAGAACAGTAGCATGAGGGTAACTGCCCCCATGATTCCATTACCTCCCACCAAGTCCCTCCTATGACACATGGGGATTATGGGAACTACAACTAAAGATGAGATTTGGGTGGGGACACAGCCAAACCATATAATTCCCGTATTCAAGTTCCTAGCTAACACTTTTTTTTTTTTTTTGTGATGGAGTCTGGCTCTGTCACTCAGGTGGAGTACAATGGCACAATCTCTGCACACTGCAATCTTTGCCTCTCGGGTTCAAGTGATTTTTCTGCCTCAGCCTTCTGAGTAGCTAAGTTTACAGTCATGCACCACCACACCCAGCTAATTTTTGTATTTTTCGTAGAGACGGGATTTCGCCATGTTGGCCAGGCTGGTCTTGAACTCCTGACCTCGGGTGATCCATTGCCTTGGCTTCCCAAAGTGCTGGGATTACAGGTATGAGCCACTGTGCCCAGCCTCTAGCTAACACTTTTATGTCCAATTTAATTTGTGTCTTCTCTATGAATCTATAGCCAGCCATTGCAATCTACTTTGGCTGAGTATTAAGGGACTTGTGATATTTTCTGCCACAGTATCACTTTAGTTTCATGCATTCACCACCCCAAGAAGTATTCACTTTTAAAATGAGTTGAATTCTGCTATCGAACATAGGCTGCCATCAAATGGAGTGGTATAACGTAGTCTCATTGGTTGGAGCCATTAGGCGAGAGATGGTGAATTTGTATTAAAGATGATGCTATGACCCCATCCTGTGAGCAAGGCAGACATGGCTAGTCAGTCATGCTACTCCTTCTCACTGAGCTCAGAGTAGTCTTAGAATCCTTATCTCAGTGGTTGTGGAAGTCACTGCCTGAGGGTTGGGATTGGCAGGAGAGATGTATCATCTTTGTTGTCTTTTAGTTAGGTGTATGCCTTCTTTGGGATTCAACCTGCCCTTGTTCAATCCTGAGTTTTTCACAACATTTTCCAATAAAAATATCTTTAAAAATTAAATTTAATATTAATAATAAATATGAGTACATCCTTAGAAGTTAGTGTTTTCTACTTTGCCCTCTTTTGGTTATTTATTTTTAGGAGCAATATAATGCATTGTATAAAATTTAAGAGGTACTAAAGGGCATTTAATAAAAAACAACTCTTCCTCCCACCTTGCCTCTGAGTCCTCTATTCCTGCTCTCTAGAGGGGACAGTTGCTAGTTTCTTGTGTATACTTCCAGAATTATTTTATAAATAGACAGACTATATGTATATATTTATTTTAAAACTTGTATGTTAGCATATAAATGGAAATACTAAGCCAGAGTATATGCACTCTATTTTATTGATATTATCAAACTGCTCTTAAATAATGCTATACTAATTTATATTTCCACTAGCAATACATAAGAGTACATGTTTTCCAACATCCTCCATAATACTGTTTTCAGACTTTTGTTTTTTATTCTAAACAAAATTTTATGTAAAACAACTATTATTTTCAAACACTATTAACATCTTAAAATGAAAGCATAGTTATTCACTATATCTAACCCTTTGCTGGGAAATACAGATTTTTTGATCTTTGCTAAATGATATATTAAAGTACCTCACTGTAACCTTAATGTACATTTATCTTATTGTGAATGAGAATGAACATTATTTCATAAACTTAAGAATTACTTTTATTTCTTTTTTGTGGATTCTCTGTTCACATTCTTTGCCAATTATCTGTTGAATTTTTGGTCTTTGTTGCTATTAACTAATTAATTTTTTTTTTGAGATGGAGTTTTGCTCTTGTTGCCCAGGCTGGAGTGCGATGGCATGATCTTGGCTCACCACAACCTCTGCCTCTGGGGTTCAAACGATTCTCCTGCTTCAGCCTCCCGAGTAGCTGGGATTATAGGCATGCCCCACCATGCCCAGCTAATTTTGTATTTTTAGTAGAGATGGAGTTTCTCCATGTTGATCAGGCTGGTCTCAAACTTCTGACCTCAGGTAATCCACCCACCCCAGCACTCCCAAAGTGCTGGGATTACAGGCGTGAGCCACTGTGCCCAGCAATTTTTTTTTTTTTTTGAGACCGTCTTGCTGTGTTGCCCAGGCTGGAGTGCAGTGGCATGATTTCGGTTCACTGCAACCTCTGCCTCCTGGGTTGAAGCTATTCTCCTGCCTCAGCCTCCCAAGTAGCTGGGATTACAGGCTCCTGAGACCATGCCTAGCTAATTTTTGTATTTTTAGTAGAGATGGGGTTTCACCATGCTGGCCAGGCTGGTCTTGAACTCCTGACCTCAGGTAATCCACCCACCTCAGCCTCCCAAAGTGCTGGGATTACAGGCGTGAGCCACTGTGCCTGGCCACATATGCCTGACTTTCTATCTCCTGCAAAATGTACTGAGTACAGCCTGGCCCAGTCAGGATCAATGTATGTTGGCTTCTAGCCTTGATTTCTCCCCCACTGCTGCTACCTCTTAAGCATTTTCTCTTGGCGATGCAGCTGGCGGGTGGCATGGCTGGGATTCCCACTTGGCTCTTCTGACCTCAGCTCCAGCTGCCTGTCCCTTTACTTCTCTTGTTAGGGATATCTTTCCTTGAAGGTAAGAAAACTGAGTTCCAAAAAAGAAAAGAAGAGATTTGTCTCAAGAGACACAGCTATGAAGGAGTAGAGCTGGGGCTTGAACTCAGATCTCCCAGCTCCAAATCAAATTCTTTCCTTAAATACTATCTCTAGGTGGAAACCCTAATTAGGTCTCTTAATAGATTACCAAGCGAGTTGTTGCCACTGTCTTTCCTCATCTTTAGATTGAGCAGTTTGGATTGATCAGTGGTTCCTACTCTACTGTGTGGACTGGTGTCATTAGAATTACTAGTGGAACTTTGTGAAAAAATACATTGCTACACACAGTGCCCAGATATCCTAAACAATTGATGCAGAGTGGGCCTTTGAAATCTGTAGTTGAAACAAATGTTCCAGGTGATTCTGATATGCAGCTGATTTGGGACTCCCAAGCAGTGCTTCCCAACCTTTAGTGTGCGTAGGAATCAGCTGGAGATCTTATTAAACGCAGTGCCTGCCTCAGGAGTGGCTCTCCGAAAATTCTACATTTCTAACAAACTCCTAGGTGTTTGCTGATGCTGCAGTCTGGGCACCGCTTTTATGGTAAGACCCTAGGTGATATTGGACGGTATTTCCAGCTTTCTGGAGGGTTCCTTAGCCTCTTCCTGCCAGCTTTCTGATGAACTCTGTCTTGACTTATCCTCTGCTCTCCAGGCCCCAGTGTACTCATGAACGCACTGAAGTCCGGTGAGGCTGGCCTCCTGACTTTTCTCAATATGTGGCTTGCCCTTTTCTTAACGAGCCCAGGTTCTTAGATCATCCTCCCCTGCACACAGACGTTTAATGTATCTTGGTTCAGACAGCAGCTGCCGTCATTGCAATGGCCTGTGGTTATGGGATTGTTAGGACATACCCAGAGAGTGGAGGTGGGTGGGTTCTTTCAGCAGAGCAGTGTCAGTGCAGGCTCTGGGGTGAGACTGGCAGAGAGAGGTAGCAGGGACATGCCCAGGTAGGAACAGGGGGACTTATAGTCTTGTGGCCCCTGAGGGAATGGCTTTTTCTGTTTTCTTCCTGCCTCCTCCTCCTTTTTCTGCTGTCCCAGAGTCCATGGAGACTCTCTCCACATCCTTTAGGGCCCTTGTGACAGCTGATGGCAGGGGAATTCCAGGATGACTCACACTTTGGTGCTTGGGGAGGTTGGAGAAATTTGGCTGAGTGGGTCCCCAGGCTCTGTGTGGGGAAGACAATCATATTCCTCAGCGAGAGGAGGCCCTTTGGCTCACCTACCTCATCCATTCTTTAGGACTCTGTCTTATATTTATTTACTTATTATTATGCACTAGAATCTTTGAAGCCCTTCTGCACAAACCCACATTCTTCTTGCGATTCTCTTAATACGTCACAGTGGTCCTCTTGCCTTGAATGTCTTGCCTCTTCCTTGTCTACCTGGTAAACTCTGAGTTTTACCAGCTGGTTGCAGAAGCAGCTCAAATATGACTATCTGCAGGGAGCCTTCCTGCCTCTGTGACAGGGTTACTCTGTCCCTCTGTGCATCTTTGAGATGTGCATCTAATAGTATGAATCTGAGACAGGTAAGGAGACAGATGGTTGTGTCTGATGCTGCCCTAGACTCAAAGCAGCCTGAGGCCAGGGCTCAGCATGGAGTAAGTGCTCAGGAAATTAACTCCTGGAGAAGGCCCAGGCTTAGGTGATTCTTAAAAGATGTCAGGATTAAAAACCACTTGGAATGTCCATCTAGGCTTAAGAACTACTCTCTAAGAGATCAGAATGGATGGCTAAGTGGCTCAGGCAGTGGGGAATTGGGGAATAAATGACTATGGGGTGGGAAGCTGCAACCTGGCTAATTTGTCCTTCATGTTAGCAAAATGTTCTTTAGTTTACATAACTAGCAATTATTACATTCTACTATGTTCTGGGCTTAAGTTTAAGAACCTGGGATACAATAATGAACCAAAAAGCCATGGTCTTTTTTTTTTTTTTTTTTTTTCATAGAGCCTGCAGGGAGAGTCAGGATTAACTAAACAAAAGTATGGGGGAAAGTGTGTCAGGTGGGATTAATGGCATGTGCAAAGGCCCGGGGGCAGGAATGCAAATGGCACATTTGGAGACTTGAAAGAAGACCAGTAGGACTGGAGCCCAGAAAATGATAGAGAGAAAAGTGTGACTGACTCTAGAGATTTTTCATTAAGAACTAAAAATAAAATCCTAAGCACCCCCAACCAGCTGAATGGACCCCCTTCTTGGCCAAGGGCATCCCAGAGAAACCCACAACATGGTTCCTGGCCATGATGGGACAGGAGGTGGGACATGCCTCATTATACCTCCGTCCTTTTGTGGTTTGGACACAAAATGACCAGCATTAATGTTAAAATAGAGATCATAAGAGTGAGGCAACGAACTCTTTGTGGCAATAAGATATAAACTTATAAACAAGACCCAAGGCTACGCCAGGTAGGAGTTAAGTCACTTAAAAGAATCAACTATGTTCTAACTGCCACACGGTTTTTCTTTTTCTCTGGCAGCTAAACAAGCACTGGCCTCAAGATAAACAATATCAAAACAATTGCAGCTCCACCAACCGCTTGGTACTGGCTGACTGACCTCCCCTATTCCACAAGCTATAATGACAGCTTTGATTGAATAAGAGACTGATTTCAGTAATTTTCTCCTAATAAAAGAATACCAACCATGGACTGGTTCTGGCCAGTCCATGGAGGCTGCACACTGAGTGCCTTCATGTCCCTGCTTCACTATTTTTTTTTTAAAATAGAGACAGGGTCTTGCTTTGTTGTCAAACCTAGAGTGCAGCAGTGTGGTCACAGCTCACTGTAGCCTCGGACTCCTGGGCTTAAGTCAACCTCCCATCTCAGCCTCCAGAGTAGCTGGGACTATAGGTACATGCACCAGGCTGGTCTCAAACTCCTGTCCTCAAGCCATACCCCCATCTCACCCTCCTGAGTAGCTTGGATTATAGGCACCAGTCATTGTGCCTGGTTTACCTTTGGAATTTTTTTTTTTTTTTGAGACAAGTTCTCACTCTGTCACCCAGGCTGGAGTGCAGTGGCGTGATCTTAGCTCACTGCAACTTCTGCCTCCTGGGTTCAAGCTATTCTTCTGCCTCAGACTCCAAAGTAGTTGGAATTACAGGTGACTGACATCACACCTGGCTAATTTTTATACTTTTAATAGAGACAGGGTTTTGCCATGTTGACCAGGCTGGTTTTGAACTCCTGACCTCAAGTGATCTGCCTGCCTTAGTCTCCCAAAGTGCTTGGGTTGTAGATGTGAGCCACCACGCCTGGCCTTATCACTGGAATTTTGATGAAGATTGCATTGACTGTAGGTTGCTATGCACAGTATGGACATCGTAACAGTTTAAATTCCTCTGGTCCATAAAAACCGGGTATCTTTCCATTTATTTGTGCCTTTTTCAATTTCTTTCACCAACATTTTGTAGTTTTCAGTGTACAGGTCTATTATCCTCTGGGTTAAATTGATTCCTATAGATTTGATTGGTTTTGATGCTATTGTGAACGGGATTTTTTGTTTGTTTCTTTTGCAGATAGTGTATGGTTAGTGTATAGAATGCTACTGATTTTTGTGTGTTGATTTTGCATCATGCAGTTTTACTTAATTTGGTCATTAGTTCTAATCACTTTTGGTGGATTCTTTAGGGCTTTCTACATATAAATTTACATCATCTGTGAACAGAGACCATTTACTTCTTTCTTTCTGATTTGGATGATTGTTACCTCTTTTTCTTGCCTAGCTGCTCCAGCACTATGGAGCAATGGGATTGCTGAGTCAAATGGTATTTCTGGTTCTAGATCCTTGAGGAATCGCCACACTGTCTTCCACAATGGTTGAACTAATTTACACTCCCACCAACAGTATAAAAGTGTTCCTATTTCTCCACATCCTCTCCAGCATCTGTTGTCTCCAGATTTTTTAATGATTGCCATTCTAACTGGCGTGAGATGGCATCTCAATATGGTTTTGATTTGCATTTCTCTAATGACCGGTGATAAAGAGCTTTTTTTCATGTGTTTGTTGGCTGCATAAATGTCTCCTTTTGAGAAGTATCTGTCCATATCCTTCACCCATGGTGGGTTTTTTGATGGGTTTGTTTGTTTTTTTCTTGTAAATTTGTTTAAGTTCTTTGTAGATTCTGGTTATTAGCCCTTTGTCAGATGGATAGATTGCAAAAATTTTCTCCCATTTGCTGGAGGTCCACTCCAGACCCTGCTTGTCTGGAAATCACCAGTGGGGGCTGCAGAACAGCAAATATTGCAGCCTGTTCCTTCCTCTGGGAGCTTCGTCCCAGAAGGGTACCTGCCAGATGCCAGCCAGAGCTCTCCTGTATGAGGTGTCTATTGGCCCCTACTGGGAGATGTCTCCCAGTCAGGATACATGGGGGTCTGGGAGCCATGTGAGGAGGCAGTTTGTCCCTTATCTGAGCTGGAACGCTGTGCTGGGAGATCTGCTGCTCTTTTCTGAGCTGCCAGGCAGGGATGTTTAAGTCTGCTGAAGCTGTACCCATAACAGCCCCATTTTTCAGGTGCTCTGTCCCAGGAAGGTGGGGGCTTTATTTATAAGTCCCTGATGGGCTGCTGCCTTTTTTCAGAGATCCCCTGCCCAGTGAAGAGGGAATCTAGTGACACAATCTCCCTGCAGAGGCCTTGCTGAGCTGCCATGGGCTTCGCCCAGTTTGAAATTCCCAGTGACTTTGTTTACACTGTGATGTTATAACCACCTACTTGAGTCTCAGCAATGGCAGACACCCCTTCCCCCACCAAGCTTGAATGTCCCAGGTGGAGCTCAGACTGCTGTGTTGGCTGTGAGAATTTCAAGCTAGTGAATCTTCGCTTGCTGATCTTCGTCAGGGTGGGACCCACCGAGCCAGATCACTTGATTCCCTGGTTTCAGCCTCATTTCCAGGGGAGTGAACAGTTCTGTCTCGCTGGCATTCCAGGAGCCACTGGGGTATATTTAAAACAAACAAACAAACAAACAAAACTTCCTGTGGGAAGCTTGCTGTTTTCCCAAACAGCCGCCCAGTTTTGTGCTGGAAACCCAGGGCCCTGGTGTTGTAGGTACTGGAAGAAATCTCCTGGTCTGTGGGTTGTAGAGACTGTGGGAAAAGTGCAGAATCTGGGCCAGAGTGCGGGATACAGTTCCTAATGGCTTCCCTTGGCTAGGAGAGGGAGTTCCCCAGGCCCTTGTGCTTCCCAGGTGAGGTGACACCCCATCCTGCTTTGGCTTGCCTTCCTTGGGCCACACCCAGTGTCTGACCATTCCCAATGATATAAACCAGGTACCTCAGTTAGAAATGTGGAGATCACCTGCCTTCTGTATCAGTCTTGCTGGGAGCTGTGCACGAGAGCTGTTCCTATTCTGCCATTTTGCCAGCAACCCCTCCAATTACTTTTAAACAACTTTGCTTTTGGCCTTGAAAATAATCACATCTTTATTGAGCTATAGTTTACATGTCATAAAATCTACCCACTTAATGTGTACCATTTAGTAGTTTTAGTATATTCAAATGGATGAGCAATTATTTAAAACCAGAATGTTATCATCACCCTCACAATAAATGCTCTATCTAGTAGTAGTCATGCCTCATCCCCACCTTCACTGTACTGCTGGTAAACACCAATCTACTTGCTGTTTCTATGGATTTGACAATTATAGGTATTTCATATAAGTAGAATCAGACAACATATATTATGTATATTTTCTTTCCTTTGGGAGGCTGTATATTCACTCTCTTGATGGTGTCTCTTGAAGCACCAAATTTTTATTTCATATGAAGTCCCATTTGTCTATTTTTCTATCATTGGTACTCTGTTGTCATACAGAACAAAACCATTGTCTAATCGAGGGTCACAAAGATGTGACTTATATTTTCTCCTATGTTTTATTATAAGAGTTTATAGTTTTAACTCTTACATTTAGGTCTATGATAAATTTTGAGTTAATTTTTGGACGTGGTATGAAGTAAAGGACCAACTTCACTCTTTTGCATGTGGCTTTCCAACTGTCTCAGCATCATTTGTTGAAAACACCATTCTTTCCCTATTGAATTGTCCTGACATTTTTGTAAAAATAAATTTAAATGTAAGGGCTTATTTATAGACTCTCAATTCTGTTCACTTGCTCTACATATCTATCCTTGTGTCAGTACCAATATTGTTTTGGTTATTATAGTTTCTGAAGTAAAAATCAGGACATGTCTTTTAACTTTTATCTTCTTTTTCAAGAACGTTTGGCTATTCTGAATTTTATATGAATTTTAGGTTCGGTATATACATTTCTGCAAAAGAGACAGCTAAAATTTTGATAGGGATTGCACTGAATTGAAATGGTTAACTCCAATAGGTTTTTTTTTTTTTTGTGTGTGTGAATTTCTTAGGATTTAAAAAAGACACATCTGCCATTTGCAAATAGAGATTGTTTTACTTTTTTCTTTACAAATAGAAGACTTCTATTTCTCTTCTTGCCTAATTGCTCTGGTTAGAATCTCCAGTACAATGTTGCATAGAAGTGCCAAGACACCTTTATGTTACTCTGGAACTTAAAGGGAGCAGCTTTTGGTCTTTCATCATTATGTATTACATTAGCTATGTTCTTATCACAGATGCATATCAGGTTGTGGAAGTTCCCCTTAATCTATATTAGTTTGTGAGCTTGTAGAAATGAAAGAGCAGAAGGTAGAGCACTGGTTCATCATTTCACCCTACTTCTGGCTCCTGTACTTCACTGCACAATGGAAGTGATGTTAATTTGGTAGGTCAGATGCTACTAAACTGATTGGAATCTGATTTGCAGTAACTTGGTCAACTTTATTATCTCCAAGAAGGCAAGAGACTCCATAGGTGTGTCTTGAAATCAGGAAATGTGAATCTTTTGACTTTTATTTTCTTTTTCAAGAATGTTTGGCAATTCTGAATTTTATTCTGAATTCATCACCTTGATGAATGAATGGATTAAGCTCATTTAATAGAAGAACATTTTTATTCAGTTTTTGAAAGTTAAATAAACCTCACATTACTGGTACAATCCAACTGATCATGATAAATCATCTTTCGTTATGAACTATTTGTTTTACTAATATTTTTGTTTGAAATTTATGAGTCTATATTCATTAGTGAAATTTGCTTGAAATTATTTTTTTTGTGTAATGACTGTCACTTTTGGTATGAAGATTTTGCTTTCCTTCTAAAGGGGGTTTGTGAATGTTTTTTATTTTTTATTATCTGGAAGAGGTTTTTTTTTCCCCACTGTTCAAGGTTTATTGGGGGTTTTAGTTGGTGTAACACTTGGATAGTTGGTTGCATTGTTTATATGTAGATCTTTTTACATTGATGATAATGTACACTACTGATATATATAGTTTACAAAATAAGATCCCTTGGAACAATTAAGTACAAGACATGCGATATTGGATCTAAACACTGAATGTCAAGATGTGACTGATTGGGAAAAAATGTTGGACTAGTCATGTTCAGTGAAGGAGCCAGGAAGTTATATAACACACAGTAAACATCCGTCTGGCTCAAGGGGCAACTGCGGCATGTGCAGCATTGGCAGTGGTGCCTCAGAGGTGGCAGAACTATTTCACACTAACCAGTTTAACTACACAAGATTAGTACCATCCAGCATTGGAATACAGCTCTAGGACTTTACAAACCATTCCTATTTCTAACTTCTGGAATTGATGTTTTTCCCAGTCCATCTCAAAATATTACTGCTTTAATCACAGATCAGATAAAAAGGACAACGTGCACAACTGCCAACTAAAATCCCGTTGTAGCCTAGACAGTGAAATGGTATGACATCAGAAGACTTTAAAATTGCAGCTGTCTTTGGATCCCCCAAAGTGTATTGGCACTCTTCTTCAAATGGGCCTCTTATCTGGAAGAGTTTTTGTAAGATAAGAAAATTAAAAAAAAAACAAAAAAAAAACCCCTTGTTCTAGCCATCTGGTTTGGGAATTTTCTCTGAGGAAAGTTTTTTGAATACTGATTTACTTTTCTTAATGATTATAGATATATTCATGTTTTTAACTTTTTTACACCAGTTTTGATGTTATATTTTTTGTCTATTCAGTCTAAAATATGAAGTTCATTAGCATAACATTATTTATAAAATCCTCATATTTTAATATTTGAAGATATATCACTGTCATTACTGTTATTGGTTGTTTTTTTTCTTGATCAGTTTCACCATAGGGGATACATTTTACTGATCATCTCAAAGAATCATCTTTTGGTTTTTATGACTTTCTTTTTGTTTTTCTGTTTCAGCATTTTTTGCCCTCATGTTTATTACTTCTGATTTTTTAACCTTCCTTGCATTGATTTTACCATTCGTTCTCTAACTTCTTATGATGGGTGCATATCTCATTGTTTTGTAGCTTTTTAAACTTTCCTTACCTTTGAATATATGGCTATAAATTTTCTCTAATGAATGTCTTATTTGCATCCCACATGTTCTGATATGCATCTTATTGGTTGTCGTTTTCATAAAATATTTTTAATATCTATAATTATTTTTCTTTCACTCCCAAATTATTCCTAATGTGTTTCTCAATTCTTAATTACATGATATAGTCTTCAGGTACATGAAACAAAAAGATTTTGAGAAATTTTACTCTTCCTGCTCATTCAAGATGGGGCCATTGAAGCTGTGCTGTACCTGATGTTGACTCCTGCATGAAATTCTTTATCTAAAACCTAAGAAGCAGAGTTGTTAAAGATGCTCTGTGTATGCTCATAGGAAGAGGAACTTCTCTCAGATGAACTATTCTTCAGAGGAGGAGTCAAGGAGCAGAAAGTAAAGTTCTCCCTGGACTTTCTCCTTCAGTTTTTTTGATCCAACAACCACAAATTATCATATGGCAATTTGACAATAAAGTATTGACTGTCCTGATTACCACAATTGACTTAGATGTCAAGAAACCTATGTTCAGGTCTGAGATTCAGCCAAAGTTCTATGTAAAGACATCATGGTATAATAATTATTCATGTCCAACAAGGATTCCTTTCTTTCCACTGACAGTCAGGATCCAATTTTAGTAAATTACAGAGTCTTCTATGAATCTTACAGGGGTAGCATCTCACCAGATCCATGAGTTAGGGCTAATTTCTCACAGGGAGCTCATACCTGTGAAAGGAGACAATGGAAAAAAATAGATTGTACAAGATGGGATGTGGACAGGGCAGGTCACTAAATCCCTGAGATTTGCCCATCTGATTTTAGCATAAGAAAAATAGGGCAAATTAAGGAGATTGAGAAATTCTTTTACCTAATAGCTTGTGTGGATGGGGCAAGATACCTGTACATCTCTGAAAGAGGGTGAGAAGTGGCTTGGGGTGGGGATAAGATGATTGAAAGTGAGACACACTTTTTAGCCCTTTCAGTGATTTCAGGGAGTTTAGGTGGGAGGCAGAATAAATTAGCAAAACAAGAGTGAACTTTGGTTTAGAAGGACCTACTCACAACCCTTTGTGTTCAGCCAAGGACTCTTCTGCCTGAAGGTATCTGTGAAGTTGTCACCTATCCTTGGGAGGCTTTGTAGTTACCACCCATCGGGTCATTCTACTGCTCTTTTCTGGTAATCCCAGTTGAAATAAAATAGCTACTCAGAGTGGCACTTTGAATATACTCCATGATTCTGTATTTCCTTCCAAGGTGAGTCTGCTTTTATATTTTCTGTCATTAGTGAACAAGAATCAGAGTATTCACCTCTGGCCTAGTTCTTTGCCATAATATCTGAGATATCTCGATACTTGAAACTATTGTTTTATTCAGGAAGAACTGAGTATTGATATTAATCAGCTAAAGAGAATGCCGTGGTGTTTTTACCTGGACAATTTACTTTATTTGAATATTAAGTCTCTACAGTTTTTATGTATTAATAAAAAAGACAAAAATATTTTTTATTTTTTATTTTTATAAGTAGGGGTTTCACCATGTTGGTCAGGCTGGTCTTGAACTCCTGACCACAGGTGATCTGCCCACCTTGGCCTCCAAAGTGCTTGGATTACAGGCATGAACCACCACACCCGGCCCTCAAAAAAGACAAAAATAAAGGAGAGTTCTCTTTCTCTTAATCACTGTGGACAGTACAGCCAGGTATAGACTGTAGAGTAGGAAGTCTTTGCTGGCCTGGAGATGGGGAAGATACCATGGAGAAGACACCATAAGTAAAGACCCTGAAGTGGAATATACATGTTCATATGAGAGAATGACAACTCAGAGACACTCAACATTTTTATCTGTTAATAATCGTGTTAAACAGAAAAGGGAAGAAACATTTAAAGAAAGTGAGAGGGATGTGTTGGGAAAGAACTCCTTTAATTATTTATTGTTTTTCTAAACTAATATTTTCTAAACTAAATCACTAAAAAGTAATGTGCCATGAGAAAATGGAAAAAAAGTCGACTATTCAAATAACTCTGAATTGAGAAGAATGTTCTCATTATACAACCAGCAGAAGAGGCCACAATATGATATGATAATATACAAATTGATATGCATATGGTATGATAATGATAATATGAAAGTTGAAAACTTGCTTAGATAAAAAGACCACAAAGTTAAAAGATGAAGAATTAGCTGGGAATATCAGCAACATGAAGCAGATAAGGATATAATATTTTTAACACAAAAAGCAGTGATGCAATTCAATAAAGAGCTCTATCAACACTGCTTGCTTCTCATAACAGGCACTTGCTCCCTGTCCCTTGCTTCAACCATTGCAAGTGCTATTCTCCAATGAGCGGCACCTTTACACAGGTGGGGAAAGCTGCCTACCTGTACTTCCTTCTTCTGGGACCCAGAGGGCTTTAATAGAGAAAGGGAGGTTCCATATCCAGTCCTGCTGTCAACCCAGATTTCTCTCTACCATCCACTTATACCTAGAGTTTTCTTTTCAAGAAACAGCAGTTGTATCACACAACGTTCCCTCAATGTTGCTAGGCAAAAGGCAGATATACAGAAGTCAAATGGAGATAACCCATGTTATAGATTAAGAAAGAAAATATGTTTATAATTATTTGTTTGGCATTTTATCATCAAATGCAAATGCAAAAGCGATTAGAAAAATACAGAAAGGTACTGGTGTAGAGTATTAACAGCAGTTGTCTTTAAATGAAAAAATGATGGGCAGTTTTTTTCCTTTTTCTTAGTTCTTTTTATTTTACATTCTTATAGAATTCGCATATATTGTTTTTCAGTGTGGGCAAACAGAATAAACTAGGGATTAAAAGCAAAAGAATCGATAACTTGTTCCAATAACTAATGACTAATGACTCTCACTGTCAGAGTCTTTAGATCTAAACTGCAGCACTATTTACAATAGCAAAGACATGGGACCAACCCAAATGCCCATCAATGGTAGACTGGATAAAGAAAATGTGGTACATATACGCCAAGGAATACTGTGCAGCCATAAAAGGAATGAGATCATGTCCTTTGCAGGGACATGGATGAAACTAGAAGCCATCATCCTCAGCAAACTAATACAGAAATAGAAAACCAAACACCACATTTTCTCACTCATAAGTGGGAGTTGAACAATGAGAACGCGTGGACACAGGGAGGGGAACATCACACACCAGGGCCTGTTGGATGATGGGAGGTGAGGGGCAGGAAAATATCAAGACAAGTAGCTAATGCATGCGGGGCTTAAAATCTAGATGATGGGTTGATAGATACAGCAAACCACCATGGCACACGTATATCTAAGTAACAAACCTGCACATTCTGCACATGTATCCTGAAACTTACAGTTTAAAAAAAATCTACTCCCAGTTGGGTGATTTTGGGCCAGCCTCCTGATCTATCTGTGGCTGGTTTCCTCTCCCAGGATTATTCTTGTTCTTAGTCCCAGCAAATAGTGTGTCTCCTTGGTTCAGCTTTCTCCATGTAGAGGTTAATCCCTGTGAATGAGCTGCTCCCAAAGCTGGACTTGGAAATGGTCCCTGAAGCTCAGAGTAATTTATCCTTCCAGGTCCTGTTGACATTTCTTGTGATTGGGTGGGACTTCTTGGTCCCAGAGTGAGCTGCCAACTGAGCTTCCTTCTAGAACCAAAGTTGTGTCTGATGTCATTGTTTTTGTGGTTTCATACTCTGGTTTGAATATCTTGAACACCTATCAAGTCTACTTATCAAGTCACCCTTCACCATGGCAGACTTAATGTTTCCCTCCACTTGACTGAACTTCACACAGGCTCTTTCCTGACTCTAGGTTCCTGACCTCCCTTTTCTTACAGCATTTACTTTAGAAAACTTATACATTATTTCTACGCCTCTTGAAAAATTAAAAAAAATTTTAAAAGGCTCTTGCCAGTTTTATGACCCAGGAATATTATTCTTAAGGACCTGGGAACCATCTATTTGAAATGAAATAATCATCTAATTTTAATATTTCAATCATCAAAATTTATTCAAAATTTCATTTCAGTCATTGAGGGTCAGGGCACACCTATCCTCCAGGCTCTGTGGGAGGGTCATGACCTAACTTTCATGGACAATTCTTTGTTCCACATTAAGAAACTACCTCCTGTCACAAAGATGTGAGAGGTTTGTTTTTCCTTTTGGTAAAGACACTTAGCAGAAACAGACAGCCTATGTTCTTTCTCTCACCCCAGCACTTAAATATCCTCCTGCCCTTAGTGTCAGCAGACGATTTCGTGCTGGGTTCCAGTATCTGCTCTGTATTGCAACTGTCTTAAATAAAGTCTTCCCAGCCTGTTTAAATTTGTCCAGTACAATCCAGTAATGATTGCTGACCACCGCCTTTCTCCAGGCTGCAGCTATGTCTTTGACCAGTTGGTCCATTTGCAGTCCTACCAGGTATCCTTCATTTGTTAAACTGTTTGTGATATTGAGCATCCATCTTGCTCTGAATTTGGGTTTTTTAAGGTTGTAATAGAGAAGTCCAACTAGGAAGGCATTTAGAAGAGCCCAGGACTCTACTCTGGAGAAGTACCCTTTACCGAGTACAGCATTTTCCCAAGGAATTTCTGCAAAACCCACTTCATGTCCCTGTTCCTCAAGCTATAGACAAAAGGGTTCAGCATGGGGGTGACCATTGTGTATACCACAGATGCAGTCATTCCAGGATCTGCTGAGTAGGAGGATGAGGACTGTAAATACACCAGAAAGATGGTTCCATAGAAGAGAGTGACCACTGTCAGGTGAGAGCCACAGGTAGAGAAGACTTTGTGCTTCCCCTCAGCAGAGGGGATCCTGAGGATGGTGTGCATGATGTGGGCATAAGAGACCAGGACACAGGTGAGAGGGATGACCCCCGAGAGAGTGGCTTCCTTGAACATGATGATGTGAAAGACATTGGTGTCTGAACAGGCAAGCTGGAGGATTGGGAGAAGGTCACAGAAAAAGTATGGGATAGAATGAGAGGCACAGAAAGAAAGCTGAGCTATGAGAAAAGTAAGTGAGAAAGCCAGGAGGTGGGAGCAGAGCCAGGATACAGCCACCAGCAGCAGGCAGCGCTGGGGAGGCATGATTGTGGTATACTGTAGAAGAAGGCAGATGGCCACGTAGCGATCATACGCCATCACGGCCAGCAGGAAGTCATCCAGCAGAGCCAATGCCATGAAGAAGTACATCTGCATGAGGCACCCGGTGTAGGAGATGGTGCGATGCTGTGTCTGGATGTTCACCAGCACCTTGGGGACTATGGTGCAGGTGAAACAGGTATCGATGAAGGACAGATTGGCCAGGAAGAAGTACATGGGGGTATGGAGACGAGGGTCAGAACCAACAGCCAGGATGATGAGCAGGTTCCCCAACATGGTGACCAGGTACATGCCCAGGAAGAGCCCAAACAGTAGAGGCTGATGCTTCTGGGTGTTCAGAGAAGCCCAAGAGCAGGAAGTCAGAGATGCTGGTTTTGTTTCTAATTTCCTTCTAAGGCAGAAAAAGTAGCAGGTAATTCTGGTTAAATAAGTTACTTTTTAAAAATTACAGAGTCCATGGACTTTGGTATGTTTTTCTTTGTTCTTTGGGGAGATCACTCTGATTCACTAGTGGCTATAACTGCATGTTTGCAAATATGTACAGATATGGTGACTGTGGACAATGATAATGAGGCATCAGGATGAAGGTGTACTTTGATTTCCAGAATTCTGTAATAGCTCAAGTTTTCCTCATAAATTGCCTGAATGAGACTGAACTGGAATTTACTTTAAAGAGCTTCTTCAAGTTCTAATTCTTCCTTTAAAACAAACTCTTATAACAACAGTTTTAACCTCAGTGCCTTACTGCGGAGCTAATTTGGGAGTCTTGCACATACTAGGATTTAGTGAGCAATGCAAGGTGCTCTGTGTGTATGTAGGTGCATGTGTGCTCAAGGAGATGGAAGACAGAACAATTTCTTTAGAGCAGAGCCAGTGGAGACTCAGGGATCTCTGGTGTGCTGAGTGCTCCGGCCTCTTTGCCTTTGATGACCATTGTAATGAGTCAATGTGACCATGAGGAGATTGCAAACTGAAAAACACATTATCATTAAGAGCACATCATTTTCATTTTCATTATGAACTTCACCATCAACATATTTTGTGTTAAGATCTAGGCTGGGCATGTTGGCTCATGCCTGTAATCCCAGCACTTTGGGAGGCTGAGGCTGGTGGATCACCTGAGGTCAGGAGTTTGAGACCAGCCTGGCCAACCTGGTGAAACCCCGTGTCTACTAAAAGCACAAAAATTAGCTGAGTGTGGTGGTGTGTGCCTGTAATCCTAGCTACTTGGGAGGCTGAGGCAGGAGAATCGCTTGAACCCTGGAGGCAGAGTTTGCAATGAGCTGAGATTGCACCATTGCACTCCAGTCTGGGCAACAGAGTGAGACTCTGTATCAAAAAAAACAAAATAAAACATATTTTGTGTTAAGATCTAGGCCTTGGCCTCCTGGAGACTGGATAGGAATCCTTTCTCTGCTCCTTGTTCTCAGTCTGACCTTGGTCAATTGTTGAGCCTGTTTGAATCTCTGTTTCCTAGTTTGTACCATGTGTAACTTCACAGAGTCACTGAGCTTATTATTGAGATGACATATATCGAGAGCAGGCTTTCATTAAGGGTGGTGATTGTTATGTCATTAATAGTAGTAGAAATGTGACCTTGGGATAGAATGTAATGGGAAGCCTTGAATGATGTGCTTTCCAGTCTGTTTCTCACGTTTTTTAAACTTTGGGAAATATTTACCTCCTTTGAGCCTTGCTGTTTTTCTTTTTCTTTTTTGATCCATAAGAGGTAGCAAATAACCCTACCTGATAGTTTTGTTGAGGGTACCAAATGCTGGAGTCAGGTGAAGTCTCTTCATAAACCATGATGTGCAATCAACGTGAGAAATTCCACTGTTCCTGTTTGATGGTTTCGAAAAACAAATACAACACTCGATAGCAGCATGTGCTGGTGTCATGTTTGTTTAGTGTCGTGATTAAACATACAATTCTCTTCGGAATCTGACAGAATTTCCCTACTCTTTACTCTCTGTGTGACTTTGAGAAAGTCATTTAACCTCTCTCAGCTTCATGTTCCACATCTGCTTAAATGAAATAGTTAATGAAGTTACCATGTTAGAGTAGTTATGAGGATTACATTTGATTATGATTGGAAGATACTCAGAACGAGGCTGATACACTATATATAAGTGCTCAGAAAATAAGATCTAACCTTCTAACTTAACCTTCTTACTTCTGTTTTAAATAAAATGACAGTGCTTTGTCCTTGTTGTTGGATCCCGGTTAGTGCCTGCATGTTGGGCTTGTAAATTATGAGGTGTCCATATTGAGAGTCGTGGTTATCACTGTTCACTTTTGAATGGCTGTGATTCTACTCAGAACTCTTAATAGCAAACTATTAATAGCAAAGCATCTGTTTTTCTGAAGTTAAGTATAAACTTGGTCAAATATCTTCATCATCAGAGCCCAAATATTATTAATTGTATAATGGATCCATCTTAGGCCAAGTGCGGTGGCTCACGCCTGTAATCCCAGCACTCTGGGAGGCTGAGGATTACTTGAGGTCAGGAGTTTGATAACAGCCTGGTTAACATGGTGACACCCCTTCTCTACTAAAAATACAAAAATTAGCCAGGCGTGGTGGCTTGCGCCTGTAGTCCCAGCTACTTGGGAGACTGAGGCACAGGAAATCATTTGAACCCAGGAGGTGGAGGTTACCGTGAGCTGAGATTGCGTCACTGCACTCCAGCCTGGGCAACAGAGTGAGACTCTGTCTCATAAAACAAAAACAAAAACAAAATCTTAAATAATCATTCACCAGTTCAATTTTAAGAAAAAGAAAGGATGTGAATGAGATTGATAAACTACAAATGGACATAGAAGAGTAAATTATTAGTATTGTCCTGGTGCGATGATTGAGGGTGATTCTGGGAACCTTTCCTGTCCTAGCTGGCTAAGAATGAGTTATGCTTTGTTATTGCTCAGATGCTATATACTGGTCACCAATGAAGCTTAGAGAAGGATAGTCTGAGACTCTACAATGACCTTAGGCTGGACCATCACTGACCTGATGAATACCAGAGTTAACCAGAAAATGATTGGCAGAAAGAAAGAGTGGAAAGGAAGGGGAGAAAGGAAAAAGGGAGAAGCCGTGTGGGCTGGATGTGTGTGTTTATACATGCACATGCTCTAGATTCTGCTCTCTCCCCCCATTCCTATGGCTCAATTCTTATCTGGCAATGCTGGCCAGTCTCAGACTCTGCCACTACTACCAAGGAGATTGAGTTCGCTGCACTGTTGTCTCCCCAAGAAAACATGACTGGAGTGACATATTCTTTCCCTGTCTCTAGAAACAACATAAACTTAAGTCAGGTCTTCAGTGACACCTCAGGCACAGGAGCCAGGAGGTGCTGCTGACTTTTCACATGCAGTGTCTCCTGGGACCCAATCCCAGACCTCCTAGTTAGAGACAAGATAGGGCGAGTGTCCAATCTCCCAGCTGTCCCCTCTGGACTATGGATCCCTGAGTCTCAGCAGTGTCAATGATGCCCCACATCAGAGGACCAGGGTTGGGATCCGGGAGGGTCACTGCTCCTGGATTTTCCCTTGGGTGAGCTGCAGTTTGGATTGGTCATCCTCAGTCATCTTTACTATGCCTTTGTCATGGAGTCCACACCTTTAGTTAGAGCCCAATATTTATGTATAAAATACAATATGTGCCAGAAAATAAGAAAAAAGTATAGAATAAAACAGATCAAAGGTCATACTTTTTACCATCAAATGTCATAAACATTCTTATTCTCTATGATCCCAGGGAGCAGAGATAAGACTAATGTGTAGACTCTATGTTAGGTACAGGTGCTATCTCTGGATTTATTTGTTTATTTATGTTGTAAATATATGTATATTTACATACAAAGGAATGTATATAGCACATATGTGCTGTTTCAATAATGATAATCAAATTAATGCCCATTCTCCCACTATTCGGTGTAAATAGTATATGGCTCAATCCTTTTGAGGCCCTGTATGTGCTTCTTTTCAATTATATTCCTTTCTTCCCTCTTTAGAAGAACCCCTGAGTATGGTGTAACATTGCCTTACTTTTCTTTGTAGTTTTGCCACTTATGCATATATGTCTAAACTATATACAGTATGCTCTGAATTTGCCTATTTTTGTACTTTTTGTAAAGGGTATTATACTGTTTTGCATTCTTCTGTTGCTTATTTTGCTCAACATTATTATCTTAGGGTCATTCATGTGAATGCATGTAGCTGATGGACATTCATATCCATTGCTATTTAATAATCACTCATTATAAACTTTTTACCTGCTGAATTTTAGAATTCAGAACTCTTGGATTTGAAATTAATTTGTATATCATCTAGGGTAACACTACATAATCAAACACATAGTATTTCCACAGCAAAATGAATGAATATTCATACTAGGTGCAACTAATAAAGAGTACAAATAGCCTTGTGCAAGTTTAGATCATGATTTGTGACTAAATGAGTTCACCACAGGCATTCATAAAATTTTTTTATTGTCAGAGGTTTCCAGATGATAGAAATGTAGACAGGTATTCTGGTGAGTGTGTACTCATTATCTCATGTGCATCTAAAAATTAAATAGTGAGTAACACATACAGAAAACTACACAAAACACAAATATGCCATCTGAGAAATTATTAGAAACCAATGACCAAAAAACAACATTCTACTTCTTGATCTCTATATTAGTCCATTCTCACACTGCCATAAAGAAATACTATTCAAGACTGGGTAATTTATTAATATAAACAAAGGAGGTTTAATTGGCTTACAGTTCTACATGGCTGGGGAGGCCTCAGAAAACTTACAATCATGGCGGAAGGGGAAGCAGGCACGTCTTACATAGCAGCAGGTGAGAGAGTGTGTGAGAGTGCAGTAAAAACTACCATTTATGAAAGCATCAGATCTTGTGAGAATTCACTCACTATCATGAGAACAGCATGGGGGAAATCACACCCATAATCCAATCATTTCCATTCCTTGACGTGGGGATTACAGGTCATCCTTGACTGGTGGTGATTACAATTGGAGATGAGATTTGGGTGGAGACAAAGAGCCAAACCATATCAATCTGTATCTACTTTGGGATACAGATGATAGAGATAGAGATAGAGATAGAGATAGAGATAGAGATAGAGATAGAGATAGAGATAGAGATAGAGATGCAGATGTAGATGCAGATGCAGATATAAATACAGATGAAGAAGTAGAACATTGCCAGTATGTGGAAGCTCCTTCTGTGCACTCTACTAATCATTACTTTTCTTTCCTGGACATTAAATAATTGCTGTACTTTTCCTAGCATTTTGTATTAGTCCTATCTCTTTTTGAACTTTGCATATATACAGTTATACCTGATCTATTGTTTTTTTCTTTTGTTCAAAAGTATTCCACATTGGTGAGATTATCTAGATTACTGTATATAGCAGGAGTTTGTTCATGTTCATTGCTGTGAGCTTCTCTACTTTATGATAATACCACATATTATTAATGCATTCTATTGTTGAAGAAACTGTTGGTTTTAGCTATTAGGAATAATGCTGTAGGGATCATTCTTGTATGTGTTTCTTGGTATATGCATGTATTCCTTTCTATTGCATACATATCTAGGAGTGCAATAATAGCTGGATTCTAGAATGTCTATATCTTCAATTTTGACATATAATGTTGGACTGATTTCCAAAGATATTGTAGAAAATCCCATTTCTACCAGCAACATGTGAAGACTCTGGTTGCTCCATTTACTTGATAACATTTGGTGTCCATTTTAAAAAAATTTGTAGTCATTCTGGTGTATGTGTGTGTGTGTGTGTGTGTGTGTGTGTGTGTGTGTTTTGGGGCATCTCCTGCTGGATTAGTTTTATATTTAAGTTACTAATAATGAGATCAAGTACCTTTTAAGTGCTGACTAGCATTTTTATTTCTGAATTTTGAAACTGCTTGTTTAAATTTTTGCTCATTTTAATTTAATTATCTATTTTATCCTTGTTTATTTGTAGAATTATTTAAATATTCTACATACTAGGCCTTTGTTGATTATATGTACTACAAATATTCTCTGTATCTTTATGGCTTGTCTTTTCATTCTTTATATAATGTTGTTTGCTAAATGAGTGTTTCTAATTTTAATTTATTGAATTCATCAATATTTTTCTTTTTGTGTGCTTTATATGTATCTGGTTTAAGAAGCCCTTTCTATTTTCTGAGTTCAGAAATATATTTTCCAGTAATTTCTTCTAAAAGGCTTCTAATTTTGCCTTTAACAGTTCTTTAGCTGGAATTGATTTTGTGTATGTGGCAAAGTAGGAAAGGTGTATTTTTTTATTTTTATCTTTTCACATCAAGACACCCAATTGTAAATTCCTTTTTTATAAAATATTTTAAAGTTTAATTTTTAGTTAATAATTGAGAGATAATAATTACATATGTTTATGGGGTACAGTGTGATGTTTCAATGGATGTATACATAGTATAATGATCAAATCAGGGTAATTACCATATCCATCACTTTGAACATTTATCATTTATTTGTGCCGACAACATTCAACATTCTTCTCTTCTAGCTATCTTAAAATGTACAATACTTTGTTATTTGCTATAGTCACCCTACCACATAATGGAACACCAAATTTATTCTTCCTGTCTAATAGCAACTTTGTATCCATTGATCAACCTCTCCTGTTGACCCCTTTTCCCTTCCCTTCCCCAGCCTTTGGTAACCACTATGCTACTCTACTTCTATGAAATCAACGTTTTTAGATTCCATGTATAAATGAGATCATGCAGTGTTTGTTTTTCTGCACCTGGCTTATTTTACATAACATAATGTACTCCATGTTCATCCATGTTGCCACAAATGACAGGATTTCATTCTGTTTTATGGTTGAATAGTATAGTATTCCATTGAGCATATATACCACATTTTCCTTCTTCATTCATCATTAGATGGGCACTTAGATTGATTCTATATCTTGATTATTGTGAATAATACTACAATAAACATGGGTTTGCAGATGTCTCTAAGACATATTGATTTAATTTCCTTTGGCTATATACCTAGTAATGAAATTGCTGGATCACATGGTAGTCCTATATTTAATTTTTTGAGGGACTTTCATGCTATTTCCCATAATGGCTGTACTAATTTACATCCTCACCAATGGAGTATAACAATTTCCTTTCTCTGTATCTTCTCCAGAATTTGTTTTTTGTCTTCTTGGTAACAGTCATTCTAACTGGTGAGGTAATATCTCATTGTGGTTTTGATTTGCATTTCCCTGATGATTAGTGATATCAATCAGTTTTTCATTTATCTGTTGACCATTTATAAGTGTTCTTTTGAGAAATGTCTTTTCAGGTCTTTTACCCAAAGTCTTCTTCTTATTATTATTTTTTCACTGTTGAGTTGTTGGAGTTCGTTATATAGTCTGGATATTAACTCCTTGTCAGATGCATAATTTGTGAATACTTTTGCCCGTTGTCTCTACACTTATTGATTTTTTTCCTTTTCTGCACAGAGGCTTTTTAGTTTAATGTAATCCCATTTGTCTATTTTTGCTTTTGTTGTCTGTGCTTTTGAGGTCTTATTTAAAAAAAAAATCCCTGCCCAGTAAATTTCTTGACACATTTCCTCTAAGTTTTCTTCTAGTAGGTTCATAGTTTTGGGTCTTATATTTAAATCTTTAATCCATTTAGAGTTGATTTTTGTATGTAGTGAGAGATAGAGGTCTACTTTCATTCTTCTGCATGTGAATATCCTGTTTCCCCACTACCATTTACTGAAGAGACTGTCTTTTCTCCGATGCATATTCTTGGCACATTTGTCAAAAATCAGTTGGCTGTTAGGAGCCTGGATTTATTTCTGGGCTCTCTATTTAGTTCCATTGGCTTATGTGTCTGTTTTTATGCCAGTTACCATGCTGATTTCATTACTATAACTTTTGAATTCAGGTAGTGTGATGCCTCCAGCTTCATTATTTCCACTCAGAATTTCTTTGGTGATCCAGGGTCTTTTTCCTATTCACATGAATTTTAAGATTGCTTTTTCTATTTCTGTGAAGAATATGATTGATATTTTGATAGAGATTGCATTGAATCTGTAGATCATTTTGGATAGTATAGTCATTTTAACTATACTAATTTTTCCAATCCATGAACACAAGATATCTTTCCTTTTATTTGCATCCTCTTCAATTTCTTTAATCAATGTTTTATAGTTTTCATTGTAGAGATCTTTCACCTTCTCAGTGTGGGACTTCACAACAATGAACAGATCATTCAGACATAAAATCAAGAAAGAAACATTGGAGTTAAACTGTACTCTAGACCCAGTGGACCTGAGAGACATTTATAGAACATTCCACACAACTGCTGCAGGATACATATTCTTTTCAACAGCACACAGAACATTATCCAGGACAGACTGTATGTTAGATCACAAAATTAGTCTTAACAAGGTCAAAAAATTAAAATCAGATCTAGTGTCTTTCTGACCACAATGCAATAAAACTAGGAATCAATAACAGAAGGAACTTTGGAAACTCTTCAAATATATGGCAATTAGATGACATGTTCATGAGCAACCAATGGGTCAATGAAAAAATTTAAAGAACAATTAAAAAATTCCTAGAGACAAATAAAAATGAAAACACAACATATCAACTCCTATGGGATACAGCAAACGGAGCATTAAGAAGGAAGTTTATAGCAATAAAAGCTTACCTCAAAAAGTAGAAAGATCTTAACAACTTAATATTACACCTCAAAGAACTAGAAAAAGAAGATCAATCTAAACCTAAAATAAGTAAAGGGAAAGAAATTGTAAAGATTGAGCTGACATAAATGAAGTAGGGCCTGAAAAACAATGAAAAGATAAAAGAAACTAAGAACTAGTGTTTTTGAAAGTATAAAGAAAATAATCAAGCCTTTAGCTAGAATAAGAAAAAAAGGGATAATACTCAAATAAATAAAATCAGAGACAAAAAAGGAGACATTAAAACTGGTACCAGAGAAATACTAAGGATCATAAGAGACTACTATAAACAACTATGCACTAACCAATTGGAAAATCTCAAATAAATGGATAAATTCCTGGACACTTACAGCTTACCAAGACTGAGTCATGAAGAAATAGAAAACCTGGACAGATGAATAATGAGTAATGAGATCAAAGCCATAATAATAATTCTGCCATGAAGGAAAAGTCCAGGACCTGACTGTGTCATTGCTAAATGCTACCAAACATTTGAAGAAGAACGGATAACACAGATTCAATTCTCCACACATATATGGTGAGTAGCTCTTCCATGGTTTCCATGGGCCTCTCCTCCATAGAGGAAACAGAAGAGGGAGGTTAGTGGGATGAACTAAGCCCACTTTGCACAGTTGGTCTTGAGGGTGAAACTCGTACTTATCCTCACTCTCCTACTCACTGGGCAGTCTAAACTCCTCATCCTCAGCTCTCATCTTGGTAGGTCTGAGGGGCTTACGCACTAATATGACTCAAACCTTTACTCCCAAGGAGTCTGGGACCTTGATAAACATACCCTTCTCAGGCTAAGGTTGCTGTAGGTGTCCATTTACAGTTACAATTGTGAAGGGAGTATCAGCAGATGCTCAAGTGGATCAACTGGGTTCTATATTCCTTTGTGTCCTCATTGTAGAAAGCAATCTGACTCTGAGAATTGGCTTTGGTATTGGAAAATGGTTTCCTGGAATTGATGTCTACGTATCTCCACTGACTGGTTTCCATCTTCTCTAAAAAACTTGTTTATTATAAAACCCAATTTATTTGTCTCAAGTTATAAAGTTCCAAACACTATCATAATAAACAACTTTTACTGAGCATTTACAATAGGCCATGTAGTGTGCTACTTGCTTTACACAGATTGTCATCTCATTTAATCTTCATGAAACTAGCTATCTTGTCTCATTTTATAGAGAGACAAGTTAGGCTTAGCAGGGTTGCTAATTTGTTGAAAATTACAAAAATAGTAGCAGAGTCAGGATTTGAATCCAAAGCCATTATGCTCTTAGTAGCTACTCCTCTACACCATGCCATAGCTGTCCCTTGGTGTGTATCTCCCAAAACAAGTTGCATGCTCACTGGATGATAATGTTTTTCAATTGGTGTGGCTGTCCCATCCTTTTGTACCTTGCTTCAAGTCTGACCCTTGGAAAAAGTTTTCGTCAGTTAAAGTCGATTTCATCTTCTGCCACATCTTTTTTTTCTCATTGAGGTAGATTGCTTTATTCCTCTACCTTTTTTTTGTATCACATCCCCTTAGTTCCTCCTTTGTAAAGCTATAGTTTCCCCTCAACTTTTCTCCATTTGTCTGCTTCATATTCTTTAGCCATGGTTTGTATTTCAGATGTTTGAAGTGCTGGATGGTGTGCCCCATGGGGGCTTTGATAGTGAAATTATTTGAAAGACAGTGAAGATGAGATGGAGGAACAGGGATGGAGAAAGGAAGGTCAGTGAGAATCATGTTGTCATAATTGAGGGAGGCCTTCTTCATACCTGCTGGAATCCCCCCAAAATGGACAAAACAGTGATAACATCCTAAAATTATTCAATTATACTTAATTTCCAGAAACGCTTAGACTGAGCTGAGTGGGAGGATGTATGACTGTATAACTATTTGTCATCCCATTAGAAAACATGGAACGTTAGCTGGAAAGGGATCATAGAAACATTTCTATATAATGTTATCCTAGTGGTTGACATTTATTATGACCTTGCTACATGCAAGACGCTGTTCTAAGTATTAGGTTGGTGCAAAAGTAATTGTGGAAACAGCAATTTTGCACTAACCTAATTTTTTTTTTTTTTTTTTTTGGAGACGGAGTTTCGCTCTTGTTACCCAGGCTGGAGTGCAATGGCACGATCTCGGCTCACCGCATCCTCTGCCTCCTGGGTTCAGCCAATTCTCCTGCCTCAGCCTCCTGAGTAGCTGGGATTATAGGCACGTGCCATCATGCCCAGCTAATTTTTTGTATTTTTAGTAGAGACGGGGTTTCACCATGTTGACTAGGATGGTCTCGATCTCTTGACCTCATGATCCACCCGCCTTGGCCTCCCAAAGTGCTGGGATTACAGGCGTGAGCCACTGCGCCCAGCCCAATCCAATTCTTAATACATAATTCCTATATGTCTTAGAACATTTATTAGATCATTAAACATAAAAACAATTGACTTGCACATAAAAGGACCAAGGCACAAAAAGATTAATCTGCTTTCTCAAGAACACAGGGCTGATGATTAGTGGATCTGGTTTGTAGACCAAGCAGTATACTAGAGGACTAGGGAATTAAAACTAAAAGAGGTTAAGTAAATTACCTAAAGTCACTAAGTGGCAGGTGTGGGAGCTTTGAAAGTTTTTTTTTAATGGTGAAATACTGGTCTACACTGGTAATGTACATGAGATGCATGAACTAGGTATTTCAAAGGAAAAGGGATAAAGATGCCGAGGAAGAGGGGATAAGTTGGGAATTATTTTATGACTTAAGATATTTATCATCTTAAATTAGTTTGCAATTTAAGAAACTTATAATAATGACTTCTAATTTTATGAAGAAGACAAACTAATTAAAACAAATGGTTGACACTCTCCTGTCTGCTATTTGGAATATAAATACTTTTGAGCATAGAAGCTGTAATTTATTTTGTTTCCCTACAGATTAGGTACTGGCAGATAGCAGGTGCTTAACATGTAATTGCTCAGACAATCCCTAAACTCCTAGAGATAGCAAAATGTGCATATTCTATTCTGTCCTTTTTGCTAGCTTTCTCAAGGCCTGTTTCATGTCCTTGTTCCTAAGGCTATAGATAAAAGGGTTCAGTGTGGGAGTAACTACTGTATAGATGACAGCGACCACACGATCCTTTGTCACTGAGTAGGTAGATGAGGGACGAATGTACACGGATATTATGGTTCCATAGAATAGTGCCACAACAGTGAGGTGGGATCCACAGGTGGAGAAGGCCTTGAACCTGGCTCCTGCTGAGGGGACTCTCAGAACAGCTCGGGTGATGTAGACGTAAGAGACAATAATGAAAATAAAGGGACCCATGACCACAAAAGAGCTCTCTGTAAAGGCCGTGAGCTCATTGACAGAGGTGTCAGAGCAAGAGAGTGTCAGCAGTGGCTGGACATCACAGAAGAAGTGGTGGATGACGCTGGGCCCACAGAAGGACAGGCGAGCCATGAGAACAGTGTGGGTGAGCGAGTGGAGGTGGGACACCACCCAGGATGCCGTGACTAGCAGGAGACAGCGCCTGGGGCTCATGGCTGTGGTGTAATGCAGTGGGTTGCAGATGGCCATGTAGCGGTCAATGGCCATGACAGCCAGGAGGAAGCTGTCTGTGATCCCAAAGGCCACAAAGAAATACATCTGGGTGAGGCACTGGGCAAAGAGGATGGTCTTTGTCTGAGTCAGCATGTTTACTAACATTCGTGGCACGATGACAGTGGTAAAGCAGATGTCCACCAGCGACAGGTTAGAGAGGAAGAAATACATGGGAGTATGGAGGCGAGCATCCCCGCAGATGGCTGCCATGATGACTGAGTTGCCAACCACATTGACCAGGTACATGGCCAGGAAGCAGGCAAAAAGCCACACCTGTTGTTTTGAGTCTGTGGTCAGTCCCAGAAGGAGGAATTCAGTCACGTGAGTTTGGTTTCTCCTTGGCGTTGCTGCCCTATAAGTAAAAAATATGAAGGAATGTTAGGTGTGTGTCCTGGCTTGGAGTCTTCCATTTGGTATAGGATAGTTCAGCTTGCACCCTGCATGAGGGGGCCCCATATATAGTCTATAATATAACATCATAGATTTGATGTTGACACATCTTGATTTCAACTCCAACTTTAAACTGACAAATTTTGTGAACTTGAAAAAGGCATTTCATCTCTTTTTTTCATCCAAAAGACAAAAATTATGACAGCTATATTCTTAGATTATTCTGAATATAAGTGGTAAAGATTATAGCAAAGATATTCAGAAAATCATCATTTTACTCTATTTTCAAAGGTATGGTAACTATGACACACCTTTTTTTCTTTTTTGAGACAGAGTCTTGCTCTGTTTCCCAGGCTGGAGTGTAGTGGCATGATTGTAGCTCACTGCAGCCTCCGCCTCCTGGGTTCAAGCGATTCTCCCACCTAAGCCTCCTGAGTAGCTGGGAATACAGGCATGTGCCACCATGCCCGGCTAAGTTTTGTGTTTTTACTGGGGCTGGGTTTTGCCATGTTGGTTAGGCTGGTGTTGAACTTCTGGCCTCAAGTGATCTGCCCACTTTGGCCTCCCCAAGTGCTGGGACTGCGGGTGTTAGCCACCATGCCTGGCCTCTGTGACACATCTTTTTGCTCTGTCTGGCCTCAGTTGCTCTTCTTCTGTGGAGTATCAACCTCCACCTGATGCTTCTGGTTACAGTTTTTCTTTTTTTTCTCCTCTGTGTAACATAAAGTGGGTTATCCTACGTTTTGCCTATAAATCAAAAATCACACAGACATCGTAGAGATCATATTATTGGATTGAATCCATCTTGGAAAAAACATACTTTTAGAATACATTTGGGAGTTTAATCATGGGAAGAGATGTCTAGGAGTGGCTGGCACTTGAAAAATTGACACGTCCGTTAGAATGTAGAACTGGTTAGGGTGGATGGGAGGTTGAAGTACTGTATCTGACAGAGGGAGCCTATTTACCCAACATTGATTTTGATGTTTCAGACAGGTAAGTGGAATCAAAGAAGACATCGAGGAACTAAGAGGTGGGTGACCTCATAGGCAAGAAGTGTCCAAAGAGTGTAATGTGGAAAATGGAAATGTGAGACTATATAGCATTATGGCAAAAAACACTGCAATGTATGAATAGGAAAGTGCTGTGGTTCAGGAGCTGGTCCCTATTCCCCACAAAAGGCTAAAGCTGGGGAGAATAAGCCAAGTTTCCAGTCTGGCAGGATTTCAGGCCCTAGTCATTTACTTACTAGGGTGGGGACTCAGTTGAAATGAAATGAGACCAGAAAATCACCATGACATTGATTTTGTATCCTGCAACTTTATTAAGGTGGTTTATTAGGTCTAAAATTCTTTTGGAGGAATCTTTAGGGTTTTCTAGGCATGAGATTATGTCATTAGCGAACAGAGATAATTTGCCTTCCTCTTTTTATATCTGGATGCCTTTTATTTATCTTGCCCAATTGCTCTGGCTAGGACTTCCAATACTATGTTGAATTGAAGTGGCAAGAGTTAACGCTATTCCTATCAAATTACCAACATCATTTTTTAAGCAGAATTAGAAAAAACTATTCTAAAGTTTGTGTGACATCAAAAAGAGCCTAAATAGCCAATGCAATCCTAAGGTAAAAGAACAAAGCCAGAGGCATCACACTACCAGACTTCAAACTATACTACAAGGCTTCAGTAGGCAAAATAGCATGATACTAGTACAAAAATAGACAGATAGATCAATGGAACAGAATAGAGGACACAAAAATAAAGCTGCACGCCTGCCACCTTAGAAAACTTACAAAGCAATGGGAAAAAGACACCCTGTTCAATAAATGGTGCTGGGAGAATTGGGAGCCATATGCAGAAGAATGAAATTTGATTCCTACATTTCACCATATACAAAAATTGGCTCAGGATGAATTAAAGATTTAAATGTAAGCCCTCAGACTATAAGAATCCTATAAGAAAACCTAGGAAATACCCTTCATGACATTAGCTTTGGCAAAGAATTTCTGGCTAAGTCCCCAAAAGCAATTGCAACAAAAACAAAAGTTGACAAGTGGGACATAATTAAGGCGCTTCTGCAAAGCAAAAGAAACTGGCAACAGAGTAAACAGACAACGTACAGAATGGGAGAAAATGTTTGTAAACTATGGATTGAATAAAAGTCTAGTATCCAGAATGTATAAGGAACTTAAACAAATTAAGAAGCAAAAAGCAAATAATCCTATTAAAAAATAGCCGAAAGAGATGAACAGATAATTCTCAAAGAAAGACATACAAGTGGCCAACAAGTGTGAAAAAATGTTCATCATCACTAGTCATCAGGGAAATGCAAATCACAACCACAATGAGATACCATCTCACACCAGTCAGAATGGCTATTATTAAAAAGTCAAATAATAACAGATGATGATAAGACTGTGGAGAAAAGGGAATACTTATACACTGTTGGTAGGAATGTAAGTTAGTTTAGCCACTGTGGAAACTTTAAGTTTCTCAGAGAGTTTAAAATGGAGCTACCATTTGATCCAGAAATGTCATTATTGGGAATATACCCAGAAGAAAATAAATCATTCTACCAAAAAGACACATGCACATATATGTTCATTGTAATGCTATTCACAATAGCAAAGACATGGAGCCAACCTAGGTGCCCATCAATGGTGAACTGGATAAAGAAAATGTGGTACACATACACAATGGAATACTATGCAACCATAAAAAAGAGCGAAATCCATGTCCTTTGCAGCAATATAAATGCAGCTAAAGGCCATAATCCTAAAGGAATTAATGTGGGAACAGAAAACCAAGTGCTGCATATTTTCACTTATGGTGGGAGCTAACAATTGGGTAGTCATGAACATAAAGAGAGGAACAATCTTGATACTCTGGACTACTGGGGGTTGGGGGAGGCATCAGTTGAAAAATTACTTATTGAATACTATGCTCACTACCTGGTTGATGAGATCCATACCCCGAATCTCAGTACCACACAATATGCCCATGTAACAAACCTGCACTTGTACTCCCTGTGTCTGAAAGCTGAAATTATATTAACAATATCATGTACAAAATAAAATTGATGACATCATAATTATGCATAAAACAGACATATGAAAGATGTGGAGGTGATATTTGCAATGTTTAGCAGATGAGTTCCTAATATCCATTTTCTGCAGTGATCATTTTCACATCAGAAAAAAAATGTAAGAACCCCAATAAAAAATGTACAAGAAAGCCAAAAGGCTAACAAACATACAAAGACATGCTGAAATTCATTCGTGATCAGATAATTGAAAAAAAACCACAATATTTCACTTGACATTTGTTAGCTTGGCAAATATGAGAAAGAAGAATGAGGACAAATGTTGGCAAGGATGTGGGGATATAGGGACCCTGGGGCACTGCCAGTGGGAATGGAGACTGGTGCAATACTCTAAAAAGAAAACTGGCATGATTTAGTGAGTTAATGTATATTCTATGACTGAATCACCCTGCTCCTAGATGTGTATCACAGACAGAGTCTCATACAGGCATATAAAAGCTCATGGATGGCTGGGCGTGATGGCTCATGCCTGTAATCCCAGCACTTTGGGAGGCTGAGGCGGGTGGATCACGAGGTCATGAGATCGAGACCATCCTGGTCAACGTGGTGAAACCCCGTCTCTACTAAAAATACAGAAATTAGCTGGGTGTGGTGGCGCGTGCCTGTAATCCCAGCTACTCAGGAGGCTGAGGCAGGAGAATTGCCTGAACCCAGGAGGCGGAGGTTGCGGTGAGCCGAGATCGCGCCATTGCACTCCAGCCTGGGTAACAAGAGAGAAACTCCGTCTCAAAAGAAAAAAAAAAATGCTCATGGATGAGGATGCTTTTGCACTGTCATCTGCAGTGGTGAGGAGTTTCAGGCAATCTGGAGGTTCGTGACTGAGCTGGTAAATGTGATAGAGGCACCCTGTGGAGCTGCCTAGAAACAATTAGCTAGAATTACCCCTAGTAATAAGTGAGCTCTATAATACAAGGTGATTTACGTAAATTAAAAATGCGGCAAAACAACAAATATATACAGAATTAAACAGTAAACATGTTAGAATGGGGAAGAGTAATAGAGGCAGAGGGTGAGTACACAGGCTCATGAGTGAGTGAGGAAGCAAACAAAAGTGTTGGCAATATGCCATCGGTCAGGGCATGTGGTTAATTCAACCCTCTGCATGTGAAGTCTATGAATAAGAAAAATTTAAAGTTTTTTTTTTTTTGAGATGGAATCTCATTCTGTCACCCAGGCTGGAGTGCAGTGGCACAGTCTCGGCTTACTACAGCCTCCGCATCCTGGGTTCAAGTGATTCTCTTGCCTCACCCTCCCTGGTGGCTGAAATCACAGGCACGCACCACCATGCCTGGCCAATTTTTTGTATTTTTAGTAGAGACAGGGTTTCACCATGTTGGCCAGGTTGGTCTCGAACTCCTGACCTCAAGTGATCCACCTGCCTCAGCCTCCCAAAGTGCTGGGATTACAGGTATGAGCTACCATGCCCGGCCTTATGTACGTGTTTTAAATATTCAATAACAGTATACGATGTAGTGTGAAGGTGTAGTTGAAAATAACATACTCACTTTATGTTGGGAAACACTGAGGCTCAGGAAGGGTATAATTTACCCAATACCACAGACTGAGTTATCAGTGGAAGTGGAACTGCATCCCAGCCTTACCAGGAGTTTTCTCTCCTTACCATGTGTTTGCTCATTTCTCCTTTCTCATGTGTTGCTCATGGTCCATGCTGCTCTGAAGATTTTCAGAGGTTAGGGTGAGGCCATAAAATCTGGAGCTTTCCTCAGCAGGAAAGTGGCTTTGGGGACAACCAGGAGCCAGGCTGGGCCAACAGAAGCTGGGTTCTTCTTTTCAGCATCAGGGACAAAGTGCTGAACCCCTCCCAAAGTGCTGTCCCTCCCAAAGTGCTGAACCCCTCTCCTTGGAATCTTTCCCATGTTATGTAAATAAAGGAGAACCTTGGGAATGTGGAGACTGTGGCATTGGAAGTTTAGGCAGCATTCCTAACGTGTAGTAAGTATGACCTAGTTTGTTGTCTCAGCTATGCTGAGGCTCAGAAGACGATGGCAAGCAAAATGCTTTCTAACTTCTAACACTCCAGAGTTGTACGTCTTGGGTATAGTGATGAGATTGAAGATAGTAGCTACTTACTCAGAAAAGGGATGGTGCCCTCCAGGGTGGTCATTCAAGAGTCCAGGCATCTTCTCTTCTGCTTCACTGGCCTTGGTGATTAGGGGAGTTAATGAGGCTGGGGAGACAGGCAGAGTTCTCACATCAGGCAAGGAAGGAAAGGATGTGGCTTGTGTGGGAGGGGGCAGGATTTACTACACCCCGGGGGTTTTGTATGTGGTTGTCATCTCAGCCACTTCTCTCTCTTCTTTTAGAATAGTCATCTTTCGATGTAGCCCCAGACATCAGGGAAATGACGCATCTTCCATCTCCATCTACCATCACCGGCCCCTTCAAGTTTCACTGAATGTTGAGGAAGGGGTGGGAACCTGGAAGAGGGTGTTTGCTCTTTGTGTAACTTTGCCCCAGGGACACAGGCAGTTTTTCCATTCACCACCTCCAGGGAGCTAGTTAAACAGGCAGCTTGGGAGAAGAGTAGAGATGGTGGAGCCTCAGTATTCTAGGGTGAGAAGTCTCTTTGATGCTCAGAGAATTAGTGGCTTGTTATTACTGTGATTTTGAGAGATTGGAGGTAGGCAAATTGAGAAGACGTGGGCCTGGAGCTGTCCTTGAGACGTTGGGGGAAGGTATGTGGTGCTATGGACAGGGAGCTGGAAGTGAAGATGCCTGGGTTCTGGTCAGCCAATGGATAGCTGTGGTTTTGAGCAAACTCAGCCTATCTGAATTTTAGGTTTCTCATCTATTAACATGGGTCTAGTAGTATCAGTATGCCAGAGGGGGTTGCCTGGAGAATTAAATAAGCCCAAGAATGAAAATATGTTCACATAATAACCATTTAGTGAATGCTCATGTGATACTTTATATGCAGCTCTCAAGTGAAGTGGCCTTTTTATAGATGAAGGAATGGAGGCCTAGTCTTATTAAATAACTTGCTCAAAGTTGCATTGCTGTGGCTGGAGCTATGGAAGTGCTAGAGCGAGGCTCGGATCCAGACTTGTCTTGCTTCCAAATTCCATACTTATTCTGTTTTGTTGTGTAAAGACTGCACTGGAGAGTGTCTTTGATGTCTCCTTTCATTTTCCCTTCCAAGGTACTAGCCCATCTTTAGATGTTCTACAAACTTAGCTACCCTGTTCCCCTTCCCTATTCTGGTAATGCTGACCAAGCTGTTTCTCCACTGAGTAGGGCCATGCCTTCTTAGTTCACTGATGCATCTCCTATTCTCTAGCCCAAGGTCTGGCTCATAGTGGATCTTCAAAAACCATCTGTTAAACTAATAAATAATGTACCAGGCTGAGAATGATGGTTTCCAGATTCATTCATGTTCCTGCAAAGGACATGAACTCGTCCTGTTTTATGGCTGCATAGTATTCCATGGTGTATATGTGCCACATTTTCTTTTCTTTTCAAAATATATATATATATTATTGCGTTTTAGCTTTTGGAGTACATGTGAAGAACATGTGGGATTGTTGCATAGGTACATACATGGCAATGTGGCTTGCTGCCTCCGTCCCCCCATCACCTATATCTGGCATTTCTCCCCATGTTATCCCTCCCCAACTCCCCACCCCCCGCTGTCCCTCGCCTGGTTTCCCCCAATAGACCTCAGTGTGTGATGCTCCCTTCCCTGTGTCCATGTGTTCTCATTGTTCAACACCTGCCTATGAGTGAAAACGTGGTGTCTGATTTTCTGTTCTTGTGTCAGTTTGCTGAGAATGATGGTTTCCAGGTTCATCCATGTCCGTACAAAGGACACGAACTCTTTTTTTTTTATGGCTGCATAGTATTCCATGGTGTATATGTGCCACATTTTCCTTGTCTAGTCTATCATTGATGGGCATTTGGGTTGATTCCAAGTCTTTGCTATTGTAAACAGTGCTGCAATGAACATTCATGTGCATGTGTTCTTACAGTAGAATGATTTATAATCCTTTGGATATATACCCAGTAATGGGATTACTGGGTCAAATGGAATTTCTATTTCTAGGTACTTGAGGAATCACCACACTGTCTTCCACAGGTTGAACTAATTTACACTCCCACCAACAGTGTAAAAGTGTTCCTCTTTCTCCACATCCTCTCCAGCATCTGTTGTCTCCAGATTTTTAATGATTGCCGTTCTAACTGGCATGAGATGGTATCTCAATGTAGTTTTGATTTGCATTTCTCTAATGACTAGTGACAATGAGCATTTTTTCATATGTTTGTTGACCTCTTATATGTCTTCTTTTGTAAAGTGTCTGTTCACAACCTTCACCCACTTTTGAATGGGCTTGTTTTTTTCTTGTAAATCTGTTTTAGTTCTTTGTAGATTCTGGATATTAGCCCTTTGTCAGATGGGTAGATTGCAAAATTTTTTTCCCATTCTGTTGGTTGCCGCCACATTTTCTTTATTCAGTCTATCATTGATGGGCATTTGGGTTGGTTCCAAGTCTTTACTATTGTAAACAGTGCTGCAATGAACATACGTGTGCATGTGTCTTTATAATAGAACCAACACCACATGTTCCCACTCATAAATGGGTGTTGAACAATGAGAATACATGGACACAGGGAGGGGAACATCACATTCTGGGCTCTGTTGGGGGTGGGGTGTTAGGGGAGCGGTAGTAGGGGGTGGGGAGTTTCGGGAGGGATAACATTCGGAGAAATACCTAATGTAGGTGACAGGGGAAGGGGGTGGAGGCAGCAAACCACCATGGCACATATACTCCTATGTAACAATCCTGAAAGATCTGCACATGTACCCCAGAATTTAAAGTATAATTAAAAAAAACAAAATTGACAAAAGAACAAAAAACAACAAAAAGAAAATTCGTATTGGTATTGTTATGAACAAATAAATAGCAGATGGTAAAATCTGAAAAAAAAATGTACCAGGCATAGAATGTCTTTAAATTTTTGTGAAGAACTCAAAAATTAATTCCAAACTGGAACAAGTTCTCGTTGCTGTGCTACCAAAAGAATAATTATATTTGTAAAGTGTTTTAAGACTTATGGTAAAGGAATAGATTATGCCCAGAAATAGCAGAGAAGTCTAAGGGGCTTCCTACCATATCTGATGTAATGAAGACATTGTTATCAATCAGAGTTTTAAAATGAGAAAACACAAAAATATGCTGAAAAACTTTTTGCTATTAATTATGTTGCTCCTTTGATTAAAACCCTCAGTTCATTCATGCATTCAACACTATGTTAGATGCCAGAAATCAATCAATCACAGCGAGTCCTTATTCTTACATCCAGTGGGGGAGAGAAACATGTAATCACCCAGTTATAACATAGAGTGACCAATTGTATAAAATAGGTGTATGTAGGAGCTTTGGCAAAACAGAAAAACGAACATTATGTTCATGCTTGGGTGCAGCTAGGGAGTTAAGAATAGGTTGAGAAAAACATTTAGAGTAGAAAGGATACTTGAGCTGATTCTTGAAAATGTAAGTAAAACATGGCCGGGGAGTCATGGGGGAAGAATATTTAAGACAGAGGAACTGTCTTGTGGGCAGGCATGCTGCGTTTGGGGATGTGTAAGTAGCCATATGTGACTCAAACTTACAGTGAATATGATGGCGTGACCAGAGATAAAGCTGAAGAGTTAGGCTTGCTGTATCTATTGAAAATAATCCGAACTCTGTAGTTCGCCAGTTATAGCTTCCTGTGATTTGATCCTGTTCCTATTCTCTAGCACCTATTAGTACTTCCTGAGGCCACAGACACCCCTGGCTTCTTGCCAATAAAAGTTTATTTCTTAAGCTCAGCACTTTGGGAGGCTGAGGCTAGAGGATTGTTTGAGCTCAGGAGTTTGAGACCAGCCTGGGCAACAAAATGAGACCCTGTCTCTACAATAAATAAATAAATAAATAAATAAATAAATAAAATAAAAGCTTATTTCTTGCTGACTCAAAGTCCAATGTGAAAAAGATTTCCATGTGGTCATTCAGGGTCTCAGAATCCCTCCTTCTTGTGGCTCTGCCCTCTCTGCTTCCTCAGAGAGACATCTCTCTTCAGTCTGTGGTTGGGTTAAGGTGAGATGATGGTGGATAGGACACTTGTACAGACCAGGCTCAAAAGCAATCTGCATGCTTTCCACCCACGTTCCTTAGGCTAGAACTCAGTTACATGGCCACACCTAGTTCCAAGAAAGGCTGGGGCATATGGGCTAGCTACGTTCCTAGGAGGAAAAGGCCAAGGGTTGTGAGTGTCATTTGAATAAATCCTGAACCTGGAGAGTGAGGAAGTGTGAATGAATATATGTGGGTTTCTGTCAGAGAATTATTGCAGACAGCAAAAATGGTAAATTTAAAAGCCCTGAGCTCCCTTTGATACTCACACATATCCACGATTGCTCAGCATCTGTCAACAGCCAACATAAGAAATCAACCTAAGTGTTCACTGACGGGATGAATGGTAAAGAAAATGTGGTATATACATAGTAGAATGCTCAGTCTTCAAAAAGAAGGAAGTTCTGTCATTTGCAACCATGTGGATGAACCTGGAGGCTACTACGCTAAGTCAAATAAGCCAGACACAGAAAGACAAACACCATGTGATCTCACATATATTATGGAATCAAAAAGTGCCAAACTCATAGAAGCAGACATGGTAGAATGGTGGTTCCGAGGGCCTGTGGAGTGGGGGTTGTGGGTGAAAGGGTACAAAGTTTCAGATAGACAGGAGGAATAAGGCCAGGCATGGTGGCTCAGGCCTGTATTCCCAGCACTTTGGAAGGCCAAGGCAGGTGGATCACCTGAGGTCAGGAGTTGAAGACTAGCCTGGTCAACATGGTGAAACCCTGTCTCTACTAATAATACAAAAATTAGCCAGGCATGGCGACACATGCCTGTAATCCCAGTTACTTGGGAGGCTGAGGCAGGAGAATTGCTTGAATCTAGGAGGCGGAGGTTGCAGTGAGCCGAGATTGCGCCACTGCACTCCAGCCTGGATGACAGAGCCAGACTCTGCCTCAAAAAATAAATAAATAAATAAATAAAAATAGGAGGAGTAAGTTTTGAGACCTGTGGGCCAGCAGGGTGACTATAGTCATTCAAAATGTATTGTATACTATTTCAAAATAAGACAATAGTGGTGGATGACATTGGGCCCACTGGAGAGGCAAGCCATGAGAACCATGTGGGTGAGCGAGTGACAGTGGGACAATGCCCAGGATGTTGCTACCAGCAGGAGACAGTGCCTGGGTCTCATGGCTGTGGTTTAATGGGGTGGATTACAGATGGCTACGTAGTGGCCAATGACCATGGTAGCCAGGAAGAAGCTCTCGGTGATCTCGCAGGCCACAAAAAATACATCTGGGTGAGGCACTGGGCAAAGGGGACCTTCTTGGTCCTGCTCAACATGTTTGTCAGCATCCTGGACACAATGTCATTTGTAAAGCAGATGTCCCCAAAGGACAGGTTGGAGAGGAAGAAGTACATGGGAGTATGGAGGTGGGCCTCTCCCCAGGTGGTTACAATGATGACTGAGTTGCCAGTGACATTGACAGGTACATGGCCAGGAAGCTGACAAAAAGCCACACCTGTTGTTTGGAATCAGTAGTCCCAGAAGGAGGAATTCAGTCATGTGGCTCTGGTTTCCTCTCGGCATTGCTGTCCTGCAAGTAAAAAATATGAAGGAGTGTTAGGTGTGTGTCCTGGCTTGGAGCCTTCAGTTGCTGTAACTCCTATGGGTAGCTGGCATAGTTGACAGGAGTATGGGTTTTAGCATCACGTGGATCTGACTTTCCATTTTGGCTGTCACTGATTTACAGTGTAAGCACAAAGTTCGCTTTCTAAACTTTCCTTTATCTATAGAGAGAAATTATGAAATTCCACTCCTAGACTGTTCTGTTTTGGCAAAAAGGATTTCTCTTTTTAATTTCCTAACTGTGGATATCAGAATAACTTGTTCCTGAAGACTATACATTCAACCAAAAAAGTTGGCACTAAGAATATCATCTCTTCCTCTTCTTTAAGGCTAAAAACTCTTAGATTTGCCCTTGTGAGGCTATTTCTAGATCTCATAGGTGTGCTTCATTCTTTTCTATTCTTTTTTCTTATGTCTTCTGTGACTGTGTATTTTCAAACAGAGATAATATTCTTAGTGCCAACCGTTTGGGGAAAGTTTGTGGAATGGGTTTGGGAATTTGAGTAACAATCAAGTCAGGAGTTCCATGGATCTGAAAAGTCTATGGTCCTTCAAGATGTGATGTATCGTGTGGGGCAGAGCCACTTTTAGGCAGAGGAAAGACATCTCTCTGGTTTAGTGAGGTCTTTCATTTGTTTTTCTTTTTTTCTTTCTTTTTTGAGACAGAGTCTCACTCTTTCGCCCAGGTTGGAATGAAGTGTCGCAATCTTGGCTCACTGCAACCTCTGCCCTGTGGGTTCAAGTGATTCTCCTGCCTCGGCCTCTCAAGTAGCTGGGATTACAGGCATCTACCACCACACCCCTCTAATTTTTGTATTTTTAGTAGAGACGGTTTTGCCATGTTGGACAGGCTGGTCTCAAACTCCTGACCTCAAGTGATCCACCTGCCTCAGCCTCCCAAAGTGCTGGGATTACAGGCAGGTGTGAGCCACCAAGCCCAGCAGAAGCCTTTAATTTCATGCAGGTACGTGGCATTAGGAATGTCACAACAGGAGTCATGTGTGCATGTCTTGGCAGTAGATTAGAGTCAAGTTGAGTCACGGGTGGTCGTTGGAGCGTGGGAACTATGCAAAAGATTCAGGTATGCTGGCAGAGAACACTGAGAGGATGGGATAGCAATGTGTTGAGCTTCAGGACCTGAATTCTTGTTCACGACATGGGCACAGAGGAGCAAGATCCAGAGAGAATAAAGCAGGACCTCTGTCAGGAAGGAATTGTGGCCCTGCTCAGAATTCTGTCAAGGCAGACATTCAGCTGCGATGGAACATGATCAGAAACCAATTACCTGCTCTCATACCCAGGATCAGACCCTGGTTATCAGGCTTGATGCTGAGCCCACTCCATTTCTGGGCTTAGGTGCCTAATGTCTACCTTGTCCAGGGCCAAGATTCATTCCAGAGCGGAATGCAGGGAGTGACCTGCAGATGGCTGTCAGTGACTCCAGATAGCAGGTGAAAAAGGGGTATAAGAAAGGTGAGTGAGAAAAGTTCACATCCAAGGACACCTGAGTACTGGTGATTTTTAAATAAATGTTGAAAGCATTTAAATAAAATTCTTTGCCTTGATGAAGACAATCTATTAATGTATTGTCTGCATCTCTCTAGGCATTTTCCTAAGATGCAGCAGCGTAGGTTCCTGAAGCATTTTTCCCTCCCTAAAATCTTGGAATGTTGGACTTGAGTGATTTCTCCCACTAGGAAGGGTGAGAGGAGACATGATTGACATGAGAGGCCCAGTATGTTAGTTCTGCAAGGGCACAGACCTGTCTGGCTATTCAATGCTATGCACAGTTCCCCACTGTATCCCTGTAGCAGGTGCCTAATGAAAATACTGAATGCATAGAGTGTTTACCATATGCTAGGCACTGTATAGTGATTTAATACACATAAGAACTCACAATATATGGATGAGGAGACTGAGTTACAGAGTTATTACATAGATGTCCAATAACTTGCTTAAAATTTACAACTAGTGCGTGGCTATAATGCCAACTCAAGCAGTTTGGCTTCAGAGTCCTACTGTTAGTCATTTACAGTACATTAACTCTCTGCCTATCAAATATTTGCTGACAGAATAAAGGCAGAAACGACAATGGTGTCAGCATCTTGAATGATGTGAGTATGTTGCATACATGACCAGAATCATTCTTAGGATCAGGAGAAATAGTGGGGAGTCCAGGATTTGAATTCTAATCCTGGTTTAGAGACTTCTAGCTATTCTTCCTGGAAACTCTGTGCTTCATTTACTTTTCTCATGGAAAAATGGGAGAAGTGCAATATCATTTCAATCAGAATATTGTGGGCATCAGATAAACGAATATGTCTGAAAAGTGCTTTACGAATGAGTTGGTGCTAGATAAATACTAGTCATACAAATAACAGAATATAAACAAAACAAAATAAATAATAGCATTCAGAATTAACAAATTGCACTTGATTTAGCTGGGTAAGGTAAAGGAAAGTCAGGAAGAGTATGTGTATGTGTGTGAAATAGTTGATATCGCCACTCAAACGTGAGCAGGGCCTAAGCCAGAGAAGTGAAGAACAGGAGATATTAGAATATCCTGGGCAGAGAGGGGCAGGAATAGAGACTTCAGTGGATTTCCTGCCTTGTAGAATCTTTCTTGCAGCAGTGACTAATACATTAAGGGCCTGATGTGAACAGCCTGCCCATAATCTGGTCACTGGGAATGGTTTCAAAGAACTCAGCAAAGCCAAATGGCTTTTCTTGACCTAGTATTTTTCACTTACTCAAAAATCCTTTGATGTGGGCCAAGAAACTGGCTTGTTATCAGCTCCCTATTTTCTATGATTATTTCTATGCATCCTCCTTGGTTCCAAAGCAGGCTGTTTTTGAGTTGCGACAAAGGGAGAAATGAAGAAGTAGACAGCAAGAGGCCAGGGGGGCATGAGAGTTGTACATGTGTGTGGGTGAGCATGTGTGTGGTCAGGTATTCCTGAGGGCCTTGCCCAAAAAGTTTTAAATTGAGAAGCACAATGATGACAGCAGAGAGGCAACTGAGCAGTATTATAAGATCCCTGAAAATGTGGCACATATACACCGTGGAATACTATGCAGCCATAAAAAACGATGAGTTCGTGTCCTTTGTAGGGACATGGATGAACCTGGAAACCATCATTCTCAGCAAGCTGACACAAGAACAGAAAATCAAACACCGCATGTTCTCACTCATAGGCGGGTGTTGAACAATGAGAATGCATGGACACAGGGAGGGGAACATCACACACTGGGGTCTGTTGTGGGGGAATGAGGGATGGACAGTGGGGGGTAGAGAGTTGGGGAGGGATAACATGGGGAGAAATGGCAGATATAGGTGATGGGGATGGAAGCAGCAAACCACATTGCCATGTATGTACCTATGCAACAATACTGCATGTTCTTCACATGTGCCCCTGAACTTAAAGTGCAATAAAAAAATATAGACACACACACACATACACACATACACACACACACACACACTCTCTCTCTCTCGCTATATGTATTTATATATATGTATATGAGGATTCCTGAACCTCAGGGCTCAAGTGGGGTAAGACTGCACTGAGTTCAATTGCATGTTGTAATTGCAAACTCCGCTAAGTTCAGCCTTGTGGTTAGGATTGAGGGCTCTGGGGTTAGACAGCCCTGGGTTCAAGTCCAAGCCTTACCAATATTTGGTACAGTGATTGGGAAGCTGCTTAACTTTTAAGTCTTAGTTTTCTTATTCACGAAACAAGAATTAAAAGGATCTCTTGGGGAACATAACACACGTGGGCCTGTTGGGGGGTTGGGGGACTAGGGGAGGGATAGCAGGGGGTGGGGGAATTGGGGAGGGATAACATTAGGAGAAATATCTAATGTAGATGATGGGGGGATGGATGCAGCAAACCACCATGGCATGTGTATACCTATGTAACAAACCTGCATGATCTGCACATGTACCCCAGAACTTAAAGTATAATAAAAAGTAAAAATAAATTTTAAAAAAGATGTCTCTTTGCAGTTATGAGGATTATCATGATGTGCATCTGTATCTATGAATAATTTAGGTAGCACAGAATGAGCCCCTGATAAATGTTAGCTGTAATGACTTCTGTTCTTTAACAACATGATTTAATAGATTTGTGTGTATAAGTGTTAGGAAGTTGGCACGTAATAGACGTTCAATAAGTACCTGACATATATAGACCTAAATAATCTCAGAGCCCAAAGATAACTCAGAGGTGCATTTATACTATTGTGCAAACATCATCTCTATCTATCTCCAGAACTTTTTCCTATCTCTTATTTAAACTCTGTATCCATTAAACAATAACTCTTCCTTGCCCCCTCTTCCCAGTCCCGGGTAACCGCTGCTCTATTTTCTGTCTCTATGAATTTCACTATTCTAGGTACCTCCTAAGTGGAATCATGCAATATTTGTCCTTTTGTGTCTGGCTTATTTCACTTTGCATAATCTCTTCAAGTTTCATTCATGTTGTAGTATGTTCAATTCTTCCATTTTTTGATTATTATGCTTTAAGTTCTGGGGTACATGTGTAGAACTTGCAGGATTGCTGCATAGGTACACACCTGCCATGGTGGTTTGCTGCCTCCATCCCCCCATCACCTACGTCAGGCATTTCTCCCAGTGTTATCCCTCCATTCTTCCATTTTTAAGGCAAAAGTGCAGTTCTGCAGTCTGGATGTTAACTCAGTCTAATCTTGTATTCAATACTCTGTTAGAAAATGGCAGTGCCGTGATTTATATTACTGACTTCTTACATGGCAGGCATTCAGCACCATCAACTGAAACAGGCTTTGTCTCTCAGCTATTGTGTGCATCTCTACAGACACTGCCTTCTCACTAATTAGCCTGAAAGATGCTTTAATGGCTTTCTTATTTCTTGTTTGAAGAGCTGATAGGCACAAATTTTGACTTCTTAATTGTAGTAAAATATATGTAACACAAATTTAAAGTGCTCATAATGTCCATGTTTAAAATATAATTTCCTTTTTCTTTAAATTCTGAGCAATTGAACTCAAAATGACATCACAATTCAACTGGCACCAATATACTACTTTAAAATTCTCAGTTGCATAAAGCACAATAGAGTAATTTATTAACATTTATATCTGCTCAGCCTTCAGTGACTTCTTACCTGCATTTTTCAAGTTCATGTGGCTCATCCATTGCATCCTGTATGTATTTCGGATGAAAGCTAGATAAAGATGTGATGGTTCACTTTTCAGAGAGAGAGATTTTGTATTATGGATGCATTTATAATAGGATTTCCGTCTGAATAATTTGTAAAAGTCCTGGACTATTTGCAAAATCGACTATATGGGTAATATTTCAAACTTATTAATATTGTGTATCTTGATGCATATTCAGCAGACTCTCTTAGCACTGTGTGGGACTGTGTATGCTGTCACCTCATTAGGATGTAACTTTTGGAAAGCTGAGACTACCTCTTCTGTATCCTTACCCTCTGTTATTCCTAGAAGAGTTTATTTTAGTATATATTAAGTTCTAACTATGTTCTAAGCTCTGTCCTAGCCTCAGTGGAAAAGAAAAGCAAATGAGAAATGTACTTTTGGCCATATATTCTACAAAGAACTTAAAAAAAATTACAAGAAAAAAATAACCCCATTAAAAAGTGGGCAAAGGGCATGAACAGTCATTTCTCAAAAGAAGACATTTATGCAGACAACAAACATATGAAAAAAAGCTCAACATCACTGATCATTAGAGAAATGCAAATCAAAACCACAATGAGATAGCATCTCATGACTGAATGGTGATTATTAAAAAAGTTAAGAAACAACAGTTGCTGGTGAGACTGTAGAGAAATAGAAGAGTGTCAATTAGTTCAACCATTGTGGAAGACAATGTAGCAATTCCTCAAAGACCTAGAACCAGAAATACCATTTGACCCAGCAATCCCATTACTGGGTATGTACCCAAAGGAATATAAATCATTCTATTAGAAAGACATATGCACACACATGTTCATTCAGCACTAACAAAGACATAGAATCAACCCAAATGTCAATGATACACTGGATAAAGAAAATGTGGTGCATATACACCATGGAATACTATGAAGCTATAAAAAGGAATAAGATCATGTCCTTTGCAGGGACACAGATGGAGCTGGAAACCATTATCCTCAGCAAACTAACACAGGAACAGAAAACCAAACTCTGCATGTTCTCACTTGTAAGTGGGAGCCGAACAATGAGAACAACACATACTGGGGCCTGCCTGGGAGTGGAGGGAGAGCATCAGGATAAATAGCTAATGTATGTGGGGCTTAATATCTAGGTAATGGGCTGACAGGTGCAGGAAGCCACCATGGCACATGTTTACCTGTGTAACCTGCATGTCCTGCACATGTGTCCTGGAACTTACAATAAAAATAAAGAAATAAAAAAGTAATTTAGTGTTGTCAGGACTAAAGAACTTAACTGGATTTATAAGTTAATGGTGGCATAATGAATTTATTTATTTAATATATATAAAATATATATTTATTTAATATAGGTATTCCTACCATTCTGAAGTAGCTAATGGAACTTGGTTGAGCATGAGAAAACTATGGCACATAAATTAAGGTACATATCTTCTAGGCCAGCATCCCACAAACCAAATGATCAGTGAGAGATAGTGGTGAAAACCAGGTGTGGCTGTACAGACATGAAGGTTATTGCTTTGGGTTTCTTTCCTGGCTTTCTGGTTACTCCCTTATAATTAGGAGCACGTAGTGAAAGCACTAGCAGGGACCTTGATGTTGGAATGTAGGCGTCCCTGTATTTCCTTGGACACCATTCACCTCTTGCTATATCTTTAAGGCCAAAAACTTGTATTCAGTGTCAGGTCCTGCCACACAAGCTTGTGACCCAGAAAAGCTGATGGTTGTGGGAACCTGATGAAATAACTGAAGCAGAAATATTTCAGAAAGTGTGTAAGTCTTACATTACTATTGTTATTGACAATAACACAATCCGGGAGAAGTGATGAAGCAACTAATTCACACTGATGTGTTTGTGTGTTAATCTAGTTCCATAGCAGTAATTAACGCTGTTTGTCAAATACAGCGTTTTCTATCTTACAGGCACAAAGTTGGATTGTGCCTCCTGGCTCCCTTATATTTGGGTGGGGTCATGAGATGTGTTTTGGACAATAAGTTATGGGTCGGAAGTGGCGAGGGCCACTTCTGGGCCACAGAGTTTTTAACTGCCGATGTGAAACTTTCAAGAGCCTTTCGGCTTCTGGAAGAGTGATGATTAATGTTTTCAATGGTGACTGCTCATAATCTTGGGTTTCTGAGTGTTGAAAATAAGCAGCACACTTACACTTTTCTAAGGTGGACATGCAATGTGAGTGAGAAATAAACCTTTGGTTTTAAGGTCCTAAGACTTTGAGATTGTTTGTTTCCATAGCACAACTGAGCTTTTTCCTAGCTGATCCACTAGCTTTTCCTAGGATACAAAGTGCAGCTTAGTGAGGATGCTGGATATATGGAGAAGGGAAGAATTAAGAGGGAAGAGAAAAGGAATTGGGTACTGAGCATTCAAACTGTCATGACAGTTACGTGTTGGTGGGGAGAATCAATGTGTTTTGTAGATTCCTCTATCTTTCCAGCCTTATTCTCCTTTCTCTCAAACTGATCAAGCCTCATGGGGCTTTTCATTGCCCCTCAAACGCATTGCAGTGCTTATTGTCTCCACATGCTTGGGTGGTTTTCACTATTTGAAATGCTTTGCCCATGTCCTCATCTTTTGAAACTTCCTGTTTCAAAATTCAGTCCATCCTTAAGATGGCATTCTTTCAGTAACTCTTACCCAATGATCTATCAAACCCACATAGTTTCTTCTTAAAACTAACGGGTTTTAGAAGTTGTGGTGGCTCACCCCTGTAATCCCAGCACTTTGGGAGGCTGAGGCAAGAGGATCCCTTGAGGCCAGGAGTTCAAGACCTACCAGGGTGAGATAACATGACCTTGTCTCTACAAAAAAAAAAAAAAAAAAAAGTTGAGTGTGGTGCCTTGTCCCTGTAGTCCCAGCAATTTGGGAGGCTAAGGCAGGAGAATCACTTAAGCCCAGGACTTTGAGGCTGCAGTGAGCTGTAATCACACCAATGTACTCCAGCCTGAGAAACAGAGTAAGAGTATGTTAAAAAAAAAAAAAAAAGAAAAAAGAAAAAAAGAAAAAGAGCAACCCCCCACCACCAAACAAAAAATGAATAGAATTTAAACTTCTTGACTGCTAGCCATTTTCAGGCTTATAGACAAGTTATCTGGAGATAGCTTTGGTTTTCTATATGGCTGCCAATCTAATGGAGGTAGCTTTATTTTTCTATATGGTTACCAATCTATTGAGGAGGCAATACTCAGCTTTCAAAACCTGAAACCTTTTCCTGAAATCTGTATTTCTAACAGTACCTAGCCTGAGACTGAATATGTATTTGGTTAAGATCATTGATAGAAACCAAGTGTTTTGCTCTCAGGTCAGTTCTCTTACTGGTATCCAACACCACTTTTCATGACCTTTTTGAGTGCCACATGGAAAATATTAAGGAAGAATAACCTGATAATCTCCTAGATCATTTCTCAATTATGACATACCAACATTTTGTTCCTTTTATGAGTAAGTTCTGTCCCATAATTTCTTCAAACCCCTCTTCATATCTTTGTTCCTCAGGCTGTAGATAAAAGGGTTCAGCATGGGTGTCACTACCGTGTACATAACTGTGGCTACCCGGTCCTTCACCACTGAGTACATGGACAGGGGCCTAAAATAGACATAAATAATAGTCCCATAGAAAAGGGCTACTACAGTGAGGTGGGAGCCACAGGTAGAGAAGGCCTTCCACTTCCTTGCTGCAGAGGGGATTCTGAGCACAGTGACGATGATTCGCAGGTAGGAGAAGATGATACACAGGAAGGGGGTCACAATGACAGCTAAGGTCTCAGTCATGACCACCATCTGACTGGAGGATGTGTCAGAGCAGGACAGCTTTAGCACAGGCTGGGTGTCACAGAAAAAGTGCTTAATGACGTGGGAGGCACAAAAAGACAGGCGAGACATAAGTAGCACCCGGAACAGGGAATGTAGGTGGGAGATGCTGCAAGAACCCAATAGCATGAGTAGGCAACGCCGTGGGTTCATAACCACGTCATAGTGTAAGGGGTTGCAGATGGCCACCAGCCGGTCGATGGCCATAGAGGCCAGCAGGTAGCTGTCAGTGTTCCCAAATGCCATGAAGAAGTACATCTGCACCAGGCAGCCCATGTAGGAGATAACCTTTGTCTCTGATAGAAAATTCACCAGCATCCTGGGCACTATGACTGTCGTGAAGCAGATATCCATGAAAGACAAGTTGCTGAGGAAAAAGTACATAGGGTTGTGGAGCCCGGGGTCAGAGTGGATGGCCAGGATGATGAGCACATTCCCCACCACAGTGACCAGGTACATGATGAGGAAGATGACAAAGAGGGGTTTCTGCAGCTGAGGGTTGGAAGAGAGGCCCAGGAGGATGAAGCCTGAGGAGCTGCTGCTGTAGTTCTTTATCTCCATGTCTCTGGATTTCCTGGATAGGGTTTGGAGAAGCATTGGGAGAGATGTAAAGGGCAGTTTGACCAAGACAGCTTCTTTCATAAGCTTAAGCCTGTAAAAATAGCTCACAGCCCTTTGTTATGGTTTTTAAGAATATTTACTTTAAGAAACTACAGAGAAACAGGTAGTAAAGTCCAACATGGGAACATTTAAAGTTATCCAAGCTGCCTCCTAAACTAGAAACTAAAGATTTTCAATTTTCCATTTAATGCTAATGGATCAGGAGAATTAATATAGTTAAAATGACCATATTGCCTAAAGCAATCTACATACTGAACATGATCCCTGTCAATATACCAGCATCATTTTTCACAGAATTACAAAAAAAAATTCTAAAATTCATATGGAGTCAAAAAGAGCCAGAATAGCCAAAGCAATTTTAAGAAAAAGAGCAAAGCTGGAGGCATCACATTACCTGACTTCAAAATATATTACAAGGCTATTGCAACCAAAATAGCATGGTGCTGTATAAAAACAGACACACAGATCAATGGAACAGAATAGAGAAAGAAAGAAATCAATGTATCAAAGGGATACCTGCACTTATATGTTTATTGCAGCACTATTCACAATTACAAAGATCAACCTAAGTGTCTATCAATGAATGAATGGATAAAAAAGTGGTGTGTGTACATACACATGTACACACACACACATGCACAATGGAATACTATTTAGCCATGACAAATAATGAAGTCACGTCATTGGCAGCAGCATAGATGGAACTGGAGGTCATTATTTTAAGTGAAACAAGCCAGGCACAAAAATACAAATATACAAATACAAAAATATAAAAGCAAAAAACACTAATATTTCTGGTTCTCACTCATAAGTGGGTGCTACAGATATGTACATAGGGATATACTGAGTGGAATGATGGACAATGGAGACTCAGAAGAGGTGGGGGTCAGGGGTAGAAGGGGAATGAATGATGATAAATTGCCTAATGGGTACAATGGATGTTATTTGCTTGGTAGATACCCTAAAAATCCTAACTTGACCACTACATAATGTATTCGTGTAACAAAATTGTACTTGCACCCCATAGAGTTGCACAAATAAAAAATAAAGGCTTGGCCGGGCGCGGTGGCTCAAGCCTGTAATCCCAGCACTTTGGGAGGCCGAGGCGGGTGGATCACGAGGTCGAGAGATCGAGACCATCCTGGTCAACATTGTGAAACCCCGTCTCTATTAATACAAAAAAATTAGCTGGGCACGGTGGCGCGTGCCTGTAATCCCAGCTACTCAGGAGGCTGAGACAGGAGAATTGCCTGAACCCAGGAGGCGGAGGTTGCGGTGAGCCGAGATCGCGCCATTGCACTCCAGCCTGGGTAACAAGAGCGAGACTCCGTCTCAAAAAAAAAAAAAAAAAAAAAAAAAAGGCTTTTCCGTGTGTTCTTTGGTGCTTCTATGTGGCCTAATTTGTCTGAATTCTTCTCATTTCCCTTTCTGAAGATTCTTCCAAGGTTGTCTCTTGACCAATTTCTTAGCTTCTTTTTTTTTTTTTTTTCACCGAGGAAGTAGTTTCTGGGTCCCATCTTGAAGGAGGATACTTTCATACAGGGTAACCCCATGAATGAGACCCTTTCATTCAGGGTCCTCTCCTGCTCATAGTTCTCGAGGTGGTGGTGATAGTTGGGATAGTACAATAATGAACATCAGAATTAATTAATGTTCCTTATTGTCCACAGAATTGAGATGAGCCTTCCTTAAATCTTCAGAGCAAAACCTGCTTAATGTCTGTTCAAGCCTTTCTGTTTGGTTAATGTGATCTGGATACTTTAATTTTAAGCTTTTGGTCCAAAGATGTCACTCAAAATAGGAGTACTACCAGGAATAGCCTATGTTACTGTGATTAGTTTTTAGAATATATTAACTTTTCTGCTTATAAAATGTTGACATCCTTTTTTCTAAACATTCAAATATTACAGGATTATAAAACTTAGATTGTTAAAAGTCTTATTCTACCAATATCATAAAAAAGACCAGAAAAGGATGGCTTCTGTTACCACTATTAAGCTAAACTGCTGATATAGTGGTCTCTATAAGTGAAAAAGAAAAAGTAAGAATTTAAAGACATAAACATTAGAAATGATGAAATTGCCCACCTAGAAAATCCAAGATAATCATGTGAAAAAATTAAAAGTCTATGAAGACTTTACTAAAGTAGCCAGATAAAAGATAAATATACAAATATTAATATTTTTCTTATATTAGAAAAATGTAATTTGGAATACGTTTCAATTGACAGTGGTAAGAAAGTCTAAAAAATGCTTAGGAATAAACGAGGAATAAAAAAATGAGTAAGATTTATCTGAAGAAACTGTAACAGAACACAAAATGAAGATCTAAATAAATGGAGATATTATGTTTCTATAAATATTTTAAAACATTAATTCTTCTCAAATTAATGAAATTCAATGCACCTCTAATAAGACCCCAGGGGAAATTTTAATGAAACTTGTGAAAGTTTTCCTAAAATTCACCTAGAGGAATAAATGGTTAAGAGCAGACAAAATAATTCTGAAAAAAATTAGAATAATTTCAGGAAAGTTTTCTAACCCGAATCCAATTACATAATAGTCAAAAACAATAAGATAATGGCACAAACAGAGAAAAGCAAATTAGTGGACCACAATAAAGGATTTTATAGATCTTTATTTATGTATACATATATGTGTAGATAGCTATAAATACACAGTAATTTATCTGCAACTTAATATGTAGTAAAATTTATTTAATAGCATCAGGGAAAGAATGGAATATTAATGCTATTTGTGACAATTGGTTGAACATTTGGAAAATATAAGGCTAGATTTCTATCTAACCCACACATAGGAGTAAAACCCAGATGAATGAACAATCTAAAAGTTAAAAATCCAAACTACAAAGTAAGTTTGAGCCAAAAGTAAAGGAGCATATTTTTTACAGTCACAGGATTGAAATATCATCCCAAGCAAGGAATGAAATAAGGAAGCAAGAATGACAAAAGAATGCACTCAAAAATTTGAAAATTGTACCAAAAGAGATCATAGGCAAAGCTAAAATAGAAACTATTGACTCAGTGAAAATACTTGCAACACAGTTACCAAATAAAACATATGACAAGATGATCAACATAATTGATAATCAGAAAATGTGGACTAAAATTCAATTATCACTCACCAGTTTTATGCTAATTTTTAAACAATATACAAAGGAAACTAGATGCTCACATATACTAGTAGTAAGAGAGCAAATCAATGTTGGACCTTTGGTAGTCTCCATCAGAACTGAAAATCTGCATTTCTTTGTCCAATTTATGAAAATCTGTCCTTTAAAAATAGTAATTATTTGTATATCAAAATATATGTGCACACATTTGATCGTAATATTGCTTGTAATATCAAACTAAACAATATAACAACCACAGAGGAAACAAACTGAATATTTACAAATAGGTGATTTATCAAATAATTTATACTGTATTTTTATTATTCAACATCATGCAATCTCTAAAGAAATAAGATAACTAATGTTAGTCAATATATATCAATACCCGATATATGCCACACACTGAGCTAAGTGCTTTGCAAAACTTTTACCATTTTATTTTCTCCAAATCCTAAGACATAGGCATTATTATAATTACAATTTACAGATAAAAATTTAGCATTTAGGCCGGGCGCGGTAGCTCACGCCTGTAATCCCAGCACTTTGGGAGGCCGAGGCGGGCGAATCACGAGGTCAAGAGATCCAAGACCATCCTGGCCAACATGGTAAACCCCGTCTCTACTAAAAATACAAAAAAAATTAGCTGGGTGTGGTGGCGCATGCCTGTAATCCCAGCTACTCGGGAGGCTGAGGCAGGAGAATTGTTTGAACCCGGGAGGCGGAAGTTACAGTGAGCCAAGGTTGAGCCACTGCACTCCAGCCTGGCTCCTGGTGACGGAGTGAGACTCTGCCTCAGAAAAAATAAATAAATAAATAAATAAATTTAGAATTTAGCAAAATTAAGTAAGTTACCAGATCCAGAAGTGATAGAGCTGGAATTCGAATTCAGGCTGTCTGATGGCACAGCTGGAGCTATTCATTGTTAAGCTATGTTGTCACTATTAAAATACTGTCTATGACATTTGTTAAGTGACCAAAACAAGGTAGAGAACAATGCCTAACGAATAATCCCATTTTTGAGTGGAACAAAGCGAGCACATGGACACAGGGAGGGGGACATCACATACCAGGTCTGTCGGGGGGTGGAGGGCAAGGGGAGGGAGAACATTAGGATAAATACCTAGTGCATGCGGGACTTAAAACCTAGATGACAGGTTAATGGGTGAAGAAAATCATGATGGCAGGGGTATATCTATGTAACAAACCTGCACATTCTGCACATGTGTCCTAGGACTTAAAGTATAATAATAAAGAATAATCCCATTTTTATAAAGAAAAGTAGTTTTTTATATGTTGTGTTTGTTGTGGTATAGAGAGTCCTTAAAAAGTTTGTTTCATGTGGTTACCGTCTGAATCATATTTAACTTTATATTATATTGTCTGTATTTAAAAACAAAGGATGTGTTTATTTATATTCATTTCATAATTTAAATGGTTAGATTTCCTATAATTCCACTGGAATTGTGTGTATAATTTAAAGATCTTTTTCTCTGCATAGATCTATATATACTGCATATAGGAATGAGGTTAAATGCTTCATTAAGCTTCCCCTACCCTAAGCATATTACAATAGATATTTTTTGTCTCTCTATATATTTCTCACCCACGAGATAATTTTTACAGTGTAGAATAGATCCTGAGATCTGGAATGGTAAGTTAGAGTTTATAAACACTGAAAATGTCAACAGATATTACCAACATGAGACGCATATGCTTCATCTCACCCCTGGGCATTGTACTCATTTGACTCTCTGGGTTCATTCCGCATTTCCTTCTCTGCGTCTTTTAGCTTCACCCCTGGGATGTAGTTTGTCTTGGTGGTAAAAGTCTATCTTATCACCCTTGGCTTGAACTTGGAATTTTCCAAATTTATGTGATTTTCTCAGGGGCAGTAGCTTAGCTCCTTCCCACTTAGCTGGATTTGACAGCATCATGTATTTTCTTTATGTCTTGGGCAAATCATTTCACTTCCATATAGATGATGGCGCACACATGTATGTTTGTGTGTGTGCTACTTTCTACCCTGCCTAGGAGCTGTCAAATGACAGTTGAGCGAGTGTTTGGCAAATTCTACTGCAAGTGGTTAGCATAACCGTTCATACAATAAGCTAGAGAAAAGACATTTTAATGGTGGGTCTTGTCATCAGGTGGTGGTTGGGAAGGATCAGGAGAGACTGGGAGTCTTTCTAAGCCTTTGTCATATCATTTCACCTTAAAAGATATTTACTCCCTTCCTTGACAGGAAATGTGTACTATTTCTGTACTTCTAAATTTTCACTGTTAAAATGTTCACATTATGAACACTTGTCATCTCAGGTTGTTTTTCCTTTTCTTGTTTACTCATCACTTATGCAGGGTCGTTCTTTTGGCCACCGGCCCAAATGAAACCAGGGAGTCCATACACATTGTCAGCACAGAATGCACTTCCCAAACTGGGATGCTGCGTGGGCAGTATGTGGTGGGAAGCTACTCACTACCCATGCACCTACTGCCCCGAAAGAGCAAGGACAGTTGGGAAGTGACTAAACTGGAAAAATGCATCTCGGCTCACTGCAACCTCCGCCTCCTGGGTTCAAGTGATTCTCCTGTCTCAGCCTCTTGAGTTTCTGGCATTACAGGGATGCACCACCACGCCTGGCTAATTTTATATATTATTTAGTAAAGATGGGGTTTCTCCATGTTGGTCAGGGTGGTCTTGAACTCCCAACCTCAGGTGATCTTCCCACCTTGGCCTCCCAAAGTGCTGGGATTACAGGTGTGAGCCACTGTGCCTGGTCAGCCTAATTTCTTATTTCCTACTTAGTTTAGGTTGAAAGATCTTCTGGGCACTGTAGGTCCCTCAGATTGATAATTGAACCCAATTCATCCAGCTCAGGTTGTCCTCAGCTAGCTTCTGCTCCACTTTTGTTTCTGTCTTTCTTCTCCCAGGAATCACTGATTTTCTGGATGCCTACCTCTGCTCTCTCTCAATAATTCAACAAGTTAAACTCTCAAGCTATCAGTTCTTCCTGGTGCCTCCCCTACCTGTGATCAACCAGTATTCATAAGCACAACTGCTAATACAGTTATTACAGATTAGGTATCCTGTACCTAATCCTAAGGAAGATTAGGTATCCTGCACAGATCCTAAGGAAGGGGCTGTGGATTCTCAGAGTTTTGCTCAGATGCCATGAGGTTTTAGATCCCTCTGCCTTTCACCTTCATCATGTTAGCATCCTAGGAAAGTGATTGTTCTATTTCCATAATTCTAGAGACAAGGAGCTCACAATATCTGGAGGTGGTCCGGTCCTTGGGTGGAACACATCTGGGTTAGGAAATTCTTCCACATCACGAGTGGAAGTTTGCCTTTCTGTTATTGCTAGGTACTGCTCGAGAAGCTTGACATACACTAAGTCATTTAGTCTTTATACCAACTCCGTTTTACAGATAACACAAATGAGATACAGAACTGAAGTGACTTGCCTAAGCACACAACCAGAGGGTGGTGGAGTACAGCTCCAGAGTGTGTGCTCTCAGCCCCTGAATTGCCCTAACTCTTGTTCACGTAGACTCTGAGTCTCATTGCCCTAAGTCTCTCTATTGACCTGGCTTCCTGGAGGTGATAACTTGTGGGTCTTGAGTTGCAGCATGTTGGCTGTGCCCTTTAAGGAAAGGAGAAAGTGTCCTAAACAAAGTAGGTATTTCAAATGTTTGATATTTGACCAAAAAGAGAGAGAGGGAAAAATATAGAGAAAGACCTTGTTTCCTGGCTTTTGAGATGGAGGAGAGAAAAACAGGATAAGAAAAAGGGAAGAACATCACATGAAGATATCAATCCCACAGTTCCCATTATCAAGACCCCTCAGTGTGCCTACCTGTGGGCTTGACAAAGGAGATTCGGGGGCCTGAAAAGACTTGGGGGTTTGCTGGGGGTTAAGATCAGGCTCTGAATCTCTGAAGGAGGCTTCTTGAAGTACAGCTCTAGCCTCAGAAATGTGATGTTCTTCTCCACCTATGGTGGGAATTGTAATAGAAAGGGAGACACAGGTGCCTGTCCTCTCTGCATGCCAGAGCCCTGGGAGGATTGGCCCTGTGGTCTTCCCAGGGGATTGCAGGGGTGGGAGTTGGGAGGAGGAATATCACTGATGCCCTCACTGAGCTCTGTGGGAAAACTGGGCTCCAGAGATGTAACTTCTCACACCTGGGAAGGGAAATAGAGCCATGTAGCAGTAAGGGCTATGTGTGCATGCACTTACGTGTGTCCTGTGCACATATGTTTAGGCATATGTATGTATTTGATGTGCATATGTGTACTCTTGTGCATATCTGTGTATGATTATGTGCACCTGCCTAGAAGGAGAGGTAATGGGCTCTGATATCTCTGGGATTCTGTGTCTGCATGTGTGACTGTATCTAGGTGCACATGTAGTGTCATTGGGAAGGGGTTGGAGGTACAGGCCCAGGAGCCAGACTCCAGATTCTGATAGTGACTCTGCGTCTTACGAGCTGCGTAGCTTTTGCAAATACTACATAGGTTACTGAGCCTTAATTTGTTTTGTTTCGTATGCCTTTCTTAGAAATTTTATTACTTCAGTGTCTTAAGCCAGATTATTTATATTTGAATCCCAGTTCTCCCAATTACCAAATGGGTGAATTTGGGAAAGTTATTTAGCCTTACTAACCCACATTGTCCTCATCTATAAATAACAGTCATCATAAACTTTAGAAAGGTGTTTTCTTTTTTGTGCTTTTTACTTTCAAATAGATTTCATTTTTTTAAGACGTTTTAGGTTCACAACAAAATTGATCAGAAAGTAGAGTTCTCATTTATTCCCTGCTCCCAGACATACATAGCCTCTTGCACCATCAATACCCACGGCTAGAGTCACACATTTGTTAGAATTTGTACACTTATACAATGGTCCCCAACTTACAGTGGTTCAACTTAAAATTTTTATTTTTGAGAGGGAGTTTTGCTCTGTTACAGGCTGGAGTACAATGGCGCGATCTTGGCTCACTGCAACCTCCGCCTCCCAGGTTCAAATGATTCTCCTGCCTTGGCCTTCCGAATAGCTGGGATTACAGGTATGCGCCACCACATCCAGCTAATTTTGTATTCTTAGTAGAGATGGGGATTCTCCATGTTGGTCAGACTGCTTTCGAACTCCCGACCTCAGGTGATCAGCCCGCCGCAGCCTCCCAAAGTGCTGGGATTACAGGCATGAGCCGTGTGCCTGGCTCAACTTAAAATTTTTCTTTATTATAGTGTGAATAATCCACGTTCAATAGAAATCATACTTCAAGTGCCTATATAACCATTCTCTTTTTACGCTTTCAGCACAGTGTTCAATTAATTACATGAGATATTCAATATTTCATTATAAAGCAGGCTTTGTGTTAGATGATCTTGCCAACTGTAGGCTAATGTATGTGTTAGCACATTTAAGATAGGCTATGCTAAGCTATGATGTTCTGTAGGTTAGGTGTATTAAATACATTTTTGACATATGATATTCTCAGTTTACCATTGGCTTATCACGGTGTAGCTCCATTATAAGTTGAGGAGCATCTGTATTGACATATCATCATCACCCAAGTCCGTAGTTTACATTACAGTTCACTTGGTGTTGTACATTCTACAGGTTTTGACAAATGTATAATGACATGTACCCACCATCATACAGTATCATATAGAATAGTTTTACTGCCCAAAATATCCTCTGTGCTTCACCTGTTTATCCTTCTCTCCCTCTAACCCTTAGCAACTACTGATCTTTTTACTGTATCCATATTTTTGCCTTTTCTAACATGTCATTTAGTTGGAATCATGCAGTATAATTGATTTTTCACATTGGCTTCTTTCATTTAGTAATGTGCGTTTAACGTTCTTCCATATCTTTTCAATGCTTGATAGCTCATTTATTTTTAGCACCGAATAATATTGTATAGTCTAGATGTACCACAGTTTACTCGTTCGCTTACATGCCGAAGGACAACTTGGTTGCTTCCAAGTTTTGGTGACTATGAATAAAGCTGCTAAAACGTCTGTGAAGGTTTTTGTGTGGACATAAAATTTCAACTTATTTGCATAAGTACCAAGGAACATGATTGCTGGATCATATGGTAAGAGTTTGTTTAATTTTGTGAGAAGTTATAAAACTGTCTTCCAAAGTGACTTTATCATTTTGCATTCTCACCAGCAATGAATGAGAATTCTTGTTGCTCCACATCCTCATCAGCATTTGGTGTTGTCAGTGTTCTGATCTGGTCATTCTAATAGCTGTGCAATGATATCTCATTGTTGTTTGAATTTGAATTTCCCTAATGACATATGATGTGGAGCATTTTTTAAATTTATTTTTAATTTATATATATATATTTTATTGCATTTTAGGTTTTGGGGTACATGTGAAGAACATGTGGGATTGTTGCATAGGTACATACATGGCAATGTGGTTTGCTGCCTTCCTCCCCATCACCTATATCTGCCATTTCTCCCCATATTATCCCTCCCCAACCTCCCTACTCCCTGCTGTTCCTCCCCTAGTTCCCCCCAACAGACCCCAGTGTGTGATGCTCCCCTCCCTGTGTCCATGTGTTCTCATTGTTCAACACCCACCTATGAGTGAGAACATGCAGTGTTGGCCGGGCGCGGTGGCTCACGCCTGTAATCCCAGCACTTTGGGAGGCCGAGGCGGGTGGATCACGAGGTCAAGAGATCGAGACCATCCTGGTCAACATGGTGAAACCCCGTCTCTACTAAAAATACAAAAAATTAGCTGGGTATGGTGGCGCGTGCCTGTAATCCCAGCTACTCAGGAGGCTGAGGCAGGAGAATTGCCTGAACCCAGGAGGCGGAGGTTGCGGTGAGCCGAGATCGCACCATTGCACTCCAGCCTGGGTAACAAGAGTGAAACTCTGTCTCAAAAAAAAAAAAAAAGAAAAAAAAAGAGAACATGCAGTGTTTGATTTTGTGTTCTTGTGTCAGTTTGCTGAGAATGATGGTTTCCAGGTTCATCCATGTCCCTACAAAGGACATGAACTCATCGTTTTTTTATGGCTGCATAGTATTCCATGGTGTATATGTGCCACATTTTCCCTGTCCGGTCTATCATTGATGGGCATTTGGATTGGTTCCAAGTCTTTGCTATTGTAAAGTGTTGCAATGAACATTCATGTGCATGTGTCCTTATAGTAGAACGATTTATAATCCTTTGGATATATACCCAGTAATGAGATTACTGGGTCAAATGGAATTTCTATTTCCAGGTCCTTGAGGAATCACCACACTGTCTTCCACAATGGTTGAACTAATTTAAACTCCCACCAACAGTGTAAAAAAGTGTTCGTATTTCTCCACATCTTTGATGTGGAGCATTTTTTACATGTTTGTTTACCATCTGTATATCTTCTCTGGTGTGGTATCTGTTTAGTTCTCAACTGAATTACTCTTTTTCTTATTGTTGAGTTTTAAGAGATCTTAATATATTTTGGATAGTAGTCCTTAACCAGGTACGTTTTTTGCAAATATTTCACCCAATTGGTAGATTGTCTTCTCATTCCTTTGAAAGCCTCTTTCTCAGAGCAGAAGTGTTTAATTTTACCTTATTATTTCTTTCATGAATCTTGCTTTTGGTGTCGTATCTAAAATGTTATTGCCATGCTCAAGGTCATCTAGGTTTTCTCTTATGTTCTCTTCTGTGAGTTTTATTTGTTTACATTTTGCATCATGGTTATGATTCATTTTGAGTCAATTATTGTGAAGAGTGTAAGGTCTGTGTCTAGATTCATTTTTTTTGCATGTGAATGTCCAGTTGTTCTAGCACCAGTTGTTGAAGAGCCTATCTTTTCTCCATTATTTTGCATTTACTTCTTTGTTAAAGATTAGTTGACTATATTTTTGTGGTTTTCTATGGTTCGAATCTTTCAACTCATGTTGAAATTTAATCCCCAGTGTAACATTGTTGAGAGATGTGGCCTTTGAGAGGTGAATGAATTAAGTCAGTCATGGATTAGTGGGCTGACTGATGGGTTATCACAAGAGTGGGACTGGTGGCTTTTTAAGAAAAGGAAGAGAGCTGGGCGTGGTGGCTCACGTCTGTAATCCCAGCACTTTGGGAGGCTGAGGCAGGTGGATCACGAGGTCAAGAGATTGAGACCATCCTGGTGAACATAGAGAAACCCCATCTCTACTAAAAATACAGAAAATTATCTGGGCATGGTGGTGTGCACCTGTAATCCCAGCTACTCAGGAGGCTGAGGCAGGAGAATTGCTTGAACCCAGGAGGCGGAGGTTATGGTGAGCCAAGATTGTGCCATTGCACTCCAACCTGGGCAACAAGAGTGTAACTCCGTCTCAAAAAAAAAAAAAAAAAAAAAAGAAGAGGAAGAGGCACCTGAGCTAGGATGCCCAGCTCCCTTGCCCTGTGATGTCCTGCATTGCCTCAGGACTCTGTAGAGAGTCCCCACCTGTGAGAAAGCCTTCACCAGATGTGGCCCCTCAACCTTGGACTTCTCAGCCTCCATAACTGTAAGAGATAAATTCATTTTCTTTGCAAATTACTGAATTTCAGGCATTCTGTTATAAGCAACAGAAAACAGACTAAGAATGTATCTATTTCTGGGTGAGCCTCAATTTTTACTTTTGTGAAAAGATGTAACTAAGAGGGTGAGGGTGAAGTAAGTGGTAAGTTAGGATCTGAGCTCTGGTGTAGAGGTTAAGAGGTGAACTTTGGAGACACATTATCTCACATTGTACCCCAGCTCTACGCTCACCAGCTCTGTGACTTTGGGTAAGTTCCTTAACCTCTAGGCAGATAGGCATGGTCTTGAGGTTCGTACAATGATTGGTGAAACATGGAAGGCATTAAAATTTTGGTTTTGTAGGGCAGAAAATGGAGAAGGTGGATGTTAGGTTAGGATAATGGGCTTTGGAGTTAGTACCCGAGTTTAAATCTCTGCCTACCACTTACTAGTTGTATGACATTAGGTAGATAGCGCGCTCAGTTTCCCTGTTTATAAAATAGAGATAATAATGATCCTGGCTTCGTTATCTTATCAAATTAAGTTTAGTTTTGCAGTAGTTAGACTGCCTGGCAGCAGAATTAGCTTCACGGGTGTGCTTGCTGTGTTCAGAAGGGCCCACGGCTTGGTTTAATGCTCTTCTGTCACTGTCCTAAAGTTCTTAATACTCTTTGAACCAGGGAACGGGTCTCACATTTCATTTTGCACTAAGTCCTGAAAACTAGATAGTTTTCACCAGTCCAGCTGCAGAGCTCCAGCCTTACCTAAAAGCATCAGACAGACAGACAAACACAAGCCTGTGCTGGTGAAACGAATCATATACGTATGTTAGACAGATCTGGTTCAAGGCCTTCCAGTTTGTAATTGGTATAAATGATGAAAAAAAAATTGGTCTTACTAAATCATGCGTTGGCCACAGACTTAGTTGCCCTGGAGAGTGCTGAAGCACAGTTATAATTCCTAGATTCAGTCTGGGCTACAGTGGTAGGATTTTATTTATTTGCTCACTTATTTATTCCACAACAACTCTTCTAGTCCTCGTGCTAGGTTCTCCGGTGTCAAAGTTGAGTCAGAGACTCTATTCTCTAGGGTGGGGACTGGGGGGCGGATAAATGAGTGTGGGGGGTGTGGACGGACCTGGCTGTGAATATCTCCAGTGCATCATTTCCCAGTGGTCTGAAATGCTGCTCAATGAGATAGTGGCCCAAGGTTAGTTAAGCATGAAAAGCACCCAGTTAAACAAAGTTAAATGTGTTACCTTATTGCAGGACTTCTTAGAACTTCTAACCTTTACTTAGAACCTTTATAATGCACATGCTAATGTGCATTATACATTAAATGACTTCAAAGAGTCTTGGATTTCTGTTGGGTCTGGATGTCCTGACTTGTGCTGGGGGCTATTGAGTGAGCAGATTAGGACTCCCTGGAGGTGGGGCTGGATTAGGAATCTGGCTGCACTTAAGTTTAGGGGACCTCGTGATGAGGAGGGACCCCAGGAGGCAACCACTCCCTTCAGGATCTGCTGTGAGGCACTGAAGAAACAGTTTTCAAGGCATGGGTTTCACTTTCTGTGGCAGTAGGGAGCTTGAATTCAGGGTTCTTCTGGTCACATTTGCATTTGAGGAATATGATTGTGCTGTGTTGGGGAGGAAGGGTCCATGGCAAAGGATGAAGAATGGTCAGTGTCTTGTGCAACAGGTTTGCTGAAACCTAATCCCATATCAGGCTCTGATTTTTATAAACAAGAAAAAGAGAAAAAGCACTTCCACATAAAGGTGGGCTTGATCTTCAATATAAACTGCTCCTCTGCTGAGGAGTTTGAGGAAATCTCTAACGGAGGCTACAGTTACATTAACTGCTACTTTTACAATCAAGTCTGGCTCTGACTTCTATGAATAAAGTTTAGAGGTTCAGGATAGATTTGAAAACCAATTCCTCCCCGACTGTCTTCTCAATCCTTTCCACTCACTGTGGTGCTCCCTTACTCACTCTTTTGCTCTCTGTCTCTCTCTGGTTAGAGGAGGCAGTTTCATTTTGCACTGGGTCCTGAAAACTAGGTACCCAGTCCTGCCTGGCAAGGAAGGCTGGTAAGGAAGAGACATGATATCAGGGACTCACGCCCTGTCTTGTTCCTCTGCCATATGTAGCTCCCATTCCCAAAACTGCTTCATGATACAACATAGCTGCTGGAGTTCTTGTCATTGCATCTGCATTCCAAGCAGTAAAAAGGAGGAAAGGGAGGATAAGCGAGAAGGCTCTTTCTTTTAATAGTTTCCAGAAACACCTCAGAACTCTTCTGCTTACATCTTATGGATCAGAACTTGGACACACGGCCACATCTCGTTGCAGAGGAGGCTGGGAAAATGCTGTTAGCTAGGCAGCAATATGCCCAGCTCAAAAATGGAGGTTTTAGCAAGAAGGGGAAAATGGATGTTGGAAAACAATTAGCACTCTACCACACATCAAGTATTATTTTCCTGGCTAAAAAATTCATTTTTCTGTTATCTATTTTATATATTTCTGCCATATCTTTATTATTTCTTTCTGTGAGCATTGGATCTATTTTGCTATTCTTTTTCTAGTTTCTTAAGGTGTACCGTTATTAATTTGAGATCTTTCTTTTTTAATGTAGGTGTGTATTGTTATACATTTCACTCTCAGCACTGCTTTCACTACAACCCATATGGTATGGTTTTGCTTTTGGTATGTTGTGTTTTTGCTTTTATTCATTTCTTAGTATTTTCTGATTTTCCTTGTGATTTCTTCTGTAACCTATTGGTTGTTTAAGAGTATGTTATTTGATTTCCATATATTTGTGAGTTTTTTAGGTTTCCTTCTGTTGTTGATGTCTAGCTTCATTCCATTGTAGTCAGAGAAGATATGTGTGATTTAAATCTTTAGAAATTTATTGAGACTTGCTTTCTGACCTGACATATGATCCACGTTATGACTATCCTTATGACTAAAGGATGTTTTAGTTCAAAGATGTCCCAGGATATTTTAGTGTGAAAGTGGAGGGGTAGACTCCTTTTTTTTCCTGTGGCTATTGAGCTGGAGAATTTGAAGAGTGTGAAAGCCATGCTCCTCTGCAGGTGGGGAGAACAAGCCAATACGCAGAGAGACACAAAGGGGAGTGAGTGACTGGGGAGAAGAGAATGGCTGAAGTGACCCCTAGTACCAGTCATTCTTAAGTCCTGCCTCACTCCTGACCTATTCCGGTCACATAAGACAATAAATCCTCCTTTTGTCTAAAATTATTTGAACAATAGGTTTTAATCATTTGCTCTGAAAGAGCCCTGCCTATTGAAGTTGTCATTTTCCATTTCTGAGAGTAGTGACCACGTGGATCATTAAAAAAAATTTTTTTTGGCAGAGATAGTTTTTTCCTGAAACTAAATCACAGAAAGGATTTATTACTCGATTTCATATTGAAAGACATCAACTAACACAATGCATGTCTTGTGTATCTGTGTAGCTCTTTAGGGCTTATGAAATTATTTTCAATCCATTAGCTTTTCTGAGCCTCACAGTCTCTCTGAGACATAGATTTTACTTCCCCAATTGTACAGATGAGAAAACTGAGACTCAGTGAGACAATCTGGCTTATCTACATGGCTGCTTAGCAGTGGCACCACTCATTCTTCCCAGGTCCCAGGGATTCTGATGCGGACACCTTTTGGTGGTCATCATTCTGCCTACCTCAGTCGGTATTTTAGCCAATGAAGAAATGAATCAAAATAAAGATCACAGGACTGCTTGGGGTGGGTGGTACAGGAGGAGGGAGAGGAAGACTAAAACCAACTGCTTGAAGGAGTGTAGTTGAAGAATATAAATAGTTCAATGGAAGGAAAAATGAGGCAGTGGAAGTAGAGGTATGGGATGAGGGAAAGTATAGGCACCTAGGTTGATTCCATGTTTTTGCTATTGTGAATGAACATATGAGCACTTGTGTCTTCTTAGCAGAATGGATTATTTTCCTTTGGATATATAACCAGTAGTGGGATTGCTGAGTTGAATGGTAGTTCTGTTTTAAGTTCTTTGAAATCTCCAGACCATTTTTCACATTGGCTGCACTAATTTACATTTCCACCAACAGTGTATGAGCGTTCCCTTTTCTCTGAAGCCTTGCCAGCATCTGTTTTTTTTTTTTTGACTTTTTAATAATTGTCATTTTGAACTGATGTCAGATTATATCTCATTGTGATTTTAATGTGCATTTCTCTGATGATTAGTGATGTTGAGCATTTTTTCATATGTTTTTTGGCCACTTGTATACTTCTTTTGAGGAGCGTTCATGTCCTTTGCTCGTTTAAAAAAATTTTTAAACTTTTATTTTAGGTTCAGGTGTACATGTGCAGGTTTGTTATATAGGTAAACTCATGTCATGGGGGTTTGTTGTACAAATTATTTCATGACCCAGGTACTAAGCCTAATACCTAATAGGTATTTTTTCTGCTCCTTTCTCTTCTCCTGCCCTACACCCTCAGGTGGGTCACAGTGTCTGTTGTTCCCTTTTTGTGTCTGTGTGTTCTCATAATTTAGCTCCAACTTATAAGTGAGAACGTGTGGTGTTTGGTTTTCTGTTCCTGTGTTCGTTTGGGAAGGATAATGACTTCCAGTTCCATCCATGTTCCTGCAAAGGACAGGATCTCATTCTTTTTTATGACTGCATAGTATTCCATGGTATATATATACTACATTTTCTTTATCCAGTCTGCCACTGACAGTCATTTAGGTTGAGTCTATGTCTTGGCTATTGTGAATAGTGCTGCAATGAACGTACACATGCATGCGTCTTTACAATAGAATAATCTATATCCCTTTGGGTATATACTCAGTAATGAGATTGCTGGCTTGATGGTAGTTCTGTTTTTAGGTCTTTGAAGAATCACCACACTTCTTTCCACAACAGTTGAGCCAATTTACACTCCCACCAACAGTGTATAAGTGTCCTTTTTCTCTGCAACCTCACCAGCGTCTGTTATTTTTTTGACTTTTTAGTAATAGCCATTCTGACTGGTGTGAGATGGTATCTCATTGTGGTTTTAATTTGCATTTCTCTAACGATCAGTGATGTTGAGCTTTTTTCAGTGTTTGTTGGCTGCATGTATGTCTTCTTTTAAAAAGTGTCTTTTCATGCTTTTTGCCCACTTATTTTTTTGAAAGAAAGCAAGTTTATTAGAGAGTCAGTGTACAGCAGAATGGCCGCTCCATAGATATATCAGGGCTATCCCACAGGTAGGGTGGCCCAGCATAGCAGCAGCAGCAGCGTATAGCAATAGTTGTCCAGAGCAGCAGTCCCTGTAAATTGCGGCTCTTTACCCGCTAATTAATGGGGCTGTTGTTTTTTTTCTTGTAAATTTGTTTAAGTTACTTATAGATGCTGGATGTTAGACCTTTGTCAGGTGCCTAGTTTGCAGAAATTTTCTGCCATTTTGTAGGTTGTTTGTTTACTCTGTGGATAATTTCTTTTGCTGTGCTAAGTTAAATTAGATCCCATTTGTCAGTTTTTGCTTTTGTTGCAATTGCTTTTGGCATCTTCATTATGAATTCTTTGCCCATTCCTATATCCACAATGGTATTACCTAGGTTGTCTTCCAGGGCTTTTATAGTTTTGTGTTTTACATTTAAGTCTTTCATTCATCTCGACTTGATTTTTATATATGGTGTAAGAAAGGGGTCCTGTTTCAGTCCTCTGCATATGGCTAGCCAGTTATCCCTGCACCATTTATTGAATAGGGCATCCTTTCCCCATTGCTTGTTTTTGCCAGCCTTGTTAAAGATCAGATGGTTGTAGGCATGCTGTCTTATTTTTGAGTTCTCTATTCTATTCCATTGGTTTTTGTGTCTATTTTTGTACCTGTACCATGTGTTTTTGGTTACTATAGTATAGTCATGTAGTATAGTTTGAAGTCAAGTCGCATAACGCCTCCAGCTTTGTTCTTTTTGTTTTAGGATAGCCTTGGCTATTTAGGCTCTTTTTTTGATTCCATATGAGTTTTAAAATAGTTTTTCCTAGTTCTGTGAAGAAGGTCATCAGTAGTTTGATAGGAATAGCCTTGAATCTGTACATTGCTTTGGACAGTGTAGCCGTTTTAACAATGTTGATTCTTTTCATCCATGAACATGGAATGTTGTTGCATTTATGTCATCTCTGATTTCTTTAAGTAATGTTTGGTAGTTCTGATCATAGAGATCTTTCACCTCTCTGATTAACTGTATTCCTAGGTATCTTATTCTTTCTGGAGCGATTGCGAATAGGACTGCATTCCTGATTTGGCTCTCAGCTTGACTGTTGCTGGTGTGTAGGAATACAAGTGATTTTTGTATGTTGATTTTCTATCCTGAGATTTCACCAAAGTTGTTTATCAGCTTAAAAAGCTTTGGGGCCAAGACTGTGGGGTTTCTAGGTATATAATCACGTCTGCAAACAGGAATAATCTTCTTATGTTCTTGCTTGGATGCCCTTTATTTCTTTCTCTTGCCTGGCTAGGACTTGAAATACTATGTTGAATAGGAGTGGTGAGACAGGGCATCTTTATCTTGTGCTGGTTTTTAAGGAAAATGCTTTCAGTTTTTGCCCATTCAGTATGATGTTGGCTATAGGTTTATCGTAGATGGATCTTATAATTTTGAGGTATGTTTCTTTAATACCTAGTTTATTGGGAAGTACAAGAAATTTGTAATCAAAACTTTGTACTCAAAACTCTTTGTACATCTGGTAGAATTTAGCTGTGAATCATCTGGTCCTGAGTTTTTTTTTTAGTTGGTAGTCTATTTATTACTGATTCAATTTTGGAGCTTGTTATTGGTCTATTCAAGGATTCGATTTCTTCCTGGTTCAGTTTGGGACACTGTGTGTTCAGGAATTTATTTCTTCTAGTTTATGTGCATAGAGGTGTTTGTAGTGCTTGCTGATGGTTGGTTGTATTTCTGTGGGATCAGTGGTAATATCCTATTTGTCTTTCCTAATTGTGTTTATTTGGATCTTCTCTCTTTTCTTCTTTATTAATCCAGCTAGTGGTTTATCTATTTTTTTTATTTTTTTTCAAAAATTCAACTCTTGGACTTGTTGATCTTTTGAATGGTTTTTCATGTCTCAGTCTCTTTCTGTTCAGCTCTGATTTTATTTCTTGTCCTCTACTAGTTTTGGGATTGGTTTATTCTTGGTTCTCTAGCTCTTTTAGTTGTAATGTTAGGTTGTTAACTTGAGACCTTTCCAGCTTTTTGATGTGGGCATTTAGTGCTATAAATTTCCCTCTTAACACTGCTTAAGCTGTGTCCCAGAGATTCTGATACATTGCATATTTGTTCTCGCTAGTTTCAAACAACTTCTTGATTTCCACCTTAATTTCACTACTTACCTGAAAATCATTCAGGAACAGGTTATGTAATTTCCATATAATTGTATGGTTTTGAGCAATTTTCTTAGTCTCAATTTCTAAATTGAATGTGCTATGCCCTGAAACAGTGGTTGTTATAATTTCAGTTCTTTTGCTTTTACTGAGGATTCTTTTATGTCCAATTTTGGGATCAATTTTGGAGCATGTGCCATGTGGTGATGAGAAGAATGTGTATTCCGTTGTCTTTGGGTGGAGAGTTCTGTAGATGTCTATCAGGTCCATTTGATTCAGTGCTGAGTTCAAGTCCTGAATATCTTTCTTAGTATTCTGCTTTGATAATCTGTCTAATACTATCATACTATCAGTTGGTTGTTGAAGTCTCCTGCTGTTATTGTATGGCAGTCTAAGTCTCTTGGAAGGTCTCTAAGAATTTACTTAATGAATCTGGGTGATCCTGTGTTGGGTGCCTATATATTAAGACAATTATGTCTTCTCATTGAATTGAACCCTTTACCATTATATAATGCCCTTTTTGTCTTTTTTAAATCTTTAAGTCTGATTCATCTGTAATTAGGATTGTAGCCTCTGCTTTTTTCTGTTTTCCATTTGCTTGGTATATTTTTCTCCATTCCTTTATTTTGAGCCTATGAGTGTGATTGTGTGTGAGCTGGGTCTCTTGAAGACAGCATACCATGGGGTCTTGTCTCTATTGAATTTGCCATGCTGTGCCTTTTAATTGGGGCATTTAGCCCACTGACATTCAAGGTTACTATTGATATGTGTGGATTTGATCCTGTCATGATAATGTTAGCTGACTGTTACGCTGATTCGTTTTTGTGTTTGATTTATAGTGTCACTGGTCTGTGTACTTTAGTGTGTTTTTGTAGTGTGGCTGGTAACAGTCTTTCCATATTTAGTGCTTCCTTCAGAAACTCTTGTAAGGAAGGTTGGGTGGTAATAAATTCCCTTAGCATTTGCTTGTCTGAAAAGGATCTTATTTCTCCTTTGCTTATGAAGCTTAGTTTGGCTGGATATGAAATTCTTGGTTGGAATTTATTTTCTTTAAAAATTTTGAATATTGCTCCCCAATCTCTTCTGGTTTATAGGATTTCTGCTGAGCATTCTGCTGTTAGTCTGATCGGCTTCGCTTTGTTGGTGACCTGACCTTTTTCTCTTGCTGCCTTTAACATTTTTTCTTTCATTTCAAACTTGGAGCATCTGATAATTATGTGCCTTGGGGATGATCTTGTAAAGTATCTTCCTGAGGTTTTCTGCATTTCCTGAATTTGAATGTTGGCCTCTCTAGCTATGTTGGAGAAGTTCTCATGAATTATATCCTGAAATATGTTTTCCAAGTTGCTTCCATTCTCCCCATCTCTTTCAGGGAAACCAATGAGTAGTAGATTTGGTCTCTTTGCATAATCCTATATTTCTCAGAGGTTTTATTCATTTATTTTCATTCTTTTTTCTCTATTCTTGCCTGTTTTATTTCAGAAAGCTAGACTTCAAGCTCTGACATTCTTTCCTCTGCTTGGTCTATTCTACTATTAATACTTGTGATTGCATTATAAAATTATTGTAATGTGTTTTTTCTCAGCTCTGTTAGGTTTGTTATGTTCTTTCCTATACTGACTATTTTGTCCGTCAGCAGCTGTATCATTTTATTGTGATTCTTAGCTTACTTGGATTGACTTTCAACACATTCCTGCATCTCAATGATCTTCATTTCTATCCATATTTTGAAATCTATTTTTGTCACTTCTGCCATCTTAGCCTAGTTCAGAACCCTTGATAGAGAGCTAGTGTAGTTATTTGGAGGGAAGAAGGCACCCTTGATTTTCAAGTTGTCAGAATTCTTGTGCTGGTTCTTTCTCATCTTTGTGGGTTGATGCTCCTTCAATCTCTGAAGCTGCTTTCCTTTGGATTTTTTTTTTTTAACCTTATTTAATGACCTTGAGGGTTTAGTTGTGGTATAAGGTGGATTCAGTTGACTGACTTTGTCTCTAGAAGATATTAGGGGATCAAGGCTCAACTCCCCACTCCTGGACTGCATACTCTAAATCTGGGGGACTGGTATTGTGCTCTGACTTTGTTCTTGGTTCCTTGAGGTTAGAAACCCAGTGCACTGAGAGTCGAGATGCTCCTGGACCACTGGTCACTACACTTCTGTGGGTGGTGCCAGGCAAGGCATTTCATGGGTGGTGGCAGTGGAATCCATCCTTTTTCACATGTGCCAGCAGTAGCAGAAGCAGCAGCAGCAGTGGCTCATGGCAGGGTGCATGATCATTGGCTGTGGCAGAGGGTTGGCAGGTTCTGGGATGCTGGCCTCCATAAGGCCTGGATTGCTCTGACGTCATCAGACATTCATGATTGTTGAATGGATAAAACCCTTCTAAGCCTTAACTTCTGTTCCTAAATTGGCCAACCACAAATTTTGGTGAGTACTCACTAATTAGTATTTGGGTTTTTCCTATTCTCAGCTCAGATAGATACTGTTGGTTGCCTCTGTTTCCTCCTGCTTAGATGCTGAAAACACCTGGATCATGTAACTCATGGTTATTTGTCTCTAGCTTCCTGTATTTGGGGATTTATGGGGATTCTTTGTGTCTTCAAGTTGTTGTCATTTTAGTATCTAGCTGTCCTATTTTCATGAGACTACTTAGGAGGATTAAAAAATCTAAGCTTGAAAACCCAAAAAGACAAATAACAAGCAATGGGATTGAATCAGTAATAAAATGTACTCCAATGAAGAAAAGTCCAGGGATGTATGGCTTCATTGCTAGTTCTACCAAACTTTTAAAGAATTAAAACCAAACTACTCCAATAATTGAAGGGAAGGGAATTCTTCCAAACTCACTACAAGGCCAGCAGTACCCTGATACCAAAACTGACGAGGATACAACAAGACCAACAAAAAACCCATGGGCCAACATGCCTGATAAACACAGATGCAAAAATTCTCGATAAAATACTATCAAAACAAATCCAACAGCACATCAAAAAGATTATACACCATGATTAAAACTGATCAAGTTGGCACCTTGTATTTTTTTATTTTTTTATTTTTTTATTTTTTTTATTTTTTACCCAAAGCCCACCATGGCTTACATTAGGGTTTATTCTTCGTGTTATACATTCTGTGGGTTTGGATAAATATATGATATTTATCTGCCATTGTTTTTACTGCCTTAAAAATCCCCTGTTCTGCCTGTTTATCCCTGTCAACTAATCATTTTGCTATATTCATAGTTTTGCATTTTCTAGAATGTCATATACTTGGAATCATATAGCATGTAGCCTTTTCAGATGGGATTCATTCACTTTTCACCTAGTAATATATATTTAAGTTTCCTCCATGACTTTTCATGGCTTGATCACTCATTTCTTTTTAATGCTGAATAATATTCCATCATCTGATGTAAAACAGTTTACCCACTAACCTACTGAAAGATGTCTTGGTTGTTTGTTTTTATTGCATTTTAGGTTTTGGGGTACATGTGAAGAACATGCAAGATTGTTGCATAGGTGCATACGTGGCAGTGTGATTTGCTGCCTTCCTCCCCTTCACCTATATGTGGCATTTCTCCCCATGCTATCTCTCCACAACTCCCCACCCCCCACTGTCCCCCCCTACTCCCCCGCAACAGACCCCAGTGTATAGTGCTCCCCTCCCTGTGTCCATGTGTTCTCATTGTTCAATACCCGTCTATGAGCGAGAACATGCGGTGTTTGATTTTATGTTCTTGTGTCAGTTTGCTGAGAATGATGGTTTCCAGGTTCATCCATGTCCCTACAAAGGACATGAACTCATCGTTTTTTATGGCTGCATAATATTCCATGGTGTATATGTGCCACATTTTCCCTGTCCAGTCTATCATCGATGGGCATTTGGGTTGGTTCCAGGTCTTTGCTATTGTAAACTGTGCTGCAATGAACATTCGTGTGCATGTGTCTTTATAGCAGCACGATTTATAATCCTTTGGATATATACCCAGTAATGGGATTGCTGGGTCAAATGGAATTTTTATTTCTAGGTCCTTGAGGAAGTGCCACACTGTCTTCCACAGTGGTTGAACTAATTTACACTCCCACCAACAGTGTAAAAGTGTTGCTATTTCTCCACATCCTCTCCAGCATCTGTTGTCTCCAGATTTTTTAATGATTGCCATTCTAACTGGCGTGAGATGGTATCTCAATGTAGTTTTGATTTGCATTTCTCTAATGACCAGTGATGATGAGCATTTTTTCATATGTTTGTTGGCCTCATGTATGTCTTCTTTTGTAAAGTATCTGTTCATATCCCTCGCCCACTTTTGAATGGGCTTGTTTGTTTTTTTCTTGTAAATCTGTTTTAGTTCTTTGTAGATTCTGGATATTAGCCCTTTGGCAGATGGGTAAGCTGCAAAAATTTTTTCCCATTCTGTTGGTTGCCGATTCACTCTAATGACTGTTTCTTTTGCCGTGCAGAAGCTGTGGAGTTTGATTAGGTCCCATTTGTCTATTTTGGCTTTTGTTGCCAATGCTTTTGGTGTTTTGGTCATGAAGTCCTTGCCTATGCCTATGTCCTGAATGGTTTTGCCTAGGTTTTCTTCTAGGGTTTTTATGGTGTTAGGTCTTACGTTTAAGTCTTTAATCCATCTGGAGTTAATTTTAGTGTAAGGTGTCAGGAAGGAGTCCAGTTTCTGCTTTCTGCATATGGCTAGCCAGTTTTCCCAACACCACTTATTAAACAGGGAATCCTTTCCCCATTGCTTGTTTTTGTCAGGTTTGTCAAAGATTGGATGGTTGTAGATATGTCGTGTTGCCTCCGAGGCCTCTGTTCTGTTCCATTGGTCTATAGCTCTGTTTTGGTACCAGTACCATGCTGTTTTGATTACTGTAGCCTTGTAGTATAGTTTGATGTCCAGTAGTGTGATGCCTCCTGCTTTGTTCTTTTTGCTTAGAATTGACTTAGCTATGTGGGCTCTCTTTTGGTTCCATATGAAGTTTAAGTTGTTTTTTTCCAGTTCTGTGAAGAAGGTCATTGGTAGCCTGATGGGGATAGCATTGAATCTGTAAATTACTTTGGGCAGTATGGCCATTTTCATGATATTGATTATTCCTAACCATGAACGTGGAATGTTTCTCCATCTGTTTGTGTCCTCTCTTATTTTGTTGAGCAGTGGTTTGTAGTTCTCCTGGAAGAGGTCCTTTACGTTCCTTGTTAGTTGTATTCCTAGGTATTTTATTCTCTTTGTAGCAATTGTGAATGGCAGTTCGTTCTTGATTTGGCTCTCTTTAAGTCTGTTATTGGTGTATAGGAATGCTTGTGATTTTTGCACATTGATTTTGTATCCTGAGACTTTGCTGAAGTTGCTTACCAGTTTAAGGAGATTTTGGGCTGAGACGATGGGGTCTTCTAGATATACAATCATGTCGTCTGCAAATAGAGACAATTTGACTTCCTCTTTTCCTAATTGAATACCCTTTATTTCTTTTTCTTGCCTGATTGCTCTGGCTAGAACTTCCAGTATTATATTGGATAGGAGTGGTGAGAGAGGGCATCCTTGTCTAGTGCCAGATTTCAAAAGGAATGCTTCCAGTTTTTGCCCATTCAGTATGATATTGGCTGTTGGTTTGTCGTAAATAGCTTTAATTATTTTGAGATACGGTCTGTCAATACCTAGTTTATTGAGGGTTTTCAGCATAAAGGGCTGTTGAATTTTGTCGAAGGCCTTCTCTGCATCAATTGAGATAATTATGAGGCTTTTGTCTTTGGTTCTGTTTATGTGGTGAATTATGTTTATAGACTTGTGTATATTGAACCAGCCTTGCATCTCTGGGATGAATCCTACTTGATCATGGCGGATAAGCTTTTTGATGTGCTGTTGCAATCAGTTTGCCAGTATTTTATTGAAGATTTTTGCATCTATGTTCATCATGGATATTGGCCTGTAGTTTTCTTTTCTTGTTGAGTCTCTGCCGGGTTTTGGTATTAGGATGATGTTGGTCTCATAAAATGATTTGGGAAGGATTCCCTTTTTTTGGATTATTTGGAATAGTTTCAGTAGGAATGGTACCAGTTCCTCTTTGTATGTCTGGTAGAATTTGGTTGTGAACCCATCTGGACCTGGGCTTTTTTTGGGTGGTAGGCTCTTAATTGCTGCCTCCACTTCAGACCTTGTTATTGGTCTATTCAGGGTTTCGACTTCTTCCTGGTTTAGGCTTGGGAGGAGGCAACTGTCCAGGAATTTATCCATTTCTTCCCGGTTTTCTGGTTTATGTGCATAGAGTTGTGTGTAATAATCTCTGATGATGGTTTGAATTTCTGTGGAATCTGTGGTGATATCCCCTTTATCATTTTTTATTGCATTTATTTGGTTATTCTCTCTTTTCTTTTTTATTAGTCTGGCTAGTGGTCTGTCTATTTTGTTGATCTTTTCAAAAAACCAGCTCCTGGATTTATTGATTTTTTGAAGGGTTTTTCGTGTCTCTATCTCCTTCAGTTCTGCTCTAATCTTAGTTATTTCTTGTCTTCTGCTAGGTTTTGAGTTTTTTTGATCTTGCTCCTCTAGCTCTTTCAATTTTGATGATAGGGTGTCAATTTAGATCACTTCTTTCTTCTCATATGGGCACTTATTGCTATATATTTTCCTCTAGAGACTGCTTTAAATGTGTCCCAGAGATTCTGGTATGTGGTGTCTTTGTTCTCATTGGTTTCAAAGAACATCTTTATTTCTGCCTTCATTTCATTGTTTATCCAGTCAACGTTCAGGAGAAAGTTGTTCAGTTTCCATGAAGCTGTGCAGTTCTGGGTTGGTTTGTGAATTCTGAGTTCTAACTTGATTGCACTGTGGTCTGAGAGACTGTTTGTTATGGTTTCCGTTCTTTTGCATTTGCTGAGGAGTGATTTACTTCCAATTATGTGGTCAATTTTAGAGTAGGTGTGATGTGGTGCTGAGAAGAATGTATATTCTGTGGATTTGGGGTGGAGAGTTCTGTAAATGTCTATTAGGTTTGCTTGGTCCAAGTCTGCTTTCAAGTCCTGGATATCCTTGTTAATTTTCTGTCTCTTTGATCTGTCTAATATTGACAATGGGGTGTTAAAGTCTCCCACTATTATTGTGTGGGAGTCTAAGTCTCTTTGTAAGTCATTAAGAACTTGCCTTATGTATCTGGGTGCTCCTGTATTAGGTGCATATATATTTAGGATCATTAGCTCTTCTTGTTGCATTGATCCTTTTACCATTATGTAATGTCCTTCTTTGTCTCTTTTGATCTTTGTTGCTTTAAAGTCTATTTTATCAGAGGTGAGAATTGCAACTCCTGCTTTTTTTTGCTCTCCATTTTCTTGGTAAATCTTCCTCTATCCCTTTATTTTGAGCCTTTGCGTATCCTTGCATGTGAGATGGGTTTCCTGGATACAGCACACTGATGAGTTTTGGCTTTTTCTCCAATTTGCCAATCTGTGTCTTTTGATTGGGGCATTTAGTCCATTTACGTTTAGGGTTAATATTGTTATGTGTGAATTTGAAACTGCTGTTTTGATGCTAGGCGGCTGTTTTGCGTGTTAGTTGATGCAGATTCTTCATTGTGTTGATGCTTTTTACCATTTGGTATGTTTTTGGAGTGGCTGGTACTGGTTGTTCTTTTCTATGTGTAGTGCCTCTTTCAGGAGCTCTTGTAAAGCAGGTCTGGTGGTGATGAAATCTCTGAGTACTTGCTTGTTCACAAAGGATTTTATTTTTCCTTCACTTATGAAGCTTAGTTTGGCTGGATATGAAATTCTGGGTTGAAAGTTCTTTTCTTTAAGGATGTTGAATATTGGCCCCAGTCTCTTCTGGCTTGTAGGGATTCTGCTGAGAGATCTGCTGTGAGTCTGATGGGCTTCCCTTTGTGGGTAACCTGACATTTCTCTCTGGCTGCCCTTAGCATTTTCTCCTTCATTTCAACCTTGGTGAATCTGATGATTATGTGCCTTGGGGTTGCTCTTCTTGAGGAATATGTTTGTGGTGTTCTCTGTATTTCCTGGACTTGAATATTGGCCTGCCTTGCTAGGTTGGGGAAGTTTTCCTGTATAATATCCTGAAGAGTATTTTCCAGCTTGGATTCATTCTCTTCGTCACATTCAGGTACACCTATCAAACGTAGATTAGGTCTTTTCACATAGTCCCATATTTCTTGTTGACTTTGTTCATTCCTTTTTACCCTGTTTTCTCTAATCTTGCGTTTTCGTTTTATTTCATTGAGTTGATCTTCGACCTCTGATATCCTTTCTTCTGCTTGGTCAATTCGGCTGTTGAAACTTGTGCATGCTTCGCGAAGTTCTCGTGTTGTGTTTTTCAGCTCCATCAATTCACTTATATTCCTCTCTAAGTTGTCCATTTTCACTAGCATTTCATCAAATCTTTTTTCAAGGTTCTTAGTTTTTTTGCATTGGGTTAGAACATGTTCTTTTAGCTCACAAAGTTTCTTATTACCCACTTTCTGAAGGCTGATTCTGTCATTTCATCACACTCATTCTCCCTCCAACAAGGGAACTCTCCATTGTTCCCTTGCTGGTGAGGAGTTGTGATCTCTTGTAGGAGGAGAGGTGTTCTGGTTTTGGGTGTTTTCATCCTTTTTGCGCTGGTTTCTTGCCATCTTTGTGGATTTATCCACCTGTCGACTTTGTAGTTGTTGACTTTCTGATTGGGTCTCTGAGTGAACGTCCTGTTTGTTGATGATGAAGTTATTTCTATTTCTTAGTTTTCCTTTTAACTGTCTGGCCTCTCTGCTATAGGACTGCTGAGGTCCACTCCAGGCCCTGCTTGCCTGGGGATGACTTGCAGCAGCTGCAGAACAGTAAAGGTTGCTACCAGTTTCTTCTGCTTTGTCCCAGAAGGATACCTGCCAAATGTCAGTCTGAGCTCTCCTTTATGAGGTGACTCTTTGGATATATGGGGGTCAGGGAGCTGCTTGAGGAAACAGTCTGTCCTTTATAGTAGTTCAAGTGTTGAGCTGTGAGCTCCATTGTTCATTCAGAGCTGCTGGGCAGTTAAGTTTAAGTCTGCAGCAGCAGAACTCATAAACCCCTTTTTTTTCCCAGGCACCTTGTATCTTTTTATTGTTGAGTTGTATTCCACTGAATGAATATAGTGTAATTTGTTTATCTCTTCCTGTGTTGAAGTTTTTTTCCCCAGTTTTTGGCAATTATGAATAAAGCTGCTATAAACATTTAAAAAAATCTAAGCTGTGCCCCAAGGTCAAACAATCATATAATTAGAGCCTCAGAAAGAGAGGAGAGAGTTTGGGGTAATATGGTATTTGAATGAACATTGGACTAAATTTTTCCAAATGCAAAGAAAATTATCTTTCCAAGATCTAGGAAGCTCAATAAACCCCAAGCCAGATAAACATAAAGAATTCTGTATATAGCTGAGCTATAGTCAAATTATTAAAAAAGCAAAACTAAAAGTATGCAGAACAAAAAATAAATTTACCTATGGGAGAAACAAAGGTAGGAATGATAGCTGATTTCTCTTTAGAAGCAATGCAAGCCATAAAACAATAGAACAACATTGACACTAATTATAATTCTCACCTCCATTTATTCCTTAACATGTTCCAATCTGGCTCTTTTTCCATTTCTGTATTGCAAATTCACCAAGGGCATCAATGGCCACCATATCACTAAAGCCAATGGACAATCTTCAGGCTTACTTTGCTTATTAAACTCTCATCATATTTTGTTACTTATTAGTAGCCCCTGCCTCTTAAAATTTCCTCTTTTCTTGGATTCTATGACTACTCCTATTAAGTCCCCCTTGATAATATATTCTCTATCAGAGTTTTCAATGCCAGAAATACTTTGTATGTCCCTCACATTCTCCTCAGATCTCATACTACACAGTGTTCCTAGTTGATATCACTTGCTCTAATAGGCAACATGTGTTCAATGAGCTGGACTTTTTTTGGTTCAGTATTGAGCAAAATCGATTATTTATGCTTTTAAAATGAGTTTGCACTAAAAGGACTTGATACATTTACCTTTATAATCCTTTTAACAAAGGACAGGCTTATAGTATTATTATTATATTGTATTCAAGCAGCCTCCAAGGTACCTATATGATGGAAGATGGAACAAGACTTCTGGTCTACTCTCAATGGCTATGCAGGAGCATTCCACCTGATGTGGCAAGATGTTCAGAGGTCTGCTTCTAAGACCCTTCTTCTGATTATATCTACCTTCAAAACTTTTTTTCCTCTTACTGATGCTTACTAGTACATATCTGGGTTAACATCTGGGCTCTCTTGTTTGAAAAGAAAAAAATCTTATTAAAGTCTTCAGATACTTCTTACCCACTGACAGTCCCTTATTGTGAAAAGTAACAGGATGTCTTGGGGAAACTGACATCATATCCTGACAGAGACAACACTCCATTTCCAACTGAGAAGTTTAGGATTTACCAAGGGAGTAGGCTGAAAACTTTTTTACCTCAAAGTGTTATCTCATGGTCACTTGTTATTTAGAATTTCTTTTAGTTTAAACTTCTGAGAATATCTTAAAGTTTTTCAATAAAAAATAATGATTTCTTAGTGGCCATGCATTTGTTGAGTAAAATAACTCAGGCTGATCTCAGAACTAAAAAATATAAGTTATTATTCTTGGGGTCAAAGAACTTAATTAGCTTTAAAAGTTACTGTAGACTGTAATTAATGAATTTATTTATTAATATATGCCAGGAAGGAATTCTCACATTCTAAAGTAGCTATGGCACTTAGATGAGTATGAGAAAACTATGGCATATAAATAAAGGAAATAGAAAGTAAATATGTCTTCTAGGCCGGCATCTCAAAACCAAGTGATTGGTGGGAGATAGTGGTGAAACTCAGGTGTGCTTAAATAAATACAGAGGCTACTACAAATTAGATTTCTTTCTGGCTTGCTGGTTGCTTCCTTATAATTAGGAGGATTTAGTGAAAACAATGACAGAAACCCTGATGTTGGAGTGTAGGTGTCCCTGTGTTCCATTAGACCATTACACACCTCTTGCTATATCTTTAAGGCCAAAGGACTTGTGTTCAACTTCAAGTCCTGCCACTAACAAGCTTGTGACCCAGAAAGCTGGTGGTTGTGAAAACTTGATGACATAATTGATGCAGAAATTTTCCAGAGAGCGTAAAAGTCCTACATTACTATTGTTATTGACAATAACATCATTAGAGAGGATTAATAAAGCATCTGATTTACACTTCTGTGTTTGTGTGTTAATATAGCTGTGTAGTAGTTATTAATACTATTCATCTAATATTTCTGACTCTCCTTCTAGAGGCACCTGGTAGGATTGTGCCTCCTGGCTCCATTGTGTTTGGGTGGGGTCATGGGATGTGTTTGGGACAATAAGTTATGGTCAGAAGTGGCATGGGTCACTTCTGGACTGGAATATTTAGTTGGCAATGTAAAGTCTTCCAGTGTCTTTCTCAGCTTCTGACTGAATGATGTTCTGTCAGAACCACAGTGTTCACAGTGGTGCCTGATACATCAGTTTGGATCCCTGATTGGATAAAATGAGCAGCATCCTTATACTTTTCTATGGTGGACATTTAGGGCAAATGAGAAATAAATCTTTAGTTTTAGGATCCAACTTGAGATTGTTTATTTCCATAGTATATCCTAGCTTATCTTGACTGACAAACATGGCTGTTTCCAAGATATAAAGGGTAGCTTAGTGAGGATGCTGAACATGAGGAGAACAGAAGAATTAAAAAGAAAGGGGATCACTAAAGTCCAGGAGTTTGAGGCTACAGTGAGCTATGATTGTGTCACTGCACTCCAGCTTGGGTGACAGAGTGAGACCTTGTCTCTCTCTCTCTCTTTTTTTAAATTTATTTTACTTTAGGTTCCAGGGTACATGTGCAGGTTATGCAGGGTTGTTGCATAGGTGCATACTATATCTGGCATTTCTCCCCATGTTATCCCTCCCACCCTCCCCACCCCCCGCTGTCCCTCCCCTAGCCTCCCCCAACTGCCCCTAGAGTGTGATGCTCCTCTCCCTGTGTCCAGGTGTTCTCATTGTTCAATACCCGCCTATGAGTGAGAACATGCGGTGTTTGGTTTTCCGTTCTTGTGTCAGTTTGCTGAGAATGATGGTTTCCAGGTTCATCCGTGTCCTTAGAAAGGACACAAGCTCATCGTTTTTAGTGGCTGCATAGTATTCCATGGTGTATATGTGCTACATTTTCTTTGTCCAGTCTATCATTGATGGGCATTTGGGTTGGTTCCAGATCCTGTCTCTTAAAACACAGAAGGGAACCAGCCTGGCCAACGTGGAGAAACCCCTTCTCTACTAAAAGTACAAAAATTAGCTGGGTATAATAGCACGCACCTGTAATTCTAGCTACTTGGGAGGTTGAGGCAGGAGAATTGTTTGAACCCAGGGGGCGGAGGTTGCAGTGAGCCAAGATCATTCCACTGCACTCCAGCCTGGGTGACAGAGGGAGACTCCATCTCAAAAAAAAAAAAAAAAAAAAAAAAAAAGAAGAGAAAAGGGCAGGGTACTGAGAATTCATATTGTCATGATACTTTTGTGTTGGGGGTGGAGTAAATATTCTTTTTGGATCATTCTGTCTTTTCAGTTGGATTGTCTTTACTCTCAAACTGAATAAGTTTCACAGAGTTTTTCACTGTTTCTCAAAAATATTCCAAAGTGTATTGCCTCTGCGTGCTTGGCTGATTTTTACTATGTGAAATCCTTTGCCCATTTCCTCATCCTTTGGAACTTTCTTTGTCAAAATTCAGTCTGTTTTTAAGGATAAACTTATGACACTTTCCCAAAAAGTTGTTTCCAATTTTCTACCAAATCCATGTGGTTTCCACTTCTGAAGACTAACAGGATTTATAACTCCTTGACTGGTACCCATTGGCAGGCATATAGAAGATTTATTTGTAGGCATATTAAAGCTTTATTTTATCATATGGGTGCCAGTCTATTGAGGATAGTTGAAGTGGTTTTCCTAAAATATGGATTCCTATCAGTATCTAACCTGAGATTAAATATATATTTGGTCAAAGTCATTGATAGAAACTGAGTGTTTTTCAAAAGCAATGACAACAAAAGCGAAATTTGACACATCAGAGGTAATCAAACTAAAGACCTTCTGCACAGCAAAAGAAACTATCATCAGAGTGAATAGGCAACCTACAGAATGGGAGAAAATTTTTGCAATCTATCCATCTGACAAAGGGCTAATGACCAGAGTTTACAAGGAACAAACAAATTTACAAAAAAAAAAAAAAAAACCCCATCAAAAAGTGGGGGAAGGATATGAACAATCACTTCTCAAAAGAAGACATTTATGTGGCCAATAAACATATTAAAAATAGCTCACCATCAGTGGTCATTAGAGAAATGCAAACCAAAACCACATTGAGATACCATCGCATGCCAGTTAGAATGGTGATTATTAAAAAGGAACAACAGATGCTGGAGAAGATGGGGAGAAATAGGAATGCATTTACACTGTTGATGGGGTATAAATTAGTTCAACCACTGTGGAAGACAGTGTGGCGATTCCTCAAGGATCTAGAGCCAGAAATACCATTTGACCCAGCAATCCCATTACTGGGTATATACCCAAAGGATTATAAATCATTTTACTGTAAAGACACATGCACACGTATGTTTATTGCAGCACTATTAACAATAGCAAAGACTTGGAACCAACCCAAATGCCCATCAGTGATAGACTGGATAAAGAAAATGTGGCTCATATACACCATGGAATACTATACTGCCATGAAAAAGGATGAGTTCACGTTCTTTGCAGGGACATGAATGAAGCTAGAAACCACCATTCTCAGCAATATAACACAGGAATAGAAAACTAAACACTGCATGTTCTCACTCATAAGTGAGAGTTGAACAATGAGAACACATGGACACAGGGAGGGGAACATCACACACCGGGGCCTGTCAGAAGGTGGGAGGCTAGGGGAGGGATAGCATTAGGAGAAATACCTAACGTAGATAATGGGTTTATGGGTACAGCAAACCACCATGGCATGTGTATACCTATGTAGCAAACCTGCATGTTCTGCATATGTATCCCAGAACTTAAAGTATTAAAAAAAACAAAAACAAAAACAACTGAGTGTTTTGCTCCCAGGTCAATTCTCTTACTGGTATCCAACACCATTTTTCATGACCTCTTTGAGTGCTGTGTAGAAAATGGTTGGGAAGGAAGGATAAGCTGATAATCTTTTAGGTCATCTCTTGATTTTGACATGCCAACATTTTGTTCTTTCTATGAGTAAATTCTGTCTCTTAATTTCTTCAAACCCCTCTTCATATCTTTGTTCCTCAGGCTGTAGATGAAAGGGTTCAGCATGGGTGTCACTACCGTGTACATAACTGTGGCTACCCGGTCCTTCACCACTGAGTACATGGACAGGGGCCTAAAATAGACATAGATGACACTCCCATAGAATAGGACCACTACAGTGAGGTGGGAGCCACAGGTAGAGAAAGCCTTCCACTTCCCGGCTGCAGAGGGGATTCTGAGCACAGTGACGATGATTCGCAGGTAGGAGAAGATGATACACAGGAAGGGGGTCACAATGACAGCTAAGGTCTCAGTCATGACCACCATCTGACTGGAGGATGTGTCAGAGCAGGACAGCTTTAGCACAGGCTGGGTGTCACAGAAAAAGTGCTTAATGACGTGGGAGGCACAGAAAGACAGGCGAGACATAAGTAGCACCCGGAACAGGGAATGTAGGTGGGAGATGCTGCAAGAACCCAATAGCATGAGTAGGCAACGCCGTGGGTTCATAACCACATCATAGTGTAAGGGGTTGCAGATGGCCACCAGCCGGTCGATGGCCATAGAGGCCAGCAGGTAGCTGTCAGTGTTCGCAAATGCCATGAAGAAGTACATCTGCACCAGGCAGCCCATGTAGGAGATAACCTTTGTCTCTGATAGAAAATTCACCAGCATCCTGGGCACTATGACTGTCGTGAAGCAGATATCCATGAAAGACAAGTTGCTGAGGAAAAAGTACATAGGGTTGTGGAGCCCGGGGTCAGAGTGGATGGCCAGGATGATGAGCACATTCCCCACCACAGTGACCAGGTACATGATGAGGAAGATGACAAAGAGGGGTTTCTGCAGCTGAGGGTTGGAAGAGAGGCCCAGGAGGATGAAGCCTGAGGAGCTGCTGCTGTAGTTCTTTATCTCCATGTCTCTGGACTTCCTGGATAGGGTTTGGAGAAGCGTTGGGAGAGATGTAAAGGGCAGTTTGACCAAGATAGCTTCTTCCGCAATCTCACCAATCTATTTTAAAAATCTCACTGCTAGTATACTTTGAAAGAATGTTTAATTCTGAAACTATGTAGAAACAGATAGTAAAATTCAATAAGGGAAAAGTTAAAGGATGCCAAACTGTCTTCCAAATTGGAAACTAAAGGTTTTCCATGTGCTCATGTGTCCTAATTTGTTTGAGTTCTTCTCATTTCCTTTTGTAAAGATTCTTCTGAGGTGGTTTCTTGAACATCTCCTTAGCATTATTATTATTTTTTGCCCCAGAGGAAGAGGTTGCTGGGTTCTACTTAGAATTAGAATGCTGTCATACAAGGAATCCCTATGAATGAAGTTATCGCATTCAGTGTTTTTTCTTGCTCATAGGTCCATAGATGGTAGTAATAGTTGGGATAGAACAAAACTAAGCAGCAGAATTATCAAGGCTCCTTGGTACTTGCAGGATTCAGATAAGACTTACTTACATCCTCAGAGAAAAACTCTTCCAATGTTTATTTAAGCATTTCTCTTTGGCTAATATGATCTGATACTTTAATTATCATCTTTTGGTCCAAGGATACCAGTTAAAATTAGAGTATTCCCAGAAATAGGCTATGTAACCAAGATTAGTTCTTTAAATATATTAGTTTTTCTGGTTAAAAAACTACGAAGTCCTCATTCTCAACATTCAAATATTGCAGGACTATAAAACATAGACTGTGTAAGGGTCCTGTTTCCATCAATATCACGGAAAGAGAAGGCAAAGATAGCCCTATGACCACTATTAAGCTACGTTGCTGAGATGGTTGACTGAGTGTGTAACAAAGCGAAACTAAAGAATCAGGAGGCATAGACATCAAAAAAGAAGAAAATGTCATTTTTCTGTGGCATGATTGTGTACCAAAAAATTCAAGATAAGTATTTGCAAATCTTTTAAAACCTATGGCAATTCCACCAGTGGCCAGACACATTGTAAAACTAAAACTATTAATTCTCTTTCTGTATTAGACAAATGTAATGAAGAAAAGGTTTCAACTGATAATGGCAAGAAAGTCTAAGTGAGACTTAGAAATTAACCTGAGGGACAAAATAAATACAAAAGAATGAGTAAGACCTATCAGAAGAAACTATAATAGAACACAAAATGAGTATCTGAATATGTGGAGAATGATATTCCTTAAAAGGAAGACTGTATTTTAAAATATGAATTCTTATTAATAAAATTTAATGCACTTCTAATAAGACCTGAAGGGAATTTTTAATGGAACTTGAGAATATTGTCTAAAATTCACCTGGAATATTACATGGTTAAAGACAGACAACATTATTTTGGAAACATTAGAATAATGATGGGAAACTTCTTTAACCCCAGATAAAAGCACGGTATATTGAAAAGCAGTAAGATAATGACAGACATAGGAAAAATGCAAAAATTGACCAATATAAAGCATTTTGTATATCTATATACCTATATTTAGATCACAATCTATATTAAACTTAACATATAATAAAGATTTATTTCATGGCAATGGAAAAATAATGAACTATAAAATAAGTGCTATTTATGACAATGGGAACATTTGGAAAAAAATAAGCCTAAACTTCTTTGTAAACCACAAATAAAAATAAGTTATCAGATTGGCACTACATTTTTTGGGATCATATCCAAAGGAAAATAGACCTTCATATATACTGAAAGTGTAAATCAGTGTAGACTTTTGGTAGTCTCTATCAGAGCTGAAAATCTGCATCTCTTTATCCACTGGTTCTACTTATAGCACTCTATCCTTTAGAAGTAGTCATATTTGTGTAGTACACAATATGTGTTGCTTATCATATCAGCAAACCAACCTATCAAACAAAGCAACCCATAGAGGAGACAACCTCAAAATGCACATGTAGGTGAATTACTAAACAATTTATGATGCATTCCTGTTACTCAGTAGCATGTGCTCTCTAAAGAAATAAGATGGCGACAGTGGAGGAGATCCAAGATGGCCGCTTAGGAGGAACTCGGGAATGCAGCTCCGAGAGAAAGCACAGAGGGTGAGTGGACGCCGTATTTCCAGACTGATTTTTACTGCCCACAGACCAGGAGATTCACACGCAGAGAAGCCACACGGGTCGCCAGCGCCGCTGGCGCCGCTGGCTTGAACGGCGCAGCCGCTGGGCCGGCACCCTGAGGCAACGGCTCACTGTACAAAGTGAGAGAGTCTGAGTCCCCTATAAGCCAGCAAGGGGAGCTGAAACGGGTAGCCAGGCCAGCGCCACGAATCTCAGAGCCGCGGCTTTAGCCAACGCAGTGGCTCCGGAGGCAGATCAGATGAGACAGTGTCCCCTCTTACCCAGCAAGAAGACCTGAAACACAACTGAAACCGGGACGGTCCAGCTCTGTGGAGGAGGGGTGTTCTCCATAGGCACCCTGCTGTTCCCAGGGCAATCTAACAAGGCAATCCGCCACTACAGAGACTCCGTCACTACAGGGGCGGGCCAACATCACGGAAGCAGTTCTAACTACACCCAGAAGTTCACACGGAAGCTGGGTGGAGCCCACAGCAGCTTAGCGAAGCCTCTGCAACCTGAGTGTGACTAGGCTGCCACCTTGTGGGCAGGGAAAACAGCAACCGCACAGGGGAACATCATAAAACAGTAACTCCCTGGGACAGAACACCTGGGGGGAAGAGCAGGGGGTTTATGAGTTCTGCCACAGCAGACTTAAAATTACCAAAATCAGAAAGACAACAACTACAAAGTCAACAGGTGGATAAATCCACAAAGATGGGAAGAAACCAGCGCAAAAAGGATGAAAACACCCAAAACCAGAACACTTCTCCTCCTACAAGGGATCACAACTCCTCACCAGCAAGGGAACAAGACTGGATGGAGAATGAGTGTGATGAAATGACAGAATCAGCTTTCAGAAAGTGGATAATAAGAAACTTCCGTGAGCTAAAAGAACATGTTCTAACCCAATGCAAAGAAACTAAGAACCTTGAAAAAAGACTTGATGAAATGCTAACAAGAATGGACAACTTAGAGAGGAATATGAATGAATTGATGGAGCTGAAAAACACAACACGAGAACTTCGTGAAGCATGCACAAGTTTCAACAGCCGAATTGACCAAGCAGAAGAAAGGATATCAGAGGTCGAAGATCAACTCAATGAAATAAAACGAGAAGGCAAGATTAGAGAAAACAGGGTAAAAAGGAATGAACAAAGTCAACAAGAAATATGGGACTATGTGAAAAGACCTAATTTACGTTTGATAGGTGTACCTGAATGTGATGAAGAGAATGCATCCAAGCTGGAAAATACTCTTCAGGATATTATCCAGGAAAACTTCCCCAACCTAACAAGGCAGGCCAAGATTCAAGTCCAGGAAATACAGAGAACACCACAAAGATACTCCTCTAGAAGAGCAACCCCAAGACACATAATCATCAGATTCACCAGGGTTGAAATGAAGGAGAAAATACTAAGGGCAGCCAGAGAGAAAGGTCGGGTTACCCACAAAGGGAAGCCCATCAGACTCACTGCAGATCTCTCAGCAGAAACCCTACAGGCCAGAAGAGAGTGGGGGCCGATATTCAACATCCTTAAGGAAAAGAACTTTCAACCCAGAATTTCGTATCCAGCCAAACTAAGCTTCATAAGTGAAGGAAAAATAAAATCCTTTGTGAACAAGCAAGAACTCAGAGAGTTCATCACCACCAGACCAGCTCTACAAGAGCTCCTGAAGGAGGCACTACACATAGAAAAGAACAACCAGTACCAGCCACTCCAAAAACACATGAAAAGGTAAAGAGCATCAACACAATGAAGAATCTGCATCAACCAAAGGGCAAAACAGCCACCTAGCACCAAAATGACAGGATCGAATTCACACATAACAATATTAACCCTAAATGTAAACGGACTAAATGCCCCAATCAAAAGACACAGACTGGCAAATTGGATAAAAAGCCAAAACCCATCAGTGTGCTGTATCCAGGAAACCCATCTCGCATGCAAGGATACACAAAGGCTCAAAATAAAGGGATGGAGGAAGATTTACCAAGCAAATGGAGAGCAAAAAAAAGCAGGAGTTGCAATTCTCATCTCTGATAAAATAGACTTTAAAGCAACAAAGATCAAAAGAGACAAAGAAGGACATTACATAATGGTAAAAGGATCAATGCAGCAAGAAGAGCTAACGATCCTAAATATATATGCACCTAATACAGGAGCACCCAGATACATAAGGCAAGTTCTTAAAGACTTACAAAGAGACCTAGACTCCCACACAATAATAGTGGGAGACTTCAACACACCATTGTCAATATTAGACAGATCAACGAGACAGAAAATTAACAAGGATATCCAGGACTTGAACTCAGACCTGGAACAAGCAAACCTAATAGACATTTACAGAACTCTCCACCCCAAATCCACAGAATATACATTCTTCTCAGCACCACATCACACCTACTCTAAAATTGACCACATAATTGGAAGTAAATCACTCCTCAGCAAATGCAAAAGAACGGAAACCATAACAAACAGTCTCTCAGACCACAGTGCAATCAAGTTAGAACTCAGAATTCAGAAACCAACCCAGAACCGTACAGCCTCATGGAAAATGAACAACTTTCTCCTGAATGTTGACTGGATAAACAATGAAATGAAGGCAGAAATAAAGACGTTCTTCGAAACCAACGAGAATGAAGACACCACATACCAGAATCTCTGGGACACATTTAAAGCAGTCTCTAGAGGAAAATATATAGCAATAAGTGCCCACATGAGAAGAAAGGAGAGATCTAAAATTGACACCCTATCATCAAAATTGAAAGAGCTAGAGGAGCAAGATCAAAAAAACTCAAAACCTAGCAGAAGACAAGAAATAACTAAGATCAAAGCAGAATTGAAGGAGATAGAGACACGAAAAACCCTTCAAAAAATCAATAAATCCAGGAGCTGGTTTTTTGAAAAGATCAACAAAATAGACAGACCACTAGCCAGACTAATAAAAAAGAAAAGAGAGAATAATCAAATAGATGCAATAAAAAATGACAAAGGGGATATCACCACAGATTCCACAGAAATTCAAACCATCATCAGAGATTATTACAAACAACTCTATGCACATAAATTAGAAAACCTGGAGGAAATGGATAAATTCCTGGACAGCTGCCTCCTCCCAAGCCTAAACCAGGAAGAAGTCGAAACCCTGAATAGACCAATAACAAGGTCTGAAGTCGAGGCAGCAATTAAGAGCCTACCACCCAAAAAAAGCCCAGGTCCAGATGGGTTCACAGCCGAATTCTACCAGACATACAAAGAGGAACTGGTACCATTCCTACTGAAACTATTCCAAATAATCCAAAAAGAGGGAATCCTCCCCAAATCATTTTATGAGACCAACATCATCCTAATACCAAAACCTGGCAGAGACTCAACAAGAAAAGAAAACTACAGGCCAATATCCATGATGAACATAGATGCAAAAATCTTCAATAAAATAATGGCAAGCCGATTACAACAGCACATCAAAAAGCTTATCCACCATGATCAAGTAGGATTCATCCCGGGGATGCAAGGCTGGTTCAATATACGCAAGTCTATAAATGTAATTCACCACATAAACAGAACCAAAGACAAAAACCACATGATTATCTCAATAGATGCAGAGAAGGCCTTCGACAAAATTCAACAGCCCTTTATGCTAAAAACCCTCAATAAACTAGGTATCGATGGAACGTATCTCAAAATAATAAAAGCTATTTACGACAAACCGACAGCCAATATCATACTGAACGGGCAAAAACTGGAAGCATTCCCTTTGAAATCTGGCACTAGACAAGGATGCCCTCTCTCACCACTCCTATTCAATATAGTACTGGAAGTTCTAGCCAGAGCAATCAGGCAAGAAAAAGAAATAAAGGGTATTCAATTAGGAAAGGAGGAACTCAAATTGTCTCTATTTGCAGATGACATGATTGTATATCTCGAAGACCCCCTCATCTCAGCCCAAAAGCTCCTGAAACTGATAAGCAACTTCAGCAAAGTCTCAGGATACAAAATCAATGTGCAAAAATCACAAGCATTCCTATACACCAATAACAGACTTAAAGAGAGCCAAATCAAGAACGAACTGCCATTCACAATTGCTACAAAGAGAATAAAATACCTAGGAATACAACTAACAAGGAACGTAAAGGACCTCTTCAAGGAGAACTACAAATCACTGCTCAACGAAATAAGAGAGGACACAAACAGATGGAGAAACATTCCATGTTCATGGTTAGGAAGAATTAATATCGTGAAAATGGCCATACTGCCCAAAGTAATATACAGATTCAACGCTATCCCCATCAAGCTACCAATGACCTTCTTCACAGAACTGGAAAAAACCACCTTAAACTTCATATGGAACCAAAAGAGAGCCCGCATAGCCAAGTCAATTCTAAGCAAAAAGAACAAAGCAGGAGGCATCACACTACCAGACATCAAACTCTACTACAAGGCTACAGTAAGCAAAACAGCATGGTACTGGTACCAAAACAGAGATATAGACCAATGGAACAGAACAGAGGCGTCGGAGGCAACACAACATATCTACAACCACCCGATCTTTGACAAACCCGATAAAAACAAGCAATGGGGAAAGGATTCCCTGTTCAATAAGTGGTGTTGGGAAAACTGGCTAACCATATGCAGAAAGCAGAAACTCGACCCCTTCCTGACACCTTACACTAAAATTGACTCCAGATGGATTAAAGACTTAAACATAAGACCTAACACCATAAAATCACTAGAAGGAAACCTAGGCAAAACCATTCAGGACATAGGCGTAGGCAAGGACTTCATGACCAAAACACCAAAAGCATTGGCAACAAAAGCCAAAATAGACAAATGGGACCTAATCAAACTCCACAGCTTCTGCACAGCAAAAGAAACAGTCAATAGAGTGAATCGGCAACCAACAGAATGGGAAAAAATTTTTGCAGCCTACCCATCTGACAAAGGGCTGATATCCAGAATTTACAATGAGCTAAAAAAGATTTACAAGAAAAAAACAAACAAGCCCATTCAAAAGTGGGCGAAGGATATGAACAGATACTTTACAAAAGAAGACATACATGAGGCCAACAAGCATATGAAAAAATGCTCATCATCACTGGCCATTAGAGAAATGCAAATCAAAACTACATTGAGATACCATCTCACACCAGTTAGAATGGCAATCATTAAAAAATCCGGAGACAACAGATGCTGGAGAGGATGTGGAGAAATAGGAACACTTTTACACTGTTGGTGGGAGTGTAAATTAGTTCAACCATTGTGGAAAACAGTGTGGCGATTCCTCAAGGACCTAGAAATAGAAATTCCATTTGACCCAGCAATCCCATTACTGGGCATATATCCAAAGGATTATAAATCGTTCTACTATAAGGACACATGCACAGGAATGTTCATAGCAGCACAGTTTACAATAGCAAAGACCTGGAACCAACCCAAATGCCCATCGATGATAGACTGGACAGGAAAAATGTGGCACATATACACCATGGAATATTATGCAGCCATTAAAAACGAGGAGTTCGCGTCCTTTGTAGGGACATGGATGAACCTGGAAACCATCATTCTCAGCAAACTGACACAAGAACACAAAATCAAACACCACATGTTCTCACTCATAGGCGGGTGTTGAACAAGGAGAACACATGGACACAGGGAGGGGAGCACTATACATGGGGGTCTGTTGTGGGGGAGTGGGGGGGACAGCGGGGGGGTGGGGAATTGGGGAGGGATAGCATGGGGAGAAATGCCAGATATGGGTGAAGGGGAGGAAGGCAGCAAATCACACTGCCACGTATGCACCTATGCAACAACCTTGCATGTTTTTCACATGTACCCCAAAACCTAAAATGCAATAAATAAATATATAAAAAAAAAAAAAAAAAAAAAAAAAAAAAAAAAAGAAATAAGATGGCTAATGTTAGCCAACATTTATTAGCACTCAGTACATGCCACATACTGGTGTGGTGCTTTGCATGTTTTAAATAATTATTGTATTCTCCCCAAATCCTAAGTGATAGGCACTATAACTATTCAAATGTTATAGACAAAAATTAAGAGTTTAGCCAAGTTAAGTAACTTACCAGATCGCGCCATGAGTAAGTGGTAGAGTTGGAATTTGAATTCGGGCGGTCTGATGGCAGAGCTGAAGCCATTTACTGCCAAGTAATGCCATCACTAATCCACTGTTTATGATGTTTTACTAAGTGACAAAAATAAGTTGCAGAACAATGCATGTAGAATAATCCTATTTTTATAAAGAAAAGTACTTCTTATATGTTGTGTATATTTTGGTGTGTGTGTTTATGTGTATGTGGTTGCCTCTTGAAGTGGGTTGGAGTGAGAAGTAATTTCCACGTTTAACTTTATGTTACATATATTTATTTATTTAATTGACAAAAATTGTATCTTTCTATAGTGCACAACATGATGTTTTGACATATGTGTACCTTGTGGAATGGCTAAATTAACAAGTTAACATGTGTTCTTGCACATATTTATCATTTTTGTGTGTATGGTGAAATAATATTGCTTGTATTTAAATATAATAAACACATGATTTTTTTTTCTTTTTTTAAAATTACACTTTAAGTTCTGGGGTACATGTGCAGATTGTGCAGAATTGTTACATAGGTATACACCTGCCATGGTGATTTGCTGCATCCATCCCCCATCATATACATTAGGTGTTTCTCCTAATGTTATCCCTCCCCAATCCCCCCACCCCCTGCTATCCCTCCCCTAGCTCTCCCACCCCCAAACAGGCCCTGGTGTGTGATGTTCCCCTCTCTGTGTCTGTGTGTTCTCATTGTTCAACACCCACTTATGAGTGAGAACATGCAGGAACACATGATTTTTTACATAAATTTTAGAGTTAAAAGGATGAAAGTTCAGTACAATTTCATTTCCCAGACACCTTTTTCTCTCCATAGATCTAATGCACACTATATATTTTATTGGAGTCATACTATCCATAACGCTTTCCCCCAACAGACTGTTACGATGGATGTTTTCATGTGTATTGCACTCATGAGAGAATTTCTATAGTGTGGAATAATTCCGAGATACGAAATGCACAGGTGGAATTTATGAACATTGAAAATCTTAATAGATACTTACAACCTGAGACAACTACCCTTCATCCTACTCCTGGGAAGTGTATCTATTTGACTCTTTGGACTCTTTCTCCATTTTCTTCTCTGTGTTTCTCAGTCTCACTCCTGGGACATTGTATTTGCTGGGGGTGAAGGGCTATTTGATTGCTTTTGGGCTTGAACTTGGAGTTTCTAAGATAAGTGCAATGTTTCTCAGAGGTAGTAACTTAGCCCCTTCCCATTTAACTGCATCTGACAACTTTGTATACTTCCTCATGCTTTGGACAAGTCATTACGGTTCTATGTATATATTAGGAAGATGGGGTGTGTGTGGGGTGGGGACTGGTTTTTGTGTGTGTGCTATTCTTCCCCGCCTGCCACTGTCATTTGGAGACTCAAATGACAGTTGAGTGAGAGTTTGTCAAACCCTAATACAAGTGGTTAGTATTTTTGCTCACACAATAAGCTAGAGAAATGACATTTTAATGATGGGTCTTGTTAGTAGTGGGAAGAACCAAAAGGGACTGGGAGTTTTTCTAAGCCTTTTAAATCACATCATCTCACCTGAAAAGTTATTTACTCTCTTCCTTGAGAGACGGGAAATGTGGATTATTTCTATACTTCTCATCTTTCTCTATGGGAATTTTCACATTGTGGACATTTGTCATATCAGATTGTTTCTCCGTTGCTTGTGTACTCATCATTTATGCAGTGTCCTCTCTTAGCAACTGACCCACATGAAACCAGGGAGGACACACTGGCAGCAAGAATGCACTTCCCAAATTGGATAAAAACGCTGGGTGGGCAGTACGCTGGTGGAAAGCTACCCACTATCCATGCTTCCGCTTCCCTGAATGAGCAGAGACAGTTGGAAAGTGACTAAACTGGAAAAATGCAGCTGGCATTTATTAGACAGAGTCTGTCCTTATCCCTTGTCTCATTTAATTCTCACAATAACACTATGTTTTAAGTACCATTATTTCACCCCTTTGCAATGAAGGAGACTGAAATTCAGAAAGTCACAGAGCTGGTGACTGGTGTATCTAGGATTCAAACCCGGGCACGCTGACTGCGGATTATGTTTTAAACTGCTCCATCACACCTCTTCCCCAATCTGTGCATGTGCAGTCGAGAACCAAGCCCACGGTGTGTCCTCGGCCAACAGAGGTCATCTTACCGCCAAGTGCCTTCAGCCTCCTTGCTGACCCACTCCTTCCACTCTGTCCTTTCCTCCTACATATTGGAATCCTTTCTACTTCCTTCCTTTCTACTCCCACTTCTGCCTCCCATTTCACAAAACCATATCCTCTCCTCTCCTCTTTGCCTTCAGAGAGGACAGGCTGTAGGGGACTTTGGACCTCAGCTCTGTCAGATCTTGAATCAACAACAGCTTTCTGATTTTACAGCACCAGGACCTGACCTTGGGATCTCTCCTGCGCCTATGTTTTTGAAAACCCATCTCCCTTTCTACTCTCTCCTCCCTGCCAGCTGTAAGACACCCAGATCGGCAGTGCTGAGTGCATAAGCGCCTTTCAGTGGTATGTCCCATTTAGGGATTCTGCAGGTTCTTTTTAGGTTGGGTTTTTCTCTTTTCAGTTCTCTGAAATCTTTTCTGCCTAGTTTTTACTCCTCTATTAGATTGGAGCTTTATCTCCTGTCTCTTGGCTCCAGAGAAGGTCGTATCTCAGCCTAATTTTCCATTTCCTGCTTAGTTTAGGTTGAAAACTCTTTTGGACACTTGAAGTCCCTCAGATCCAGGGGACATGTTTCTGGTTTCAGCTCTGCCATGAGTTCACGGAGTCATATCCCATAGCAATCTACCTCATTTCTATGTTAGTAATAGCAGGATGTTAAGGTGAGTTACCTTGCCCCTCCCAGATTTAAAATTCTAGATTCTAGGCAAATGAATGTTTAAAATATGCCTATCGAGATTCTTTTTGTGAATAATTGCCTTCACTCTGTCTCAACATACTTTTGGTATCCATCAGGTCCACCAGAGGGATGTCAGATGGGGTTTACTGAAAACAAACCTTTTCTTCCTCAGCTGAGCTGACAAAGCCCCATCTGGATGTTTCTTGTCTAGAGATACCCACTTTATTACAGCTTCTTCCCATGGATATTCTCAATTATGGTAATGTAATGGGTAGAAATTAAATAGCACTTACACGTGGAAGCACTGCTCTAAGAACTTTTATATGCATGAAGTCATTTAGTTTCTACAACATTCCATTTTACAGGTACCAAAGGTGAAGTACAGAGGAGCGAAGTGACTTGCCCAAGGACGCACAGCCAGATGATAGTAGATTCCAGCTTCAAGTGCGTGTTTTCGATGTCTTTATTGTCCAAACGTTCTTGTTTATTTGTTCCTCTGCCAACTCAGTTTCCCTGGAGGAGATAACTCAGTGGGTCTCAGGTTGCAGGATGTGGGCTACACCCTTTAAGGGCAGGGGCTAGTGACTACAACAGTGTCTTGCATAGAACAGGTACTTTAAATGTCTGATATTTAATCAAAGGGAGCAAGAAGAAAAATATATAGAGAGACAATATTTCCTGGTTTTTGAGATGGAAGAAAAAAATCGGGAAAAAGGAAGAAGATTATATAATGATATTGACTCCAGAGTTCCCATTGCCAAAGACCCCTCAGCCTGCCTACCTGTGGGCGTGACAGGAGATTCAGAGTCCTGAACAGGTTTCAGGGCTGCCAGAGGGTTACAGCTGGGCTCTGAATCTCTAAAGAAGGAGGCCTCTTCAAATGCAGATCTAGTCTCAGAAATGTGACAGTTTTTCACCTACACTGAGAATTAGTGATAGAAGGAGAGATCCAGGGGCCTGTCCTGTATGCATGCCAGAGCCCTGAGGGGATTGGACCTGTGGTCTTCCCAGGGGTAAAGAACCTTACTATGGGGAACCTGGGTTCCAGAGGTGTAGTCTCTTACACCCAGGAAGGGAATTAGAGCCATGTAGCAGCAGAAGTGGAGGTTTGTTCATGCACATATGTATACCCTATGCACATGTGTTTCCATAAACATGTGTGCACTCTATATAATGTGCTTTTTCATGCACATGTATACTCTATGTACATGTGTGTGCCTACTCTATGTACACACATGTACTCTTGTGCAGATCTGTGTTTACACTTATGTGTGCCTCCCTGGAAGGAGAAGTGATGACCTCTGACATCCCTGAGGTTCTGTGTTTGCATGTATGACTGCATCTAGATGCACATGCAGTGCTGTGGGGAAGGGGTTAAGGTATGAGCCTGGGAGCCAGACTGACTACATTCGGATGCTCGCTCAGTGTCCTATGAGCTATGCAGCTTTTGCAAATACTTAACTTTACTAAGCCTTGATTATTTTGGTTTCATTTGCCTTTCTTAAACATTTTATTACTTCCATTTCTTTTCTTTTTTTGAGATGGAGTTTTGCTCTTGTTGCCTGGGCTGGAGTGCAATGGTGTGATCTTGGGTCACCGCAACCTCCGCCTCCTGGATTCAAGCGATTCTCCTCCCTCAGACTCCCAGGTAGCTGGGATTACAGGCATCTGCCACCACGCCCGGCTAATTTTGTATTTTTAGTAGAGACAGGGTTCCTCCATGTTGGTCTGGCTGGTCTTCGAACTCCTGACCTCAGGTGATCCGCCCACCTCAGCCTCCCAAAGTGCTGGGATTACAGGCATGAGCCATCTCGCCTGCTCTACTTCAATTTCTTAAGCTAGTCTGCTTATATTTGAATTCCAGTTTTTCCAGTTACTAAATGGGTGAATTTGGGTAAGGTATTTAGCCTCACTAACCCACATTGTCCTCATTATATATAAATGTCACAGCAATGACAACTTTTAGATCAATATTTATTTTTTGTTTTTATTTCTTTCAAAGGTACATTATTATTATTATTGAGAAATTTTGTCACAGAAAAATTGATCAGAAAGTACAGAGAATTCCCATACCTCCTGCTCCCACCCATGCGCAGTTTCCCCTACTATCAATGCCCACCATCAGAGTGGCACATTTGTTACAGTTAATGAACTTATTGTAACACATCATTATCACCCAAGTCTGTAGTTTACATTAGGATTTACTCTTGGTGCTGAACATTTTATGGGTTTTGACAAATATATGTCATGTATCTACTATAATAGTATGATACAAAATAAGTCTGCAATCCTAAAAATTCTCTGTGTTTCACCTGTTCATCCCTTCCTCAAACCTCTGACAACCACTGATATTCTTAGTTTTGCCTTTTCCAAAATGTCATATAGTTAGAATTATACAGTATGATCGATTTCTCATTATCGATCTTATTATTTTACAGACTTATCATATTGAGTCTTATTATTTACAGTTTACATTTAGATCTATTATCTATTTTGATTGACTTCTTTCACTTACTAATATGCATTTAAGGTACCTCCATATATTTTCATGGTTTGATAGCTCATTTCTTTTTAGCACTGAATAACATTCTGTTGTCTGCATGTACCACAGTTTATTTATCCACTTACATACTGAAGGACAACGTGGTTCCTTCCAAGTTTTGGCAGCTATGATTAAAGCTGCTGTAAATGTCTGTGCAGGTTTTTGTGTGGACATAAGTTTTCAGTTTATTTGCATAAATACCAAAAAGGATGATTGCTGGATCATATGGTAAGAGTATGTTTAGTTTCATGAGAAATTGTCAAACTGTCTTCCAAAGTGACTTCATCACTCTGTGTTCTCATTAGCAATGAATGAGAAGTCCTGTTGCTCCACATCCTTGTCAGCATTTGGTGTTGTCATTGTTCTTGATTTGGGCCATTCTAATAGCTGTGTAGTGGTATCTCACTGTTGTCTTAATTTGCATTTTCCAATAACATAGGATGTGAAGCATTTTTCATATATTTGCTTGCCATCTGTATGTCTTCTTTGGTGTGCCTGTGTAAGTCTTTTGACCATTTTTCAATTGGGTTACCGATTTTCTTATTGTTGAGTTTTAAGAGATGTTTGTATGTTTTTGATAATAGTCCTTTACTAGATATGTCTTTTGCAAATATTTTCACCTAGTCTGTGGATTGTCTTCTCATTCTTTTGAAAGTGTCTTTCTCAGAGTAAAAATTTTAAATTTTAATTAATTATACCTTATCAATTATTTCTTACATGCATCTTGTCTTTGGTGTTGTATCTAAAAACTTATTGCTATACCCAAGATCATCTAGGTTTTTTAAGTTATCTTCTAGGAGTCTTATTATTTTACAGTTTACACTTAGATCTATTCTCTATTTTGAATAAATTATTGTGAGTGTGTAAAGTCTATGTCTAGATTTATTTCTTTTTGCATGTGGATTTCCAGTTGTTCTGGCATCATTTGTTGAAAAGACTATATTTTCTCTGTTGTCAAATATGTTCTCTCTTTTGTCACAGATCACTTGACAATATCTATATGGATCTATTTCTTGGAGAGCCTCTATTTTTACTTTTTTTTTTTTTAATTGTATTTCGGCTCTGGGGTACATGTGCACATCCTGCATCCTGCAGGATTGTTGCATAGGTACATACATGCCATGGTGGTTTGCTGTCTCCATCCCCGCACCCCCTCCCCACCGTCACCTACATCAGGCATTTCTCCCAGTGCTATCCCTCCCCATCCTCCCTGCCCCACTTTGCTGTCCCTCTCCTCCCCTCCCCTTCCCCACCCCCACCTTACCCTGTGAGTGTTATTCCCTTCTCTGTGCCCAAGTGTTCTCATTGTTCATCACCCACCTATGATGAAAACATGTGGTATTTGGTTTTCTGTTCTTGTGTCAGTTTGCTGAGAATGATGGTTTCTAGATTCATCCATGTCTCTTCAAAGGACATGAACTCATTTTTAATGGCTGCATAGTATTCCATGGTGTATATGTGCCACATTTTTTTTTTGTCCAGTCTATCATTGATGGGAATTTGGGTTGGTTCCAGGTCTTTGCTATTGTAAACAGCACCACAGTGAACATACGTGTGCATATGTCCTTATAATAGAATGATTTACAATCCTTCGGGTATATACCCAGTAATGGGATTGCTGGATCAAATGGAATTTCTATTTCTAGATCCTTGAGGAATCACCACACTGTCTTCCACAATGGTTGAACTAATTTACACTCCCACCAACAGTGTTAAAGTGTTCCTATTTCTCCACATCCTCTCCAGCATCTGTTGTCTCCAGATTTTTAAAGATTGCCATTCTAACTGGCATGAGATAGTATCTCAATGTGGTTTTGATTTACATTTCTCTAATGACCAATGATGATGAGCATTTTTTCATATGTTTGTTGGCCGCATATTTGTCTTCTTTTAAAAAGTGTCTGTTCATATCCTTTGCCCACTTTTGAATGGGTTTGTTTGTTTGTTTCTTGTAAATCTGCTTTAGTTCTTTGTAGATTCTGGATATTAGCCCTTTGTCTGAGGGGTAGATTGCAAAAATTTTTCCCATTCTATTGGTTGCCAGTTTACTCTAATGATTGTTTCTTTTGCTGTGCAGAAACTCTTAAGTTTAATTAGATCCTATTTGTCTATTTTGGCTTTTGTTGCCATTGCTTTTAGTGTTTTAGTCATGAAGTCCTTGCCTGTGCCTATGTCCTGAATAGTTTGCCTAGGTTTCCTTCTAGAGTTTTTATGGTGTTAGTTCTTATGTTTAAATCTTTAATTCATCTGGAGTTAATTTTAGTGTAAGGTGTCAGGAAGGGGTCCGGTTTCAGCTTCCTGCATATGGCTAGCCAGTTTTCCCAACACCATCTATTAAACAGGGAATCCTTTCCCCTTTACTTGTTTTTGTCAGGTTTGTCAAAGATCAGATGGTTGTAGATGTGTGGCATTGCTTCCCAGGTCTCTGTTCTGTTTTATTGGTCTATATCTCTATTTTGGTACCAGTGCCATGCTGTTTTGATTACTGTAGCCTTGTAGTATAATGTGAAGTCAGGTAGCATGATGCCTCCAGCTTTGTTCTTTTTGCTTAGGATTGTCTTGGCTATGCGGGCTCTCTTTTGACTCCATATGAAGTTTAAAGTGTTTTTTTCAGTTCTGTGAAGAAGGTCAATGGTAGCTTGATGGGGATAGCATTGAATCTTTAGATTAATTTGGGCAGTATGGCCATTTTCACAATATTGATTCTTCCTAACCATGAGCATGGAATGTTTTTCCATCTGTTTGTGTCTTCTCTTATTTCCTTGATCAGTGGTTTGTAGTTCTCCTCGAAGAGATCTTTTACATCCTTTGTTAGTTGTATTCCTAGGTATTTTATTCTCTTGGTAGCAATTGTAAATGGGAGTTCGCTCATGATTTGGCTCTCTGTTTGTCTGTTATTGGTGTATAGGCATGGTTGTGATTTCTGCATGTTGATGTTTTATCCTGGGACTTTGCCAAAGTTGCTTATCAGCTTAAGGAGGTTTTGGGCTGAGATGATGGGGTCTTCTAAAACATATGATCATGTCATCTGCAAATAGGGAGAGTTTGACTTCTTCTTTTCCTAACTGAATGCCTTTATTATTTTTTTTCTTGCCTAATTGCTCTGGCTAGAACTTCCAATACTATATTGGATAGGAGTGGTGAGAGAGGGCATCCTTGTTTAGTGCCAGTTTTTAAAGGGAATGCTTCCAGTTTTTGCCCATTCAGTATGATATTGGCTGTGGGTTTCTTGTAAATAGCTTTTATTGTTTTGAGATATGTTCCATCAATATCTAGTTTATTGAGAGTTTTTAGCATAAAGGGCTGTTGAATTTTGTCAAAGGCCTTCTCTGCATCTATTGAGATAATCAGGTGGTTTTTGTCTTTGGATCTGTTTACGTGGTGAATTACGTTTATAGACTTGCATATGTTGAAGCAGCCTTGCATCCCCAGGATGAAGGCTACTTGATTGTGGTGGATAAGTTTTTGATGTGTTGTTGGCTTCTGTTTCCCAGTATTTTATTTAAGATTTTTGCATCAATGTTCATCATGGATATTGGCCTGTAGTTTTCTTTTTTAGTTGTGTCTCTGCCGTGTTTTGGTATCAGGATGATGTTGGTCTCATAGAAAGAGTTAGGGAGGATTCCCTCTTTTTGTATTGCTTGGAATAGTTTCAACAGGAATGGTACCAGCTCCTCTTTGTTGTCTAGTAGAATTCGGCTGTGAACCCGTCTGGACCTGGACTTTTTTTGTTAGTAGGCTATTAATTGCTGCCTCGACTTCAGACCTTGTTATTGGACTATTCAGGGTTTCAACTTCTTTTTGTCTTAGTCTTGGGAGTGTGTAAGTGTCCAGGAATTTATCCATTTCGTCCAGATTTACTGGTTTATGTGCATAGAGTTGTTTGTAGTAATCTCTGATGGTAGTTTGTATTTCCAAGGAATCAGTGGTGATCTCCCCTTTATCATTTTTTATTGCATCTATTCGATTCTTCTCTCTTTTCTTTTTTATTAGTCTAGCTAGCAGTCTGTCTATTTTGTTGACATTTTCAAAAAACCAGTTCCTGGATTTATTGATTTTTTGAAGGGTTTTTTTGGTGTCTCTATCTCCTTCAGTTCTGCTCTGATCTTAGTTATTTCTTGTTTTCTGCTTGCTTTCGAGTTTTTTTTATCTTGTTCCTCCAGCTCTTTCAATTTTGACAATAGGGTGTTGATTTTAGATCTTTCCTTGTTTCTTATGTAGGCATTTATTGCTAGAAATTTCCCTCTAGACACTGCTTTAAATGTGTCCCATAGGATCTGGTACATTGTGTCTTCATTCTCATTGTTTTCAAAGAACATTTTTATTGCTGCCTTCATTTCATTGTTAATTCATTTATCATTCAGGAGCAAGTTGTTCAGTTTCCATGTGATTGTGTGGTTTTGAGGGCTTTTCTAAATCCTGAGTTCTAATTTGATTGTGCTGTGGTCTGAGAGACTGTTTGCTATGATTTCTGTTCTTCTGCATTTGCTGAGGAGTGATTTACTTCCAATTATGTGGTCAGTTTTGGAGTAAGTGCAATATGGTGCTGAGAAGAATGTGTATTCTGTAGATTTGGGATGGAGTGTCCTGTGAATGTCTATTAGGTCTGCTTGGTCCAAATCTGCATTCAAGTCCTGGATATCCTTGTTGACTTTCTGTCTTGTTGATCTGTCCAATATTGTCAGTGGAGTGTTAAAGTCTCTCACTATTATTGTGTGGGAGTCTATGTCTCATTGTAGGTCATTAAAAACTTGCTTTATGTATCTAGGTGCTCCTGCATTGGGTGCATATATATTTAGGATAGTTAGCTCTTCTTGTTGCCTTGATCCTTTTACCATTATATAGTGCCTTCTTTGTCTCTTTTGATCTTTGTTGGTTTAAAGTCTATTTTATCAGAGACTAGGATTGCTACCCCTGCTTTTTTTTTTGCTCTCCATTTGCTTGGTAAATCTTCTTCCATCCCTTTATTTTGAGTCTATGTGAGTCTTTGTATGTGAGATGGGTTTCCTGAATACAGCACACTGATGGGTCTTGACATTTTATCCAGTTTGCCAGTCTGTGTCTTTTGATTGGGGCATTTAGGCCATTTACATTCAATGTTAATATTGTTACGTTTGAATTTGATCCTGCCATTTTGTTACTGGCTGGTTGTTTTGCCCATTAGTTGACATGGTTTCTTCATTGCTTCGTTGTTCTTTACCATTTGGTACGTTTTTGCAGTGGCTTGTACTGTTCGTTCCGTTCCCTGTTTAGTACTTCCTTCAGTAGCTCTTGTAAGGCAGGTCTTGTAGTGATCAAATCTCTCAGCAATTGCTTGTCCATAAAGGATTTTATTTCTCCATTACTTATTAAGCTTAGTTTGGCCGGATATGAAATTCTGGGTTGAAATTTCTTTTCTTTAAGGATGTTGAATATTGGCCCCCACTCCCTTCTAACTTGTAGGGTTTCTGCGGAGAGATCTGATGTGAGTCTGATGGGCTTCCCTTTGTGAGTGACTCGACCTTTCTTTCTGGCTGCCCGTAGAATTTTTTCCTTCATTTCAGCCCTGGTGAATCTGACTATGTGCCTTGGGGTTGCTCTTCTTGAGGAATATCTTTGTGGTGTTCTGTGTATTTCCTGGATTTTAATGTTGGCCTGCCTTGTTAGGTTGGGAAAGTTCTCTTGGATAATATCTTGAAGAGTGTTTACCAAGTTGGATTCATTCTCCTCGTCACATTCAGGTACACCAATCAAGTGTAGATTAGGTCTTTTCACATAATCCCATAGTTCTTGGAAGCTTTGTTCATTTTTTTTTCACTCTTTTTTTTCTAATCTTGCCTTCTCATTTTATTTCATTGATTTGATCTTCCATCTCTGATATCCTTTCTTCTGCTTCATTGATTCAGCTGTTGAAACTTGTGTATGCCTCTTGAAGTTCTCGTGCTGTGTTTTTCAGCTCCATCAAGTCGTTTATGTTCTTCTCTAAGCTGGTTATTCTAGTTAGCATTTCGTCTAACCTTTTTTCAAGGTTCTTAGTTTCTCTGCATTGGGTTAGAAAATGGTCTTTTAACTCGGAGAAGTTTGTTATTACTCACCTTCTGAAGCCTACTTCTGTCAATTTGTCAAATTCATTCTCTGCCTTTTTTTGTTCCCTTGACGGTGAGGAGTTGTGATCCCTGGGAGGAGAAGAGGCATTCTGTTCTTTGATGGTTTCATCCTTTTTGCGCTGTTTTTTTCCATCTTCGTGGATTTATCTCCCTTTAATCTTTGAAGTTGGTGATTTCAGGAGTCTCTGAGTGGACTTTTTTTCTATTGGGGTTGGAGCTGTATCTTTTTTGGCCTGCAGAGGGCGTTGCTGGGCTCTCTCAGGTTCAGTAAGGTTGTTGGGTGGGTGGTCCTTCTTTGGAGTTTGTTTGCAGGTGAGATTAGCCCCGCCTTCCCAATGACTCCTCTCCTAGAGTTCGATCTTCCTGGTTGGGGTCAAACTGGCGTATTTGCTGCCAAGATCTCTAGTGAGGGCTTCAGTTTGAGTTCTGTGGAGGTGGGGCCTGCCAGGCCTTATGGTCTGTTTCTCTGCTTTCAACTCTGCCTCCCTCTGTGGGACGATCCATCCCGCTGGTGTTAGTCCTAACTCCCGCCCAGGTCCGTGTGACAACTTGCCGCGCCCACAGGAGCGGCTGTTCAGATTTACATCGACTACCCACAGCACCCCATGGTATGGCAGGGCTCTGGTGGACCGTGGGTTGCAGGAGGGATGAAGTAAGCACAGGATCCAAATTGGAGCACCAAGGGGGTGAAGTCCCCCCTCAACCCTCTGAGCTGGCTGCACGTTTCAGGTGAGGACGTGCCCCCCTCCCCCGTCTTGATTTGCCCCCCTGGGCGGCTCACACCCTGCGGCTCCTTCCCTGGGCTATTTTCAGTGCCCTATCAGTCCCACAGGAATGAACCCAGCACCTCCTTTGGAATGGTGAAGTCCTCTAGTCCTCTGAGTCTCATTTGCTGGGAGGTACATTCCGGTGTTACCTTCTCATGGCCATCTTCCCTCTGTCTTATTTTTCCGTTTATAAAAAGAATAAGAATGTATCCATGGCAAGGTAAGTGGTAAGTCAGGATCTGAACTCTGGTATAGAGGGTAAGAGCTGAGCTTTGGAGACACATTATCTCACTTTGTATCCCACCCTGCACTCACTGGCTGTGTGACTCTGGGGGAGTTCCTTAATCTCTAGGCATATAGGAATGGTCTTGAGCTTGTTAGGATGTTTGGTGAAGGCAAGGGAAGCATGGAATTTTGGGTTTATAACAGGGGTAGAAAACTCGGGCAGAGTGGAGAAAGGCAATGTTAGGTTAAGAGAATGGGCTTTGGAGTTAATGCCTGTGTTCAAATCCCTAGCTGCCACTTACTCGTTGTATGACATTAGGCAATTCACTAGCTAGCTCTGTACCTCAGTTTTCTCATTTATAAAATAGGTGCAATGGTAATCCTGACCTCATTATCTTATTAAATAAGGTTGCAGTTGTAGTTTAGCAATTAGATTGCCTGGTATCAGAACTGGCTGCATGGGTGTACTTCCTGTAGGAGGAAAATGGTTTTGGGATGAAACTGTTCCACCTCAGATCATCAGGCATTAGATTCTCATAAGGAGCAGGCAACCTAGATCCCTCGCATGCACAGCTCACAGTAGGTTTCGAGCTCCTATGAGAATCTAATGTAGCTGCTGATCTGACAGGAGGCAGAGCTCAGAAAGTAATGCTTACTTGTCTGCCGCTCACCTGCTGTGTCACCTGGTTCCCAGCAGACCACAGACTGGTGCCACTCCACGGCCCAGGTGTTGGGGACTGCTGTTAATAGACTCTACCAAGACTTAAAGGTAACACAAGGAAATCGCAATGCAGAAAACGGAAAAACAGACAGCAGTTCTCAGTATCCCTAGATGCCACTGGCAGTGCCCTCTTTGTTAAAGGGAACTCATTCTAATCTTTTCTTATCCTGGCAGGATAATCTTAAGGCACATTTATCTCACCCAGATGTGAGTTTCATTTTCCATAGTCTTCTTTTCTCAAGTTCAATTCTCTAACAACCTATTTCTGGACACATTGAAGGACCGTAAGATTTCCAGATTTAGCAACCCTGAAAAGGATCTAATACCAATAATCTCTTCAGAGATGCCACAATCCAATGACAACAGTCATTTATGCTCTTTAACAAAATGCATGCTATCTCAATCTGAAACACTGTAATTATTTCTTGGCTCAGGAATCACAGAACAATTAAGAAGTATTCTACTTACAATTTGGTGATTTTTTGTTTTTGTTTTTGTTTTTTTTGAGGTGGATTCTTGCTCTGTTGCCAAGGATGGAGTGCAGTGGTGCGATCTCAGCTCACTGCAACCTTCACCTCCCAGGTTCAGGCGATTCTCCTGCCTCAGCCTCCCAAGTAGCTGAGATTACAGGCACCTGCCACCACGCCTGGATAATTTTTATATTTTTAGTAGAGACAAGGTTTCACCATGTTGGACAGGTTGGTCTCAAACTCCTGACCTCAGGTGATCTGCCCACTTTGGCCTCCCAAAGTGCTGGGATTAAAGGTGTGAGCGACTGCACTCAGCCTATAATTTGGTGATGTTAAAAAGTCTCACTTAGAACAGTCTCTCCCAAAAGAAAATTAACAGCAATACCCCTTAAGTCACTGAGTCTCATATTGCAATCTGATGAACACTGCTATCTTCCTCTGAAGGCTATGCATTATGGAAAGGCTGGACCCATCATTTAATTTAAAATTTTAATATAACACAAGTAATACTGTACACACATGCTCACAGTGTAGATAGATAAAGATTGTTTTGTTCTTCGTGTCTTCTTTGGGGTTGCCTATAGCACTTATAAATGTGGATAGGACCAATTAATGCAATTTTGAAAAACTGAACATAAGGACATTTTTTAAAAGCTATCTACTATTCTGGAAAGAAGCTTGGCAGTTTCTTAAAAAAACTTAACATGCAACTACCAAGGTGATTCTTCTGCCTCAGCCTCCCAAGTAGCTGGAAGAAAGAAAATTGTGGGACAATTGTATATTCAACTGAAAGAAAATAAATTTAGATCTCTACCTAATACCATATGTAAAAATAAATTCCAAATGTATTCAGACATCTAAAAGGAAAAAATTATAAAATTATAACAAGAAAATATAGGAGAATTTTTTTTGTAATATTGGGGGTGAAATAACCCTTCCTCAGCAAAATAGAATCCCCAACACTTTAAATTAGAAGATTGACAGATTTGGCTATATAAAAGTGAAAATGTGTGTGACAAATGATGCCATGAAAAAAGTTAAAAGAGAAGCAAAAGGATTAGAAAAAAAACTGGACACATATATATGATGTATCCATAAGGGATTGCTTGTAGGATCCCTGTGGATACCAAGATCCATGATGCTCAAGTTACTTTTATAGAATGACATAGTATTTGTATATAACCTATGCACATCCTCCAGTGTAGTTTAAATCATTGTGGATTACTTATAATACCTAAGGTAATGTAAATATTGTGTAAATAATGGTTATACTATACTGTTTATTTGTATTATTTCTTATTGTTGTAATATTATTTTTTCCAAATATTTTAAATCCATGATCGGTCGAATCTGCACATGTGGAACCCACAGATATGGAGGATCGTATGCACAGCAGACAAGATCACTATTCATATAATACAATAGATTTCAAAAAGTCAATACAGAAATTATTAACACTCCAAGTTGTAATAGAGACAGTAATGTTTACCAAATATTGCTTATGAAAACTTATATTTCCTAATCCCTGCAGTTTGATGTGAATACATAACTACTTCTGTTCAAAGAAATATGAATTTAAGTGATGTGTGTTATTTCTGGGTTAAGGCAAAGGAAAACCACATGCAGTTCTCCAGTCTGTTTTTCCCTGCTAAGGGATCTGTTTGATTTGATATACTGTAGTGGACCTCTATCAATGTGACTTTCTCTGGGTCACTGTCTATAGAGTACACCGATGACTCACACCGGACACATAGTATGAGCATGAAATAAAGTTTTATTGTGTGAAGATATTGAGATTTTAGGATTGATTTGCTACTGCAGCATATAGAGTCTAGTCTGACTAATGCTTCAATAGAAAAATGGGAAAACATATAAACAGATAATTCCCAGTGGAAGAAAGAGAAATGACCAATAAACATATATAATGATATGCAAATTAAGGGAACAATGAAATAGTATTTTTTGATCAGTATATTAGAAAACATGGAAGATGTTGATACTATAGAGTGTTGAATGTGTGAAGAAACAGGTGCTGTCACACACTAGATTGGCATAGAAATGCCTTTTCTGAAGGACAATTTTATAGTATCTAGCAACTTCTACTTTTATGTATGTATATAAAGCATAGTACACAGTTGAACAATATTATGCGCAAGATGTTCACAGCAGATTTGTAACAGAGAAAGAGAAATTATTGATTTGTCTAATAACAAAAGAATGTTTAAATAAATTATTGTAGCTTCATATTATGAAATATTGTTAAAATCCTAGAGGCCAGTTAAAAACAATAGTGTAGATTGTAGATACTTGCGACTTGGAACCATCTCCAAGACATCTTATTAGATGAAAATTCAAGTTGCGAAATAATATATTTATACTGTGTGATTTCAAAGTGTTAATATTTATATTTGAATATATAAAGATATATTTTTATACACAATGGGTTTGTGGGTGGGAATCAAGAGATACTTTAAGGTTTTACTTTATAATTCTGTACAAATTACTTCACAACTAGACTGTATTCATGTGTTATCTGTGGACTTAGGGGAATAAAGGAAAATAGAAACATGTAAGACCAGAACAATTGAATTAAATTATTTTTAACATAGTGCTTTCTTTATGTCCTTTCTCAGTAACAAATACTGATACATAAAATCTAAGAAAAAGCCAAAAAACCCCAAAACTTATGATAGATAAAAATAGACCTAGGATATAAGGGAAGATGGTAATTAATTTGTTTAACCCTAAAATCACAACATTGGTGCTATCAAATTATGTAAGCCGATAGGGATTCTCTAAAGGAATCCCAACCTTGCTGTGCATTGGAATCACCTGAGAGCTTTAAAAATATGGATACCTGGGTTGCATCCTTAGAGATTCTGATTTAATTGGTGTGGGGTATGGCCTGGGCATCAGGATCTTTTTTGAAGCTTCCCAGGTGGCTAAATGGGCAGAGGAGGCTGAAAATCCCTGCCTTAGATAAAGTAGACACCATTATCGGGTTTTAAATTAGGAGATCAAAAGGAATAGGGGAATTGATTTGTATGCCTCAAGAACAATGTTATTCAAAGAACACATGAAAAAATGGCCCTGACTAAAACTGGTTTAAATATACTGTCTCTCTCAAGCTGGTTGTTCAGTAGCTCTCTCCAATGCTGCCCTGGAGGACTGGCCTCAGATGGGAGCAGGCAAAGCCTCTGAGTTATGGCATCTTCTTTCCTGTTTCTAAAATCAAAGTAGAATATGGTCCCTTGAAAGCATCCCAGGGGAAAAGCCAGGAGGCCTCACTCATGATGCTGTGTCAGAAAAGTTTCTGAGCCACCATCATTGCAGAAGGTGCCTCTGAGGGACAGGTCCAATCTCAGCTTTCCTAACAAGGCTCTGGGGAGGACTTGCTATTGAACCTTTAGATCCTTTTCTTTGATGTTAATTAACCACTTGGGTTGGCTACTGATAACCTAATTAAATGGAATGCAGAGATAAAAGTTTGGCTTCTCCTTGGTGAATGGGTGCTTGGGAATTAAGCTTGGAACTTCTTAGCATATCAAGTCAGTCTCGAAGTAACCATGGCCATGGCTGATCCCAACATAGTTCCCTGGTACAGAGAAACCAAGATTACCCAGGCATACCCATCCCACTGTCTAGTCAGAGAAACATGTTCCCTCTTGAGAGCAAAGGTGTTTATCTCCTGGTTAGAATATTGGCTTATCTGGTTTGGAATGCTACTGAAATAGGAGCAAAAAGGGACTCTGGGGGAGGTCATGGCTGTCCTTGGTGACCTCAGCCTCACACAGGTTAAAGTTTGGCCTCAAATATCTGTTTTCTCTCCGTGGTGTTTGGGTAGGCACCTGGGATTGGGAAATAGTCGTGGTAGTTATCTTTCCTTTACCATGATGACTGAGTGAACATTGGTTCACATCTTTAAATTTGTTAAAATTATGTGATTAAAAAGTATGTCCTAGTTCACTAGGTGGTGAAAATTATTAGAGGGTATTATGGCAAGGGAACTCAAGAAACTTTGGATTCCACTCTGAAATCCAAGTACTTCTTCCCATGAGATTGCTAAGAGAAATGCTGCCCAAGGAATAATGACAAACTGAAGCAAAACATTTTATTGTTATGTGGACTTCAGGCCCTGCATCCCAATGTAGAGAATTCTGGAAAGCTTCAATGGGCTACAATGTTTGTAAACTAGTTACATTTATTTTTAAGTTTTATCTTCTTAACTTTTATATCTTTAGAGGATACAAGTGAAGATTTCTTACATGTACACTATTGCATAGTGGTGAAGCCTGGGTTTTAGTGTATCATCTGATTAGTGAACATTGTACCCAATGGGTAATTTTTCAGCCTGCACCCCACGGTGTTCCCCCCGCCTTTTTTTTTTTTTTTTTTTGAGACGGAGTTTTGCTCTTGTTACCCAGGCTGGAGTGCAATGGTGCGATCTCGGCTCACGGCAACCTCTGCCTCCTGGGTTCAGGCAATTCTCCTGCCTCAGCCTCCTGAGTAGCTGGGATTACAGGCACGTGCCACCATGCCCAGCTAATTTTTTGTATTTTTAGTAGAGACGGGGTTTCACCATGTTGACCAGGATGGTCTCGATCTCTTGACCTCGTGATCCACCCGCCTCGGCCTCCCAGAGTGCTGGGATTACAGGCTTGAGCCACCGCACCCGGCCAGTGTTCCGCCTTTTGAAGTTCCCAGTATCTATTGTTTTCATCTTTATATACACATGTACCCACTGTTTAGCTCCCACTTATAAGTGAGAACATGTGATATTTGACTTTCTAAGTAATGTCACTTAGGATAATGGCCTCTAGTTCTATCTGTGTTGCTGCAGAAGACATGATTTCGTTCTTTTATTATGGTTGAGTAGGACTCCATAAGTGTGTGTGTGTGTGTGTGTGTGTGTGTGTGTATGTATACACTATCTATCTGTCTATTTATGTATCTATCTAATATTTTCTTTATCTAGTTTTTCAGTGATGGATATTTAGGTGGGTTTCATATCCTTACTATTGTAAATAGTTTTTCAATAAACATATAGATGCAGGTATTTTTTTTGATTCAGTGGGTCCAGTTTCATTCATCTGCATATGTCTATTCAGTTTTTGCAGCACCATTTATTGAATAGGGTGTCCTTTCCTCAGTGTGTATTTTTGTCAACTTTGCCAAAGGTCAGTTGGTTGAATGTATGTGGCTTTATTTCTGGGTTTTCTATTCTGTTCCATTGATCTTTATGCCTATTTTTATACCAGTACCATGCTGTTTTGGTTACTGTAGCCTTGTAATATAATTTGAAATCAGGTAATGTGATGCCTTCAACTTTGTTCTTTTTATTTAGGATTCCTTTGGTTATTCAGGCTTGTTTTTGCTTCCATATAAATTTTAGGATTTTTCCCCCTAATTCAAAAAATTACTTTGGTAATTTGATAGAGATTGCATTGAGTCTGTAAATTGTTTCGGGAAGTGTAGTCATTTTGACAATATTGATTCTTCCAATCCATGAACATGGAATGTTTTTCCCATTTGTTTATGTCATCTACGATTTCTTTCATCATGTTTTGTAGTTCTACTTATAGAGATCCTTCACTTTCTTGGTTAAATATATTCCTAGATATTTTATTTATTTTTGTAGCTATTGTAAATGGGATTGCCTTCTTTATCTGTTCCTCAGCTAGATCATAATTAGTATATAGAAATGCTAATGATTTCTGTACATTAATTTTATATCTCAAAACTTTATTGAATTCATTAATCAAATCTAAGATGGAATGGAGTCTTTAGGGTTTTCTAGATATTAAATCATATCATCAGCAAAAAGGGAAAATCTGACTACCTCTTTTCCAATATAAAAAGAGGTAGTCGGGGGAAAGGGTTGGAGGGAGGTGAGGGATAAAAGACTACAAACTGGGTTCAGTGTATACTGCTCGGGTGATGGGTGCACCAAAATCTCACAAATCACCACTAAAGAACTTGCTCATGTAACCAAATACCACCAATTCCTCAAAAACCTATGGAAATAAAAAACTTTTAAAAAGTTATGCTATAGAATGAGAGTACACCCAAGTCTTGAGGCCTGTGATGACTGTAAACCTTCACTTGTTCTTTGTACCAGCGCTCCTTACTCCCATGCCCATCATAGACATACTCAATCTTCATCCTTCTTCATTCAGTCCAATGGTAGGCACATAAGTTTTCTCATTAGCAATGCAGGAGTCTTCAGATGATCACAGTTGGCAGGGAAGTTAAAATTAATTTGCAATACATGTAATAAAGGAATTAAATCAAACAATATATCCTTATCTTGATTCTGCCTTACCTTTGGTTAGGGATTAACAAGGGCTAAAACAAAGGGATTTAAAGACTCTTTTAAAAAAGTTTTATTTTATTTTGTGATTGACAAATAATAATTGTATATATTTGTAGAGTACAGTGTGGTATTTTGATACATGTATTCATTGTGGAATCATCAAATCAGGCTAGTTAACATATCTATCACTTCAAATACATGTTGTTTCTTTGTGGTGAGAGCACAATACGTTATCATTAACTGTAGTCAACTGCTGTGTAATAGATCCCAGAACCTTATTCTATCATTTTACACTTGAAGATCATCCGTCTGCTCCTTGTCTAAAATACCATGAGAGATTAATTTGTTTGACTTAGACATTTCCATCTACTAAAATACGAATACTAGGAAAGAAAGAGAAACTCACTAAATTGACGCTTTAAAAAAATATTGTGTGAAATAATTCATCTGACTGCTTTCCTAAGTCATGGAATTTGTTCCCTAACTATATTGAGGGGCTCCTTTATACTAGGCACTCTGACCCAGGAGATTCTTACTAGTAGTTTATATTTATTGGTTTTTTGACTGCCTCCAGTGACCATAGGAAACATTTCTGATTACATGGAATAAACCTTTCTTTATTCTGAACAAAACAACTAGACAGATAGATGAGACAGTGGAGATTTTTAAATTCGGTATTTTATTTAACCATCTACAGATGCCTAGAAATATAGTGAACATGGTGAACCTCGTTTTTACTAAAAATACAAAAATTAACTGGGTGTAGTGGTCAGCACCTGTAATCCCAGCTACTTGGGAGGCTGAGGCGTGAGAATTGCTTGAACCCAGGAGGTGGAGACTGCAGTAAGCTGAGAGTGCCACTGTACTCCAACCTTGGTGACAGAGCAAGATTCTGTCTCAAAAAAAAAAAAAACGTCTATCAGATAATTGGTGGCAGTTGTTGAGAATCTATGACTTCAGACCCCAGGACATTCAGCTCTTGTGATAATTTTAAAAAGTTACCATAAAGCTGGGTGTGGAAGCTTACACCTAAAATCCCAGTACTTTGAGAGGACGAGGCAGGAGGATCACTTGAGGCCAGAAGTCTGATACCAGCCTGGGTAACATAGCAAGACCTTGTCTCTGCAAAAAATTTAAAAAATTACCTAGGGGTGGTGGTACACACCTGTAGTCCTAGCTACTAGAGAGGCTGAGGGAGGAGGATTGCTTGAGCCCAGGAGTTTGAGGTTAAAGTGAGCTATGATAGTGCCACTGCACTCTAACCTGAGTGATGGGGGGTAAGACCCTGTCTCTAAAAAAGGGGGGCCCATAGCCTGTAGTCTGATGGCGAGGTGAAGACTTGCACACACACACATGCACACACACACACCTGCAAAACATTTCTGACAGCTTTAAATAGAATAGAGTGACTATGTGTGCATAATATCATCACACGTATATAAATTTCTACATAGGTATATATGAAAATTCTCTGATAATTGAATGACCAAACTTGGCTGAATTTATAAACACAAAGAAATATGAGAGGCTCCAAATAAATATGCAAAGAGTAAAGAGAATGTGCTTTTCTGGAATTAAGATATATTATGAGATGAGTCTGTGATTTGAGCATCAATACCAAGACATTCAAATTGTTCAATCATAGGATGACAGAGACCACAGGGTAGAAAACCACAAGGTGAAGCTACAGTTGGTGAAGATGAAGGAATGTTTTTCAAGAAAAGAGTTGCATCAGGTGCACACACACACACCCCTTGCAATCAGGGCCCACAGATTTTATTGGTCTTTGTAGAAATCCTACCCATTTGAGACTTAATCTTGTTTATCAGTTTCTGTAAGCCCCGTTTCATGTCTTTGTTTCTTAAGCTGTAGATAAATGGGTTCAACACTGATGTCAACACAGTGTAGTTGATTGTTGCTATTCGGTCCTTGACAGTGTAGCTGGACAAAGGGTGCAAATAGACATAGCTAATACTCCCATAAAACAGAATCACCACGGTGAGATGGGAGCTGCAGGTGGAGAAGGCTTTGTGTTTCCCAGCTGCTGAGGGAATCTTGAGAACAGCAATGAGAATTCTTAGATAAGAGATGATGATACAGACAAATGGAGCCATCACAGAGGCCAGCCCTTCTGTCATGGCCACAATTTCATTGACAAAGGTAGAGGAGCAGGATAGTTTCAGCACAGGGTTGACATCACAAAAAAAGTGATGGATAACATCTGATGCACAGAAGGTGAGCCGATTCACCAGGAGGACATATAGGAGAGAGTGGAGATAGGAGAAAGTGATGGGGAAGGCCAGCAGCAACACACAGCATCTGCGGTTCATAACAATGACATAATGGAAAGGGTTACAAATGGCTACACAGCGATCTATGGCCATAGCTGCCAGGAGATAACTATCTATGTTTCCAAAAACCAGGAAGAAATACATCTGTGCCAGACATCCAGCATAGGAAATGGTCTTTTTCTCTGATAAGAAGTTCACAAGCATCTTGGGGACTATGACTGTTGTGTAGCAAATATCAGCAAAGGACAAGATGCTTAGGAAAAAATACATAGGGTTTTGAAGTAGAGGATCAGAGTAGATAGCCAAGATGATGAGAAGATTTCCAATCAAAGTTACCAGGTATATAACAAGAAACAAGGCAAAGAGTGGCCTCTGGTCCTCAGACCGAGAGGAGAGTCCCGAGAGGGTAAATTCAGAGAGTGTTGTCAGGTTGGATATTCCCATGGACTTGTACTGACCTAAAGATAAACAACACTGTCAATCAATGATACAATTCTCATGTTATCTACCACATGCATCTTTCCTCCTTGTTCTTACACTGAATAATTATTAATAGAGCATTTACTCTGATGTTTATTGTTCTTCCCGAGCATGGAGAAATCAGAACTGAAAGTGTATTTTCGCTTTTTAAAAGATCTTTGTAGTAGATACCTGTCATAATCAGTTCAGGTTGCGATAACAAATTACCACAGACTGGCCAGATTTTGTGGCTCATGCGTGTCATCCCAGCACTTTTGGAAGCTGAGGTGGGTGGATCACTTGAGGTTAGGAGCTAACATCGTGAGAGCTTGTCTCTACTAAAAATACAAAAAATTAGCTGGGCATGGTGGTACATGCCTTAGTTCCAGCTACTAGGTAGGCTGAGGCAGAGGGATTGCTTGAACCCAGGAGGGGGAGGTTGCAGTGAGCCGAGATCATACCACTGTACTCCAGACTGGGCGACAGAGTGAGATACCTTAAAAAAAAAAATTATCATAGACTGGGTGGCTTAAATAACATTTACTTTTCACAGTTCAGGAGGCTGGGAAGTCCAAGATCAAATTGCCAGCAGTTCCAGTGTCTGCGGAGGGCTTGTTTCTTGGTTTTCAGAGGACCGTCTTCCTGTAGTCTCACATGGCAGAAAGGAGGGGGAGAAAGCAAGCTCTTCTTATAAGGGCATTAATCACATGAAGAAGGCTCCAACCCTCATGACCTAAATTACCTGTCAAATACCCATCTCCAAATGCTATCACATTGGGGATTAAGTGACTTCTGGGGGGACATAAACATTTAACCCATAGCAAGAACTACAGAGAAGAGGTAGGTACAAGGAGGAGAGAGAGAGAGAGAGAGAGAGAGAGAGAGAGAGAGAGAGAGAGAGAGTGAGAGAGAGAGAGAGAGTGAGTTTGGGAGCGAATGGCTGATACCCTTCTCCTCCTCCTTACGCTGTGGTTGATAATCACAGAAACCACAGATGAAGACTATGAATCAAGTTCAGGTCACCTGCTTAAGGATTATAAGTGGCTAAGCCACATCTAGGTAACAAGATAGTTATTTCACCTAGCTTGTAGTTGATGAATAACCTCTTTTAAATAATCAAGATGTTTCTTTCCACATCATTTACAATGGAAGCAAGAAACTCAAAGTTAATCTATTAGGGAGTGGACATGCACAAATAATGCCACATAAATAAAGTAGTAGAGTGTAGTAATTTTCAAAAAGAAAACTGTAAAATGTTTGTCACTTAAAACAGTTTTGAAAATGGACGTAATAAGTTCTAACTCACAAACCCTATACACACCTATGCTTTATGCCAATAGAGGAAAGACATCTGAGGCGAAAGCGGGAGAAGTAGGAGGAAAGAATGAGACCCAGACGTGTAGTTGTCTAGTCGGGGAAGCAAAGAGAAAAGAGGGAAAAACCTAGTTCTAAGAAGCCCAAAGCCCTCAGCGACACCTTGCTATTGTTAGAGTGGGGCTATCGAGTCCTTTCAGAACCAAGAAACAACGGCTGCTGTTTTCAAACTAGGAAGTGCACACTGAAGTCTTATTTTGCTTTGGAAATTTGAAGGTTTTATAGACATAGTGAAATGCTTTACTCTTCAGTAAACATTGACATCCAGGCCATGTGTGGTGGCTCATTGCCTGTAACTGCAGCACTTTGGGAGGCTGAGGCAGAAGGACTGCTTGAGGCCAGAGACCAGCTTTGGAGACTGGGAAACATAGCAATACCTCGTCCCCATAAAAATTTTTCTTAAAAAATTAGCCAGGTGTGGTGGCATGTGCCTGTAGTCCTAGCTACTCAGGAGGCTGAGGTGGGAAGATTGCTTGAGCCCAGGAGTTTGAGGTGGCAGTGAGCCATGATTGTGTGGCTGCACTCCAGCCTGGGCAACAGAGCAAGACCTGACATCTAAAAAAAAAAAAAAAAAAGTTAATTTTGGAGCTATAAGGCAGCCTATCAATTTACACAGCCATCACCTTAAAAACTATTGAGTTCAAATCTGTTCACCTCATCTTAAAGCTTTAATTTAATTTAAGCTTTATTTAAACTTTAAGAGCTGCTCCATTCCACTGTATGATTAGTTTGAAAGCAGTTTTCAGTATTGATATGCTTTGGATGTTAGAGCTGAAAGGGCTCTGAACAGATCATCAGTCTAATTTCATTTTCAGAGCAGTGGCAGAAAGACTCAGAGCTTGATCAGTGCCACTCACTGGGGTCGTGGTGGATTCAGAACTAGGTCACAGATCTCCTGGCTTCTCCATATCCCAGTTCCTTCCTCTGTATGATAGCAATGTTTCCCAAAGGAATGGCCATAATGATAACCATCCCATCCAATCTGCTGGGTTTAGCATAAGAAATGTAAAATACATGAATCCTTCTATCAGAAAAGGTATTCAATCATCCTGTCATCTCCTGCTTTAAAAATCTCTCATGGTTCTGCATGCTGAAAGAACAGAGAATAAACAGTATTTGCCTGGGAGTCAAGACCCTGGGGCCTCAGCCTACCTGCCTTTCTGATTTACTCGCTCTGGTCTTCAATACACAGCCTATACTGGATAATGCAAGGGGTCCCGTCTACACTCCATGCTTTCCCAGGGTCCCTCTGCCCTTCCCATCTGGGTCTTTTGAACCCTTATCCATCCTTCAAGGCCCACCACAAGTGGCAACTCCTCTGTGAAATCTTCCCTGATTTTTCCAACAGGAACATGACCTTTTCTACTTTTCAGTCCCACAACTTTGTGAAACCTTCCTCTAGAGCATGGGCCTTCTGCCTTGTATCACGGCTGTCTGTCAGCTTGCCTGCGCTCTGGCTGTAAACTCTCCCACGGTAGAGAGGGTGTCTTACTCCCTCACCTCTGTACCTACTGTAACACATGGTTCCTGTACAGAAGGATACTCAATGGATATTTACGAAAGCTATTTTATTATTCCAGAGTTATATAAGGCCAGAAAATGTCTTATTACAAAGTTAAAATAAAGTGATATTAACTTTATATCATTAAAAAAGCACTCAATTGAATGTAAACAGTTATAGGGAAAAGAAACACAGGGGATGAGAACGTGAGGGGGACAGAGTAAATGGGTGTGAGAAAATTCTCTCCCAAGCTTTCCTACTCTCTGGCTGATGATTCATATCCCGAGGTCAGGGGAATGTAATTGTGGAGTAGGCTAGGGTAAAGGAAGATCAGGCTTTAGAGTATAAATATGGATAATCTACATTTAGGGTGAATATAAATTTGCTGTCTTATTTAATGTCCACTGACGACTAATTATCTCCCAGAGATCATGTATTTCCACTTTCTCACCAGGTACTGTCTAGGCTGGTTTCTTACCTGGAAAGGACATTACTGTCTTGCCTTATATATTCATTCCTCTCGTTTCTGTTCTATGAAATAATTAGTCAAAAAGAAGACAAATCTGTTCCAAGAACTGCATACAAAAAGGTATCTAATTGTGGAAAATCTCCCAATGCTCCTTGATTCTGAATGCTCCCTTCCCTGGATTCTTCTCGTCATTCACAAGTTGTAGCTATTATAGTCCCTGTTTTCCTTGTGGGAGTATCTTCTGAGACGGTGACTCAGAAGATACTCAGACTAGGTCTCTGGTGTTTGGTAGGGGAGACGGTAAGAAAACAACCATTCATTAACTTTGTGCAGAATTGTCTCCAGGGATCCAGGGGAATGGCACGTTTTCTCTGCTCCCCTCAGCAAGTGGCCCCACATTCTCCTCTTGGAACCTTCAGAGGTAGCGCAAGATCTGCTTATTAGCTTGGTGTAGGTATCTCAGATGGACAATAATTTTCTTTTCCCAGCTCTTCCAAGCTCTCTGAGGGCTTGCCTGGAAGATGTCCCAAGTAGTACTGAGGACAGAGTACCTGGCATTAATACCTGGGTCCAATTCCCCCCTTGAACCTGTTAAATACCAATTTGGCCTCCTCCTTAGTGCCTCTATTTTTTCAAAGGACAACTACCCAAGTGTGCCCCAACATCATCGGTACCTTCTTCCCCAACCCTCCCAGGATTAGATACAGCTCCCAGTTTAGCAGTGGTGACCTTATGATTCCATCTTCTGACAAAAGGTAGCCTTACAAGCTTTGAAGCCAAACATGGGTCACCCTTCTTATATTAGGCAATATCCAAGTCTGCTGCTCGTATATCTGATTCCCTTTCCTTGCTGCCACTACTAGGGAAAGTACCAGCCTCAGATCCTTTACTCTCCTTGATTCATGTAAGCACACAGAATCCATATATCAGGGTCCCCAAAGGTCCTGCTTTTACATATCGTCCATTCCCATCACTTATTGATTTCTGGTTACAGCTTACATTTCAAGAATCTCACTTTCTTTCTTTCTTTTTCTTTTTTTCCCCTAACAATACCTAACTTTATGAAGGTATAGTTAACTTAAAATATTATATATTTGGAAGAGGAGGGGAGACTTTATTTTTATGTGGCTACCACTTGCAATGTGGCCATTTAGAGGCTGGGAAGCATGCCTCCAGCCAAAATCAGAGACAGGCACTTTGAAGGAGGAGGAGTTGAGATAGGAGCATTATGTTGAACAGGTTGGCTAAACACATATTCAGCAGGTTACAGAAAGAGCTATGAATATTCACAAAGACAGTCCTGACACGTGTGTATTGAACCAACATGCATGTAACATACGACTCATGTTCACTTTGGGGTGAAGACTTAACATTTAAATGTATTACAGTTAGGGCCTATACATCAAGAGATCTCTTTAGGGAAAGAAAGTGCACACTAGTGCACAGTTTCTGTAAACTGGCCAGAGCCAGTTCATGGTCAATGGTCTTCTCATCAGGAGAGAGTTACTAAAATCAGCCTCTTGTTCAGTCAGAACTGTAGTTATGGCTGGTGGAACAAGGGCTGGGGTTCAGTTTGTCAGCATATGGTGGAGCTAAAAATTAATATTGCTTATCTTGAGGCCAAGGCTGGGTTAGCTGCTAGAGAAAAAGAAAAATCTTGTGGCGTTTAGAACAGTTTATTCTTTAAGTGAAGGGATAAGTGACTTACCCCTTGCCTGGCACGTCCATAGATCCCATTTATAATTTGGTATCTTATTGCCACAAAGGGACTGTTCTGTTTATCTTACGATGTCTATTTTAACAATAATGCTGATCAGTTGTTGTGTCTACGTCGTAAAAGAGAGGGTATATAATGAAGCCTGTCTAACCTGCCATCCTGACATGGCCACGAACTCAGTCTTAAGGTTTTTCTGGAGTCCACTTGGCTACCAGGACATCCATTTTGTTGGTGGGGTAGGGGGTGGTTAGGATTTTAAGTTTACATTGTAATTGGCAAATATAAATGGTATACACCCAAGGTACACAATTGATGATTTGATATATACATGCATTGTGAAATGATTACCACAATCTAATTAACACATCCATCACCACACATAGTGTGTGTGTGTGTTTGGTGAGGATGTTTGTGATCTACTGTCTTAGTAAATTTCAAGTAAATAATATGATATTATTTATTAACTATATTCATCATGCTTTACTTCAGATTCTCAGAACTTATTCATTTTATAACTGAAAGTTAATAAGCCTTTGACCAACATCTCCCCCTTTACTCCAACCCAAGTCCCTGGCAACCACCACTATGCTCTCTGCTTTCATAAGTTCAACTTTTAAAGATTTTACAGATAAGTGAGATCATAAGGTATTTGTCTTCTGTATCTGGTTTATTGCACTTAGCATAATGTCTTACAAGTTCGTCCATGTTGCAAATATCAGGATTTCCTTCTTTTTTGTGGTTGAATAATATTACACACACACACTCTCACTCACACACATACACATGGAATATGCCAAATTTCCCTTCCTCCCCTCCCTCCCCTCCCTCCCTTCCTCCCTCCTTCCCTCCCTCTCTCCTTTCCTCCCTCCCTTCCTTCCTTCCTTTCTTTTCTTTCTTTTTTTTTTTTAATTGTATTTGGGCTCTGGGGTACATGTGCACATCCTGCATCCTGCAGGATTGTTTCATAAGTACATACATGCCATGGTGGTTTGCTGTCTCCATCCCCCTACCCCCTCCGTTGCCTACATCAGGCATTTCTCCTGGCATTATCCCTCCCCCTCCTCCCTGCCCCCCGCCACTGTCACCCCCCCCATCCACCCCCGACCTAGCCCTGTGAGTGTTGTTCCTTTCTCTGTGCCCAAGTGTTCTCATTGTTCATCACCCGCCTATGAGTGAAAACATGTGGTGTTTGGTTTTCTGTTCTTGTGTCAGTTTGCTGAGAATGATGGTTTCTAGGTTCATCCATGTCTCTACAAAGGACATGAACTCATTGTTTTTTATGGCTGCATAGTATTCCATGGTGTATATGTGTCACATTTTTTTTTCCAGTCTATCATCAATGGGCATTTGGGTTGGTTCCAAGTCTTTGCTATCCTAAACAGTGCCACAGTGAACATACGTGTGCATGTGTCTTTATGATAGAATGATTTATAATCCTTTGGGTATATACCCAGTAATGGGATTGCTGGGTCAAATGGAATTTTTATTTCTAGATCCTTGAGGAATCGCCACACTGTCTTCCACAATGGTTGAACTAATTTACACTCCCACCAACAGTGTAAAAGTGTTCCTTTTTCTCCACATCCTCTCCAGCATCTGTTGTCTCTAGATTTTTTAACGATCACCATTCTAACTGGCATGAGATGGTATCTCAATGTGGTTTTGATTTGCATTTCTCTAATGATCTGTGATGATGAGCATTTTTTTATATGTTTATTGGCCACATATTTGTCTTCCTTTGAAAAGTGTCTGTTCATATCCTTTGCCCACTTTTGAATGGGTTTGTTTTTTTTCCTGTAGTCTGCTTTGGTTCCTTGTAGATTCTGGATATTAGCCCTTTGTGTGATGGGCAGATTGCAAAAATTTTTTCCCATTCTATTGGTTGCTGGTTTACTTTAATGATTGTTTCTTTTGCTGTGCAGAAACTCTTAAGTTTAATTAGGTCCCATTTGTCTATTTTGGTTTTTGTTGCCATTGCTTTTGGTGTTTTAGTCATGAAGTCCTTGCTTGTGCCTATATCCTGAATTGTTTTGCCTAGGTTTTCTTCTCGGGTTTTTATGGCATTAGTTCTTATGTTTAAATATTTAATCCATCTGGAGTTACTTTTTCTATAAGGTGTAAGGAAGTGGTCCAGTTTCAGCTTCCTGCATATGGCTAGCCAGTTTTCCCAACACCATTTATTAAATAGGGAATCCTTTCCCCTTTGCTTGTTTTTGTCAGGTTTGTCAAAGATTAGATGGTTATAGATGTGTGGCATTGCTTCCAAGTCCTCTGTTCTATTCCATTGGTCTATATCTCTGTTTTGGTACCAGTACCATGCTGTTTTGATTACTGTAGCTGGTAGTATAGTTTGAAGACAGGTAGCATGATGCCTCCAGCTTTGTTCTTTTTGCTTAGCATTGACTTGGCTATGTGGACTCTCTTTTGGTTCCACATGAAGTTGAAAGTGGTGTTTTCCAGTTCTGTGAAGAAGGTCAATGGTAGTTTGATGGGGATAGCATTGAATCTATAAATTACTTTGGGCAGTATGGCCATTTTCACAATATTGATTCTTCCTAACCATGAGCATGGAATATTTTTCCATCCATTTGTGTCCTCTCTTATTTCCTTGATCAGTGGTTTGTAGTTCTCCTTGAAGAGATCTTTTACCTCCTTTGTTAGTTGTATTCCTAGGTATTTTATTCTCTTTGTAGCAATTGCAAATGGGAGTTCACTCTTGATTTGGCTCTCTGTTTGTCTGTTATTGGTGTATAGGAATGCTTGTGATTTCTGCACATTGATTTTGTATCCTGAGACTTTGCCAAAGTTGCTTATCAGCTTAAGGAGGTTTTGGGCTGAGATAATGGGGTCTTCTAAATATAGGATCATGTCGTCTGCAAATAGGGACAATTTGACTCCTTCTTTTCCTAATTGAATGCCCTTTATTTCTTTTTCTTGCCAAATTACTCTGGCTAGAATATCCAATACTATATTGAATAGGAGTGGTGAGAGAGGGCATCCTTGTCTAGTGCCAGTTTTTAAAGGGAATGCTTCTGATTTTTGCTCATTCAGTATGATATTGGTTGTGGGTTTGTCACAAATAGCTTTTATTGTTTTGAGATACGTTCCATTGATACCTAGTTTATTGAGAGTTTTTAGCATAAAGGGCTGTTGAATTTTGTCAAAGGCCTTCTCTGCATCTATATCATGTGGTTTTTGTTTTTGGTTCTGTTTATGTGGTGAATTATGTTTATAGATTTGCATATGTTGAACCAGCCTTGCATCCCTGGTATGAAGCCTACTTGATTGTGGCGGATAAGCTTTTTGATGTGCTGTTGGATTTGGTTTGCCAGTATTTTATTGAAGATCTTTGCATATATGTTCATCATGGATATTGGCCTGTAGTTTTCTTTTTTAGTTGTATCTCTGCCAGATTTTGGTATCAGGATGATGTTGGTCTCATAGAAAGAGTTAGGGAGGATTCCCTCTTTTTGTGTTGTTTGGAATAGTTTCAACTGGAATGGTACCAGCTCCTCTTTGTATGTCTGGTAGAATTCAGCTGTGAACCCATCTGGACTTGGACTTTTTTTGGTCGGCAGGCTGTTAATTGCTGCCTCAACTTCAGACCTTGTTATTGGTCTACTCAGGGTTTCAACTTCTTCTTGGCTTAGTGTTGGGAGTGTGCAAGTGTCTGGGAATTTATCATTTCTTCCAGATTTACTGGTTTATGTGCATAGAGTTGTTTGTAGTAATCTCTGATGGTAGTTTGTATTTCCAAGGAATCAGTGGTGATATCCCCTTTATCATTTTTTATTGCATCTATTTGATTCTTCTCTCTTTTCTTATTTATTAGTCTAGCTAGTGGTCTATTTTGTTGATGTTTTAAAAAAACCAGTTCCTGGATTTATTGATTTTTTGAAGAGTTTTTTCTGTCTCTATCTCCTTCAGTTCTGCTCTGATCTTAGTTATTTCTTGTCTTCTGCTTGCTTTTGAGTTTTTTTGATCTTGCTCCTCCAGCTCTTTCAATTTTGATGATAGGGTCAATTTTATATCTTTCCTTGTTTCTTATGTGGGTATTTATTGCTGGAAATTTCCCTATAGATACTGCTTTAAATGTGTCCCATAGGATCTGGTACATTGTGTCTTTATTCTCGTTGTTTTCAAAGAACATTTTTATTTCTTCCTTCATTTCATTGCTTATCCATTCATCATTCAGGAGCAAGTTGTTCAGTTTCCATGTGATTATGCAGTTTTGAGGGCTTTTCTTAAATCCGAGTTCTAATTTGATTGTGCTGTGGTCTGAGAGACTGTTTGTTTTGATTTCCGTTCTTCTGCATTTGCTGAGGAGTGATTTACTTCCAATTATGTGGTCAATTTTGGAGTAAGTGCAATGTAGTGCTGAGAAGAATGTGTATTCTTTGGATTTGGGGTGGAGTGTCCTGTAAACGTCTATTAGGTCTGCTTGGTCCAAATCTGCATTCAAGTCCTGGATATCCTTGTTGACTTTCTGTCTCACTGATCTGTCCAATATTGTCAGTGGAGTGTTAAAGTCTCCCACCATTATTATGTGGGAGTCTAAGTCTCATTGTAGGTTGTTAAGAACTTGCTTTACATATCTGCGTGCTCCTGCATTGGGTGCATAAATATTTAGGTTAGTTAGCTCTTCTTGTTGCATTGATCCTTTTATGATTATATAGTGCCCTTCTTTGTCTCTTTTGATCTTTGTTCGTTAAAGTCCGTTTTATTAGAGACTAGGATTGCTACTCCTGCTTTTTTTTTGCTCTCTATTTGCTTGGTAAATCTTCTTCCATCCCGTTATTTTGAGTCTATGTGAGTCTTTGCATGTGAGATGGGTTTCCTGAATACAGCACACCAATGGGTCTTGACTTTTTATCCAGTTTGCCAGTCTGTGTCTTTTGATTGGGTCGTTTAGGCCGTTTACATTCAACGTTAATATTGTTATGTTTGAATTTGATCCTGCCATTTTGTTACTGTCTGGTTGTTTTGCCCATTAATTGACATGGCTCCTTCATTGCCTCATTATTCTTTACCATTTGGTACATTTTTGCAGTGGCTGGTACTGCTTGTTCCTTTCACTGTTTAGTGCTTCCTTCAGTATTCCTGTAAGGCAGGTCTTGTAGTGACAAAATCTCTCAGCAATTGCTTGTCCATAAAAGATTTTATTTCTTCTTCACTTTTCAAGCTTAGTTTGACTGGCTATGAAATTCTGGGTTGAAAGTTCTTTTCTTTAAGGATATTGAATATTGGCTCCCACTCCCTTCTAGCTTGCAGGGTTTCTGTCGGGAGATCTGTGTGTCTGATGGTCTTTCCTTTGTAGGTGACTCGACCTTTCTCTCTGGCTGCCCTTAGGATTTTTTCCTTCATTTCAAACCTGGTGAAATCTGACAACTATGTGCCTTGGGGTTGCTCTTCTTGAGGAATATCTTTGTGGTGTTCTCTGTATTTCCTGGATTTGAATGTTGGCCTGCCCTGTTAGGTTGGGAATGTGCTCTTGGATAATACCTTGAAGAGTGTTTTCTTACTTGGATTCATTCTCCTCGTCACATTCAGGTACGCTGATCAAGTGTAGATTATGTTTTTTCACATAATCCCATATTTCTTGGAAGCTTTGTTCATTTTTTCACTCTTTTTTCTCTAATCTTGCCTTCTCATTTTATTTCATTGATTTGATCTTCTATCTCTGATATCCTTTCTTCTGCTTGAATCGATTCAGCTGTTGAAACTTGCGTATGCTTCTTGAAGTTCTTGTGCTGTGTTTTTCAGCTCCATCAAGTCGTTTATGTTCTTCTCTAAGCTGGTTATTTTAGTTAGCATTTCGTCTAACCTTTTTTCAAGGTTCTTAGTTTCTTTGCATTGGGTTAGAACATGTTCTTTTTAGCTCAGAGAAGTTTGTTATTACCCACCTTCTGAAGTCTGCTTCTGTCAATTCGTCAGATTCATTCTCTGTCTTTTTTTGTTCCCTTAATGGTGAGGAGTTGTGATCCCTGGGAGGAGAAGAAGTTTTCTGTTCTTTGGTGGTTTCAACCTTTTTGCGCTTTTTTTTTTTTTCTTCCATCTTCATGGATTTATCTCCCTTTAATCTTTGAAGTTGGTGATTTCAGGAGGAGTCTCTGAGTGGACTTTTTTTTCTATTGAGGTTGGAGCTGTATCTTTTTTGGCCTGTAGAGGGCGCTGCTGGGCTCTCTCAGGTTCAGTCCCGTGGTTGGGTGGGTGGTCCTTCCCTGGGGTTTGTTTGCAGGTGAGATTAGCCCCGCCTTTCCTATGGCGTCTCTTCCAGAGCTTTATCTTCCTGGTTGGGGTCAAACTGGTGTATTTGCTGCCTAGCTCTCTAGCAAGGGCTTCAGTCTGAGCTCTGTGGAGGTGGGGCCTGCCAGGCCTTATGGTCTGTTTCTCTGCTTTCAACTCTGCCTCGCTCAGTGGGACGGTCCTTCCCGCTGGCGTTAGTCCTAACTCCCGCCCAGGTCCCTGCGACCACTTGCCGGGGAGCTGCTGCTCAGATTTGCATCGACTTCCCATGGCGCCCCACCATCTGGCAGGGCTCTCGTGCACCGTGGGCTGCAGGAGGGATGAGGTAAGCACAGGATCTGAAAGGGAGCATCGAGGGGGTTACGTCCCCCGCACCTCCGAGCCAGCTGCACGTTTCAGGTGGGGACGTGCCCCCCTACCCTCCCCGTCTTGATTTGTCCCCCTGGGCGGCTCACGCCCGGCGGCTCCTTCCCTGGGTCTAACTTCAAAGCCCTATCAGCCCCACAGAAAGGAACCCGGCACCTCATTTGGAATAGTGAAGTCCTCTAGCCCTCTGAGTCTCATTCGCTGGGAGCTGCATTTGGGTGCTGGCTTCTCTCGGCCATGTTGGTGCCCCCCTCTTTTCTTTCTTTTCTTTCTTTCTTTCCTCACCATGTTGCCCAGGCTGGAGTGCAATGGTGCAATCAAAACTCACTACAGCTTTTAACTCCTGGGCTCAAGCAATCCTCCCACTTTAACCTCTCAAGTAGCTAGACCTACGGGAATGTGCCACCACATCTAGCTAACTAAAAAACACTTTTTTTGTAGAGATGGTGTCTTGCTATGTTGCCCAACCTAGTTGCAAACTCCTGGCTTCAATCAATCCTCTGGCCTTGGCTTCCTAAAGTGCTGGGATTACAGACAGGTGTGAGTCACTGTGCCTAGCTACCACGTTTTCTTTATCCATTCATCTGTTGATAGATACTTAGGTTGATTCTGTATCTTGGCTACTGTGAATAATATTGCAATGAACATAGGGTCCGATATCCCTTTGAGAGACTGATCTAAGTTATGTTGGATATATACTCAGAAATGAGATTGCTGAATTCTATGGTAGTTATACTGAAGCGGTTTCGTTGTCTGGGGAAATACCTGAGGTTTGTTGTCTCACAGTAAAGAGAACAAAGACACCGACACACACACACGTGGAGTGGGTTTAAGAGTGGAAAGTTTAATAGGCATAAGGAAGAAGAGAGAGAGAGAAAAAGAGAGCGTTCTCATGCGGAGGAAGGGGGCATCCAAGTGGGTTTCCAGGGTTGGTGCTAGTAGTCAATTTTATAGAGGGGCTTGAGGAGTCTGTGTTTGATTTACATAGGGCTCAGGGGTTTGGTTTGACCAGATTTACCATTTACATAACCCGTGAAGAAACAGGCTGCCTCACTTTAATCTTTTATTACGCAAATGGAGCCTTTACCTGGCTGGCCGTGACTCTCACACGCCTGGCAACAAGAAAAAGGGAAGAGAGAGTTGCCATGTTGGATATACCTGGCATCTGGCATAGCTGCTGGCATTTACCTATGTAAGGTTCCAGCTTGCTTATCTATGCTTGCAAATCTGTGCTTGCAAATCTGTGCTTGCAACTTGATTTTTCAGGCTGCTTTTTATCAGAAAAGAAATGATTTGGGGGCTGCTTTTTATTAAACGAAAATTCCCACCGAGAACTCTTTCACCCTTGCTAACTACCTAAATAATTTCTTTTTAACCCCTGTATCAATAATTTCAGTTTTTTGGCTGGGGGCAGTGGCTCACATGTGTAATCCCAGCACTTTGGGAGGCTGAGGTGGGTGGGTCACGAGGTCAGGAGTTCGAGACCAGCCTGGCCAATATGGTGAAACCCCCATCTCTACTAAAAATACAAAAATTAGCCGGGCATGGTGGTGTGCACCTGTAGTCCCAGCTACTTGGAAGGCTGAGGCAGAAGAATTGCTTGAACCCAGTAAGTGGAGGTTGCAGTGAGCCAAAATCACACCACTGCACTCCAGCCTGGGCAACAGAGCGAGACTCTGTCTAAAATAATAATAATAATAATTTCAGTTTTTTGAGGATCTTCCAGACTGTTTTTTATAATGGCTATGTTAATTTACTTTCTCACTAACAGTGTGTAACTGTTCCCTTTTCTTTACATATTTGCAATAGTTATCTTTTCACTTTTTGCTGACAGCCAATCTCACAGGTATGAAGTAGTATCTCATTGTGGTTTTAATTTACATTTCTCTGATCATTAGTAATGTTGGGCATTTAAAAATACACCTGTTCACCATTTGTATGTCTTTTTTTTGAGAAATGTCTATTCAGGTCCTTTGCTCACCTTAAAACCAAATTTTTGCCTTCATACTATTGAACTGTTTGAGTTCCTTATATATTTTGGATATTAATATTAACTGCTTATCAGATACATGGTTTGCAAAGATTTTCTCTCATTATGTGGGTTGTCTCTTTACTTTGCTGATTGTTTCCTTTGCTGTGTAGAAGCTTTTTAACTTGATGCGATCCCATTTGTCCATGTTTGCTTTGGTTGCCTGTGCTTATGGGATGTTGCTCAAGAAATTTTTGCTCAGACCAATGTCCTGGACATTTTTGCCAATATTTTCTTGAGGTGTTAGACTTAAGTCTTTAATCCGTTCTGATTTGATGTTTGTATATGGTGAGAAATAAGGGTCTAGTTTCATTCTTCTGTGTCTTCAATTGGTAATTTTTTTGTTGTTGTTGTAGTTTCTTTTGATTCGTTACTTTTTTCGCTTTTTGCATTTACTATAGGGTTTTGTTTTGTGGTTACCATGAAGCTTACTTAAAACATTCTGTAGTTATATATAACAAGCTATTTTAAGACAACGATAACAACAAGTTTAATTACATTAAAAAATGACACTTTCATGCTTCTGCCCCTTCCATTTTATGTTTTGGATGTCACAATTTACATCCTTTTTTAAATTGTGTATCCTTTAACAAATTATTGTAGCTGTTATTAGTTTTAATAGTTTTGTCTTTAAACCTTCATACTAAAATTATGACTGGTTTATGTAGACATTACAGAATTAGACTATTCTGAATTTGACAACGTACTTACTTTTACCTGTGAGTTTTATATTTTCATTTTACTATTTAGTATCATTTTTTTCCAGCTTGAAGAGCTCTTCTTAGCATTTCTTGTAGGCAGCTCTGGGAATAATGAACTCCATCAGCTTTTACCTTTCTGGGAAAGTATTTATATCTTCTTCATTCTAAAGTATAGCTTTGCTGGTCACAATATTCTTAGTTGACAGTTGTTGTTTTTTTTTTTTCCACCACTTTGAGTATGTCATCCCACACTCTCTTGGCCTGTAAGTTTTCTGCTGAAAAGCGTGTTGCTAACCTTATTGGAAATCCATTAAATGTGATAATGCTTCTTTTCCCTTGCTGCTTTTAGGATCCTCCCTTTGTTTTTTTTTGTTTTATAATTTGATTTCATGTCTTGTGGTAGTCTTATTTGGATTCAATCTGACTGAAGACCTTGGACTCCCATACACTTGCATATTTATATCATTTCCCAGGTTTGGAAGTTTTAAGCTATTATTTTTTATATAACCTTTCTATCCCTTTTTCTTTCTCTACACATTGTTTACATTCTACAATGCAGATGAAAGCTATCATTATGTTGTTCTATAAACCCCATACACTTTCTTCATTTCTTTTCATGTTTTCTCCTCTGACTGTATATTTTCAAATAACCTGTTTTCAATTCTACAGGCTTTTATTCTGTTTGTTTAAATCTGCCATTGACACTATTTCATTTTTATTCCATTCACTGTATTCCCCATTGAATTTTTATTTCACTCATGTATTCTTCAGCTCTAGAATTTCTTGTTGATTTTTTATGGTTTCAATCTATAATGTTCTCATTTTTATTTATTGTTTTACTGATTTTGTTGAATTTTTTTTCTCTGTCTTCTTCTGGCCTTTGCTGAGATTTCTTAAAACAATTATTTTGAATTCTTTGGCAGTTCAGAAATTGGTATTTTTGGGGGTCAGCTACTGGGAAATTATTATATTCTTTGTGTGATGATGTGTTTCCCTTATTTGTCATGTTTCTTGTGGTCTTGTGTTAATGCTTGAATTTGCTTGCCATCCAGACTACACACTCAAACTTTTCAAGGCTGTGAAATAATCCCCTCTGTCTGTCTGATTTCTGGGATGGAAGGATCTTCTTCTTCTTTTTTTTTTTTTTTTTCAATTTTTTAAATTGCATTTTAGGTTTTGGGGTACATGTGAAGAACATGCAAGATTGTTGCATAGGTATACACATGGCAGTGTGATGTGCTGCCTTCCTCCCCATCACCTATATCTGGCATTTCTCCCTATGCTATCTCTCCTCAACTCCCCACCTCCCACTGTCCCTCCCCTTTTTCCCCCCTACAGATCCCAGTGTGTGATGCTCCCCTCCCTGTGTCCATGTGTTCTCATTGTTCAACACCCACCTATGAGTGAGAACATGTGGTGTTTGATGGAACATGCAAGGGTGCTGGCTATGTAGGGTGCAGCAATTCTGACTTTGATGAGAGTGCAGCAACATAGTCTCTGTACAGCTATGTCAGCTGTGGCCAGTGTTGATAAAGTTTTCAGGGCAGTGATCAATGACGTGAGTGCCTGCAGCAGCAGTAAGGTTTGATGTGTTTGGCGTTTATGGCTGCTCAAGTTCTCCTGAAGTCTTTTTCTCTTACTTGGGAAACCATGACCTAAAGGATGTCTCATGCCACTGGGTTTGGCTCATGGGCCTGCCTGCACTAGCAGCAATACTGGTGTCTGATGAGCAGTACCGGTGGAATAGCCAGTGAGCCAAGGCTTAAAGCACAGGCATGTGTGGAAGGACCATGGCTCTGAAGTTCACAGCAGCAAAGGCACTAGTGCCTGGGGTGCAGATATCCCTGTTGTTGTGTTGGTAATGATGTGCAAGGCATGGGTGCTTATGAAGCAGGCAGGGAGCCATGGACCTCTGCAGAGTTATAGTAACTCCAGGCTCCAGGTCATGCACTAGTTCTCTGTGGTGGCTGGGCTGATATCTGGTGTGTGAATACATGCAGATAGACCTTAATTCTGGGGTGCAGTGTGTAAACTAACTTGCTATGGTGGTGGCTCTGATATCTGAGGCATGGGTAGATATAGTACAATCACAGAGCCAAGGTCTGGAATGCAGGCACTCATGGAGAAGCTGCAGTTTAGTGGCCAGGAACATATCTGGGGTTGAGAGGAGTGGCGGCTCTAGTTCTGGCATAGCATAATGGTGGCTACTTCTTGGGTGTGTGCGTGGGTGAAGCCAAGTCTTTCTCTCTGGGGTTCCCTGGCAGGAATGACTTTTGGTTCCCTTAGTGACAAAAATGCCAAAGTTTTCTGCAGAGCAGTTCACTAGGGACCATGGTGCTTCCCACAATGTGCCTGATACCAATGACCTTGGCTTTTCTCTTTGTACCTGGCCATCTCTAGGTGTTTCAGGTATGTCGATCTCACAAGTGATCCTTCATGTGCATATATTCCTCTCCTTCTTTTTATTCTTCTTCTTGCACCACTGTGTTGCTGCAGATTCTTAAATGGCCCCTTGAGCACTCTCTGGGTTATTTTGGTTTGTGAATTGCTGTCTATATTTGATTTTTGGGGAGTGGGGTGGGCAGATAAAGGCTGGTATCTCCTATTCTTCCTTATTGATTTTGTCATAGCTGGGGAAGTCTTTTAACTCCTCTGAAACTTGGCTACCTCATCTCTAAAGTGGCCATGATGATAGTGTTACTATCAGATGATAATATTATACATAGTATTATTCTGATCATTAAAACATGTTTTAATTCTGGCACATAAAATCACTCAACAGATACAGCTATCACTGAGGGATTTTCTGCCCCTTCAGGGCTAAGTAAATGTGACTCAATGTTCCCATTTCACAACACACAGAAATTCAACTTATTATGGAGAATTTTGCACAGTTTTAGGAAGTTTATGTCCTTGTGGTCATCTGTGCCTCTGGGTTTCTGTTTTTAAGAATGAAAATAAAGCTCCACCTCACTGACCTAGATTTTTTTTTTTAAAGAATAAACAAAAGTTTATTTGAAGTAAGTTGAAGAAATTTGTCTTTATGGACACATAGGTACCTTTAGGGAGGCAAGATAGGGGTTAAGAGCAAAAAATACAATTTTCAGAACAAGTTTAAGTTCTCAGATCTGATGTTAAGGGTTGTTTGATATTCAACAAGTTATTTGTACTTTCTGACTCTCATCACATCTGACATATGGATATAATAAATTTGTACTTTCCTCAAAAAGTAGGTAGAAAGTTAGTATGATAATATATGTAAAGTGCTGCATTGGAGTGCCTTTTGCAGCTCGATGCTTGGTGGCTGTTATTACATAGTGTAAAGATCAGCAGTAACCCTCTGTTGAACATTCAGGTAAGATTGAATTCAGGAACCTGTCAATTGCTTGGCTGGTGGAAGTTTAAGCTATTTGCCAATGTTTCTGCAAATCCCAGAGGCTTATAATCTTTGATAACCAATGCCTGCAAGCTTTTGCTTCTGTTATTTTCCATATTGACCCAGATGTGTAACTGAGTCTTTCTCCAGTTACTTACATAAGGCAGTCCAGTCCCTGTGTGGTGTATGGTTTGCTAAGATGTTTGGAGTATGTTTGGCTGTTTATTTTTTGTGGGAGGGGGGCAGTTATACTTCATTAAGGGAGCATTTGTAGCTGTTGTAAATATCCTCTGACAAACATGTCTCTGGGAAGTTTCCATTTTTACTTTATCACCACATAATCTCCAATTAACTCTAGCCGATTGACTCTTCTCTCCCATACATCCTCATGAGAGGGTTTTAGAGAGAAGCCTCTTTTCTTTTGTGTAATTCTCATAACCATGGCCCCCTTATTTGTACTTAATGTGGTAGTGTCTTAAAATGACATGTTCATGAATCTTGTGTTTTTCCCTGAGTAGCCTTCCAGAGCCTGAATTACCTTCCAACTCTGTGGGGCCCAGCCATGCTTTTTATTCCTCCGTGAGATGTGGCTGTGCAGCTGAGATTTATGTCTTCTTTTTACCTTGTAAATTCTTATAGCAAATCCCTGTGACAATGTTGAACTTTACCTGAGCCCTGTGCTCCTGGAAAAACAGTGACAGTTCAAGAAATCCCTCCACTCTTTTGTGTTCTGGAAAGGAATGAACTTCAACCCACCCTCAATCTGAGTTAACATATAACCCCTTCTGAATGAACCCTCTGGAGCATCAGCTGATAAAATACATCCTTTGATCAGCTCTTCAGTCCTGCTGCTGTTACTAGCTCATCCCACTTCTGCATATCTGTTTCTTTCTAACCTCATTCATGCTCACTTCTCTTTATGAAAGAAAATTTCTTTTCTGTCTGACATTTGACAGTTTTGTTGGTCTCGCAATTGAGGCATTCTCCCTAGTGCAATAGTCTCCCTTGCATTATTGCTATAGACCATGTGTCCCTCTTGCACTAATCCTTTCAAAAAAATCTCTCCTTACCTAAGGCCAGATTTGATTTTTATTTGACACCTGTTACTTAAAATTTCGTGTTTCTCTCTACCTTGCAAACCTACAACAATCCAATTAACAGGAAATTGCCCTCCAAAAGCTTGTATTGCCTGTGTTATTTTATTTCCTTAGGCCCTGCTAATCTTTGGCCTTCAGATTGTTGGCTTAAATCATGTAGCACATTATCTTTGTTTTTAAGTCCAGTAGGCTGGTGCATTGGTGTATCAGAAGTAGAAATTTGTTGAAAGAGCAAATGAATTCATAAATCTCTGACTTGCAGAATAATTCATGGACTAGCAGTGATTAATATTTCTCAGAGCTCACAAATGAGCGAAAGTGTTTCTTCCTACCCAATCAGTTTTTCTGGTTTGAAGACTGTCTTAAGTCTGTTAAGAAAAAGAACTACCCCAGCAGTTGGAGTCATCTGCTACTAACATTACTGGGACCTAACACATACTTCCTGGGAAAACGGTGCAGTTGAGTTTGGGTCGAATGAAATTAATGAGAGACTTAAGGTACAGTCAGCTTTGCCAGGTGGGAAGTAGGAAGAATACTGAGAATGTCATGCTCTTAGGAACCTGACCTGACACTGATTCACTAAGAGTTATCTGGTGGAATGATTTTATTTGTTGAGACTATGACAACTATAGAAGCCAGGCTTTAATCTTTGAGGACATGCAGAGGAAGGAGTCACAGTTCTGACATTTATAATGGGAGAAAGAGACCTTGTTATTGAGGAGCCTCTGGGCTAATATGATGAAGTCTCTCTCTCTCTCTCTCTTTCTCTCTCACACACACACATACACACTAGCTCAAAGACCTTCCAGCAGCTTTACATTACTACACAAGGAAACCAGCTGCATGAATAGGAATACTCAGGAGATTACGGTGATCAAACTTAGTTGGTAGGCATTGTATTCAGGAGTAGCTTCAACACATGCAATAAACATTCTTCTATAAGAAATGAAACTCCGTCATTGAAGGTACTATCCTTTCAGAATCTAATCACATATCCATTAATAACCTATAGTCAAAAGCAAGAGATCTGTGGTATTCTCTTAAGACCTCAGGTCTTTTATTGACATTTCAACTTGTGCCTCAGCTTTGTCAAACCCTGCTTCATGTCTTTGTTCCTCAGACTATAGATAAATGGATTTAGCATTGGAGTCAATATGGTGTAGATAATTGTTGCTATTCGATCCTTGACAGTATAGTTGGACAGGGGCTGAAAATAGACGTAGCTAATGCTTCCATAAAACAGGGTCACCACTGTGAGATGAGAGCCACAGGTAGAAAATGCTTTATGCTTTCCAGCTGCTGAAGGAATCTTTAGAACAGTGATGAGGATTCTTAAGTAAGAGATGATGATGCATGAAAAGGGGGTCATTATGACCGCCAAGCCTTCTGTCATTGCTGTGATTTCTTTGACAAAATGGGAGGAACAGGACAATTTTAGCACTGGTTGATCATCACAGAAAAAGTGATGGATGACGTTGGAGGCACAGAAGATGAGTTGATTAGTCAGAAGAATGTGCAGGAGGGAGTGTAAATGTGGAATGCAGAAGGAGAGAATCAGAAGCAAGACGCAGCGTCTGTGACTCATAACGGTGATGTAGTGGAAGGGATTACATATGGCCACGTAGCGGTCAATGGCCATGGCTGCTAGCAGGTAACTGTCTGTGTTTCCAAAGGCTATGAAAAAGTACATCTGGGTCAGACACTCACCATAAGAGATGGTCTTTGTCTCTGATAAGAAGTTCGCCAGCATCTTAGGGATAATGACTGTCACATAGCAAATGTCAACAAAAGACAGGATGCTTAGAAAGAAGTACATGGGTGTCTGGAGATGAGTGTCTGAGCGGATGGCCAGGATGATGAGCAGATTTCCTATCACTGTGATAAGGTAGATGGGGAGAAACACAGCAAAGAGTGGCTTCTGATCCTCAGGTCGAGAGGAGAGTCCAAGGAGGATGAATTCAGAGGGTCTTGTTAGGTTATTTCTTCCAATAGTTGTGGGTTCACCTAAAGATAAACTGTCACTGTAACAGATTCTTCCAACATCTGATATAAGCTGCCCCCAAATGTTCCTTTTATTCTTCTTATCAGCAATTAAAAAATTTAAAATGTTACATTTACCTGCATTGTGGCTTCTTTCCATCAATGTGGGGTATTTAGAAATTAATATATATTTTAATCTCCTTTTGGTCTCCTGCTATAAAGAAAAAAATTTACAGGGAAACAGAAATGGGAAAGGGAGAAAAGAAGAGATATAGAGAAAGAGGAAGAAGTGAGTGCAAGAGAATTCCCAGAAGGAGAGGAGGGGAATCTGGAGAAATTAATCTCTTCTTTTTCTATATCTATGTATTGCATTAAAGGTTTTCAGTAGATAATATATGGCATGCTAAAAAACAGTTTCATCTCTCACTTCATTTCCAGATGATGCAATAATGATTTCCTTTAGTTCAAATATTTCTATCTGCGTCAATTATTCTGGAGGCTGGCAGTCATCTAAAAAGACATTGAAATATGAGATTACTCAACAGTTACTCCATTTTCCTCATCTTTTAGTGAAACTTTATTTGAGTGAAAGGATAGATATGAAGAGGCAAAAGATAGGCAGACAGAAATAATAGGATAGTAAAAACATTTCTTTTTCTTGTTTTTTGTTTTTTTTTCTTTTTGAGACAAAGTCTTGCTCTATCATCCAGGCTGGAGTGCAGTGGCACAGTCTCAGCTCACTGCAACCTCTGCCTCCCAGGTTCAAATGATTCTCCCACCTTAGCCTCCTGAGCAGCTGGGATTACAGGCTTGTGCCACCACACCTGGCTAATTTTTGTATTTTTAGTAGAGACAAGGTTTCGCTGTGTTGGCCAGGCTGGTCACAAACTCCTGACTTCAAGTAATCTGCCCGCCTCAGCCTCCCAAAGGGCTGGGATTACAGGCATGAGCCACCATGCCTGGTCAACATTTCTTTTAATGTAGCATAAATCTCATTTTTGTTGCCCAGCCCATAAAGGCTAAAATTGTCATTCTTGGTGCATGCTTGTCTGTGTTGGTGTAATTCTTTTCCCAATTCTGGTCTGTTATATAATATGCTTCCCCAAAAAACTACACAGAGAAGGCACCTGATTCTAGACAAGCTTTCAACCATTGTGAAGCTGAAGGTTTTTCTTTCTGACTCCTCTGGGCCTCCTGCATGCTAAGGAGATTGAAGACACTCATAGACCCCACCCTCTGTCAAGGGAGCATCCTCTGAGATCATCAAGAAGTCCCTGGAGTTCAGATGGAGAATACAGCAGAAAACAAACCAAGAATTACTAAAGTTTTGGAATTTCTTCCCCAGGGAGGCTGGGGAGTGTCAGTGCCTTCTCTCTGTCTCTCTTGGAAATCACCCTCCTGACTTAACTCCTTTGGGTGAAAAAGACCCCATCTGTGTGAGGCTGGCTTAAGTGACAGTGATGTACAGTGAGAGGCTCTCTCAAAATTCCTGAGCCCTGTCCTTAGAGCTGTGCTGTTTACATTGAAAGACAGCGTATGGGGTTGGAGACTGTTTTCTCAGAATTCATTGACTGTCGGGCTAAAACAACTAGAACATCTTATGCCATCAGTCACTTTCCCATCTCCCAGCTTTAGAAGCAGTCCCTTGCCAGACACAGTTTTTAGAGCTTTAAAATATAATAACTAATAGGGTTAAGACTTTAGACCCCAGGCCTTGAATCTTTACTCTTCTGTCCGAAGCATCCTCAAGTATACCTATGTATGACCCTTGCTTCTCATTCAGAAAAGCCACCAGGACACACACACACACACACACACACACACACACACACACACACACATAGCTATTAATTTTATCTCATTTTGTGTGTATGACATAATTCCCAAATTAGGACTCAAACTTCCCCATATCCCAGTACAACCACCATCCAAGGATATCTCATTTCTTCTGACTCATTACCCCTCACCCATTTAGACTATTGTGTCTTTGCTTATCCATTCCTTCATCTACTATGCCTAACCTGCAAGGCTGGAATTCAGCCTCCTCCAGGACACTTTGCTTTATGACTACCAACTGAAATGACTTTGTCTCTGTCCCCACTTAACACTTTGGACTTCCATTCTATGCAATATTTCAATCTGTTTGTCTTATTTCTTAAATATTTTTTTCCAGCACTTTGGGAGGCTGAGGCGGGCAGATCACAAGGTCAGGAGATCAAGACCATTCTGACCAACATGGTGAAACCCTGTCTCTACTAAAATACATTAATTTTTAAAAATCCCAAACAGCCACAATTTAATGAGTGCTTGCTCCGTGCTAGGTGCGCAGCTAAACAAATCAGATGTAATATATCATTTACTTATCTCATCACCTTAATGAGGTAGGTGGTTGATTTTCTTTAGAGTTGAGGAATCTGAGCCCAGAGAGGTGAAGTGAGCTACCCAATTGTAGCACAGCAAGTAAGCGACAGAACCAGTTTTGAAACATCTCATCAGATTGTTTAACTCCTGCTTGACTCAGTGCTCTTAACCTGCCACTCTATTGCTTTTTTTTGATGCTAGCAAAAAGATTCAGATATTATATGCTGAGTAACAATTCCCAAATAAAGCATATTGCCAAAAATATGAATTATTTCCTGTTAATTCAAGAAAGCATATTAGTTTAAGCTGCCCAGACTGAATACTCCTTGAGATCAATAACCACATCTATTAATATCTGATTGCTCTGATCAGTTTACTAGTTCATAGGCATTTATTAAAGGCTTATTATGTGCTAGGTGCTGGAGATACAGTGGAATATAAAATAAAGTCAGTTTCCACTCATAAGTGGCTGATCCAATGCCTTGTTCAAGGTAGTAGTTACTCAACAAACAAACTCATTTTTCTATTTGTGGAAATTTGAAATAAAAAAACGTAGAAAGGTACAAAGAGGAAAATAGTAATCACTCATGTTTCCATCACCCAGAAAGGTTAGCAACAATAGCAGTTTGCCCCTTTTCTCCAGCCTTTAAAAAATTCATTTATTCACAAACCTTTATAAAGTACTTATGAACCATGAACTCTTCTGTGTGCTTTATAAGTATTGAATCACTTTTATTGTCCTCATAATCCTATCAGGTAGGCATTATTCTTATTTCTTATTTGCAAATGGGGAATCTGAGGCACAAAAAATTGAGTAACTTTCTCAAAGTTAGTAAGTGGATGAGCCAGAATTCAGCCAGGCAACCTGACTCCAGAGCACATGGTCTCACTATGTATGCTATGCAATTAACAAAACAAAATTAAATTTAGAAAAATCAACACCAAAGACATTTTATAAAATATATTTTAATTTTAAGAGTTTAGTCTTTAAACTTAAAATGTTCATCAGATATATTATGAAGAATGTGGGACAATTATTTCATGTTTACTTCAGAACAAACCATTTTAATGGTACCTAGAGTTCCTTAACAACCTTAAAATTAGGTGATCTCACTTTTGTGTTATTCTTTGCTGCAATTGCCATGGTAATTGATATATTTGTACATATTTCTGGGGTACATACTATGATCAATATGTACAATGTATAGTGATCAGATCAGGGTAATTAGCATATCCATCATCTCAAACATTTGTCATTTATTTGTGTTGGGAACGTTCGATATCCTCCTTCTAGCTATTTGAAACTACATAATGTATTATTGTTAACTATAATCATCCTGTAGTACTGTAGAACACTGAACGAATTCTTCCTATCTAGCTGTAATTTTACATTCTTTACAAATATCTCCCTACCTTCCTTCCTCCTAATCTTCCCAGACTTTAGTATCCTCTGTTCTACTTTTTACTTCTCTGAGATGAACAATTTTTTTTTTAGAACAAAGCTGGAGGCATCATATTACCAGACCTCAAAATAATACTGACTTTTTAAAGACATTGAAACTTTGATCCAACCTTAAGAAAATGATTTAGTGTGAGAAATTAACTCATCACATTCACTTTTCTGGACTTACTAGTTTATTATCAAAGAAAAGGATATTTCCTAGTTTGTACATTCCAATTTGCAGAAAAATAAAAACAATTAAAACTTTTTATTTGTTGTGCGTTCATTTTTGAAATTATTTCAGGTATGTAGACATCAGGGCTTTTGCTCTATCACCCATGCTAGGGCGCAATGGCACTATCATAGCTCATTGTAACCTCAAACTCCTGGCTCAAATGATCCTCCTGCCTCAGCTTCCTGAGTAGCTGGGGCTACAGGTATGTGCCACCATGTCTGGAAAATTGTTTAATTTCTTTATTGAAGAAAAAAGGTCTCACCATGTCACTCAGACTGGTGTCCAACTCCTGGCCTCAAGTGGTCACCTTGGCCTCCCAAAATGCATCATTTCTGATATTTTATTTCATTAAAGCATTGGCCAGAATTATTAGAAATGTTTTTCAATATCTGACATGAGTGAAAACTGAGATACTGTTTTCCAGTTACTGATTCCAGAAGTAACTGTATCAGATACTATTTGATAAAGATTCAAATAATATTGCAACTTACCTACTTTCTTCTAAGTTGTCAATTGACATTCATTAAAATTAATTTTGTATGACTGATTGCTAGGAAAGTTTGGGCTAAACATCTGGCTTTATCTGAAACTAGTAAACAGAAGCTTGAAATTAGTTAATGCCATTTTGTTAAATATTTGTGTTTATTTATAGTCTTGCAAAGTAAAAAAACCAGGAAGGGATTAAGTTCAGACCTGGACTTAAATTTAAAACCCTCACTTTCAACTCCACCATTATTGATTTAGTTTCACTTAAACCACATCATCTGTCCCATAAATTAGTCTTCATATTTTGAAGTATGTCTGTAACACTTTGCTTTATTTAATTTGTAGCTTTATTATAGTTTTGGAGTTAAATCTGTATACTGATACATTCATTAGGGCTTAGCATTTTCTGTTTATATATATATTCTACCGGCTTTAAAATAAAACAGGTTAACTCAGGAGGTTTTTTTTTTTATGTTAACGTAGTCTGTATAATGCTCAAGTTTGATAACTTCAGCTCCAGATGATTTATCAAGAAGTGATCCAAAATTGAACCTTATTATATTAATTCGTTATCTTAAATCCCCAGAGATTAGAAGGATGTAGGGGAATAACTTTCATCTCCTGGTTCTTCAAGTTGGCTCTTATAGAATGCAACACCCCTATAGTCACAATGGGGAAGTCAAAGACCTCTGCTCCAAGCTGAGGATGCCTGTGACACTAAGCTGTAATTTTCACAATGTAGGACCCACCTGGAGTCACAGCATTACTGTGTTCAAAGTAACCAAACAGACACTCAGGACTAAGGCCAGCTAGACTGAGGACTTGGGATCAGGCCAAGATAAAGAGGTAGTCATACATGTAAATTGACTGAGATGAAAACAGACACTTTCCTTGGAGACAGAAAAGGTTCTAAGGAATATGAGAATGTACTGACAATAAAACACCAGTTAATATGTATTAATGCTATTTTGTGCTGAAGAGAAGAATGCGTATTCTGCAGCCATTGGATAAAATGTGTCGTAATATCTATTAGGTCAATTTGTTCTATAGTACAGATTAGGTCCACTGTCTCTTTGTTAATTTTCTGTCTGGGAGATCTGTCCAATAACCCATCATTTTAAACTTATGACAACCTAACACTGATAGCATAAACAAACATGTAAAAAGAAAACGAATAAAAACTCTACACTTTTTGTCCTCTCACTTTTTAATTTTTTGTTGTTTCTCCTTATGTCTTTTTATACTATGTTTTGAAAAGTTGTTGTAGTTATTATTTTCTATTGGTTCATCATTTAGTCTTTCTACTTAAGAGAAGTTTACACACCACAATTATAGTGGTGTGCTGAAAATGGGGTGTTGAAGTCTCCAGCTATTATTGCAATGGGATCTCTTTAGCTCTAATAATATTTGCTTTATATATCTGGATGCTCCAGTGTTGGGTGCATATATATTTATAATCATTATATCCTCTTGCTGAATTGACCCTTTTGTCCTTATGTAATGGCCTTCTTTGTCTCATCTTCAGTTTTTGTCTTGAAATCTATTTTGTCTGATGTAAGTACAGCTACTCCTGCACTTTTTTTGGTCTTCATTGGCAGGGAATATCTTTTTCCATCCCTTTATTTTCAGCCTAGGTATGTCTTTATGAGTGAAGTATATTTCTTATAGGCAGGAGATTATTGGGTCTTGTGTTTTTTTCATCCACTCAGCCACTTTATGTCTTTTGATTGGAGAGTTTAATCCATTTACATTGAGTGTTATTATTGATATGTAGGGACTTACTCCTGCCATTTAAAAATTTGTTTTCTGGTTGTTTTGTGGTCTTCTCTTTCTTTTTTTCTTTCCTTCTTGTATTCCTTTCAATGAGGTGATTTTCTCCGGTGGTATGCTTTTAACTTTTGCTCTTCATTTTTTGTGTATCCATTGCATGTCTTTTGATTTGAACTTACCATGAGACTTGCAGATACTATCTTATAACTTATCATTTTATTCTATTTTTATTTTTTTAAAAATTTATTTATTATACTTTAAGTTTTGGGGTACATGTGCAGATTGTGCAGGTTTGTTAAATAGGTATACACATGCCATGGTGGTGGTTTGCTGCATCCATCACCCTGTCATCTACATTAGGTGTTTCTCCTAATGTAATCCTTCCCCAATCTCTCCATCCCCTGCTATTCCTCCCCTAGACCCCCAGCCCCCAGGGCCCGGTGTGTAATGTTCCCCTCCCTGTGTCCATGTGTTCTCATTGTTCAACACCCACTTATGAGTGAGAACATACAGTGTTTGGTTTTCTGTTCTTGTGTCAGTTTGCTGAGAATGATGGTTTCCGGATTCATCCACGTCCCTGCAAAGGACATGAACTCATCCTTTTTTATGGATGCATAGTATTCCATGGTGTATATGTGCCATATTTTCTTTATCTAATCTGTCATTGATGGGCATTTGGGTTGGTTCCAAGTCTTTTGCGAACAGTGCTGCAATAAACATATGTGTGCATGTGTCTTTATAATAGAATGATTTATAATCCTTTGGGTATATACCCAGTAATGGGATTGCTGATGACAACTTAATACCGATTGCATAAACAAACACACAAAAAGAAAATGAATAAAAACGCTACACTTTAACTTTGTCCTCTCACTTTTTAACTTTTCATGGTTTCTCTTTATGTCTTATAATACTGCCTATTTCCTGAAAAGTTGTAGTTATTACTTTTGATTGGTTCATCAGTCTTTCTACTTAAGGGACGTTTACATACCACAATTATAGTGTTATACTAATGTCTGTGCTTACTATTACCAGTGAGTTTTGTACCTCCAGATGATTCCTTCTCGCTCATTAATATATTTTTCTTTCAGATTGAAGAACTCCTTTTAGCGTTCCTTGTAGGACAGGTCTTGTGTTGATAAAATCTCTCAGCTTTTATTTGTCTGGGAAGATCTTTATTTCTCCTTCATGCTTAATGAATATTTTCACTGGATATACTAGAACAGGTGTATACCCTAGAATAGGGTAAACTTTTTCTTTTCCTTCAGCACTTTAATGTCCTGGCACTGTCTCCTGGCCTATAAGGTTTCCATTGAAAAGTAGTCTGCCAGTTGCACTGAGGCTTCATTGTATGTTATTTTTTTTTTCTCTTGCTGCTTTTAGGATCCTTTCTTTATCCTTGACCTTCCGGAGTTTGATTATTAAGTACCTTGGGGGTAGTCTTCTTTGGGTTAAATCTGCTTGGTGTTCTATAACCTTCTTGTACTTGAATTGACAAGAAGTTGACACTTTTCTTTAGGTTTGGGAAGTTCTCTGTGATTTTCCTTTTGAATAAACTTTCCATCTCTATCTCTCTTTCTACCTTCTCTTTAAGGGCAAAGCTCTTAAATTGGCCCTCTTGTGGCTGTTTCCTAGAATTTATGGTATGCTTCATTCTGTTTTTTCTTTTATCTCCTCTGATTGTATTTTCAAATAGCCTGTCTTCAAGTTTACCAGTTCTTTCTTCTGCTTGATCAGTTCTGCTGTTAAGAGATTCTGATAGACTTTTCAGCATGTGGATTGTATTTTTCAACTCTAGAATTCCTGCTTGATTCTTTTTTTATGCATGATAACAATATAGCATATTGTGCATACACATGCATATGCACGTTTTTATTTATTTTATTGTAGTTTAGGTTCTGGGGTACATGTACAGATCATGCAGGATTGTTGCATAGGTACATACATGGCAAGGTGGTTTGCTGCCTCCATCCCCCCGTTACCTATATCTGGCATTTCTCCCCATGTTATCTCTCCCCAACCTCCCCACCCCCGCTGTCCCTCCCCAACCCCCTTCAACAGACCCCACTGTGTGATGCTCCCCTCCCTGTGTCCATGTGTTTTCATTGTTCAACAGCTACCTGTGAGTGAGAACATGTAGTGTTTGATTTTCTGTTCTTGTGTCAGTTTGTTGAAAATGATGGTTTCCAGATTCATCCATGTCCCTACAAAGGACATGAACGCATCCTTTTTCATGGCTGCATAGTATTCTGTGGGGTATATGTGCCACATTTTTCTTGTTCAGTCTATCATTGATGGGCATTTGGGTTGGTGCCAGGTCTTTGCTATTGTAAACAGTGCCACAATGAACATACGTATGCACACACATGTTTTTGAAAAAATGTATTTATTATACTTTAAGTTCTGGTATTCTTTTAAATTATTTCAATCTTTTTGTGAAGTTTATCTGATATGATTCTGAATTCCTTTTCTGTGTTATGTTGAATTTCTTTGAGTTTCTGCAAAATAGCTATTTTGAATTCTTTGTCTTAAAGTTAATATATCTCTGTTTCTCTGGGATTGGTCCCTGGTTCCTTATTTAGTTTATTTGCTGAAGTCACGTTTTCTTGGATGGCATTGATTCTTGTAGATGTTCATTGGTGTCTGGGCATTGAAGAATCAGGTAGTTATTGTAGTCTTCACAGTCTGGGCTTGTTTGTGCCTGTTCTTGGGAAAGCTTTCCAGGTATCCTAAGGGATTTGAGCCCCAAGACCAATCATGGTATGATTTTTTCAGACTCAGAAAGGTATCACCTTGGTGGTCTTGGAAAATATCTGCAAGAATTCTCTGGATTACTAGGCAAGATGCTTGTTCTTTTCTCTTACTTTCCCCCAAACATATGGAGTATCTCTCTCTTTTGCTGAGTCACTTGGAACTGAGGATGTGGTAATGCAAGCATCATTGTGGCTACCACCACTGGGACTGTGCTGGGTCAGACCTGAAGCCAGCACAGCACTGGGCCTTGCCCAAGGCCCTTCTCTTCAGGATGGCAAGTTTGCCCAGGCCCCATGCATGTCTGGAGATGCTGTCTGGAAGCCAGGGATTGGAATCCAAAAGCTTAGAAATTTACCTGATGTTCTCTTTTACTGTGGCTAAGCCGGCACTCAAACCACAATACAAAGTCCTTTCTGACCCTTCCTCCCCTTATGACAGCAGAGGAATTTCTTCCTGTGGCCACCACTGCCACTGGTCCATGGGGGCTTCTGCCAGGCCATGGAAACTGCCAAGTTTCCCTTAAAGCCCACGGGCTCTTCTGTCAGCTTGTGATGGATCCTGTTAGGCCTGGGACTCACTATTCAAGGCTGTGGGCTCCCCACTGACTCAGATCAGGTCCAGAAATGCTATCCAAGAACCTAGGCCTAGACTCGGAGACCCCAAGAGCCTACTTATTGCTCTACCCCACTGTGGCTGACCTGGTACCTAGGGTGCAAGACAAAGTCCCATTTACTTTTCCTCTCTGATTTTCTCAAACAGGTGGAATCTTTTACCATAGCCACCACAGTTGGGAATGTGCTGGGTCTCCTCTGAAGCCAGCATGTCTCAGAGCCCAGGGCCCACAGTGACCTTCCTGGGTATTGCTGGTGTTTATTCTGGACCCCAGGGGTCTTTAGTCAGCAGATATATCCTGTCAGGACTAGGTTCTTCCTTTCATGACAGTGGGCTCCCTTTGGCCAAGGGTATGCCATCCAGGAGCTAGGGCCTGAAATGGGGGACTTACAACTCTGCCCAATGCCCTATCCTACTGTGGCTGAGTTGGTATCCAAGATGCAAGACAAAGTCCTCTTTACTCTTTGTCCTCCTCTCCTTAAGCAGAAGGAAGGAGTCATCCTTTACTACAAGCTGCACTGCCTGGAGTTAAAGGAGGTATGGCTCCAGCCTTCCCTTAGCTGTACCAGCTAATGTCTCCCTGGGTCATGTGCCACTCTAGTTCATTGGCTTTAAGCCCAGGCTAGCACTGGGAGTTACCTAGGAATTGCAGTCCTTGTATCCTAGACTGCCTTTCAAGTTTACCTAGGACCCCAGAACACTTCAGCCCATGGTGGCAAGGCTTGCCAAGAAACTCAGGTTCTCACTGCTGGCATAATGATTCCCTCTCTGGTTGGGGCTGGTCCAAATACTCCATTCCTGGGCAGGCACTAGCTGGGCCCAGCATGGCTTTATTCTCTGCTATGACAGGGCAGCCCTGAGTTCAGTGTAAAGTCCTCCAGTTGCTGTGCTGTTCCTCCCCACAGTGCATGTATTCTCTCTCCTTGCGGCATGGCCACTGCTGGGGGGTCAGGGAGGAGTGGCATCAGAGATTCAAGACTGTCTCTCCTGCCTTTCTCAATGCCCTTCCATGATATGAAGTTAAAACCATGTACTGTGCCTATTCACCTGATGTTTGGTTCTTGTGACAGTGCTTTTCTGTGTGCAGATAGTTTTTAAAATTAGGTGTTCCAGGGAGGGTAGTGGGGAGAAACAAATGGTATAGGCTTCCATTCTTCCATCTTGCCCACACCCCCGTTCTTTTATCAACAAAAACAATTGTGACTTGGGCCTTTTACTACATGGCAGGCACTATACCCAACACTTTAGGTAAAATATTCTAGTCCTTACAACAATCTTTTATAAAACATTAGATGTTATTAGCACTTTACATATAAGTAGACTAGAGGTCAGAGGTGTTAAGTAATTGCCTGATTCACAGGACATGTAAGTGTTATAGCCCAGAATTATATTCAATTTTATTTGTCTCCAAAACACTGCTTTAGGCCATTATATCATGATTTACTTATTTCATAGGAAGAAGATAAAGTGATAACTGTGTGAGTGATTAGGGAAATTATACACAAATGTTTGTCATCTGGGGTACCTGGGCATTAATTGGAGTTGACTTCTCTACTCCAACAGGATCAGTGGCATGACGACATTGGCACAGACCTGTGATACTTTTAACCTTCCCTTGAGAGTATGTCAATGCTTGCTTCATCTGTGAGGTGGCAGACATTGTACCTGACCTTACCCCCTCCCCACCCCCAGGTGGCTCTAGAGGAAAGCTCTTTAGGGCTCCACAACCCCTAAATCTCACCTAGCCTCACCAGCCCTGATTTCCAGCTCGGTTCACTGAGTGTCTGTCCTTCAGCACCATGGCCAGATCTCTGAGGTTTAAGAGGAGGCCGGAGCCACACAATCCAGAGTCAGAGCAGTCCTTTCTTGCCAGGTGAATGTGTGGGTGGGGAACTAGCCTTCATTCTCCAACCTGTTTTTCCTTGACAAATTATTGTCTTTCTCTATCAACAACCTGTCTCTCACTCTGGATCCATTCCTGTTCAACACTATCTTTTCTCCTTTATGCCCTCGCCACCATTCCCTTCTCTCTTCTCACTCTACCCTCACTTTTTCTATCCTTTCTTCTTTATGTTCCTATTCTTGATGTTCTTTTTTTCATACCTGCCTTCGTTTCTCTTTCCTTTAAACCAGTCCACAACCATTTCTTTTCTGCTTTCCTTCTACTTGGTTCACGTTCCCACCCTTCTCTCATTCATCATCTGTGTGCCCTTCTTTTCCTGAAAATCTTTATTTCTGCTCATTATCTCTGCCCTAATGATTTTTTTTATTCTAATCCACAATTATGCTCCTCTCTCTTCTTCATCTTTCTTTTTTAAAAATTATATTTTTTGTTGACAAAATTTGTATAGATTTGTATTATACAACACGATGTTGAAATTTCCATACATTGTGAAATGGCTAAATTGAGCTAATTAACATGTGCATTATCTCACGTACTTATTTTTTTGTGATGAGACTACAAAATATACTGTCAATGATTTTCAAGAATACATTGTTGCTAACTATAGTCACCATGTTGTATAAAAGGTTTCTTGAACTTATTCCTCCTATTTAACTGAAATTTTGTATGTTTTGAGGGCCTCTCCACAACTCCTAGCCCCTGGGAACCACCACTCTACTCTCTGCTTCCATGAGTCCTTATGCTCTTTTAATTCTCACATTCAGTTTGCATTTTCTTTCCACCCTGCATTTCCATTCTTACTCTTTCCCCACCACTTTGAGTTCTTTCTATTGCATTTGTCCTTTCCTCCATTGTGTCTTTATTTCTGTGTCTTTAACCCTTGCTGTGCCTTTCAGTTATCTCTTGAAGAAAGTCACACAATAATTTTTGGAAACGTGAAACTTTAGAAAGGAAAGTTTAGGAGAAACACTCAAGAGTAAATTCTACCTTTCAATAATTATTTTTTGAAACTTTGTCACATATATAGAGCTTAAACACACATATACACGTATATGCACACACACACACACACACACACATTATGTCACATTCACCATTATTATTCAGAAAGTCAGCTGTTTTTTGAGTAACATGGAGGGAAGTTTTGAGGTCAGCCTGAAGTGCTTTATGTAGCATACCCTGTTATGATTTTCTTACCTACTGAAGAATATTTTCATGACCTCATCCCATACCTGACCTCACCTAAGGCTGAAATGGGACCAGCTCCAAATAAGCTTCGCAAGCCCCTTAGCTTATATTTATTATATCACTTTATTGTACTGTTTTGCATCTAATGTTTATTCTTCTTTCTCTCCATGCTATGGCTTCTTTATGGCAGGGTCTTTGTATGATGTGTCTTAATGTCCCATCATGGATGTATATCATATATAAACCTATTAAGAAGAGCAAGAGGATGATTAATCCAATATTTCAGAGGTTGGTTACCTTAAGCGGGGGGTGAGGGTGTGGGTAACAGTGGGAGGTGATGAAAAGATCTATCTAAGTAGATATGAATTATTATCAATGCTCTAATTTCTTTCTTGGACAGTAAGTTGATGTGTGTTTATAATAATATTTAAAACCAGAGGAGTAAGTAGGCAAGCAAGTTATAATTGAACCAATGTGGTGTAGCATAAACCAAAGATAATTATTAGCTAAACTTTGGGCTTCTGAGGCTGGGGAAATATAGTCAGTTATGAGCCTTCCATCTCTTAGTCTTGCTGAAGATTTCTTCCTTCTATTCCAGAGCTCTGTGCAAACTTTTTCTCTAGCTCTAGATCCCTTCAATTAGCTCAAACTAAAAGCTGTCATGTGAAGCTCACTGTAGAACTTACTATCGTGAGACAGAGAACCAGAAATGATAGTTGGAAACATGGGTCCCACCTCGGGTCAGGGAAAGACCATCTAAGGAAACTTTGTAGCTCAAGTGCATTGCCTGATGGTTATAATTCACATGTGTTGTGACCTTTTCTTTTTCCATAAGGTCTTGGCAAATTGTTTTGGAGATAAATCTCTGATTATCTTGGTTCTAAGATAGATATTACCTAATTTTGGGTTCTCCATAATGTACTAGCTTGAGTGTCCTGGTGCTGAATGTGCGATGTGGTTGTTATTTTGAGTTAGAAAGGTATGCTTAATCTTAGAAGGGATCAATAATAAAAACTACTAGAAAATAAAAGGTCTGATATTTCCATTCCTACCATTGCCTTTATTGTTTATATTTTTAATAGGAAAATCTTCACAGCATAGAAAAATGCATAGGGACCAAAACAGTGACCTACATATACTCAACACCCAACTTTAACAAAACTCAAATTTTGCCTTTTTTGTTTCAGTTCCTACCTTGAAGAAATTGACTGCTATAGATACAATTAAAGCCCAAGCTGCTTCTCTTTCCTCTTTTCCTTAAGAAACCTACTATCCTAAATAAACTATTTATTATTCTCATGCATGTTTTTAGAATTTCACCATATACGTTTTATAAAAATGGCACAATTCTCTTGCATGTTTTAAAACTTTATATCTGTTGTTATACTTTTCTATCATTTTGCAACTGATCTTTCGCAGCTAACATTATGTCTTAGAGTTTTACACTCCATGCATATTGTTTTGATTTCAAATGCTGTATAGTGTGAATAAAACACAAGTTAAAATATATATGTGTAGTTATAGCACAATACTTAACTGAATCACCTATTCTTCATCACCAAAGAATACCATCACTGTTATATACCACAATTTCTACAAATTGTTAGTTTGTTGGGGACTGTCCATTTATGTATCTGTATGTCCATTTAGCCACGTATTAGGCCACAAAAAGAATCTTAAAAAACTTCAAAGAACTAACCTCACAGAGATTAAATTCTCTGGCCAGAATGCTACTAAATTAGAAACTGGTAATGAAAAGATAGTTTAAGAAAACATGTTTGCAAACTAAGGCTGCGTTGCAAAATGTTACTTAAAGCCTTAACGAAAGCTTGAGGGAAGGGCCAAGTGCAACGCCTGCCAGTGCATGGAGAAAGTGAGAGAAGACTGCATTTATCAAATTTGTTGGGATAAAAATGTATGAGTTTTCCTTAGACTAACTCTCCTTGGACCCAAGGATGGTACATGAGCTGCATCATCTTGAAAATCATTCCACCTAAGAGAATTTCTTACTAGAGTAAGGCAGTCCTAGAAGAAGCTTAGAAGGGTGCAGTCATATGTCCAATGTAAGGGAGGGGCCTCTAAGGGATCAGACAGGGTTTGAATTAATCTTATCTGGGAAGAACGTTTTGTTTAGTTAACAAATGTTTAACGAGCACCCACTCATTCCCCAGCACTGTAGGTGGTCTCAAATGGAACAATATGATGCTCCATAAGAGAAAAAGAGTCAGTGATTGTAACTTCTACCAACTCTATCACTCAATGAGACCTTACTTTCCATTTCCCTTCTTCAATACTGCAATAGCCAGACAGAGGAAAGGATGGATACGATGGTGCAGTGATGAAGACAGTTACATTCCTCTTTCCCTAATGCAGGTTTCTGGATGAAAATATAAATCCTGCTGGGAAAGAAAGCACAGTTTAAATTGCTTGAGAATTAAAGTTTTTATATTCTAATGTGTTGGAATTTTGGTACCTAAAAATGAGACTTTTCAAAAGCAGTCATGTGAAAAAAGTGACTTCCTGCTTTGGCTCTACAAAGTTCAGCTTCTTCCAAAAGTACTCTCTTAACAGAAGATGTTCTCCTTTAATCTTCTCCACCTTATGCGAAATTTTGTCACCATTCGAAAGAGGAGAAAACATAACTTGCTTTAGATCATATAATTAATAAGTAACAGATATGGAGTGAAGCTCCAGGTAAGCCTGACTCCAAATCCTTTGTATTAACTTCTAGACTACTGCCCTTTAGTAGAAAATCTCTTTTGTTTAGTTAACAAATGTTTAACGAGCACCCATTCATTCCCCAGCTCTGTGCTAGGTATTAGGAAATCAGTGATAAATGTATGTATATTGATGTATACATATGTACATTTATATATGTGTACATTTATTTATTTTTGAGACAGATGTTTGTTCTTGTTGCCCAAGCTGGAGTGCCATGGGATGATCTTGGCTCACTGCAACCTCCACCTTCCAGGTTCAAGCAATTCCCCTACCTCAGCCACCCAAGTAGCTGGGATTACAGTCACTTGCTACCATGCCCGCCTAAGTTTTGTATTTTTAGTAGAGACGGGGTTCACCGTGTTGGCCAGGCTGGTCTTGAACTCCTGACCTCAGGTGATCCACCTGCCTCAGCTTCCCAAAGTGCTGGGATTACAGGTGTGAGCCACTGCTCCTGGCCAGTATATATGTGTACATATGCATGCATATGTATGTATCTACATATATTCATATGTATATGTATGTATACACATACATACACATTCAAGTGGTTAACAGTGTACATTCAGAGACAGACAAGTCAATATTTACAAAGTTACTTGAAAAGCGAAAAGTGCTCTGCTAAAATGACTGTGCAGGGACTTGGCGAAGTCTCCAAGTAGAAGTGAAGCCTGACTGAGACCTTCAACATGAGCAGCTTTTCACTTGTTAGCTTGCGACCCTAAGTTTGGGCCCTAAGAGGATGGGAGAACATTCCCTGAAAGAGCAAATAGCATGTGTAAAACTGTTTTTTATTTTTTCAATAGTTTAAAGGGTTACAGAATTTGAGTTTGGTCATTATGTTCTCTCAGCACTTTGGAAATATTATTTCCTAATTTTCTAGAATCTCTTCTTGCTGATAAATCTTTTGTCAGTCTACTTGTCTTTCCGCTGTAGGCAACTGTTCTTTTCTTTCTTGTTGCTTTTAATATAACCTCTTTGTATGGAATTTTGAAAATTTATCTTGTTTGGGAGTTACTGTGATTCTTCAATCTGAGGATTCATTTCCTTCATTAAGTCTGGCGAATTCTCAGTTTGTGTCTCTTCAATATTACCTCTTCTCTATTATCTCATATACTTAATCTTGGACTTATTTTTTATTATGTATATTTAATGTATACAACATAATGTTTTAATGTACACATACATAGTGAAATGGTTACCACAGTCAAGCAAATTAACATATCCATTATCTCACATAGTTACCTATTTTTTTGTGGTGAGAATACCTTAAATCGACTCTCTTGGCAAATTGCCAGGGTAGAAGTATATAATACAATATTAATATGTCCTCATGCTGTACTTTATACCTCTAGACATCCATCCTACAAAACCGTAACTTTGTATCCTTTGACCTCTATCTGCTCATTCCCTCCCCTCCCCTACTCCTGCTAATCACCCTTCTAGTCACTGTTACTATGTATTTAGCATTTTAAAAGATTCTGCATAAAAGTAACATTATGTAGTATTTTTTTTGGGTGTGCCTGGCTTATTTCACTTAATATCCTCCAGGTTCATCCATGTTATCACAAAAAGGGCAGAATCTCTTCCTTTTAAAAGGCTAAATAATATTCCACAATTTTGTTAGCCATTTGTCCATTAAAAGACACTTAGGTTGTTTCCATGTTTCAGCTATTGTGAGTAATGCTGCAGTGAATATGGGGATGCAGGTATCTCTATGAGGTGCTGATTTATTTTCCTTTGGGTATATATCCAGGAGAGGGATTGCTGGGTCACCTGGTAGTTCTGTTTTTAAGTTTTTGAAGACCCTCTGCACTGTTTTCCATAATGGATGCACCAGTTTACATTCCTACCAACAATGTGCAGGTGTTCCCTTTCCTTCACATCCTTGCCAGCATTTCTTATTTCTTCTTGCTATTTCGCATAAGAACCATCCTAGTAGATGTGAGGTGCTAGCTATCTCATTGTGATTTTGATTTTCGTTTCCCTGATTATTAGTGGTGTTGAGCACACTTTCATATACCTATGGCTATTTTATATCTTTGGAGAAATATTTATTCAGGTTCTGATATGGTCTGGCTCTGTGTCCCCACCCAAACCTCATCTCTAATTGTAATCCCTGCATGTCAAGGGAGGGCCCTGGTGGGAGGTGATTGGATCATGGGGGTGGTTTCCCCCATGCTGGTCTCGTGATAGTGTGTTCTCAGGAGATGTTATGGTTTTTTTAATAAGTGGCAGTTTCCCCTGCATTTTCTCTCTCCTGCTGCCTTGTGAAGAAGGTACTTGCTTCTCCTTTGCCTTCTGCCGTGATTGCAAGCGCCCTGAGGCCTCCCCAGCTGTGTGGAACTGTGAGTCAATTAAACCTCTTTCCTTTATAAATTACTCAGTCTCAGGCATTTCTATATAGCAGTGTAAAAATGGACTAATAAAGGTTCTTTGTGCCCCCCGACACCCTTATTGAGACAGAGTCTAACTCTGTCACCCAAGCTGGAGTGCAGTGGTGTGATCTTAGCTCACTGCAACCTCTGCCTCTGGGTTCAAGCAATTCTCCTGCTTCAGCCTCCCAAGTAGCTGGAACCACAGTTGTGTGCCATCATGCCTGGCTTATTTTTGTATTTTTGGTAGAGACGAAGTTTTGCCACGCTGGCCAGGCTGGTCTCAAACTCCTGGCCTCAAGTGATCCAGCTTCCTCAGCCTCCCAAAGTTCTGGGATTATAGGCATGAGCCACCATGCCTGGCCTCTCTGCCCACTTTTAAACCTGGTTATTATTGTTATTATTTTGCTATTGAGTATAAGTTTTAAAGCATATTTAATATTGGATATTAACCCCTTATCAGATATATGGTTTGCAAATATTTTCTCCCAGTCTGCCTTTTCATTCTCATTTCCTTTGCTGTGCAGAAGCTTTTTAGTTTGATGTAGTCTCACTTGTTTATTTTTGCTTTTGTTGCCTGAGCATTTGGTGTGATACTCAGAAAATTATTGCCAAAACCAATGTCGAGGAGTCTCCCCCTTGTATTTTCTTCTTGGAATTTTGTGGTTTCAGGTCTTATGTTTAGGTTTTTAATCCATTTTGAGTTGATTTTAGTGAACGGTGTAAGATAAGGGTCCAATTCCATTCTTTTGTGTGTAGATATCCAGTTTTTTTCCTTGGAGTTATTTGATAGATGGTGGGTCTTCTTATTTTGTTCCCTGAAATCCTTAACTCTTGATATGGTTTGGCTGTGTTCTCACCCCAAATCTCATCTTGAATTCCCACTTGTTGTGGGAGGGCCTGGGCGGGAGGTAATTGAATCATGGGGGCAGGTCTGTCCTGTGCTGTTCTCATGATAGTAAATAAGTCTCACAAGATCTGATTGTTTTATAAAGGGGAGTTTCCCTGCACAAGCTCTCTTCTCTTGTCTGGCACCATGTGAGATGTGTCTTTCACCTTCTGCCATGATTGTGAGGTCTCCCTAGCTATGCGGAACTGTAAGTCCATTAAACCTCTTTCTTTTGTAAGTTTCTCAGTCTCAGGGGTGTCTTTAACAGCAGGGTGAAAATGGACTGATAAAAACCCCCTTCATACTATCTACATCTTGGCCACTTTGTACTGTCTTCTGGGTATTTTTCTTAGAATTAATTTCTCTCGATTATTCTAGGCGAAGTAACTCAGGAATGGAAAACCAAACATTGAAAGTTCTCACTCATAAGTAGGAAGCAAGCTATGAGGATGTGAAGGCAAAAAATGATACAATGGACTTTGGGGACTTGGGGGAAGGAGCCAGAGGGGGGGTGAGGGATAAAAGACTACAAATTGGGTATTGTGTACACTGCTCAGGTGATGAGTGCACCAGAATCTCACAAATCATCACTAAAGAACTTATTCATGTAACCAGACACCACCTGTTTCCCCAAAACCTATGGAAATAAGTATATATTTTTTTTTTAAAAAAAAGAACTAACTTCTCTCTTTAGCCACTGTCTAAGCCATCCATTGAGTTTTTCATTTGAATGTGAATATTTTTATTTTCCAGTAATTCTTTTTGGGTCTTTAAAAATGTTTTATCTTTTTGATACCTTCTTTATTATAATCTTTATTTTCTCTCTTAGATGCTAAGTACTTTAAACATAATGTATAATCCTTAACATGTTGGTTAATTTTATGACATTTAACAGGAGATTAATCTGTTGATTGTTGAATGTCTTCATAATAAATAGATATTATGTGTCTTTTGTAATTTTGAATTGTGAGCTCATCTTTGGTGGGTTTCAGTTTGTGTGATTCCTGTACAGTCTAGAGTCTATAAATCTCTGAGGAGAAGTTTTATGTTCACTTCTATAAGGCACTCCAATGCTTTTACCTGTATGAGGATAATTTTTATGTTAATTTTTTTATTTTGAAGGTTCTAGAATTGTATGTATTTTGTAAAGTAGCATTATCCACTCCTTATGTGGTACAGATCCATAACTGCATTCTCATGGGAAACACTTTTCCTTCCATGTAGTCTAGGCTGAGAGATCTAAATTTTCATTTGTTCTCACATAGCCCGTGTGTGTGTACATGTGTATGTGTCTCTCTGTGTGTGTTTTCCTGTTTGTGTATACCCTTTCACTGAAAGTTTAGCCTTTTGAATGTCCTGAATTTATGTGGTAGTCTCTATCTCCTGCCTCATATGGTTGAAGTTCTCATCGCCTATTCCACATGGGTATTACTAATCAAGCCTGTGGACTATAAGAACTGATGTTATGCCCTTGAACCTACTTGCTACCTCCCGCCTGCCATCACTACCTCCACCATCACAGTTTTTAGATATTAATTTTTCATGTTCCTCTTTGATTATAGACTCTTATATTTCCCTTACATTCTTGAAAGTTCAGTTATGATTTTTAAAGTATGACTATTATATTTTCTCTTAATTTCTATCTGTATTGAGTGGGTGTGTGTATATGATTATATTATGTACCTCATATTTCAGAAAGCCCAAATTCTCAAAATAATGGGAAGATGTGGAGGGGTGTGAGAATGTATCATGTTTGAGTTTTAAAAATATATATATCTAGTTTAAAACATTGGGCCTGGGCATGGTGGCTCATCTCTGTGATCTTAGCACTTTGGGAGGCCTAGGTGGGCAGATCACGAGATCAGGAGCTTGGGACCAGCCTGGCCAACATGGTGAAACCCGTCTTTACTAAAAATACAAAAATGAGCTGGGCATGGTGGCATGTGCCTGTTGTCCCAGGTCCTCAGGAGGCTGAGGCAGGAGAATCGCTTGTCCCTGGGAGATGGAGGTTGCAGTGAGCCAAGGTCACACCACTGCACTACAGCCTGGGCAACAGGGCGAGACTCTGTCTAAAAAAACAAAAGCAAAAACAAAAACACTGGGTATGTGACTCAGTATAATCCTAAGAGAAGTTAGGTACTAATAATGAAAGTTCCATATAAGACAGATTAAGCCATTTGGATTTTATTCTGAAGTCCCTGAGTATTTAAACACAGAGTCACATGTTGAAAGTTTTATTCTGGTATTAGTATAGAAGACCTATCAGGAGAGATAAGTAGAGAAACCAATAATGAAGTTGTAGAAATTAGTATTGGTTAGAAATGCTAAAACTTAAATAGTTGTAGTGGCAAAGAATGTATTTAAGGGAAAACATGGAAGGTAAGGAGTGATTGGATGTGGGAGATGATGGAGTGATTCCTTCAGTTTTTTTGTTTGTGCATCAGGAAGATAATGATAATGCCATTAACTAACGGAATAAAGAGAAAGAACAAGTAATTTCATGACCTTCTAAAGCAGTATAAGCAGTATCACATCTAATAGTGTTTTGGTAGTCATTAGGTTTTTCTAAATATAAGATCGTGTTATCAGCAAACATGGATAATTTGGCTTCCTCTTTTCCTATTTGGGTGGCTTATGTTTCATTGGTCGAATTTCTCTGGCTAGAACTTCTAGTTCTATGTTGAATAGGAGTGGTAAAAGTGGACATCTTTGTCTTGTTCTAGATCTTAGAGGAAATGTAAAAAAGTCAGCTGCGTAAAAAGAACTATTTCTTTATATGGTATGTGTTTTAATAGTATGTTATTTTCCATACAGGTTCAGAGAGAAGAAATCATGAGGATTGCAGTGGAGTGAGGTGGGAATGGAAGATAAGGAACTGGAGACAGTGAGTATAGATCATTCTTTCATGAAGTCTGCCACTGGAAAAAGATAAATAGTTGGATGAAAAGACAAGAATGAATGAAGAGTTTTTCACTGTGGGAAGGACTTTAGTAGGGCTTGTGAATTAGATAGAACAAGCCCCTAGAGTGGGCGAAAAGGAAGAAATAAAGGAGAAAATAAATACATTAAGGGAGTGAAATCCTAGACCTCAGAGAGGGAGCATAGATGGTCAAGGTTGAATCTAGGTCTTTAATGATCTTGAGTAACATAATGGAATTAAATAGAAATGTTATGATCCCTAACATCTGACCCATGAGTTTCTTTTTGACTTAAACTGTGTTTCAGGCAAGCTGACCGTCACTCATCATGAGCTGTGCCCCTAATGCTTCACACTCTCCGGTCTTCCTGCTCCTTGGGTTCTCGAGAGCTAGCATCTCCCACACTCTTCTCTTCTTCCTGTTCCTGGCTGTTTACCTGACCACTATATTGGGGAATGTGACATTGGTGCTGCTCATCTCCCGGGACTCCAGACTCCACTCACCCATGTATTATCTGCTTCGTGGCCTCTCTGTGATAGACATGGGGTTATCCACAGTCACGCTGCCCCAGTTGCTGGCCCATCTGGTCTCTGATTACCCAACCATTCCTGCTGCCCGCTGCTTGGCTCAGTTCTTTTTCTTCTATGCATTTGGGGTTACAGATACACTTGTCATTGCTGTCATGGCTCTGGATCACTATGTGGCCATCTGTGACCCCCTGCACTATGCTTCGGTAATGAATCACCAACGGTGTGCCTGCTTACTAGCCTTGAGCTGGGTAGTGTCCATACTGCACACCATGCTGCATGTGGGACTTGTCCTGCCCCTTTGCTGGACTGGGGATACTAGGGGCAACGTTAACCTTCCTCACTTCTTTTGTGACCACCGGCCTCTTCTTCGAGCCTCTTGTTCTGACACACATTCTAATGAGCTGGCCATATTCCTTGAGGGTGGCTTCCTTATGCTGGGCCCCTGTGCCCTCATTGTACTCTCTTATGTTCGAATTGGGGCCACTATTCTACGTTTGCCTTCAGCTGCTGGTCGCCACCGAGCAGTCTCTACCTGTGGATCCCACCTCACCATGGTTGGTTTCCTCTATGGCACCATCATTTGGGTCTACTTCCAGCCTCCCTCCCAGAACTCTCAGCATCAGGACATGGTGGCTTCAGTAATGTATACTGCCATTACACCTTTGGCCAACCCTTTTGTGTACAGCCTCCGCAATAAGGATGTCAAGGGTGCACTCCGCAGGCTTCTTGAATGGGGGAAGGTAGACCCCTGATTAGCCTGCTGCGGGCCATATTGGATAGGTAAGAAAAGTCATGGGCCTATTCTAAGCAGAGTTGGTTTTGGGGAGATCAGAGAGAGGGAGGGCTTAGATAATTTAAGGAACTCCAGATTTGGCTCTTGTCAATGTTGTGCTTTGATAAAGCCAGGAACATTCCACATTCATAGACACATAAAATCAGGGCTCCCTTATCAGCATAGCTCTGGGCACCCTCCATCATTTTATCGAAGTGGATAAAAATGAATTACCAAGTCTGGGTAGTTTTAATTTTAGAGTTCTGAGGGAATATGAGGACAGGATTGTGAAACTATGGACTAAAGGAAGGGCGGTGGAGTTAGTCATCATCACATTTAAGTTGGTGTGTGTTCTTGTGGGAGTGTGTCTGTGTATATCAGAAAGTAAGGGAAGACAACAGTTTAGACAAATAGGGCTGTCTCAGGAACAGAAAACCAAACACCTCATGTTCTCACTCATAAGTGGGTGTTGAACAATGAGAACACATGGATGCAGGGAGGGGAATATCACACACTGGAGCCTGTTGTTGGGGAAGGGGCTGGGGAGGGATAGCAGGGTGTGGAGGGATTAGGGAGGGATAGCATTAGGAGAAATACCTAGTGTAGACGACGGGGTGATGGAGGCAGCAAACCACTGTGGCACGGGTATACCTGTGTAACACACCTGCACATTCTGCACATGTACCACAGAACTTAAAGTGTAATAAATAAATTTAAGAAAAAAGAAAAAAAAATAGGGCTGTCAAATACACTGCCTATTCCATTCAATGAGCAGAAATATGTCCCCAAGTGAGTGTGAAATGATAATGATGATTCTACTATTCCATAAGTTAGCCCTAATGTCCATGCGTTTCTTATAGTGTGAACTTCTATCTCTGATGCATACGAGTTCTATTTTATATATTTTAAATTAATGTGCATTAAAAATAAAATGTAGGTAGAAAAATGCAAGATAACTACTTCATTGCGTAAAAGAAGGAACAGTGAACTACCTTAACACTGATGAAAAAATTGGCACGTTGCTTATAGCTTTTTGGCAGCTGAAAAATTGGTCTCTACTTTGGTGCTTCTTAAAAGATTAAAATGGTAATTTTGAGGGTACTCAATTTTCACCTTTATGCACTGACTTTTGCCCTTCACTCCACTTGAGATGCAGCTTCACTCAAACAGGTTGTAATTTAATTGTAAACAGGGTTTCCTGTGCTGAGGATTTCCAGGGCATCTATGGCTTCCAGAGTTATAAGAACTCTGGAAGGCACCTTGACAATCACAGAGCACTCTTCTTGGGACACCTTCAGCATGATTGGTCCAGGCAAGATCTGGTCTTCTCTGCTTCTTCTCCTTACTGAGTGTGCTGACCTCTGTCTCTATTCCTCTATAAGCCCCTTCACCCCCATCCCAAAGGCAGTACCTCAATCCCTAGGATCTCCCCATTCCAGGTACAATTTCTATATTCCCCTGACTAAGCGTCTTCTGTTCACTCAATACATTCTTTCTTGAGCTATTGGTAACATCCAGTGTTCTAATCTCAATGCCGAATCTACATTATCTGCCTGTGAGTTCTGGCATAGTTTTTGGGAACCATCACCTCAACCACATGCCTGGCTCCCATGACATTGTACTATTGGTGTCCTCTAATGTCGTTCCATCTTTTCTGTACCCCTGTGTGACATCTGTTCCTTCTACTTTAAGTCTTAGGCACCTTGCCTATGCTTGTCTTATCCTGTTACAGAACTCATCTACTCTTAATATATCACTTCTCTTTTCAAATTACTATCACCTTACAATGAAAATCTAGGAAATTAAATTCTCACAGTAGATTCATTTCCACAGCTCTTCATTTATTGTCATAATCACCACTGATATCTAAGGTTCCAATAAGTCAACCCCAATTCTTCCTCTGTCTGTATCAGTGCTTTTCACCTTTCACTGTGCATCAGAATCACCTGGGAGTTTTGGATCCAGTTGCTATGAGGTAAAGCTTAGGCATCAGTATTTTTAAATGTTCCCCAAATGATTCTAATAGGTAGCTACAGTCAAGATCATTGGCTTAATGTGATGTGTTTTGAAGCTCATCAATTAATCCTCCTAAAACCTCTTGCATTTGGATAGTAGTAATAGCTTTTATATAGCACTTACTATGTGTCAGACACTGTTTTAGGATCTCTCCACATATTAACTCACCGATGTCCCTCAGCAAGGTGATGAAGTAATTGCTGTTCTTACCCCCATGAGGCACAGAGAGAATAAGTTACTTGCTTGGAGTCAAACCTTGCTCATCTGTCTTCAGATATCCTGTGGCTTGTATTCTGTATTTCCTCTCCAAATTGAGCTATGCTCAGTTCTCATAGCCTTTACCTCATGCAGATCTTTATCGTGTCCTATGCAAATTACAAATGGACCTCCCTGCTATCAGTCTCTTCCATTGTTCATGGTGTTGATCTTACAGAGCACACTGCATAAATCAGCACATATGCAGCCCATGTGCATTGGATTTGAAGTCAGCATGCTTCATCCACTTTTGTTTAACTCAATCCCATCACTTCCTCACTGTGTCATTTTGACTGAGGCTTTGCATCTGTGAGCCTTGGTTTTCCCAGAGATGATTTTAATACCTGAATTACTTCTCTCACAAGTTAATTACACTTCTCAAATTGTGCACATGATTTTGCTTTGTAAACTCTTAAATAATAGAGAAAAGTTGTTATGATTATGGTCCATTAGACAAGTCCATCAGCATCTTTGAAATTGGATTACACTGTTGAAGAGAGAAAAGGCTACATTTTATATTTATTAATTATTTCCCAAAGCAGCTGGTCACAGAACATGTACAAATATTCATAAGCACTCATTGACAACTATGTTATTTTTTGCTGGAAAAGTTCACAGTTTGTACAGCACTGGTGAAAAAGATACGTTTTTAATTTATCATCAAATTATGCATTTTTTCTGGAATCCTGGTCCTGCTCCCTGAATTCTCTTCTCTGTCTTCAAACTTCTGTGTCAGTGGCACAGAGCAACCCCACAGCACATCAGAAACACATGATAGGTCTAAAAGTATACTGATGCCCAGGTCATACCACAGACCAATTAATACAGAATCACTAGGGGTGGGCCCAGACAGGGATATTTTATGATTCTCTCCAGGTGGAAATCCATGATTATGAACCATGGCTGTGTGAACTAATGGGACTACAAATAGTCACGCTTCTGCTCTCTCTGTCCAGGTTCAGGAAGGTTAAGGGGAAATTATCCTCAATTGGCAGGAGGAGAAGAAGAGGCACTCTGTTCTGAACTGAATGTTTGGGTCCCTCTAAGATCCATACGTTGAAACCCTAACCTTCTAGGTGATAGTCTTAGGAGGTGGGAGCCTTTGGGTGATAATCGGGTTGCGAGGATGGAGCCCTCGTGAATGGAATTAGTGCCCTTTCAAGAAGAGGTTGAAGAGAGTTTCTTTATCCTATCTCTCTGGCTCTCAACCGTGTGAGGATACAATGAGAAGATGGCTGTCTGAAAACCAGGAAGCATGCCCTCACCAGCCACTAGATCTGCCCCATCTTGATCTTAGACTTTCCAGCTTCCAGAACTGCAAGAAATAAATATTGTTTAAACTACCCAGTCTATGTTAATTTGCTATAGCAACTCTAACTGACAGATAGATTTGCTGTTAATAAATCTTTGATCCTGATGCAACCCTTTTTATTTGCCCAGTAGGTTAGAAGCTGAGTGTGCAGCAGGGATGCAATCTCTTAACTTCTACAATAAACAGTGAGTGAGTACTCCACTATTTATTTTCTTCTGTGAATTAATGTTGTCTCCTTTTTGCTGCAATTAATAAGAATGCACTTTTTCCATATTTTGGATTACTTCCAGATGTGGGGTTACTCGGAGACAGTATATGATCTTATTTTAGCACGTATTTTCTCATAATTTGTATTGCATTTCACATTGTTTTATTGTCTTTTCCCCTACTAAGATATCTAGAGGCTTATAAATGTTACTTATATTTAATGGCTGGTCATATTTACATTTTTCAAAATTGTACTGAAGTTTATATTTCACTGACAATATCAAAACCATATCTTTGGATGACTTATCATACATACTGTGAGATTTACTGTGATTTTTCTGTTATTGCCCCAACTGCATTCGGTTCTTATTTTATTTTTTAAAAGTAAGATTAATATTTTAAAGTGGCTTTAGGGCTGGGCATGGTGGTTCGTTCCTATAATTCCAGCACTTTTGGAGCCCAAGGCAGGGGAATCACTTGAGGCCAGGAGTTCAAGGCCAGCCTGGGCAACATAGTAAGACTTCATCTCTACCAAAAAAAAAAAAAAAAATTAGCCGTGCGTGGTGGTGGGCGTCTGTGGTCCCAGCTCTACTTGGGAAGCTGAGGTATGAGGAGGCTTGAGCCTTCAAGACTGAAACTGTAGTGAGCTATAATTGTGCCACTGTATTCCAGCCTGGGTGACAGACCCTGTCTCAAAAAAAAAAATAATAAATAAGGTAGCTTTAGGTTCACAGCAAAGTTGAGCAGAAAACACAGAGAGTTGCCATATACCTCTTTCTCTCATGTACATAGTTTATTCCACTGTCAACATTCCACACCAGAGTAGTAGTATATTTCTTAACATTGATGACCTACATCGACATACTGTCTCCTTGAATCCATACTTTACATTAGGGTTCACTCTTGGTTTAGTACATTCTATGGGTTTGGACAAATGCATAGTGGCATGTATTCACCCTTACAGAACCATACAGAACAGTTTGACTGCCTTAAAGATCCTCTGTGCTCCTCCTATTCATCTATTCCTTTCCCCTAACCTAGAAGCAGATTATGTAGTCATTCTATGTTTCAGTTTTTGAGGAACCTCCATACTGTTTTCCATAATGGCCGTACCAATTTACATTCCCAACTATAGTGAACCAGCGTTCCCTAGTTTTAGCTCTTGCACTTAGGTTTTTGGTTAATTTTTGTATATGGTATGAGGAAAGAAAGAGTCTAACTTTATTCTTTTACATATAAATAACCAGTTATTCCCACACTATTTGTTGAAGAGAATGTTCTTTCCTCCTTGAATGTCCTTTGCATCTGTAAAAAAATCAACTGACATTAGATAGATGGACTTATTTCTAGACTCTGAATTCTATTTCATTGATCTATAGTTCTATATCCTTTGCCAGTATCACATGGCTTTTATGACTGTAACTTTGTAATAATTTTGAAAATAGGAAAGTGTGGGTGCTACAAATTTGTTCTTTTTTTTTTTTCAGATAGTTTTGGCTACTCATTGCTTCTGGCAATTTCATGTGAATTTCAGGATTGGCTTTTTTATTTCTACAAAATAGTTAATGGAGATTTTTGTAGTAATTGTATTGAATCTGTAGACCAATTTATGAATTATTGCCTTTTTAGGAATATTAAGTCTTCCAATCCATTACATGGTTGTCTTTATTTAGGTCTCTCAAATTTCTTTCAACAATGTTTTGTAGTTTTTAGTGTACAAGACTTGCACATCCATGGCTAAATTTCTTCCTGTTTTATTCTTTTTGATGTTATTATAAATTAAATTTTATTTCTTTTGAAGGTTATTCATTGCTAGTATATAGAAATACAGTTGATTATTCATGTTCATGCTGCATGCTGAAACTTTGCTGAAGTTTATTAGCTCTATTCATTTACTGGCTGCAACAGTTTATGTGTTTTATTTTGTGTGGGTGGATTTTTGAAGATTTCTGCTTGGTTCCTTTTTATAATTTCCATCTCTTTATATATATTCCATTTTTGGTGAGACTTTCTTTTTTGGTTTCCTTTAGTTGTTGTTGTTGCTGTTGTTGAAATAATATAGAAGTTTATTTACATTTTATGTTCAAAAAATTTGCAGTTGGTCAGTCCAGGGCTACAGAAGCACTCCATGGCATCAGGAATCTGGGGATCTTTAATCTTTTTTTCTGTGTTTATGTTTATTTTATTTAAAATTATTATTTTAATTGATACAGAATAGTTATGCATATATATGGAGTATAGTGTGATATATTGATACATGTATACAATGTATAATGATCAAGTCAGGATAAATAACATATTCATCACCTCAAACATTCATCATTTCTTGTTGTCGGAGATATTCAAAATCCTCTCTTCTAGCTTTTGAAAATATACAATAAATTATTGTTAACTATAATCATCCTACAGCTTTAATTAAAAAAAAATTTAAATTTTTGTGGGCACATAGTAGGTGTATGTATTTGTGGGGTACACGAGGTGTTTTGATACAGGCATGCAATGCATAATAATCACATCATGGAGAATGGGGTATCCATCCCCTCAAGCACTTATACTTTGTGTTAAAAACAATCCAGTTACACTCTTTTAGTTATTTTAATGTACAATTATTATTGACTATAGTCACCCTGTTGTGCTACCAAAAGTATGTCTTATTCATTCTTTCTATTTTTTGTACTCATTAGCCATCTCCACCTTCCCCCAACAACCCCCCATCTATCCTTCCCAGCCTCTAGTAATTATCCCTCTACTCTCTATGTCCATGAGTTAAATTGTTTTACTTTTTAGATCCCACAAATAACTGAGAACATGCAATGTTTGTCTTTCTGTGTTTGGATTATTTCACTTAGCATAATGACACAATTTTTATCAAAAATGAGTTCACTGTGTATGTATGGATTTATTTCTGGATGCTCTATTCTGTTCCACTGGTCTGTGTGCGTCCATGTGTCTGTTTTTATGCCAGTACTATGCTGTTTTGGTTACTATAGCTCTGTAGTGTAATTTGATGTCACGTAATTATTTCAGTTTTGTATTTTTGCTTAGGATAGCTTTGGCTATTTTGGATCTTTTGTGGTTTCATATAAATTTTAGGATTTTGTTTTTATTTCTGTGAAGAATGTCATTGCGTTCTAATAGGGATTGGATTGAATCTGTAGATTGCTTTGGATAGTATAGGCATTTTAACAAAATTGATTCCTCCAGTCCATGAACATGAAATATCTTTTTATTTTCTTCTGTCCTCTTCAGGTTCTTACATCAATGTTTTATAGTTTTCATTGTTTAGATCTTTTTTTAATGAATTTGTTTTTCAGTTCTAATAGTTTTTTGGTGGAGTCTTTAGATTTTTGCAAATATAAAATTATATCATCTGAAAACAGGGATAATTTGACTTCTTCCTTTCCAATTTAAATGCCTTTTATTTCTTTTTCTTGTCTGATTACTCTAGTTAGGAATTCCAGTACTGTGTTGAATAACAGTGGTGAAAGTGGGCATCCTTTATGTGTTCCAGATCTCAGGGCTTTTAATTTTTTCCCATTTAGTGTTATAGTAGCTGTAGGTCTATAGTGTTTTTCTTTTATTGTATTGAGGGATGTTCCTTCTATACACAGTTTCTGGGGGCTTTTCATCTTTAAGTGATGAGAAATGTTATCAGATTATTTTTTCAACATAAATTGAAATGAACATATGGTTTTTGTCCTTTGTTTTGTTGTTCTGACATAGCTCATTGATTTGTGTATTTTTTTAACTGTAGATTTTTTTTTATTTTTTAATTTTTTTAAAATTGTACTTTAGGTTCTGGGGTACACATGCAGATCATGCAGGATTGTTGCACAGGACATACATGGCAAAGTGGTTTGCTGCCTTCCTCCCCCCATCACCTATATCTGGTATTTCTCCCTACCTTATCCCTCTCCATCATCCCCACCCCTGTTGTCCCTCACCTCAGCTAGTCCCCGTAACTGACCACAGTGTTTGATGCGTCCACGTGTTCTAATTGTTCAACACCTGCCTATGAGTGATAACATGTGTTGTTTGATTTTCTGTTCTTGTGTCAGTTTGCTGAGAATGAAGGTTTCCAGATTCATCCATGTCCCTATGAAGGACACAAACTCATCATTTTTTATAGCTGTGTAGTATTTCATGGTGTATATGTGCCACATTTTCTTTATCCAGTGTATTGTTGATGGACATTTGGGATGGTTCCAGGTCTTTGCTATTGTAAACAGTGCCACAATGAACATGTGTGCATGTGTCTTTATAATAGAACAATTTATAATTCTTGGGTATTCACCCAGTAATGGGATTGCTGGGTCAAATTGTATTTCTATTTCTAGGTCCTCGAGGAATTGCCACACTGTCTTCTACAATAGTTGAACTAATTTGCACTCCCACCAACAGTGTAAATATGTTCCTGTTTCTCTGCATCCTCTCCAGCATCTGTTGTCTCCAGATTTTTTGGTGATCACCATTCTAACTGGTGTGAGATGGTATCTCAATGTGGTTTTGATTTGCATTTCTCTAACGACCAGTGATGATAAGCATTTTTTCATATGTTTATTGGCCTCATATATGTCTTCTTTTGTAAAGAGTCTGTTCATATCCTTCACCCACTTTTGAATGGGTTTGTTTTTTTCTTGTAAATCTGTTTTAGTTTTTTGTAGATTCTGGATATTGGCCCTTTGTCAGATGGGTAGAATCCAAAAATTTTTTGCAATTCTGTTGGTTGCTGGTTCGCTCTAATGATTGTTTCCTTTGCTGTACAGAAGCTCTGGAGTTTAATTAGATCCCATTTGTCTATTTTGGCTTTTGTTGCCATTGCTTTTGGTGTTTTAACCATGAAGTCCTTGCCTATGCTTATGTCCTGAATGGTTTTGCCTAGGTTTTCTTCTAGGATTTTTATGGCATTAGGTCTTATGTTTAGATCTTTAATCCATCTGGAGTTAATTTTAGTGTAAGGTGTCAGGAAGGGGTCTAGTTTCTGCTTTCTGCACATTGCAAGCCAGTTTTCCCAACACCATTTATTAAACAGGAAGTCCTTTCCCCATTGCTTGTTTTTATCAGGTTTGTCAAAGATCAGATGACTGTAGATGTGTGGTGTTGCTTCTGAGGCCTCTGTTCTGTTCCATTGGTCTATGTCTCTGTTTTGGTACCAGTACCATGCTGTTTTGATTACTCTGGCTTTGTAGTATAGTTTGAAGTCAGGCAGCATGATGCCTCCAGCTTTGTTCTTTTTGCTTAGGATTGTTTTAGCTATGCAGGCTCTCTTTTGGTTCCATATGAAGTTTGAAGTGGTTTTTTCCAGTTCTGTGAAGAAGATCATTAGAAGCTTGATGGGGATAGCATTGAATCTATAAATTACTTTGGGCAATATGGCCATTATCACGATGTTGATTCTTCCCAACCATGAGCATGGAATGTTTTTCCATCTGTTTGTGTCCTCTCTTATTTCCTTGAGCAGTGGTTTGTAGTTCTCCTTGGAGAGGTCCTTTACATCCCTTGTCAGTTGTATTCCTAGGTATTTTATTGTCTTTGTAGCAATTGTGAATGGGAATTCACTTTGATTTGGCTCTCTGTTTGTCTGTTATTGGTGTATAGAAATGCTTGTGATTTTTGCACATTGATTTTGTATCCTGAGACTTTGCTGAAGTTGCTTATCAGTTTCAGGAGATTTTGGGCTGAGATAATGGGGTCTTCTAAATATACAATCATGTCACCTGCAAATAGAGACAATTTGGCTTCCTCTTTTCCTAATTGAATACTCTTTATTTCTTTTTCTTGCCTGATTGCTCTGGCTAGAACTTCCAATACTATATCGAATAGGAGTGGTGAGAGAGGGCATCCTTGTCTAGTGCCAGATTTCACAGGGAATGCTTCCAGTTTTTGCCTATTCAGTATGATATTGGCTGTGGGTTTGTTATAAATAGCTTTTATTATTTTGTGATATGTTCCATCGATAAGTTTATTGAGAGTTTTTAGTGTAAATGGCTGTTACATTTTGTCAAAGGCCTTCTCTGCATCTATTGAGATAATCATGTGGTTTTTGTCTTTGGTTCTGTTCATGGGATGGATTATCTTTATAGACTTGCATGTGTTGAACCAGCCTTTCATCCCTGGGATGAAGCCTACTTGATTATGATGAATAAGCTTTTGATTTGCTGTTGCGTTCTGTTTGCCAGTATTTTATTGAAGATTTTTGCATTGGTGTTCATCTTAGATATTGGCCTGAAGTTTTCTTTTTTAGTGTGTCTCTGCCCAGTTTTGGTATTAGGATGATGCTGGTCTCATAAAATGAGTTGGGGAGGATTCCCTCTTTTTGTATTGTTTGGAATAGTTTCAGAAGTAATGGTACCAGCTCCTCTTTGTATGTCTTGTAGAATTCGGCTGTAAACCTGTCTGGACCTGGGCTTTTTTTAGTTGATAGGCTATTAATTGCTGCCTCAACTTCAGCCCTTGTTATTTGGTCTATTCAGGGTTTCAACTTCTTCCTGGTTTAGTCTTGGGAGAGTGCAAGTGTCCATGAATTTATCCATTTCTTCCAGATTTACTGGTTTGTGTGCATAGAGGGAGGCACTGCTGGGCTGCCACGAGTTCAGTGGAGCTGCTGTGTCTTTAATTTACTTTTTTATTTCTACCAGGACTATGTTGTTTTGGTTACTGTAGCTTTGTCATGTAGTCCGAAGTTGGATGATGTGATGCCTCTGGATTTGTTCTTTTTGCTTAGGATTGCTTTGGCCATTTGGGCCCTTTATTGTTTCCATCTGAATTTAAAAATAGTTTTTCTAATTATGTAAAAAATGTGATTGGTAGTTTGATAGGAATAGCATGGATCTCTAAATTGCTTTGGGCAGTATGACCATTTTAATGATACTCATTCTTCCTATCTATGAGCATGAAATATTTTTCCATTTGTTTGTGTTATTTCTGATTTCTTTCTTTTTATTATTTTGTAATTCTTGTTGTAGAGATCTTTCATCTCCCTGGTTAGCTGTATTCCTAGATATTTAATGTTCTTTGTGGCTACTGTGAATGGGGTTGCATTCTTGATTTGGTGCTCAGCTTGAATATTATTGTGTATAGAAATGCTACTGAATGTACATTAATTTTGTATCCTGAAACTTTGCTGAAGTTGTTCTGCAAAGATCTCGGAGTATTTGGGCAGAGACTATGGGATTTGTTCAGTGTAGAATCTTATTTCCTATGAGGAGAGATAGTTTGACTTCCTCTCTTTCTATCTGGATTTCTTTTATTTCTTTTGCTTGCCTGATTGCTGTGGCTAGAACTTCCATTATTATGTTGAACAGCAGTTTTTGTGAGTCTGGACATCCTTGTCTTGTTTGGTTCTCAAGAGGAATGCTTCCATAGTGTACCCATTTAGTATGATGTTGGCTGTGGGTTTTTTATAGATGGCTCTTAATTATTTTAAAGTATATTCATTTGATGCCTAGTTTGTTGAGGGTTTTTAACATAAAGATGTTGAATTTTTTCAAATGTCTTTTCTGCATCTATTGTGATGATCATGTGGTTTTTATTTTAGCTTTGCTCATGGGATGAATCACATTTATTGACTTGCATATATTGAACCAACTTTGGATCCCAACAATGAAGCCTACTTGATCATGGTGGATTAGCTTTCTGATGTGCTGCTGGGTTTAATTTGCTAGTATTTTGTTGAGGATTTTTGCATCTATGTTCATCAATGATATTGGCCAGAATTGTCACGTCTCCACCAGGTTTTGGTATCAGAATGATTCTGGCCTCATAGAATGAGTTATGAAGGATTTCTCCCTCCTTGATTTTTTTGAATAATTTCAGTAGGATTGGTACCAGTACTTTGTTATACATCTGGTAGAATTCAGCCATGAATTCATCTGGTCCAGGGTTTTTTCTGGTTGATATTATTATTATTATTATTATTACTTATTAAATTTCAGAACTCATTATTGGTTGATATTAGTTTATTCAGGGTTTCAATTTCTTCCTGGTTTAATCTTGGAGGCTGTATGTTTCCAGGAATTCATCCATGTTTTCTAGTTTGTGTACACAGAGGTGTTCATAATAGTCTCTGAGGATATTTTATATTTCTGTGGAGTTGCTGTTAATTTCCCCTTTGTCATTTCTGATTGTGTTTATTGAGATCTGTCTTTTTTTCTTTGTTAGTCTAGCTAGTGGTTTGTCAATCTTATTCTTTCAAAAATGAACTTTTGGTTTTATAGATCTTTTGCATGAGTTTTCATGTTTCAGTTTTATTTAGTTCAACTCTGACTTTTATTATTTTTTCTTCTGCTAGCTGCCTTTTCTTCTCTTTAGAGCCTTTAACATTTTTTTTCTTTCATGTTGACCTTGGAGAATATGATGATTAAGTGTGTTGGGGATGGTCATCTTGTATATGGTCATCTCATAAGAGTTCTCTGAATTTCCTGAACTTGAATGTTGATTTCTCCAGTGAGGTTGGGAAAATTTTTCTGGATAATATCATCAAATATGTTTTCCAAGTTTCTTGCTCTTTCTCCCTCTCTTCAGGGACACCAGTGCATTGTAGGTTTGAGTTCCTTACATAATCCTATATTTCTCGGAAATTTTGCTCATTTTCTAAAATTCTTTTTTCCTTATTTGTGTCAGACTGAGCCAATTCAAAGAACTAGTCTTTGAGCTCTGAGATTCTTTCTTCAGGCTGGTCTATTCTGATGTTAATACTTCTGATTATATTATGAAATTCTTATAATGAGTTTTTCAGCTTTATCAGATCAGTTTGGTTCTTTCAGAAAATGTCTATTTTGTATTTCAGCTCTTGAATCATTTTACTGGGTTCCTTAGTTTTCTTGTATTGGTTTCAATTTTCTCCTGAATCTCAATGATCTTTGTTGCAATGCAGAGTCTGAATTTTGTGTCTGTCTTTTCAGCCATGTCAATCTGGTTCAGAATGATTGCTTGAAAACTAGTGTGGTCATTTGGAGGTAAGAAGACACTCTGACTTTTTGAGTTGGGTCTTTGGAGAAATATATATATACACACACATATACACACACATATGTGTGTGTGTCTGTGTCTGTGTGTGTGAGAGAGAGAGAGAGAGAGAGGGAAATAAAATAAATAAGCAAAATTGGCTTTGCTAAAGTAAGTCTGGCAAAAGGACAAATTAAGTGAGGGTAGGAAATGTGAAAATCATTGGCAGACAGGATGGAAACATGATAATAATTGTTAGCATTGTCCCACTGTTATCTTGGAAATTTTCATGTCTTGCACACAATTCAGCTAAGATGTTTGAATTAATAGCAAACGTCCAATAATTACAGAAAGAATAGGTTAGAAAAAAATGGCTTCTTGAGGTAATGAAATGGGAATCTGTTTACTCTTAAGGTTTCTCCTTGCCTGACTGTTGACATAATACAAGGTTATATTGTCTCCCTAAGTGTAGAGTATTCCTCCAGGCACAATTGTTTTAAGAACTTTTATGGTTTTTGCCTTGGTGAGATCTACCTATAAGGAAGAACAATGAGCAGGCTCTTGAATCACAATCACGTTTGATAATGGAATGTGGAAGGGTTCAGCTCATTCTAATGAGCATTTCATCTGAACACAATTGGAACCTCCTGGGGTTAGTACTGTCCCAGAATGAGAGCATGTAAATGAGCCTGCTTCCATGCAGTGAGCTTCCTTATAGAAAGGGTTTTATGAAAAACAACAAGAATAGGATTGTTAGTTTTGTGAAAAGGTGAACAAGAGGGAGTGCAACTCTGCCCAGACTTCTTAACTTGGGTGTATGATCTTAGATACAGAGAAAAGGTAAGACTAAGGCTGCACACTGCCCTAATAGTAAATGTAAAGGGAATATAAAATAATGAATCCTCTTGTGGAAAATAGCATGATACTTGTAATCAAGACGATCAAAGAGAATAGGATGAAGTACAAATATTACAGCAAGGAAAGCAATAGGGGAAAAATTATCAGTTATAACCTAAAAAGATACATTTTAAGTGGAAATATGACAGCCGAGGTGGAGAATATCGTCATGCAATCTGGAGAGACATTTTGTAATTCCTAGGTGCAAGATGTCTGACAGAGGAACTAATTTATTTTACAAGAGTTTGGAGGATTTGGGGGATAATAAACAAAGAGGTTATTATATCTCCGTTTCAACATTTGTGATTTATCAACCAAAGTGGGGGAAGGAATAGGCTAGAACCAATTAGAAATAGAATTTAGATCAGAATGCATTAAATAAATCATATTCCTAACATATAATTTAATAGATCAGTAGGTTTACTATAGTTGACAATAATCTTTGTACATTTCAAAATAGCTGGAAGAGAATAATTCATATGTTTAGATACAATCTAAAACATCATTCCTAATGGCCACAGCATTCCTAATGTTAGGTAAATGTACTAAAATTTATTTAACTTGTTCCATATCATTGGACAACTAAGTTGTGTGCTGCTTTGATAAAGAAAAGGTAAGTATTTAAGGTGATGGATATACCAATTACCCTAATTTGATCTTTACACTTTATATGAATGTATCGAATTATCAAATATGCCCTGAAAATATGTACATCCATTCAAAACAGTAAAGACCCATGTGTTCCTTGGTGCTCCCATCAAAGAGGAAAGTCAAGAATAAGCAGGGATGGGGCTTGACACTGTAGCTCTCTCCCTCCTTCATAACTCTAGATGTTCCTGAAGCATCAGATGGGAACTGAAAAATGCGAGAGGCTTATCTGTCCGTTTCTAGGAATTCTTCCTTTTGTTTTTGTTCTTGCAGATTTCAGTTTAGTTTACTGTCTTGAGATGTTCAAATACTGGCTTTGTGTGTATCTTTGTATCTCTCCTAAAATAATTTATGTCTTTCTCTAGCAGTAGCATCCTTGATCTCTCAAAGTTGCCTTAACAGGACCCACCAAACTCTGATGGGAGCAATATTAAGATATTGGAAAAGGGCCGGGCGTGGTGGCTCACGCCTGTAATTCCAGCACTTTGGGAAGCCGAGGCGGGTGGATCATGAGGTCAAGAGATCGAGACCATCCTGGTTAACATGGTGAAACCCCGTCTCTACTAAAAATACAAAAAATTAGCTGGGCATGGTGACACGTGCCTGTAATCCCAGCTACTCAGGTGGCTGAGGCAGGAGAATTGCCTGAACCCAGGAGGCGGAGGTTGCGGTGAGCTGAGATCGTGCCATTGCACTCTAGCCTGGGTAACAAGAGTGAAACTCCGTCTCAAAAAAAAAAAAAAAAAAAAAAAAAAAAAAGATATTGGAAAAGAGGAAAGGTACAGAGATGAATCCTTGAAGGAGTCAGCCAACAAGAGTGCTGCCACTTCTCTTTTGTCTTATAATTAGCTTCAAAATTCAATTTTGCTTTGCTTGGAAAAAAATGAACTCTCTATGTTATTGTATTTTTATTTTCTTAATGGATAAATCTATAGTCTTTGCCACCTTTTCCTTCTTGGAGACCATTGTCTCTCACCCTTTTCCCATGAAGAGACTTACTCTATCTTTCTCCCTTCCCACCTCTTCTTCTCTTCACCTTTATACATCCACATTGGCAACTGCATGTGGCTCTACCTTGAATGAGTAATAGGATCACAACAGCATACAGTGTGAGCTTTATCCACAGAAACAGAACTTATAGGAAGAATAGAGACAAAAGAACAGACACAGGAAAATGTAAGTTTTATTTCTCTTTTAAGTTGTTCCTACATGTATGATCTTTAGAGTAAAAACAAGCACCAAGAGATGTCCTTAAAATGGAGTTTTGATTCTTTCTTTATTGAAGGCAATTTACCAACTTAGCATCCCAAATGGTGACTGTCTTTGTAATTTGTACACTTTCTGAATTTGATATTATTTGGGTCTTTTTATTCTGAAAAAGCCAGAATGAATCAAATAATAAAGAACCAAGCCAAAGGAATAACCCGTCATTAGTCTTTTCCCTTGGAGTATCAATGAGGAAATTGTTATTTAACACTTTTTTTCATCAACTTGCCTAATTATCATGTTAAATTTTTATTTTATTATAAAAGTGATATGTATGTTTATTCTAGAACATGTAGGTCACAAAAGATATAATGGACAAATAATAACCTTCTACAAATTCTCTATCCAGAAATTATCGTTTGTTTTTTTTTGTATATTTTCTTGTGATTGTTTTAATGCATATCTGATGAAGTATGACCATACTGTATATATTGCTTTTTATCACACGTTTTAAGCATAATCTTATACTGTGAGTTATTTTATCATAAACTTAGGTACAATCTAAAACATCATTCCTAATGGTCAGATTCCTAATGGCCACATCATTCCTAATATTATGTAAATTCACTAAATGTACTTAAGTGTATTTAACTTGTTCCATATCATTGGACAACTAAGTTGTATGCTGGTTTGAATTATCCTGTGATGAATATTCTTGCATAAAGATTATATAGGTATCTGATAGTTATCTCTGATTATTTCATTAGTAAAATTCTGCCCAAATTAATTCCTTGGCCAAAGGTTGTGAGTGTTCTTAAAGTTTTTTATCCACATAGCCAAATCGCTTTCCTGAAAGATTTCAGAAAGTTGTATTTCATCTCTACAAGTTAATACCAACATTTTCTCTAATATGAGGTCTGTGATTTTTTTAAGACCCTAAATTGGTGGATAAAATGTTTATTAATTATTTTTATTTAATTATAAATTATAGGTTTAAACCTGTATTAGGTTTAATATAATTTCCATTTAAAGGATTAAAGTAAGGTTTATTCAGAACTGTTGAATTTGTCATGTAAGAAATAACATAATAGTTGATACTAAATTTTTATAGATGTCACCTATTAAATAAAGGGGACCTGAAAATTTATGACTGAGGTAATTTAGGAAAACCAAAGACTAACTGAGTGAATTAAGATGTACCTCAGGAAATGTGATAGATGCAAAAACAAAAAACAAAAAAACTGAGAACCTAATGTGTTGAATGACTTGTGATGAAAGACAGTTACAAATGGCTAACCCAATTCTATCTAATAAATAGAGCTCAAAAAGCAATGATTTTTTAGTGTTTTCAGTACTATTCAGAAGAAATGTTTCTAATCCTTTTGTAACTAAATTCCTACAGTGGTGATAGACATCTTAGGAAACAAGAGCCATCCTTAATTCTTTGGCTTCTGGATAAAGGAAACAAATTTATCATATGTATTTTTTCTTCCATCTCTCTACAGATTTCAGCAAAATAATCTTATAATAATAAATGGAAAGGGAAATCTTATAATAATAAATGGAAAGAAAGGGGAATAAGCAGATGGGATATTTCAATGAATTTTTAAGTGACAGAAAGTAGCAACGAGAAAAATATTCCTTAGGATACCCAGGAAAGGATTGCAATGGATGAGAGTACTGATATTCCCGGCAGGGACACAAGGCCCCAAAGGAGCCAATTCTCAAAGAGAGTGAGAGGAAGATTATAGGGGTATTAACCAAAATGAAAAAGTCTTCCCATAATACATCTAAGCTAGCCACTTCATATACATCCTTCTCTCTTCCCCATCTCAAGACTCAGATCAAGATGACCTAGCATTTTACCCCAATGAAAACTTGTTCATTCTTCTCTAGAAAGAGAAAGATTTAGGGCTATTTAATTGACTATTAGCATCCCAGAGAAAAGTCCTCATTTTTATTTGGGACAAGTTGCATAAAGACAAGCTACCCATATAACTTAAGTAGAAGGCTTTTCTATTCCCCTGGGAGAATATAATAGTGTAGACCCATATATACAAACACAATAGCATAAGAAATTGATACTTGCTACCTAAAACAAGCAACCCCAAGGCATCAGATCTGATAAACCAGCAGCATAAAAGAGAAAAGCCAGTATAAGAAAAAACTGAATATAAAAAATAAAATACTGAATAACTGACTCCAGAAGAAATGTCATTCATTCAAGTTACAAAAAATGAACAAAAAATAAAGAGCTCATGGACATGAAACATGATTGCAAGAGTAATAGAAATATTAATTATGAATTACTAATGTCCCAGGACATAGACTAGAAAGACAAAGAGACAGAAAATACTAAAAAAAAGAGATTAATTAGAGAGGTGTGGTATCCAATTAGAGTTTCAAAAAAATGCTGGGGAGAAAATTGGGAGAATAGATAATTAAAGAAACTATACAAGAAAATTTCTCTGAGCTGAAGGGGGCATATATCTTCAAATTCAAAAGATCTCCTAAGTTTATCACAGAATTAATAAAAAAAAATCTACATGCAGTAACATCCTTATAAAATTTAGGGTAGGAAGAATAATGATCTTAAAAAATTACCAGGAAGAAAATACAGAAAAGGAACAGGAGTCAGACTGGTTGCAGACTTCTCATCAGCAATGTTAGATGATATGAAACAAAGAACTAATACCTTCAGCAATCAGGTATGGATGTAAAATGAAAATGCTTTCTGACCTGCAAAGACGGAGAAAGCTTACTGCCAATTATTACATGATTTGGTAGATACTTGAATCTGTACAAAAAAATGTGAGAGTTGCTTTTGCTTCACATCCTCACCAAAACTTCTTGTCTTTTGTCTTTTTGATATAAGCCACCCTGACAGGTATGAGGTGATTTCTCACTGTGACTTTGATTTGCATTGTTATGATGAGTAGTGATGTTCAGCTTTTTTTCCATATACCTGATGGCCATTTGTATGTCTTCATTGGAGATATGTCTATTTAGGTCTTTTGCTCATTTTTCAACTGGGTTGTTTGTTTTCATTTGCTTGCTTCTTAATCGTTATATATTTTAGACATTAGCCCCTTATCAGATTTATAGTTTGCAAACATTTCCTTCCATTCTGTAGGCTTTTTACTCTTACACACTGTTAAACACTTACATACTTTGTAGATAGTAGAAATAAGGTCAAGGGAGCTATTGTATAGCATGGTGACTGTAGTTAATGACAATGTGGTGTCTCCTTGAAAAATGCAAAAAGAGTGGATGTTAAATATTCTCACCGCAAAAATAAAAGCTTTATAAGGTAATACATTTGTTCATTAGCTATATTTAACTATTCCACAGTGTATATACACTTTAAAACATTATGCTGTACACAATATATAATACATTTTTTTTAAAAATGTGATGTGAAACCAGGAGACAAAGCCATAGATAAAGTGGAAAAATATCCATCATCCTACATAAATCCCAAGATGCCAGTAGAACATCCATCAATATTGAGAGAGAATGTGAGTGCACTCAAAGTAAAAATGTCTTCAAGGAGAAAAAAAAAAAGAACTCAACCTGGTACTAGTTATCTATTACTGCGAAACTAATCAGCACTAACTCAGTAGCTTAAAACAGCACACTCTTACTACTGCACAGAAATCCAGGAATAGTGTAACTGAATTCTCTGTCTCAGTGTCTCACTCAAGGCTGCAATCAAAATGTTGGGTGAGGGCTGGGGTCTCAGCTGACAGCTCAGTGCAGGAAGGATCCACTTCCAAGCTCACTTGATAGTTGGCAGAATTTAGTTCCTTGAGGAATGTTGTAACGAGGGCCTCAGTTGCTAGTGGGCTGTTTGCTAAAGGCTTTGTTTAGTGCTTCGGCACTGGGACCTAAACAGCATGGCAGCATGCTTCATAAAGCGTTCAAGACAAGAAGACAATAAAGAGAGTCTGTTAGCAAGATAGAAATTACAATGCTCTGTAATTTAGTCACGGCTATGACATCCCGTCACCTTTGTCATATTCAATTGATTAGAAGCACATCACTAGGTAGGCCCACACTCAAGGAGAGGAGATAACACAAGGGCATCTACCAGGGCATGGGATTCATTGGATGCTATCAGAGTTTTCCTGCCGTGTAAGCAAAAGATAGAATGCCTAATGATGGAGATGGTAAAAAATTTGTAAGAAACTGGGTCTATGAAGGCAATATTATTTAGAAGAGCTGATGAAGGATTAGATCAGAACACTCATTTAATATGAATGGTCTCCTTTTGTGAGATGTAAATGCAACCATAGCACATCATTTGGTGCTGTAGTGGATGATATTTACATAGTTATAATAATATAAATGTTGTTTATGAATTTTTAACTTTATCTGGAAGACTTAACTATGGCTATAACTGAGAACTTACATGTTTTCAATCTTGACAATACACAAAGTGAAGGTATGGTTCTCTGAAGTTTGAGCAGAGTAAGAGGGATGGGGAGGGGAAGAGAAGTTGAGTCTAAAGTTGGTGGAGCAAGAAATGTAGACTTACGTAAACCACTTAAAAGCAGAAAAATGACTAACAGAAGAACTAAAATCATCAAAATTTGGGGAAAGGAGGAGATAATAGTGAAGATAATGAAATCAAGGTAAAACTTCATCTAAGTAGACAGCCAAAGGATTTTGTTTTTTTTCTTTTGAGATGGAATTTCACTGTTGTTGCCCAGGCTGGAGTGCAATGGGGCCATCTCAGCTCACTGCAATCTCCGCCTCCCAGGTTCAAGCGATTCTCCTGCCTCAGCCTCCCGAGTAGCTGGGATTACAGGCATGTGCCACCAGGCCCAGCTAATTTTGTATTTTTAGCAGAGACAGGGATTCACCATGTTGTTCAGGCTGGTCTCGAACTCCTGACCTTAGGTGATCCACTTGCCTCAACCTCCCAAAGTTCTGTAATTACAGGCATGAGCCACCACCCGTGGCCCCAAAATATATCTTAAATTGAAAAAAAAACATGAACATAGATGCATAAGCAAGTAACATATTATTTAGAGGCACAGAAGTATGCACCACCAGAAGGGTTACGACTAAACATGGTGGTTGGCAAACTAAGGTAAGAAACCTCTGTTTATTATTACATATCCTCCTATACTTATACTCTGCTATTGTAAAATTATTTTTCTCACATTCACATAGAAATATAGTAGTTTATAAAATCTCTTTATCTGTATAGCAGTCTCAAAATTACCTGTGAGCTTGGTGTGGTGGCTCACGTTTGTAAACACAGCACTATGGGAGGCCAAGGCAGGTGGCTCATCTGAGGTCAGGAGTTCGAGACCAGCTGGCCAACATGGTGAAACCCCATCTCTACTAAGATACAAAAATTAGCTGGGCACAGTGAGGCATGCCTGCAATTCCAGCTACTTGGGAGGCTGAGACATGAGAATTGCTTGAACCCAGGAGGTGGAGGTTGCAGTGAGCCAAGAGTGTGCTACAGCATTCCAGCCTGGACAAGAGAGTGAGACTCTGTCTCAATAAAATAAAAATTAAAAAAGTTACCTGTTGATCTGCCTATAGGGAAAACATGAGCTAAAAAGACATGAGAATCCGATCTACTGGAAGATTATATTATTCACTGAAAGTTAATTATTAGTAAAATCAATGATTATGTTAATCATTTCTACTCTCAACCCAGATAAGTTTAGTGGAGTTACTGGAACAAGAGCACCGCTACCAAAAGAATGAAATTGAGCTGCTTGACACACACAGTTAGGACCAGATCTTCGCTCCAGTGGCTGGTCTAAGATGCAGAGACTCTGAAGTCAAGTTGAGCCTCAACACCTTTCTCTTCCTTTTCCAACTGTGATCCTCCCTTTTTGCAAGTGACACAGACCATGTCTTATGGCCACTAGAAATAGGACAGAAGTGACTGAATTTGTCTTACTGGGCTTGTGCAGCTGGTCAGGGATGCAGCCAGTTATTTTTGGTATTATCCTTGTCATGTACCTGGTTGCAGTTATGGGCAATGCCCTTTTAGTCATTGTTGCTCGATCAGACCCCAAGCTTCAGACTCCCATGTATTTCCTGCTCAGCCAGCTTTCCTTTATTGACATTTTTCTGACAACTATCACTGTTCCTCAGATGCTGGTGCACACACTGTCTGTGAATCAAACTATCTCCTTTAACTGCTGCATAATCCAGCTATTCTTCTTCATGGCTGTGGGCAGCATGGAAGGCCACTTGCTGGCTGCCATGGCATATGATCGCTATGTTGCCATCTGTGATCCCTTAAGATACTCTGCCATCGTCAGCCGTCGCCTCTGTTTGCGCATAACATTGACCTCATGGGTGGTTGTCAGCCTCAACAGCCTCCTTTATAGTGTGTTGGTAAGTCGCTTAACTTTCTGTGGCAACCAGGTCACCCACTTCTTCTGTGATATCACTCCCCTGCTGCAGCTCTCCTGTACCCGACCAGTGGTCAATGAAATGCTGATATTCACTGAGGGTGTAGCTGTGGTGGTCAGCCCCTTCTTCTTCATTTTGGGTTCTTATGCCTGCATTGGTGTTACAATAACCCACATGCACTCAGTTGCTGCCCTGCGCAAAGCTCTGTCCACTTGTGGCTCCCACATCCTGGTTGTGCTGCTCCTGTATGGCTCTGTGATCCGCATGTACCTCCGACCATCCTCCAGCTACAACTTGTACCAGGATCGCCAAGTAGCCGTCTTCTATACAGTAGTTACCCCTATGCTAAATCCACTAATCTACAGCCTCAGGAACCAGGAGGTTAAAGGAGCTCTTCTAAGGCTTTTTAGGAAGCTCTGCTTCTCAGAAAACTTTCAACCTTGTTCCCAAGCAAACAGGGAATGGCGGCACATCTCCTAATATCAAGGAGTTAAGATCTAACTTGAAAATGCCTCAAATAGATGGGGTATTACCCTTAAAAATTGATGTGAGTCACATTTCTGGTTGAATCCCTTTTGGTTGGATTTGGGAAGAAGCAAGATAAATGGTTCCGCTCCCTGTTGTCTGATGTAGAATCTCATTACATCTAAACTGAAAAGATAAATATATATATATATGTATATTATATATACATATATTTTTTTTAAAATTGTACTTTAGGTTCTGGGGCACATGTGCAGATCATGCAGGATTGTTGCATAGGTACACACATGGCAACGTGGTTTTCTGCCTCCTTCCCCCGTCACCTACATCTGGCATTTCTCCCCATGTTATCTCTCCCCAACCTCCCCACTCCCCCGCTGTCCCTCCCTTGGCGCCCTCAACAGATCCCAGTGTGTGATGCTCCCCTCCCTGTGTCCATGTGTTCTCATTGTTCAACACCCACCTATGAGTGAGAACATGTGGTGTTTGATTTTCTGTTCTTGTGTTAGTTTGCTGAGAATGATGGTTTCCAGATTCATCCATGTCCCTACAAAGGACACAAACTCATCGTTACTGAAAAGATATTTTTAAATCACCAAGCCTAAACCTGTAATCTTTAGGTCCAATATGGAGCATGGATGACTACTAAGCAAAATGATAAGAAATCATTATGGTTTGCTTAGCTTTGATCATTTTAGTAATGGCAGGGCATGCACTATCTTCCAGAGAGAAGTCAAAGTGAGTTACAATACCATTACACAGATGAATGAGTTCTGAATAAATCATGGAATAGCCTGAGCCTCTCTTAAAATTGTAATGTTTTTAGTCTTGTATTTCAACAACTTCTTACTCACAGTAATAGTAATCAGCTCAATATTTCTAGTGACTGAATTATTTCATCTGTATCTTTTTGTCATCCCAGAAGAAATAGCATAGGTTACTAATAATAGAGAGTGAAGAAGAGTCTGCACAGTGGTGCTAATACGAGGAGCAGTTAGTCAGATTAGGGTTGCATAGGAGGTCAAACTGTTTGAATGTACTGATGTTTTAGATGTAATGTGTAAGGGGAAAAGAATAATAATGCATTGTGAAAACATGTGGAATCAGGTTTTTATGCCATTTCTTTATATATGGAAGACTGTGGATGGTAGAGAATGTACAGATTTGGTTGAGGGGAAAATTTAATAACTCTCTGTTGACCATGTTAATTTTTTGATATGTATTAGATATCTAAATGGAAATGTTTTCTAGATAGTTGAACATAATCCTTGAGGCTCATGGAGAGAAATGTCAGAATATAGAAATGTCAGAGGTAACAAAAGGTTGACAATCCTTGAAGCCATGGAACTGGATAAAATCAGCTAGTAAGGGAATATAGAAAAGAGAAGAGAACTATAGGCAGAGCCCTGAGATGAGTAAGCATGCCAACATTCAGAGTCTGGAAGAGGAGATAGCAAAGAAAACTGAGATGTATCCCATGGTAGGAAGAAAGGAGGAAAGTCTGGCAAGTCTGAATTCTAAAAAAGAGTATTTCCAGGGTGGAGGACTGGTCATTCTATCACATATAGTTGAGAGGTCATTAATGAGAACAGATAATTAATTAGTAGGTTTGGCAAAGTGTAAATTATGGAAACTTTGATAAGAACAGTTAAGTGAAGTATTAGGAGAAATACTGCAATTATAGTCATTTTGTGATAAAATTGCAAAAGAGGAAGTAGAGGTTGTGATAATAGACACTTTTTAAAAATAATACTTTAGGTTCTGGGATACATGTACAGAATGTGTAGGTTTGTTACATAGGTATACATGTGCCATGGTGATTTTCTGCACCCATCAACCTGTCATCTACATTAGGTATTTTTCCTAATGCTATCTCTCTCCTAGACCCCCATGCCCCATAGGGCCCTGGTGTGTGATGTTCCCCTCCCTGTGTTGTCATTGTTCAACTCCCACTTATGAATGAGAACATGTGGTTTGGTTTTCTGTTCTTGTGTTAGTTTGCTGAAAATGGTGGTTTCCAGCTTCATCCATGTCCCTGCAAAGGACATGAACTCATCCCTTTTTATGGCTACATAGTATTCCCCGGTATATATGTGCCACATTTTCTTTATCCAGTCTATCATTGTTGGGCATTTGGGTTGGTTCCAAGTCTTTGCTATTGTGAATAGTGCTGCAATAAACATACGTGTGCATGTGTCTTTGTAGTAGAATGATTTATAATCCTTTGGGTATATATCTAGTAATGGGATTGGGTTTGACATACATAATAGATGTTATCCATCATATAAACAGAATCAATGACAAAAACCACATGATCATCTCAATAGATGCAGAAAAAGCCTTCAATAAAATTCACCCCTTATGCTAAAATCACTCAATAAACTAGGTATTGATGGAATGTATCCCAAAATAATAAGAACTATTTATGACAAACCCACAATAGCATACTTAATGGGAAAAAGCTGGAAGCATTCCCTTTGAAAACCAAGGCAACACAAGGATGCCCTCTCTCACCACGCCTATTCAATATAGTATTGGAAGTTCTAGCCAAAGCAATTAGGCAAGAAAAAAAATAATAAAGGGCATTCAGTTAGGAAAAGAAGAAGTCAAACTCTCCCTATTTGCAGATGACATGATCATATGTTTTAGAAGACCCCATCATCTCAGCCCAAAACCTCCTTAAGCTGTTAAGCAACTTTGGCAAAGTCTCAGGATACAAAATCAATGTGCAGAAATCACAGGCATTCCTATACACCAATAACAGACAGAGAGCCAAATCAAGAGCGAACTCCCATTTACAATTGCTACAAAGAGAATAAAATACCTAGGAATACAACTAACAAAGGAGGTAAAAGATCTCTTCAAGGAGAACTACAAACCACTGATCAAGGAAATAAGAGAGGACACAAACAGATGGAAAAATATTCCATGCTCATGGTTAGGAAGAATCAATATTGTGAAAATGGCCATACTGCCCAAAGTAATTTATAGATTCAATGCTATCCCCATCAAACTACCATTGACCTTCTTCACAGAACTGGAAAACACCACTTTAAACTTCATGTGGAACCAAAAGAGAGCCCACATAGCCAAGTCAATGCTAAGCAAAAAGAACAAAGCTGGAGGCATCATGCTACCTGACTTCAAACTATACTACAAGGCTACAGTGATCAAAACAGCATGGCACTGGTACCAAAACAGAGATATAGACCAATGGAACAGAACAGAGGACTCAGAAGCAATGCTACACATCTATAATCATCTGATCTTTGACAAACCTGACAAAAACAAGCAATGGGGAAAGGATTCCCTATTTAATAAATGGTGTTGGGAAAACTGGCTAGCCATATGCAGAAAACCAAAACTGGACCCCTTCTTTACACCTTAGTCAAAAATTAACTCTGGATGAATTAAAGACTTAAACTCATAAAAATCCTAGAAGAATCTCTGGGACACAGCAACAGCATTCAGGACATAGGCATGGTTAAAGAGTTCATAACTAAAACACCAAAAGCAATGGCAAGAAAAGCCAAAATTGACAAATGGGATCTAATTAAAATAAAGAGCTTCTGCACAGCCAAAGAAACTCTCATGAGAGTGAACAGGCAGCCTACAGAATAGGAGAAAATTTTTGCAATCTATCCATCTGACAAAGGACTAATAGCCAGAATCTACTAGGAACCTAAACAAGTTTACAAGAAGAAAACAAAGAACCCCATCAAAAAGTGGGCAAAGGATATGAACAGGCACTTTTCAAAAGAAGACATTTACGCGGCCAAGAAACATATTTTAAAAAGCTCATAATCACTGGTCATTAGAGAAATGTAAATTAAAACCACAATGAGATACTATCTCATGCCAGTTAGAGTGGTGATCATTAAAAAGTCAGGAGACAAGATGCTGGAGAGGATGTGGAGAAATAGGAATGCTTTTCAACTGTTGGTGGGAGTGTAAATTAGCTCAACCATTGTGGAAGAAGACAGTGTGGCAATTCCCCAAGGATCTAGAAATAGAAATACTATTTGACCCAGCAATCCTATTTATAATCCAAAGGATTATAAATCATTCTACTATAAAGACACATGCACATGTATGTTTATTGCAGCACCATTCACAATAGCAAAGACTTGGAACCAACCCAAATGCCCAACAATGATAGACTGGATAAAGAAAATGTGACATATATACACCATGGAATACTATGTAGCCATAAAAAAGATGAGTTCGTGTCCTTTGTAGGGACATGGATGAAGCTGGAAACCATCATTTTCAGCAAACTAACACAGGAACAGAAAACCAAACAGAGCATGTCCTCACTCATAAGTGGAAGTTGAACAATGAGAACATATGGGAACAGGGAGGGGAACATCACACACGGGGGCCTATTGGGGGGCAGTGAGGGACAAGAGGAGGGATAGCATTAGGAGAAATACCTAATATAGATGACTAGTTGATGAGTGCAGCAAACCACCATGGCACATGTACACCTATGTAACAAACCTGCACATTCTGCATATGTATCCGAGAACTTAAAGTATAATAATAATAATGAAAAGTAAAAAGTCATCACTACAAAGTTTTATTGGCTGGATTCTTATATCAGCTCTATCTAGCAAAAGTAATCTTGTTCCAGGAAGTCTTGTGAGAAAGGCTAAGAAGACTTTAGTTCCAGGTAACAACTATTTACTGAATTAGCCAAATTAGTGGCCAGCATAAATTATGAGATGCTATCAACTTGTTGATACCATCAATTTTATACTACTCCTTCTAAGGCCGATCATGGTGGCTCATGCCTGTAATCCCAGCACTTTGGGAGGCTGAGGTGGATGGAAAAAAATAATAATAAAATGTGTTATATACACATGATGGAATATTCTTCATCTTTAAGAACGAAGGAAATTCTGTGATATGTGGTAACATTGATAAAACTTGAGGGTATCATGATAAATGAAATAAGACCTTCACAGAAAGACAAATGCTGCACGGTTTCACTCATATGTGAACTCTAACAAAGTTGAACTTATAGAAGCACAGAGTGGAACAGTGGTTGCTAGAGGTTAGGGGAAAAATAAAAAAGGAGGAGTTATTAATCAGTGGGTATAAGGGACTTATTTATTCTTGAATATGAGTATAAAATCAGTGTTTAAGTGTAGAAGGCTATAAATTAATATGACACACATTTTACCCCTAGGTTCATTTTGTGATCTGTCTGTGTTCTGTAGCTCTGTGCCAGCAGATTGTACTTAGCTCATCCTTGAAACAGCGGCTACAACATCAGAGCTTAGGTTGGTGCAGAAATAGAGAGATAAGAAAAATATGTGAAGGAAAAGAGAGAAGGTAGACTGAGAATCTGAACAGATAGACATTGAGAGATAAACTATGTTTTTAAAAAACTGAATATCTGAAGAAGTGTTTTGCTTTTGAAAGCTTGGACTTTGGTGTTACACTGATCCTGGCTGTCTAGGGCAGGTGGCAGCTCCCTTCTGAAAGGTCCTCCAGGTCCAAGCTCCTCCACTGTGGTTCTCTGCCATTCCTTGCATGTATGGTTGAACCTGGGTTATCAAGACCATATCATATTAAAGCCTGAGGAAGAGGAGGTAATCATAGGGAAAACAATTTCCTTTTAAGCAAGTGAAATGAAAGTTACTTTCATACCCATGCCCCTGGTGGAAACTTAGTCACATGACCACATCTGGCTTCAACAGAGGGTGCGAAATAAAGTCTAGATGTGTCCAGTTTACACCTTGAGAATCTTATACTTGACAGAGGAGGAACAAATAGATAATGGGAGGAAGAATAAATAGATGATGGGAACAATTTAAAGCCTTTGCAAGAAACCTTTCTACTTTTAGCCTAGGCAGAGTATTCCTTTCTGTCACCACCAAGTCTCTGAACTACTCAGCTTTGTGTGCTCTCTCTGAATAACCTCCAACTCCAGGCTCTGTGGTTTTTCAGATCCTTCTCTGGTTATTCTTCACAGAAGTCTTTCTGTAGGTCAGATGACCGCCCCCCCCCCACCGCCCTTTCTTAATGCTGCCATATCACTGTAAGCTCTCTCTAGAACCTTGATACTCAAAGTATGGTCCATGGACTAGCAGCGTCAGCATTGCCTGGGAGCTTTATATAAATGCCCAGTCTCAGCCTCCCTCCCTTTCCTAGATAACTGATCAAAATATGTAGTTTAAAATGACCCCCCTGTGACTTATGCCCACATTAAAGTCTGAAAAGCATTGTTTTTAGATGATACAAATATCAGGATGCTTTATTTAAATTAAATAAAAATGTTTAATTAATTAAAGTTGGGCTGATTGATTTCCACCTCCCCCAACATGTTGAAAGTGGCACAGGAGAGTACTCACTTTTCCATTTTTCACTGAGGCATGAATGATGCTGCTCCAAATAACAACTTTATCTGTAGAAATATCTACCCTTAGTTTGGAGGAAGGTAGAGGAGGCTATTCATACCACCCAGAACTGACTAGCATCACTAGCTACACAAAGAAATAACCCACTGTACTCATCTGCTTCTAGTCTTTTTAACTGACTCCACCTGATTCTGATTATTAACCATTGCTATGATATGAATATATCCCATAAAATTCATGTGTTGGAAACTTAATCCCTAATGCAACAGTGTTGGGAGGTGGGGCTTTTTGGGAGATGTTTAGGTCATGAGGACTCTACCCCCATGAGTAGATTAATTCCATTATAAAAGGGCTTGACAAAGAAAGCTCATCCTTTTTTCCTCCGTCCATTCTCTTCTGCTGAGTGAGAACACAGTGTTCCTCTTCTCCAGAGGATGCAGCATTAAGGTACCATCTTGGAAGCAGAGAACAGCCCCTACCAGAAAGCCAAACCTGCTGATATCTACATCTTGCACTTTACAGCCTCCAGAATTGTGAGAATTAAATTTCTGTTTCTTATAAATTACCCCACAAACTACAGATTCAGTGCTGTTCCTAACAAAGGACCAACTGCATTTTTCACAGAATTACAAAAAATTATTCTAAAATTAATATGGAACAAAAGAAGAGCAAATTGCTGAAGCAGTCTTAAGCAAAAGGAACTAGAGGTATCACATTACCTGATTTCAAGCTATATTACCAGGTTACAGTAACCAAAATCACATAGTACTGGTCCAAAAACACATAGACCAATGGAACAGATTAGAGAACCCACATACCTACAAACATCTGACCTTCAATGAAGTTAATAAAAATAAGCAACTGGGAAAGAATTCCCTATTCAATAAATGGTGCTGGGATAACCGGCTAGCCATATGCAGAGAATTGAACCTGGACCCTGACCTTTCACTATATATAAAAATTAATTTGAAATGGATTAAACAGTTAAATGTTAAGACTTCAAACTATAAAAGTCCTAGAAGACAACGTAGGACATACTCTTCTTGACACTGGCCTTTGGCCAAGTCCCAAAAGCAACTGCAATGAAAACAAAAATAGACAAGTGGGACCTAATTAAATGAAAGAGCTTCTGCACAATAAAAGAAACTATCAACATAACAGACAACCTACAGAATGAGAGAAGATATTCACAAACTGCATTAAGCAAAGGCCTAATATCCAGAATCTATAGGGAACTTAAATCAACAAACAAAAAACCTAATAACCCCATTTAAAAATGGACGAAGAACATGAACAGACACTTCTCAAAAGAAGACATGCAAGTGGCTAACAAGCATATGAAAAAAATGATCCACATCACTAATCATCAGAGAAATGCAAATCAAAACCATAATAAGATGCCGTCCCATACCAGTAAGAATAGCTATTATTAAAAACTCAGAAATATAAATTTGTCCAGCTACTATGGAAAGGAGTCTGGAGATTTTAAAAAGAAAACAGAGCTACCATTTGATCCATCAATCCTATTACTGGGTATATACCCAAAGGAATATAAATCGGTCTACCATAAAGACACATACATGACAGTACTATTCACAATAGCAAAGACATGGAATCAACCAGTGGATTGGATAAAGAAAAGTGGTATATCGCATTAGAGAAATGCAAATCAAAACCACAGGAGATACCATCTCATGCCAGTTAGAATAGCGATCATTAAAAAATCTGGAGACAACAGATGCTGGTGAGGATGTGGAGAAAAAGGAACACTTTTACACTGTTGGTGGGAGTGTAAATTAGTTCAACCATTGGGCAAGACAGTGTGGCAATTCCTCAAGGATCTAGAAATAGAAATTCCATTTGACCCAGCAATCCCATTACTGGGTATATACCCAAAGGATTATAAATCATTCTATTATAAAGACACATGCACATGTATGTTCATTGTGGCACTGTTTACGATAGCAAAGACCTGGAACCAACCCAAATGCCCATAAATAATAGACTGGATAAAGAAAATGTGACACATATACACCATGGAATACTATGCAGCAAAAAATGACGAGTTCTTGTCCTTTGTAGAGATATGGATGAATCTGGAAACCATCATTCTCAGCAAACTGACACAAGAACAGAAAACCAAACACCGCATGTTTTCACACATAGGTGGGTGATGAACTATAAGAACTTGGGCACAGGGAAGGGAACAACACTCACAGGGCTAGGTGAGGGGGTGGAGGGGAGGTGCGGAGGGGATAACACCAGGAGAAATGCCTGATGTAGGTGACAGGCTGGGGGGGATGGAGACAGCAAACCACCATGGCATGTATGTACCTATGCAACAAGGCTGTGCACATGTACCCCAGAGTCCAAAGTGGGGAGGAGGAGGAGGAGGAGGAGTGGGAGGAGGAGGAGGAAGAAAGAAAGAAAGAAAGAAAGAAGGAAGGAAGGAAGGAAGGAAAGAAAGAAAGAAGGAAGGAAGGAAATCTGTTACATATACACCATGGAATACTATGTAGCCATTAAAAAGAATGAAATCGTGTTCTTTGCAGCAACATGGATGGAGCTGGAGGCCATAATCCTAAGCAAATTATTGCAGGAACAGAAAACCAAATACCATATGTTCTCAATTATAACTGGTAGCTAAGCATTGAGCACATAGAGATGTAAATATGGGGACAATAGACACTGGAGATTACTTGACAGTGAAGATGGGGGTGGGTTACAAAACTACCTTTTGGGCACCACGCTCACTACCAGAGTGATAGGATCCATACTCCAAACCTCTGTGTCATGCAATATTTTCATTGAACAAATCTGCACATGTACCCCCATATCTAAATAAAAGTCAAAAAATACCACAATAAAAAATAAAAAGTAATACAAATGAGAAAATGAAGAGAAAGTTTCATAGAGTAAACATTGTGGCTACAGAAAAAGCACATTCAGTCATGCTGGTGTGGGGAGTTGGAGTGGTGGTCAGATGAAGCTTTGTAACTGGGGTGGCCATAGAATTTATTGTCCAAACCGACACACTTTAGGGAGCTAAAGGGGGCAGTATTTGTAATTACACTGACACAACAGGCATAAGTAGCTCTTTTGTGCAACCATATGATCTCCCAGGAAGTATCCACCTGAAAGAGATCCAAATGAAACAGTTCTGAAGTCAAAGGGAAAATGCTATAGGGCTTTGTTGAAGGTGATATAGAGTAGTAGTTAAGGAGATGGACTCTGGAGTCAGAGTTAGATTTCCAGCATTGTCATTACTTGTTGTGCGATCTTAGACAAATTATTTAATGACTGTCTGCCTCAGTAAGGAAAGGAGAAACAGTACCTATAGTTAAGGGTTGTTGTCAGGACTTAATGAAGAAAATATATGGAAAGCATTCATAGGAGTGACCAGCTGATAGTAAGTACATATATGTATATTCAATTGTTATTATTGGTGTTGTCAGTAACATAAAGATGAAAAGATAAGAAGAGAAAAGGGCAAAGATCTGCCAGGTAAAGAACCAGATATCTATATGTAATTAGAGGCTACCAATGACATGAAACTAATTTGCCTAATTCTTGGCAAACTAATTTGCCAGGAACTAATTTGCCCAATTCTTTTTATTGACTGCACAGCAATTCATAGAATACATGTATTGTATCAGTTGGAATTTCCTTCAAAGTACTGCATAAGAAACAATCCAAAATCTCAGTGGCTTATATCAACAGATATTTATCACTCAAAAGTCTGCAGGTTGAAAGGGAAGTCTGGGTCAAGTTCAGGTCTGCTCTCATTCTGTATTTCTTATTCTGTGACCTAGTGTAAAGGGTCACAGCTGCATGGGCTGAGCTTTTCTCATGATGAAATTCACAGCTCAAGAAAGCAAATGACCAAACTCTTCTAAGCTTTGATTGCAAGGAGTATTTGGTATGATTGTTCACAAGTGCTGCTAAAGCAAGTCCATTGTCAATGGGATGGAGACTTCTGCCTGCAGGAAGCCATGGCAAGGACTTGTAGTAGATAATACTATCTACCTAACTACCAAACACAATTAACCAGGCTCCCATTAGTATATATGAAGATTCTAATTTTCACTATCAGAAACAATTGTGTACTGAACATAAAATGTGTATGCATATTCTTATATATAATGTATATTCATTCATTGTATATATTCATTCTATGAGATGAATTCTAGAAGAAGGGCATCATCTAAATAAATATTTTTTTATAGAATTGCCCAATTGCTTTTTAAAACATTGTATTCATTTCCTCTTCTGCCCATCTCTCCATCCTAAGAAAGTTCTTTAATGGGACTGGAGAAATTCTTAGAAGAGGCCACAGTGCTAAGAGATGGGATTCTTCAGATGGTAAAGGATAAAGGGGATCAGTATTGGGACTGCCACCTAGAGGTGGGCCCTGGAAGCAGAAAACATAAAGGAAGCAGTGGGGTATAGAAGGAAAATACTGGGATGTAAAATATTTTCTGCCAAGTGTGAAGAACCAGAGTTAACTAATCAAAAGTTGGTATTAATCCTTTGTTATTATCATTTATAAGTGTCAGGGCTCCCTTTACCTTGGAAGAATTTATTCTCCTGATGCAACAAAAATTTAGGGAATGTGGCTTCTCAAGTCTACTTCAGTGGTATGAATTTTGACTAAGACTTATATATAGGCTATATGAAATCCTATTATGTTACACAATATTGCCACAATGTTAGCTCCTTCTCCACTCAGTGTCAGAACCACTTGTATCCTATAAGAGAAACTTTATCCAGACAGTTAAAACTTTATCCAGACTGGGCTAAATTAGTCAGCACTTGCAACTCTGACCCACGTTTGGGAGGCCCCTCTCACATTTTCCATTTGATCCTTCACCCATGAGACTGAAGAATCAACATTTTATTTATTTTAGGTTCAGGGGATACATGTGCAGGCTTGTCACATGGGTAAATCGCATGTCATGAGGGTTTGATGTGCAGATTATTTCATCCCTGAGGTGATGTGCATAGTAAGTAGCCAATAGGTAGTTTTTCAATCCTCACCCACCTTCCACACTTCAACCTCAAGTTTGCCCTGGTGTCTATTTTTTCCTTCTCTGTGTTCCTGTGTATTCAATGTTTAGCTCCCACTTATAAGTGAGAACATGCTGTATTTGGTTTTCTTTTCCTGCATTAATTTGCTTAGGATAACAGTCTCCGGCTGCATCCATGTTGCTGCAAAGGACATGATTTCATTCTTTTTAATGCCTACATAGTATTCCATAATGGATATGTACCACATTTTCTTTACCCATCCACTGTCGATAGACATTTAGGTTGATTTTATGTCTTTGCTATTGCGAATAGTTCTGTGATGAACATACATGGTCATGTGTCTTTATGGTAGAGTGATTTCTATTCCTTTGGGTATGTACTCAATAATATGATTGCTGGGTTGAATGGTACTTCTGTTTTAAGTTCTTTGAGAAATTACCACACCACTTTCCACCATGGCTGAACTAATTTATATTCCCACCAGCATTATATAAGCATTTCTTTTTCTCTACAACTTCACCAGAATTGGTTTTTTTGACTTTTATTTATTTATATATATACTTCTTTGAGATGAAGTGTTGCTCTGTCACCCAGGCTAGAATGCAGTGGCATGATCTTGGCTCACTGCAACCTCTGCCTCCCAGGTTCAAGCGATTCTCCTGCCTCAGCCTCCTGAGTAGCTGGGATTACAGGAGCCTGCCACCATGCCCGGCTAATTTTTGTATTTTTAGTAGAAACTGGGTTTCCCCATGTTGGCCAGGCTGGTCTCGGAACTCCTGACCTCAGATGATCCACCTGCCTCAGCCTCCCAAAGTGCTAGGATTACAGGCATGAGCTACTGCACCTGGCCATTTTTTGACTTTTAAATGACAGCCCTTCTGACTGGTGTGATACGGTATCTCACTGTGGCTTTGATTTGCATTTCTCTGATGATTAGTGGTGATGAGTTCTTTTCCATATGTTTGCTGGTTGCTTGTATTTCTTCTTTTGAGATGTGTCTGTTCATGTCTTTTGCCTATTTTTAAATGTACCTGTTTTTTGCTTGTTGAATTGTTTCAGCACTTTATGGATTCTGGATATTAGACCTGTGTCAGATGCATCGTTTGTGAATTTTTTCTCCCGTTCTATAGATAGTCTGTTTACTCTGTTTCTCTTGCTGTGCATAGGTCTTTAGTTTCATTAGGTCCTAATAGTAAATTTCTGTTTTTATTGCAATTGCTTTTGAGGACTTAGTCATAAATTATTTCCCAAGTCCCATGTCCAGGATGGTGTTTCTGAAGTTTTTTTCTAGGGTTCTTATAGTTGGAGGTATTATATTTAAATCTTTAATCTATCTTGAGTTAATTTTTGTATATGAGGAAAAGTAGAAATCCAGTTTTGGTCTTCTGCCTATGGCTAGCCAGCTATCCCAGCATCATTTATTGAATAGAAAGCTTTTCCCCATTGCCTGTTATTATTCTGAGTTCTCTATTCTGTTCCAATGCTCTGTGGAACAGAAGCATTGGTACCAGGACCATGCTGTTTTGGTTGTTGTAGCCTTGTAGTATAGTTTCAAGTTGGGCAGTGTGATGCTTCTGGCTTTGTTCTTGTTGCTTAGGATTGCTTTGGCTATTTGGGCTCTTTTTTCATTCCATATGAATTTTAGATTAGATTTTTCTAATTATGTGAAAAATGTCATTGGTAGTTTAACAGGAATAGCAATGAATCTATAAATTTCTTTGGGCAGTATGGCCTTTTAACAATATTGAAGAATCAACATTTTAACAGACTCTTGGCACTTGAACCTGTTCTTCATGCCCAGCATTGATTGGTCAGAAGACAAACCAATGTGAACCTATTATTAGACCAGTTCCACATATCAACTACAGAAGAGATTAGGAACATACTGAGGCAAAAGGAGTTTAATTTATCCCTGAGTAGTGCAGGTAAAGCAGATTAAGAAAAATGCAAATTGGCGAGCATGATAGTGCCTCATTCTGGAGCATCTATAACTTCTGACCCCAAAGAATAGACATTATCATGTTCCTCTTCTTATATTGGAATAGTTACCCCATTTCACATGACTTCTCTAAACTTATAGAAAATAAAAGCACCAATATTGCTCTCCTAGTTTTCCTGGCAGCTACAGGATGTGTTGGCGACCAAATTCTTGACCAGTCAGATGCACCACCTTATTTTGAATGTAGACATAGTAGTGAAAAGAATAAAAAATGGACAGTTCTTTCTGGAGGTGGTAATAACAAGTTTATAGACCTCCAAGAACTATGCCCAGTGACTACTGCTGGTAGTGTAGGAGGAGGTACAAGCTGCAGTGAATAGAGTTTGGTGGCTACAGTGGTTTCCTCATCAGACTAGTTCTGACATATGATTTTCACTGCGGTTCTAATGATACTACCTTTATTATTCTTGTCTGTTTTTCTTGAGTCTAGTTCCCTAGGCTTGGAAATGCATGCGCTCCACACATCTTTTCAAGAAACTCATTTCCTCCATGCATAAGCCAGAATCAGTTTCTATTGCCTACATCTAAGAACTCTGAGAGTTACAACCCTAGTGCTTAATTGCAGAAAACACTGTCAATTATAGTTAAAGAAATGTTACTGTTTTACACTAAGTATATGGTGGTTTCTTTTTGTTTTATGTACTTTGTATTTAATAGATTTCTCTGGGCAATATCCAATGAGAAGATATATGATATATACCTAATTTAGATATTTCTGGAAAGTTCTAAAGAAAGCAGATCTGTGAGGCACAACATTATTTCTCCAGAATCATAGGTAAAACTCTGAACTGTGTTTTGGGGTTTTATCTAAAGAAAAGAGTCTGTATTCTGCTCATCCATTTCATGAAGGCTCCCTTGACATCCCCATTCCTCAGGCTATAGATGAAGGGGTTCAGCATGGGAGTCACCACTGTGTACATGAGTGTTACGATGCGACCCTTGGTCACTGAATAACCGGAAAGGGGCCGGAAGTAGACCCAACTGAGGGTGCCATAGAAGATGGCCACCACAGTGAGGTGGGAGCCGCAGGTAGAAAAGGCTTTCCACTTGTCCTTGGCTGAGGGCATCCGGAGGACCACCAAAATGATGCAGGCATAGGAGGCAGTAATGAAAGCCAGAGCTCCACTGACAACAACAACACCTTCTGTGTGAATCATCAGGGTGTTGAGGTAGGTGCTGGTGCAGGAGAGCTTCATCAGAGCATAGAGGTCACAGAAGAAGTGGGGGATTCTGTTATCTGCACAGAAGATCAGTCGGCCCATGAGAAAGGTGTGCAGCAGGGCATGAAGGTGGGAGAGGGCATGGCACATGACCACCATTTTCACACACAGCATTCTAGTCAGGATCATAGGGTAGTGGAAAGGGTGGCAGATGGCGATGTACCTGTCATAGGCCATCATGGCCAGGATGAAGTTTTCCATGGCTGCAAAGCAAATGAAGAAATAAGTCTGGGCTAAGCAGCCTGTGTAGGAAATTACCTTTGTAGGGGAGAAAATATTCTGCAGCATCTTGGGGACCGTGGCAGAGGTGAAGCAGATGTCTGTGAAGGCCAAGTTACTGAGGAAGATGTACATGGGGATGTGGAGGCGTGGAGCAGAGAGAATCAGTGTGATGATGGACAAGTTGCCAGAAATGTTGATTGTGTACATGAGTAGAAAAAGAAGGAAGAGTGGGATTTGCTCTTCTGGGTGGCTGGAAATGCCCAAGAGAACAAAATGGGACACACTGGTCCAGTTGCTACTGTCCATCTGTTGACATAAGAACAAAAAGAATTATTTCTCTAGACTTGGACATATGAGCAGGCTGTTTAGTCACTGTTGTGTCTCAGTAGCGCTGATAAAGGGATTAAGTGCTTGTTACTTTTCCAAAATAATAGGATTTTTCATTAACATCATCATTATTAAAAGTACTGGTAAAAAATGCAATTACTTTTGCACCAACCTAATATCACTGTAGCTAACATTTACAGAACATTTACCTTAAACCGGGGACTTTTCTGTATTATCACATTTGAATCAATGACTCTATGAGGCCATAATCAATGACTCTATGAGCATTACTACTGCTACTATTATTATTATTATTTCACTGTTACAAATTGGAAAATTTAAGTAAATAAAGAGCAAAATATGAATTTAAGTCACATTTATCTGGTGTCAAAGGTTATACTATTAGCCACTATATAACATAACTCCCCAGATTAAAACTAAGCCATCTTATTCATGGTAATAAGATCAGTTGATGAGCTGTATAACCAAGGAATCTGCCTGCTGAAAGGGTAGTCAAAGGTCATTTTCACTTTGGGGGACACATACTCTTGCTGATACTCAGAGACTTCTCAGTACATAGATAATGGTTTTAGGAAAATAATTTTTTACATCATCAGTTTCCACATTTCTCTTTTCTAAAGTCTTCTCAGCTTTAAGATATCACCTATGCATAATCTTGTCTCCCATGTAACAAATACAAACTAAATGGTAATATAATTGATGTTGATTTTGACTTATTTTAGTAATAAGTAATACTCATTTCTAGATATATGAACTAAAAAAAGGCCTACTAGATGCCTTTATTAAAATCTTACTATTTAGATATAACAATTATTTTCAGTTTGTGATTATTACCATGTAAAATTACCATTTTTGTAGATCAAAATAGGTGAACATTGGCAACTTAATATAATTAAAACTAACAACTACATAGTTTTGGTCAGTTTTTTGCTAGTAATAATTGTGATAATAACTCAATGTAGATGATTTTTCATAATTATTTTAATACAAACTTTCATGGCCATAAGAAATTTTTAAAAACTTTTATTTTTTACTGTGAAAAGTAATACAGGTGATTATAAGAGACTTTTTGTGAAAAGTCATATAGGTGATTATAAGAGACTTTCCAGCATAAAAATGTATTACAACAGGATAAAATTCGTATAGGAGAAGAATGGAAATGCATGTTTAAATGGAGAAGAAATGATGTAAAATGTACAACTTTTAAGGATGACTTTGTTCTTGCATTTTAAAAATAAATGATGTGATTATCAAATCATTCTGTGTTTAGATGCCACTGGATGCATTTAAGAAATAATGTAAAGTTTTGTTTTAAAGGTACAATACTCCCTGTATTATATACTTAGAGCTATTTGAACATCAAGTGAATAATTTTATATGCCAGTTTTTAAAAGTGCATGGGTCTTAATTAAAGCATATATGAGCACAAACTATAAACCCATTGAAAACTATAAACCCATTGATTAAGAACTTGACCCAACTTCTCAATCAATGTTCAATCTCTTTTTATAGGATCCTGGGGAAATGAACATTCTTTCTCCTCTTGAATGCTTTTAGTGGCAGGAAGCTCTAGTTGTCAGAATTTTTTTTTTTACAGGAGAAGCTAAAGTATGATTGCCTCTCATTTCTGTCTTGCAGAATGAGGTTGGTCCTATAGGATCTCACACTACAAGCCTGTTATTCTTCGCCATGAAAGCCCTTGAGAAGTCTAAACGTGTAGCACTGTGCAGTGGTTAAAAGCCCTGCCTTCATTTTCTCATCTGTCAAATGGGGATTTTAATAGTTTATTACACTTGAAGTTGTTACAAGGATTAAATGAGAGTACCTGGCCCCTGGAAAGTATTCAGTAAATACTGGCAATTTTTTCTTTCATTTTTTTTCAGTCTTGTTAAACATAGAGTCTCCAGGTTTTTCTACCATCCAGGTCTCTCTACTGTGAAGCTGTTCACTTTGTCTCTGTCCTTAAAATGTCATTTCCATAACTAAGCAATATTCAGTGAATCTGGTTTTTCATCACAGGCTAGTCATAATTATTTTGGTCATAAATAATAATCTTTTGAGGTGGGGATCAGAGTTGGCAGTCCACAAATAAAATGTGTTTATAGCTATAAGAATTCTTTTTTTTCTTTTGAGATGGAGTTTCACTGTTATTGACCAGGCTGGAGTGCAATGGTGCGATCCCGGCTCACCGCAACCTCCACCTCTCAGGTTCAAGTGATTCTCCTGCCTCAGCCTCCCAAGTAGCTTAGATTACAGGCATGTGCCACCATGCCCAACTAATTTTTTTGTTTCTTTTTGGTTTTTGATTTTTGTTTTTTTTTTTTAGTGGAGATGAGATTTCTCCATGTTGGTCAGGCTGGTCTTGAACTCCCAACCTCAAGTGATCTGCCCACCTCAGTCTCCCAAAGTGCTGGAATTACAGGTGTGAGCCACCACGCCTGGCTAGCTATAAGAATTCTTAAACTTTGCAATTTGTTTGTTGGGAGGAAAAAGTGCCAGCAGTTAAGAACTGTTTCTGTGTAAGGCACTTTTACACGTATCTCAGACAATCCTTATAGCAATCCCAGTATGTGTCTACCTGTGTGTCTTAGTCACAATCACTTGTCCTATTCCATATACAAGAATACCAAGGCTAAAGGAAGTGAAGTGATTCGCTCAGTATAACTTAGTAGTAAATGGTGGCTGGACTTCACCCTTATGTCTGGATACCTCTAGTGCTCATACATGCCTGACTGCCCATTTCCCTTCTTCACAGAATACATTTTATTTATCACCCCTGGTCTGTCTGCTTTCATGCCTCAAGTTAAGGGATGCCACCATGCTACAACTCAAGAGAACAAACAGTAGGTTTTCAAACTATAAAAATGTGGCAATTCATAATATGATATTGAATATCCTGAATTGATTTCAATGTGGCATGATGATCAATGTGAAATAAAAGTGCACGTTTACTGAGCACTTGCTATATACTAGGAATTATTCCAAAAGCTCTCTATATGTTTTTCATGTGATCACAGCAATTCAATGATATAGGTATTAGCTCCACTTTGTAAATGAGGAAATTGAAGCTTGGAGGGGTCCTTTGGCATGCTCAAGGTCACAGATTTAGTAAGTGGTAGATTCAGCTCTGTCTGACTTCACAGCCTACACTCTCAACCATGGGGCTGAGCTACTTCTTGTTTTCTCTTGCTATTCTAGTTTCTATTTTCCTCTTTGTTTCCTTCTTTTCTACTGTGCTATCCCGTACATTGGACAATGAGAAGTGCCTATCATATTTGTTCTAGTTTAATTCTCATAAAACTAAGATCCGTATCGAGATCATGAAACCGAGGACCAGAGAGATGAATTAGCTTTCTCAAGGTCAAAGAGAGTAGAGTTGGACCCAGGTTGATCATCATTCTGTCTAACGCAGAAGCAGTGCTCTTCCTCTCCTACCTCACCGGTCTAACACCCACGTTCCATTCCTTCCCTGTGCTGGTTTTCTCTTATCAGTGTGGCATTGTAATCGGATTCTTCAAATGAAGATTCACATCTAGCCTGCAGGGCTGGGCATCAGGTGGCCCTGAGTTTATGGTTTAGGAAACATGAGATTTATCTTTCTTTTCAGATCTTGGGAAAGGCCTAAGAGTGGACTAAGCTGTACTTGACAGTGGCCTGCGCCCAGATGCTACCTGGGCAATGTCCACGTAGCTTCTGTGACACAGTTACCCTAGAGGCTAGAGAGAGTCCCAGAAGTGGATGGCGGGGAGCTGCCTGGAACCTTAGAGTCTTCCTTGTCTCCCTCGTGGCTAGCAGAAATTATCCTGACTGACCTACAGTGCAGCATATCAGTCAGCTCCTTATGTAAAAGGAGAGGAGTGTGGTGCAGACAGGGAGGTAGGAGACTAAGAATGGGGAACTCATAGAGGAGAACATTACTTTATAAAAGGATGTGGATTTAAAAATGAAACAGCAATGTGATGTGTAGGAATTGATCTTGACCCAGGACATTTCCATTTTCTACCTGGGTTTTGGTCCTGGGTCTGCCATAAAAATGTTCTGAAACATTGGGAAAATCACTTCTTTTCTCGAGAGCCTCAGTTTCTTCATCTGGGGAATGGGAAGAATATTAACAGCTTTCAATGCAGAAGCTTGATATAAAAGAATATCAGAAGAGACTATAGACATGAAAGCCCCTTAAAAGTCCCATGAAACAGTGAGAAGTTGTTTATTTTAAATTTCCATGGGAACCTGGGTTTCCTATCACAGAATAGCTTTCTATAACTGCTAGCAATCAGATCCATAAACTACCCTTTGTAAATTGAGGAGGCACTGGGATAATATGACTTAATAAAGTCTCTGAGTTTCTCTGATGCTTAATTCCCAGAGTGGGAAGAAAAGTCTGGGTCAGTTGCTAAGAGACAACACAGTGAACAATCATATCCAGCGGGTGATTTCTGGGTCAGCTAACTCTGATTATTCATAATACCCCCCTGATGGATTGAGAACCTCTGCAATCTATTAGCTATTTTCTTTGACTCAGGGAAAATTTCTCCAAAAGACATTACTCTTCACTGTGTATTAGATTGGTGCAAAAGTAATTGTGTTTTTTTGCCATTGAAAGAAATGGCAAAATATGCAATTACTTTTGCACCAATCTATAAATCGTTCATACTCTTTTGTAGATAGATTTTGATCAGGGGAAATGAGACAGTCCATAAAAACACAGCATGTCTGAGGATGGTGTGAGGAGGAGGCATGACGAGGAGAAAAAAAAGACAAGATTAGGAGGTCAAAGACAAACTTCACAGTACTCACAGTATTGTGCAGAGGATCAGTTTCGAGAATGATGGTCTTCTCTCCAGAAGTCACTGAAAGCCTGTATAGGAATTGTCTGAGGTGTCCAGAAACTTCTGTGCTTTGGTGTGCAGGCCCCTAAGTGCAGATCTTTACCTTTCAGCTGTCATGGCCCTGGCTCTCCCATCCCGCCTCAGGCAGCATCTGTCATCATGTCTTGTTTTGACAGCAGCATGGAGCTGACCACTCAGGGAAGATGGAGGAGGTTTCCAAGCACAGACGAAAGAAAGGCATCAGGGAGGGGCTGTAGGGGTAGAGCTGCCGGACTCCTAGTGGTGCTTCTGCTCGTCAGGGGCAGGAGGACCTGTCTGGGGATGGTGCTGGGAGCTGATGTTTTATCACATGCTTCTGCATGGATTCCATGGTTCTCACTAGCATGGAGTCCCAAATGTGTCACTGTCCAACCTTGACAATTTCTCTAGGGAGTGAGGCCCATGAGACAGTTCTCTGGATGTCAGTATTAGTGACTGTGGCTTGGCAGCTCAGCTGATCCCAGGAGAGCAGCCAGGGGCTGGGCGATCAGTCTCGACATGGGGTTGACTACATGTGCTCCAAAATTTGGCTTTGAGAAGGAAGCCCATAGAAACTTATATATGGTCAAGGCAGGGAGGGGCTGTCTCTCTACCCTGAGTTATTTCTTAGAGATGCAGCATCTTTTCTTTTTAGTGGTACATACTTATATTTTTTAAAAATTAGAAGTAAAACATATGTTGAATGGAAAGTGAGAGTGTTTCTCACCACTCCCTGCCCCTGATTCCTCTCTAGGGGTAATTGCTATTAATGTGACATGTACGCATTTAGACAATTTCTATGCACATATGCACATGGATATATAAAATGTTGTTTTTATAAAAATGGGATCATTTGTTCTGGAGCTTTCTTTGCTTCTCTCAGCAATATATCATGGACCTTCTACGGCACTCTGACATCATTATTTTTAAGGCATTTCAGAGGATATTACATGTGCCACAATTTATAAACACTTCCACATTTCCCCCTCATGCCACCTACTTATCTTCTTCATTCTGACTATACAAAGACGATGCTGCAATAGATGTTCTTTTACAAGCATTTTTTTTGTCATCAGAATGGCCTCTAACATCCATCTTTTTATGAACCTTCTGTTCTTAACCACTTGGATATTCTCTAGGAAGACTGAAGATTTCTCTACAACCTCCCTCTCCTCTGAGCCCTCTCCAGAATTGCCCTTTGTGGTCCATTCACAGAAGTGTATGGTTTCTCCAGCATGCACTTCAAAACTCTTACAGCCTCTACCCATTACCCAGTTCCAAAGTTGCTTCCACACTAGGTATTTTTTATAGCAGCATCAATCCTGGGTAACAGGTTTGTTATAGAAGTTGGTTTGGGCTGCTGTAACAAAATACCATGAACTGCATAGCTTATAAACAACAGAAATATATTCCTCATAGTTCTGGAGGCTGGAAAGTCCAAGATCAAGGTGCTGGCAGGTTCTGTGCCTGATGAAAGCTGCTTTCTGATTCCTGGATGGTGCCTTCTCACCATGTCCTTACATGGTGGAAGGCTCAAGGCAGCTCTCTGGGGTCTCTTTAATAACAGCACTAAACCATTCATGAGGGCACTGTCCTCATTGTCTAATCACCTCCCGAAGGCCCTACTTTCTAAAACCATCACATTGGTGATTAGTTTTTGACAGGGGAGACATAAACATTCAGAACATAGCAACGAGGAAGTGAGGCTTCATCTGAGATCTGAAGAATGAGTGGAAATTAGGAAGAAGATAAAGAAACAAATATTTCAGGCAGAAGGAACCCATGTGGAAGCCCTGAGGCCAGCAGGAACTTGACGTATTTATGGAAAGAGGGCAGCAGGGTTAAATAGCACAAGAGAAAAAATGTCAGTGTTGTGAGGTGAAGATGCAGAGTCTGGATCATCCAGGGCCTTGTCAGTCATACAAACATGCTTGCTCTCTATTCTTGAAGCAATGGGGAAAACCTCTGAAGGGTTGTAAATAACAGTATAGAACATAAAGATCTGCATTTTAAATAAATTCTCTTGGTTTCTATGTGAAGAATAATTATATATATATATATATAATTGCACTTTAGGTTCTGGGGTACATGTGCAGAACATGCAGGATTGTTGCATAGGTACATACATGGCAATATGGTTTGCTGCCTCCATCCCCTTGTCACCTATATCTGGCATTTCTCCCCATGTTATCCCTCCCCAACCTCCCTACTCCCTGCTGTCCCTCCCCTAATCCCCCCAACAGACCCAGTGTGTGATGCTCCCCTCCGTGTCCATGTGTTCTCATTGTTCAACACCCACCTATGAGTGAGAACATGCAGTGTTTGATTTTGTGTTCTTGTGTCAGTTTGCTGAGAATGATGGTTTCCAGATTCATCCATGTCCCTACAAAGGACATGAACTCATTGTTTTTAATGGCTGCATACTATTCCATGATGTATATGTGCCACATTTTCCTTGTCCAGTGAAGAATAATTTGAAAGACTGAGGGAGGCAGAGAAAGCTGAGGGAAAGGGAACAGTTAGGAAGTGATTGTGGTTATCCAGGAAAGAGTTGATGGTGGTTAGAACATCAGTAGATAGAGAGAAATGAGCAGATTCAAGAGAAGTTCTGGCGGGAGACTTGATAATAGCTGGTGATGGAGAGGACAGAAGAAATGGAAGAGACAGGAGAGTCGAGGATAACACCTAGAGTTCAGGTTGTCATAAGGGCAGAAAGATGTTCCCCTCCTTTGGTCTGCACTTGTATTTATGAAGTCAAAGATCATGTTTACTTTTTCAACAGGGGTCAATGAGCTGAGGCCATGAAAGATCCAGTGTTGACTCACACATGCTGCTGTCATACTGCCATTTTCCCTGTCTCTTTCCAATGATGTATATATAAAGCCATTTTGCAGGCCAGTGTAGAATTTTACACATCTCCATGTTGCATTTTCTGACAGAATTGATCCATCATTCCAACCTTAAGAAAAAATTTTTAAAACTTGATTCTTTCAGCCAATATATCCAATTCTTTTCTCAGTTTCATGTTATCTAAAAGTCTTATCAAAATCTTATTTATTCTATTCCAATCCGCTGATGAAAGTGGATAAAACATGATAGAAGGTTAAGTATTTGGCAATGCTATTAGAATCTGTTGAGAAATACTAAAAATATAACATAAGCTGATGTTAAAGAATGAAATTTAAAACTAAAATTAGTTTCAAATTAAAAAAAAAATTGAACTTAGAAAATTTCTACTCTCTCTCTCTTTATTCTTTTCTGTAGTTTCTCAAAGCAAAATAACTCGGAATGGTTAGAATTTTTCTCATTGTTTTCTATTGTTCCTTTCATCTCCCCTATTAATTGCTTTACAGTTTTCTGTTCTTTTTAATGGTCAGTCTGTTAGGAATAAGCCCTGCTGATAAATGAAACTCTGATAATTTTGTGTTTTCATACATTGTTTTCCAGAGACTGGGTAGTCCAGGATCAAGACACTGGTAAATCTTGTGTCTGGTGAAGACTCACTTCCTGGCTTATAGTTAGCTCCTTTCTCATTGTATCCTTACATGGCCGAGAGAGATCATCTCTCTCTCATGTCTCTTCTTATAAGGTCACTAATTTCACTCAAAAGGTCTCCACTCTCATGACCTAATTACCTCCCAAGAGCCCCACATCTAAATACCATTATTACATTGGTGATTAGGCTTCAACATAAGAACTTTGGGAAGACACAAACATTCAGTCCATAGCACCTGATACAGTCCTTACATGAAACCTCTATATTTTTATTGGGTAGAATAATGTAAAACATAAACCCTAAGGCCATGTGTTAGGCAAGTCATTAAGCCTTTAGTTTCCTTGATTTCTCCACACGTAAAATTTGAGCGACACTAAGAAGGTTGAGAATCTAGGTGAAAATGCCAATATTCTGGAGAATTCTGGTCTGACAGAGACTTAATAGGGTTGGCCTCCTGCTCCCACTCTTCCCCAACTCAATATATTTTTCCCTTAAATAATTAATACTGCTGGGCACTGTCACATGCACCTGTAGTTTTAGCTACTGGAGAGGCTGAGGCAGGAGTTTGAATCTGGCCAGGGCAATATGGTGAGACCCGTCTCTAACATATATAAAAACGAGCTAATACCATCTGCTGTTTTTTTTTTTAATTGCATTTTAGGTTTTGGGGTACATGTGAAAAACATGCAAGGTTGTTGCATAGGTGCATACGTGGCAGTGTGATTTGCTGCCTTCCTCCCCTTCACCTATATCTGGCATTTCTCCCCATGCTATCCCTCCCCAACTCCCCACCCCCCGCTGTCCCCCCACTCCCCCCAAACAGACCCCAGTGTATAGTGCTCCCCTCCCTGTGTCCATGTGTTCCCATTGTTCAACACCCATCTATGAGTGAGAACATGCGATGTTTGATTTTGTGTTCTTGTGTCAGTTTGCTGAGAATGATGGTTTCCAGGTTCATCCATGTCCCTACAAAGGACACGAACTCATCGTTCTTGATGGATGCATAATATTCCATGGTGTATATGTGCCACATTTTTCCTGTCCAGTCTATCATCGATGGGCATTTGGGTTGGTTCCAGGTCTTTGCTATTGTAAACTGTGCTGCAATGAACATTCGTGTGCATGTGTCCTTATAGTAGAACGATTTATAATCCTTTGGCTATATGCCCAGTAATGGGATTGCTGGGTCAAATGGAATTTTTATTTCTAGGTCCTTGAGGAATCGCCACACTGTCTTCCACAATGGTTGAACTAATTTACACTCCCACCAACAGTGTAAAAGTGTTCCTATTTCTCCACATCCTCTCCAGCATCTGTTGTCTCCAGATTTTTTAATGATCGCCATTCTAACTGGCGTTAGATGGTATCTCAATGTAGTTTTGATTTGCATTTCTCTAATGACCAGTGATGATGAGCATTTTTTCATATGCTTGTTGGCCTCATGTATGTCTTCTTTTGTAAAGTATCTGTTCATATCCTTCGCCCATTTTTGAATGGACTTGTTTGTTTTTTTCTTGTAAATCTGTTTTAGCTCATTGTAAATTCTGGATATCAGCCCTTTGTCAGATGGGTAGGCTGCAAAAATTTTTTCCCATTCTGTTGGTTGCCGATTCACTCTATTGACTGTTTCTTTCGCCGTGCAGAAGCTGTGGAGTTTGATTAGGTCCCATTTGTCTATTTTGGCTTTTGTTGCCAATGCTTTTGGTGTTTTGGTCATAAAGTCCTTGCCTACGCCTATGTCCTGAATGGTTTTGCCTAGGTTTCCTTCTAGGGTTTTTATGGTGTTCAGTCTTATGTTTAAGTCTTTAATCCATCTGGAGTCAATTTTAGTATAAGGTGTCAGGAAGGGGTCCAGTTTCTGCTTTCCGCATATGGTTAGCCAGTTTTCCCAACACCACTTATTGAACAGGGAATCCTTTCCCCATTGCTTGTTTTTATCAGGCCCATACTGCCCAAAGTAATTTACAGATTCAACGCTATCCCCATCAAGCTACCAATGACCTTCTTCACAGAACTGGAAAAAACCACCTTAAACTTCATATGGAACCAAAAGAGAGCCCATATAGCCAAGTCAATTCTAAGCAAAAAGAACAAAGCAGGAGGCATCACACTACTGGACATCAAACTATACTACAAGGCCACAGTAATCAAAACAGCATGGTACTGGTACCAAAACAGAGATATAGACCAATGGAACAGAACAGAAGCGTCAGAGGCAACACAACATATCTACAACCATCCGATCTTTGACCATCTGCTCTTTTATAGCAGATCTTTTGAGCTTCCCCTGGCTCTGCTCTCTCCTGTTGCTTCCCTAGCTATCAGGGTCCTTATGCACTCTTCTCTTCACTTTGATATTTGCCTTCCTTTGTCCTTATCTCTCATGGAGAGTCTGTTTTCACCTTTTTTTTAATGGTGACAGTTCAAAGTTTAAATCTTTAACGTTAATTACTCCACTTTGAGTCTAATGTTTATAGATGGATGGAACATTTGCTGTTTAATTTGTGAATTCAAAATTGGATCCATCAACTTTTTCCTCAACCTCAATAAACCTAGTGCCCCTCTCACCACTCAAAACATAAACAAAAAACATACCATTGATCTTAGTGGTGGTGTAATAAATTCCTGAATACCAAGCAATATAAAGTTTCTGAACACAATGGCATAGGAACCCCTTTTGCCCCTGCCCTTTTTATCACGTGGGCTTCCATGGTGACTGACATTGGAAAAACAAAAAATATGCCAGAGCTGATTCCTTCAGTGTTCTGCTCATACTCCCTCATGAATCACCATTGTGGTGCACCTAATGGCCCTACTCTAATTTTCCAGCATTTGCATCTCTTCCGCTGAGGAGATTCTCTGGCAGCCAGAACTGCTCTGCTAGTCCACAGCAGGGAGCCAGAGGTCCCAAAGAAGTAATCTCACTCCAAGAACCACCTTCAGGCAGTGACTGAAGATATTTACTATGTAAAACTCCTAGATATCTTGTAGGTAGAATAACACTGGGTTTCTTAGCTCTACACTAACTCCTGGAATTTTCCAGTGGAATTAGATGGAAGTTAGCATAGTAGTAACTTGTTTGACAAGACACTCTTTTTGTCTTTCTTCTCTGTCTCACTTCTCTATCCCACTGCTGGTGTTTTTTTAATATTCCTTCCGAAAGTGACTACTTGAACTTAATCCTTGTCTGGAGTTCTGCTTCAGGAGCATCTTAAATTAGGACAGTTGGCACAAGAAGTTGTCTTCAGAAGCAGCTCTTTGGCTTGGAATTCTGAATTGGTTCACTTGCCACCAGATGGCAAAATAAGTAACATTGTTGTGGTAAGTGGCATGTAGTGGTGAAAAGAAGGGGGATTGAGGTAGTACTGGGATGAATCAGCTGATGCTCTATCTCTATAACACTTGAGAGGTATGGGAGAAATGGTCGTTTGAGGATTCAGGATTAATTGACTTACTGAGTGCAAATAAAAGAAGAAAATGAAAGTTTCCATTTTGCCCAGGGAATGTCTGAAAGCCAGAATTCTCCATGTTGTTGTTTATAGAGAACTTCAGGCCTAGATCCTATGGTGAGAGTTATAATGACATCTGGATGCACAACCCTAGAAAATTTTGTAAGTTAACATCAGGGCCTTGACAGGGGAAGACTGGTATGAAAGGCACAGGATGAGGTTATATATATGTACTTGAGAAACTTAAATCTTTCATTCCTCCTAACCTTCTGGGCCAAAACAATAATCAGCTCTCGATAGCTAGAAAATAGCATTCTCCCCTTGCATAGGTACCACTTAAAGTCCTCCCCTGGGGCAGATAACTAACATGATATTTGCATTTCTCAATAACTTCCCTCACCTCCCCTTATTCTTTTTAGACTAATAACTAGGATCAGGTCTTAGCATAGTCTGGGTGGGGAAGTACTATCCCTGACATGGTAGGAAAGGGCAAAAGGACTTATTCACAAAAGGAGCTGCAGGACCTGGCTAATATGTACTAGGAGGGACTAGGAGAATGCCTGGGAATGGGGAATGGATCTTGAGGGTAATGGCCCAGAAGGATTTAATGTAAGACTGATAAATGAAACTGTTGGAATATTGATATGAGCTATCACTCATGACTTCACATTTAACATCCTGCTAAACACACATAGAACTGGCTCTAACAGGTGGCTAAAGTGGCTACTTAAAGCTTAGACAGGATTGTGGCCTATAGGAAATGAGGAGGATATGCCAGAATTACCTTGCAGAGTATTGATAAAGGCATCGAAAGTCTCAGAAAAGTGGTCATGCTAGAAGAGATTTGTTATACATAATCAGAGGATCTACCCGTTGATGGTCTACAGGAGGCTCCAGAGGACCCCATCTCTCCTCCCCACCAGGGTAGACCACTTCCACTATCCTTTCCTCTTGGTATAGCACTGTTTGTTGTATGTATTGATAGGGGCATTCTAAGTATCTGGCAGAAACCTGACACTGGTTCCATGACCTGTGTGTTAGAATCATAGTGAAAAGTAGAGGTGTGAAACTTCCCCCACTTCAAGCCAAGATAGCAAATCAGGAGGAATATAACATTGATATGGTTTGACTCTGTCTCCACCCAAATCTCATCTCAAATTGTAATTCTGACATGTCAAGGGAGAGACCAGTAATCCTCATGTGTCATAGGAGAAAGGTGATTAGATCATGGGGGAAGATTCCCCCATGCTGTTCTCATGGTAGTGAGTGAGTTCTCATGGGATCTTATGGTTTTGTAAGTGTTTGGAAGTTCCTTCTTCATTCCTGTCTCCCCGGCTTCCTCTTCCACCACGATTGTAAGCTTCCTGAGGCTTCCCCCTGCCACGCAGTACTGTGAGTCAACTAAACCTCTTTCCTTTATAAATTACCCAGTCTCAGGGAAATTCTTTATAGAAGTGTAAAAACTGATTTGTACAAACACTGTAGGTGGAATGACAAAAAATAGCACCATCTTCAAAGTCCTACAGGATGCTGAAGTGACAGTGCCTTTTATAGCTCTGTTTAATTCACTATTGTGACCCCCTTTAAAAATCACATGGATCATGGTATATGATAGTGGACTAAAGTAAACTTAAGAAAATGATATTCCCAATCATAGCACTGTTCCAGATATGGCATAATTACTAGAATAAATGATCATTCCCCCTAGTTCTTGGTATTCAGCTATTAAACTGGCAGATGCCAGCTTTTAAAATTTTTTTAACTTTTAAGTTCAGGAGTACATGTGCAGGATGTGCAGGTTTGTTACGTAGGTAAACTTATATCATGGGGATTTGTTCTACAGATTATTTTGTCACCCAGGTATTAAGCCTAGTACACATTAGTTATTTTTTCTGATCTTCTCATTCCTCCCACCCTCCACACTTCAGTAGGCCCCAGTGTGTGTTGTTCACTTCTATGTGTCCATGTGTTTTCATCATTTAGCTCCCACTTATAAGTGAGAACATGCAGTGTGTGGTTTTCTGTTCCTGTGTTAGTTTGCTAAAGATAATGGCCTTCAGCTCCATCCATGTCCCTACAAAGGACATGATCTCATTCTTTTTATGGCTGCATAATATTCCATGGCATTCTTTTTAGTCTGAATGTAGGATTAGAAGCACTTGGAACCATTAGCATTAAATACCAGAACTATGTTAACTGTCGTGCTCTCTCTTTCAGTCTGAAGGAAGTTTGATGTCTGGCCATTTCACAGAAAATAAGGTTGTTCTACTATATTGATGACATCATTCGTTTTCATTAATTTTTTAAATTGACAAGTAAAAATTATATTTATGGTGTATAACATGTTTTTATATACATTGTGGAATGGCTAAATGAAGCTATTTAGCATCTGCATTACCTCACATACTTTTTTCTTTGGTGACAACATGTAAAATATACTCTCTTGGCAATTTTCAAATATATAATATCTTACTGTAGTCACTATGATGTACATAAGATATCCTAAACTTATTTGTCTTATCTAACTGAAATTTTGTGTCCTTTGACCAATGTATTAGTCCATTCGTATGCTGTTAATAAAGACATATACCCGAGACTGGGTAATGTATAAAAGAAAAGGGTTTAATTTACTCACAGTTCAGCAGGCTAGGGAGACCTCAGGAAGCTTACAATCATGGCAGAAGGGGACAAATACATCCTTCTTTGCAGCAGGAGAGAATAAGAACCGAGTGAAGGGGGATGCCCCTTATAAAACCATAAGATTTCATATTTACTCACTATCAATAAAATAGCATGGGGGAAACCACCCCAATGATTTAGTTACTTCCTACCGGGTCCCTCCCACAACACATGGGGATTATGTGACCTACAATTCAAGATAAGATCTGGTGGGGACACAGCCAAACCGTATCAACGAACATCTCCCTAACCCCCCCAAACCCCAGCCTAGTCTTGCAACCAGTATTTTACCCTCTGTTTCTGAGTTTGACTTTTTTACACTCTGTATGTAAGTGAGATCATGCAGTATTTGTTCTTTGTACCTGATTCACTTTACTTGGCAAAATGTACCACCACATTTTATTTATCCATTTATCCATTGATGGACACTTAGGTTGATTCCATATCTTGGCTTCTGTGAATAGTGCTGCAGTAAACATGGGAGTGCAGATACCTGTCTGACACATTGATTTTATGTCCTTTGTATGTATACCAAGTGGTGAGGTTAGAGGATCATATAGTATTTATTTTAAAATTTTTTATGAACCTTCACTCTATTTTCCATAATGGCCATACTAATTTACATTTTCACCAACAGCATATAAGCATTCCCTTTTCTTCACAGCTTTGCAATAACAGGTATCTTTTCAGTTTTTGATAACAGGCATTCTAACAGGTGTGAGGCGATATCTTCCTGTAGTTTCAATTTGCATTTGTCTGCTGATCAGTGATGTTGAGTATATTTTTATATACTCACTGGCCATTTGTATGCCTTCTTTGGAGAAATGTCTGTTCAGATCCTTTGCCCTTTTAAAATTTATTTTTACTTATTTATTTTATAATTACTACTTTTATTTTAGATTAAGGGGGTACATGTGCAGATTTCTCACATGAGTATATTGCATGACACTGAGGTTTGGGGTACAAATGATCCCATTACCAAGGTAGTAAGCATAATATCCAGTAGGTAGTTTTTCAGCTCTTGTGCCCTCTCTCTTCCCCTTTTAGTAGTCCTCAATGTCTACCATTCTGTCTCTATGTCCATGTGTACCCAACGTTTAGCTCCCACTTCTAAGTGAGGACATGCTGTATTTGGTTTTGTTCATGCGTTAATTTGCTTAGGACAATAGCCTCCAGCTGCATTTATGTTGATGCAAAGAACATGATCTCATTCTTTTCATGGTTTCATAGTATTTTATAGTGTATATGTAACACATTTTCTTTGTCCAGTACACTGTTAGTGGGCACCTAGGTTCAGTCCATGTCTTTGCTATTGTCAATAGTGCTGTGATGAACATTCGAGCATATGTGTCTTTCTGGTAGAATAATTTATTTTCCTTTAAGTATATATTCAATAGTGGGATTGCTGGGTCAAATGGTAGTTCTGTTTTAAGTTCTTTGAGAAAACTGCGGACTGCTTTTCACAGTGGGTGAACTAATTTACATTCCCATAAACAGTGTGTAAGTGCTTCCTTTTCTCTGCAACCTTGCCAGTACCTGTTATTATTATTATTTTTACTTTTTAAGAATAGTTATTCTGACTGGCATGAGATGGTATCTCATTGTGGTTTTGATTTGCATTTCTCTGATCATTAATGATGTTTATCATTTTTGTGTATGTTTATTGTCCACTTGTATTTCTTCTTTTGAGAAGTGTCTGTTCATGTCCTTTTTTAAAAAATGGGGTTATTTGGTTTTGGCTTGTTAATTTGGTTAAGTTTCTTATAGATTCTGGATATTAGGCCTTTGTGAGATGCATAGTTTACAAATATTTTCTCCTACTCTGTTGATACTTTCTTTTGCTATGCAAAAGCTCTTTAGTTTAATTAGGTCCCATGTATCAGTTTTTGTTTTTGTTGCAGTTGTTTTTGAAGACTTAGTCATAAATTATCTGCCACAGCTGATGTCCAAAATAGTATTTCTAGGTTTTCTTCTAGGATTTTTGTAGTCTGAAGTCTTACATTTAAATCTTTAATCCATCTTGAGTTAATTTTTGTATATGATGAAAGTTAAGCATTCAGTTTCATTCTTCTGCCTATGACTAGCCAGTTACCCCAGTGCTATTTATTGAATACAGACAGAGTCTTTTCCCCATTGCTTATTTTTGTCAACTTTGTAGAAGATCGGATGGTTGTAGGTATATGGCTTTAATTAACTATTATTTCTGGGTTCCACTGGTGTATGGGCCTGTTTTGTACCAGTATTATGCTGTTTTGGTTACTGTAGCCTTATAGTATAGTTTGAAGTTGAATAATGTGATGCTTCTTGATTTGTTAATTTTGGTTAGGATTGCTTTGGCTATTCAGGCTCTTTTGGGGTTTAATAAACATTTTAGAATAGTGTTTTCCTAATACTGTGAAAAATGGCATTGGTAGCTTGATAGGAGTGGCATTGAATCTGTAGATTGCTTTGGGCAGTATGGCCATTTTAATGATACTGATTCTTCTACTCCATAAACATGCAACGTTTTTCTATTTGTGTTATCTATAGTTTCTTTTAGCACTGTTTTGTCATTCTTCTTATAGAGATCTTTCACCTCCTTGGTTAAACGTATTCCTAGGTATTTTGTTTTTGTGTGCATTTTCCCTTTTTAAATCCAGTTATTTGTTTTCTTACTATTGAATTGTTTGATTTCCTTATATATTTAGGATATTAACCCCTTATCAAATGTATAGTTCACAAAGATTTTCTGTCATTATGTAGACTGTGTCATTACTCTGTTGTCTCCCTTGAGTGCAGAAGTGTTTTAGTTTTATGCAGTCTCAATAAACATCTGTTTTTGTTTTTGTCACCTGTCCATTCTGGTTTATATCCAAAAAAAAAAAAAACTGCTTAGACCAATGTCTCATGAAGCTTCTTTTTGTATTTTCTTCTAGTAGTTTTGTAGTTTCGGATCTTACATTTGAATCTTTAGTACATTTAGAGTTGATTTTTATGTATGGTGTGAGATACGAGTCCAATTTCATCCTTCTGCATTTGGATATCCAGTTTTTTATTTATTGAAGAGGCCTCTTGAAAAGGTTATAAATGTAGGATTCCAAATATACAACATTATAGAAGAGTTAAAACTATGGAGATGGTAAAAAGATCAGTGGTTGCCAGGGGTTAGGGGAATAGAAGGAATGCATAGATGTATCACAGAGGATTTTTAGGTCAGTGAAAATACTCCATATGATACCATGATGGTGGATACATGTCCTTATACATATCATTATATATTTGTCTAAACTCACAGAATGTACAGCACCTAGACTGAGCCCTAATGTGAAGTATGAACTCTGGGTGATGTCAATGCAGGTTTCATCAATTATAACAAATGTACCACTCTAGTGAAGGATGTGGATAATGGGGGAGGATATCTACATATAGGGACATTGGGATACCTTGTACCTTCCTCTCAATTTTGCTGTGAATTTTAAAATGCACTAAAAAATAAAGTCTTTCATTTATGTAGCCAACAAACCTATGAAAAAATGTTCATCATCACTGGTCATTAGAGAAATGCAAACCAAAACCACACTGAGATACCATCTCATGCCAGTTAGAATGGTGATCATTAAAAAATCTGGAGACAACAGATGCTGGAGAGGATGTGGAGAAATAGGAATTCTTTTACACTGTTGGTGGGAGTGTAAATTAGTCCAACCATTGTGGAAGACAGTGTGGCGATTCCTCAAGGATCTAAAAATAGAAATACCATTTGACCCAGCAATCCCATTACTGGGTATATACCCAAAGGATTATAAATCATTCTATTATAAAGACACATACACAAGTATGTTCATTGCAGCACTGTTTACAATAGCAAAGACCTGGAGCCAACCCAAATGCCCATCAATGATAGACTGGATAAAGAAAATATGGCACATATACACCATGGAATTCTATGCAGCCATAAAAATGGATGAGTTCATGTCCTTTGCAGGGACATGGATGAATCTGGAAACCATCATTCTCAGCAAACTGACGCAAGAACAGAAAACCAAACACTGCATGTTCTCACTCATAAGTGAGTGTTGAACAATGAGAACACATGGACCCAGGGAGGGGAACATCACACACTGAGGTCTGCTGGGAGGTGGGGGAGCTAGGGGAGGGATAGCAGTGGGTGGGGAGATTGGGGGGGATAACATTAGGAGAAATACCTAATGTAGATAATGGGGGGATGGATGCAGCAAACCATCATGGCATGTGTATACCTAGGTAACAATCCTGCATGATCTGCACATGTACCCCAGAACTTAAAGTATAATAAATAAAATAAAAAATAAATTGCATCACAGAAGATTATAAAATGCAAAACACTAAAAAAAAAGTCTTAAAAATATATCATGAACTTCTTTTTGCAGACAAGGAGACTCAAAGGAGTTAAATAATTTATTCTAGAATCATTCAGCTCCTAAGCTATAAAGCATGATTTTCAGATTATTTGGAGTATTTGAGAAAGTCCAGAAAATAACTCCCTCTTTTTCTCTCAAATTATTAATCAATTGATAAATAAGATGAGTAAAGAGAGATGCAAGCTAAGCTGTTCCTTTACTACTGATAGTGTCTAGACTGGAGGGCATGATTTGGGGTGAGAGCCCAAAGGCTTTTCTAGACAACTCCAGACGTAGGCAGAGCTGGTTAAGGGGGCTCTCTTAGGTGTGTGTGGGTAACTGACTTGCCCTTGAAGTTACACACCAGAGCACATGCTCCCTCCGTGTAAGGAGGTTTATTCTCAGGAAGAAACAGGGAGGACCTGGGCTGAGCATGCCCAAATTAGCCAATTAAATATTCTGGGGTAGAGTAAGGGGGAAACTAGGACAGTTGCTAACTGAGTGAATTTCCTCTAGTTGGAGGCATAGACCAAGCTTTGTGAAGAAACATTCCTCCAACATTAGCACACTCTTCCTACATTAAATCAACTTATGATGACCTGTCTGGGGCAAATATGGAGGCATTAAATAATTATTGAGAGAATTATCTTTAAAGGATTCTCCACCTCTACATTCAGAAACCTCCAAAATATATGCCAGAGAAAATAATCACCTAGAAGATTTCTTTTTCTTGAGACCGAGTCTTGCTCTGTCTCCCAGGCTTAAGTGCAGTGGCATCATCTTGGCTGACTGTGACTTCCACCTCCCAGGTTGAAGCAATTCTCCTGCCTCAGCCTCCTGAGTAACTGGGACTATAGGCACAAGCCACCATGCCTGGCTAATTTTTGTATTTTTAGTAGAGACAGGGTTTCACCATGTTTGTCAGGCTGGTCTCGAATTCCTGACCTTGTGATCCACCCAACTTGGCCTCCCAAAGTGCTGGGATTACAGGGGTGAGCCACCACGTCCAGCCTAGAAGATTCTTGATAACAAACAAGAAGACCGGAAGAGGGCTCCAGAGGTGTGAGTGACTGGGGGCTGCACCAATAAAAAGAGAGAAGGAGGCCCAGAGATGTATTAAGATAAATAATAGCTCTGAAGACTTAAATTCAATAAACATTTATTGAGCATTTACTATGATACAAGTGAGTTCACATGTTATTTATCATTTAGAGTAATCCTATGGTGTAGTTGTTCTTCCTGTTTTACAGGTAGGAACATCAAACCTCAGAGCGAAGGAAGTTGCCTCAGGTTACATCGTGTGAAAGTGGTGGACTTAGGGTCCTCATTTGTAACTCAGGAGTTCAAGTCTTGAGTACTTGTCACAATAACATGAAATACCATTAGAACTGGGGTATGTTGGTGGATTGGGGGGATTTAGACTAGCATAGTCCAATCGCTTTATTTTACACATTTGGAAACCAAGGCTCAGAGTCCTCAAGTGATTGTGCAGCTGTCACACAGTTCATTAATGGCAAAGGCAGTGCTGAAACCCAGGACTTAAAACCTCCTTCTTATTCTTCCATAGAACACTGTCTGTTCAAGTGTAAAGTTCCGAATATTTCCGTTCTATTTCATTCTACCAGACATAATGAATCCTATGTTCTTGGGCTGTAAATAACTTCTGGAATTCTTTATAACTTGAGCTAAACAAAAATTTAGACTTTTGTTTTCATTTTATATGCATACAAGTCCCCCACATGCAGACTTCTCTTAGGCATTTGGCAAAAACAAACAACAATTCTGAGAGTGGATAATGAACTAGTCAGAGCATGGACATTTTGTGAAAATGATTACAGATGGCTGATATCACTGGTTCCCTCCGTGTCTATTTCAAAATGTAAACATGGCAACAATGAAGTCTTGGGCTCAGGGATGCTACAGTGGTTGGGCTCTCAGGAGACTGATCAACTCTCAGCTCTGAGTCTTGGAGTCAGGAGCCTAAGGTCTTGAGAAAGGGTGCTAGGATGTTTTTATTCCAAGCAGTTTTCCCAGTGCCCCCTTCATATCCCTGTTCCTCAGGCTGTAGAGGAAGGGGTTCAACATGGGAGTCACCACTGTATACATGACTGAGAAGACTCTGTCCTTTCCATCTGAGTGGGATGATGGAGGACAGAAATAGACACCGATAGCTGTGCTGTAAAACAGAGAGACCACAGAGAGGTGGGAAGTGCAGCTGGAGAAGGCCCTTTGTTTACCCCTTGGGGAATCAATTCTCAGGATGGCCAATGCAATGTAAAAGTAGGACATAAGGATGCAGGCAAAGGGTGCAATCAGCAGTGTTCCTGCCACGAGGATGAGCACCAGATTGTTGACATAAGTACTGGAGCAGGCCAGCTTCAGGAGTGGGACCAGATCACAGAAGAAGTGAGGGATAATATTTGGACCACAGAAGGAAAGCCTGGTCACTAGGAGGGTATGCACTAGGGCATGTAAAATAGTGGTCACCCATGACACAACCACCAACAGGACACAGCGCTGGGAGTTCATGGTCATGGCATAATGGAGGGGATGGCTGATGGCCACATAGCGGTCAAGGGCCATCACAGCCAGGAGAAAGTTGTCCAGATCTGCAAATAGGCCAAAGAAATAGAGTTGTGTCAGACACCCCCCATAAGAAATCAGCTTAATTCTTGAGCTAATATGATCTAGCATCTTGGGAATTATTGTGGAGACAAAGCCAATGTCAGAAAAGGACAGGTTGGCCAGGAAGAGGTACATGGGGGTGTGGAGGTGCAGGTCAGAAACAATGGCCAGGATGATGAGCAGGTTCCCCATCACAGTGACCAGGTACATGACCAGGAAAAGTGCAAACAGGGGAGGCTGCAGCTCCAGGTGTTCAGAGAAGCCCATGAGAAGAAATTCATAGCTGTGGGTCTGGTTTCTTCTGTCCATGTCTCAAATTCTGTGTGAAATAAATGTTTTTATAACATAAATAGCAAAAGAGTACAATAATGCTGTGTGAAAAGTACTTCGAACTCCTGTTTTAAAAAATTCGGTGGTTAAATAATTCTATTTTGATAAAGCTTGGATTTATTATTGTGCATGTTAAAAAGTTTGGGTCAGACCATTTGTCAAGTTATCAGTTGGTGTCAGTATTTGATATCTAAGTCTCCTTCAAATTATTTCAGCTCTTCCTATGATACATATAAGCCACCATGTAAAAGCGTGCCTTGGATTGCACATATCCTATCTGTTTACAGTAATACTTTTCACTTAGTGATAATATAATTAAGTAAAAAGGTAAAATACCTGAACATTGTGTATATACATAGTTCCATTTTAGTAAAAATGAAACAAGTGTTTATGTATGAATAAGAATACTGTCTAGAAGAACACATGCGAAAGATGAATAGTGTTTTCTTCGGGGAGTGAGTGTGAGGGGAAGGGTGGTGGGTGTCAACTTCTGTATCACTCAAATTTTTTACTAGCACATGTTATTTTTGAAATTAAAAGATTATTTTTAAGTGTGATGGATATAATGGGTTGAATTAATTTAAATGGTGGTCCGGAAGTCAATATGAAGATTTTGGGAGACCCAGAATTCTGACAAGTTAACCAGGGTGTCATCTCTACAAGGCAACCCTGGCAAGTAAATAGGAGAACAAAAATCAGACGATTTGACTTTGTGCCAAGAAAAAAAAAAATGAAGTTACAGAGCAAGAATTTTTCATCATAGTCACTTTACTTAGAGTAATATTCTGGCTTTCCCTAAGAAAAGCTACAGGAAATGTATTGAACACTGTTCCCGTATCCTCCAGCATACCTGGGAATGACACATGCTTTCCCTAACAGCTGTGATACACCTCACTCATAGGTGCTCCTCACTCACAGATGCTCCTCACTCACAGATGCTTCTGACTCGGAGGTGCTCCTCACTCAGAGGATAGGTGCCCCTCACTCACAGGTGCTCCTCACTCACAGATGCTCCTCACTCACAGATGCTCCTGACTCACAGATGCTCCTCACTCACAGATGCTTCTGACTCGGAGGTGCCCGTCACTCACAGATGCTCCTCACTCACAGATGCTTCTGACTTGAAGGTGCTCCTCACTCAGAGGATAGGTGCCCCTCACTCACAGGTGCTCCTCACTCACAGATGCTCCTCACTCACAGGTGCTCCTCACTCATAGGTGCCCCTCACTCACAGGTGCTCCTCACTCACAGGTGCTCCTCACTCACAGATGCTCCTCACTCACAGATGCTTCTGACTCTGAGGTGCTCCTCACTCAGAGGATAGGTGCCCCTCACTCACAGGTGCTCCTCACTCATAGGTGCCCCTCACTCACAGGTGCTCCTCACTCACAGGTGCCCCTCACTCACAGGTGCTCCTCACTCACAGGTGCCCCTCACTCACAGGTGCTCCTCACTCACAGGTGCCCCTCACTCACAGGTGCTCCTCACTCACAGATGCTTCTGACTCGGAGGTGCTCCTCACTCAGAGGATAGGTGCCCCTCACTCACAGGTGCTCCTCACTCACAGATGCTCCTCACTCACAGATGCTTCTGACTTGGAGGTGCTCCTCACTCACAGATGCTCCTCACTCACAGATGCTTCTGACTCTGAGGTGCTCCTCACTCAGAGGATAGGTGCCCCTCACTCACAGGTGCTCCTCACTCACAGGTGCTCCTCACTCAGAGGATAGGTGCCCCTCACTCACAGGTGCCCCTCACTCACAGGTGCTCCTCACTCACAGGTGCCCCTCACTCACAGGTGCCCCTCACTCACAGGTGCTCCTCACCCACAGGTGCCCCTCACTCACAGGTGCCCCTCACTCACAGGTGCTCCTCACTCACAGGTGCCCCTCACTCACAGGTGCCCCTCACTCACAGGTGCTCCTCACTCACAGGTGCTCCTCACTCACAGGTGTTTCTCCACTCAGTTTGGCTTCTCTTCTTCTGGACCTTTGGATTTAAAAACCCAAACTTTAGATGGTCTATTCCAGCTACTGAACCCTTCTTTGCCTCATTATATTTATTTATGAGGTTTATATATTTTAAATCTAAATAAAAGGTGTCAAATCCTTCATTTGCCCCCAAAGCCACACCTTAATTTGTCTCTAGTGCTGCTTAGAGAATACCTTGATTTGGGACTTGAATTTCTTTTTTTCCCATAGCAGCCATAGTGAGGATATACCAGGATCTCATAATTAGATAATATTGGACATTAAGTTTATCCAATCCACAGCCCTGGTTCTGACACTATGAAAAAATTTGGAGTAATAATCATAGCTAATACTGGCTGAGCACTAGCCATTGCTTGGTTCTGAATTCACTTAAGTGATAGCCCTGTGCACCAGCACTGTGAATATCTTTATTTAAAGATGTAGAAATCGAAGTTCAGGGTGGTGAGGCAATTGCTAAAGTCCACAGTACTAAGTACTGAAGTGAAGTTCGTCTAAGTCAAAAGCCTAAGTTCTAAACGACTGTGCTACACTGCCTTTCAATATTCACCAAATCATTTTCTGACTCTAGTTCAGCCTCAAGCATATTTTCTATAAGGAGAGAATGCACCATCAGGGAATTTAAATATCCATTCAATTTGACAATTGCAGTTCTCATAGCAAATGAAGATGTAGATATTTTTGGATTATGCCTCAATCTTTCGTGAACATGATTGACATGAGTTAAGCTACTCTGGTCCAATCCAATATCTGGACAAGATCCAGTTTTTACACTTGATTTGTACTCTGAGATGGAGCTACCCTGAAAGCACCAGACTCCTTCCTTCCTGGTATCTCTAGCTCCTCTCCCGCTAATTGCTACCAAGTCCAGATTCAGAAGCTAAGCAGATAGCAGATGTACAGTGATAATTTTTGTCACATTTGTTTATTTATGTCATCTTCACAATAAGAATTAGAAACCAGTGAACATTTATTCCTATTTATACTTTTTTTTTTTTTGCCCAAGGGATACATACTTTCAGGTTGCATGTTTTTATTAAATAATGAATAAAGAAATTTTATTATTTAAAAAACATGCAGCCCAATTACATTGACTCCAAATAAAAATTTATTAGTATAAATTAATGTTCTCAGAATTCTCCTGATATTCTGGGCAAGCAAACTAATAACACTTAAAACAATTGGCTTTGGGGAAAAGATATGTAATTTTGTTTTAATTTTATTATGACAATAGATACTCTCACACCCTGGTTAGTGGGTTTAAGCTGAAGGTGTGCCTCACAATCATCTGCGGAGCATTTCTTATCCCCTATTCAAAATCTGAACTCCACTCTATCTGTACTCTTAAAAACAATGCATTAGAGTCATTTATTTATTTGAGGAGAATATTTAGGGTGAACAGTGTAAAGGGAAAAATATCTTTAGTTTGCACTAAGAAAATCTTAATTAGCCTTCTGCATCAAGCCTAATAATATGGGTTTGAATAATTCATTTAACGTCTCTGAAACCTATTATACTTTCCCTCTCTGTGAAGAAGAGTAACTGAATCCTTGGTTTCTCTTTTCTGGCCCCTTGGATTTAAAAACCTAAGCTTTGGATGGTCTATTTCAGTTCTTAAACATTTATTTGTTCTAAAATGGCCTTATGATATTTGTTAGATTTATATAATTTTAAATCTAAATAAAAGGCATCAAGTCTTTCATTTGCCCCAAAGCTGCACCTTAATTAGTCTCTAGCACTGCTCAGAGAAAAGAATACCCTGACCTGGGACTTGTGTCGATGTTACAGGCTGCTGTAACATAGCCTCTTATTGCCATAAGGAAATTGTTCATGCTACTTCATACCATGACATAATCAGTCCTTCATGATTCTGTCTTCCTCTGTCATCCAGTGACACTTCTCCCTCATGCCAAGCCACCCCACCTTCTCACCCATGAAGCCACTCACAGTCCCCAAGCAACTCATCTTCCTGGCTCCATGATTTGCCATTGCTGTTCTCCCTTCCTGGGTGCCTCCTCTCCACCAGGCAAGAGCTCAGGTGTCAACTTCTGAGAGTATTTTACATGTTTTCCTGTTGAAGTTCATTGCTTTATGCTCTTGCCCCTCACAGTCCTTTGTATGGGTCTCTGGTAGAATATTTGACATACTGCTTTATAATTGGCTGCTGATTCCCATTAGACTACGTATCCCTTAGTGCCAGGCACTCGTTTTTATTCATCTTGTTTCTTCTTCATATGTACTTGGTAACCATCTATTCAATAAAATGGAGATAGATGGGCAGTAAAATGATTTTTAAGCTATGACAAAAATGTATGGTGTAATTATTTAGCTACCAGCATTGCTTTTTACTTGCAAGATAGTTAATAAAACAGACTACCCTTAATGAAGAGCTTAGGTTACCCAGCATTAGTTTTAGTACATAGAAGATATTCAGAATTGTCTGTGAAAAGGAAAAAAAGTATTGTTGGATGTTGAATTAGCAAATCAATTGCATATTTATCAAATACTGAATGCATGACTTGTTTATGTTTTCTATGTGAACTAAACATTATTTTGTTTAAAAAAGAATGCTTGGAAATTAATGCTTGAGATTCAGATTTAATATGAACACATCTGCTGGTAGGCCTGAGTATGCTCCTTTGTGATCCCTCCCAATGCTGACAAATGTTCCCCCAAATCGCTTGCTTTTCTGCATTTAAAAACTTAGCAAACCTGACCTGACATGTTCCATTCATATGCCAAACCTTTCTCAGGGGTATATGGAAATTTCAGGAAACTGTGGTTTCAGGGACTAGGGATATAGATCACAACCTGGTAAAATAGTGCTCTGGATCAAAGCTACCTAGCCACTCTAGCCTTTAGTGACTAAAACTTGTTAAGTCACCTAATCCAACTCCTTTATTTAGTGAATGAGAAAACAGAATCTTAAAGGGCTGCTGAAATCATCCAAGATCAGCATTATGACTGATACTGGAAACAGGGTTCCTGAAACTATTTCCACAGACCATTCCGATTCTCTTGATTGACCAAAAAATGAGAAGTGTGACCAATAACTTACTGTCAGTTCTGAGTTGGGCTAAGCAAGAAGAGTTCCTCATTTATTCATGTAAGGTAGAGCTTTCAGACTTCTGCTTTAGGTTCTCACTTGTCAAGAGTAGAAAAGCTATATTTAAGAACCACATGAAAAGACCTCATCTCCCCCTATGTTTAAGGTAAAGGAGCCTCCTGGGACATGGACCCCTCTTCTGCTCCAAGGAAGGAGAAATTAGAGCAGCACCCTGGATCCTGTATCAGTCAGACTGACTAGAACCATAGGAAGAGAGGAGTTACCTACATGCAGTTTCTGGCATAATCCCCAGAGCTCCCTGCTGAAAGTAGCAGAGACATCTGGGAACTCCAATCTCCAAAGCATTCATTGTGGGGAAAACCTGTTTTATTGCCAGTCCCAGTCCTCAAACTCTAAATGAACTCTGTGACTTTGTGAAGTTCACATATCCTCTTTGGACCTTAGTTTCATCAGGTAAATAATTTAGAAAACAAAATATTCTCTTAACAGAAATCTTATAGCTATTTTTGCCATCCTAGAGTGTATGAGAGAACACTGAAAGCAACAACAGCAAAACACACATTTCTCTCAAGTACATGTGGAACATTCACTACGAGAGACAATACTCTCGACCGCTGAAGGATATGTTTTTATTTTTGCTCATGAAATATGCAACAAGAATGATTATGTGCTGGGTCATACAAAAGCCTAAAAATCTTCAAAGAATTGAAATAACATCAAGTATGACATCCTACCTAATTGTGATTTTAATTTTTATTTCCCCAATAACTGATATTGGACATCTTTTCATGTGCTTATTGGTTATTTATATGTCTTCTTTTTATGAATTTGTATACCCATTTTATTGGGTTGATTATCTTTTAATATTTGTAAGAATTTTTAATTCATGTATACTGTATATGAATCCATCAGCTATATGTATTGTGAACATTTTCTCCCAGTCTGTGGCTTAATTCTTCTAACATTGTCTTTTGATGGACATAAAAGTTTAATTTAGATGAAGTCCAATTACCCATTATTCCTTCTATGGGGATTTCAAGAAACTGTGTCTTGTTTATGAAATATATTTAACTGAAGATTGTGAAGACATTAACATTTTTTTCTAGGAACTTCAAAACTTCAGCTTTCATGTTTAGGTTTTACATTAGAAAAAAATGTTTTTCAATTAACCAGGTAACTGTGTGTATTAGTCCATTCTCACATTGTTATAAAGAACTACCTGAAACTGGGTAATTTATGAGGCAGAGAGGTTTAACTGGCTCACAGTTCTATAGGCTATACAGGAAGCATGGCTGGGAGGCCTCAGGAAAATTACAATCATGGTGGAAGGTGAAGGGGAAGGGAAGCACGTACATCTTCACATGGGCAGAAGAATTGAGAATAAAGGGGGAAGTGCTACACACTTTTGAACAACCAAATCTTGTGAGAAGTCACTCACTATCGTGAGAACAGCAAGGGGGAACTCCACCTCCATGATCCATCACCTTCACTAATCCCTCCCTTAACATTGGATCACAATTCAACATGAGATTTGGGTGGGGACACACAGCCCAACCATATCACTGTGGGTTTATGTCTAACCTTTGTTTAATCTTTAGTCTATTTTCTATTTTCAAATAAACACTGTACTATCTTGCACACTGTAACTTTATGGTAAATTTAAAATTGCTTATTATCCTTTAAATGTTTTCATTATCTTTGGTGATATCCTCTTTATCAATTCCAAAATTATGATTTTAGTTTTATTCTTTTTCTTTGATCAGTCTCGGTAGGAGTTTGTTAATTTTAGTAAGCTTTTCAAAAGATCAAATTTTGGTTTGGTCGATTTTTCTCTATTGTGCAACTGCTTGCATTTCATTGCTTTTCATATTTGTCTGTATTGTTTACTTTTTTTCTATTTTCTTTTGGATTAAGTTGCTTTTTCTCACCTACCTACTTAATGTTGAAGTAGATACCACTGATTTTTCACCCCTTTTTTCTATTGCATGCATTTAGTGCAAGAAATTTCTTTCAAACACTCTACCTACTTTGTTACCATCACCTTTAATATTTTCTAATTTTCATTGATATTATTTGACTCCTGAACTATTTAGAAATGCATGGCATCATTTCCAAATAATTGGTGGTTTTCTGATTATTACTATTGTTTTTCTTGTTTAGTTCCATTGTTTTTAAATATCACACTTGGTGTTATTTCAATTCTTTGAAGAATTTTAGGCTTTTGTATGACCCAGTATATAGTCATTCTTGTTATATATTTCATGAGCAAAAATAAAAGCATATCCTTCAGTGTGGTCTGTCTTAATGAATGTTCCAGGTGTGTTTGAAAGAAATGTGTGCTTTGCTGTTCTTGCTTTTAGTGTTCAACAAATGTTGTTGAACTTAAATAACAGTCAGAGAGAGGCTCTTTAAAAGAAACAATATTTATTTGGGAATGGGCATTGCAATGGCAATACACATACCATAGTAAATGATGGTAAAGAAAGACAAAGGTTTTTAAAGGAAAGCTGAGAAAAATGAGGATTACTTGATTATTTGAGATAATCATCCTTGGCTGCAAGAATCAATAAAAAGGGTAATGCCAGTCTGAGGTGAGACAAATAGTTGCTGGGCAGATGTTCTCACAGAAGTGTTCTGTGTGTATGTGAGGTTTCAGTGGCCTTTGTGCAGAGTTGTAGTTTTTTCAGTCTTTTGTGATAATTCTTTCATGAGGCATTCATGTGTGGGAACCTTCCCTTTCTGGCCTTCCCTGGCTTCATTTTCCAGGGTTGTTAATACAAGTGACACCATTTTGATCCCGATGACTTTGCCATTTCTCTCTTTTGATAAAGATTGTTCTCCAAAAGCATCACTGGTCAGTCATCCTGTTAGGTTTTGATTGCCCCTTGGTGCTGGGATGGACCTGTCCTGGGTTGTTGGTCTGATTACACATTGGAGGGAGTGACTACTGACAAGAAGTCCATATCAAAATTCTTTTAGCCAAATTTGAACAACAAGTGAGGTTTGGAGTGAGTGAATTTTAGGCTAAGTCTATTTGGTGTCCACTGTTAAATTCTATTTTGCTTGTTCCATAGGCATTGGCTATCACCAATATTTAACATTGTTAAAATGTTCTTATTACACAAAGCAATCTACAGATTCAGTGCAATCCCTATCAAAATACCAATCACTTTCTTCACAGAAATAGAAAAACAAAAGTAGATTTCGTATGAAATCACAAAAGACCCTGAATAACCAAAGCAACCTGACAAAGCTAGAAACATCACACTACCTGACTTCAAAATATACTACAAAGCTATAGTAACCAAAACAGCATGGTACTGGCAAAAACCAGATACATATAATAAATAAACCCCAAGAATAAGAATCGAGAACCCAGAAATAAGTCCACATGTTTACAACTAAATCATTTTTGACAAAAGTGCCAAGAATATTCATTGGGAAAATTTCTTCAATAAATGGTGCTGGGAAAACTATCTATATCTATATATAGATAGATAGATAATATATCTAGATATAGATAGATAGATAGATATATTATATATCATATATATTATATATCTATATATATATATAATATAGCTATAGATATATATGATATCTATCTATCTATCTATATATATAGTTTTCCCAGCACCATTTATTGAAGAAATTTTCCCTATATATGTATATAGTTATATATAGTTATATATATATCTAGTTATAGATATATATATGCAGAAGAATAAAATTGGACCTCCATCTCTTACCATAAACAAAAATCAACTCTAAATGGATTAAAGACTTAAATGTACGATCCGAAACTATGAATCTACCAGAAAAAAATGGGAAAACTCTTCAAGACATTGGTCTGGGCAGAGATTTTTTGAGTTAGACCTCAAAAGCATAGGCAATAAGAGCAAAAAATAGACAAATGAGATTACATCAAGCTAAACAGTTTCTGTGCAACAAAGGAAACAATCAACAGAGTAAAGAGCTTGGTTCAACATCTGAAATTATGTAATGCAATTACTCTAATGCACAATACCAACAGAATAAAAAAAGATCATCTCAATAGTTGCAGAAAAAGTATTTTACAAAGTCCATCATTCTTTCAGGATAAAAACACTCAACACACTAAGAACATATTTTAAAACAAAAACATACATGAGTTGATAGCAGAATTATTCATAATAGACAAAAGGTGGAAAAACTACAGTTGTCCATTAGCTGAGAAATAGATTAAGAAAAGGTGGTATTTCTATACACTGGAATATTATTTGGCCTTAAAAAGGAATGAGGTAATGATATATGCTACAAAATGGATGAACCTTGAAAACATTATGCTAACTGAAAGAAATCAGATTCAAAAGGCCTCATATTATAAGATTCCATGTATATACAATGTCCAGAATAAGCAAATGGTATCATTTACAAAAAGCAGATTAGTGGTTTCCAGGATGGAGGAGGAAGGAATGGAGAGTGACTTCTTAGTGGATATGCAATATATTTGGGGGTAATAAGAATTTTTGAAATTGATAGTAGAGATGGTTGCAAAGCATTGTGAGTATCCTAAAGTCCAGTCAGTTGTTCACTTTAAAATGGTTAAAATGATAAATTTTATGTTATGTGAATTTTATCTCAATTAAAAATGTATGCCTAATGTGAATTCTAGAGTATACTAAAAATAACACAAAGTGGTAAAGACAAATTCTTCATAGTGTGAAGTAAAATGGAATTCCAAAAAAAATCCAAAAGAAGGCAAGAAAGGGGTAAAAGAGAAGGAAAAAACAGAGTTTAGAGAGTGACATCACCAAGATAACAGAACAGATGGTAACCCACTCACATCCCTCCAACAAGAATTCTGAACCCATCCACAGTCAAAAGTCTTTGTGAGAGCCTCAGGATTTAAGAGTCTGTGAAACTCCGGCATAGCCCAAGTCCTAGGAAGTTCATTTTGAGGGTGGAGATGGCTAATCTGCTTAGTTTGTTCCCTAGTTCAAGCCCAGAAATGGCACAGCTCATCAAGAGGCTTTGCTATACATCTTTTCACAGAGAAGCAATACTCTTCTCAGTGCCAAATCTTGATTGCACCTTCTGCATCCACATCACATTCCAGTTTATATCTTCTTTGTCACTCATTGATATTATTTTTGTAATTTCCTTTTTTTTGTTTACCTCACTTTCTCACAGATTATTTTAGTGAGTGGGAGCCAGCAATCTAAGCTAAGCACCATGTTAGGAAGAACTTGAACCCAAAGACTCAGAGAAGTCAAATAGCCCACCCAAAGCTAACAGGGCCTGGAAACCTTTGGTCCAGGTTTGGAATCAAAGCAGGAATGTAAATTAGTTCAACCATTATTTGTGGAAGACAGTGTGGTGATTCCTCAAAGTCCTATAGCCAGAAATACCATTTGACCTAGCAATATCATTACTGGGTGTACACCCAAAGGAATATAAATCATTCACTTACAAAGATACATGCATGTATGTTCAGTGTGGCACTATTTACAATAGCGAAGATGTGGAATCAACTCAAATGCCCATTAATAATAGACTGGATAAAGAAAATGTGGTTCATGTATACCATGGAATACTGTGCAGCCAGAAAAAGGAACGAGATTATGTCCTTTGCGATGACATGGATGGAGCTGGAGGCCATTATCCTCAACAAACTTACACAGGAACAGAAAACCAAACACCACATGTTCTCACTTAGAAGTGGGAGCTGAGGCCAGGTGCAGTGATTTATACCTGTAATCCTAACATTTTGGGAGGCCGAGGCAGGTGGATCACCTGAGGTCAGAAGTTTGAGACTAGCCTGGCCAAAATGGTGAAACCCTGTCTCTACTAAAAATACAAAAATTAGCTGGGCATGGTGGCAGGCACCTATAATCCCAGTTACTCAGGAGGCTGAGGCAAGAGAATTCCTTGAACCTGGGAGACAGAGGTTGCAGTGAGCCGAGATCATGCCACTTCACTCTAGCCTGGGCAAAAGAGCAAAACTCTTAAAAAAAAAAAAAAAAAAGTGGGAGCTGATCAATGAGAACACATGGACACAAGGAGGAGAACAACACACACTGGGTGGGGCTGTCGTGGGGGCAAGGGGAGGGAGAGCATCAGATCAGGATAATTACATTAACGCATGCAGGGCTTAATACCTAGGTGATGGGTTGATAGGTGCAGCAAAACACCATGGCACACATTTACCTATGTAACAAAACTGCATGTCCTGCACATGTATCCCAGAACTTAAAAAAAAAAAAAAGCTTCCTGTACACCACCTGCCATTTTGATTTTCTTCTACCAGAGTACCCTGCTTTCCCAGGAGATATCCCAGAGCAAACACCACACCTTAGTGTGTAGAAATACATATACATATCCCTGTGGACAAGCTTATCAAATGCAAACCACTAATACACTCTGAACTCCATCCTCATGACCTCCCTGGTGAGTGCTGAGCCTAGGAAGCCAATTTATAAATCTAGAGCAATTAATTCATGCTTGTCTATGAAGAGCAACAAGGGAAATGATACTCCAGAGGCCCAGAACCTAGAAATAGTCCTGTGACAATGTGCACAAAGAACATCTAGCATCCATCAGTGAAATCTGGTGGTTGCTTTATACCTGGCCCAGGGCAGCCGGCAGCCCCAGATCTTCTCACCTTTCTCATTTGTCATAGGCTAAGGAGAACCCTGAGCAAAAGAACTGCAGAAACAGAGTGGTTTCCTATGGTAGTGAAAGCTGTTTAGGTCAGAGAAAATATGGTGACTACTATAAGAAAGGGGCAGGGTTATGCTTTCCCTTTAAGATCTATAAAGATCCCAGTCAGCTTTCATTCTATCCTGAGATGAGCAGTGGAAAATGTGCTCTTACAGAGTGAGTTACTTATGTCTGCCTCTGCCAAGGAAGAGGTTTATATCAGAAGGGCTGTGTTTCAAGGTGCTTAAGAGTATGGGGATTTGGCTTCAGGGTCTCAGTGAGTATTTAATGTCTTCTTAGTAATATTGCATAAGTAACTTAATTTTACTAAGCTTTGAAAGTTATTTGTGAAATGTGTGTAATAAGATTTACAAGTAATCAAGTTGATCCTTCATTGTATAGTGTTCATGTTACAAAATGGCAATTCTTATTTCCTTTGTGTTATGTGAACTGAGAACCTGGAAGCCAGAGAATGTGGATGTTAATGAATAGATAGCAAGGATGGAAGTGACCTGAAACTCACCTGTCCAGCAATACTCATCATCTTGCTTTTGTGTTTGAATCCCTCTGTCTCCTCACTCTCCCTTCCTGGGAGGATTGAGTTGAAGGGAACAATGGTCAGAACTTGGAAGGAAGGTCTGGGGTGAGAAGTTTCTCTATTAGAGAGGGCTATAAGTACCATCATTTTTACAGTTTTTGACATGTTTCTCTTCCCTTCTTTCAGAAAGAATGGTGGAATGCAGAAAAGTAACAAGTCCAGTGTCTCTGAATTCCTCCTCTTGGGTCTTTCTGAGAAGCCAGAGGAGCAACCTCTCCTATTTGGCATCTTCCTGGGGATGTACCTGGTCACTGTGTTAGGGAACCTTCTCATCATCTTGGCCATCAACTTTGACTCACACCTCCACACCCCCATGTACTTTTTCCTGGCCAACCTCTCTTTTGCTGATGCTTGCTTTTCTTCCACCACAGTCCCTAAGATGCTGGTGAACATCCAGACACAGAGTCAGACCATACCATATGGAGGCTGTTTAGCTCAGATGCATTTTTTCATGATGTTTGGGGCACTGGATGACTTCCTCTTGGGGGTGATGGCCTATGACCGCTATGTGGCCATCTGCAAGCCTCTCCACTACTCCGCACTCATGAGTCCTTTTACGTGCATGCTCCTTCTCACAGTATGCTGGATTCTCACCAACCTTGCTGCCCTCTTACACACCCTGCTCATGGCAAAGCTTTCTTTCTGTGCAGGCAACACCATTCATCACTTCTTCTGTGACGTGGTCCCTCTGCTACAGCTCTCCTGCTCAGACACAAGCACCAACCAGGTAGCCCTGTTCACTGTGGGCTCCATCATACTCACTGGTCCTCTCTCCCTGATCATTTTGTCGTATATACACATCATCTCCAGCATCCTCAGGGTCCCGTCTGCCTCTGGCAGGCAAAAGGCCTTCTCCACCTGTGGATCCCATCTCACTGTTGTCTTCTTGTTCTATGGTGCAGCAATTGGTGTCTATCTGTGGCCCCCTTCATCACAGTCAGAGGGTAAAGACAGGGTTGCAGCTATATTTTACACAGTGGTGACCCCCATGCTGAACCCCTTCATTTACAGCTTCAGGAACAAGGATATGAAGACAGCACTGAGAAAGCTTTTGGCTTGAATGCACTTTTCTCCCAGAGACTCTAACCTTATGTCCATATTTGGAAATTATTCCACAGAAGGCCCACATGCTCAGGAAGCAATATCCCTCTCTCCCACCCCCATGCTTAGCTATTAGGGAATAATTCCTCCCAAAACAGCCCCTTAAGCTCAAATTGGAATCTGCATCTGCTTAATGTAACTCTGTAATAACTTCATGGAGGACTTGTATTGCGTATAATTTTTGCAATTATTTCTCTGCTGTCTTTAGGGAGATCTCAACGTTTCTAGGGCAAGATCAGTAAAAATTTATTTGTAGATATTCTGATAAACATGTGAATGATTTTTAAAGACATCATTTAGTGAGCATTTATTTATCATTACCCTTTGCCAGTCACTGTGTCAGGCGTGGGAGATACTGAGATAAGGAAGCCTCTGTTCTTTAGGAACTCTCTTTCTATTGCAGTGTGTAGTTGTGCACATACACAAGTAACCATAAAATAGATGTGGCAGTGATGGTTTTACCATATAAATTAATATTCATTTCATTCCATGTATTTAGCTGGTTATGTGTGTTATCTAATTTGGTCCCTGCTCCCTGGCAACCCTTTTGAGTTGGGAACTATCACATTTTTGAGATGAAAATACTCTGACTAGTAAATCCTTGCTACCCTATCCTTCTTTTCAATGCTGGTGTGTGTACCAAAAGATAAATTCATATTCAACAAATACTGTATGTGTATGTATATAACCATCATGTGCCAGGTATTGTGTTACGTACTGTCGCTAATAGTAAAAATAGTAAAATATTGTTCTTGTCTTAATATAATAGAGACAGACACATAATCAGTTTGAGGTTCTCAAGTCAGACTGTGATAGTTGCCATAATAATGTTAGAGCACAAAGGGAAGAAAAATAATTCTTCCTGGAGTTGGTTAGTTACAGTTTTTAACCCATGAAGTGATATTTTATTGGATCTGAAAGTGTGAATTTTTGAAAGGGTAAAGAAAGAGGAAGAACAAGGATCATATAGGGATAGGCTGTTTGCAGTAGAGGCCATGCTGGTCCATGGAGCCAGCCCAATCCAACATTGGAAATGATTTCTCAGCAGTTCCCATACTGAAAATGCGTCTTGCCCAATTTTTCCAGTCTCCATGAAGTCTCTTGTTTAAATCTCTTTTCCTATATTTCTTCTTCTAGGTGTCAGTGTGTATTAGTCATGGCTACAGATTATCATGACCTGGGTCTTTTGAAGAATGCTGATAACTCAAATTTTACTCTACACCTCTTTGAACATGAAGCCCTAGTATCTTTATTTCTAAAATAAATAAATAAATAAATAAATAAATAAATAACTATAGGAAATTCTAGTGTGCAGTTAGGGTTTAGAAACACTATTTTTTTAAATTGTATTTTAAGTTCGGGGGTACATGTGCAGATCTTGCAGGATTGTTGCATAGGTACACACATGCCATAGTGGTTTGCTGTCTCCTTCCCCCCATCATCTACATCAGGCATTTCTCCCAGTGATATCCTTCCCCAACCTCCCCACCCCTGCTGTCCCTCCCCTAGTCCTCCACCCCCCAACAGACCCGTGTGTGATGTTCCCCTCCCTGTGCCCATGTGTTCTCATTGTTCAACATCTGCCTATGAGTGATAACATATGGTGTTCGGTTTTCTGTTCTTGTCAGTTTGCTGAGAATGATGGTTTCCAGATTCATCCATGTCCCTGCAAAGGACATGAACTGCTCCCTTTTTTATGGCTGTATAGTATTCCATGGTGTATATGTGTCACATTTTCTTTATCCAGTCTTTCATTGATGGGCATTTGGGTTGGTTCCAAGTCTTTGCTATTGTAAACAGTGCCGTGTTGAACATACATGTGCATGTGTCTTTATAATAGAATGATTTATAATCCTTTGGGTATATAGCCAGTAATGGGATTGCTGGATCAAATGGAATTTTGAATTCTAGATCCTTGAGGAATCGCCACACTGTCTTCCACAATGGTTGGACTAATTTACACTCCCACCAACAGTGTAAACATGTTCCTATTTCTCCACATCCTCTCCAGCATCTGTTGTCTCCAGATTTTTTAATGATTGCCATTCTAACTGGCCTGATACAGTATCTCAACTTGGTTTTGATTTGCATTTCTCTAATGACCAGTGATGACGAGCTTTTTTTCATATGTTTGTTGGTCTCATAAATGTCTTCTTTTGAAAAGTGTCTGTTCATATCCTTTGCCCACTTCTGTATGGGTTTATTTGTTTTCTTCTTGTAAATCTGCTTTAGTTCCTTGTAGATTCTGGATATTAGCCCTTTGTCAGATGGGTAGCTTGCAAAAATTTTTCCAATTCTGTTGGCTGCTGGTTCACTCTATTGATTGTTTCTTTTGCTGTGCAGAAACTTTGAAGTTTAATTAGATCCCATTTGTCTATTTTGGCTTTTGGTGTTTTAGTCATAAAGTCCTTGCCTATGCCTATGTCCTGAATGGTATTGCCTAGGTTTTCTTCAAGGGTTTTTATGGTGTTAGGTCTTATGTTTAAATCTTTAATCCATCTGGAGTTTTTTAGTGTAAGGTGTAAGGAAGGGGTCCAGTTTCAGCTTTCTGCACATTGCTAGCCAGTTTTCCCAACACCATTTATTAAACAGGGAATCCTTTTCCCATTGCTTGTTTTAATCAGGTTTGTCAAAGATCAGATGGCTGTAGATGTGTGACATTGCTTCTGAGCCCTCTGTTCTGTTCCATTGGTCTATATCTCTGTTTTGGTACCAGTAACATGCTGTTTTGATTACTGTAGCCTTGTAGTATAGTTTGAAGTCAGGTAGTGTGATGCCTCCAGCTTTGTTCTTTTTGCTTAGGGTTGTCTTGGCTATGTGGGCTCTCTTTTGGTTCCATATAAAATTTAAAGTGGTTTTTTCCAGTTCTGTGAAGAAGGTCATTGGTAGCTTGATGGGAATAGCGTTGAATCTATAAATTACTTTGGGCAGTATGGCCATTTTCATGATATTGATTCTTCCTAACCATGAGCATGGAATGTTTTTCCATCTATTTGTGTCCTCTCTTATTTTGTTGAGCAGTGGTTTGTAGTTCTCCTTGAAGAGGTCCTCTACATCCTTTGTTAGTTGTGTTCCTAGGTATTTTATTCTCTTTGCAGCAATTGTGAATGGGAGTCCACTCATGATTTGGCTCTCTGTTTGTCTGTTATTGGTGTATAAGAATGCTTGTGATTTCTGCACATTGATTTTGTATCCTGAGACTTTGCTGAAGTTGCTAATCAGCTTAAGGAGATTTTGGGCTGAGACGATGGGGTCTTGTAAATATACAATCATGTCATCTGCAAATAGAGACAATTTGACTTCCTGTTTTCCTAATTGAATACTCTTTATTTTTTTCTTGCCTGATTGCTTTGGCTAGAACTTCCAATACTATATTGAATAGGAGTGGTGATAGAGGGCGTCCTTGTCTAGTGCCAGTTTTCAAAGGGAATGCTGCCAGTTTTCAAAGGGAGTGCTTCCAGTTTTCAAAGGGAATGCTTCCAGTTTTTGCCCATTCAGTATGATATTGGCTGTGAGTTTAGAAACACTATTTTAGTGTTTTCTTACCACCAGCAATGGATGTATAAGGCAATAAAACACATGATTACAGAGTTTGTTATTTAGGCCATGACACTGTAGTCAGTTAGGGATAAAGCAAGTAGACAGCACCAAGAAGTGTCTGAATACTTAACCTCCTAAGTTTAACTCTCCTACACCCAACTCTAAGTCTTACCATCCGCTGTAATCATTCATCTCTTCAGCAGTCTTACCTGAAGTCCTTCTCCAGACTTTCTGTTTTTCTATTCTTGATTAATGTCTATTTCAGTTTTATGTTTCTTTTTTCCATTGAAATATTTGTATTATATAAATAAGGCATCTTCTTCAGCCTCTAGTGATTCTGAAAAAATAAAGTATAAGGCATGTTGTTGCCAGGGCAGCTGAGACTGATTCTTGAATATTTCTGTTTCATTGTGATCATGTCATCCTTTTGGACTAACCCTGAATGTGTACCTGGCTTACCCACTCTTGCAATGGCAAACAATGCTAGATTTCTGTTGTTGCTTTCTTCTGGTTTCATTCATTTTTCCACAAATTTGGTGGCCTCCTGCATATAATCTCCTGAATTCACCAACTTAATTCATTTCATTTCTGTAGATCACCTTGATATTTTGTTACCCATTTCAAAAAATTCCCCACACCCAACTGGAACCACATTTGCACCATCATAGCATTGCTGTTTTGGCAAAACTTAATTAAACTCTCTGAGCCAGAGATTCTTTCTTTGGGTGATTATAAGGATTAAATGAGATAATATTTACGAGGAATTTAGGAGGAGGTTCAGTGCATTGTAAGTATTCGGTAAAGGTTCTCTCTCAGCCCTAGAAACACCATGGTACGTTAGCCATTTCAATAGATCCCTATAAGGGATCTGGCCTTGATGATACATTTTGGTATTTGATTCTTTCATTTGCATTGCTTCTGATGGTTAAGTGTTACTACCTGGGTCTCTGATATTCCAGAAGGATTTTATTCCCATTGGCACTAGGGAGCTGTTGACTCAAGATCCATGTTGGGATTTTCTATCCACTCTGTCCCAGAAAGGAGAGCCCCCAGTCAACTTTTCAGTGATTGTTGTCCTTCTCACCTGTGGATTATTTATTGCTTTAGTGAAGAGAATGTCTTTTGGCCCTTCTTGGGGAACATAGTTAGCTGGTGGGTTCTCTGGCCTCATAGAATAGATTCATTCTAGCGTGGCTGCAGCCCTGGGATTTCTAACCTCTTCCTGAATACCTTTCCAAGAAATTCTAGCATTTGCATTTCATTTACTCTATAGTAATGTATTTCATTTCCATCATTTCCAAGCCTCAATCAGTAATCCCAGGAAAGTATGAGAGCTTGTTTTGGGTGTTCCTGTCTCCTGTTACATGAGAGTGCTCCCATATCAAACAGTTTTACCCTACCCAGCCTTATGTTCCACAACTTCCTTGTTCAGTACCCTAAAGAGTCACTTTCATTTTTATTCCTCCAGTTATTACTGGCATGTATTAGCCATGTTCTTCTCCCCTTTTAATGAATAAGGTAAACATTCCCATAGCAGAGACTGTTATTTCTTGTTGGACTATGCTAAAATAGGTTCCAAGTTACTAGTCCAAACAACATGAGGGAGAAAGGCATTTTGAAGAAGACAAATATTTATTGTTTGTCTTCCATCTCAGATCAGAGCTTTTTCAATTATCAATTGCTGCATACCAAACGACTCCCAAACTTAGTGTTTAGAAAAGCAACAATGATTTACTTAGTTTTGGTTTCTGTTGGATAGCAGTTTGAACTCAGCTCAGCTGGGAAGTTCATTTAGCAGAAAAGAAGGCTAGTCGATGACATGTCTGCAATTAGCAATTCATCAACTGGGTGGCTCTACTTCTAGAGATCAACTACTTGTTGACTGAAGCAATGGAAGGAAGGGAGGGACACATGTCTTTCATCGTACAACAGGCTGGACTAGGCTTATTCACATGTTGGCAGAGTTCTAAAAGCAGCAAGAAAACATGCACTTTTCGTGCCCTTGCTTGTGTTAAATTTGCTATTGCCTTATTGGCCAAAGACAGGCTTAAAGCCAATCCATATTCAATGGGTGCAGATTTCACTTCTTGATAGAAAGAGATAAAAGTCACATTGCAGGGATGTGGAATCAGGAAGATAAAAAAGTTGTCACCGATGTAAAAACCTACCACAAAGCCATTTCATGACAATCAGGTGGTGGATCTCTACTCTTCTTATCAAGGGGAAGTAGAGTGTTTCCATCCACCTGTAGGATTTAGAGGATTCTGGAAATTCACAATACTATATCCAAATGTCCAAATGACAGGTCTCACATTTCCACTCTTTTCCTATCAGATCCCTGAATTCAGAATAGGAGACTTTCCAGGGCTATGCTCCAAAAACTCTTAAGATCAAATTCTGGGCCTAATTTTTAGTATCTACTCCACTTTGGCTGTTTCTTTAAATGCTTATGGGAGCCATTTGGCTTGCACAGCCTGCTTTTGCTGGAGAGCTGGCTGAGCTGAGTCTGTCAGCTTCTTCGGTGTGTCTAGTAAGGGAAATAAAAGCAAATCAAAGTTACAACCTTTATAATTACTCTTGCCCTTTGTTGTTTTATGTGCTAGAGCTATGACACAATTCAGTGCTTCCCCTTCTACCTCTACTTATTTCCAATCTACTACTAAGGAGAGTCTTAGTAATTGTGATAGTACACACAACTGAGGTTAATATTGCCCCACTCATCACCAGCAATGTGGTCTTTGCTGTCATCTGTACAGCAGGGAGTCCAATTTCAGAACCTTATGCTGAAGATCTGTTTCTCTAAGGGCCAATTTGGTTATCCATGCCTTAGTTTGAGTTTCTTTAAAGCAGATTTGAGATAAAGAATTGGAAACAGGTAGTTTCTTTCAGAGATGATTCCAGGAAACATAAATTAGAGAGTACAGAAAATGAGACAGGGAAGGGAGAAAGTGTATAAAGGTTGCACACATGTGAGTTGTGAGCAACTGTAGACAATCTTTCTAGAGATACTCTGAGAAACTATACTGAATATAAAACTAAGAGTAGCTCCACCAGAGGTCAGGATGTGGTGATATTTGTACTGCAACTTCCACCAGCTCTCAGTTTTGTTTTTGCGACTTTCACACTAATTTCACTCCAGCTGTTTTTTATTAACTTTTATTTTAAGTTCATGGGTACATGTGCAGGTTTGTTATGTAGGTAAACTTGTGTCCTGGGGGTTTGTTGTACAGATTATTTAATCACCCAGGTATTAAGACTAAGTACCTATTAGTTATTTTTCCTAATCCTCTCCCTCCTCCCAACCTCCACCCTCTGTTAGGCTCCATTGTGTATTGTTCCCTCTATGTGTCCATGTGTTCCATCATTTAGCTCCCACTTCTAAGTGAGAACATGGGGTATTTGGTTTTCTGTTCCTGCATTAGTTTGTTAAGGATAATGGCCTCCAGTTCCATCCATGTTCCTTACAAGAACATGATCGCATTCTTTCTGAAGGCTGCATAGTATTCCATGGTGTATATGTACTACATTTTCTTGATATTGTCAGTCATTGATGGTCATTTAGGTTGATTCCATGTCTTTGCTTTTGTGAATAGTGCTGCAGTGAACATACACATGCATGCGTCTTTACAAAGGAACAATTTATAGTCCTTTGACTATATACCCAGTAATGGGTTTGCTGAGTCAAATGGTATTTCTGTCTTTAGGTCTTTGAGTAATCTCCACAGTCTTTCACAATTGTTGAATTAATTTACACTCCCACCAACAGTGTATGAGCATTCCTGTTTCTCACCAGCATCTGTTATTTTTTTACTCTTAAATAATAGCCGTTCTGACTGGTGTGAGATGATGTGTCATTGTGGTTTTGATTTGCATTTCTCTGATGATTAGTGATGTTGAGTATTTTTTCATATGCTTGTGGGCTGCATGTATGTCTTCTTTTGAAATGTGTCTGTCCATGTCCTTTGCCCACTTATTTTTATTTTTATTTTTTAATTTTACTTTAAGTTCTGGGGTACATGTGCAGATCTTGCAGGATTGTTACATAGGTATACACATGCCATGGTGGTTTGCTGCCTCCATCCCCCCATCACCTACACTAGGTATTTCTCCTACTGTTATCCCTCCCCAATTTCCCCACCCCCTGCTATCCCTCCACAAGTCCCGCAACCCCCAACAGACACCACTGTGTAATGTTCCCCTCCCTGTGTCCATGTGTTCTCATTGTTCAACACCCACTTATGAGAGAGAATATGCGGTACTTGGTTTTCTATTCTTGTATCAGTTTGCTGAGAATGATGGTTTCCAGATTCATCCATGTCCCTGCAAAGGACATGAACTCATCCTTTTTTTATGGCTGTATAGTATTCCATGGTGTATATGTGCCATATTTTTTTATTGTATTTTAGGTTTTGGGGTACATGTGAAGAACATGCAAAATTGTTGCATAGGTACACACGTGGCAATGTGATTTGCTGCCTTCCTCCCCTTCACCTATATCTGGCATTTCTCCCCATGCTATCTCTCCCCACCTCCCTACCCCCTGCTGTCCCTCCTGTATTTCCCCCCAATAGACCCCAGTGTGTAGTGCTTCCCTCCCTGTGTCCATGTGTTCTCATTGTTCAACACCTGCCTAAAAGTGAGAACATGCAGTGTTTGATTTTCTGTTCTTGTGTCAGTTTGCTGAGAATGATGGTTTCCAGGTTCATCCATGTCCCTACAAAGGACACGAATTCATCATTTTTGATGGCTGCATAATATTCCATGGTGCGTATGTGCCACATTTTCCCTGTCCAGTCTATCATCGATGGGCATTTGGGTTGGTTCCAGGTCTTTGCTATTGTAAACTGTGCTGCAATGAACATTCGTGTGCATGTGTCCTTATAATAGAACGATTTATAATCCTTTGGCTATATGCCCAGTAATGGGATTGCTGGGTCAAATGGAATTTCTATTTCTAGGTCCTTGAGGAATCGCCACACTTCCTTCCACAATGGCTGAGCTAATTTACACTCCCACCAACCATGTAAAAGTGTTCCTATTTTTCCACACCCTCTCCAGCATCTGTTGTCTCCAGATTTTTTAATCACCTTTCTAACTGGCGTGAGATGGTATCTCAATGTAGTTTTGATTTGCATTTCTCTAATGACCAGTGATGATGAGCATTTTTTCATGTTTGTTGGCCTCATGTATGTATTCTTTTGTAAAGTGTCTGTTCATATCCTTCACCCACTTTTGAATGGGCTTGTTTTTTTCTTGTAAATCTGTTTTAGTTCGTTGTAAATTCTGGATATCAGCCCTTTGTCAGATGGGTAAACTGCAAAAATTTTTTCCCATTCTGTTGGTTGCCGATTCACTCTAATGACTGTTTCTTTTGCCATGCAGAAGTTGTGGAGTTTGATTAGGTCCCATTTGTCTATTTTGGCTTTTGTTGCCAATGCTTTTGGTATTTTGGTCATGAAGTCCTTGCCTATGCCTATGTCCTGAATGGTTTTGCCTAGATTTTCTTCTATGGTTTTTATGGTGTTAGGTCTTATGTTTAAGTCTTTAATCCATCTGGAGTTAATTTTAGTGTAAGGTGTCAGGAAGGGGTCCAGTTTCTGCTTTCTGCACATGGCTAGCCAGTTTTCCCAATACCACTTATTGAACAGGGAATCCTTTCCCCATTGCTTGTTTTTGTCAGGTTTGTCAAAGATCAGGTGGTTGTAGATGTGTGGCGTTGCCTCCGAGGCCTCTGTTCTGTTCCATTGGTCTATGTCTCTGTTTTGGTACCAGTACTCATTCTTTAATGAATCTCCACACTGTTTTCCATAGTGATTGTACTAATTTACATTCTCACCAGTAATGTAAAAGTGTTTCCTTTTCACCACATCCATGCTTGGCAATATTTTTAGTATTTATATGATCAGATTCCTGAAAGTGAAAGACTAGGTCATAGACAGTATAACTAATTAATTAAGCACTTATTGAATTTCTGTGCCAAACACTATACTTGGTACTGATGATATGAAGGTGAGAGGGAACAAAAACAAGAACAATGCATCTTTCCGTATATGGCTTAATATAATTATGAACTTTTTTGTTCAGATATGCTTATACCACTTTCAACTGTATCCTTTGGATAAATTCCTCAAAGTGAAAAATATTTAAATAAATACTGTCAAATTCTCTACAGAGTTATTGTGATACTTTACATTTCCATCAGCACTCTCAGTGTTAACACTAGGTATTATGGTTCTTTTCAATCTTTAATAGATAATGTAGTTGGTGAAAAAAGTGTCACTATTATTTTATCCAGTATTTTATTATTGCTAGTATCATTAATTATTTGTTCACATGCTTACTAAACCATTCTATTTCTTCTTTTGTGAATTACCTGTTCATTTTCTTTACACTTTTTGTTATCGAAGTATTTACCTTCTTTTATAATTCTGTTTTTAAATTCAAACACTGACTATATCAGAACAATTTTTGTATGTGGAAGTCATATGTGTAAAACTGTTGAAAACTTTGGGCTAAATAAAATTATTGTAAGCCCTTAAATTTGAAGTCTGTCTACAATAATAGTATCAACCCAATTTTGAGACTTTTCTAAATTGTTCAACATTGTCTATATCAATACTGGCTTATACTGAAAGACTAAATTTAAGGCATCAATGTATGAGTAAATTAAATGCTTCTTTAGAGGTGGAGAAAAAAAAAGAAAGACTAGGTCACAGAAACAAATATTTTTAATGTTTATAATACATGCTGTCAATTTATTTCCTAGAATGATATGCCACTTTGTACTCACACTACTAGCAGCCGTTGAAAGGATCTCCTTTTCCTGCCTCCACCCAGAATACACTACTGTCATTTAAAAACCCAATTGTATATTAGAGTTACTTCCAGTTTCTGGTCCAATATGTACGGATCTTGGAAGTTGTTACTCCTTCTGAAAGAGTAAAAAGGCTAACAACAAACTGAAAACTCAACATTCTTTTTAGATCCATCAGAGAAGTGAGGTCACATCGCAAACCACTGGCCCCAAATTGAAAAAGACAGGAAGATACAGAGAATCACAGCTTACTGGAGCAGAAACCCACAGACTCCTTTCTAGGAGTCAGTACTAAGGTAGGAAAATCTGAACTGTAATTGATGAATTGCTGGAGCCTCAGTGTAGAAAAGTCTGAGAGTTAAAATCTCTAGGGGCACTCAGTCACAGAAAGGCCCACACACTGTGGTGAGTTTTACCTCCCAGAGTGAGTGCTACTTGGTTCTTACAGTGAAATATATGCATTATTCATAATAGCCAAGATATGAAAACAACCTAACTGCCCAACGATGAGTGAATAGAAAGAAAATGTTGGCTGGGCACAGTGGCTCATGCCTGTAATCCCAGCACTTTGGGAGGCCGAGCGGGCAGATCATCTGAGGTCAGGAGTTCAAGACAAGCCTGGCCAGTGTGGTGAAACCCCATCTCTACTAAAAATAATTTTTAAAAAATTAGCTGGGTGTGGTGGCTCACACCTTTAGTCCCAGCTACTCAGGAGGCTGAGTAGCTGGGACTACAGGTTATGGTGAGCCCAGATTGTGCCACTGCACTCCAGCCTGGGTGACAGAGCAAGACTCTGCCAAAAAAAAAAAAAAAGAAAAGAAAGAAAGAAGGAAGGAAAAAAAAACGTGATATGTAGACATACATGCATATATATGTATATACTTTCTGTACTTTTGCATGTCAATAGCAGAAAAATAAATTATCTGTCCTTAAAGGGGCAATGTATGTTTATTCAGCCTTATAATGTTATAAATCTTAAAAAATAAGCAGATCTTTCCATTTGCCACAACACAGATAGACCTGGAGGACATTATGGTAACTGAAATAAACCAGACACAGAAATAAAAATATTATACATTCTCATGTATATGTAAAATTAAAAGAAATAACTCAAATATACAGGGATAGAGAATGAAACGATGGTTACTACAGGTGGGAGGGGAGGGATAAAATTGGGAGATGTAGATCAAAGCATACAGATATCAAACATAAACAAGTCTTGAGATCCAACGTACAACATGAGCACCAAAATTAATAATATTGTATTATATTAGGATTTTTGTTAAATAAGATTTTAGCAGCTGTTATCACAAAAAATGTAACTGAAATTATAGATATGTTAATCTGCTTTATAATAGTAACCATTTTACTCTCTATATGTATCCCATAGCACTATGTGGAAAACCTCAAATATACACAATAAAATTTATTTTTTATTTATTTATTTATTTTTTATTGTACTTTAGGTTCTAGGGTATGTGCAGATCATGCAGGATTGTTGCATAGCTACACACATGGCAATGTGGTTTGCTGCCTCCATCCCCCCGTCACTTACATCTGGCATTTCTCCCCATGTTATCCCTCCCTGACCTTCCCACCCACCACCCCCCCAACTTCTAATAATGCTAGCTATGAAAAAAAGAGAGAGGACACAAATTATTAATGTCAGAAATAAATAAGGGAACATCACTACAGATCTCATGGACATTAAAAGAATAATAAAGAACTAATATGAACAACTCTGTACCCACAAATTTGATAACCTAAATGAATGAACCAATTCTTCAAAGATACAATATGTCAAAATGGACACAGGAAGAAATAGATGACATTAATAGACCTATATCTATAAAAGAAATTGACTCAATAAGTAATAAACTCCCAAAGCAGAAAGTACCAGGCCCAGATAGGTTCACTGGTGAATTCTAACTAAACATTTAAGGAAGAATTTATACTAATTATCTATAATCTCTTCCAGACAGCAGAAGTAGAGGAAATACTTTCTAATTCATTCTATGAAGCCAACATAACCAGACAAAGACATTATAAGAAAACTATAAACCTTTATCTCTCATAAACATACATGCATAATCCTAAACAAAATGTTTGCAAATTTAATCCAACAATGTAAAAATGATTTATATGTCACAACCAAGTTTAATTTATCCTAGGTATGCAAGCCTGGTTCAATATTCAAAAATCAGTCATTGTAATGCATCACATCAATAAGCTAACAAAGAAAAGCCACATGAATACAGAAATAGATGCGGAAAAATCATTTGACAAACTCCAATACCCACCCATCTACGATTCTAAAACTCTCAGTAAACTAGAAATAGATGATGGAAAATTCCTCAACTTGATAAGAAAGAAACTACCCCCAAAAAATCCTACAACTAACATTATACATGATGGTGAGAGACTAGGAGATTTCCCATTATGTTCAGAAACAAGAATGGCCTCTTTCACCATTGCTTTTCAACATCATATTGGAAATCTTACCTAATGCAATAAGACAAGAATAGTAATAAAAGTAGACAGATTTGAAGAAAAGAAATGGAACTGCCTTTGTTCACAGATTATTTGATTGTCTCTGTAGAAAATCCAAAAGAATTGAAAAAAAAAATCCTATAATAAACAATTATGGCAAGGGTACAGAATACAAGATTAATATATAAAAGCCAATTGTTCTCCTAAATATTAGCAACAAACAAGTGGAATTTAAAATTAAGAGCACAATATTATTTACATTAGCACCTCCCAAAATAAGATAGTGGCATAAATCTAACAAAATAGGTACAAGATGAACACAAGGATAACTATAAAACTATGATGAAAGATAAAAGAACTAAATAGTAATTCCATGTTCATGAATAAGAAGACTCAATATTATCAAGAGATCAATTCTTCTGAATTTGATGTATAAATTCCATGCGATCCCAATCAAAATCCCAGCAAATTATTTTGCAAGATATCAGAAAACTAATTCTATAGTTTATATGTAGAGGCAAAAGACTCACAGTAGCCAAGTCAATATTGAAGGAGGAAAGTGAAGTGGAGGACTGATACTACCTGACTTCAAAGCTACAGTAATCAAGACAATATATATGGGCAAAAGGATAGGCAAATAGGTCAATGGTACAGAACAGAGAGCCAAGAAATAGACCCACATAACTGATATTTGACAAATAGCAAAAACATAATGGAGCAAAGATAGTTTTTTCAACAAATGGCGCTAAATCATCTGGACAGCCACATGCAAAAAAAAATCACCCTTTATAAACATTAACTCAATGGATCACACTCCTAAATTTAAGATGCAAAACTATGAAACTCATAGAGGATAACCTAAGAGAAAATCTAGATGATGTAGGGTTTAGAGATGACAATTTAGATACAACACCCAAGGCATGATTCATAGAAGAAAGAATTCATAAGCTGGACTTCATTAAAGTTAAATTTTTCTGTTCTGCAAAAGCCACTGTCCAGAAAATCAAAATGTAAGCCACATACTGGGAGAAAATATTTGCACAAAACATATCTGATAAAGGACTGTTATTCAAAATATACAAAAAACTCTTAAAACTCAACAATAAGAAAATATACAACCCAATTAAAAATGGGCCAAAGGTCTTAACAGACACTCAGCAAAGAAGATACACAGATGGAAAACAGACATGTGAAAAGATGCTCCAGCTCATGTCATTGGGGAAATTCAAATTAAAACAACGACGTACCACTGTATACCCTTTAGAATGACCAAACACAAAAATTTCCAAGCATAAAAACATTCACTCACATAAATATTTATCCATTCTTGATAACCATTACTTGAGGAAAGAGAAGCATTCCCTTGAGATATTGCAGTGAAGTTAAGAAGCTCTGAGTTTAGCTCCAACATCTAAGCGAGAAGCTTCAGGGGTTCCTGTCTCCATAGAGTCAGCTCTGCTAACTGTTATTTCCGTTCTGCTTTCATTGCTTAGGGAGATCACAGGACAAATTCCCCTGAGGGGTCAGCACACCATAACTATATCAGCCTAACAAGGATCCCAGAGGCCAGGAGGGCAGAACTCAAACCCAAGGAAAGCTCACTGGGCTTCCACAATCAAAAGAGTCCTTGCCACTTGACTCGGGGCATCCCTGCCTTCTTAGATGTGGAGCTGAGAAAGACAGCATTTTGTTAGGAACCACAAATTAGGAAAGATACAGGGATTTAAGGTCAGAAAAGGGAAATGTGTTGTTCCTTTAGAGTAGTGTTTCAGTTCTTCTCTCCTTGCTAATCAGTTCAGAAGTTCAGAGGAGAAACATGAGGAAGCTGAGCTTTGGCTAAGAAACTGAGTTGGAAATCACAGATGTGCAGAAGATCCACTTCTGGAGACACATTGAAGCAAAGAAAAGCCTCTGGATACAGAGGTGAGCGTCAGTGAGCTGGCTACCTAGAAGCCAACCCAATTTGGCACTTTCTCTTTCCTTTTTGATAGTTGCAAATATTTCATGAATTAAGAAGTCATAACCTCCATCTGACTCATTTAGACTCATTGAGCTTGACCTTGAGGCCCTCTACACCATATGTTTTGAGGGAAGAAAAACCCTATGAGTGGAAGAAAAAACCCTATGAGTAGAAAAAAGACCCACAATCTGGTGTTTATCAAGGGTTTGTTTTTTTGCTTGATAAACACCAGGATGAATTACAAATGAATAAAACATTTAAATGCTAGAAAAAAGTTGTAAGTCCTAGAAGGAAAGAGAAAACAATTCCATTAAAATCTATACATGTTGAAGGTATAACTCAGAAATCAGAAATACAGATAATTTGATTAATTTGCCTCCATAATAGTGATGCACTTCTATATAACAAAAACAAAGTAAAATATGACAACCTGAAAAATAGTATTTGTAACTCATAGAATAGATAAGTAACTAAGTTCTTATTGTGTAGAATGTCAGGGTGGGCTTACTGCCTGTAACAAATGTATCACTGTGGTGCTGGATGTCAATACCTGGGGATGTTGGGCATGTGTGAGTACAGGAAGTGTATGGGAACTCTGTGCTTTCCGCTCAATTTTGCTGTGAATCTAAAACTGCTTTAAAAAATAAAGTTTCCTGATTAAAAAAAAAAAAAAAGCCAAAACCAGAAAAAAAAGAACGATTACATTCCCAGCCCCACACACTCACCCTGTACTTTAGAACCATTCTCCCTGATTCTCATATCTTAACCTTCTTCCTTTTTCCAGTGATAAGCATGGGTGATCCTCATATCTAGTCTGGAGCATCCAAACTCACTCGACCCAAATCTCCACTATTTTTAAAATTCTATATTCCCAAGGCAGCCTTTTCACTGGGTGACTCCTTTTTGAATAATGATTTGTGTTTGACAAACTGCTTCTCAGACATGGTATCTCACTGCTATTTGACATGGTTTGCATCTGTGTCCCACCCAAATCTCGTGTGGGATTGTAATCCCCATTGTTGAAGGTAGGGCCTAGTGGGAGGTGATCCTGGGGATGGATCCTTCATGAATGGTTTAGCACTGTCACTGGTGCTGTTGTCATGATAGAGAGTGAGTTTTCACAAGATCTGGTTGTTTAAGTATGTGGTATCTCCCCCAACCTCGTCCTGCGCCTGCCATGTAAGATGCCTGCTCCCACTTTGTCTTCCACCATGGTAAAAGTTTCCTGAGGCCTCCCCAGAATCAGAAACCACAAGGCTTCCTGTACACCCTGCAGAACTGCAAGCCAGTTGAACCTCTTCTTTCAAAAATTACCCACTCTCAAGTATTTCTTTATAGCAGTTCAAGAACAGACTAATACACTTTTCATAAAACATCGGGAATCAGCCTGTGAGCAGGTGATAGAGGAAGAATTCAGCCTGCATCTTCCGCCCAAGTCCAAGGCACTGTCCACTGCACCACCACAATCCTACACACCAGACCCATCCCCACCGGCATGGCCAGTTGTACCCACCTGATTATAGCTGGTCAACACCTCATGGGTGTTCAAGCTTTCAAATCCCATCATCTGTACCACATAGAAAGATAGGTCATCTCCCTTACAACTGCAAGAGTAGATTCTGAACATGGGACAAGAAAGTTTGTCAGTGTGTATTTCATGTGGGAAGAGGGTAATTCGTGTAGAAATTTATCAGAGTGAGGAAAACATAGCACCAATGCGTGATTGTAAGATATGCATAGCTTTACCAAAACATGAAGAGGCTTAAGGTTCAAATTCTTATCACTATTCACTTTCTTACTGACCTTAAACAAATCACTTCACCTCTCTAAGCCTCCTGTATATAAAAATGGCTTAATTCCTTATTATGGTATTTAGTGAGATGCTTACCATGTGCCTAATACTAATAAATTTTCAATAAATATTTGTTATTATTATTGACTTTACTGATTCACTCAATATATCAGTAAATAGTCCTTTTATAAAATCTTGCAATGTTATGAAATTAATCTGATAGTGAAGGATATGATATTTTAAGCATGTGAATTAGTTTTGACATTATGCAGAAATATCAGATAAGGGAACATGACACAAATGGATAGGGAACAGCTTGTCCTGAGTGTTTACAATAAGCTTGTCCCTCTTTTAAGTCTTCTAAATGCATTATCTCCTTAAATCCTCATAACAATGTGGATGTTTGTGTTTGATTTTATACATAAAAAACCTAATATTTAAAGGCGTTTAGTAACTTAAAACAAGAATGTAAGCATTTAATTTTTTTAATATATCAGTATATAAATAGCCCACATTTTAAAATATGTGAAAATTCTGGTGTATTAGGCCTGTTCACAATGTGTAAAAGAATATACTGCTCTAAAAAAATTGTTTTAAACATCTTGGTGATGAGAGTATGTTCACTGTAGGGATTTTATGGTAGCAAAAATGTATAAATAACCAATGTTTAAAAATGCTTGAAAATCTCTATGTAATATGCCTATTTACAAGGCATGAATGAATATGCTTACTCAAAAACTTTAATTACAAAAAAAATTGTTAACAACATTTTGCTGATACAAAAATTCTCATTGTAGAGTTGCTTTTTTTTTTTTATAGTAGCAAGAAATGGAGACCACATTGATGTCCATTGGTAGGTAAGTGGATATGAATGAAAAATGTATATACCAAAATATTAACATTTCTAACAGATATTTTTAGATAAACATGCAAAAGATAAATTAAAAACAGATTTAACACTTAACAATGGGTGCTTATTCTGTACAAATGTGATTTAGAACAGAGAATTAAAGAAGGAAGAAACAATTTACCAAAAAAAAGGGAGACTTGTGCAAACTAATGATGATAGCATGTCATGAGCTAGGGAGGATGAACCTCTCATTCTGTGCACAGAGCAGAAAAGAAAAATCACCCTGTTGAACTGGGTTCAGCGTTTGTCTTAGATTTGCCCTGTTGGCTGTTTTGAAAAACCATTATTTTCTTTAAAACAACGCAAATAGCTTTTATTTTGTGATACGTGCCATCTATACCTAGTTTATTGAGAGTTTTTAGCATAAAGGGCTGTTGAATTTTGTCAAAGGCCTTCTCTGCAACTATTGAGATAATCATGTGGTTTTTGTCTTTGGTTCTGTTTATGTGATGGGTTACATTTATAGACTCGTGTATGTTGAACCAGCCTTGTATCCCCGGGATGAAGCCTGCTTGATCATGTTGAATAAGCTTTTTGAGTTGCTGTTGCATTCTGTTTCCAGTATTTTGTTGAAGATATTTGCATAGATGTTCATCATGGATATTGGCCTAAAGTTTTCTTTTTTGGTTGCGTCTCTGCCTGCTTTTGGTATTAGGATGATGTTGGTCTCATAAAATGAGCTGGGGAGGATTCCCTCTTTTTGTATTGTTTGGAATAGTTTCAGAAGTAATGGTACCAGCTCCTCTTTGTATGTCTGGTAGAATTCGGCTATAAACCCATCTGGACCTGGGCTTTTTTTAGTTGGGAGACTATTAGTTGCTGCCTCAACTTCAGCCCTTGTTATTGGTCTATTCAGGGATTCAACTTCTTCCTGATTTGGTCTTGAGAGAGTGCAAATGTCCAGGAATTTATCCATTTCTTCCATATTTACTGGTTTGTACATGCATAGAGTTGTTTATAGTAATCTCTGATGGTAGTTGGTATTTCTGTGGAGTTGGTGGTGATGGGTCCCCTTTATTGTTTTTTATTGCATCTATTTGATTCTTCTCTCTTTTCTTTTTTATTAGTCTGGCTAGCAGTCTGTCTATTTTGTTGATCTTTTCAAAAAACCAGCTCCTGGATTTGTTGATTTTTTGAACGGTTTTTTGTGTCTCTATCTCCTTCAGTTCTGCTCTGATCTTAGTTATTTCTTGTCTTCTGCTAGCTTTTGAGTTTTTTTTTAATCTTGCTCCTCCTACATTTTTGAAAATGTAACGCTCTTTCAATTTTGATGATAGGGTGTCGATTTTAGACCTTTCCTTTCTCCTCATGTGGGCATTTATTGCAATGAATTTCCCTCTAGACACTGCTTTAAATGTGTCTCAGAGATTCTGGTGTGTTGTGTCTTCATTCTCCTTGGTTTCAAAGACTGTCTTTATTTCTGCCTTCATTTCATTGTTTATCCAGTCTACATTTAGGAGCCAGTTGTTTATTTTCCATGAAGTTGTGCAGTTTTGAGTTAGTTTCTTAATCCTCAGTTCAAATTTGATTGCACTGTGATCTGAGAGACTGTTTATTATGATTTCCATTCTTTTGCATTTGCTGAGGAGTGATTTACTTCCAATTTTTGGTCAATTTTAGAGTAAGTGCAATGTGGTGCTAAGAATGTGTATTCTGTGGAATTGGGGTTAAGAGTTCTGTAAATGTCTATTAAGTTTACTTGGTCCAGATCTGCATTCAAATCTTGGATTTCCTTGTTGATTTTCTGTCTCATTGATCTGTCTCATGTTGAAAGTGGAGTGTTAAAGTCTCCAACTATTACTGTGCAGGAGTCTAAATCTCTTTGTAGGTCATTAAGGACTTGCTTTATGTATCTGGGTGCTCCTGTATTGGGTGCATATATATATAGAATAGTTAGCCCTTCTTGTTGTATTGATCCTTTTAACATTATGTAATGCCCTTCTTTGTCTCTTTTGATTTTTGTTAGTTTAAAGTCCATTTTATCAGAGACTAGGATTGCCACCCCTGCTTTTTTTTTTTGCTCTTCATTTGCTTGGTAAATCTGCTTCCATCCCTTTATTTTGATTCTATGTGTGTCTTTGCATGTGAGATGGGTTTCCTGAATACAGCACACCAACGGTTCTTGGCTTTTTTTTTTTTTTTTGAGACGGAGTTTCGCTCTTGTTACCCAGGCTGGAGTGCAATGGCGCGATCTCGGCTCACCGCAACCTCCGCCTCCTGGGTTCAGGCGGTTCTTGGCTTTTTATCCAATTTGCCAGTCTGTGTCTTTTGATTGGGGCAGTTAGTCCGTTAACATTTAATGTTAATATTGTTATGTGTGAATTTGATCCTGCCATTTTATTACTGGTTGGTTGCTTTGCCCTTTGGTTGGCATAATTTCTTCATTGTGTCTTTGGTTTTTACCATTTTTTTTTTTTTTTTTTTTTTTGCAGTGCCTGGTACTGGCTTTTCCTTTCTGTGTTTAGTGCTTCCTTCAGGAGCTCTTGTAGGGCAGGTCTGGTAGTAACAAAATCTCTCAGCAATTGCTTGTCCATAATGGATTTCATTTCTCCATCACTTATTAAGCTTAGTTTGGTTGGATATGAAAATCTGGGTTGAAAGTTCTTTTCTTTAAGGATGTTGAATATTGGGCCCCACTCTCTTCTGACTTCTAGGGTTTCTGCTGAGAGATCCGCTGTGAGTCTGATGTGCTTCCCTTTATGGATGACATGACCTTTCTCTCTGAATGTCCTTAGTATTTTTTCCTTCTTTTCAACACTGGTGAACCTGATGATTACGTGCCTTGGGGTTGCTCTTCTAGAGGAGTATTGTTGTGGTGTTCTCTGTATTTCCTGTATTTCAATGTGAGCCTGCCTTGCTAGGTTGGGGGACACTCCTGAAGAGTGTTTTCCAGCTTGGATTCATTCTCCCCGTTACCTTCTGGTACACCAATCAGGCGTAGATTAGGTCTTTTCACATAATACCATATTTACAACAAATGCACAGGCAATATCATACCGAATGGGCAAAAACTGGAAGCATTCCCTTTGAAATCTGGCTCAAGACAAGGATGCCCTCTCTCACCACTAATAATATAGTATTGGAAGTCCTAGCCAGAGCAATCAGGCAAGAAAAAGAAATAAAGGGTATTCAATTAGGAAAAGAGGAAGCCAAATTGTCTCTATTTGCAGATGACATGATTGTATATTTAGAAGACCCCATCGTCTCAGCCCAAGATCTCCTAAAACTGATAAGCAACTGCAGCAAAGTCTCAGGATACAAAATCAATGTGCAGAAATCAAAAGCATTTCTATACACCAATAACAGATAGAGAACCAAATCAAAAGTGAACTCCCATTCACAATTGCTACAAAGATAATAAAATACCTAGGAATACAACTAACAAAGGATGTAAAGGACCTCTTCATGGAGAACTGCAAACCACTGCTCAAGGAAATAAGAGAGGACACAAACAGCTGGCAAAACATTCCATGCTCATGGTTGGGAAGAATCAACATTGTGAAAATGGCCATATTGCCCAAAGTAATTTGTAGTTCAATGCTATCCCCATCAAACTACCAATGACCTTCTTCATGGAACTGGAAAAAACCACTTCAAACTTCATATGGAACCAAAAGAGAGCCCACATAGCCAAAACAATCCTAAGCCAAAAAACAAAGCTGCAGGCATCATGCTGCCTGACTTCAAACTATACTACAAGGCCACAGTAATCAAAACAGAATGGTACTGGTACCAAAACAGAGACATAGACCAATGGAACAGAACAGAGGCCTCAGAAGCAATGCCACACATCTACAATCATCTGATCTTTGACAAACCTGACAAAAACAAGCAATGGGGAAAGGATTCCCTGTTTAATAAATGATGTTGGGAAAACTGGCTAGCAATGTGCAGAAAGCAGATACAGGACCCCTTCCTGACACCTTACACTAAAATTAACTCCAGATGGATTAAAGATCTAAACATAAGACCTAACACCATAAAAACTCTAGAAGAAAACCTAGGCAAAACCATTCAAGACATAGGCATAGGCAAGGACTTCATGGCTAAAACACCAAAAGCAATGGCAACAGAAGCCAGAATAGACAAATGGGATCTAATTAAACTCCAGAGCTTCTGTACAGCAAAGGAAGCAATCATTAGAGTGAACAGGCAACCAACAGAATGGGAAAAGTTTTTGTAGTCTACCCATCAAAGGGCTAATATCCAGAATCTACAAAGAACTAAAACAGATTTATAAAAAAAAACAAACCCATTCAAAAGTGGGCAAAGGATATGAACAGATACTTTACAAAAGAAGACATCTATGAGGCCAACAAACATAGAAAAAATGCTCATCATCACTGGTCATTAGAGAAATTCAAATCAAAACCACACTGAGATATCATCTCACGCCAGTTAGAATGGCGATCATTAAAAAATCTGGAGACAACAGATGCTGGTGAGGATGTGGAGAAATAGGAACACTTTTACACTGTTGGTGGGAGTGCAAATTAGTGCAACTATTGTGAAAGATAGTGTGGCGATTCCTCAAGGATCTAGAAGTAGAAATTCCATTTGACCCAGCAATCCCATTACTGGGTATATAGCCAAAGAATTATAAATTGTTCTATTATAAAGACACATGCACACAAATGTTCATTGCAGCACTGTTTACAATAGCAAAGACCTGGAACCAACCCAAATGTCCATCAATGATAGACTGGATAAAGACAATATGGCACATACACTCCATGGAAAACTATGCAGCCATAAAAAACAATGAGTTTGTGTCCTTCATAGGGACATAGATGAATCTGGAAACCATCATTCTCAGCAAACTGACACAAGAACAGAGAACCAAACACCACATGTTATCACTCATAGGCAGATGTTGAACAATTAGAACACGTGGACACAGGGAGAGGAGCATCACACACTGGGGTCAGTTGTGGGGGGTTAGGGGAGGGACAGCGGGGGATGGGGAGGGTGGGGAGGGATAATGAGGGGAGAAATACTAGATGTACATGATGGGGGAATGAAGGCAGCAAACCACCTTGCCATGTGTGTACCTATGCGATAATCCTGCATGATCTGCACATCTACCCCCGAACCTAAAGTACAATAATAATAATAAAGACAATGCAAAGATAAACTTCAGTGTGGCACAACTGAGTTTGCTTTGATAGGGAAAGAGTGTCCTGAAACCTCCCCATCTAAAATACCCCCAGCCTGACTCCCCATCAACCTCCATCTCCTAATACTGTTTTTTTTTGTTTTTTTTTTTGTTGAGACAGAGTTTCGCTCTTGTTACCCAGGCTGGAGTGCAATGGCGCGATCTCGGCTCACCGCAACCTCCGCCTCCTGGGTTCAGGCAATTCTCCTGCCTCAGCCTCCTAAGTAGCTGGGATTGCAGGCATGCGCCACCATGCCCAGCTAATTTTTTGTATTTTTAGTAGAGACGGGGTTTCACCATGTTGACCAGGATGGTCTCGATCTCTTGACTTCGTGATCCACCCGCCTCAGCCTCCCTAAGTGCTGGGACTACAGGTGTGAGCCACCGCGCCCGGGCCCCTAATACTGTTTTATTTTGCACCCCTAACTGATACTATACTACATATTTTGTAGTATAATGATCTACCTCCTCAGCTGAACATAAGCTCTATATGAGCAGAAATATGTCTGCTCTATTGCTAAGTCCCCAGCAGGTGAATTGTGCTTTTCACAGAATAGGAACTACTGAGTCTGAATTAGAGAGGTCTACCTCTGAAGGTTTCTAAAGGAAAACTCTCCCTCTGTCCCTCCAGATTTCAATATAATGCCCATAGAGTTGGGAAGGGAGAACCCCATCAAGGACCATGAGGTTAACAAGCCTTCCCACAATTAGGACAGTAGCTAATTGTGACCAAACAGAAGAAACAAAGACTTCCTAGGCTCTCATGATTGGTGTTATGAAATCAGAGCATGCTGAATAACAAAACTTCTTGTTGATAACTGAGCCCAAGTCAATGGAAAGAATCAACCAAACCAGCAGTGTCTCTGAGTTCATCCTCCTGGGACTCTCCTCCCGGCCTGAGGACCAAAAGCCACTCTTTGTTCTGTTCCTCATCGTGTACCTGGTCACCATAACAGGAAACCTGCTCATCATCCTGGCCATTCGCTTCAACCCCCATCTTCAGACACCTATGTATTTCTTCTTGAGTTTTCTGTCTCTCACTGATATTTGCTTTACAACCAGTGTTGTCCCCAAGATGCTGGTAAACTTCCTGTCAGAAAAGAAGACCATCTCCTATGCCGGGTGTCTGACACAGATGTATTTCCTCTATGCCTTTGGCAACAGTGACAGCTGCCTTCTGGCAGTCATGGCCTTTGACCGCTATGTGGCCATCTGTGACCCCTTCCACTACGGCACCACCATGAGCCACCACCACTGTGTCCTTCTGGCGGCCTTCTCCTGGTCATTTCCTCACCTCCACTCACTCCTGCACACACTTCTGCTGAATCGTCTCACCTTCTGTGACTCCAATGTTATCCACCACTTTCTCTGTGACCTCAGCCCTGTTCTGAAATTGTCCTGCTCCTCCATACTTGTCAATGAAATTGTGCTGATAACAGAAGGGCCTATTGTTTTGGTGACTCCTTTTCTATGCATTGCTTTCTCTTATATACGAATCCTCATTACAGTTCTTAAGATTCCCTCTACTTCTGGGAAAAGCAAAGCCTTTTCCACCTGTGGTTCTCACCTCACCGTGGTAACACTCTTTTATGGTAGTATCTTCTATGTCTATTTACAGCCCCCATCCACCTACACTGTCAAGGACCACATGGCAACAATTGTCTACACAGTTTTGTCATCCATGCTCAATCCTTTTATCTACAGCCTGAGAAACAAAGACCTGAAACAGGGCCTGAGGAAGCTTATGAGCAAGAGATCATAGGAAGCATCCTCTTGAAAAACCCGTAAGTGGAATCTGCTCAACTTGGACCTGGTTTCTACTGGTTTCTAGTGAACAGTCAAGTTGTTAGGAGCTAGCCCTTCTGACCCATGTGAGACAAGGCAATTGTGGGCGGTTGTATCTCTTAAATCACAATACTTTCCTATCTATGTCTCCTCTTTCTTAGAAATATTTATTTTTCCCACTGTTTTATTTTCTAAAAAATGCTTTAACCTAATCCTTTCCCCACAAATATTTCCCAAATAAATTTCTGTTTATTAAGGCAGATCCTCCAAAATCTTTATATTTCAATATACTACTGAAAAATGCATAATTTGTAGCTGTTGAATGTTTTTGCAAAAAAAAAAATTTGAAAAGAGAAAGAATGAAGGAAGAGGAGGATATATATTTTAGCTAATTTTCTCATCTTGAGGATTTTTTTTTCTCCTTCTAAAAATGTTTTATTGCTTAAATCTTACTTAAGCTTTTATTTTTACCTTTCCTTTATTATACTGCTATAGTTTTATTTACTTTTAATTTCCTCTTATATTTTATCACACAATTTAAAAATGCTAATGGTCAGAAAGAACAAGAACCCCAAGTGATAACATGGAAATTATCCATTTCACACAGGGGAAGTTGAAATGTTTCTTCTGGTTCACCTTCCCATAAACTATGTGTTTAAAATGTGTGATTTAATACTTCATCTAGAAACTTTTTTTTCACTTATAAATTTGTATTATTATTATTGTAAATGTGTATTGAATATTGTGAGATATATGTATGTATAACCTCCAAAGATATTCAGGGAAATCCCAGTTTATAACAGATAAAAATTGCAAAAACTTGAAACCTTTTCAATAGGGAAATGGAGAAAGATGCTATGATTAATTCCATAAAATGTAACTATATGCAGCATGTTCAAATAATCAAATATATCTTTATTGCTTCCTTGAGAAGCCATTAAGTAGGAAAATGAAGATGTGGAACAAATGTAAAAGTCTGAATCTACTAGATTAAAAATTTACATGAATATGAATGTACATGTGTGTGTAGTCACTGGGGTAAGAATGGAAGGGCAGGGGGAACATGGAAGGAGAGTATTTCTTCCTCTTTATACACAGTTGTAATGTCTGAATTTGTTCAAATAAACATTTATTGCCCATGGAATTGAAAACTATTAATAAACAGGATGACCAGACAATGGTGAAAGACTTCATAAATTACCAGTTGAAGAAAAACTTTCTGAGTGCATGCATATCTAAAAACATGACTTTGGCACATTTAGTAGACAATTTGATAATTTGGTAGGATATAGCATTTTAGGTCCAAAGCTTTTCTTTTGGATCTTTTAAAGATATATCTATATTATTCTAACACCTTGGGTGTTTTCAGTGATAAAACATCCTAATTTGTGTTCCTCTGTAATGATTTCCTTCTCACTGAATCATACTCCATAGATCCCTGATAACAAACATGGCTATGTTGCCAACTAGTTAGGTCTTGGAAGAGCAGACCCTGATTCCACCTACTTTACTCCAAGCTTGAGTTCAGGAGCCCAGTCATTATTCTTGACTGTGTGTTTTCTTATAGGTGTCAAGATGTAACAAAAGGGTAAAAAATAAAGCACTAGGCAAACAGTTCCTAGACTTGAAATCAAAAGAAAAGAGCATGATTCATAAAAGGAAAAATTTTAAAGTTGAACTTCATAAAAATTAAACTACTATAAGGTGAAGATGGCGAGAAGGTGAGTTAAAAACTACCTATCTGGTACTATGCTCACTACCTGGGTGATGGGATTCAAACCTCAGAATCACACAGTATTCCTATGTAACAAATCTGTACATGTACCCCTGTATTTAAAATAAAAGTTGAAATTTAACAATTAAAAACTTGTTCTGTAAAAAATACTGTTAAGAGAATGAAAAGAGAGGCTGAAGAGTGGGAGAAAATATTTACAAATCACATATTCAGTAAAGGACTAGAACCTAGAATGCATAGAAAGCTCTCAAAACTCAATAGTAAAAAGTAAACAATCCAATTGGAACTTCAAAAAAAGACATGAAGAGACATTTCATCAAAGGAGATGTACAGATGGCAGGTAAGAACAGAAAAAGATATAGAATATCATTAGTTATTTGAGAAATGAAAATTAAAATGACAATAAGATTTGACTGCATACTTATTAGAATGGCTAAAATAAAAAATAATGACAACACTAAATGTTCATAAGGATGCAGAGAAACTGAACCACTTATACTTTTCCTGCCGAAACCACAAAACAATAGAGCCATTCAGAAAACAGTCTGTAAGTCTGTTTAAAAACTAAACATACACCTGAATGTGATGGTGAGAATGAATTCAAGCTGGAAAACACTCTACAGGATATTATCCAAGAGAACTTCCCCAACCTAGCAAGGCAGTCCAACATTCAAATCCAAGAAATACAGAGAACTCCACAAAGATATTTCTCAAGGAGAGCAACCCAAAGGCACATAATCATCAAGTTCGCCAGGGTTGAAATGAAGGAAAAAATGCTAAGGGCAGCCAGAGAGAAAGGTCAGGTCACCCACAAAGGGAAGCCCATCAGACTCACAGTGGATCTCTTGGCAGAAACCCTACAAGCCAGAAGAGAGTGGGGGCCAATATTCAACATCCTTAAAGAAAAGAACTTTCAACCCAGAATCTCATATCCAGCCAAACTAAGCTTCATAAGTGAAGGAGAAATAAAATCCTTTACGAACAAGCAATTGCTGAGCGATTTCGTCACCACCAGACCCGCCTTACAAGAGCTCCTGAAAGAAACACTAAACACAGAAAGGAACAAGTACCAGCCACTACAAAAGCATACAAAATGGTAAAGCCCAATAATGCAATGAAGAAACTGAGACAACTAATGGGAAAGAAAACCAGCCAGTAACAAAATGGCAGGATTAAATTCACACATAACAATATCAACATTGAATGTAAACTGCCTAAATGCCCCAATCAAAAGACACAGACTGGCAAACTGGATAAAAAGTCAAGACCCATTGGTGTGCTGTATTCAGGAAACTCATCTCATGTACAAAGACACGCAGACTCAAAATAAAGGGATGGAAGCAGATTTACCAAGCAAATGGAGAACAAAAAAAAAGCAGGGGTTGCAATCCTAGTCTCTGATAAAACAGACTTCAAACCAACAAAGATCAAAAGGGACAAAGAAGGGCATTACATAATGGTAAAAGGATCAATCCAACAAGAAGAGCTAACTATCTAAATATATATGCACCCAACACGGGAGTACCCAGATACATAAAGCAAGTTCTTAACATTCTAAAAGGAGATTTAGATTCCCACACAATAATAGTGGGAGACTTCAACACTCCACTGTCAATATTAGACAGATTAATGAGACAGAAAATTAACAAGGATATCCAGGACTTGAACTCAGATCTGGACCAAGCAAAACTAATAGACATCTACAGAACGCTCCACCCCAAATCCACAGAATATATATTATTCTCAGCACCACATCACACTTACTCTAAAATTGACCACATAATTGGAAGCAAATCACTCCTCAGCAAATGCAAAAGAACAGAAATCATAACAAACAGTATCAAACCACAACACAATCAAATTAGAACTCAGCATTAAGAAACTCACTCAAATCTCCACATTGGAAACTGAACAATTTGCTTCTGTCAAATGGATAAACAATGAAATGAAGGCAGAAATAAAGACGTTCTTCGAAACCAATGAGGATGAAGACACAACATACCAAAATCTCTGGGACACATTTAGAGCAGTGTCTAGAGGGAAATGTATAGCAATAAATGCCCACGTGAGGAGCAAGGAAAGATCTAAAATCAACAACCTATCATCAAAATTGAAAGAGCTAGAGGAGGAAGATCAAAAAAACTCAAAAGCTAGCAGAATATAAGAAATAACTAAGATCAGAGCAGAACTGAAGGAGCTAGAGACACAAAAACCCTTAAAAAAAATCAATAAATGCAGGAGCTTGTTTTTTGAAAAGATCAACAAAATAGACAGACTGCTAGCCAGACTAATAAAAAAAAAGAGAGAAGAATCAAATAGATGCAAGAAAAAATGATAAAGGGGATATCACCACTGATTCCACAGAAATACAAATTACCATCAGAGATTACTACAACCAACTCTATGCATACAAACCAGTAAATCTGGAAGAAATGGATAAATTCCTGGACACGTGCACCCTCCCAAGCCTAAACCAGGAAGAAGTTGAAACCCTGAATAGACCAATAACAAGGGCTGAAGTTGAGGCAGCAATGAATAGCCTACCAACCAAAAAAAGTCCAGGTCCAGACGGGTTCACAGCCAAATTCTACCAGACATACAAAGAGGAGCTGCTACTATTCCTTCTGAAACAATTCCAAACAATACAGAAAGAGGGAATCCTCCCTAACTCATTTTATGAGACCAACATCATCCTGATACCAAAACCTGGCAGAGACTCAACTAAAAAAGAAAATTTCAGGCCAATATCCATGATGAACATTGATGTAAAAATCTTCAACAAACTACTGGCAAACCGACTGCAACAGCACATCAGAAAGTTTATTCATCACAATCAAGTAGGCTTCATCCGGGGATGCAAGGCTGGTTCAACATATGCAAGTCCATAAATGTAATCCACCATAAAAACAGAACCAAAGACAAAAACCACACGATTATCTCAATAGATGCTGAGAAGGCCTTCGACAAAATTCAACAGCCCTTCATGCTAAAAACTCTCAATAAACTGGGTATCAGTGGAACATAACACAAAATAATAAAAGTTATTTATGACAGACCCACAGCCAACATCATACTGAATGGGCAAAACTGGAAGCATTCCCTTTGAAATCAGGCACTAGACAAGGATGCCCTCTCTCACCACTCCTATTCAATATAGTATTGGAAGTTCTAGCCAGAGCAATCAGGCAAAAAGAAATAAAGGAGGAAAAGACAAAAAAGAGAAAAAAAAAAAAAGAAATAAAGGAGGAAATTAGGAAAGGAGGAAGTCAAATTTTCTCTATTCGCAGATGACATGATTGTATATTTAGAAGACCCCATCGTCTCAGCCCAAAATCTCCTGAAACTGATAAGCAACTGCAGCAAAGTCTCAGGATAAAAAAATCAATGTGCAGAAATCATAAGCATTCCTATATACCAATGACAGACAAACAGAGAGCCAAATCAAGAGTGAACTCCCATTCACAGTTGCTACAAAGAGAATAAAATATCTAGGAATACAACTAACAAAGGATATAAAGGACCTCTTCAAGGAGAACTACAAACCACTGCTTAAGGAAATAAGAGAGGACACAAACAGATGGAAAAATATTCCATGCTTATGGTTAGGAAGAATCAATATTGTGAAAATGGCCATACTGCCCAAAGTAATTTATGGATTCAATGCTTTCCCCATCAAGCTACCAATGACCTTCTTCACAGAACTGGAAAAAACCACTTCAAACTTCATATGGAACCAAAAGAGAGCCCACATAGCCAAGACAATCTTAAGGAAAAAGAACAAAGCCAGAGGCATCACGCTGCCCAACTTCAAACTATACTACAAGGCTACAGTAATCAAAACAGCATGGGACTGGTACCAGAACAGAGACGTGGACCAATGGAACAGAACAGAGGCCTTGGAAGCAACACCACACACCTACAACCATCTGATTTTTGACAAACCTGACAAGAACAAGCAATGGGGATAGGACTCCCTGTTTAATAAATGGTGTTGGGAAAACTGGATAGCAATGTGAAGAAAGTAGAAACTGAAACCCTTCCTATCACCTTACATGAAAATTAACTCCAGATGGATTAAAGATTTAAACATAAGACCTAATACCATAAAGACCCTAGAAAAAAGCCTAAGCAAAACCATGCAGGACATTGGCATAGGCAAGTATTTCATGACTAAAACACCAAAAGCAATGGCAACAGAAGCCAAAATAGACAAATGGGATCTAATTAAACTTCAGAGCTTCTGTACAGCAAAAGAAACAATCATTAGAGTGAACTGGCAACCAACAGAATGGGAAAAAATTTTTGCAGTCTACCCATCAGACAAAGGGCTAATATCCAGAATCTACAAAGAACTAGAACAGATAAGAAAAAAACAAACAAACCCATTCAAAAGTGGGCAAAGGATATGAACAGACACTATACAAAAGAAGACATCTATGAGGCCAACAAGCATATGAAAAAATGCTCCTCATCACTGGCTATTGGAGAAATGGAAATCAAAACCACATTGAGGTATCATCTCATGCCAGTTAGAATGGCAATCATTTAAAAATCTGGAGACAATGGATGCTGGAGAGGATGTGGAGAAATAGGAACACTTTTACACTGTTGGTGGGAGTGTAAATTAGTTCAACCGTTGTGGAAGACAATGTGGCCATTCCTCAAGGATCTAGAAATAGAAATTTCACTTGACCCAGCAATCCCATTTCTGGGTATATACTGAAAGAATTATAAATCGTTCTATTATAAAGATACATGCACATGTATGTTCATTGCAGCACTGTTTACAATAGCAAAGACCTGGAACCAACCCAAATGCCCATCGATGATAGACTGGACAGGGAAAATGTGGCACATATACACTATGGAATACTATGCAGCCATAAAAATTGATGAGTTCGTGTCCTTTGTAGGGACTTGGATGAATCTGGAAACCATCATTCTCAGCAAACTGACACAAGAACAGAAAACCAAACATCACATGTTCTCACTCTTAGGTGGATGTTGGACAATGAGAACATGTGGACTCAGGGAGAGGAGCATCACACACTGGGGTTAGTTGTGGGGCGCTAGGGGTGGGACAGCGGGGGGCAGGGAGGGTGGGGAGGGATAACATGGGAAGAAATGCTGGATATAGATGAAGGGGGAATGGAGGCAGCAAACTGCTGGGTTATGTATGCACCTATGAAACAACCCTGCATGATCTGCACATGCACCCCAGAACCTAAAGTATGATTTAAAAAAAAAAGAAAAAGCTAAACATACAACTATCATACAATCCAGAAGCTGTATTAATTCCAAAGATATGAAAACTTATGTTCCCATCAAAACATGCACAAATAAGTACATTTTTTGCAGCTTTATTTTTAATAATCTAAAACTGGAAAGAAAAGCCCAAGTTCTTCAACAAGTGAATGGTTAAATAAACTATGGCAATCCATAGGGTAGCAATTAAGAAAATGAACTACTGATACACACAACAATATAAGTGAATTTCCAGATAGTTATGTTGTGTGAAAATAGTCAATCCCCAAAAAGGCTAAATAATGTGTGATTCCATTTATATAATGTTCTTTAAATGACAAATTTTGAAAAATCATAATCATATCAAATTTTTTTTTTCTGATCACAATAGAATAAAACTGGAAATCAATAACAGGAGGAAATGTGGAAACCGTACAACTACATGGAAATTTAACAACATGTTTCTGAAAAACCAAGGAATTTATGAAGAGATCAAAAAAGACATTAGAAAATTTTTTGAGATTAATGAAAGTGGAAACGCAACACACCAAAACCTATGGGACACAGCAAAAGCAGTTCTAAGGGAGAGTTTATAGCAATAAACACATCAAAAAATAGAAAGCTCTCAAATAAAAAATCCTAAGGTTGCACCTCAAAGACCTAGGAAAATGAGAAAAAAAACTAGGCTTGATTTTACCCAAAAGGTCAAGAAATGGTAACAAGAACAAACAAAATTCAAAATGAGTAAAAGAAATGAAATAAAGATCACATTAGAAATAGAGACCAAATAATGCAAAATATCAACAAAATGAAGAATTGGTTTTTGAAAAGATAAACAAAATCAATGACCTTAGTAGCTAGACTGACTAAAAAACAGAGAGGAGTCAAATAAACAAAATCAGACAAAAAAGGAAAATTGCAAGTGATGCTAAAGAAATAAAAAGAATAATGGGAGACTATTATGAACAACTAACAACAAATTGGAAAACTTAGAAGAAATGGATAAATTCTTGGGCACATGCAACTTACCAAGATTGAAGCATGAAGAAATAGAAAACCTAAGCAGACAGTAAAGAGTAAAAATATTGAATCAGCAATAGGATATCTAACATTAAAGAAAAGCCCAGGACCTGATGGCATCACTGCTGGATCCTATCAAACATTTAAAAAAGAACTGATACCAAATTTTCACAAACTCTTTCAAAATATTGAAAAGGAGAAAATCCTTCCAAGTTCATTCTTTGAGGCCAGCGTTACCCTCATACCAAAACCAGACAAAACACGCACACACACACACACACACACACGCACACACCTATGAGCCAATATCCATGGACCCAAAAATCCTGAACAAAATATTAGCAAATTGAACTTAACAGCACATAAAAAGGATCATTTGCCATAATCAAGTGGAATTCATCCCAGTGATGCAAGAATGTTTCAACATACACAAATAAATAAACCTGATATTTCACATCAACAGAATTGTATTAGTCAGGGTTCTCCAGAGGGTCAGAACCAATAGGTTATGTGTAATAGAAAACTTAGGGGAAATTGGCTCACATTATCACAAAGGTGAAGTCCCATAATAGGGCATCTGCAAATTGGAGGACCCGAGAAGCCAGTAATGTGGTTCCCAGAGAGGTTGGTAGCACAGTGCCTAGAGAGGCTGGTAACATGACTCAGTCTAAATCCTAAAACCTCAGCACTAGGGAGGCTGACAGCATAGACCCTGGTCTGGGGCCAAATGCCTGAGAACCTTATCAGAAGGTGGCTGATGCAATTCTCAGAGTCCAAAACTCAAAGAACTTGAAGTCTGATGCAAGGGCAAGAGGAATAAAAGACATCTGCTCTAAAAGGGAGAGAGAGAGGAAGCAAGAGTAAGCTGAGCAGAAACTCTTTCATTTAATTAGATCCCATTTGTCAATTTTTGCTTTTCTTGTAATTGCTTTTGGTGTCTTCATTATGAAATATTTGCCTGTTCCTATGTCCAGATGGTATTGCCTAGGTTGTCTTCCAGGGTTTTTACAGTTTTGAGATTTACATTTAAGTCTTTAATCCATCTTGAGATAATTTTTGTATATGGTGTAAGGAAAGGGTACAGTTTCAGTCTTCTGCATATGACTAGCCAGTTATCCCAGAACCATTTATTGAATATGCAATCCTTTCCCCATTGCTTGTTTTTTTTTTTTTTTCCAGCTTCTGCATAGCAAAAGAAACTATCAACAGAGTAAACAGACAACCTACAGACTGGGAGAAAATTTTTGCAAACTATGCATCTGACAGAAATCTAATATCCAGCATCTATAAAAAACTTAAGCAGATTTACAAGAAAAAACCCTAAACAACCCTATTAAAAAGTGGACAAAGGACATGAACAAACACTTTTCAAAAGAAGACATACATGCAGCCAAGAAACATATGAAAAAAGCTCAACATCACTGATAATTAGAGAAATGCAAATCAAAATCATAATGAGATACCATCTCACACCAGTCAAAACGGCTATTATTTAAAAGTCAACAAATAAAAGATGCTGGTGAGGTTGCAGAGAAAAAGGAAAGCTTATACAATGTTGGTGGGAGTATAAATTAGTTCACCCACTGTGGAAAACAGTGTGGTGATTCCTCAAAGACCTAAAAAGAGAAATACCATTTGACTCAGCAATCTCATTACTGGGTATATACCTAAAGGAATGTAAATCATTATCTTACAAAAATACATGCATGCATATGTTCATATGAAACACAATTCACAGTAGCAAAGACATAGAATGAACCTAAATGCCCATTAATGGTAGACTAGAAAATGTACAAATCCATCATGGAATACTATGCAGCCATAAAAAAGAATGAGATTATGTTCTTTTAAGGAACATGGATTGAGCTGGAAACCATTATCCTTAGCAAACTAACACAGGAACAGAAAACCAAATACCACATGTCCTCACTTGCAAGTGGGAGCTAAATGATGAGAACACATAGACTCAGAGAGGAACAGCACTGTAGCCTATTGGCGGGTGATGGGTAGGAGGATGGAGAGGGTCAGGAAAAATAATGGATACTAGGCCAAGACTATGGGCCACCCCTCCCACTAAGGGCTCAGGCCCAGGGAGATCAGAGCTCTGTCCCTGAGCCCCTGGCTGGAGTTGTTGGAGTTCCTGCAGGGAAGCCCTCCCAGTGAGGAGGGATGGGTCAGGGTCACACCTGAAGAGACAGGATGCCCTCTCTCAGCCCTCCTATTCACCATAGTATTGGAAGTTCTGGCTAGAGCAACCAGGCAAGAGAAAAAAAAGGGTATTAAAATAGGAAGACAGAAAGTCGAATTGTCTGTATGCAGGTGACATGATTCTATGTTTAGAAAACCCCATCATCTCAGCCCAACAACTCCTTAAGCTGATAAGCAACTTCAGTAAAATCTCAGGGTACAAAATCAATGTGCAAAAATCGCAAGCATTCCTATACACCAACAATAGACAAGCAGAGAGCCCAATCATGAATGAACTCCTATTCACAATTGCTACAAGGAGAATAAAATACCTAGGAATAAAGCTAACAAGGGATGTGAAGGACCACTTCAAGAAGAATCACAAACCACTGCTTAAGGAAATAAGAGAGGTTATGAACAAACAGAAGAACATGACATCCTCATGGATAGGAGGAATCAATATTGTGAAAATGGCCATACTGCCCAAAGTAATTTATAGATTCAGTACTATTCCCATCAAACTACCATTGACATTCTTCACATAATTAGAAAAAAAAACTACTTTAAATTTCATATGGAACCCAAAAAGAGTCTGTATAGCCAAGACAATCCTAAGCAAAAAGAACAAAGCTGGAGGCATCATGCTACCTGACTTCAAACTATACTACAAGGCTACAGTTACCAAAACAGCATAGTACAGGTACCAAAGCAGACATTTAGACCAATGAAACAGAACAGAGGCCTCAGAAATAACACCACACATCTACAACCATCTGATCTGACAAAACAAGCAATGGGAAAAGGATTCCCTATTTGATAAACGATGCTGGGAAAACTGATTAGCCATATGTAGAAAACTGAAACTGGACCCCTTCCTTACACCTTATACAAAAATTAACTCAAGATGGATTAAATACTTAAATGTAAAATCCACAACCATAAAAACTCTAGAAGAAAACCAAGGAAATTTCATTCAGGACATAGGCATGGGCAAATATTTAATGATGAAAATGCCAAAAGCAATTGCAGCAAAAACTAAAGTGAACAAATGAGCTCTAATTAAACAAAAAGCTTCTGCATAGCAAAAGGAATTATCATCAGAGTAAACAGGCCACCTACTGAACAGGAGAAGATTTTTGCAATCCACCCATCTGACAAAGCTCTAATATCCAGAATCTACAAGGAACTTAAACAAATTTACAAAAAAACAACAAACAACCTCATCAAAAAGTGGGCAAAGGATATGAAAAGACATTTCTCAAAAGAAGACATTTATGCAACTAACAAACATCTGGGGAAAAAAAGCTCAATATCACTGATCATTAGAGAAATTCAAATCTAAACCACAATGAGATACCATCTCACACCAGTCAGAATGGTGATTATTAAAAAGTCAAAAAATAATAGATGCTGGTGAGGCTGTGGAGAAATAGGAATGCTTTTACACTGTTAGTGGGAATGTAAATTAGTTCAATCATTGTGGAAGATAGTGTGCCAATTCCTCAAGGATCTAGAAGCAGAAATACCATTTGACCTAGCAATCCCATTACTGGGTATATGCCCAAAGAATATAAATCATTCTACTCTAAGACATGCACACACGTATGTTTATTGCAGCACTATTTACAATAGCAAACACATGGAATCAACCCAAATGCCCATCAATAATAAACTGGATAAAGAAAACACAATACATATACTCCATGGAATACTATGCAGCTATAAAAAGGAATTTGCTGGGCATGGTGGTGCACACCTGTGGTGCCAGCTACTAGGGAAGCTGAGGTAGGAGGATTGCTTGAGCCCCAGAAGTTGAGGCCACGGTGAGTTGTGTTTGCATCACTGCACTCCAGCCTTGGCGATAGAGTGAGACCCTCTCTCAAAAAAAATGTTTTTAAATCATGTTGTTTGTAGATTCTGGATATTAGACTTTTGTCAGATGAGTAGAGTGCAAAAATTTTTTCCCATTCTGTAGGTTTCCTCTTCACTCTGATGATAGTTTCTTTTGCTGTGCAGAGCTCTTTAGTTTAATTAGATACCATTTGCCAATTTTGGCTTTTGTTGTTACTGCTTTTGGTGTTTTAGTGCCCATCAATGATAGACTGGATTAAAAAAACATGGCACATATACACCATAGAATACTATGCAGCCATAAAGAAGAATGAGTTCATGTTCTTTGCAGGGACATGGTTGAAGCTGGAAGCCATCATTCTCAGAAAACAAACACAGGAACAGAAAACTGAACAGCACATGTTCTCACTTGTGAGAGTTGAACAATAAGAACATATGGACACGGGGAGGAGAACATCACACACAGGGGCCCCAAATACAGTCAGGGGGTGGGGGGCAAGGGGAGGGAGAGCATTAGGACAAATATCTCAAGTATGTGGGGCTTAAAACCTAGATGGCCAGTTGATAGGTGCAGCAAACCACCATGGCACACATACACCTGTGTAACAACCTGCACATTCTGCACATGTATCCTGGAACTTAAAGTAAAATAAAAAATAAAATAAAAATAAAAAATAAAAATTATGTTACAAACAACAACAACAACAAAAGTTGATTTCATAGAAGGAGAGAGTAAAATAGTGATTATTAGAAGGTGAATATTTAGGAGGAGTGGGGAACAAGGACAGGTTAGTCAACAGATCTATGTTATACTTAAAATTAACAAGCTCTGGCATTCTATTGTACAAAAGCGTGAGTATAGTTAACAATAATGTATTGTAACTTTAACATAGCCAGAGAGAGGATTGTGAATGTTCTTAACTCAAAGAAATAACAGATGTTTGAGATGATGGATATGCTAATTATCCTGGTTTGATTATTATGCAATGTATACAGGTATCGAAGTATCACACTGTACCTTATAAACATGTACAATCATTATGTGTCACTTAAGGATAAAATAAAACTTTAAAAAAGATATGAAACTTCCACATTATAAGGGAAAGAATGAAACAAAGAAGAGAAAATTAAAATAATTTTTAAAGCATGATATATACAAAAAAAGAAAAAGGAAATGGAATGTCAAAATCAATTACAAATATATTAACAATTGCATGAATCTTAAAAGACAAATTTGTACGAAAAACAAACAAAGATTCTTAGAGTGTATATATATCCATCTATTATAAAGTTTTCTGTAATGGCAAACCTAAAAATTTGGACCAACCTTCCCAATGGGAAAACTAATAAAAGTCAGATGAAATATTTTAAATATGTATTCGAAGGCATCACAAACATAAAATAATAAGGAATTACTTAGAAAACTTCTAACTGCAGAAAGTATAAACTCAAATAGACAGGTTCAGCGCTTAAAGCCACTTCAGCCCAGAAAGCATTTGTTAAAGAGGAAAAAAAAAAAGAAAGAAACTGAGCTATGGTTTATAGAGAAGTAAAAACCGTCAACCTATCCAAAAGGTGAGAGGTAAAACGCCACTTGAATTTAACCTTCTTTCAAAAAAAAAAAAATAATAATAATCCAAAATAAATAATCTAAGCTTCCATCCTAGGAAACTAAATCCAAAGTAAGCACAAGAAAAAAATTAATAATAAAAATTAAGACAGAATCAATGAAATTGAAAATAGGACATTGTTAAAGAAAATCAACAAAACAAAAAGCTAGTTCTTTGAAAAGATCAATAAAATTGATATGCCATTAAAAAGTCTAACTATGGCCGGGCGCGGTGGCTCACGCCTGTGATCCCAGCACTTTGGGAGGCCGAGGAGGGTGGATCATGAGGTCAAGAGATCGAGACCATCCTGGTCAACACAGTGAAACCCCATCTCTACTAATACAAAAAAAATTAGCTCGGCACGGTGGCGCGTGCCTGTAATCCCAGCTACTCAGAAGGCTGAGGCAGGAGAATTGCCTGAACCCAGGAGGCGGAGGTTGCGGTGAGCCGAGATCGCGCCATTGCACTCCAGCCTGGGTAACAAGGGCGAAACTCCGTCTCCAAAAAAAAAAAAAAAAAATGTCTAACTACGGAAAATAAAAGAAAGAAGGCACAAGTTACTAATAGCAGAAATGAAAAGGAAAACATCACTAAAAATCCCATGGGCACTGAAAGGATAATAAAGGAATAGTATGAACAAATCTGTACCCACAAATATAACTTAAATGAAATAGACCAATCCTGGGAAAGCCACAATCTGCTAAAACCCATACAAGAAGAAATGGGCATTAATAGGCCTATTTCTATTGAAGAAATGAACTCAATAATTAATAACCTTCCCAAACAGAATGTCCCAGGCCCAGATGGACTCACTGGTGAATTCTATCAAACATTTAAGGAAGAATTTACGACAATTCTCTGCAATCTCTTCTAGAAGATGGAAATAGAGTAAATACTTTCTATCTACTTCTATGAGGCCAGTAATACTCTAATAACAAAAGCGAATAAGGTAATTGCAAGAAATGAAAACTACAGACCAATATCTCATGAATATGGATGTAAAAATCCTTAATATAGTACTAGCAAATAGAAACCAATAATGTATAAAAAGACTTATATATCATATCCAAGTGGGATTTATCTCAGGAATGCAAGGTTACTCCAACACTTGAAAATCAATTAATTTAACTGATCACATCAATAGGCTAAAGAACAATTACATGATAATATAAATAGATACAGAAAAAGCACTTGACAAAATCCTACACCCATTTATGATTAAACACTCTGAGCAAACTAGGAATAGAGAGATAAAAAAATGTCTATTTTAAAAACTACAGTTAACATCATACTTGATGAGAAACTAAAAGCTTTGCACTAAGATCAGGAACAAGACAAAAAAAAGTCCCCTCTCATTACTGCTTTTGAATGTCATACTGAAAGTCCTAGTAGGGCATAAGACATGAAAATGAAATTAAAGGTATACAGATTCAGAAGGAATAAATAGAACTATCTTTGTTTTCAGATGACATGATTTTTACAGAAAATCCAAAATATCCAAAAATCTCTCCTGGAACTAGTAAGGAATTATAGAAAGGTTTCAGGATACAGGGTTAATATACAAAAGCCAATTGCTCCCTTATATAGTAGCAATGAACAAATGGAATTTGAAATAAAAAGCACAATACCATTTACACTAGCAGCCCCCAATTTGTTAGATATAAATCTATATACAAAATTAATATGAGAAAAACTGCAGAACTCTGAAAGATCAAATAATAACTAAATAAATGGAGAGATATTCCATGTTCATGCATAGGAAAACTCAATGTTATTGTGGTGCCATTCTTCCCAACTTGATCAATAGATTCAACATAGCCTTAATCAAAACGCTGGCAAATTACTTTGTGGATATCAACAAAATTATTCTAAAGTTTATGCAGAGAGGCAAAAGACTCAGAATAGCTAACACAATATGGAAGAACAAGTTTGGAGGACTGATACTACTTCTTTCTTTTTAACTTTAAGTACTGGGATACATGTGCAGAACGTGCACGTTTGTTACATAGGTATACATGTGCCATGGTGGTTTCCTGCACCTGTCAGCCCGTCATCTAAGTTTTAAGCCCTGCATGCATTAGGTGTTTGTCCTAATGCTCTCCCTCCCCTTACCCCCGACAGGCCCTGGACACTACCTACTATAAGCCTGCAGTAATTAAGGCAGTGTGGCATTGGCAAAAGAACAGAAAAATAGATCAATGGAATAGAATAGAGAGCCCAGAAATAGACCCACATAAGTAGAGTCAGCTGATTTTTGACAGAGGCATAAACACAATGCAATGGAGAAAACATAGTCTTTTCAACAGATAGTGCTGAAATAACTAGACATCCACATAAAAAATGAATCTAGACACAGACATTACACCTTTCACGGAATATTCCATACAATGAAATATTACTCAGTCTCAGACAGAAACGCGCTATCTAGCTATGAAAACACATGGAGAAACCTTAAACACATACTGCTAAGTGAAAGAAGTCAATCTGAAAAGGCTACATACTGTATGATTCCAACTATATAACATTCTGGAAAAGGTAAAACTATAGAGACGGTAAAAAGATCAGTGGTTACCAGGGGGTAGTGAGGAGAGGGAATGACTAGATGAAGAACAGGGGATTTTTAGGGCAGTGAGACTATTCTGCATGACTATAATGATGAATACATGCCATTATGCACTTGTCAAAACCCACAGAATGCGCAATGCCAAGAATGAACTCCGATGTAAACAATGGACTTTGGGTGATGATGTGTCAGTGGAGGCTAATGGATTGTAACGAATGTACCACTCTGGTGAGAGAGATCGATTAGTTCTGGAGATTGTGCATGTGTTGGGGTAAAAGGTATGTAGGAACTTTCTGTACTTTCTGCTCAATTTTCGTATAAGTCAAAAACAGCTCTAAAAGAGTAAAATGTATGTGTATATATACACATATATATGTGTATATACATACATATATATGTGTGTATATATATATGGTAATGTCCGTTCCTGCCTGAGTTTCCAGCCTGCCCTACAAATTTCAAACTTGCTACCCTCTACAATTGCATGAGCCAATTCCTTGAAGTAAATATCTTTATATATAAATAGACTGTAAGTGGCATATTGTAGCTGGGTGACTGGATAGAGGGCAAAGGTGGGGATCTTAGAGGTTGGAAATTTGTTCCCAAAAAAGAGAGATATTATTCACAAACACAAAACTTGCCTTTTCCAACCTTTGCCTTGGTACTAGAAATTGCAGCTGTAGATTGCTGTGGTCAGGGCCAAGTCACCTAATTCAAGGCTAAAATGGTCTAGTCTAGTTTCCCTAGTTGTCTTATTATTCTTCTCTTCTATCCAAAAAGAAGGGACAGAAGTGGGGAGACAGAATGACCAAAGAGCAATGCACACAGGTGCATGATCTTCCTTAAAGAAAGATCCTTAAACAGTATTTATTGTACAACAATAAAAGGGCATACCTTCCCTTTTAAGAAATTTGGTCCAGGATGAACTTGATCTCAGAGACCTGTTTTAGTGCTTCTTTTTCTCTGTGAGATACCATTGAAACATTTTTTTGGTGCCAACCCTCAAATTTCATTTATTTTTTTGGAAAATATCTACATGTTTCAAAACATGTAGCTATAAAGAAGAAAAACAGTAACTTATAATTTCATTGCAAAAAGAAAACCGTTGTTAAGCTTTGTGACTTCTCATACCAATTTCTACCAGATTACCTAGTATCAAATTATTGCCCTAAAACTTTCCAGCATGCTTGATTTCTCATTTTTATTCTAGAATATTTTATAAAAGAATTCAGAGAATGGATAGTGTAGTGAGTACAAAACCGGCACTAGTAGGTGTACAACACATATTGATTACGTTTCATCTATTTATTACAAAAGAGTGCTTTTAAGTTAAAGAAATGAAATAGTAGGGAATACCATAACATATATTAATTTAATTCTTTTTCTCCTATTGTTATCATTCAATATTAACCTTAGATATGGTATCACACCTTCCTTGTCATCATCTTCACAAAGTGGTAAAATAGAAGGGGGTAGATACTGGAATCAAACAGACTCATTAAGTTATTTAACATCCTAATTCACAGTTTTCACTATTCTGCCTCAAGTAACTGATATGAGGAATAATGAGGAACATTGTGGATACTCAATAAATGTTTGTGTTCTCATTCCTTCACCTCATCCCATGCCTGCCTCACTGGGGTGGAATTGCTTGGCTCCAGAGCCTCATAACAAATGCCCTGTTCACTATAGCTGATATGCTGGTTTTAGAGATGTGAGGGGGAATAGTGGTTTTTCTGTTAGTAATGGTTGCCTCACTGGGGTTAGGAAAGAGGCTGAGACAGAGCATCTCATTCCACAGCCTAATAAAAGAATGAAACATTCTTTTTGTTGCATCCCTAACTCAGAGTCAACTGATAACCTTCCCCTAATGTCAATATGCCAGCAGTAGAATTACTGAAGTGATGGAAACAGGTAGTGGTTGATCAAGATTAGACATCACCATCTAGATATCTAATCATGAAAGTAATGTCTTTCCACTGCCGAAAAGTTTACACAAAGCCTCCTTCATGTCTCTGTTCCTTAAGCTGTAAATGAATGGGTTTAGCATGGGAATAATCACCATGTAGAGAACAGCAGCCCTTCTTTCCCTCTCTGTAGAGTAAATTGATGGAGGAAGTAAATACACACCCATAAGAGACCCGTAGAAGAGCAGAACCACCGTGAGATGAGAACCACAGGTAGAGAAGGTCTTCCATCGCCCTCCAGGAGATGAGATGCCAAACACAGCCCAGGAAATGCGGACATAGGAGAAGACGATCAGCAGGAGGGGAACGGTGAGGAACAGCAAGCCCATGGTGATGATCATCAGCTCGTTTACATGGGTATCTGTACAGGCAAGCTTCAGGAGAGCACTGGGATCACAGTAGAAATGGGGGATGGCTTTCTGGGCACAGAAACCCACGCGGGTCAGCAGCAGTGTGTGCATCAGGGCAGGACAGTTGGTTAGCACCCAGCACACACCCAGCATTAGTGCACAGAGCTGGGGACTCATAGCTGTGCTATAATGGAGTGGCTGGCAGATGGCCACATAGCGGTCATACGCCATCACAGCCAGCAGGCAGTTGTCAAGGCCACCAAACATAAGGAGGAAATATAGCTGTGCAAGACACCCAGAATAGGAGATGGTCTGACTCTGGGTATGAATGTTGGCCAGCATTTTGGGGATTGAGGCAGTAGTGAAACAGGCATCAGTTAATGAGAGGTTGGCCAGAAAGAAGTACATGGGAGTATGAAGGTGTGGGTCAGAGCTGATGGCCAGGATGATGAGCAAGTTTCCCACCATGGTGACTAGGTACATGCCAAGGAAGATGCCAAACAGAAGAGGCTGCTCCTCTGGCCGCTCAGAGAGTCCTAGAAGGAGGAAGTCTGAAACAGTAGTTTGGTTCACTCTGCCTGGTTTTCCCATCCCTTGTAGTTCTTGTTATCTGCGCAGATAAAACCTTCCATGTGTCAGTATTTATTTATTAGATCAATTTACAGATATGCATCTGTGTGACCAGAACTGTGCTGGGAGAAAAAAAAAAGAAAAATAAGTGGTCTTTGCCAATAAGAATCTCTGAATTCCATTGGGAATGCAAGGAAATATCCAAGAAACGTTTAGAGAACAGTTAAGATAATATCCATTCAAATCTCAATTGTGCTCTCTATGCTTTAGCAGAATCCAAAGAAAAGAGATTCATTTGACCAGAGAAATTGGCATGGGCTATTTAGAGGAAGTGAGAATTGAGAATAGCTTGATGGCAAGATTAGAAAATCCATTTGTTATTGTCAATTGGAAAGAAGGTGCATGATCTCGATCAAACTCTTCCCCCTCCTCCAACATACACACACACATACACACATGAACCTTCTCTACGAGGACTGAAATTGACTTTTAAGACAAGATAGCCTCCTCCCCACTTGCCTTTCAGTCCCTAGAATTTGACGATACCCACCCAAACCAGTCCTGTACTCTTTCCTAACTAGCAGCATAGGACATGTGAGTTAAGGACAGTAGTTGTCTGTGGTTTCATACTCTCCCACTGTCAGGATGTTTCATACCCATTGTTAGGATGTTCCCTCTCCCCACAGACACACACAAACAGGACAGGGGAGCCAACCTCTCCCCTCCATCACTTCCTCTCCTTTATCCCTGTCCTCTTCCCCGTTTTTTTGCTGCTATGCATCTATATCTGCTCTGGGAACTGATATTTTAGTACACCTGTGCCTTAACCCCTACATTTGTACTACATTTCTCTAATATTTACTTTTAACCAGAAGGAGGGAAGGTGAAAGGTATCGCCCTGGCTTTTTGGCTTGAACATAACCGGTCTGTTTTTCTGCTGCCCTAGTGAGCTGGTAGAAGAAACCACCTCATATTGATCTTGTAGAAGTTTGGCCTTAGAAGCTTTTGTGACTATTTTAGTCCTCTGTTTGTTCTTTGGTTCATAGAGAAGCTTCTGACCTCAGGTAGAGACTCAGCACTTTCCCAGGAAACTGCTGCCTGATCACCTGGTCATCAGACTGGGAAGGAAGGAAGGAAGGAAGGTAGGTAGGTAGGTGGGAAGGAAGGAAGGTAGGTAGGTAGGTAGGTAGGTAGGTGGGTGGGTGGGTGAGTGGGTGGGTGTGTGTGTGTCCGTCCTACCCCTTCCAAATCCTCACCTGTCAGATTATGGATCAGTTCTAGGTGTCTTCAAATTCTCCAAGTCTCTCTCATGGATGGAAAATTCCTAATAAAAAACTCTCTGAGACCTTTCTGACTCACAGGCAATAAAGTCAGGGTCTACTGAGTCCAGAGTTCATTAGAAACACCTGGAGTGTATGACTCGATTTCAGCTTCCCCAGGCATAAGGCAGGATTATTTCTTCCTGGACAGGAATATTCTTAAGGTTATAAAGGCTCATAGAACACGATCTCCCAACATGCTCATTAGGGCCGACCTCAGTGTCATTGTGCAGCCTGTTCTCCAGCCAACTCTGGCTGGATCCTAGGGGAACTGAGGACCTCTCTTTCCCAGGGATTAAGCTCTCTTGCAGTACATTTCAGCCTGACTCACAGGTCTCCTGGGAACTCCTGCCTATATGCATTAGGCAATTCTGCACTTGTCCCATGTCCTAGGTAAAACTGCATTAAAGGATAATCAGGAGTGTAAACTATAACACGACTATTTCTGCTGCCGATTTCCTTAAAGAGAGTAATCCTAATAGAAACAATACCCTCAAAAACTCCAAAACTCTCAATTAATGAGGCAACCTAAATAAAGCACACTAGCCATAGTGCCTCATACAAAGCAGCTGCTCAAAAAAAGCTACTCATATCTCCTGTATTTTAATTAATTCTATTAAGTGGAAAGAGTGGAATTCCCACCTAGGTCTGTAATGACTCTGGAGTACATGCTCTTATCCACTACGCTTTGTTCCAGTATCATTGTTGGTTTTAATCATAAGCAATTTCATAGGTCTAAAATCATCAAAATTTTTGTAGCTATTGTAAATGGGACTGAGGTCTTGATTTGGTTCTCACCTTGATTGTTATTAGTGTGTAGAAATGCTACTGATTTTTGTACATTAATTTTGCATCATGAAACTTTACTGAATTCATTGATCAAACCTAGGCATCTTTTGGAGGAATCTTTAAGGTATTCTAGGTATTAGATCATATCATCAGCAAACAAAGATACTTTGACTTCCTTTTACAAATTTGGATGCCTTTTATTTCTTTCATTTCCCTGATTGTTCTGGGTAAGACCTCCAGTACCATGTTGAATAGGAGTGATACAAGCGGTCATCCTTGTCATTCTATAGTTCTTAGGGGGAATGCGTTCAGCTTTCCCGCATTCAGTATTATGCTGGCTATGGGTTTGTCAGATGTGGCTTTTGTTATATTTAGGTATATTCCTTCTATGGCTAGTTTGTTCAGCATTTTTATCATAAAGCGATGTGGAATTTTATCAGTTGCTTTTTCTGTATCTATTGAGATGATTGTAAGGTTTTTGTTTTCAATTCTGCTTATGTGGTGAATCACATTTATTGATTTGTGTATATTTAACTATCCTTGCATCCCCCGAAAAAAGCCTACTTGATCATTGTGTATTATCTTTTTGATGTGCTGTTGGATTCAGTTTGCTAGTATTTTATGGATAATTTTTCCATTGATTTTCCCCATGGATATTAGTCTGTAGTTTTCTTTTTTGTGTGTCCTTGTCTAGCTTTGATATACGGGTGATACTTACTTTGTAGAATGAATTACGGAGGATTCCTTCCTCCTTGATTTTTCAGAAGGGTTTCAGGAAGACTGGTACTAGTTCTTCTTTGTATGTTTGGTGAAATTCAGCTGTGAATTAACCGGTCCTAAGCTTTTTGTTGTTGTTATTGGGAGATTGTATGATTCAATCTCACTACCATTATTGGTTTATTCAGCATTTCTACTTGTTCCTGGAACAATCGGGAGAGTTTATATTTCAGGAATTTATCCGTTTTCTCAAGGTTCTCTTGTTTCTGGATTCATAGTTGTTTATAGTAGTCTCTGATGATACCTAAGATCATATGTAACCAAGGATGTAAAATATATCTACAAGAAAAACTATAAAACACTGAAGAAAGAAATTTTAGATGACACAAATAAATGGAAAAACATCCCATGATCATGAATTGGAAGAATCAGTATTGTTAAAATGACCATGCTGCCCAAAGCAGTCTATAGATTCAATGCAATTCTTATCAAAATACCAACATCATTTTTCATAGAATTAGAAAAAAAATCCTAAAATTCATATAGAACCAAAAAAAGGCCCAAATAGCCAAAGGAATCCTAAGCAGAAAGAACAAAGCTGAAGGCATTACATTACCTGACTTCAAATTATACTAAAATGTTATAGTAACCAAAACAACATTGTACTGGTATAAAAACAGACGTACATCAATGGAAATAAAGCCACATGCTTAGAGCCAACTGATCTTTGACAAAGTTAACAAAAACATACACTGGGGAAAAGACACCCTATTCAATAAATGGTGCTAGGAAAACTGGGTTGCCATATGGAGAAGAATGAAACTGGACCTCTATCTCTCACTGTACACAAAAATTAACTCAAGATGGATTAAAGACTTAAGTTTAAGACCTGAAACTATACAAATCCTAGAAGAAAATTGAGGAAAAACTCCCCTGGACATTTGTGTTAGTCCATTTGCATTGCTATAAACGAAAATCTGAGGCTGGGCGATTTATAAGGAAAAGGGGTTTATTTGACCCATGGTTCTGCAGGCTGTACACAAAGTATAGTGCCAGCATCTGCTTCTGGTGAGGCCTCATGGTGGAAGGTGAAGGGGAGCCAGCATATCATATGGCAAGAAAGGGAACAAGAGGGATGCTATTCTCTCTTAAACAACCAGCTCTTACGTGGACTCATTACTGCAGGGAGGGCGCCAAGCCATTCATGAGGGATCCACTCCCATCGCCCAAACATCTCTCACTGGGCCCTACATCCAACATTGGGGCTCATTTCAACATGAAGTTTGGAGAGGGCAAACATCCAAACCATATCAACACTGATCTAAGCAAAGAATTCATGACTAACACCTCAAAAGCACAGGCAATCAAGACAGAAATAGACAAACGGAACTAAATTAAACCAAAAAGCTTCTGCACAGCAAAAGAAATAATCAACAGAGTAAACAGACCACCTGCAGAATGGGAGAAAATATTTGCAAACTATGTGTCTGACAGGGGACTAATGTTCAGAATCTACAAGGAAGTCAAACAGCTCAACAACAACAATAAAAGACAAATAACCCCGTTAAAAAGTGGACAAGGAATATGAACAGACATTTTTCTTTTTTTTAAATTGTACTTTAGGTTCTGGGGTAGATGTGCAGATCATGCAGGACTGTTGCATGTGTACACACATGGCAACGTGGTTTGCTGCCTCCATCCCCCGTCACCTACATCTGGCATTTCTCCCCATGTTATCCCTCCCTGACCTCCCCACCCTCTGCTGTCCCTCCCTTGCCCTCCTCAACGGACCCCAGTGTGTGATGCTTCCCTCCCTGTGCCCATGTGTTCTCATTGTTCAACACCCGCCTATGAGTGAGAACATGCAGTGTTTGATTTTCTGTTCTTGTGTCAGTTTGCTGAGAATGATGGTTTCCAGATTCATCCATGTCCCTACAAAGGACACAAACTCATCATTTTTTATGGCTGCATAGTATTCCATGGTGTATATGTGCCACATTTTTCCTGTCCAGTCTATCATCAATGGGTATTTGGGTTGGTTCTTTGCTATTGTAAACAGTGCCGCTATGAACATACATGTGCATGTGTCTTTATAATAGAATGATTTATAATCCTTTGGGTATATACTAGTAATGGGATTGCTGGCTCAAATAGAATTTCTATTTCTAGATCCTTGAGGAATTGCCACACCGTCTTCCACAATGGTTTAACTAGTTTACACTCTCCCCAACAGTGTAAAAGTGTTCCTATTTCTCCACATCCTCTCTAGCATCTGTTGTCTCCAGATTTTTTAATGATCACCATTCTAACTGGCGTGAGGTGGTATCTCAATGTGGTTATGATTTGCATTTCTCTAATGGCCAGTGATGATGAGCATTTTTTCATATGTTTGTTGGCCTCATATATGTCTTCTTTTGAAAAGTGTCTTGAACAGACATTTTTCCAAAGAAAACATATAACCATACCCCAGTGAGTCACTTTGGCGTAATGACTATTTTGAGTTGAAGGCACTTGAAAAACAGCAGGTGCAGAAAGATTGCTCTGACATGTTTTCTTTTTCTTAAAAACAAGAGATGACATTTCCTTGTGAAAAATTCCCTCACTATACTAGAGGAAACTTATTTTTGTTATCAAGGACAGAAATTGAGGCTAAGAGAAATGTATATAAAAAAAACCTTGTTAGACTAAACTTTATCTTTCTAGTCAGTTCCACCCAATTAACTACCCCAACCCAAACCCCTTTGCCTTGTCACATTTTCACAATTCACTATGCTTCATCTAATTCGGTATGTAAGTGTTCAAACTCTGACCGCATTGTTGGATCTTCATTTCCTTAAGAAGGCTCTGTGTCATGTAAAACTTGTATTAAATAAATGTGTACCCTTTTCTTCTGTTTAGAGCAAAACAAAACATATATTAAAAAAAATGCTTAACATCACTAATCATCAGAGAAATGCAAATTAAAACCATAATGAAATATCATCTTTCACCAGTCAGAATGGCTACTATAAAAGTTAAAAAATAATAGCTGTTGTAAAGATACAGAGAAAATTGAACACTTATACAATGTTGGTAGGAATGTAAATTAGTACAGCCTCTATGGAAAACAGTATGATTTCTCAAAGAACTGAGAATAGAACTACCATTTGATCCAGCAATTTCACTACTAGGTATATACTCAAAGGAAAAGAAATTGCTATATCAAAAAGATACCTGCACCTGGATGTTTATTGTAGCACTATTCACAATAGCAAAGATATGGAATCAAACTGTTCATCAACAGATGATTGGATAAAGAAAATGTAGTGTGTATGTACACACACCCACACACAAACACACACATACAGTGAACTACTACTCAGCCATAAAAAAAGAAATCAAGCTGGGCATGGTGGCTCACATCTGTAATCCCAGCACTTTGGGAGGCCAAAGTGGAAGGATTTCTTGAGCCCAGTAGTTTGAAACCAGTCTGTGTAACATGGTGAGACCCAATTCCTATAAAAACAATTTTACCAATTAGCTGGGCATAGTGGTGCACACCTGTGGTGCCAGCTACTAGTGAAGCCGAGGTAGGAGGATCACTTGAGCCCAAGAAAGCTGAGGTTGCAGTGAGCTATGTTTGCACCACTGCACTCCAGCCTGAGTGACAGAGCAAGACCCTGTCTCGAAAAAATTTTTTTTAAATCATGTCTTTTGTAGCAACATGGATGGAACTGGAAGCCATTATCTTAAGTGAAATAACTCAGAAACAGAAAGACAAACACCACATGTTCTTGCTTCTAGTGGGAGCTAAATAATGTGCACACATTGACATAGGAGTGAAATAACAAACATTGAAGACTCAGGGGGATGGGAAAGTGGGAGGGTATGGAGGGAAGAGAAAGTGCTTAATGGGTTTGATGTACCATATTCTGGTGATGGCTACACTAAAAGCCCAGAGTTTACCATGCAATATATACAGGTAACAAAACTGCACTTGTATCTTCTAAGTTGATACAAATAAAATAGTTTATAATAGAACTTAAATAAAATAAAACAATCAAATTATTTTTAAAACTTGCATTTCCTTTGTTACTAGTAAGATTGAACATTCATTTCATCTGATTTTAATCCATGGATAATTATTCCTCAGATTGTCCTGTTAATGTATTTGCCCTTTTCACTGGAATGTTCATGCCTTTTAAATGCATATGAAAGATAACAAAATAAAGTATTTTATTATGGATACTTTTTTCCTATAAATTAATGTACTTTAAAATTATTATTATTTTTTATTTGGGTCACTGCTTATTCTTTGTTAATTTTTTAAAAATTATTTTTGATTACAGTTAATAGCAAGGCAAGTTCTAGTGTTCTATACCACTGTAAAATGACTATAGTTAACAATAATACATTATATAGTTTATAGTTTCAAATAGCTAGGAGGATACTGAGCATTCCCAACAGAAAGAAATGATAAATGTTTGAGATGATGGGTATGCTAATTACCATGATCTGATCGCTATACAATATGTGTGTCAAAACATCACTATGTACCCCCTGAATAGATACAATTATTTGCCATTAAAAATAAGTATAAAAATAATTTTTGTATTCAAAATGGACAGATATTTTGCTTTGTGTTGTTTTTCCACTATCTTTACACACACAATTCTTTTTCATACATAAATGAGGAAAATTTCACGTAATTATTTCTTCTAAATTTTATGTACTACATTTAAATTTCTAATTTACCTGCCATTTATATTGTGGTACAGTGGGAGAAGAGGAACTGCTTTTACTTTTAATTTTTTAACAAATAGCCTAGTCGTATCCATAGCATTTAAAAAAATAACTCATGCATTCTCTGTTTGTTAGGCCTGAACACCTGTAGGTGGTCATCACTTGGACAGCTCACAGCAAGGCAGGAGGTTCTGAAAGCAAGCACTGTGAGAGCAAACATTCTAAGAGACCAAGTCATAAGCTTTCCAAACTCACCTATGAAAATCCCAATATCACTTTCACTGCCTTCTATTGGTCAAACAAGTCACTAAGGGAAGAAAATTAAGCTCTGTCTCTCAATAGAAAGGGTGGCAAAAAATTGTTGTCCTCTTTAATTTGCCACAGCCTGCACACTTGCCACAAATTATTTACATTCCTCCCACATTCAAAATAGACTCAACCCCCTTCCAAGAGCCTCAGAATCTCATCCCATTGCCACATCATGTTAATGTCTACCATGCTGTCATTTAAATGAGGTACAGGTAAAAATCAATTTTCTCAGATGCAGTTTCCTGGGTACTGCTCCTTTCAATCTGAAGACCTGAGAATGTAAGAGGCAAGTTTATCCACCCCTCAACACACATGTGCCTCATGTAATGGTGATATAGACATGGAATAACTATAATAGACACTCCCAATTCTCAGGGCAGGGAGGAGGGCAGGAAGCACATAGTTATGTTTCATTCATTCATTTGCTGCTAATTCCCCACTGATAAATACACCACATTTCACCTGTTATATTAATATTGTTCCTAAGTATTTAGACAATTTCCAGTCTGGTATTTTACAAATAGCAGTGACATAAATATTCTAGTACATGACTTTGGAGAGTATACACACATATTTTGGTTGAGTATATGTCTAGAAGTAGAATTCTGGGGTCTCAGTTTCTGCGTATGTTCAGCTTTAGTTTTTCAGAGTGATTTTTCACACAGTGGTAAGAAATAACACAAAAATACTAAGTATAAGAAAGCTGGAGTGACTATGTTAAAATTAGACAAAATAGACTTCAAGACAAAGAGTATTACCAGAGATAAACGAAGATGTTTCATAATAATATTAACAACTCATCCTGAAGATATAATAATAAATGTGGTTACATCTTATGAAAGAGTTTCAAAATACATGAATCAAAAATTAAAAGAATTAAAGGGAGAAATAGGAAATTATGCAATTTTAGCTAAATATTTTAACATCTTTCACAAAAGCTGGTAGAACAAGTAGATAAAATGATTAATAAATATGTAAAGTATTTGAATCATACTTTCTTTACCTAATTGATACTTATGGAATACCATAAGCAGCTACTTATAAAATGTACATTCTTTCAAATCACATGGTCAACTCACCAAGATAAATCATAGAGAGGGTCATAAAATAAATGGTAATAAAAAGGATTGTATTCATTCATAATATTATATCCAACTTAGATGAAATTAAATTATAGATCAATAACACCAATAAATTTAAAAATCTAAATATTTGAAAATTAAGCAATGCAAATAGAAAGTCTATGAGTCAAATAATAAATTTAAGGGACATTAGAAAATATTTTGAGATGAATTATATTAAAAATGTAACACCAAAATGTTGGAAATGCAGCTAAAGTTGTGCTTAGAGGGAAATTTATTGCTTTAAGTGCTGGTATTAGGGGAAAAGGGTCTATAGTTAATAACAATGTTCTAATTTTAAAAGCTAGGAGAGAAGAAGCAAAGTAAACCCTAAGGAAAAAGAAAGAAATAAAAACAATGAAATAAAAACAAACAATAGAGAAAAGTTACAAAGTGAAAGTTGGCCCTTTGAAGAAAATCAGCAAAACTGATTAACCCCTAGCCAGACTGATCAAGAGAAAAGCAACAGAACACAAGGTTGTCCATACAGGTTTTACAGGCATTAAAAGGATAATAAGATGATATTTTGAAAAAATATGTTTACTTACAAATTTGATAATAAAATTCTTGAAAAATAAAACTTTTAAAACCTAAGGCAGTTTTTGTAATTTGAGACAGAAAGCTGAATATTCTCATATTTATTAATGAAATCAGTATTGACAACTAACCACAAAGAAAAATTCAAGGTTAGATAGTTTCACTGTTTAATTCCCTCAACCATTTAAGGAAAAAATTTTAATCTTAGTAAAATGTTAATGTATTCATTATTTTTAATTGACAACTTTATATATTACTGGGCTACAATGTAACATTTTGTTTTGTTTTGTTTTGTTTTTGAGACGAAGTCTCACTCTGTTGCCCAGGCTGGAGTGCAGTGGCACAATCTTGGCTCACTGCAACCTCTGCCTCCCAGGTTCAGGCAATTCTCCTACCTCAGCCTCCTGAGTAGCTGGGATTACAGGTGTGTGCCACCACGCCCAGCTAATTTTTGTATTTTTAGTAGAGACGAGGTTTCACCATGTTGGTCAGGCTGGTCTCGAACTCCTGACCTCGTGATCCACCCGCCTTGACCTCTCAAAGTGCTGGGATTACAGGCATGAGCCACTGTGCCCGGCCCTGTAATGCTTTGATCTATGCATACATTGTAGAAAGATTCCATTTAATCTTACACAATTCTACAGAAAGTAAACAAAAAGGAAACAGCTGTGCCACCTCATTTTATGAGACTAGCAAAAGTTGAAAAAAGAATATTACAATTATAATAACCAAAATCGGTACCAGGTACCTACTATTGTGTAACAAACCACTCTAAAACTTAGTGGCTTTAAACAACAACTACATTTATTTTACTCACTTTCAGTTTGGGCAAGACTTGGTTTGGATACTTCATCTCTACCCCATGTGATGTCTCCTTGATGGCTAAGAGGCTGGAGATTGAACCATCTGTTCTCTTGTTTAATTAGATCTCTGGTTGTTGATGCTGAGTGTTAGACCTTATGGGTAGGATGTTAGCTAGGACAGTCAACCAGAATACCTTCCCATGGCCTCTCTTTGTAGTCTAGGCCTTCTCACAACATGATGACTGAGTTCCAATGGCAAGTTTCCAGATACTCGACATCATCAGTCATGAGAACAATGCAAATTAAAACTACAGTGTAATATTACAATTTACCTCCTGGAATTGCTAAAATAAAAAGACCGGCAATACCAAGTGCTAACAAGAATATGAACACCTGGAGCAGGCACAGTGAATGGTTCATGCCTCTAATCCCAGCACTTCGGGAGGCCAAGGCAGGCAGATCACTTGAGCCCAGGAGTTTGAGACCAGCCTGGGCAACATGTCAAAACCCCATCTCTACAAAAAATATAAAATTAGCCAGGTGTGGTGGCACATGCCTGTGGTCCCAGCTACTTGGGAGGCTGAGTTGGGAAGGTTGCTTGAACCCGGAAGGTTGAGGCTGCAATGAGCTGAGATCATCACACCACTTTACTGCAGTCTGGGTGACAGAACAAGACCCTGTCTAAACAACAACAACAAAAAATATGAGCAACTGGAATCCCCATATAGTGCTGGTAGAAATGTAAAGTGGCACAACTGCTTTGGAAAATGTTATCATATGAAATGTGTTCACTTAACAATTTGTACATGGGTGTTCATAGCTGCTTTTTTCATAATGATCAAAAAATAGTTACAGCCCAAATCCCCATCAGCTATAGAAGACATAAACAAATTGTGGTATACAACAGACTACTACTCAGTAATGAAAACATAAGTTACTGATATACACCACAACATGGATGAATCTCAAACACTTTGCTGAGCCAAAGAAACCAGACGTAAGTGCGCATAGTGTAAGATTCTATTTATTTGACTCTGAGAAAAGCAAACCTAATCTACAATGACAGCATTCAGATGGCTGGCTGCATGGGACTTGGAGTCAAGTCCATATCTTGACTGTGGTAGTTTACGTAGGTATATTAATTTGTCCAAACTCTTAAAATGTGCACCTAAAATAGGCACATCTTATGTAAATAGAACCCCAATAAGGTTGATTTTAAAATAGAGTGGATGAATAGATGGATGTGTGGAAGCAAGTATAATAAAGTGTTAAAGGTGGCTGGTACAGGAATGTTTACTGTAAAATTCTTTCAACTTTGCTGTATGTTTTTAAAATTTTTTGTAATAAAATGTCAGGAAAGATTGGAACAACTAGTTCTGTTGAAAATATGAGGCAACTGGAACTCTCAATTATTTGGATGAGTGTGCATGTATAGAAACATTTTGGAAAACAGTTTGTCTACATCTACTAAAGCTAAATATGACTTGCCTATCGCCCAGAAACATTACTGCTATTCCAGGTATACACTCAAGCGAAACGTCCCACAAAATGTTTGAGAATATTTCCATCAGCTTTACTTGTAATAGCCAAAATATTGGAAGTAATCCATTTGTCCACCATTATTCAACAGAGAAATGAATAAACTATGGATTATTTGTACAATAAAATGCTATATAGCAATTTAAAGAACAAACTTCTGCTATATGCAACAAGATTGAGTCTGACAGATGTAATGTTGAGCTCAAGAAGCCAGATACAAGAGTCCTGCAGGATCATTCCTTTTACATGAACTTTGAAAACAGGCCAAACTAATCCTATGGTGATGTGAGTCAGAAAGCAATTACCTCTGAGTGGACGGTGCCTCAGAAGGGGCAAGAGGGAGTGTTCTGGCTTTATGGAAATGTTATATATATTGATCTGTGGGGTGTTTACATTGGTGTATACATGTGAAAAAAATTATTGAGCTGTGCACTTCAGATTTATGTACTTTGTGGATATATGCCATAACCAAATAACATTTGTGGAAACTGACTGGAAGCTCTGTGTTTGTAGATGGAGCTGTCTACCTTGAGTTTTACCGTAGGGTGATGTGGGTGGGAAGCACATTTTGGGGAAAAAAAAAAAACCCTCAATGTCAGTATCTTTAGTTCTTTTCTCTTGGGCTAGTCAAACTCCAAAGAAACTTCTTTTAATATTCTGTAATTAAGGTGGAGGCTTGGCAGCTAAATATAGATAAAGGGCTGTGCATTTCAGCATTCAGCATTTGGTATGCATATGTAGTCATATAATTCTCTTATTTTTAATATGGTGCACTAATCTTAGCTGTCTATGGCCACCCAAAGACCCAAATTTATTCAGAAAGTAAATCTCCCAACTTCTGTTGGGATAGGAGAGGGACAGTATTTGAGCAGTGTGCAGTGAAAAGGGGGAAATTAGGGATCCAAATTCTTCTGAAATAGCTATCATCTCTTTCTTCTTAGTTTATTTCTCTTATACTCTCAAGTCCAAGAGGCACCAAGGGTTGCCAGTTTCTGGGCCTTTTAAGGATTTTTTGGTGTTGATCAGATTGTTTCCTCTATTTTATCTACTGCCAGCTTAGGATTTAGTTTTCATGCATCTGTTAACTCAGTGAACTGTCAAAGAAAAATTGCACTGCACAGAGTTGAACAGGCAAGGAAGACTTTATTTAACATGATTGCAGTAGGAGTCAAGATTACTGTAATAGGGGAGACAGAATAAACTCTGCTGAAACAAAGGGCAGGAGGACTTTGAAGAACTGGGGTGAGCTTGTAGAAAACGACTGCAGGGTGTTATCAGGGAGGTTGGTCAATGTGATTAGGGCATCTGTATTTGCTTTCAAAAGGGACACTTTTGAAAGTCAGGTCCCTACCTTCCCAAAGAGACTGAGAGATAGGTGTACTATCTTTGTATTTTTTTAACGTTAAATTCAGGGGGTATATGTGCAGGTTTGTTGCATGGGTATATTGCATAATGCTGAGCTTTGGACTTCTAGTGAACTGGTCATCCAAATAGTGAACATTGTACCCTTTAGGTAGTTTTTCAGCTCGTCTCCCTGAATTTGGAGTCCTCAGTGTCTGTTATTTCCATCTTTATGTTCATGTGTACCCATTGGTTAGTTCCCACTTATAAGTGAGAGCATGTGGTATTTGATTTTCTGAATCTGTGTTATGTCACTTAGGATCCATCCATATTGCTGCAAAGGACATGATTTCATTCTTTTTTATGGCTACATAGTATGACAAAGGTGTCTTCTCTCACTACTCCCATTCAACATAGTACTAGAAGTCCTAGCCAGAGCAATCAGGCAAGAAAAATAAACAAAAGGTATCCAAATTGGAAAGGAGGAAGTCAAACTATCTCTGTTCACTGATGACATGATCTTACACCTAGAAAACCTAAAGACTCCTCCAAAAGACTCCCAGATCTGATAAGTGACTTCAATAATGTTTCAGGATACAAAATTAAAGCACAAAAAATCGTTGCATTTCTATACACCAACAACACTGTAGCTGAGAACCAAATCAAGAACTCAATTCCATTTACAATAGCCACAAACACACATAAAGTAAGATACCAAGGAATACATTTAACCCAGGAAGTGAAAGTCCTCTATAAGGATAACTACAAAACACTTGTGAAAGAAATCACAGATGATGAGAGAGGAGAAAGGAAACAACCCAGTCAAGCAGGCAGGCAGAGTGGTTCCTCAGTTGAATTCTTTAAAACAAAAGAACAGCCTGCAGGCACAGATAAGGGAACTTGTACTGAATGGTGGGGGTTGTGGGGGGGTTACCTGAGACATGCCCACAGCGGCACAGACAAGAAGGGCTACACAGGTGACTTGCATAGATATGCCCACAATGGAAAATTCCATTCCCTGATACATGCACTGCAGTAAGAGGAACAAAGCAATGTGGAGTAACTCAAGCTAAAGACCCACATGCACATTAAGGGGATGGGGTGGAGTTGCCAGAAATTCATACCTTATGCAAATGAGACACCCAGCCCTCGTCACTTTCTTATCAAAGCCTTTGCATTTGGCCTGGCACGGTGGCTCATGACTGTAATCCCAACACTTTGGGAGGCTGAGGTGAGCGAATCACGAGGTCAGGAGTTTGACACCAGCCTGGCCAACATGGTGAAATCCCATCTCTACTAAAAATACAAAATATTAGCTGTGAGTGGTGGTGGGTGCCTGTAATCCCAGCCACTGAGACAGGAGAATCACTTGAACCCAAGCGGCGGAGATTCCACTGAGCTGAGATTGCACCACTGCACTCAAGCCTAGGTGACAGAGCGAGACTCCATCTCCCAAAAAAAAAACAACAAAAAAGTTTGCATTCAACTGTAAAAACAGCAACACTTTCCAGGACCCCTCTCTGCTGCAGAGAGCTGTTCTCTTTCTTTCACCTATTAAGCTTCTGCTTCTGCTCTGACCTCACCCTTGGTGTGTCCACATTTTTTATTTTCTCAGCCATGAGACCAAGAACTTCGGATGCTAGCCCAGATAATGAGGCCATTTCAATGGCAGAAACCAAGGGAAAAACACCCTGTGCTCATGGATAGAAAGAACCAATAACATTAAAATGAATATGCTGCCCAAAGCAATCTACAGATTCAATGCAATTCCTATAAAATTATCATCATTTTTAACAAAATTAGAAAAAAAATTCTAAAATTCACATCGAACCAAAAAAGAGCCAAATAGCCAAAGCAACCATAAGCAAAAGAGTAAGTCTGGAAGCATCACATTACCTGACTTCAAACTATACTATGAAGTTGTAGTAATGAAAACAGTATGGTTCTATTACAGAAATAGACACATAGATCAGTGAAACAGAATAGAGAACATAGAAATAAAGTCACATACTTACAACCAACTAATCTTCGACAAAGTCAGCAAAAATAAATGGGGAAAGGATACTCTATTCAATAAATGGTTCTGGCAAAGTTGGCTATCCATATGCAGAATAATGAAACTGGAACCTATCTATCTTTCTTGATGATTACATTTACAAGGAATAGCTCCCACGTCCTGGAGAAAGATATTTTTGAGCTATGAAACCATCAAGAGTTGAGGAGGATATTTACATCTCAAAAGAGCAGAGAAGACAATTACAATTGTGAGTTCTCTAATGCAAATGTGAAGAAAAGGGAAGCCAGGGGCCTGTAGTGAGGAAGAAATCAATCTAAAGTTTGGTCAAGCCGAGGGCAGTGTAGGTCATCACTCATGCATCCATCTGGTTTCTAGTTTCCACAATTGTGGTTATTATTTGCTTGCCTCTCTTATCTGTCCTTGTGGGTTTTATGTCTTTTTTTTTTTTTAAATCACTTTACTTTTTAGTAGAGTTTATGGATGGAGTGGAATTAGATACATGAGTTTACTATAACATCATTAACCAGAAGCATAAGAATTCTTTAAAGATATGTCATATGCCATTAAACTGTTTGTAAAGGTGGATGTTAGCAGCTTGTGGGGGTCTTTTAAGAGGAGGTTAGAAGCAAAAACCTTATTGTAAGGGGGAAGCAAGGAGATGCATTACATAAAAAGTTCATTTTTGCCAAAGACTGTGGTTACAAATCAATACTAATACCTTAACTCAACACTACCACTTAACATAAAGAAAGAAGTAAAGCTTCTCAATTTTTAAATAAAGCCAGCGCTGTACTAATTTGGTCTGTTATAAGAGATACAGAGAGAAAATTGGGCAATTATGAGGGTTAACGCTAACAAGGCTCTAGGGAACTCTGTCCCATGACTCCCTGTATGTAGATGCCCTACATGGAGCATGTTCAGCCTCCTCCTGGTAGTAGCCTGATGAGCCAGCAGCTCCCTGCTTCTGAGTTTATCAGCTCAGGTTTCAAAATATAAATATAGAAAACTTCAAAAGTCCCAGAGATCTTGGTTAGGTGGGATCAGAGTGCCATGTGTCCCAGGTCATCTCAAATACTCTTCTTTCTGATCTTCTCTCTTCTAGCTGATGAATGTAACTGTGACTGCTCCAGCCTCCCCTACTGATCTGGCCTTGACTTGGCTTTGCAGTCCTTTATTAATCATGGCCTTCTTCTCTACAATCCTAGTCTCTCCATCCCTCCCTTAAGCCCCTTCAAGTATGTTTTTAGTCTTGGTTTAGCAATCTGACTTCTGCTTCCAGCTCTTTGCCATTTGTATTTATTATTCTTGATCCCGTACCCTGAGTTTAGTTAATGCCATCACAAAGATTGTCAGGAAGAATCTGAGCTCTTCCCCTCCAATTAAGGATCTGTGCATTGCCTTCTCCTTTACCACAGTAGCGGCAAGCAGGGTAACTTGAAACAAACAGTTGCAGGTGGGCATGTCCTACATTTGGAATACTCTCTCCATCATATTCAAGCCAGCTCTTATCTGCTGGCTGACACAGTAGATGAAGAGGCAGTGGAGGTAAGTAAAGGGAGCTCATCATCCTGGGATGACAGAGGAAAGGATTGGCTCAAGTTTCTGGAAGAGCCCCATTGATGTCACAAGGATCTACAGAGTTTTATGAGGCCATAGATAGGATGAAGGATGAGAAATCCTTTTAGGGAAAGAGAAAAACCAAATGACAGAGCAAGATATGGTGCACCGTGCTTGAGTAGAGAAAAAAAATGACGGAAGGTAAAAAGCTAGGCTTACAATGGCAAGCCTTTGACCCTTTTTGAGGATTTGAGGAGTTTTCTGATGTCAACCAGTTGGTGTCATAGATCGAAGAACCTCCACAGAAATAGCCTGATCAAGGCCGTATATACCAACATGGAGGATCAAAACGATGCTGCTCTTCCCTAAAATAACTTACAGTCTCTTTGAGAACCTCAATGAAAGGAGTTACTTGCTGAAGGCAGGGTCTGCATGCCAGGAAAACATGGCTTTGTCTGCCACTTTGTAACCCTTCTTTTGATGAGATAATCAGCTGAATCATAAGAGGATCTCTTATCCTCCTGGACATGGTTATTAGAATGTACCCTGTCAGAATGTGCCCTATCAAGTGATGAAGTAGGAGAAAAAATAACTTGGATTGTAGCTTTCTGATCTCTCAGGGAAGTTATATAACCCTGAGATTATACAACATCAGTCAGTGTAGGGTTCAGAAATAGATACATATGCAATAGTTCTCAGATGTTCCTCTATCTAAAGTTTCAAGTATCCACTTCAAAATATGCACAGTGCTTTGGTAAAGCTATCCATTTGAAGGTAACTTTTTCTTTAGGTATAGACCCTGAATATAAATCAGGAAAACACACAATTAGATCTGTAAGATATTAATAACAGAATAATTCAAAAAATGAAAAGATAACTGATTTTTAAAAAGAACACCTGTCTGAGAGCATAGACATCCTGGTTTTTGTACCATATCTTCCTCCAAGACAGAGTGTAAACTTTTTCAATCACTTCATTCTTTCGAACTTTAGCTTATTTATCTGAATCAAAGGGAGGAGTTGGACTAAGCAACATTTTCTTAATCCTCATTAAGCATCAAAATACCTGAGAAGGGTTCAATTTTAGTTTTTAAATACAGGTACCTAAACTGTATCCTAGAAATTTAAATTCAACAGTTCTGAGGTAGGAATTAGGATTTTTCTTTTTTTTGAGATGGAGTCTTGCTCTATTGCCCAGGCTGGAGTGTAGTGGTGTGATCTCAACTCACTGCAACCTCTGCCTCCAGGGTTCAAGCGATTCTCCTGCCTCAGACTACCGAGTGGCTAGGATTACAGGCATGTGCCACCACGCCCAGCTAATTTTTGTATTTTTAATAGAGACAGGGTTTCGCCATGCTGGTCAGGCTGGTCTGGAACTCCTGACCTCAGGTGATCCGCCCGCCTCTGCCCCCCAGAGTGCTGGGATTATAGACGTGAGCCACCACACCTGGCCAGGATCAGGATTTTAAACAAGCATCTCACTTGATTATGATAAACTGGTCTATAGACAAATGCTTGGGGACCTCTGGACCAGGTGATCTTACAGGTTCTATCTAGTTCTTAAACTTCATTGTTCTTCTGTAAAAGACAAATTATAAAAGACAGTAAGGGCAAGTGAGACTAAGTCTGGTAAACTAGGAGTACTGAGATATTAAACATAAATTTGGTGGTAGAAAAGTTACTTTCTATCTGTACTGATTGATGGTGCAGTCTCTGGAATCCAATGCTGTGGGTTTGAATTCTGTCTCAAGTATTTATGAGCTGTGGGTCTTTGTACAATTCACTTAAACATCCCTAGCCTTAGTTTTCTTATATAAGGGTAAGAGAAATAATCTCTGTATCCTAGTGCTGTTTAAGGATTAAAGGAAAGAATCTTCTTAAAGTACTCAGCAGAGTGCCTGTCACATATGTGGCTAACGTAATATGCGCTAGCTACAGGATGATGATGATGCCAATGACAAAAACTCAAATGCAGGGAGAAATGCAGGGCTTCGTATTTTCTTTTTCAAAAAAAATGAAGAAATAAAGAGGCATGAATCCTTCATATTCTCTTCACTCTAAAATGAATGAGGATGTGTCAAAAATAAGAATTTTGTGTGAGTTTTTTCGGCTACCTCCCAAAAGAATGTAAAATTTAGCTGACCTCAGTCTATTCAGGTATACAGCCTACTGCAAGAATAAAACTAACAGGAGGTTGTAGGCTTAGTCTAAGGCATGATAATGCCAAGGAAGAATATGCCCTGACCTTATTGGAAGGGTACTCTCTGTGTAGAAGATTAAATAGTGGGAAAGAGGGGAGAAGAGGGGGCTGAATGAGACCCTGAGAAAGAGAGAAAAGAAGTTGGGTCAGATTGAAGATAAACTCAGGATTAGGAATATAATGAACTTAAAGGGAGATTCGGGAGTCAGCCCATGCAGTTTTAGATGAAATCCAGCATTCTAACTGTCTTCCCTCAGCTCCAGATGCTGCAGAGTCATGGAAAACCAATCCAGCGTTTCTGAATTTTTCCTCCGAGGAATATCAGCGTCTCCAGAGCAACAGCAGTCTCTCTTCGGAATTTTCCTGTGTATATATCTTGTCACCTTGACTGGGAACCTGCTCATCATCCTGGCCATTGGCTCTGACCTGCACCTCCACACTCCCATGTACTTTTTCTTGGCCAACCTGTCTTTTGTTGACATGGGTTTAACGTCCTCCACAGTTTCCAAGATGCTGGTGAATGTACAGACGCGGCATCACACCATCTCCTATACAGGTTGCCTCACGCAGATGTATTTCTTTCTGATGTTTGGTGATCTGGACAGCTTCTTCCTGGCTGCCATGGCGTATGACCGCTATGTGGCCATTTGCCGCCCCCTCTACTACTCCACAGTCATGAGCCCCCAAGTCTGTGCCCTAATTCTCGCGTTGTGCTGGGTCCTCACCAACATTGTTGCCCTGACTCACACACTCCTCATGGCTCGACTGTCCTTCTGTGTGACGGGGGAAATTGTTCACTTTTTCTGTGACATCACTCCTGTCCTGAAGCTGTCATGTTCTGACACCCATATCAATGAGATGATGGTTTTTGTCTTGGGAGGCACAGTACTCATTGTCCCCTTTCTATGCATTGTCACCTCCTACATCCACATTGTGCCTGCTATCCTGAGGGTCCGAACCCGTGGTGGGGCAGGCAAGGCCTTTTCCACCTGCAGTTCCCACCTCTGCATTGTTTGTGTGTTCTATGGGGCCCTCTTCAGTGCCTACCTCTGTCCTCCCTCTATCGCCTCTGAAGAGAAGGACATTGCAGCAGCTGCAATGTATACCATAGTGACCCCCATGTTGAACCCCTTTATCTATAGCCTAAAGAACAAGGACATGAAGAGGGCCCTCAAGAGGCTCTTCAGTCAGAGGAAAATTATTTCCTCTTAGAGTGACAGCAACATTTCATGAAAAGACAAGGCTTGGAGTCAGACAAACAGGCTTCATTTTGGGGTCTGCCACATACTAGCCATAATATTGTAGTCCGGTGACTTAGCCTCTTTGAGTCCTTGTTTTCCTCATTGATAAAATGGAGATAACAGTGTCTATCTAATAAGGTAACTTGGAGGATTAACTGAAATAAACTATAAAATGCATCCAGTATAGTAGTGAATAATAGTGGCATTCAGTGAGGAATAGCTATTATTATTATAACTATGATCATTCTTTATTCCTCCCCCAACTCAGAAGTCAAAAAATCATTTCTCTGAGATTCATTGGTTCAATAAATATTTACTAACCAACCACCTACTGTGTGTTGGAAGCTATTAGAAGTGCTAGGGTATGACACTGAGCAAGACAAAGTCCCTGCTTTCATGACGCTTTCATTCTAGGTTATTAATTTGTCAGTCATTAAAATTTGGGTGGCACCTGTCTTGTTTATGGCACTAAGTGCCGTAACATTAATCTCCACTTAGTGCCATAACGTGGAAATCCTCTCTCCTTATCTGACCGCAGGTTTGCCTCCAGATCTAAAAGGGGCACCAGCAGCTTAAATTAGTTACAGAGAAGGAAAAAATGGTGTTTAAAGGCAAATGGGGTTCTGTCTGTCTCCAAGAATCCTAGAAATGTTTGAAATATTATTTTTAAAAATAAGGGCTATATAATTTTGATTTCTTACATCTGGTATGACCAGGCATCCACTGTCTACCTAAACTCTTTCCTCATTTGTTTGTCAGACCCAACCTAACCTATCCTAACATGTTTTATGATTCCTGCACTTTTTCAATGAATAATTATTGAGCATCTTTCATTGGAATAAGATTGTTCTAGGCTTCAGCAATTATTAAGTACAAATGTGAGTCATTTAGATGCCACATCTTAGTACATGAGGATTCCATTTACTTGATGACCTGGAACTGGAAGTCTGTTCTTCTCTCCAGAACTCCTTTCCAGCCATTCCCTCAGAGAGTCCTTGAGTGAGGAGAGCAGGGCATCCTCATATAACCAGAGCTGGAGCTGGTTGCAAACTTGGAGTCCTCCTGCCCTCGTCTCCTTAGTCTGTAACTCTCCTTCCATTCTGTTGACATCTGTTGCTCCACTGACTATAGACCACTGACAGTCTCCCCTGAGCCATTGACCTCTAGATTTCTTCTATCATTTGAACTGGCAATGGAATATCCTCCACTTTTCATGATTAGCTCTTTCAGAAAAGGGTCCCCTAGCAGAGCTCTAAGGCCCCTGGTGACACAGCTAGTGGACATGAGGCAGGCTGAGATGTGAAATTACCAGATACAGCCTCACACTATATCTGCAACCTATGTCCACCCTGATTGACCCAATCAACTCTACCTTCTTTACATATGGTGGTTTCTCTAGATAGCCTTCTGGTTTCTTTCACCATTCTGATCCTCAAGGACCCTCAATCCAGTCACTGATAGTGCAGTAAATTTCCAAACGCTGTTTGGGAATGGTTTAAGTTCTTTCTCACAGGCCCCAAGCAAACTAGAAAAAGTGACTGGGTGTCCACTTCAGTTAACCCAATATAATTCTGTGGCAGTTAGGAGTTAGGTCACCACCGTGCATACAAGATTCATCAAAGGACACTATTTTTTTTTTTTTTTTTTTTTGAGACGGAGTTTCGCTCTTGTTACCCAGGCTGGAGTGCAATGGCACGATCTCGGCTCACCGCAACCTCCGCCTCCTGGGTTCAGGCAATTCTCCTGCCTCAGCCTCCTGAGTAGCTGGGATTACAGGCACGTGCCACCGTGCCCAGCTAATTTTTTTTTTTTTTTTTTTGTATTTTTAGTAGAGACGGGGTTTCACCATGTTGACCAGGATGGTCTCGATCTCTTGACCTCATGATTCACCCTCCTCGGCCTCCCAAAGTGCTGGGATTACAGGCTTGAGCCACCACGCCCGGCCAAAGGACACTATTGCCTATCACTGTTCAACAGTCTAACATTCTTCAATTCCAGCCAGCCAAGAGTCACCAATGTATTCAAAGTTCCAAACTTATTCCTCCCTTGATACGTTACTTAACAATGGGGATATGTTCTGAGAAATGTTTCACAGGGCAATTTTGTCATTGTGCAAACATTATACAGTGTACTTACACAAACCTAGATGGGATAGCCTACTATACAGCTTAGCTATATGGTATAACTACTGCTCCTAGGCTACAAACATGTACAGCTTGTTAGTGTACTAAATACAGTAGGCAACTGTAACACTATGGTATTTCTGTGATAGGATTTATTCAGTTCCATTATGAGCTTCTGGGACCACTGTTGCATATGCAGTCTGTTGTTAACCAAAATGTCATTATGAGGCACATGACTATCTTATTATATTATGCCCACCCCCAAAACATAAGCTCAAATTTCTATTCCTTTAAAGTCATCTATGTCAAATAAAATTAATGTGATATTAGCATTAAAATAATTCCTACTGACGTACAGGCTACTTATAAATTTTTGCACCTTGGTAACATAATGTGAGCCGGGTGTGCTTGAATCGGAGGTAGGGTGATGGAAAGAGGTGGAATGATAGAAAGCTTCCTGGTGTCCCTTGCCTATTTAGGGTATTTGCTTTTCTCTTGCTCAGAACCACTTTTAAAAAGCAAATGGTCTTCAATTTGATTCATCACTTCCTTAAGATGGTTAAACCTAATGAAAATTATTCAAGGTGCCTGGTCGTCCATTTTGTTCTTAAATATCAGTCCACAGAACCGTAAATCAAGAGCAATCCTTCATTCTATCACCTACTTCCTGTCAATTACCAATACTGTCTACTCTATCTTCAAGAGTATTCTCTTCTCTATCTTCATGCCATTGTCTTCATTCAGGCACACATCATCTGTTACCTGGAGGTACGATGACCTTCTAATTAAGCCTCTTGACTCAAGGCACTCCAATCCATTGCCAAACCATCTCACACATTGGTTACCTGAGTAATCTTTCAAAAACACAAACATAACCTTCCCTGGGATTAATCTCTATTCCACCCCACCCGTAGCCAATGGTCACTTGCAAGGCAATGTCTAAACCTCTTAATAGGACATCCTAGCCCCTCACAATATGGTCCTCTAGGCTCACCTCTTGATGCTCCCTTGACTCATACATACCTATGCTATAGCAACATCATTTTTCTTACATTTCCCTGAACATACCACACAATTTCAGTGCTCTAGACTCATTTGTTCCATTATGTATCAACCCTGAGCATCCTTCAACCTCCAACTGAAGAATTACTTCCATTGTAAAGCATTTGTTGTTATCCAAGCATTAGCTATACTCCGTTGTGTTACTACCATGTAATTATGTCATTGTCTCTAAGCCTCAATTTCCTCAGATTTAAAATATAGATAATAACTGTTTGTTTATAAAATTATTATCAGGATTAAATGAGATAATACAGGTACAGCTTTTAATACAATGCCTGACACACAGTAGCCATGCAAAATAAGCACAACTATTCGTGGCGTTATTTTATTAAGGCACTTTTTGTACTCTTACATATTTCTTAGTTTACCTGTCACTACACTATCAGAATGTGAGTTTCTTTTGTTTGGAGGCTTTGTCTTTATCCAGCTCTGTGTGACCAAGAATAGGCACACTGCCTGGCACAGAGAGGTAACTTACTAGATGGCTACTGAGGAGCACAAACTATAAGATAAAGAATGTTTTACTATTTTCAGTATTAATTCCAACCTTTCATCCTTAATTACATATAAATTAAATTGTATGTATATGTGAGTTATCTCCTGATTTTATTTGTAGCTTTTCTCTCTCTCACACACACACACACATACTCTCTCTCTCTCTCTCTCTCTCTTACTTCTTGGATTCAAAGGTAATAACCTTTATTTTTTCCTTCAAAACCTAAGTGAATTTAATTCTTTAACAAATTCCCCTTCCACTTTCAATCTGTGAGAAAATGAATAATTTTTGTTTACTTTTTAAATTTCCATGTCAGAGCTGTGTGTTATATATGCGCTAAAATCAAGTGCTGGAGTGCCTGGTTCTAGGGTATTTTGATTCCTCCCCTCTGACAAAGGTTGTTCTATTGTCACACTGTGAAAGAATTAATGTTAACTTTTGAAAAGGACGTACATGGATCATTTGACAAGTCAATAATTACCAATTTTCAGAAGTATTTGTAAGCTTGTGAACAAATCACACATTCATGCTTTTCAAACATGCAACAAGCTTTGTTCTAAACTCAGTTAGGTGCTTCACTGGAAAAGGTCATGAATCTTAGCACTGGCATGGCTAGAGGGAAATGCACTCAAATAAAGTACATATTTCCAATGTGATTGATGTCCAGTTCTATTTGCATATTCAAATCAACATGGTGCACACCAGTGTGCTTTGGGCTGTCCAAAACCAAAGCAAACCGATCTGGGAGATGGGGTGGACTACTAGGACAGACAGAGATGAAACACTTCCCAACAGACAAGTGAGCTTGCCATTTCTCGAGGAAAAGCCATTCAGAGGAATGTCACCAGCCTGTGGCTAAGAACATAAATGACAATGTTGGCCTCTCTGGAGGATGGGCCTGACAAGACTGGGCAGAACTTCAGGGATCTGAATAACAGAACTGGAGTGCCGGCAAGGAAACTGAGGCAGGCATTCAGTTCCACAGATCACATCACCCTAGCAGGGATGAGAGTGTACAGCAGTTCACGAGCGTGCTCAGGCTACCAAGAAATGCTTTATCCAACCAACAATAAAGATTCTATCCCTGTTCAGGTTTGGCTCTGGAAAAGGTCGGGGATAAGCCTGTAAACAAAGTGACTCTGTGCTTGCAGCAAGGGGTGGGGGTGGCACTCTCTGCTGTTCTACAGAGGAATCTGGGATGCCAAAGGCAGCTACATAAGCCCCTGATGAAGGGTCCCTCTTTGACTCAATATCAAAATGAGTGAAGAGTAAGGTATTTTCTGATCTGTCTTTCCTTATCTACTCACACATCAACTCACTCATTCATTGCCATTTCATTATTTGGTTCTAGCTCAAGCCAGAACAGATGTGTTGCTGTGTCCTAGGGCAGTTTATTGCTTTTGAATTGGGAATATAACCAATATGCCAAGCTGCCCATAGTCACCATAATTCAGAAGTGTCTGCACAAGTTCTGCTTCAAAACTCAGCTCTGACAGAGAAGGTAAAGAAAACTAACATTCATTGCTCTTGGTTACCTGTAGTGTTAAGCTCAATTTATTATTGCATTTACCTCAAATAAAAAATATGTTCGGTGTTTTAGACATATTTCACCTATACCGAAGAAGAAATTGAGGTTCAGAGGAATTGGGTGTATTGTCAGAGGCCACACAGCTACCACCCTGGTATATACAGATTACAAATGACATTCATCTTTCCAAATATTCTTCTCTTGCAGCCACATGATGTTGATTCTCAGAAGCATTTGTAATTCTGTTTATCTTTAACTAAGTACGGGAATGAAAAAAGAGACCTGTGTGCCCCTTCACTGGATGGCGAAGAACATAGAAGATAGAAGAAAATGATAGACGATTACTTGAGCAAATAATACAAACCAGGGGTCACTAAGCTAAGCAGAAATGTTTTCCATTGAGAAAGACAATGAAGGGACTGAATGGGAAAGGGACCAAATTCATTGAGGGCAACAGAAGGCTACTGGCTGTGAATACTGTTTTGTTCTTCTCATCCCTTACCTGGAGTGAGTCTGTGTTGTGATTGAAACTCACATGTGTAGTCAGAAAGCTTCATAGACAACTGGTCTAAAAGTGAACTGTTGAATGAAAGTTGTTGTAGTCTAGAAGAGTGGTCAGTGTTCCTGAAATCAAGGAGGAACCTCAAGCCCTGAAGTGGAGCAGCTGAACTTATGACAATGAATAGCTTTTTGGATCTGTAAAGGGTACTAGACAGTTTCTTCTCCTGAGCTACCACCACCACCACCAACAATCAAAAATGTGAGAAGAGAACTGAATGGGAAGAAAGAAAGGAAAACAACTTTACAAATACCCAATCCTTCAACCTTTCTCTGCCAAGGGAAGCCTGTTAGTCAACATATTTAAACAATTCATAAGAACAAAAAAATTTCCAGGAAATGAAAGATTTAAGTTCTGTTAGCTATGTAATTTCTGAATCTAATAAGCAAGACAAATAACTAATTAAATAAACTCAGAATTCACAATTTACACTAAAAAGGAAAAGAGAGAATAACTGTAACAGAATGCAATTCAAGTCATCAAAGAGTTACTGAGCACTTATCCCTTGCTGGGATCAGCATTAAGGATCTATCATCTGGAGCTAGGTCGATACATGTGTCTGCTATAAAGAAGAACAAATGTCATTGAGATAAGACTATTGCCCTGTTGAAGAGTCTCTCCAGGGCCCCCTTTATGTCCCTGTTCCTTAGGCTATAAATGAAGGGATTCAGCAATGGGGTGACCACCGTGTACATCACAGAGGCAATTATGTCCTTATCACTGGAGGTGCCGGACGAGGGGACAAAATACAGTCCAATAATTGTGCCATAATACAGAGACACCACAGAGAGGTGAGAGCCACAGGTTGACAAGGCTTTGAAGATCCCCTTGGTAGATGGAGCCTTCAGGATGGTGACCCCAATGTGGCCGTAAGAGATCAAGATGCATATTAGTGGTAGAGTAATGACTGCCAGTCCCACTGTGAAAATGACCAGCTCATTGAGGGAGATGTCTGAGCATGAGAGCTTGAGTAGGGCAGCAAGGTCACAGAAGAAATGGGGGATGGTGTTGTCAGCACAAAAGGACAGCTGGGCCAGGAGGAGAGTGTGAGTCAGGGCATTGGTACAGGAGAGGATCCAGCACACAGCTACTAACAAGGTACACAGTCCCTCTTTCATGACAGTGGTGTAGCGGAGGGGGTGACAGATGGCCACGTACCGATCGTATGCCATTGAGGTGAGAAGGAAATTGTCCAGATCAGTGAAAAATATGAAAAAATACATCTGAGTTACACATTCTGCATAGGGAATGAATTGATCTTGAGTGAGCATGCTCATTAACATCTTAGGGACAGTGACAGATGAAAAGGAGATGTCAGTGAGAGCCAAGTGGCTTAGGAAGAAGTACATGGGGGTGTGGAGGTGAGAGTCCAGCTGGATGAGCAGGATGATGAGCAGGTTCCCCAGCACCGTGGTCAGGTACATGCCCAGGAACAGGGCAAAGAACACGGCCTGCTGCTCTGGCCAGATGGGGAGACCCAGAAGGAGGAACTCGGATATGCTGCTCTGGTTCCCCCTCTTCATGCTGCTAGTCTTCTCTCTGCTAGGAATAGAGGGAGCTAGGAAAGCAGGAACAAACATTGGTTTACAGCAGCCAGGTAAGAATAAGATTCTTTCTACTAATGAATATGCCAGTGTCAGTCTACATTGCTAGTCCCTACAAAAAATCAATTTAAGTAGATGGTTTTATCATGCAAAATGAGAGAATTTGCCAACAGAGTAGAGGGTTTGATATGGAAGAGAAGATGAGCTATGTCTAGTCAGTAAAGGGGAAGCCTCACACTGTCAGCAGATGGAGAGTAAGATAACATCTTTCCAGTTTCTATTCTGTGTCTGTACATTTAAAAACAATCATCAGGCTAGTCTTGAGCTTTCAAGTTGTAACATATTGAACTTTTAAATTTGACTTTAAAATCCATTAATAAGCAACATAAAGGGATGAAGTTTAAATAACATATAGACAAAGGAAATTGGGTCAAAGATAAACAGCCAAAGTTTTTACAAAGTTGATGAGAAAAGGAAAAAAAAACACACACATGTCCATTGATTACAATATCATTGCCATAAAAAAGTAAATCTTACAAAAAATATATAAAGGTGAGATTTAGGGAGGTAATTAGGTCATGAGGGTAGAGCCTCATGAATGGGATCAGTGGCCTTATAAGAAGAAACACAAGAATAATTACGTGTCTCAGGCATTGCCATGTGAGGACACAGCAGGAAGGCAGCCATCTGCTAACCAGAAAGTGGACCCGCACCGGAAACCAAATCTGCTGGTACCTTGATCTTGGACTTCCCAGGCTCCAGAACTGTGACAAATAAATGTCTGCTGTTTAAAGTCACCCAGCTATAGCAGCCCAACCGACTAAGACACTCACTAATCTAAATGAGACAGCAAACACCATACTTAGTGGTGGTATTTTAAAGCATTGCCATTAAAATCAGGAATGAGAAAAATAGGCCAGCTATTTTCTATTCAACATTGTATAGTGAATTGCAGTTAGCAAATTGTACAAGAAAATTAATTAAAAGCATCAGAAAATGAGAATTCTCAAAAAAATTTGAAAATATATATTTATTATCAGTAATCATGTTATTGGGCTCTTTGAGATTATTTTCTAATCTCCTCCTGATTCAAAAAGCTCTTCTTACACCATGAAAATCCACAACCTATCATCGTTAAGAGTTCTTATCAACAGAGGCCAAAGAAATGGGCCATTGATATGCCCCTTCTGCTTTTGTAGCTTCCTCCTTTGGGCTCCTGGCATCTTGAACTACAGCACCTGCTATCCAGCCCCATGAAATTTCCAGATACATCCAGGTCCCCCTGGTCATCAGTATCAACTGTTTTACAAAATCTATTTGTGTCCTTCCTCAACAGACACTATCTATCCATTAAAATATTCTAAAGCTATGGTGTATATGTACCACATTTTCTTTATCCAGTCTATCATTGATGGACATTTGAGTTGATTCCATGTCTTTGTGATTGTGAATAGTGCTGCAATGAACATATGTAAAAAGGAACGAGGTCATGTCCTTTGCAGGGATGTGGTTGGAGCTGGAAGCCATTATTCTCAGCAAACTAATGCAGGAACAGAAAATCAAACACCACATGTTCTCACTTATAAATGGGAGCTGAACAATGAGAACCACAGAAACACAGGGAAGGGAACATCACACACTGGGACCTGTCAAGGGAAGTCTGGGGTGGTGAGAGCATCAGGAAAAAGAGCTAATGCATGCCAGGCTCAATATCTAGGAGATGGGGTTGATAGGTGCAGCAAACCACCATGGCAACACATTTGCCTATGTACAAAATCTGCACATCCTGCACATGTACCCTGGAACTTAAAAAAAAAAAAAAAAAAAAAAAAAAAAAAAAAAATTCTACGGCTTAATATACCAAATCCTGCAAGAGTAGTAGGGACGAGCTTATAATCCCACTGTGTCTTCATTGAAAATTTTTCTTTAAGTCAAAAATCAATGCCAAATGCCTAATATATGTACATCTACATACACTAAGTAAATAGAAAATGTTAGGATTTCATTATACTAGTTCTTAACTGGGAGAAAATTTCAGAAGAGCTTTACATAAGTTAATGATAGGCTTAAATTGTTTTGCTTCTTTAGGCTGGTGAGTTGAGCATACTCCTATTTTATATATGAATACCATCCTTCCTTTTAATCATACCAAAAAGCAGCCAACATAACAGAGTTCTAAATGGACCTGTAAAGAAGACGGGCAAGAATGCCTAGCCCAGGTTCCCAGTCTGTACCTGCTCACTCCAGCATTTTGAGGGTCTTTGGGGCTGTGACCTTAAGGATAGAAACTAGTGTCTGAGGGTAGTATGTGGTACCGATAAAAGCACTGCACTTAGCCCTAGATTCAAGTCCTGGCAACATCACCTCATAGTTGTGAGTCCTAGGGAAGCGACCCAGTGGCCTGCATCTCCCTTTTCTCATCTCTAATCTAGAGATATGACTACGAGCCTAAGTCATGAGAATATTGTGAATATTAATAAGATAACATTTGTGAAGAGTGACTGCATATAACCTGCACCAACTCATCTTAGTTTCTCACCTGCCATTTCCTGAATCTCCTTTATTTCTCCCTCCTGATTGCCCACTCCTTTCAACAGGCTGATACTGGCAGAGTTCAGGTGCCACGAGGTCCCTTCATCATGAGACCATGACCTGATGCAGGCAAAGGCCAGAAACAGCAATAATGAAGTTGGGCAGAAAGGCAGCGTCCAACCACACCCTAGAGAATGATGGCTCAGATATCTCACTATTCTGGACTTCTCCCTCTCCTTCTCCTTCTCTTCTGGTTTCTCTCATGATATATCAATTAGATGACTCCTTCCTGAAATTATAAATCTATTTAATCCATGGTATTTAGGATTTTAATAAAGTCCCCTGGATTCAATTCAGCCATGCCTATTTCTATCTGCATAAATTCAACGTAAAGACCATGTACAGGCTCTCTCACTCCACCACATTCAGCCTCCTGAACACTAAAGCCTCAAACTACTGCTTGCTGATAACTGATATTTCCTTTACAGTGAGGTTGTATTTATAGAAGATAAAGATGGGTTCTGAAGTTGGACAGAGGGATTCAAATCACCTCTCTGCCGTTTGTCAGTTGTATGTCTTTGGGCAAGGTAGTGCGCAGCTAAGGAGCCCCAGCTCTTCCTCTCAGAATGGGGATCATAATCCCTGAATTATAGTAAAAATTAAATAAGGTAAGCTCTATAGAAACACCCCATCCATAGAAGGTGTCGTATGTGAGATGACATTGTTTCCATTAAAATACAGTGCAAAGACCTCTAGGGAAGAAACTCAGTGTCTTATCTTCAGTGCAAACCAGGCAAAAGTAATTGGGTCAGTAGATGTTTCCTGGGCTCAAAGTTTGTTGCCTTTGATGAAGTTTTAAGAATACACTAGGGATTACAGGAAGGAAATTATCAAGCAGATTCTAATAAGGATCTGCAATATGGATGCTACATAAAGGAAGAAAGGACCCAAAGCTCTCTAGCCAAACATGTCCATCAAACATACTTTCAGGTGAAAGTAGCTGTGCTGTCTAGAGGGAAGGGAATGATCAGGGACTTCGGAAAGAAATATTGGAGGGGGCTCTCCAACACTGCATGCTCTAAACAAATAAGCACACATTCCAATATCTAGAACACGAATGTTGAGATGAGACCCTTTAGCTTGGATTTTTAGGATATGCCCACCAATTTATGTAGCCAGCTGGCCCTATTCCACAGCTCCCCACAAACTGCGGTTAAAGACATCAGAGTCATTGGCCAGTGGTGATTGTTGCATCCTTGTCTGTGGAAACTGAGAATAAAAAAATGACTTCAGCAAAAGCATAGAGAAATGCTGAGCACCTGTATACACACACACACACACACACACACACACACACACACACACACACACACACACCCCTGCTACTGATGAAGGATATCCAGTCCTGCTCTGAACTTTATTGTTCAAGTCATTCCTTGGAGTATGGACTGGTTTCTCAGCTTCTTTCTAGGAGACCAAGGGACCAGAGTTAGCCTTCGAATTCTGTGGTCATAAACATCACTGACATCAGAGAAAAAAAGTCATGAACCTGGAGCTTACTCTTCTCAATTTGCAGGCTTCAGAAATGGAAAGGTAACAACTCTATTCTACCCACCAGGGAGAGGACTCGAGGGGACAGGGCACCAAGCTTGTGGTTAGAGACTTGCATTAAACATGCATTAATTCCTCGGTTTTCCTCCTACTCCCCCCAGGACAGATGCCCTAGGGCAGTGGTCTCTAAACTTGGATGTTCATCAAAATCACCTGGGGAGCTTGTTAAAGATTCAGGTCCCAGCTCCACCTGCAGAGATATTTATTCATGAGATATGGGGCCAGATACTTCTGAGGCAAGCGGCTCTAAGGGCCAACTTTAAGGAATCTCTGTCCTTAGGAAGAGTGTCAGGTCCTGTGAATTGAAGTCCAAAAGGAGATGGGGAAAGACCTCCTCTGCCAGATTCAGGTTTCCCCTAGTTAGGCTGAGAAGTCTATAGAGAGTTTTCTCTGAAATGAAAATTCTTTTTATGCTTGCTGCTTATAAAATTAATTCCTCTTCATGATGGAAATACAAATAATATAAACATGAAAAGGAAGGAGAAAGTCAAAGTATCAAATGCTTTCATGATTCATTTTTATCCCATTAAGAGGGCTTTTCCACTATTCACAAAAGCAAACACAAGGAATCAACTTAGGTGTTTGTCAATGGTGGACTGGATAAAGAAAATGTAGTACACCATGGAATACTATGAAGCCATCAAAAAGAATGAAATCATGTTTTTTGCAGCAACATGGATGCAACTAGAGGCTATTATCCTAAGCAAATTAACACAGAAACAGAAAATCAAATACTCATGTTCTCATTTCTAAGCAGGAGCTAAATATTAGGTACACGTGGACGTAAAGATGGGAGAAATAGACACTGGAGACTACTAGAGAAAGGTTGAGAAACTAACTATTGGGTACTCTGCTCACTATCTGAGTCATGAGATCATTTGTACCCCAAAACTTAGCACACAATATACCCATGTAACAAACCTGGGCATGCACCCTACAATATCAAACAAAAGTTGAAATTTTAAAAAATTAAAATAAAATGGCCAGGCACAGTGGCTCATGCCTGTAATCCTAGCATTTTGGGAGGCCAAGGCAGGCTGATCTCCTGAGGTCAGGAGTTCAAGACCAGCCTGACCAACATGGAGAAACCCCGTCTCTACTAAAAGTACAAAATTAGCCAGGCATAGTGGCACATGCCTGTAATTCCAGCTACTCAGGAGGCTGAGGCAGGAGAATCGCTTGAACCGGGAGGCAGAGGTTGCAGTGATTTGAGATCGCTGCATTGCAGTGCAGCCTGAGTAACAAGAGTGAAACTCTGTCTCAAAAAAAAAAAAAGTAAATAAAAATTAAAATGAAATAAAATAAAATGACTTTTATTCATAAACATATCCATATCTGTGTTGAGAAATGCTAAGTGTATGATTGCTGAGAAATGCTGAGTGTATGATAGAATATATTGTTTGCTAGGAAGAACTATGGCAAGGAAAACCCAGCCACCCCCCACCCAATGGAAAACTACTTGGGGCATTCTAAAGTGACAAGACAGTATATAAATATTGTACCATTCTTTAAAACAATTAAAACAATCCTTTAAGTGCAGGATATGTGAGCCTGCCCCTATGGCTCCCTCATGGAGAATACTTTTTAGTTTGTCTGTGATCAATGGTAAGCAGGCACCAGCTGCCTACCTGGTTTGTTTTTGTGTTATGAGAAAATACTGAACACCTGTTTGTTAATAATCATCACCTATTCAGAGGGAAGAACTACATGGATCAGAGTCTGCTCAAGGCCTTCAGCCCAGAATGCTGTTAGCCCCTAAGGCTCTCTGTTGTAAGGCTATTGGCCCCCCAGATAGTCCCACTTTGCTGTTCTATCTGCGTGTCTGCTTCTCAATTCCTTCAGCACCACCTGGGTGGGGGTCTCTATGGCCTAGCTGGTCTTGGTATATCTCTTTACATAATGGGCTTTATTTCATAGTACTTTATTGCTTTCTTTTTCTGTAATAATTTATTGTGACCATGTTTGCATTTCTACTTCTATGCATATCAATACATACATATCTAGATTTTTTATTTTTAGTTCATCTCCTGCTGAATTAACATAAAGGTTTCTACTTTTATGTTCTACTTTTATTTCTACTTCTATGCATACCAATACATACATATCTGAGATATTTTATTTTTAGTTAATCTCCTGCTGAATTAACATAAAGATTCACTGTGAAATTTTATTAAAGACTATGAAATGCCTTGAAACTCTCTTTTGTGAGTTGTCTGAACAATGCGTTTAATATCTTCAAAAGCATTAGTTTTATTGTGTTCCACTGTCTTAATTCCTCAGTGTCTGCCACTTGCCCTTTTGAAAAGAGGAGAAACAACAGTGAAGAAGCTTGTGAATCCTAAGTGGGAGTTGAAAGATGAGAACACATGGACACAGGGAGGGAAACGTCACACACTGGGGCCCGTCAGGGGGTGGAGGGAAAGGGAGGGAGAGCATTAGGACAAATTTCTAATACATGAGGGGCTTCAAACCAAATAATGGGTTGATACGTGCATCAAACCACCATGGTACATGTATACCTATGTAACAAACCTGCATGTTCTGCACATGTATCCCAGAACTTAAAGTAAAATTTAAAAATAGATGCTTGTGAAAACACATAACAATGGAAGTTCAGGTTGAACTGTGCAGTAAGACAGCAACAATGCCAGATTTTCTTCACCCACCCAAAGCCTAGATAAGAGGTTATGGAATGAAATTAGCTGAATAACAGGAAAGTTGCTATTGCATTTTCCACACATATATCAAATATCAAACTCTTCAAAATGTACAAGGATTTCTTTCTTTAACTTAGGGTTTTATTTATTGTACTTTAAGTTCCGGTTCTATTTGCATATTCAAATCAACATGGTGCACACCAGTGTGCTTTGGGCTGTCCAAAACCAAAGCAAACCGATCTGGGAGATGGGGTGGACTAGTAGGACAGGCAGAGATGAAACACTTCCCAACAGACAAGTGAGCTTGCCATTTCTCGAGGAAAAGCCATTCAGAGGAATGTCACCAGCCTGTGGCTAAGAACATAAATGACAATATTGGCCTCTCTGGAGGATAGGCCTGACAAGACTGGGCAGAACTTCAGGGATCTGAATAACAGAACTGGGGTGCCGGCAAGGAAACTGAGGCAGGCACTCAGTTCCACAGATCACATCACCCTAGCAGGGATGAGAGTGTACAGCAGTTCACAAGCGTGCTCAGGCTACCAAGAAATGCTTTATCCAACAAACAATAAAGATTCTATTCCTGTTCAGGTTTGGCCCTGGAAAAGGTTGGGGCTAAGCCTGTAAACGAAGTGACTCTGTGCTTGCAGCAAGGGGTGGGGGTGGCACTCTCTGTTGTTCTACAGAGGAATCTGGGATGCCAAAGGCAGCTACATAAGCCCTGATGAAAGGTCACTCTGTGAGTCAATATCAAAACAAGTGAAGAGTAAAGTATTCTTCTGAAGTGTCTTTCCTAACCTACCCACACATCCGCTCACTCATTCATTGCCCTTTAGTTATTTAGTTCTAGCTCAAGCCAGAACAGATGTGTTGCTGTGTCCTAGGGCAGTTTATTGCTTTTGAATCAGAAATATGACCAACATGCCAGCTGCCCATAGTCACCATAATTTAGGAGTGTCTGCACAAGTTCTGCTTCAAAACTCAGCTCTGACAGAAGGAAAAGGAAACTAACATTCATTATTCTTGGTCTGCTGTAGTGTTAAGCCCAATTTATTATTGCATTTCCTTCAAATAAAAAATATGTTAGGTGTTTTAGAAACTTTTTCATCTATTCAGAAGAATAAATTCAGGTTCAGAGGGGTTAAGTAAATTGTCAGAGGCCACACAGCCCCCACCCTGGTATATACACATTACAAATGGCATCTATCTTTCCAAATATTCTTCTCTTGCAGCTACATGATGTTGATTCTCAGAAGCATTTGTAATTCTGTTTATCTTTAACTAAGTACGGGAATGAAAAAAGAGACTTGTGTGCCCCTTCACTGGATGGTGAAGAACATAGAAGATAGAAGAAAATGATAGAAGATTACTTGGGCAAATAATACAAACCAGGGGTCACTAAGCTAAGCAGAAATGCTTTCCATTGAGAAAGACAATGAAGGGACTGAATGGGAAAGGGACCAAATTCATTGAGGGCAACAGAAGGCTACTGGCTGTGAACACTGTTTTGTTCTTCTCATCCCTTACCTGGAGTGAGTCTGTGTCATGATTGAAACTCACATGTGTAGTCAGAAAGCTTCATAGACAAACTGGTCTAAAAGTGAACTGTTGAATGAAAGTTATTGTGTCTAGAAGAGTGGTCAGTGTTCCTGAAATCAAGGAGGAACCTCAAGCCCTGAAGTGGAGCAGCTGAACTTATGACAATGAATAGCTTTTTGGATCTGTAAAGGGTACTAGACAGTTTCTTCTCCTGAGCCACCACCACCAACAATCAAAAATGTGAGAAGAGAACTGAATGGGAAGAAAGAAAGGAAAACAACTTTACAAATACCCAATCCTTCAACCTTTCTCTGCCAAGGGAAGCCTGTTAGTCAATATATTTAAACAATTCACAAGAAAAAATGAATTGCCAGGAAATAAAAGGAAAGATTTAAGTTCTGTTAGCTATGTAATTTCTGAATCTAATAGGCAAGATAAATAAAACATTATATAAACTCAGAATTCACCATTTATACTAAGGAGGAAAAGAGAGAATAACTGTAACAGAATGCAATTCAAGTCATCAAAGAGTTACTGAGCACTTATCCCTTGCTGGGATCAGCATTAAGGATCTATCATCTGGAGATAGGTCGATACATGTGTCTGCTATAAAGAAGAACAAATGTCATTGAGATAAGACTATTGCCCTGTTGAAGAGTCTCTCCAGGGCTCCCTTTATGTCCCTGTTCCTTAGGCTATAAATGAAGGGATTCAGCAATGGGGTGACCACCGTGTACATCACAGAGGCAATTATGTCTTTATCACTGGAGGCACTGGACGAGGGGACAAAATACAGTCCAATAATTGTGCCATAATACAGAGACACCACAGAGAGGTGGGAGCCGCAGGTGGACAAGGCTTTGAAGATCCCCTTGGTAGATGGAGCCTTCAGGATGGTGACCCCAATGTGGCCGTAAGAGATCAAGATGCATATTAGTGGTAGAGTAATGACTGCCAGTCCCACTGTGAAAATGACCAGCTCATTGAGGGAGATGTCTGAGCATGAGAGCTTGAGTAGGGCAGCAAGGTCACAGAAGAAATGGGGGATGGTGTTGTCAGCACAAAAGGACAGCTGGGCCAGGAGGAGAGTGTGAGTCAGGGCATTGGTACAGGAGAGGATCCAGCACACAGCTACTAACAAGGTACACAGTCCCTCTTTCATGACAGTGGTGTAGCGGAGGGGGTAACAGATGGCCACGTACCGATCGTATGCCATTGAGGTGAGAAGGAAATTGTCCAGATCAGTGAAAAATATGAAAAAATACATCTGAGTTACACATTCTGCATAGGGAATGGATCGATCTTGAGTGAGCATGCTCATTAACATCTTAGGGACAGTGACAGATGAAAAGGAGATGTCAGTGAGAGCCAAGTGGCTTAGGAAGAAGTACATGGGGGTGTGGAGGTGAGAGTCCAGCTGGATGAGCAGGATGATGAGCAGGTTCCCCAGCACTGTGGTCAGGTACATGCCCAGGAATAGGGCAAAGAACACGGCCTGCTGCTCTGGCCAGATGGGGAGACCAAGAAGGAGGAACTCGGATATGCTGCTCTGGTTCCCCCTCTTCATGCTGCTAGTCTTCTCTTTGCTGGGAATAGAGGGAGCTAGGAAAGCAGGAACAAACATTGGTTTACAGCAGGCAGGTAAGAATAAGATCCTTTCTACTAATGAATATGCCAATGTCAGTCTACATTGCTATGTCCCCTCAAAAAAAAAAAAAAGATTTAGAGTAGATGGTTTTATTATGCAAAATGAGAGAATTTGCCAACAGAGTAAAGAGTCTGATATAGAAAAGGAGACCAGCTCTGTCTAGTCAGTAAAGAGGAAGCCTCACACTCTATTAGCAGATGGAGAGTAATATAACATCTTTCCAATTTCTATTCTGTGTCTGTGCTTTTAAAAACAATCATCAGGCTACTCTTGAGCCTTCAAGTTGTAACATAATAAACTTTTAAAATTCGACTTCAAAATTCATTAGTAAGCAACATACAGGGATGAAGTGTCAATAACATATATCCAGGGGAAATTCTGTCAAAGATAAACAGCCAAAGTGTTCATTATGTATAAAGTTGATGAGAAAAAAAACAACATATCCATTGATTATAATATCACTGCCATAAAAAAGTAAATGTTACAAAAAATATTTAAAGGTGAAACCTAATTAGGTCATGAGGGTAGAGCCTCATGAATGGGATTATTTCCCTCATAGGAAGAAACCTGTCTCAGGCATTGCCATGTGAGGACACAGCAGGAAGGCAGCCATCTGCTAACCAGAAAGTGGACCCGCACCAGAAACCAAATCTGCTGGTACCTTGATCTTGGACTTCCCAGGCTCCAGAACTGTGACAAATAAATGTCTGCTGTTTAAAGTCACCCAGCTATAGCAGCCCAACCGACTAAGACACTCACTAAACTAAATAAGATGGCAAACACCATACTTAGTGGTGGTATTTTAAAGCATTGCCATTAAAACCTAGAATGAGAAAAATATGCCAGCTATTTTCTATTCAACATTGTATACTGAATTGTAGTTAGTAAATTGTACAAGAAAATTAATAAGCATAAGTGTCTTGCCTTCAGTGCAAACCAGACCAAAGTAATTGGGGTAGTAGATGTTTCCTGGGCTCAAAGTTTGCTGCCTTTGATGAAGTTTTAAGAATACACTTGGGATTACAGGAAGGAAATTATCAAGCAGAGTCTAATAAGGAGCTGCAATATGGATGCTACATAAAGGAAGAAAGGATCCAAGGCTCTCTAGCCAAACGTGTCCTTCAAAGATACTTTCAGGTGAAAGTAGCTGTGATCATTCCCTGTCTAGAGGGAAGGGAATGATCAGGGACTTTGGAAAGAAATATTAGAGAGGGCTCTCCAACACTGCATGCTCTAAACAAATAAGCATACATTCTAATATCTAGAACACAAATGCTGAGATGAGACCCCCCTACCTTGGATTTTTAGGATATGCCCACCAATTTATGTAGCCAGCTGGCACTATCCCTCAGGTCCTCACAAATGGGATTAAAGACATGAGAGTCACTGGCCAGTGGTGATTGTTGCATCCCTGTCTTTAGGAACCCGAAATAAAAAATGACTTCAGCAAGAGCATAGAGAAATGCTGAGCACCTGTACACACGTCCGCATGCACACACACACACACACACACACATGCACACACACACACACACCCCGATACTGATGAAGGATATCCAGTCCTGCTCTGAACCTTATGCTCAAGTCATTCCTGGGAGTATGGACTGGTTTCTCAGCGTCTTTCCAGGAGACCAAGAGACCATAATTAGCCTCTGAAATATGTGGTCCTAAACCTCACTGACGTTGGAAAAAAAAGTCATGAACCTGGAGCTTACTCTTCTCAATTTACAGGCTTCAGAAATGGAAAGGTAACAACTCTATCCTACCCACCAGGGAGAGGACTCAAGGGGACAGGGCACCAAGCTTGTGGTTAGAGACTTGCATTAAACATGCATTAATTCCTCGGTTTTCCTCCTACTCCCCCCAGGACAGATGCCCTAGGGCAGTGGTCTCTAAACTTGGATGTTCATCAAAATCAACTGGGGAGCTTGTTAAAGATTCAGGTCCCAGCTCCACCTGCAGAGATATTTATTCATGAGATATGGGGCCAGATACTTCTGAGGCAAGCGGCTCTAAGGGCAGACTTTAAGGACTCTGTATTCTTAGGAAGAGTGTCAGGCCCTGTGAATTGAAGTCCAAAAGGAGATGGGGAAAGACCTCTCATGCTGGATTCAGGTTTCCCCTAGTTAGGTTTTAGGTTGAGATGTCTATAGAAATTTTTCTCTGAAATGAAAATTCTTCATTTGACCCAGCAATCCCATTACTGGGTATATATCCAAAGGATTATAAATCGTTCTACTATAAGGACACATGCACACGAATGTTCATTGTAGCACAGTTTACAATAGCAAAGACCTGGAATCAACCCAAATGCCCATCGATGATAGACTGGACAGGAAAAATGTGGCACATATACACCATGGAATATTATGCAGCCATCAAAAACGATGAGTTCGCGTCCTTTGTAGGGACATGGATGAACCTGGAAACCATCATTCTCAGCAAACTGACACAAGAACACAAAATCAAACATCACATGTTCTCACTCATAGACGGGTGTTGAACAATGGGAACACATGGACACAGGGAGGGGAGCACTATACACTGGGGTCTGTTGGGGGGTAGTGGGGGGGGACAGCGAGGGGTGGGGAGTTGGGGAGAGATAGCATGGGGAGAAATGCCACATATAGGTGAAGGGGAGGAAGGCAGCAAATCACACTGCCACGTATGCACCTATGCAACAATCTTGCATGTTTTTCACATGTACCCCAAAACCTAAAATGCAATTAAAAAAAAGAAAAAAAAATTCTTTTTTTGTTTGCTGCTTATAAAATTGATTCCTCTTCATGATGGAAATGCAAATAACATAAACATGGAAATGAAGGAGAAAGTCAAAGTATCTCAAACCCTTTCATGATTCATTTTTTATCCTTCTAAGAGGGTTTTTTCACTATTCACAATAGCAAACACATGGAATCAACTTAGGTGTTTATCAACAGTGAACTGAATTGAAAACATGTAGTACACCATGGAATACTATGAAGCCATCAGAAGGAATGAAATCATGTTTTTTGCAGCAACATGGATGCAACTGGAGGCCATGATCCTAAGCAAACTAACACAGAAACACAAAAACAAATACTGCATGTTCTCACTTCTAAATGGGAGCTAAACACAAAGATGAGAGTAATAGACACTGGAGATGCTAGAGAAAGGCTGAAAAACTAACTATTGGGTACTCTGCTCACTATCTGGGTGATGAGATCATTTGTAACTCAAACCTCAGCATCACATAATATATCCATGTTACAAACCTGGATATACACCCCATGAATGTAAAACAATAGCTGAAATTTTAAAAAATAAAATAAAATGGCTGGATGCAGTGGCTCACACCTGTAATCCCAGCACTTTGGGAGGCCGGGGCAGACGGATCACCTGAGGTCAGGAGTTCAAGAACAGCCTGACCAATGCTGTCTCTACTAAAAATACAAAATTAGATGGGTGTAGTGGTGCACGACTGTAATCCCATCTACTCGGGAGGCTGAGGTAGGAGAATCATTCGAACCCGGGAGGCAGAGGTTGCAGTGAGCCAAGACCATGCCATTGCACTCCAGCCTGCACAAAAGAGCAAACTTCCAACTCAAAAGTAAACAAATAATAAAATGAAATAAATGACTTTTATTCATAAACATATCTGTTTACATAATGGAATGTATTTTATAGTACTTCACTTTCTTTTTCTGTAATAATATGTTGTGACTATGTTTGCATTTGTATTTCTTATGCATATCAATACATACATATCTGCTTAAGATTTTTTATTTTTAGCCCATCTTCTACTGAATTAACACAAAGATGTGAAATTGTATTAACGACTATGAAATGCCTTGAAACTGTCTCTTCTGTGAGTTGTCTGATCACTTCACCAATGATCACACTCAGTCTACCTTATAGAGAATAGTAAAATAATATCGCTAATTCTTTCAATTCTATGTTGTGTTAAAGCCTAGGATTATGGGCCAAAAACATATATGTTTCCAAAAATCTCCTCAAATAAGGGATATCAAAACTCTATATTACTGTATTGTTATGTCTTTTCTCCAAGTTGCAGAAAGAAAAATAAAATTAATTTAGCATTCACTGATCAAAAACTGTTTATAAAGAATAACATTGTTAATAAGAGAATGGAATTCTGGTCAACAAGTATTTACCAGTTACATTCAACATGTTAACATTTGTCTTAGGGCTTCAGGATATAAAAGGTTTTGAGACATATTCAAATGGAAAATCAAATACATGAGATAAACCAAAATGAGATTCGAATTGCTTAAAAAGTCAGATGTCACCAAGAGAAAAACTTTGCCCTACTGAAGAGTTTCCCAAGGGCCTCTTTCATGTCCCTGTTCCTAAGGCTATAGATAAAGGGGTTCAACATGGGTGTGACCACTGTGTACATTAGAGCCACAACGACATCCTTGTCAATAGAACTGCTTATGGTCGGGAAAAGGTACTGGCCAAATATTGAACCATAATACAGAGACACCACAGAGAGATGGGAGCCACACGTGGACAATGCTTTGTGGATCCCTTTGGTTGAAGGGACTCTCAGGATAGTGGCCCCAATGTAGCCGTATGATACCAGGATACACATGAATGGCAGGGTAATGACCACCACCCCTACTGTGAACATGACCAGCTCATTGAGGAAGGTATCTGAGCAGGACAGCTTGAGCAGGGCAGCAAGGTCACAGAAGAAGTGGGGGACGGTGTTTGCATCACAGAAAGACTGCCGGGTCAGCAGAAGGGTGTGAGAGAGGGAGTTGGCACAAGACAGAATCCAAGATACAGCCACTAAGAAGGCACAGAGCCCTTCCCTCATGATGGCGGTGTAGTGGAGAGGGTGACATATGGCAACATATCGGTCATACGCCATTGATGTAATAAGGAAGCTGTCCAGGTCAGCAAAAAATATAAAAAAATACATCTGAGAAATGCACTCCTCATAGGGGATTGATTTGTACTTTGTCTGCATGTCCATCAGCATCTTAGGGACAGTGACAGATGAAAAGGAGATATCAGTGAGAGCCAAGTGGTTGAGGAAAAAGTACATGGGGGTGTGGAGGTGAGAGTCCAGCCGGATGAGCAGGATGATGAGCAGGTTCCCCAGCACCGTGGTCAGGTACATGCCCAGGAACAGGGCGAAGAACACAGCCTGCTGCTCTGGCCAGATGGGGAGACCCAGGAGGAGGAACTCAGACACGCTGCTCAGGTTCTCAGGGCTCATCCTTCCTTGCTCTCTGATGGAGATGAAGAATGCTTGACAATATTAGAGACCCTCAAATGATCATTTTTAGCAGTCATATTAAAAGATGTATGTTTTAACATAGACACAGGGAGAGGAACAACTGGGGCCTATCCGGGGTGTGGGGAGAGGAAGAGCATCAGAAAATTTAGCTAATGCATTCTGGGCTTAATACCTAGACAATGGGATGATAGGTGCAGCAAACCACCACGGCACACATTTACCTACGTAACAAACCTGCACATCCTGCACATGTACCGAACTTAAAATGTATATATATGTTTTATTTCAGAAAGTGCACATTTTAACCTGCATCTCCTATTTTTTCCTTATATTTTGGTATGTAAGAAAACTAGAAAAATTATTAAGGCACATGTTACTGAGAGTCAGCATTTCTTGGTTCAATAACAAAATGGAAACCTTGCACCTGTGGCACTGAGGACTAGGCTGTGGAAAAAGGTGTTTCAGCCAAGTTATTGCCCCAAAAAGTTGATGTGGAGAGTATTCCAAGGCATCAATCATGGCACAGCAACCACTAGAAGACCTGATTTCACCAGCCATTGTTAAATTTCAGATGAGAGGTGGCCTTTTCAAATAAAAAGATATAAAGTATAGTATTCCTCAAATGACTATTCTTCAAATAGTCATTATTTTTTAAAATTTAATTTCATTTAATTTTAAGTTCCGGAATACATGTGCAGGACATGCAGGTTTGTCACATAGATAAATGTATGCCATGGTGGTTTGATGCATCTGCCAATCCATCGCCTAGGTATTAATCCCTATATGCATTAGCTATTTATCCTGATGCTTCCCCTCCCACACCCCCAACAGGCCCCAGTGTGTGTTGTTCCCATCCCTGTGTTCATATGTTCTCATTAGAACAGTTATTACTGTGCATACATTTTTATTTGTTTCAATTACATAGAGGGTTCCTAAGAAATTCTGGATTGTATCAATTCATTTTCTGTACTGCAGTCTTGGAGACCTTTTCTAAAACGACCTTCAACATGACTTCCCCTGTCTAAAAATTCTCAAAGGATTCCCATTGACCTTTAAGATTAGAGTGTATCATTGAAAACCCAGGCAATACAATTCAGGACATAGGCACAGGCAAGGACTTCATGACTGAAACACCAAAAACAATGGCAACAAAAGCCAAAATAGACAAATAGGATCTAATTAAACTTAAGAGCTTCTGCACAGCAAAAGAAACTATCAGAGTGAACCGGCAACCAACAGAATGGGAAAACATTTTGCTATCTACCCATCTGACAAAGGGCTAATATCCAGAATCTACAAAGAACATAAACAAATTTACAAGAAAAAAACAAACAACCTCATCAAAAAGTGGGCAAAGGATATGAACAGATACTTTTCAAAAGAAGTTATATGTGCAGCCAACAAACATATGAAAAAATGCTAATCATCACTGGTCATTAGGGAAATGCAAATGAAAACCACATTGAGATACTATTTCATGCCGGTTAGAAAGGTGATCATTAAAAAAATCAGGAAACAACAGATGCTAGAGAGGATGTGGAGAAATAGGAACACTTTTACACTGTTGGTGGGACTGTAAATTAGTTCAACCAGTGTGGAAGACAGTGTGGAGATTCCTCAAGGATCTAGAAATAGAAATACCATTTGACCCAGCAATTCTATTACTGGGTATATACCCAAAGGACTATAAATCATTCTATTATAAAGACACATGCACACACATGTTCATCATGGCACTATTTACAATAGCAAAAACCTGGAACCAACCCAAATGTCTATCAATGATAGATTGGATAAAGAAAATGTGGCACATATATACCCTGGAATACTATACAGCTATGAAAAAGAATGCATTCATGTCCTTTGCAGGGACATGAAGATGGAAACCATCATTCTCAGTAGACTGACACAAGAACAGGAAACTAAACACTGCATGTTCTCACCCATAAATGGGTGTTGAACAATGAGAACACATGGACACAGGGAATGGAACATCACACACCAGAGCCTTTTGGGGGGTGGGTGGGGCTAGGGGAGGGATAGCAGGGGGTTGGGGGATTGGGGAGGGAAAACATTAGGAAAAATACAAAATGTAGATGACTGGGGGATGGATGCAGCAAACCACCATGGCATGTATATACCTATGTAACAAACCTGCACGATCTGCTCATGTACCCCATGTAGAGTGTAACAACCTTAATATGGCTTAAAGACCCTGCAGAACCCTCATTCCTCCTCCATCTCCAATTTCTGTCTTGTCCTCCCTTTCCCCCTCACTCTTGCCAACTTCTCTGTTCCAACCTCGCTGGAAGGCACACTTCCGCTGAATGTCATTTAGATGGCTTCCCCTTGGTGGTTGTGGATTTCTTGTGATGCTGTGTCATGTTGAGAAAGTAAACACAAGACTGGCTATAAGAAAATACTTCAGGCAAATTTATTTATACTCTATTGTCTTCTGTCAACACAAAGCACTTTACGTGACATTATCTTAAATTATATTCAAAGTATACTTTTTCTAGTTCTTCCCAATGCCATCTCCCTTTCCACCCTAGGCAATAACACTCATCCCGTAACAAACTGAAGGCTATTATCAAAAGATGGCAAAACAAGTGAGATTTTAGGTGTACTCCAAGTTTTTAGCTCCCTCTTCGGTACCCCTATTGTCTTAAAACACAACACCTGCTAGTTAGCTGTGGTAAGCGGAATAAGAACCCCCAAAGGTGTCCACATCCTAATCTCCAGAACCTGTAAATCTGTTATGGTGCGTGCCAAGGAGGTATTAAGGTTGTAGATGGAATTAAGGTTGCTAATCAGCTGACTTTAAACTGGGGAGCGAATCCTGGATTATCTGGGTTGGCCCAATGTAATAATGGGTCCTTAAATGTGGAAGAAGACATAGAAGAGTCAGAATCAAAGAGGTATTTGAAGACGTTATGCTGTTGGCTTAGAGGATGAAGGAAGGGGCCGTGAGCTAAGGAATGCAAGTGGCCTCTACAAGCTAGAAAAAGCAAAAAAACAAGATTAGGCTCTAGAACACCTCAAAGAAATGCTGACCTCTTCAGTTTTAACTCAGTTAGATTCATTTTACACATCTTACCTCCAGAACTCTGATAGAATAACATTTGTGAGGTTTTTCTTCACTGCTAAGCTTGTGGTAACTTGTTAGAGCACTAATAGAAAACTGATACATCAGCACTGGAAAGACTTCAGGTCTATCCAAATATTCTGGTTATCAGGGACCAGATGCAACAAAATCCGTGAGTCTTTCCCTGACTTCATCTTGCATTCAACAAAACGAAGCAATAACTCAGCAGAGCTAATCCTTACCTAACCAGTAGGGAAATGAGGCTGCTAGCTCATTTGGAAGCATTTGTCAATAATCATAAAGGAGACTCTATGCCATACCTCTCCTGCAAAATTTCATTGGCATCCTTTCCTTTAATAAGAAAAGACAGAGAATCAGAAAGGGCTCTTACCCATCCATCGGGCTTCTGGCCTAGAGAAAAAATTCAACAGATGACAAGTCAGTGGCAGGTTTCAAATCTTCCAATTTTTAATCTAGCTATATAGACCTCATGCCAACTCCTGAAAGACATTCCCATCCTAACAATACATACTGAGGTCAGTAAACACAGTGTTCAAAGTGTGTTAGCCTCAAACATCCTCCTTTTTCTAGTGCTACCAGAGGAATGAGGCATTCTTTCTCCTCCTCCTCCTCCTCCTCCTCCTCCTCCTCCTCCTCCTCCTCCTCCTCCTCCTCCTCCCTCTCTCTCTCTCTCTCTCTCTTTCTCTCTCTCTGCCCCCCCCCCCTATCCTCTACCCCCACTTTGGAGGCAATATGAGGCTGGAGAAAAAGCCACAGATTTCAGAATAACTATCTTAGGGTTGTTCCATAAAACTTTGATTGTGGCATTTCTGTCCATAGCAGGTTTCTTAACTCTTGCAAATCTCAGAAAGATGAAGATCTTTAAACAGCATCAGTTATACCCCGTAAGGTATTTGTAAGATAAAACGAGATGACATATTTGAAAGTCCTAGTTCCTTTGCTTGCATAGTGCTCAATAAATGTTCGTCTCCCTCCTGCCACAATCAAAGACAAAATGCAAATCTACCCAGAGAGGGCCAGAGGAATTTACATCCTTTTACATGCAGGAGAAAATTATTTGTATCAATTCCTTTGCTGGATTCTGGATGTGGACTCTTATAAAAAGATGTGAAATTGAGTATAAAACTGGTGGCAAACCAAGAGCAGCAATATAGAACACATATGAGCACAGAGGGAAAATGATCATTCCACTGCGGAAGTTCTCATTCAGACAGGTGAGAAACAGGTGCTACTTACCAGGGAGGGAAAACAAACAAGAAATTCAGGAAAGAGGTTTGTTCTCACCTAAGCAGCTTATATTCTGATGTCCAGCAGATGAATGCAATGCCTTGCTGCAGACTGTATTTGGGGATGAGCTGGATAATTTATCAGGCAGCCAAGTGCCAGTCCTTCAGCAGCCTATGAAGACTCAAAGCCAATGGCAAGTGGATAACTGAGTGTTCAGCAAGATGTAAAGAGATGACTTCATTTGCCCTGATCCCTGCCTCCTAAGTATTTTCCCCTTTAATGATGGTTTTAAACACCATTCTTCTTTTCATCTTCAGGTGCCTGCTGATTGCTTCAAAGGTCATGACTTCTGACAGTTCTGACACAGGCAGACATCAAGAACTAAACAAGTGACCACGTTGGGGAGACATTTGTCCTTATAAGGCACATGCAATCATTCAACAACCAGACCCTTGAAACCTACCACAGATAAGGCACCATATTAGTGTTGTCTTGACTAAACAGAGAGGAATATGCTTGTCATCAAACAAAAATTATCCTGAATATTGGCAGTTGAATAATTTTTATAGCCAATGAAGGAAACATTTTGAAAGTGTAGAAGGGCTTCCTAAAATGCCTGTTTTAAACACCTAAACCACTTTGGAATGATAGGATTCTGTGCTGTTCACATCTGGTTTTCTATGTCAGGATCCAAGGCAGAAAAAAATTCCTCCAGTATATCAGTCTCTCTCTTCATTTGTCTTTTTCTCCTTTTGACCCTTTCTCTCATCCTATGTTTGCCCCTCAATATCTCTCCATTCCATCCTTTTCTCTCTCGCTATCCCCATCTCTGTGTGTGTATCTTTTTATATTCACTCTATCTCTTCTCCCTATGCCAACTGCAGCCTTCTACTTCATCCTCTTCTACATCCACTTATAAACTCATCTATCGCTGAGAGGAAGAAAACATGCATTCCATCTCTGATGCTTACCTTCCCTGAATTTATGATCCAATGTTTGATGGGTAAGTGTGTCCTAAGGTCTCATTATGTGACCTAAAAACCAGCTTCCAAGATCCTAGACATTTCTCAGGCATCAAGAAGAAAAGCTACAAGTGCAAACTCATTCCTGTTTACAGCCCCAGATCTGAGAATTGAAGAGCTTAACTAACCAAGAAGAAAACTCTAGGGAGTAGGAGATCGAACTGGTAATCTCCAGTTAAAGGTATCCATAAAACATGGATTAATTGTCCAATTTTCCCCTTGATTCCACTGGGAAAGATGTTCTGTGGGAGGATATTTGTCCTGGGAACCCTAGAGGGTGAGTAACAAAGAACAGATCTAAAGTACCCTCAGTCTCTCTTCTGTTCTGCCCTCTGTTTTCCCAGCCTTAATCACACTTTGGATAAATCCCAGGGAGGTTAAAAAAGAGTACTGACTCCAACCATGTTTAAATAGAGAGCCATATGACTGCTGGGCTCTCAGAATTTAGATAGAAAGAACCATACCCCACTCAAAGGGATCTTGTTCAGCTCTACTCATCAGGTAGCCCAAAGGAAGTGACCTGTGTTTCTTCTGCCTGGTGATCATGAGGAAATGCAAAAGGAGAAGAGGCAGAGATAATCATCTTTTTGTTGCGGTTTTATTGCTTTGTTGACAAACTTAGGTATGGTTCTATCAAATAAAAATAGTTCTCAAGGAAGAAATGAAACAAGGAAAGAAGGAAGAGAAGGGAAAGAAAGCTAAATGAACAAAAACAAAAGAAAGCAAACTTGCAAATAGAAAAAGAATCAAGTTGTCACACAAAATCCAGAAAAAAAATGACTCAAAAATGAAAAGCTCTGAAATTGATATTTTGAGGAATATGTTCATTTATCATGCTGCTTGTGATTTTAGGGGTGAGATATATAGGTATATAGGACAAATAAAAAAAGTATTTATAGCTTGAGATAATGTTTGATGACTTACTTTGGCCTTTTTCATATCTAGGTTTAAAATGTCATAGATACAGCAAAGCTTCTGCTATGGTTTGAATGTTTGTCCCCTTCAAAACCCTATCTGTCTGTCTGTCCTGTCTGTCTGTCTCTCTCTCTCTCTCTCTCTCTCTCTCACACACACACACACACACACACACACACACTTCTTGGATTCAAAGATAGTAATCGATACAACATTGATGAGTTTATTTTTTCCTTCAAAACCTAAGTGAATTTAATTAACAAATTCACCTTCCACTTTCCATCTGTGAGAAAATAGAATAATTTTGTTTACTCTTAAAATTGCCATGTCAGAGTTGTGTGTTACATGTGTGCCAAAATCAAGTGCTGGAGCGCCTGGTTCTAGGATATTTTGATTCCTCCTCTCTGAGAAAGGTTATTCTATTGTCACACTGTGAAAGAAATAATGTTCACTTTTGAGAAGGACGTACACTGATTACTTGAAACGTCAATAATTACCAATTTTCTGAAGCATTTGTAAACGTGTGAACAAATCACATATTCATATTTTCAAAAGTGCAGCAAGCTTTGTTCTAAACTTAGTGAGGTGCTTCACTGGAAAAGGTCATGAATCTTAGCACTGGCCTGGCTAGAGGGAAATGACCTCAAATAAAGTCCATACTTCCAATGTGATTGATGTCCAGTTCTATTTGCATATTCAAATCAATACGGTGCACACCAGTCTGCTTTCAACTGACCAAAACCAAAGCAACCTGATCTGAAAGATGGGATGGACTAATAGGACAGACAGAGATGAAACACTTCCCAACAGACAAGTGAGCTTGCCATTTCTTGAGGAAAAGCCATTCAGAGAAGTGTCACCAGCCTGTGTCTAAGAACATAAATGACAATGTTGGCCTCTATGGAGGATGGGCCTAACAAGACTAGGCAGATCTTCAGGGATCTGAACAACAGAACTGGGGTGCCCACAGGGAAACTGAGTCAGGCACTCAGTACCACAGATCACATCACCCTAGCAGGGATGAGAGTGTACAGCAGTTCACAAGTGTGCCAAGGCATGCTTTATCTAGATCATCAATAAAGATTCTATCCCTGTTCAGGTTTTGGCTCTGAAAAAGGTCAGGGATAAGCCTGTAAACAAAGTGACTCTGTGCTCACAATAAGGGGTTGAGGGGGGCACTCTCTGTTGTTCTACAAAGGAATCTGGGATGCCAAAGGCAGCTACATAAGCCCCTGATGAAGGGTCCCTCTTTGACTCAATATCAAAATGAGTGAAGAGTAAGGTATTTTCTGATCTGTCTTTCCTTATCTACTTACACATCAACTCACTCATTCATTGCCATTTCATTATTTGGTTCTAGCTCAAGCCAGAACAGATGTGTTGCTGTGTCCTAGGGCAGTTTATTGCTTTTGAATTGGGAATATAACCAATATTCCAAGCTGCCCATAGTCACCATAATTCAAGTGTCTGCACAAGTTCTCCTTCAAAACGCATCACTGATGGAAAAGGTAGAGAAAATTAGCATTTGTTATTTGTGGTCAGCTGTAGTGTTAAGCCTAATTTATTATTGCATTTACTTAAAATAAAAAATATGTTAGGTGTTTTAGAACTTTTTTCACCTGGCAGGGCGCAGTGGGTCACGCCTGTAATCCCAGCACTTTGGGAGGCCAAGGCAGGCGGATCACAAGGTCAAGAGATTGAGACCATCCTGGCCAACATGGTGAAACCCCATCTCTACTAAAAAATACAAAAATTAGCTGGGCATGGTGTCACGTGGCTGTAGTCCCAGCTACTTGGGAGGCTGAGGCAGGAGAATTACTTGAACCCAGGAGGCAGAGGTTGCAGCGAGCAGAGATCGTGCCACTGCTCTCCAGCCTGGGCGACAGAGCAAGATTCTGTTTAAAAAAAAAAAAAAAATTAAAGACCTCCCCTGCCAGATTTAGGTTTCCCCTAGTTAGATTGAGAAGTCTATAGACAGTTTTCTCTCAAATCAAAATTTGAGAGCTGGATAAAATCCATCTGCCAAACTTTAAATGGCCCATTAGGGAGGTTAAAATGTCCAGGGTTATGCACCCTGCTTTCCCAGGATTGGATTTAGAGCATGTAGGGCAGGCTAAAATAAGAATTGTTTTAGCTGCTTTATTGATGGTACCCCACCAGTACTGTCTTATAGAAGTAATTATATTTACGTAGTCAGTGGCTTAAGTTATATACAGTAGTAAATAATGGAAATTTCATGGAGTCTGGCAGGACAGGTTTGTTTATTTGGCCCAAACCAAAGTATATCTTTATCTGTGAATCAGCATCCACTAGTTTTCCAATTTTTTTTTAACTCCTGGTGCCCAATTCTGTGCCTCTTTACTAATTGTTTCAGAATTATTTTGGGGGAACCTTTCTATCTGGGCCATGATAGAAATTTGTAGGATATTTTAAGAGCAGCCTTATTTGCTGCATTATCAGCAAAGTGATTTTCCCTAGATTCCATAGTGTCTAATTTTGAATGGCCAAAAACTTTGATCATGGTTAGGACATCAGGTAACTGTACAGCATTTAACAATTCTTGTACATAAGGACCATTCTTTATTTTGTCTCCATTGGAAGTGAGGAAACCTCTTCGTTTCCACACCATACCAAAATTATGAACAACTCCAGAGGCTTACTGCAGCAGCCCATTTTCATGCTGCTGATAAAGACATACCTGAGACTAGGAAGAAAAAGAGGTTAATTGGACCTACAATTCTACATGGCTGAGGAGGCCTCAGAATCACAGCAGGAGGCAAAAGGCACTTCTTACATAGGAGCAGCAAGAGAAAATAAGGAAGATGCAAAAGCAGAAAATCCTGATAAAACCATTAGATCTCATGAGACTTATTCACTACCATGGGAACAGTATGGGAGAAACCACCCCCATGATTCAATTATCTCCCACTGGATCCCTCCCACAACACATGGGAATTCTGGGAGTACAGTTCAAGATGAGATTGGCTGGGGATACAGAGCCTAACCATACCCTTCCACCCTTGGCCCCTCCACATCTCATGCCCTCACATTTTAAAACCAATCATGCCTTCCCAACAGTCCCCCAAAGTTTAACTCATTTCAGCATTAACCCAAAAGTCCACAATCCAAAGTCTCATCTGAGACAAGGCAAGTCCCTTCCACCTATGAGCTTGTAAAATCAAAAGCAAGCTAGTTACTTCCTAGATACATGAGGGTACAGGTATTGGGTAGATACAGCCATTCCAAATGGGAGAAATTGGCCAAAACAAAGGGTATACAGGACCCATGCAAGTCCAAAATCCAGTGAGGCAGTCAAATCTTAAAACTACAAAATGATCTCCTTTGATTCCAGGTCTCACATACAGGTCATGCTTATGCAAGAGGTGGGTTCCCATAGTTTTGGGCAGCTCCGCCCCTGTGGCTTTGCAGGAAACAGCTTCTTTCCCAGCTGCTTTCACAGGCTGGCATTGGGTGTCTGTGGCTTTTCCGGGTGCATGGTGCAAGCTGTGGGTGGATTTACAGTTCTGGGATCTGGAGGACAGTGGCCTTCTTCTCATAGCTCCACTAGGCAGTGCCCCAGTAGGTACTCCGTGGGGTCTCCAACCCATTTCCCTTCTGCACTGCATAGCAAAGGTTCTCCATGAGAGCCCCACCCCTGCAGCAAACTTCTGCCTGGGCATCCAGGCATTTCCATGCATCTGAAATCTAGGTGGAGGTTCCCAAACCTCAATTCTTGACTTCTGTGCACCCACAGGCTCAACACCACGTGGAAGAGCTAAGGCTTGGGGTTTGTACTATCTGAAGCCATGGCCTGAGCTCTATGTTGGCCCCTTTCAGCTACAGCTGGAGTGGCTGGGACACAGGGCACCAAGTCCCTAGACTGCACACAGCATGGGGACTCTGGGCCCTGCCCATAAAACCACTTTTTCCTCCTAGACCTCTGGGACTGTGATGGGAGAGACTGCCGCAAAGGTCTCTAATATGTCCTGAAGACACTTCCTCATTCAGCTCCTCATTGCTTATGCAAATAACTGCAGCCAGCTTGAATTTCTCCTCAGAAAATAAGATTTTATTTTCTGTCACATTGTCAGGCTGCAAATTTTCCAAACTCATGCTCTGCTTCCCTTTTAAAACTGAATGCCTTTAACAGCACCCAAGTCACTTCTTGAATGCATTGCTGCTTAGAAATTTCTTCTACCAGATACCCTAAATCATCTCTCTTAAGTTCAAAGTTCCACAGATTTCTAGGGCAGGGGCAAAATGCCACTAGTCTCTTTGCTAAAATGTAACAAGAGTCACCTTTGCTCCAGTTCCCAACAAGTTACTCATCTCCACCTGAGATCACCTCAGCCTGGATTTCACTGTCCATATCATTGTCAATATTTTTGTCAAAGTCATTCAATAAGTGTCTAGGGAGTTCCAAACTTTCCCACATTTTCCTGTCTTCTTCTGAGCCCTCCAAACTGTTCCAACCTCTTCCTATTACCCAGTTCTAAAGTTGCTTCCACATTTTCGGATATCTTTTTAGCAGTGCCCCACTCCCAGTACCAATTTACCATATTAGCCCACTTTTATGCTGCTGATAAAGACATACACAAGACTGGGAAGAAAAAGAGGTTTAATTAGATACAGTTCCACATGGCTGGGGAGGCCTCAGAATCATCGTGGGAGGCAAAAAGTACTTTTTACATGGTGATGGCAAGAGAAAATGAGAAAGATGCAAAAGTGGAAACCCCTGATAAACCATCAGATCTCATGAGACTTACTCACTACCATGAGAACAGTATGGGGGAAACTGACACATAATTCAAATTATCTACCACTGGTCCCTTGTCCCTCCCACAACATGTGGGAATTATGGAACTACAATTCAAGATGAGATTTGAGTGAGGACGCAGAGTCATACCACATCACTTACCTATTGCTTACATAAACATTGTCTTTCCTTGATCAAGGAGTCAGGCTCAAGTGAGGGCAAACAGATCTGCCTGCTGGGCTGAAGTAATCAATGGCAAAGGAGCTGCTTTCACAATCTCAAAGAAGTCATGATTGCACAGCCTGCACAATACTTGCCACAGTCATTCTTTAAATGTAAGCCACCTGTAAACCAGGACAATTCAGCATTGTCCAGGGGAATCGCTCCCAAAGAATTATAAGCTGTTCTGACAGAGTTAAGTAGCCATGCGGTGTTTCATCTGAAGGAGAGGGCCAGAGAGCCACAGGGTCAAGGTTATCGCAACATGACTGAATATATGATGAACAGTAAGTAGGAGAGGCCCATAGGAGGTTAGTCAGCTAGCAGAAAAATGCCGAGTGTGATGAGTGTGTAAAAGGGCTTCCGTGGCATGAGGCAAAAACACAGTCAGGGGGATCCCATGACTATCTCCTCAGTTGCCTTGACTAACAGGGATGCAGCAGGGACTGCTCCTAGGCAGAGAGGGAATCCACAGGAGATGGAATCCAGTTGTCAACTGTAGTATCCTGGAGGATGATGTGGGCCTCCATGCTTTTGGGTTAAGATCCCTGAAGCATTTTTTTCCTTCTCATAGACAAAGAGAAAAAAGGGAAAAAAGGGGAGTTTATAATTGTGATTACCTAGAGCTGGAAAATCTATCAATTTCTCCTTCAGCTTTTTAAAAACTTACCCTTATGATTTTGTCCCAGTAATGGGGTCAGGTTTGGTAAATTTATATAAACCCCATAGGGGCCGAGTGTGGTGGCTCACGCCTGTAATCCCAACACTTTAGGAGGCTGAGGCGGGTGGATCACTTGAGGTCAGGAGTACGAGACCAGCCTGACCAACATGGAGAAACCCTGTCTCTACTAAAAACACACAAAAAATTAGCCAGGCATTGTGGCACATGCCTGTAATCCCAGCTACTCAGGAGGCTGAGGCAGGAGAATCGCTTGAACCTGGGAGATGGAGGTTGCGGTGAGCTGAGATCATGCCATTGCACTCCAGCCTGGGTGACAGAGCAAGACTCCATGAAAAAAAAAAAAAATCACATAGGACTTGGACCAGAAAAGGAAAGCTAGGAATTCAGTTTCAAAAGTAACCAGAGTCCAAGAAACCCACTCACAAAGTTGGCATTTATTTTGGGCTGAGGAAATTGTAAAATGCCTTGAATCTGGTCTGGTTCTAAATGTAAGTCATTATCTGAAATTAAGTGACCTTATTATTTCACCTGAGTTATTACTCCCTGCAGTTTTTCCTTTACAGACATTATGACCTTAAGCAGCCAGTTGCTTTACTAGATGTACGCTGTCTTTTTCACAGGCTGCCTGTGACGGAGAGTAAATAAGGAAGTCAGCCACATATTGTAGTAAAGCAGAGCCTTGGAGAAAAATTACATCCTCCACGTCTGCTTTTAATAGTTGAGAAAACAGGAAGCACTTTCAGTAAAACCCTGAGGCATTACTGTCCAGGCGAACTGTTGGCCTTCCCAGGTGAAGGCAAAAGCTATTGGTTGGCTTGATCCCCCAGAATAAAGAATAATGTACTACATAGATCAATGATGGTGAAAAATCTGCTGTCAATGGGTATTGGGTTTAATACAGCATGGGGATTTGGAATCACTGGATGCTTTGTAATAATAATATGGTTTATTACTCAGAGACAGTTCCTGAACAAACCTCCTCCCCTGGTTGCTTGTTGTATTAGTTGATAGGGTCAGGATACTACTACAAGGACTACTGCAGAGAATAATGAGGCTGTTTTTTATATTTTTTATAATAGGTTTAATACCTCGTAGAGCCATCTGGTTTAGTGGCTGTTTAATATTAAACAAGGGTTTTAATAATCTGGATTTTAATAAGAGGCACACTATGAAATTTGAAAATATCAGTGAAAGATTTTGCCTATAAAGAGGCATTTGATTCAGTGCTAAATGAGTGACATTATTTTTGTTTTCTGAACAGGGAATGGCATAACAACTGACAGAATTGGGGGAGTCTGTTGAGACAGGACAGTTTGGTTTATCAATTTCTAAAATTATTTCCCCCTCTTAAGAAAAAGAAAGTTTAGTGTGGTATTTTTTCCAGAAAATCACATCCAAGGTGGTGGAGTGGGGCAAAATTAACAAGCAAAAGGTGTGGGTGTCTTGGAGAGAAGGCCAAGATGGAAAGGAATGAGCTGTGAAATAAGAGCAGCCAGCAGCTTGTTGGAAACTTTCATCACTTGTAATCTTTTTATCACTCTGAGGCAGGGGCTGACTGAGGCTAGGGAGATTAAGAATGAAAAATATTGCTGTGGCATCTATGAGCGGAGTGAAGACCACACTCCCAATTTCATCCAGACAATTAAGTGGGAGAACTGGGAAAATCCTCTGTAAGTCCTTGGAGCCCCTTCGCTGAGAGTGGTCCCAGATGGGAGAGGAGATAGGGGGAGCTGAGAATAAAATTCTCTCTTTCTTTTGCAGCAATCTCTCTTCCAGCCATCTGGAATGCTAGGATAGTCCAGGGAGTCTCTGCCTAGTGTTGTGTCTGGGAACTTTCGTTTGCTGTAATTGGAGATTAAGAATGTTAGTTTTCTTTTTAGTACTGTCCTCAGGGGTGCAGGCAAGCTGATTTGCCAGATTAACTAAATCAGAAATGGACAAAGTTTTCTATTCCATGTGTGCTGTTTTGAAGAGCTGAGAAAGTTCTTGAGAAAGATCATTCACGAACTCAGGATTACAGGCTACCTGAGTAGATTCAGCATCCATAGGTAATCCAGAATTTTTTACAAATACAACTGGAGCCAACTGTAATAGTCATAATCTGGTTCAGTAGGTTCTTTTACAGTCTTGGATTTTATTCCAGTCTCAGGTTTCAGAAAAAGCCTCAAGAATAGCCTTATGAATTTTTTTTGGAGGGGGCGGTTTCGTTTGTTTGCTTGCTTGCTCCCTATGCTTCAGGCTCTGTCAAAGTTTTTGGGGGTGTTTTTGCCTAAATCCCTCTGAGGGTCACACCAAGGAGACTTGGCCATTCAATATTGGGCCTGGCCTTCACAAAAAGTATATGAACCAGCTGGCATAGGTGAGAAAGACCTGGATGATAAGTCTGAATTATAATAGCGTTAATTTTATCAGCACATTGGAAAGGTCCTCCATGACCTTTAGGAATTCTGTGGCAATGGCTTCAAGTTCAGCCTTGCTCCAAGGAACAAAAGAAATTTAGGATTTAGAGGAATGATCAGTGAATTTAACTTTAAAAGGACAGGTTTTAACAGGACCAGGTTCAGGGGTAGTGGGAGCTGAGGAATCCAGAGGGAAAGGTAATTCACTCAAAGAAGGATAGAGGAGGAACAGGGGAAAGAGAAGAGGAGGTCTCCTCCAACGAGGAGCAAGGCTGGGCTCCTCAGGCCTTGTCCTTCCTTAACTATTTGTCTCAGTTAATTTTGACATGGTATCTCATAAGGAGGCAATTGTAGAATCCTGAATGTACTTAGAAGCTTCAAGATACCAATTAAAGTATATCTCCCATTCAGATTGTTTAATATTCAGACCACCGTCTCCTAATTTTGTTTTAACAAAACAAGTTTGGAGAGCTCAAATGCCCCCCAGTATGATCACTGAGGATCCAAATTAGTTTGGGTGAACTGTAGCCATTGATTTAAAAACATGCACAGGAGAGAGGACCATAATTTTTTTTTTATTGTACTTTGGGCTCTGGGGTACGTGTGCACATCCTGCATCCTGCAGGGTTGTTGCATAGGTACATACATGCCGTGGTGGTTTGCTGTCTCCATTCCCCAAGCGTTCCCTCTCCCCGCCATCGCCTACATCAGGCATTTCTCCCGGTGTTATCCCTTCCCACCCTCCCTGCCCCCCGCTGTCCCTCCCCCCGACACCCCAACCTAGGACCATAATTTTTTAAACATAGAGCCAGCAAGGGTACCAGGAGGAAGATCATAATTACATGCTTTAGAATTTTGGAATTCCATTCTGCTTATTCATCTCTTGAGAGCAAAAGAAAAGCCCTATGAGCGGAGTCCTGTCAGGAATGATAGGCGTTTGCACTGGTGTTCTGTTTTACAGTGTGCCTGCCACCGGATTTTGGTTTTACTTGGCAAGCAGACTGCACTCTCATTGCCTGTCCTATGACCAAGTTTTCCCTATATGCCCAGAATTTTTCTTGAGACTGGCAGGCCCCCTAGTGGTAACTTGGCTGCCTGTGTACTAGTTTATCCTGACACAAGATATTTTTTCTTTGGAGACTGACATCCCTGGTAGAATGGTGGCAATCACCTCAATGGCTTTTAAAGGGTCAACTCGTGCCTACCTTTTGAGAGAGTAAATTTTTCTTTCAAAAAATGTTCAGAAATAGAAGAAGAAAAGATTCAAGCAACAAACAAAAGTAGAAGCATACACAAACAAGTCAGAACAAAACTGAAACCAAAAATGCACAAGGACCAGAAAGACAAACTGTCTTTCTAACAGAAAGGACTTGCCAAAAAAGACAAAAAGTCTTTCATAGTCCCAGAAAAGATGCAAGGCATCTTAACCCAATCAGATCCTGAATAAGTCAACAGGGAGCTGCTACCAAAGGCAGGGAACACAATCTGAGAGATTATTTACCTGGGCAGAAGAAAGATGACCCATGGAAGCTTAGATTGGAAAGGGCTCAACTGTGGTTACCTCATCAAGTTCCAAGAGTCACCAATATTTTTTCAAGGGTACTCTCACTTCAAGAGTCTTCTAATAGTAGAACGATTTATAGTTCTTTGAGTATATACCCAGTAATGGGATTTCTGGGTCAAATGGAATTTCTATTTCTAGATCCTTAAGAAATTGCCACGCTGTCTTCCACAATGGTTGAACTAATCTCCCACCAAGAGCACATGGACTCAGGGAGAGGAGCATCACACACTGTAGGGTGGGGAGGGAGGGGAGGGTGGGGAGGGATAACATGGAGAGAAATGCCAGATATAGTATGCACCTAAAGTAAAATAAATAAATTTTTTAAAAAAAGAGCCTTCTAATAGAAGGCAAATGGCGAATAGGAGGCAGAACTAACTTGCAGCTCCCACTAGGACGGGCAGAGAAGCATGTGTAGACACACACCATGAACTTTTGCTCTAAGAACTACCACAAGAACATACTGGGAAAGCTGAGAGAATCCACGGACGCTTTGAAGGAGGTGGATGGCTGCTGCAGGTTCCATGGGACAGCTGAGGACTGTGAGTTGCTTGCTTTCTCAGCTGAGAGGCTTGGAGCCTGCAGAAAATTCTCAGCCCTGCTCACCAGCTGCCTGGAAATATACTCGCTGCTATTGGTCGGGGGTGGAGGGTGGGGTCACCTTGGAAATGAGATCAGCCTTTCAGGCTGTGGGCTTGGGATCTGGGTGAAGCCTGTGGCTGCAGGCTTTCTCCCACTTCCCTAGCGACCTGTGTGACACACAGAAGCAACCAGAATCCCCCTGGGAATATAACTCCATTGGCCAGGGAACCACACCCCCAACCCCCACAGCAGCCACAGCAAGCCCCACCCAAGGAGAGCCTGAGCTCAGACATGGCTAAGCCTGCCCCCACCTGATGATCTTTCTCTAGCTGACCTGGTAGACAAAGTACATAATCCCTTGGAAGTCCTATGACCCCACCCACTGCCTAATCCTCCCTATACTGATATGCTGATGTGCTGATACAGCCGACGTGCTCTTGAAAGCACCACCTCCTGGCTGGAAGTCAACACAAAACCAGCACACTTAACAAAATATAACCAAGGACCCTCACAGAGTCCACTTCACTCCCCTGCTACCTCCATTGGAGCAGGTGCTGGTATCCCTGGCTGAGAGACCTGAAGAGGGATTATATCACAGGACTCTTTGCAGACACTCCCCCGTACCAGCCCAGAGCCCAGTAGCTCCTCTGGGTGGCTAGATTGAGAAGAGAAACAACAGTCACTGCAGTTTGGCTCTCAGGAGGCCCTATCTCAGGGGGAAAGGAGAGAGCACCACATCAAGGGAGCACCCCTGTGGGACAAAAGAATCTGAACAGCAGACCTTGAGTTCCAGATCTTCCCTCTGATGTAGTCTACCCAGATGAGAAGGAACGAGGAAAACAGTGCTGGCAATATGACAAAACAAGCTTCTTTAACACCCCCCAAAAGATCACACCAGCTAACCAGCAATGGATTCAAACCAAGATAAAAATCTCTGAATGCCAGAAAAAGAATTCAGAAGATCAACTATTAATCCAATCAAGGAGTCAGTCACCAGAGAAAGATGCAATCCAACTTACAGTAATCAAAAAAATGATACAGGATATGGATGGGAAAATCTCGTGAAATAGATAGCATAAATAAAAAATAATCACAACTTCTGAAAATGAAGACACACTTAGAGAAATGCAAAGTGCACTGGAAATTCTCAGCAATAGAATCGAATAAGTAGAAGAAAGAAAACCAGAGCTCAAAGACAAGGGTTTTGAATAAACCCACTCCTACAAAGACAAAGAAAAAGTAATTTAAAAAATGAACAAAGACTCCAAGAAGTTTGAGGTTGTTTTAAATAACCAAACCTAAGGATAATTGGTGTTCCCAAGAAAGAAAAGAAATCTAAAACCTTCGAAATATATTTGAAAGAATAATTGAGGAAAACTTCCCCGGCTTTGCTAGAGATGTAGACATCCAAATTTAAGAAGCTTAAAGAACAGATGGAAAATTCATTGCAAACAGATCATCACTTTGGTACATAGTCATGATGCTGTCTAAGGTCAAGAAACAATGGACTTAAGGTATACCCTAGAACAAATTGACTTTAACAGATATTTACAGAACATTCTACCCAACAACTGCAAGATACATATTCTATTCATCAGCATAGGGAAGATTCTCCAAGAAGGACCATATGATAGGCCACAAAACAAGCCTCAGTAGATTTAAGAAAATTGAAATTATAACAAGTACTCTCTCAGACCACAGTGGAATAAAATTGGAAATCAAATCCAAAAGGAATCCCCAAAACCATGCAAATTCATGGTAATTAAATAACCAACCCCTGAATGATCGTTTGGTCAACAATGAAATCAAGATGGAAATTTAAAAATTCTTTGAACTGAATGCTAATAGTGTCAAAACCTATCAAACCCTCTGGGAAACAGCAAAGGCAGTGATAAGAGGAGAGTTCACAGCATTAAATGCCTACATCAAAAAGTCTGAAAGAGCACAAATAGACAATCTAAGGTCACACCTCATGGAACTGGAGAAACAAGAACAATCCAAACCCAAACCCAGAAGAAGAAAAGAAGTAAGCAAGATCACAGCAGAACTACATGAAATTGAAACAAACAAACAAACAAAAAATACAGAAGATAAATGAAACAAAAAACTGGTTATTTGAAAAGATAAATAAAATTGAAAGACCATTATTAGCAAGATTAGCCAAGAAAAGAAGAGAGAAGATCCTAATAAGCTCAATAGAAATGAAATGGGAGGGGAAGGATCCAAGATGGCCACTTAGGAGGAAGTCGGGATTGCAGCTCTGAGAGAAGGCGCAGAGGGTGAGTGGACGCTGCATTTCCAGATGGATTTTTACTGCCCACAGACCAGGAGATTCACAGGAGGAGAAGCCCCACGGGTTGCCAGCGCCGCTGTTTTGAGCGGCGTGGCCGCTCAGCCTACGCCCTGGGGTGGGGGGCAGCAGCTTCTTATGCAGAGCGAGAGAGACAGAGTTCCCTCTGAGCCAACAAGGGGAGCTGAAGCAGGGAGTCAAACCAGGAGACTCCCGGGCAAGGGCGCGCCACGAATCTCAGTGCCGCTGCTTCGGCTGATGCAGCAGCACACAGGGCAGTGGATTTTAACTGCCCACAGACCAGGAGATTCACAGGCGGAGAAGCTTCACGGGTTCCCAGCGCCGCTGGTTGGACCGGAGCAGCCGCTCGGCCTGCACCGGGGGCAGGGAGCAGCAGCTCCTTGAGCAAAATGAATGAGACTGTGTCCCCTCTGGGCCAGCAAGGGGAGCTGAGGCAGGGAGTCAAGCCAAGAGATTCCTGGGCAAAGAGGGTGCCACTGGAAACACGGCTGAACCCGGGACGGTCCAGCTCTGTGGGGGAGGGGCGTCCTCCATCGGGAAACACCCTGCAGTTCCCGGGGCAATTTGCCGTAACCAAGACAACCCACCACTACAGAGACTCCGTCACTACAGGGGCGGGCCAGCATAGCGGAAGCAGTTCTAACTACACCCATATAAACAAGACTGCAGGGAAGCTCACACAGAAGCTGGGCGGAGCCCACAGCAGCTCAGCAAAGCCTCTGCAGGCTGAGTGTGACTAGACTGCCACCTTGTGGGCAGGGAAAACGGTAGCAACACAGCTGAAAATCATAAAACCCTAACTCCCTGGGCCTAGAACACCTGGGGGGAAGAAAAGGGGGTTTACGAGTTCAGCTGCTGCAGACGTAAAATTACCAAAATCAGAAAGACAGCAACTACAAAGTCAATAGGTAGATAAATCCACAAAGATGGGAAGAAACAAGCGCAAAAAGGATGAAAACACCCAAAACCAGAACACCTCTCCTCCTACAAGGGAGCATAAGTCCTCACCAGCACGGGAACAAGACTGGATGGAGAATGAGTGTGATGAAATGACAGAACCAGCTTTCAGAAAGTGGATAATAAGAAACTTCGTGAGCTAAAAGAACATGTTCTAACCCAATGCAAAGAAACTAAGAACCTTGAAAAAAGACTTGACGAAATGCTAACGAGAATGGACAACTTAGAGAGGAATATGAGTGAATTGATGGAGTTGAAAAACACAACACGAGAACTTCGCGAAGCATGCACAAGTTTCAACAGCCGAATTGACCAAGCAGAAGAAAGGATATCAGAGGTCGAAGATCAACTCAATGAAATAAAACGAGAAGGGAAGATTAGAGAAAACAGGGTAAAAAGGAATGAACAGAGTCAACAAGAAATATGGGACTACGTGAAAAGACCTAATCTACGTTTGATAGGTGTACCTGAATGTGACGAAGAGAATGCATCCAAGCTGGAAAATACTCTTCAGGATATTATCCAGGAAAACTTCCCCAACCTAGCAAGGCAGGCCAATATTCAAGTCCAGGAAATACAGAGAACACCACAAAGATATTCCTCTAGAAGAGCAACCCCGAGGCACATAATCATCAGACTCACCAGGGTTGAAATGAAGGAGAAAATACTAAGGGCAGCCAGAGAGAAAGGTCAGGTTACCCACAAAGGGAAGCCCATCAGACTCACAGCAGATCTCTCAGCAGAAACCCTACAGGCCAGAAGAGAGTGGGGGCTGATATTCAACATCCTTAAAGAAAAGAACTTTCAACCCAGAATTTCATATCCAGCCAAACTAAGCTTCATAAGTGAAGGAAAAATAAAATCCTTTGTGAACAAGCAAGAACTCAGAGAGTTCATCACCACCAGACCAGCTTTACAAGAGCTCCTGAAGGAGACACTACACATAGAAAAAAACAACCAGCACCAGCCACTCCAAAAACGCACGAAATGGTAAAGAGCATCAACACAATGAAGAATCTGCATCAACCAATGGGAAAAACAGCCAGCTAGCATCAAAATGACAGGATCAAATTCACACATAACAATATTAACCCTAAATGTAAACGGACTAAATGCCCCAATCAAAAGACACAGACTGGCAAATTGGATAAAAAGCCAAAACCCATCAGTGTGCTGTATCCAGGAAACCCATCTCGCATGCAAGGATACACAAAGGCTCAAAATAAAGGGACGGAGGAAGATTTACCAAGCAAATGGAGAGCAAAAAGAAGCAGGAGTTGCAATTCTCATCTCTGATAAAATAGACTTTAAAGCAACAAAGATCAAAAGAGACAAAGAAGGGCATTACATGATGGTAAAAGGATCAATGCAACAAGAAGAGCTAACGATCCTAAATATATATGCACCTAATACAGGAGCACCCAGATACATAAGGCAAGTTCTTAAAGACTTGCAAAGAGACTTAGACTCCCACACAATAATAGTGGGAGACTTCAACACACCATTGTCAATATCAGACAGATCAACGAGACAGAAAATTAATAAGGATATCCAGGACTTGAACTCAGACCTGGAACAAGCAAACCTAATAGACATTTACAGAACTCTCCAGCCCAAATCCACAGAATATACATTCTTCTCAGCACCACATCACACCTACTCTAAAATTGACCACATAATTGGAAGTAAATCACGCCTCAGCAAATGCAAAAGAACGGAAACCATAACAAACAGTCTCTCAGACCACAGTGCAATCAAGTTAGAACTCAGAATTCAGAAGCCAACCCAGAACCGCACAGCCTCATGGAAATTGAACAACTTTCTCCTGAATGTTGACTGGATAAACACTGAAATGAAGGCAGAAATAAAGATGTTCTTCGAAACCAATGAGAACAAAGACACCACATACCAGAATCTCTGGGACACATTTAAAGCAGTCTCTAGAGGAAAATATAGAGCAATAAGTGCCCACATGAGAAGAAAGGAGAGATTTAAATTGACACCCTTTCGTCAAAATTGAAAGAGCTAGAGGAGCAAGATCAAAAAAACTCAAAACCTAGCAGAAGACAAGAAATAACTAAGATCAAAGCAGAATTGAAGGAGATAGAGACATGAAAAACCCTACAAAAAATCAATAAATCCAGGAGCTGGTTTTTTGAAAAGATCAACAAAATAGACCACTAGCCAGACTAATAAAAAAGAAAAGAGAGAATAACCAAATAGATGCAAGAAAAAATGATAAAGGGGATATCATCACAGATGCCACAGCAATTCAAACCATCATCAGAGATTATTACAAACAACTCTATGCACATAAATTAGAAAACCTGGAAGAAATGGATAAATTCCTGGACAGTTGCCTCCTCCCAAGCCTAAACCAGGAAGAAGTCGAAACCCTGAATAGACCAATAACAAGGTCTGAAGTCAAGGCAGCAATTAAGAGCCTACCACCCAAAAAAAGCCCAGGTCCAGATGGGTTCACAGCCGAATTCTACCAGACATACAAAGAGGAACTGGTACCATTCCTACTGAAACTATTCCAAATAATCCAAAAAGAGGGAATCCTTCCAAATCATTTTATGAGACCAACACCATCCTAATACCAAAACCCGGCAGGGACTCAACAAAAAAAAGAAAACTACAGGCCAATATCCATGATGAACATAGATGCAAAAATCTTCAAAAAAATACTGGCAAGCCAATTACAACAGCACATCAAAAAGCTTATCCACCATGATCAAGTAGGATTCATCCCGGGGATGCAAGGCTGGTTCAATATACGCAAGTCTATAAATGTAATTCACCACATAAACAGGACCAAAAACAAAAACCACATGATTATCTCAATTGATGCAGAGAAGGCCTTCGACAAAATTCAACAGCCCTTTATGCTAAAAACTCTCAATAAACTAGGTATCGACGGAACGTATCTCAAAATAATAAAAGCTATTTATGACAAACTGACAGCCAATATCATACTGAATGGGCAAAAACTGGAAGCATTCCCTTTGAAATCGGGCACTAGACAAGGATGCCCTCTCTCACCACTCCTATTCAATATAGTACTGGAAGTTCTAGCCAGAGCAATCAGGCAAGAAAAAGAAATAAAGGGTATTCAATTAGGAAAGGAGGAAGTCAAATTGTCTCTATTTGCAGACGACATGATTGTATATCTAGAAGACCCTATCACCTCAGCCCAAAATCTTCTGAAACTGATAAGCAACTTCAGCAAAGTCTCAGGATACAAAATCAATGTGCAAAAATCACAAGCATTCCTATACACCAATAACAGACTTAAAGAGAGCCAAATCAAGAACGAACTGCCATTCACAATTGCTACAAAGAGAATAAAATACCTAGGAATACAACTAACAAGGAACGTAAAGGACCTCTTCAAGGAGAACTAGAAATCACTGCTCAACGAAATAAGAGAGGACACAAACAGATGGAGAAACATTCCATGTTCATGGTTAGGAAGAATTAATATCGTGAAAATGGCCATACTGCCCAAAGTAATTTACAGATTCAACACTATCCCCATCAAGCTACCAATGACCTTCCTCACAGAACTGGAAAAAACCACCTTAAACTTCATATGGAACCAAAAGAGAGCCTGCATAGCCAAATCAATTCTAAGCAAAAAGAACAAAGCGGGAGGCATCACACTACCGGACATCAAACTCTACTACAAGGCTACAGTAATCAAAACAGCATGGTACTGGTACCAAAACAGAGATATAAACCAATGGAACAGAACAGAGGCGTTGGAGTCGACACAACATATCTACAACCACCGGATCTTTGACAAACCTGAAAAAAACAAGCAATGGGGAAAGGATTCCCTGTTCAGTAAGTGGTGTTGGGAAAACTGGCTAGCCATATGCAGAAAGCAGAAACTCGACCCCTTCCTGACACCTTACACTAAAATTAACTCCAGATGGATTAAAGACTTAAACATAAGACCTAACACCATAAAAACACTAGAAGGAAACCTAGGCAAAACCATTCAGGACATAGGCGTAGGCAAGGACTTTATGACCAAAACACCAAAAGCATTGGCAACAAAAGCCAAAATAGACAAATGGGACCTGATCAAACTCCACAGCTTCTGCATGGCGAAAGAAACAGTCAATAGAGTGAATCGGCAACCAACAGAATGGGAAAAAATTTTTGCAGCCTACCCATCTGACAAAGGGCTGATATCCAGAATTTACAATGAGCTAAAAAAGATTTACAAGAAAAAAACAAACAAGCCCATTCAAAAATGGGCGAAGGATATGAACAGATACTTTACAAAAGAAGACATACATGAGGTCAACAAACATATGAAAAAATGCTCATCATCACTGGTCATTAGAGAAATGCAAATCAAAACTACATTGAGATACCATCTAACGCCAGTTAGAATGGCGATCATTAAAAAATCTGGAGACAACAGATGCTGGAGAGGATGTGGAGAAATAGGAACACTTTTACACTGTTGGTGGGAGTGTAAATTAGTTCAACCATTGTGGAAAACAGTGTGGCGATTCCTCAAGGACCTAGAAATAGAAATTCCATTTGACCCAGCAATCCCATTACTGGGCATATATCCAAAGGATTATAAATCGTTCTACTATATGCACACGAATGTTCATTGCAGCACAGTTTACAATAGCAAAGACCTGGAACCAACCCAAATGCCCATCGATGATAGACTGGACAGGAAAAATGTGGCACATATACGCCATGGAATATTATGCAGCCATTAAAAACGAGGAGTTCACGTCCTTGTAGCGACGTGGATGAACCTGGAAACCATCATTCTCAGCAAACTGACACAAGAACACAAAATCAAACACCACATGTTCTCACTCATAGGCGGGTGTTGAACAAGGAGAACACATGGACACAGGGAGGGGAGCACTATACACGGGGGTCTGTTGGGGGGAGGGGGGGACAGCAGGGGGGTGGGGAGTTGGGGAGGGATAGCATGGGGAGAAATGCCAGATATAGGTGAAGGGGAGGGAGGCAGCAAATCACACTGCCACGTATGCACCTATGCAACAACCTTGCATGTTTTTCACATGTACCCCAAAACCTAAAATGCAATAAAAAAAATAAATTAATTAATTAAAAAAAAAAAAAAAGAAATGAAATGGGAGATATTACAACCGATACCACAGAAATACAAAAGATCATTCAAGGCTACCATTAACATCTTTACACGCATAAACTAGAAAACCTAGAGGAGATGTACAAATTCTTGGAAAAATACAACCCTCCTATATGAAACCAGGAAAAAATAGAAACTCTGAACAGATTCTGAAATAATGGCAGCTGCAGCAACCTAGATGGAATTGGAGATCATTATTCTAACTGAAGTAACTTAGGAATGGAAAACCAAACATCATATGTTCTCACTCATAAGTGGGAGCTAAGCTATAAGGATGCAAATGCATAAGGATAATATTAGGTTGGTACAAAATAAATATGGATTTTACCATTTTTCCCATTAAAATCCTCTTTTAATGGCAAACTCAACAATTATTTTTGCCCCAATCTAATTCAATGGACTTTGGAGACTCCAGGGAAAGGATGGGAGGGGTGGAAGGGAGAAAAAACTACACATTGGGTACAGTATACACTGCTCAGGTATAGGTGCATCAAAATCCAGAAGTCACGACTAAAGAAATTATTAATATAACAACACATCACCTGTTCCCCCAAAAACTTATTGAAATTTTTTAAAGAGTACTGACATTTCTCTGACATTGGCAAAATGTCCAGATACATCGAGTTCATTCGGGAATGAGAAATGAGGATTACAACCAGGGGTGCATGAACTGGTATATCCAATGGGGAAGGTAAACGGGAGTTTTTATTGGTTAAAAAGAGAAAGATTCATCTAAGCTGCTTAGAAACAGAGTTCATTGGTTTCAGATCAAAGCCAGAGTCATGATTGGTTCATTGGTGAAGATGCCATTACTGGGCAAATGTCCTTTCAAGAGCATCTTATCAGAATTACTGCAATTCTACAGAATGTCTAGTAATAAACCTTGTTGTAGAAAAATATGTAAATTCCTCAAAACACTAAAAACAAAAATTTCATATGATCTAGCAATCTTATTGCTGGATATATATCAAAAATAAAAGAAATCAGATGACAAAAATCCTCCTGTGTTTATTGCAGCACCATTCACAATAGCCAAAATATGAAACCAATCTAAGTGTCCATCAACAGATAAATAATGTGGCACATACACACAGTGGAACATCATTTAGCCATAAAAAAGAACGAAATTTTGTCATTTGCGGCAACATGTATCAGCCTAAAGGATAGTGTGTTAAGTGAATAATAATCCAGGAACAGAAAGACGAATATTGCATGTTCTCATTCATATGGAGAAGTTTGAAAATTTGACCTCATGGAGGTAGAAAATAGAATAGTGCAAAAGAAGGGGGGATAAAAGAGTTAGATAAATTAAGGCAGGTGAAAAATAACAATGAAAAATGGCAAAAAGAACATATAAGATGTTGGGAAATATTCAAAAGATCAAAATTATATGTAACTAAAGTTCAGAAAGAGAAAAGAAGGAAAAACAGTTTAGGAGTATTGCATGAGACAATGGCTGACAGTTTTCCAAAAACTGACAAAAGCAACACCTCCTTGGGTTTGGCTCTGTTCCCACCCAAATCTCACTTTGAATTGTAGCTCCCATAATTCCCACATGCCATGGGTGGGACCCAGTGGGAGGTAATTGAGTCGGGGGCGGGTCTTTGCCATGCTGTTCTTGTGATAGTGAAAAAGTCTCACAAGATCTAATGGATTTATAAAGAGCATTCCCCTGCACATGCTCTCTTGCCTGCTGCCGTGTAAGACATGCCTTTGCTTCTCCTTTGCCTTCTACCATGATTGTGAAGCCTCCCCAGCCATGTGGAACTATGAGTACATTAAACCTCTTTTTCTTTATAAATTACCCAGTCTCGGGTATGTCTTTATAAGCAGCGTGAAACTAATACAACCCATAAAAAACTTTTTGAACCCATCATGACAAATATACAGAAAACTAGACTTTAGCACACTGCAATTTAACTACTAAAAACCAAAGACAAAGAAAAATCATTAGTTAAAAGAAAAACACAAATTGCTCTCAAACATTCATTCCTGAGAGCTGACATGTTTCAACATGAATCCAAAAGACAAGGGAATAACATTTTAAGGGAATAAAAACTATAACTACAAATTGTGGACACTAAAAGCACTGAAAATATCCTTCCAAACAAAAACAATGACATTTATTTGAAAAAATGTATATGAAAGAATTTGTCATCAACACACCTATCCTAAAACAAATATTAAAGGAATTTCTTCAGACAAAGAGGAAAAGATCCCAGAAGAAATAAGGAGATCTAAAAAGATATGAAGAAAAACAAAAATATTAAAGATAGCAATAAAATGAATGCTAACTGCACAGTTATAGTTACGTATTGTGTAGTCTTAAGTAAAATTAAAAATGCATGAAAACAATAAAATAAATTATAGGAGAGGATTTAATAGAAATATTTTGTGGTTTCACAATTCCTTTTAAAGGGGTAGATGTTAGAAGTTGCATTAGACACTAATAAGTCAAGAACAAAACATGTAGCATTTAACTATAATATGAAATTTCCATTTGATGTCTTTTTATAATCCCCATCCCTTTACTGATATTCTGTTTGGTAATACATTGTTCTCCTGGTTTCCTCTAGTTCTTTGTCCATGATTTCCTTAGTTCTTTGTCCGTATTTTTTAAAGTTGATTTAAAATCTTTCACTGGTAAGTCCAGTATCTGAGCTTCTTTTAGGACAATTTCTGTTGATTATTTTTCCTGTGAGTGGGCCATAGTTTCTTATTTGAGAACTTTTTTTTGCATGCCTCATAATTTTTGTTAAAAAGTGAATATTTTTCATATTATATGTGCTAACTTTAAAAAGCAAATTTTCCTCCATTTCCAGGGTTTATTATTGCTTCTCGTTGTGGGTAGTAGTTGTTTCTTTGATTAGTGACTTTTCTCTTTTTAATGTTATCTTCTTTTAAGTTCCAGGATACATGTGCAGACGTGCAGGTTTGTTACACAGGTAAGCGTGTGCCACGGTGGTTTGTTGCACCTATCAACCCATCACCTAGGTATTAAGCCCCACATGCAATAGCTATTTATCTTGATGCTCTCCCTTCCCCTACCCCTTCTGAGAGACCCCAGCGTGTGCTGTTCCCCTCCCTGTGTCCCTGTGTTCTCATTGTTCAGCTCTCACTTGTAAGTGAGAACATACGGTATTTGGTTTTCTGCACCTGTGTTAATTGCTGACAACTGGCTTCCAGCTTCATCCATGTCCCTGCAAAGGACATTATCTCACTCCTTTTTATGTCTGTATAGTATTCCATGGTGTATATGTACCACATTTTCTTTATTGAGTCTATATTTGATGAGCATTTGGGTTGATTCCGTGTCTTTGCTATTGTGAATAGTGTTGCAATGAATATACACATGCAGGGATCTTTATAATAGAATAATTTATATTTCTTAGGGTATACACCCAGTAATGGGATTGCTGGGCCAAATGGTATTTCCAGTTCTAGGTCTTTGAGGAATTGCCACACTGTCTTCCTCAATGGCTGTACTAGTTTACATTCCCACCAACAATGTAAAAGTGTTCCTATTTCTCCAAGACCTCACCAGCATCTGCTGTTCCTTGACTTTTAATAACCACCATTCTGACTGGCGTGAGATGGTGTCTCATTGTGGTTTTGATTTGCACTTCTCTAATGATCAGTGATGTTGGATAAGTGACTTTTCTAAACTACTTTTAAAAAGACTGCATTCTTTTGTGTGTGTGTTCCCTAAAGGTTCCGTTAGCTTAATGGTCAGCTAGTGATTTAACCATGATTCTCCTAGCCTCCTGGATCCAAAAAGAAAAGAAAGGATATGAAAGAATAAGATAAGATAAAATAAGAAAAAGAGAAAAACTCCTCCCCTGTCTTGACAGATTGTCTCTGTGTTAGGCCACTCCTTTGATGCTTAGCTAGGTAATTTACAGCTCCGCCTTATCCCTTCACTTACTGCTTACATGGATGCTAGAGATTAGCCAGAGCTAAAAGCATAGGGTCTCTTCCCGTCTTTCTAAGCATGTGCTTATTCCTGAGCATGCACATGGCCTTCTAGAACTTTGTTATATGCAAGAGCTTTTTACAACCATTATTCCCCATATATCTCCATCCCCAGGCTCTTCCTCCCTAGTCAAAACAATCTTGAAAAATAAGAACAAATTTGGAGGATTTATACTTCCTGACTTCCAAAACTGCAGTCATTAAAAAAAAAAAAGTATGATACTAACATAAAGATAAATAACTGGATCAATTGAATGGAATCGAGAGTTCAGAAATAAACACATACATCTATGGTCAATTGATTTTTAACCAGGGTGCAAAGACCATTCCATGGAGAAAGAATAGTTTCTTCAACAAATGGTGCTGGGGTAATTGGATAGACACATAGAAAGGAATAAAGTTGAGCCTTTACTTCATAGGATATATTGATGGCAGGAATGCAAAAATTATACAATCATCTTAGAAAACAGTTCAGCAATTTCTAATAATTTCAAATGTATAATTATCTTGTATCTACCAAAAGAGGTGTGACAATATTCATAGCAGTGCCATTCGTAATAGGCCAAAGTGAAAACAACCCAAATATCCATCGATGAGAAAATAGATTTAAAAATCATCAGTAAAAAAACTGTACATCTATGATATAAGCCATTTTATTGTATATAAATCCAACTTGAATTTTAAATGGAGTCGAATGACCTGGAGATGATGAGCAAGGCCTTTTGGGACTATTTGGCACTTGTGAACAATGAAGATTAATACCAGACACATGTGCTTTAGCTGAAGATGAGAAATAACTTTAGAAATTTGAGGATAAGGGTGCAAAGGTGGGAATGAGAAAGTCAGAGATGATACTACCATCTCATAAAAATTATCTTCGCGGCACAAAATTTTTCTTATGAATCAAATTGTCTTAAGTCCAGATAACACTTGCTTGTCCTGACAGCCTTCTGTCAGGCATTGCAGCTCAGAATTCTTCAAATTCCTCTAAATTTGACGTTCATGGGAGCTGCCCTCTAGCTGTGAGTCAGCACGAGCCAGAGCTGCTGTGGTGTGCTGTAATCCTCCATGGCCACTCGGGTCCCTGACGGTGGAGCCACCCAGCCCCCACCCGGGCCCCTTGCGACTACACATGTCACCCCTATGCTTTCAATGGAGATACTGGATTGGCAACTGCTGGAGAAGACTTTTCCATTGTTGCTTCTGACACTGTATTGAGTCAAGGGTTTCAATTCATATCTGGAACAGCTCCAAATGTTATAAATTAACAGACAAAACAGTCATTGGATGCAGTAGCTTTCCCGGCGGCTGTCTTCCCCTGACTAAGATTATTGAAGCTAAACTAAAGATGTATAAACATCCTAATAATAAGGCCATGACCACTGGGGCAATTCCAGTGCTATGTACAATCCTGTATCCAGGCACTTCTGTCCATACGATGGTTACAATATTATCATCCGTCACCGGTGAACTTAAACAATGGAAGGGAGCTATGTACAGCTTTGACCTGGTGGGTCCTACCAGAGAGACTTCTTCAAGGCTAGAGGCTCAGCCAATGCCACGCTACAGCTCCTGCTTGACAACTGGTTTTTGTGTCGGGCTTTTTTTTTTTTTTTTTTTGAGACAGAATCTCACTCTGTCGCCAGAGTGGAGTGCAGTGGCACAATCTCTGCTCACTGCAACCTCTGTCTCCCAGGTTCAAGCGATTCTCCTGCCCCAGCCTCCTGAGCAGCTGGGATTACAGGTGTACACCACCACGCCCAGCTAATGTTTGTATTTTTAGTAGAGATGGGGTTTCACCATGTTGGCCAGGATGGTCTCAATCTCTTGACCTCATGATTCGCCCACCTGGGCCTCCCGAAGTGCTGGGATTATAGGCGTGAGCCACTGCACCTGGCCTTGTGTTGGTTTTAAGAACATGCAGAAGGTAGAGCATGTCCCGCAGTCCTTGATCAGAGCCATACAGCTAGTGAAAGATGTCTTCATTTCTGCAGCCGAGAGGGACAGGTACACTGAGGATGCACTCAGGATCTGCACTGTGATACAAGAGGGCCCCGGGGAGGAGACCGTTCCCCTGAGGAAAGACGGATTTACGTGCTATTGTCATTAATAAGTTCAAAACTGGTTAGTTTTGTCCTTGGAACTGTCAGGTGAATTTGTTTTATTTTAAAAGAACCCTAAAGTTAAAAATAAACAAATAACTTGACTGTGCATATTCCTAAAGAAATAACGGGCTGGATAGTGACTTCATTTCATGAGGGCTGACCATGGGTGATGCTTCCCTCCCTGTAAGACATTCCCAACTTCCTTTGCCTTTCTAACCCTATGGCTTCTTCCTGGTAATGGACACAAAAGCAGTTCTGGAAAGCCTCATCCTGCTACATGCCTGTAGCGTAGCTGAACCAGAGGTGTCTACCCAGAGGAGCCCAGTCTGGATTAAGACAGATAATAAATGGAAAGAGATCATAAAATGGGAAATAATACCTGGAAAGGGAGTTTTTTTGTTTTGTTTTGAGTTGGAGTCTCGCTTGGTTGCCCAGGCTGGAGTGCAGTGACACGATCTCAGTTCGCTGCAACCTCAACCTCAAAGTTTCAAGCGATTCTCGTACCTCAGCATCCTGAGTAGCTGGGACTACAGTCACCGGTCACCGCACCTGGCTAATTTTTTGTATTTTCAGTAGAGATGAGGTTTCACTACATGAAACAGGATCAAATAACCCCTCAGGAATCACATCAGACTCTGGCAAAATCACTTTTAACCCCTATTATAAAACTAAAGACATTCTAGGCCTAATTTTTCTTCTTCTTCTAATAAGCCTTGTATTATTTTCACCCAACCTTCTAACTGATCCAGGCAATTACACCCTAGCCAACCCTCTCAATACCCTACCTCACATTAAACCGAGTGATATTTCCTATTTGCATATGCAATCCTACGATCTATTCCTAACAAACTAGGAAGCATCCTAGCCCTCATATTCTCTATCCTTATCCTAGCAACGATCCCTATACTTCATACATCTAAACAACAAAGCATAACATTCTGACCATTGAGCCAGGTTGATCTCAAACTCCTGGCCTCAGGTGATCCACCCACCTGGGCCTCCCAAAGTGCTGGGATTACAGGCGTGAGCCACTGCACCGAGCCACTGAAAGCTGTCATTTTTATCTTAGGAGCAGGAGAATAATATTCTTAGCTGTTTCTTTCATATATGATGCTGATCATAGCCAACACAAGGAGATACCCCAAGATTTATTTCCCCCGATAAGGAGGATTGGACTGAAGTCACATGGCAACAATTACCTGAGACATTATATACGAGATTTGGAGAGAAGACATCAGAGTTCTTTGATGACCTGCCTAAGTAACAGCAGGTTGGGATTATTGTTTTAGTCACATTTTATTCTCAGGTGTATCATGCTGATTCACTGTAGCACTAAGAGGATTCCTGCCTTTGAACCTCACTGGACATAGTGTAACTGTCAGCTAATAGCTCTGCATCATGTTGTTGGAAATCAGGACATCCCATTGTTAAAGCAAATACCTGGGCATGAGGGAGACACCATTGCTGTTGTCTGTCTAGTATATTGGAATCTAATTTGCCCTTTTAACTACAGCATATAGTAATGTGTTTGGAAAACAACGCAGGCAGGCATTCAAAAACTCACAATGATGTCTGAGAGGGGAATATTGACATGACATGGTTGTCACATATCAATGATGATCTCACCCTGGAACTTCCAATATGATGATTATGGGAAGCCTTTGGGATGCTTGAACTGAACAGCCCCTGGGAACTGAGCACGATAACCCTACAATCTCTTGAGGAACACAGTACTCTTTAAATGCATGGAGTTTACTTGAATTAGGCTGTATCACAAGTACTCAGGGCAGCAACACTTGTGATCACAGACCCAGCATTGGTCCAGAGTACCAAGAGGGACTTAGGAGGTTGGGAACTTGGTTAAGCATGTCAAGTAGAAATGACTTTTCTGGAGATTCATGCTTGTGGTCTAAATGGTCACTAGGGGGAGGCCTCTTCCAGGAAACTCACTGAACTTGGCATTTGGCCTAGAACTATGATGAAGCAATGTGTTGGATCATTCTTGCATGGCTGTAAAGGAATACCTGAGACTGGGTAATTTATAAAGAAAAGAGGTTTAATTGGCTCATGTTTCTGCAGGCTGCACAAGCATGGCACCAGCATCTGCTCAGCTTCTGGGGAGGCCTCGGGGAGCTTTTACTCATGATGGAAGGCAAAGCCAGAGCAGAGCAGGCAGGTCACATGAAAAGAGCAGGAGCAAGGCATGAATACAGGCAGGTGCCACACGCTTGGTTTTCTTTTTCTTTCTTTCTTTTTTTTTTTTTTTTTGAGACAAAGCTTTACTCTTGTTGCCCAGGCTGGAGTGCAATGGCGCAATCCTGGCTCACTGCAACCTCGACCTCCCAAGCTCAAGTGATTCCCCTGCCTCAGCTTTCCGAGTAGCTGGAATTACAAGCATGCACCGCAACACCCAGCCAATTTTTGTATTTTTAGTAGAGGTTTCGCCATGTTGGTCAGGCTGGTCTTGAACTCCTGACCTCAAGTGATCCACCGGCCTTGGCCTCCCAAAGTGCTGAGATTACAGGCATGAGCCACTGTGCCCAGCCACCACACACTTGTTAAACAACCAGATTCTAAAGAACACTCCCCATGACCCAAACACCTCCCACTATACCCCACCTCCAATTTCCATGGGATTCCACTTCAACATGAGATTTGGGCAAGACAAATATTCAAACCATATCACAATGTTTGAATAGACTACGCATTTTACCCAACTGACTCAGCATCTTGCTTGTCAATAACTCTGGACAAGAATCCATACACTCACCAAGGAAGGAACAATTGCCATCTCAACAGCAAAAGCACCTGATATATTTAAACAGCAGTGACCAGTTGTGCTGCAGGCTTAGGCAAGAGGAGGTATGCTTGTGGGAACACTATGGCCAACCTAACCTCTGGCATATGGCAAGATGACTGGTAAGCATGCTGTTTTACTGCTACTCCCTCAGAGAAACAGTGTCAAAAAGTTGAAAGGGCTTCGACTCCGTGATACAATTGGTATGACCTTGGATGATCCAAAGGCGATCCTTAACTGGTTCAAACTCTACCAATTGTAGACAGATGGACAGTGCTCCACAATGATAACTGGAACCTGAGTTACTATGAAACTTATTCCTTGGTAGATGAAGTATAATTATGCCCCCAAACCAGAGGGAACCTAGACTTTACTGAGCAATGACCTCTAGTAATTACGCCAGGAAATGTGTATGAGAAAATGGTATTTTTGCTGAGAAGGTTAGGAAATTGTCATAATTACAATTAACATCCTAAACATTGTCTAATCTTTCTGCTACAGGTAATAATGAATTTGTAGACTACATTATAAAAAATAAATGAAAACGGTTGCCAAAATAAAATGGTATTTTGAGAAGTCAGACTAAAAGTTCCAGGTGACCCAATACTCATGGAGAATTACTGGCCAAAGAAGGGACTAAATTCACCTTTAGAAAAGTAACATATGCAGCTCAACACCTCTGTTGAAGCCTATAAAAAATGCAGGTGAGACCGGGTGCAATGGCTCACGCCTGTAATCCCAGCACTTTGGGAGGCCAAGATGGGCCAGTCACCTGAGGTTGGGAGTTTGAGACTAGCCTGACCAACATGGAGAAACCCCATCTCTACTAAAAATACAAAATTAGCCGGGTGTGGTGGTGCATGCCTGTAATCCCAGCTACTTGGGAGGCTGAGGCAGGAGAATCGCTTGAACCTGGGGGGTGGAAGTTGTGGTGAGCTGAGATTGCATCATTGTACTCCAGCCTGGGAAACAAGAGCAAAACTCCATTTCAAAAAAAAAAAAAAAAAAAAGCAGGTGATAGTGGAGAAAAAGGGAGGAGGGAGAATAGTCCAAATAAAAAAGGTATTTCAGAAATTTTTATAGAAATATACTCATGGCTCATTGTGATTATTGGGAAAGAATTCCAACTGCTCAGGCCCTCATGGTTGCAGAGTTTTTAAATGTCTATTTTTGTGCAGAAAATGTTGTAGAAGTTACTACAGTAAGAATTACTTTCTAAGCTAGGTGATTCTGTCATTTGTGACAACATGGATGAATCTAGGGGACATTATATTAAGTAAAATAAGCCAGGCACAGAAAAACAAATACCACATGATCTCACTTACAAGTGAAATCTAAAACAGTCAAATTCATAGAAGTAAAGAGTAGAATGGTGATTAGCAGAGGATGGGGATAGGGCAATGGACAGGGAAAGGCGCAACATTGCTCAAAGGGTACATAGTTTCAGTTCGTCAGGAGGACTGGTTCCAGGCATTGGTTGCACAGTATGATGACTATAGTGAACAATAACGTATTATAGATTCCAAAATAGCTGAAAGAGTGGATTTTAGATGTTCTCATCACAAAGAAGTGATAAACATTTGAGGTGAGTAATATGTTAATTAGCTTGACTTGATCATTACATAATATATATGTGTGTAGAAACATCACATCATGCCCTCATAAATATGTGTGATTATTATTTGTCAATTAAAATTAAATAAGACCTTTTTAAAGAATTTTTTTGAGACAGTGTCTTGCTCTGTCACCCAGGCTGGAGTGCAGTGGTATAATCTGGCTCACTGCAACCTCCGCCTCCCAGGTTCAAGTGATTCACGTGCCTCAGCTTACCTAGTAGCTGGGACTACAGGTGTGCACCACCAAGCCCAGTTGATTTTTGTATTTTTAATAAGATGGAGTTTCACCATGTTGCCTAGGCTGGTCTTGAACTCCCGGCATCAAGTGATCCACCCATCTTGGCCTACCAAAGTGCTGGCATTACAGGCATGAGCCACAGAGCCCGGCCAAGAATTATTTTTAAATGATAAGTAGATGAAATATTGGATATCATAATTAGCTTGATTTAACCTTTCTACATTATAGTCATAGATCAAAACATCACATTGTACCCCATAAATATATACAATTATTTGTCAATTAATATATATAATTATCTTTCAAATGCCTAAGGAACAAGTGGCAAAGAAGTATTGACAAAAGTCAGAGGTAAAGTGGAAGGAAAGAATTAACATGTGGAGTATAATCTTTTTTTTAGCCTCAAGAAAACCTGAGGACTTGACTCTCAGCTTTGTTTCTTGCAACAGTAATTCAAAGAATGTACAATATACGAGACCTATGATAAATTAGGATCCTGCTATATAGTTCACCACCATGCTAGACCTTTTTGTTGATTCATTAACTAGTAACTGGTTAACCAGTAATTGCTAGTAATTGACAAGAGGCAGCTGCACAGAAAAATGAGAGCTAGAAATACATGTCAGAGATGGCTACAGGACTATCAAGATGTAAAAGCCAAACGAGCCCCAGATCTGGTGCAATGCCCAAGCTGAGATAGTCTGGCTATCTCTGTGACCATTCATATTCCAGTGTGAAATGACTGTAGATACAGGAAGATGAGCAGAGGATAAGCAAGGCCTCCACAATGCTGTTGCAGTGCATGGTGTGGTGCCTATCATTTGTACTATTGTAAAGTTACATAAATTGCAGTGCTGGGTGAAGCCTGTTGTGTCATCAGTTTGATTGTCAATCCCTAAATAAGACCCACCTTCCCACTGACTTTGTGTACGCACCTTGCACAGACATCATCTTATTCTTACCTTATTTTTTTTTTTTTACTTATTTTTCATAGACACGGGGTCTTGCTATGTTGCCCAAGCTGGTCTCAAACTCCTGGGCTCAACTGGTCTCCCAAAGTGCTGAGATTACAGATGTGAGCCACAGCACCCAGCCTTAACTATTTTTAATTTATTTTATCTTGTTTGTTGTATGTATCTTTCTAAACAACTCTATTCTTTTTAGAACAGGATGAGATAGGAAAAGAAAAGAAAAGAAAGGGAAGGAAGGAATGAAGGGAGGGAGGGAAGGGAGGGAAAGGAGGGAAGAAGGGAGGGAGGGAGGGAAGGGAGGGAGGCAGGGAGCAAATAAGGAAAGGGAAGAGGAGTGGAGGAAAGAAACACAGCCAGCCAAACACTTGGCTTGTTCTTTTTCATGAGAATCTGGAGCATCTCAGAATGCAACTTCCAGGAATCCCAAAGCATAGATTAACAGAAAGTCCAGTCTCTCTCCTGAACAAGCCCTCATCTCCTTTGATACGTACAGAGATACTTGAGTATGCTTCCTAGTATCCATAGGGCCAGGATTGCATTCTTCCTCTTGACCAAAAGCCAGAGGTGCTCTGTAGAAGACAGATGACTCCATGCCCACTAATAGAGGCTGTAAGAATTAAAGAAAGGCCAGGCACGGCGGCTCACACTTGTAATCCCAGAATTTTGGGAGGTTGAGGTGGGCAGATCACGAGGTAAAGAGATTGAGATCATCCTGGCTAACATAGTGAAACCCTGTCTCTACTAAAAATACAAAAATTAGCTGGGCATGGTGTCACATGCCAGTACTTGGGAATCAGTCACAGCTACTTGGGAGGCTGAGGCAGGAGAATCACTTGAACCCAGGAGGCGGAGGTTGCAGTGAACAGAGATTGTGCCACTGCTCTCTAGCCTGGGTGACAGAGCAAGACTCCATCTAAAAAAAAAAAAAAAATTAAAGAAAGAGGAAAGAAACACAAAAAGCGGCTCAACAGTCAAAGACAGGTTTATTCTGGAGCGTAAACATGAGAGAGGCTTCTGGCCAAGTTAGATCAGAGGCATTCTCTCTTACAGACTGAGAGTTTTTAAGGGTTCAAGGCAGGGGAGCTTATCATAGACTTGGAATGTTTCTGTCTTTTGGCTTGCTTATCTGGGAGGGAAGGTTTTTGTGTCTGTTCTCATATATCTTCCTGCAACTGCAGGCAGACCCCCTGACTCCCTAAGTCTTCTTTTAGCTTCCCTATCTTAGTGCACCTAAAGTGAAAGGAATGTGCTTATTAGGGCCACTGTTTCACTGGTTCCCATTGTATGAGTGTGAAGTTTGACAGTTACCCAAGAGACTTTCCCCCTCCCTTCGTGCTCAAGCTATCTTATCTGTGTTTTACTGTCTGCTCTTTCTGGCTGCTTGCTGTTAGAAGAGAAGTGATTTCCTTGAAATGCATGAGTTAGAAAGAGCTGGAACTTAAAGTGGAGGTGTTTGTCCAAGATGACAGTGCTCCTGCTGTCAGAGAAGAGTAACTAGAAGAAGCTAGGGGGACATTATTGCAACTAAAACTGGAGCAATTCTTAGAGCTTCATAGATAGATAAATCATGTAAAACTATTCTGACTACATGCTGAAAATTCAGCATTTAAAGAGCCCCTGACGTTGTCAACATTCCTGGAATCCAAAGAACCTGAGAGTATTTTGTAAACCAGCATAACTCTAATTTACCTTCATCATTTGTCCCTGGACTAGCACAAATACACACACACACACACACCCCAAGCCACACTATTCCATTACTTGAAAACTACTGTCTCCAACATTAAGCTATCCCATACCAAAAGACAAAATGTCATTTCACTTTTATAGACATCCCCCATATTCCAAAATACTCACTACTGTTCCTCAACCCAAGTCATAGACAAATGGGGAAGCTGAGTCACACCTATGAGATGTGACGATGAAAGCTCTGGGAATATTCTCAGTACTTGGGAAGAGGCAACAATGTGTTCCATCCACTTGGGCTGTGCTTTGCTTGCCACACTTGGAAAAGGTTGGCCAGGCATTATGGCTCACACCTGTAATCCCAGCAATTCAGGAGACCGAGGCAGGTGGATTGTTTGACCCCAAAAGTTTGAGACCAGCCTAAGCAATACGGCAAAACCCCGTCTCTGTGGTGGCACGTGTCTGTAGTTCCAGCTACTCAGAAGGCTGACATGAGAGGATCACTTGAGCCCAGGAGGCAGAGGTTGCAGTGAGCCGAGATCACTTCACTGTGTGGAAGGAGACCCAGGCATCTAGGATCACCTGCCCCATGACTTCCACTGCATTCCAATAGAAGAAAAGGCTGGCCGACTGGTTCCTCCTAAATTGCTTTCCTATAGATGGCAGGCATGGTATGGGGGAATCTCTCCAGAAGGTGTTGTTTTTACTTAAACAAGATCAAACCCCCACCCCGCTTCCCAATCGACCAAGACCCTTTCACGTGTAATTTCTAAGACTGTAAACCCAAGACCCTTTCACATATAACTTCTGAGGCTGTAAACCTAAGATCCTTTCACGTGTAATATCTAGAGTTGTAAGCCTATATAAAGGCAGAGCTTCTCTTTGTTAAAGGAGCTTGGCTGTTGCCTGGCTCCCGGCTGTAATAAAACACATCTTTCTTCCTAGTTCAGTGTCTGAGAGGTGCAGCCGTTCCTGCTTCAACTGCACTCCAGCCTGGATGACAGAGCCAGACTCTGTCTCAGAGAAAAGAAACAAAGGAAAGGAAAGGAAAAAAGGAAGGAAGGAGGGAGGGAGGGAGGAGGAAGAGGAAGGAAGGAAGGAAGAGGGAAAGAAAAAAGAAAAAGAAAGAAAGAAAGGAAGGAAAGAGAAAGAGGGGAGAGGGGAGAGATGGGGAGGGAGTGGGGAGGGAGGGAAAGAAAGACAAAAATACTTGAAGAAGTCAAAAAGCAGAGTTCCCTGCGGGAAGAGCTGGGAGAGAGACTTCCCTGTTCCCTTGGAGCACAAAGGGCCCTAAAGAGTCCTGGCAAAGGAAGGTTAAAGCATCACAGCTGGGACAGGTCTCCAGACCACATAGGTCCTCACTCAGTGGTTCTGGGTAACTCTGTCTGCTGGAATGGGAAGTCAGGATAGTGCTGGCGACCAGAGGTGGGGAATGAGAAAGGGATCTGAAGCGGTGTCAGGAAAACCTATGACCATGCCAGGAGGGATGAGATAACATGGGGTCACTCTGCTTCCCTCTTCTTGTATCTTTGTTCTCCTCTAGGGAGTTAATGAGTGGGAAATGTCAGGTGGCTGAAGCTTTCGGCTTAAGTGTGGTTTCTAAATAAATTTGCAGACACAGTGAGGGAAAGGCTTCTGCTTCTGACAGTGGAGATAAAACATCTGGACATAGGAAGCGCCATGACTAAGTAACTCTGTCTATCACATATGTCTTCCTCACTGCCCTCCATGGAAGACTGGTGGGTTCCAAAATTTCCATGAATCAAACATTGGCAAAAAAAAACCATTCTGAGTCTTTTGGTAAGACCCGAGTGAATCAGGAGAGGCTTATCCATGTGTTATTGTCCAAATGAACCCAATGAAATCAAGGACTACCCATGTGTACAGAAAGCAATGAGTGGTCACTGTGACTAAACCTCTGATTTTTACATGTTTGTTTAACCTAAGTGCAGACCAGGCAGGCTTCCAAGGGTTAGCTATGACTCGGTCACAAATATTTACTAAAATATTTTCTCTGCCTCATAGTATAAATACTAACATTTGTGGGTGGGGATGCTGACCACCACTGGGCATTGTGTTTTAACATGCTTTTGTGCAGCAAATCTTCTCAACAACTTTGAGATAGATACTCCCATTATCCCCACTTCACAGATGGAGAAACTGTGTCACACAGAGGTTAGGTGTCTTCCCGTAGACCACCTGCCTGTAGTATAACTACACCCTTTCAGTGTTCCTGAATCTTCAATAAAATATTATTAACAGATATAGCCTTTTCTTTACTGTACTGTGGTCACCTAGGAGTTTCTGTGCTTGTACCTGAGATGAAATGGAGCAAGATATAGCAGTGCTTCCTTCCTTCCGGCCAGCCTAGGAGGTGCCAGCTAAAGTCCTTGGCCAGGTCAGATATGTCAGAGCAGCAAATTCACAAGGGGATTTTGTTTCAAGAAATCATTCTGCATCCATTGACTATTCATATTTAATTTAATTTTAAAAATTAAATATAAATCTACCTTGCACCATTCAGAAAACAATATTCCAAGTGATAGTATATCTAAACATGACAGATAAAATGACAAGGCTTCTGGAACAAAATAGATGACTATCCTCATGATCTAGAGGTAAGTAGAGATTTCTTAACTGGAACAGAAACAACTCATCATAAAATAATAGACTAATGAATTTGACTACATTAAAATTAAAGATGTGTGTTAAAAGTACATGATTATAAAGAGTGAAAAGGCAAGCCACAGAGTGAGAGAACATATTTACAGCACATGTGACCAAGAAAAGAGTCATCTTCAGAATATATAAAGAATTTCTGCAAATCAACAGAAAAAATGGGTTGGAAATTTGAACAGGAATTTCATATAAAAGAGAATATTCGAATGACCAATAAATATTAAGAGGAGTTAAAGACACTGCTAAACACCTACCAGAATTTCTAAAATGAAAGACAAAAAATAAAAAGTCTACTCAAGATTAAGGAGCAATAAAAACTCTTCTACACTAGTAGCAGAAGTGTAAATCTGTATCACTTTTTAAAATGGCATTATCTACTAATGTGAACATATGAATACTTTATGATCCAGCAGTTTCACTCCTAGAAGTACACCCAATAGGTATGCATGCGAATGTTCACTAGAAGACATATATCAGAATATTTGTGGCAGCAGTAGTCATGATACCCAAAGGTGGAAACTACCAAAGTGCTCATCAACAATAGAATAGAAAAATAAATCATGGTAAATTTATAGGATTAGATACTATGCAACAATGAGAATGACCAAACTACAGCTACACCCAAATCTATTGATAAATTTTACAAACATAATGTTGTGCAAGAAAAAAAAAAACTCCAGACATAAAAAAGTATTTTGATTCCATGTACATAATGCACTAAACAGGCAAGACTAATGTGTGATGTTAGAAATGAGCATAATGTTGGGAGGACAAGATGGGCGGATCACAAGGTCAGGAGATCCAGACCATCCTGACTAACATGGTGAAACCCTGTCTCTACTGAAAATACAAAAAATAGCCAGGTGTAGTGGTGGGCACCTGTAGTCTCAGCTACTCAGGAGGCTGAGGCATGATAATTGTTTGAATGTGGGAGGCAGAGGTTGAAGTGAACCGAGATTGTACCACTGTCCTCCAGCCTGGGCGACAGAGTGAGACTCCATCTCCAAAAAAAAAAGAAGAAGAAGAAGAAGAGGAAGTGAGCATAGTGGTTATGTCTGGGATAGGTAGTGCCTGAAACAGAGCATCACAGGGATCCCTAGGTGCTGGTAATGTTCTATTTTTTTAATGTGAGTGCTGGTTACATGGTGTATTCATTGTCCTGGGAAAATTTATCAAAATGTATACTAATAGTTTTGCACTTCTTTCTATGAATATTTTATTTTTAATTTTTAAAAAAGTTAAAACATGCACAATAAAATGCCACTACAAACGTATCTGAATGGTTTAATTTTAAAACACTGACACTACCAAGTTTTGATGAAGATATAGAACAATGCAAACTCTTACATAGTACCAGAAGGAGCGTAAGTTGATTCAACTACTTTGGGAAACTCTTGGGAATTATTTACTAGATTTTAAAATAGATATATCCTCTCACCCAACAAATCCACTCTTAGGTACACACCCAAAAGGAATATGTATACTTTCACCAAAAAATATTTCCAAGAATATTCATATCAGCATTATTCATAGTAGCCAAAAAACTGGAAATAACCCAAATGTTCATTAACAAACAGAACAGGTAAATAAATTGTGGTGCTAATACAATTCTTTATACTGTACAGCAACATTAACAATTCTACATTGTATTAGTCCATTTTCACACCACTGATAAAGACACCCAAGACTGGAAGAAAAAAAGGTTTAATTGGACTTACAGTTCCACATGGCTGGGGAGGTCTCAGAATCATGGCAGGAGGTGAAAGGCACTTCTTATGTGGTGGCAGCAGGAGAAAATGAGGAAAAATTAAAAATAGAACCCTGATAAAGCCATCAGATCTCATGAGACTTATTCACTATCATAAGAATAGCACACAAAAGACTGGCCCCTATGATTCGACTACCTCCCCCTGGGTCCCTGCCACAACACATGGGAATTCTGGGAGATACAATTCAGGTTGAGATTTGTATCACAGCCAAACCACATTATTCCTCCCCTAGCCCCATCATATCATTCTATCCTGGCCCCTCCAAATCTCATGTCTTCACATTTTGAAACCAGTCATATCTTCCCAACAGTCCCCCAAAGTCTTAACTCATTTCAGCATTAACCCAAAAGTCCACAATACAAAGTCTCATCTGAGACAAGGCAAGTCCCTTCCACCAATGAGCCTGTAAAATCAAAAGCAACTAGTTACTACCTAGATACAATGGGGGTACAGGTATTGGGTAAATACAGCCATTCCAAGTGGCAGAAATTGACCAAAACAAAGGAGTTATGGGGCCCATGCAAGTCCAAAATCTAGTGGGACAGTCAAATTTGAAAGCTCCAAAATGGTCTCCTTTGACTCCAGGTCACGCTGATGCAAGAGGTGGGTTCCCATGGTCTTGGGCAGCTCTGCCTCTGTGGCTTTGCAGGATACAGCCTCCCTCCCAGCTGCAGGATTTTCCAGGTCCACGTTGCAAGCTGTTGGTGGATCTCCCATTCTGGAGCCTGGAGGACAGTGGCCCTCTTCTCACAGCTCCACTGGGCAGTGCCCCAGTAGGAACTCTGTGTGCGGGCTCCAACCCCACATTTCCCTTCCACACTGCCCTAGCAGAGGTTCTCCATGAGGGCCCTACCCCCACAGCAAGCTTTTGCCTGGGCATCCAGGCATTTCCATATATCTTCTGAAATCTAGGCAAAGGTCCCCAAACCTCAATTCTTGATTTCTGTTCACTTGCAGTCTCAACACCATGTGGAAGCTGCCAAAGCTTGGGGATTGCACCCTCTGAAGCCATGGCCCAAGCTCTACATTGGGTTCTTTCAGCCATGGCTGGGACACAGGGCACCAAGTCCCTAAGCTGCACACAGCACGGGGCCCCTGGGCCCAGCCCACAAAACCATTTTTGCTTCCTAAACCTCCAGGCTTGTGATGGGAGGTTTGCTTCGAAGACCTCTGACATGCCCTTGAGACATTTTTCCCATTGACTTGGGGATTAACATTTAGCTCTTTGTTACTTATGCAAATATCTGCATCAGGCTTGGATTTCTCCCCAGAAAAATGGGATTTTCTTTTCTATCACATTGTCAGGCTGCAAAGTTTCCAAACGTTTATGTTGTTTCTCTTTTAAAACTGAATGCCTTTAACAGCACCCAAGTCACTTCTCAAATGCTTTGCTGCTTAGAATTTCTTCTGCCAGATACCCTAAATCACCTCTCTCAAGTTCAAAGTTCCACAGATCTCTAGGGCAGGGGCAAAATGCTACCAGTCTCTGCTAAAACATAACAAGAGTCACCTTTGTTCCGGTTCTTAATAAGATCCCATCTCCACCTGCGTCCATCTCAGCCCATATTGCTATCAGCATTTTGAGCAAAACCATTCAACAAGTCTCTGGGGAGTTCCAAATTTCCCCCCATTTTCCTGTCTTCTTTTGAGCCCTCAAAACTGTTCCAACTTCTGCCTGTTACCCAGTTCCAGAGTTGCTTCCATGTTTTCGGGTATCTTTTCAGCAATGCCTCACTCTACTGGTACCAATTTACTGTATTAGTTCATTTGCATGCTGCTGATAAAGACATACCCAAGACTGGAAGAAAAACTGTTTAATTGAACTTACAGTTCCACATAGTTGGGGAAGCCTCAGAATCATAGAGGGAGGTAAAACACTTCTTACATGGCAGCAGCAAGAGAAAATGAGGAAGCAGCAAAAGTGGAAACTCCTGATAAGCCCATCAGATCTCATGAGACTTATTCACTATCACAAGAATAGCATGGGAAAAACCGGTCCCCATGATTCAATTACTTCCCCTGGGTCTCTCCAATAGCATGTGGGAATTCTGGGAGATACAATTTAAGCTGATATTTGGGTGAGGACACAGCTTAACCATATCGTGTATACTCTACAGAAACATAAACAAATTACAGCCACGTGTACCAACATGAATGACTCTCATGAGTACAATGTTGGTGAAAGAAATCAGACACAAAAGAATACACACTATGTGATTTATGTATATAATTTTAATAGAAAAGCTAAACTGTAGTATTGGAAGTCAGGATATCGGTTACTTTTGAAGGGGAAAAGGGTAGCAGTTGAAACAGCATGAGAGTGTCACTCATAAACGGGAAGACATGAGGTTGTATAGAAAAGAGCATGGATAAAACAAAGTGAGAGCTGGAGCCATATCTTTCATGGTCATGTAATCTCATCTGCTTTCCAAGAGAAAAATAATAACAAACCTCAGATACATCACTCTCAGGTTTTATGCCCTGTCTTCAGCCTTCATCAGGCCAGCATGCCTCAGGGGGCTGTCTCTCAGATCTCTGGTTCCACCCCATCTCTGCCCCATCTTTCCCATGAGTCCTTGGTGAAGGTTCTTGGGAAAGAGAAGGTTGATGGCTATAGAAGTTCTCTGTGGCGGAGGCTCCAATTGTAGACTATCATGCCAGCCCACACTTAGCCTTTAAATATTTGTTAAAAATTCAACTGTTTTGGGCCAGGCGTGGTGGCTCACACCTATAGTCCTAGCACTTTGGGAGGCTGAGGCAGGCGTGTCACCTGAGGTCAGGAGTTCAAGACCAGCCTGGCCAACATGGTGAAACCCTGTCTCTACTAAAATTACAAAACTTAGCCAGTCATGATGCCACATGCCTGTAATCCCAGCTACTCAGGAGGCTGAGGCAGGAGAATTCCTCGAACCCGGGAGGCAGAGGTTGCAGTGAGCAGAGATCGTGCCACTGCACTCCAGCCTGGGAGACAAAGCAAGACTCCATCTCAAAAAAAAAAAAAAAATTCAACTGTTTCTTCTTCCTCTCATCTTTCTCCTTGTGCTGCTCTTTCAACATGGGTCAATGAAGCCTTGTGACTCTTCTAACCTGACACGGTTTGACTCTGTGTCCCCACCCAAATCTCCTGGCAAATTGTAATCTCCATGAGTCAAGAGAGGGATCTGGTGGGAGGAGATTGGATTATGGAGGTGGATTTCCCCTTGCTGTTCTCAAGATAGTGAGTGAGTTACAAGATATGATGGCTTAGAAGTACATGGCATTTCCCTTTCTTTCTCTCCCTCTCTCTCTCGCCACTGTGTGAAGAAGATTCTTGCTTCTCCTTCACCTGCCACTATGATTGTATGTCTCCTGAGGCCTCCCAGCCATGCTTCCTTTTAAGCCTGTGAAACTGTGAGTCAATTAAACCTCTTTTCTTCGTACATTACCCAGTCTCAAGTAGTTCTTTATAGCTGTGTGAGAACAGACATAAATACATTGCCTTAAAGGAGTTCATCATTTTCTGTATTTTTGTTCATTTACATAGTTTTGCATTTATACTCTAAAAGTAAAAAGTTCTCACTGTTAGGGTGGGAGCAATATTCTCTTATGACTTTCTACATCCTAAATGGAAGTAAAAGTCTAAAGTTGTCTTCATAAAAGTGTGTGTGTGTGTGTGTGTGTGTGTGTATACTTTATATACTTATATATATATGATATATAAAAGTTAATAACATATATATGTTATATACACACACTATATTATATATAATTATATAATTATAAATATATTTAAATTATATATATAATATATAATATAGTGTGTGTATATATTACAACATACACATTATTAACTTTTATCTATATCATATATATATAAATATATATCTTATTAACTTTATTCCCGTATATTAATCCTGACTCTCCAAAGAAATAGAATCAATAGGATAGATCTAAGAGTAGATTCATTATGGAATTGGCTCATGTGATTATGAGCCCCCAGGTTCCTTGATCTGCTGTCTGCAAGCTGGAGAACCAGGGATGTCTGGTGTAACTCAGTCTGTGTCCAAAGGCCTGAAAATCAGGGAGGCCACTAGTGTAAGTTCTGGAGTTCAAAGCCCTGAGAACCTGGAGCTCTGAGGTCTAAGGGCAAGAGAAGATGGATATCCCAGCTCTAGAAGAGAGAATGAATTAGCTCTTTCTCTGCCTTTTTGTTCTATGCAGACTCTCAACTGACTGGATGATGCCCAACTACATTGGTGAAGGTGGACCTTCTTCGCACTCAGTTTATTGATTCAAATGCTAATCTCTTTCAGAAACATCCTTATGGACACACTCAGAAATACTGTTTTAACAAATAGCTGGGTATCCCTTAAACCAGTCAAGTTGATACATAAAATTAACCATCACAATTCCTAAGTAGCTTATCTTCTTGTGGTTCAGAATGGGATCATTGTTTTGGCTTAAGTCCATATCCACCATACAACGTGAGGCACTGTTTCAAGCCCCAATATAGTAAGTAGCTTGCAACAGATCAAAACCAAGTTGACCTTGCTTTATAAATCTAGAAGTGAGCCACTTAGGTATTAGCTGAGATCTTGGCCTGTAGAAATTTATGTACAAAGTTCATGCCTCAGGCAATATTCTCATGTTCAACGTTTCTATTAGAAGCACCTAAAAGAATTTATAGCTTGTATGTCACTAAGCTTTTTTTTTTTTTTTTAATGAGAAAATTAGAATAAGCTAAATTTTGTAAGTTTCTTTGTGACCACCTCCTCGGTCTTGATTTTTGTAGTAACTCATCAACTTACAAAGGTAGCTCTGGATTTGGCTTTTGTAGCAACTCATCAACCTCACACAGGTAGTTTGGTAACTTAGCAATCTCTTTTAGCAATACCTTTAAACCAGATTATGGGGCAGCAGTTGTCTGTGTCTGAAGGAGATGAAGAAAATCTGAGAAAGACCACCTGCCCTCTCCTTCTATACACAGCACACAGGAGCACAGAGCGTGGTGAGGTCTTGGGCAGGACAGGCAAACTGAGAAGGAAACGTTCAGGCACAGCAGGACTTCAATGAGTTCTATGCAGCAGCCACCACAGCTGGGAAAGGAAGTAGGAAAGCAAAGCGAGACCTCCACCTGAAGCACAAGCAGAGAGGGAGGCATAGAACTGAGAAACATGCCACTGTCACTCCAGGCCTCCACTGCATACAAGGCAGCAGCTGCCTATGGCTGGAGAAGAGGCTGAAGAGCTGAGAGAGAACTGTCCTATTTGCCAGGCAAATATGCACTGGGCTGGTTGAAGGATAAGAGAAGATAATAAGAAATAAAAGAAACCCCACATTTACTCATACACAAGCCCTTCTTAAAGGAAAGTTGCAATCTTCCCCTCATTTGCAGTCAATAGTGAACTGTATCTCACTAAAGCCACAAAAAAATGCAGACTTTGCCCATCTCTAAATTAGTTTGACTCAGTTTCCCACACTAATGGCCACAATCAAAATGAGGCATGTATTTTTGTGGGGAGGGCCTAGATATTATTTATATACTCTCACAATTTTATATATATGATAAAGGCAGATGTGACTCATCAAGAGAGAAAATAGTCAATGTAACAAGACTCAAAGAAGACTTTTATGTTAGAATTATTAGAGAGGGACTTTATTATGATGATGATAAAAAAAGTTAAAGGGTGTATTGAAAAAGATAGGCAACATGCTTGAACAGATGAAGAGTTTCAGAAGTGAAATTGTAACTTTTATAGTATATACATAATATATATTTTATATATATAGTATATATTTATGTTTTATATATAGTATATATATTCATATATGTATGTACCATACCATATATAACATATTTTATTACTGTACTATACTATATTATATATTTCTTATACTTTATTTTTATACTATGTACTATATATGATACTCTATAATAAATATATGAGCCAAATGGCAATGTTAGAAATAAAAAATACAATATCAGATATAAAGAATTTTTGCTATATGTATGTATATTAAAACATCATGTCATACACCTTAAATATATATCAAAAAAGAGAACAACTAATTTTGAGACAGCAAAAAAAATTCTTAATGGGCTCCTTATCAGATTGAACACAGCAGAAGAAAGAACCAATGAATTTGTAGACATGTCAATAGAAATTACACAAACTAAAACACAAGATGGGGGGGATAATGCATTTGGTAAATGTGGGACAATAGAAAATGGTATAGCATCTAAAATCGAAATTCCAGAATGAGAAAGGAGAGAAAATGTGGCAGAAGAAATATTTGAAAAGATGATGGTTAAGACTTTTCCCAGAGATCCAAAGAGTTCATTGAAACCCAAGGAGGATAAACACAAAGAAAACCATATATAATACTCATTACCTGGGTGTAATGCCCATGTAATGAACCTGCACATGTACTCCCTGTATCTAAAATAAGAGTTGAAGTTAAAAAATAATAACTGACCAGGTACAGTGGCTCACATCTGTAATCTCAGCACTTTGGGAGGCCAAGGCAGGAGGATCCCTTGAGCCCAGGAGTTCAAGACCAGCCTAGGAAACACAGGATACCTTGTCTTTACAAAAAAATAAAAATAAACAATAATAATAAAATAAAACAACAAAAATGAAAAGCATATGTAGGCATACCAGTAAAACCAAAGGCAAGAATATATTCTTGAAAACAGCCACAGGAAACATGACATATCCTATGCAAGGGAAAGACAATGGAGCATCAACTTTAAAGTGCTTAAAAAATAAGCCAAGAAAACCCTATCAACCTAGAATTTTACATCTAGCAAAAATATTATTTAAATCTGAAAGGAAATGAAGAGATGCTTAGACAAAAACTAAGATAATTTGTTTCCACCAGACCCACACTATAGGAAATGCTAAAAGAAGTGTATTAGGCTAAAGGGAAATAACATCAGATAGAAATATGAATATATAGGAAGAAAAGAAAGGCACTAGAAAAAATAAAATGTAGGTAATATAAAGAATCTTTTTAAAAAAAATTACTTATTTGTAATTACATAGAAATGAATTGTAAATATATTTATAATCATATATAATGTCTTTAAATCTCTTTAGACAACTGTTGACTATTGAAAGTAAAAATGACAACAATGGATCATGTGGTTTATGACATTTGTAGAAATAAAACATGATACTAAGAGTACAAAAGCTGGGAAGAGGAATCAGAAGCGTACTGTTATGAGGTGCTTACATTATTTGTAATGTGGTAGAACACCTTTTGAAGGTAGACTGTGACAGGTGAAATTGAAGATTATAATCTCTAGATTAATCATAAACACAAAGGCATAACTAAAAAGAGATAGAGGAGTAATACTTTAAAATATAATAATCGATCCACCCAAAGGGAGGAAAGAAAGGAAAAACAGATGAATAAAAAGCATACACAACAAATATAAAACAAACACCAAAACTGGGTACGGTGGTTCGCACCTATAATCCTAGCACTTTGGGAGGCCAAGGCAGGTAGACCACTTGAGGCCAGGAGTTTGAGATTAGCCTGGCTGACATTGTGAAAACCTGTCTCTACTAAAATACAAAAATTAGCTGGGTGTGGTGGTGTGTGTGCCTGTAACGCCAGCTACTTGGGAGGCTGAGGCAGGAGAGTTGCTTGAACCCTGGTGACAGAGGTTGCAGTGAGCTGAGATCTCGCCACTGCACAACAGCATGGGTGACAGAGTGAGATTCCATCGAGAGGGACAGAGAGAGAGAGATGACAAAATAAAAAAGCAGGTTTAAACTCAAAACTGTCACCAATTATGTTAAATGTAGATATTCTAACTACCTCCTTCCCAGAGGTTTAATAAACAGAGATTATCGCCATGGTTTTGAAAAGTTCCAACTAAATGCTTTCTACAAGAAACAGAAATTAACCTAAAGGTAGAGAAGGGTACTGGGAACACAGCCAGTGTAATTATGCAGGTTTTTGTTGTTGTTCACCTTACCCGTGAAAATTTCATTATAGACAAACACTGATCCACAGACTAACACTTGAGATGCATTGGTGTAGAATACATTGGAATCTAGGAGTTAATTCAAAAGCTATGTAGTCTACGGTTAAGATTTCATTTGGGTCCTGGAACACGTTTGGTGGTTGCTGTCTCAGCTCACCTGGAAGCAGATTTCTGATAGACTTATTTCTAGACACAAGTCCTCATTAGGCTCCTCAGCTTTATAAAGATAATAATAATAATAATATTTATTGAGCACTTACTATACACTGGTAACTGTGTTAAATACTTTACTTGTATAACCATATTTAATCCCAACAACAACCCTACAAGACAGATACTAAAGTTACTCACATTTTATAGAAGAGAACTCTGAGACTTCGTGAAATTTTTACTTGTTTATCACTGCAGTTAGTTGAGTCATGGAGTTAGGATCTGAAACGTCTGTCTGACTCAAAGCCCTGCACTAAATACTAGTGTGTTGCTTGATTGTCAACTCTAAATAGGATTCACCTCTACTTGATTGATAATAGACACCAGCTGCAGCTTAGGTTATCAAAGAGGGACTGTTAGTTGGTGGTCACTGATACTCAGTGTTTACCAGAAGTTTAAAGAAAATATATTTAGGGACTATTGCTCGAAGGACATGCAGGTCATCCACACTTACCTGCAAGTCTAAAATCCATCATGTTATCAATCCAAACCACTGGAAATCTGAGCACCTTGACAGCTTTTTTTTTGCCTATGAGCTATTGCTTACTGTGAGTTTTTATACCCCAGCGTGATTGCCAAAGCCTATATTAAGACTGATTTTTAAAAACCCCATGCAATATGTCTGTTCTTAGAACCACAGATGGTATAATTTCACCTAAGCAAGTGGTGTATTTTTATTTTTGGTCCCTGCGAATTGTGTGACTGACCAGAAAGCTTGAGCCAAATCTGAGGCCCACCCATAACAAGAGTCATCATAATCTGCACTGCATTTTTGGAGTCATTCCTGGCTCAATTTTATGTCTCCACCCTTGTTTATTCCTTCTTTTCTTCTTTTCTAACCTCATTTTCAGTTTATCTTATCTTGTATTTTATATGTATTTCCAAGCTTCCTTAAATTCTTCAGGAATAAGACTTGGTATAAATATAAATAGATTTAAGGAAATCCACCAAAATGTAGAAACAGTGGTTACCTCTGGGTAGCAGAAGTATAGCCTTTTTTAAAATTTGCATCTTCATAAAGGATCTCACATGCTGACCATAAACATTCTTTGTTTTATAAGTATGAAAATATATTTTTAATTACAGATAAACTGTAAAATTCTAATTTTTTGTTATGAATATTGGTAAAAATGTAGTATATTAATGGAGACTGAAGGTAAAGATCGCAATAGTCGACTATATAGTTGATTTTATGTGTCAAATTGGCTGGGCCATAGTAACAAGGTGTTTGGTCAAACATTATTCTGTGTATTTTTGTGAAAGTGTTTTTTGGCAATTCTTGACCTATCGGTTCAATGAAATCTCAATCAAACTTCTACTGGGCTCCTTCATAAGTTGAAAATGTTTTAACAAAATGTATGGAAATGGCAAAGAACCTGGAAGAACCTAAATAAATCTGGGGAAGAAAAGAAGACTCACACCGTGCAATTCAAGACTTACTAAGCTATAATAATCAAGACAGTGTACCTTTGGTTTTATAGCTCAAACAAAAGTTCAGAAATAGATCTACAGCTATATGGTCAATTGATTTTTGACAAAAATTGCAATGCAACAGAGAAAGGATAGTTTTTCAACAACTGATGCTGGAACAATTGGATATCCATGTAACAAAAAATTCAATCCTTAACTCACACCATATATATAAATTAATTCAAAATGGATAGTAGACTTAAATGTAAGAGCTAAAACTATAAAACTCTAGAAGAAAACATAAAAGAAAAGGTTTGTAACCTTGGATTAGGCAAATAATTTTCACATAAGAAACAAAAAGCAAAAACCATAATAGAAAAAAAAACTGCTAAATTCAGCATCATCAAAATTTTAAACTTCTGCTATTTGAAAGATACTGTTAAGAGAATGTAAAGACAAGTCACAGGCTGGGAGAAAATGTTTCCAAAACTCATACCTAGTAACAACTTTACCTAGAAAAAAGAACTCACAATCAATTGTCTCACAAGACAAACAGCTCAAATAGCGGGCAAAGGATCTGAACAGACACTTAGCCAAAGAAGATATGCAGATGGAAAATAAGCACATGAAAAGATGCTTACCACCACTGGTCATTAGGGAAATGTAAATCAAAACCATAATGAAATACCAGTACACATCACCAAAATGGCTAATACCAAGCCCTGGTGAGAGAAGCACCTGGAAATCATATCCATTGCAAAATGGAGTGGCCCTTTTTGAAAACAGTTTAGCAGTTTCTAAACAAGTTTAACACATGCTGGCCGGGCACAGTGGCTCACGCCAGTAATCCTAGGATTTTGGGAGGCCGAGGCAGGCGGATCACGAGGTCAAGAGTTCGAGACCAGCCTGGCCAATATGGCGAAACCCCGTCTCTACTATCCCAGCCACTCAGGAGGCTGAGGCAGGAGAATCACTTGAACCCAGGAGGCAGAGGTTGCAGTGAGCTGAGATTGTGCCATTGCACTCCAGACTGGGTGACAGAGTGAGACGCTGTCTCAAAAAAAAAAAAATGTTTAACACATACCTACCATACAACCCAGCAATCCCATCCCTAGGTATTTACCCAAGAGAAAAGAAACCATATGTTTACACAAAGAACTGTATGCCAGTGTTTATAGTAGCTTTATTCACAGTAGCCAAAAAGTGGAGACAGTCTACCAACGACGAATGAATAACCAAATTGTGGTACATCCATGTGCAGCAATAAAATTGAATGAACTACTGGTATGTGCAACAACTTGGAAGAATCTCAAAAGAAGTATGTTAAATAGAAGCTAGACCAAAAGAGGCCGCATCTTATATTATTCTAACTGTATGACATTCAGGAAAAGGAAGCAGGAAATCAGATCAGTGTTTGCCTGGGGCTAGGAGTGGGAGGATAATGACTAGCAACGGGCAGGGGAGAACTTTTGTGGCAATAAGAATATTCTGTATCTTCATCGTAGTTGTTACATAACAGCATACTGTTGTCAAAATTCATCAAAGGGAATACTTCCTATGAATAAATGTTATTGTTTATAAATTATCTTTTAGAAAGCCTAATTTTAGAAAAAACACTTTGTAGAAATAAAAGTAATCATATTTTAGAAATTGGGCTATGGAAAGATTTTCTAAATAAGAACAAAATGCAGCAAAAACAAAATATTGATACAGTTGGCTCACATTAAAGCCAAAATCTTTGCAATGATCTGACTCCAAGACTCTACATAAACTGGTCCTGTGGCCACTCTGACCTCACCTCCTGCCCCTCTTCATTCATTCAGCCCAGTCCAGCCACACTGGTCTGTTATTCCTCAAATACATCAGGTACACTACTACCTCAGGGCTCTCATCAATCCTATTCTATAATTTTATGCCTCCTTCAACACAGAGGATATCACTAAGATTGACGATGGCCATGCAAGACCCATCTCCCTCAACTTGGTCCCTCAATTCTAGGTGTCATTCCAGACCGACCCAAGTAGGCCCTCCTTTTTGGACTGGGAAGTTGTGGAGCAGATGAGCCTCAGAGAGAAGTTCCTGTTTCTTCAATACTCTGAGTTGGTGACAGCCAAAGGCTGTGTTTCCAGTGAAGATACTGATCCATAGAAACACTATGCTTAATTTTTAACTACTGCTCCCTTAGGTGAAGACAAACTTTTAACCACAGATGCCACTTAATTAAACCACACAGAACTTCACTGCTAATTAGTATTGAAGAAAATGAGCCAGGAGATTCTCAAATGAAGTTTCTCTGGGGCCTCGTTAACAAGGATGGAGCAGGCCCCACAGAGTTAGCTACGTGAGCACCGAAACTTTTCTGATATTTTACACTCAAAGCCTCCTGGCTTCCTCAAGAGGTTCTGATCACCAACCAACACCATTATCCAAAGCATCTTCCCAGCTGGACCCTGCCTAACTCCCTAGCCTCATTTATCTTCATGATCTATCATTCTCTGTATTCCCAGGAATAACAAATAGGTTTCATCTCTTACCTTGCCGCTATTTAACTAAGAGTAGCTGCATGGAGTGCTAAGTTGAGAATGACTCAGAAGCTCAAATCAATCCCAGTGAGAAATAATGCAATGTGATAAATTAGCAATGTCTGCCATGAACATGGAAGGGGGAGACTGCAGCGTGAAAGCTATATATTCTCCATCTCTGCTCTACTCCAAATCCTGAACCATGCTGTATTTCCAGAGCACTTAACACTTCTTCACACCTCCATGTTTTTGTAGGTTATTGCAATATCATTGCTTCTCTTCACCCAGTCGGCGCCTAGTTGCTATCCTTCAAAGTCTGACTTCTCTATAGCTTTCTCTGAGCATCTTTCCTTATCCTTGGGTTCAAGGGAAATTAATGATTTTCTCCATTGTACTTTTAACATCAGATTACTGTTTCAATTATTGCACTGATCTAAGTAATTGGAGTGCTTACAAGAATAATTTCTAGAGAGAAGTTCTTGGTGAATGCTATGAGAAGACACAGGAGACTAGTAATGACTCTGGTGGGAAAAGGAAAACAAAAAGAATAGAGGTATTTATAGCAAGAAATAGAAAGACAAAAGATAGAACCTCTAAGAACAGAGAAGGAAAGAGAGGCTCTCCTCCTTAAAGTTACGAGTGAGGGTTAGCTACATAATAGCTCACGATATTGAAAGCAGAATGGGGAATTGATGAAGAAAGCACAACCTGAGTAAATCATATATCATCAGAAGTCCTGTACTAAAAAATACAGTAAAGGATGAAAGAAAATGATCGCAGGTGAAATTCACAAAATGCAAGCAGTGCAGTGCAATGGAAACAAAAAGCTCTGAATAATCTGAAAGAATATTACTTACTAAAAGCAATAGTAAGGGTGTCTTGTGAGGTTTAAATTGTGTATTTAATTAAAATACATCAAAACTCTAACTCAAAAGGCAGGAGGGGAGCAAATGGAGTTAAAAGTGTTCTACAGTTCTTGCATTTACTATGAAATGGTAAAAATATAAAAATACATTGGGCTTTAATAAGTAAAAGATATAAGAACTAAGAGAATAAAATGTATAACAAAGCTAATAGAAGGGCAAACTTGAACAATAAAAAAATTAAAAGAAGACAAGAAAACAGAAAAAAAAACCTCAGGCAGGATAAATAGAAAATATATAGTAAGATAATAGAATTCCAATTGCAGTAATGGCAAAGCATCTTGCCTCTGTCTGAGCATCTCATATTAATAATTTTAAACTATTGGGAGGGAAACTCTGGGGAAAAAGTTTTGTTAAACCCTACAGCTATGGTACAGCAAGCAGGGTCATCAAAAGCCACTTCATTTTTCTGGCATTCCTTGGTATGTAATACTAGGAAATATACTTTATGGTATAGCTAATGGCAGTTATGGAGGGATACTTGGCTCTTTGTACTCCTGGATCAGAGAAACATGCTCTTGGCCACCTGGAAGATATGGAAACATCCCCAACCCTCACTGAGACATGCAGGATGGGCTGATTACAAAATGGGCTGATTGGCTTTGGGTTGCCTTGTACTGAAATGCATGGTAGAAGCACTGCACTATCTTTTCCCATAGTGTTTCCCTCCTTTTTGGGGATCCAGGATCCAGTATAAAATAATTCCCCATCCCAGCACTTTAGGAGGCCAAGGTAGGCAGATCACCTAAGGTCAGGAGTTCAAGATCAGACTGACCAACATGGCAAAACCCTGTCTCTACTAAAAATACAAAAATTAGCTGGACATGGTGACAGCTGCCTGTAATCCCAGCTACTCAGGAGGCTGAGGCATGAGAATCCCTTGAGGTTGCAGAAGTTGCAGTGAGCCAAGATTGTGCCACTGCACTCCAGCCTGGGCAACAGAGCAAGACTCTGTCTCAAAACAAAATAAATTATAAAATAAAATTAAAACAGCAGCCTTGGCCAGGCGCTGTGGCTCACACCTGAAATCCTAGCACTTCGGGAGGCCAAGGCTGGTGAATCACATGACGTCAGGAGTTCAAGACCAGCTTGACCAACATAGGGGAACCCCATCTCTACTAAAAATACAAAATTAACCAGGCATGGTGGTGCATGCCTATAATCCCAGCTACTCGGGAGGCTGAGACAGGAGAATTGCTTGAACCCAGGAGGCAGAGGTTGTGGTGAGCCGAGATCATGCCATTGCACTCCAGCCTGGGTGACAGAGCGAGACTCCATCTCAAAAAAAAAAAAAAAAAAAAAAAAGTCATCCTTAATTTTGGGGATCTGTCTTCCAGCTATGCCTCCTTAGTAGGCCCTAGAAATTTCATACTTTCCTGACCATTTTCCTCCACCCAGAAGCCAATAATCCAACTGAAAAAACTAGCAAATGAAAAATCTTACCACTCGATCTTCTGTGTCTTTATGTGTAGTTTTTGTAATATGTATATAAAAGAGCTCTGATTAATTGATTTAGAAAAGTAAGTGCTTAAATCATATTTTGTCAGAAAAATAGACACTTTAATGGCTTTTTGTTCACATGACCTTAGTAATCTTTTAGGAAAAAGGGCAGTTTTAAAGATTATTGGTAAAATTAAAATGTCTTCATAACATAGGCATTTGGTCTAAATTTAACATCAGATATCATATTTGCTAAGTGCTTTAAGATCATAGGTGCTTCTTTGACTTTTGACAAATGTTGTTTACCTCCTTTGTAGCATGAGATTCTAGATAAGGCCTGGGGACATGTGTAGTTAGCTATGTCACCACCCCACCCCAGCTATGCTGGAAAGAATCAGATCTTATGTGCACTTCTGTCTGATGTCCTAGGTTCCATCCCTAGTACATAATTAAAATCACTTACTTATCAGGTTTTTTACCAAAAATAAAAGTTGCTAAGAGTTAACATTGTAACATGTAATTGAGACTACTAGAGAAACAGTTTTACATACTAAGTGTGTAGGGAAAGTAGAATGTGTTTTCAGTAAAAGATTATAAGAAGGCATGGGAATATGGTTTTTGTTAAAGGGAATGTAATTTTGTCTACTTCAGAGAGTTTTAAAGATCACCTTAACCTAAAAGAGTAATGGGACAAAACTGAAGATTTAAGCAAAGTGAGAAGGGTTGCTGAAGGCTTGGTCTTACAAAGAAAGTTCTGTGAGTATGAGCAAGCTGGCTAAGATTTGAAGGGGATTATTTAATTTTTTTCCATAGGTTAAGCATTAAAATAAAAGCACACTAATGCAGGGCTCATGTGTCCAAATAACAGGATATTCTTAGAAAATTGATCTGCTGTTTAACAGAAAATTGTAAACGGTTCTAAAAAGTTTATGAAAATCTTACCTTAGGGTCAAACTAATTAAAACTAGATAGATTTATAAAATTTTATTTAAAAAACTAGCTTTAGAATTAAAGATGCAGTAATGCAAATTTAAAATATGGTTTTCTCCTTTGAAAAAGATCTTTATGTGATATTAAAAGATAATGAAAGGTTTTTGTTTTCCCCTTTGGGTAAATCGCAGGAAAAAAAAGAGAATAGAAAAGACAAATATTCAGATGGCCTCATGCTAACTTCATTCAGTCTTATTTGGAAAGTTGTATCTCTTCTATAAAGTAAAGATTTTTGCCTTTAAAACGTTTTTTTGAGTTACCACTTTGGATAAATAAACAACCTGTGATACTATTTTGTGATATCCAGTGTTTTACACCTTTGATATCTGACAACCTTTCTAAAATCAAATTATAAATTGTGTCATTTTCTGATCTAATTAATTCTTTAGACATTAGGTCCCCTGAAGTCTAAAAATGATGTGCTTGACTTATTTGGTATAAAAATCCTACAGGAAGCACTGTCATATATGAAACGGTGTTTGGCTTTCTTTGAGCTATATTTGTGTAAAGGTGTTATTAGTATATATTCCAAAATTATGTGAAACTCCTTTAATTCTGATATGAATCAGAATATACTATTATCAATAATTATAATTGTTATGTTAAATTATTATGTGCCACAGAGGAAACCAAAATTCTTAATCAACTGTGGCTTTAATAATGGCTATCCTAAAACTTTCTGTCATCCACAGATAATTGTTGTCATGTTACAATCCTCTTCAAAAGGTGTTTTATAATAGGCTGTAGGACTTTGAGAGGTGCTCTTGAATGCAGGTTTCTAATAACTTTGGAGATTGTGACATTAGAATAGAGTGAAAACTTTTGGACTCTCATGGAGAGCTGAAATGTTCATGAATATCAAGCAGAACAGGAGTTAACTGAATGGATTGAACTAATAGGAAACGGAAGTAATTTTTTTTTTTTCACTTTTTTGCTAAAAACATTGCTGATCCTTTTCTTTTCCAGAGCCAAGAAAACTTTTCTTTTGAGCTATTTACAGCTTTTAACGATTGAGTAAAATATACTCCTGTGAACAAAATTTGGACCGTATTTGTTTCTCTTTATCTGATTTCTCCAGTATTTGAAAATTATTTGAGTATTCTCAACTTATGACAGTATAGTTATTTGCATAAGTGCAATAAGAATTTGCTTGCTTTTGTAACAGGACACAATTGGAGAAACTGATTATTTACCAAGGCTGGAATTGCATGTTTTCCTTTAAGGAATCAAACTTGACTTATAGAGCCAATAACAGCCCCTCAGGAAAACTGGCCTTATACCTTGTCTATACAGTCCCTGTATAGGATTCCTGCATAGGTGGTAAGTAAAGAATGTCACTTTCTAACAGGCCCAAGGGCCCCAAGTAATCCTGGGACCTCAAGAGGAGAGGTATATACCCAACTCACAGGAATTTGAGGGTACAAATCCATGGCTGGATTCAGCTTTTAAAAAATCTTATCTGAGATTCCTTATGGAACAGAGTTCCATCAAAGCCAACTTAAAAAGCCTATGTGTAAAATCATTATTCTTGCTGCACTTTATTCAAATAATCAGGTCAAATATAGTAAGACTAAAATTTATTTTACAAACAAATCAGTTCTATCATTATTTGTTTTTAACAAAAATGAAGACTGGTGAGAGAAAAATTATGTTTTAAAAAAACAATAATGTACCTGCTGTTAGCTGTTCTTGAGTTTTTTCTGCAGTTTGGACTAAATCCTAAAGTCTTTGTGGGCTACATGTCTCCAAACTAATGCTTTCAAATCTTCACTTTTAAAACTGGGAATTGCACTCCTTACCCTAGTACTCATTATTTTCCTTATAGTGTGTTGTTCTCTTAACTGTGGCACTAAAAATATAGATGACAATACTAATGCCTTTGCCATGCAAGCACTGGAATCCCAGCCAGGCCTGCATGAGTTTGCTCAGACAGTTGCTAAGTGGTTCCACTCCTCTCACCTTGGGATCAGCACCTACCCACTACTACACTCTGATCAGCAGGGAGAAGTAGAGCAATCTTCACCCTTTTTTCATCTTCTTTAGCCAATACCTTAAGATTAACATGTTATAAAACCCAAAGGCAGAGATTGAAACCACCATTGCAAAATTGTAACTGAGACAGTGTTGTTCATTTAAACAACTCCCTCTTGCTTTCAACCTCCAAGCTGTCCTTGTTGTTCAAGGACACAGGTTTTTCATTTAACTAACTCCCTGTTGCTTTCAACTTCCAAGCTGTCCTTGTTCATTTGTTGGCATAGGCAGAATTAACTTTGGAAGGAAATTAGTTTATAGTTTAAAACAAAGAATGAGAACAGGCCTTTCTCAAGGCAAATTCCTTTCTTGCCTGGGGACTAGAATGACTTTTTAGGACTAACAAATTAGCCACGAGATTAGAAATAATAGGCCGAGCATGGTAGCTCATGTCTGAATTCCCAGCACTTTGAGAGGCCAAGGTGGGTGGATCCCATGAGGTCAGGAGTTCAAGACCAGCCATGGCAAAACCTCTTCTCTACTAAAAATACAAAATTAGCTTGGCGTGGTGGTGAACACCTATAATCCCAACTACTCAGGAGGCTGAGGCAGGAGAATCACTTCAACCCAGGAGGTAAAGGTTGCAGTGAGCCAAGATCATGCCATTGCACTCCAGCCTGGGCAACAGAGTAAGAAATCGTCTCAAAAAAAAAAAAAAAAAAAAGATTATAAATTATGGTTTAGGAGTCAAGCAGCTGGAGGCTGCAAGATTCTGACCCTCCCTAAACTGCTCATCAGATCAGTGTTTGAGATATTTTGCAGACCCTGCACTTGATGAATCAGCTAGCACCACACAGATCGATAAACTGGCTTAACTAATCTTGTGTCCCCCATTCAGGAACTGACTCAGAACAAGAAGACAGCTTCTTCTACTCCCCGTGACTTCATCTCTGACCTAACCAATCAGCACTCCTGGCTCACTGGCTTCCCCCCACCCCCCACCAAGTCCTTAAAAATTCTGATCTTTGAATGATTGGGAGACTGATTGGAGTAATAATGAAACTCCAGTCTCCCCCTCACCAAAAAAAAAAAAATATATATATATATATATATACATATATATATATATATAATAAAGGAGTTGGGCACAGTGGCTCACGCCTGTAATCCCAACACTTTGGGAGGCCAAGGTGAGAGAATCACTTGAGCCCAGGAGTTCAAGACCAGCTTAGGCAGCATGGCAAAGCCCCACCTCTACAGAAAATACAAAATTAGCTGGGAATGGTGGTGTGCACCTGCAATCCCAGCTACTTGGGAGGCTGAAGTGAGAGGATAACCTGAGCCCGGGTGGTGGAGACTGCAGTGAGCTGTGATTGCACAACTGTACCCCAGCCTGGGTGACAGAGCAAGATCCTGTCTCAAAAAACAAAAATAGGCTGGGTGTGGTGACTCACACCTGTAATCCCAGTGCTTTGGGAGGCCAAGGCGGGCGAACCAAGAGGTCAAGAGATCGAGACCATCCTGGCCAATGTGGTGAAACCCCATCGCCACTAAAAATACCAAAAAAATTAGCTGAGCATGGTGGCACCCACCTGTAGTCCCAGCTACTCAGGAGACTGAGGCAGGAGAATTGGTTGAACCCAGGAAGCAGAGGTTGCAGTGAGCTGAGATCGGACCACTGCACTGCAGCCTGGCGACAGAGCAAGACTCCATCTCAAAATAATGATAATAATAATAAAGTATAATAAAGGTATATTGTGAACACTTCTCTACCAATAAACTCAACAACCTAAGGACAAATTCTTTGAAAGACATGATTACGCAAAGAACTAAAACAGATTTACAAGAAAAAAACAAACCCATTCAGAAGTGGGCAAAGGATATGAACAGACATTTTACAAAATAGGACACTAATGAGGCCAACAAACATATGAAAAAGTGCTCATCATCACTGGTCATTAAAGAAATGCAAATCAAAACCACATTGAGATACCATCTCATACCAGTTAGAACAGCGATCATTAAAAAATCGAGACACCAGATGCTGGAGAGGATGTGGAGAAATAGGAACACTTTTACACTGTTGGTGGGAGTGTAAATTAGTTCAATCATTGTGGAAGACAGTGTGGCAATTCCTTAAGGACCTAGAAATAGAAATTCCATTTGACCCAGCAATCCTATTACTGGGTATATATCCAAAGGATTATAAATTGTTCTATTATAAAGACACATGAACATATACGTTCATTGCAGCACTGTTTACAATAGCAAAGACCTGGAACCAACACAAATGCCCATCGATGATAGACTGGACAGGGAAAATGTGGCACATATACATCATGGAATACTATGCAGCCATAAAAAATGATGAGTTTGTGTCCTTTGTAGGGACACGGATGAATCTGGAAACCATCATTCTCAGCAAACTGAAACAAGAACAGAAAATCAAACACTGCATGTTCTCACTCATAGACGGGTGTTGAACAATGAGAACACATGGACACAGGGAGGGGAGCATCACAACTGGGGTCAGTTGGGGGAATTACGGGAGGGACAGTTGGGGGTAGGGAGATTGGGGAGGGATAGCATGGGGAGAAATGCCAGATATAAATGGTAGGGGGATGGAGGCAGCAAACCACATTGCCATGTATGTACCTATGCAACAGTCCTGCATGTTCTGCACATGTACCCCAGAACCTTAAGTGCAATAAAATATATATATATATTTTAAAAGACATGATTATGAAAGCAGACTCAAGAAACATAGAAAATCTAAATAACTCTGTATCTCCTTTTAAAATCAAATTAATGACTTAAAACCTTCCCCCAAACAGGTCCTCCAACCTCAGATGGCCTCATTAATAATTCTTTTCTTTTCTTTTTTTTGCTCAGCTTTCTAATCTACTCATTAACAAGTTCTAGTAATCATTTAAAGAAGAAATAATACCAACCTTACGTAAACTCTTTCAGAAAGCAGAGGTGTGGCACTTCCCAACCCATTTTTTGAAACGAGCATTACCCCGATAACATAAATGTAAATATAAAACATAAAAATAAACATAAAAATGTAAATGTAAACAAGAATCTACTTAAAATAGTATCAAATTGAATCCAACAATAAATAGAGAGAATAAGACCTCATGTCCAAGGATGGTTTATCCTAGATATGCAAAATTGGTTCAACATTTAAAAATCAATTCATGTAATTTACCATATCAATAGAGTAAAAAGAAAAAAACTTTAATATGTCAATAGATGCAGAAAAAGCATATGGCAAAAAACATCAACAATAAATAGAACTCTCAGTAAGCTCAGAATAAAAAGAAACTTTCTCAAACTGATGAAAGGTCATTCCACAAAACACAGCTAGCATCACACTTAATGGTAAAACACTAAATGCTGTCACTCTAAGATAGGGACAAGGGAAGGATATCTTCTCTCACTGATTCTACTAAATATTGTACTAAAGTCCAGGTGAGGTGGCTCACGCCTGTAATCCCAGCACTTTGGGAGGTCGAGGTGGGCAGATCATGACGTCAGGAGTTTGAGACCACCCTGACTAACATGGTGAAACCCCGTCTCTACTAAAAATTACAAAAAGTAGCCGGGTGTGGTGGCACATGCCTGTAATCCCAGCTACTTGGGAGACTGAGACAGGAGAATCGCTTGATCCTAGGAGGCGGAGGTCACGGTGAGCAGAGATCTCATCATTGCACTCCAGCCTGGGCAACAAGAGCGAAACTCTGTCTCAAAAAAAAAAAAAAAAAAAATTGTACTAAAGATCCTAGCTATACAGCATGGCAAGAAAAAGAAGTAAAAAGGCATACATGTTAAAAAGAAAAAAGTAAAACTGTTCTTATTCAAAGATAATATTATCATGTACCTATAGAAAGGCCTAAAGAATATGCAAGAAAGAAAATCTACTAAAACCAATATGTAAATTTAGCAAGTTTCTGGTATCCAAAAAGTCAATTGTATTCCTATACATGAAGCAAAAAAAAAAAAAAAAAAGCCAAAGTATATTAAAAAAAAAAAAGGTCAGCAATGTATCCACATAACAAACCTGCACATGTACCCCTTGAACTTAAAATGAAAGTAGGAAAAAAGAAAAGAATTTCATCTACAATATCATCAAAACTTTAAAATACTTCTGGCTAAACTTAACACAATCATACAAAACCTGTACACTGAAAACTGTAAAACAATGCTGACATGAAAAAACCTAAGGAAAAAATACACCATGCTCCTAAATTGGAAGGCTCAATATTAAGATGTCAGTTCTTCCCTATAGATTCAACGCTGTCCAAATCCCAGCAGCTGTTTTTATAGAAACTGACAAGGTGATTATAAGAATTTTATGGAAATGCAAGGGACCTAGAAAAGCAAAAATCATCTTCCAAAATTTTTTTTAAAAAGGTGGAAAACTTACGCCAAACATTTTCAAGACTTACTGAACAGCTATTTATCTACTTACTATAAAGCTACAAATCTGTGTGATGTTGTCATAAGCATAAATAAATCAGTGAAACATAATGGAAAGTCCAGAAATAGACACACATATATCCAGTCACTTAGCTGTTTATACAGGTGCTAGTGCAGTTAAATGGGGGAAGGAGTCATCTATTCAAGAAATGATGCTAGAGCAACTCGATGTCTAAATGGAAAGAAATAAACCTTGGCCCTATCTGTATCACAGCCTTGGCACATGATATACTTAAGTTAAAATAGATTTGAGACCTAAGCATAAAAATATAAACCCTTCTAGAGAAAAAAAACAGGAGAATATCTTTGTAACATTGCAGTAAATATAATTTTTTAGATAGGACAAAAAACAAAAACACTAACCGTAAGGGAAAAAGGGGTAAGTTGGACTTTACTAAAATTTTTTAAATTAACTTCTTCAAAGTTATGTTAAGAAAATGAAAGAGCAAGCCACAGACTAGGAGAAAATATTTGCAATATTATAATGATAAGGCAACCCAATAAAAGGGCAAAAGATTCAAATGGACACATCAGAAACGAAGATATGCAAATGCCCAATGATATATGAAAAGATTTTCAACATCATTAGTTGTCAGGGAAGTGAAAGTTAAAATTACAATAAGATACAGCCGGGTGTGGTAGCTCACACCTGTAATCCCGGTGCTTTGGGAGGCCAAGGCGGGTGGATCACCTGAGGTCAGGAGTTTGAGACCAGCCAGGCCAACCTGGTGAAACCCCAACTCTATTAAGAATACAAAAATTAGCTGGGTGTGGTGGTGCATGCCTGTAATCCCAGCTACTTGGGAGGCTGAGGCAGGAGAATCACTTGAACCCAGGAGGCAGAGGTTATAATGAGCCGAGATCACGCCATTGCACTCCAGCCTGGGTGACAGAGGGAGACTTCATCTCAAAAAAAAAAGAAAAAAAAAAAAAACTACAATGAGATACCACTTCACCACCACCAGGAAAATGGCTCAATTAAAAAGATATGAGAACCAAGTGTTGCCAAAGATGTGGAACCACTAGAACTCACATGCATTGTTGAGGGGAGTGTAACACATTACAACTATTTAGCAGTTTCTTAAAATTAAATACACATCTACCATACAATCTAAAAATTCTACTCCAAGTATTTATTTAAATTATCTGATTTATTTGCATATCTTCTTTTTTGATATATCTGCTCAAATCTTTTGCCTTCTTGTTATCTTATCACTATTAGAAATTATAGGTATTACAAATATTTGTGATATTTAGCTAAGAAAAAGGAAGACTAATAGTCACAAATGACTTGCATCAAATACTCACAATAGTTGTTTTCACAATAGCCAAAACAAGAAATAATCTAAATGTCTGTCAGCAAGGATAAACAAGGATAAACAAATTGTTGTGTGTTTACACAACAGAATGCCACCCAGGATTTAAGAGGAACAAACTGCTGATAAACACAGCAACATGGATAATTTCACAAGACATTACATTAAGTGAAAGAAGTGAGAAACAAAAGAATATATATAGGCCAGATGTGGTGGCCCATGCCTGTTGTCTGAGCACTTTGGGAGACTGAGTCAGGAGGATCACTTGAGCCTAAGAGCTCAAGACCAGTGAGACCCCATCTCCACACACAAAAAATTAAAACTTAGCCAGGTGTGGTGGTATGTGTCTCTAGTCCCAGATACTCAGGAGGCTGAGGCAGGAGGATCCCTTGAGCTCAGTATTTCAAGGCTGCAGTGAGTTGTGACTGCACCACTGCACTCCAGTCTGGGCAACAGAGTGAGATCCTGTCTCTTAAAAAAAATAAATGAAATTAAAAATAAAGAATATATATAGTATGATGCCATTCGTATGAAGTTCAAGAACAGGCTAAACTATCTATGGTGCTAGAAGTCAAACTAGTAGTTACCTCTTTATGTTAAAAAAAAGTTCAAGCTAGGCCAGGTGCCGTGGCTCACACCTGTAATTGTGGCACTTTGAGAAACTGAGGCGGGAGGATTTCTTGAGCCCAGGAGTTCAAGACCAGCCTGGGCAACATAGGAAGGCCCCATCTCTACAAAAAATAAAAATAGGCCAAGTGTGGTGGCTCACGCCTGCAATCCCAGCACTCTGGGAGGCTGAGGCAGGTGGATCATAAGGTCAGGAGATCGAGACAATCCTGGCCAACATGGTGAAACTCCGTCTCTACTAAAAATACAAAAATTAGCTGGGTGCAGTGGCACATGCCTGTAGTCCCAGCTACTCGGAAGGCTAAGGCAGGAGAATCACTTGAAGCTGGGACGTGGAGGTTGTAATGAGCCAAGATCGTGCCATTGCACTCCAGCCTGGTGACAAAGAAAGACTCTGTCTCAAAAAAATAAAAATAAAAAGATTCTAAAAACTTTTTTAAATAAAAATAAATTAGCCAGGTGTGGTTTTGCATACTTGTGGGGACCAGCTTCCTATTTGAATGGCAGCTACAAAGTTCAGCTATATTTATGAAGCACAGTATGTAAAAATAATCTACTAGAACACTTAGTTGGGGAACTTAAGTTCCATATTTTTCCGAATCAGCAGAGACTCTACCTCTGATCTTTTGTCTGGCTGAATGATAAAGGTGATCAGATTCAGAACAGTGACCAGAATGTTACTCAACCACAGTAATCATGCAGAGAGGCTCGCAAAGCAAGGTTGTTTGAGAAACCCACACAATGCACAAAGCCTGATGGTCGCTGACCTTCTCAAAGGCTTATGGAATTATCTGAGACTCGGAAGAAATAATGTACTGTCCCAAAAACTTACAAAATGAGAATTATAAATGTTTAATTAAATGTCTACAAAATGCATTATGTCAACTAAAACTACCTCAACATATGTATGTAAATTACACATATGTAAATTATGCTAAATGTTCTATATGCGTACATTTAGAACATGGCCTTGCTTGCATGTCATATGGTAGTTTTTCTGTTAAGTCTAATAAGCTCCTCCTTTTTTTAGGGACATGGAGATTGCAATTGCTTCCTTCATTTCTAGAACATAATGAAAGTGAGCTTACGTGGTCCTAGCAACCAAGAGCCCAAACTCTTGAAGCAAGAATCTTAGATGACCAGGCATGAGAAACAGCCATCTGGCAACCAGTTAGAGCCTTTCCCTTCGTGAGACCTCCTCAGCCTGTGATGCATTTGGAATCACTTTATTTCTTACTCTGCTTGCCCTGTGTATCATCCCAAAATTTGGGAAGTCAACTGACAGTTTCTGGGGTCACGGATCCCGGAAAATTCCTAGATCCTAAGTCATTTGAATGTGTGCTCACCGCGGTTTTGGTTTTTGTTACCACTGACCTTCGGAATGGAATGGAAAATATACGTACTTAGGAGTTACCCAGACCTGCAGCATTCATGTTTATCATAGGAAAGGCTCTTAGATTTTGGTCATCATTTAGGAGCGGTTGGAAATAGCACTGGGCTGGAGGGGGTTTCGGCCAGGTTCTGCCGCTTACGGGCTTTGTGACCTCACATAAATATTTTCTCTCTGAGCCTCCATTGTCTCATCTGTGAAATGGAAGGAAGAACCCCAATTTCACAGAGCTGCTTGCATGAAAATTAATAAGGTATGTGTATCATGATATTAGCACAATGCGTGGCACGTAGTGACTGCTCTAAACGCTGTCAGACAGAAAGAAGGTTAATGGTTGCCAGGGGCTGGGGGAGTAGAAAATGGAAGGTGACTGCTGAAAATGGGTAGGGGGTTTCCTTTTGAAATGATGAAAATGTTCTGGAACTAGGTATTGGTGATGGTTGCACCACATTGTGAATATACTAAATACCATTCAATTGCACACTGTAAGGTGTTTAAAATGATCAACTTTATGTTACAGGTATTTTACCAAAATGAAAGAAAAATAACTGCTAGACAATCTCTACCCCACTAGGGTGAGTGGGGAGATGGAGGAAACTAGGATCTGTCCTATAAGGAAGGGCAGGAACTGAGAATCAACAAGAGCAGGCATTTGAGCATCAGCATGGTGAGGGAAGCAGAGCTTGGGTTGCGGCCTCACTGACTGTGGCTCACTTGGTGAGGGAAGGGGTAAGAACAAGTGGGCAGCGGGCAGGGAGAGAAACAGCACTGCTTTGAGATTTCAGGGAACCAGTTATGTGCAGTGAGCATCACTGAGGAGTGTAGAGTGTGAGTCATTAGATCAGAAAGGAGACAGCAAGCCTGGAAAAAGTGAATCATTGGGAGAGGAAAGAAAACGTCATTCATCTAAAGAGGAAAAGAATGACCACAAGGCAGCATGATACACTGGGGCTCCAGCATGATACAGAGGGCTCCCTCTGAGGCTTATGGACAGAATCACCTGGAAGTATATCAATATTACCAATGCCCACCACCCACCACTCCCCCATCCCTACTGTGGTTCTGGTTCTGGATGATTTGGACAGGGTGCATGATGGGAAAAGGCTACACTTTGGAATTTCATCCGACTTCCTACCACTTTGTAGCTGTATAACTCCAGACAGTCACCTAATTTTTCTGTGTCGCAATTTCATCCTTTGTGAAACAGGAAAACCCACCTACGAAGTTGTTAGGAAAAGTTAATAAAATAAACAGGTAAAATACATGCCACAGAGTAGATATCTAATAAATATATGCAGCCAGGCATGGTGGCTCACGCCTGTAATCCTAGCACTTTGGGAGGCCAAGGCTGGCAGGTCATGAGGTCAGGAGTTCAAGACCATCCTGGCCAACATGTTGAAACCCCATCTCTACCAAAAAAAAAAAAAAAAAAAAAAAAAAAAGCTGAGTATGGTGGTGCATTCCTCTAATCCCAGATACTCGGGAGGCTGAGGCAGGAGAATTGCTTGAACCAGAACCTTGGAGGCAGAGGTTGCAGTTAGCCGAACTTGTGCCACTACACTCCAGCCTGGGATACAAAGCGAGACTCTGTCTCAAATATATATATATATATATATATATAATATTTGTTATATATATTTGCTAATATATAACAAAGAAAATTAGCAAAATATATTATATATTAGCAAATATCTATATGCATTCTCATTTCTTTTTCTCTAATGGTACATGTGCACTCATGAATCCATTTTCTCTTTCCATCAGTCCATGAAACAAGAGAAGACACAAAAGAGAATTTTGAATAGAGAACTAGAACCATTTCCCATGATAAGCATATGTAAAAATGATGTTTAATTATAACCCTCATTATAAGAATTAAAATCTACCACAGAGGGCAGCTTTATTCATAATAGTTAAAAATGTAAACAACCCAAATGTCCATCAACACTAGACTAGATAAGTCTACTGTGATATATGTCAGTTACACAACAATAAGAAGATCAAACTGCTGATATACACAACCACATGGATGTCAACAAATGTTACGTTGAGCAAAAGAAGCCAGACACACAAAAAAGTACATGCTTTATGCTCTATTCACATGAAGTTCTGAGTAGACAAAACTAATCAAAAGTGATAAAAGTGAGAATAGTGGTTATCTTTCATTGGTATTTGACTGGGAAGGAACACAAAAGAGCCTTCTAGAGTGCTGGGAACATTCCATATCTTATTTCTTTGGAGGTTACTTGGGTTTATATATGTGTAAAAATATGTTGAGTTATGCACATAAGATTAGTGCTCTTTGCTGTAAGTTATACTCCAGTTGAAGGCAGGAGGGAGACCGACCTGCCACAGAAATCTGCAAGGGTGTACTGCCACATTGTTCTGAAACCCCAGATACCAAGCTGCAGTTGTACACGTGGCTCAAAATCTCTTTTGACCAAAGGATAAAGAGTGAAAGCAAAAGACATATTTTGACCAAGTGTGGAGGGAAACCAACTTTGAATGAAACACGAATAACAGGTAAGATAATGAGGAAAGTGATTCATTGTGATTCTCTTAATAGTACTTAGTAAAAATATCTTTTAAGTTTTAGTATTTCTTTCTGTCATTCACACATAGCTGTTTTAATTTAGAGTCCATTTTTATAGGAAAAGCATGAGAAAGTAGAAAAGTGGGTTGTAGGCATGTCTAATGTATTTTTGTGTGTGGATACATAGTAGATGTGTATATTTATGGGTTGCATGAGATGTCTTGATACAGGCATGCAATGCATAATAATCACATCAGGGTAAATGGGGTATCCATCTCCTCAATCATTTATACTTTGTGTTACAAACAATCCAATCCTACTCTTTGACTTATTTTTTAAATATGCAATTAAATTGTTATTGGCTATAGTCACCCTGTTGTGCTATCAAATGCTAGATCTTATTCATTCTTTCTATTTTTGTACCCATTAAACATTCTCCTTTCCCTCCAACCCCTACCAGCCCCTGGTAACCATCCTTCTACTCTCTACCTCCATAAGTTCAATTGTTTTAATTTTTAGCTCTCCAAATAAGTGAGAACATGCAAAGTTTGTTTTTCTGCACCTGACGTGTTTCACTTAACATGATGACCTCCAGTTCCATCCAAGTTACTGCAAATGAGAGGACCTCATTCTTCCTTATGGCTGAATAGTACTCCATTGTGCATACGTATCACACTTTCTTTATCCACTCATCTGTTGACGACACTTAGGTTGTTTCCAAATCATGGCTATTGTGAATAGTACTGAAATAAACATGAGCGTGCCCGAATCTCTTCGGTATGCTGATTCCCTGTCTTGTGAGCATATACCCATCAGTGGGACTGCTGGATTGTATGGTAGCTCTTTTTTTATTTTTTTGAGGAACCTCCAAACTGTTCTCCACAGTGGTTGTACTGATTTACATTCCCACTAGCCGTGTACAAAGGATCCCTTTTCTCCACATCCTCTCCAGCATTCGTTATTGCCTATCGTCTAAAACTGTAGATATTCCTGCTCTTTTTTGGTTTCTGTTTCCTGGAATACCTTTTCATCCCTTGTTTTCAGTGTGTGTGTGTCTTTACCGGTAAAGTGCATTTTCTGTAGGCAACAGATCATTGGATCTTGTCTTTTTATTCAGCCGCTCTATGTCTTTTGATTGAAGAGTTTAGTCCATATACATTCAATGTCATTATTGATAAGTAAGGACTTACTCCTGACATTTTGTTATTCGTTTTCCGATTGTTTTGTGGTCTTCTCTGCCTTCTTTCCTTCCTTCTTGTCTTCCTTATAGTGAAGGTGATTTTCTTTGGTGGTATGTTTTAATTTCTTCCTTTTTATTTTTTATGTATCTATTGTATTTTGTTGATTTGAGGTTACCATGAGGCTTGTAAATAATATTTATAACACGTTGCTTTAAACTGATGACAACTTAACACTGATTGCATAAACAAACTAACAAATAAGCAAAGAGAAAGCTAATAATACTCTACACTTCAACTTGTTCCCCTCACTTTTCAACTTTTTGTTGTTTCTATTTATATCTTATTGTACTGTCTATGTCTTAAAAAGTTGTTATAGGTATTATTTTTATCAGTTCATCTTTTAGTCTTTCTAACTAAGATATAAGTAGTATACCTTAAGTATACTTAAGATATATGTTAGATATACACCACTTGTATATATCTTAAGTAAAACACAGTTACAGTGTTCTGTGTTTTTCTGTGTACTTACTGTTACTAATGAGTTTTGTACTTTCAGATGATTTCTTCTTGCTCATTAACATTCTTTTTTTCCAACTGAACTCCCTTTGGCATTTCTTACAGGACAGATCTGGTATTGATGAAATCCCTCAGTTTTGTCTGTAAAAGTCTTTACTTCTCCTTAATGCTTAAAGGTAAATTTTTCGGATATATTATTCTAGGGTAAGAGTTTTTTCCAGCAGCACCTTAAATATGTCCCTCTCCCCTGGCCTGTAAGGTTTCCATGGAAAAGTCTGCTGCCAGACATATTGGAGTTCTATTGTATGTTATTTGTTTCTTTCCTCTTGCTGCTTTCAGGGTCCTTTCTTATCCTTGATCTTTGGGAGTTTGATTATTAAATGCTTGAGGTAGTCTTTGAGTTCAGTCTGCTTGGTGTTCTATAACCTTCTACTTGAATATTGACATCTTTCTTTAGGTTTGGGAACCTCTCTGTTATTATCCTTTTGAATAAACTTTTTTTGTTTGTTTTTTTTTTTTGAGACGGAGTTTCACTCTTGTTACCCAGGCTGGAGTGCAATGGCACGATCTCAGCTCACCGCAACCCCCGCCTCCTGGGTTCAGGCAATTCTCCTGCCTCAGCCTCCTGAGTAGCTGGGATTACAGGCACGTGCCACCATGGCCAGCTAATTTTTTGTATTTTTAGTAGAGATGGGGTTTCACCATGTTGACCAGGATCATCTCAATCTCTTGACCTCGTGATCCACCCGCCTTGGCTTCCCAAAGTGCTGGGATTACAGGCTTGAATAAACTATCTACCCCATCTCTGTCTCTCTCTACCTCTTCTTTGAAGCCAATGACTCTTAGATTTGCCCTTTTGAGGCCGTTTTCTAGATTTTGTTGGTGTGCTTCATTGTTTTTCATTCTTCTTTTCTTTTGTCTCCTCTGGCTATATATTTTCAAATAGCTTATATTCAATGAGCTCACTAATTCTTTCTTCTCCTTGAATGATTCTGCTAAAGAGACTCTGATGCATTCTTTAGTAGTAAGTTTCATTTTTCAACTTCAGAATTTCAGCTTATTTTTAATTATCTTAATCTCTTGGTTAAACTGATCTGATAGGATTCTGAATTCCTTCTCCGTATTATCTTGAATTTCATTGAGTTTCCTCAAAATAGCTATTTCAAATTCTCTGTCTGAAAGGTCTAGAGATGTAGATATATGTGGTCTTTCTCTGAGAGATAGAGAAAGATCACATATTTCTATCTCTCTAGGATCAATCCCTGGTGACTTAGTTTGTTTAGTGAGGTCATGTTTTCTTGAATGGTCTTGGTGCTTGTGGATGTCCATTGGTGTCTGGGCATTGAAAAGTTAGATATTTCTGGTAATCTTTGCAGTCTGGGGCTTGTTTGTACCCATCCTTCTTGGGAAGGCTTTCCAGGTATTTGAAGAGACTTGGGTGTTGTGATCTAAGTTTTCAGTCACTGTAGTCATATCTGCATTAGCTGTAGGCTCTTACAGACTTGCAGAGGTACCACCTTGATGGTCTTGGAGAAGATCTGGAAGAATTGTCTGGATTACCAGGAAGATATTCTCGTTCTCTTCCCTTACTTTCTCCCAAACAGACAGAGTCTCTCTGTCTCTGTGCTGAGCTACCTGCAGCTGGGGAAGGGGTGGCATAAGCACCCCTGTGGCCACCACCACTGGGACTGCACTGGGTCAGACCTGAAGCCAGCACAGCACTGTGTCTTACCCAACACCCACTCTAACCACTACCTGACTACCACCTTTGTTCACTCAAGGCTTTAGGGCTCTACAGTTAGCAGGAGGTGAAGTCAGCCAAGCTTGTGTCCTTCCCTTCAGGGCAGCAAGTTCCCCCAAGCAGGTCCATAGGTGCCATTTGGGAACCAGGGCCTGGAGTTGAAAATCTTAAGAATCTGCCTGGTGTTCTATTCTACTGCAGCTGAGCTGCAGACAAAGCCAAAAGACAAGTCTCTCCCACTCATCCCTCCCCTTCCCATAGGCAGAGGAGTCTCTCCTCATGGCCACCACCCCACAGGCCCATGGGGAGCATTGCCTGGCTACCAGCAACATTCATACAAGGTCAAGGGCTCTTCAGTAAGCTTGTGATGAATGCTGCCAGGCCTGGGGGGCTCACCCTTCAGGGCAGTGGTCTCCTCTCGGCCCAGGGCAGGTCCAGAAAGGCTGTGCAAGAGCCAAGGCCTGGAATCAGGGACGCTGAGAGCCCACTTGGTGCTCTGCCCCACTGTGGCTGAGCTGGTATCTGAGCTGCAAGACAAAATCCCCTTTACTTTTCCCCCTGCTTTTCTCAAGTAGAAGGAGTGTCTTCCCATAGCCACCACCGCTGGGAATGTGCTGGGTCACACCTGAAGCCAGCACAGCTCAGAATCTCACTCAAGACCCATAGAGTGTACTACCTGGCTACTGCTGCTGATTATGCAGGGCCCAAGGGCTCTTTAGTCAGCAGATGGCGAATACTATCAGGACTTGATCCTTTCATTCAAGGAAGCGGTTTCCCTTCTGGCCCAGGGTATATCTAGAAATGTCATCCGGAAGTTAGGTACTGGAATGGGTGCCTCAGAACTCTGCCCAGTGCCCTAACCTACTGTGGCTGAGCTGGTATCCAAGTTGCAAGACAAGTCCTGTTTCCTCCTTCTTCTCTCCTCAAGCTGAAGGAAGGAGCTTCTTTCAGAGCTGTGAGTTGCACTGCCTAGGATTGGGAAAGGGGTGGTGCAAGCACCCCCTTGGCTGTCTCAGCAGGTCACATGCCCCTCAAGTCCACTGGCTCCAAGCGCAGATCAGCACTAGGACTTGACTAGGAGTTGTAATCCTTGTAGCTTATATTGCCTTTCAAGTATATTTAGAACCCCAGAGCCCTTTGGCCTGTGGTGATGAGGCTTGCTGAAACTCAAGTTCAGTAACTGGGATGGATGATTCCCCTCTGGCTAGGGCTGGTCTAAATTCTCCCAAATGGGTATTAGCTGAGTTCTGCCTGGTGTTGCTTTCCATGGTAACAAGGCAACACTGAGTTCTAACACAGTCCTACAATTACTACATTCTCTCTACACGGATTCTCTGTGCCATGTGGCTGCTGCCAAGGAGTGGGGAGGGATGGCTCTAGCAATTCAAGACCATCTTTCCTACCCTCTTCAGTGCCTCTTTCAGTAATATAAAGTTAAAACCAGGTACTGCTGGGTGCAGTGACTCACACCTTAATCCCGGCACTTTGGGAGGCTGAGGCAGGCAGATCACAAGGTCAGGAGTTCGAGACCAGCCTGGCCAACATGGTGAAACCCTGTCTCTACTAAAAATACAAAAATTAGCTGGGCATGGTGGCATGCACCTGTAATCCCAGCTACTTGGGAGGCTGAGGCAGGAGAATCCCTTGAACCCGGGAGGCAGAGATGGAGTGAGCCAATATTGTGCCATTGCACTCCAGCCTGGGCAACAAGAGTGAGACTCCATCAAAAAAGAAAAGAAAATAAAAAAAACCAGGTACTGCAATCACTCACCTGATTTTTGGTTCTAATGAAGGTGCATTTTTTGTGTAGATAATTGTTAAATTTGATGTTCCTGTGGGAAGGGCAACTGGTAGAAGCTTCTATTCTGCCTTCTTTTCTCTGCCTCCTGCATTTTTGACACTTTTTTTTACTCAGACATAACTAGAAGAATGGACTGTGTGTACCCAACAGTTTTTGTTTCTCTGTTCTATAATTAGATAACTTCACTTCTTAAGCTCTTTCCTTGCAACTATATTGAGCTGCTACCAGGTCAACAGTGAAGCCATTGTGATGGTCTTTGTAGTATTCTAGGGATAGGGCCCACAGAGGCAGAACAGAACTAAGAACACTCAGATTCACGGAGGTGGACTTTCCATGTTTCCTAGTCCCTTTGAACACCTTTCCCACACATGAGGAATTTCCCACATTACGGGTTCCTCCTCTTCAAGGCACAAACCAGAAAACTCACTTTCCCACGCAGCTTCAGTACAGACACAGGAGCTGGCCTCTACCAATCAGACGCAAAATAAAGATAATTTTAATTCTAAGTAGAGAAAAGAGAGGAAGCAGGCATCAGGCAGGATCCATTTCCCAGCAAATGTGGCCACAGAAGCAGCCTGCTTTTGGGGGCAGCAATAGTGGGGTTTGGGCAGCAAAGGTGCCATTTGAGATGCCTGTGTCCATGGCAGTAGTAGAGGCATTGCCACTGGACAGTGGCCACCATTCCTAGGTGAAAGCGTCCAAGCCTAATTCCCTGGTTCTCCCAGTGGTTCCATAGGCTATGTAATGTCCCATAATAGATTCCTTCCTGCTTATACAGGATAGAGAGGGTTCTGTTGTTTGCACTGAGAGTCCTGAATGAATCACCCACTGTATTAGAGTTCTCCAGAGGAGTAGAACCAATTGAATATATGTATATTATTATTATTATTATTTTATTTCCAATAATCAAATAATACAGGGGTTTGTGTATATTTGATTATGGGAACTCAAATAATAATATACATATATTCTATTGGTTACATGTGTAGGATGTGCAGGTTTGTTACACAGGTAAACATATGCCGTGGTAGTTTGCTGCACAGATCATCCCATTAACTAGGTATGAAGCTTGGCATCCATTACCTATTCTTCCTGATGACCCACTTCCCACCCTCCAACAGGCCCAGTGTGTGTGGCTCCCCACCGTGCGTCCATATATTCTCATCATTCCGCTCCCACTTATGAGTGAGAACGTGCAGTATTTGGTTTTCTGTTCTTATATTATTACTGAGAGAGGTAGAAATATATATATATATTTTATTATATGTCCTATAATGAAATATATATATATATTCAGTCTTGAATATATATATGGAGGAGATAGATATATATATATGTATATATATATCTCCTCCATATCCACAAGTATATATATATGTGTGTGTGTGTATATATATCTCCTCCATATCCATGAGTATATATATATATGTGTGTGTGTATATATATATATATCTCCTCCATATCTATAGATATAGATATAAATATAGATACAGATCCTCCATATCTGTGGATTCCATATCTGTGAATTCAACCAACTGCAGATCAAAATATTCAAAATAATAATACAATAAAATAATACAAAGAAAAGTACAGTATAACAACTAGCATTTACACTGTATTAGGTATTATAAGTAATCTAGAGATGAATGAAGGTATACAGGAGACTGCACATGGGTTATATGTAAATACTGTACCATTTTATATAAGGACTTGAGGAACTACAGATTTTGATATCTATAGAGATCCCTGAAACAATTCCTCACAAATACCAAAGGATGGCTGTATATAGCTTTACTTTTAGTCATTGACTCACACAGTTGTTGGGGTCGGGAAACCTGAAACCCATGGGGCAGACTAGCAGGCTGGAAACTCAGGCAGGAGTCAATGGCTACAGTCTTGAGGCAGAGTTTCTTCTTTTCCAGGAAACCGCAGTTTTTGTTCTTAAGGTCTTTCAACTAATTAGGTGCGGCTCACCCAAATTATTTAAGTAATCTCCTTTACTTAAAGTCAACTGATTGTAGATGTTAATCATATCTACAAAATACCTTCACAGCCACACCTAGATTAGTGTTTTATTAAACAACTGAGTGCTACAGCCCAACCAAACTGACAAATAAAACCAACCATCACAGCCACCAAATCAGAACTCCAGGGACAAGTGTTCAAATTACAAGCATTAAGGTTCTTCACTCTGAAGAAGCTTTCTTGGTGCATTTAGCCTGCTTCTTTTCGCAAAACTTTCACGTGCAGTTGTCCTTACTAAGCAAAGCCTACCTAATCTCGGCACCTGCATTCAAGAGATGAATACCTCTGGAACCCATCCCATTCTTCCATCCCCAAAGCCCTTCCTCTGGCCCCAGCTGCCATCAGCTCCTGGATGGACCACAGCTGCAGCCTTCTCAGTTCTGCCAGCTTCCTGTCCTTCCTGCTCTGCTGTCGTCCACCCTTCCTGAGAGTGCCCTTTCCAAAACATTCGTCTGATTATATCTTCACTGATTAAAAGTCCCTCCAGCCCATTAAAGTGCTTGTGTCACTCAGTCCAGCAGCTATAAAGGCTTGATTACAAGTAATAGGCACAAACTCCAACTGATCTAAGCAAAAGAGGAATTCCTGGAATAGGCCACTGGATGGAAGGAAAAGCTAAAGTCTTCAGAAGGGCAGGAATCCAGGCTGCCCTGGGGATCTCAGAAGCAGGAACAAATGGACCATCTTGTCAGACCCAGCTGTGGGGATGAATCAGCGTCAATGACCTCAATCTCCAAGGGCCAGTTTTGAAGGCGAGGGTGTCTGATTGCCGGGGATTGATTCACAGGCCCACCCCTTGGCCAGAATGCACCCCTGATAGAACCACCAAGACTGAAATTAATAAGAGAGGAGAGGACTCTCAAGCAAAGTAAGAGGTATTAGTAGAAGAGGGGAAATAGAATCTGCAAGCAAGGACAGGGCACAACCTCTTTATGGACACTTCCAGCACCTGAAGGATCTTTCTACATCAGAGCAACTGGGAGAGCAGGGAAGGATCGCATTCCCTGCATTCAACAGGGACCAGAAGGAATGATGGGAGAGTTTCCAGCCAACTAAGGAGAAACAGGAGTTTCTGGACTATAAGACAGGAGACTTAACCCCAAGGACTGTCAGACCGAACTCTTATTTCCCCTGGGCCATAGACCTTTCTGCTAAGCCCAAAGAACCTTCCCTCAACCCCTCATTTTACCACTCTGTCTCTTCTCTCTCTGTTTCCTATAGAGGTCCTGAGAAAAAGGTCTCAGGGCTGGAGTGGAGGGACAGGGGACTGTCTGCCCTGAGATCACTGCTGTGGGGTCTCTGGTCTTGAGAGTGCAGTAGAGGAGGACAGAGCAGAGGGGGTTAGAAGGGAAGTCACATTCACCTTGCATATATCTTATTTCATTGTTTCCTTATTTATTGTCTATTTTTCTGCCACTAGAGTGTGAGCTCCCTAAGGGCAGAGCCTTGTCTGTATTGATTACTCACGGCTGTGTCCCCACACCTGTTACTGGAACTGGCACACAGTAAGCACTTAGGAAAATACACGTTTGGGACTGAATGAGTAGCCTGAATATAAGGTGAAGGCTACACTTCACCATTCTGTCTCTGACCCTGAGCCAGACAGGCAAGATCAGGCCTGGAATTGAGTCAACCCGGGAATCAAGAGGAGCACAAACTCTGGACTCAGCCTGAGCTCTGAGGCTGTTTCCTTGGTTTTGAAATGGAGATTATACCACGCACTTCACACTGTTGGTGTGAGAACAAATGAGAATTAAAAGTGTGAAATTGGCACACAGTATGTGCTAGCCTCCCTGGTGCCTCCTCTGTTGTATGCTCTGTAAGGGAGGAAATTGTTTTAATCAGATGGTGGGAACTGAATGTTACATCTCCCGGGGCTGGGGCAATGGGTATTTTAGGAGAGCATCCTGAAAAGGCCAGTGCCTGGCCCGCAGGGAGAAATGAAGCACGCGTGGTAACACATCTACACAGTGATGGGCCCAAGGATCCCAGCGGAGTCTCATGCTGCAAACTCTAGCAGACCCAGCTTCGGCCAGGAGAAAGGCTAGCCACATTCCCGTGTTGCCTCTGCTTTGGGGGACGGGGCCAAAAGAGATATGTAACAGGCAACTTTAGAAAGTGAATTTTATTAGCTTCATGAGAAACAGCTGCCATGAGTCAAGACCTGGATGGGGATAGAGCTCTGGTAGCTTCCAACCAATGGCATGAATAAAGCCCACCTGTTCTCTCTACATCCTCAGAGCAGGATGTAAGGGGAGTCCCAAGAGGAAAACCCCACCTCCTTCCCCGCTCAGTGCAGGCACAGATTCAGGGAATAAATTCTTGTTGGACATTCTTGATCTCCCGCTCTATGATATCTCACTAAACAGGAAAATGAATCAAATCCACATTCTAGACATTCAGATGCTGACTGATTTGGGATAGAAGCCACTGTTCTGGATCATCAGCAGCCAGGAACACAAAACTCTGAATCACCAATCAGAAAGTCAAGATTCTGGAATGCAAAATAAGAACTCCAGAACTTTCTAGAAGACTTCATCAGGAGCTCCACATTCTAGAATGCCGGTGTTACAAATCAACCAGCAATCTGACATTCTAGGTTGTCAACTAGGAACCCAGTATTCTGGCAGGCCAAATGAGAACCACTCCTAACCATCTGAAGGGCTAACAAGGAATTCGGCATTCTGGAAGGACAAACAGAATCGCAATAGTGCAGATAACGAGTGAGACTCAAAAATTCTAAATGTCAACCCCAACGCTCACCATGCCAAACCAGAAAACGAGCATTTAAGACTATCAACCCTGGCCTCGGAACTCTGGAATGACAAGCACAAAGCTCTCCCCTCCAGAACGCTGCTTTCCTGCCCCTCAGAGCTCTGTGGACGGTCGCTCCACAGCAGGCCCATCATCCTGACTGCCATCCGGCACGCGGAAGGAAACATAGGGACAGGTCTTGGTGTTGAGGCAGACCAGCTTCTTCAGTGTGGCCGTCTTGACGATGTTAAAGCCCATCTCACCGCCAAACGTGCTCGGCTTCCAGTATTCCGGAGAACAGATGGGATTCCCTAGGAGACCCTTGAGGGAAAAGGGAGCCCCAATCTCTATCATACTCTCCCCAAAGATAGAGTTCGGATGGCACTTTTCAAGAAGCAGCCCAGGGTAGAACTCCAACGCATCAATGTCTCCATACAACTCCTCCAACTCCGCTGCCATCTCCCTCTCTCCTACAAGGAGAAAAGGGGAAAAAGCTAGCGTCAGATCCATGATGCCATTAAGGTCAACCTGGGGTGGGACCCTTCCAGGTCCACCTTTTTCTGGGGATAACAGGGACTCCAGGAGAATAACTTGAGCCACTGAGCATGTGCCCTAGAATTTGGCCTAGTTGGTACTGGAGAAAAGGGTCAAGAAGAAAAGCACAAATTGCCCCTCCTCAGGGACTGGGTCTAGGAAAGGAAGATGCTACTAAAGAGAAAGTCTGGGGTCTAGATCTGTCACCAAACAGCCTATAACCTTAAGCAACTCAACCCAATTCTCTGGGCCCTAATTACCTGATCATTACAGCAGGGAGAATGCTCCCCATCTTGCTTCCTTCATAGGCAGATTTCAAGACCTTAACTTGGGCCAAGCCCTTTCATTACTAGAGCTCAAAGATGTAACATGTCCAATCTCAACAGAAATTCAGTGGCAGTGTTCCTTCTGCCCCTGGGGACCATTTGTCATGGGAGATTAAAGAATAACAAAGATTGCTGTTCCAGGATCACAGGAAAATCATGCACTGATCCCAGAATCTGCTCCACTCTGCAGCACCCACATGTTCACGATAGTGGCCAAGGGGAGGCAGATGTGGAGCTTCCCTGCTTCCCTGCCTGGTTCCTCATATCCATCCTCCAATGGGAATTCTCACAGCCATGTCACACCCTGCTTCAGTGGCTCCCCATTATATGTGACAAGCGTTGGCAACTTGGCGGCCCAACATCTGAGGATCTCAGGGGAAATATATGTGTGTGTGTGTGTGTGTGTGTGTGTGTTTTAGATGTATAGATATATATATGTATATAGTGATGTGTATATATATACTCTATTCATATACAAATATATATTCATATATATGTATATATACTCTATTCATATGAATATGCAGATTCAGGGCACCACCCAGGCTGGTTGAACCAGAATCTATAGCAGAGGCATCTGAGATTTGGTATTTTAATCAGTTTTCTAAATGATTCTTATGCAGCTGGCCCATAAATGGGTACTTAGAAAGCACTAGACAGAATAAAACCCAAAATATTTAGCATGGAAACCAAGATTCTACTCCCATCACTAATCACCGCTACCACATAAGATCCTTGCTCCAGCCACATCTACAACTGTTTCCCCAGATACCTGCTGTCTGACCTCAGTGCCTTTGTGCTTTCTGTTGCTCTACCTAAAATACTCCTCCTTCTCTTTTCCCACTGGAAAACGCCATTTATCCTCCAAACCCAGCTGAAAAGTCACCTTCCCTCCCCAAGCAGGATTATTTACCACCCAGCATGGCGCTTCCACACCCGTTGTAAGTCTGGTTGTTACACATTGCCACAGGTATTGTCCCGTTCTGTTTCCTTGATATCTCCCTGACTTTGCTGCCAGTCCCTCAAGGGCAGGGAGTGCATCCAGGAAACAGCTGCTCACCTACAAGCTCCTGGAAGGAGGTATAGGGCTTCATGCGAAACCTCTTGCGGTACTCATTGAAGGGCTGCAGCCGCAGCTCCCGAGACTCCCTGATGACATCCACAGCCACGTGCAGGACGTGGTGGTCCATGTTCCTGCCCCCACCGATCTGCCGAGAGAGAAGCACGGTAGTGGTCTGGGAGCCAGGCCAGGCTGCCCCGGAGCCTGGGTAAGGTACCGAGGCAAAAGCTTCGAGTGGGAGTCCTTTCTGAGCTAGGATGGAGAGCGCTGACCAGCCTGGCAGCTGTGATGCTACAGACCTGGCCCCAGGCCTGCTGCTGTCATGCTCTCTCAGGAAACCCCTCTGAGTCTCAGCTTCCTAATTTTGTGGGCTTTTTTTTTTTTTTTTTGAGACAGTGTCTCACTCTGTTGCCCTGGCTGGAGTGCAGTGGCGTAATCTTCACTCACTGTAGCCTCAACTTCTCAGATTCAAGTGATCCTCCCAGTTCAGCTTCTCAAGTAGCTAGGACTGCAGGCAAGTGCCACCAGGCCTGGCTAATTTTGTTTTATTTTATTTTTGTAGAGGGGAGGTCTCACTATATTGCCCAGACTGGTCTCAAACTCCTGGCCTCAAATGATCCTCCCACCATGGCCTCCCAAAATGCTGGGATTGCAGGCGTGAGCCACCAAGTGTGGAGTGGGGAGGAGGACCTCTCTTGTGGCTCACACTGTTCCCCAATCTTTTGAATTACACCAACAGGTGCAATTTCCCTCCCTCCCTGTAAAGGGAGGGAAAATAGGATTCAAAGCCCAGGTAGCCTGGTGAGATAAAGAAGGCTGCAGAAAAAGATTCTGATTACTAACAGTTAAGGCACATTAGTCTAAAGAAAGCTCTGGTGCTGGCCAGGCACGGTGGCTCATGCCTGTAATCCCAGCACCTTAGAAGGCCGAGGCAGGCAGATCACTTGAGATCAGGAGTTCAAGACCAGCCTGGCCAACATGGCGAAACCCATCTCTACTAAAAATACAAAAATTAGTCTGGTGTGGTGGTAGGTGCCTGTAATCCAAGCTACTTGGGAGGTTGAAGCAGATGAATCACTTGAACCCAGGAGGTGGAGGTTGCAGTGAGCCGAAATCACACCACTGCACTCCAGCCTGGACAATAGAGCAAGACTTCACCTCAAAAAAAAAAAAAAAAAGTGGCTCCCACCTGTAATCCCAGCACTTTGGGAGGCCGAGGTGGGTGGATCAGGAGGTCAGGAGTTCAAGACCAGCCTGGCCAACATGGTGACCCCCATCTCTACTAAAAATACAAAAATTAGCTGGGCGTGGTGGCAGATGTCTGTAATCCCAGCTACTAGAGAGGCTGAGGCAGAGAATTACTTGAACCCGGGAGACGGAGGTTGCAGTGAGCAGAGATCGCACCACTGCACTCCAGCCTGGGCAACAGAGCGAGACTCAGTCTCAAAAAGAAAAGAAACAAAGAAAGAAAAGAAAGCTCTGGTGCTTAGGATGAAATAATAACGTTAATGCTTACGAGATAGTCACTTTGACAGAACAGTATAACTGGGCAGAAAAGAAAGGCATGGTTGGATGAAATCATAAATCATACGAGCAAAGCAAGCAGAGGCTGGTGCCAATTCCAGCTTTACAAGCTACAGAGCTATTGAGGGTTGAACTGTGTCTTCCAAAATATTAAATATGTGTTGAAGTCCTAACTCTCTGCATCCGTGAATGCATCCTTATTTGGAAATGAAGACTTTGCAAATGTAATCAAGTTAAGATGAGATTCTACTGGATTAGGGTGGGCTCCAATACAATAAATGGTGTCTTTCTAAGATGAGGAAAGACAAGCTCAGGGAGAGCACCACCGGATGACAGAGGCAGAGACTGGCGTGATGCACCTGCAGGCAGAGGAACGCCAGGGACTGTCTGCCACCGTCAGAAGCCAAGGAGGCATAGAGCCTTGAGAGGGAGCGTGGCCCTGCTGACACCTTGAATTCAGACCTCCAGCCTCCATGTGTTGTTCTGAGCTTCCCAGTTCGTGGTACTTTGTTGCAGCAGCCTGAGGAGACTAAGCCTAGGGACCTTGGGCAGCTACTGGAGCTAAGTTTGAGTTCCTGCATATGTAAAAATGGGGAAGGGAAGAGCATCTACCTTATATGGCTGTGGTCAGTCTGAATGAGATAAACTATGCAAAGTGTTAATCTCAGTGTCTGTCACATGGGAACTATCATTATTCACTCTTCTTAATATCCTGAGAGTTGCCTGTAATCCCAGCACTTTGAGAGGCCTAGGTGGGCAGATTGCCTGAGCCCAGGAGTTCAGGACCAGCCTGGACAACATGGTGAAACCCCATCTCTATTTAAAAAAAAAATCTTGGGAGTCAATACATCTCTGTGGCCTTTCTGCCTTGTGCCAGGTATGATGCAAGGGCTTTTCACGCATATTATTATGGTCATTCCTTGAAAATGCTTTGAAAACCATCCAGCCCCACACAAAGGCCACTGTCTCTGTTCCTGTCTTGTGTCCCCACAAAGAACCATAAAGAAACCCGCAAAGAGGCCATAAAGCAGCCAGCAGCTGCCCACCAGCAGCAGCCATGCTAATTTCAGTCAAATTACCAGAAGGAAACGGAAACTCATGTGTGCCACAACTTCATGGCAGGATTTAGGGACAAGGATTAGAGAGAAGCAGAGGACTGGGAGGCAATGGGGGAGTCAGAGACTGGGATGAAGCAGATGGGAGCTTCCGAATGTGGAGAAGGGGAGATTGAAGGAGTTGGCTAGGAGTTCCCGGGAAAAAGAATGAGTTCGTTTGCCATGACAAAGTACCACAGACTGAGTTCTCAAACAACAGAAATTATTTCCTCCATCTGGAAACCGCAGGTTTAAGATCAAGGTGTGGGCAGGGTTGGTATCTCCCGAGGCCTCTTTCCTTGGCTTGTAGACAGCTGTCTTCTGCCTGCATCTTCATGTAGCCTTCCCTCTGTGTGCGTGATCTAATCTTCTCCTCTTCTTATAAGGACGTCAGTCACCCGGGATTAGGACCCACCCTAATGACCTCAATTAAACTTAATTACCTCTTTAAAGACCTTGTCTCCACATACAGTCACATACTAAGGTTCTGGAGGTTAGGACTTCAACGTATGAACTTTGGGGGAGACTCAATTCAGCCCATAGTAGAGGCTTATGATTTAATAGACACCATAGGCAGGTACTGTTACATGTTACTGTGCCCTGAATGTCCTCCTGTTCCTTAAATTGCCATGCCATCTGACTTCCAGGCTTTTCACCCACACCGTCCTCTCTATCTGGGACACAGCCATCCCTTGCCACTAACACCACCTCTTACCCTGGGAAATCTCTCTCCCTCCTTCCGATTTCTACTCAGACATCACCTTCTGTTGCCCTAACCCCCAACTCTGGATCAGAATTCCCTCCCTGACTCCCACAGCATGGTGGGCCTTTGTACTGTGGTTTCTAACACACTCTTAGAATTCTGATAACATAGGAGAAGCTCTGAGCACAGTGCCTGACACACAGTAAGTGCCCTAATGCTGTTAGCTGTTACATGACTGCCACCACTTTCTAGGGTGTAAGCACTAAAAGATGAGCCAAGAACCACATAGGTCTTGTTCCCACTACACCCTCAGTACCTGGAGTAATGGCTGCTATTATGGAATGAACAAATAAACAAAAGAATTCAAGCAGGAACGCTTACAACTGCCCTGTGAAAGTGACATTACCCCCATTTTACAGAATAGGAACCTGGGACTTGGACCCAGGTGTGCTGGATCCCTCAGCCCACCTGCCCTCACCAGCACTCCTCTGGGGCTTACCCGGCCAGCGATCTGGCGAGAGAAGGCATCCACCAGGGCCTCAACCCCGTAGTCCACCAACATGGAGGTGTTGAACAAGAACTGCTCGTAGCTGTACTCCCGGGAGCCCACCTTGAAGGAGTCGGGCATGAGGGGGTGCCAGTGGTAGAGATGGTTGAACTCTAAGGCAATGCGGTTGCGGTACTGGAACCGGACACCAAAGAGCAGCTCTGGGTCAAACTTCAGCTGCAGGAAATAGCCACTCAACTGCTGCACGTACTCCTCGATAACAATCTTGATGGTCTCTCCTGGGCAGGGGAAGATTGGAAATAAGGTCAGCCAAGCACCGTGATTTAGATGCCCAGCTTGGACAGCAGCCCAGTGCATGAGAAGAGCTTGCTTTTGGTCTCTTTGTTGTTGCTGTTGATGTTTGTTTTTAGCTTTAGAGACGAGGTCTTGGTCTGTCACCCAAGCTGAAGCGTAGTGGTGTAATTAGAGCTCACTTCAGCCTGGACCTCCCAGGCTCAAGCAATCTGCCCACTTCAGCCTCCCAAGTAGCTGGGACCACAGGTGTGTACCATCACACTCAGCTTTTTTTTTTTTTTTTTTTTTTTTTTTTAAGAGATGGGGTTTTGCTGTGTCGTCCAGGCTGGTCTTGAGCTGTGGACCTCAAGCACTCCTCTCACCTCAGCTTCCAAAAAGCCCTGAGATTACAAGTATGAGCCACCACACCTGACCTCGCTGTTGATGTCTAATTTTGTTTGGCCACTTCCATTTTGTCTCCTTGTAACAGGATGTGAAAATAGAACTTCTGGTCTATTTTGACTGAGGTCTCAAGACAAGAGCACCAGCTACTCCCACATTTCAGAGGGAGGTTCCAGGCCAGCTAAGCAGGACATCCAAAGGAGGTGTCCAAGAATTGGTTTTGTGACCTCCCTCCCAAAGCCCATTAAAAGAAGTTGGAGAGACTGAAAGATGGAAAAGCGGAGGATTTACTTGGGGAAAGTTGTCATCATGCTGACAACCTCGGCGATGGAGGGAGACTTCGAGGAGACCACTCAGAGCTGCTGCAGTGGCAAAAGAGATACCAAGGACAGAAGGGGAGCCTAGCCCTAAGTATATTTCAAAAACGTATTTCCTATCCGTTCTTATATAACAGAATTCTTATAAATAAATTTTTCCTCTGCCCCCTTTGTAGCTATAACCAGCTAGAAAGCAAAAAACCAGGGAAGAGGCAAATTGAACATTCTGTAACCAAATTAAAACTGGGCAAGTAGATATTGAAAGAAAATGATATTTAGGCCAATTAGCCATTAGACAAGTTGGCTTTTGCAAGTTGACTTGGAGCCACAGACTACAGGATCGGCAGACCTGGATTCAAATCTTGGCTTTACCATTTCCAGCCATCTGAGCTTGGGCCGAGTTACTTAATCCCTCAGAACCTCACTTTCCTTAACTATAAAATGTGTGTCATAATACTGTTAGTGCGGCCGGGCACTGTGGCTCACACCTGTAATCCCAGCAGTTTGGGATGTTGAAGCAGGCAGATCATCTGAGGTCAGGAGTTCAAGATCAGCCTGGCCAACATGGTGAAACCCCGTCTCTACTAAAAATACAAAAATTAGCCAGGTGTGGTGGTGGGCACCCGTAATCCCAGCTACTCAGGAGGCTGAGGCAGGAGAATCACTTGAACCCAGGAGGTAGAGGTTGCAGTGAGGCGAGATCGTGCCATCGCACTCCTGCCTGGGCAACAGAGCAAGACTCCATCTCAAAAAAAAATAATAATAATAATAATATCAGTGCAATACCATATTCGGGTTGTTGAGAGAAGTAGACAGTAAATACAGTGAAATTGCTGGCACAGCACCTGGCATAAGAGGGGATGTCCATATATGTCAGCCGGAAGTAGGAATACTAAGTGTAGACACAAGGGGAGAATCCCTTTCCAATACTCCCTTGTCACGGAAGATCAGACTGAGGCTTGCAACCTCTTCCCATTCAAGAAGAGCCCCCCCTTGTGATGGAGTGGAAGTAGCATACATTTTGGTGGCAACCAGACCTCAAGTCTCCATTGGCTGAGTGTCCCTGGAGAATTCACTTCACCTCTCTGAATCTTGATTTTCACAGGGTAATCATACCTGGCTCATGAGGCTGCAGGGCAGTTAAGTGAAGCACTGGATGTGTGGTGGCCTAGGAGTCCTGCCTTTGGTCACAGCTTCGTCGCCAGCCAGTGTGCTGGGCAGCCTCCAGCTCTCTCTGGTCAAGGTCTCTGCGATGCTGAAACTTCAGAACCAGCCCCTCTTCCCTCTAATGACTGTTCCTATTCCCAGTGCCTGGCTCCTCATAGCTCCAGTAAATTAGGTCTATAATTGGGACCAGCCATGCCCAGTGGTGCCCAGAGGTGGGGGAAGGGAGTTACTGATGACTCATAGCGAATATGGTCTGGACAGAGATGTCAGGGGCCAAGCTCCCAAGCAGGAAACCATCTGACATTTTAGGTTGCAGACTCGCCCCCATAGGGAACACAAAAATATCCTGTCCCTGAGTCACCTAGAAGCTACCAAACTGCAGGAAGGTAGATACATGCAGGGAAGGGAACAGGAAGATTCCTGAAGGTCAGACAAGCTGGAGTTTGACGCTGCACATGCTGGGGACCACAAGTGTGCATCTGGGTGCAGCACACGGGGGAAACTGAGACCCAGGGTGGCTAATCAGATGTGCTATGAGTCACCCAGCTCATAATCAACCATCACAGTCATCCATTTTCTGAAGGCCTACTATGTGCTAGGTGTCTTCCCATTCATCATCTCAACAAATCCTTACAATCATTCACCCCAATGTACAGATTTGGAGACCGAGGCTCACAGAGGTTGAGGGGCCTGCTCAAGGTCTTCTAGCTACTAAGCAGAAGAGCAAGGATTCCAGTCTCAGCCACCACGTCTCAGTCCCCTACCCCCTGCTTCTCGTGATGGAGGGCATGACCTTCCAGGGCAGGGCAGGTCTGGAGTCCTCACCTATGAGGATGAGGCGGGTCGTCTGGAAGAGCTGCTCATCGCCCCAGGTGGGGTGCTCAGCTTTCAGCAGGTCACACACACGATTGTGCTCGCGCAGCCAGAGCGTGGCATACAGCATGAGCCCAGGAAGCAGCCCAAACACCTCCTGGCCCACGGCCATCTGGCTCTGGGGCGGGATGCCTCGAGGGTAGCGCATCAACACAGGCGCCTCTTCTACGGAGGGAGGGTACATTTCTCCGTCCAGCACCTGTGGGATGGGGCCGCCTGGCAACCTGGGGTTGGGGGATCACCCGCAGCTGCCCACAGCCGACGCCCTCCCATTCCTGCCTCCAGCTGCCAGTTCCCCTCAGCCAAGGCTGTTGACTCCACCTCCTAAGTCTCTCATAAAATCAGTCCCCGGCTCTCCATCTCTACCACCACTACCTCAGGCAACCCACCCTCATCTTCCACTCTGACTCCTCTCCCTAAGTGGGTTCCCTATGTCTACTCCTATCCCCAGACAGGCCAGTTTCTACACTGCACCCAAGCAAAAAAAGAAAGAAAAGAAAAAAAAAAAACCTTTAAAAATAACAAAATCTTGCATCATGAGCTGACTTAAAACCTTTCCAAATACTCTCTCTGCTCTTGGCAGAAACTAGAATTCCTTAACATGGTCCCCACGGACATCTCCACCTTCCCGTAAAGTCATTCTTACCCTCTTGCTGATCACTAGGCTCAGCAAACCCTCCCATTCCTACAATCCCTCCAAGTCACCAAGCTGCTCTCTTCCTCTAAGCCTTTGTACTTGCCAAACCCTCTACCTGGAAAGCCCTCTCCCATTCTTAGCATCCCTAACTCCTCCTCGTCCTTCATGCAATTCTGGGCTTATTTGTAACTTCCTAGGGAAGTTTTACCCATCATCCAAACACTCTAGTGGCACTAACAGCTTCTGCTTGGTGGCAGCTACAAGTGTGCCTAGTTATATGGCGGCTTCTTCATTCATTCATTAAATATATACCAGAGACTACTATATGCCAGGTATTGTTCTCAGCCATAAAGACTCAGCATCGAACTTTGCTTTGGTGCTTGACTAAGATTTGCACAATCCAATATGGCAGCCACTAGCCAAGTGTGGCTACTGAGCACTAGAAATTTGGCTCGTGTAAATGAAGACCTGAATGTTATTTAATTTAATTTATTTGGGTTTTTAAAATTTTTTTTTGAATTTTAAAACTGATACTTCAGCTATTGGAACAACTTGGGCATGTGACTCTATTTCAGCTGTACATTTTATGAAATCTAAATACAGATTCCATCACTCCAATGAAAACTGAGCATCCAAATTGAGATGTCCTGTGAGTGTGAAAAATACACCAGATTCTGAAGCTTCAGCATGAAAAAAAGAATGTGAGCTGTTTTATTAATAATGTATTGATTACATGTTAAAACGCTAATAATCTGGACATACTGCCTTGAGTAAAATATATTATTAAAATCCATTTCACCTGTTTCTTTTTCCCTCTTTTAATATGGACATTAGAAAATTTTAATTATGCATGCAGTTCACATTATATTTCCGTTGGACAGTGCTGATTTAGACAAAAGCCCTCACAGAATGAGCATCCTAGAGTTTGTCTGTGGTTTCTTGAGGCCAGGGCCCAAAACTATAATGGTCATTGCTCAATCACCTGTGCCAGGTGTATTCTCGTGTCCAATTAATACTATGGAATAATTAAATAAATAAATGCAGACTACAAATGTTCATCTCCTATTGAGCTCCAAAATCCACCTCCCCAGCTGACACGGGGGTGCCGCGTCTGCTCCTCGCCGGCTTCTCATACCTGCTGCCTCCTCCCAGGGTATACTGTCGCTCCTGGCACACGCCTCCCACTCCTGGGGCTGGCCCTCTCAGGACATGACCCAGACCCCCCAGGCAGTCTTCGCCGGGGAGACCATGGGAGACCCTCCCCTCTGCCCTACCCTCTAGCCCAGCACTACCTGGTACTTGAGTTTCCCATCCTTAAAGAGCCGCAGTTGATACTGACGCTCCAGATTGTCTCCATAAATGTGACCGAGGTCTACCTGTGGATAGAGAGGGGTTCCCTCCAGTCACCAAGGTTCTGGCCCACTGTCCATGACATGTGTGTGCCAAATTAGGTCCAGAGCAGTTCTGAACCCCTCCCAGGAACTCACCCCATGGCCCAAGGCCTTGGTGAAGCCAGGACCCATCTTGCCAGAAGTTTTGAAGAACTGGTGGGTGAAGTGTTGTGCAAAGAAGGCAAACATGAGGTTGGTGCCTTGGGGGTCAGGTATGAACTTCCTCCTGAGCAAGAAGCGGCGGGCCAGGAGCTGGGCATCTGGCAACTGCTTCTTCCCTGGTTGGGAGGTAGGAAACAGCAATAGCTTCTCCTGTCTGGATCTTGCTGCCCTGGGGACATCTGGGCTCACCAGGCAAACTGGCCCAAGCAGGAAGCCCAGAGTGGCCTCCTCAGGACCACCTCCCCACCACCACCAGGTAACCCACTCTCTACCAAAAGAGCTTAGAAGTATTTATGGGTGAAGTGGCATGATTTTTAGAATTTGATTTAAAATACTTCATAAAAATATGAGAGGAGAGAGATGAAATAAGATAAAGAAATTGTGGGTATATGTTGAAACTGAAAGATGGGTACATATTTATTCCGCTTTTCTCTCAACTTTTGTGTATATTTGCAGTTATTCCATAATGAAACATTTCACCAAAAAGAAATAAAGAAACAGAAAAAACAAACATGAACTCCCTTGCCCTAAGTCCAGGTAGCCTGCGTTTGCAACTGACTATGCCATTTGCTAGCTGTGTGAACACAGATGAGTCATCTCATCTCTCAGAGTGTCAATTTCTCCATCTTTTTTTTTTTTAAAGACAGGGTTTCACCATGTTGGTCAGGCTGGTCTTGAACTCCCAACCTCAGGTGATCCGCCCTCCTTGGCCTCCAAAGTGCTTGGATTACAGATGTGAGCGACCACGCCCAGCCAATTTCTCCATCTTTAAAAAAGGCCAAAGGATACCCATTTGATACAGTGGATCTGAGGATTGCAAGAGATAATGTAAGCATAGCAGAGAACCAGTGGGTAGAATTTTTTAAATCAAAGGTCAGCAAGCTTTTTCTGGAAAAGCCAGGTAGTGAACATTTTACGCTTTGCAGACCATACAGACATGTGACATCTATTATAGCAGGAAAGCAGTCATAGATGACACATAAACAAATGCGTCTGGCTGTGTTCCAGTAAAACTTTATTTACAAAAGGGGAGGTGAGCTGAATTTGGCCTGCAAGCTGTAGTTTGCCAACCTATTTTATTTATTTATTTATTTTTGAGACAGGGTCTCACTCTATTGCCTAGGCCAGACTGCAGTGGCATGATTATGGCTTACTGCAACTTCAACCTCCTGGGCTCAATTGATCCACCCACTTCAGCCTCTTGAGTAGCTGGGACTACAGGTGCACACCACTACACCCAGCTAACTTTTGTATTCTTTTGTAGAGAATAGGTCTTACCATGTCACCCAGGCTGGTCTCGAACTCCTGAGCTCAAGTGATCCACCCACCTCAGCCTCCCAAAGTGCCACCACACCTGGCCCTGTCAACCTATTTTAAATGATGCCAATCTTTCTATGTCTGGTGTAAAGACAAGTCATCCTTAGAGTAAGTATTGAGAAGCCTTCCTTAATTATGTCAGTTCAAATGAGTTGTTACCCAATGCCCTCACAGAAAAGAATAGAATTTTTTGAGTTCTGGTAAAGGCATCTCTTCACTATGCATCATCATGTGAGCCCTGATGTTGAAGGTTCAAGATCAACAGAAATTATTTGGATTAAGATGGCTGACTGGGTTCCTCTGGCAGGAAAAAAAATATCAGTACTGCTAAAGAAAATCCACCAAAAGGGAAGTTAGAGGGAGTGATCTGCCAATCAAAATTTGGAATCATCACTCACTGACACTGGGTAAGAATTGATTTCAGCAAAGTTGGCAAGACCCAGCTATCCTGGTAGAATGGTCATGCTTTGGGAATAACAGCTAACCATGTGACTGAATACCGTCAGAGTAGCGCTCTCAAGACCCACATAGGGGGCATTAATACAGGTGCAAGGTTCTGGACCCGTAAAAGCACACAACCATGCGTTCAACAGCGCCATCATGTGGCAGGAACTGAAGTACAGCAGCGATGGACTCATGAGCCTCTCTTGCCTTCTCTGTACTTGAAGCTGAACTGATGGGTCTCAAATGAGTAATAGCCCAGGTTTTTTAATAATTAGGGGTGTCATGGGAAGGTCTTACAAGGAAAACCCCTGCCAGTGTGGTCAAGTGGAGTCTTGAGCAACAAAAGAAAAAAATGTGACTTATTTGTACCCTACACTGGTGAAGTATGTAAAACTATTTACATTTGCAAAGAACCAAACACAGAGTTAGCACCCAATAAATAGCTCACTATTCATTCCTTCCTACATCTCAACTTCTAAGTCACTTCCACCCTAGCAGGACCCGAGTCATCATTAGAAATGGCTTAAGCAAAGAGGCACCCTGGAACTATGGAAACATTGGTCTGACTCTAGGTGACCTCAGGCAAGACCCTCCGCTGCCCTTTCCTGTTCTCAGCCCAGGCTCTGGACATGTCATATGTCTTGCCTCGGTCTAGCCATCTGCAGAATGGGTCAATAGTTGTTCTTCTGCTTGATTTTTCCCAAAGAGGAGAACTTTGGGAAAGTTATCCTGTTATCCCCAGGCTCAGCCACTCATCCCATTTTACCTTTGGTTCCCATGGGTGTGGGGCAGTCTTTAGGCACAGAGGGCAGAATACGAGTATAATAGCTCACGTTGGAGAAAGACTCCCAGCTGATGTAGTCATGTGCTGCGTTGTAGGTGGGGGGACTGGGGATAAGGTTGGAGCGCACTGCAGAAAGCAAAAATATTAGCGATAAGGGTGTTTCCACCCTGAGTTCCACCCATTTCTTCCTGCCTCCTCCTGGGTTGAGGCTTGTTTTATCTGGCATCATAGATTTGCCCTACCCACTACCCTTATCAGATGCCAAGAATCCAAAGGACTAGCAGGATTGCTTGATCCCCCAGGTCAGGGGCCCTGCCCCATACCCACCTGTGAGTACCAGGCGCATGAGCATCTCTCGGATGAAGGTGGCATTGACAAACTCCCAGAACCAGCGCCCATGCGTGAGCAGGAAGTGCGTGAAAGAGGGGCTGGGCCGCAATGAATTCCGGAGCCAGGTCCACAGCTCAGCTGCAGGGACAGTGGGAGTCACTCAGTTGGTCCCTCCTGGCAGGACCCGAAGTAGCCAGGGTGGAAGATGGGGCACTGAGGACGAGGACTGGGATGGAACAGGGTAGTACCTATGGGGAAGCGGGTAAGGATGGACCCTTGGGAGCAATGACACATGACAGAGCCAGAACCAGGCATGAGGACAGGGGCCAGGGCATGGGGTGAAGACTCCCCATGGAACCCAGAAGCAGGGAGGGAGGGTGAATCAAGAGTGAGAGTTCATACTGAAGCCAGGTCAGAGACAGGGGCAGAGCCAGGCACAGAAGGAGAACAGAGCCATGGCCAGAGAGGAGGGCAGGAAGCTGGGGTCTAGGAGAAGGGGCCCAGGGAGCAGGAAGGCTCAGGAGAGGAGGAGTGGGGGCTGAAGGCCCAGCTCACGGATGGTGCAGTTGGGGCCGGAATAGCCCGTGCGGGTGCAGTCACACTGGTAGCGGTCAAGGCCAAAGCGGACACAGATGCCCTGGTGCTGGCATGGATAGTAACAACAGGGATTCACTGTGGGTGAGAAATGGCGATCAGAGACCGTGCGAGGGTGGCCTCCTGACCCCCATCTAGCCGTGATGGGGGAGTGAGGGGCCAGAAGCATGGACGTGAATTGCAGCTCCATCCTGAATCACTGGGTGCCAGAGCCTCAGAGTTCCCCCAAGGGCCCTCCCTGTTCCCACTGCTGTGAACACAAACCCCCCACCCTGCCATTTCCAGGCCCTGCTCTGGAACTCCAGCCTAGCCCACATCAGGCCCCCAGGGGAAGTCCCCCTCCCTCCCTATTGCCACCAAATGGCAGCAGGGGAAGAGTCCAGAACCCAAGCTGTGACGCTGAAGGAAAGAGCTGATAAGACACCACAGCCATGGGCTTCTAGAGCATTCGCTTCCTGCCTAGTCAGAGTCCAGCAGCAAGAGCCTGGCAGGGCGGGGGGAAGGTCAGAAAAGGGACAAGGATGAGGAGGGGGACTTCTCCCAGACCACCAGCCCAAGCTCTGAGCACTCAGACACAAGGAAAACGAGACGCCTCACCATCCCTCCATCTCTGCAGCAGGTATCATAATGCCCACATTGCAGATGGGGAAATTGAGCCCAGAAAAAGGGAAAGCCATCACCCCACAAGTCTCACCAGGCAAAACGCCCGTCACCTCCACTCCACCCCCACAGCCTCAGCAGCCAAGTCTAAGGAAGATGTTTTCCAGAACCCTGGGGACAGAGGGTGGGTGTGTAGGAGGAGGGGAACTCCAAGTTCTCAGCTGCCTCAGCACGCATTCAGGTGGGCTCAGACTTGGCCCACATCAGGGTAGGGTCCATACTCTAGGATCCTGAGGAAAGTCACAGACCAAGAGAAGAGGAGAGACAGGGCTGGAAAACCTCCTCAGAGGACTCGTGAAGCTCTGGCATCCGCCCTGCTGCCTCCTGAAGAAACTGTAAGGAAGTCCCTCCCTGCATCTAACCCAGATCCCTCTGACCGCCACCCCCTTGCTAAATCTGCACTGCGTCAGCGATTCTTCAGCAGCAAAGTGAGAGACTCCTCAGGTCTGGTAGGATCCGCCGTCCACCCCTGCCTCCCCCGCCACCACCCCTGCTCAGTGAAGGAAACTGAGGTTCAGGGAGAGATGACAACTTGACCAAGGAAACAGAACAGAGCCGGGCAGACCCAAAACTCCAGGCTCCTGGCAGGAGGCTCCTTCTCTAGCCTTACACAGAAAACGCCTAGCTCCCTTCTGCAAACATACTTCCTTATCTGGCCTGAAAGCTAGCGTCATAGGGAATGTATATTCTTTGTGCAATTGGTTATTTTTGTGGGTCAAAAGGGTAGTGAAAGGCGGGAGCAGCTGAGGAAGAAACTGTCATTTCAGGGTGCCAGGATCAGAGAGCATGACCCTGGGCAAGGCCTGTCCCTAATCCCCACCCTGGTCCCAGTCTCCTCACTTTACAGCATAGGGCTTAACCCAGGCAGCAGAGTCCTCTTGGTCCCCACCTCAAAGAGGGCACCACCACCCACACACACACACCCCCACACACACGCACACACACACATACACACACATACACACACATACATGAGCAAGGACCACAAGAATTATGCAAATAGTTTTGCTTAAGGGCAACTCCTCACAGCCCCACAATGGCCCCAGAGGGAGGGATCGAGGGAAGAAGGCTGAACAAAAAGGCTTTATCAGGCAGCCACAGGCGAACCTGGCAGGCAGGATCCAGGGCAAGGGCCTGGCAGCATCCCAGCCCCGGCCTCCCCCAGCCACAGGCCCAGAAAGGCCAAAGGCCTCAAGATCAGCCCCCGTGCTGGCTCAGAGATCTGGGTCCCCCCAGAAAAGACTTGTCGCACTTGCTGGAACTCTCCTCCTTGCCCCTCCTGCTGGTCTGGCTGGCTCACCTGCCCAGGAGCCCCTGTAGTGCCCATTCCTCAGCTCCCAACCCTGGCACCCAAGGCCCCCTAGGCCAGTCCAGTTCTATCACTCTAAGGGCACAGGGGTTAGCCCTACCCCAGGATCAATTTCCCATCCCTACCACAGCACAGATCTCAGAATGAACTCCAGAGGTCCCTGCAGCTCCAACATTCTGCGCTAGCCCCTCCCAAAGCCCTAAACCGTCAGCGTCTCCATCCTTTACCCAGGCTGTTGGCCTCCTTAATACATTCCCTCCAAATCAGCTGAGCCTACGCCTTGCCTCCCCCAGAAGGCTTCCCCGAATGTCCACACTCTCCCTCCTCCCACTCTCCCTTGCCCTGGCTCCGGGTTCCAATTCAACCTGCTCTTCTCCACCGTAAGCTTCCAGGAGAAGGGACTCCCTTCCCTTCCCCAACTTTCTCTTCCCTCAGCACAGGCTATGCACACAGCTGGGGCTCAACCCAGGTCTGGGATCCAGATGTGGTATCCAGAGCTTAACAAATGTTTTTGGAATAAATAAAATGAAGTGGGGACATTGGCCCACCCCTAGCCTGACCAAAGGGAGCCCCTCATCTTCCGTGCCACCTCAACAGCTGTCTGAGATGGAGCCGGAAGGCCTCCTGCCTTGGCCCTAGAGCTCTGCCCAGCAGGCAGAAGAGCTGCAAGCTCCAGACGCTGAAGCTGGAACTGCTGCCCACACCCTCCCCGCCAAGAGAGGCTGTGCAGAGCTGAGGCTCCTCCCTCCCAGGCCAGCCATCCAGCTTCCCCCTCCTTCTCCCCCACATTCTCTCCATAAATACCAGCTGCTCTGGGGCAGGGAAAGTTCTCCCAGGAAGGACAACAGTGGGCCTGCCGCGGGTGCCCCAGGGTGTCAGGGTGGGCACAGAGGAGACTGGGTGCCACTAGAACACAGCCGGACCCTCCCAGTCCAGCCAGACAGCCGGGGCTCTAGCCAACCAAGTCCACGACTTCCCACATCAGCACTCATTTATCTTCCCAGCACTCCCTAGGACAGGTAGGTGAGACTCCCCATTCCGCAATGAGGAATGCGAGGCCCAGAGAAAGCAGGAGGCTTGCTCAGGTCCTCCTGCTTTGAAGTTGCGGAGCCAAGACTTGAACTCCCTCCTCCTCCTCCTGGAGGTGCCCAGGACTGGATTTGGGGAAGGGATAGAAAGGGAGAGTCACTTTGATGCACAGACTGGGAATAACCCAGGTGAGGAAGATGTGTCACATTCCTTCAAAGTGAACCTCGAAAATCCTGAACGAATGAAACCAGGACCCCAGAGGGATCACCATCTCCTGCCACAACCAGACCTTTAGGAAGTATTCGTGCAGGAAGGCCTTCCTTCGGTCTAACTTCAGTCCTGCATGTTTTCATACCAACTCAGTTTGGTGCTCAGTGGAGGACAGCCCCGTTCACCAAGAAAGAGAACCAGGGAGATGCAGGCACTGAATCTAATTCACTTTGAGTCCCCCACACCCAGCACATGGCCAGGCACCAAGTAGTTGCTCAGGAAATCTGTATTAGAGAGTGGCTGCTCTGATTGGCTGTGCATTCTTGGGCAAGTCCCTTCCACCCCTGGAACCTCAATTTTCTGTAAAGCCCATGAGGCAGGTGTAGCAGGTGGGCTAAAGGAGGCCTTCCATTCCGACGACCAGGCCCTCTACTCTGGGTAGAGCCAATCTGTCCCTCTCCATTATTTGTACTGATACAACCCTACACCCACTGCCCCATCAGCAGAGAACCTTTCCGCTTGCTCTCACTGAGTCCCCAAGACACGCAGAGGCAGGGATGATCAGCACAGCACACTGCACACAAGACGCACGCACCCGAAAGGCTGAGCTGCTAGTCCCCATCCCCACAGATGAGGGCTGTCCAGGACTGCCTGGTTCCAGAACCTTTCCAAGCGTTTAAGCAAGGAAAGATCCCCTAGCCCAAAAGTCAAAACTCCAGGTCCAGGACCGAGCGTGACTAAGGGACAGGCACAGCCAGGGAACACCAAGTCCTCCAGGATGCGGAGGCGTCAGGCTGCGCTACTGCCCAGTGAAGAGGCAGGACCCAAATCCCCTAAAGAATAATATTTAGAGAGGCTCTGGGGACCTGGCAGCCAGAGAGAAAAAAAGGCGGGGGGCCCTGACTGGTCCAGCCTGGGCCCCAGTTCCCACACCTAAGCACCACCGCACCAGACTCAGACAGCTGGGCCCCGCAGCTGGAAGAGCCAGCTAGAGGGGAAGCCCTCGCCTGGCCCACAGACACAGCTGATGCTGGTGAGAGCAGGCGCAGGCAGCAAGGCAGCCTTGGCGCAGCTGGGATCTTGCCCCACGTGCCGGGGTCAACTGGCCTGAAGCCCCTCTGCCTAGTACGCAGCTTTGATTGCCAGGTCATGCCCTATCCCAATCTAGGAGATGGGCACTGAGTCAAGACCAGGGACTAGAAGGGAAGGACTTGAGCATTCAGGGTCCCCCACCCAGCACAGCCTTGCCTCCAGGCTGGCCTCCATCTCCTTCCCCACCAGAGAGGCGGAAGCAGCATTCTCTTCCTCATGTGGCCAGCAATTTAAACTTTACAAAGGTTGGTTGTAGACATCCGCTTCTTTGGTGCTCTCAACAGCCCTGGCAGAGAGATGTGTTAGACCCACTCTACAGAACGGGACTCTGAGGCTCAGAGGGAGTGAGGCCACTTGTCTGAGTCCTCGCAGTGAGCTGGTGGTAGGGAGGAGAAGGGACTCATCAGGCTGCCTCGCTGACCCATCAGTCAGTCCCTGGATCAGCCCAGCACCTCCTCCGAGGCCCCATCTGGCCCCATCCAGGCACCCTGGGTCTACAGCCTGCCCTCTCAGGTGAGTGCAGCCCTCATCTCTTCATCTCCTTTGCCTCCAGTGGCAAAACACAGGCTTTGGTTTCCTGGAGCAGATGCCCAAGTAGCTTGGGCCTCAGTTTACTCCCAGACTTGGCAATACGAGGGCAACCCAGACCTTCTGCCCCTACACTCCGCCTGTCATTTGCTCTTTCCTAGATCCTTGCAGGAGCCTCGGTACCAGTTTTCCGGCCTCCAGTCTCACCTCCACATGATGCATCCATCCTCAGTCTCCTGCTCCCAATTACCCTACGGTGTTTCATGGTCGAGTCTCAGTGTTTCCCCCACCCACTGCCTCCTTCAAGGTCCAGTCCAAATGTCATCAGATCCAAGAAGCCTCCCTCAGTTCTCTGCTCTGAGAGGCAGCTGCTTCCTCCCTGAGCGCCGCACACTCCTGGTCCCCTTGCAGGACGGCCTGTTGGCATTTCTGTCTCCACCATCGCCTATAAGCTCCTCCCAGCTCTGTGGCTCCAGGCCCCAGCCAAGGACTGGCATAAACAAGCCCTTGGGAATGAAAAAAACAATTCCGTTTAAACATTTATTATATTAAAGGAAACAGAAAAGGCAAGAAACCAAATAGCCCAGACCATGGCTCATTGTGCATAGGTGAATGGACTAAAAAAGAAAACAGGCGGGCAGGCTGTAGACCCAGGGCGCCTGGATGGGGCCAGATGGGGCCTCAGAGGAAGTGCTGGGCTGATCCAGGGACTGATAAGATGGGTCAGCGAGGCAGCCTGATGAGCCCCTTGTCCTCCCTACCACCGGCTCACTGCGAGAACTCAGACAAGCGGCCTCACTCCCTCTGGGTCTCAGAGTCCCCTTCTGTAGTGAGTCTAATGCATCCCTCTGGCAGAGCTGTTGAGAGCACCAAAGAAGTAGATGTCTACAACCAACCTTTGCAAACTTTAAAGTGCTGGCCACATGAGTCTTCTTTTCCTCCACCCACAAACCAGACTTTAGTTCAACCCAAATCCTTTCCTAGAGCACCCTCCATGCTCTCTTTGGGTTCCCTAAACGCCACCCACCTGAAGCTTCTCCTTCCGGAAACTTGGTCTGATCCCAAGTCCATGTACATATCTTTCTCTCTCCTCCACGCACAGCAGAAAGCGCAGATCCCCTCTGCCCCCTCCTGTCCTCTCGGGGCCTCATTTTAGAGACTACACAGCTAGGTGGTGGAGGAAACTATGTCCAGCTGGGACCCACGCTCACACACGCGCGTGCGCGCGCGCGCGCGCACACACACACACACACACACACTCAGCAAGCTGGGGGAGGAAGGTTGGCTGAGTGAGAAGCTGAATTCCTTCACCTGGAACCTGGCACATGCATGGGGTAGGGAGGGGTGGAATTTCCCCATCAACCTCCCCAAGTGGCTCAGCGTCCATTGTGAGTAGAAGCAGCTTTCTGTGGAAAGACCTTGCAAAGTGTGCAGAGGCAGACCGACCTGCGTTCAGATCCTGGGCCCACCATGTATTGTATGAGCTTGGGGGATCGTGGCACCTCCTGAGCCTCAGTTTCCCCATCTGCTCAGTGGGGGCCTCCTAGGTGAGGGTTAAACCCCAGAGGAAGCATCCTGGCTCCTAATTGTATTTCCATCTCCCATCTGCTCCTGAAGTCTTCACCAGGGGAGACCGTCTCCACTGGCAATAGGAATCAGGATGGTTCCCAGACGGCTGGAGGCTGGAGAAAGGGAATTCATTTTCCCTTAATGGCTGCGGCTTCCTCCAAAAGAGGCCCCTATAGGAAACAGCGGGGCTGCTGGGCGCGGAGGCTGCTTAGACATCTGGGGGCCCAGAACAGGTGAGGGGGTGGATAGGGAGTGTCCCTTCTCCCCACGTTGGCACCAGATCCCAGTTTGCCGTTTCCCCTAAAAGAACTCGATAGCCCATTAGCCAAGGCTACACCCCCGGGGGGCTTCAGAGAGCTCCCATCCCACCAACAGACTCAGCCTCAGTCCCCTCGCTCACGCACCGCGAGCAGAAAGGGGAAGCTGGGCCCGCTGGAGGGGAGAGGAGGGGGTCGAACCAGGCCACGGGCACAGGACCGGGAGTTACCGTGGGGAGAGATGGGGTCGCCTACCTGGCGTGGGCGCCCCGGGGTCCGCGAGCAGGACCGGGGGCGGCTGCAATAGGAGCAGGAACAGCGAGAACCGGAGCAAGAGACTCCCTGCAGAGGAGAGAGACGAGGGGCTGAGCTTGGCATTCAAGGCTCCGCCAGGAGGCCAAGAAAATTCCTGAGCACGCGGGGAATGGGGGTCGCACTCACGGCTCATGGCGCGGCTGCTGGGGTGCGGGACGCAGACTACAGACTACTGTGCGTGCGCCTCGCACACCGCCCGGAGCTCCGGCCCATCCCTCCCAACCCTTCCCCCGGCTCCACCCCCGCCCCTCCCTCCAGCTGTCACCTCGGCCGCCCGCTTACTTCCTCTGCCCAGCCCTGGCCAAGGCATTTTATTAATTAGTGTATGATCGTCACTAAGGCGGCTTTTCACTCGAGATCCTTGAAACACTTGAGTTTCTAATGCCTGGTGGCACTAGATATAGACAGGAAACTGAGGCTCAGAGTCATGCTCAATGCTGAGGTCACCCAGGACCTGGGGACAGAACTGAGGATGGAAATTGCTGGTCTGAACCACACACTCTGCCCCGCAGAGAAGAAAGGGGGCTAGAAATGGGGCAGTCCAGCCTGGTGTGCACGTGGTTTCCTAGACAAGAAACTCACTAGTCCTCAGACAGAGCGAACGGAAGGACTTACTTCCCCCATGGGCTGGTCTCAGCCCTCTGAAGGCACATTTCTCTGCCATAAATGAAGAGATAGGACTCCAAAGTCCAAGAGAGTCTAGTTTCAAATCCAGACTCCACAGCTTACTGGCTGTGTCACAAGGTACTTATCTTTCCTAGCCCTCAGTGTTCTCATCTATAAAATCGGCTCAATAGCAAAAACCATCCCAGAGGGTGGTTGGTTGTAAGATTCAATTAGGTAATACACACAAATCTCCTGGTGCAGGGCCCAGTGTGTAGTAGATGCTCAATTATCAGGAGGCATTTTTCCAAAGATCTCTGAACTCAGATTCCAGGGCTTGGCAGGGTCCATGCTCTAGCTGGACTCACATCCACCACTGAATTTACAGAGTTCCAGCATCCAGCTCCCCTTTCCTCCAGCTCAGGAAACACCCAGGAGGAAGGGATAGGCCCAAAGTCACCCACAGTCTCCTGGTCCTGGCACCCACAAGTCCTCTCCCTGTTTCTCCAGCACACCCAGCCATCCTGTGGGCCCCACAGTGGAGAAGGCCGGTGGGAGGACTCAGAATTTCTTGTGCTGGCTGCTGGGCATCACTGGGTGCAGGGTAGAAATTATGCCAGGTGGGAGAGGTGAGACCTGTTGGGAAGCCCCTCCCCATTCTCATCCAAGCTGTTCCCATACTCCCCTGGGAGAAAAGCCAGCTGCCCTAGGGAGACAGAGCAAGCCAGGGCAAACCTCGAGAAGGAGTGGGGCAGGCAGAGGGCGTGGGGCTCTCAGTGTGCCCAGACCAGCTTCAGCCTTCCCTACCTCCCCAGATCAAGGACCCCCTGGCATTCACAGGGCAAGGAGATGGGATTATCAGCAAAAGGGTTGGTGACGGGGTGGAGGTGTAGGGTTCTGTTGTCCAAAGAAAGGGGGACTTTCTGGTAAGAAGAAAGGAGAGATGGGCTTGAATGAGGTTCCATCTTACACTCCCAGGCCTCCCTCTGGGCCCTGAGCCCATCAAGTCACCACACCTGTGCCTCCTGCTGACTTCCAAGCCACCCATCTGCACTCAAAACAAGAAACACTTGTGTGGCCTCGGCACTGATGGGAAGAGCCTTCCTGCCTCAGAATCAGAAGTGAGTCCAAGTCACTTCTTCCATGTTGTGAACTTAGACAAGCCTCTAGGCCTCACGGGGCCTCTGTTTCCCTGCTTGAACAACAGAATGAGCAGATCAGATGGCCTCTGAGGACTGGTCCAGTTCCAGCATGGAGCAATTGAGCCCTCACTGTGGCCAGGCTCTGTGACCAGCACTGAAGATGTCAACACAGCTGCGATGCAGGAGAGGACAGAGTCTGAGAGAGCAGGCAGGGTGCCGGGGCAGCCCTCCAGGGATGGGGCTGGACCAAGAGCATGGAGTGGGGAGAAGTTAGATGAGAGAAATGGTGGCAGAAGTGCCAGGGCTTGGTGACCGATTAGCACTAGAGCTTAGGGGAAGAAAGGTACTAAGGACACCTAGCTTTCTGGCTCAATGCTGGTGGTAATACCCAGGGAAGGGGAGCTGGCATGGGTAGGTAGAATTTGAATTTGGGCTTCTTGTGTTTGATCCACCTCGGGGGATGAGGAGGATCAAACCTTCCCTGCCTTCTCCCACCTTGGCCCATGGGCCAGCACCCCCAACAGTCCCAGCATGCAGCTGGATACACAGGGGAGAGGTCTGAGATAGCCCTTGGCCCAGCCCTGGGAAAGAGACCACAGCACAGGGCCACTTTTGCCTGCTCCTTACTGCAAAGCCTATAGTCTAAGTGTCTAGTACTGGTGTCACCATCCTAGTCCTCAGTATGGTGAGCTTCTACTCATAGGGCAAGTCTATCTCCCATGTCCCCTGGGAGGCCTCCTCCTCCCCTCTCTCTCCTCTAGGAAGCCCCTGTGCCTTCCCTGGCCACAGCAGTGCCACTTCTGACCACATTGTCCCTCTGCTCCCCGCCCTCCCTTGTGAGGCTATGAGAGTCTCGGTCACTCTTGTAGCCCCAAGGCCAAGCATAGGATCTGGCAGATAAGACATTCAGGGAATGTTGGTTGCTTGAACAAAGAAATGAATGAGTATCTGCAGGAGTTTTGAATGCATTAAAAAAACAGACCAGGTCCAGGGCCAGCCTCATCGAAGTGACTGCCAACCCACCTATATGCTGTGACGACCACCAAAATTATCACTGGCTGCCTCAGTTTCCCTGCCTTCTCCAGCTTATCCCATGGGCCAGCACCCCCAACTGTCCCACAGGTCCAGCTTCACCCCAGGCCCTGAGCCCTTCCCAGCTAAGGCAGCAAGGACCTCCTTCCCTATACCCCACTGGTGACAAGCAGTAGGATTTCTCTCTGCATAGCCCCATCCCCATTATCCACACCAATCACATGCCCTCCTGCTCACCCTAGCTAGACCCTGAATTGTAATGCTTCTGGAGAGGTCTCACTCCTGCTGGGCCCCACCCACTATTTGGAAAACCGGAGCTGACTCTTACCTGAATCACTCAGGGACCCAGCCCTACCCGGCCCCACCTCTGCAGGCAGCTTCACAGTCAGGCAGGAAGGCTCTGGACTCAGGATTAGCTCTTCAAATCCCAGTCCCCATCCCCACCCGGCCTTTAGTGTGACCTTAAGCGGCAAACTGCCCCTTGTGGGCCTCAGTTTCCCCATCTGTAAAAATGGGGTTAATAATGCCACTCTTGAAAGAGTTGTTGTGAGGATGAGGTAAGCTGGTCCCCGTGAGCGTCCCCAGCATTCAGTAGGAGCTCTGGCCCTCCCTTCTACTCCCTACCTGAGCAAGAGGGTTCCATGAAAAACTCCCTTCCCCCTCCTCTTTACCTACTCAGAACCAGGCTAATGTTGACCATTGGAGGTAATAATAACAATAATATTTCTTGAATATCTACTATGTGCAGGACAGAGTGCTATGTGTTTCAAATGCACAGTTACATGTGATTTTTCTCAACAAGCCTATGAAGTCAGTATTATCACTTCCATTTACAGAGAAAGAGATTGAGGCCCAGTGCTGACACAGTTTGTCCAAGGGAAGAGTCAGGTTTCAAGGCCCCACCCCTTTGTTCTGGAATACCAGGTACGTGTACCCAAGGCCCCGCCTAACCAACCAGTGTTTGGAGTTAAAAGGAAGCGGAAATGCTTTGTTGGGGGGTTAGTTGGCAACATAGTTCAGCTGAGAAGCTGAGAACCGAGAGTCACAAACAAATGTTTTGGTTTTGGTTTTGTTGCTGTTCCGTTTTTGACTCAGGGCCTCATGCTGTTGCCCAGGCTGGAGTGCAGTGCTGCGATCTTGGCTCACTTCAGCCTTGATCTCCTGGCTCAGGCAATCCTCCTACCTCAGCCTCCTGAGTAGCTGGAACTATAGGTGCACATCACTATGCCCAGCTCATTTTGTTTTATTTGTTTTTCGTAGAGACAGGGGTCTCGCTATGTTGCTCAGGCTGGTCTTGAACTCCTGGGCTCAAGTGATCCTCCCACATTGGCCTCCCAAAGTGCTGGGATTACAGGCATGAGCTACCACACCCAGCCCACCAAATGTGTTTACACTGCTTTCTCACTGAAACCCTCACAGTAGCTGGAAGAAGAAGGCATCATGATCCCCATTTTGCAAAAGAGGAAAATGAGGCTCAAAGATTTCCCTAGATTATGCAGAGAGAGTGGTTAAAACTCCGCCCACCCTTCTTAATAGGCCCAGCCCCGGGAGATTTCCACTTTACACTTCTGTCACTAAAAGCGTGTCATTGAGAAGGGTGGGCGGAGTTTTAAACACTTCTGGAGCGCTTACCATGGCGGACGTCACGCTAAAGGTTTTTGGTGCATCACCTTCTTTATCACTCCTAACAGCCCCATGAGGTAGATTTTCCTCTGTCCCCATTTTTGTAAACAGGAAAATTAACCGACTTGCTATAGCCTATACCACAGGCTATATATAGGTGGTAGAGTCGGGATTTGAGCCCTGGCCTGTGTGATTTGAACATTTACAAACGTAACTCCCTATTACACTCATCGCTGGTTCTCTTGGATCTCAAACCCTGAGTACTTAAACAAACACCCAAATCCTCCCGGGGATGGGCCAAGAAAATAAACAAACCGGAGACTGTAAGTGGAGAGTCCCCAAGTTCATCTGGGGAGTTTCCACTGCAGGGTCCCCTGTCTCGCAGACCTCTGCATTAGGCAACCAGCACCATCTGATTGGCACAGGATGGCGGAGTGGTCATGCCATGGCATCCTCCCCAGCCGGCCCCCACCATCAGTGTAATCTGCAGAGCATCAGACATCAGCTCCTGGGATCAGGGGACCCAGCCATCTGTGACGGACAAACCAGGGGAAAGAGCCATTGTCTGGCTAAGGAACACTGCTCAGGAAGTTGCTGGGGCTGTAAAATATCAGTCCTCTCACCCTCTTCCTTCTCCACCATAGCTGAAGGAAGAAGACGTGTTTCCACAGCTCTCCCCTGGCATGTGGAACACTCTCCTAATTCTGCTTAGAACCTTCAATAGCTCCCATCATCCAGACCTCAGCCTGGTCTTCAGGCCCTGGCATTTGCTAAGCAGCAGGATATCATAGAAAGAGCCCTGGAACGGGGACCCAGTCGGTCTGGTTTCTTGTAACATGACTTCCTGAAATTACTGTGTGACCTTGGGCAAGTAACTCTTCCTCTTGGACCTCAGTTTCCCTACCTGTTAACAAGCCTGGTGAACTAGGCACGCTGAGGATGAAGAGCAGGAGTTTTGGCGTAAGGCAGACCTAGGTTCAGAGCCCAGCTTTAATTCTAGCTGTGTGAATTGGAACCAGTCATTTGTCATCTCTGAGCCTCAGTTTCCTCATCTGAAAATGAGGAAAATAATAGTATTGTTTCCTGGGACCATTGAATTGGGGATAAAATCACTTAGCTCAATTCCTAGTACTCAGAAGGCACTCAAAAATAACGATTACTGGTAGAATTATTATAATTAATAAGTATAAAATTACTCCAATTCTGTCATTGTGGTCCCAGATGCAAGTAAAAAAAAAAAAGTTGGACTAGACGCCTAGAAAGAACTTAAGAGAGAATAGTGGCCAGGTGTGGTGGTAATGCCTGTAATCTCAGCACTTTGGGAGGCCAAGGTGGGAGGATTGCTTGAGCTCAGGAGTTCAAGACCAACCTGGGCAACTTAGCAAGACCCCCATCTCTCTAAAAACAAAAACAAGAGAGAGAGAGAGAGAGAGTGTGGTTGCAGGTAAGTGCTGGCTTAGTGTGTCGGGAATGCATGTGGTTACATATATCAAAAACCCCAAATAAAAAAGGAGGCAGGATTCTTCCTCTCAGATAACAAGTCCAGGGGTAAGCAGCCCAATGCCGTGGCGGCTTCTCAGCATCTCAGCAGTGCCATCAGGAGTCCAGATCTTTCCACTCCGTCTTCCTCACAATAGTTTGTGTCCTCGCACTAAGCACTTCATGCCCATGTTCCAAATGGGAAAAGGTTGGAAAGGGAAGAGGCAGCCCCAGGAGATTTCCACTTTACATTTCTTTCACTAGAATCGTGTCACCTGGCCTCACTTGGCTGCAAACCAGGTTAAGAAATTGAATTTTTTGGAATAGACAGGGAATTGGAAATGTCTGCCAGACTCCAGAAAGAGTCTCTTTCTGGCAATGGGCTGTGGTTTCTGGTGTGTGGCTTCTCTGGAGAATCCAGGAATCCAGGCACCAGTGCATGCTGCAGACATCAGAGGTGAGCAGACTTCTTTTGTCCCGGGATAAGGTCTGGAATAGCAGGACCACAGTGGGTCAGAGTCACGTGCTCCCCAGGAGAAGGCCCAATCCAGCCCGATTCAGGTAACAAAATCAGAGACTCAGAGCCAGGCAGGGACTTGCCCAAACAGGCCAGGTATCTTTCCTCGCTGTGTTATGGCCTCTTGTAAAGTAACCAACCTTGGAACAAGTCACATAAGAAACAGTGTGACCCCGCATGCTCATAGGCAGGTGTTGAACAATGAGAACCTATGGACTCAGGGAGGGAAGCATCTCATACTGGGGTCTGTTGGGGGTGCTAGGGGAAGGACAGTGGGGGGTAGGGAGATTGGGGAGGATAACATGGGAAGAAATGCCAGATATCAGTGACGGGGGGATGGAGGCAGCAAACCACCTTGCCATGTATGTACCTATGCAACAATCCTGCATGATCTGCACATGTACCCCAGAACCTAAAGTGCAATAATAAAAAAAGAAAAAAACAGTGTGACCCAATGCAAGGACACCTTATCCTTAGAAAAGCTGCACCCAATGAACTGAAAATTTAGGGGACAAGAATTCATAATTCCAAAAATACAGGGGACAAGAATTCATACTTCCAAAAATCCCTTCTGTTCTCAGGCAAGAACTGTAAAAGTCCATTTTCTTCAGCCTCTCAAACAGAACTGGGCTGACTCGTCATTTGCATGGAATGTGTGTTCCTGCGTTAACACTTCATTAATAACTTACTGTCATTCAGCCATATACAAGGTCGGGAAATATTTTTGCTTACGTTATCTTCCCCGTTTGATCCACATAACAATCTTTTGATGAAGATGTTCTGTGTTTGTTTTGTTTTGTTTTGATTTTTGAGACAGGGTCTCACTCTGTTGCCCAGGCTGGAGTGCAGTGGCACGATCACGGCTCACTGCAGCCTAGACCTCCTGGGCTCAAGCGATCCTCCCACCTCAGCCCCCTAAGTAGCTGGGACCACAGGCACTCACCACCATGCCTGGTTAATTTTTGTTTTCTTGTTGTTGTTGTTTGTTTTTTATTTGTTTGTTTTTGTAGAGACAGGGTTTCACCATGTTGCCCAAGCTGATCTTGAACTCCTGAGCTCCAGCAATCTGCCCGCCCTGGCCTCTCAAAGTGCTGGGATTACAGGTGTGAGTCACCATGCCTGGCCAACATAGGTGTTTTTAGCCCCTGAATAGGTGAAGATTATTTCTATTACAAGCAACAGACACAATTTCAACTAATTTTCCGAAGAAAGGGAGCTACTTTCTCTGGACAGGCAAGGCTGTATCCAGAAATCATACTGGGTTCTGTCTCTCTCCTACCCACCCCTGCCCCTCTCTCTCCACCCCCATCTTTTCTTCTCCCTCTCATCTCCTCCTTTTCCTCTCTCTTTTCCTCCTGTTGGCTTCATCCTCAGGCAAGTGTTTCCCAAGTGATGTTACAGAGGTCTCAGGCAGCTCCAGACTTAACGCTGCTCTCATGCCACAATCCCATTTGAGAAGAGAATGTCTCTTTCTTGGCCTTTTTCTTGGTACCAGGAGTTCCCGGGACACTTGTGATTGCCCCAGCTTAGCTCACGCACCTATCCCTGAACCAACGGCTGTGACCAGGAAGATGGAATGTCCGGATGCTGACTGGCCAGTCCCAGACCACGTGCCCAGATGACTGAGAGTGGAAGCAGGATGTTCCCCAGTAGAAAACTGGGTGCAGTTGGCCAGGTGTGGTGGCTGACACTTGTAATCCCAGCACTTTGCGAGGCCGAAGTGGGTGGATCATGAGGTCAGGAGTTCGAGAACAGCCTGACCAACATGGTGAAACCCCATCTCTACTAAAAATACAAAACTTAGCTGGGCGTGGTGGCGCACGCCTATAGTCCCAGCTGCTTGGGAGACTGAGGCAGGATAATTGCTTGAACCTGGAAGGCGGAGATTACAGTGAGCCCAGGTCGCGCCACTGCACTCCAGTCTGTGCGACAGAGTGAGACTCCGTCTCAATTAAAAAAAAAAAGAAAAGAAAAAACTGGATGCAGTCACCCAAATAAGAGGAAGGGGTGCAGGACAGGCAGGAACAACTGGTGGCCACCAGCACTGCGTTTCTCCATTTGACAGACAAAGAAGCCAGGGCTCCAAGAGGGGAAGTGGCTTTTGCCTGGAGCCTCGGAGCTGGTAGGTTAGGAGTCTTACTGGTCTTGGGCCCTGGGCCTGGATGGAGACAAGAGGAAGGGCCGTGCGGTGAGAGCACTCTTGCATGTCCAGAGCCCAGCTTGCTTCAGACCCTCTCAAGTGAGGGAGAGGGGATTGCAAGGATGCTAGAAGCCAAAACTGCTTCTTCTCCATATTTCCTGGCATTTGCTTGAGCAGGAAAAGACCTTCATGTTTATCGAGCAACCAAGGCATGCCAGATACTTCTGGACTTCACATACATAACATCTCCAATCATGTTCTTCAGAGGTGGGAACTGAGGCTAAGAGACGTAAAGTGACTTGTCCAAGTCACACAGTCTTGGAATGGTAGGGCTGGGACTCGGCCCAGGTCTGGGATGACTCCAAAGCCTGTGCTCTTTACTCGAATGTTTTCTCAATGGGATGCTGTTGACAACGGTGTGTAGGACTGTGCTGCACAGGGCGGAAATCTTAGCTGGCTAACGGCAAGCTTAGACATGACAACAACCAAAAACTGCAACCCTTCCTGCACCCCACATATCCAACCTCTGCCCCTGGAAGACAACCTCGACCCCCCTCGCCAACTCTGGTTCCTTTCTGTTGGCCCAGGGACACGCACAGAGAATGCATTTGGCCGGGTATATTGGCTCACCCCTGTAATCCCAACAATTTGGGAGGCCAAGGCAGGAGGATCACTTGAGCTCAGGAGTTCACGAACAGCCTGGCCAACATGATGAAACCCCGTCTCTACTAAAAATACAAAAACTAGTCAGGTGTGGTGGTAGCACATGCCTGTAGTCCCAGCTATTAGGGAGGCTGAGGCAGGAGAATCGCTTGATCCCGGGAGGTGGAGGCTGCGGTGAACCAAGATTGTGCCACTGCCCTCCAGCCTAGGTGACAAAATGAGACTAAAAGGAAAGAGAGAAAGTATTTAATAAATGTTTGCTAAATGAATGAATGAAATACTTCAGAGTCAATCAAAAGAACTAGGTGTGAATCTCAGCTGTACCATTTACTAGCTAGATGGCATTGAGCAAGTTACTTAACCCCCTGTGCCTCGGTTTTCTCGTCTATAAAATGGGGACAATCCTAGCACCAACCTCATAGGGTTGTTAGGAGGATCAAATGAGTTAATGCCTGTAAAAGGCTTAGGACTCTGCCTGGTGCTTAATAAGGATTCCATCAGTCTTTGTTAAATGGACGAATGAGTGAATGACTATTTATACGTTAGTAAACTATAAACTGTGACTACAGTTCACACACATTTTGGCTTTTGTTATCTTGTTTGATCCTCTCCATCATCCTAACGCAAGAAAGCATTATGGTCATTTTACAGATGAGGAAACTCAGGCAGAGAGCGACGAGGCGACTTGGCTCAAGTTTTCTGTTTGTTCTACTGCAGTTCCAACATTTCAGGCTCTGGCTTCTCTCTCTGTTTGCTGTCCCCACAAATATACACATTTTAAGCTAAGAATGAACAAGTGAATGAAGGAGCTGATCCCAGCCCCTCAGAGCAGCTTGACAGAGAGAGCTATCCCGGCTCCCCAGCTGTGAGGAGTCAGTCTTCCCTCCGTCCACCCTGGGGCTCTCTCGTGGGGCTGCCCAGCGGTTATGTGGGGTAAGTGTGGTGTGTTGTGGTGGGTGTGGGTAGGTGAGTCACCAAGACATTGGGGAAGGAGGAGGCCCAGCCACCCAGCCAGGCCCACAGGCCCACAAGAAAGAACTGGGTGGTGAGTAGGATGTGCAGCTACCTGCCCACAGCCACCCACTCCTGAGGAGAGGAGCACTAGCTCTGTGAGCACCCCAAAGACCCCAAACCTGAGCCCCTCTCCCAGGACACCCCCAGGACAGAAACTGGGAGCCTCCTTGGGGCACCCGGCACCCAGCACACAGGAGTGACCTCACTGCTCTGAGATCCCTTCAGTTCCACTGCACCCATCCTGCAAATACTCAGAACGTGGCATCTGGCATCTTGGCCAACCCCCAGACAGGCCCCTGCCTGGAGTCCTCCACTTTCAAGGAGCTCCGAGATGATGGGGTGAGCCTCAGGAACAGAGAAGACAAAGGAGAGAGCCATGTGCTGGGAACCTCCTTGCAGGGATTCACCTGCCCGGATTCTTAGGAGGATATCAATTCTGAAGTGCTGAAGGTCCACAAACCAGCACCTGGCCTGTTGCCACCTCACTGCGTCCACGAGTTCCATGACTAGGCCTCCACCTGCAAAACGTCTCTGGGCTGCCCACTCCCTTATCCTCACCTCTTCTCTGACAGACCATTCAGCCCACTTGTCTGCACCCCAGTCTCCTGTGACTCTCACCGTCAGTCCGCCAGCGCCCCCAGCCGCCCTAGCTCATCACTCCCACTCCCCTCCCCTCCCATCCTTTGGTTGCCGCCACTCAAACCATCTATGGTTTTCTGTCACTTTCTTGTCTAAAGGGACACACTGACCTGGGTTTACATCACACCAGCTGCGTGACCTTGGCCTTGTTGCTTCAGTTCCTTGGGCTACAGTTCCCCCACTATAAAATGGAAGTCTTTTGTGAACACTTAATACAACAATGGAAGCAAAAGTACTTAGCACATATTAGGTGCTCAATAAATACATTTTCTTTTCTTCAAAGGCTGCTACCTAAGAGTTGGGTTAAGAGACTGAGAAGGGAAACTTACTGACCGTTATGTTTTCCTTTCATTCTCCATGAAAAATTTTCTGGCCAGGTGCAGTGGCTCACACCTGTAATCCCAGCACTTTGGGAGGTCGAGGGCGGGCAGGTTACCTGAGCTCAGGAGTTCAAAACCAGCCTGGGCAAAAAAGTGAAACACCGTCTCTACTAAAATACAAAAATAAAAATTAGCCGGGCATGGCGGCATGTGCCTGTAATGCCAGCTACTTGGGAGGCTGAGGCAGGAGAATTGCTTGAACCCAGGAGACAGAGGTTGCAGTGAGCCAAGATCACGCCACTGCACTCCAACCTCGGCGAGACTCATCTCCAAAAAAAAAAAAAATTCCAGGGATTAATCCAAACAGAACTTCTCTGCAGGAGTGAAGATTCTGTGGGATATTGATTCTCCACTGGAACATGTTGTAGCCTGGGAGGCAATTAGGAATCACCTTTGGCGTGTGTCAAAGGGATATCTGCACGCCTGGGTTTGTTTCAGCATTATTCCCAATAGCCAAGACATGGAAGCAAACTAAGTGTCCATCAACAGATGCATGGATAAAGAAAACGTGGTATGTAGATGCACTGGAATACTACACAGCCTTCGAAAAGATGGCAACATTCACAACACGCATAGAATTAAAGGACATTATGCTATGTGAAATAAGCCAGGCACAGAAAGACAAGTGCTGTATGATCTCACTTCTATGAGCAGTCTTACAAAGTTGCTCTGATGGAAGCCGAGAATAGCAAGGTGATTACCAGAGGCTGGGAGAGGGAGGTGAGAAAGAGGAGAGATGGGGAAAGGAGAGACGTTGATGAATGGATGCAAAGTTTCAGTTAGGAAGACGAAGTTGTAGTGACTTATCACACTGCATGGTGACCACAGTTAATAATAATGTATTATATATTTCAAAATTGCTAAAAGACTTTTAACACCCTCACCATAAAAAAAAAAATTATAAGTCAGTGAGGTGAAGGATTTGTTAATTCGCTTAATTGAATCTTTCCACAACAAATACACAGATCAAAACATCACATTAGCCAGGAGCAGCAGCTCACACCTGTAAATTCCAGCACTTTGGGAGGCCGAGATGGGCAGATCATCTGAGCTTAGGAGTTTGAGACCAGCCTGGGCAACACAGTGAAACCCTGTCTTACAAAAATAAAAAGAGCTCTTTCTCTTCCAGTTCTAGGCGCTTCGGGAGCCACGGCTTAGGTGCAGACATGGCTGAGTCCGAGAACCACGCCACGCACAACCAGTCCCGAAAACGGCTCAGAAATGGTATCAAGAAACCCCGATCACAACGATACGAATCTCTTAAGGGGGTGAACCCCAAGTTCCTGAGGAACATGTGCTTTGCCAAGAAGCACAAGAAGAAGGGCCTAAAGCAGATGCAGGCCAGCAATGCCAGGGCCAGGAGTGCAGGTCCCGAGGCCATCGAGGCCCTCGTAAAGCCCAAGGAGGTTAAGCCCAAGATCCCAAAGGGTGGCAGCCGCAAGCTCGATCGACTTGCCTACATTGCCCACCCCAAGCTGGGGAAGCACGTTCGTGCCCGCATTGCCAAGGGGCTCAGGCTCTGCTGGCTACAGGCCAAGGCCAAGCATGAAACCAAGGCCCAGGCTGCAGCTCCAGCTTCAGTGCCAGCTCAGGCTCCCGAAGGTGCCCAGGCCCCTATAAAGGCTTCAGAGTAGAGATCTCGGTCTGCCAACTCGAGGACAGAAGGACTGGTGCAACCCCCAGGGCTGCCATCTGCATTGGGCCGGGGTCCTCCCATGCTATTTGTACAAATAAACCTGGGGCAGGAAAAAAATAAATAAGTAAAATAAAAGAAAATTAGCCAGGCATGGTGGCATGTGCTTACAGTTCTACTCAGGAGGCTGAGATGGGAAAATTCTTGAGTCCAGGAGGTTAAGGCTGCTGTGAGCTTCAGTCACGCCACTGCACTCCAGCATGGGCAACAGAGCAAGATCTTGTCTCAAAACAAAAAGAAAAAAAGAAAAAACTCACATTTGATATGGTTTGGCTGTGTCCCCACCCAAATCTCCCCTTGAATTGTAATAATGCCCACATGTCAAGGGCAGGGCCAGGTGGAGATAACTGAATCATGGGGGTGGTTTCCCCCATGCTGTTCTCATGGCAATCTCACAAGATCTGATGGTTTTATAAGTGGGAGTTCTCCTGCACATGCTCTCTTGCCTGCCGCCATGTAAGATGTGCCTTTGCCTCTTCTTTGCCTTCCACCATGATTGTGAGGCCTCCCCAGTCAGGTGAAACTGGGTGTCCATTAAACCTCTTTCCTTTATAAATCACCCAGTCTTGAGTATGTCATCTTTATTAGCAGCCTGAAAACAAACTAATACACATTGTACCCCATAAATATGCATGATTATTATTTGTCAATAAAAATAAATTAATTTTTAAAATGAAAAAAGGAACAACCAAAAAAAGAACAACCTTTGGGTATTTTTTCAAATTACACATACATACACACACACGCACAAGCACATAAACACACACACGAGCACACACACGGGCACACACACACACACACACGAGCACACATACACACGAGCACACATACACACGAGCACACATACACACGCAATGAGATTCTGATACTCCTTTCTTCTCACGCCATCATGAGCCTCCATTACCAATGAGAATGGAGAATGCAAAAGAAAACGGAGAAACACTGAGATAAACCATTTATATGCCAAATCATCTCAGACTCACAGTGCTTAGATCTCAGCCATGGACACCTCCTCTCACCAGGTCTCTCCTTGCTCACACCCCCTTCCCGAGGCACAATTCCCCTGGATCTGTCTCCCAGGAGTCTTTTAACTTTTTTATCCCAACCAACCCAACCTAATTCAACTCGACTCAATGCATCGCATCCTAAATTCAACTCAAGCCAACCCAGTTCAATTTACTTCCACTCAGCCCACCCAAATCAAACCTTACCCAAGCCAATCAAACTTAACTCCAGTCAACTCTACCCAGCCCATCCCAACACATGCCAACTCAAAAACCTCCTGGGTTCAAGCAATTCTCTGCCTCAGCCTCCCGAGTAGCTGGGATTACAGGTGCCTGCCACTGCTCCTGGCTACTTTTTGTATTTTTAGTAGAGACAGGATTTCACCATCTTGGCCAGGCTGGTCTTGAACTCCTGACCTCGTGATCCACCCGCCTTGGGCTCCCAAAGTGCTGGAATTACAGGCGTGAGCCACCACACCCGGCCTGTCTTCCCTCTTTTTTACGGCCCAATCCTCCTTTGCCTGCGTTTATCAGCTTTGTGCGCTCTCTCTCCCGCTCTCTCATCCCTGCTCTGCCTGTGTGTGGCTGTCTTGGACTCTCCTCCTCGTTCAGTATCTCCGTATTGCTGTCTTCCTCTCGTTGACTCTTCCCTCTCTGCCTCTGTTTCTGGCACAATCTGCTTCATGTTCTAAGCTTTGGCTGGGAATTGTTCCTCCTGAACAGAGATGCCTCCGTCCCTACATCCGCTCCACGCTTTCCCCACCAGGGGAGTCACAGGTCAGCCCTGGCTGCCTGAGAACCAGGAGCTAAAGCTACTTCCCCAGTCAGGAAATTAGCATTAGACACAATAGATCTGGAAGGAAACTGAGGCCAATCTTCTCATTTTAGGGATGGGGAAACAGAGACCCAGAGACTGGAGGGGGCTTGCTCCAGATCATACGGAGTTAGTGGAATCTGAATGAGGCCCTCCTGAGGCTGGAGAGCCCAGAGTCTGAACCCAGAGTAAAGTGATTTGAGCATCAGGCTGAGAGGTGGGTGGTAAAACAACAGTGTCTGTCACCAGAAGCCGTCTTTATGAACAGAAGTACCCATCGCTATGCCGTCACCGGCTCGGAGCAGGGCCTCCCTGGCTCTCTTTTTCCTCCACCTCTGTCTCTGTCTCTGTGCCTTTCTCTCTACCTCTCTCATAGGAAAATGTATTCTCTGGAGGGTGGGGAGGAGGGGAGCCAAGAAGCATTCTGGGTGTCCCTTTGGTGAGAGTCATCCAGCACCCACTGACCCCAGCCCTTCCACCTCTTGGGGTTGGGACCCCAGGCACCGTTCTCAGGGCACCAGAGGGAAGGCCTCATAGGCCCGGGGAGACGAGGGAGCAGGGGTTTGGCCTCCCACCACAGAGTGGCTGCTTGTGAGGGACAGGGGCTGCGGTTTTAAGACTCAACTATCCTAAATTCAACTCAAGCCAACTCAGTTCAATTTACTTCCACTCAGCCCACCCAGATCAAACCTTACCCAAGTCCATCAAACTCAACTCCAATCAACTCAACCCAACAAACCTATCCCAACACAACCCAACTCAGTTTAACTCTACCAAATTCAGTTCAAGTTCTAGTTCTAGACTGAACCTAGAATCCAGCCATCGCACGCTTGGCCACAGGCCCCCCAAGCCAGCAAGGCACAGCCTCCACGACCTTCCTCTCAGACAAGGCCAGGACTGCATTTCCTCCTGCCCACCACCACGACACCCCCCGCCCCGGCTGCCCCCCGACTACCAGCCTCCTGGGTAGTCCAGACTCCAGAAGTAACCAGAGCTGGGGGGTGGCTGCTGGGCCAGAGGCAGGCTGGAGGAAGAAAAGACCCCTCACCACCTGCACAGCACTCGGGGCGGCCCCTCCTGCGGCCCCGCTGTCTCCTCTAACTGCAATCCCTCCCGCTGGAGTCACCTCCTTCAGCAGCTCAGAGTTCCCAGGCACCAGCCTGGGCCTTCCTCAGAACTCTAGGATATCTGAATATAGAAAAGGAGAAGAGAAGGCTGTGGTCTGTGTGGTGGGCAGAGGAGACACTGGACGGGGAGGGGTGGCTGAGGAACTAGGCTCTAGGCCCTGGCGCCACCAGGACCCTTCCTGACCCAACCTCCAGTTCCCTCCCCAGCCCTTCGCTGAGCCTGAGCTTCCCGCCTTTCTGTAGGGGGTGCCTCAAGTCATTGAGCCCAAACCTCCATTCAGCTGATCAGGAGACTGAGGCCTACAGCAGGAAAGAGTTTGCCCAGAAACACAGAACAGAGAAGGAGCTGGAATCCGGGGCTCCCGGCCCCCGGGCCAGGGTCCTTCCTCACTTGGCTCTCAAGATGGAGTTTGTTTGGGGCCCTGATTTCTGCCCTATCTGTCCAAAAGTTCCAATTCAGGCAGCCCACCCCCAACCCGGGGAGCGTCCTTTTTCTCAGAACCCACGAACTCAGGCAGTGGAGGGAATCCCAGCACCCTCACCCGAGAGGCCTTGGGAAGGCCCAGACCTCCCTCCTTCCTTCTTCTTTCCCTCTTCCTCCTGCTTCTCTGTTGACCTCTGGCTGGAGTGGATCTTCCTTCCTCTTTTCCCAGCACCCCTCTCCCCACCCCCAGCAGCACTGGGAATAGACAGAGAGGAGGGATCTCAGCACAGCCCTGGACCTCAAGGCACGTGGGTGGCAGGCGTGCAAAGCAAGAGCTCATTTGCAGCCACCCCGTCAGGCAGTCTGCATTCTTGGACACAGGAAACTGAAATCCACCTCCCCAGCCTCCTGCTGGCCCTGCTGCTGCTCGGGGCCCACAGCACGAGTCATTTTCTCTGCCCAGTAGGCCCTCAGAGCCAGGCAAGCAGCAATCACCTTCCCTGCCGTATCACTGTTTCCAGAGGCTGTGAATGCAAGCTCCTCCAAGAGGCATGAGTCCCCCCTTGGCCCTTACTAGCTGTGTGACCTTGAGCAATTCACCTTGCCTCCCTAAATGGCCAAGCCCTCATCACCAACATGGAGGTTAAGTGCACGCATGGGCTTTCAGGGGGAAAGAGATAGCGTGGATAAGCACCTGGCACAGAGCCTGGCATTTAAATGGTTAATATCATTACGCAGTAGAGAAACGCCTCTGTTCTGGCCATGGCTTTCCACCAGATTTGTATTATTTATTTTCAAATCCTTTCTGAGTCTAATCCGGAGTTTAAGTTCTGTCCTGTAGCGCAGAGTTCAAAGTTTAACTTAACGACCGGTTCCGTAGCGCTAACTTTGTGCTGAGCACCTAGAACAGGGAAGAATAAGACAGAAGCTTCTGTGCCCGCAAGGTGCCCATGCTCTGATGGGGGACGTAGGCATTGACCACTGACCGGGCAGTGACCATGGGATGAGTCCTGGGATAGAGGAGAAGACGAGGCAGGTGAGGCACATGCAGGGCACCTAATTCAGTCCCCAGGGTCTTCCCAGAGAAAAAGCGTCCTTAGCAGAGAAGACAGCACATGCAAAGACCCAGAGACAGAGTTCCCCTTTCGAGGAACTGTGAGAAGTAGGTTGCAGCTCAGGTGGATAACAGCTAGTACAGTTGACCCTTGAACAATGCAGGGGTGGCCAGGCATGGTGGCTCATGCCTGTAATCCCAGCACTTTGGGAAGCTGAGACCAGTGGATCACTTAAGGTCAGGAGTTCGAGACCAGGCTAGGCAATATAATGGGATTATGTCTCTTCAAAAAATAAAAAATCAGCCTGGCATGGTAGTGCATGCCTGTAGTCCCAGTCCCAGCTACTCAGGAGGCTGAGGTGGGAGGATCACTTGAGCCCAGGAGGTCAAGACTGCAGTGAGCCATAATCACACCACTGCATTCGAGCCTGGGTGACAGAGTGAGACTGTTTCAAAAACAATACTAAAGAAATAAATGAATAAATTTTAAAACATTAAATTTTTTGGCCAGGCACAGTAGCACGGACCTGTAATCTTAGCACTTTGGGAGTCCAAGGTGGGCAGATCGCTCCAGCTGCTGGGGAGCTTGAGACCAGCTTGGGTAACATAGTGAGACTTCATCTCTCAGGAAATAATTAAAAAAAAAAAGAAAAGAAAAGAAAAAAGTTTAAAAATTTTTTTAATTAAAAAAACTTTAAAGAAATGAAGATGGTCTTGTGTGGAGACTCTGCCCTCTAAGCTTGTAGTTGGCCCGAATTTAGTACAATTATTTCTTTTTCTTTTTCTTTCTTTCTTTTCTTTTTTTTTTTTTTTTTTGGGACAGGGCCTCTCTCTGTCACCAGGCGCCAGGCTGGAGTGCAGTGGTGTGATCTTGGCTCACCGCAACCTCCGCCTCCCAGGTTCAAGCAATTCTCCTGCCTCAGCCTCCTGAGTAGCTAGAACTACAAGCACATGCTACCACACTCAGCTAATTTTTGTATAGATGGGGTTTCACTATTGTTGGCCAGGATGGTCTCGATCTCTTGACCTCATGATCCTCCCACCTCAGCCTCCCCAAGTGTGGGGATTACAGGCGTGAGCCACCATGCCCAGCAGCACAATTTCTTACATGATATTTCAGTCAATCCTCACAAAAACACTCTTAGGCACTGTTATCATTAATCCCATTTTGGAGATTGGGAAAATGAATTAAGGGACCTGACTGAGGTCACATAGTTATCAAATGACAAAGGTGAAATTTAAAAGCAGATGGCCAGGCACTAGCATCTACTCCTGTAACCACTGTGCTATGCTGCCCAACTAGAGGGGAAGGAGGGGCCTGTGAGAGGCAGAGCTAGAGGGTTTGCAAGGGACTGTTCCCCAGAGGGGTTTCCTGGCAAAAAGGCTGTTTCTTTCTGGGAGCAATAGGGAGCCATTGATGGTTTTATGCAAGGAGAATATAAGTATCTGTGCATTTTAACAAAGTCTCTCTGGATGTGGCCTGGGGAGTGGATTGCAGACAGGCCTGAGTGGGGAGAGACCAAATGTGAGGCTACTGCAACAGACCAGGTGAGGACAATGACGCCGCTGGACCTGAGTCGCGGTCGTGGGGATAGAGAGCGTGGGGCACATTCCCATATGAGCCTAAAAGGTAGACTTGACAGGACTTGGGGACAGACGGGATTTAGGGGAAAAAGGAGTGGGAAGAGTCAAGGGTAAAACCCAGGATTCCAGATGAGACAGGGAATTAAGTCCCTAAGACTGGGAAAGACAGAAGGAAGGACAGATTTGAGGTGGGCAATACCACCACTGATGGTCCCCAATTCCCAAAGAAGTCAGTGCCCCAGAGCAGGGCAAGCCCCACCTGGGCGCAAGCTACCTTGTCTGGACCAGCAGTTACCAGGATAGCGTCGCTACCTCCCATCAGAGAAGCGGCACCTTCCCCTACCTGTGAGTGGCCACCAGGTGGCAGCATAGGCCGCCTTTTTCCAGGGCTGGCCTGGTGAGCCGGCCGGTGGAGTGAGAAGGGAGCATCTACCTCTGCTGGAGATGCAGCTTTGCCGTGAGACCACGGAAATTGGACCACAGGCCTGTGGGGCTGAGTTCCTGAAGCTACAGAGTCAAAAAACCTAGATTCTAGATACACCAGGGACCCAGAGCAGACACCTGCCCCTCTCTGAGGCTTCAGGTTTTCCTTAAAGAGGGCAAATACCCTCTTTACGAAAAGAGGGCAAATACCCTCTTTACGAAAAGAGGGCAAATACCCTCTTTACGAAAAGAGGGCCAGAGCAGCCAGATGGAGTTTTAATTCCTTCTCTGCTTTCCATCCCAACAGCTATGACCTTTAAACACATTTTTAGAGGCAACTTCTTTTTTTAACGAACAAAATCCAAAAACCCTGTCACCCCCTGCACCTCGATCCCATGTATGAAACAGAAAACATGTTTACATTGATCTGCTCTAGTTGGAGTAGAAGCCGAGGACTCTCCCCAGCCCACACAGAGGATAAAATCTTCACCCCGACGTTGAGGCCCCTACCTCTCCAGTGCCATCCTCATTGTCCTATTCAGACCAAGTGGTCTTTGCCCATCCCGGACTTTCTCTTGGGAACATTCCCTCCTCTCTTGATTCAAACCCTCCTCATCCTTCAATGTCAGATCCTTTGACACCTCCTCCAGGAAGCCTTCTCCAAAGCCCCTAATGGAAAGCATCACTCTCTCTACCACACTGCCCTGGCACCTCAGTCCCCCACAGGTACCAAGTACTTGCTGTATCCAGGCAATGCAAATAAGTGGATAGCATCTCTCTTCTCTCTGATCCTGAGCACCTGCAGCGGGCAGGGATAGACCATGGCTGGTTCCCCCATAACAGAGTGTGCGCAGCCTCACTCAGCTGGGAGCCGGCAGACCAGCCTCTACCCTCCCAGGCTTCACTGAGCCACGTTGGTGGTCACCTTTTCTGAGCTTCGGCATCCCCCCTCTGTATAATGGGGGCGGCTAACACCTAATCAGGACTGTGTGTAGAATCAGAACTGGCTACGTCATTTGAGGGGCCTTGTGCAAAACAAAAATATGCAGCCCCTTGTTCAAATATTAAAAATTTCAAAGGCCTGGTGCGGTGGCTCAGACCTGTAATCTCAGTACTTTGGGAGGCCAAGGTGGGCAGATCACCTGAGGTAGGGAGTCCAAGACCAGCCTGACCAACATGGAGAAACTCCATCTCTACTAAAAATACAAAATTAGCCGGGTGTGGTGATGCATGTGTAATCCCAGCTACTCGGGAGGCTGAGACAGGAGGATCACTTGAACCCGGGAGTCGGAGGTTGCAGTGAGCTGAGATCATGCCATTGCACTCCAGCCTGGTCAACAGGGGCAAAACTCTGTCTCAAGAAAAAAAAAATTCAAAACAATGACAGTCAAGCATTAAAACAAGCACAAGTCACACACCTGTGGAAGCTGTGCACTACGCAAGAGGTCTGAAATCAGCTAACCTGTGCCCAGGTGTGGGGCTTTGTCAGCCAAAAAAGATGGTCCATTTTCTTCATGTAAGATCACTTTCTGTTGGTCAAACTGGGACCAGCGGGACTGCATCCTCCCAGCAGGGGGCACCTTTTCTCAAGTCAGACAAAGGTATGGTATTGGCCAGCAGGCACCCTGCCCAAGACTTCAGAGCCCTGCCATGTAAAATGTACTTGCTGAGTAAGGAGAGGGAACCAAAAACCAGACACAAGGAATTGGAGACCGAGGGCCAGGCATGGTGGTGCGCGCCTGTACTCCCAACTACTCGGGAGGCTGAGTCAGGAGAATCGCTTGAACCCAGGAAGCAGAGGTTGCAGTGAGCCGAGATCATGCCACTGCACTCCAGCCTGGGTGACAAAGTGAGACTCCATCTCAAAAAAAAAAAAAAAAGAAAGAAAGAAAGACAAAGAAAGTGGGGTTTTATACCAGAGATGTACAATCCAGACAAGCCAGACGGTAGAGATCAGAAATGGCAAACCTCACCTCAGAGCAAAGTGATTCAAGGTCAAGTTCTAAGTTCAGAAGCCAGAAATAGGCAGGCAGTCCTTGCCTTGTTCTTTCAGCCAGTATTTACTGAGCACCTACTATGTGCCAAGCACAGTTCCAGGCCTTATGATGCAGCAGTGAGCAGAACAAAGTCCCCTTCCTCCCAGGGTTCACATTCTTGTGGTGGGGAGAGGAAATAAACATTATTAAAAGAAAATAAATGAACCACCCAACTAAAGATAAGTGATATGAAGAGAATTAAACAGGGTGAGAGGGAGGGACTGCTGGTAGGTGGGCTGGTTCATATAGGGTGGCCAGGGAGGGTCTCCTTGAGGAGGTGACATTTGAGCTGAGCTCTGAATGAGATGGGGCCGGCCAGTGCCCCAGCTGCAAGGCAAGGGGGGGTGGGCGTGCGGAGCTGCCTGCAGGAGGAGAGCCTGCAGATCCACACTGTGCCAGAAAGGCGAAGGCGAAGGCAGGCTGGGCAGGAAGTCTGGCCCCCTGTAACCATATCCCCAGGAAGGAGGAAGCCAGGAAGGCGCTTTCAGCAGTCGTATTCATCAAGGCCGCTGCTCTAACCCCGGGCAGCACCAGAGGCTCCTCAGGCCCGATCCACCTTCAGCAGAGCCACTTGGGGAGGGGACAGCAAGGGAGGGAGGACAGCCCTGGATTCTCTTCCAGACAATAAATGCTTCCAGGTTCCGAGGGAGCATTCTGTGGGTCACAGCTGCATCTGATCTCAATTACCCCAGGGTGTAGGTTTCCCCGGCTGGGCAGGGGCAGGGGTGGAGGGGAGGCTGCTTCTCCGTAATCAGAATCTCCTGGCCCAGTGGGTGAAGACACCTCAGGACACTTTCCCAAAATTTCAGGACGCTGGAAGAGGGTTCTCCCCCAAAAGAGAGGTCTGGCTGTGTGTGGGTGGAGGCTGTGTTTCACAGCCATTTTGCTGTGTGACCTGGTGCCACTCACTTAACCTCTCTGGGCCCCTGTGGGAACTGTGAAGCTTCAACCTTTTCCTTTCCTACCTTTTCCCCCAAAAGAGGCAAGAGTACAATTCAGGCCAAGAGGGCAAAGCTCAATTCTATGGGCTGGGCTGGGCTACAATGGGTGGAGTTGCTAACTCCTTACTTTTTCCTGCCTTGGTTAGATCTTAACACTTATGCAAATATGTCCCCGCCCAAGATTACGGTGCCAGCACTGTCAGTAGTAACATCTCCCAAAACAGACCAGGGCCAAGCCCTCGTTCCTCAGCCAGCTCGGGCAAGACACTTAACCTGTCTGGGCCTCAGTTTACTCATGTCCACCTCCAAAAAGGGGGTGAGGATTCAGTATCAGGTGTGACGCCGGTTCACCCAGTAAGTGACCATTCCATCAGTTTTTCAATCAACAACCACCACGAACGTGGCTATGCCTCTACACAGGGGAGAAAGCCCCTGGGCTTGTACAAATTTCGCACAATAGGGTTTTGTTCTTGATGGCCTTGAGCAAGTTTTTCCTCTTTCAGGCCTGTTTCCCATCCATAAAGGTGCCTGCAGACAGCGTTCCGCTCAGAAGAGGGTGTTTTAGGCCAGAGTTGTGGGGCGTGGCTCACGCTACAGTGGTAGGTTTCTGAGCTGGTGAAACATTCCCCCGAAATCCTGGGTTTGTTGAGGGACCGTAGCACAGGGTTGGGTTTTTAGCGGCGCAGGAAACTGGACGCGAGGAGTAGAGGGGGCGAGCACGGGGGTCTTCCCCGAGATAGGCTTCCAGCAGCCAACGTACCTTTCCCAGGCTCAGGGAGGCGGCGAGCGGGGATTGGAACCCGCGCCTGGAGGCCGAGGGGCGGAGCCGGCAGTGGACGCCGGGGTCAGCGGAGCGCGGAGCCGCGCTTCCCCCGGCCGCCCGGCCGGACCGCGGGCGCTCTTTCTCCTTTTAAGTCCGCGCGGGGCCGGGAACTCCCCGCCGGGCCGCGGCCCGCGAACAATGCGCACTTCCTGCCCGCCCGGCCGGGCCGCGGCCCACTCGCTCCCCGCCCTGCGGCCGCCGGGAAATGACCGCAGCCCGGGGCCGCCGCGCGGGTACACGGGGTCGCGCCCCGGGACACTGCCAGGGCCGCCCACCGGGGGGCCGCCGGGCGAGGGTGCGAGGTGATCCAGCGATGGCCAGGCGGCAGAGGGTCCCTTGTGACATACGGGTCTGTGCCACGCACCTAAGTCTCCACTGCACGCGGCGCGTGCCCCACACAGCCCACTGCCTGCGCCGACATCCACGTGTTGCTTCCACACGTGGTGGCTGGGTGGGTGGGCATCTGCCAGGGGCCAGGCCCTGTGCCAGGCACTGGGGGTCCAGCTTGAACAAACAGAAAAGCTGGCAGGCTGTGGTGGCACGGGCCTGTAGTCCTAGCTACTGGGAAGGTGAGGAGGAAGGATCGCTTGAGCCCATGAGTTCCACGAGCAGAGCAGTGAGCTGTGACGATGAGCTGTGATCAATGGGGGCCAATCCAATAAAATTGAGAAAAGCTTTGGACTTCTAAAGTTTATGCTCTAGTGAGGGAGGAGACAACAGAACATCCTAAATTACTGCATTAGATGGAATGTTGAAAATCCATACTTTCATAGACACAAGTAAAGAAGGGACTGTGGTGGGAAATTGGGGCTGTTTCAGGGTGGCTATGGATCTTTTAACTTAAGAAGGTGACACTGGAGCAAAGATGCACAAAATATGTATCACAAATATATACATCTCAAAAGTATATACGATGTATACACCCAAGTATATGTATTACACAAGCATACTCTGCTTACATCCACATGGCTATAAATACCCCATGCATAAGCACCTCACATACATCTGCACATGCTAGACCATATAAACGCATGGTATACAGTATGTACACAGTCCAGTATGCTACATGCATACTATATCTGCTACACGCATACCTGTATTTTTTTTTTTTTTTTTTTGAGGCAGGGTTTCACTCCAGTCACCCAGGCTAAAGTGTGGTGACATGATATTGGCTCACTGCAACCTCCACCTCCTGGGCTCAAGTGATTCTCTTGCCTTAGCCTCCTGAGTAGCTGGGACTACAAGTGCACACCACCACATCTGGCTAATTTTTCTATTTTTTGTAGAGACCGGTTTCGCCATGTTGCCCGGGCTGGTCTTGAACTCCTGAGCTCAAGTGATCCACCCGCCTCAGCCTTCTAAAGTACTGGGATTACAGACGTGAGCCACCACCTAGCCTACATCTGATCTGTATCTATGGCATCTGCATCTGTAATATGTATCGATTCTATGCACACAGGGGTCCTGCTGTGTGCCATGTGCACATTTATGCCCGTGCCTGCACCTTAGATGTATACATATGCAGACCCCAGGTAGGCCATATATGTATTACACCCCTCAAGGATGTCTTGTCTAATTTCATAAGCCACATGTCGATACAGTACATCCAAAGACATCGTAATACATAGATTTACATGGCTTGTGTTCATCATGTAAAATATATCATATATGCATATTCCCAAATACATGTGTCATAAACCTTGTGTAAATGCACGTCTACCTGCACCACACAAACACCTACATATCTCTTTCTCTCCCAAATATACGACACGCACATTTCCCACACATTCTTGTTGCTGTTTTAAATGTCCTATATGTATGTGCAAATAATAGCAATAACATTTACTGGGTGATTACTATGTGCCATATGCAGTGCTGGGAGAATGAACTCATTCAATCCTTCCGACAGGCCTATGCAGCAGGTTCTATTCATTTAGCCTGGCAGCTAAAAGTTCACGCCACAGTCAGATCACCTGAGTTTGAATCCTGGCTTCGCCAGTATCTAACCTGTGGCGAGCTTCTGTTTCCCCATCTGTAAAATGGGGCTGATAGTAGTACCTCCTTTTCTGGATTGTTGGGAGGTCAGTGCGATCATCATGCATGAGAAGCGTATAGCACAAATGCCACCATAGACTGTGTGCTCAGGAAATGCTAGCTGTGATTATTAGTATCCATGTTCTGGATGAGCAGTCAGGCTCAGAGGGGTTAAGTGATTTCCCTAAGGTCAGACAACCTGTAAGTGGAGGAGGCAGTTCAGCATTCCACAGTACTCTCTCTGGAGCTCGTGCCCCCAAATCACACAATGGGGACAAATACACACACACACACACACACACATACACACACACACCAGGCACATTCCACGTAGACTCCAGATGCTCATATCTTTAACACATGCATCACATAGTTCCCCTGTACCTATCACACAGACATAAATTCATGGAGCATCTATAGTTATATTAATTTGTTTATTTATTTATTTGACTTCCAACTTTTTTTTTTTTTTTTAGATGAAGTTTCACTCTTGTTGCCCAGGCTGGAGTGCAATGGCGAGATCTTGGCTCACTGCAACCTCCGCTTCCCAGGTTCAAGCAAATCTCTTGCCTCAGCTTTCCGAGTAGCTGGGATTACAGGCACCTGCCACCACACCTGGCTATTTTTTTGTATTTTTAGTAGAGACGAGGTTTCGCCATGTTGGCTAGGCAGGTCTCAAACTCCTGACCTCAGGTGATCCACCTGCCTCGGCCTCCCAAAGTGCTAGGATTACAGGTGTGAGCCATGTGCCCAGCCTGACTTCCAACTAATTTTAAATTCAGAGGTATATGTGCAGGATGTGCCGGTCTGTTACACAGGTAAGCGTGCCATGGCGGTTTGCTGCACAGATCATCCTGTCACCTAAGTATTAAGCCCAGCAGCCATTTGCTATTCTTCCTGCTGCTCTCCCTCCTCCCACCCCCACCCTCTGACATGCCCTAGTGTATATATGTTGTTCCTCCCCATCTGTCCACGTGTTCTCATCATGCAGCTCCCACTGTAAGTGAGAACATGCAGTATTTAGTTTTCTGTTCCTGCATTTGTTTGCTAAGGATAACAGCTTCTAGTCCTTGAGCATCTATGTAATCAACAGCTACTCACCATGTGCCAGGCTAGGTGCTGGGGTACAGCAGTCAGCAAAACAGACTTGCTCCTTGCTTTCATGGCACTTACCAGCACACACCACTGTGGACACATACCACATGTAACCTGCACACATGTGGCCCTGCTGTGTGCACATTCCCCATAGGTAGCGTCATGAACATACAGCCCATCTGCATGAACCATTCACTTGCCCCTTGATGGATCAGCCCAGCCTGGACAACATAGGAAGACATCATCTTTACAAAAATAAAAAGAATTAGCTGGGCACAGTGGTGCCCACCTGTAGTCCCAGCTACTCAGGAGGCTGAGAAGGGAGGATCACCTGAGCCCTGGAGGTTGAGGCTGCAATGAGTCATGATTGCACCACTGCACTTCAGCCTGAGCGACACAGTAAGACCCTGTCTCAGGAAAAAAAAAAAAAAAAAAAAAGGTGGATTACCTGCACATAACCCATGTAGACACATCTCCTATCATTTACACACACCCAGTATATTCATGCCACTTGTACCTGCCCCCCGCATATACACTTTAAAATAGTGTGGGCTTGGCCAAAGTTCTGCAGCAGAAGGGTAGCAGGCCAGATGCAGTGGCTCACATCTGTAGTCCCAGCACTTTGGGAGGCTAAGGTGGGTGGATCACAAGGTCAGGAGTTCAAGACCAGCCTGGCCAACATGGTGAAAACCCATCTCTACTAAAAATACAAAAATTAGCTGGGCGTGGTGGTGCGTGCCTGTAAGCCCAGCTACTCGGGAGGCTGAGGCAGGAGAATCACATGAATCTGGGAGGTAGAGGTTGCAAGTGAGCTGAGTTCGTGCCATTGCACTCCAGCCTGGGCAATGGAGTGAGACTCTGTCTCTAAATAAATAAATAAATAAATAGGCTGTGTGCAGTGGCTCACGCCTGTAATCCCAGCACTTTGGAAGGCCGTGGTGAGCAGATCACCTGAGGTCAGGAGTTCAAGACCAGCCTGACCAACATGGAGAAACCGCATCTCTACTAAAAATACAAAATTTGCTGGGTGTGGTGGCATGCGCCTGTAATCCCAGCTACTCTGGAGGCTGAAGGCAGGAGAATCGCTTGAACCCAGGAGGCAGAGGTTGTGGTGAGCCAAGATCACGCCATTGTACTCCAGCCTGGGCAACAAGAGCGAGAGTCCATATCAAGAAAATAATATTAAAAATAGAGTGTGCACACAACAAATGTACATGTATCATACATACCTGCTGTGCATGCGTCATTCGTGCTCTGCCAGCTCACACACTTTCCTTTAGCTACAACCTGTGTGCACGTATTACACATAGCCAGTATGTGCAACTAGTGTACCTGTTCCCCTGTCTACCCCACACAGGCAGCTTGGGAGGCCCAGGCGGGCTCCTCTGGGTGGGTCTGATGTGAGGGTGGGGGGTCAAAGAGGCAGAACCTGGACCCCAGTCACAGGGGAGGGAAGGTGGCCCTTGGCTTCACGGCTGGCGGCCAGGAAATTACAGTCGACACCAAACCAAAGCGGCCTCTTCGAGGGCCAGGTAATCAGGCCTCTCCCGGATTTGGTGTGACAGCTTAAATGTTCTAATTCCGCTGCCGGGGCCCCCACTCCCCAACTCCGGCCGCGGCCCAGGCCTCGGCCCTCTGTGGTAATTAGACCCACGTTTTCATTACCCTGAGATTAGACAGGTCCCCTCCGGCTGGGGGACGCCCACAGCTGCACGGGAACCATCCCCCGCACGAATGCATTTACCTGATTATGGAGTTTATTTTATATCAATTGCTCCAGAGTGTTGGAGGCCTGCTTCACCCTACCCCCTGCTCCCCAGGCCTCTGAGGCCTCTACCAACCCCAGACAAGTGGTTTCTGCCTAATGTACTGACTACCTCCTCCAGGCCCTGCAATTCTGGAGGCCCCACTGGCCCCCTGCAAGGACTGGGTCCCCGGTTTTAAAATCACTTAAGGAATCTGAAGGGGATGAGAGTTTGAAAGGGTAGGAGGAAAGCATTCCAGGAATTTTCCCCCCGGGGTGCACGTGGAGGTAGGGATGGAAGATTCCTTTAGGGATCTTTCTCCCAAAGCTGTGTTTCATTTCATCCAAAGAATGCTATTCAGTCCCTGAGCTAAACGCAACACCACTGATGGGTGAGGATGTTCATTCATTCAGCACCCACTGTGTGCCACAGAAGAATATGCCCATGGCCCTGCCTTCCTGGAGACCACAGTCTAGACGGGGAGGTAGGCAATAGTCATTGCAGGTGACTTTTGCTTAGATGAGGGAGGTGAGATATGCAGGATGACAGAGTGGAGAAAGGAAGTTTCCAGAAGGCGGGGGCATTTCAGGCAGAAAATACAGCAAGTGCAACAGCCTGCAGAGAAAGAGGGTCTGATGTGACTGAGGAATTGACAAAAGAATGAATCTAAAGTTTAGTGTGTGAGGGGCAGTGGCTACCTGAGAATCAAGCTTAGCAGGACACCAAGCATAAAGGGCCTCGAATGCCATGCTAAATTGTTGTTTGCCAGGAATGGTGGCTCATGGCTATAATCCCAGCCCTTTGGGAGGCTGAGGCGGGCAGATCACCTGAGATCGGGAGTTCAAGACCAGCCTAACCAACATGGAGAAACCCTGTCTCTACTAACAATACAAAAAATTAGCCGGTTGTAGTGGTGCATGCCTGAAGTCCCAGCTACTAGGGAGGCTGAGGCAGGAGAATCACTTGAACCTGGGAGGTGGAGGTTGCAGTGAGCCAAGATCGCACCATTGTACTCCAGCCTGGGCAACAAGAGCGAAACTCCGTCTAAAAAAAAAGCTTCAAAATTGTTTGCACTGTATCCTCAGGGCATGGAGCTGTGAGAAGGCTTTGAGCAAGGGAGGAACCCACTGTCTACCATTCATGTCTCAGGTACTCGCTGTGTGCCAGGTGTGGTTCTGAATGCCTTATGTACAGGAACTCATCTTAACCTCTCATCAGCCCCATGAACAACTACTCCAGGCTCATAATCCCTTAACCACAAGACTGAAATTCAAAAAGCTTCAGTGAGCCGGGCGCGGTGGCTCACGCCTGTAATCCCAGCACTTTGGGAGGCTGAGGCGGGTGGATCACGAGGTCAAGAGATCGAGATCATCCTGGTCAACATGGTGAAGCCCCGTCTCTACTAAAAAATACAAAAAATTAGCTGGGCAGGGTGGTGCGTGCCTGTAATCCCAGCTACTCGGGAGGCTGAGGCAAGAGAATTGCCTGAACCCAGGAGGCAGAGATTGCAGTGAGCTGAGATCGCGCCATTGCACTCCAGCCTGGGTAACAAGAGCGAAACTCCATCTAAAAAAAAAAAAAAAAGAAAAAAAGAAAGCTTAAAAAATAAAGCTTCAGTGACCAAAAAGGCTTTCCATAGGTCTGGTGCCACATCTGACCTGGACTAAGGAAGGGCTGTTTTGGGTCTTGATTTCACTACCTGATATGAATATTTATATGTTTTGGGGGGAAAATATGAGTAAGTGTAATTATAAGAAATGTCCTAGACCCCACTGGGAGGTCACAGCACACGGGATATGTTCTGCATTAGACTTTAGAATAAGAAAAACTCTGAAACTCGTCAAACTTTCCAGGTTTTAGAGAAGGGACTCTGGACTTACCATCTTTATGTTACAGATGAGGAAACTGCCATAGAGCTGGGTGACGTACCCTACTCCAGACCACACAACAATATACACCCAGGCAATACGGGTCTGGACTGCATTGGCTTCGGAGTCTGATCTCTGCAGCTAGCAGGCACCCTCTCTGTTGGCCTTTGATGCACTGGAATGGGGTCCAGGCCTGGCCCAGGGTTAAAGGGGCTCCTGGGGATAGAAGGAGCCAGCACTGCTCAGCACTGGCTCTGAATCTGGCCGTGTGTGGACGCTGCTGGCCTTTGACTGTTGGCTGCACCCAGCTGTGGGTATTTCTAGCCCCGTTTTGGAGGTGGGGAAAGTAAGCATAAGAAAAAGGCATCAGCTTGGCCAAAGTTCTGCAGGAAGAGGGTAGCAGGCCGGGCATGGTGGCTCACACCTATAATCCCAGCACTTTGAGAGGCTGAGGCAGGCAAATCACTTGAGGTCAGGAGTTCGAGACTAGCCTGGCCAACATGGTAAAACCCCCTCTCTACTAAAAATACAAAAATTAGCCAGGCATGGTGGCACATGACTGCAATCTCAGCTACTCTAGAGGCTGAGGCAGGAAAATCACTTGAACCCAGGAGGCGGAGGTTGCAGTGAGCCAAGAGCATGCCTCTGCACTCCAGCCTGGGTAGCAGAGCAAGACTCTGTCTCAAAAAAAAAAAAAAAAAGGTAGCGTAGCCTAACTGGGAATGGGGCCCAGGTCTGGAGTCACTAGAGCCCTGCTCTTCTTGCTTTTCTGGGGACCAGCAGACGAGGCACACGCTGGGCCTGGTGGGGCTAAGGAAGTAGACCCCAGTCAAAAGCAGATCTTGGTCAAGAGTCCACCTGAGGCAGCCCCAGGATGCAGGAAGCACAGCTACTGTACTCTCGGCCCTGGGTGGCAGACCCGACCCCACCTCTGCCCCCACCAGGGCTGCGTCAGCCTCACTCCTGGGCTGTCCCTCTGCATCTGTGCCTAGCTCCCTCCAGAAAGCCTGCCCTGGTTCCTCCAAGCCAAGCTTCTGTCTTCCTTATATTCGGGCGCTCTGATTATGCCTTCTGTATTCTCCTTCACTAACTCAAAGTGTTTTTAAGCTATTTCACTCAGATGACCTCACCTGCCCAGCGATGTGGGGGTCCTCCCTTTGGAACTCCAAGCGGTTCCAAAGGACTAAGCACCAGCTCTGGAGCCAGAACAGACCAGGGTTCAAATCCTGGCTGGGATCATTATTAGCTGCATGATTTGGGAAAATCACTTTACTTCTCTAGATCTCAATTTCCTGAACTGTAAAGTGAAAACAATAGTAATAGCATCTCCCTCACTGGGCTGTTGTAGAGATTAAATGAGGCAACGCTTGTCAGATGCCCCAACACGAGGCTTCTACTCGCAGCAGCTGCTGCCATAATCACTCTTAGGTGCCTGGTTCGTTGTTACTTTTCAGTAAGTTCTGATCATTCCTTTCCCTGCTACAAGGGATGCTCATGAAAGAGAAAGAAAGAAAGAGAGAAAGTGAGAGAGAAAGAGAGAGAGAAGGAAGGAAGGAGAAAGAAGAAATAGAAAAGAAAGAAGAAAGAAAAAAGAAAGAAAGAAAGAAAGAAAAAGAGCCCCTGAGCCTGGCCCGCCGCACTGCCAGCATGTGGCCCTTGCCATTTCTGCCTCATGTCCTGAGACTTTCTTTTGCGACCCCTGACTCCACATTTGTAGTTCGAATGTTGATGGTTCCCTGTTCCCTCTCCAGGCTTTCTTATCTCCTGCCTCTACCTGTACCATTTTTGACACCGGGCACTCCTTCTCCATGCCCCATTTATGCACGTCTCAATTCTATGATTCACTCATTATTTACTCATTCATTTATTCATAACAAATGCTTTACTGAATGTCTACTTTGCACCCAGCTGTGCACTAGCTACTTTCACGTAAGCTAATCTTTATGACAGCCTTGAAAGGGAAGGAGTATTGTCTGCATTTTATAGAGGAAGAAACTGGGTTCAGAGAGGTTCAGTCACTTGCCTGAGATGACACAGCCAGCAAGTGGTAGAGCTGGGATTCGGCATGGTTCTATCAGCCTCAAGAGCCAGCTGCTTCCTCTCCACCCTGCGTGTGCTAATGCACATGCTGGAAGGCAGGTAGCGGAAGGCAGCCCTCTGCGCCTGGAGGGGAGAGAGGCGAATAGGGAAAGGAGAGGTGAGGTAGGTTCATTCTGCCAGGAGAACCTGGAGGGAGGGAAGGCAGGAGGGGAGCTTCTTTGCGGGGAGTCCGCCACAGACAGCAGCGAGTTTGTCTAGGATGGACCCAGTCTGCTTGAACAGTCAATGGGAGTCCTCTTGAACCCTCCCCACCCCAACTCCAGCCCCCTCTTCCAGCCGGAGTGAGAATAGGTCTGTGATGAAAGAGAGCTGGCTGCTTCCATGCCGTCCTTTCCTCGTCCTGGGAGGAAGGACAGATGACCCAGTGCAGGTCACAGTAGGAAGGCTCCAAAGAGTTCAGAAATGAGTCCCTCCCAACCTCCTCCTTCTGGGGACACAGCTCTAAGAGGAGCAGCCTTGGGGATCTCATCTCTGCCAATCCCAGATAGAGGCCAGCTCTGGGCAACATGTGATCTGAGAGCAAAGGAGCAGACAAGGCTTGGCAACGGGAATAGACAGCCAGACCCAGGGAGATGGGGAGATGGACAGGGAGGCAAGGGAAGGAACGGGAGAGAAAGGGACAAGGAGACACACAGAGACGGAGACAGGGAGAGACAGGAGAGACATGCACACAGAGACGTAAACAGAAAGAGCCTAGGGAGGCTGAGTGGAAGCAGAAACGGAGGCAGAGGTGTGGGCAGTGAGCGGGTGAGAGGGGCATCCATTCAGCCAGGAACGAAGACACCTTCCTGACTGTACACAGAAGGACAGAATAATGAGGGAATGGTCCCTAGGGGCAGCCAGAGGAACAAGAAAGTGGCCCCCAGGCTGCATCAGGAGACTCTGGCTTCGATGCTATGTGACTCTTTGCCCAGCCCTCCCCTCTCCAGACTTCAGTAGTCCCACCAGCCACACAGGTGCTCTCTGCTTCAATTCAGATTCCTGCGTCTCTACAACCCCAAGCTAGGGAGCTGAGGGCAGCGACAGGAAAGAACCTGAGCCTGGAGCAGTGACTGCACAGGTGTGCCTCGCTCCTGCCCGTGGTTGGCTACGGCCCTAGTCACTTCCAGGTTTCATAGCATCCGTGATGGCAGTAGCTTCGGTGGCTGATTCTTTGTGCATCCACACGTCACTCTCTGGGTCCCATCAGGTCTGTGTTTATGTTTGGAGGTTTTATGAAGAAGCTGCCCAAAGGAAGTGAGGTTTGCAATGTGCAGACCCCTCTTAGCTCTAATGCTTAGCGCGTGGGACACACAGCTGTTAGCCCTGGGTCCTCTTCCTCCCCACACCTCCCTCCAGCCTTGTGCCTGGTGTTGAGTCCAGGCCTGGACTATGAATCGTGACAGACACCAGAAGCATTTGGAGAACAGACCAGGGTAGGAGGCTGGAGGCTGCCTTCTGGGAGTGGAACCTGCAGGAATTGAGAAGACCAGCCCTAGGAAGGTGACTCAGGAGAGCACAGTCACCAGCTGCTGACCTCAGGGGCTACGACGGGGTGAAGGAGCAGACGTGAGCTGTGGGGCCCAGAGCGCATGGTCAGGGCTGGGGAGGGTGGCTTCAGGAGTCACAGAAAGCCCCTTCTCACCATGGAACTGTGTGAGAAGTGTCGTAGAGGATTCAAGCATCAGATAAGGAATGGATTAGGAGCCTGCTGAGGCCCGATTCTGAGACTATCCTGGCCCTCCATCCAACAAAGCAATAGAAAAATCCAGAAAATGATGCCGGAGACAACTGCTTCAGGCTCCAAAATTTCCCACCTGCCTTGGGCTGGCTTTTGACTCTTACTGGTTGCCCGCATGGCCACAGCTCATGCCCTCCAGAGGGAGTAATGACGGTGATTATTATCATAACAACAGCAGCAAATACACAGCAGGAATGCAGTTATAGCCCCACCAGTTGTTAAAACATTGAAACATGTCCACACCAGTTGTTAAATAGCCACTGCTCCAAGCATCTTGAGCACCACCCACCCCCTCCCCGCCAGCCCAGCTGCCAGGGCCTTAGCTCCACATTCCAGTCTCTGCCCAGAGAGAAAGCCTGTCCCACTCGGAGCGTCCCTGTGCCTCAGTTCACCTGGAGGAACACCATCCTGAATGGGGTGCCCAGCCTTGGCCACAGAGGCTGCCCATTGCGGGGTGCCCCCTCCTCCAAGGCCCCTCTCCCAAAGCCTGAGCAATCAAGGCTGCTGCCTCCCTGGGCTGGTGCAAGTGCCCGCCTCCTCCCGGCCCCTCTCCTCCGCTGCAAACCCAGCTCATTTGCATGTGGATCGCGCCTGCCACCATGGGTGCTGGGGTCAATTGAAACTCAAGAAAAGAGAAGAAATTTATGCAAAACTGTTGATTGCATTTGTATGTAATGAAATCATCCAATATTCATCTGACTATAGAATCTAATCTGAGAAGAGAACTGAAGGACATGAGTGTCACTGCAAAACCGTAATGAGCCACTGTAGTGATTAAAAAAGCTCTTGAGCCTTCTGAAAATCCAGGCAGAAATAGCGTCTAATCAACTCTGAATATAGGAGGCGAGATTGGGCTGGCGCGTTGCGCACGGCCCGCCGCGGTGCTGGGGGTACGTGGTAAACCCTGGCGGCCGCGGTCTGTGGGTGCCAATCGCCCGGCACCCACCACAATCAGCCAAGTCCTCGGCGCACAAAGCAATCGCTGCCTCTCGCCATGTAGAAACAGCCCAATCACTGCTGTTGTGAGGAGCAGCTTGAAGCTTCTGCACCAGCCTCAAAAGCCTCACCTAAGGCCTCTTCTGGGTTCCTTGCTCCAACCGAGAGGCAGGAAGATTTTGGGGACCTGGGCCTGCCATACCTAGACATACCTGGACATACCTGTGGCCCAGCCAGCCCCAGGCAGTGGAGGGTCTGTGTCTCTTAGAAGCCCTGGCTCATCACTGAAATGTCACCTCCTCTGTGGGGCATTCCCTGACTGCCCCATCTAAAGTGACAACCGCCCCCTACCACCACCATCCTTCCAATTCTTTAACTCCTTGTTTTCCTTCACAGCACTCAGCTATGCCTGTCACTGTGTTATTTGTCTATGTATTTAATGCCTGCCTCTCCCAAGTAGACCATGAACTCCACAAAGGCAAGGACTTTGTTCACCTTGTGAAGTGTGAAGAACCATGCCTGGCACTTAGTAGGTGCTCAATAAGCATCTACCAAGATGCTTAAATATTTGTTGAATGGTTAAATCAGTTTCACTAGGCAGCCATATGTATTTATTTGTGCATTCACCAAAGACTTGTTGAGTGTACGGTGTTTGTCAGGCTTCATCCTGGGCACTGAGCACGCAGTGTGAATGAGACAGTCCCTGCCTTCTCAGAGCTCACAGTCAGGGCAGGAGACATGAAAGACGTTACATATAATCAGATGGGATAGTGCCATGCTGGGAGAGGACCAGAGGCTCTCAGAGCTGCTAAACCCAATCTGGGGAAGTCAGGGGAGGCTGCCCAGAGGCAGTGACGTTTGCTTGAGAGCTAAAGGATGTATAGTGACAGTCACGGGTGGGGGGTGGGGTGGGAGGTGGGGGGAGCCCAGAGAAGCCAGAGCAAGGAGAGGCTGGAGTGAGATGGGGTCAGAGAGATGATCAAACCTTGCCGTTAAGACCTTGGGTTAAGACTTTTGGATTTTTTCCTGGGGGCAAGAGAGAGCATCTGAAGGTTAGTGGCCTGATTTGCATTTGAAAAGTTTACCCTCTGGAGAAAATGGATCCAAGGGCCAGGAAGGAGGAACAGACTGGTTAGGAGGCTGTTCAGTCATCCAGGCAAGGGGAAGCACTGAAGGTTTTTGAGCAGGACAACGTCATGGCAAAGGCTGTATTTTAAGATGATTAATCTTATGGCAAGAGATAGAGGGGAGGAAGGGAAGTGAAGTAGGAGCCAGAAATCAGCTTGGCAGTTCATTCATTCATTTGTGTATTCCTCATTCAGCAGCCATCTCTGTGTGGAAGCTGCCCTTCTTCACATTCTAATTGATAGTTTCCAATCTGCCCTGGGTTTTGATACCAAGCTACCTATTATTAACACAGGTTCTAAAGCTGGAGTCGGTAGTTTCTGAGACTCCAGCGGACTCTGGATCATGAGGCTGCTAATTTTGGCACGGACTTTCTGACATCGAAGTGTTCTTGTGAGTCATTTGCCTTGTTAAGGCCTTAAATTCCTCATCACTACCAAGAGGGCGCCAAACTAGGTTATCTCTAAGACCCTTCTCTGTTCCCACAAACTCTGCAATTTTTTGCCCCATGAAGGGTTAAAGACATCTCAAAGCTCAGCAGCTTAAAAACCCAAAGTGTGGTCTGACCTGCAGTCTGTTAGACTCCACTGGGCAGCCACAGGAGCAGGAGGAATCAGGAAATCTGGGTTCAAGTCCCAGCTCTGCTGTTCACTGGCTGTGTCACCAATGGATGAGTTCTTCCCCTCTCTGTGCTTCAGTATCTCACTTGTACAACAGGGAGCTGTCTAGAAGCGAGGAGGGCTATAGCAGATCCGAGACACATCCGCGTCCTAACAGGTCAGACAGGAGTCCCAGTTCCAACACTCCCTGCCACCTGGGACTCGAGCAAGGCACTTAGCCTTTCTGAGCCCATTTTCTCATCTGTAAAAAAATCTAAGCCCAAAGGGCTGTTGTGGAAATTAAGTTAGATAATGTGGCTTAGGGGTCGAGCGCCGAGTAAATGCACCGTAAGTAGTGGCTGCCTGAATGGGTGGGCTGGGACTGAGGTCCTTTCTCCTTCCTTCGCTACCATGGCTCCATTTTAACCAGCAACTGGGATTCACTGGGGGCTGTGGAATTAGTTTTTTGTTTGTTTTGTTTGGAGATGGAGTCTCACTCTGTTGCCCAGGCTGAAGTGCATTGGTGTGATTCTGGCTCACTGCAACCTCCACCTCCTAGGTTCAAGCGATTCTCCTGCCTCAGCCTCCCAAGTAGCTGGGATTACAGACACCCGCCACCAAGCCTGGCTAACTTTTGTATTTTTAGTAGAGACAGGTTTTTGCCATGTTGGCCAGGCTGGTCTCAAACTCTTGACCTCAGGTGATCTGCCCACTCCGCCTCCCAAAGTGCTGGGATTACAGGTGTGAGTCACCATGCCTGGCCAACAATGGCTCCATTTTAACTAACGACTGGGATTCGCTGGGGGCTGGTGGAATTTGAGTGTATTTTTAAATCTGTAGCTTTGGGTGGCATGAGGTTAAATGCATCTCTAGCCCACTAGGATGTGTTGAGGACACTGCTGGCTAGAGGCCTTGTTAGCAATGTGGACACAAACCACCAGCTAACGAGCAACAAAGCGATTCCTTGGCCACAGCAAAAAAGACATCCTCCTCCCTGAACATCTTTGAATAGCAGCTCCCTACTAGAGGTACTTATTCTAGAAGCCATGCTTTGAACTTCAGGAGCCCCTCTCCCACCTCCCCACCCCCTAGTGGATTGTGGGTGTTGGATCTGAGAAATGGTCAGCACCTTCCTGGTTTGCCTCCTGCAGTGATAGGGTGGAAGATGGAGACTGAGTCTCAGACGCCTCTGTCCCATTCAACAGGGAAGACAGCCCATGAACACCACAAGGGGAAACACAAGGGGGAAGGAAAGTGTTCAGAGCCCTGAGAGTTTGGTACAAGGGAAAAAGGGAGACCATGTCTGATCTGAGGATGCATTCCTGGAGGACTTCCTATAGTCAGAGGTATTTGGGCTGGGTGTGGAGGATAGCTAGAATCTCTCTCACTCTTTTTCTTGAAAAAAAAAATCAAAAGCACAGGGGAAATAAAAAGAGAAAATGAAGTTAACAACCACACCTATTTTCACAGCTCGAGATTCACATTATGTCAAGTTTTCATGTACATACCTATACACACACACACACACACACACACACACACACGATGACTTTAGGGTACGCTTTAAGTCTTCCCCACACTCCCCAGTGTCAATCGCCACTATGAATTTAGCAAGTATCCCTCACAATTCCCCTGCCCTTTTAAACATTTTATAATGCAAAGTAGGCATCGTTTTTTTAAAGGAATTGCTTTGTGTCTATGTAATTCCAGTTCGCATAAATAGCATCCTGCTGTAATAGGACTCTGCTTGCTTCTTCCACTGCCATCATGCATTGAGGGCCCTATTCTTGTGAAACATGTGACCCCGGCTGACCACTGCACCATATGGATACACCACGTTTACTTACCCGCTGAAGGGTGGGGTTTCCATGGATGGAGTAAATCGGGGGAGGACATTCCAGGTAGAGGATGTGGCAGAAGCAAAGGCACAGGGATAGAAAAGCAGGGGTCCAGGGCGGAGGGAGCACTGGGCATATTTGGAGGAGCAGAGGAGGTGCAGCTGGCACACCGGACGTCTGGGGTTGTTGGGGGAAAGGCCCCCCCGACTCAGAGCCACCGCAAGCCCTCAATAATTCCACTTATCCACTTTCCAAGTCCTCCCCAGAGAGGCCTATGTTACTCTTTCCATTAATTGTCTCATTAATGACCCACTGAAGTCAAGTACCCATTGTTCTCTGGGCCTGGGGTGGCCTCCCTGGCTTTGCCCCTAGGGGGATTTTTAAACGTCTTTCCTTCCCCTGCTTTCCTTTGGCAGGCATCCTTATCTAGTCCCTGCAGCCCGGCCTGGGCTGATGCGACACTTCCTCCACCCACACCCTGCGCCAGAACCTGGGGCTGCCCTAAGCCACCAGGCCTGGCTCGCCCTCCCTCTCCCCTGCATCTCCAGCTGCTGCACTCAGCCTCCACCTATATCCTATAGGTGTGTCTCTCTTCTCCTCTCTGCTCCCCCCCTTTTTTTTGTTTTAAGGTTGAAAAATTTAATAGGCAAGGAAGAAGGAAAAAAGAAGAAAACAGCTCCCCCGCTTAGAGACAGAGGGAGGGGGAATTCGAACAAAGAGAAAAGCTTTTCCCCTCCATTCTTTCTAAACTGTTTCTCTTCCTGGTTTCTGTTGCCTTCTCTGTGTATACTTCTCTGTTCCCCTCTGTGTCCGTCTCTATCTCAGTCTCTGTCCTTGTGGGCGTCTCTTCCAGAGCATCTCTACAGATGATACTGTCTCTCTGTGCCTCTCATTGTCCCTGTCTGTTTTCTGTCTCTGGGACTGTCTCCATCTCTCTTCCTGGGTGTCTCTGTGTCTTTCTGCTGATCTCTGCGCTTGTACGTGTGCATGCGTGTGTGTTCCTATTTTTGTCTCTAATTCTGCCTTTGTCTCCCTCCCTCCGTCTCTGTGTATCTCTGTCTGTCTCTCTCTCCTCTCTCTGACTCACCTCTCCCCACTTGTCCCTCCTCCCTTGTGGGTCTCTGAACCCTTCTGATTGACTATTGTCCTGTTTCCAACCCCTGCTTCATTGCCACTGCTCACTCACCCACGGGTCCCCAACACCCACACAGGTCGAACCACCTCCCTCTCTTGCTTCTCTCCCTAGTTACAGCTCCAGCTTCCCCTGATGACAGCCTCGGGGACATCAGAACTAGGAGTAGGCGTGAGGTCCCACAGCTCCCAGACTTTAGGATTCATACATCTGTGAAGCTGAAAAACAGAATGAAAGGAACCCACAGAATGGGACCAATTATTTTTCCAAATAAGGATTTCTAAAGAATCATCAACTTATCATTTTATAATAGAAAGAATAGTTTAATGCCAAAAACAAAAGAGAAACCTCTAAGAATAGATAATAGTCCATTAATTTAAATAAAGACTTCAATAAAAACATTTGCTCCATTACCTTTATGCCACTTATTTTGCCTCAGATGGGTGAAGATGGCAGGATCGGCACAGGTTCCCTGGTCTCGTTGGAAACCAGAGATCTTGCCCAAGCCTTTCCCTGGTTACTAGTGAAATGGAGAGACCATTTTTTGAGGGAAGAAAGGGCAAAACTGGGACAGGACCTAGAAGCTCTCACTGGTTACTCAGCACCTCACAAGTCCCTTTCCAGCCTCACTGGTCTCTCAGTGAAAACATGTGAGGCTGCCTAGTTGGGGTCAGACACCAGGCTCCCTGATGCCAAGTGTTCCTCTGTTCCATGTGTCTTTTTTTTTTTTTGAGACAGAGTCTTGCTCTGTTGCCCAGGCTGGAGTACAGTGGTGCAATCTCAGCTTACCACAACCTCCACCTCCTGGGTAAAGTGATTCTCCTGCCTCAGCTTCCCAAGTAGCTGGGATTACAGGCACCCACCACCACACCTGGCTAAATTTTGTAATTTTATTAGAGACGGGGTTTCACCATGTTGGCCAGGCTGGTCTCAAACTCCTGACCTCAAGTGACCTGCCCACCTCAGTCTCCCAAAGTGCTGGGATTCCAGGCGTGAGCTGGCACGCCCGGCCTGCTGTGTGTCTCTGGACACGTGACTTAACCACTGTCTCTGCTTCCTTCCTCACTTGTAGAATGAGCAAAATACCAGCTAGATCCGTGGAGTTGCTATCTTGGGAGATTTCGGGGCTCTGGAGTCCAGCAAGGCTGCTTTGGAACTCAGGGATGCATGGCAGGTGTGGGATGAGGGCAGAGACCTTCTCCCTTCCTCTTCAGGGCTTCCACCCAGCATGTTCAGGTGCCCCCCACCAGGAACCAGCACTTTTGTCACAGACACTGACACTCCCAGGAGTGGAGGTAAAGCCCCCTAAGTGGCATTTGTGGCTGCAGATGCCAGCAAAGAGAAGTGCCAGTGGGAGAGGAGTACAGTAGATGCCAGTGGCCTTGATGCCATGTGGTGCCCTGAGATGTCTAGAAATGCCTGAGGTTGACATAGCAGATGAGGTTGAAGGTCCTGGGCAGGGAGGTGAGGGTAATTGGACAAACATTTCCTCAACACCTGCTCTGTGCCAAGCACTGTGATCATCAGAGAATGCACAGACTAAGAGAGCAGAGGACCTTCTTGCCAGGAACTCACACAAGGCTTATCTAGGGTTAGTCATGTTCCACCTCTGAGCCAAGTGTCCAGAGACCCGGGTGAGGCCAGCCTGGAACATTTGCCACATCTGTTCCCTGGTGAGCACCACTCAAGGGTGTGCCCAGAAAGAAAAGGAAAGGTATGTTGAAGGTAGAATCGACAGGACTTGGTGACTTATTGGATGAGGGCTGAGAGACAGGGAAGCAAAAGTGGCTCCCAGTGTCCTGGCTTGGCACCTGGGTGGATGGTGAGACTTTTCCCTGAGAGAGAGGAAACACAGGTGGGTGGCTGAACGTAAGATGCTTGAGGCAAATCCAAGTGGGGATGCTTAATAGGCATATCCAGGTCTAGGGATCAGGAGAAGCATCGGGATGGATAATGAATGAGTGAGTTAGCGAAGGAAGAACATGGGACCAAGAAGGGCTTATAAGACTAGGTAAGTTTTTCCTGCTGGTGGGAGAGGGTTAAGGGAGCACATACTAGGCAAAGAAAAGAGCCTAAGAAAAGGCTTAAAGGTGAGAGAAAGCAGCACAAAATTATTAGCTTTCAGAAAAGCTAATAATTCCATTTAGCTTAAGTACCGGTTGTATCAGGGTAGTTGTAAGAGATGCATCAGAATGAAAGGAATCCATCAGGCCCAGATTGCAGAAGTTACTGAATGCCAGGGTGAAGAGTTTACATCATTCAGCAGGCAACAGAACCGCTGAAAGTTTCTGAGAGAAGAGTGACATGATAAAAGCTATGTTTCAGGTTGTTCTAACTTAACAGTGTAGGATGGATTGAAACACAGACCAGAAGAAAGGAATGTAAGAGAAAGGGATTATCAGGCACAGCAGTGCATATCTGCAGTCTCAGGATCACCTGAGCCCAGGAGTTCAAGTCCAGCCTGCCCAACCTAGGGAGATCCCTCATCTCTAAAAAAAAGAGAGAGAGAGAGAGAGAGAGATCATCACTTCAAACGTGTAGTGCTTCTATGTGAATCAACCCTTTTCCTCATTCTAATCTCTAATCCTTAATCTGCTGAGGACTAAAACACCAAGTTACCTACATTAATACTGAATATAAAGAAAAAGTAAATGGGTTCTACTAAACATATCACTACTATCAATAACTGTAAATGAAGTGTCTGTTAAAAGGAGTTTTATATATACTTACACATATATACAATAGATTACTCAGAAAGAAAGGAAATTCTGATACATGCCACAATATGGATATACTTTAAGGACATCATGCTTGAGTGAAATAAACTAGTCACAAAAAGACAAATACCGTATGATTCCACTTACTTGATGTTCCCAGTCGAATTTATAAATTCATAAATGGTGGTTGCTGAGGGCTGAGAAGGGGGAACCAGGGTTGTTTAATGGGTAGAGAGCTTCAGTTCTGCATGGTGAAAAGTGTTCTGGAGAACTGGTTATACAACAATGTAAATGTACTAAATGCTACTGTATGGTACACTTAAAATGGTTAAGGCTGGGCACAGAAGCTCAAGCCTTTAATCCCAGCACTTTGGGAGGCCAAGGGAGGAAGATTACCCGAGCCCAGGAGTTCGAGACCAGCCTGGTCAACACAGCAAGACCTTGTCTCTATAAATAATTTTAAAAATTAGGGCTGGGCGCGGTGGCTCACGCCTATAATCCCAGCACTTTGGGAGGCCGAGGCAGATGGATCACAAGGTCAAGAGATCGAGACCATCCTGGTCAACATGGTGAAACCCCGTCTCTACTAAAAATACAAAAATTAGCTGGGCATGGTGGCACGCGCCTGTAGTCCCAGCTACTCGGGAGGCTGAGGCAGGAGAATTGCTTGAACCTGGGAGGTGGAGGTTGCGGTGAGCCAAGATCGCGCCATTGCCCTCTAGCCTGGGTAACAAGAGCGAAACTCCGTCTCAAAAAAAAAAAAAAAAAAAAATTAGCCAGGTGTGGTGATGTGCTCACCTGTAGTCCCAGCTACTTGGGAGGCTGAGGCGGGAGGATTGCTTCAGCTCAGGAGGTCAAAGCTCCAGTGAGCCGAGATCATGCCACTGAACTCCAGCCTGAGTGACAGAGCAAGACCCCATCTAAAAAAAATTGGCTAAGAGAGTAAATTTTATGTTATGTATATTTTACAATTAAAAATAAAAATAAGAAAAAAGGAGTTTCAGAATGGTTTATCGAACAAAACCCAGTTCCAACAAAAGACCTAAACAGTGATTCTGAAAGCCTAAAAATCAAGAAATGGGGAAGGCAAATGTCAACAAAAAGCAAGCAAGAGCTGTAACCCTGATAGACAACAAGACAAAATTCAGATGAAGAGCACTGAATGAAATGAAGATGTAAGTGTCTGGAGCACTATGTATAAAACAACACAGCAGTACTTTCACAAAGCAGAATTCATTTTCATAAAGCAGAAAATACAAGAAGAAGTAGGAATGTTAATAACAGGGGTTTGAAACACATCACTTTCAGTCCAAGATTCATCAAAGGGTCAAAAATAACGGAAAACCTACCAACATAATCTATAAGCTGCATTTCCTGCACACATATCAAAATTGGTACCCCAAAATAGGGAACATACCATTTCAAACACACATCATGAAAAATGACCATCTATTAGGGCAAAAGAAAGCCTCACAGTGGCTTTTGAGGGTACGAGCTTTTATGATCACTCTCTTTCTAACCGCAACGTTTCACTGAGTGGTTTCAGTGCAACAAGGGGAAGAATGTAGGAACAGTTTGAAAACTAAAAAGCACCAAGCGAGTATTAGCTACTGTCAACACTGTTATTGTTATTATCATTATTCACTGTTTGGTGAACATTTTACTTGCTCTCTGATTCTAACGTATTCTAGAGAAGTTGGCCAAACAGGTGGGGGATTAATTATGTAATCTTTACTGTCTTCATAAGAGCTACTATTTCTTTGGTGTTTACAATGTGCCAGTTACTATGCTGTTTTACACGCAGTCATTTATTAGTAACAGCTTGCTATTTGTTTTATGAAAGCAAGACTTCTGTGCCTCTCACATCACCGCCCAGGTCCAGGACAGCGCGAGGCCCCTTTTGAGTAAGTGTTCAGTGAAGACTCGGGAACATGAGCACACTGATTAAGGACCTACTTCAAAGTCAGATGTGGGTCTGAAATTTCATTCTAGTACAGGCAGTAACCCGTGTGACCTTGGGCATGTTAAATATCCTTTCTGAACCTCAATTTTTTTCACAGAAAAACACAGATAATCATTAACACCTCCATTAACAAGGATTGTTCAGAAGTTTCAATGTAGTAACACGTGTAGAGGGTCTATCATGGAACCTGGTCCACCGTAGGCATTTAATAAATGTTAGTCTGAGGTTGAGGGAGAAAGAGCAGACCTTATTAGATAATCTTAGAACAGGGGCCTTTTTTCTTAAAAAAAAAAAATCATCTTTAAATACAAACATCCTCCACTATATGTGAAATAATTTTTAAATAGTGTCATGGGGTAATAGCAAAATAAGTTATGATAGATCCATATTACGGAATATTGCATCACAATGAAAGAATAAATTGATATACACACATGGACAGATGACCATGACTGTTTTAGGGGGAAGAAAAAAGCAAATATCAGAATATGAATAGTTCTCCTCTCTCCTTTTAAAAAATTATATGGCCGGGCACAGTGGCTCATGCCATAATCCCAACACTTTGGGAGGCTGAGGCAGGCAGATCACCTGAGGTCAGGAGTTCAAGACCAGCCTGGCCAACAGGGTGAAACCATGTCTCTAGTTAAAAAAATACAAAAATTAGCCAGGCATGGTGGCAGGTGCCTGTAATCCCAGCTACTCGGGAGGCTGAAGCAGGGAAAGTTGCTTGAACCCAGGAGGCAGAGGTTGCAGTGAGCCGAGATCGCACCATTGCACTCCAGCCTCAGCAACAGAGCAAGACTCTGTGTCCAAAAAATAATAATAATAAAGTTGTAGATGGCCAGGCACAGTGGTTCACACTTGTAATCCCAGCACTTTGGGAGGCTGAGGCAGAAGGATCGCTTGAGGCCAGGTGTTTGAGACCAGCCTAGGCAACAAAGCAAAAAAAAAAAAAAAAAAAAAAAAAAGCCAGGAGTCGTGGTGCATATGGTGCATACCTGCAGTCCCAGCTGCTCAGGAGGCTGAGGTGGGAGAATTGCTTGAGCCAAGGAGTTCAAGGCTGCAGTGAGCTATGATTGTGCCGCTGCACGATGGTGAGAGTGAGACACTGTCTCAAAAGCCAAATAAAACAAAACAACACACACACACACACACAGAGAGAAAGTTCTGGAAGGATATATATATCTAATTTTAAAGGTGAGTAGGATTGGGGGACTGGTGAGAAGTTTTTTTTTTTAACTTTTTACATTCTAATTTATTTTGTAATTTCCAACACACACACGAAAAAATAAACAAGAAAAAAATTCTCCAATTTTCTTTGGCCTGAATATTTCATGGTGCTTTGAAAGCTGTTAAACTGAATAGAAAAGGTGGTTAACTCTTCTGGCAAGTGTGAGAATTTCCATACCCAGCGTTTCTTTTTGAGAGGGACTGTAGGAGAGAAGAAATGGAGAATGAATCGCTCCAGCATTACTCATTACTCAGTACATCCAAACAGGTAGTCTCATTCTTGTCCCTGTCACCACTGCAGCCCTGACACACAAAGTAACAGAGAAACTCTTTGATAAATGTCAAATGAAATTGAGTAATCAGCTGAAAGCCATTTGCTGAGCTGTCTGACTGCCCTGGGCTCGAGGTTTTCCTTTATTCATTTATCATGATACAGCTTTGGCCAACATACACACAGGAGAGAAATTGTTGACATGTGGAACCCAAGTACAGAAAATCTTTCATTTTCCTCCCTGTCTGTTCACCAAATAAGTTTTTGTTTATTTAAAGACTACAGAGGATTTGGCTGTTAAGAACCAAATGCCTTTGGAGTGGAGTTACAACATAATTTATCATTTCCTCTGTTTATTAAAAAATCCTGCATCTTTGAGAAGCACATTTGCAGTGAGTGGGGGATTTCGGCCACTCATGAAAGACTGTTGCAAAGCCCCTGTCATGTGGCTTACCCCAAAAGAGGCTCCTTAATTGCTATATCTAGCCCTGCTCTCCCCATAGCTGACTTCTGATCGTGTGATGACCACTTAGGGCTGGTGAATGGGTTTGGAGGACACCTAAGTGGTGAAGGAGACTGAGCTAGTTTAACTTTGACCCAATTCTGACCTTGAATCCTCACTGCATGTTTCACCAGTATAAGTAAAGGGGGAAGTGCAATCCTTAACTCCCTCCAAGACAGGAGAGAATCTGGAAGAAGTCAAAGAGCAAAGAGAAGTTGGATGCTGCTTTGAAAGAACTCAGCCAGGCCTTGCCACCACACAAGTAGGCTCCATTCTGAAAGCAGATCCCTTGCAGAACTGGAATGAACTTCCTTCTTTTCCACCCAAGAGATAATTATAGATAGATAGCAATTTAGTTCAGTGCACTATGTACCCTTCAAAAACAGGGGTCATATCTTACCCATTTTTGCATTGCCAGTACATAGTGCAGTACCTGACAAACAGTTGGTGCTCACTAAATGTTAATAAGGCAGCAGGATACAGTGGTTCCTTCCAGGTTGGTGAGGTGCTGGGAGTGTGAGCCCAGAGAGGGCATGGAAGCTCCACACCCTCTCCTTAAACCTTGCCCTATGTACCTCCTTCATTGGGCTGTTCATCTATATCTTTTATAATAAGCCAGTAAACGGGTTTCCCTGAGTTCTGTGAGCTGTCCTAGGAAATTAATTGAACCCAAGGAAGTCAAGGACTCTAGTTTGTAGTTGCTCAGTCAGGTGTATGGGTGGCCCAGACTCGTGACCGGCATGGAAAGTGCTGGCAGTCTTGGGAGGTGGAGCCCTGAACCTGTGGGATCTGACACTATTTCCAGGTAATCTCAGAACTGAATTGAATTACAGGATACCCAGTTGGTGTCTGCTGGAGAATTGCTTGGTGTTTGGGGAAACAACCTCACGCCCCTGGTCAGAGAAGTGTTTCATGTTGAGTGTGAGAGTAAAAAGGAAAAAAAGTTGGATTTCAAGACCAGCCTGGCCAACATAGTGAAACTCCATTTCTACTAAAAATACAAAAATTACCTGGGCATGGTAGCACATGCCTGTAATCCTAGCCACTCAGGAGGCTGAGGCAGGACAATCACTTGAACCCAGGACGGGGAGGTTGTGGTGAGCTGAGATCACGCCACTGCACTCTAGCCTGGGCAACAGAGCGAGACTCTGTCTCAAAACAAAAAACAAAACACAAAAAAACAACACTATACCTAACTCATAATGGCTACATTAGGAATGAATGAATGAATGAATAAAAAAATAATTGGAGGAAAAAAACCTCTAACAACCCAGTATCCAAAGATAAGCCACTTGTCTGTCAACAATGGGCAGGCACTGGGGGAAAGGTGTCTCACAACCAAGTAAATGTTGAGGACAATCACAAGATTGGAAAATGAAAGACAGTGTTAAGACCAGAAAGAAAAGAAGTCAGCATTTGCTGGATAGCTACTATGTGCAATTTATTCACAATTCAACATATGACTGCCTACTATGCTCCAGGCATTAAACAAAGTTCTGAGGATATGCAGGCTAATTAGCAAAAAGAATACTTAGAGTTCATATAAAGCAGTAGCTGTGCTATGAGAGCCAGTAATGAGGGTCCTAGGTTAGAGGGGAAAGCAAGACTTCCAGAGGATGTGCTATCTAAGACAAGGCCTGAAGATAAACAGGACTGGCCAGGTAAGGAGGGGAAGAGGGATGCAGGCAGAGAAAAGAGCATGTATGAAGATGACTCATAGGCAAAACTACTCTTCTGGGTGCTTCACATACAGATTCTTAGTGATCATCAATCCAGACCAACTCTATTCTTTCCTTTGTGGCTGTTATTCTTTCCAATTTATTTAGATTTTATTGTTTGGTGAAAATGGGCCTCTAGTAAGTGCCCAGTCACAGGTGACAGCCAACATCAGCCCAAACAGAGTTTTAAAATGGGAACAGAGCCTGTTTGAAAAGGAGGCTCCTAAGATGAGGAGCAGGTGGGACGAAGCCTGCCAATGGCCTCAGTCCCTTGGCGACATCAAGTCAAAGCAAATGCCTGAGTAAAGGCCCTTTGCCAGCAGCAAATATTTTCTGAGAGCCACCCATGCCAGAAGGCCCAGAGCAGAAGGAGGAAGAGAATGAACAAGTCTGAGTGTTCCACTGGAAGACTGAGCCTCACAAGGACAGCCTTCTGTCAGCATGGTCACAGCCTTCTGTGTGGATAGGGGAGGGAGACAGGTGCCAATGTGCCACCCATGGGATTCACCAGAAACTGGGCTCTGGAGTATTGCTGGCCCCCAGCAGACTTTCATCCAAGGAGTTCTTTGGTCTTCACTGCCAGATGCCTCTCCAGCTCTGCCACTGTGTCATCGGCCATTTGGCTGATCTGTAAATACACAAAATGAGACAGCCTGATTAATTGGGAAAAGGGTAGGGGGATGAATATTCCAGAAACATGAAAAGGTTACATGAGAAATAATAATAGTGACAAAGTTCACATTAAGTACTAGCCAGGCACTGTACTAAGAACTTTATTATGCATTATTTTTAACCCAAACAGCAAACCCACGAGATAGATACTATTATTATCCCCATTTTGCATATAAGAAAACTGAGGCATTTAAATCACTTATTCAGGACACATAGCTAGAAAGTGGGAATGTCAAAATTTAATCCACAAAATTTAAGTTTCAGATTCCACAGCCCAAAATTCTTAACTATTATTCTACGATATAGAGAAGCTAGTCTTATCTGTTCCTTAATGAGCCTCTAGAATTTCCTACACCTCCAACATTTTATATATAAAGCCCTCATACAAATTGATAAGAATATTAAAATCCCAATAGTCAAGCAAAAAAAAAAAAAAAAGCCTTGAACAAAAATGAGGTACATCTGGTTAACAAACATGGAAAATAGACATCAAAGAAATGCAAATTAAAACAAGATACAATTCAGCTATCATAGCAAAATTTGATGTTGTGGTTTTTAATTACAATATTCAATGCCAGTAAGCTATGATGAAATGGATAAGCTCATATATCACTGATAGAAATTCAAATTGATGCAAATGTTCTACCATTTAACCCCAAAATCTCTCAACTGGGAAATTATCACATGAACATGATCTGAAAAAATTTTCTGAAGTTCTACACACAAAGATATTTATCCCAGCCTTATATTTAATAATATAAAAATTAGAAAATCTAAAGTTACAGAATGGGGAAGTAGTTGAATATATACAGTCATTAAAAATGGTTAGATTTTCTACTTCTCAAGGATAGGGTGTTAATATGAATAACATTCCAGTACATATCATGGAAACATGTTCACATTATCCTTGAATTGAAGAAAAGCAGGACACAAAATTGTGTGTATACATAGTAGAAATGAACTCTAAAATATGTAAAGAAAAAATTGTGTATTTTTAAAAATGGAAGGAAACCTGTCAAAATATTAATAGTGGTTATATTTTAGTGATGGGAAGACAGGTAATGTATCGTTCATGTTCATCTCTGTCACATCCAGCCTGGTACCTAACACATACCAAGTTTTCAGGAAAAACGTACTAAGCGAATAATTATTAAAGTTTTCTGTGCTTTCCTATAATTTTTGCAATAAACATGTACTCCCTCTAAGAATGAAAAACAAAAAATACAGTTTAGTGGCTGCTGCAGCCTCCTCCCTATGTCTAAAAGAGACTGAAAGCAGGAAGCCTGAGGCAGAAGGCTTTGAGGGCTGCAGCGTGGTGCCAAGGATCTGCACGCTCAGCAGCATAGCGGCTGCTGGACATCTTTATTTGCAGACCACAGGCCTTGGCTAGGAATTGAGAACTAAATGCACTAAAAAGGGTAGAAACTAAAAAGGATTTAGAGCAATTGGTCCCAGGCAGGGAGGTGGCCAAGCTCTCGCCATAGCAACAGCTGTGCATTTTTTCAGCTGGAAAAGCAAAGTACCTGGGGGCTGCCAGACACTCTGGAAAAGTGGCTGGACTCAGAATGGCAGCTTGGTCCCTCCTCACTCAGCCAGCTGCAAAGTCTTGAGATGCTTTTGCCCCCTGTGGCTGCCTTGCATGGGGTGTGGCGTGGTGCCCAGCAGCACTCCAACACCTGGAGGCTGGCAGCCTGGGACAGCCAGGAATGATGGCTACCAACATCCTTTGGAAAAATGGCTTTGAGGGTAGTATGGGAACAGGGATGGAGACTCAGAAGAGGGAGAGTACTTAGGGTAACAATTTGATAACATGGGTTCTGGATGAAATTAATGGGGTGAAAATGTGTAGGTCATTTTCCCACTTTGATTCTCAGTTTCCTCATCTAGCAAATGAATATACAAGCACATTTTAAACTGGTTATTGCTATGCAAATATTGGCTGTGTTACCATAACTTTGAGTATCACTTCCTGATTTCTTTCCAGTTAATCAATTAATGAAAATAGGGAAGATGTGGTGGCTCACACCTGTAATCCCAGCACTCTGGGAGGCCGAGGTGGGAGGATCACTTGAGCCCAGGAGTTTGAGACCAGCCTGGGCAACATGGGGAAACCCCATCTCTACAAAAAACACAAAAAATTAGCCAGGCATGGTGGTGCATGCCTGTAGTTCTGGCTACTCAGGAAGCTGAGATGGGAGGACAGTTTGAGCCCAGGAAGTGGAGGATGCAGTGAGCTGAGATGGTGCCACTGCACTCCCACCTGGGCAACAGAGAATCTCTCTCAAAAAAAAAAAAATTAATGAAAATATTTACTGACATTTTACCATAGTACAAGCACAAGGTGCCCTTGGGGACAGTCAGCCTGTAAGTTCATCTTTTCCATCTTTATCAGGCATCTTAAAATAATGATTAATACCAACAAGGTCAACAACAGCTTCCACTCACCGAGCACTTACACGTCAGACCCTTGGCTAAAACTTTACATGCATTATTGCACATAAACCCTACAACATAGGAAATACTGTTATCTCTCTTTACCGTTTAATGAACATTATTTTACTTGACAGATGCATAGTAGGAATGCAAAGGTGTTTTATCTTCTGTTACTTCATTCAAATCCAACAACCTCACATAACCTCTATAAAGCAAGCAGAATAGGTATTATCCCCATTTTACAGAGGAGTAAATCAAGGCACAGAATGTTAACTGATCTGTTCAAGATCACATAAAAAGTTAGTGGTGTGGCTGAGCCAAGAACTCACCCACCTTAATGGCCAGTCTGAGGTTTTTATTCCCTTTTGGAGGGGTCCATAGCACCTGGCCTAGTCCTTCCTCATTCCAGACAAGCTGTGTTAGGAACATTAAGAGTCAATCCAAGTTCTACATTTAAAGTCACAAGACTGGGGAAAAGAGAAGGATAAAGAAATAGGGCGAACAATTACTGAGGACCAGCAACCACACTAGCCACTTTTAAGTATGTAGCATCATTTGGTGCTCATATCAATCCTGTGCTCCCACTTTGTAGATGAAGAAACAGAAGCTCAGAGAGATGACACCATTTGCTGGCGTTAACAGCTAAGACGTAAAAGAGCTAGGATTTTAATCTAGGCCTGTCTGACTCCAAAGCAAGAACCCTTTCTAATATAATATACAGCCTCATAGAGATTATAACATCATCATCATTGTTGTTATCATCATCATATTTGCTACTTACAAGTACAGGAAAATGAAAGGCAGGGACAGAGGAGGGGAATGGCAGGAGCACAGAGTACACTCCTGGGGCAGGCCTGCCTACCAGCCATCCTTCCTGAGGCTTGGCTCAAAACACCCGCTGCCTTGCCTGGACCAGCCTCCCTGCCTGCCACCCATCTGCCAGGAGCCTTCCCCTCCTTTAGCTCTGCTAGCACCCAGCTTTGCTCATTTCAGAGCAGCTCTGTTTCTCAGAGAAAGGCAGCAGTGAAAGGATCTTGGCCAGAGTTACTGGTGGTTTCTGCCAAGTGCTTTAATGTTCAGCAGGCCCATTTATAGCAAACCAAAGCAAAGGTGAAACAGCAGGCTGGCAGATGTCAGAGTCCTGAACGGGAAGACCTCGGTCCTTCTTCAGCGGGGCTTGCCTGGAATAGGGATTGGGAGGTATGTGGGGGGCAGGCAGTTGAGGAAATTTAGAAGTCAAACATGACTACATGGATAGAACCTACAAATGAATCATTTCATTCTTATAGGCCAAAAATTAAAAGAACATTTCTATAATAAAGCTTTAGAAAATCTGACCTCAAAAGATTTTTGAAAAATTAAAAAAGATAATCTCACACAAAATAAAATTTGTTTATAATCCTATCACCTGAAATGACCCCCTTTAATATTTTGACATGTATAAACTGCCAACCCCATGTACATAAGACGTTTCTTTATAAAAATAAAATCACACTGCTATATAATCTACCTTTTAGAAACAAATTCCAAAAAAATTTACCATGTCTATAAAATCATTTTATAATTCTTTTTATATAGATTCTAATGAATGTAAACAACTTACTTCCCACAGTCAGAAATTTAGACAGTTTCCAGTTTTCTACTACTATATATATCAATGAACATTCCTATAGATAAGGTTCTTGATTATTTATTTTGGGCAAATTCCTAAGTCACTAAATCAGAAATGTATAGATTTTGGTATATATTATTCTCTAGAAAGGTTGTATGGATTTATACAAAGAATAACAATCTTTCCTGTAGAATGGGAAAGTAAAAGCAACACTTCCCAGATAAGCAATATTTTAGCTCAGATAAAAAATTCTAGGTTCAAGTGTTAGGGGTTACAAAAGGCAAATTAAAAAAAAAATATATATATATATATATATACACAAACACGCACACATATATTCATATATTCTAGAAACACTGTAGTCTGTACCAAGAATCTTTTTTTTTTTTTTTTTTTTTTTGAGGCGGAGTTTCGCTCGTTACCCAGGCTGGAGTGCAATGGCGCGATCTCGGCTCACCGCAACCTCCGCCTCCTGGGTTCAGGCAATTCTCCTGCCTCAGCCTCCTGAGTAGCTGGGATTACAGGCACGCGCCACCATGCCCAGCTAATTTTTTGTATTAGTAGAGACGGGGTTTCACCATGTTGACCAGGACGGTCTCGATCTCTTGACCTCGTGATCCACCCGTCTCGGCCTCCCAAAGTGCTGGGATTACAGGCTTGAGCCACCGCGCCCGGCCTTGTACCAAGAATCTTATAAAAAAATATGCATTTCCTTTGTACAGTAATTCCACAAGGAAATCATCTCAACATAGATTTATACATAAAGATATTCACTGCAACCCATGATGACACTCACAGGGAGCCACTGTTCACTGCCACTTGGAAGAGGTCATTGCTAACATCACGGGTGTAACACTTTGAACAACAGAGAGATGCACAAACAGTTGAACTTAGAAGTAGCAGTATTGGCTTTATGTAATAAAGGAAGCGTTTTTGACTTAAAAAAAAAAAAAAAAAAACTAACTAAAATGTCCCAAAAGAGAGCTTATGAAAGTGAATACCACAACACCAACTATTTAGAAGCCATTAGTTTTACAGAGTTTTTCAAGACACAAAAAATGCTAACGCCTTTGAGGACAAACAGAAAATAAAAAGCTGAATACAAAATTGTATATATACTATATGTTCTCAATCATGCAGATTTTTTTTTTTTAAAAAAGGAAAAAAAGAAATATTCCAAAATATTAAGAATGGTTGCCTCGGGGGGAGAGAAGAGAAAAAAAAAGAATGGTTGCCTCTCCAATGTGGAATGGTAGGATGGTTTTTTCCCCATTGTTTTAAACAGTCTTCTGTACTCTACATTTTCTGCAATGAACATATATTACTTCGATAATAAGGAACAAAAGTAAACAAAATTTTAAAACGGATGAAGCAACCATCAGCCACAGCCTTCTTTTATATCTTTAAAACATACACACACCCCCCAAATATTCCAGTTTGGTGCCTTCTGACAGCAGAAAGAACACCATGAAGTGTATATAAGGCTCTCTCCTATTCCAAACTTTTAACTGTATGACAGTAAACAAAGTTATTTTTTTTTTTTTTTTTTTTTTTTTTGAGACGGAGTTTCGCTCGTTACCCAGACTGGAGTGCAATGGCGCGATCTCGGCTCACTGCAACCTCTGCCTCCTGGGTTCAGGCAATTCTCCTGCCTCAGCCTCCTGAGTAGCTGGGATTACAGGCACGCGCCACCATGCCCAGCTAATTTTTTGTATTAGTAGAGACGGGGTTTCACCATGTTGACCAGGATGGTCTCGATCTCTTTACCTCATGATCCACCCGCCTTGGCCTCCCAAAGTGCTGGGATTACAGGCTTGAGCCACCGCGCCTGGCCCAGTAAACAAAGTTATTAACAATCCTGGTTAGGAATAAACATTTAGCCGGGTGCAGTGGCTCATGCCTGTAATCCTAGAACTTTGGGAGGCTGAGGTGAGCAGCTAATCTAAGGTCAGGAATTCGAGACCAGCCTGGCCAACATGGTGAAACCCCATCTCTATTAAAAATACAAAAATTAGCTGGGCATGGTGGCACACGCCTGTAATCCCAACAGGAGAATCACTTGAACCCAGGAGGTGGAGGTTGCAGTGAGCTGAGATCACACCACTACACTCCAGCCTGGGTGACAAAAAAAAAAAAAGAATAAACATTTAAATAGTATTATCTTTAGAAATATATCTATGATATAGTGTGTCATATAAATAGTATGACACTTTTTCTTGTTTTGAGAGATAACTTGAAGTTCTACACTAAAATGTTAATAGTCATCTCTGAGTGATGAGATTTCAATTACTTATTTTTTTTTTGACAGCAAAATGAATAAGGGTATTTGTACTTAAAAAAAAAAAAACAACCAACAGTAAGAAGCACTAAAGGAAAAAAACCTAATCTGGCTGGACGCAGAGGCTCACACCTGTAATCCCAGCACTTTGGGAGGCTGAGGTGGGCAGGTCACCTGAGGTCAGGAGTTCAAGGAGAAACCCCACCTCTACTAAAAATACAAAAAATTAGCTGGCTGTGGTGGTGCATGCCTATAATCTCAGCTACTCAGGAGGCTGAGGCAAGAGAATCACTTGAACCTGGGAGGCAGAGGTTGTGGTGAGCTGAGATCACAGCATTGCACTCTAGCCCCGGCAACAAGAAGGAAACGAACGAACGAACGAACGAATGAACAAAAGAGAGAGAGAGAAAGAAAGAGAGAGAGAGAAAGGAAGGAAGGAAAGAAGGGAAAGAAGGAGGGAGGGAGGAAGGAAGGAAGGGAGGGAGGGAGGAAGGAAGGGAGGGAGGAAGGAAGATTAGAAGAAAGAAAAAGAAAGAAAGAAAATGAAAGAAAGAAAGAGAAAGAAAGAAAGAAAGAAAGAAAGAAAGAAAGAAAGAAAGAAAGAAAGAAAGAAAGAAAGAAAGAATATCTAATCTGAAGAAGATGGAGACAAGCCAGTGCTAATGAGTGAAGGCTTCCAGCAAGGTCTTTGTCAAGAGGGTTTTATGAAGAATGTTTGCTATCTGATCATTCTTCCTCTTTCAAGTAGCTATGGACTCTGGTCCCTGAGGCAGATGTCCTGGCTTGCTGAGTGAGGAGTGCCTGGCAGGCCCTGGAGGTCCATAGGCTTACCACCAAGAAGCAATGACAAGGCAAAGCAGCGAAGAAATCCCCTGGGACAAAGACAAGGAGCTGGCCCAGCTGGAGCCAGGTCCCAGACCATTAATGAGGCCTGGTAAGTGCTCAGGAAAGGCCTCCCTAATCTCTGAACCTCCTCTTTTAGCTGACATAGGGAAAGAAGAGAGCAGAGAGATGGCAAGAGGGGAGCTTTGAGGGTTTGGGTGTCAGGTACACTAATGGTGCTTTCTAGCATACCAAGGAAACCATTCAAGGTAGAAATTACCAATCTTTTTACAGAAAACAGACTCCAAAGAGTCAAGCAACTTTCCCAAGGTCACACGACATCAAGTGCAGAACAATCTTTTTCTAACTCTAGTGTCATTACACAGGTACACTATAAGGCTTCTAGGTCATTATCTTCTACATGTGCTTTTGCAGAATTACCTGAGAGCTTTTAAAAACTATATATGCCAACTGGGTGCACTTGGGAGGCTGAGACAGGAGGATTGCTTGAGCCCAGAAGTTCAAGACCCGCCTAAGCAACATAGTGAGACCCCATCTCAAGAAAAATAAATTAATTAAATAAAATAAAGTAAAATAAAAATATATGTTCCCAGGCAGAGCTACTGTATCAGAAAATGCAGAAGCAGGGACCAGGAACCCACCTAAAATTCTCCCCCAGGTGATTGTTGTGGCTGTCCTACAACTAACATTTTCACTGCTGGCGGTGGAGGAGAAGGGGAGAAGCTAGTCAATTTATGGACTTCTCCAGGGGTCCCCCTAAGGTTTCTTCTTGCTTCTCGCTTCCCTCTTCACTCCCTATCCAGCCCACATGCCTGTTCCATCTCCCTAAAATAATGCTTTATTGTGGATGAGGAGGCTTTAAGGCCTATAAAACCCTTTATATTACATTGAACATTACTAATTCTGTCTCCTACATACTGGTAAATTCTTCTTTCCACAGGTGCCACTCAGGTTCAGGCCACCATCACTTCCTGGTTGGATTTCTGCAACAGCATCCCTGGTCTCCCGGCCTCCAGTCTTGCCCCCTACAATCTGTGGCCTACTGGGCCACCACAGTCATCTTTCATAAACATAGATGTGCTCTCTGACCGTCTAAAAAAAAATCTTTTAAGCATGTCACTGTATGAGAATCACCTGAGAAGCATTTAAAATGCAGATTCCTAGATTCTATCCCAGATTCATCAACTCAATCTCTCGAAATGGGGCCCCAGATACCTGGATTTTTATGCCACCTAAGTGATTTTTCTAAGTTACCTAAGCTACCTACTGTGGTAGGTTAGATGTTGTTCAGCAAATATTCACTTCTTTCCCCAGACCTTCATAAATACATATATTTCCCTGTACCAAAGATATTGGGCTCGGCCCATGTGACTGGCTTTGGCCAATCAAATGTGATAAGAGCAGGTGTTTAAAATGTACTTGAGTGGTTGGGCTTATGATCTTGGCATCTGCTGTTACCATGAAAAGAGGCCCTAGGAAACCTGTTGGCTCCGGAAGATTGAGAGATATATAAAGCAGATTTGAACCCAATCCAAGATCTGGAGCCAAACCCACTGAGCCCAGCCTAGAATAGCTACGCCCCAGCTGGCCCATGGAAATGAGAACAAGAAATAAAGCTTTGATATTGCCAGTCACTGAGTTTTGGGGTAGTTATGTACCATTATTGTGGTCATAAATGACTAATATAGAGGCACAGCCAATGTGGGAAGGTCTGTACATGTTAACATTCAAACTCCTAAACCTGGTGTACAAGACCTTCCTTTTATGATCTAGCCACTCTGTATTCTTTATTCATTCCCTAGTCTTATCCTACATTCAAGCCCCAGTGATCTAACTGAATATTGATTTTATATTACCATACCTTTGTACATATGGTTATACCTTTCCCCCTTGTCTCTTACTATTTCACTCCAGTAGCTTAAGACTTACTCAAGTGCCACTACTCAGCACACTGAGAACATTAAGTGCTCACTTCTCAGCAACCAGAAAACCAGACAGGAGAGCACTAGTGTAGAGGCTCTGAAATCAGTCTGCCTGAATATGGCTCCTATTTCTAGCACTTACCAGCAGTGTGACTTTGGGCAAGTTATTTAACTTATATCAACCTCAGTTTCCTCACTACCTACCTCATAGTTCTGTAGTGATGAGGATAAATGAAGTAACAAAGTGTTCAGCACAGCACAGAACCTGGCACACTATACAAAGTCAAGAGTGTCTTCTCCTCCTCTATGGATCCCTCTGAATCTGGCATTAGGCTAGGCCCAGGACACTCAGTCAATGTTGACAATGTGAGTGAAAGACCAGAGGTATTCTGTTTTAATTGCCCTCACTTCAAACATGAACAAATGATTCCTTGCGTTGAATACACAGACACTACTATATCTGATGGCAATAGTACCTGTTTCTCTATTAGCCTAATGGTGTCCTCCGAGACTGTATCCTTTGACTTCTTCAGCTTGTTCACTGCATTGGTGCGAACCTTCCGTAAAGAGTCTTTGGCCTTGTTGGTGTTCTGTTTGGCCAGTTTCACCAGCATTTCTCTGTGCTCTCTGGTTACTCTGATAAAAGACAAAAGACATTCAACGAAATCATTCTATACATTAACTGCTGGCCAAGGATTTCACATCACTCTGTCAACCAGTTCAACAGTTTGTAACTTTCCTCTCTGTGGGCTAAATTCCTGGAATTTCCAGAAAGAGGAAAGGGCATGAATAAAGGCTTTAAGCTGCCCAAACATGGGCAAACTGGGTTTGACTTTGTATAAGGTATCAAACTTCCCAGTGAGAGAACTGGGATTCAAATCCCAATCTTTCTGGCCTGTATTCTTGCCGCTACTCTTTTAATCTATTTTGAGTAAATCATGCACTGCTGCCATTACTTCTGCTTCCAGGCAGAAAGCTCTTCAAAGACGGTAACATGACGCTTGGGACTGAAAAGGACAAAACCACCAAAAGCCCATGTTTGATTTAAGGAATTGGCTGAAGCACTGATAACAAAGAAAGGAGTGACAAGAAAAGAGGCTGGGAAGCCATATCACAGAGTCTTGTAAGATCACAAATCATGTTTTACAGATGAAGGAAATGAGGCCCAAAGAAGTTTGGTATCTTATACAAAGTCGAATCCAGTTATACTCAGGCAGGCCTGTCACAAAAGCCAATGGTCGTAGTATGACAACACTGCTCTGATGCCGTGGGTACTGAAGTAGACGTGCTTATGCTTCCACAGTTCTTGCTGAGGAAGGACAATCCTAAATTCTGGTACATGTTCAGTGTGGAAGAGTGCTAAGCAGCTGTTAAAGATTTAGTAGCATCGGCAGGGCATGGTGGCTCACACCTGTAATCCCGGCACTTTGGGAGGCTGAGGTGGGTGGAGCACCTGAGGTCAGGAGTTTGATACCAGCCTGACCAACATGAAGAAACCCTGTCTCTACTAAAAATACAAAATTAGCTGGGCGTGGTGGCACATGCCTGTAATCCCAGCTCCTCAGGAGGCTGAGGCAGGAGAATCACTTGAACCTTGGAGGCAGAGGTTGCAGTGAGCCAAGATGGCGCCATTGCACTCCAACCTGGGCAACAAGAGTGAAACTGTCTCAAAAAAAGATTTAGTAGCGTCTACCTGATATTTTCTCTGCTGAGAAAAAAGAATTTTGAGAAAGAATAAGCTCTTAAGTGAACAGTTATATTTATGTAAATCCTTTTGGATTCAGCTATTTGAAGGTATTCTCAAAATAACAATGAGTCTAATTACACTATTATTAAACCCCTCTATGCCACGTGAGTACTTTAAGTGTGTTACTTCATTGATCCACACAACTCGTCAAATGAGGCAACAGGCTCACAGACGTTAAGTGACTTGTCCATGAGCTTGAGTGAGAGAACTGGGATCCAAATCCCGATCTTTCTGGCCTGTATTCTTGCCGCTACTCTTGTAATCTATTTCAAGTAAATCATGCACTGCTGCCATTACTTCTGCTTCCAGGCAGAAAGCTCTTCAAAGTAAGTAATATGAAGCTTGGGACTGAAAAGGACAAAACCACCATGTCAGGAGTTTAGGGATTTGAATCAGATCTTGTTACTTTTACGGTTTTTAATTCATTGAACAAAAATCATGCTGACATGTTTAGGTCTCTTTTTTGTTCTGCCAAAGCATATGTCAGTATAAGGAAGGAACAGGAAAATTAAAACTTGATCCACTGATTCAAAAAACTTAATCCTGCTGAAATACTAAGAGAGGCAGAAAATAAATGAATCTAAGTCTTTAAGAAACCTCATAAACTTATCCAGAAAAAATGTACTGAAGTATTTCAATCTTGTATTTTCATTTTAAATTTTAAATAGGTATCCCACTGTTTAGAAAATGATTTATAAAAGAAAGAAAAAATTTATCTGATCAACTTTTCACTATACTGTTATATTTTAAATGGAGGAAAAGCATACATTTAAAAAATATAAAATGAGACAAAAAATCTTAAGAATTGATGGTTATATAAAGAAAACAAAATCATAATACGTGTAATTTCGCCTTAATAAAATGTATTATTTTATATTTATTAATGCAAATGTGACATTACCACACTATTAACAACAGACAGTGTCCAATCATTGACACTGTCAAACATATTTCCATTTCAGGATGCAAAGAGGCAATAATCAAAGATACTAGAAGGACATGGAGGAGTGCCGTGAGGAGAGGGGAAGGGAGGGAGGAAGACAAACCATGCTGGGCACAGGGAGGGCTGAGAGGAAGAAGGGCATGTGTGTGCCAGTTCTGGGTAATGAGCTGAAAAGCATCTAAAATATAAGATCAGAAGCAGTGAGGGTGATGGCAAGGCATTGGTTTTGAAGTCTGACAGACTAGGTTCATACCCATCTCAGAAACTGCTCAGAAATTGACTATCCTTAGCCAAATTACTTAATCTCTGTGAGGCTCAGTTTCCTTATCTCTAAAATGAAGATTTAAAAAGACACCTTACAGGAGGATTAAGAGAAGCAGACACAACAGATATAAAGTACCAATAAAGAGAGCAGCATATATAGTAGCCTTGAATAAATGATAGTGTTTATGAATGTTTTAATCAAACATGTTTAATTACTTCCTCATGAAACAATGAGAGCACATCTGTTTTAGAAAAGAAACATATTTTATTATGGAAATATTTTCATTCTTTTCCAAACCAGCGATTAGTACATCTGATCATCTCTACCTTGCATTCCTGGGGTCCTGTGAGTATACAGCAGAGTTTGCACTCCAGGCTTCAGGCTTCTGACTGAACTCAGCTGGTCAGTTCTGAGCACCCAGTTTAAGTAGGTGCAATTTCACTCATCAAGCACTGGCTGAACCTCCTATGCTCTGTGCCAGATCTTGGGCCAGGCCGAGGAGCTCCAGAAGAGGCAGGCCTGGCTCAACTTTTTCAGAGGCTCAGACTAGTGGTGGAGACAAACTCATCAGCCACTATTTAGAAAGAGGATGACTGCTGCTAGGTCGGAAGGATGGATCTGTTGTGGGAGGAGCATGCAGAAAACATAACACTTCTATCTTGAGATTTGGAAACTGCCTTAGGGATGCACAGTAACTTGTTAGCTGCAGAAGAAAGCAAAGTGCATTTTGGGAAGCACAGTGGGAGATGTAGTGGAGGGAGAGCATGAAGCTGAAAAGGGTACATCCCAGTCAAATATATTCTACAGGCCTGGAGTTTTCAAATTCTTCTTCAGCCACAAACCCCTGGCTTCAAAGAAAACTGAGGCAGAGGCCCCATTTGTAAAACAGATAAAAAGCAGCTACTTCAATTGATGAAGAAGAGAGGGTGGGCTCTATCCCCGGCTACAAAACTCAGCTCTGTCCCCACTTCTGGGCCTGCCACTTACAGGCTGACTGACCTTAAATAAGTTGTTTAAACTCTCTGAGCCTTGCTCTTCTCTGGAAATAGAAATCAAAAACAAACAAGTGAAACAGAACCTCCCTTTCAGAGTTATTATTGTGAGACTTAGATGAGGTAATACATGGAAAGCATCCAGTACACAGCCTGATAGAGAATAAACACTCAGGAAATGTAAGCTGTCTCTGCTGTTGTTGTTGGTTACATTTTTGGAAGCCCTGAAGCATCTTCAAATAAGGAAGACTCTATTCATGAAAGTTTTTAATTAACAAAGAAATGACAGAGCAAAGATCTATGCTCTGGCAAGATGACTGTTTGAGATCTCACTAGTAATTTAACATCTCACAGACATTTTAAAATCCAAATGCTCTCAGCATGTAGCCCTGAAATTTTCTCTTTTCAGTATTTATTCATTCATTCAATCTATACCTTAATTCAACAACTATTTACTAAGCACCTACTATAAGTTAGACATTATGACAGAAAAAAGGGAGATAGTATTAAATACAGTTTACCATCTGGCAAGGAAGGAAGTCATTATATAAACACATGCAAATTAATGAATAAATTACAGTTGTAATATGCACCATAAAGATATATAGAGTTCCGTAAAAATAATTAATGGAGCAAAGGAGTTTGACCAACCTTTCTTTGTGGGACCCCAGGAACTAAATGTGGAGATATTGAGGCTAAGTGATATTAAGTTGCTTAAGAGTTGAGGGGATAGTGGAAGATCATTCTCACCAGAGGGAATGGCATGTGTAAAGAATATAGCTCTTATAGGATGAAAAATGGTGACAGTATAGAAAGAAGAGGGCAAAGACTATCCCAAAAGAGAAGGCTGGAGAGGCTGGCAGGAGCAAAGCTTTGCAAGCCCTTCAATGTCATAGTGAGTCTTAGTAGATCCACTGACAGCTGAATAAACAAATATGGTATATACGTATAATATTATTCAGCCTTAAAAAGAAATGAGAATGTGGTATGTGCTATCACATGGATGAACCTTAGCATAAAAAACATTATGCTAAGTGAAATATGCCAGACACATGGAGACATATATTGTATGATTCCACTTACATGAAGGTCTTACGAGCTGTCAAATTCCTAGAGACAGAAAGTAGAATAGTGGTTACCAGGGGCTGGGGGAAAAGGGAAGTGGGGAGTTGTTTAATAGATATAGAGCTTTGCAGGATGAAGAGCATTCTAGAGATTGCTCATACAACAATGTGAATATACTTAATGCCACTGAACTGTACACTTAAAAAATGACTAAAACACAAGCCTGGACAACTTACCTCATCTCTACAACACACAATAAAATTAGCCAGGCCTCATGGTATGTGCCTGTAGTCTCAGCTACTTGGGAGGCTGAGGTGAAAGGATCACTTGAGCCCAGGAATCTAGAGGCTGCAGTTAGCCATGATTATGCCACTGCACTTTAGCCTGGGGGAGACAGCATGACCCCATCTTTTTTTCTTTTTTTTGAGATGAAGTCTTGCTCTGTCACCCAGGCTTGAATGCAGTGGTGCCATCTCGGCTCACTGCAATCTTCACCACCTGGGTTCAAGCGAGTCTACTGCCTCAGCCTCCTGCGTAGCTGGGATTACAGTCACAAGCCACCATGCCTGGCTAATTTTTGTATCTTCAGTAGTGATGGAATTTCGCTACTGGTCACGAACTCCTGATCTCAAGTGATCCGCCTGCCTTGGCCTCCCAAAATGCTGGGATTACAGGTGTGAGCCATCATGCCTGGCCTGACCCCCCCCAAAAAAAGACTAAAAGAGTATATTTAAAAAATGTGTATTTTACATTAAAATAAGAAAAAACTTGAACAGATTTGTAGTTTGTGTAGACAGCAATATACGAACCAGATCTATACACATGGCCTAAGTCTGACTAGGAGCCTCTAGGTAGGCACACAGGGAGCTCAGGATCCACCCTGTTGCAGTTTCTTGGCTGGATGAGGAAGCCTTTTCCACTAGGGTCAGAGAGCCTGTAGCATAAGGCAGTGGTTTTGGCTGAGCTGGCAGGGTCATACTTTGTTTGTACAAGCTCCGTCAGGCAGACCTTCCAGTAACATCCTGGATGGGGGCCTTCCTGAGAAATTCCTTAAGCATGTTTCTATGAACAATAAGCAGAGGACATGCCCCACTGCTAACTCACACAACAGAGAATCCTACTGACTGAAATAATACTTCCTATTGTTTCAATGAGAATGTGACACATGTACAAAGCTATACACCAGGTGTGTATCAGAGGAAGCAATGCTCAGCTCAGGTAATGACAGCAAAAAAGTTGTAATGCGACAGACACTCAACTTCAGAAGGCTCTTTAGACACTTAAAGGGAGCATTAAAATGTAGAAAGGACATGGTTTAGGGCCAAGCTGAAATCCCAGCTCTGCCACTTTTTAGCTTCAGAACTTTGAGCATGCTATTGAACCTCCCCAAACTCAGTTTTCTCCTATATAAAATGGGAGTAAGAATATTACAAAGAGGGTGGAAGCGAGTATTAAAAGAAATAATGGGAGGCAAGTACCTGGCATGCTATCAGTATGTATTCACTGTAAGAACTCAACAAAGGATGGCTGAGTTATTACTCTTACTACAGAATCTCCAGGACTTGGGGAGAATACGATTTGAGTGGTGAGAGAGAAAATGGTCACAAAGGATTTCGCCACTTGGAGCTTAGGTAACTGAGCAGATAGGGAGCAGAGAGAAACAGAACGGGAACAGAGAAGAGCAGTAGGCAATGGGGAAAGTGAGGAACATGAATTCTGCTCTAGCAGCTGTGGGGAGCAGGTAAAGGGAGAAGGAGGCTGCACTTTCAAGGAATGGCATATCAAAATACATTCCTGCCACTGCCACTGACAGAAACCTTGCCACCTCCTCCCTGGGCTTCCGGGACTCCCCCCTTACAGCAGCATGGGCCTGCAATCAGCAGCACCACGTGCCCTACTTCACCGTTTGCTGGTGGGAGCTGCCCCATTCCTTGGGGCTGCCAGTCCTAAAGGAAATGTTTTTGTTTGTGTAGTCCAGCCATATTTCCTACGCTTCTAGGGACACCACCCTTGCCTCATCCTACTGGCCTGTCTTACATGCATTAATGCCTCATAAAGACATTAGATCTTCTGTGGGTGTCCCAAGGAAATCAGACATTTTGGAAGGACTTCTAACACCAGTAGTAATTTTAGTTCTCTCTGGGGACACAACTGGCCACTTGCTTCAAAGGACTATTCTGTGACTGATGCCTGGTTAAACCAAACATACCATCCTTAAATACAGCTCAGCCTGACGGAATGAGAAAGGAGGTTGAAGTCAGTGGTCACAGCTCCACATTCCCAGCTGAGTGGTCTTAAGTTACTTGTCTTCTCCTTCCCTATAGCCGACAGAAGGATGGAAACCCAAGTTTTGGGGTAAGTAGACATAACTCTTTCCTTAGCTCCATCATACATGTGAAAAAGCACATGTTTGGTGGTCCAAGCCAACCTGATTTTCAATTTCAGCTCTGCCACTTACAAGTTGAGTACCTGTGGAACTTAATTTTTCCTCTCTGAATGCAAGGTTGTCAGGTGAAGCACTTAAAAGAATAATCTTGAAGCCAGACTGTTGGGGCTTGAGGTCCAGATCTATCATATTTTAGCTTTGTGGTCCTGGGGAAGTTATTTTACGTCTGTCTCAGTTTCCTCATCCGTCAAATGTGTACAATACAATTTACTTAATTGTTCTCCTCTGTTCCCATTCAGTCCCTCTTACAACAACTTAATTACTGTGAGGATTAAACAAGTTAATAAGTGTGCTGGGGTACATGGGATGCACTCAATAAGCATTACCTGTTATTTCCTCGACTGTCAAGTGCAGGGGGGTAGGGGAGGCCATGAGCAAATGAGAGAAGATGGCTAAAGAACTTTGCATATATAGGCAATAAACTATTTTAAGCTATCAGTAATATCATTAATAAAATTAATTATGATGTTTCCTACCAGGGGAGAACACAGCATAGGGGCTACAAGCCCAGGCTCTGGAGAAAGATTGCCGGTTGTTTCACTTATTAGCTGTGTGACAATGGGCACAAAAAATCCCACTCCTCTGTGACTTAGTTACTTCATTTGTAAGATAGAGATAACATACTGACCTCAAAAGGTTTTTATGAATATATTAGCTAATACATAAATGGCACCTGAAACAGCAGTTGGCACAATGTTCCAGAAACACTGATTACATTATTGCATGTTTAATACATGCTAGGCCCTGTTTGAGGGCCTAGAAATACAGCAATGAACAAAATTGACAAAGCTCTTCCTCTTTCCTCTCAAAGTACTCACATTCTAGTGAAAGAGAGACACAGTAAACAAGTAGATAAAACGACACATAGCGTATGAAGAAAATAAAGCAAGAGAAAGAGATAAGAGACCATGTAAGTAAGGCCCACTTATATTTGCCCAGTCATCTGACCCCAGTGTCATCTGCTCCCCTTCAATACTAATAATAATGGTAATTAACTGTTGCAGAGCCATTGCCATGTGTCAAGCTCTGAGCTGATGCACTCTCCATGCATTATTAGCTCAGTAAATCTTCATAACATTCCTACGGCATTAGTGGTTTTATTACCTAAATTTTACAGATTAGAAAGTGGACAGCCTGGGTAACATGACGAGATCCTATCTCTACAAAAATTTTGGATTCTTTTTGTTTTTTTGAGATGGAGTCTCACTTTGTCTCCCAGGCTGGAGTGCAGTGGCATGATCTCAGCTCACTGCAACCTCTGCCTCCCAGGTTCAAGTGATTCTCCTGCCTCAGCCTCCTGAGTAGCTGAGACAACAGGCACATGCCATCACACCAGGCTAATTTTTGTATTTTTAATAGAGATGAGGTTTCGCCGTGTTGGCCAGACTACTCTTGAACTCCTGACCTCTGGTGATCCATCTGCCTCAGCATCCCAAAGTGCTGGGATTACAGGCGTGAGTCACAGTGCCCAGCTATGAAAAATTTTTTAAAAAATTAGCTGGGCATGGTGGGACATGCCTGTATCCCCAGCTACATGTAAGGCTGAGGCCAGAAGATCCTTGAGCCCAGGAATTCAAGGTGGCAGTGAGCTATGATAATACCACCACACCCCAGCCTGGGTAACAAAACAAGATCTTGTCTGGAAAAAAAAAAAAAAACTGGGGAAGTTAGGGTTTAGATGGATCAAGTAACCTGCCCAAGGTCACACAAGTTCCTGGCAGACATGGGATTTAAGCCCAGTATAGCCTGACTCCTGAATTCCAGGCCTTCTGCTATATTTCCTCCCTTGTTGGCACTAGACAAATCTAGCAACTATTCTTACCAGTGGTGGTAATAATAGTACTACTCTTACATTAATACTGGCTTAGATATATAATTCATGTTACTCCCCTACACATCCAAGAGCAGTAGGGAGAAAGAAGAGAGGGAATTTATGGAGGAATGCAAGTGATCTGATCTATGATAGTCAACCGCTAGGTATCATAAACAGGTGCATGATACAAGGCATAGAGAAGAGAGGAGGGGCAGGGACAAGAAGATCCTGTCCTTTTGTGTGCAATTTTTGCATAAGTGTTGGTGGCAACTGTCTCTTCAGCCCATCCTCCAGTCTCAATTCTTGACTGAACGTCCTTGTGTGTTTCAATCGGTACATCAGCACTGGGAAGGAGCCCCACTCCACACACTTGGGACCTGCAATAGCAAGACGCACTCCTAAAAAGCCACAGGCCAGGTGGGAAGCAACATTGAACAAAAGATGGGTGTCCAAAAACTGCACGAAGGCTTACTCAGGCCTGGAAAGTAGAAGAAAACAATGTACTGGAACAAACCAGGGAAAATGCAGCAATGGCAAGCAGGCAGGGGGAATAAAAGGGCTAAAAAAGCAGCTGCAGTTGCTCAAATGCAGTTTGTGGCTGCCCCAGCTCAAGTCAGGTCATCAGGCATTTACCTTTGAGGGTTTTTTCCAAGATCCCTAAAGGCGGTGTCTGTGTGTGTGAGTGAAAAGGGTCTTTTGTGTTTTTTTTTTTTTTTTTTTTGTGTGTGTGTGTGTGTGTGTGTGTGTGAAAAATCCCTAAAGGAAGGGGGTGTGTGTGTGTGTGTGTGAAAATCCCTAGGGTTTTTTCCAAGATCCCTAAAGGGTGTGTGTGTGGGAGTGAAAAGGGTCTTACCAGTTTTCCTGGAGTGTGCAAACTACAGACACTACTCTGTAACAAGATAGCTAGCACACGCAGGCCACAGAACTGAAAGGAAGTAGGTTTCATGTCGGCAGCCCAAGAAACAAATGTGATAACATGGCAAGAGCCCCAGCTTTGGAAACAGACAGATTCAAGTTTGAATAACGGCTCCTTTGCTTACTAATCTGTGACCATGAGTAAGTTGCTTAAACTTTCTGATCCCCAGTTTCCTGATCTGTATTAAATCCATCTCAAAAGGGCACTTCTAGGCAGCCAAAAGGATAATGTGATCACCACGAAAATATGTTCACAACTTTCAGAGGCCGAGGTGAGGACTGCTTGAGCCCAGGAGCTCAAGAACAGCCTGCGCAACACTGTGGGACCTCATTTCTACAAAATATTTAAAAGTCAGCCAGACTTGGTGGCTTGTGCCTGTATTCCTAGCTACTCAGGAGGCTGAGTGGGAGGGTCGCTTGAGCCCAGGAGGTCAGGGGTGCAGTGATTGTGCCACTGTACTTTAGTCTGAGTGACAAAGTCTCAAAACAATAAAATTAAAAAGTACAAAAGATATTAAGTCAAAGGGGTAAAAAAAGCAAGTTGTGGTACTGTAGACATTTCATCCACTTACGTAAACTAAATATATACATATATATAATATATTTATTTAGGTTTGCATATTTATCTTTTGAAATCTGGAAGGATATACTAAAAATGGTTACTTCTGGGAAGAACAATTGGGGAACAGTAAATGAACTTTTCTTTATATTTCTATAGGATTTGAATTTTTGTGATAAACGTATGTTATTTTTGCAATAACAAAAAAAGAAAGCCATATAGCTGATAAAAGTCTAAATCCAGAATATATAAGGAAATCTTATAACACAAGAACAAACAACCCAATTAAAAAATGGGCAAAGGACTTGAATAGACATTTTTCTAAAGAAGATGTACAAATGGCCAATAAGCATATGAAAAGATGCTCAGCACCATCGGTCATCAGGAAAATGCAAATCAAAACCATAAGATACCATTCCACACCCTCTATGATGATAATCATAAGTGTTGGCAAAGGAATGGAGAAACTGAAACTGTCATATACTGCTGGTGGGAATGTAAAATGTGCAGTCCTTGTGGAAAAGTCTGGAAGTTCCTCAAAAAGTTAAACATAGAGTTACCATATGACCCAGCAATTAATTGGCAATAAACCACTCCTAGGTTTATATCCAAGAGAATTAAAAGTATGTTCACATAAAAAACTTGTACAACAACGCTGATGGCAGCGGTATTCATTTAACAGCCCCAAAGTAGAAAAAAACCCAAATGTCCATCAACTGAGGAATTGATATATAAAATGTAGTATAGCCATATAATAGAATATTATTTGGCAAATGAAATACTGACACAGGCTACAGCATGGAAGAACTTTGAAAACATTATGTAAACAGAAAGAAGCCAGTCACAAAAGACCATATATTGTGTGACTCCATTTACAGAAAATGCTCAGAACTGGAAAACCCACAGAGATAGAAAAGTGAATTAGGAGTAGCTTAGAGCAATCCCTAGGAGAAGGTTCTGGGGGGAAAGAAAGGGGTGACTGCTAGTGGGCAGTGTCTTTTTGGGATGATGATGAAAATTTCCTAAAATTGATTGAGGTTATAACTGGTTGCATACCTCTATAAATAAATAGTACTAAAAACCACTGAGCTGTACACTTTCAATGGGTGAATTATATTTCAATGAAGGTGGCAAAAACGCCATATGCCCATCTAGTTCTCAACATTGAATAATACTTGTATCCTAGGTAGAAAGCTTGATGACAAGCAGCATGCCTCATGGCAGTAGAGACAGACAATACTCCTCCGTAAGAGTTAATAATCTCCATGTAGGTCGGGCGTGATCTCATGCCTGTAATCCCAGCACTTTGGGAGGCTGAGGTGGGTGGATCACATGAGACCAGGAGTTCAAGAGCAGCCTGAGCAACATGGCGAAACTCCATCTCTAAAAATCAGCCAGTTGTGGTGATGTATGTCTGTAGTATCAGCTACTCGGGAGGCTAAGGCAAGAGAATCGCTTGAACTTGGGAGGTGGAGTTTGCAGTGAGCCAAGATCATGCCACTGCACTCCAGCCTGGGCAACAGAGAGAGACTGTGTCTCAAAAAAAAAAAAAAAAAAAAAATTACCATGCAGGAAGGTCATAGGAATACTCAGTAACAATGGCTAACCTGATATCAACAATTTAAAAAGTAATACTATCGCTTCTCGGCCTTTTGGCTAAGATCAAGTGTAGTATCTGTTCTTACCAGTTTAATATCTGATACGTCCTCTATCCAAGGACAATATATTAAGTGGATTTCTGGAGCAGGGAGATGGAATAGTAGCTTGCTCCGTCCACTCCGCGCATCGACCTGGTATTGCAGTACTTCCAGGAACGGTGCACCCCCTCCGGTAAAAATATAAAAAACAAAAAAAATAAATAAAAAGTAATATTAACTCTCATTTACTGAATTTCTTTCCTTTCTTCACTGGTGTCAGACTTACAGTGCTGTCTAAAGGTTATCCCTGTCGACTCCTGTTCCCTTCTCCCCTCTATCCTTCACAGGAGTTTCTCCCAACACATCTTCACAAAAGTAATATTCTATGATCCCATTTTTAGGTGAGGAAACCAAGAGTCAGAGAGTTGAAATAAGTAGCCTAAGGGCACAAAGCTCTTTTCCCTGGTTTTCTTTTTAGAGTTAGAATTTCTGACTGTCACCTTGGCTCCTGTCAAATGCAGCTCTCCCTAGCTACACAGCTACCCCTCTGCATTTACCTCAGCCTGGGGACCATCCTCCTGCCCTGACTTACCCAGCTTGTTCTCTCTGGAGAAACCTGGGAGAAACTGCACATCAGCATATGGGGGGAATAAACACCTGAGAAAGACAGAATCTAGGCTGAGGAACTCAGGGCTTTTTTACTGTTATTCAGGACACTCCCTGGTTTCAGTGGCATTCTCCTTCCTATCACCCTGGAACAAAGTCATCTAGGGGCAAGAGCCTAGTCTAGGCATAAGGTCTATCATCTCCAACAATGCCCAGAGGAAAATGACGATGGTGACTATCTAATGATCTTGAAGCCTCAGGAAGCAGTTCAGTGGGCTGAGAGTGCCGAAGAGAGCCAAGGCTTCTTGCCTTTATCAAGAACATAAAGAAATTCTCATGCCAGAGGAAGGACTGGTCACTAGATTTTCTTATTTGGGATGTATCTTACTTAACTCGTATTCAAAGAACAAACCATGTGCTTATTAACAAGCAAACTACAGTATGCCCGAGCAAACTAAATTCCAAGATACTTCCAACATAATGACTCAACTCTTCCCATCTGTAAAAATGGAGGAAAAGATGGGGAAAAAAAAGAACACGGGGCTTCAGGAAAGGGGTTAGTGAGGAAGAGAAGGAAGAAGGGCATTAAGGACTAAAAGAGAAATCAGCAAACAGAAATAAAATATTATTTACTGGTCTTACTCCCAAATAATCAGGAAAAAGACATTTCCAAGAACTCCTTAACCAGGAAGATTAGACAATAATAAATACTTGAAGAGATAAAGGAATTAAAAGTACCTTTGATATGCCAGGCCTCACACTATGAGCCTCACATGTCATACCCTATTACTCCTCAAAACCGTAGATACAATTTCCATTTTACAGATAAGGAGGCTGAAGCTTCAAAAAATTAGGCAACTTGTCCAAGTTCACCGTAGTAGGCATGAAGGTATGCTGCTCAGATCACCCTCCAGGAAGAACCTGCTTTGAGGGACACCAGAGGCCTGACAGCTTCCAGCCCCTACACCTTCGGATCCACTGTGACATTCATCCTAAGATCACATCAGGGCCACATCCACTGCGCTTCTCCCAATGACCATGCACGGCAGAGGTAACTTCGCTCAGGAATGCCCCATCAGCCTGGCTGCACTGCAGTGTGAGTCTCCTTCCCCACAGCCCTCTTCCTTCCCTTTTTCCACCAGTATCACATCTACACTCTGCCTACCCCTGCTCCCTCTTCCCTTTATCTTTCACAGAGATCTTCTGCACATCTAATTCCATCCTGGCATCTGCTTCTCAGAGGACCCAAGCTGACATAACCACAGTGACAGAACAGGGATTTTAACCCCAAAGCCCATCAATCTCTGTCTAGCCACAGAGACAGATTAATTGATCAATAAATTATGTGGCTAAGTCCAGTAATCTCAGATCTTACCTTCTTTGACCCCATCACTCCCTCCCCGCTTTGAGAAACTTTCTTAACTTGGTTTCCAGGACCCTACACTTTCCTAGTTCTCCTCCTACCTAACTGGCCACTTGTTCTCAGTCTCCTTTGCCGGTTCCTCTTCATCTCTCTAACCCCTAAACCTTGAAGTGAAGTGTCTAAGGCTTAGTCGCCAAACCTCTTCTCTTCATTATCTACATTTACTCTCTAAAGTAATCTCATCTAATTTCATGACCTCCTTTACAAGTTCTTCATAGCCCACATCTGACCTCTGAACTTCAGGTCCATATATCCAACAGTCTACTTTACCTCTCCACTTAGATGTCCAGTAGCACCTGAAAATAAATATGGACAAAATCTTCTCTTCTGTCGGGCACAGTAGTTCATGCCTGTAATCCCAGCACTTTGGGAGGCTGAGGTGGGTAGATCACTTGAGGTCAGGAGTTCAAGACCAGCCTGGCCAACATGGTGAAACCCTGTCTCTACTAAAAATACAAAAAAATTTAGCAAGGTGTGGTGGTAGGAGCCTGTAATCCCAGTTACTCGGGAAGCTGAGGCACAAGAATCGCTTGAACCCGGGAGGCGGAGGTTGCACTGAACTGAGATTGCACCACTGCACCCCAGCCTGGGCGACAGAGAGAGAATACATCTACAAAAAAACAAAACAAAAAACTCTTCCCTCATACCTACCCATAGTCTGCCCTATCTTAGTAATGGCGACTCTACCTTCTTAGTTGCTTAGGCCAAAAACCTTGGACTCATCCTTGAGTCCTTTCTTTCTAAATCCATATCCAATCCATCAGCAAATCTAGGCAGCTTTTCCTTTAAAATTCATCTGGAATCTAATCACTTCTCACCAACTCCACCATTACAACAGTATACAATTACAACAGTTATCCATGTCTCTTGTCTGGATTATCACAATAGCTCCCAACTGGTCCGTGGCTTTCAACCTTGCCTTTCTACAGTATAATTCTCAAAATAGCAGCCAGAATGATCCTTTCAAAACCTAAGTTATATTCCTCCCCTGCTCAAAACCTTCCAATAGCTTCTCATTGCATTTCAAGTAGAAGCCAAATTCCCTACAATGGTCTGAGTCCTTAAATGATTTGGCTTCCCCATTCCACTCTGACCTCATCTTCTATTTATTTTCTTTCTTTCTTTTTTTTTTTTTTGAGACTCGTTATGTTACCCAGGCTGGAGTACAGTGTTGCAATCTCAGCTCACTGCAACCTCCGCCTCCCGGGTTCGAGAGATTCTCCTGCCTCAGCCTTCCCAGTAGCTAGGATTACAGATGCATGCCACCACATCCGTCTAATTTTTTGTATTTTTAGTAGAGATGGGGTTTCACCATGTTGGCCAGGCTGGTCTCAAACTCCTGACCTCAAGTGATCTGCCCACCTCAGCATCCTAAAGTGCTGGGATTACAGACGTGAGCCACCATGCCTGGCACTCATCTTCTGTTTTTCTTTCCTCACTCACTCTGCTACAGCTACATGAGCCCTCTTGCTGTTCCTTAAACATCCCAGGTAGACTCCCACCTCAGGGCCTTTGCACTTTCTGCTTCCTCTGCCTCAGTGCTGGATACAGGCATGGTTTGTTCTTGCACACCCTCCAATTATCTGCTCAAGTATCACCTTCCTCTGAACACTTCATGAACATCTACTTAATACTGAATCATCCCCACCCCCAACCTCACAACATCCTTTATTTCCTTTTATTGCCTTATTTTTCTCTGTAGAGAGAAAAATATGACCATCTGACACGCTCAAACTATATGTGTGTGTTGTTAACCATCTCCCCTGTAGATGTTCCGTTAAGGGCAAAGGCTTTGTCTGGCTTATTCACTACTTTATCATCAGTGTCTAACACTATGCTTGGCATATAATAGGTACTCAATAAATGTCTGTTGAGTAAATTTATGAATGTCCTAAAACTTTTAAATTTCAGTATAAAAACTCTATATCCTCATAAAAGCAGATAAGTGGTTGTCTGCGACCAGAGAAAGAGGACTAAAGACTGACATGCAAAGGGGCAGAGGATAACTTTTTAGGGTGACTGACTGCTCTACATCTTGATTGGGGTAGTAGTTACAGGGACATATACATTTGTCAAAACCTGTCATCACATATACTTGAAATGGATTCATTTTATTTATTCAAGTTATATCTTAATAAAATTGAATAAGAATAAATAAATACCCTATATCTCAGACTGCCTCTTGAACCAAAAAGTGGCAGATAAATTCACTGTCAGATTAGGCATCCCGACTTGAGCTTTGTAAATTATGTTCCACATAGTCATTATAGAATTAAATTTAAAAATGCCAATTGCTGTCCTTTGCTACAAACACAAAGAAACAAACACAAAACAAAAGCAGAGAGTACTCTCAGAAGTCCACGGATGCAGGAACACAGACTTAAAAGTAAAACAGACCCAGGTTTGAATCCTGCTCAACTCTACCTTTACTAGCTGAATGAACCCAAGCAAGTTATCTAACAACTCAGGCTTACTTTGCTCACGTACAAAAAATAAAGAACACAGCCAGGCACGGTGGCTCATTCCTGTAATCCCAGCACTTTGGCGGGCTGGATCATGAGGTCAGGAGATCAAGACCATCCTGGCTAACAGAGTGAAACCCCGTCTGTACTATTTTTAGTAAAAAATTACCCAGGTGTGGTGGCACGTGACTGTAGTCCCAGCTACTTGAGAGTCTGAGGCAGGAGAATTGCTTGAACCTGGGAAATGGAAGTTGCAGTGAGCCAAGATTGTGCCACTACACTTCAGCCTAGGCAAAAGAGTGAGACATTTGCCTCAAAAAAAAAAAAAAAAAAAAAAAAGGGAACAGAATGAGTTCATTAAGAGTACAGAGCCTAGAATACAGTATGTACTTGGTAAACATTGTCACTTTCCTTAATATTATTATTGCCATACAGTGAGCCAGGAGAGGCATGAAAATACCAATAGGGTTTCCGAAAAGAGCCACATCAAGTTTGGGTCTAAGTATCAATGGAGGGGTCAGTTGGGTGTGTTGCAGATGGTTTTCTGGCCCTGAAATGTCCATGTCTCTAAGAAGCATAGTACTATGCAGTGATGTTGCAAACAAGCACTCAATCAAGGGCAGCAGCCATAGTATCCCCCACATTCTGCATTCACTTCTTTCCCAATTACAGTCCCCAGCCCACCACTTCCTACTCCCAGCAGAAGAAGAAGTAGGCCTTAGAAAATCATTGAGGCATGGTTAGTGAAAGACCAAAAATTTAAACTGAGATACTTGACATTTAGGAACTGGTTAATGCTAAGTATAAAATGCCAACAGTACACAACATTTAGGAAAAGAGTAAGGAAGAATTCTCACAATAGAGAGCAATGGCACACTGTTCAAGTTTTTGTTTTCTGTTCTGATGAAGTACAGAACATCATGTATATAATAATCCCATGTCATTACAAGAAAAATGAAGGAGACACCAGACATACACTTGACTTTGCACTGGAAAAAATCTAGAAAATCAAGGTACTAAAAGTTGATCCCTAAGGAACAAAGGATGGAGGTGTTTTCTCTTCTTTTGTTTTTTGAGACAGTGTCTCATTCTGTTGCCCAGACTGTAGTGCAGTGGCATGATCACTGCTCACTGCAACCTCCACCCCTCTGGCTTGAGAGATTCTCCCACCTCAGCCTCTGAGTAGCTGGGACTACTGGCACATGCCACCACATCTGGCTAATTTAAAAAAAAATTTTTTTTTTTCTTGTAGAGACAAGATCTCACTATATTGCCCAGGCTGGTCTCAAACTCCTGGGCTCAAGTGATCCTCCTGCCTTAGCCTCACAAAATGCTGGGATTACAGGTGTGAGCCACCATGTTTGGCCTCATTTAAATATTTTATGTAATTTTATTTAAAATAAAACCACAGAGACACTGATGAAAGAAGAGGAAGACAATTAAGGAAAGATACAACCTTTGTGAGTAGTGAGTCAATCATATGTACTTTTGCCTCCTCGGAGAAGTCATAGTTTCCTTATAGCATTTATTTAAAGCCAGGCATGAACTTAGAAATCTCAAACCAAAGCACCACTATTCTACTTAGTGTGGTTTTCCAATACATGTTTGGTAAAACAATGAGTAAGAGAGTGTATTTTTATTTATGGGCATAACGATGACGTGAATAAGGTGGAGGCAGAAACCTGGCCTGAACAAAATGAACCCCTGACCAAAACTTTTCAGGGCCTCTGATTAAGGAGTGAAGGACTGATATTTCAGACAGATCTTCTATCAGGAGACAGGAACAGGAAGAAAGGCAGTGACAAAGATCCCAATTCTAATCGTGCTTCTGCCACTTACTAGCTATCTGATATTGGGCATTGACTTCTGTGAGCTTCAGGACTCTCATCGGTCAAATGAACCTAAAATAGTTTCTTCACCCCACAGTTCTGTAAGAATTTGGGGAGAAATTGTCAAGTGCTCAGCTCAGCAATTCCAGGCATTATACCTCTAGTTTAGGTAGTTGATAAATGGCACCCAAAATGTAATTACATAAACTGGAAAAATAGAAAAAACTATTTCAGTGTATCTCCATTAACAGGAATGTTCCAAAATAACCCATCCAGTTGACTGACTTATCTAAATAAAAATCACTGCCAAAGAAGAAAACAAAAGCTATCCACATTGTCAGTGAGAAAAGATATAATCCAGAGTCCCTGAGACTCAATGGTTATTTACCTGAGGAGACAGTCATGATAAGAAAACTTGCACACAGCCTCAGGGGCTGTGAAAAGAGGACTTGGTGATAAGGACCACTCAGGCTCCCAGCCTGATCTGTTATTGATTTAGGATTTATCTTCTACCTTCTTCCCCAAAAGATCAGAGGCAGATTATAGTTAAGAGTCACATACTCAGGAGACTCATTTAAATAAGAAGGTAAGAATCATGTAATGTACGTAAGGACTGTAATGAAGGTGAAGTAATAGGTGAGATCTGCTTCAACTGAAAATAAAATTTAGTGCTGGGTATCTAGAGTTAAGGCAAAAAAGCAAAACTACAGACTATCACTAGGCAGTGGAAGAATCAGGGTCAATCAGAGAAGACAAATTTTCCTAGAACTAAACTCGAATTTTTAAAATCAGAAACTGATCTTAGGGGCTGGGCATGGTGGCTCACACCTGTAATCCCAGCACTTTGGGTGCCTGACTCACTTGAGGTCAGGAGTTCAAGACCAGTCTGGATAACATGGTGAAGCCCCATCTCTACTAAAAATACACAAATTAGCCGGGTGTGGTGGCAGGCACCTGTAATCCCAGCTACTAGGGAGGCTGAGGCAGGAGAATTGCTTGAACCTGGGAGGTGAAGGTTGCGGTGAGCCAGGATCACACTACTGTACTCCAGCCTGGGTGACCAAGTAAGACTCCGTCTCAAAAAAAAAGAAAAAAGAAACTGATCCTAGGAACTTATGCTTCCTATTCCCCCTACCCCTCAAAGTTCCAACCTAAGCTCTGATGTGTTATTTTCCTCCTCACAGCTTTGTCAATTACCAGCTATGTGATCTAGAACCAATGCCTCACCACTCTGAATCTCATTTTCTTCATCCCTGAAAAGAAATGGTACTCCTATTTGTGAAAGGGAATGATGGAACAGCATATTTGCTAGCATTAATTGTGTGCCTACTAAGCATCAAAAGCTTCATGTATATTATCTCACTGAAATCTCCCAATAACCATATAACCACATATGGCAAGTCCTGTAAATTATCACTCGACAGTTGAGCTATCTGAGATTGAGAAAGGCAGAGACAGGTGCCACTGTCACACAGCTAAAAATCAGGAAGCGCTGGAACTCAACTTCATGCTTATGTTACACCAAGGTAAAACTTAACCATTGTACTTTTCTGCTTTCCTGAATATGTAAGGCACCTAGCATTCCTGGCACATAGCAGATGCTCAACCAAATATTAGTTCCCTTCCTCCCTCCTTCCTTTTCTCCTAAAAGTATGTAATATGTAGAAAATTAAAAGTTTACTAAAGTAATATTATATCTTATGTTTATACAGTTTCTTTAAGGAAATCATACCACTTAATTTATTTTCTCTATTAATTTCATCACATCTCTGCTTATCATTATGCGCTATTTCACCTATTTTACAAATAAGGAACTAAAAGGCAGCAAGCAGCTAGGGCAATGTGCCCAGAGTCATATGGAAGTCACTGCTAAAACCAAATAAAAACCTTGATCCTCTTACTTATAAATCAACCTTTATCCTCTCACGTGACACAGCCTCCATAATAAAGAACAGATCATTCATTTTTTTATCTGGAAAACTACCAAACGTTATAATTCAGTAAGGGGCCTCATGACCCCACCACCTTGTCAAAGGGAAGAAAGTATATAAAAAATGAGGTTTGCAGGAGCAGATGGTTTTGGTCCATCAACTTTCTCTTGGATTACGCCCCTTAGCCAAAGTAAAATAATGTAAAAAATAATGTAACAGATCACCATTATCTTTGGAAATTTGAGTTAAACTCACTGATCTTTCAAACCTACATACAATGCACCAACAGTGATCATTTACTACTGTGGGGCTGCAGAAATGAATGTTATGTCAACCAGATCTTTGAAAGAAAAACGTGATATACGACTGGGTCACCCTAAGAAGAATCCAAATCAGCAATGAGCATTTGGTAGCACAAATTCATAGCCTCACAGAATTTTGGAGCTTCAGAAAGGACCTGGCAGGCCACTAAGAACAACCCCTTCGTCGAGTATATCAGAAAACCAAGGCTTAGGGAGGTTAAGTGGCTGTCCAAGGTTTCACAAACAGGACAGCAAAAACTAGAAAATAAACCTGCTGACTACTATTACCTTTGTAAATCTTGCTTCTAATGTCCATGCATACATTTAGCACTTTCCAGAATTATGCATCTACTACACAGAAAATGCAGGTGAAAGGTAACAGAAAAACTCAGACTTCAAATCCTGACTGCTATTTACCGGTCGTATGATCTGGGCAAGTCCCTTAATTTCTCTGAACTTCGCATTTTTCATCTATAAATGTGGGTCCTAGCAACTTGCACAAGTAAGCTGGAGGCAATACAAACAAGAAGCCTGGCATACAGCCTGTGAGCTCCATGAGGTATACATCAGACTTATACATCCCCAGCACATACACATTCTCGGAAAACTCACCGAGCAAATCAATGAACTTGCCAAACAAACAGATACTAGACTTGAACCCAGGTCTATCTGCTTCTTAAACATTAGGTTATATTCCTCCCAATTTACATGATTTCAAAGCAGAGTGTTAATTCAGCCTCACAGAGTACCGAGAACACAATGGAACAAGACAGCCATTTTCTGGCCATGAGGCAGGAAAAAGTTCAGTGTGGAAAGTTTCTGGACTCCCCATGTTGAGACTGATTCTTGTTGTCTGCATGGGTATGGGTATATCATGAGGCTTTGGAACCAACTAAACCTGGGTTTGAGCCTCAGCTTCAGCACAAGCTGTGTGGCTTCCGCACAAGCTATGTGGCCTCAAAGATAATACTTTACCTCTTTGAGCCTAAATTTCCATACCTAGGAAAAAACTTACTTTACAGGGATTAAAGACAAATGAGGCAATATATGTAAAGGAATACAGGATAATGTGTGGCCCAAAAAGACACTCAACTAGTGTTCAATTCCATTTCCCTTTTAGTTATCTGGAAGCTTCATTCATTTGGTCTTTGTTCAAATGTCACTTTCTTCCTGACCTTCCCTACCTATAATAAAAGCCTTACCCTATCCCCTTACTTTGCTTGTTTTTCTTCATTGTCCTTACCATCACTTGACACTCCGTTATGTATTTATTTTCTATTTACTGTGCCTATGCAACTCTCAGGGAGCCCTGAGGAAGACAGAGACTTTTTGTTGTTTGTTTCGTTTACTGCTATATTCCAACAACTAAAAAAGTAACTGGCATGTCATTAGTGCTTAATAAATATTTGCTGAAAGACTGAATGAGTTAATTCAACACTTATTTGGGCCCTGCTATATATGAGGCACTGTGGAGGAACAGGAATTTCAATCCTTTGGTATGGAATCTGAGAAGATGTGTCTCACCTGGACTGCTGCAGGTGCCTCCTGACTGTCCTCCTTGTGTCCACTTTGTCCCCCTACAGTCCATTTGTTAAACCAGCAGCCAGAGAGACGCTCACATTGTCAGCATCACATCAGGTCATTCCGCTTCCTAAATCCCTCCTCTGACTTCCCATCGCAATGAGAATAAAGCCCAAATGCTCACCATGACTTATAAAGCCTAAACCATCAGCCTCGACTGACTAGTCCAACCTCCTCTCCTACCACCCTCTCCCTGCATTTCACATACACTGGCTTTTTTCTTTCTCAAAAAGGCCAAGGTCTTGTATTTTCTCTCCTTTTTTAAATTTAAAAATGAACATTTTATTTTTATTCACTTAAAACTTTAAGTTCTATATATTTATATAATTAATAATATTCTGTTCTCAAGCCCAAAATTCTTCAATTATTGTCCAAATAATTCTTTCACATTAGCCTTTACATAGCAGGGGCTAAAGTAAAAAATAGCTCTTTAAAGATTCTAAGTTAGACACTACCAGTGTCAAGTTCTTTTCAGACTTGGGGCCTTTGTGCTTGCTGTTCACTCTGCCCAAAATGCTGTCCCCTAGGCTGGTTCCTCATCATTTAGCTCTCACTAAAAATGTTACCTGCATAAAGAGTCTTCCCAGGCTAAAGGTGCCCCTGCCACCATGATCCTCACCGAGTCAGTCTCTATTGGATCCCACTGCCTTTTCTTTTCTCATAGCATTTCATTATCTGGAATGACTTTATTTATTTGTCCTACCTTCCCAACAAGAATGTAAACTATGTAAGGACAACAAATTCTCAAGCTTACTGTTGCAAATCTCACATCCAGTACATAACAGGAACTCAATAAGTATTTCTGAATCAGTAAAGTGATCTCAAAAGATGTTTGCCAGGCTGAAAGGTACAGGTAAGGTATGTTAATGGCCTAACAGTATAATAGGGTGTTTGTTGGTTTCCTTCCAAGGACAACCACCCCATTTCATCAAAGTATGTGAATTTCAGCCAAACTTACTGGGGAATGGGTACCCGAATTAGTGTCCCTTCCACTTCTGGGTTCAGATTCATTCCACTTTCTCTTATAGCCTTGATAGCTGCAGCTGTACACTGAAAACCAGATCAAAAGGTAAACAGAATTAGTAAATAATTATTACCAGATGCAAGCCCTCTGTCGATAACTGGCAACCCATCTTGGCAGAACATGGAAACATTTAGTTCTGTTACCAGTAAGATCAGGAAGTTACATTGGTGTAGAGTGCTTTGATCAAGCTGAATAGCAAACTATGTCCACTCCTGGTACCAGTGTACTGCAGGAGGAAAAAAAGAAAGAAGAAAAAATAAAAAGAAAACAGCTCTGCTTCTTTGAAAAGATTTCAATGGTTTGAGGCAACCCAGATCAAAACCACAATAAATCCTCAAGGGAGGGGGGCTGGTCTCTGCTAAGATTGGTGTAAAGACAGATGAAAGATTTCATACGTAAAAAAAATCCAGTTGACATTTTACACTCAAAATATACCAGTGCCGATTTGGAATGAGTAAGTAAATTTAACTCATTCACATCTGCACTCACACCAAACTCACTCATATTTTGGAATGAGCCATGAATCTCTGCTGTTACATGCTCCCGCAAAGGTGGCGTGGTATACTAGTTTAAAGCATGGGCTTGGGGTCAGAAAGATCTCAGTTCAAATCCCAACTCTGGTAACTATGTGACCCTGGGCACATGCCTGACCTCTCTGAGCCTATACTTCATCATCTGAGACCATGTGGCACCTAAACCTCAGAGAGGTAGTGAAGTAACATGAGTGACACATCTTGCTTTGTTCCCTGCACATAGTAATACTCAGGCAAGGGCAGTCATATAAGCATTATATACATTTATTATATACATTACATACATTTATTATATAAAGGTAAGAATGCATAAAACCCCAAACAAGGTAGAGTTGATGTCCTCATGTAGCTTGATGTACTGCTATCCCGCCCAACATCCTTCAGGGGCTTCTTGGACAGTTTGGTTACTAACGTTCCAGCTGGCAAACTGGTACACTCATTTCCCAAAGTGCCTCACCTCACACTCAAGCAACATTATAGCTACACCTGGTATGCAATCCTAAAGAATAACAAGAAAGCAGTGTGGAAGAGAGATCCTTTCATTGGCATGACAATGTGGAATTCACAAAAACAAAGCCTGACATTTTCAAAAGAATTTTAGATTTGACTAGAGCCAATCCACAGCACTTGGATTCACAGGCCAATTCCTACACTTGAGCTCCTCCTAGACTTTCTAATTCAAATGAATGGGGGTTGATCCACACTATTTTACTTTTCTAGGTTCTCTGCCTATAAAACTCATTTATTTCATTTTTAAATAACCTTACTGGTACAGCTACATGAGGTGTTACTATAAGGTCACAAAGACAAAGCAGAACTTCCACATACAGATGATGAATCCTTTTGGGAGGCTGTACACAGAATCTAACACTGTGGTCACTTCCTAAAATAGTACATTCTTAAAATAGTACCTCTGGCCACAGATTATCAGACCTGGAAGGGATTTCTGACATAACCAAGTCTCTTCATTACGTGAACAGGAACTTGTAGAATAGGGTCACATCCCCAAGAGTAAGCTGGTCTTCCCTAACAGCCCAAGAGAGATGGTTTGAGGACCCCCACCCACCATACTTCCAGTTACTGGCAGAGTTAAGAGGAGACTGAATGGAGATTCAATCCAATGATGCTGCTCTGCCTTTATTTTTTTTCCCCAGATCCCCAGCTCAACATATTAAGTAATGATAACATTAAGGATTTGATTTCTCTCTCTTTTTTTTTTTTGAGACAGGGTCTCACTCTGTCACTCAGGTTGGAGTACAGTGGCATAATCATGGCTCACTGCAGCTTTGACCTCCTGGGCTCAGGTGATCCTCCCACCTCAGCCTCCCAAGTAGCCACAGGAGGAAAACTATACTGCAGGAGGAAAAACAGAAGAGCTGCGACTATAGGCGTGCACCACCACACCTGGCTAATTTTTGTATTTAAAAAGAGATGGGATCTCACCATGTTGCCCAAGCTGGTCTCAAACTTCTGGGCTCAAGCAATCCAACCACCTCAGCCTCCCAGAGTGCTGGGATTATAGGCATAAGCAACCACGCCTGGCCTGATATTTTTCTTAAATAGCCAAAAATAATTTGGAATTACGTTTGCTGTATAAAGGTTATGATCAAGGTAATAAAAGAGCTGAATAAAACAATGAAATTAATTTTTCTTTGCAAAAGAAATGCCATCTTCCTTAATAAAACACAGATTATAAAGTTAACAATAAAGAGAGAATCTTTACTATGAAGGAGTAGTCCAATCTCAAGTCTTTCAACCCCCTTCTACAGCTTCTCACGAATGACTGATAATCACTACTCTAACACCCCATCACTACTACCTCCCTTTCACAAGCTGACCAAAGTGTCTCCATAAAACTTCCCCTATTGGCACTAGAGCACCGATTACTGACACCAAGCTGGGCAGGAACTATGTCTCAATATTTACATCTTCCCAGCACAAGTTGTGTCAGGTACCTGGTAAGTGCTCAGTAAAAGCTTGCTGATTGAATATACCAGTGACCTGGTTCAGATCTATTAGAAAAACTCATCTCCTTTACCTCATGTATATAGTGGCTCAAAATCTTTAACTTTTCTGCATCTTTTCATATGCAGAAAAATCATGAATCAAGTTTCATTTTGCAAAGAAACCTACTGAAAGAGGCAGCTCTTCTAGGATATTCTAGATATATTTTCCTTTGACATGGTAGGACTCAGAACCTCAGGGAATTAGTCATTTTCCCACATGACACCTGAAAAACTACTCATGGTTCAGACTAAAGAGGTATATAATCCTATAGACTTTCCATCTCTTATGCTTCATCCCTTTGCAGAGAGGATGCTCAACAGTATCCCAGGGCAAACAGGTTGCTCTCAAATGATGACATAACTAACTGGCTGTGGCTGCTTGGAGCAGCGTGTTAAGGAAGATCACAAATCCCATCTGGGGTCAGGCAGAGAAGAGTGATGTGATCAATTAGTAGTGTCTGCTTTTGTTATTCTAAGCTAATCTGTGCTAAATAAAAAAAATGATAAGACTTTTGTAGACAGGTGAACAAGTCCTTGAGAATTTGGATTGAAGTCAACTCTGCTAGTTCCATATCAATTATTGGCCTTCCATTTTCTTCATATCCCAGAAAGTCCCTGGAATGTAAGGTCTATGAAAGTAGACACATAGTCTGTCTTAATAATCAGTGAATTCCCAGCACCTCAAAAAGAAATTAATCACTTGTAAGGACTCAAAAAATATGTGCTGAATTAATGAATGAATGATGAAATGAGCACAGGCCTTTTCATGTCAAACAGAGATATGTTCAAATCCTGGCTCTGTCACAACAGTGTGAACCTAGTGGAGATATTTTACTTCTTTGAGCTTCAGTTTCCTCATCTACAAAATGAAATAAATAATGCCTAATTTTACCGAGTACTTGTGTTGGTCATATGAAACAAAACATGAGAAAGAGACTGGCGACGAAGGAGACAATCAATACACATTCATTTTCTTCCTTCCACAAGAGCAATAATGGTGCCTGCAGAGTTGTGGTTTTGTTCGTTGTTGTTGTTTTTTTCATTTGCCTTGTTTTGTTCAAATCATGCTGTGGTTTTTATTCCCTTCCTTTCTTTCCCATCATTAACTCTAGCTGCAGGCAAGTTTATGGAAGGCAGCAACTATGTGTATCATTTATCAAGCAGGACACATGTTAAACAAATGCAACACAGTTTTCTGTCTTCAATGCATTCAAAAAGATTACGCATGTAAATCTGCATCGTGTCACTACAGCATGCCATGGAAATGCTCAGGTTTGGAAAGAAAGCCAACTGTATGTGAAACAGAAAGAAGTTATGTAAACACAGAGAGGATTAGCTCAGCATTTGAAGCTATAAACCTAGGTACTCTATGGTCAGCTTCTAAGCTGGAGGAAGGAAATATTTAGTTAGAGCTATTTGTTTAATATATACAACAGATGAGATAAAGGAATTCAAAAGACAGTGTAACTCACACTTCCTCATTCTGTCCCTATAAATGAACCTCTCTATCGAGATACTTGCAAGGATTTTTTCAAAACCCATGGAATTTCAACTTGAACAAATGGCAAAGATGTCTGGGTTGAAAAATGAAGATATACTCCAACTTCCTAAGAAAAAATTAAGCTGTTAATATCTCCTCCTGCTTCATAAGATGCTCCGGTGGCCAATCAGGTGCTTCTACTGTGAATGCCATTTGCTATTTAATAACAGAAGTGGCTGGCTCTGAAAAGCAATCTGCCTGATGAGGTCTTCAAGCTGTGTAATTAGGAGGCTATTCCCTAAATTGGCCCGCAGTGCCTATGGGATTAGATGAACAAGGCGGAGAGGCCTCAGTGGTTCAGAGGGGGCCAGAAAGAGTTGACAGTTCCCTTTTCATCCATTTCTCTGTTCCTCAGTAACACCAGGAATGAGTGCCTCCCTTTTATTAACCTAATAACCAGTATTCACCCATTCAAGGAAAATTTACTGAATGCTTCCATGTGCCAGGCACTGTGTTTGGTGCTGGACACAACGAGCAAATTAGACATTCCTACATTCCAAGCTTACACTCTAGTAAAAATGAGATGAAAAATAAATTCATAAACCAATGTATATTAGTAATAAGTGCAAGAAAGATAGAGAATTGTGCTGTATAGGAGAACTTAGTGTGGAGGAATAATTTAGATTGGAGAGATCAGGAAAGCCTTCCCTACAAAAGTGACATTTAAGCTATGATTCAAAATGTAAGTAGGAATTAGCCATGCAAGAGTGTTCCAGGCAACGGGAACAGGATATGCAAAGGCTCTAAGGATGCAAAGGGTTTGGCGTGTTTGAGGAAATGGAAGACCAGTGTGGCTAAAGCATTGTACAAGGATGACAGTGGCACAAGACTGGCAAAACTGAAAAGACAGACAGAGGCCAGATCAAGCAAAGCCATACAGGCCACAGTGAGGAGGATTTTGGACTGTTTCTTAAAGATTGCTGGAAGCCACCAATAATGTAAATCATGGGAATGAAAAATGACATAATCTTTTATATATATATATCTTATTTATTTAAGATACAAGGTCTTGCTCTATCACCCAGGCTGCAGTGCAGTGGCGTGATCATTGCTCACTGCAGCCTCAAACTCCTGGACTCAAGCCATCCCCCCACCGCAGCCTCCTGAGTAGCTAGGACTACAGGCGTGTGCCATCACACCTCGCTAATTTTTTATTTTTGAAATTTTGTAGAGTCAGGGTCTCACTATGTTGCCCAGGTTGGTCCTGAACTCCTGGCTTCAAGGCATCCTCTAACCTTAGCCTCCCAAAGTGTTTGGATTACAGGCATGAGCCACCACACCTGGCACAACATATTTTTCAAAAACTCATTCTGGTTGTAGTATGGAGAATGGGGTAAGGGAGTGGTAACATCACCCCACAGGAGTGTGCCTGGCCCATTAGCTATCAGAGCCCTTTGAATTGAAACAGTGTGTTCACAGCAAGGTCTTTTTCCTTTTCTCCTATCTCTAGCCTAGTTTGTCAAATCCAACAGGTCCAATGTTGGTCTATGACTTTGGAATACAACTACTGAAATAAACAGTAAGAACAGGAGGATTCCTTCACCTCATGTTAGCAGATGAGGAAATGGAGGCCCAGAGAGTGAAGCAACTTGCCCAAGGTCAAATAGCCAGTTGGTGGCAGAGATGGGACCCGATTCCAGGTACTCTAGGACTCCTAATCCAGGCCAATTCCTAGTGGACCAGTAACAAAAAGCCTAATTACCTTCCTCGACTACACTTAAAATTATAAAGCTTCAATGATGCAATGACCTGATACAAAAAAGCACCGTGCTCCATGCAATATTCTGCAATGGCCAGTCTAGTATGAAAGGACTTCCTGGAGGGTCTGCTCCAAATATGAATGCGGAGGTAACAAAGTGGTGGCCCTCAGGCCATATCTGGCTCATTAAAATATGGTTTTATTTGTCTCATAGTCTTTAAAAAAGTAAATTAGTCATCAACATTTAAAGAATAAATATCTCACATAAATATCTGTGTTACTAGCTTCTGGAAATAAAAATTATAATACCAGGTAACACTGATTACCAAGCCTACATTCTGCCTGGGATGATCAGCAGGAGCTGGGCAGAGGCAACCCCCTTAGACAATGTACAGGCTCCCCAGGTCACCAGAGCCTTTCCAAACTGGCCAAGCACCAATCACTGCATCTTCAGTATTGTTTTTCTTAGATGGGGCCTGTTTGGGTATTTAAACGACTTACCTAGCCTCTATAGCATTTGAGTTTAACAGAAAAGGAATTTGGAAACGGGAAGAGAGATTTTCCTTATTCTTAAATTCTCTTTATTATGTCTTCTCTCTTGTTTCACTCTAGGCTGAAGAGAACAGTTCCTCCTGTTTCTTACATCCCAAAAAAGACCATGGAGAGGGATTTTAGCAAGGCCACCTTACCTCTGGAAAGCTGGCCATATTCACCAAAATCAACTGTGGCGACTTCATGGAGATCTGGCTAATCTGGTTTAAAGCAAGCTTCCCATCAGCAGTTACCACAGCAATCTGGTCAAGGGATCCTAAAAGAAAAATCATAGAATTTTAGAATTCCAAAGAATCTTAGTAGCCCCACATCTAAGTACCTGTCTAATTCAGATTCAGGTTGGATACAGTGGCTCATGCCTGTTATCCCAGAGCTTTGGAAGACTAAAGTGGAAGGAATACTTGAGGCCAGTAGTTTGAGACCAACCTGGGCAAAATAGCAAGACCACATCTCTACAAAAACATTTTTTTAATTAGCAGGCATGGTGGCATGTGCCTGGAAACCTAGCTACTTAGCAATGAGGCTGAGGTGGGAGGATTGCTTGAACCCAGGAGGTGGAGCTGTATTGCACCACTGCACTCCATCCTGGGCAACAGAGTGAGATCCTATCTCAAAATAATAGTAATAATTCAGATTCAACAAACATTTAGGGATTCTTATCAATGTGACAAGAGTGTACAAGGGGCTTTCACAAGAACAGCAGTATCATGTGATAGAAAAAGCTTGAAATGGTGACAGAACTGGGTTGAAATTCCTCACTAGCAACTAGGGTGGCCAACCTGGTTTGCCTGGAGCTGAAGAATTTTCTGTGACAGGACTTTTAGAACTAAAACTGGAAACAGCTGATCAGCCTCACAAGCAACTCTGACATTTACTTGCTATGAAATCTGGGGTTACTTATCTTCTCTGTGCCTTGGTTTCTAACTCAGTCAAAAAATAACTACCTTCGAGGATTAGAGTGAGGACTGTAGCTAAAGGAGTCTAACTAAATATAAACGAGTATACAATAAACACCAAAAAATATGCATCAAAGTGACACCTCTTATTATCCCTTTTAGTCCTTACAACTACCCTGTAACAACTGCATTATTACCTCCATTTTACAGATGAGAAAATAAGAGTTGAGAAGAATAAACATGCCAAGGTCATAGGGGTAATAAAAGGCAAAACAAGAGTCAAGATCCAAACTCAGGTGTGCTTAATTCTGATTTCTATCAAGGTTCTTTCCCTTACAAATGGAACTCAAATCTGGGTGTGCATCAGAATCACCAGGGAGCTTTTAAAATTAGATTCCTGGGCCCCACCTCAGAGAGATCCTGATTCTGTAGAGGCTTCATAGCCTGTGATTTGGGGGAGCCTGTAATTTTTTAGGTTCAGCACATGAGTCTGACACAGCCAGATTTGGAACCATTTGCTTATATGACCCTTCATTTTGGTACTTAGATCCCCTTTAGAAACAACCCCATTAAACAAAACATAACAACAACAAAAAACTATTAACATTTTCCTATTATCCTGGATATAATCTTTATCCGCATCTAGATTCTGGAAAACCCTGGGAAAAATTTTCAAAAATTCAAGAAAGCAAGCAATAAAGCTACTGTTACAGATGGAAAAGAGGCATTATTCAAACTCCCTTATTTCCTATGCAAATGAGAACTAGAAGAAAAACCTTACCATTCACAGTAGGAACCACTCAAGGATGGCTCATTCTGAGACACAAAGAGCAAGGGGGGAAATGGAGTCTTTTAAACAAACTGGAGTTGTCCTGGCAGTATGTTGTTAGAATAATGCAGTACCCTACCATGGCCCAAAGATCTGATTTGAGGTACTCAACCAGATTCAATGCCATCATAAGACAGAAGGTTGCTGACACTAGTGGCTTCAACCTGGAAACATCCAGGAGGTATAATGGTAAAAGTCTTTGTTATTCTGAAGACCTGCATTCAAATACCAACTCTGCCACTTTCTGATTGTGTGACCGTGGGTCGATCCCTTCAGCCTTCTTGGCCTCTGTTTACTGATTTCTAAATGGGACACAAAAATTGTACTTTTATCTCATAGGGTTTTTATGAAGATTAAATGACAGTGTAGGAAAAGCACTTAAACTGTATCCCAATAAATGTTGGGTATTAGTATTTCTAGACATTCTGTGTTTTAATTTCTCTAATATACTCTGTTCTGTCTTGCTTCAGGACCCTTGTATATAATTTTCCTTCTACTGAGAACACTCTTCTCTGTTCAGCTAAATCCTGCTCATTCCTTAATAGTCAGATACAGTGGCATCTAATCTCGGTAATCTTGTCTGACCTCCTAGGCTGGATTACAAATCCCTTTTATAAGCCCCCAGCATCTGAGCATATTTCCATAATAATGATGATTGCCTATATTTACTGAACACTTCTTATGAGCAAGATATCATGATAAATGCTTTCTATAATGTATTTGCTGTCAATATCACAATAACTCTATGAGATAGTTATTATTATTTCCACCTTACAGACAAGGAAACTGAGGGATACAGAGTAACTTGCCCAAGATCACGACGGCTCTTAATGGAGTCTGAATTCAAACCCAAGTCTGACCAACTCCAAAGTCATTTGGTCTTCACCACTCAGCTTTGTTGTATGGCTTTACACATATTCGTTTACTTGTTTGACCCTTCACATTAGGCTCTAGGCTACTGGAAGGTGGGGACAATATCTTTTCTCTCTGTATCCACAGCACATATTAAAGTAATCAGCACAGAAAAAGTGCTCAATAATGCTTTGATAGTAAATGAATGTAAGCATGGATGATGAAAGGGAAGAGGACAACAATGAATAAACAAATAAACCTGTATCTAAACAACTGTTGAAAGGTGTCAGTGATCTGGGAGATAGAAATTGCTGTGAGAGAGAGCAAAATATAAGGGGAAAAGCACCTGTTGGTTCAGATAGTAATGAAAGATAAAATGGAAGCATCTGGCAAAAGAGACTAGCTAAGTTTAGTCTGTTTCAACCAGTCTCTTCATGGCCCTGAGTTCTACATAGAATGTTATACAAACATAATCCTGAAGAGAAAGGAAAGAGGAAATACCAACAGGAGGCCTTTTGAAAATGGATCTTAATTCAGTCTTCCTGATTTGCCACAAGATCCTTTGCCACAGAAGTCCCAGCACAGGCATTTCAGAATACAGTTGTGGTGGTTACCATTCCTAAATCCATATCGACATAATGCATCAAATCCTTTTCCCTCAATCTGTCCCCAGCGAGAATCTCCCTCAGCCTCATTCCTGCCCCTCATTTTCTCAGAGGTTAACATTTAACAAATTACACTCCCAACCTCTTTCCAGGCCCATCATCTTTTTAAGTTCAACAAGAGTGGAGCTTGCTGGCTAATTTTAAGTATCACATTTCTCCCTGAGCTCCTCTCAAACTGCTCTCTGGTTTCGGCTGCAGAATGTTAACAGGCCAGAAAGCACAAGGGAGACAGAGCACTTTATCAGTTTCATACCTAAAATAATAAGCAAGTTTAAAATAAACAGTTGAGAGAGATTGAATGGCACGCTCTACTGTCAGCAAAGGCAGAAATGCCCCAGTCCAAAGGTTGACAAATGACGGGAACAGACTTCTAGTTTCACACTGGATCTCATCTCTGAACTTGGTATGTTTCTGATAGTGTTTGTAAGGAGCTGTGTATTTTTCACTTGGTTTTCTTAAGAGCAAGTTCATGAAATATTTCTAGTTTTCTTACGAACTACCCTAATCAAGATGTGAGTAGGAGCAGCCCAAGCTCCCACAGATACCTTCAGAGGGGGGTCTCAGGTTTAACTTTAGGATGATGACAATTTGCAAAAGGCTAATTTAACAGCAATTGGATTTTTCCTGCCTGCTTACACCATCAGCTGACAACTCACTTCTCCATCACATCTGCAAACAGTTCGCCTAGACAGTTCTGACATTTCCCACTTAGAAAAGTCACTTTCAGGAAGTTATTAACCCAAACGGAATCTTCCTGGTCAAGCTCAGGGGTACAGAAATATCTCACTTGGGCAGGTCTGTATCCCTTTGGTTCCCAGTAAGGGATAAGAACTGCCAGATAGGACAAATTGGAAAAATCGGACCAAAGATGTCAGTTACTATGAGATTAAATACCTAGATGTGTTTATAGTATATTCATAATAAAAGCCTCATTTTTTTGAGAGTATAATTCCATGATAGCAAAGACAAAACCTATTTTTGTTCACTACTATGTACTAGTACAACGCCTAGTTCCATAGTAGACAAAAATTTGCTACATAGATAAATATAGTGCTAACTATACACCAGGCACTGTGCTAGAACCATAATATATGTTACCTCATTTATTTTAATTCCCATCCCAAAGCTGTGAGGTAAGAATCAAACAAGAAAACGGAGGACGAGGGAAGTAAAGTATCTGCCTACCACCAGTCAGTAAGTGGCAAAGCTGGGACTAAAACTCAACTCTGCCAAAGCCATGCTCTTTCCATTACATCCCTTCCCAGAACATTGGTTCAGTTACTCACCTGGTGAGGTCCTTATATTGAGAGTCTTATTGAAATTATCCTTGAGTGCTTCTATCACAGACTTCATGTCTTCATTCACCTCTTCCAAGTTAATTATATCCTCAACCAAGGCAGTGTTAATATTCACTCTGGTTTGGGATTGTCCTTTCCCTTTGGCTAAAAAGTGAACATTCAGTGAATAAAAGAACAGCAGCATAAACAGAGCCAATAAGCAAATGGTGAAGAAGTACCTACTATGCACAAGGAAAAATGTAAAGTGTTAGAAAATTATAAAACATTATCACTGCACTAAAAAAGAGCCTATATTAACTGATTGTCAACTGGATTTCCAGTACTGTGCTAAACACCTTCTCAGGTATTAGTGAAGGGACAGGCTTTATAATCAGACACCCCAGGTTAAAAGTCTAGCTATAATGCATAATAGCTTTATGACCTTAGGCAAGTTATCTGAGTATCAAGTTCCCTACTTGTAAAAGAATAATAACATCTATGTTGCAAGGTTGTTACAAGGATACAAATTAAGTCATTCAAACACCTAAAAGAATACTACCCACATGGCAGGGAATCCATAACTAAATTAATTCCTTACTTTTCAGAAAAGTAAACAGAAGATGAGAAAGGTAAAGCTACTTGCCTAATGTCACAGGTCAGGAAATGGAAAAGTCAAGATCTGGTTCCAGATCTGCCTAATTTTAAACCCATGAACTTTCCACTAGCCCATCTCCACAAAATCTAATTAGAGAGACAGAAAATACATTAATTCATTAAAAAATGAATACCAAGACAAGGATATGCACGCAATATCTGATGGCTGGTACAGACAAAAGGAACAACAGTAGTTTACAGACATTAAACACTACCAATGGTAGAGACAGTGGCGTATATTTTAGAAAATCCATAGCATTGGGAGCTGAATAATACAATTTGATTTTATGTCTAAATCATCCTAGTGATTTTTCATATACATTCTATAATATGTGTATATATAATTTCTGTGAGTGATGCAAATATTCTTGCATTTCTTTTATGGGGGGGGAAGAGAAAAAGAATGAAACTTTAATACTTACACTGTTTATTCATTAAACAGTCAACAAACATTTAGTGAGATTCATTCAATAAATTTTGCTGAACATCTACAGTGAGCTCAATCCTGTACTATTCATGTAACATATTATAATTTGCAGTGCAATATTAAGTACATTCTCCTCTTTGCTATCCAAGATAACTCTCCAAGGTAGGAAGAATAGCTATCAGTATCGTCCCTATTGTACAGATGAGAAATCTAAAGCACAAGCCATTTAAATGTTTCGTCCAAAGTAACCAACCGGTAAGCAACAGAGTGATTTTTTTTAAACATTTATTTGCCCAAGTTACCACTACGCTTTGAAACCAATGGCTTAGGTTTTCTTCATAACTGATAAAGATGTGGATCTTCAGACTGAAAAACACAAGTTTCAAATAGGACAATAAAAGTAAATCCATACCTACACACCTTGTGAACACAGAAAACAAAGGACAAAGAGATCTTTATAAAAGCCCAAGAGAAAAGACAAATTATCCATGAAGGATTAAAACTTACAATACTTTCCAAGAGCAACAACAGAAGCCAGAAACAATGGAAATAATATCCTCAACTTTAAACTTTTAAAACCAAATATGCACATTAAAAATGTAAAGATAAGCCTATCAATATTAGAATGAATAGTAGTATTTATGAATGAAATACTATGCAACCATGAGAAAGAATGAACTACACACAAAAATTTGAGTCTCACAAACATGATGTTCAACACAGAGGCCAGACACAAGAATACAAAACTGTACAGTACAAAGGCCAGATATGAAAATATAAACTGAATAGTAAAAAACCAGACAAAACTAATCCATGCTACTAGAAGTCAGAATAATAGTTAATTTTAAAGGGCTGAGGTAGTACTTACTATAAAGAAGCACAAAGGGGACTTTTGATATGCTAGGAATGTTGTTTTTTGATCTGGGTTCTGGTACATAAGTGATTTCAGCTTGTGAAATTCATGATAGCTTCACTTTCCTACAGTACTTTTTTATTTCTATAAAAAGGTTAAAAAGGCCAGGTGCGGTGGCTGATGCCTATAATCCCAGCACTTAGGGAGGCTGAGGCGGGTGGATCATGAGGTCAAGAGATCGAGACCATCCTGGTCAACATGGTGAAACCCCATCTCCACTAAAAATACAAAAATTAGCTGGGCATGGTGGCGCGCGCCTGTAGTCCCAGCTACTTGGGAGGCTGAGGCAGGAGAATTGCTTGAACCCAGGAGGCGGAGGTTGTGGTGAGCCGAGATTGCGCCATTGCACTCCAGCCTGGGTAACAAGAGCGAAACTCCGTCTCAAAAAAAAAAAAAGGTTAAAAAAATTGGTTAAGGGTAACTATCAAAACAATAAGAAATTAGATGTATATCTTCTAAATCAGCAGAATTTAAAAAAGAGAGAGGGATAAAGAAACTTAATCTAACAGAAAAAGAAGAAAAGAAAAGGTATTTTCAAAATAGCTAAAAGAGAGAACTTCAAATGTTCCCAACACAAAAAAATGATAAAAACTTCAGGTGCTAGATAACCCATATTCCCTAACTCAATCATTTCTGCATGTAACAAAATATCACATATACCCCATAAGTATATACAAACATATATCAATAAAAAATTTAAAAATAAAAATATGGACTTGAAAACAAAAGAAAAAGGAAAAAACATAATTAAGAAAGTACAAAATAAGGCTGGGCGTGGTGGCTCATGCCTGTAATCCTAGCACTTTGTGAGGCTGAGGCAGGTGGATCACCTGAGGCTAGAAGTTGGAGACCAGCCTGGCCAACAAGGTGAAATAACATCTCTACTAAAAGTACAAAAAAGAAGCTGGGCATGGTGGCGTATGCCTGTAGTCCCAGCTACTTGGGAGGCTGAGGCACAGGAATCACTTGAACCTGGGAGGTGGAGGTTGTGGTGAGCCAAGACTGTGCCGCTACACTCCAGCTTGGGCAAGAGTGAGACTCTGTCCCAAAAAAAAAGAAAAAAAAAAAAAAAGGGAAGTATAATAACACAAATACTTAGTGAGTACAATAAATATAAATGAATCAAAATGACCAGTTAAAAGTTAGAGATTCTCAGTAAGATTTTTAAAAATCTAGTCGAATATAACATGAGAGTTTTAAAAAATTATATAAGATCACAGAAAGTTTGATGTATAGAGATGGAAAAATTATAACCCTGGCAAACATTAATCAAAAGAAGGCTGGTTTAGCTACATTATCATCAAACAAAAAGATTTTAAGACAAAATTCACTATTAGAAATCATGAAGACAACTTCAAAATGATAATAGAAACAATTTACCAGAAAGATATATAACAATTCTAAGCTTAAATATATCAATAAGATAGTCTCAAAATTAAGAGAATTAAAGGAAGAAACTGGCTGGGTGCAGTGGCTCATGCTTGTAATCCCAGCACTTTGTGGGGGCTGAGGTGGGTGGACTGCTTGAACCCAGCAGTTCAAGACCAGTCTGGGAAACATTACAAAACCCACTCCCTACAAAAAATACAAAAATACCCAGCCATGGCAGCTTGTGCCTGTAGTCCCAGCTCTTCAAGAGGCTGAGGTGGGAGAATCAACTGAGCCCAGAAGATCGAGGTTGCAGTGGGTTGTGACCGCACTACTGCACTCCAGCCTGGGAAAAACCTTGTCTCAAAAAAAAAAAGAGAGAGAGAAACTGATCAATCTACAAGCATACTAGTAGAGTTTAATATACCTTCCTTGAAAACTGATAAGTGAGCAAATTAAAAAGTAAAACAGAAAAGTTGATCAACAAAATTACCCAATTTGATCAAATAGAATACACCCAGCAATAAGAGAATACATATTATTCTCAAGCACATTTGGACTTTCTGTGAAACAATCATGTTTCACACACAAATCAAATCTCAACAAACATCAAAGAATCTGTATCATTTAGAACATGTTCTCTGAACAGAGTAGAATTAAGCTAACCTCAAAACAACCATGTTTGAAAAACTTTAAACACTTCTTAATAATACAGGGCTTATGAACTACAGAGAAATGCATAATGAAAATTTTTAAATATTGAGAAATGACCGTAATAAAAATACTGAATATCAAAAACTCAAGTCAGGCACGGTGGCTCACACCTGTGATCCCAGCACTCTGGGAGGCCAAGGTGAGAGGATTACTTCAGCCCAGGAGTTCCAGTGAGCTATGAATGTGCCACTGCACTCCAGCCTATGCAACAAAGCAAGACCTTGTCTCTAAAATAAATAAATAAATAAATAACCTTATGGTAAGCATTTAAAGTTGTGGGGTTTTTTCTTTTTGTTTGTTTGTTTGTTTTGAGATGGAGTTTCACTCTGTCACCCAGGCTAGAGCACAGTGGTGCAATCTCAGCTCACTGAAACCTCCCCCTCCCAGGTTCAAGAGATTCTCCTGCCTCAGCCTCCTAAGTAGCTGGTATTGCAGGCAGGCACCACCACACCCAGCGAATCTTTGTATTTTTAATAGATCAATCCTGGGCTCAAGTGATCCACCCACCTCAGCCTCCTAAAGTGCTGTAATTACAAGCGTGAGCCACCATGTCTAACCTTTAACATGTAGAATCTACAAAAAAGTTGAATACACACAGAGAATAAAATAATACATAGCAGGGGTCAGCAGAGGTGGGTGGTGGTGGTGGTGAGGAAATGGAGAGATGTTAAGTCAAAGGATACAAAGTAGTAGATATATAGGATGAACAAATCTGGAGATCAAATGTTCAATATGAGGACTATAGTTAGTAATATTGTATTATACTCCGGATTTTTTGCTAAGACAGATTTTAAGTGCTTTTGCGAAAAAAAAAAAAAAGGGAGGAAGTAACTATGTAAGATAATAGATATGCCAATTTGCATGTAAGTAACCATTTCACTGTATGCATATCAAAGCATCATGTTTATAATGAAAAGTTTTAAAAAAAACAGCAAAGTCCAAAAATTAATGAACTAATTGTCCAACTCAGAGGATAGAGAGTAAGTACACAGGAGAAAGTAAACAATAAAGAACAGAAATCATAAAATCACAAAAAAGAGAGATAAAAAAAAAGACTCTTTTAAAAGGTTTATAAAATTGACAAATTTCTGTCAAGAACAATTAGGAAGGAAGTAGATGCAAATAAATAATATTAAGAAAGAAAAAATGGACATGATTATAAAAACAGTAGAAATCTTAATAATCTTAAGAGACTATTATGGACAACTTTATGCCAACAACTTTGAAAAGTCAGAAAAAATGAAAAATTTCCTAAAATATACAACTTACTAAAATCAAGAAGAGAAAAATCTAACCAGTCTCATAATCATTAGAGAAACCAATTCTATTATTCAAAGTCTACCTGCACACACACACCCCAGATCCATGTTACTTTACAGGCAAGTTCTATCAAACACACAAGGAACTGATAATCCTGATTTTTTACAGACCATCCCATTAAGAAAAAGAGATGCATTCCCCAACTCACACTATGAGGCTAAGCTAGTCTTAATACAAAAGCCAGAGAAGAATAACACAAGAAAACTATACTTATGAATACTAGAAAGTTACATTAAGGCTAATGTCACATACAAATATAGACTCAAAAATCTCATTAATACTAGCAAACCAAATCCAACAATGTATACACAGATTATGTATCAAAAGCAAGTAGGCTCATACCAAGAATGCAAAAGTGGTTTAACATCATAAAAAACTATTGATGTTGAGTCAATTAATAGATTACAAGAGGAAAAAAAAGATCTCAATAAATGCAGTAAGAGCATTTGATTAAAATTTAATATCCATCTGAAACAAACTGCTAGCAAAATAGGAATAAATGATACTTGCTTAAAAGAGAATATCAATAGCAAAGCAAACATATTTTTTTTTGTTTAAAAACTTAAAAAAAAATTTTGTGGGTACATAGTATATATATTTATGGGTTATATGAGTTACTTTGATATATGCATGCAATAATAATAACTACATCATGGAAAAGAGAATATTCATCCCCTCAAGCATTTATCCTTGTGTAACAGACATTTCAATTTATACTTTTAGTTAATTTTAAATGTACAATTAAATTATCACTGACTTTATTCACCCTGTTTTGCTATTAATTACTAGGTGTTATGCATTCTTTCCAACTGTATATATTTTTTGTATCCATTAACAATCCCCAACTTCTTCCCACCCCTCCACTACCGTTCCCCAGCCTCTGGTAACAATCCTTCTACTCTCTAACTCCAAGAGTTCAAATGTTTTGATTTTTAGATCCACAAAATTATTTTGATTTTTAGCTCTCACTTAGAGAACAAGCAAAGTTTTTCTTTCTGTGCCTTATTCCACTTAACAGAATGACCTCCGGTCCAACTATGTTGTTGCAAATGACAGAATCTCATTCTTTTTTATGGCTATACAGTATGCCATTATGCATATGCACTACATTTTCTTTATCCAGTCATCTGTTGATGGAAACTTGGGTTGCTTCCAAATCTTGGCTATTGTGAACAGTGCTGCAACAAACATGAGAATACAAGTATCTCTTCAATATACTGATTTCCTTTCTTTTGGGTATATACCCAGCAGTGGGATTGCTAGATCACATGGTAGCTCTATTCTTAGTTTTTTGAGGAACCTCCAAACTGTTCTCCACAGTGGTTGTGCTAATTTATAGTTCTACTAGCAGTGGACAAGGGTTTCCTTTTCTCTACATCCTCACCAGTATTTGTTATTGACTGACTTTTGGATGAAAGCCATTTTAACTGGGGTGAGATGATATCTCATTACAGTTTCGATTTGCATTTCTCTGATGATCAATGATGCCAGGCACCTTTTCATATGCGTGTTTGCCATTTATATGTCTTCTTTCAAGACATATAAATATTTTGCCCATTTTTAAATCAGATTATTAGAGTTTTTCCTACAGTTGTTTGAGCTCCTTTTATATTCTGGTTATTAATCCCTTATCAGATGGGTAATCTGTAAATATTTTCTCCCATTCTGTGGGTTGTTTCTTTACTTTGATGATTGTTTCCTTTGCTGTGCAGAAACTTTTTAACTTGATGTGATCCCACTTGTCCATTTTTGCTTTGGTTGCCTGTCTTTGCGGGGTACTACTCAAGAAATCTTTGTCCACTCCAATGTATTGGAGAGTTTCCCCAATGTTTTCTCATAGTAGTTTAATAGTTTTGAGGTCTTACATTTAAGTCTTTAATTCATTTTGATTTTTGTATATGACGAGAGACAGAAGTCAAGTTTCATTCTTGTGCATATGGATATCCAGTTTTCTTAGCACCATTTATTGAAGAGATTGTCCTTTCCCCAATGTATGTTCTTGGCACCTTTGTCAAAATATGAGTTCACTGTAGGTGTATGAATTTGTTTATGGGTTCTCTATTCAACTCCACTGGTTTATGATATGGTTTGGCTGTGTCTCCACCCACACTTCATCTTGAATTGTAGTTCCCATAATTCTATGTGTTGTAGAAGGGACCAGGTAGAGATAACCGAATCATGAGGGTGGTTCTCCCATCCTGTTCTTGTGATAGTGAGTGAGTTATCAAGAGATCTGATGGTTTTATAAGAAGTTCCCCCTTTCTTAGGTGGTGAGAGATCTGATAGTTTTATAAGGAGCTCCCCACTTCAAGGTGGTGAGAGAGAAGGGCACTCATTCTCTCTCACCACCTTGTGAAGAGGTGCCTTCCGTCATGATTGTAAGTTTCCTGAGGGCCTCCCCAGCCATGCAGAACTGTGAGTCAATCAAACCTCTTTTCTTTATAAATTACCCAGTCTCAAGTATGTTTTTATTAGCAGTATGAGAACAAACTAATACAGTAAATACTAATAGAGTTCTGGAAGAGTGGGGTGCTGCTATAAGGGTACCTGAAAATGTGGAAGCAACTTTGGACCTGGGTAACAGGCAGAGGCTGGAACAATTTAGAGGGCTCAGAAGAAGACAGGAAGATGTAGGAAAGTTTGGAACTTCCTAGAGACTTGTTGAATGGCTTTGATCAAAATGCTAAAAGTGATGCAAACAATGAAGTACAGGCTGAGGTAGTCTCACATGGAGACGAGGAACTTCTTGGGAACTGGAGCAAAGGTGACTCTTGCTGTGCTTTAGCAAAGAGACTGGCGGTTTTTTGCCTCTGTCCTACAGATCTGTGGAACTTTGAACTTAAGAGAGATGATTTAGGGTATCTGGCAGAAGAAATTTCTAAGTGACAAATCGTTCAAGAGGAAGCAGAGCATAAAAGTCTGAAAATTTGCAGCCTGCCAATGCAACAGAAAAGAAAAATCCGTTTTTTAGGGATAAATTCAATCTGGCTGCAGAAATTTGCCTAAGTAATGAGGAGCTAAATGTTAACTATCAAGATAAGGGGGAAAATGTCTGCAGGGCATGTCAGACACCTTCCAGCAGTCCCTTCCATCACAGGCCCAGTGGCCTAGGAGAAAAAAATGGTTTCCTGGGGCAAGTCAAGGGCCCACCTGATGTGTGCAGCCTTGGGACTGCATCCCAGCTGCTCCAGCCATGGCCAAAAGGGACCAAGGTACAGTTCAGGATGTTGCTTCAGACGGGGCAAGCCCCCAAGCCTTGGCAGCTTCCACATAGTGTTGGTCCTGTGAGTGTGAAGAAGATACGAATTGAGGTTTGGGAACCTCTACCTAGATTTCAGAGGATGTATGAAAAGGCAAAAGTGTGCTACAGAGGCGGGGCCCTCATGGAGAACCTCTGCTAGGGCAGTGTGGAAGGGAAATGTGCAGTCAGCGACCTGACACAGAGTCCCCAGAGGGCCACCATCTTCCATCCCAGAATGGTAGATTCACCAACAGCTTGCACTGCGTACCAGGAAAAGCCGCAGAAACTCAATGCTAGCCTGTGAAAGAAGCCAGGAGGGGAGCTATCCCCTACAAAGTCACAGGGGCAGAGCTGCCCAAGGCCGTGGGAGCCCACCTCTTGCATCAGCATGACCTGGATGTGAGACGCGGAGTCAAAGGAGATCATTTTGGGACTTTAAGGTTTAATGACTGCCCTATTGGATTTTGGAATTGCATGGAGGCTGTGGCCCCTTTGTTTTGGCCAATTTCACCCATTTATTTACCCAGTGCCTGCACACCCACTGTATCTAGGATGTAACTAACTTGCTTTTGATTTTACAGGCTAGGCAGAAGGGATTTGCCTTGTCTCATATGAACTATGAACTTGAATTTTTGAGTTAATGCTGAAATGAGTTAAGATTTTGGCGGACTATTGGAAGGGCATGACTGTGTTCTGAATTGTGAGGACATGAGATTTGGGAGAGACCAGAACAGAATGATACGATTTGGCTGTGTCCTCACCCAAATCTTATCTTGAATTGTAGTTCCCATAATCCTCACCTGTTGTGGGGGAAGTGGAGATAGCTGAATCATAAGAGTGGTTTTCCCCATCCTGTTTTTGTAATAGTGAGTTAGTTCTCAAGAGATCTGATTGTTTTATAAGGGGCTTCCCCCTTCCCTGGGCACTTATTCTCTCTTCTGCTGCCCTGTGGAGAAGCAAATTGTAAGTTTCCTGTGGCCTCCCTAGATATGCAGAACTGTGAGTCAATTAAACCTCTTTCCTTTTTACTTTATTTTATATTTTTGAGACAGAGTCTCACTCTGTCACCCAGGCTGAAGTACAGTGGCACGATCTGAGCTCACTGCAACCTCCGCCTCCTGAGTTCAAGCAATTCTCCTGCCTCAGCCTCCAGAGTAGATGGGATTACAGGCATGTGCCACCAAGCCCAGCTAACTTTTATATTTTTAGTAGAGACAGGGTTTTGCCATGTTGACCAGGCTGGTCTTGAACTCCTGACCTCAAGTGATCCACTTGCATCAGCCTCCCAATGTGCTGGGATTACAGACATAAGCCACCATGACTGGCCTAAACCTTTTCCTTTTATAAATTAACCAGTCTCAGGTATTTCTTCATAGCAGTGTGAGAATGGACTAACAGTCTATGTGTCTGTTTTTTTATGCCCATATCATGCTGTTTTGGTTACTATATAGCTCTGTGGTATAATTTGAAGTCAGGTAATATGATTTCTTCTTATATGTTGACTTCTTACACATTAACGTTAAGAATTATGGTTCACAAACATAATTCTTAACATTAACATATAAAAGTGTTTCCTATAAAGTCAGGAATAAAACAAAGATGCCTATTATCCCCAATCACATTTATTCAAATTATACTAGAGTTCCTAGCCAATCCAATGAAAGGGGGAGAAGGAGAGGAAAAGGGAGGGTAATGGGACAGGAGGGGAGAAGAAGGGAAAGGGACATATGTGTACCATAACACATGTACAAGAATGCTTATACTAGCATTATTTGTTTTAGCTCAAAACTGGAAGCAACCCAAATGTCTGTCAACTACTAAATGGATATTAAATTGTGGTATATACTTTCAATGGAATATCATTTTTAAAAAAAGCACAAACAACCATTATATGCATAACATGGACACATCTCACAAACTTCTATTACCAATAGAAGTCAGACACAAAATCCATACTGACTTCACAAAGGCCAAAACTAATCTGTGGTGTTAAAGTCAATATAGTGGGTTATCTATCCTTACAGTAGGAGCGTAACAACTCAAAGGGACATATGGTAAGTTTCCAAAATAGAAGTGACAGTCTATTTATTGACTTGGGTAATGACTACATGATTGTGTTCACTTTGTGAAAATTCACTGAAGTACAAACTTATGATTTATGTACACACTTTTCTTTATATATAACTCCAAAAACTAATATATATAAAAGTGACAAAAAAAGATAGGATTCCCCCAGAAATAAACCTGATTAAAAAACTGTACAAGATCTTTTTTTTTTGAGACAGGGTCTCACTCTGTCACCCAGGCTGGAACAGCAGTGGCATGATCACGGCTCACTGCAGCCTTGACCTCCTGGGCTCAAGTGATGCTCCCACTTCAGCTTCCTGAGTGGCTGAGACCACAGGGGTACACCATAACACCTGGCTAATTTTTGTAGAGACAGGGTTTCCCCATGTTGCCCAGGCTGGTCTTGAACTCCTGAGCTCAAGCAATCCAATAAGCTTGGGGGCCTCCCAAAGTGCTGGGATTATAGGCACGAGCCACCACTCTTGGCCTTGTGCAAGATCTGTCTGGAGAAAACTTGACAATATGAGCATAAATTTTATAAAGAAGAGGAGAAAGTCAAGAAGAAAAAGAAAAGCATATGTGTGGTGAGGGGAAAGATTTTTACCACTAAATTTAACTTTATGACAGTATATCAGGCAGTATGAAATTTAGTGCAGGGAGAGAGAAGCAGTTCAGTAAAATCAAGAGCTCAGAAACAATACCATACATATAAAGAAACTTGACAACACAACAGGGGGCACTACAAATCCAGGAGTAAAGAGTAGGCTAATCAATAAACGATTTTGAAACAACTTGTTATCCATCTGGAAAGGAAACTTTAAAAATTAGGTTACTTCACACCATATTCAGAAATAAATTACCTTGAGATAGAGGGGTATTTCTTAAAGAAGACACAAGTGATAAAGGACTGGAAAATATGATATTAAAACTCATGTTCAACAAAGACATCATAAACAAAGTAAAAAGCAAAGAAGATACTTGTAACACATATTATAGACAAAGAATAAACATCCCTAATACAATACAAAGAATCCAATAAATCTAAAAGAAAAAGTCAAACATCCAACTTCTGCAGCCTCTAACGCCTCACCTCAAGCAATCCTTCCACTCCGCCTCCTGAGTAGCTGGGACTACAGGCATAAGCCACTAGGCCCAGCATATTTTTTTTTTTTTAAGAAATAAGGTCTCCTTATGTTGCCCAAACTACTCTTGAACTCCTGGCCTCAAGCAATCCCCTTGCCTCAACGTCCTGAGTAGCTGGGATTACAGGTGTGAGCCACAGCAGTTGGCTTAACCAACTTTTAAAGAGGCAATCAAAGAAGACAAAACTCAATGGCCCACAAAATATGAAAAAATGCTGCTTACACACTGTAGTTACTGTATACTGTACTAGAAAACTGCAGTACTGTAGACACCAGGAGCTCAAGTTTCTGGTTCTGCCACTAATTAGATAGGACCATGGACAAATTTCTCACAAATGTATCTCAGTGTCTTCATTTATAAAATGGTGAGATCTGGATTCACTAGATAATTATAAGGATGTCTTCAATGGAAAATTATAATTCCTTTAATGGATAATTATAAGGATAAAATTAGTAAATGTATGGAAACTTTAAAAAATATAATGCAAAAAACAGATCAAAGGTTATTACTACTAACACTATTAACAGAATATAAGTCTTCTAAGCACTACTGTTCTTTCAGCAATTTGTTAATGTTCCTGTTATAGAATGGGGAAGGTCTGCATGAAATCAGAAAAGGAGAATCAGTGGGGAAATATTCAGCAGCATATATCTAATGTCATTCTTGGGAGAGGACTCCCTAACCGATCACTGCAAATTGCTGGTCTGACTGACAATTTTCTATCACTCATTCTTTCATTCAACAAAAGTTGTCAATACATACTATATCCAGGCCCTGTTAGGTGCTAAATCAGAACGACATAGACCCTTCCTTCATCAGGTCCAGCACAGAAGACAGATCAACAATAATTAATCTTATATTTAATTAATTAATCACTGCTGTTCTAAGTGCATCAAAGGTAAAATAACAGAATGCACGAGTGCAGGTAACAGGGGACTTGACCTAGTCTAAGAGGTCAGGGAAGGCTTCCCAGAGGAAGTAGCATTTAAGCTGAGACCTGCAGTACATCAAAGTCTCATTCTTGGATGACACAAGCCATTAAGATCATCCATCTAAATCCATGGCTCTAATACCCGCTTTACCGGACAACCTTCTGGTCTTAATTATACTTCTAACATGCATCTTCCTATAAGGAGACAATATATTGATCCCTGCTACAAGCATTCTGGCTTGCTTGGCACTTATACCTCTAATTCCCAATCTTAAAAAAAAGAAATTAGATATTATCTGAGCTACCAAGAAAACAAATGAAGCAGCATAGTAATGAGAAAGGAAGTACTGGGTTATAACACCACCTCTGCCACGGTAACCTTTTAAGGCAATCAAATGAAATAGCTGAGGCATCATTTCCTCGTGTTGGCAAGGGGTGAATTCAGTACATTTGAGATACCTGCCAGCTGTAATTCAAGGGCCACATAAAAGAAAGGGGTGAAGTAGGAGAGAACGTCGCATGTCTCTACCTTTGGCTTTCTTGGTAGCAAAATGGCGGACTGGTACAGCTGGATAGGCCACGTATTGCCTATGGCCATGTTGTCTTTCATGCACTGTCTTCAGTGTAACTTCTGAAACAGGTCTGATTGAGGCAGCAAGGTAATTGTGAAAGGCAGGGTGGACCATGCGGAAGCACTTTAATCCCAAGGCCCCCAAGGCCATGACTGAAGACGATCCTTAGAAACATCCACTAAAAAAATAAGACAAAAAGCAGATCTAAGTAAAAGAGATCGTATTGCAACTTCAGATAATTCGTACCAATTATCAAACAACTCCTATAAACTAAGCTAAGTACTAGACAATTTAAATACAGTATCTCTAATCCTTTTCCCAATAGCCCTAGAAGAAATGTCATTTGCCTCATTTTGCAGAATAAAGAAACTGAGGCTCACAGAGATTTAAGTAACTCGTCCACTTTGGACTCCAAACCCAAAGCTCTTTCCACTTCACCAAAATGCCCATTAAAAACCGTAATGACGCTAATTAAACCCTTACATGAGAAAAAGCACAAAATCTTGATAAAGTTTAAAGAGGGAGGCAGAGCACTAGAAGAGGACTTTAAAAAAGAAAACCATCTCAACAGGCATAAAATGACTGGAAAATTCACACAACAGCATTTAATTAAAATTTTCTTTGGTTCCTTATGCACTGATTACCAATTAGAATGCCCTTTAATGTGAGTCTAAAGCATGATTGAGGTTTGAGGTCTTCCATGGTATAGAAACTAGAGCTCTGGAAAATGCCACCCTCCACTGTGTTAACACAAGTTAGGCATTCTACAACTGAGGTCTTTGACCACGGAAAGATGCCATCGCCTACAACTACCTCAGGATAGAACAAACACAACCCTAGCTAAATGACAAATAGATCATTAATAGCGTCTGCCCATAATGTTGCTAGGCTCAGCTAAAAATTAAAAACAATTAGTATCAAATACCTGGAAGCTGCGCTTTTGCGTAGCAGTCCCACACCTCATTAAAAAAAAAATCCTATTCTAAAATTTTGATGCAACATAATGCAGTGAATGAGAGCGTGGGCTTTGCCGCCAGGAAGAACTGGAAGCCAATCCTAGTTGCATCACTGACTAAATACTCCAAAATATTTCTGTTCCTTGATTTCCTCAACTGTTAAATAAGAATAATTGTACTTATTTCTTAGGGTTGGGAATAATTAATGGGGTTATGCAGGTAAAGCCCTTGACACAGGCCTAGCAAACAGCAGGAGTCCCCCAAAATAATACCTGTTGATAGTTATCACCTTTTCTTTCAAAAACTTTTTTTTTTTTTTTTTGAGATGGAGTTTCATCCTTGTTACTCAGGCTGGAGTGCAATGGTGCGATCTCGGCTCACCGCAACCTCTGCCTCCTGAGTTCAAGCAATTCTCCTACCTCAGCCTCCCGAGTAGCTGGGACTACAGGCGTGCGCCACCATGCCCAGCTAATTTTTGTATTTTTAGTAGAGATGGGGTTTCACCTTGTTGACCAGGATGGTCTCGATCTCTTGACCTCGTGATCCACCCGTCTCGGCCTCCCAAAGTGCTGGGATTACAGGAGTGAGCCACCGCGCCCGGACTTTCAAAAATTTTTTTAAAAATACTATCTTTATTATCTTTTTTAAAGACTGAGTCTCATTCTGTCACCCAGGTTGGAGTGCAGTGGCACGATCTAGGCTTACAGCAACCTCTGCCTCACAGGTTCAAGAAATTCTCATGCCTCACACTCCCAAGTAGCTGCCACAGCCTCTCTAGTAGCACACGCCACCATGCCCAGCTAATTTTTTGTATTTTTAGTAGAGACAGGGTTTCGCCACATTGCCCAGGCTGGTCTCAAACTCCTGAGGTCAGGTGATCCACCTGCCTTGGCCTCCCAAAGTGCCAGGATTACAGGTGTGAGCCACCCTGCCCGGCCTCAAAAACTTTTATGCCAGGATCAGACACGATAAAGAAACTTCGTATGTTACTAATGATGTACAAGGTAGCCTACGATCAGTCAGACCTGGATGTAAATTTCAACTTGAGGCAATTAACTCTTCTTTCCTGGCATCATTTTCCTCATCAATGATAAAAATAACCTTGACTTTAAAATAAAATGAAATAATGAATACATGTAAAACAACTAACATAGTGCCAGGAATATAGTAGCTTAATAAATAGTGGCTATCATTATCATTTTTAAAGCAAATGAGTAGCACAAAGGCAAATAATTTCTCATGATGGAATTTTTAACAGTGAGGGATACTAGAAGTTAGTGATCAGTGTATGAAGTCCATAAAAACAGACGTGATTTTAAAAAAAGGAATATTTTTCTTCTTCTTTGTTAGTATCAATAGCTACTATTAATTGAGGTCAAGTTTGGACTGCTTGCTTTAATTATATTATTACACTTAATCCTCTCAATAATGCCACAAAGAATGCATAATAATCCCCATTTTAGATGTTGAAACTGAGGTTCAGAGAGATTAAGTCACTGTCCAAGGACATGGAGCTAATAGCCTAGCTCTATTTTAGCGGAACTGTTCACAGAAGTTTGGCTCAGAGTGAAGTTTCTGTATCTAGGTTTTTCCCTAATAAAACCAATGCCTAACTCGCACTTATAACCAAATATGGCTGTAGAATAATGTGTAGTTTTTTATTTTTGTCTACAGGCCTCAATCTGGCTGCACCATTTAAGACAGGTTTCCTGGTGTTCCTGTTGCAGTTCATAATACCAATTCACAAAGCAACAGGAAATCAAAATGGGTTAGAAATAAACAACCTTTGACAGAAAACGCAGCACCCAAAAGCAGACCCAGTACATGTGAACCGGAAGACAACTCTATAAATAAACCACATTGCTGAAATGCTTTAGGCATAGATTTTCATCGCACAGAAGTCAGGAAATTTCAAAGTGGAAGTTCAATAAAGGTGGTCCTTTACCTTAAGGGTATGCAAATTAACATTCAGTTCAGCACAGATAAAGAATTAAAGTTGAAGAAAAATTTATTGAGATCCCAAGCATTAGCCAACAAAATTAACCTAACACAGAAGCAATGTGGGGAAGTGTCTGAGCTTTGAACGCAGTCAGGAACTGAAATCTCAGTTCCCCCACTTACTAGCTGTGTGACCTTGGGGAGGTCATTTAGCCTCTCTGAGCAACAGCTTCCACATCATCATTATAGTGGTATTAATGAAGCTTTAAAAAGATAACAATAATAATGACAACAATACCTAACATTTATATAACTATGTGACAGAAACTATTCTAAGTGGCTTACACATATTAACTCATTTGAGCCTCATGACAACCCTGAAGTAAGTACTATGATTATTCCCCTTTTACAGATAAGAAACCAGAAGCACAAATAAGTACTCTACCCAAGATTTGAATTCAGGCAGTCTAGCTCCAAAGTCTATGGTATTAGCCACTATACTATGCATATAAAATACTCAGCATGGCTGGGAATGGTGGTGGGCACCTATAGTTCCAGTTATTTGGGATGCTAAGGAAGGAGGATCACTTGAGACCAGGAGTTCGAGGCCAGCCTTGGCAACACAGTGAGACCTTGTCTCTTTAAAACCACCACAGCAAAACACATACACACAGTACAATGCCTGGCATCCAGCAGGTACACAATAAACTGTAGCTATTATAACAGCATCTCAACTATTGAATTTTTGTTATTGTTGAGACAGACTCTCACTCTTGTCGCCCGGGCTAGAGTGCGGCGGCATGATCTTGGCTTACTGCAACCTCCGCCTTCCAGGTTCAGGCGATTCTCCGGCCTCAGCCTCCTGAGTAGCTAGGACTACAGGTGCCCGCCACCACGCCCAGTTAATTTTTGTATTTTTTAAGTAGAGATGGGGTTTCACCATGTTGGCCATCCTGGTCTCGAACTCCTGACCTCAGGTGATCCACCAGCCTCAGCTCCCCAAAGTGCTGGGATTACAGGTGTGAGCCATTGTACCCGACCTGAAATATTTTTTAAAACTACTTGAAGCACACATTATTTTTCCAAAGTTGAGGGTCTCAAAACTTGGATTTCCCTGTCAGAAGGTGCTTTGAATTTTGGTTAGATGATGAACCCAAAGTCTTGGCTTATCTACTGTCCCAGCAACTCCTTTCAATCCAACTGTATACTAGCTTATAAATAAGTACTTTTATGAGTGTGCACACACCTAGGCCCTTGTATATAAAGTACTTTCACATATATCATATTATTCCTCATAATAACTAAAGAGTGATAATCACCACCCATATTTTACAAAATAAGCAAAATCTTTCACTTCTCCAATGCTCCCCCTGCTCTGGGGTCTTCAAACATGCCATGGAATCTTCTTGATGATCTTCCCTCACCTCTTTAACTGACTATCTCCCATTTTTATTTCAGATTTCAGTTTAACCATCACTTCCTCAGAAAATGCATTCCTTGGCCATCTCCTACAGCCCAACTAGGTCAAGTGTTCCATAGCCTGCTTTTATAACACACTTTACTTCATCATAGCACTTAATTTTGAGATGAAGTCTCACTCTGTCGCCCAGGCTGGAGTGCAATGAGGGAATCTCGTCTCACTGCAACCTCTGCCTCCCAGGCTCAAGCGATTCTCCTGCCTCAGCCTCCTGAGTAGCTGGGATTACAGGCACACGCCAATGTGCACAGCTAATTTTTGTATTTTTAGTACAGATGGGGTTTCACCATGTTGCCCAGGCTGGTCTTGAACTTCTGACCTCAGGTAATTCCTCCCCCTTGACACTGCCTCAGCCTCCCAAAGTGTTGGGATTACAGGCGTGAGCCACCATGCCCAGCTCATAGCACTTAATTTTTAACAATACAAGCTAACATTTGTGTAATTATTTGATTGTTGTCTAATTCCCTCCATATGATTATAAGCACTACAAGGACTAATCTATGATTTTCTTGTTCACTGTTGTATCCCCAGTACCTGGTACACTGCCTGAACACAGAAGACACTGTAAATGTGATGAATACATAAGTGAAAGTTCAGAAAGATTAAGTCCTTGTCCAGGGTCAAGATGAGGGAACCAGAATCGGATTGGAATCTACCCTTACTATGATGGTAGGTTCTGGGCTTTCCAGCATTGCCTCCACTGTCTCTTGGTTTACCAGATTTTTGCTTAGAAATAGTAGAGCATGCTCTTCTCTAAATGCAGTGCCAGGTAAAGAAAAGTACTTGTAGTATCTGACTAAACACAGAATCCTTATGCACCTGGCACAGCCAAAGAAGCAATGAGACACTTTAACAGGTAGAGAAAGGGCTTTTGCCTAAGAGTTAAGAGATCTGGACTCCAATATTCCTTCCTTATCACTTCCTGCCATCCACCCTTTAGATTCATAATCACCTGTATTCAAAAAGCATGTGGCAGCTCTACCAGTGACTTGTGACTTGTACCAAGTGATTTCTCCTACCTAGATTTTTTTTTAACCATAAAATGAAGGCGTAGGATCAGGTTTTCATTCTTTCCAACTATAAAGCTTTCCAAGATTGGGGAAAATGCAATAGTGTGGTTTAAAAAAAAAGGCACTAAACTTAGAGAAGACTCAGGAAAGAATCTTGGTTCCAGCACTTCCTAGACACGTGACCTTAGATCGGTCTAACTCCCTGGACCTCTGTCCCATCTGTAAAACGTAAATGACAATACTATTTGTCAGTTATATAAATGGAGAAGGGCTACTAAAATGACAACTGTTTTGCCACTGGGTGGCACAGAGTAGTGGTTAAAAGTTCAGGCTTAGGAGTCAGATAGACCTAGGTTTGAATTCAAGCGGCCTCACTTTCTGACCGCGTGACCCTGGCAAAATTATCTATTTGAGCTTCCGTTTCTTCATTATTGGAGATAATAACAGCTATTCCCTCGGGACTGGTCTAAAAACCAAATGTTACCGTCGTGTGCGACTACTCTTTAGTAAGATCCCCCAGCACCGCCTAAATTCCTAGCTGGTAAAATGAGCCCCGCCCCCCACCCATGAGACTCGCTTTGATGCCACAGGCCCCGCCCCCAGCCTTAAAGGTCAAGCTGGGCTCGAATAGGTCAGGGACGGTGGTTTGGTCCCCTGAGATCCCCCAGAGGTCCCTGAGTAAGGGTCTCTGGCACCCAGACCACACGCGCGCCTCGAGGCCCTGTCAAAAACACTCACCAGCTATTGCCCAGGTTACTAGGAAAGACTCGTGCGACGGCGGCGACCGCAGCGGCGCGGGCGTCGTGACGTCACGGGGCGAGGCGGCGGCGCAGGCATAACGCGTCACGGGCGGCCTGGCAGCTGGCGGCATTGAGGCGGACGCGTGCAGAGGTCCGTCTGACTGCAGAGTGGGGACCTGGTTTCGGGGCATGAGCTGAGGGCAGCACGCCGAGGCCACGAGGTGAGTCCGGCCGCGAGGTGTCCCTGCACCTCGGCGATGGGTCTTCAAGGAGGTCTTACAGGAGGCCGCCCTCGCAGGACGGCATCTCTGGCCCCGCCCCGGATTGTCCTGCCGCTGGCCCGGAAATAACAATCGAGTAATGACCCCTCGCATGTGGGAATTCGCAGCCAGAAATCGGGAAGCCAGGGTTCCAGGCTTGACCCCACCACTAGCTTTTAGGATCAAATGTCTCCTTCTCTGGATTGTACTTTCCCCAAATGACTATTTCTGGCTTCCAGGGTTGTTGCAGCTCAGCTGGAAGGATAAATGTAACCGCGTTTTGTGAACTCTGGTAATCTAAAGGATTGTTGCTATTGCAAACGCAAAGCATTTTGATAGTCCCATGCCGTCTTGATCTTTTGTTACCCTTTACCGTTTCTCAAGAAGCCATATACTGAGCTGTCATCAAAACTGTCTTATTTAAGACTCACAACGACCTCGTGAGACAGGGATAGTTGTACCCATTCTAGGAAGGAAAAAGAAACTGAGGTTCCGAGTGGAGAAGTGGCTTGCTTCATTTAGTAAATATTGAGTACCAACTGTGAGCCAGGCAGTGTACTTAAGTGTTAGGAATAGAACCATGATCAAGATAGGCAAGATCCTGTCTTGTTCTAGCGAAGGAAACAGAAGAGAAAACATTAAGTAATACGTTGAATTCGCATTAGGTAGGAGGAAAAAGGTGGAAAGGTGGCTATGATATAGACTAACAAGGGGCTCTGTTAAGGAAAGCTTTTCTGTCGAGAGGATACAGAAGGATCGTGTGAGCCGGGCGCAGTGGTTCACGCCTGTAATCCCAGCACTTTGGGAGGTTGAGGTGGGTGGATCACGAGGTCAGGAGTTCAAGACCAGCCTGGCCAACATGGTGAAACCCCATCTCTACTAAAAATACAAAAGTTAGTTGGGTGTGGTGGCCGGTGCCTGTAATCACAGCTACTAGGGAGGCTGAGGCAGAATTGCTTGAACCTGGGAGGCAGAGGTTACAGTGAGTGGAGATCGCGCCACTGCCCTCCAGCCTGGGTGACAGAGTAAGAACCGACTGGACAGGAAAAATGTGGCACATATACACCATGGAATATTATGCAGCCATTAAAAACGAGGAGTTCACGTCCTTTGTAGGGACATGGATGAACCTGGAAACCATCATTCTCAGCAAACTGACACAAGAACACAAAATCAAATACCACATGTTCTCACTCATAGGCGGGTGTTGAACAAGGAGAACACATGGACACAGAGAGGGGAGCACTATACACGGGGGTCTGTTGTGGGGGAGATGGGGGACAGTGGAGGGGTGGGGAGTTGGGGAGGGATAGCATGGGGAGAAATGCCAGATATAGGTGAAGGGGAGGGAGGCAGCAAATCACACTGCCACGTATGCACCTATGCAACAACCTTGCATGTTTTTCACATGTACCCCAAAACCTAAAATGCAATAAAAAATAAATAAATAAATAAATAAATAAAAAGAACCTGTCTTAAAAAGAAAAAGAAAGATTGTGTGACTTGCCAAAGGCACAGTAACTAGGTGCAAAAGTCAGGATTTGAATCCAGACCCGCATATCCTGCACTCTTACCAGTAAAACATTGCACCTTTTTGTGGTAGTAAGTATTAATAGCCATTGGTATTATTGCTGATTTTAGACAGGAGAAGATCAGAATGTCCTATCATTCAAGTCTCAAATGTCATCTCCTTTAGAGAGACCTTCCCTCCACTCACTCTAAAGTCATCTAGCCCCCTTCACATCACCCTTCTTAATTGTGTTTGTGGCATGTGTCACTAATTATATCTTCTTTATTTTCCTTTTGTTTTGTTCTGCTCCCCTTCCAAATATAAGTATCCAGAGGATAGGGACCTTGCTTGTTCACTGCTCTGATTCCAGTAATTAGATAAGGCCTAGAAAATAGAAACAGTAAATTTATTTTTTGAATGACTGATTTGTTTAAAAAGTAGGGAGAAAGGAAAGCAGAGAGAAGACAAAATGCTTCTCCCCTGGGATTCTATTTCTGTCTTTCACCTTCCTCCCACGAGGTAAGAACAAGAGCTGTGGCTCATTCATTTCTGTATATCAGTACATAGCTCAGAGTTTAACAGTTCCTAGTTGCTTGACTTACATTGCTGAACGGATTAAAGATGTGAAGGGGAAAGGAAGAAAAATTCCCTCATGTGCAGGGGGTAGATAGACATATTCAATAACAATTACTTAGGGACTGCTGTGCTAGACTTTATAGGGTGTGCTGAGATGATTAAGAGGTAATGGCAGTTGTTGACTGACCCCACAGTTCCTGTAGTGCTGACCTCTGAGATACTTCTGAGTATAGGACATGTGTTTTCTAGCAGGGTCTTCTGAACTCTGGCACAGCATGCTGTCTTCCCAGCCCCTACAGCTTTATTTTACATCTGTCATCTCATTTTGGGTCCTCAAAGCCTATAAACAGAGCAAAATTTACTAAAGATGGGGAAACTGAAGCTCAGAGAGAAATAACTTCCGGTGGAAATGCCACAATTTTTGCTGGGCATGGTGGCTCACACCTGTAATCCCAGCTCTTTGGGAGGCCGATGTGGGCGGATCATTTGAGGTCAGGAGTTCAAGACCAGCCTGGCCAATGTGGTGAAACCCTGTCTCTACAAAAAATACAAAAAGCAGCCTGGCATGGTGGCATGCACCTGTAATCCCAGATTCTCAGGAGGCTGAGGCATAAGAATCACTTGAACCTGGGAAATGGAAGTTGTAGTGAGCCAAAATCATGCCACTCCCCTCCAGCCTGGGCAACAGAGTGAGACTCTTTGAGGGGGGAGGGGGGCGGAGAAGAAATGCCACAGTTTGAAACAATGTCTTCTGACACCAAGTTTTCTGTTCTTTATATTGCTGCCTCCATCATAATCATCTTTTCTCCTTGGCTGTGAGATGAGACATTTCAGGAACTAAGACTAGTAATAATTTAACATTAGTTGAATGCTTCCTAGGTGCCATGCACGGTTCTAAATGCTTTAGGTGTATTAACTCAGTGAATCTGCACCATAATTTCATGAGACACTATCCCCATTTTACAGATGAGGGAACTGAGGCCAACAGTGGTTAAATAACTTGCCCAGGGCTACACAGCTAGCAAATGTTGGAACTTGAGTAACTAAGGAGAAAATTAGTCTCTTCTTCCTGGTCTGTCTCAAAAGAGTAAGCATCATAATAGCTCGTATTTGTTGATTACATATGTTAGATACAGTATTTAGCAATTTTTTTCTGTCTTTAATCTTCACAACAACTCTATAAAATAAGCACTATTATTTCTCTAGATAATGAGGAGACTGAAACCTAGAAAGTTCATCAAGTCACACAACCTGTTTCAAACCCAGTTGTATCTATGCACAGATATCTTATATTGCCTCTTCCCTTTACTGTATTGCCTATTCCAAGAGGAAAAGGGATGGAATGCTGCTCTTCCCTGCCTGTCCCTTTTAATGCCATTGAGACTCTTCCTGGTGGTTTCCAGGACTTATTTTGGGTGACAGTTGTTGAACTGAAGTATCATGTAGTAATAGAGACTTTGGCCTCCTGCCCAGTCAGCCTCTGGCTTCAGCGGAGGAAAACTTTAGTTTCTCTACACAGAACCACGCCCCTTTCACCTTAAATGGCAGCTTGTGTGCTCTGGCTGCCAGAGGAGTTATCCCAAGGGAACTGGTTCTGGGGCCCTGGTTGTGGAATAACTGAGGCCTTTGAAGGACTGCCCAGAGGGCATGCCCTCCTTGAATAAATGTTTGTTGAGTTGAATTTGAAGTCTTGTGTTCACACATTGTTGCTCCTCTCCTGCTTGAATGTTCACATTTACTTTAGTATTTCATAGACATTGATGGAAGCAGAAACCAAAACTCTTCCCCTGGAGAATGCATCCATCCTTTCAGAGGGCTCTCTGCAGGAAGGACACCGATTATGGATTGGCAACCTGGACCCCAAAATTACCGAGTAAGTCTAAATTACCTTAGTTCCTTACCTACAATATTGGGATGTTTTGCCGTGATGATGTCAAGAAGAATTTTCAAGGGGTGTGGGATATAGTTTGACCCTGTTACTTACATTTTGTCTTTGAAGAGATAAGATGTTGTTGTTAGCCTGTTATCTTGTCATTTTTCTTACATTTGGACTCTGCTACTGCAGGGACACAGACTTGGGTATCCTTTAATCCATATACCTATTTTTTCCTATCTACTAAAGATGTTCTCCCATTTCCAACTATTTGAATCCTTGTACCTAGTGGCTCTAGGGAATTATTCTCTAGAATCAGCCTTGGGCATACATTTGTACCCAGAATTAAGGAATAAGCAGAAGTCTCGGTACCTTTGCAAACAGGCAGAGGTGTACAACTTGACTGTAATTCACGTTAAGCAGCCATAGAACTATAGAAGGTCAGAGATATAAGGAACCTTAGAAATCATCCCTGTCCCTTTGGTTTTCATTCATTCATTAAATGATTTAAGTGTCATGCTAAGCAGTTTTTGGACTTCTTAAATCTGAAGAGCCCTGTCTTTAAGTAAAAGTAATCATGAAGCTATATATAAAATAAGAGCTCCGAGTTGCTCTGACTAAAAGGGAGAAGATGGAGCCAAAATCTTTTGTCAACTACTACCCTTTCTTTGGCCATCCCTGTTGAGGCTCTATAGAACTTCCGGGGCTCCATGGAGCACACCTGACAACCTCTGATGGGACCCAGGCTTTTTATGCTACTGTAGAGGAAACCAATTCCCAAACGACAGAAGTACCTTGCCCAAGATCAGGAAATTAATTGAATTGCCCTGACTCCCTGCTCTTTTACATCACAGCCATTAAGATGAAAAGGAATTTCTTAGCTGAGAAAATTGAGAGGTTTTTCCCTTCTGCCAGTTGTTTGATAGGGGGAGAGTGGTGGTCGGTGGCAGAGTAGAATGAGTGGGTTGACCTGTAGGAGGTCAATGCTGAAAACGTTTTTTTGTTTCTTTTTGTTTTTTGAGACAGAGTCTTGCTCTGTCGCCCAGGCTGGAGTGCAGTGACGTGGTCTTGGCTCACTGCAACCTCCCCCTACTAGACTTAAGCAATTCTCGTGCCTCAGCCTCCCGAGTAGCTAGGACTACAGGCATGCACCACCATGCCAGCTAATTTTTGTATTTTTAGTATTGTATTAATACAAATTTTAGTATTTGTATTAATGGGCTTTCACCATGTTGACCAGGCTGATTTTGGCCTTCTAAAGTGCTGGGATTACAGGCTTGAGCCACTGTGCCAGGCCGAAAGCACGTTTTGAGTATATCATCAGTCATACGAGTGACTCCCTTTGGAATAGTGTTAAAGACGAGGGGAGGCCAGGAATAGTGGCTGATATCTATAATCCTAGCACTTTGGGAGGACGAAGCGGGCACATCACTTGAGGTCAGGAGTTGGAGACCAATCTGGCCAACGTACTAAAACCCCATCTCTACTAAAAATGAAAGAATTAGCCAGGCATGGTGGTGTGTTCCTATAGTCCCAGCTACTTGGGAGACTGAGGCGCAAGAATCACTTGAACCTGGGAGGCAGAGGTTGCAGTACTCGGAGATTGCGCCACTGCACTCCAGCCTGGGTGACAGAGGGAGACCCTGTCTCAAAAAAAAAAAAAGATGAAGGGAGGAGAGAAGGAAACCTGCTTCTTTGAGTGTGGGATGAGACAGGTATATATGAGAGTTAGGATTAGGAAAGAGAAAAAAAGGATCTAAACTTATAAATCAGGATTATAACAGAAAGTCCCTTAAACCTGCTCAAGCTCATAACAGCCAAATGTAAATATATTTGGGTGCCTGTAGAAATTATGACTGTATTTAAGATGTGTTGCCCACATACTATGTTATCTTGGTCACAGGGACCCTGGAGTAGATTGCATTTATTTCGGTTCTCTTTTATGATTCATGGTTTTTGAGGATGAGTATATGAATCTGTCTAACCTCTCAATTAATGTCTCTTCATCAGGGAAGTTTTTTCCATCATCCAAAACCCAAGCTATGAGGGGATGCTCATAGTGGTTTCCATTCCCACCTCTGCCTATCTAAATGGAAATCTGAAGTGTGGAAACAATGTTGGTTGTGTTGGCCGCACTTCTCTGTAATGAGACTTTTGTTCTAATTGTGTCCTGCTGCCTGACAGGAAGGTTCAAATGGGCATTTGCCACCTCAGTTTATGTCATAAGTTGGAGTGTGTGAATGTTTTTTTCAATTAGAACATCGGCAGGAATATCGAATCAGAACTTTCCCACTGATATCTCTGCTCTTTTTACATCAGGCCAGAGGTAGACATCAAGTAATAAACTGTAGATCAGAGCATGCTGGCTGGAAGTGCTGGGCTTTCCCTGTGGCTGGCTGCTCCACTTCTGTATCACCAAAGACCATTTTTATTATTTTTTTTCTATAGATTCTTTTTTTTTTTTTTTTTTTTGACAGCTCTGTCACCAGGCTGGAGTGCAGTGGCGCAGTCATAGTTCACAGCAGCCTGGAACTCCTGGGTAACTGGGACTATAGGTGCTTGCCACCATGCCTGGCTAGTTTGTTGTTTGTGTTTTTGTTGTGTAGAGACAGGGGTCTCAGTATGTTTCCCAGGCTGGTCTTGAACTCGCGGGCTTAAACGATCCTCCTGCCTCAGCCTCCCAAAGTGTTGGGATTACAGGCATGAGCCACTATGCCTGGCCATCCTATAGATTCTTTACCTTAAAACATTTCATCTGTCAAACAGATTGGTTTATTAAATTGTAATAAATTTATTCTTAAAGCTATAACTACTGCCTGGCACAGTGGCTCATGCCTGTAATCCCAACACTTTGGGAGGCTGAGATGAGTGGATCACGAGGTCAGGAGATCGAGACCATCCCAGCCAACATGGTGTAACCCCATCTCTACTAGAAAATACAAAAATTAACTGGGCGTGGTGGCATATACCTGTACTCCCAGCTACTCAGGAGGCTGAGACAGGAGAATCGCTTGAACCCAGGAGGCAGAGGTTGCAGTGAGCCAAGATCATGCCACTGCACTCCAGCCTGAGTGACAGAGCAAGACTCTGTCTGGAAAAAAAAATAAAGAGATAACTACAATCATAGCTTATGGTTAACATGAAATGTTTAGTATTACCTCATTTAATTTACTTAATTATAGCAAAGGCACCTGACATTTTAGTAAAGTAAACCTTATCTTGTAGAAATAGATTATTTCCTTCCACATTTTTGAAATACAAAAACTTCTGGATCATGTTTCTCTGGGGGCATGTAATGGTGAGTCTGGATGAACTATAAAATTACATATGTAACTTAGGTGACTATATGGTACCCGTCTTGTAGTGCAGTCTCAAAAAGGATTAGTTGAATCCAAACCTCTAAACTTCTAATGACTCTTAACAGAAATTTGCCGAGCATCCTCCAGTTTTCCTGTTTAAACCTACCTTCTATCCATAAATTGCTTCCAGTTCCTACCATTTCCCCCTTCAACAGACCCTTCTTACTTCTCTCTTTCCTGTATGTATCCCTACTTCCCACCACCCCTGCCTGATCTCTTTTCTAAACTGATTTGAATACTTCACTCATTCAAATATTCTTTTACCTCTTGTTAGAAGACATTATAAACTTACTGTCATGAATGATAGTAAATGTGAAACAGTGGCAATTTTAAAAAAATAACCACTTTTACACCCAGTGTTTTAGTTTATTCTGTAATTATTTCTAGTCATTCTATGTATGTGTGCCTGTTGGTTATTAGTCAGTCCTGTTCAAGACACCAGGATGTCTATCAGCCTCTTCCCAGCAGAATATGCGTTCCTGACTGTCTAGCACTCTAGTATTGCTCTTCTTGTTTGTTTGTGTTCACTCTGTGGTTGTAATACCATTTTAGGGCTGTGTTAGGTGCCAGAAATATTTGTATGACTAAATACATCTTTGAGATTAGGATTTGAGGGAGTGATGATGCATTCTTGTTCATGGAAGTAGCAGATTCCAAACCTATGTTCTTTCCACTATATTCTGATTCCTGTCAACTTAGGATTTGAGGGAGTGATGATGCATTCTTGTTCATGGAAGTAGCAGATTCCAAACCTATGTTCTTTCCACTATATTCTGATTCCTGTCAACTATATTATATGTAACAATTTCTTACTTACAAAATGAGAACGTTCAATTAATGATCTGAGCATTACTTCTAGCTCTAATATTGTATGAGTCTCTCTTACACAACCCCTTAAAACTCTGTGAGGTAAATGGAACAGATACTATTTTTCCTATTATATAGGAAATGAAGAGTGAAGTGAGTTGGCTCAGTATACTGAAGTAGTTAATGATAGTTTCCCACTGCCTAATTTAGTGTTCTTTGCACAAATATTCTAATTATTGAATAGTCATAGCCTAATGTATTCTATTCTAAATCTCAAAATATAAAGATTTCTTTTTCATTGTTGTGAGACCCAATCTAACTTTAAGGGTAAGCAATACCTCTGAATATCATTATTAGTGCCATCCACAAAGAAACTGAAGGTTACTGATCTAAGACATTATCTATTTTCTACACTATGGTTTTTTTTCTAAAAGGGCTAATACTGACTTTCCTTTTCAAATATTCGATGTGCTGTGTAAAATGCCAAATTTGTAGCCACTGTATTAGCATATACAAGTATGAAAGAGAACCAAGTCGGTAGGAATACTAATAGAAGGAGCATTCTGAGTGGTGGGAAAATCGTAAATAAAGGTCTGTAAGTAGGAATAAGAAAGATTGTTATGTGTAAGTAGAAAATCAAGAAGATCTTTTTGACTTAAGCAAAGGTTGAATACTGGATGGGAATGAAAATAGTGGCTGAATAGATAGACTATTCTCAGGTTAAGACAGAATCTTTAAAATTCATTCAGATAAGTCTGAATTACATGAAAAAGAGACTCATTCTGGGTGTTTAGCAGGAGACTGATATCATGAAAGTGTTGTGGGTTTGTTTGTTTTTGTTGTTGTTTTGTTTTGTTTTTGAGACAGAGTCTCACTCTGTTGCTCAGGCTGGGGTGCAGTCGCTCAATCTTAGCACTGCAACCTCCACCTCCCAGGCTCACGCAATCCTCCCACCTCAGCCTCCCAAGTCACTGGAATTATAGGCATGTGCCACCACACTCAGCTAATTTTTTTGCAAGGTCTCATTGTTTTGCCCAGGCTAGACGACGGTGTGTTAATAGAGAAATTTTACGTCAGTATGTAGGATGAATTGGAAGGGCAGAAACTGAAGATGAAGATTAGCTGAAAGAGATTGCCATGAACCAGTCTTGCCATCAGTTATCACCTAGATAGAGACAGTGAACTTGGAAACTGATGGGTGAGTCTGAGAGATGAAGAAAATGATTGAAGTGGAGTGGAAGGTTGAGGTGATCCTGATGTTTCTTGCCTAAGGAATGTAAAAAGATACGTCCCCTGACCAGAGGGACAGCTGAAAAGATCATCAGTTTGTGGTAGGGAGGAATTCCGTTTGGGGTATGTTAGATAAACTTAGAAGCATTGGAGAGCCATCCAGGTAGAAATGTCCTTCAGATAAAGACTTTCAGGGATAAACTAGGTAAGCTAGAATGCAAAGGAAAATAAATGCATGAGCATGTGAGAACAATGTGTTCACCCCTGAAGAAACCTGTTTCTCTCTTAGCCCATTCCTTATGTCTCCTTCATTGTCCATATATCTTTTTATGTTTTGGTTTGCATGAAACAGCCTTCACTGTTTGGTTACTTAATTTGGAAACACAGTAAGACCCTTTAATAATGTGTGTAGCATAAAACATAAAAGACCCATCTCATAGTAATTTCTATATATGTTTATAAAGAAAATTTTCTCTACAACAAATTGTGCACTAAAAATAATTTTAAATGTCATTTCATGGGCTTCCAATTGCTTACAACGTGAAATTAAATTTCCCTCAACCCATGACATCCTTTACAGCCTGTCCTCTTCCTACCTTTCAGCCCCGTCTCACTGGCTACCCTCACTCTAGTCCAATGGATCAGACCTTTTTTCACCTTTATGTCTTTGCACATTGGTTAGTACTCACTCACACGGACACAACCCAGTCAGATATCACTCCTTTCATGAAGCTTTCCTTCACCACCACCTTCCTTGCACCATTGGTCCTCATTCTGTGCGCTCCTATTCATACCTCTGTGTACAAGCATCACGTTGTTTTGTAAATGTTTGATTACATTTCTCTCTCTTAACTAGAATGTGAGGTCCTTGAAGGCAGGAACCTAATTTTATTCATCTGCATAGTCCATATGCCTGCTTGGCTCTAGACATATTGTAGATACCTGTTTTAACATTTGTATAGATTAATTACTTCTGTGCCATTAGGCAGAAAAGCTGTCTTAAAAACCAATTACAGAAAACACTGATTAAATTGCAGATATATGTGTGGGACTGGTGTGCTAATTTTCTAGCTCCTGAAGGCTGCAGGGCGCACATTTCATTAAGAGATGCAAGCCTCTGCTGAGTAGTGTGCTCTCCGCACTTCAGCAGCAGATAAAAGTGCTTGCAGATGTGAAAGCAAGATCCTTCAGGCTTTTTTCACTATCAGAGCTTGCAGTCCCCATCTCCAGGAAGCAAAATAGTAAACATTTCATTCCTTTTGTTTCGGTGTTCTGATAATTTTAAGAAATTATCAAACAAGAAAAGAAATCCTGGAGAAGTTGAAAGACACAGACCTAAGCAGATGTTCCTGGAATCTTAAGGTCGCACTTCTTGGGCAGATTGTGTTTGTTAGCCTTACAAAGAGTAATCTTTTGTTGGTGTGTTTTTTTTCTGAGTAAATTAAAATTCATTTCTTAGGAAATGCCAATCGTGTTACCTTCCTGCTATTAAGCAGAACGGAGCTAATGAAAGATGACCAGCCCACAGTAGGCTTAGATTTTGTTTTTTCTTTAAGTCTTGCTCTGTCACCCAGGCTAGAGTGCAGTGGCGTGATCTCGGCTCACTGTAACCTCCGCCCCCCGGGTTCAAGCGATTCTCCAGCCTCAGCCTCCCAAGTAGCTGGGACTGCAGGCATACTCCACCATGCCCAGCTAATTTTTTGTATTTTTAGTAGAGGCAGGGTTTCATCATGTTAGGTAGGCTGGTCTCGAACTCCTGACCTCAGGCAATCCGCCTGCCTTGGCCTCCCAAAGTGCTGAGATTATAGGCATGAGCCACTGCGCCTGGCCTAGATTTTTTTTTTTTTTTTTTTTGAGATGGAGTCTTGCTCTGTTGCCAAGCTGGAGTGCAGTGGCGTGATCTCAGCTCACTGCAACCTCCGCCTCCCAGGTTCAAGCGATTCCCCTGCCTCAGCCTCCCGGGGTTTCACCATGTTGGCCAGAATGGTCTTGATCTCCTGACCTCGTGATCTGCCCACCTCAGCCCCAAAAGTATTGGGATTACAGGCGTAAGCCACTGCACCCAGCCTTTTTTTTTTTTTTTTTTAAGAATAGGTTTGACTCCCCATTCCGTGGCAACTGGCACGGTGTTAAGATTTGAATGGGTTTAGTAATTGGAAGATACAGCTGTGAATTAAGGACCCTGGGGGAGACTCTTCTAGAGGGGAGTCCATCTGTATGTGTGAAAGACTCACCCTTGCAGTAAGCCTATTCAGAAAGTCAAGTAAAACCGCAAATTTGCACTTAAGGTGTCTTCCTTTCCCCTGAAGTCATTTCCTACATTCTCTCTCGTGGTTGAGGTGTCCTGATGGGAGTTGGGAAGTTAGAAAGTAGGGGATCATGGTTGTTTTACCTTTCAAAATAAACCGAGTAATATCCACAATATGCCTTGGGATCCTTGCATTTGTCCCAGTACTAAACCTGTATTATGTCTTTCTTGTTCCACTGTGTCAGACACTCGATCCAGGATAATGGACTTGCTTGTTGATGTGCATTAGTATCAAATTTAGTATAGTGTATGGTCCATTTCATATCTTTCTGCCTCCCAAAGGGGAGTCTTACTCAAGAATAAAATTTTGATGAGTTTCTCTTAGAAAACAATGTGAATAAATGTGGCTATAATGAAACTTTACTGACTCCCTGTGGGGTAGACTTCCCAGTAATAACAGATTTAGCATGTGGGCTGATACCTTTTTAGTATCACAGGGACAGCATTGTTTAGAGAAAGCCTTGACTCCATTTGAATAGCACGGAGGATGCCAGGAGGAAGGCCAAAGGGAAAGGAAACGGGAGAGCTGTTGGTTTGTCTCACCCCCACATCAGATGACAGGAAGTCGGAATTGAGATTGGCCACAGCAACCTGTTAAGGCCACATCTGTTTGAATAACTTAAAAGCTCTATGGAAACCGAGTAAGGAATTTAAGAAGAGGATGAGAGGCAGAGTGGCAAGCAATAGCTTGGAGTGAACCTCCTGTCAGGAATAAATTTCTTCCTTGACCATCTGTATTCTTTACTTCACCGTACCCTAGAGTATAAACTGTGTTAAGGCAACTGAGGTTGGTTGGTTACCCATAGCTGAATGATTTATTGGACTGGCCAGGTTCCCTTGCCCTTTGTGAAACTGGCCTCAGTCACATAGTGATTCCACATTGTCCTAATGTTCAATCACATCAGTGATTGAAACTCAACAAGTGCTATGGAAGTATCACTAGCTGTGATTTGATTAATGGCAGAGTTTCTCACAAGCGCAATGTGTGTCTAAGAATTAACTACATAATCGAATAGGAAGATCTTCCAGGACTATTTTTTGTTTGTTTGTGTGAATGCATATATGTTTGTTACTTTGTTTATTTTTGAGATAGGGTAGGCTTTGGCTTTTGAAGGGTTGATGTGTATTTCTGATGGAGTTACAGTTATTCACAAATGCCATTTCATTGCCAAGGAATTAAAAATAAATAAATAAACACTATTTTTGAGCTTTTCTCCAAAAGAAAAACAAATAGTGCTTGTAGGCCAGACAGCTGTTTGTAAGGTGTGGGGTTTTTGTTTGGTATTTTTGTGTTGGACAGATGCATAGCCATGACAATTCTAGTTCCCATTCCAAATAGAGGCAAACAACTCTGTTTGCCAAATAAACTAACATAGCAGTTTGGAGGAAGGCAGGGGGCTGGGGTGAGAGATTTTATCCCTCGGGTAAATTATCTCCTGCTTTTATCTCGCACTTCAGGCTGAGTGGCCAAAAGAATTCCCAGAGCATACTCATGGGCTGTTCTTTCTCTGCAGATACCACCTCCTCAAACTCCTCCAGAAGTTTGGCAAGGTAAAGCAGTTTGACTTCCTCTTCCACAAGTCAGGCGCTTTGGAGGGACAGCCTCGAGGCTACTGTTTCGTTAACTTCGAAACTAAACAGGTAATTGAGCTTTCTCCCCCTTTCATAGTATTTATCAAGCTCTGTCATAATTATCTGTGCATCTCTCTTGCCTACTAGAATAGAAGTTCCCTATAGGCAGGAGCCATGTCTGATTCATCTGTGTGCCTTACCCTGAGTCCTAAAAGAGGTCGTCCTCAATAAACAAATGAATTCGTGAATAACTTCCACAATTTACCCTCCCTTGGCCAAGGTTTAAGACTGACCTACATTTTTGACCAAATGCATTAGGATGCCCACATTGAGCACATGGACATCTCCGTCCCTATTCTCTTTTGTTTGTTCCTTTACTGGCTGGCCAATCGACAAAGCCTTCTTTGCTTTCAGTAGTTTTGCCCAGTGGTACAGAAACCTGTCTGTGATGAGACACCCACAGAGACTCTTTTGTTATTTCTTCTCAAGGTCTCAGAACAAATGCATATAAATTGTAATATATGTAGAAGAGAGCATTCACCTTCAACCATGGTATATACATGGACCTCCTTGTATTAAAATTTAGTCCTTGAAGTGGAAGTGCATTGATAAAGGAATTGAATTTGATTATTACTAAATGTAGAGGTGCTGCATGGTACTCTATAACTGTATTCGTCATATGTAAGAACATTGCATAGTTATCATTATGTTAATAATTTAGGCCTGGCTCACACCTGTAATCACAGCTACTCAGGAGGCTGAGATGGGGAGATTGCTTGAGCCCAGGAGTTTGAGACCAGCCTGGGCAACATAGTAAGACCTTGTCTCTAAAAAAAGATTTTTTTAATTAGGTGTGTTGGCTCGCCTGTAGTCCTAGCTACTTAGGAGGCTGAGGAAAAGAGGATTGCTTGAGCCCAGGAATTCAAGGCTGCAGTGAGCTATGATCACACCACTATACTCCATCCAGCCTGGGCGACAGAGCAAGACTCCATCTCTTAATAATAATAGTAATGATAATAATTTGTATGAGTGTTTTTCTTATTCTAAAAGTAATGTGTGAATATTATAGATGAAAATATAGATAACTGAGAAAGAAAATGTGAATCACTTGATCCAATACCCAGAAATAATCACTGTTAATATTTAGTCATATATCTTTTCAGTGTTTTTTGGTCTCTTCACATTCACACACACATAAACACATATACAGTGTTTAACACACAGATAGAATCATTATCATGTTTATCATTCAAAGTATAGTAAAATTTTTCTACCATTTAATCACATCAAGATAACATTCTGTATCCTGATATTGTGGCTTCACTGGTGTTTGTATGTACGTGTGTGTGTGTGTGTGTGTGTGTGTGTGTATAAAATCATTGATTTGTATCTGAGATTTGGGCATTTTATTGTATGTGACTTAGACTGCATTTAAAAACTAATCATTTTTGATGACTACATAATGTGAATATATGATATTTGACTAGTCCCCAGTTCCTATTTGGGTTGTTTTGCTGGTATTTGGGTTGATTCACTAGTATAAATATCACAAGAGTATTTTTACAGTTCTAATTATGTATATTTGCCACATTTGTGGAGATGGAATGGCATCATGAAAGTCCATGCGTAGTTTTTCTTAATACAAATGCAACTGCCAAATTGCCTTCAAGAAATGATGTATCAGTATGTTCTGAGATTATGATAGTGTCATTTCTCCTTGCCAGTGCTGGGTATTTTTTATTTCCTCTCATTTTTGTAAATATGATAGCCAGTAAGTAATTGTTCAAGTATTTTGAGGGAAGTGAAATAATGCACTATAGAATTAGCATTCTTTTTTCTTTTTTGAAATAAGGTCTTACTCTGTTACCCAGGCTGGAGTGCAGTGACACAGTCATGACCCACTGCAGCCTTGACCTCTAGGTTCAAGTGATCCTCCCACCTCAGCCTCCACAGTAGCTGGGACTATAGGCACATGCCAGAATGCCTGGCTAATTTTTGCATTTTTTGTAGCAACGATGTTTCACCGTGTTGCCCAGGCTGGCCTCAAACTCTTGGGCTCAAACAATCTACCTGTCTCAGCCTCCCAAAGTGCTGGGATTCCAGGTGTGAGCCACCACACCTGACCAGCATTTTTAAATACTTTATTTTTTCTTAATGATAAAGTGTGGTGAGCTTTTTTTTTTTTTTTTTTTTTTGAGACAGGGTCTCTCTCTGTCGTCTAGGCTAGAGTATAGTGGCATGATCACAGCTTAGTGCAGCTTCAGCTTCCTGGACTCAAGCAGTCCTCCCATCTCAGCCTCTCAAGTAGCTGGGACCACAAGCACACACTACCCACTGGCTAATTTTTGTATTTTTTGTAGAGGCTGGGGTTCACCGTGTTGCCAGGTTGATCAAACTCCTGGGCTCAAGCAGTTTGCCCGCTTTGGCCTCTCAAAGTGCTGAAATTACAGGCATGAGCCACTGTATCTGGCCTGGGAATTGTTGCAGACAACTAAATCCAGTGGTCATGTTGGACATAGATGTTGGTTTAAAAACACTGGATTAAAATACAGAGCCTAATTTTTATTTCTGGCTCTTTTATTTATTAACTTTGAGCAAGTCTTTTCACCTCCTTTGGCCTCGATTTTCCATCTAAGAATGGGGATTAAGAGTACATATCCTTCTTACCTTACAGGAAGTTGGGAGAATAGATGAAAGTATAAGAAAACCTAGTTGGCATTTAATAATATTTTTGAATACGTGAAATTTGAAATAATGAATACAGGTAGGAAATTATTTTAAAAAACATTTAAAAATAAGGTGCCCCTGTGAGCAATTTATTACTGCTGCTGCTTTGGAACTAATAGAGTGCCCTGTAAGTTCTTATTCACCAAGAGAAGCTTAAAAGAATAAAATGTCTTTTACCTGTCATTCTAGCTCTGTGTGCTGTAGTGGGGTGAGGATGACTGGTGAATATCCAATGCCTGACACACAGTGAGAACTCAGTAAATATTTGTTAAATGTCATACTGGTAGGTTCTGGAGGAACTAGAGAATCACCAGTAAAAACCAAACTAGAATGCCTACTGGCTTCTATAGGCTCTCCCTGCTCCCTGGGACATCCTCTTTCTCCTCTGTTCCTTAAGGGCTTCTTCACCCTCACTAAACATGGGTTACACTTGGCCAAATGCCTCATGGATACAAATGGGGCAAAGAAGGTTCGGCAGGATGGAAAGTACAGCCAGATTTCCTGGAAATGACCTAGAGTGACTGTTAGCCAGCTTCAGGAATTCCTTTCAACCTTATTACTCCCGTGTCTGATGGGGAAAGGGTCAAGGAACTTTTGATTCTGAAAACCAGGTGCGTACATTGACTCACACAGATACCTTGCTCACAATCTCTTTGACTCACTCCTGCTTTTTCCGGCCTAGTTTCCTCCCATGCCCTTTAAAGCAGTTACTCCTCACTGTGAATCCAGGGAGTACACCCTAGTCCAGGTTATGGTTCCAGGACCCTTGTGGGGAGTACAGTTTCTTGACATAGGAGGTGCTACCTAACTAACAGAAGTGTGAATATGGGTGTCACCTAATAGGAACAGCACTATTACTAATATATGTTAAGTGTATATCATATGCTCCATGCTTTACATACATTCTTTGAGTCCTCACAACCACTGAGGAATAAGTATCCATATTATCCATTAAAAAAATTATCCATTATTTATCCATATTTTACAGGCAACAAAACTAGAGACACTTAAGTGACCTGCCAAATATCATACTGCCAGCAAATGACAGACCAGGATTTGAATTTTTGTCTGACTTTAAAAAACTAACCTTGCCAGTTATTTACCAAAAACAATTTGGTTAGAAACTCAGCCATCAAAGCTAGTGAGGCCCTGTGAGAATACATATAGCTAGTCAGGCACTTCAGTTTTTAACTAACATTTGTCCCTTTCCTGGACAGGAAGCAGAACAAGCCATCCAGTGTCTCAATGGCAAGCTGGCCCTGTCCAAGAAGCTGGTGGTGCGATGGGCACATGCTCAAGTAAAGGTATGTCTGAGAGGCTAGAAAGACAGTTGTCCACTTCCCCGTTTATATCCCAACCTCCTCACGCCTGAAACAGCCGTACCTCAGTCTCCTACTTGTATTTACCGTGCGTGTTGCCAGATTTTTCTTTTGAGAAACATCTCAGGAGGGATTAAGTTCCTTGGTAATTTCTCTCCACATGCCCACAGATCCTGGTTCTCATTGAGTTTCTCATGTGGCTAATGTGTATGCTCAGACCTCTGTCATTTTTTTTGGTGGAGGGTTGTTCTTTGGAGGAAAAAAATGTATTTATTTTTAAAATCAGTTGCTGTAGGCATTATTAGACTCTTCCCAGCTTCTGACTCTGTGGAGAGTTTGAATTTGTTTATTCTAAATGCTTGAGAAATGGGTAGTTTGTATGCGTGCTTAAAGCACTGGCATCTTCTTACTCCAGAAATCTTGAGAGTTACTAGGGTGTGGGTTCGTGGGACTTTGCAGTGCCTGCATTGTGTCTAAGTCCTGAGAAGTAGCAGGCTGCCCTGTTCATTCTGTAATTAGTCTCTTGGGAGAATACACTAGAAAAGCTTCAGCCAGTTAAAAAAAACAAAAAAAAAAAAACAAATGGCATTCTGTTCCAGCTGGCACAGAGGTGGTAAAGTGTGTTGACTGGAGCAGTCCCAAGAGATGATCTGCCTCCTCCTGCAGTGGAGACTTGACAAACCTGCCTGCACAAAGATTTGTGACAGTTTTGAGTTGGAGCTGAAGTCTTTAGCTCTAAACATGGTTTTTGATAAGAAACTCTCTACAAACTTCCCAGTAAAGAGTCACAGAGACTAAACAGACATATGAGCTCAATGTCCAAGCTGAAAAACGAAGTTCAAATACTTTAGATCCTTCTGAGTATTTCAGGTAATCACAGAGCCTTCTCAATTTCTAGGACACATTGCCTTAAAAATAGAAACAACAAGGAGAATTACCAAATGCTTTTTTACTCAAGGGAAAAATCAAGTCTCATTTACTAAACCCGTTTTCTCGTTCTGCATCTCATTGAAAAGGCACGCAAGAGAAATCATCCTCCATTCCTGTCTTCCACTTGAAAATCTTTGTGCTTCACGGTTCTCTTCTCCTATAAATCTTTTTTGACCAGAAGCTCTTGATTGCTCTTCAATATTATATTTACTTTTTACAAGAAGTATGTAATTATCTGGCTAGGCATGGAGGCTCATGCCCGTAATCCCAGCACTTTGGGAGGCTGAGGCAGGAGGATCGCTTCAACCCAGGAGTTCAAGACCAGTCTGTGCAACATAGGGAAGGGCAGGGAAGCCCTGTCTTTATTTTTTCTGATAAAATTTAAAATAAAAAAAAAGAATTATATAATTATCTGACATCAAATTAAATTACTACTTTTCTGTAGAATGTTATCTGTATCAACTACTCAAAATTATTACTACTTTTATTCTCCACTCAGGACTGTTAAGAGTTAAATATCATGCTTGGTGGGTACTTTGCAAAATTTAAAGTTTTTTTGTTTTTTGTGATTGGGTCTGTCTCTGTTACCCAGGCTGGAGTGCAGTGGCAAGATCTCGGCTCACTGCAACCTCTGCCTCCTGGGCTCAAGCAATCCTCTCACCTCAGTCTCCTGAGTTGTTGGGACTACAGGCATGTGCCAGCTTGCCCGCCCAGCTAATTTTTGTTTTTTGTTTGTTTTTAAACAGACAGGGTTTTTGCGTGTTCCCCAGGCTAGTCTCGAACTCCTGAGCTCAAGCAGTCAGCCCACCTTGGCCTCCCAAAGTGCTGGGATTATAGGTGCAAGCCATCATGCTTGGCCACTTTAAAGTATTTTTAATGAAATAAATATTGTAAGAGGTGATATGTGACAGTTAAAACAAGAATATAAGAAGGCAACCCTCCTGTGTGTTTGTACCATCTGGGAAATTGAAAGTTGACATTTTTTTCCTACCAAATAAGGAGGAACTGATGGCTAGATGGAAGCTTCTTTTTCTAAACTTACAGCTTTTAGGCCAAAACTGTGTGAAGTGTTTCATTAATTCTAAATGTAAAGTGGTCCTAAAATTGTCTAGAAGTAAGCTGATGATACACTGATGGTATTAGTTTCTGAACCCATGCACTACAGTAAAGGTCTGGTTTCTGCCCACATCAAGTAATTTCTCTGTTTCTCGTTTTCAGAGATACGATCATAACAAGAATGATAAGATTCTTCCAATCAGTCTCGAGCCATCCTCAAGCACTGAGCCTACTCAATCTAACCTAAGGTAAGATGGTATACTATAGAAAGACACAGTAATTCAGGAGCTTCAGCCATTGCATCATACCATGTCTTCATAAAACAGTGAGTCTTCAGACTCTTAGAATTTATTAACTTGACCTATTGAGAGAGATGTTCAGTTAATTTCCAGAATGTATACATTTCCTGTCCTTCTGTCCACCTAAGATCATGTACTCCTCATTTACAGAGTTCATTCCCTCGTAAAAAAAACTGAGTGTAGCTACTACACACCAAGCCTTGTGCTTAGCACTGAGGATACAAAGACAGATCAGTCATTACTCTAAAAGCAAGCATTTTAATAAGGCCTTGGGTCTCTTTGGCATTTGTCATTATACACTAATTTCTCCCCAATCTTAAGTTCCCTTACACAGAATTTTAGTTTGCAGATGTTTGATTCTGTGTACCATTGCAGTGGCTGTAACAGTTTTTGTACGAATTGTTAGTTATTTCTTTGGAGTTTAAAACAGGAGAACTAAGGGTCGGGCAGAAACAGGGGAAGTTAAGTGGATGGTTGGGCAGAAGTAGAAGGTGGGTTTTTTGTTTGTTTGTTTCTTGTTTTGTTTTGCATTGTAGCCTAGGGAGAAATTTTAGCAGTAACAATAACAATAACCAGGATTTATTGAGCTTACTAGGAAGCAGGCACTATGCTAAACACTTATGTGCAGTATGTCATTTACTTATGGCTGAGATCACACAGGTGGCAAATAACAGACTCAGCATTCAAAGCCAGGTCTATTAGACTTCAAAATTCAGTCTCTTAGTTACTACATCAAAGAAGCTCCAGGCTGTAAATTCAGGACTGCAGTTCTGAAGCCTGTTCTGGGGCCGGGGAAGAAAATATGTGAAGGAGCATCAGTGATACATAAGGATCAGAAACCAACAATTCTAAAGTCGGGAAAGTGATGCTTATTAGGGCAGAGCACCAAGCAGGGGGTTAAATCCCTTTTGTGTGTATTATCTGCACCAAACAAAACAGATTTACAAGCATTTCATTCAACTGCAAGGGAAGATAGTCCTGAAAGTTTTCAGGAATGATAAATTGGTACATTTAAATTAATTTTATAGTTACTCATTTAAGTTTAATACTATTTTTTTTTTAATTTTGTGCTCCAGGGAATTAAGTGACTTGTGTAGATTCCCTGGGAGCACATATCCACTGTGTTATTTTTCTCATAAGATTTGAACTCCTTAATCATAGATTGATTTCCATGAAGGTTTTCATAAATCTAACTCCTATTGGAAAGAGATGACTGCATTTATGCTTGATGGTCTTTGTATTATAACAAGTTTCTTATGATTTGTGTATGCCACTTGTTTACAAGATAGCCTAAGGTTTTCCATCTATTTTTTTATCCAGAGGACCTCAGCTTATATCTCTCTATTAACATTATGCCTAATGAGAGAAGGTTGCTTCCCTGTGACTTGTACAGAATCAGTGACTGGCTGTGCCATTAATGGAAGAGGGGCCAGAATGCATCTCAGTAATACATAAGTGTTCTTTTTATTGTAACTTAGTTTTTAAATTTCTTGCCCATGTATACCTTTTGAGGATCTCCAAAAGGCTGTGTATACACTCCTTCGCAGTTTCTCTCACTGGCTGTGTAGACCATTAACAGCATCAAGAATGGAAAAGGAAGGCAGCCACAGGCCAAAAACTATCTGCTGCCTGAGTGCTTTGCATTCTGGTCCAGGGATAGCAATGACCTCAGTCAAAAGCAAATTCCTCACTTCTCTAGCATCTCCTAACCCTTCCTGTGTAATATAGGACTATTTTGCTCTTAACCTGGTGGAGAAGAAAAAACAAGGGCTTTGATGATGAGTTGAATCCTCACTCTGCAGTTTGTTAGCTGTGTGAACCTTGGTCATATCACTACCTCTGCATTTGTTTCTGCGTCTGTAAAACATGGATGATAACCCATGTAGAGCTATTGCAAGGAGTACAAACCTTATAAGTAGGTCGAGTGCAGTGGCTCATGCCTGTAATTCCAGCATTTGGGGAGGTTGAGGCAAGAGGATCACTTGAAACCAGGAGTTCAAGACCAGCCCGTACAACATAGCAAGATTCCATCTCTACAAAAAAAAAATTTTTTTAATCAGCTAGATGTGGTGGTGTGTGCCTATATTCCTAGCTACTCAGGAGGCTGAGGCAGTAGGGTAGCTTGAGCTCAGGAGTTAAGGCTTTAGTAAGCTATGAAGGCACCACCGCACTCCAGCCTTGGCAGAACAAGACCCTGTCTCAAAAAAATAATAATGTAATTAAAATGCTGGGCAGTGTGCCTGGCTCACTGTAAGCACTTTGTAAATCATAGCCTTTATTAACACACCTTCATCAGTAAAAAGAGACTGAATAGGATTTCAAGAATGTTTTCTTTTTTCCATTTTTATTCAGTGATTCAGGTGAAACCTGGGCTTTTTGAGTCAATTTGTATTCAAATCTCTGCTCTACCACTTTCTCTCTGTGTAACGTTGGGCAAATAAACCTTTCTATGCCTGTTATCTGCAAAATAAAGAATATAACATGTCTTATAATGTTGTTTTCAATTCTACAAGAATTATTTTTAGTGCCTACTCTCTGCCAAGTACTAAGGTGCTGAACAGTGTCTACATCTGAGGATTAAATGTAAAACTATATGAAGTACTCCTAACAAAGCCTAGGCTCGTGTTAAAAATTTAATAGATGGCTCAGACTTGATCTCTTTCTTAGAATGAGAGTATTAGTTGTTTCTGGCTTTTATATGAAATGTTTAAATGTTTGTAATTTAGTATCTTGTTGCTTCTCTAATGTTCCCAAGAGGCTCAAGGAGATGAACTCTACAGGTATTTTCTAAGTGTACCTAGGTCCACTCTGATCCTCTGCTATCGTTTTTCCAGTGTCACTGCAAAGATAAAAGCCATTGAAGCAAAACTGAAAATGATGGCAGAAAATCCTGATGCAGAGTATCCAGCAGCACCTGTTTATTCCTACTTTAAACCACCGGATAAAAAAAGGACTACTCCATATTCTAGAACAGCATGGAAATCTCGAAGATGATGGTTGTGAATTACTGTAGCAGTACAAGCAAATTGGTCTCCACACCTAAAATCGTCTGCCTTTGTACTTTGTAGATGTGAATGGTACTATTCAACAGAGCACAATCACATGTTAGCTTTTGGTAACAATGTTTTTGGATGTTCTTATGGATGTTTCTTCCCTGAACTATGTATGGAATTGAGCATCATCCAGAATAAATAGGATTGTATCCCAAATTGTGATTTGAACCCTGGGATGCTCTAATTGGCTGGTTTGTTTGGATTTGTAACTCCAGAAACATTCTGTAGTGTGCCAGAGCAAACGGCAAATACATAAAATGTTATTATTATTTAAATCAGGAAACTAAATATATTAACGTCTACTAAAAAATTGAGCATTTTTCTGTGCTCATGTGTCTTTACAACATAAAGAAAAAGTAAAAGACAGGGAGGGAAGTGAGAGACAGATTTTTAAATCATGTTCAGAACTGTTGTTCCAGAATTTGCTATGGAAATCCCTCCAACTGGACTGAAAAAGAGAAAGTTCTTGGCAAAAGGGAGCTGATTCTTTGAACGAATGTTGTAGTAATCTGTTTAAGAATTATGCTTATTGTTTCAAAATCCCAATTAGGAAAACATGGTGTATATCTTAAAATTGTTTGCGTTGACAAAACTAGAATCAAATTTAACATTTTATACCACAACAGACGTGCTATTTGGAAATTGAACTTTTATTCTATAGCAATCATTTTTTTTCAAATCTAAATAACCATGCCTTCTATAATACCAAATGTTGCTATTATGGGACTTTTAAAATTGCATTTATTGCATGGGATTGTTTTTATAGCATGAAAATGTTATGTTTGGAATTGTATCATGGTCAATCTAAATAGAAGCAAAATTTTTTTGAAAACCTAAACATTGCTATATTGGTCACTATCAAACATACAATTTTCTAATAATTGTATAGGGGTCTAAGTGGAAGAGATTGCATTATCTTGTGCAGGACAAGAAGGGGACAGGCAGCAGGCACCAAAAGTCAATGGAGCAGACACTGCTGTGGCACCAAGAGTGTAATGACTTTGTGTTATAGGTAGTTTTAAAAGACTACATGATTTGAAAATGATTCTTCACTTGGAGAACATACTTGCCTCTGGATATTTTTGTCACTCTAAGCATTCTAAATATAACAATAGAGAAAGATAAGTCAACCAACAGATTTGGGGAGGTATTTCTTCACATTTTGGTCATTTTGGTGCCAAGTGTGACATACTGTTTAATTGGGCAGCACCTTTGCTTCTTTACCAGGTATGTATCACTTAGTTACTCCAGGTGCCCCTGGTGATTACATACTGTGTATCACTATGGTTGTTAGCAAAAGGAAGCTTTCATTATAGGAACGTAACATCTTCCCATGAGTATAAATGAATTTAAGACATTTGAATCAAAACTTCAGTAGAGGGAGGTTTTAGAATTCATAAAACTGGTTCGATGAAGTGCTTATTACTTTTCCCAAGGTTACTCTTTTTAAATATCTCTAGATATCAAATACTTTATTAGCTGTGTCTGTCTATGATACAAGTAACTCTTCTCCTATTTGGGGGATAGTTCAGAGAGGTAGGAGCATTATCTCCCATTTTTCTGGTGACTTCTTGGAGTATAGAATTCACCATTTTATCCGTAAGTCTTCAAAGGGTTATGGTGGAGTAGAACTTACATAATGCAAAATAGTCTTCTATTTTTACTAGGAACTTAGAGAAAACTTAGAATTATATATAGAGTTGTTTCCTTTAGAAACCGGAGCTATTTATGTGTATTTAAAGCAATGTTTATTATTTGTACTGACTCTTATCCCTCTGTGTGAATAAATGTAAAACAGTGTATATGTGGTTATATTTTCTCTCATTCATTTACTGGCATAGACTGCAGTTCTCTGGCAGGCTCGTTTCCACTCAGGACTCGGGCCGGCATGTCCAGGTGGGGTGCTGCTTTTAAGTGCCTTCTCTGCAGAGGGCTCTGGCTAGAGAGTCAAACTCAGAGGCAACTCTCTTTACCCTTTATACCTGCCTACCTCTGTTGTTAGAGATGGAAGAGAGGCCAGCTGTTTCCATTGCAAATGTCACTATTTGAAAAGAAGTTGTTAATGGAAATCTCTGCAAGTATCGTACCATGTTTAGTCTCTCATAGAGATTTCAAAGGAATAAATATATGTATCATAAATATGCTGAAAGCAGTCTGATGAAAGGTTTTTAAATTTCAGGTGTTAACTTGTTCAACTCTTTGTTATAAGGTTCTCTGTACTTTAAGTAATATTATTCTTTGGTTTACTGGTTAATTCTTTCAGTTTGCTAAAATTATGTTACTTATAATTTTGGTTTATATACAAGAGTGAAGAATTGAAGGAAATATTGAGGAGAGAGGTATGAACTATTTTCTTTATCTCAATTCCTATTTTATCAAATGCAAAATATAATTCTAACCAGCTGATTTTCTATGATTAGTGTCTCAGCATTGGGGAGGAGTATCTCATGAGCAAAGATTTTTCAAAATGTGTCGGCTGAGACACAAGAATCACTTGAACCCGGGAGGCAGGGGTTGCATTGAGCTGAGATTGTGCCACTGCACTCCAGCCTGGGCAACAAAGTGAGACTCCATCTCAAACAAAAACAAAGCATGTCAAAACTCAGTAGCACAAGTTGTATGGAACCAGGTATTCTGCAGCTCCCTCTTTTTTATTAAGATATGTACAATTTCTAGCCGGGCGCGGTGGCTCACGCCTGTAATCCCAGCACTTTGGGAGGCCGAGGCGGGTGGATCACGAGGTCAAGAGATCGAGACCATCCTGGTCAACATGGTGAAACCCCGTCTCTACTAAAAATGCAAAAAATTAGCTGGGCACGGTGGCGCGTGCCTGTAATCCCAGCTACTCAGGAGGCTGAGGCAGGAGAATTGCCTGAACCCAGGAGGCAGAGGTTGCAGTGAGCCGAGATCGCGCCATTGCACTCCAGCCTGGGTAACAAGAGCGAAACTCCATCTCAAAAAAAAAAAAAAAAAAAGAACAGGAGTAATTCTTGCCTTATAAATTAAATGTCAAACGTTTCCTATATGTAATCATTTGTTCCTAAAATATGATTTAGTCTCAGCATGTTTATCCTTGTTTCCCCTTTTTCTCTCCAGCTCCTGTCTAGTCCTTCAACAAATCCTGTCAACTCTTACCTTCCAAATGTATCTTGATCCCAGCTATCTCACCACCTCCAACACTACCACCATTTTTATTAAAGCCACCATCATCTCTTCCCTGGACTATTATAATACCTTCCTAATTATTTCCCTGATTCTTTAGGGTCCATTTTCCACACAGTAGCCAAAGTAATTGTTTAAAAATGTCATTCTCTTCTTGGTGGCTTTTCATCACACCTAGAAAATATTCAAAGACCTGTAAGGCCCTAATGACCTGTCCTTTACTACATGTCTGACCCTATTGCCTACTGTTCTCCCCTTACTCACTGTGCTGCAGCCACACTGGCCTTCTTGCTATTCTTTGAATACAAGGGAGCTTCTACTTCAAGGCATTTACATTGGCTATTAGCTTAGCTTAGTTTGGAATGCTGATTCTCCAGATAGCCACAGAGCCCACTTCCTCACCTGACTCATGTATCTGCTCAAATGTTAATAGTCAAGAGGCAGTCCCTGGCTTCCCTTTAAAAATTACAACCCAGTCATTCTCCAATCCTTTCCTCACCATTTTCTAAAAAGCACTTAGTTCTAACCAACATTATATCTAATTTTTTTTCTCTTTTTATTGGAATGTAAGTTTCATATAAGCAGGAACTCTGTCACTGCTATACCCTCAGCATTTAAAACAATGGCTGTACATCATACATGTTCAATAAATAGTTGTTGAATGAACTACAAGAATTCTGGTATTTGAGAGTGAAGGGCCTTAAGATACCATCTCATATAGCCCCGTCATTGTCCAGATGGGAAAAACGGGAACCCAGAGGGACAAAGTGACTTGGCCAGGGTCACTTGGTTAATGAGAGAGCTTTAGGTAGAACCCAGGCCTGCAAGCATCTAGTCCAGTATTCAGCAAACTGACCTCTGCCACCTTTTTGTATAGCACACAAGCTAAGAATGGGTTTTTTTTTCATTTTCAAGTGGTTGAGAAAAAAAAGTTTTAAAAAATACTATATTCTGACATGAAAATGATAGGAAATTCAAATCTTAGTATACATAAAGTAACTTTTATTAGAACACGGCCATGCCCAGGCATTTACATGAGGCTGTTTTCCCCATATAATAGGAGACTTGAATAGCTGCAATGAAGACTGTGGCCTGCAAAACCTAAAGAATATACTATCTGTCCCTTTACAAGAAAAATTTGTCAAGCCCTAATGTAAACTATATTCCAATACTGGAAATGTCTTTTCTAAACCACTGTAGGGTCAAAATTCTGGCGTTAATGCAGAGAATAAAAGCAACAGGTGACAGAGTGATGTGCACTAAATATTGTTCCTTAGTCAGTGTCCCTGACCCCTTATACATCTTTTGGGACAGAGAACTGGCTATGCCAGCCTAGTGGCATCATTGTACTGCTTAGGGCTATCAATGTGGGCTAAATCCTCTTATTGTCCCTCTGAGGAAACTAAGGCCATAAGAACTTGGGCATCAGGTATGCCTGCCTCAGACTTGTAGCCCCAGCTATGTAAACAGACTACAGGACTCCCAGCTCAAGTGACAAAAACCCCACTCCAACTCCCTAATGGTAGAACATGTATTGGCTCATGTAACTGAAAAGTTCAGGTGTTCAATGATACAGTTAGGAATCTGTCTATCTCTTGATTGTGTTTTCCTCTGGGTTAGTTTCATTCTCAAGCAGGCTCTTCTTTGTGGTCTCTGGAGAGGTCTCTTGAATCCCAGGTTAAAAAGAAAAAAAATAAAAAAATACAGATCTGTCAGAATTTATCCCAGTACACAGGTCTGTATCTTCTTTCCTCTGCATTCAGCCTTATTGGGCTAGGATTACTGATTATACCAAATGACATTTAATTTTTACATGCCCTGTGACTTTTCTAAACTAGAAGTATAATTTTAAAATTTCACCTTAAAAAAGTAAAGCAAATTATGTTTTTCCTCTTCTGAAAACAGGCCTATCCCATTTGAGAAGCTTTCTGGTAGGCGACCTCATCAGAAGGAAGGTTACTCATTCCTGAAACAGACGGCGTTTGCCGTGTGTGAAGCGTGGAGGGTGGGAAGATGATGAGGCCGGAGCCCTGTGCAGTGTGATGTGCCATGATAAAGGGAAGACTCAGCAGTTACAAGATACCGGAGGATGGGGACCAGGCTGGAAGTGGGACATGGTGGCTTAGGTGATGTTCCCAGAGTTAATAAGCTGCGTAAAGGGTTTAAGGGGAACGTTGAACAAAGAACAAAGCCCGAGGTGAAAGAAGTTGAGATTTACTCTAAGTAGGGAGTTACGATACTTTCAAATACCCAGACCCATAGGTTAAGCCAGGTGTATGAGGCCTTCTCCAGATCAGTCCCACTAGGCGTTCTCCTAGCCAGACTAAACTATTTGTGCACCCCAAACATGATGGAATCTCCCAGATCCCCCCGTCCTTGAACAAGATGTGCCTTCTACCCGGGAAGTCCCTACTGCCCACCCCTACCCCACCACTTGTCTAACAGATATTTTCCCACCCATGCTCATTCCCCTAAGGCAGTTAATTGCCTTTCTGCGTCTTAACTACCTGGGTCTGTTTTAGCACTTATTACCACATATGATGTGCTTTTATAATTTAAGAAACAATTCTCACTAAAAATAAGATGAGTTTCCGGGGCAAATTACCTCCTAGAAAGCAAACAAGTCAACTCTCTTCTTATAGATGAGGTAAATTCCAGCTGCTGTAAAATCTTCACTCCCAAGGCTTTAGCTGCGATCCCTACACTGATATCTCTGAAATTCCTTCTCCTAGATCCAGGCTCTCCACTTGAATGTTCCCCTGGTACATTGACTCAAAACCGAGCTCCTCGATCCCTCTTGCCTTTCCTCAATTGCTCCTGTGTTCCATGTTGTTGGGAAATAATTATTTAAAATTTCGAAACCTGAGAGTTATCTTAGACATTTTCGGCTCCCCATCTCCAGTTTCCTAAATGTTATATAGCTGATAATATCATATATCATATATATGTATATATTTATACCATATATACTACATATGTATGATTCTATATAACATGTATAACCTTAGTATATAAAGTTGGCCAGGTGCGGCTGCTCACACCTGTAAAAGCAGCACTTTGGGAGGCGGAGGCAGGCAGATCACTTGAGGCCAGGAGTTCAAGACCAGCCAGGCAAAATAGTGAAACCACATCTCTACTAAAAATACAAAACATTGGCCGGGCACGGTGACTCACACCTGTAATCCCAGCACTTTGGGAGGCCCAGGCAGGTGGATCACCTGAGGTCAGGAGTTTGAGACCAGCTTGACCAACATGGAGAAACCCCATCTGTACTAAAAATACAAAATTAGCAGGGTATGGTGGCGCATGCCTGTAATCCCAGCTACTCAGGAGGCTGAGGCAGGAGAATCATTTGAATCCAGGAGGCAGAGGTTGCAGTGAGCTGAGATCCGGCCATTGCACTTCAGCTTGGGCAACAAGAGCAAAACTCCATCTCAAAAAACAAAAACAAAAAATTAGCTGAATGCAGAAGCACACGCCAGTAACCCTAGCTACTCAGGAAGCTGAGGCACGAGAATCACTTGAACCCAGGAGGTAGAGGTTGCAGTGAACCGAGATGGTGCCACTGCACTCCAGCCTGGGTGACAGAATGAGACTCTGTCTCAAAAAAAAAAAAAAAAAGTTGATTAGGAAACTAGATGTGTTGTAGATACATATATGTATATATGATCGTATATAACATAATAAAGTAAAATAATCAACTTTTAATTCTATTCTTTCTGTTCATCCTCCTTGTTCCTGCAGCTGCCTCATCCCTTCTCCCTTATTAGTTACTAAACCTTCAGTATTGTTCCAATCAATGAAGTACTTACCCCTTCTAATCTATCTTCAAATCAATTACTCAAATCATCTTTCCAAATCTCCAATTTCACCGTGTCATCTCCATGCTTACAAGCCTTTGGTGGCCCCTCATAGCTTCTGTTTTGAAGTTCAAATTCCTTAGCATTCTATAGAATACTATTTGTGAGGCTATTTGTAAGCTGTATCTACCCTCTGCTGGAAAAAGATTCATAGCGGAGATTTATTTTTAATAGTGTGGTCAGGGTAGAATTCTCTGAGGAGGGAACATCTAGCACCTTGAAGATCCCCACTTAGCTAGTCCCTTCTGTGTGCTCATTACCTCATCTTAGTGATAGCAATGGCTCTTGGTGCCAAAGACCTTAACTCATAGATGCACTGTGATCTGGTATCGTCACAGCACTTGTCAATGGGTTATCTATTAATGCCTATTTATGGTTGAGGAAACTAAGGCTCATAGAGTTTGTGACTTGCCTTCAGCACCCCCAACCAGTGTGTAACAGGGTCAGGTTATCAACGTAGGCTACCTGGCTCCAAGCCCAGAATTCTTAACCACTGTGCTGTGCAATCCCTCCAGGATGCTGCTTCCTGTGGCACTGGAGGTTTGTAGACTCCAGCTTCCAAGATGAATCTAAACTCTTGAACATGCAGCCCCCCACAATCTGGCTCCTATCTACCTTGCCAGCCTCATCTCCCTTTGTGGCCCCAGCAAAGACTAACTGGGCAGCCACTCTTCATCCTGGTCCAACTCCCTTCAGCGCTTGCCTGTCCCACACTTACTCATCCTTCAGGACTTTTATGAAACATCGCCTCCTCTAAGATGCCCTCCTGATCCACCACCTGTAAGCCAGGTTAAGTGCCCCTCCTCCTTGCTTCTGTTGCACCCTTGGTAGCTAGCGCCTGTCACACTGCACTGAGTGGCTGGCTTTCTTCTCTCTTAATAGCCTGTGGGCTCCTCAAGGGCAGGGGCAAGGACACAAGGACAGCTTCCTCTATTTCCTGGGCCTAGTATGGAACCTGGTATGGAGTAAATCCTTCACAAATGTCTGCTGACCTGAACTTACTTAGTGAACGTCAAAACTTCCTGGAAGGGGACTTTTAGTAACTGTAATTGTTCACATTTGCAATATGATTTGTGGTATGCAATATTACTTTGCAATATACTTTGAAGCTTTGATTTGTCCCCTGCCTTCACAAAGAATTTGATGTGGTGCCTAGTAGAAAAATAATCAGAAAATTCAACCAGTCCATGCTATAATGATGGCTAATGTTTACTGATTGATTACTGTGTGCCAGGAATATTTCTGAGTTCTGTTACATGGATCATTTACGTAATTTTCACAACCTCGGTAGGTGAATTCTGTTATCCCCACTTTACAGATGAGGAAACTGAGGGTGATGAGTGACTGAAGAACTTGTCCAGGGTTACCCAAGTAATAAAGGGAAGTGCCAAGTTTGGCCTCAAGGCCATCTGGCCCCAGAGTCTTTGTGCTTCTCAAAGTCCTTTCACACTGATTATCTTATTTACTCCTCTGAGATTGATATTGTCCCAGATATTGATATTGAGAAAAATGAAGTTCAGGTCAGTGACTTTTCCAAGTTCAGCCAGCCAGGAAGTGGCTGGGCTGGGATTTGTGGTCTTACTCCCAGGCCCTCTCCGTCACTTCCACGTCACTGACTCACATGCGCATTTTGCAAACAAGGGCACTGAGGCCAGAGAAGTAAATTGCTGGCCTAGGGTCAGACAATTTGTACCCCATTCTGTGTTCTTTCCTAAAACAGGAAATACCTAGGAAGGGGATGGGCCGAGTGTAGGGTCCTAGGCTTGGAAGGGGGGTGCTGCCCGTGTCTCTTCCCATTGTCCCTTTCCCATTTGTCACAACCTGAATGTTTAAATTTCATATTTAGTATTTATTCTGAAATGGCTTTCATCTGATTTCCCCCTTGCTCACCAATTTAGCTGTCAAAGTAAATAAATGTGAAGCTGGGTCTCCAGCCTCCCCCAGCTCACGTTACCTTCCTAGAATTACCCCCGGCAGGGTCGAACCATTGCTGGGGGCCTCCCACAGAATTATCCAGTTACTAATGAAGCCTCTTTCAAACTGAACCCTTGAACCCACCTAGACTCAAATGGGGGAAGATGGCAAAATTCACCTCAGAGGACCAGATGACCACATCCTGTTTAGTGACCAAGAGAAGAACTGCAAAGTGAGAAAATGCCACTATTCATGTAGGGTGCTTAATACAGCTTCAGGGACGTATAAATGAATAAAGTACAACACTTTTTAAATATTAGTTTTTGGCCAGGCGTGGTGGCTCACACCTGTAATCCAGCTAATTTTTGTATTTTTAGTAGAGACGGCTATCACCATGTTGGCCAGGCTGGTCTTGAACTCCTGACCTCGTGATCCGCCTGCCTCAGCCTCTCAAAGTGCTGAGATTACAGGCATGAGCCACCGCTCCCAGCCAATGATGGCTAATGTTTATTGATTGCTTACTCTGCCCCTGACATATTTCTGAGCCCTGTTACATGGATCATTTGTGTAATTTTCACAACCACAGGAGTTGAACTCTGTTATCCCCACTTTACAGATGGGGAAACTGAGGCTGACGAGTGACTGAAGAACTTGTCCAGGATTACCCAAGTAATAAAGGGAAGTGTCAAGATTGGCATGAAGGCCATCTGGCCCAAGTCTTTTCGCTTCACTACTGACTTTACTGCCTCTTACTTCAGTTTTTATTATCAGAGCATTTAATCAGAATTCAGGAGCATAATTGCATAGCAGGTAAGAGTTTGGGTTCTAAAATCTGAGTGCCAGAGCTTCAGATGGAGCTCCTGTAAGCTTGTTTCCTCAACCATAAAAGAAAGATAATAATACAACCTCTTTGTAGGGTTGTTGCAAGGATTAAAGAGGATAATGCATGTAAAACAAAAGGCTTAGCACATAAATGCTCAATAAATGGTAGTTATTATTATTATCAATCTAGGAGCACATGCTTCACATTCCTCTTCATTAGAGTGCAACAACTTGTTTGTCCAGCCTCCGAACCTTTATGGTCCTCTCTCTACCTGAAACACTTTCTTCTCCTCCCTGAACCCATCCAAATTTCACCTGCCCTTTAGTTTTAGCTCAAGCCCCCTCCACTGCTCATGTCTAAGAAGTTTTGCAAAGCTAGTGCAATCTTCATGATCTTGTTCTTTCCTGGAGTCTAAGAAGTTTTGCGAAGCCAGTGCAGTCTTCATGGCCTTCTTTCCTGGAGTCCTTCTGCTCTCACAAATCTAGCATATGTGCAGCATTCTGTAATGTTTATTAACCTCTCAATTCCCCCACCATCCAGAGGGGAGGGAGAGAAGGAGATAAAGCAGGTCCTATTGTTATTCCCATTTTGCAGATGAGAAAAACAAGCTGAACCCATAAGTCTGAGAGTCTGAGAGTCACATCCAGGTCTTTTAACCGATAATGTGGAGTGTATGTGTGTAGAAAATAAACATGGTCATGTCTATTTTCATAGAGTATGAGCTCTAATGTCAGATGAATCTGGTTTTAAGCCCTTGGTTCTGGCAATTAGCCATGTGCACCATTTTGGATCTATCATCACATGAACTCTCTGAACCTCAGTCTCTGTCAGTAAAACAAGCACACTGAGAGATGCTACTTCAGGGGATTATTGTGAAAGGAAAATAAGATCATGATTGTAAAATGCCTAATATCATGCCTGGCACAGATTAGTAGCTGTAGTAGCTGGGAATAATCCCATCAGTAGCTGAAATTATTATGTGCAAAGGAGATATTTGAGGGCGAGGGGTTGTTCTTCCGTGTTCATGTTTGAGAATGCATGTGTATGTGCGTACACGTGTGTATCTATGCATACACCTCACCCACTTTCACATTGCAACTTGTTCTCTTCATGTAAAAGATTAGAGTTCAAAGAGAAACTCTTTCCACTCTGAATTTCTGTGTTTGAGATCAGTGAATGACTGGGATGCAAAGGTTGGCAAATGCCATTAGCCGAGGCTGGAGCTGTTTTTGTGCAACTTGGTGCCAATAAAGGAACAGATATTTGTATCTTTGGGGGATATGGATGTGGGTCTTTAGTATCGTGTTGGTGCGCCGCCATCCTCTACTTGCATCTGTCAGAAGCTGCCTGTATGTGCAAACCGAGACTGTAAGTATTGGGAATCTATTTCTGTAGAAGTGTGTGTGTGCTGTGTCTGCCTGTAAATGCCTATCAATGGTTGTCTCACCATCTGTAAGCATGTAAGTACATATTTGAGGGTGTCTGAGTAGAGGACATAAGGTTATACATGGGTTTGGAGCTCGGTGAAAGTCTGCCCTCTCGAGTATGGGTGTGTGTACAAATACAAGAACAGTTGTGTGTGTGTGGGTTGCGTCTGTGAATTAGGGCAACTATGGAGGTGATGACATGTGTGATGTGGTGAGGGTAGGCTATCATGGTGTCTGTAGGGCTGGATCTATGTCTGGGTGTGCTTATTTGTTTTTAGAAGATGATGTAAGTTTACACGTGTCTCTTTAGGCTCAGTTTGTGTGTGGAGAAGGGGGCTGAGGCTCTAAGTGTTCACTTGTGTTTGCTGCAGGGTGTTAGTGTGTTTAAGGCTCTGTCTTTGGGTTTGAAGGTTCTGTCTGTGTGTCTGGAGGCAGTGTCTCCTGTCTAAATGCTGGGGCCTTCCTGCCTTCCCTACCATTCTCATTGTCAGTAGAACCCTAGAGAAGATGAGATGGGCATTAGACTGTGTGGTTAAGCAAATCCTGAAGGGAAGGGGGATGTGCCAAGCAATCCCTCCCAAGAGAATTCAGTGGAACTACCCTCCCATCTCACCCCACCCTATCCCACTCAGTCCCTGGGACCTGGTGCACTGTCTGGTTCTTATGGAGCGGAGGTATCTGTGCAGGTGTGTGAGAGTAAGTGTGGGGCCTCATGCCTGTGTAAATGATGTGAACAGGTAATCACTTGCATTAGTGTTTCAACAAATGTACCAGGCATGGGATTGCATCAACACAGTATAATAACGTGTGACCTCCTACTGAATCTATCTCCGCAGATGGTATGGCCATGAGTCCCTCCTGTACCTGTGAGTGGGGCAGTGTCTGAGGAAGATGGGTGCCCCTTGAGGGAGGGGCGGTAGTGAGAGCTGGGTGGATGTGTGCCCGCGGTGCCTTTGTGTGCCTGCGTGTCTCCAAGTCTCTCTGTTGGCAGCTCTGAGTTTCTGTGTGTCTCTGTGTCTGTGTGTGTGTGTGTGTGTGTGTGTGTGTGTGTGTGTCTCTCCCTGGGTCTCTGCCTCGTCGTGTGTGTCTTGCTCTCCCCTGGCGGGGAGGGGATTGGTCACGCATGACTCATCTTGAACCGAGCGGGGCTCCAGCGGCAGGGCGGCCGCCGTTGCAGTTGGAGGGGGAGGAGGACGAGGAGGAGGGAGAGGAGGAGGAGGACTACCAGGAGGGGGAGGAGGAGAAGAAGGAGGGGGCGGGGGCCTCTCCAAGTTTGTCGGGACCTTCTTCCGAGGCAGCGGCGGCGGCAGCCAGGGAGGCCAGGGCTGCGCTCGGGCCGGGGGCGGGGGCTGGGGCCGGGCCCGGGGCGGCGGGGCCGGCGCCTCCGCTCTCCTCCTGCTCCTGCAGCAGCCTCTGCTCCCACTGCGGCCGTGGCCCCCCACGGCGCGGCTCTCCGCGATACGCGCCCGCTGATACCGCGGTTCCCCGGCCCATGTACTGGAAGCATGAGAACGCTGCCCCGGCGCTGCCCGAGGGCTGCCGGCTGCCGGCCGAGGGCGGCCCCGCCACCGACCAGGTGAGCCGGCGAACGACTGGGTGAGCGGCCCGGGCCGGGGTTGGGCAGGGTCCGGGACCCAGCCGGGCCGAGCCGGGTGGCGAGCGGCAGGGAGGAGGGGTACGAGAGTGCGCCTGTGAGTGTGTGTTTGTGAGTGTGCGAGCGCGCGCGAGCGAGGGGGGGGGTCGCGGAAAGCGGGAACACATTATGCAAATGTTGGAGGAATTTCTCAAAAAGCGATTTAGTAAAGACACAGGCGAATCAAGAGGAGGCGAGGCCGGTATTGTCCGTCTGAATAGGCGCTGATAGCGCCGATGCGCCGGGGGTTGTGCGGGCGCAGCGCTGAGAATCCCGACGCGGGGCCGGTCCTGGGCGCGCCAAGGGGCTGGAGGGTGCTTTTTCCTCCTTTTGGGCGCCTCTTTTTTCTCTTTTTGGTCCCGTTTCGCCCCCGACCTCGCTTCCTTTTTGCTCCGGGTTTCCCTCCGACTGGCCCTCGAAAGGCGCCTGAATCCGTGTCAATATCGCCGCTTCAATTTCGCGGCGCGTGTCGGGCGGGCGGGCAGGCGGGTGCTCACCGCGCTCGGGGTTTTATTTTCTTCAACCACCCCCCGCCCCTCACCCATCTCTTTTTTATTTTCTTTCTTTCTCTCTTTTCTCCTTTTTGCATTTTGTGCCGAGAAGAGAAGGGAGCGAGGAAGGGGAGGGCGGGTGGAGAGAGAAAAAATTCGATTTTTAATTACTACCATTAAAAAATCAAATTTGCAATTCTTTGGGCGGCCTGATGGATCTCACTGATTGACAGTTGGAATTGACACTCTGGCTACCTCTTATCTTGGGCATTCACGACAATTTCTAATTGCAGGTAGTTTGTGTGTGTGTGCGCGTGTTTTTTTTCCCCCTCAGAGGCTTGGATTGCAAGGGAACTAAGCGATTACTTCAAGAGCCACGGGTTAAGTGCAGGGAGAGGGGGAGAGAGAGGGAAAAAATCCAATCCAAATTCAAATTGCTTCATTAGAGAGACACCGCTTTTGTGGGGAAGGGCTTTAAATGCCCACTACAAAGTTAGGACTCATTGTTCGGCGCCGGTTTATATAACAGGCGCGGGGAGGCGCTGGGCTCAGGCTGCGCGAAGCCAGTTCAGCAGCCGCCGCCGCCTGCGTTCCCTCCCCCTCCCCTAGGTGATGGCCCAGCCAGGGTCCGGCTGCAAAGCGACCACCCGCTGTCTTGAAGGGACCGCGCCGCCCGCCATGGTGAGTCCGTTTGGCCCTGCCTGCGGTGCCCAGTCCTCCAGCGGCCCGGCCCTGGGGACCTGGCCAGGCTTTCCGGCTACAAACCGCTGCCCACACTCTGGGGGACTCCCGGCGGGCGCCGCCCCTCTCTGAGCCTTGGTTTTCCGTTAGGGAATGTTGGCTTTAAACGCTCCCAGCACCCAGAATGCGCGTGTTAAAAGTTGGGGCCGTCCCTTCCTCTCCGATAGGCCCTTCCATCCCTGTCCTCCTGTCTGCGGCTCATCGTCCCGGGGAGATTTCGTTGTCAATTGGTGCCCCGGGCTCCAGATTTGTCTCCGAAGCAGCCGCAACTCTGGGTGCCGGGCTCAGCGTTCCTCTCTCCTTCTCTCCCCCGCCGCAGGCTCAGTCTGACGCTGAGGCCCTGGCAGGAGTCCTGGACAAGGACGAGGGTCGGGCCTCGCCATGTACGCCCAGCACGCCTTCTGTCTGCTCGCCGCCCTCTGCCGCCTCCTCCGTGCCGTCTGCCGGCAAGAACATCTGCTCCAGCTGCGGCCTCGAGATCCTGGACCGGTATCTGCTCAAGGTGAGACAGGGGTAGGTGTTGCGTGCGTGTTGTCGGGGCGTGGGACTCAGCGCAGGAGACTGAAGGGAGCACCGCCAGCTCCAGGTTCACTTACTTCCAAATCCTGGCTCCACCGCTGCCCGACTGGGAGGCTTTGGGCAAGTCTTAGGGGTCTGCTTGCGTCCCCGGGTTCCGTCTGAAAAATAGCAAGAGTTTATTTCCATCTCCCTGAGGCTCAGTATTATGGAAGAAAAAGTAGGGGAGTCGCATGCACCTTCTGAGCTTCAGCGTCTCTGACTGCAAATGGGACTGGGGAGGCTAGGGCCCCGCGTGAAAGAGGCCCTCGCTGAGCCGACCCCCGTCCCCGCCCCCTCCCCAGGTCAACAACCTCATCTGGCACGTGCGGTGCCTCGAGTGCTCCGTGTGTCGCACGTCGCTGAGGCAGCAAAACAGCTGCTACATCAAGAACAAGGAGATCTTCTGCAAGATGGACTACTTCAGGTAGGCTGCGGCCGCCGGGCCTGCAGTGTCCCCGTGGCAGGCCCTGGGCTCTTTTAGAGGCCACGTTTGGGGCGTGTGGTATCCGGCTTCAGAGCCTCGGCATCCCGAGTGCACTTCCGACCCGCAGCGCAGGCCCAGCCTGCGGGCGCTCAGCGGCGCGAACCCAGAGCTTCAGGCAGCTCGCCGGTGCCTGCACAGGTTCGCGCCCCGGATCTGGGTTTCGGTATCGTCTCTGGCTCTCTCTCGGGTCCTGCCTGAGTCTCAGTCTCCAGTTCCGACCTCGAGCGCCTCGGTGGAGCTCTGACGTCTCTAGCTCTGGCCTGGACCCACTCGGATCCCAGTCGCCGTCTGGCTGCATTTCCAGGGCGCTCGGGCTTCGAGTTCCAACCCTACTCGGACGCCAATCATGCTGGGGTCTCTCGACGGCTGGACGCTGAGCTGGGCTCCGGACTTTTGCCCTGGCTCTGACCCTGGCTCCGCTCTGGGTTCGAGTCTGGTCCAGCCTCAAGCACCAGCGGCTAAACCGTCTCAGATCCGATTCCATACCCAAGCGCCTCTTCCTGAACCCCAACCTCGGTCTCCGGCTCCATCTCAGCTCATACCCGAGCGTCACTGGAGTTTCGCATTACGAGTCTAGGGTCTTGCGCGGGTCCCTGGCGCCTGTTCCAGTCCCAGCTTCGCTGTCGTTTCGGCCTGGCTTCGGCCTCTCCAGGGTCTAGGCCCTGCCTTTGGGCCGCCGGGATGGGAAGGGGGAGAACCGGGCACTGCAGCCCAGAGCACAGAGTAGGATTACCACGGGCTGCGCTTTCCTCACCGCAGGCCGCGTCCCGGCAGCCGACAGCAGCCAGGCGCATCCTCCTGTCTTTCTGCCGCGTCTCAGCTGCTTGCCTGGGCCTCGCTTCTAGCCACGAAGCCCGGACCTGACCTGATGATGGGGTCGAGGTCACTGCAGGGTCACGGCCTTGTCTGCCAATCCCAGTGGGAGGCATGAACCAGACCTGAGGGTTGGACCGCCAGGCGTATGGGATCCGAAGAGGATGGTGGGGAATTGGTTCCTGAGAAGGATGCTTGTTCCCAAGAGCTTTCTCAAAAAGTGGAGAAAGCTGCTTCCTTATAATTACCATCCAACCCACAGACATCCTTCCCATCCTTGCATAGGAAGACGTCATGGCTTCAGTCTTCCTGGCCAGACCCCTGTGCTAGAAAGAACCTCTGAGAGTCAGGGAATATGATGGAAGGCGATCTTCTTCCATGCACTGGCATTGAGCCTCCAGGGATCTGGAAAGAGGAGATCTTGAGTCTAGGGGGAGGTTGGCAGAATTTGGGGCAAGGGTACTCTGAAGAAACCATAGGAAGCATGGTTAAAGAGGTGGACTCTTCCTTTGTGGGATGAATGTGAAAGAGTGTGTAGCTGGGGTGGGTTGATGGGTGTTCGACCAGGTAGCCTAGGACTCAGTGTGCAAGGAGTGCCTGTTTGTCTGTATTTTCTGGGATGTGCGCAGTAGTGCTGGGGAAAGCATCACCGAGCAGGGTTGGGGGTATGTGGATTGCATGTGTGTTCCTTTATGGACCGACATTTGTCTTTTAATTAATGTGGAGGTGTCAAGAGTGGGTGTCTATATGTGAATGTTGGGACCGTGTGTGTGCATGTATGTGTGCATGTGCGTGTGCGTGCATGGAAAGTGGTGAGGACAGGATTACATCTGGACTAGGATCTGGAGGTGGGAGGGTGAGGTGAGGTGATGTGAGGGGATTCTGAAATCCCATCATTCCCCTCCCACCTTCTCCTCTGAGGGGCCATTCCTGCTTAAGAGCCTCCACCCAGACACTGAGGGATGAAGGGTGTGAGGTGAATGTATTTGTGAATCTGGACGGCTGTGTGTGTGTCTCTGTGTGTGTTTGTGTGTGTGTGTATGTGTAGTCAGAAGGGGGTTAGTGGTTTGTAACCAGAGTGTGATGTCTCCCCTTCCTGTTAGTTTGGCCAGGACAGGAAATGGAGGCTACGGTCACTGTCTAGCCACCTCCCTGCTGTAAGCCTGACTCCAGTTGGTCTAAAACATGCCAGATGGGCCGGGCGCAATGGCTCACACCTGTGATCCCAGCACTTTGGGAGGCCAAAGCTGGTGGATCACAAGGTCAGGAGACCATCCTGGCCAACATGGTGAAACCCCATTTCTACGAAAATTACAAAAATTAGCCGGGTGTGGTGGCGTGTGCCTGTACGCCCAGCTGCTCAGGAGGCTGAGGCAGGAGAATCACTTGAATTGGAGAGGTGGAGGTTGCAGTGAGCTGAGATTGTGCCACTGCACTCCAGCCTGGGTGACAGAGTGAGACTCTGTCCATAAAAAAAAAAAAAAAAAAATGCCAGATGATGCTTAGGGGCTCCTTGGATTCATCAGCTACTAAATTCCGGGTGCCAGCTTGGGAAATCTAGCAAGATGGTATCTGGGCCTCTCCCATAGACTAAGGCAGGGCAGACCACCTCTCCTGGCTCTCCTGACAATGGACTTGGCAGTCTTATATACTACTTGCCCAAATTTCTTTTCTGCTTCTCTAGCCCTAGCTCATGCCCATGCTGGACTGAGCCTCCTTGGATACTGTGCTTTACTAGACCTTGAAACTTGTCAAAACAAGATCCTGACTCCACTATTCGGAGCTGCCATTCATTCTGGAGTCCTCTTCCAACTGCAGTGGGATAGAGTAGGGTATGCAGCCACTGTGGAAACAGGCAGGAAACTGGGCCCAGTCTGGTCAGTTGTGACCTTGAGCAAGTCGCTGCATCTCTCGGGCCTTAGCTCTCCCTTTCCAAGGCTGTCTCCCAGGGCTGCCAAAGAGGCCACTGTCGGGGGGAAGTCTCCGTAAAGGCTCCCTTAATGGCGGTTGGTATGAATGCCTCGATTATCAGCATTGTCATCATTGGCAGGGTGGATGCTGGGCACAAGCCCATGATGGCATTTCCCCACATAGTCGGAGGAGCAGAGTCTCCCTGGAGGGATAAGACTGGGCCATTTCTGGGCTGCAGGTTCTGAGCAGTAATCTTTTTCCAATGACAAGAGCCCTGAAAGCAAAACTAAATCAGATTTCTGGTTAAGAAAATGGAGGCAATAAAAGCTCACATTCCCTGGGTTGAGGGTAGAATTGTGGCTCTTCTGATCATTTCTCTCCCTGCAGGCATAACACATCCCTGGCAGCCCCACCTGCAACAAAAATAATAAAACCCACAAAAAGGGAAAGAAAAAGCCGGTCGAGTGCCAGGCAAGGACTATTGTCTGCACTGCACTGCAGCCCAGGCTCTGGGTGGCTGCTATGAGGAAGCTCTTCCTGAAGAGAGTGTGAATGATGGCGTGGGAGGCAGAATTTTCCTCTCAGGAGCTGGGGCCCAGGGAGGGGTCACATGCTGAGATTCTCTAGGCTTCTGTTTCCTGAAGCCCAGGGTCATTAGGGTCTGGTAGGCTGTGGACTGGAGCACTTTGCCCAAAGAGAGGCCAAGAGCTCCCAATAGGGCAGGGGGGAGGAAGGGAGTGGCCAAGGCCCCATGGAGGGGGAGCATGGGGATCCCCTGGTCCTCTAACCTCTGGTCTTTTCCCCAGGGAAGAGGATCTAGGTTCTATCCCCCATCTTGTCCCTCCTTGACATCATCTTATAGACCCTCCTTCAGTCTCCATTGACAGAGCTAGCACTGGTGGCTCAGGGAATTAAAGGTCAGAAAGAAACTCCAAGTTCACCAGGGAGAGGGGCTACAGAGCATAGAGGAGACATGGAGGTCCAGTACTGCTCCTGGCTCATTTACATTGCTGGGAGAGGTTGGTTCTCACTGGCTATGTGTCCTTGGCCAGACCACTGGACTCTGCCTCGGTTTCTCCAATTCACCCTCTAAACAGGGTCCTTACCAGCCCTTGTGGGTTCAACCAGATCAGTATCTCCCCTTACTGCTTGAGGTTCCCAGGAAGAAAAAAAAAATTACCACCAAAAAAATGTGATAGGACTCTTAATTTCTTCCCCTTTTTGTTAAGACCATTCTTCTTTCTGTTTTCTTCCAAAAATGGAAGAAAATTCTGGGGGAAAAAAACAGTGCTCCTTTCTGGGACATTCACATTTCCCCTGCTACCAGCAACCACAGCCCCAGACAGCTTCCCATATCTGCAGCTGCTGCCCTTCAATAGGGCATGACCCAATCTGCAGTGCCCTCCTGGCTTCCCCAGCCTGCTGGAACATCATGCCCATTGTATAGTTGGGGTGACTGCTGTCCTGGGAAAGTGTCATTGCTTACAGTCACACAGGGCACCAATCATCAGAATGTGTGGAGTTCTTGTCTAAGTCAGGAGCTGGGCTAACCCTTTACCTGCTCTATCTCATTCAATTCTCAGGTCTACCTGGTGTGTATGATACTCTCATAATCCCACGTGATGGCAGTGTGGGGGTGGGATCGGGGAACCAAGACCCTGATTGATGAGGTCACACAGCTAAGTGGTAGAGTCTAGATAAGCCCTACAGCTGCCTGGCTTCACCATCCCTGCCCCAAACACCCCTATACTCTTCTATAGGTGAGATATATCAGCCACCCACCTGTGCATCATGGGGCCCCTCTCTGCTGTCCCTAAGATTCCCTGCGCAGTTAGGTTGGCACACCCACTGTATGTTCTGAAGTGTGGCTCCCTGGGTGTTCTTGGGAGCACTAGGACAGGAATGACCTCAGAAGCCTGTGAGTGGAGTAACTTTGTCAATATCAGGTCACTGCAGTCCCTGGCCCTCAGGCCTTCTTACAATGGGAGTGGGGAGTAAAGGGTTAACTGCCTCCCCTCGTGTTTATGGGGATGGGGGTACAGTGAGTGCCCTGGAGGCTAAAGATCCTTTTCCCAGCTAGGCCCAAAGGACTTCAGGCAAACCCCCAGCCTTCCCTGGCCTTCTGCCTTGAGCCCAAGTTTTGTCGCGGGATCCAGCGGGAGAACCCCACCCCCTCCCACAGAGCGAGGGTCCCTGGGGAGGCTCGGGGCGGGAAGCGGCCCCCCACCGCGGCAAAGAGCGGCCCAGCGGCGGCCAGCTGTTGGGGGACAGATGTTGGGGGAGCTGAGAGGGGAGCTAGGGGAGGAGCCTTGGGGCCGGGACCTCCGAGAAGCGGTCGTTTTAACCTCTTAATTGCTGGTTCTCTTTTTTTTCCCCGGCTTCTTCCCCTACGGGTTTACCTAGAAGGGAAGGAGCAGAGAGAATAGGTGGGACTCCACCTCCAACCCACCTTGTTCCCCTTACAGGATCTAAGACCATCAGGAACGCCTTGAACCTAAGATAAGCGAAGTCCCGTTTCAGTTTCAGCCTCTCAGCTCAATAGCTTGGTAACTAACATTGGCGTTCCCACTCTAAGGTTTGATTTCCTTGTACAGAAAAGGGGTAGCTTAATAGTGGGAGAAAGGATGGAGGTGAAACTCCGATGGGCTCCTTCGCTGAGGCTCATTCATCCAACAAATAATTACCAAGTGCTTACTAGGTATCCAGGTAGTAGGCTGGGAAAGTGAGTCTGATTTGGTCAAGGGCGCAGAGCTCCGTTGGTACAACCACTGGTACCCAGATATCTCTGCCCTCCTTTCAGGAAGTAGAGGGCCCCGCGGTGCGCGATGCCTACCCTACTCCATTTAGCAGTTGCCAGGATGAGCAATATCTATCGAACACCTCTCCATCCCGAAAGCGCCTCAGGTCCTTTGCACCTAGGCTCTTCACGCGCCGGGATCCAGGGACGCGCAAGGTCTGGACCTCACAGCAAAGCTGGGGTGGCAGTAGGCACGCCCCCTAATCCCTTTGGAGTTCTGGTGGCAGTTCCTGCACACCTCTTTCTTGAAGTTTCGTTGTCTCCGCCGCCAATTTCGCTGCTTCCGGAATCCGGTGGCTCAGGCCTCGCAGCCCGCCTGGGAAGGAGTCTGTCGTTTTGTCAAAGCCTGGATCGATAAGCCTTCTTGCGCTCTTCGTGCTGCTGACCCCTGTCCTGGGTGGGGGACACGCTGCAGGGCAGTCTGCAATGCAACCAAACCTACACAATCCCCCCTACCCCCACCCCAAAGATCCAGAGCGAGTACGATTTCGTAGACTGGGATGAGCCACCAGGAGCGCAGGAGGATTCTAGAGCTGGGACAGCTTCTGGCATTTGGGATGACACGCAAAGCATGAGAAAGTTGCTGAGAGGTCACTAGCGGCGCCTACCTCCGACCAAGGATGTGAGGACACTGTGACCTACCTGTGTAGGCGCAGAACGGACTCGGGCGTCCGGGACCCGCGGGGCAGGATCGCCGTACACAAGGTCACATGGCTTTCAATGACAGAAACCCTAGCCATCTTGACTCCAGAGATGAATATAAGCTATAGCCCCAGGTGTACAGAAGTGCAGTTTCTTAGAAGAACAGACAGTTACGCGTCTTTTACAAGTCCAGTGGCCAAGGGGAAAGAATCCCACAGAGCCAGGCGCACAGAAGGCTCAGCTGCTCTCGCCCGGCCTCTGATGGCCAAGACCCTCCCTGCTCAGGCTCTGTCCGCTCCCTGAGGATGCACTCACAGCCGTCGCGAGGTGGGTGGGTCCTTGGCCCCGCGTGCGGGAGATTCCAGAACCAGCAGCCCGGAGTGGGGACGCGGCGCTGCCTGACTAGCCCTGCTTCCTGTTAATCCACGCGGGATTCCAGCTCTCCTCGTCTCCAGTCCAGTTGCTCCGCAGGTTTTAAGTACTTTTTTGCACCGTAGAGGGGGCCTCAAACCCAGCCGCACACTGTGGAGTTTCGGGCAAGTCATTCGGCGTCTCTGAACCTTCGATTCCTTGTATGAAAAACGGTTGCCAGAGTCCCCACCTCACCGAGTTGCGACGAAGCCCAGGGGGTGCAATGAAGGCGTCGCGCCCCTGGCACCCCGGCCGGTAGTAAGAGCTCTGAGCGCGGTTGGCCACCCACCCTCCTGCAGCACAAATAATCGGAAGCCAGCCTCTCCTCCGAGGCCAGAAAGTGCTCCCAATCCGGATACCACCAGCAGCGCGGCGGAACCCGGGGTCAGACCTTCGCCGGGAGTAGGCTGGGTTGGGCAAAACGGTTTCCTCTCCCCTTTACTGCAGGACGGGGAGCAGAGACCGTGGGCTGGGCTGGGCACTCCGCTGGGGAAACCGCGTTTCCGAGGTCCGGAACCGCCTCTGCTTGGTGGAGCGGTGGACTCCAACAAGGTGCGCAGAGCCTCCTGAGCGAACCGCGCTTCCCGAGGAAGGGTCTTCTCGTGCTCCTTGTCGGAGACAGTAGGGTTGGGAATGAGTCTGCGAGCGGGGACTGGCAGAAGCCGCTGGACTCCTGCATTCAGTCCAGCCCCACGCTGTTTTTTTCAACCGACAGTCGCTTGATTTGCCAAGGCAGGCAGGCTGTAAGCAGAGAGTTTTTGCGGGGCTGTTTCCTCCGTGCATACACAGGCGATTCCGAATGCTCCCCCAGGTGGAAGGGTACCGGCCCCGGGGATACAGAGGCAAATCTCCTTGGTCCCCCACCCCCAACCCCGGGCCCCCAACTCTAGGAAGGTGGGAGGGGTGGAAGGGAAGAGCCCGAAACGAAACATTTACAAACCAGTGCGGTCAGCGCTGAGATAGTGGTGCGGTGCCGGGGTCCCTGGGACTCTGGGGGAGGGTAGGTCTGGAAAAGCAACAGTCAGTGCAAAGGCCTGGGGGTGGGAAGGTGCTTCAGAGGAGGCCATAAAGACCTGGGAGTGACCTTCCATTGTGGCTGACTGGGACACATGCCTGGATGGTGAGGGGGCCACATCTTGAAGGTTAGGGAGGGGATGGGCCTGGAGAGGATGTGGTCGGTTGGGTTTTGCAAACCCCAAGAGTTTTGGACCAGATCCTGAGGATAAAGTGGAACCACCATAGGATTATAAGCAAGGCAGAAACAGGGTTCTGTGTGCGTGCTGGAAACTTCGCTGTGACTGCTGTGTGGAGGAGGGGTTGGCAGGGGTGACACTGGAAACAGGGAGACCCAGGAGGAGGTTGACAGTGAGGGAAGGACGAGGGGAGCCTGGCCTAGGAGGGCGACAGTGGAGATGGTGAGGAGGGGATGGATCCCAGAGACACTTGGGAAACAGAACCAACAGCATCTGATGATTGGCTGGATGTGGGGTTGAGGAGAGAGAGGAGTGCATGATTATGATTTTCAGGCTTCAGGGGCTGGGTGAGTGGTGGCACCATTCTCTGAAACAGAGGGTGTACCAGAGGAAACAGGGTGCCACGGTTGGGACAGAGTGGCAAGTGAGTCATCCACTTTAAAGAACACACCTTCCCTGGTGCCCCGGGTCAGGCCCTGGACTGATTTCTAGGATGGGGTAAACCAGACTCCGCTCCCTTCTGGAGGGGCTCCCAGTCTGGTGTTGGAGGCAGCTGCACCCAAAGTGCCAGACTACAAAACTGGAAGGGAGAAGGGGAAGAGCTGGAATCAAGGAAGGCTTAAGGGGTGAAAAGACATTCGATTCAGGCTTTTTATTTTTATTTTTGTCTTTTTAACATTTAGTATTATTAATAGAATGTCACAGGCTCCAGAGGGACTTACTGGGTACTTAGCAGACTGCAAAGCTCTGAACAAACAGTAGCAGTCATTGTTGTTGTCATCTAGTTCAGTGCAGGACAAGGAAAATGAGAACTCAGAGTTAAACAGTTTGCCCAGGGTCACAAAGCCAGTAAGTGCTTATCTGTTTGTACTAAGAAACTGCACTCTGCACACCTGGGGCTATAGCTTACATTCATCTCTGGAGTCAGGATGGCTAGGGTTTCTGTCATTGCAAGCCATGTGACCTTGTGCAAGTTACTTTGCCTCTCTGGTCCCCATTTTCCTCACCTGCAAAATGAGGATAAATTGAGATAATCAACGTAAAACAATCAGAATCTTGCTGGGCAAATGCTAAGTGCTCAGCAATTTGCCTATTATTACTATTATGGGTTTTCTAACTTGTGATGTATTTTTAAGAAATTAATATGTAAATAGAAGTGACCATTGTAGAAAATTTGGGAAATTCAGAAAAACACCAAGAAGAAAATAAAAATCACCCACCAGTTCACCTCCTAGCTGGGACTGGGTATAGAGGGTTGGTGTGTCCAAGCTAAGGCTAATGCCTGAGCTGAAGACTTAGAGGCCAGGAGCCTGGGAGCTGGCGGGCCATTATGGGTGGAAGGGGAAAGGCTGGCCTGTCTGAGTCTCGCCACCCCGTGCCTGTCCTCTCCACCTGCAGCCGATTCGGGACCAAGTGCGCCCGGTGCGGCCGACAGATCTACGCCAGCGACTGGGTGCGGAGAGCTCGCGGCAACGCCTACCACCTGGCCTGCTTCGCCTGCTTCTCGTGCAAGCGCCAGCTGTCCACTGGTGAGGAGTTCGGCCTGGTGGAGGAGAAGGTGCTCTGCCGAATCCACTACGACACAATGATCGAGAACCTCAAGAGGGCCGCCGAGAACGGTACCCAACCTGCTCTGCCTGGCACCTCTGCCCCCAGCCCTTTCCCGCCCCACCCCACCCCACCCCAGCACCCCAGGAACCACTCACACTCCTCTACCGACTGGGCCTTCCCAGTACCGCCCCGCAGGCATCATGGGGGTGGAGCGGCGCACAGATCTTGCACTTCCAGGATCTTTTGCTTAGGAGTCAGAAGTCACTGCCATCCTTTGCAACAATGTTTCCTTATCGGTAACATGGCATTAATGATAGGATACCTTCCCAAAGATAGATGAGCTGATGTGTTGTAAAGCCAAGAGGCACTCAGCGAATCCTAGAAGTGGTTCTCATAATGGGGCAGCCGACTCCACCTTTGCACAGCTCTCATTGGCCTGGGGGCTCATCCCCTCCAGTTGCCAGGGACGAGGCTTGGGCCAGTGCTGGAGAGATGGCTTGGCCCCCCTTCTCCCAATTCCTATTCTAGCAGCTCCAAGCCAGAGGTTTGAGGAGGAGGGTTTCATCCTGGACCAGGGTATCTAAGTACAAGAGGAAAGGACCAGGTTTCTGAGTCTGGAGACCAGGCTGTCACATACTGGTTGACATATGAAGTTTTCTCTCTAGGCTTCAGTCCACACACCTGTGCAAAGACAGATACTGGACTAGAATGATTCCTAAATCTCTTCTGGCTCTGACACTGTGATTCCCCAGATTGCCCAGGAACAAGATCCAGGTCTTCCAGGGATCCTGGGGACCAAGTTACAGGCCAGATTGAGCTGGGGAAGGGCAATGCTTGGCTGTGGGCAGAGGCAGGGACCCTTTCTTTAATTCCCCTGTTACGATCTGTGAAAGTTGCTAACTTCCCCGTAACATGGATTATTTTATGTAATCTTTACAACAGCCCTAGGAAGTAGGTGGGACATCCCCATTTTACAGGAGAAGAAACAGGATTTGCCAAAAGTTACATACTAGATTTACCTGACTCCAAAGGCCAGGTTCTTAACACCATCCCATCCCATAGCACCTTGGCCCTAAGCTCTAGGGCACCCTAATCAGATCTCATAAAGCCAAGGAGCCTTCTGGGATGTAGCTGTCTCTGTTTTTGTTTCCCATTTAAAAAACCAACACACCAATCCTTGCCCTGCCTGCTTTCCTAGGAGACATTAATAACACAGAGTGTCTACCCAATCCCCAGTTCCTCTGGGGAGGAGTATGAACCACCCTGACTCAACTTCTAGGTCCCAGCCTGGGGAATAGTCAGGGACCACCAGAGTATTCCTGGCCATGGCCACACCAGGGCCATCATTTTCTCCTGCCAGGATCAGGACTAAGTGGGCCTAAGTGAACCTGGGTTTCACTTGCTGCCCACTTATCTGGAGTGGCGGGCAATGAAATTATTTGCAGTGGTCAGCAAGTCAGCAGTGGAGCTGGGATGGAAGCCCAGGATTTAGAGCTTTCCCACACTGTGGTCCATCAGTGACCACAGATTCCTTCCACACATGGTCCAATCAGGGCCACCTGTAGTCACAGCCTTGCCAATTTCATCCTAGCTCTCACAGCCACACCTGTCCACAGATTCTTACCATGCTGAGGAATTTGAAGGCTGGGGCCTCTGATCTCTTACTGATCAGCCCTCAGTGTTGGCTCCTGTTTCACTTTTTAAACATAACACACACACACACACACACACACACACTTTCATTGTAGAAAAATAAGAAAAGATGGTAAGCAATAAGAAGAAAATAACAATCGCTCCAAATGTTGCCTTCCTTCATATTTTAATGTGTATCTTTTCAGATTTTTTCCATGTATGTTATGGTGTTTGCTTTTTTCCTTCAATATAATTTTTTCCTAATTAAAAAATTACAATAAATTGTGAACAATGGCTATTTCTGAGTGCTGGAATTACTGGTGATTTTTATTTTCTTCTTTGTGCTTATGGAAATTTTCTGAGATTTTGAGGATATTCAGAACAATTAAGTATTAAAAATAAAATGGGAATATAGTTAGTGTTTAAGTATGATTGTAAAAGTAATATGAGTAGAAAAAGAATATCTAACATATACTCTGGTTAACCAAACCTTAGAGAAGTAAGCAACATATGATTGTTTTTAAAAACCTCAAAAGTTACAGGAATACTGAAAGTAAAAACTTTCCATAATCACATTCCTGGGAAGAAAACCACTGCCAACACCTTGTTGTATATTCTTACAAACTTTTTTTCTTCCGCTTATTTTTATGAAATTAGGATCATAGTTCCATTACCTGCTTGCTTCCTAGCTCCTCTAGCCTTTGGTTTCCCCCAGTTTTGCCAGGAGGGAGCCCAGTTTGGGACATTAGGGTCAGCTAGCTTTTTAGATTCTAGTCGAAAGGTCCAGGGCAGGGGCTTTCCTTCTCTCTGAGTCTCAGTTTCCTCCCATGTAAAATGGGGTAACTCCACCTCTCATTAGGGCTGTAAGACGTGGTCCAGTCGTGTAAGAAGTGTCCAGTACTGAGAGGACTCTCAGAAACCCCTTCCCCAAAGACTGAGCTCAGGGACTAGGACCTGGGATCCCTGCTCCCAGCCAACTCCCGCTCCTGACCCTTCCAGGGACAAGCTCCCCCCACCCCCGTCCTTTCCAGGCTGCCACTAGAAGAGATGGGACGCGTGGTCAGCCGCTTATATCGCCCCCAGGGAACGGCCTCACGTTGGAGGGGGCAGTGCCCTCGGAACAGGACAGTCAGCCCAAGCCGGCCAAGCGCGCGCGGACGTCCTTCACCGCGGAACAGCTGCAGGTACCGCTGCAGGCCGCCGGCGGCCGGGGCGTGGGCGGGGCCGATAAGGTCTCTTGGCTCCGCCCCTCTGCCCGGACCCGGGTGGCGGGGCGGGGCCGCAGCTGCCTGGGGCGTGGCCTGCGGGCTGGCGCCTCTGATTGGGTCGGGGTCTCGGAGTCTCCGCGTGCGGGCGCCTCACCGCCCTCCCCGCCCCGCAGGTTATGCAGGCGCAGTTCGCGCAGGACAACAACCCCGACGCTCAGACGCTGCAGAAGCTGGCGGACATGACGGGCCTCAGCCGGAGAGTCATCCAGGTGGGACGGGGGTGGGCGGGACCTGGGGACCGCGGGCACGCCCTGGAGCTCGTAGCTGGGCTCGGCGCGGAGGGTCGTGGGTGCACGTGGCCACCCTTCTCCAGGAGGCGACGAGGCTGTCTTGCTTGGGGTCCCCGGCGGCGCGTCCGACTCTTTTCCGCGAGGCTGAGGCTGCCGAGGCTGTCGTTCCAGGTGTGGTTTCAAAACTGCCGGGCGCGTCATAAAAAGCACACGCCGCAGCACCCAGTGCCGCCCTCGGGGGCGCCCCCGTCCCGCCTTCCCTCCGCCCTGTCCGACGACATCCACTACACCCCGTTCAGCAGCCCCGAGCGGGCGCGCATGGTCACCCTGCACGGCTACATCGAGAGTAAGTGACCGCAGCCCCGGGAGCCGCTGGGCCTGCGGGGAGGGGACGCGGAGGAGCGCGCGTGGGCGGCTGAGGCTTGGGGTGGGGGGCCTTGGAGAGCCTCGTGGGTGAAGAAGTGGGATCTGAAGTCATCTGGATCTAGGAGTTGCCTCAGTGGGGCGGGGCCCTTCTCGTAGAAACAAACGAGTCAGCCGTTCAAAAAATACTTTCAAGGCACCCAGTCTGTGCCAGTGCCTGGAGAATGGGGAGAGAACAGGATGGACAAGGTACCTACCCAGTGGAGCCTGCGTTCTGGTGGGCATGGAAAAATAACCAGGCAGATGAGTGTGTCGTTTTAACTGGGATGATTCCCGTAGGAAAGGTGGTGCTGGATAGGAGTGACTGGAAATGCTGGGGCAGGTGGAGGGGAAGGAGCTGGGCTGCCTCTCAGCAAGCAGAGACTGAAAGGATGGATAGGATTTAGTGACGTACCTGGAGTGGGGGAACAAAATGCACGCAGACCCTGGCCCAGGAAGCATGGTGGCATGGATGTGTCCTGGGGAGCAAAAGTGTGGTGGAAGTGTCCAGGGCTGTGAGGCCTTAGGCAAGTCACCTAACCTCTCTGAGCCCTGGTTTCCTTATCTGTAACCTGGGATGTCACTAATGCCTGGCTCACAGTGTTGTGAGACTCTATTCGTGCATCCAGTAGCTATATCTTGAGTGCCTTCTGTGTTCTTTGCACTGGAATACTGCAGTGAACACAGTAGACCAAAGCTGCTGTGCTGCAGTGTGGGACGTAGTGGAGAGACCATAACGTCATAAGGGAGGGAGCAGGCATGTCTGTGGCAGGGAGCACTGTGGCGGAGATGCAGGGGCAAGCGGGTCATGGTGAAATGACTTGTGAGCAGGAACCTGGAGGAGTGAGAGGAGCCCCGGGGATTTCTGGAGGATAATTGTTCAGTGCATCTGCTGCTGAGCAGGTGCTTATCACAGATTGTCTTTCTCTTTGAAGTTGTTCCCATCAGTTGTTTCCTCAAAGCTGGGCATAACCAAAAAAATAGAGATGACCATGATGCACATACACACACATGCAAATCCTCCCTTCTCTGGCTCCATATAAAAGGGAAAAATAAGGGAAATCAGAGAGAGAACTGCTGCTTACTGACTGTATGCCATCTACTCTACTGACGGCGTCTCTAAACATCAGAGGCCACCATCTCCTTGAATAGATGAGGAAGCCAAGGGCCCACTGTAAGTTAGTGGGAGTGGTATGCCTTAATGATCCAGTGTGGGCTTTGGTGTCAGATGGCCAGGCTTCACAACCTAGCCCTGCCATTTACTAGCTGTGTGACAGTGGGCAAGTTTCTTAGCTTTCCTGCATACTCATTCCCTCATCTGTAAAAATGAAGACAACAAGAGTATCTCAAAGCAGTGTTCTGAGCATCAAATGAGATAACTGATTTAAAGTCTTCAACATTTAGCAAGTGCCACATAAGTATTGGCTGCTGTTGTGAAGGTGGGAGTGGTTTTGGTTGGCAGAACTAGGAGGGCAGAGCCCTGTCTCTGCACCAGGCTGCCAGTTGGAAACCATGTCTCTTTAGATTGTTGCATTTCTGAACTATCTGCTCAGTAGGAGTGACATTTTTTCCCTTGTGTTTTCTAAACAATAAGTTATATTCAGGCTGCACAGAGCCTGTTAAAGGTGCCAAGGATCAGTGGCTCTATAGGTACCAGGGGTCTGAGCTACCTGCTAATACTTGGTATAGGGTCAATAAGAAATCTAGATGACCTCTTTGGACTTGGGGCCATGACCTCCAGAGTCCCTTCTAGGACTCTGGCCACACACTCTGTTCACCAAACTTAGATGTGTCTTTGATGCTTAGAGAAGAGGCTGAGGTGGTGGAACTCAGCTTGGGGAAGAAGAGGTTGGGGGTGTCTGCACCTGTACTTCTTGCTGTGTGACTGACTGATAGTCACCACAGTAGTTTGCTCTACGGTGAACTAAAATCATGGAGTTGTGAATTTTCTGAAGCCTTGAGTTGAGAAGCTAATGAAAGTGTTAAAACCAGACCCCAGAAAAATGAACTTTTGCTCTGCAGTGAACTAAAGTCACAGAATACTGAGTTTCCTGGTGGCTTAGAGCTTGGAATCTGATAAAAGCTTTGGAACAAGACCCTAGAAAAATGCAGATGTACTACATTTTCCAAGTAATGTGAAGTTGTATATGGACCCCTTGAACACCCCAGGTGAAGAACTCCCAATTTAATATAACTCTTTTATTCTACAAATGGGAGAACTGTGGCTCAGAAGGGAACAGTGACTTGTCCCAGTTTATATATCAGGTATAAGTCTCTCTACAATGGTCTTTTCCAGTGACCAAAGAGAATGAAGTCTAAAGAAGAGACAAGCACTGGGCATAGTGGATCACACCTGTAATCCCAGTACTTTGGGAGGCCGAGGTGAATGGATCACCTGAGGTCAGGAGTTTGAGACCAGCCTGGCCAACGTGAAACTCTGTCCTTACTAAAAATACAAAAATTAGCCAGGCATGATGGCACATGCCTGTAATTCCAGCTACTTGGGAGGCAGAGACAGGAGAATTGCTTGAACCTGAGAGGCAGAGGTTGCAATGAGCCAAGATTGTGCCATTGCATTCCAGCTTGAGCGACAGAGCAAGACTCCATCTCAAAAATAAAAATAAAAAATAAAAAAAGAAGAGACAAACAATGGACTTCTCCACTGTAGTGGTAAACAGGCTGAAGCATGAGATACTTGGATCCGACTCAAAGGTGGACCTTCCCCAACAGTTTAAGATGTTGGAATATGGTATGGAAATTCATTCAGCAAATACTTAAGAGTACCTACTAAATGCCATGCCTCACTCTAGATGCTGGAAATCCACAAAGATTAGAATCTAAAAAACAGACAAAAAAGTATTGCCCTCATGGAGCTTGCATTCTAGTTGGCAAAGACAGATCTTATCAAATAAATAATAAAAATATGCAGTAAGTCAGGCTGGGCGTGGTGACTCATGCCTGTAATCCCAGCACTTTAGAAGGTGGGAGGCTGAGGTGGGCAGATCGCTTGAGGTCAGGAGTTCGAGACCAGCCTGGCCAATATGGTGAAACCCCCTCAATACCAAAAAATACAAAAATTAGCTGGGCGTGATGGTGCATGCCTGTAGTCCCAGCTACTCGGGGGGCTGAGGTGTGAGAATCACTTGAGCCTGGGAGGCAGAGGTTGTAGTGAGCTGAGATGACGCCACTGCCCTCCAGCCTGGGCAACAGAGTAAGTCCCTGCCTCAAAAAAAAAATGCAGTTAAGTCAGATGGTAAGTGCTAAGAAAATAAAATAAAGCTGGGAGGAAGACAGGGAGGGTAGGGAGTAGGTGTTGGTGTTTATTGCAATTGTAGAGAGTGGTGACACACGAGTACAGAGTCCTCTGGGAGGCATGGGTAAAGTTGTGGTGATACCTAAGAGATATGAACTTACTGAGGGAGAGTCTGAATAGATGGGGTACCATCTTGCTTGCAGGATCTGAATAGTTGGGGTACAGCCTTGCTTGCAGGGTCTGAATAGATGGGGTACAGCCTGGCTTGCAGGGTCTGAATAGGTGAGGTACAGCCTGGCTTGCATGTACATGAATATGAAAGCACATATTTATTTAGGAGTGTTTATCAGGGAGCTAGATGATTATACCTCACCGTCACATAGCTCTTTATAGACTACAAAAAGCATCACAACCAACCCTACTGAAATCTTGCCCGGGGCTACCCAGGAGGTAAGTGGCAGAGATGAAACTAGTTTCAGAGCTCCAGTTTGCAGAGCACGGGGCAGGTGGGATCCTGTGTACAGCCTGGGGGATGAGCTCCAAGGCGTCCTCTCATCCACAGGTCAGGTACAGTGCGGGCAGGTGCACTGCCGGCTGCCTTACACCGCACCCCCTGTCCACCTCAAAGCCGATATGGATGGGCCGCTCTCCAACCGGGGTGAGAAGGTAAATGGAGCCAGGCTGGGTCTGGTGGGTCAGAGCTACCCTGCCAGGGATGGGTTCCTGGCAGCAGCCCCTGTTAATGATTTGGTACCATGCTGCCCTATGGCAGATCCTCTTTGTCCGTCCTGCTTAGACCCCCACTGCACCCCCACAGCAGTTGCTGGAGCAGCTGCTGGCATGTTCTGTGTGCATGGCCACTCCAAAGGCCTCCTTGCAGCTCCCCACTGGCAGTTTGCCCTTCTCTGTCTCAGATTTGTGAATTTCCTTTACTCAAGCTTTGAGATTCCAGGGAGGGCTTATATCACTCATCACCTCAATCTCCATCATCTCACTGGTTCCTCCTTTTCATTCTTGTCTGTTGGGAGTGAATACCCTGAGCTGGTGGGGCCCAGGGATAGCTGGCCAGCCAGTGACCTTGATCAACTGGCAGGGCCTCCTCTGTGGAGCCGGGATTTCTAGCTGACTCAGGCTTTAGGACTGCACTTCTAGAAGGGTGCTTGGATGTCCCTGTTCCAGGGTTTCAAGGTATTGTTTCTGAAGCACTGCAGCCCTTTGTTTAAACTTGTCCATAGTACAGATGAAGGTGGATTGAGCTGCTCTGTGAAACCACGGAGAGAGGAAGAGCCTCACCTCCCTCCCAGCTCCAAGGCACCTCACAGTTAGCCTTGAAAGCCATTGCTCTCAGCCAACCCTCCATTTTAGACATGGAGACATTGAGGCCCAGACAGCTCAAGGTCAGAGACTGGGTGAGAACCTTGCATTTTTTTTTCATTCACTTACTTGTTCATTTGGAGACATTTGCTATGTCCTGACTGTGCCCAACATCCCTGAGTCTGCTGCCAGGAGTGGGGATGAGTAAAGTGTGGTCTCTGCCCTCAAGGAGGCCACAGTCTGGAGGGGGAGGCAGATCCCGACAGTTACAATACAGTATGACAGGGGAAGCCGCGGGAGCTGGGGAGATGGGAGGGGCAAAGGAGAGAGGCAGGGAAGACTTCCCAGAGGAGGCAACCTCTAAGGCCAGGCTCAGGCTGAGGTATCAGGGAAGGCCTGAGACACCAGGGCTCTCAGGGAACCTTGAGCCATTCAGCACTGTTGGCACGCAGGTCTGGGAGGAAGAGAGGAGGGAACCGAGGGCCTTGGGGCTGCCAGGTGGAGGAGTCTGTATTTTTTTTTTTTTTGAGACAGAGTCTCTATCGCCCAGGCTGGAGTGCAGTGGCACGATCTTGGCTCACTGCAGCCTCCGCCTCCTGGGTTCAGGTGATTCTCCTGCCTCAGCCTCCCAAGTAGCTGGGACTACAGGCACCCGCCACCATACCTGGCTAATTTTTATATTGGTAGTAGAGACGGGTTTTCACCATATTGGCCAGGCTGGTCTTGAACTCCTGACCTTGTGATCCATCCGCCTCAGCCTCCCAAAGTGCTGGGATTACAGGGGTGAGCCACCGCGCCCGGCCAGAGTCTGTATTTTACGCTGCAGCAGTGCGGGGACCTGGAAGGCCTGTTGCAGAAGCATCACTGTAGCAGTCTTCAGAGACTGCTGGGTTGGAGGACACCTAGTCGGAGGCAGGGAACTGTGGAGGTCAGTGAGTGTGGCGATCCTGAGGGAGAGGGTCAGAGCATTAGGGCTGGAGTCAGGGGCACTCCAGTCCAGTGGATCCTGGTTTTGTGTGCTTGGAATCACCTGGGCAGCTTGTAAAGGAACAGATTCCTAAGCCTTACTCTCAGCGAATCTGATGGAGTGGGAGGTAGGGATCTGCGTGTGTTATACTCAGCCTGTGCAATTCTGATGGGCAGCCAGGTTTGGGAACTGCTCCTCTAGGACAGTCCTTCTGGCTCAGCCTCCTGATTGAGCTCAGTATACCTAGCATGTGTGGAGCTCTCCGTGTCAGGTGCCACAGGGGAATGTGTATGGTGTGGAGGTACAGACGGCCCTGAACAGATACATTTATAAGTAAATAGTAGTGCCTAACGCAAAATCCTGTAGAATCTGTAGTGAGTGAACACACCACAGGAACACCACTGCTGCTGAGACTGTCACATTCATAGGAAGAGCTGCTGTTTGCTGAGCTCCTTCTGTTCAAGGCCGCTACTTGTCACATGGCATCTGGTCGACACCTCCCAGTCACTTTGTGGACATAGAGATCGCCTCCTCATTGTAAAGAGATAAACAGATTCAGGGAGGTGACATGACCTGTCCAGGGATGCAGTGAGTCTGTTGGACTCTGAAGTCTGTGTGGTTCAGGCATTGCTTCCTTTTGTGCAGTGCTTTATTGTTTATACAGCCCTCTCTTCGACCTCATCCTTCGTAGTCTCCCGGGGAAGGTGGTTGTGATGACCTCCATTTCATACTTGCAGAAACTGAGGCTCAGGCAGAGCAGTGCTCATCCAGAATCACAATATGAGCATGGGCAGAACTGGCCTGGATTCTAGGGCCACCTGCCTCAGAGCTGTCCCTTCCTGTAGGAGGGCATTCGTCCTATTAGACCTGGCTCTGGGACTGCGGAAGTGAGCTAACGTGATCCCTGTCCTCAGGGAGCTTGTGGCTTAGCACAGGATGTGGGCAGCTACATTGCAGGGGAATGGGTGGCTGGAGTAGGTGAGAAACATGGCCTTAGAGGACCCAGAAGAGGTGGCAGTGAGCTCTAGGGGAGAGACAGGGGACGAGAAGAAGGGCATTCCACATCAACAGAACAGCATGTGCAAAGCCCCAGAGGCGTGGAGGAGCGTGGGTTGGAGGGGACTCCGGGGGATGTTCAGTGTGGCTGAGGTCCAGGGAAGTGGGGAGAGCTCACAGGGGCCACAGAACAAAGGATCATCGAGAGAGGGTCCTGGACGTTATATGGAGGGCAAGGAGTGGGCCCTGGAAATGCAGAGGGCTGGACTCTGTGCTTGGAGAGGAGCCTTTGCCTCCTGGTTGCTCACCTAAGCTTGTGGTTGTCTGGTTCAGTCTGAGGGATGAGCCATGCTGGGGGCTGTCAGTTTTGGCTATAGGCAGTTTCTGGCCCCTGGGTTTGGCTGCTGAACCAGAGTTTTCCCTTGCTGGGCTGTGTCCCCAACTTTGCATCCAGAAAGTCCGCATTAAAGTGTTTCTTCCTCCTTCGTGACCTTCTGTCCTCTCACTGTCAGGCCTTTCTGCCAGCTCCTAGGGACTTTTCTTGTCCACAGCTCATCAAATTCCTGGGGTCTGGTGGGCGGCAGGGTGTGGGATGTGTGTGACCAGCATAGGATTGCCTGGGCTTTCTTCCAAGTCCTCCAGGCCTGAGCCTGCCTAGCTGTGAGGAGTCTCAGTGTCCCCCTGGGGCTGGCCCCTGAACCCACTCATCTAGACCAGCACTGGCCTGGCCAGGAGAACAGTGCTCCGAGCACTCAGGCGAGCATCCCCTGCCTCCACCACATCATCATTTGGCCACACATGCCTGGGGGTTTCCAGAGCCACATTTCTTCCTGGTTGTGTCCCCTGATCCCACAAATCCAACACTTGGAAAGTTTTTAAAAACTGGGGCCAAGCTGTCATGGATCAGTGGGGGAGACTGAGGCCCATGAAGGGGAAGGGTCTTACCAGGGTTTTTGAGAAAGCTTCTCTTAATAAGGGCTAAGAGCCAGGCATCCTGGAGGCCAAAGTGGAGCAGTGGCCAGGGTGCAGAAGGAATGCCCACGCTGGCCACTCTGGAGTTAGGCCAGCTCAGAATCCCAGCTCTGCCACCTCCTTCCTGGGAGATTTGGGAATACAATTAGCTTCTCGGAGCTGCAGTTTCTACATCTGCAAAATGCGGATAATAATAGTTACCACCCTCTAGGGTTACTGCAGAGAGTAAATGCATAATGTGTGTAAAGAGCCAGCACAGTGCCTGGTACACAGAAAATGCCCCCTAAGTGTTAGTTATTATCATGATTGCTATTATGGAGATCATCATCATTGCTTTTTTCCATCACCTCCTTGTGATAACCAATTCTGGGCAAGTAACATTCCTGATCAGAAAAGGGAACAGCCATGTGGTCATGCCCACCAGATGCCCCTGGACCAACCCCCTCCTCACACTTTACTGTGAAATGACACATCGCCATTGACCAGCCAGCCAGTGATCCTTGACCTGAACTTCAGGGAACTGGTTGTGTCATCAGCAGTGAGATGTCAAGCAAGTGCTAGAGGCGGGAGTGGGAAGGGGAGAGGGACAGACAGTCCTGATCTCCCACTGTGTATCAGGCGCCTAGCGTGTCTGAGCCACGCACCTCTAGGCTTCGTGCATGTGAAGATTAAGTGCATGTGAAGTGCTTAGCCCATGGTCCGGTGGGTAATAAGCAATCAGCCACCATGGTCATGGTGACCTTAGAGGGGTAGAGGCAATGTGCCATGGTAAGGAGAGTCTGCTGTGAGCCAGGCCTGGCCTCCAGTGCCAGGTCCTCTTCCTCGCTGTGTGCTCACGGGCTCACTCACTTCCACCTCTTTGAGCCCGAGTGCCCTCCTTGTAAAATAGAATGGTGGAACTCCCTCACGGGCGGGGCTGTGGTGTGGCTTCAGTGAAATAAGGCACAAAAGGTGCAAGGCGAAATGCCTGGTAGGATTTTGCTGCTGCTGTTGTAGCTCCTTGATCTTTCTGATTCTCAGAGGGAGATTTTTGTCATCCCATTTTACAGATGAGGAAACAGGCTCAGAGAGGTGAAGTGAGTTGCCCAAAGTCCCACAGCATGTTGGTTGACAGAGCCAAGACTTAAACTCAGATCTGGGCCCTGAGCCCACCCTTCTTCTCTGTGCCTTTGACTTTCTCTGGGGAGGGGAGGGTGGGGCAGGCCCCCAGCTCAGCCACCTCCCATGCCCTCCTCTTGCAGGTCATCCTTTTTCAGTACTAACGTTGCCGGCACTTCCGCATCTGCCTGTGGGCGCCCCACAGCTGCCCCTCAGCCGCTGAGGTCCAGTGTCCAAGCTGCAGCCAGGAATCCACCCACCTCCGCATCCACCCCCGTCCGCCATCCTGCCCGCCACCAGGTCGGTTCCCGAGGCCTGGCCTTTCCCTCTCCTGCTGAGAACCAGAACCCACCAGGAGCACCACAGAGTCCTCCTCTTGGAAGGCAGAACTTCCTGAAGTCTGGAATCAGGGTGGAAACAGCCTGTTTTTCCCATTTAAACAAGAGTCCTCTTCAACTTCAGCTGATTACAATAGCAAAAGGCGGAATTGAATAGTGCGACACCAACGGCCTTCTAATTTACAGGTTTTCTTCCCCCACGTTGGCCTTTATTTACTACTTCCTTGGAACCATCTCTGAATTCTGAATAGCCGCCAACCCCCAATGTTATCCACTCTGTTGCTTTTGTCTGGAAAACTCTACAGTGTTTGTGGGATGTCCCCAAAGGAAAGCTATGTTCTAATTTTATCATTTCCATCTGTCTGGTTATGTCAAGTTAATTCAGAAAGAGAAGAGACAGTGACCAACCCTGAGAGGCCCAATAGGGCAGAGATGGAGGCCTACCCAGACTAGGAGGCAGGGGGGCATAGACAGGGAATGGGGGGAACAAAGACCCCCATTGGTTTGGAAATCAAGGAGAGGGTGGTGGCATATTGGACCAGAAGAGGCACCAGCCGTTTTAAGGAGAGGAAAGAGACAATTCTGGGGTCAGGGAGAGACCCTGCCGCCATCTAATTATCCAGCGTATATGCAGGAAACATAGCAGAGATGGTACTCGATCTGTGCCATGACTCTTCTGAATGTTTGGACAGGTTAGAGTTGGGGACACCTGTTGTCTGCTTGTTGACCTCTCACGGGTACTTGGGCCGGGTCTTCTTGATGGAGTGGGGATCCCTCATGGGGGACAGGGAACAGAGCCCGGTGAAATGGCAGTCAGAATGTTAACCCTGGGTCCATCTCTAAGTAGAGAGTGGGTGCCCATTGCCTAGGTGAGGGTGCCAAGCTCAGGATTCCAATTGGCACCTCTGTGCTTCCCCGCCAATACTTCCTGGAGCCAGCCCCACCCACCCTTGAGAACAGAGGCCACACACAGCTGCATAACATCCATCCTGCTACAACTCTTCCACCCCAAACAGAAGGGCTTGGGTGGGTGGCACACGACCATGATTTATGTTTTCAGGGGATGCCCATCTGTCCCAAGCTTATCCTGTAATTCTAGAACTACTTGGTGTCCTGATGCATTTTCCACTAGAGGTTGCTAGTCAGCATGTTTTAGCCCAAGTCCGCCTTCCTGCTGTGGTTAACCTGTTATGTTGCTTTTAGAAGGAGACTCTAGGACAGGGAAAGCAAGTTCATGGTACATATGCGGCCGTTGTCTCTGTTTTTAACCATGGCAGACATCGCTAATCAATGGCAGCTCTATCTCACTGAGTCTGGATAAGGTTTCAGAGTTCAAATGCTTGAAGTTGGCCCTTAAAATGAAAGCCTATATGTCATTCTTGCTCTGGGACCTACAGGCGGGCTAGGCACAGGTGCAGCCCAAGAAGGGAACCTGCTTCCTCTCTCTTCCAAAGATGGTGACAGCTGACTGAGGGCAAAGAGAAGGCACCACTCTGAACGTGGTGAGTACAGCTCAGCTCAGCACTCGTCCACTGGTCACTTGTGCCCAGCCCTGTGCTAGGCGCTGACATTAATAGGAGCAACCAGAGCCCAATCCCTGGCCTTGGGGAGCTCACATCTTTCCTTTGATTTTTGCTCCTGATCATCAAGGCCCCAGTGGCAACCATGTGGTAAGTGGCCAGCCAAGCCCTGCCCAGGGTCACCTGACACACACTCTGCCTTGAGCCTCTCCTCAGGGTCTATTCCTCGCGTGGATCATGTGGCCGTAGCATGTTACACTTCAAACATGTCTCCACTACCCTGTTAAAAAGAGCAGCCTGGGAACGTACAGGCCATCAGACTATTTATTTAAATACAAAAAAAGGGGAACACCCACACACATGGAAAAAAAAATGTAAGCACTTTTTTTGTAAAACCAATGTCTGTTTTGTTACATACCTTTCATGTCGTGCTTTGTAAATGTCTTATTTGTGTAATAAAGTTAATGCAAGTAGAAGTGCTGGCACTGAAATCCACAACATGATGGGATTCCGTTTCTTTCCCACTCTCTGGTGAAGGGCTTAGGTCCCTGGCTCCCAGAATATCTGGGCTGCTGGACAGTGCAATCCTCCTTCCTGGAAAACTGGTACCATTTCCCAGTTAGTCAACGATGCGTTGTAAAGACCTGATGATGAGTTTCTTCTTGAAGTACTCAGTCACACCTGCTTCTTATCTAAGCTTTGGGGGAAATCAGGCTGGTCGATGCCCTCCGTTCTAGTCTCTGAACATACACTCTTTGCTGGGCCCTGTGCTGGCTCTGCACACTCGGAAAAGGCTCCCAGCCAGACCCTGCCTTCCCAGAGGAGCTCTCCGTCTGGGAAATGCTGTGGGGGCCGAGGGGTTGAGTATTACAGCTGGATCCTATCAGACGAGAAGGTCACAGACTAGGTGAGGGTGGGGCAGGGAGGGAGGTGCAGAGGAGCCTGTCTGGAAGATGGGGAAGAATTTAGTAAGGTGAAGTTAAGGGAATACGGGATGGGCAGCAGGGCCCCAGCTTCTGCACCAGACTGGGTGTTATAGTGGTTTTGTCAGGCTCCAGAGCCACCTCGTAACCTGAAGAGAGAGAGAGAGCATCTTTCTGGTGGTTGTCAAATTTCTTTCAGCAGCAGAATTGTTTGCTCCAGCCAAAGCTCCTGGTGTGGAGGGCAGAGCTGCCCTGAAGAATGCAGCGGCTTCCCTGGCCTGCTGCGGCCCTGCACAGAAATGAGCTGCTCAGAAACCTCGGCTCGTGGCGCACATGATCACTGATGCGGGGCCCCGCTCTTTATTCTATTAGCTATGAAACCTCCCATCCCTGACCCTCATTTATCTGCTCTTCCAATCCATTTTCAAATGTTTAGATATATGTGTATCTTTGAAAATATATGAGTTTAGTTGTGTGTTTCTTTACATGAATGCACCTTCCGTTTTCAAAGTACAGTTTGGAAACCACCGGTGAAGCTCAACCCTATCTATCAAAGTAACTGGAGTCTTGGGGAGAGGCGATTCTCCCAAGTCTCCCTGGCGCAGCGGAGAGTAAGCCCAGGCCTCCCCTCCCACTGGCTCCTGGCTCTGCCCCAGCATGATGCCTCTGGGTCCCTCGTTTGAGATCTAACTTCCTCTCTTGCACTCCAAACCTGAGTCACTGTTCTGCCTCCACTGGGTAGCCCTGGTGTCCCAGGGGACAGAACACAGGGGGTGACGGGATCTAGCAGCCACTAAGGAGGGACAGTTAGACAAAGATTCAGGATGCATATGGCCCATGTGTGGCCCTGGAACATGTTGCCGCTTCCTCTTCTGATGTTCAGCTGACAAATGTGACCTCCGGGGTGATTCTGAGGAATGATTATATGCAACACTAACAAGTTGTTCTTTAAAGCAAACACATACTGAATACCTGCTATGCGCCAAGTCCTTTACTTGTATCATCTCATTTAACCACACAGCTACTGTATTGTTTTAAAGCATTATTATAATTATTTTTTGTATGATGCTAAAGCCACATTCTTTTTTTTTTTTTTTTTTCCTTTTTTTGTGACAGAGTTTTACTCTGTCACCCAGGCTGGAGTACAATGGTGCAATCTCGGCTCACTGCAACCTCCACCTCCCATGTTCAAGCAATTCTCATGACTCAGCCTCCCAAGTAGCTGGGATTACAGGCACATTCCACCATACCTGGCTAATTTTTGTATTTTTAGTAGAGATGGGGGGTTTCACCATGTTGACCAGGCTGGTCTTGAACTCCTGGCCTCATGTGATCCGCCTGCCTCGGCCTCCCAAAGTGCTGGGATTATAGACATGAGCCACCACACCCGCCCTCCAAAGCCACATTCTTTCTGTGGCATCATGCTGATTCTGTGCTTAGGAGGTGAGGTTCAAATGGGGGAGCTGCCAGCAGGGAAAGGCAGACCTAAGTAATCATTCTTGGGCCCAGCTTGTCCAACCCACCTTGTTTTGTTGTTGTTGTTTTTCTGTTCTGTTTTGTTTTAGGCTTTCAGCAGCCTGAAGCCGTGGTTTTTAGTTTCCGTCTCTAGTGTTAAGTGGAAACAAGGGATGAGGAAGCGGCTTCACGGACCCAACCAGAAACAGAAACTAAGAACCCATGACTGTATTCTCTCCCTTGGACACCCTTGCCACCAGCCGTGGGTCTGGGCACAGTGATCAGGTCCTACTGCCCTCTGAGACCAAGCAAGTCACTCTCTCTCTGAACCTCAGATTCCCCATCTGCAAAAGCCTTCCCCTTGCAAGGCAGTTGTGAGGAGCGGAGATAATGCACATACACTACCTGCGCTGGTTAGTGCTCAATTACACCCACCTATTATAATAAAGGGGTGGTTCTCAAATGTTCAGATGCATGAGAAATGCTGGGAATGCAAATTACTAGGCCCCATTCCCAGAGATTCTGATTGGCAGGTCTAGGGTGGGGCCTAGGGATATCTGTAGCTCACACTTTTGTCCAGGTGAAATGATGCCCACCGAGAAACAAGCTTTTAAGGAAAATACGCCTGCAACCTCCGACCACAGAAAGTCTTTATTCCTGAGTAAAAAGTCAGGTTCTAGAATGACAGCGTGTCCTCCAGGGCAGCTAATGCCAGTAGGGCAGATGGAAACCTCTGGTGGAGGCAGCCACGGAGTTCACAGCTTGGGCCTGTGACCCACGATCTCGTTGTAGCCCTTTCTACAAGTACGGGTGATCCACTCATGCTCGTCATCATCTGCAAGGAAAGAGGAAGAGCTGATCACGCTCGGTGCTCGCTGGGACCTTTCCTGGCCTGGGTGTCCCACAGGTGGGGCCTTGGGACTGGGATGGTCTGTCGATGGCCAGTCTGTTGAGCTTTGTATGGGGAGGAACAGACCTTTCATTTACACTGAATGCCTCGAAGTACCTGGTCTTGGGGAAATTGAACCCAAAAGGGTTTCTAGCTGTGGGTGCTGCTGGCGGGAGGCAAGCGTGAGGTGGTCTGGCTGCCCTGAGCTCCACTGATCCTGACAGGCAGAGAGCACTGCTTCACAGTGGGGCACTTGCCTGGTCTGACAGCCCATGCACGGCAGCCCCGGGACAGCGGGTCTAGCTTGCTGGTGGTGCTAGGAGACAGAGTCCTGAGATTTTCCTTTCCTTTCTAGGCTCTCCATTCTTGACCCTTTAAAGAACCCATGGTTTCCCCAGAGGACTAACAAGCTCTTATTTACTCCAGGCCTTTCAGTGGGGAACAGAGAGGAGCAGCAGCTGCTGCTGTGCCCTGAAGGCCCTAGACGCAGGGTCTCCTTAGTTTAATCTTCATAACCAACTATGCAGTGCAGTTCTCCACCATCTTACAGATGAACAAACAGAGGCTCACAGAGGTCCAGGCACTTGTCCACAGCCACAGGGTCAGCATGTGGGACAGCTCAGATTGCAGCTGGAACCTAGGATTGTCCAGCTACAAAGCCTCTTCTGTTTTTTAAACCTCAATAGAGAGAGTTGAGTGAATCTCACTCTTCAGTCCACAGCAGCCGCCATCGTCTCTCTGTGGAAGAACCCTCCATGGATTTACTTTGTTTTCATTTTTCCTACCTCCAAACCCACGCTGGGCCCCTCCTCCACCACTGTAGGGACCTACTCCAATGATGGGCTAGAGATCCCAAAAGATGCATGTTGCTCTGTCAAATATGTGCTGCTGTTTTGCATACCAATGTGTTTTTAATTTACAGAAATGGCATTGTGCTGTGGCTTCCACTATGTCTCACTTTTTTTCATGCAGGACCTAGTCGTGCTGCTGTGTGCACACCCAGCTCTTTGCTTCTTACTGCTGCCTAATATTCCATGCTTGGCTTCCATCACATTTTCCTCTCTGTGCTGGTGTGGACACAGAGGTTGACTGCAACTCCCGCTACCAGGAACAATGCTGGGACAAGCATTCCTGGGCACACCCCTTCACAGATACATGGACAATGTCTCTAGAGTTACATTCCCTCCAGGAGGAGGGTCACGGAGTCCTGCACATCCTTCCCACACCATCCTTCCAGCTGCCCATGCTCTTTCCACACCATGCTGGCTGCCTTCTCCCTGCCGTCCTGCCTCTCCACCTTCCCACCACCCCTCCCTTCCCTTGGTGCCACCCCTGCCTTTAACCAGTTCTCCTGAAGGCCACAGCACTGGAGGAGTTCTTGCCTCCTCTCCTTACTCTGTGTCTAGCCCAGTGCCTCCTGCCGAAGAGAAGGAAGGATGGGTCTGCCCACCCTCCTTGGGTGACAAATGACAGATGCTTGGGAACAAGGGCACTCCCTGAGAGCTGAAACACAGAGAGTTCACAGAAAGCTTTCCTGAACCAGATCCCCTGCCAGGGATGCCTTCCTCTTCTGTGAAAGGCACCAGACCCAGGGGCAGAGAGGTGCAGGCTCACAGATAGCCTATGTGTGCTTGGTGCTTTGCAGACACTGTGTCTCACTGGATCTTTGTAACAGCCCAGTCGGGTAGGGGAGAGCCTTATCCTAAGGATCCAAACCAAGGTTCACCAGGCTCTGCAGCCTGACCTCTCACCCCAGGGCAGATGTGAGCAGGCCAGGAGCTGAGGCTGCCGCCACATCAGCAACCACTTCCCCGCCATTTCTTTACATAGGACCTCAGGAAAACGGCTTGCTGCCCGGCACACTCTGGCAAGCAGCCAGTGAGCCTCAGTTGCCTCTGGGGAGGCTGCCTGGGAGGCCCCGCTGAGGCTGGGAAGCCCAGGGGTGGGGAAAGAGAGATGATGTGTCAGCACACAAGGAGTTAAACGCTGGTGGAGCCCACTTTTGCCACACTGTGAGCAGCCTGGTTGGTAATTACAGTTCTGAAGTCTCCAGGCTATTCGAGTCAGTGCAGCTGCAACCTCTTCAGCAGTAACCCCTGAAACCAGACAGACTGGGTTTATTGTGCTGAACCAGTCCTCAGGCCCCTCCCTGATCGTTAAAAATTGACAGCAATGGACTTAACAGCCCTCTTCACTACCCCTTTCACTCTCTACCTGGCTGTACAGCCACCAATTTGAATCACAGATGCCTCCCCTCCCAGCAGCTGCTCACCAACCCTCCCTCCGCCTCCCCTGCGCCTCTCTACGGCTCCCCTGGCCCTGCCATGCCAGGGTGAGGCTGCCGAAGCACATTTCATCAATATTTAAAATGAAATTAAACCTGCAGCTTTGATTAATGCCTCCCAGATCCTGGGAGTTGTGATTACTATTTTGCAAATTGCGATTGTTGGAATATGTTAATATGATTGTCTGAGAACATCTTCACCTTCTCAGATAATTTCCCTCCTTTTTGGTAGGAGGGGAGAGGGAGAGAAGGGAGAAAAAAGATGGGAAAAAACAGCCCACAAACTCTTTAATCAATTGTAAATTATTACCTTTGGCACAACTGCCAGTGGTGCAGAGAGATGGAAGATTTCTGGTTTGGTATATTTATCTTAAAAATTTTTGGTCCCCACTGGCCCAGTAATTCCACTCTGGGACACTATCTTAAAGGGATAATCTATTTCTCTCAGAACTATTTAGAATCAGGAAAAAGGAAAATGACCTACACTTCTAAAAACGAGGAAATGATTATTTTGTTATATATGCATTCATTTAACAAATAATTATGTGCCAGGCGTGGTGCTAAATTCGAGGAGGTGGATACTGTAAGGCACGTGAGGGGATATTTAGCAGCTTGGAAAATAATTGTTAGGAAGTTTGTATAGCAACATGGGGGAAATATTTTTGATGTGATAATAAGCAAAAGAAAAATGCAAGAAGAGATAAGAAATAAAATTACACATTGTATATGTTGTGTAAAAACTGCACAGAAGAAAGTTAAAGATAAATTGAAATGTGAATAATAGCCCTGAGTAGTGGGACAAGAGACTTTCTCTTTTTTCTTTTATTTCCCCAATCTTCTTTCACTAATGGGTATTGACAATAGAAAAAAAATTGAAATAATTATTGGGTTTTTTTCCTACCCTCCAATTTAACGTCTTGGTAATTTCATGCATTTTGTTAATTGAGATAAGATATTTTGGCTGGGCGTGGTGGCCCATAACTGTACTCCCAGCACTTTGGGAGGCTGAGATGGACAGACTGCTTGAGCCTGGGAGTTTGAATCCAGCCTGGGCAACATGGCAAAACTTCCTCTCTACAAAAAATAGAAAACTTAGCTGGGTGTGGTGACAAGCGCCTGTGGTCCCAGCTACTTGGAAGGCTGAGATGGAAGCATCACCTGAGCCTGGGGTGGTCGAGGCTGCGGTGAGCTGTGATCACACCACTGCACTCCAGCCTGGGTGACAGAGTTGAGACCCTGTCTCTAAATAACTAATTAACTAAATAAAATAATATTTCTGGGTTCCTAGAAATACCAACAGGGTTCTTGAACTCCTGAAAAGCAAAAAGAACTTGCATAAAGATATTGGTAAAAATGCATAAATATCAGAATAGACAAATCTGTGCAGGAGAATTCCAGGTAATTTATGTACTCTGCCCTCAAAGAGTTGGAGCAAAAATCCCCACTTCTGGAAAAAACCCCACTTCTGTGGCTGTGCATAGTGACTTCCAAAGAGTACAGTGTGGAAAGGGAGCAGGGGGAAAGGAACTTTATAACAGAGAAACCTCACAAACACTACCTCAGCCAGGTGATCAAGGTCAACAGCAACATTGGTTAGTCATGGTGACAGTCTGGACCCTTGATAGGATGGGATGAAAATGACACTTTATCTCTGTGATCTTCCTCCCAAACCCACAACTCCTATCTAATCATGAGAAAAACATCAGACAGATTCCAGTTGAAGGGCATCCTACAAAATATCTGACTAGGATTCCCCAAAACTGTTATCAAAAACAAGGAAAGCCTAAGCCACGCTCATTCCCCGGTGGAGCCTAAGGAGACAGGGTGGGATCCTGGAACAGAAAATGGACATCAGGGAAAGGCATCTGTAAAAATTACGGGCTTTAGTGAATCACAACATCAAATATTAGTTCATTAATTGTGACAGATGTATCATCCGATATAAGACCGTCATAACGGGAAATTGTGTGTGGGGTATATTGACAACTCTGTACTATATTTGCGAGAATTCTGTTAATTTAACTGCTTTCAAATAAACAGTTTAAGAAATACATGAAAATCCAGTGTGCTCCCTAAAAGGTGAGATTCTCCTTCACAGACCCAGACATCCAAATTGAAGTCATTCACTCTCTTTTCATTCATGGTCCCCGCATATCACAATTTTTGAATCTATACTTGTTTGCTTTTTTTTCTTTTTTTGAGATGGAGTTTTTGCTCTTACTGCCCAGGCTGGAGTGCAATGGCGTGAGATCTCGTTGATTGGCCAATGAGAGACAGGGCATAGTGTGGACGGGAAGGGTTGATTGGCCAGTTGTTCACTAAGACTTTTCTAGGTATGATAATAGAAATATGCCATCCATATATACAAAATAAGCTGTGCTTTTAGTCTCTAGAGCTGTGCTGTCCAACATGGTAGTCACTAGCCACGTTGTAACCATTGAACACTTGAAATCCGGCCAGTCCTACCTGATGTGTGCTGTTAGTGTAAAATACACACCAGATTTCAAACATATACTGCAAATAAAACAATATAAAATAGTACTTTTTTATATTGACTATGTATCGAAGTGATAACACTTTGGATATATTGGTTTAAATTATATATACGACCGGGCGCAGTGGCTCACGCCTGTAATCCCAGCACTTTGGGAGGCTGAGGCGGGTGGATCACGAGGTCAAGAGATTGAGACCATCCTGGCCAACTTGGTGAAACCCCGTCTCTACTAAAAACACAAAAATTAGCTGGGCGTGGTGGCACGTGCCTGTGGTCCCAGCTACTCGGTAGGCTGAGGCGGAAGAATCGCTTAAACCCAGGAGGCGTAGGTTGCGGTGAGCCAAGATCGCGCCACTGCACTCCAGCCTGGCAACAGAGCAAGACTCCGTCTGAAAAAAAAAAATTATATATATATATATGTATCTAGATACATACATATATAATGTATGTATATATATATGTATCTATACATATTTTTTATTATATATTATATATCATATATTATATATTATATATATATATGTATCTATACATATATATATATATATATATATTTTTTTTTTTTTTGAAACGGAGTTTTTCTCTTGTTACCCAGGCTGGAGTGCAGTGGCGCGATCTCGGCTCACCGCAACCTCCGCCTCCTGGGTTTAAGCGATTCTTCCACCTCAGCCTCCCGAGTAGCTCGGATTACAGGCGCCTGCCACCACGCCCAGCTAATTTTTGTGTTTTTAGTAGAGACGGAGTTTCACCATGTTGGCCAGGCTGATTTTAAACTCCTGACATCAGGTGATCCACCCGCCTTGGCCTCTTAAAGTGCTGGGATTACAGATGTGAGCCACCACGCCCTGCCTGCATATTTTCTCATATAATGTTTTTCTCTCCCATTAGACTGTAAGCTGTCAGTGCAGTGACCATGTCTGATTTGTTGACCACTAGACCCAGCATACAGTAGGTGCTTAATAAATTCTCCCCCAGATGAAGTCTGGAATAAGCCTTTTTCATTCTGACTGTATCAGTTGCCATCAACAAATATTCCCTATGCACCCACTTCTTGGCATCCAGGTCTCAACTGAAATGTCACCTTCTCAATGACCCTAATCTAGCCACCTCCCCTCCCAGCCACTCCATCTTGTCTTCATTTTAGTTTCTCCATAGCATAAGCCACTCCCTGCATATACATTTGTTTACGTTCATGTTGTCTCCCTCCCCGTCCAGACTGGAAGCTCCAGTGAGACCAGGAGCCCTGCCTGCTTGTCCACTATGATATCCTAGTGCTTAGGAGAGCATCTGGCACATAGTAGGTTCTCAGTTGATATCTTTTGAATTAATGAATGAATTGGCAAGCCTAATCCTGTGGTCAGCCCTGGCCAATGCCAGGGACAGATGGGACTGAGGCCAGCAGAGAGCACTGCCAGGACCTAGGTACACTTCAGTTTTAGATCTGTCTGTCTTTGGGACAGAAGGATGTCTTTATTCCAGTTCTGAAGCTTTGGAAGTAACCTTGCTGCCACCTGCATGCCCTGCCCCCATAGGTCATTAGGAGAACTGGGCTTTTTATAGAGAAGAAAAGGAACTTATTGTGAGAGAGACCCCAACTATGACCATGAGCTACCCCAATGGAAAACTTCCCTGAAAAGGTTCCCCATTCCTCAGCCTGGCCTTCAAGGCCTCCTGGTCCCCCTGTTCTCCTCTCCACTCCCTCACAGCTCCCCTCACACTAAAATGCAGCCGCTGGAGGAATTGCAGTAGTCCACATGCGCATGCTCGCCAGTGCCTCTGTGCCTTTGCATCTGCTGTTCCAGAGCCTCTCAGAGCACAACAGAGGCCCGAGGTGCTTTCCATTTTGCAGTATCAGGATACATAAAATTGAAGACAGGCCTGAGCAAGATGATAACAATTGCAGTATAGTTTAAATATTTACATTTGACAAATTACTACCTTTTTTCCCTTTGAGACGAGTCTCGCTGTGTCTCCAGGCTGGAGTGCAGTGTTGCGATCTTGGCCCACTAACTTCCGCCTCCCGGGTTCAAGTGATTTTTCTGCCTCAGCCTCCTGAGTAGCTGGGACTACAGGTGCGTGCCACCAAGCCCAGCTAATTTTTGCATTTTTAGTAGAGATGAGGTTTCACCATGTTTGCCAGGATGGTCTCTATCTCTTGACCTTGTGATCTGCCCGCCTTGGTCTCCCAAAGTGTTGGGATTATAGGCGTAAGCCACTGCGCCCGGCCGACAAATGACTACTTTTAACACAAACAACCAAATGTAGTATGAGTGTGTTATTCTAGGATTTCTCCCAAAAAAGTTTAAGTTCACAGTGTGCTGAAGGCAGTATGGTCAGGAAAGGGGGTGTGAATTTCAAGTTGTCTGATGAACAGGGTCCTCCTTCAGTCTGTCACAATCCACACTTAAAAGCGCCATGAATGTGTGGGCTGGGCCTCCTGCCCTCTTGCCTGTCTCTCACCCCCACAGACCCTGCGTGGATGTCAGCCTTCCCTGAGCCGGGACGAGGTCACAGTGTTGGTCATGGTGACCCCCTCCAGCCTGGGGCAGCCCTGTCCCATTTACTTTTGATCGTCAGGGCCTAGCACAGATCTGGCAATTAGAAAGTATTTCATAAATGCATAGTGAATAATGAATAAAGAAATGTAAATTTGAGGATATAAAAGTAATAGGTTTACCCTGTGGGGTTTTGACAAAGGAGGAAGAATTTCTTCCCCACCCTGGGCAAATGGAGCTGCTGAGAGGGCAAGGCAGGCACGCCAAGGGCAAGTCCAAGGCCGCCAGCTGCTGGTTCCTTTTGTGACTTGAGGCAATAGATTGGGCAGCCCTACCACATGGAAAGGCTGGGTTATGGGGTCATACCTTGGCACTAACCACACTCAGGAAGCTCAGAGCCCGGCTGGCCTGGGACTTGCCTCTCAGTGAAGGTGGGGAGGAGCTGACCTGTACAGGCCACAGCTGTGCCAGGCCTGCTGAGCTGTGTCCAAGTCACGGGTGACATTAGTGCAGCCTGCAGGTCCATGCAGAGCTTGGGGGAAAAGAGATCCTGAAAGTCTCAGAACAGCTGCAAGGAAATATCAGCTCTTCAGAAGGTTAGCAGGGAGGACGCAGTGTGGCATGATGGTTAAGAGCGCGGGCGTTGGAACTCTGTGCCACTAACTCAGAGACCTGGAGCAAGTGGCCTCACGCCTCCCTGGGTCTCATTTCCTCATCTACAATGATGCCTGCCTTGAAGGCTTGCATGAGGACCAAGTGAGATCATTCCCTAAAAAAAGGTTAACATAGCACTTGGTGCACGGGGAAGGCCAAAAACCAAAAGAAACACCAGACGTTATCTTTGGAAAGTGGGACTTTAGGGCTCATGTGGTAACACAGCAAAGACTGGCAGGAGTCCCGCAGCCAAACAGGCCTGGGTTGGATGCTGAACCACCAATTCGCTGGGTGATTTGGGGCGCGTCACCCCCATCTCTGAGCCAGGCTCCTCGTCTTTGCAGCAGGTTTCACCCGACTTTCCGCAGAGGGCAGAGTGAGGACTGGCCCGGATGAACGGCACTCGGTGGGCACCCAGGAATGGAAGCTACAATCACCATTATGATGGGTCTTGCATTCCCAAACTGGATGCCTATAAGGGAGTGTCTTTCAGGGACTTGCTCAGGACATCCCTAGGACTTCTGGTTCTCTGCCAGGATGGACAGGGAGTCCGCGGGAGGAGGAGGCCTTCATACAAGGATCAGTGCCATAAAGATCAAGGGCCACAGCTCAGCTAATAATTTTTGTTCAAAGGCAGCAGGGCAGGCCGGGGCAGGCGAGCCCAGGGAAGGCAAGCAGGCAGATTGGGGTCACTGCACACCCACAGGCTGGGCTCTGCCTGCTCTTGGCACACCTTTGGGCTGGGCACACCTGCGGTCACCACTGCTATGCAGCTCCCACCCTATGTGAGTGAGGGGGCTGGGGTGGGGACTAGGAAAGGGAGGAGACCAAGATGAAACAAAGCGTCTGCCTTGGGAGAGTGGCAGAGCTCACACTGGCCGGGCACTTAGGAGGTGCCCACCTCTGCGTGTATGTGGGAGGCCGTACTCGTCCTCTCCTCAGTGAGCGAGATGTGGCTGTCTCCACTTAAGATGAGAAAACTGGGGGTGAGATGATTTGCCCCAATTCCTACCATCAGGCCAGAGGGAAGGGCCCAGTGTGCCTGGCACCCAAGTCATGCTCGGTGAAGCTGCCAGTGTGTGCACAGGCACAGGTGTGTATATTTCCATCCAACTGTTCTCACACCAGCGTAAGTGTGAAGAGATTGTGTGTGTGTGGGGGGGGAGTGGCTGCAGCAGTGGGAAGGTGTGCACATGGTGTGTGACTCATGTGACTGCCTGAGTGTGGCAGATGTGAGCCCCTAAAATCTCAGTGTGTTCCATCACATGCAGAGGGCAGAGGCATTTCCAACCCACAGAGACAGCCCAGGGCTCATGGTGAATGCCAGGATGGCGGTGAGCACAGGGCTGGGCCAGGCCCTGGGGGAAGGAAGCTTCTGTTATAGGGGCTGTCATCTTTTGGGGGGTCTAGGCCCATCTTCAGAGGGCTCCAGGCTGGGATTGGGGGTGCACTGCAAAGCAGGCTCCCCAGCTTGTGGGCACCTATAGATCTCATCCACCGCCCTGCCACACCCTCTGTGCAAATGCAGGCTATGTGAGCTGGTGGGGCAGGGCCACGGCAGTGCCACAGTGAGGGTGGCAATGCTCAGGCATCCCCATCACCACTCCTGACAAGAAAGAGGCTTTGAACTTTGCTGGCAGTGCTGGTGGCCAGAGGCCAAGGCCACAGCATCGTCAATATTGACTGAGGAGTCATTGCCTAGGCAGAGCCTGCCACAGGGCGGGGAGGTGGGAGGCCTTGGGGCTGCTCTGGCTTTTCCCCATACAAGAGCATCTTCTGGGCTGGGCGGAGGGCTGGGCCAAGCACCCACAAGCTTCTCAAGGCCTATTCAAATGTAAACGGCTTAGAAAAAGATGATTGACTCTAATAGAAAAAAAAGAAAAACTACAAAAGTGAAATTAATAAATGTTATAATTAATGCATTCAGACTTAATTATTAAATTTAGGAATCAAAACAATTTTATTACACTTGAAATCCATTTGTAGGCTCCATTTCCTCATTTTTCGAGAATTCTCCAGTATGCATGACTCTCAGGAAATCATGGCCAATTGTTAAAGACTCATCGTGAAACAGTTTACCAAGCAACAGTAACATTTTTATATTGAATGTGGGATTTATATTTCATGTGGATACACTTTGTTTTAATATGTGGAAATAATTTCCTCTTTTTTTTTTTTTTTTTTTCAGATGGAGTCTTGCTCTGTCACCCAGGCTGGAGTGTAGTGATCTTGGCTCCCTGCAACCTCTGTTTCCTGAGTTCAAGTGATTCTCCTGTCTCAGCCTCCTGAGTAGCTGCGATTACAGGTGCCTGCACTGTGCCTGGCTAATTTTGTATTTTTAGTAGAGACAGGTCTCTACCAACATGGTGACCAAGCTGGTCTTGAACTCTTGACCTCTATCTCTCCAGCCCACACTGGGTCCCTCTGCCTTGAATGTCCAGCTGAGACCCACTCCTCCATACTCATCAAAGCCCAGTCTGCCCATCACAGCTGGAGTGAGGCCTCCTTGACACCTTCCCCATTCCCCAACACATAAGCCTTCTCAGTTGCTCCATCTGGGGCACCCCGGCCTTTGCCCATGTTGCTCCTTCCCTTCCATGCAGCAGAATCCACCCACCATCCTTTTAGACCTAGCCAAACTCCACCTTTTGTGTCTCTCTGGCCTTTGCCCATGTTGCTCCTTCCCTTCCATGCAGCAGAATCCACCCACCATCCTTTTAGACCTAGCCAAACTCCACCTTTTCCAGGACACCGTCTGGACTGCTTGGGACACACTGATGCTCTTTTCTGTGTGTGTGGCACACAGTGAATGTAGCTCCTGGCACCACTGAAACAGTGACACTCCCAGTTTTCTGGAAAGAATCTCATATTTAATATTTAAAGTTAAACATCATAGGGAATATAGAATTGTGTTGGACTGTTTCCTACGCTTTTTTATGGTTTATGTTATTTTGATTTCTAAACTGTATTTTGAGGGGTGGGAGTTTCCTTATAGTCTTTTGAACATGAGGCTCCCTAAGGGGCCCAGGCCTCTGTCCAGAGAATACCCATCCCAGTCCTGTGACTGTCTATTTATGCATATGTTCCCTCTAGCCCTGTACTGGTTTTGGTGGGGCCAGGCACAGGGTCTGATCCCCACGTGAAACCCTGGTGAATGCAGGGCCTCAACAAAGGCCTGTGTCTGGGGGGAGCTTTGGAGGCTTAAGGCTCTAGGTGCATAAGAAATGATGAGGATGATGGGGACATAGCCATAACAGAATGCCCAGGGCTGGGTAGACAGATCAGAAAACCATAGGCCTCTAGTCCAGTCTTCAAACTAGAATCAAAAGCAGATGGGAGGAGGCCAGAGTGCAGTTTGCCATGGTAACACTGGCTCCTCTCTTTGGGATGTGAAGTTAAGGAGGCCCCTGCTTTCCACATTTTCACCCTGGGTGTAAAAGGATCACAACTGTGATTGCCAACATGCACCAAGGCCTTCACTTGGGCCAGCTGCTGCTCTTGTTGGAGATGACACCATCTCACTTCATGCATGTCATCTCACTTCAGGCCACAATCCTGGAAGGGAGGTCTATTTCTGTCCCCATTTTTCAGATGAAGAAACTGAAGCTCAGAGAAGTTAAGGGCCTAGCTCAAGGTCACACAGCTGGTGAGTGGCAGAACTGGGATCTGCTTGCAGATCTGGCTGGCTCTAAATCCCTGCCTGTAGCCCTGTCCGCCTTCCTGGACCTGAGGGGTTTCAGTCAACAGCCCTGAGTTCCAGAGCCTGGGCTGAGGAAGAAAGTAGGTTCCTGCCCCATGGGCTCTGGCTTTCCACTCACTTCTATTAAAGGAGACAAAACAGACCATTATAGTGCTGGCTCAAGTTGACTCCAGCCACGGAAGGGGAAGCTGTGTCCTTCAAATGCCTCCAGGAGGCTGCCGTGGGGGTGGGGGGTCAGGGGAGGTATTGTTAACAGAATCCGATGGGCACCATGGCTGGAAGGGGAATTTCCAGGGCCTTTGGAATTGGGGTGGGGAGAGAGGATGGCAACGGGCAATTCCTGCAGTCCAGGGAGAGGTGGCAAGCTGGGCAGGCTGTTATTCCTAGAGCAAAGGTCTTGACAGGGCTCTATGGATGGCTTCCAAGCGACCAATCCCGCCCTCTGTAGGCAAAATTCTGTTTGTGAAATCCAGTGTATTTCTCTGGGGAGAAGTCCATAGCTGGGCCTAGATTCTCAGAAAGGTTCATGGTTCAGAAAAGGCCACAGCATATCTCATCAGTTCAGAGCATGGCCTCCAGTGTCAGAGGGACCTGGGTTCATATCCTGGTTCCTCCCTTTACTACCTACTTGATCATCAGTAAATAACTTACCCCCAAGCCTCAGTTTCCCCATCTGCCAAATATGAATAAGGGTCTATTCCTCAAAGAACTAGGATGTGGTAAGTCCCTGGCACCGTGGAGGCATTCAATACTCATAACTTTCCTTCCTACCCCTTTTGCTTACAGCAAATGCCCGTCTGCTGGCAGGGATGTGCGATTGGTGCGGGCATTTCATTTGGCAGTTACAGCATATTATCCCTCCACAAAGCCTTCATTACAGTGCTGCTAACAACACTGCAGATAAAGCATGGATGTCCCTGCATGCCAGCCTCCAGGTGATTATAACATTTTGATAAATTGCCTTTTGTCTCGCTGGAGGGATGACAGCAGGAGGGGACTGTGGGGGAGTCTCACTCGGCCATTTTGCAAAAACCGCAAGGAAGGCACTGTGGCAAGGTAGCCTGGGTTTGCAGAAGGATTTCTGGCCAGCAGTGAGAAACCAGGGTGCCGGCCCTGGCTCTACCACAGGCAGACTATATGGGGTTGGACACATGATTTGCCCTCTCTGGGTCTCAGATTTCTCATCTGTCAGGCAAAGCCTGTGGCTTCAAGACGAGGGGAGTCTTGGTTTGTCAGTGGCATTGAAAGACTTGTTTATTGGCCAATTTTTGAGCAAGAAAGTGGGCAGAGAACTATCTTGGGAATAGTCATCTGCAACCTTACACTCTTTGGATGTGTACTTTTTATATCTCTATAAAATATAGGGCTGCTAGGAAGGCCCCGGTTGTTTCTTTCTTTCACTCGTACACTCCAATTTCTCATTCAAAGTCAGCTCTAACATTATTTTAGCTTTGGAGTCAACTGGACCTGGCTTCCAATTCCAGCTTTGCCATTTGCTATCAGTTTGACTTTGGGCAGGCATTTCACCTTGCCTCAGTTTCATCATCTGTAAAGTGGGAATAACAAGGATAACTACTTTGTGGGGTTACTGTGGAGATTAAATAAAATAAAATATATGTAAAGTGCTTAGACCAGTGCCTAGAACACAGTAAGCAGTTGGCAAATGCTGGCTATTATTATTATCCTGCTTTATCACCTGAAACGGTATATGGATAGCTTTATATATCAATAGATCTATTTCCTCATTGCCATTTTTAATGATTGCATTGTATTGTATAGTAAGAATAAAGTATATGTTATTTAACCAGTCCTCTTGTGTTGGACGCTGGGGATGTTTCCAGTTTTCAACGGTCTAAACAGTGCCAGAGAAACTTTAGAAGATAAAAATGGTCTTTCTTCTCTAGGTGTTCACTGTGCAGCTTAGATTTCACCCTTCTCTAAAGCTGGGTGGGGAGCAGATATAAACACCCTGTCTGGGAGCTTTTCACCCGTGCCTCTTTCTTTCTTTTTTTTTTTTGAGACAGAATCTTGCTCTGTCGCCAGGCTCCAGGCTGGAGTGCAGTGGTGTGATCTCAGCTCACTGCAATCCCTGCCTTCCCGGGTTCAAGCAATTCTCCTGCCTCAGCCTCCTGAGCAGCTGGGACTACAGGCACGCACCACCACACCCGGCTAATTTTTGTATTTTAGTAGAGATGGGGTTTCACCATGTTGGCCAGGATAGTCTCGATCTCTTGGCCTTGTGATCCACCCACCTTGGCCTCCCAAAGTGCTGGGATTACAGGCATGAGCGACCGCGCCCAGCCTCTGATACCTCTTTCAACAGATGATCTTGGAGCCGGCCAGAAGTGGAAAGTGGGAAACCTGGGGAGACAATCAAGCCTGAGTGTGAATTCAGGCTCCTGCCGAATTTCCGGGGGAAATTCTTGAACCCCACTGAGCCTCAGTTTCCTCATTGTCAAACAGGGATCACAGGAGTACTCCCTACCCCTTAGGTGAGGGTCTGGTGTGTGGCAAAATCTCAGTCATTGTTAGCTCTCGCCACCACCATCATCACCATCTTCCTCATTATTCTGGTGGTGGCAGCCGAGTCACATAAGCCAGGTTACTTTTCACACCCTAATTCACACCCCTTATTCCCATCATCCACTTAATGGAGTGTACATTCAAATGAGGCACGTGGTCTTGATTTTGAATTCTGTCTGGAACCCACAGGTTCAAACGCAAAAGGGCCCTCTCTGCAAATAATCACTGGTGTGTGATATTTTTAAGAAGCCAAAGCCATTGTTTCTGATTGAAGGAAAGTTTGTGCTATTTTGAAGAGCAGCACGATTAAGCGGTGGCGTTATCTCTTTAACCATTGGGAATTATACGCTGTTTGAAAGATTTGTGAGCTCTAGGACATTTGCCAGATGTGCTTGATTCGACATTTCAGACAACAAAGGGGATAATGTTGGCGGGAATCTTGACGGCATTTCTGATGATCAGGATATTCTTTGAGGATGGTACTGAGACCTTTCGGGGAAGAATTTCAGCTTTTACATAAACTAATTTGGGATGCTCACTCTCTGTCTTCCACAAAGCAAATTTAGTTCATTGTTAGTTGTATATGTTAAAATGGTTACGAGGGTTTTTTCTTTGAATATTAATAATGTGTCTTTCATCTGAGACACTCGCATGGGGTATCATTAATTGGGAGGAGGGAGTAAAGATTAGTGGTACAGTTATTTTGCAAATGATTACTACTAGTAACGTTGAGGCAAGCAACAGCTACATGAAAGAGATACTCATACAAACTGCCAGCGAGGCTCTAGCTTACCCTTCCTAAGAGGAATGACAGGGACGCGTAGGAGGGGGAAGGGCTAGAGTTCATCTCTCAGTTTCCCATCATGGTAAAGGCCATTCACCCAAATAGCTCCAAATGCTTCTTTATTAGCTCACAGTGTATAAAGGAGCACTTTTCAAATAAAGTAACATCTGATTGTGGGGACTGTGGTGTTTTTGTTTTAAAGCTCTAGGATGGACCTTTCCATTCACTTAGGAATCTTAGTGGGCTCCCACTGGGTGCCAGGAACTGTGCTTGGTGGAGGAAGAACTATAAACCACACATGCCCCTACCTAGAGAGAAGACAGATGAATACAGAATAAACCAGGACCACGTAGCTGGCAAGAAGAACGAACAGGACAGGCTTTGGGAATACTGGGGTTTGAATCTGACTATCGATCTCAGCTCACTGCAACCTCCATCTTCCAGGTTCAGGCAATTCTCCTGCCTCAGCCTCCTGAGTAGCTGGGACTACAGTTGTGCGCCACCACACCCAGCTAACTTTTGTATTTTTAGAAGAGACGGGTTTTACCATGTTGACCAGGCTGTTCTTGAACTCCTGACCTCAGGTGATCCGCCCGCCATGGCCTCCCAAAGTTCTGGGATTACAGGTGTGAGCCATCGCCCCTGGCCAAGGTAAGCTGTTAAGGTGCTTGGCACAGAGCCTGGCAAGTATCCGCCACAATAAGCATTCCTTTCCCAGCTTGTCTCCCCAAGCTGTGGATACACAGGCGAAGCCATGTGCCCTCCTTTGAGGGGTACAGGCAAATCTTCCTGGCCTTCTGTTATGTGCTAGGCATTGAGAGACAAGGAGGACTGAGATGGGTGGAGAAAAGAGGGAAAGGCATTCTGCGCTGGGGGAGAGACGAGGTGAGAATAGGCAGTAGGAAGTGCTGGTGTGTTTATCAATGGATGCCAGCTGGTCCTGTCGGACTAGAACATGGGGCAGAAAAGACAGCAGGACGGAACACGGACCTTCAAAGTTAGGCTGGGGCTCTGAGTGCCATAATCACGCGTTTGCAGATCCCAAAGTTTCAGCAGCACCTCATTTTCCAAGCAAAACTCTTGAGGCAGAAAGAGAGCATATCCAGGCCCATCTGTCTCCCTAGAGACTCCTCTCAGGCACTTAGAGAAAGCTTAACAGATCCCAGGGTCTAACTCTTTTCTCTCCGACCCGAGTCAGTAATTATCATAATGGTAACAGCCACAATTACTAATCACGGGACACCTGTCTTGGGCCAGGTGCTGTCCGATGTATTTTGAATAGTCAATCTCACTTTTTTCTAACCATAGTTTCTCCAGTAGGTACGACCACAATGCCCCTTTTACAGATGAGGAGACTGAGGCTCCAAGGGGAAAAGCAACCTCATGATCACAGAGCTGGTCAGTGAAGATCCAGGACTAGAGGCCAGCCTGAGGCATGGACTCCAGGCCAGGCTTTTCACCACCACGCCATGCTGTCTCTCTCACCTCTCCCAGCTCTCCAGCCTCTGTGGGGCAAGAGATCCTAACTCAGTCTCTCTTCTGTTTTGTTTTTGCAGTATTGATTAGAATATATAATAACTGTCTACAGTTGCTATCATTTATGGCTTTATGGTGTCAGGGTAAGCAGCAGTAGGGTGTAGTAGAGTGACCGCTGGGCTGTGGTTAGATGGGAGTGGGTTTGCATTCAAGCTTCACCATCACAAGTCTGTCATTCATCATTCCAAGACCTCGTTTCCCAATCTCAGGATGAGCCCGTTCTCAGCTCACTGGATGCGTGAGCAGTTTATGAGATGCGAGGCCCATGAGCTCGAAGGCTTTAAGGTGGGCACCAGAAATGACCGATGCTGCTAGGGTCACACAGCAGGGAGTGGTAGGGATCTGGGCAGTGCATGGCCCCACCTAGGTGCTCAAACCCAAGCAACTTTAAGAATTGGACCAACCAGACAAAAACTGCAACCAGATTTGTCCTGAAAGCCACTGGGTTGAGACCTCTGACAGATGTTAAACTGCTTTAAAAACTTGGATGTGCAAAGAAATATAATGGATTGTTTTTATTATTCAAAATTATAAGTTGTCTATCATGTGCCAGGTATTGAATTTGGTATAATTAATTGAATAATACGAGGGACCTGGAAGCAGGTGCTCTGCCTGCCTGCTTTGTCTTTGACAAACATTTAATCAGCTCCAACTCATGTGGCCTGTGTGAGATGCTGGGGACACAGTGATGAATCAGACATAGTCACATGGTCCCTGCCCTCAAGCTGCTCCCAGACTAGTGGGAGAGATAGGCTAATAAAGATACTTCTGCTTTCCAGGGCTAAGTGCTATGAGGTAGGCTTGGAAAGCACAGAGGAGGGATGCCCAACCCAGATACAGCAGTGGAGTCGGGGACAGAAGAGACGGTCAGGGAAGGCTGCCTAGAACAATGGTCTACCAACAGTTGGTCCCACCCTTAAGAAGGTTGTGAAATCAATTTAGTGCCTAGCAACCAGCATTTAAAAAAATAAATAGAATAGAAAATATCAGGTCAAGCACAGTGGCTCACACCTATAATTCCAGCACTTTGGGAGGCCCAGGCAGGTGGATCACCTGAGGTCAGGAGTTCAAGACCAGCCTGGCCAACATGGTGAAACCCCGTCTCTACCAAAAATACAAAAATTAGCTAGGTGTGATGGTGCATGCCTGTAGTCTCAGCTACTCGGGAGACTGACACAGGAAAATTGTTTGAACCTGGGAGTCGGAGGTTGCAGCGAGCTGAGATCACACCACTGCACTCCGGCCTAGGTGACAGAGTGAGACTCCATCTCAAAAAAAAAAAAAAAAAGAAAATATCATAGAATGTTGCATGTACAAAATACATCACATGTGTGCACATGTGTATATTCTGGATCATGATGTAAAACATTTCTTACTGTGGATCAAAGGTTTGAGAGCTACTGTTAGACTATGTTGCCTGCCCTGAACCCCAAAGCCTGGCTTCAAAAAATTTTGATCCATGGAAGGATGGATTTAAAATCTCACAGCAAAGGTGACTCTTCTTCTGGTGGCCCAGCCCGTGACCTGCTGTACAATAAGCATTCCCAGCTCTGACCCACCCAGGTGGCATGTGCTTCATAATAGCAGTGGCTGAGGCCCTTGTGTTTACTCTGGGATGGCCTCAGTCACCCATCTCAGGTCCGGAGGCCCAGCAGCCTGCGCCTTCAGGATGCCAACAGGAAGCACTGTTTGTGGGGGCAGATTGGAATGCAGCAGAGAGAGGTCCCTGGCGAAAACAGAAGAGGGACAGGAGCCTGAATCAGTCCCTCGCAGGGTGAGGTGAGTCAGGGGTAATGACTAGGTGGCCACAAACAGAGACTCCTTTTTAGTGGTTTTTCAGGACACTCCGAACTTCATCTGTCCTATAATATCAGGACCAAAATACTCCTTGGCTACCTGTCTCCTCCATCATAGACTCTTACTTAAGGTTGGAAAGGCCCTAGAAATTATCCAGCTCAACTCTCTCATTTTACAGAGAAAGAGAAAGGGGCCCAGAGAGGGAAGGCATTGGCCCAGGGTCATCCAGCAGGCAGCCCGAGAGCCGGGGCCAGGACAAGGAACCCGGGTCACCTACCCCATCACCCTGAGCCCATGGTCCTTGGCATGCTCCTCTCTCCCATCATCTTACCAGAAGGCTCTCCAACCTAATCTTACCTCCTTTGGCCTCTTGTCTATATGTAATCAAAGAAGTCTTTCTAAAGAACAAATGAGTTACGATGCTACCTGCCTAAAGCCTTCCCTTGCTCCCCACTGCCTTAAGGTGAAAGACACCCATAATCTTTACCCTCACCCCGCCCACCTCTCCGCTTTCTCTCTTGCTCTTCGTCCCTTTTATACTGTTAGCTCATGCTCCTGAACTACTTGGAGCTCCCTAGATATGACATGTCCTCTCCCAACGGTGATCATACTGTCCCCTCTGCCTTTAACACTCTTACCAACCCTGCTGCATTTGTCGGCTCTTTTTTAGGTTACAGAGTAGATCTTCCTTTTTCCAGGAAACCTCCTTGGCCTACCAGCCTCCAGAGTAAAGTGTCCCTACTGAGTTCTCTGGCAGCGGCTCTATGATGTTATGATCCGTGTTGCCATCAGTTTCTCCTGGCCCCTGAGAGAAGACTGGGTATAGAAAACAATTCTGCCATCTCTTAGAAGAAAGGGAATGCTGTATGGAAACCAGCAGTTCTCCAGGACACCTCTTCTTGGTACTTCCAGTGACCATAGTGAAAATTAATAAAAAACTAACCCAACCAACTACATAACCAAGAAAGGCAGGATCACTAAGGGTATGGACCCTTCAGGAATGAAGGTTTTGATCACTCTGCTAGGTAAAAAGCCAGGCCAATGGAAGGGTGGGCTGAAGGCAAATGGAGCATGGGATGAATAATGGAAGAAGGAATTTATAAATATTAACAACAGCCTCAGGACCAGTTACAGGAAGAGAACTATAGAAGTGATACAGTTTTTTCTCCTTGCTTGTATGTGCATGTGTATCTGTGTCTATGTCATCTGTCTTTCCATTTATTCATCTATATGCACACTTGGAAAGCACAGAGGAGGGAAGCCCAACACAGACACAGCAGTGGAGTGTGAGACAGGAGAGAAGGACAGACCGACCGAGAGGCGGAGCTTGCAATGAGCTAAGGTTGCGCCATGGCACTCCAGCCTGGGTGACAGAGTGAGACTCTGTCTCAAAAACAAACAAACAAAAAACAAAAGGACCAAGCACAGTGGCTCACGCCTGTAATCCCAGCACTTTGGGAGGCTGAGGCGGGTGGATCACCTGAGGTCAGAGTTCAAGACCAGCCTGGCCAATGTGGCGAAACCCCATCTCTACTAAAAATACAAAAATTAGCTGGGCATGGTGGTACGTGCCTGTAATCCCAGCTACTCGGGAGGCTGACGCAGGAGAATCACTTGAACCACGAGGCAGAGGTTGCGGTGAGCCAAGATCCCGCCATTGCACTCCAGCCTGGGCAAGAAGAATGAAACTCCACCTCAAAAAAAAAAAAAAAAAGAGCTACTGACTCTCAGCCCCAAAGTGACCCTTCTATACTCAACTTGGCAATGCTGGGACCGGAACTGTCTGAACGTTAGTTTTATCAGCCGGCTCCTTGTTAGGGGCTGTAGGCAGACAAAGACTCGCTCCTTTCTGTTGTCCTTGTTGTCCATGCCAGGGGCATCTCTGCAGTGTCATTGAACTTCCAGTTTCCAGTTTGTCCCACACTCCTAGAATCAGCTTCCTCTCTCTCTTAGAGGTTCCACTAGGCAGTGCTCCCCGCCGCCAGAGGTCTGGGTCTCAGCCCTGCAGGAGCCCTGCTCTGAGCTTCCAGGAGCCAGCCCTGGCTGCCCTCTGCTCAGGGCTCTGGGTGGCAGGTCCTGGGGGTCCCTCTGTTAACCTCCGAGGTTCTCACAACCTAATCTCTTACTTTCGTCCCCAGTCCTTGAGGGGTGCCTGCATCCTTCAGTTACTTTCTCTGTTACCTCAATGTCTTCCTTTGCTTTTCCAGTTCCCTGGTAGCCACCAATTTCCTGATATTAAATTCTTTCCATTTTTCTTCTATTTATTTATTTATTTTTGAGGTGGAGTCTCGCTCTGTCACTCAGGCTGGAGTGCAGTGGTGCGATCTTGGCTGACTACAACCTCTGCCTCCCAGGTTGAAGCAATTCTCCCGCCTCAGCCTCCTGAGTAGCTGGGACTACAGGCACATGCCACCATGCCTGTCTAGTTTTTTGTATTTTTACTAGCGACAGGGTTTCACTGTGTTAGCCAGGATGGTCTCAATCTCTTGACGTTGCGATCCACCTGCCTTGGACTCCCAAAGTGCTGAAATTACAGGTGTGAGCCACTGTGCCTGGCAAATTCCGTTTTTCTAACTGAACTCTTACTGATACAAGTAAATATGATGCAGAGTTCTTTCCACACGGATCTTACAGTCTAGTGGGAGAGATACAGATTAGGCAAATAATTATATTTAATTATGTTGAAATAAGGAAAAGCACAAAGTATATTAGCATATTAAAGACCCTGAGAAGTTCTGCAGTAAATAAGCCTGGTTAGCATTGTTTCGGGCAACTTCTCCTTGTCTTATTTGACTGAGAAACTTCATGGTGAACCTGTGATCACCGAGCAGGGTTAGTGTGCTACAGAGTAGTGCATTGTGCAAATGGAAAAGGGAAGTCATTGAGAAAATGTGAGCCGGGGGACTTGGAGCGTGAGCATTTGCCATGTTCCTCCAGTAGCATCCAGTGGGTTAGGAGCAGCTCAGCTCCAGGATTCCAGTGACAGGATCAGGTGACAATTCTACTTGCTCTTTTTTTTTTTTTTTTTTTGAGACTGAGTCTCACACTGTCTCCAGGCTGCAGTGCAGTAGCACAATCTTGACTCACTGCAACCTCTGCCTCCCAGGTTCAAGCGATTCTCCTGCCTCAGACTCATGAGTAGCTGGGACTGTAGGTGCTTGCCACCATGCCCAGCTAATTTTTAGTATTTTTAGTAGAGATGGGGTTTCACCATGTTGGCCAGGATGGTCTTCATCTCGTGACCTGGTGATCCACCCACCTCGGCCTCCCAAAGTGCTGGGATTACAGGCGTGAGCCACTGCGCCCAGCCTCCTTGCTCTCATTCTCACCCCACAAGGCACCTTTCTGGCCATCACTGACTTACTGAGTAAATTTCCCTGTAGGGAGAGGATGCTCTCATTCATCACCGCAGACGTTCTGGTCTACCTGGCAGTTTCTTTCTCATTATAGAGCAAGGTTTCTTGACCTAGGTCTTTAGAGGTACCATCCATCCCTTAAGACTATCTGCAAAATGTGTGTGTGTGCGTGCGTGCGTGTGTGTGTGCACGTGTGCATGCATGGACATTTTTCTGGCAAGAGGGTCCATATCTTTTGATATTCCTAGTGGGAGTGTGACTCCAGAAAAGAGAAAGGCTAGGAATCACTGCATTCAAGGAAAATGTTTCTATTATTCTGTATATTGATCTCCTGTGAGTGTGGTCACTGTCAATGGGTTCTTCTCAGTCTGATCAGCCTTGTGTTGACTCACCAAACTGAGGTTCTGGATTCTTCAAGATACCTACTGACTAACCAGGCTAAAGGACTAACCAACCTTTGTGGACCTCAAGGGATCACTACCCTCCAGGCTGCTGCCTGTGTCATTTCCTCTCGCTGGGAAATTGTCTCCCCAAGCCTTGCGATCAACTCCCAGTTTCTCTTTAGGTCTCAGCTTAGAAGTCATTTCCTCCTTGAAACCTTCTCTGACTTACCACTTCAGGATCTGATACCCCTTCTTTGTGCTCCGACAGCATCTGTCCCACCTCTCTGGGGCTCCTACTTTCCCTTCCCCACAGAACCATGTTTTTCCCTTCATTGCGTTTGTCCCATGATGCAATTAACTGTTTATAGTATTTCTCTGCCACCTTTAGAATGCAAGCTCCACAAAGAAGGTAGATATGTCCAGCTTTGCTCGCTTTTCCCCCATCATCAAGCACGGTGTCTAGCATACAGTAGGTGCCCATTTAAATAGAAGGAATATACGCAAAAATAAGTACCTTAATCCTTTCAGTGTGACTTTATGTGCCATCACAGCTAGACCACAAATGTCCTTCTACTTCACTCTAGGACTAGGTACAGATTTGCCAGCCACGAGAAGTCCAAAAAATTCAGGTAATCAATTTTTGTCTTTTATCAGCAAAAGCTTCTTTCTCATCAAGTGCATGCATAATTTGTACATATAGATGCGCATACTTATATGTGGGTGAAGAGAAAAACGAGCTGCAGTGTTCGGAGAAACCTACCTGCGTTTCTCAGAAAGTGGTTCCTGTAGTCCTTGACTACCCTTGTGACCGGGTTATAGAAGCCGTCTCCACAATCATACCAGCCCTTGGGGATTTTTCTAGGTGGGTCCATGTTGGTGAGTTGAGCCATACCTTGAAAGAACACAATGGGCAATTAGTTCACCATCAAGGCCAAATCCAAACCCCATGTTCCCATAAGGTCCACTTGTGACTGATGATGGCTCGTGTGACTATCTGGCTCCATTGTTGAACTTAAATACCCGCTACTCAGGGCAAGGAGCAAACCCAGCAGAAACAGTGCCCCAAAGGAACTTTCTGAAAAATGGCTCTATGGAACAGGGTCTTGGGAACTAGACCCTCTGTCTTCTTCTTCCTTTGACCCCACTCTCCACCATTTCTTGGGATACCATGACAAAGGGCACAGGTTCCAAAGTCAGACAGACCCTGAGGATGGGTCAGAGTTGACAGATGGATAGGAGAGCATCATGTCCAGAAGATGGGTGGCATTCAAAGCATGGGCGGAGGCCAGAGGCATGGATCCTTAGGCCCCACTCTGGAAACCTTGTAGAGCAGAGCACGTGTGAAGGAGAACAGCACTAAAACAATGGATCAGGTGGACAAGGGGCAGGTAGGTGGTGAAGCACCTTGACTCTCACCCAAATTACCATGGTGGCTGCCACTTATTGAATGCTTATTATGCGCCAGGCATTGCACTCCTATTTTATTTAATCCTGTGAGCAACTCTGCAGCCCCATTTTACAGATAAGAAAACTGAGGCTCAGAGAAGTTAAAGTAACTTTCCCAAGGTTATCCAGCTAGGAAGCAGTACAGCTCTGGAACCTGTATGTTCAGCTGCCAATATCAGGGGAGAAGAGAGCCTAGGTGCAGCCACAGGACCAGGGACACTGGGACCTCTGGGAGGGAAAGAAGAGTGAGTGCACCTTTTAGGTCATGCTCCTTATGTGTGTGTATCTTGAAATGCCATGGCTCAGGTAAAGGGAGAGATTGGAATAAATAGCTTCTGAGGTTCCTTCTAACTATAGTTCCTGTAATTCCTTGTTCTCTGGACTGAGAGCTGGATGCCCACTGAGCTCACAGCACAATGTCCACAATTCAGTGTCTTACACACAGTAGGTGCTCTTTTTTTTTTTTTTTAAGATGGAGTTTCACTTTTGTTGCCCAGGCTGGAGTGCAATGATGTGATCTCAGCTCACTGCAACCTCTGCCTCCTGGATTCAGGCGATTCTCCTGCCTCAGCCTCCCGAGTAGCTGGGATTACAGGCATGTGCCACCACACCCGGCTAATTTTGTATTTTTTTTAGTAGAGACAGGGTTTCTTGATGTTGGTGAGGCTGGTCTTGAACTCCCAACCTCAGGTGATCCACCAGCCTTGGCCTCCCAGAGTGCTGGGATTACCAGCATGAGCCACTGCAGCCAGCTAGTAGATGCTCTTGTGTTGCTTAATGACATACCTAACTCCAAACCTGACACTGACCCTGACCCTAACCCCATGTGTACTGGCTAATGTTTACTGAACACTGACTCCATGTCAAGCACTTTACAGCCATTCTCTCACTGAAGCCTCATGCCAATGCCTGTCTCATGGATGCTCAAAGAGGTTGCAGGATACTTTTTTTTTTTTTTTTTTTTAAGAGATGAGGTCTTGCTATGTTTCCCAGGCTGGAGTGTAGTGGCTGTTCACAGGTGTGATCCCACTACTGATCAGCACAGGAAGTTTTGACGTGCTCGGTTTCCAGCCTGGGCCAGTTCACCTCTCCTTAGCAACCTGGTGGTCCCCCACTCCCGGGAGGTCACCATATTGATGCCAAACTTGGTGCAGACTCCTGATGGGCATAGCACACTACAGCCCAGAACTCCTGGGCTCAAGCGATCCTCCCACCTCAGCCTCTCAAGTAGCTGGGACTACAGGAACGTGCCACCATGCCTGGCCACAGGACACTTTTAACCCTCACTTTGCCTTGCAGGCAGGGCGAGTTGCTCTAACAATGCCAGCCCCAAGAGGCAAAGTGTGGAGTGACAAGGGAAGGAAGTAGCTACTTAGAATCGAGCTGCTCTGCTGAGGGTCACTGGAGGAGAAAGGGAGAGCCAGGCAGGTTTGGGAAAAGCCATGACAGTGCCTTTGAGACTAGCAGAGGCTCAGCTTTGGCAAAACCAGCCAATGTGTGAAAGCGGAGGCCTAAGGCTGAGGGCTTTTTGTCTACAGCCTTAATTGGGGTGAACAGCCCATGACAAAGTCCAGGCCTCCCATCATAAGTAACTGGGGAGGAGCGATTTGCAAGGTTCCAAAGTTGCAGCCAGATTGGCAGCTCTTTGAAGGAAGAGATGATGTCCTTTCAGCTCTGGGTCTCCCTGGGGCCAGCCAGTGTCTGACACAGTAGGAGCTTAGGAAATGTTTCTTAATGTCATTGCCTTAACTCCCCTATGCACATACTTTACCGTGCACTGTGATGTCAATATCATTATCCCTGTTTGACAATAATTCTTTAATGAGCACCCACTGTACGCCAGGCAATATGCTAGGGCCCTGCCCTCATGTTGCTCACAGCTGGCTTGGGAAGATGAGCTGAAAACTCATGATCCAAGCCCTGGGGGGAGATTATGGTTGCTCTTTGATATTCCCCAGGGAGACCTTACCTGGTGTGGGAATTCAGGGAAGGGGGTCCTAGCTTCAGGACATGGAGCTGAGACCTGAAGGATGGGAAGGAGTTATTTGGGTAAAGTGAGAGGGTTAAAGTATTCCAGGCAGAGGCTGGACGTGGTGGCTCATGCCTGTAATCCCAGCACTTTGGGAGGCCAAGGCGGGTGGATCACCTGAGGTCAGGAGTTCGAAACTAGCTTGGCTAACATGGCAAAACCCCATCTCTACTAAAAATAACAAAAACTAGCCAGGTGTGGTGGTGGGTGCTTATAATCCCAGCCACTCAGGGAGGCTGAGGCACAAGAATCACTTGAACCCAGGAGGTAGAGGTTGCAGTGAGTTGAGATCACACCATTGCACTCCAGCCTGGGCAACAGAGCAAGACTCTGTCTCAAAAAAAAAAAAAACAAAAAGTATTCCAGGCAGAGAGAATGGCAGGAAAAAGTGTGGTCTCTTTGAGAAATAGAGAGAAAGCAAGCATGCAAGAGGGGCAGAGAAAAACTGAGAAGGGTGGGTAGCCCAGGATTAGGCTGCGATATCAGCAGGAGCCAGGGAATGTCAGCGCTTCTGATAATTTGAAACCTTATTTTGAGGGCATAGGAGGCACTCAAGGGTGTTGGGGTCATGGGGCAATCAGATTCACATTTTAAAAGATGTAAGTGGCCAGGCATGGTGACTCACACCTGTAATCCCAAGTTAAGGAGGGAAGATTGCTTGAGGCCAGGAGTTCTAGACGAGTCTGGGCAACATGGCAAGACCCCATCTCTATAAGAAACTCAAGAAAAATAAAATTCACCAGGAGTGGTGGTGCATGCCTATAGTCCCAGCTACTTAGGAAGCCAGCTCTCTTGGCAGGAGGATGGCTTGAGCCCAGAAGTTCAAATTTACAGTGAGCTATGATCTCACCACTGCACTCCAGCCTGGGCAACAGAGCAAGACACTGCCTCAAATAAATAAATAAATAAATAAATAAATAAATAAATAAATAAATAAAATAAAGATGGAAGTGGCTGCAGAATGGAAAGTGACCTCAAGGGGGTCAAGTGGGCAGTCAGGTCATCAAGGGGAGAGATGATGGAGGGCTGGAACAGGGCAGTGGCAAAGAGAGTATGAAGAGAATGCTGACTGGCACGTGGAAGTGCTCAATAAATATTTGTTGAATAAACAAATGAAAGAATACATTTCAGAGGTAAAATCCGTAGGGCCAGGTGATTGATTGCAATTAGGCGAGGGGGAAAGGGAGGATTAGGCTTACCTAGGTGGATGGACATGCCACATTCAGGGAGGCAGCCATCACGGTGGGAGTGACAATGAATTCAGTGCAGAGAAGTTGGGGAATGACCAATACAGGTGTCAGGGAAGCTGGATGCAGGGATCTGAGGCTCAGGGATTCTGATTTCAATTTAGAAACTGATGGTAGTTGAAGGCTTAGAAGTGCATCAACTTGTTCAGGAAGAGTGTATAGAATGATAACGAAACAGTGCCTAAGCTAGAGAGCCCCGGGAACCTCAACGTGAATAATGGGGTAGGGGGAGGTTGAGGAGGTATTGGCAAAGAAGACTGGGGATAGGAGGAAAATAGCAGAGTAAGTGTCAGGAGGGCAAAGGGAGAGAAGGTGGCTCACCTTGTCAATTAACTGACCCAAGGTCATGAAGCCAGGAAGGGAAGGAGATGGGGGTCTGAGCTCCGGTCTGCCTGACTCCAGTGCCTGGGGGCTTCCTGGAGACTTCTGCCCTGATGCAGGTTGACTTGAGCAGGCTCATCCAGCTATTGACAGGGAATGCTACGACTCAAACCCACACTTTCTGACTCCATGCTCTGCCAACTATAGCATGTGGTCTCTCATAACCTAAGTTAGGATTGTTTTTATGGTATACAGAGTTGTTTTCCCATCTGTCATTTTGGATATATTATTTCTGCTGTGCCAAAAACTACACTCTTCTTGAGGTTCGCTTATCTCAAACACATCCCAGAAACACTCAGATGAGGCTTTTAAGGTGCCACTCTCTGAATCCAGACTTGTGGCCCAAATGTAGCCCTCCGTGATGGAACACGGTGTTTTGCAGAAAGGAAGCATGATACAGGGGACCTCAGAGAGGAAGACTGGGTCTCCAGTGTGAGCTCTGCCACTGGAAACCATATCTGGACTCCACAGCCTCAACTTGGAGTGGCATGAGACTAGGACGGCTGACTGGGTGGGGTCATCTGGACACTAGGGAGACAGAGATTACAGAGAGCCTCCCCAGCACCTGATACACAAAGCACATGCTCTGTCAGTACTGCCTTGGCCCTTACTTCTTTCTTTTTAAAATATTTACATAATTTATGGTTACAGTAGGTGCTACAAATAAGAATAACTGACATGTACCATGTACCTGCATGCATTCAAGGCACTGTTTTAAACACTTGACATGAATTATCTTATTTACAACAATCTTGGGAGGTAGATGATGCTACTGGCCCCATTTTGATCTTTCTTTTTTTTTTCGAGACCAGAGTCTCACTCTGTCGCCCAGGCTGGAGTGCAGTGGCGCGATTTCAGCTCACTGAAACCTCCTGAGTTCAAACGATTCTCATGCCTCAGCCTCCCGAGTACCTGGGATTACAGGCATGCCACCACACCCAGTTTGTTTTTGTATTTTTAGTAGAGATGGGGTTTCACTGTGTTGGCCAGCTGATCTGGAAGTCCTGACCTCAAGTGATCCACCTGCCTTGGCCTCTGAAAGTGCTGGGATTGCAGGCATGAGTTACCGCACCCAGCTGATTGACCCCATTTTGAAGGGGAGAAACTGAGGTGCAGTAGGTAAAGTCCCTTGCCCGTGGTCCTCTGGCTAGCACAGCGGAGCTGAGATGTGAGGACTGGCCTTACTGGCTGTGTTGTACTCTGAGCTTGCTCAGTTCCTCTTTCCCTTTAAGTTACTTCGGTAGAATACATTCATTTCATCTCAATGTACCAAAAAACAAAAACAAAAACAAAAAAAAGAAAAAGTTACTTCAGTTGGCCATAGTCCACTTATCTGAAACTGTCTTTAGCTTCCCTCTTTGAGTATGAAGGAAAGGGTGGGTGCTTGGGTACCTGCAGGCTTCAAGCCATTGCGAATCTCTGTGAAAAACCTCCGATCATAGCCATCGCAGTAATGCCAGTTCTTCTCATCATAGTGCAGCCCATCTGCGAAGGTGTACGTGCCCTGGAAGACAAGGAGCACACACGTGTGTCTGAGGAAGCCGAAGGCTTTTGGCCAAGAGGTTTGGATGTCAAGGGAAGAGGGGGCTTTCTAATGGCCACAGTAAAGAAGTGGTAACTGTCACAATTATTATGGTTGTGACGACGAGAGGGAATGGGTGTAAGTGCTGAGCTCTGTCCGCGCCACTCAAAGTAGGTGAACTCACTTTGGCAGATGAACTTGGGCAGATAACCCACTCTCTCTGGCCCTTCATTTCCTCATTTGTAAGTTAATGTACACAAAATAGGGTTGATTGAAAAATCATTGAGATAGCACACGTGAAGCATTTAGCAGACTGCCTGGCTGTGATGCTCGATTTTGTGTGACAACTTGACTGGGTTAAGGGAAAGCGATGCCCAGATAGCTGGTAAAACATTTCTGGGTGTGTCTGTGAGGGTGTTTCTGGAAGGATTCACATTTTAATCGGTAGACTGAGCAAAGAAGTGCCACCCTCACCAAAGTGGGTGGGCATCATACAATCCGTCGAAGGCCTGGATAGAACAAAAAAGGAGATGAAGCGCCAATTCACTCACTCTGCTTGCACTGCGACATCCACCTTCTCTTTCCCTTGGACATCCACATTCCTGGTTCTTGGGCCTTTGAACTCTGACTTCAACTTAAACCATTGACCCCCCAGTTGAGGCTCTTGGGTTTGGACTGGAACTTACTAACAGCTTTCCTGGGCCTCCAACTTGCAGAGGGAAAACTGGGAGCCTTCTTAGCCTCCATCATCTTGTGAGCCAATCCCTAATACAAATCTCTTTCCATACATCTCTATATATCCTATCAGTTCTGTTTCTCTGAAGAACCCTGACTGACACACTGACACAAAATAAGCACTGAACGAACGTTATTATTCTTTTATTATTATTATAGCTGGAAAGGTCAGAGCCATCAGCCATGGCCCTTTGTCCAAACACATACATTCTGCTTTTGCTGCCTTAGTGCTAAAGGAAGCCTCAGGATGTAGAAATTGCATTGGCCTGGACATCAGGAAACCTGGGTGGAAATTCCAGTGATACTATTAATTCACTGTGTGACCTCGGGTAAGTCACATCCCCTTCCTGGGGCTTAGATTCTCCAAGCTATAAAACAAGGAGCATTTCTTAACTTTTTTAGGTCGTGAGTCAGGCCCCAATGTGCTCTTAGTGAAACTGATAAAAACTATAGATAATTTTCCTGGAGAAAAACTTAGTCTCCTTTACACAGAAACTTCTGTATATAAATCAAGAGGTTTTAGTGACTCCCTGAATTCTATTCATGACCCACAAATACCAGGTTAAGGATCCCTGGATTAGGTAAATTATAATGATAGCAGCAGTGGGGGTGGTAGTAAGAGCTAAGACTTACCAAGTGCTTCTATGTGCCAGGAACTTAGCAAAGTGTTCATGTGTACTGCCTTATTTACTCTGACGACCATCCTAGAAGGTGCCGTGTACTCAGGTGGTAGGCTGTGTAATGGTCCCCCGTAGATGTCCCTGTCTGCTGCAACTTGTGAATATGCTACCTTACATGGAAAGAGGGACTTTGCAGATATAACTGGATGAGAGATCCTAAAGTGGGAAGATTATTTGGAATATCTGGGTGTGCCAAATATAATTGCAAGGTCCCTATGAGAGGGAAGTAGTAAGGTCAGGGTGAGAGAAGATGAGATGATGATGAAAGCAGAGGACGGACGGTGATGTGATGATGAAAACAGAGGTCGGAGAGATGTGTGGCCATGAGCCAAGGAATGCAGGCAGCCTCTAGAAGCTGGAGAAGGCAAGAAGACAGATTTTCCCATAGAGCCTCTGGAAGGAATGCGGGCTGGCTGACCTATTTCAGACTTCCGAGCCCCAGAACTGTAAGATAATACATTTGTGCTGATGTAAGACTAAGTTTGTGGTAACTTGTTATAGCTCCAATAGGTCACTAATGCAACTACTGTTCCAAGTTGATAGGTGAGGAACTCTCGGGGAGGTGAAGTTGTGGGCCCAGTATCAGGCAGTAAGGGGTGTAACAGATGCAAACTCATCATGGCTTCCCCACAGGTCCTTCCAGATCCAGAGGGAGAGGAATCTAGAGCCCTGAGAGATCCAGAAGCAGGGAGAAATTAGCCAGGCAAGGTGGTGCACACCTGTAATCCCAGCTACTCAGGAGGCTGAGGCAAGAGAATAGCTTGAACCCAGGAGGCAGAGGTTGTGGAGCTGAGATTGTGCCACTGCACTCCACCCTGGGTGACACAGTGAGACTCATTCTCAAACAAACAAACAACAACAACAACAACAAAAACGTGGAGGGAGAAGCAGAGAAGAGAGGAAATGGAAGGAGGTGGGTACCAGACAGGGAGAGTGGGGCTCTTCCTACCTGACGATTTCTCCTCCACAGCCCATACCCCGCAATGATCACCTTTATGGCCAATCCGTTTTCCCAAACAGCATCGTATTGGCTCCCGTTGGGGTAGTACAGGGTTCCTTCGCCATGAAACATGCCGTCCTTCATTTCCCCAACATATACTGTTTCAGTAGGGAGGATGTACTTGGCTTTGCCCTCCATCCTGTAAAGACACATGGAAACATTGAGCCCTGCGTGACAGCTGGAGCGTCGGGGCTGGCAGGGACAGAGTGAGCAGGAACCCCATTCTCATCATCCTCATCCTTGTTGTCCCAGCAGTACTCTGCTGCAAACAAAATTTTTGTTTTGTTTCCCTCAAAAGCTCAAAAATGAAGAGAGGGGAGTAGAGTTTGTTCTGTTCATTCTCCCCTTCACCTAGAGGCTCACGCTCACCTTGGAGTTCACACTGCCCCCTGAAATACATCCCCTTGGTAGGCCCAGAGAGTGTAGACATGTGCCCAAAGCCACACAGTAAAAACTGTGGAGACTAGAGCCCAGGTTTTCTGGCAGCTGGTTCTGTAATTTCTCTGTTCCCCCATGACCAACCCATCCTTGCCTATTATGCCACCAGTGGAATATTTGTAAAGATATGAAATTTAGAGATAGGAGATAAGAGTTTGAATCTTACTTCACCATTTTATAAATATATTATCTTGGATACTGATATGGTCTGGCTGTGTCCCCACCCAAATCTCATCTTGAATTGTAGCTCCCATAATCCCCACATGTCATGGGGGGGACCCAGTGGGAGGTAATTGAATCATGCGAGTGGCTTTTTCCTGTTCTGTTCTTGTGATAGTGAACAAATCTCATGAGCTCTGATGGTTTTATAAAGGGAAATTCCCCTTAACATGCTCTCTTGCCTGCTGCCATGTAAGACGTGACTTTGTTCCCCCTTTGCCTTCCACCATGATTGTGAGGCCTTCCCAGACATGTGGAACTGTGAGTCCATTAAACCTCTTTCCTTTATAGATTACCCAGTCTTGGGTTTATCATTATAGCAGTGTGAGAACGGACTAAGAAAGACACTTCCCCAAACCTCTTTGCTTGTGCCTCCCTCCCTTCCTTCTCTTCCTTCTTTCCTTCCTTCCCTTCTTTCCTTCCTAACAAATATTTACAGAGCACCTACATTTTGTCAGGGACTATGTGATGGTCCAACCTGCTGAATACAATATAGATTCAACAGTCATCAAGGTAGATGCAGTCCCTGTCCTTGGGGGACTCACAGTCTAGTGGGGACACAAATAATCAATTATACAATATGTGGTAAGTGCTGTGCAGGAGGAAGACAAGTCCGTACAGGAGAACAAGGCAGGGACACCAACTTGATAAGTTGATTAGTTTCTTTGTTTTGTTTTTTGTTTTTTTCAAGACAGGGTCTCGCTCTGTCTCCCAGGCTGGAGTGCAGTGGTGTGATCATGGCTCAATGCAGCTTTAATCTCCTGAACTCAAGTGATCCTCCTACCTCAGCCTCCCAAGTAGCTGGGACCACAGGGTGCCCCATCACACCCAGCTGGTTTAAAGTTTTTTTTGTTGTTGTTTCTTTGTTTTTTTTTTTGTAGAGACAGGGTTTCTCTATGTTGCCCAGGCTGATCTCAAACTCTTGGGCTCAAGTGATCCTCCTGCCTCAGCCTCCCAAAGTGTTGGGATTACAGGTGTGAGCCACTGCACTGGGCTGGCCAGTTTCTTTATGGGTGAAATGGCTGCCATTAATCCAGATAACATATAATGATTTTCCTAGTAAAGGGCCTGACATATAGTGAGTGCTTAATAAATATGCTTTCATTCATTCCTTGTCCATTCCTCCCACAAGCTGAAGGTCTCCCCTGACTCTGACCTTCTTTAGGCTTTTCCTAGTACCTCTGTTGGGATGCATAACACTTTCTACCTTGTACTGTAATTAGATATCTTAGCTCCTGCATTGAATTAAAACTTCTTTAAAGGAAGACCTTGGTATCCTCAGCTCCTAGAACCACTAAGCAGGTGCTTCGTAAATGTCTCCTGAGTAAAGAATGAAGGAAATAGAAAGACCAGTGAGTGAACAGAATGGACGACAAAGTTGTTGAGATAGCTGAGTGAGATGATGGATGTGAAACCATAGCGGAATGCCTGGCATAGAACAAGAACTTGAAAACTATTTCGCTTTTACTCTAGTGTAAGACATGGGGGGAAGGGAGAACTCCTCTTCTCCTTCCCTCCACTACTCTTTGCTTGAGCTCACATCTATCATTTCTAAGCACTGTCTCCATATTAAAGTTCCACACCCTTCTCTGAAGTTAGACCCAACCCCTTTTCTTACCTCGAACTGGACATCACTGTTCAGACCTCTCACAGACATCTCCAACTCGCCTAATACAGAACTCATCCCCTCTTCCCCTAAGCAGCACCTCCTTAGAGCTCTCTGCTTCCATGAATGGTATCAGAATCCTCTGCTTCCAGGCCAGGAGCTGGGCCCTGGGCTGGGGCTGTAAGTCATTTCTGGACAGGACTAGAGCCAATCAGCTGCCAACTCCTAGCAGTAAAATCCCCAAATCTCTCCTGCATTTTTCTTTCCTGTAGCTCCACTGCCTCTGCCTTGGCCCAGGGTTCTGCTGCCTCTTACTGGGACAACTGCAATGAGCTCTGATTTGATCTCCCCATCTATACTTGTCCTGCTTCCCTCCTCTCTCTCCCTCCCTCTCTCCTTCTCCTCCCTCCTTCTTTTTCTTCTTCCCTCTCTCTCTCCTTCCCTTCCTTTTTTTCCTTCCTTCTCTTCCATTTACAAAAATTCATTCACCGGGCGCAGTGGCTCACGCCTGTAATCCCAGCACTTTAGGAGGCCGAGGCGGGTGGATCACGAGGTCAAGAGATCAAGACCATCCTGGTTAACATGGTGAAACCCCGTCTCTACTAAAAATACAAAAAATTAACTGGGCATGGTGGCGCGTGCCTGTAATCCCAGCTACTCAGGAGGCTGAGGCAGGAGAATTGCCTGAATCCAGGAGGCGGAGGTTGCGGTGAGCCGAGATCGCACCATTGCACTCCAGCCTGGGTAACAAGAGCGAAACTCCATCTCAAAAAAAAAAATCATTCAAGGTGAAAAGCCTGCCTTGTAAATTCAAAATAAGTTAAAAAGAAGAAAAAAGCCACTTTATAATGAAGGCTTCAATCCATAATAAGGATATGATTACCAGATCTCAAATACCTGTCAGATTAGCTGGGCATGGTGGTACACATCTGTGGTCTTAGCTACTTCGGAGGCTGAGGTGGGAGGATCACTTGAGTCTGTGGGGAGGAGGTGGGGGGAACAGAGCGGGTAGACATTGCAGTGAGCCAAGACTGCACCAGTGCACTCCAGCCTGGGTGACAGAGTATGACCCTGTCTCAAAAAAAAAAAAAAAAAAAACTAAAAACTAAAACTTATCATTCATTCATTCATTCAGCCAACATTTACTGAGTCCCTACCACATATATGCACCATGAGGAGAGATACACAGATGAAATAAGTTTTATTTCCTGATGCTTGGCTCTACCAAGGGTTTATCAGTGGTTCTTCCACCTCCAGAATTGTGCACAGTATTGACATTTTTTTTTTGCCAGAGCACAGACTGCCTGTCCAACTTCCCCTCGCATGACTCCTCCCGGCACAACTCACTCTCCTCACAAACTGAACTGCCAGCTCTACTTTATACATGCTCTCTGCTTAGAAACATTCTTCACCTTGCATCTCCAACCACCTAAATCCTACCCAACCTTCAAGGCCCATTTCAAATATTATCTCTTCCATGAAGCCTTTAAGGATGGCTCCAACTGTATTTGTCCTCTGAAGAGGCCCAGCAGCAGGGCTCTACTGTAGGAAGCACATGGGCTTTGGAGTCTGATAGACCTGGGTTTTAATATCTGCTTTGCCAAATGCTAACTAGGTGACTTTGGGCAAGTTATATAATTCCTCTGAGCCTTATTTTTCCCATTTGTAAAACAGGATAATGATATCTATCTTAAAGAGTCCCTGTGAAGAGAAAATGCAGGCGAAGCCACCTAGAGCACAGTAGTCGCTACACAAATGCTATCGGCATTCCTTCCTCCCCTGTGTCTGTAGGTCTTTTCTGGCACTTACCTTGTGGTGCTTTGTAATGGAGTTATCTAGAACTCAATTGTGTGACTACTCCAAAGAAACTGTGATATTGAGGTCAGATGGATCCTACATTAACTTTTAATTTTTTTAATATTCACACATGGTATGGGGAAATCATGTCTCTTTCAAGTTTCTTTTAAAGCAGATTTATTGAAGTGTAATTGGCATACAATAAGCCATATGTTTAAAATATACAATTTGATATATTTTGACATCCACCTGGGAAACCATCATCACAATCAAGACAACATATCTACTCCCCCAAAAGTTTCTGCATGCCCTTCTGTGACACTTCCTCCTTGCCCCTGCCCACAATCCTTATCTCTAGGCAACCACTGACCTGCTTTCTGTCACTGTAGTTTTGCATTTTCTGGAATTTTACATAAATGGAATCATACAGTATCTACTCTTTTTTTGTCTGGCTTCTTTCACTTAGCATAATTTTTTTGAGATTCATTCATGTTGTTCTGTGTACCGATAGTTCACTCCTTTTTATTGCTGAGTAGTATTCCAATGAATGGATATACCACAATTAGTTTCTTCATTCCCCTGTTGATGACATTTGGGTTTGTTTCTAGTTTTGATTATTATAAATAAGGTTGCTATGAGTACTTGTATACATGTCTTTGTATAGATAAACACTTTCATTTCTGGGGTAAATACCTATGAGTAGAATTGTGGTTTAACTTTTTAAGAAACTGCCAAACTTTTCCAAAGCAGTTGTACCATTTGACATTCCCATCAGCTGTGGGGAGTCTATATAGACTTTTTAAATCAAATGTTAAATATCAACTTCCTACTGTATAGAGAAGTTACTCTATTCATTTAAGCTCCAAAAGGAAAATGTCCCCTCCCCAAATTAAAAAAAATCTATTGTCTACCATGTATAAATAACATCTATATATGATCATGATGTATTCCTCGGAACACTGCTGCTGAACATTCAGCATTGCCTTCCCATTTTATAGATGAGGAAACTGAAGTATGGATGGTTAATTAAACAAGAAGCAAGTGGCAGAGTTGAGCCCAGACCTGTCTCATGCTGAAGCCTTTTTTCCTCTACTATGTTGTCTCTCTCTCTTACATGCTGAAATTTGAGATGCCCCAAATAGAACTCTGGTTAACTGTTGTTAAAAAGAACAAAATCAACACCGAACACATGTCCAACTTATGAAAAGAAGTATAACAAGTGAAAAACTGCTGACTTCTTGCTAGTTATGGGAAGTTGGGAAGTTCTGTTCAGGTCTGGGAATCCCTATTATGGTTACAGAGGTACCAAACAACCCCAAGCAAAACCCAAATTCCTAGGGACAGAAGCATGGACATGGCTGATACGATACACAAACGCAATGAAAAATACACAGAAGGACAAAGGCAAATGGTTGAATGTCTTCCCTCTTACTTCGTCTGTGTGTTTCTCTCTCATACATACACAGCCCATTGAAAATTAATGTAGTTTCTCAACTTTTTGTGCCTAAAATGTCCAATACCCCATATCTATCTGCTAAAATTTTACCACCTTCACTGTAGTAGAGCTTTGTAAAAAGTAAGAATGTGGTTTGGACAGAGGATTGGGTTCAAATCCTGACTCCATTACTTCCTAGTTGTGTATCCATAATGGCGGGCAAGTCATTTTGCTTCTCTTAACTTCTGTTCCTTTATTTGCAAGGTCAGCCTGAACGATCTCACTGAGTAGTGAGATGGGGCACACAGCAAGCACCTCTGCCACTTACCTGCTAATTAGGAAAAGTGTCTCAAGCCCTGTAAGGGTCACCTTTCTTACCCAGAAAGATAATAACATATTCCTTGCAAGATTGATGTAAGAATTAGAGATAGCATCTCACAGCATCCCTACCACCTTCTCTAGGAATCTATCCCCTATCCCTGTCCAGACCACAGATCCCTTTTTCCTATGAACTCAAAATGCCCCTGAAGTCCACCAACTTGTGAATACAGGGCCCAGATGGGAGTGCTTTACAGTCCCGACAACTAGCACTGGATTGGCAAACCACTTCATGTCGTCCAGCCTTAGTTTCCTCAACTTTAAAGACAGAGATTCCACTTTCTTCATCCAGGGTGGCTGGCAAGAAAGAGTGGCCACCTCTGTGTTCCTCTGCTTCTCTCTACCACAGCTCTTACCACAATGAATTGCAATTATCTCTTATGTCTACTTGCCCCACCACGTTTGGATGAACTTTCTGAGGATTTCAGGGATTGTGCCCAGAGTCAATTCCAGGACCTGGTACTCAGTAACCACCCAACATTGTTGAATTGCTGAGCGTGGTGGCTCATGCAAGAGGATCACTTGAGACCAGGAGTACGAGGCCAGCTTGGACAACATAGCAAGACCTGGTCTCTACAAAAGGCATTTGAAAATTAGCTGGGCGTAGTGGTGCACACCTGAAGTCCTAGCTACTTGGGAGGCTGAGGTGGGAAGATTGTTTGAGCCTAGGGAGTCAAGGCTGCAGTAAGCAGTGAACAGGCCACTGCACTCCAGCCAGGGCAACAGAGTGCGATCTTGTTTCAAAGCAAAACAAAAACAATAAATAAAGAAAGAAAAAAACCTGTTGAATTGTTTTTACTACTAGTCCACTACAGTGATTTTTGTATATAATCCTCTACAATAATCCCTAGGCTGTGAACTGTGAACTCCTGGAGGGAGGCAACCATGTAGATTCAGATTAGCCACAATCTCTCTTCCCTAATCTTCGTGTTTGTTTTATCACTTATAATTATTTTATATAATTATAAGTGATATAATAAGTAATTATTTTATCACTTATTTGTTTATTGGCAATACACCTCCAACTGGATTATAAATTCCATAAAAGCAAGGATCTTGACATTTTAAATATTCTTATTCCTATGTCTAAAACTGGCAGAGAGCATACACATACACAGAGTATAGATAGAATGAATGCATCTCAGCTTTGCTGCTTATTAGATATGGTCCTTGAGAAAATTACTCGGGCAAGTTTGTGAAAGTGCCTGGCACAAGGTGTTTCGAAGAAGCAAAAAGACAGCCAACTTTTTCCAGTCACAGCTATTCAAGGTCTAGTGAGTGAATCAAATGAGGCCCTTACCTCCCATCTACATATTCCCCGATATATTTGCTCCCTGTGTACTCCATGCCTGTTTTTAGCTTCCAGCTGTTAGGATCCGGAGTCTCAGTGAATATGGCATCACTATGACAACTAGGAGGGGTGGGCGGAGACGAATCGAAGCCCCGCCCCCACGGAGGCGGCAAGCTTGTTGGTATTGCGCACGCTCTCTCGCTCGAAGTTGGGTAGAGCAGTGCGCCTGCGTGTTGTCTGCTGCGCATGCGCAGGTGCCGTGTAGCTCTCGGCGGTCGAAAGGGGAGTTCAAGGAGACGGGGGCGACGCGGCAGAGGGCTCCTCGTCGGGGTCAGGGCTGCAGCAGTCATGCCGGGGATAGTGGAGCTGCCCACTCTAGAGGAGCTGAAAGTGGAAGAGGTGAGGCTGTTCCGGAGGACAGGCAAGGGAGACACGGGGGTTGCGGCTTCTCGGGCCCAGCCCCGCTTGGGCTCAGCGGACCCTGGGCCCCGGGCCCTCCTCCCCAGTCCCCAGCACATATACAGGTCGACCCCCGGAGGTCCCCTCCGCAGCTTTGGGAGTTGCCTCCCCTCTCCACCTCACCCTGTCACATCCCGCAGTGGCCCTAGAATTCTCCCCCTTTCGCCCTCCACAGCGACCTGCTTCCCTTCCGTGAATAATAGTTATACTTTTTATTAAGCACCAACCAGAGTCATTTTACTTAGCTTATGTGGCTTAATCCTCAAACTTGCATGCGAAGTGAGTATACAGCCCTCGGGGCTCACAGTCGAGGGAGACCGTCACCTACCTTAAAGTGGTGTCACCGGTCCAGAGTGCATAGTGGGGCGAGGAGGCCGCGGGAAAATGAGATGGTATTCGAGCGTGCATCTACTCACAGCCATGGGAAGGTGTTTGGTAACAGGATTCATTTAAAGCATTCGTTTATTCAAAAGATATCATTTGAGTAATTAACATGTGCCCATAATGCTGGAAGAGATATACTTCCTGCTTTCATGGCGTTTACAGTCTAGTAGGGAGACAGACACATAAAGGGGCAATCACAGTACAGTGTAGTTAGTGCTGTGAGAAGTGAAGTAGAAACACGCCCTACTAATTATAGCTGACATGATCAAGCCCTTTCTAGATTTCAGGCAGGCTGCTAATTCTTTCTATGCATTAATTCATTGAATCCTCTCAGCAACACTATAAGGTAGGATATACACAATTGATCTTAACGTATTATAAATAAAGAAATAGGTCCGGAGGGTAGAAATGATTTGCCCAGGGTAACGGAGCACGTAAGTAGTAGAGCTGGAAGTGAACCCAGGTTTGATTTTAAAACCAGTGCCTTTCCACTATATTATGGGTGAAAGCTCAAAAGAATGGGAAGGCCTAACAGAACTTGTGTGTTTAGGGAGCCAAGTACAGTTAGATGTGACGCGAGTGGTGGTGAGAAGCAGCAGGTGCTGAGCCTGGAGAAGCAACTTGGGCTGAGCTAGGACTTGGAAGTAGCTTCCACAAGGTCAGACCAAAGAGTTTGGACTTTATCCAGTAAGGGAGGTGGTGGGAAGAGGTGGAAGGTTTTAAGGCAGAGGAGTGTCATGGCAGGGCTGGACAGTAGAACAGGCTATATTAAAGAGAAGAAGGCCAAGACTAGAAATGATATACCAGGCACTACAGTAAGTGTTTTACCTGCAGTGCTTCGTTTAGTCTTACATGCCTGTGAGAGTGGCAACTGCTATTTTCCTCAGAGGAAGAAATTATTAGCTATGTTCAGGGAGTTTATTATATTAAAGCGACATTTACTCTGAGGTGGCAGAGGGGAACTGCCATGTGGCCACCAGTCTTTTGTCGTCCCCCTCCACCCCCGACCCCATGTAGCTTTGTTAATCTTGAGTTGCTGTATTTTTTGTTGCAGTTTTTATTTGGTTCAACAAACATCTGAGGTTCTACTTCATACAACTGATATATCTGGAATAAATTTGCCTTTAGGGTTCACACAATTGAATGAACATATAGATAATTAAATAACTATACAAGACGTGTGATTAAATACTATGAAAGAGGGCAGATGTGGTTTAAGAAAAGAAGATTTGGGCATGCTGCGGTGGCTCACGCCTGTAATCCCATGAGGTCAGGAGTTTGAGACCAGCCTGGCCAACATGGTCAAACCCCATCTCAACTAAAAATACAAAAATTAGCTGGGCATGGTGGCGCATGCCTGTAATCCCAGCTGCTTGGGAGGCTGAGGCAGGAGAATTGTTTGAACCTGGGAGTTGGAGGTTGCGGTGAACTGAAATCACGCCGTTGCACTCCAGCGTGGGCAACGAGCAAAACTCCATCACACACACACACACACACAGGCACACAAAAAAACCAAAGAAGAGAAGATTTGAAGTTGGATCTAAATTCTAGGCCTACCTGCCGGTCATCTTGATTACTTGATTTTAGCATTTGGAGACATGGTTATTTGTAAGATGAGGTGATCCCAGCTCTAAAATTCTTTGAAGCTATAAAGGGATTAGAGAAAGCACTTTTGGGGCATAATGTAAGACATGGCTAAATGGCATTTAAGGGCAGAGATGAAGAGAAGATCCTTGTAAGTTAGGGTAGGGTCTGAGCAGAAGTAAGGAGATGGGAAAATTCAGGGAGCCAAAAAGGAGTTCAGTGTTTTTTTGTTTTTGTTTTTAAAGTGACAGAGTCTTACTCTGTAGCCCAGGCTAGAGTGCAGTGGCGCAGTCTTGGCTCACTGCACCCTCTGCCTCCCTGGTCTCGGTTCAAGCAATTCTCCTGCCTCAGCCTCCCGAGTAGCTGGGATTACAGGCATGCGCCACCATGCCCAGCTAATTTTTGTATTTTTAGAAGAGACGGGGTTTCACTATGTCGGCCAGGCTGGTCTCGAACTCCTGACCTCATGATCTGCCCACTTCAGTCTCCCAAAGTGCTGGGATTACAGGAATGAGCCACTGTGCCTGGCAAAGAGTTCAGTGTTTTGAAAGAACAGTAAATAGTCCCTTTTTGAAGTGTTGTGGGTGAAGTTTAAGCTTTATTCTGCTGTTAAGGCTGAATGAGTTTAGTTGCTAATTTAATAGCAGAGTAAAATAAGAATTATCATTTAGGAAGATCACTCTAGCAGCTCTGTGAAAAATGGATTGAAGAAAGGAAAAGAAAAGCAGGGAGACTGGTCGCAGTGGCTCTTAAGATTATTGAGAAAGATGTTAATGATCCCAGTGTAATTGGTGCTTACAGAGACTGCTTACAGAGAGGAAAGAATATCTAGAATTGATCAGACTTAGCAATGGATTAGCTATTGGAGGCAGGGAAGGTTGAAGAATCAATGTCAGATTTGCAGCATGACAATTCTGCATGTTTAAGGAGGCAAGGACAGGACTAGAAGGTTGATTGGCTCCAGATGGTGACTTTGTCTCACTTTCCACACCTGCAGACTGTGTAACCCTGCTGTGTAGTGAGGCTGTTGTGAGAATAAATAAGAAAAGAGGTTGAAATTCTGTGTTCTGTGAGACAAAGAGAGCTGAATGAATTTGAGAGGGTATTCACGGTAAACAGCTGTGAAAGGAATTGTTTCTGTTGGAATTCATCAGTCTTAGTGAAGAAGCAGGTGAGGGGATATGGTGACATCTCAGGTTCATCCACCTCAGTGATGGTGATATAATGGGAGGAAGCCTGATTGGAGGTCACAGTCTCTGTGTTCCAGTTCTGGGGTTGCCACTGACTTGCTGTGTTGCTTCTAGCACATCCCTTCCTTTTTTTCATCAATTACAAAACAGATTGAGTGTCTTCCTTTGTTTTCCTGTGACAGGGATGGTGTTTTATATGCTCATTGATATGATTGTATCTTCATTTTGGTAAGACTTCCACATTTTGTAAGGAGATAAATAATGCAACAGGCTTTTTTTGGCCTTATAGCTTTGGGCATTTGAATAATCGAATCAGCCACTTAAAGCTATTTTAAGACGTGACAAGTAACTATAACTAACTTAATTATTAAAATAAGCTTTTTAAAAAGTTTGAGTGTTAGTTTTTATTCTCCTAGCTGCTTATAGGTAATAAAGCAAATGTGTGCCACTCAGTTTACCTTAATACATTCTTTTATTTTCAAAAACTTTAATGCGAAAACATTACAGATTTTAAACATAAATTTATTAGAGTCATCATGGCAGATTTCACTTATCTCAAAATTTTATCTTTGCTTTGATAATTATAACAGTTGCACTATTAATAGACATAGTCATAGCTTTATTCTCCTTTCTATAGTGTGTAGGTGAATTATTCCTGTCACCTTTCCTTGCCTTTTATTAATAACTTAGCTGTGTAAAGTGCATAAAAAATAAAATTACAGACTGTTGTCACACAAAAATTTTTAATTTTACAAATCAAATTCAGGAGTATATTAAAGCATAATGGACTGTGACAGACTAGATTTTATTCTAGAAATACAGTGGATCAGTTTTACAAAATCTGTTAATGCTCTATCTTACATTTATAAATTAATGAAAACGAAGCCTAAAAATTTTAGTCTTTTCTGGTATAGAAAACAACAGTAAAGCAAAACTAATTAGAATTAGAAAGAAGCTTTCTTAACAAGGAATATCCAAACAACTCTATCCCAGATACCAACAGCAAATATTATACCAAACTGTGCTTTAAACTTTAGAAAAAGGCAAGCTTGTCTGCTGTCATTGCTCTTCATCTGTATTGTCCTGAAGGGTTTGGTCAAAGCAATAAAATAGGAAATGAGAATAAGAAGAAAAAAATTAAATATCAGAAGGGAAACAGACAGTTTTTATTTGTAAATGGAAGTTTTTCTGTTAATCATCTTGAGTTTTGTATTAGAACTAACAGGAGTTCAGTAAGATGGCTGGAGAGAATGTACAGGCAAACAGTAAACAGTTTGAAAATCTAATAGAAAAACTGTCCTATTTAGATAGTATCAAAAGTGCTAAAATACTGAGGAATGAACAAGAAATGTTCAAGGTCCCTCTAATGAAGAAAACTGTGATTTTAACCAAAGGACAAGAACGACCTGAATATGAATAAATGGAGAGAAATACTGTGTTGTGGATGAGAAGATGTGATTCATGTATTCACATCTGTTTTCTAATTACTGTATCCCCATTTTCTAGCTAAGAGTGAGTGTTCAACAGCTACTTGTGCTGGCCACTATTTTGGGTGCTTGGTGTGTACCATAGTAAACATTATATTTAATTACCATAGCTTAATTTAGGGAGAATTGACATCTTTACAGTAGTGGATCTCTGTTGAAAACAAAATCCCTACCCTCTTGGAGCTTATATTCTAGTAGTCACACACAGACCACTCAGTAACTCTTAAAATTATTGAGAAACATGTTAATGACCAGTGTAATTGGTGCTTACAGGAACTGTGCTTACAGAGAGGAAAGAACAAGCGTATCTAGAATTGATCAGACTTAGCGTGAGTGCTAAGACCAGGCCATGTGAGTGACCACTGATGCTAGCTTATATAAGAAGATTAGAGAAAGGTTCTCTGAGGATGTGAAATTTGAGCAGACACCCAATATTATGAAAGTGCCCATTGTTCCCTAATTTAATATATAACTAAATTTAATACAATTTGAATGCAAATTATTGGGGGAAGGTGTTCATCTGAAAGAATAGCCAAAAAAGTTCTGAAAAGGAAGAATGAGGAGGATGGTTCTCCCAGATAACAAAATATTCTCTTCAGCGACAGTAATTAAAACATCGTGGTATTGGTATAAGAAAAGGTAGTACAGAAAAGAGACCAGCAGCACCCGACTAACTGCAGCAGCTGTTAGTAAGCCCTGGACCGTTTGCAGTTCTCTCTGAGCTGGCTGTATCTACACTGTCTATCTTCTCAAGAAATTATCACTAAAATGCTCTTGAGGGAAACTGCTGGACATAAAGGGATGGCAACCTTGGATATGCTCTGTTTTTTTTTTTTAATTTGCAGATTTTAATACTTTATTATTAGTTATTACTAGATGGACTATTACTAGATGGACGAAATGCTCTTTGTGATCCCTTCCAGCCTCATCTTCTGTGACTCTGTAGTCCTCTGGGAGTTTTATTTATCCATTAATTTAATTTTTTTTTTTTTTTTTTGAGACAGAGTCTTGCTCTGTCACCCAGGCTGGAGTTCAATGGCATGATCTTGGCTCACTGCAACCTCTGCCTCCTGGGTTCAAGCAATTCTCATGTCTCAACGTCCCGAGTAGCTGGAGTTACAGGTGCATACCACCACTTCCAGCTAATTTTTTTGTGTCTTTACTAGAGACGGGGTTTTGCCATGTTGGCCAGGCTGGTCTTGAGCTCCTGACCTCAAGTGATCTGCCTGCTTTGGCCTCCCAAAGTGCTGGGGTTACATCTGTGAGCCACCTTGCACAGTGTTATATATCTATTAATTTTATTTCAGGAGCAGAAACTCAGCGAAGCATTTCAGAGTTGGTTCCTCTCCCTACATCCTAGAAGCCTCTATCTTTCTCCACACCCCCTTTCTCTCTACCATAAATACATAAAGATTCTATTAGGGCTACCATTTCTTCCACTCTAAAATGGGGATAGTAATATCAACTTAATGAGATTATTGTAAAAGTGAAGAAAATAATATATGTGAAGGAGCTTTATGATCTCTAAATCACCACAGACTGTAAAGAATCGCTAGGTGAGGTGGTTCATGTCTGTAATCCCAGCTACTTGGGAGGCTGAGGCAGCAGAATCCTTTGAGTCCGGGAGGCGGAAGTTGCAGTGAGCTGAGATCATACCACTGCACTCCAGCCTGAGCAATGGGAGGGAAACCCTATCTCAAAAAAAAAAAAAAATTATTATTATGACAGTGTTTAATTTTCTTAGTAACATCAGAACTGCTACTCTTTTGTTCTGTATTCTGACCTGCATGAGGTAAAGTTGGGAAAGTGGTATTCTGGTTCACAGTCTGTGGTCTTTGTCCCATCTTCCTTTCCCAGGTGAAAGTCAGTTCTGCTGTGCTTAAAGCTGCGGCCCATCACTATGGAGCTCAGTGTGATAAGCCCAACAAGGAGTTTATGCTCTGCCGCTGGGAAGAGAAAGATCCGAGGCGGTGTTTAGAGGAAGGCAAGCTGGTCAACAAGTGTGCTTTGGACTTCTTTAGGTAAAAATCTTTTGGTATAAGTGCCTGCTTGGTTGAAACATAAAGATTTAAATGAATAAGTGAACAGCCAGCTAATAATGTGGATTTTAGTAGGAAGTGCATAGGCTTTGAAATCAGATAGACCAAGGTAAAACACTCAAAAGATGATAGTTATTTTTGGTTTTGCTTTTATTATCTGGCAAGTTCTTTAATCTCCATGAATCGCAGATTCCAGAGGGTAAAATAATACCTATCTAGGTTTGGTAAGCAAGTAGAATAGCAGCTTGAAGTGACTGATGGCCATTTTTGTCTACAGCAAGGGGAAAGTCTTTTTGCTGTGAAAAATTTGAAAAGGCACATAAAAACAACTTAGTACAGTCCTTTTTAAGCAGGCATTAGCTAGATTGTTGTCATTACTACAGAACACAGGTATGATGGAAAGAGAACTGTATTCAGAGTTAGGTTTTAGGTAGGCCACTGTGCTTGAGTGAAAAAAATTTGAGTAAAAAAAATTAAATTGTGTAGTTGTAGGAAAAATATTTTAACAAGCATATTAGTCAACACTCTATTTAAAAGGAGAGAAAGTCAATTCAAAGGGAATTGGCTCTTATAACTCCAAAATCCAGAAATAGGCCTGGCATCAGGCAGGACTGGATTCAAGGGCTTAAATAATTTCACAACTCCTTGATGTCATTTTGCCTCTCCTCTTCTCACAATCCCTTGGTTCTGGTTTTCTCTGTTGACTTCATTTCAGAAAGACTCTTACCTTGCTGTTGCCAAAATGGCCACCAGTCACTTCGGAGTTGCTATTCTGTTAATACTTGCTTAGCAAACCTAGACAAAGGGTGCCCTTTATTCAGAAGTGAGCAGAAGTCCCTGGACTGAGTCTAATTGTCCTGGCTGGCTTACTTTGTATACATATCATTGCACCATTTGTGCTTCAGGAGATAAAAAGCTCTGATTGGTCAGGCCTGAAGTGGGAAGTAGACTTAGCTTCATCGAAACCACATTGCTGAGAGTCAGGGAGAGGTTGTTCCCAAAGAAAAATAGAAGGATATTACAGAAGAATGGGGAATGACTGCTGGCTAGGCAAAAACCACTGATGTCCACTACAGTTACATTAGAGAAAAAAATTAGATACCTTAGCACAGTAGCTGCCTTCCTTCTTGCTTGCTTCTGCTATCTTTTTCCCTACGCCAAGATATTTTTGTGGTTATACTGGTGGTATGTATACATGGAAAAATTCATTTTTCACTTGACACTATTGGAAACATTCTTTGAAGTTGCTATATAGTCTTCATGATCATCATTTTTTTCTTTTTTCTTTTTTTTTTTTGAGACAGTCTCACTTTGTTGCCCAGGCTGGAGTGCAGTGGTACGATCTTGGCTCACTGCGACCTCTGCCTCCTGTGTTCAAGCAGTTCTCGCGTCTCAAGCCTCCTGGATAGCTGGGTCTACAGGCCTGCGCCACTATGCCTGGCTAATTATTTTTTATTTTTGGTAGAGATGGGGTTTCACCTTGTTGGTCAGGCTGCTCTCAAACTCCTGACTTCAAAGGATCCGCTTTCCTTGGCCTCCTAAAGTGCTGGGATTACAGACGTGAGCCATGACACCCAGTCATGATCATTTTTAAAGGTTATATAATATTCCATCAGTAGGTAAACTAACCGTATATATCTGACCAACTTCTGCTATTGAACATCATTATTGATTTCAGTTTTTGATTATCTTGGATAAATCTGCAGTGATTACCTTTGCATATAGATCTTTTTCATCTGTTAATTCCTCGGCATAAATTTCCTAACAGTGAGATTATTCTGTAAAAGGCTTTGAACATTATTTATGGCTCTTAAACTTTATTGCTTTTGTTTTTAAATGTTGGATCAATTTATGCTGTCCTCAGTGCTGGATTCTGATATGCATAGTATTTAAATATTTGAGAGGCGCAAATATTTTTGGATGTTTCCATTTGCATTGATTTGATTGCCAGTGAGGTTGTATGTGTGTTTATTTAAACAATTTTTCTTTTTCTTTTTTTTTTTGAGACAGAGACTCACTCTGTCACCCAGGCTGTAGTGCTGTGGTGTGATCTTGGTTCACTGCAACCTCTGCCTCCCGGGTTCAAGCAATTCTTGTGCCTTAGCCACCTGAGTAGCTGGGATTACAGGTGTGTGCCACCATACCTGGCTAATTTTTGTATTTTTTAATAGAGATGGGGTTTTGCCATGTTGACCAGGCTGATCTTGAACTCCTGGCCTCAAGTGATTCAGCTGCCTTGGCCTCTCACCACATCCAGCCTAAACAATTTGTATTCTCTAAGAGAACTTTAGCAAAGCATTTTTTTCCATGGCCCAGACATAGTACATTTTAAGGGGCGAATGTTTGGATTTCACAAATTCCCAAGGTGCCTAACTGCCTCCATAGCAGAATTTCTCACTGCTGAAGTTGCTGATTGTAGGCATTAGTAGATAATTGTTAGTTATGGGGAACAGGGTCCAGAACAGGGATACGTGCTACTAGAGAGGTGGCTTGCAGTCCTTCTGCTGCTGCAGCATTTTGGAGAAATATAAAATTCCCCTTGGAAATGGTAGCTTTCTACCAAAGTGATTTTTGAATAGATGTTAGGTGGGTGCAGGTTGTGCTTAGAATACCCGGAAGGGAAACCTAAGAAACTAGTGACATTCGTGGACCTCCAGGAGGACAACTGAGTGGCTTATTGGGCAGGAGTGGAGAGCAGACTTTTCACTGTATACTTCCTTAGGCCATCGCTGAGATAAGAATATTTACTCCCATACCTTTCAAAAAGCAAGGCTCTGTATTTGAGATCTGTACCTGTTTTTTCCTCACTTTTCTGTTTTTCATTGTTTTGCAAAGAGCTGCTCCTAACCCAGCCCTCTTTTCCAGGCAGATAAAACGTCACTGTGCAGAGCCTTTTACAGAATATTGGACCTGCATTGATTATTCCGGCGAGCAGTTATTTCGTCACTGTCGCAAACAGCAGGCAAAGTTTGATGAGTGTGTGCTGGACAAACTGGGCTGGGTGCGGCCTGACCTAGGAGAACTGTCCAAGGTAAAAAGGCTCTTGCTGGAGGTCTCACTCTCTGACTCAGGGATGGGATAAAGGCAGGTGGTGGGCAGAAAAGGGTCTTTGTGAATACACATATAAGAACTTACCAGATTTACCAAACATATTAATTAGGCAGTGATTATATGTGATCTGGAAAAGAATTTTTAAAAATAGAAATATTTCTTTAACTAGACCTTCTAGCATGTACAGATTTGTTTTTTGTTAATTAGCTAATTAAAGAACAGAAGGGAGTAGAGGAGGATAAAGTATTAGTGAAACACTGTCAGTTGGAAACATCGTGGAGGTTATTGTGGAATTCACTGGGGAAATAGGATCAGGCTTACGCTATAGGTTAAATAGGATCAGGCTTAAGTATGTGCCTTTTCAGGACCATACCTAAGATTTTTCTAAAAATGACATACTTTTAGTTTTACAATTGTTTTTAAAAGTGTTTCTCTTTCTCCTATATTTCCTGTCTTAGTTGTTACACCACCATCTGTTGAAACATCAGAGCTAGAGAGCTAGAAACCTGAATTCTTCATTCCCTACTCTTCTGATTCCATGCAGTCCTATAGATTAGCATCTCCTGGATTTTTTTTTTTTTAATCTTCTCGTTCCTGCTGCTGTTATCTTATTCTTGGACAGGAGTTCTTAACCTGGGGTACATGAATTTCTGGAAGGGGAGAGTGGATCAATATGGGCTTCAGAAGACAGTGTGTCCTCTGAAATTGGAGAATTGAGGGTTAAGTTACACCTCCACAATGAGAGTGATCTGTGTGGAAAATAAATCTTATGTCACTGTGTTTTTAAAAACTGTATAGGGACTCTTCATTGCTGGTGAGATAAAGCATCTTCTCTATAACATGGCATACAGGCCCTTTATGATCTGACCGGTCCCTGCTTCTTCAGTCTTAGCTCCCTCAGTTCCCTCTAGGGCAGCACAGGTAGCAAGGCGTGGAGGAAAATACTCAGGTCTCACTCTGTCTCCCAGGCTGGAATGCAGTGGTGTGATCACGGCTCTCTGCAGCTTTGACTTCCTGGACTCAGGTGATTCTCCCACCTCAGCCTCCCGAATAGGTGGGACTACAGGTCAGGCTTCCATGCCTGACTAATTTTTGTATTTTAGTAGAGGCAGGATTTTGCTATGTTACTCAGTCTTGTCTTGAACTCCTGGGCTCAAGCTATCCTCCCACCTTAGCCTCCCAAAGTGCTGGGATTACAGGTCACTGTGCCTGATCTGGTTCCCTGCTCTTTGTGTATAGCATCTGTGAATAGTTGGATTATATCTTGGTGTCATAAGCGATAACTTAGCAATTTTTTTGTCTTTTGTATCTGGCATGATTATTTTCAGGTACCTTTTGATGTACTGAACATACTATTTTAAATAGTTGACAATTCTAGGTTGGAAAGTGGTAGAATGTATACATGTAACAAATAAAACTACCTTTTCTCATTTCTGACTCTTACAAAGGAGAAATAACAAGTCATGCTAGTTAGAAAGCATATTTATTCTTGAATCTTTGTATTAATATTTTTTAAAACTCTGTAAGATTAAAAAAAAATTATCCTAACTCTTTCAAAAGTGTATTTCTTGGCCAGGTGCCATGGCTCATACCTGCAATTCTAACACTTTGGGAGGCTGAGGCAGGAGGATCATTTGAGCTCAGGAGTTCAAGACCAGCCTGGGAAACATGGCAAAACCCTGTCTCTACCAAAAATACAAAAAATTAGTCGGATGTGGTGGTATGCTCCTATAGTTCCAGCTACCCGAGACGCTGAGGTGGGAGGATGGCTTGAGCCTGGGAGGCAAAGGTTGCAGTGAGCCAAGATTGTGCCACTGCACTCCAGCCTGGGCGACAGAGTAAAACCTCATCTCAAAAAAAAAAAAAAAGTGTTTAAGAGGATTATCGGTTTTAATTATACTTAGATTCAGTATCCAGTTTCTTTCTGGAAATATGATAATCAGCTGCATAAAGCCTACATTTTAGCTTCATTCACTTCTGCACTCTGTTCCCCTGGATTGCCCTTTCCTCGTACCTTCCCTTGGTGAATTCCGGCTCACTCATCTACTTTCACTTCAAATGTCATGTCCTTTTTTGAAGTTTCTGACTTTCCTAGGCAGAATTGCTCTCTCTCACCCATAAGCTCACCATCCTGATAATACTAAAAATAACTTTGGTAGTTATTTTTCACATGTTATCCTGCTACTATTTTTCACAAGTAGTTTTCACATGTTATCCTGCTTTGTCTTAGTCACCCTGTGAGCTACTAATAGCCCCCTTTTGCAGACAGGAAATTGAAGGATAAGTTGGCTAGCCAAAGTCATTTACCCAGTACTTAGTTTGATCACATGTGTCTGCTCTTTTTTTTTTTTAGGGATGGTACAGAAGAGGAAGTTGCTTTTTTATTCTTTCCTCAAAAGGGATTCTCTAAGTTTGAGAAACATTTTTCTAGATTTATTTCATAAATATCTTTTTTTTTCCTTCTTTTTCTTTGAGGTGGAGTCTTGCTCTGTTGCCTAGGCTGGAGTACAGTGGCACAAACTTTGCTCACTGCAACCTCTGCCTCCCAATCAAGCAATTCTCCTGCGTCAGCCTCTGAGTAGCTGGGATTACAGGTGCCTGCCACCACGCGAGGCTAATTTTTGTATTTTTAGTAGAGATGGGGTTTCACCATGTTGCCTGGGCTGGTCTTGAACTCTGACCTCAAGTGATCCGCCTGCCTCAGCCTCCCAGTGCATTGGGATTATAGGCATGAGCCACCATGCCCAGCCAATTTCATAAATGTCTTTAATTCCTTAAAAGAGCTTCACATACTAAGGAACCATGAGTGGATCATTAAGAACCATCTCTAAGTATGACAGGGAGGTGGGAAAACTTTCAAAAGCAAGCAAACAAAACTAGTAGACTTAAGATTTAGGTTCCAGCTTTAGCTCTGACATTGCTGTGTATCTTTATCTTAGGCATGCCAGCCTCCCTGGTCTTCATTTGTGAACTAAGATAATAATGCCTCATAAGGTAGTTATAATAATAATTGTGTGATTCTGTACCTGAAAGCTCTGTTCCCAATAAATGGTTTCTGAATGTATACATATAGAAAAATCTGGTCATCTTACCTGAGGTGACTTAAGAGTTCAGATCAGTAGAGGAATAATCAGAAGACTGCTGACAACTGTCTTTATGTCTTCTTACTTCTCTGGGCCTATTTCTTTATCTTTAAAATGACAGCAGTTTCTGTTGACTTTCCAGTTGAGATTTATGTGGCCATCAGGGGTACTGTGAGTGTAAATTATCTCTCTCCCTGTTGCAGTTTAATACTTCACCACTCTCTTGGCTTATTGGCTCAGCTTCCCAGTTTGAGTCTTGCCTCTCTCTAGCTTTCACACTTTGCAGCCAACAGAGATGGAATTTAGTTACTGCCCTGCTTCAGTGGCACCTGTTAACCATCAGGTTAAAACGCAAACACCTTTGCTTATCATTTAATACCTTTTATCTGGCCTGTCCACCACTGTAGTGTGGTATTAAGAAGCACAGGCTTTGGAGTAGGCATATCTGGCTTTGTGTACTCTTTCTTCCACTATTAGCTGGGTGGCCTCAGTGAGCCCCTGCAGAATGACCTCCTAAGAGTATGAAAATGGAATGGAATAATGTGCTCAAGATCATTTCTGACAGTAAGTCCTTGGTGAAATGCTTCATCTCCCTCCGTTCTTCATGCAGCCTTTGCTTCAGCCATTCTGAAGACATGCCTGCCTATCTCCATATGACAGTTTACCTGGAATGTCTTTTCCTCCCTTGTCTTTCTGACTGGCTCCGGTTCAGACTTTAAGCTGAGTCTTACCTCCTCAACAATAGTCCAGACCCCCACCCTTCAGGACGGGTTAGATGTGCACAGTCCTTGCTCCTAGAGCAGGCAGTTCCTGTATCCATCATTGCCGTTAGGCATGGGGTAATTGGGAAATCTTGGTGGTTATTCTTGGTGTTCTCCCTCACTAGACTGTCATCCCCTTGAGGACAGTGTGTATGTTGTTTTCTTCTGTATCCCTAGTTTCTACCACATGGAATGATATAAAGTAGGCTTTACTGAGTGTTAGGATTAAATAAGTCTCAATGTGATTTGCTGGGGATTTAAGTCAGGGAGCAGTTGGCAGCAGTGGGAGCAATGGGGGAGACACCAGGGGGCGCATTGATGGTTATAGATTCCTCCACCCCAGCTTTCAGCTTTGCCTTTGCCCTCTTCACCCTTCGCAGGTCACCAAAGTGAAAACAGATCGGCCTTTACCAGAGAATCCCTATCACTCAAGACCAAGACCAGAGCCCAAGCCCGAGTACGATGGAAAGCTGAAGCCTGCCTTATATGGCAGCCGCTTTTCTTTCTGGACCAAGTAAAGATGGATCCATGGCCCACACTCAGTCATGTGTCCAGACAACGACTGATGAAAACGCCCAAGCATTTTGCATCAACTGATAGTGTGTTCTTTCCGGGATCACGAACATTAACAAAAAAGTTAATTTATGTGACTTGGCAGTTATTCTATACCATTTCCTGTCCATTAAAATTTTTAAAGGAAACAGTTGTATTTTATTATGTTTTATGTGACCTTTTGGCCTTTAAAGATGACTTCCCCTTGCTTTTTCTTCTTGTGGTCCTGCCTGCTCCTCTTGCGTTGCTTTAAGTAGGCACTCCTGTGGCTGGGGATCCCTGTTAGAACAGGGAGAAGTGACCGTGTGAAGGAAAGGCAGCTTTCCTCGGGGTGTCTCTGTGTTCACACATTTTGAAGTCTCAGCTCTCTTTCCTTCTATCCAACATCTTAGGCAAAAAGATTTCCCTAAAGGTCATACAAGGGGAGCCTTCAGGATAGAAGTGCAGAAACTTCTTTGAGGCGTGACTCGGGGAATGGGAGGGGCTCCTAGCAGGGTCTTATGCAGTGTTGCTCAAAGTTTCTTGAAGAACCGAACTTCCACCACTTCCCCTTGATATCCCATCCTCAAGCATTATAACCCAGATGTTTTTCCTGATAGACAAGGGAGGTGGAGGCTGAACTTCCAGCTCCAAAGCCAGGAAGTCTGGAGGTCTGAGTGTCAATTCCAACCTTGGGTGTGTTCCTTAACCTCTTGTGAAAGGTTGAATTTGAGGACAAACTAAAGGGCACATGCTTATCTACCTCCTGGGCAGGTTAAAGCCACAAGTGTTTATAAAGCTCTTTGGTTCAAAGCACTATTATGTCTTTTTACCCCTTTCATTCAACTCCTTTTTCACTACTAGGCTGTTTCCTTTACATCTGACTGGGTTATTTTATGCCTTCTGGTTATGGCTTTAAATTGCATAGACTATGACCCTGCATAAGTCTTTTCAGCTCCCTGGGCCTTGGTTACCCCTTTGCAGCACTCTAAAAAGCAAAGCAGTTGGACAAGAGTCTTTGTAAAGGCCCTTCGAGCTCATTCGAGATTTTCTAAGTGGGGAGATTGCCGTGAGGTACTAGACAGAGGAGGTGCAGGGTCTGTTGCCTACAGTGCTAGGACAGTTCAAATAAAAAGCATTGTGTGATCTGCCATGCCTGCTTCTGCACCTGGTGCTGCCCCCACAGCTGGAAGCATTCTGGGGACCTCCAGCAGAAGCCCCACCTGTTATGCAAAAGTTACTTGCCAGCCAGCTTTTGCCTCAGAATCTCAATGAAAAATCATTTTTTGCATTTTTTTTTCAATCGCTGAGGCAAAACCCATTAACCTTTTGGTGGCCAAGTAATTGGAAGTTACCTCTGGTGGGTGAAGTATGAGCATGGCTGCAGATTGGTGTTTATATGATACTTCAACCCATGTTGCTTCCTAGGTTCCTTCTGCAAAGCAAGCTGTGCCTTATGTAAATAATAACAAGTGTTCATTGAGCACTGTGCACTGTGCCAAGCGCTTTACATGTTACAGCTCCTTCAATGCCTAGAGTCCTTTGAACAAGGTACTATAGGTCACATTCATTTCACAGATGAAGGAAGTTAAAGTTTAGCGAGAGGTTAGGAAGCCCCAGTCTCAAGGCTGGGTGTGGTGGCTCATGCCTGTAATCCCAGCGCACTGGGAGGCCGAGGTGGGCAGATCACCTGAGGTTGGGAGTTCGAGACCAACCTGACCAACATGGAGAAACCCCGTCTCTACTAAATATACAAAATTAGCCAGGTGTGGTGGCGCACGTCCTTAATCCCAGCTACTCGGGAGGCTGAGGTAGGAGAATCGCTTGAACCCAGAAGGCTGAGGTTGCGGTGAGCCAAGCTTGCACCACTGCACTCTGGGCTGGGCAACAAGAGCGAAACTTCGTCTCAAAAAAAAAAAAAGAAGTCCCAGCCTCATATATAAGAAGTAGCAAATACAGGATATACAGGATACAAGTGAATATTGTCTGGTTCCAATGGCCACACTCCTGTTCTTCAAAGCCATAGTGGTTGTCAGCCTTGAGTGCCCACTGGAGTCACCTGGGAGGCCTTTAAATCCCAATGTTTGGATGCCATCCCCAGACATTCTGTTGTAACTAGTGTATAATGTGGCCTGGGCATGGAATTTCTGAAAGCACTCTCAGCCTACTCTAATGTGAAACCAAGGTGTAGAACCACATGATTTTAGACATGAGGAAGCAGGTACAGGAGGCTACCTGCTAGTAAGTAGTAAGTGGCTAAGCTGAGATTTAAACCCAGATACATCTGATTACAAAGCCCCTGCTCTCAAAATAAATGAGTGTATATGAATCACCCGGAGATTTTAATGATTGTTGATTCAGTAGGTCTGAGGTAGAGCCTGAGATTTCTAATAAGCTGTTTCTTGATGCTAACGGCACTGGTCCATGGATCACATGGGAAATGAGGGAATCAACTGTACTGTCTTTCTGAGTAGGATCTATGTCTGGCGAATTTACCTCTGCTGCAGCTTCTAGCACTATTCGCTCCCCAAATGTGAATTCACCTCTGTAGAATCAAAGCAACACATCTTGAACTGTTAATGATTTCAAATTCAATTCTAGGATGTAACTTTTGCCCAAGTTGGACAGCAGTTCTTGCCTTCCCCCCTCCCCACCTTGCTTTCAATTCCTTGAACAAAGAAACTAACTTTTGGCTTTCCTGTACTCTCAATGGGATTACACGACATCATAGCCTTCTAGGACAGAAGAGTCTAAGTAATTAAATATAATAATTTCTTAGGTCTCTCATAACAAATGCATGTCTCAATTTCAGTAGGTAAAAGGTCACAGAACAATTGGAAAGCAGTTAGTGTGAAGGATTCCTGAACAGGGCTTCAAATAATAGAACATCCTCCTGGTGGTTTGGCTTGAGAATAATGAGATGAATTCCTTATATCCCCAAAGGAAATGTATCTGCCTCCTTTCCTCTGCCAAGCCTGTTCCTGTCTTCCCTATCTGTGTTAATGGTGTCTCCATCCTCCCAGCGTCAAATAACCTGAGATTCATCTTTGACTCTTCCGTTTACTCCAAGTTCCAATCCAACATCAAGTCTTGTGGAGTTTCTTCTGTAATCGCTCACATTTGCTACTTCCTCTTTTATCTCACTGTCACATTCCTAGGCTGTTTTTCTTTTCCTCGCATGGATTATTAAAATGACTTCCTAAGGGGTCTCCCATCACCATCTCCCCCTCCAGTCCATCCTCCAGTTTGCTCCACGTGCTCTGCTACTCAGAAGCCTTCAGGGACTCCCAAATGACTGCTAACTCAAGCCCAAATCCTTACTGACATTCTAACACTCCATATAATCTGGACCTAGCCTAACCCACTTCCCATCATTATCTTACTTATTTATTTATTTATGAGACGGAGTCTCACTCTATTGCCCCCAGGCTGGAGTGCAATGGCTGTGCTCTCGGTTCACTGAAACCTCTGCCTCCCAGGTTCAAGTGATTCTCCTGCCTCAGCTTCCCAAGTAGCTGGGATTATAGGTGCACACCACCACACCCGGCTAATTTTTGTAATTTTAGTAGAGACGGGATTTCACCATATTGGCCAGGCTGATGTCGAACTCCTGACCTCGTGATCTTCCCGCCTTGGCCTCCCAAACTGCTGGGATTACAAGTGTGAGCCACTGCACCCAGCCTTATCTTACTTCTTATTATGTACCCTACACTCTACAACATGTCATTTATCAAGAATTTTTGAATCTTCATGAATGCTATCCCCTTGCCGGGATACAGTCCTTCCCCATATCTGTGTCTTGAAAGTCTACCCATCTCTCAAGGCAAACACGAATGCTGTCTTTCCCAGGAAGTATCTCCTTCCTACAGCCAGAAGTGGTCTTTCCTGCCCCTTTGTTCCCGTGACACAATATAGTATGATGGTTGGGCATGAGGGCTCTGAAGTTGGGCTGTCTGGTTTTGAATCCAGGCTCTGGTCATTTAATGGCTGTGTAACCCTAGAGAAGATACTTAACCTTTCTGTACCTCATAGACCTCATATGTAAAACAGGAGGGGGAGGAGATGACAATAATAGTACCTACCTTCTGGGATGGCTATGAATATATAGTGAGTTATATACTCTACTATTCACAAAATGAATAGTAGAGGGTTGATAAATGGTAGCATTGTTATAGACTGTATTTGAGTAACACCTGTCATGACCCTAGCTGTGTCTTACCTCTCCTGTTCTCAGCGCTGCAAGAGTTGAACTTCTATCTTATTTCTATATCCCAGTGCCCAGTATATGGCAGACATCCAGGAAATGATGAACTGTACATGAAGTTTACCTTTCCAAAGGACTTCCAAACCCTCTCCATGCTATAAAACCGCAAACAATAAATTACTCCTCTATAGAAATGCAACTAATTATTTGAGGTTAAATTGCCATCTTTGTAGATATCAAATCCTAGCTGAAATGCTTTGGGTATAATAAAGGATGTTGTTGTGTTTTTTTTTAATGCCCCGAAATGGATCATGACATACTTGGGCTTTAAAAAGCTGCTTCTCCTATTTTGGAAGTCTCAGTTTGAGGTTGTGATGCCTTTTTGTGTCTTGATTATTTGTGATGTGTGTCACAAGTAATTTAAGTAAGATATTGAAATTTGCAAATTTATTTACTTCTAAAAAATAAGACAGATTCAAGAGATTAGGGAGTAGCTAAGTAAGATGGCCCAGGCTGCGTGTATGAAAACTGGTAGTTCTGGGAAACAAAATGAAGATTGTCGGGTCCCAACAGCCATGTGCTTGTCCTTCAAAAACATTAGGGTCTCAGCATTGGATACACATTGGAATCACCGAAGGGGACCTTGAAATACTGATGTCTGGATCTCACCCCCAGAGATTCAGATTTAATTGGTCTGGGGGCCGGGTGTGGTGGCTCATGCCTGTAATCTCAGCACTTTGTGAGGCTGAGGCAGGTGGATCACCTGAGGTCAGGAGTTCCAGACCAGCCTGGCCAACATGGCAAAACCCCATCTCTACTAAAAATACGAAAGTTAGCTTGGCATGGTGGTGTGCACCTGTGATCCCATCTACTCATGAGGCTGAGGCATGAGAATCATTTGAACTCGGGAGGTGGAGGTTGCAGTGAGCTGAGATTGTGCCACTGCACTCCAGCCTGGGTGACAGGGTGAGACTCTGTCTCAAAACAACAACAACAACAACAAAAAACTGGTGTGTGGTGTGGCTTGGACATACAGACATTGTAATAAGTACTATCACTCTTGCTCATTTATACTCATAAATATTTTGTTCAGTTGGAGAAAAAGGGGTGTAGTTGCAGCGAGAACTCTGGAAACACATTAACTAGTTAATTCATTCAATCAGCATTTATTTTACAGCCTGCCTTTCTAGACATGGTAGTGAACAAGATGGGGGCCCTCAAGTTCCACATGGAACTTCCATTCCGGTGGTAGAGGCAATAAACAGGCAATACAGAAACAAAATGATTTCAGGTTGTGATAAATCCTGAGAAGGAACCAAACAGGGTCAGTGTAATAGTGAATAGCTAGGGGGTGAGACAATGCTTAGGAAGACAGGTCACAGAGGGACTCTCAGAGGAAGCGAGGTTTGAGCTTCTTCCTGGAGTGTGAAAAGGAACCAGTCACTGAAAGAGTGGATGGAAGAGTGTCCTAGTCTGCAGGAACAAACCCTTTGAAGGCAAGGCTTGGCTCCCTGTGCTCAGGAACAGAGAAGAAACTCATCTGCCTGGAGTGTGGTTTTGCGTGGAAGAGCCTGATGCAGGCCACAGCCTATTGATACCTCCACCTTTATTCTCATGGGGACATTTCCTGTCGTAGGTGTCTCTGCAGTCTGCTAGGTGAAGTCCAGTCTCTCCAGTGTGACTGTCAGTCTCTGCACAGTCTAACTCAGAATGCTTGAGCTTCATCTCCCACTTCTGTCCCCCCACACTCCATCCGTGTTGAGCCCCCATCTGTGCCTTTCCTCTTGCTGTGTCCTCTGCTCCAATGGTCTCCCCCACCTCTTCTTGGTGAACCCCTTCTTGGAGATTCAGCTTACATGATTTTGGAGATCATCTGACTCCTTGAACTGCCTTTTTATTGGGCCAAATTCAATCTGAATTTCTCTGCCCTCCTGGATTCAGGCTGGCTGAAACTGGTGGCTAGTGCTACCGTGTGGTGGGATGGACCGGGAAAATTAAACTACAGGAGTGGGAGCAGTGCTTGGGATACTGGAGGAGACCTGAGCATCAGAAGCCTAAAGGGCCGGAGTGGGATAAAAAACTTGAGACAGAACATGGGGAAACCCTGTCTCACAGAGATTGTCTCCTTTGTGAAGCGGCTGGCAACATCCCCACCCTCAGGAAGGGAATCACCTCTTCCTCCGTGTTCAGGAGCACCCTGGGCATGACCTGCCTTGTATGACACTCCTTGTGAGCCAGAACTGCATCTCCTTTGCAGTTGTACCTTCTCCTTCATGTAAAGCAGCCAACACACAGTCAGTGCTTGATAACTATTTGTTGAACGAATGCTGCACAGCCATCACCTCTCCAAGAGAGAGTAGCCTCATTAATCATTGAATGTGTATCACTCTATACAGAATAAACGCCAGGGCATTTTCTATGCAAAGGGAGACCCGGGATTCTACCTTAATGATTAACGCCATTGGAAAAGACAGGGGACTTGCCAGCTTTTTGCTTTTGTGTTTTCAAAAAAGACAAAAAAGAGAAGCCCCAGCAATCTCTGTCACAGTCTCAGTATAAATGCTGTCTGTGAACTGAAGGGAGGATGGTTGCATAAAAGGTCAAATTAGGCTATGGTAATAAGAAATATAAATTGCATGCAAGAAATATAAATTGCATGCTGGTATTCCTTTAATTTGAGGGTTGAATGCAAATTAAGCAGGCATGCCCTTTCTGGAAGGTTTTAATCAATTCTGCTGCTCTGATGGAAAAGTTGATGTTAGAAAGAAAATGATAATATTGTTCCTCCCTTGCTCTCCAAAACTAAGGTATTATGTCATGTGACAGTGGTTTGACTTAAAGGCTTTATTTATTTATTTGATTGTTGAACACGCAGCACCCTTAGGCTGCTGTGGTTGTTTCCAAGGATCTTAGCAGTGAACTTATACCAAAGAATTTTCCAGAAAGTCCTTTAGCATCTTTTCTTCCATATCACTGTGATGGGCGGCTAGGCAAAGAGGAAAAGGAGGCTGGGATGCTATGCTGGGCTCCACCTCTGACCTTGTTATGTGGTCTTGGCAAGCCACTTTCCCCTCTCAGCCAGTTTCTTTAGCTGTAAAATAAAGAATTGGACCACGTTGGTATCCAGGCTCTTTTCCATGTTAAGAATTATATGAAACATAGTTTCTCTATTAGCCAGCTTGCTGGGGGAGAAAGTGGAATTTTCATATTTTCTTGAAATAGAGCTAACCACCTGGGCAATTCATTCTGGGAATTTCATTAAAATGAGAAGGGCATTTTGGGCTTCTGTTTTAAATAGATGACTCACACAGACATTTGAAGGACAAGATATGGAAGGGATTCCGAGATTTCGTCAGCTACTTCCCTCATTAGAAATTGTTTCATGTGGCTGGACGCGGTGGCTCATGCCTATAATCCCAGTACTTTGGGAGGCCGAAGCAGGTGGATCACTTGAGTTCAGGAATTCGAGATCAGCCTGGCCAACATGGTGAAACCCCATCTCTACTAAAAATACGAAATTAGCTAGGTGTGGTGGCACATACCTGTAATCCCAGATACTCTGGAGGCTGAGACAGGAGAATCACTTGAACCCAGGAGGCAGAGGCTGCAGTGAGCTGAGATTGCTCCACTGCTGTCCAGCCTGGGCAAGACAGAGTGAGACTCTGTCTCAAAAGAAAAAGGAAACCTGTAATCCCAGCTACTCAGGAGGCTGAGGCAGGAGAATTGCCTGAACCCAGGAGGCAGAGGTTGCAGTGAGCCGAGATCGCGCCATTGCACTCCAGCCTGGGTAACAAGAGCGAAACTCCGTCTCAAAAAAAAAAAAAAAGAAAAGAAAAGAAAAAGGAAAAAGAAATGTTTCATGTTTAACTTTGTTGCTGTTTGAGGCTGAATTTGTTTAGAGGATTATTATGAGGTCTTTGATCTTAAAAGTTAAAAGAGAAGCCTTTTGGAGATCATCCCCTACTTGAACTGTCTTTTCATTGAGCCAAATTCAGTCTGAAGTTCTCTGCCCTCCTGGATTCAGGCTGTCTGAAACTGGAGGCTAGTGCTACTGTGTGGAGGAATGGCTCGGGAAGATTAAACTACAGGAGTGGGAGCAGTGCTTGGGATACTGGACGTGACCTGAGCATCAGAAGCTTAATGGGCAGGAGTGGGATCAAAAACTTGAGACAGAACCAAAGCAGAAAGTTGGAAGATAAACACCTGAATAGAAATATCTACAAAGACTGGCTGGGCGCCATGGCTCAACCACCTGCAATCTCAGCGCTTTTGGAGGCCAAGGTGGATGGATGTTTGAAACCAGTTTGAAACCAGCCTGGCCAACATGGTGAAACCCCATCTCTACTAAAAATACAAAACAATTAGCTGGGCATGGTGGTGCATGCCTATAATCCCAGCTACTTGGGAGGCTGAGGCAAGAGAACTGCTTGAACCCAAGAGGTGGAGGTTGCAGTGAGCCAAGATTGCGCCACTGCACTCCAGCCTGGGTGACAGAGCAAGACTCCATCTCAAAAAAAAAAAAAAAAAAAAAAATTCTACAAAGGCTATAAACTGGCAGTTTGCAGCAGAGAGCATCAGAATGGCCAATAAACATGTGAAAGATGTTTAACCTCAACAGCAATTAGAATAATGCAAAGTAAAACCATAATAAGATGCCATTTAATGAATTCAGCAAAAATATAAAAAGTTGATCATATCAGGTATTGACCCAGAAGTGGGGAAACCGGAGGAGTATACATTGTTGTATTGATACATTATGTCTGGAAGGTAATTTGGTACATGTATCAAAATATAACGTGTGTACCATTTCACACCTGTAAAAGTTTATACCACAAAAGCACTGATTCAAGTACATTAAGCTGTGTACAAGGATGTTCATTTGGCATTGTTTGTAAAAAGTGAAGAGAGAGAGAGAGAGAAAAAAGCTTGTGTTCGTTAGTAGTGAACAGTCAAATGAGTTGCAATAGAGCCACACAGTGTGATCTTGAACAGCCATTCAAAGGACTGAAGTGACTCTAGATTGACATGGGAAATTTCTGTGAGGTCCAGCCCTCTTGTCTGTCAAATTACACGGTGATCATTTGTTTGCTGTTCTACTTCACCTCCGTTTCTTGACTTGAGCTTCTCAAGGCAGGTACTGTGTGTATTTCCTCTCTGGCAGAAGCAGAATTAAACCCCCTGGGTATGGTGGCTCACACCTGTAATCCCAGCAGTTTGGAAGGACAAGGTGGGAGAGTCACTTGACCCCAGGAGCTCAAGACCAGCCTGGGCAACATGGTGAAACCCTGCCTCTGCAGAAATGAAAAAATTAGCTGGGCATGGTAGCATGTTCCTGTGGTCCCAGCTACTCGGGAGGCTGAGGTGGGAGGATCCCTTAAGCCCAAGACTTCAAGGCTGCAGTTTGCTGTGATCATGCCACTACACTCCAGCCTGGGTGACACAGTGAGATCCTGTGTGTGTGTGTGTGTGTGTGTGTGTGTGTGTGTGTGTGTGTGTGTATTTGAGATGGAGTCTTGCTCTGTTGCCCAGGCTGGAGTGCAGTGGTGTGATCTCGGCTCACTGCAACCTCTGCCTCCCGGGTTCAAGCAACTCTCCTGCCTCAGCCTCCCGAGTAGCTGGGATTACAGGCGTGCACCACCACACCTGAATAATTTTTGTATTTTTAGTAGAGACGGGGGTGTCACCATGTTGGTCAGGCTGGTCTTGAACTCCTGACCTCGTGATCCGCCCGCCTCAGCTTCCCAAAGTGCTGGGATTACAGGTATGAACCACCACACCTGGCCCTGTTTCTAAATAAATAAATAACCCATGGCTGTTTGACTCCAATACCCAGGCCCTTTGCTTCCCTCTTAGTTATCAGTTTGGAGTTGGTGAATGGGATGATTGATAACGGAAGCATGAGGACGGACAGGAGAGAATATGGAGAGTGAAGTGTCTTGCCCAGGCCATGCAGCTCTAAGCTTATTTGGCAAACACGGTCCAAATAGCCACTCTGGTGACTCATGAGACAGTTGAGTCTTCTGTGGGACTTGAGAAACACACTTCACTTCTCTGAAGGTTATTTTTCTCCTTTGAGAAAGGAGAATAACAACAGTGCGGCCCTTCTGGAGTGGTTTTGTTGACTCCGTGACAAGATGATCGTACGTTGCCTTGCACCAAGTAGCTGTGTGGCCAATGGGACCTCTCAGGCTGACAAGTGCACCCAGCAGTGGGTTTTGAGGCAAGGTGGACAGGCAGGGGCAGAGCTTTTCCAGGCAAGAGGGAGGGGCCAGCAGAACACAAAGCCCCGGCCACAGGCTATCTGAATAGAGGCCCCCCGAATGGGGTTCCCCGTGAGTCAGCTTTAGGCTAATTGGCAGACAATGGCATTAATGAAAAGGCCATGTTTCTTGACAAAAGCATCCACCCAGCTTCCAAGCCTGGAGACAGCTTCAAGCAGTTGGGGAGGATTCCAGCCTGTGGGTGACCTGAGCACGCTGTCGCCCTCTCGTGCCGGGTGAGGGCTTTGACCCATTGCCAAGTCCAGTGTCAGGGATGGCCCGGTGTCAGAGGACTGGACTAACTCATGTAGCATCAGAATTGCGAGACCCTCAGAGAACCCTAAATTCCCTTTCCTTCACAGATGGGGAAACTGAGGCCCAAAGATGGGAAGGGTTCAGATAGTAGTGAAATTACGATTGAGTTAGACTTCTGATTCCTTCACTTTGGACTTCCTGTGGGCCTGCAACTCGATGTTAAAAGTTGTGCAGAGTTGGATGCCTGCATAACATTTAGAGAGGAAGGGCTCAGACAGAGGCAGGAGAGCAGTGTGAGCAGAGATATGAAATGGGCCTGTAGAAGCCCACAGTGGAAATAATAACTGCGAACACCTATGAGGCACTTGCTGTTTGCCAAGCACTGCACCAAGGGTTCTACATGTATTGGTCCATTTATTCCTCACAGTGACTTCGTGAAACAGGCATTCCTGTTCTTCCCATTTTATGGATGCAGAAGCTGAGGCTCAGAAAGGTTACATCATTATCGAGGGTCACACGGCTACACATAGTAAGTGGTAGAACTGGGATTTAAACCCAGTTTTGTCTGACTCCAAAACCATAAGTGTTAACCTACCAAACACAGATCATGCATGTGGAAATGCCTGGCACTCAGTAGGCATTTGGGAAAGGTGAATTGAGTCTGAATCATGAAAATTGTCAACTCACAGTTTTCAAGCCCACCACGTGCCACGCGTTTCCACATGCATTATCTACGTGTGGCCACTGCCATTACTACTATTGTTATTACCTCCTTTGATCTGTGTGCCAGCTCTGCTAGGTAAGAATCTGTTCCCCAGGTTTTAGACGGAGAGCTCAGGCCCAGAGAAGTTAGGTGGCCTGCCTGCAGAAACACAGCTGCCTGGTGGCAGAGGCATCAGACTCAAAGAGATAAGCGTAAAGGATGGCCTGGCCAGGTCTCGGGAGGTGGGGAGGGATGGGGCAGGACCAGGCGCAGGGCAGCAGCCCCTTCCTGGCTTCCTGACAGAGCTATTGTTTGAAGCCGGTTCTTGGACATCCAGGAAATGGGCGACATCACTCCCAACAAAGGGGAGGAAGCTGCTTGAATGTTGCAGCTCCACCTCACGCGCTCGCCCTGGGGCTGGAGATGGGAGCCTGGCCAAGGCTGCGTGACCCCTCAGCTCAGCCAGCCATCCAACCCCCACCCTCGGGTCTGGCCTGTTCCCTCTCCTCTCTATGAGTCCATTTCAAACCTTAAAGCCCTGACCAGCAGACCTGCCTGCCATAGAATGCATCCCTTGATGCATTCTCCTCGGATTCCCCTCTTTCTGAGAGCCTATGCCTCCTAGAATCCTGTTGGATGAGATTCATCTTCCACCGTTCTTCATGGTTAGATAGGAGACCGCACCTTTAATTCTAGGTCTCAGCTGGGCATGGTGGCTCATGCCTGTAATCCCAACACTTTGGGAGGCTGAGGCGGGCGGATCGCCTGGGGTCGGGAGTTCGAGACCAGCCTGACCAACATGGAAAAACCCCGTCTCTACTAAAAACACACAAAAATTAGCCGGGCGTGGTGGCACATGCCTGTAATCCCAGCTACTTGGGAGGCTGAGGCAGGAAAGTTGCTTGAACCCAGGAGGTGGAAGTTGCATTGAGCCCAGATCGCGCCATTGGACTCTAGCCTGAGCAACAAGAGCAAAACTCTGTCTCAAAACAAAAATCTAGGTCTCAAGCCTGGCCTCAGTTTCTCATCTGTCTGGAGGCAGAGCTGGTCATGTGGGGCTGCCCTGGGTCCTCTCAAAAGGCTCTTTAGCTCTGTACTTCTGAGTCTAAGCACCTTTCCTGCCTGGTTAAGGAGGAAGAAGTGCCATGAACAATACCTGGGGCCCCAGAAAGAGGAGGGAGAGGAGTTCCAGGTAGTAGAGCTGTCACTGAGAGTGAGACCAGGCAATTAGGTAAAGCAGAAATCAAGAATTGTCTCTCTACTAGGATCTGGGATTAGAGGGACCTGGGTTCAAATCCCAGCTCGGCCACTTACTTGTTAGCTGTGTGACCTTAAGCAAGTCACTCTACTCTGAGCCTTCGTTTCCTCACCCATGAAATGCAGGCAGTAAGGGCTACGTTGCAGAGTGGTCATGGGGATTAGATGGGACCGTGGACACGAAAGGCGCCCAAGGCTAGTGGCAAACGTGGTGCCTTTTCCTTCACCTGGGTGACTTTCCCAGCAAGAACTGGAGAGAGATGGAGAAATTGACACTGCAGCATCATGATTAAGAAACTCAAGGCTCTGGTGGAGCTGGGAGAACACAGATACTTCTCTGTTTCCAGTCTCACCAAGAGCATGCGTGAAGCAAGGCCCATCTGTCAGTGGGAGAGGCCTGTGTCATGGTATTGGGCAAACTCACAGGTCACCATAGCCCAGGATTGCAATGGCCCAAAAGCTTGTCTTGATTTAGAGTAGGAACCACAGCCCACGCCAGCAGGTTGTGCCCTTAGGGTTCTCTGGCTTATCCTCTAATCTAGCGGGTTCAGACACAGCAAGTGACCCCTTGCTCCTCTCCCCCTCCCGCAGGTCACACAGCCAGTCAGGATTGGAATGTAGGCCTCCTGCCTCCAGTCCAGGGCTCTTTCTATTGAGGAGGGCCTTGGGATTTAGGAGGCCCCTAGCTCCCCAGCTCCAGCCTGAGATGAGTGCGACTCTTGTCAGGAAGTGGAAGGGAGGCAGGTTCACCTGTGTGTGCTGGCAGAGAAAGAACCATCCCAAGCACCATTCTTTCTGACAGTCTTCTCCCTGGGGCTCCCCAGCAACCTGGCTTTCTCCCACCATCTCCTTCTCTCCCTCTCTCTGACCTTAGGCTCTTCTTCTGTCAAATTGTCATGAAAAAGCTCGCCTCAAGGGCTGTGGCAGACTAACAGATGGAAGAGTGCCCTAAAACTCAGTAAAAGCAACAGATTGTTTTAGACCTTCAGTTTCTATGACAGCATTAGTTGAACATCTAATACATGCCACATTATTGCCCCAGACCCCACAGAGACCCTATAAGAGAGGCATCTCATGGGTGAGGAAATGGAGGTGCAGAGAGAGGAAGGGATCTATTTAAGGTCACACAAGTTGTTATTCAGGCCTGAAACTCAGTCCCTGCTTCCACTCCAGAGGGCCCCTCTCCCAAACTCCACACCGTTCCAGCCCAGCAGCCCTGCGATCCTGGGTAGAAAAAGAGAGGACAGGCTAGGAAAGGCGGGTGGAGGGGGGTGCTAAGAGACTCCCCCATGCCTCTTCCCCCCAGCCTCAAATCACAGGGAATGAATCTCCAGGAAGCCCAGCGGGCGGTTGGGTCCCAGCGCTGATTGCAGGAGATGGCAGGAGGGCCCCGCGGTTGCCATGGCGACTTCCTGAATCGCAGCGCCTGTTCCCGCTGAGGCTTTAGGAAGTCAGACTTACCTGGGCAGCCCCTGCACCCCACTGGGCCTCTCTGAGGAGGAGGAAGACACAAGGGAATGTGGCGTGCCTGCTCACAGAGAATCTGCACACACATTTGAGAGCGAGGGCAGCGGCAGGCGTGTAGCCACAGCATCCACGAGGCCTAAGACGTGGAGACCCACATGTGTTGGGCACAGACCTGCCTGACAGTGGGAGGAACCTTTAAGGGTGAGAACAAGCTTACAGACTCAGGAATGTGAGAAGGGTGTTCTTGGTAGAAGGAAAGGCAGGGTGGCGCTAGAGAGCATGCCGGGAGCTGCTGGCAGGTAGATGAAGTTGGCAGGGCCAGATCATGGGGGCGCTCTGCATTACTAGGCTAAGGAGCTTGCACCTTCGCCTGGAGGCCTTGGGGAGCCAGTGAGGGCTCCCAGGCAGGGAAGTAGCATGGTCGGACCTGAGATCCCTCCAGCAGCCCACGGAGGATGGATCAGAGGATAGCCTGGAGGCCAGGAGGTCAGTGTGGTGCCGATCTTCCTTACTCAGCTCTATTCTTTTTCCCCATTAGCGTTTACACCTTCTAACATGTACCATATACTTGCCTTAGATTTCTTGTTTATTACCTGTTTTCCTCACTGGGATGCCAGCTCATGAGAGTGGAAGGGTTTGCTTCGTTGACTGAAGTATATCAAGGCCCAGCAAGAGTGCCTGGTACTCCGGTGCTCAGTAGATACTTGCTGAATGAATGGATGCGACCTGGATTAGTGGAGTGGCCTACGGGAAGGAGAGGAGTGTAAGGGGAGAGCGAGGTGTGGAAGGCGAGAGGACTGGTGGGTTAAGGTTGGTGGACACATGCCTGAGCCCCCCAGGAACTTCTGAGTTTGTGGGTGTGACCCTGTGCAAGTGCCTTTCTAGCTCAGGAATGAGACCATGGGGTGATTCCAGGATGCTGGGGCCAGACGCAGAACGGGGGCAGGATAGGGGAAACAGAGGCAGATGCCACATCCTGTGCACTAGATGTGAGTGCACTGGGAGGGGTCTTGGGATCATTGTAACTGAATGTCCAGGATCTTCACCTGAACCCTCGAGGGGTTGGCGTCTGTAGCATCTTCCAGACCTCTGCTGTCTGATATAAACGTAGCACAGGCCACAGATGCAAGCCACGTGTCATTTTAAATTTTCTAGTAACACGTTAAAAAAGTAAACAGAGGTGGGTGAAGTTAGTTTTGATTACATATTTTACCGAACCCCATATGTCCATGTTATTATTTCAACCTGTTGCCAATATAAAAATTAAATGAGATATTTTACATTGCTTTTTTAGAGGATTCAATGTCCTCAAAAACTGGTTTGTATCTTACAGTTTTACAGCACACCTCAGTTTGGACTTGCCACATGTCACGAGCTCAGGAGCCACATGTGCCAGTGGCTGCTGCATTGGACAAGGCAGCCCTAGGCCCTGGAGGCAGCCACCCCCCCCACCCCCACCAACCAGGAATGAAGTACTGGGTGGGGCTGAGTCTGCAGAAGGGCCTCCAGGGCACCAGCGGATTGAGGCTGGGGTTGGGGAGAAGGCAATCCCGTGGGTGATGGGGTTTCTGCTTTCTCTTTTGTCAGTTCACTCGCTTACTCACTCACTCAACAGACTTTTATTGAACACTTACTCTGTGCAGGGCACTATGCTAGGTGATAGGGCTGGAATAGTGCACTGGGCATGGAGTAGTCATTCTTATTAGGATACTATTCCGTTCTCATAGATGAGAAAGCTTAGGCTCAGAGAAGTTATGGCTTTCTGGAGGTCACGTAGCTGGTAACCCTCTGAGCTCTTCCTCCCACTCCATGTTGCATAGATAACTGACATATGAGTAAAACCCCCAGGAGAGAGGAGGCTGGGAGTGAGGTAAGATCTACAGAGGGACATGCCCAAGGGTTCCTCCCCCTCCCACTCAGTTTTCTCTCCCGCAACCATTCGAGCTTTGATGCTCAGCAGGGCCTCAGAACCAGGACTTCCTGATGAACTTGAATTTGGACCCTCTTCTTCCTAGATGACAGTCTAGCAAGCCTGCAGGAGGCGCAGTGACTGGTTACACTGCTGACCTGGCAGCTCTGGAGGCTGGACTGGGAGCAGCCCAGGTGTCCCCAATTGGAAGGCCCATCCCCACCAAGGCAGCAGAAGAATGGATGCAGAAATGGGAGTACTAGAAAGCGTGGATTCAAGTCCTGACTCCTTTTCTTCCTAGTTAAGGAAGAACCTTGGGGAAGAGGCTTTGACCCTTTGGGGTCAGTTCTGCCCCCATTACATGGGCAGAGTAACCTACCTCCCAGGATGAGGGCCCTGAGAGTACATGGTCCATGAGGAAGGGTCACACAGGGCTTGTAAAGGGACTGCTTTTCAAGAATGACAAACCTGTGTGAGTTTTGCTTAGAAACCCTGACAGCTGCCTCTAGCAGGTGGGGGCGTGGCAAGGGTTCCTCATGCGTGAAAGCTCTGGAACATGTGTCTGGGGTCGAGGCTCTAAGTTTAAGTCTGGCCTGCAGGTGGGAGGGTCTCTGTGCCTTCCTTTCCTTCATCCTATTGTTTACTGAGCACTAAGTACCGAGTGGGTGCCCAGTGAGTTCAATTGCTCTTCTTTCCAGATGAGGAAACCGAGGCACAGAGAAGTCTAGTGATTTGCCCATGGGCAACTGGCTGGAAAGTGACAGAGCTGGGTTTTAAACCTCAGTCTCCTCATCCAAAGCCACTGCCTCTGCCTCTGTCCAGCACTTGGAGGTGCCAATGGGCTGTTTGCCAGGAGTCACTCATGGCACCTGCCTCACGGACGGCCTGGGTCCCTGACAGGCTGGGGTCAGCTGTGCATTGTGCATCAGGACACACAGGAGCAGGGAGGCTGCCGGGCCTGGGTGGCTGCAGGGCCAGGCGCGGCCGGATTCACAGGTTGAAGACTGTTCCTCTGGGCTTCCGGACTCCGTGCCTTCCCCCACAGCCCCTTCCCGGACCACCTCCCTTCCTGGCCCGGTGCTGGGGGTGACTAGCGGGTGGGGTGGCATCCGGGCTGGGGCTAGAGCTGTGAAGAGGGTGTCTGGGTAGAGACTGATGGCCTGTCAGTTGGCTGCCAGCACATCCTCAAATTCTTTGTCTCTGTATGGTGTGGGGACTGTGGAGGGGGCAGGGGTTGGGCACAGCAGAGGAGGAGGATGCAGGGGTGGGGGCGGGAGAGGGGCGTGGTGGGTTGTTGGAGGTCTGCTTATGCTTGTAGAGGGTGTGTGTCTTTGGGAAGTCAGGGCCTTGCCCCCTGCTTTGGGGCGAGAGACAGGAGCTCAGATTCTAGCTCTGCTCCCCACTTGCTGGGGTATCTCAGGCCTCTATGGTTCCCATTTCTGGTCCTGGGCCTCTCTTTCTCCATCTGTGCAATGGGTCTGTCTGGCTCTGACCTGCTGTGATTTCTGTAAAGCTGAGCTGATTAGAACAGTTGGCCCTGAAATTCCAGAGGCCTTAGGGCTCCCCTGATGGAGGGAGCATGGGGCTGAGTCTCAGTACTGTCTGAGGGAGGCGCTGAGGGGCTGGGGGTGAGGTCAGAGAGGTGGGAAAGGTGAACCCTCCACACTGAAAGGCCTGGCAGTAGGGCAAAACCAGGCTGCTTATCTCCCCAGCCTGGGCACCCTGGATGACTGCTGGGGACATGGGGCTGATGGAGGGATGGCCAGGGAGGAGATGGGAGGACAGAGGTGTCATCTGTCCTGAAAGGTACAGTCCTTCAGTGCTTGCTGCACCCCCCCACACAGTTCCTGCCAGGTCACCTGGGTCCCAAAGACCCCACAGCTTGGCTCACCAACCCCCTTCAGTCCTTGTCACCTGGCTACTGTTAAGTAGCTACACTCAGGTCCGTGGTCTCACCAGGAGCCAAGTAGCTGCACACTCAATCACAGCACCTCCGTCCACACACACACAGACACAAAGCCCGTGGCACAGTCACACATGGGCTTCTAGAGTTACAGGTGCCCCGGGATGCACAGCCCTCCTGCCAGCCAGCACGGGAGCTCACACATGCGTGCCCACCCCAGCGTGTGGGGGAGCCCAGGCTGTGCCCAGCCCTGCTCCTAGAGAACCACTCTGAGGCCTCACTAGATAGTGTCACAGGCGCAGTCCCAGAGGGGCCTCTGATCCCCTCCTTTAATAAAAGGAGCTAGAAGACCCCTCCCCAGCTCCCCACCCCCAGCCTCAGCACCCATTATTCCAACCGATGCCCCCTCTAGCTCTGCGGGTTGAGTGCGCTAAGCACGTCTTAAAGCGGGCAAACTGAGGCTGGGAAGGAGGAGGGAGGTTGCCAAGGGCAGAGGCAGTGAGGTCAGGAGCTGAATTGCAAGCCCGGGCGGTGGGCCCCAAACCTGTGTTCTCCCAGGCCGCCCACCCCCATCTGCCGGGCTGGGGTGGGGACCCCGAAGTGTGCTCCGGACCCCCTCCCCACCGACCCCAGCACCCAAGGGCCTCCCGGACACAAAGCCACCTGGCGGCGCTCGAGGGGGCGCGCGTGGGAGCGCGCACGGCGGCCCGCGCCTCCGGCCAAGATGTTCCCTCTCCGCGTGATTGACAGGCTCGAGTGCCGAGAAACAAAATTGTTTATGCGCTAATGAATAAGGCCCTGATTGCAAGATCCTGTTTGGAAAATTATAGTGCGGCGGCGGCGGCGGCGGCCGCGGCGGCCCAATTACAGCCCGCGCTGCATATTCATTTCGTCTCTCCTTTGCATCGAGATGAACGGGCGCCCCGCGCCCTGCAAAGGCAACGCCAAATTTAGTCCCAGGTTCCGCACTCTTCCGCGCCATTGTCTGCCCCGGACCACCTGCCTCCTGCCGGCCTGATTGCCCGGGAGGACGCGAGCAGGGAGGCCAAGAAAGTTCTCCCTACCCCTCCTCCTGGCACCCCCTTGCCTCGGTTCCTCCGACTCCCCATCTCGGTCTCTCTTCCCTCCTGGTGTCTCTTTCCCCCTCTGCTCTCTCTCTCCTTATTCCGAGCCTGATGACACTTCCTCTCCTGGCTCTAGGCCTCTCACTGGGCGCATCTCCGTTCTAGAATGTCAGTCGCTGGCCCTCCCCCTCCAGCTACACGTTCCCTGCATTACTGGGTCCCTGGGACGGCAGGGGCAGTAACGTGGACTGTCAGCTCCGTGGAGGTTACAGAGGTACGAGGCGGGTCCCAAGACCCGTATGGGGTGGCTTGTCTTGTCCCCCTAACCAAGTTTCTGGGGAGAGAGGCCCCTCCCTGCCCGCTGCCTCTGCCGTCTCCCGCATGCCACCAGACCCACCCATCCTTCGGCACAGGCCCCCTGGCTGCCTAGGCTGTGCCCTCACACCTCCCTGCCCTGCACACGCTGTTCTCTTGGTGGCACGCATTTCCTGTCTTCCCAGACACATCCCAAGTACAGCTCAGAGCAGCCTTCCCCTGTCCCCACCACCGCAGGCAGCAGGACAGCTCCCGCCCCGGCACCCTGGTGTCCAGGCATGTCCTTCAGTTACAGAGGCAGGCAGGGTATACTGGTGTCCTTCTCCTGGGCATGACCTGTCTGGGGGCTGCCCATGAGTCACCAGGAAGTCCTGGTGTCCAGCTCAGGGCTGATCAAATGGACACCTCCACTGTGATATGGGGGTGTAGTCTCCCTGTCCTTGCTGTACAGTGATGGTGGGCAGGAAGGGAGGGGAGGCTGGGAGGGAGGGACTGGGGGTTTGCAGCACCTGGACGCCACAGGCCAGGACTGGCCCTAGGTTCCAGACAGCGACAAGGACAACTAACCGGTCCTTGTCACTGGGTCGTTGTCTTAAGTGACAGGTGCCTGAGGCCCAGTGTGGCTGGAGACCCGGTGTTGGGGGGCGTGGTGGTGAGGGCTCTTCAGAGGATGGCCGTGCTCCTCCCCCATCCTGCCCTGGGACCTCACAGAGTGAGCAGGCATCTGCATCCCTTCCTGGGATGGAAATTGGGGGATTCAGATGTGAGCAAAAATGTACAACCACCTACACCAACTGGCCTAGACAACCCCTCACCCTGCGCCAGAGACTCACAAAGTAATAGACTCCCACAGTCACATACACACAAACACAGACGCGCAGCCTCTCCTTGAAAGACCCATGCAACCTGAGACACAAAGGCAAGCTGGCCCCGGGGCGTGCGTGGGGCAGCACTGCCCTCTGGCGGCTCTCCTGGCAATCTCGATGTCAGGCCCAGGCTAGCTTCCTAGAGCCACAGCTGAGCCATGGGCGGGAGCCCAGGCCCAGAGCCAGAGAACTGGGACTCCCAGGGTTGGAGTTTCAGGGAGGAAAAGGAATCTGTGTCCCTAGGGTCGAGGGTCTTTTGAGTTCCATTTCCCTACCCGGCTCTGCATGTACCACAGAACATGTGAGCTGAACTTGCTCACAGAAGGACCAGTCCAGTGATGGTGAGGGGCGGAGCTCCCTATCATGGGAGGAGTACAGGTTGGGCTTTGGTGGTCTTTAGTGGCAGAGTGGACAACTTCGTCATCGGACATCACCAGCCTGAAGAGCCCTGGGAGGTATGTCTGGCCTTCTACTTCACCCCAGCCCAGCCACTCTCCTGTGTGATTTGTTCGTCAATCATCAAACTCTGAGAGCATCTCAGCACCTGGACCAGCAGTGTGAGATCCTGGGTGGCGGGAGATGAGGCTGCGGAGGGTGGCCAGGCTACCCCTTGGAGGTCTTCAAGGCCAGTCTTAAGTGCATGGGCTTCATTCTGGGGGACAGGGGTCTGGAGACAGGCTGAGAGAGGGAAGCGTATGTGAACACTGGCTAAGGAGAAGAGACTGAGGCAGGAGGGCCAGGCGGGAGGGGTGTGGTGACCCGGACCAGGACGTGGGTAGGAGTGAGGTGGCAAGAATGACGCAGATTCCAGAGCTATGAAGGAGATGGACTTGCCAGGCTGGCGAGGAATTGGCCATGGTGGGCATGGAGCCAGAAGATGAAGTTACCTTAGGGCATATCAGTGCTGACGAAGGGGCCTGGGGGAGAGATGATGAGTCTGATGTGGCACTGTAGAGCCTGACAGCCAAGGGGACATCTCGAGAGGTATCCAGGAGGCGGCTGAAGTCAGGCCTGGAGATAGCCACGTGGGAGTTGGAAGGTTACTGACAGGTGGTTGGAGGCGGTGCACAGCTGAGGTCACCCAGGAAGGGTCCTTGGAAGCCCTAAGCACTGAAGAGGTCACGGAGCTCACCTCACCTCTCTGAGTGAAAAAGGAGACTAAAGTATAAAATGTAACACTTAACATGTATTACAAAACTTTTGGCCTGGTGTGGTGTCTCACACCTGTAATCCTAGCACTTTGGGAGGCTGAGGTGGGTGGATCACCTGAGGTCAGGAGTTAGAGACTAGCCTGGACAACATGGTGAAACTCCGTCTCTACTAAAAATGCCAAAAATTAGCCAGGCATGGTGTCACACGCCTGTAATCCCAGCTGCTCAGGAGGCTGAGGCAGGAGAATTGCTTGAACCCGGGAGGCGGAGGTTGCAGTGAGTCAAGATGGCACCACTGTACATTTTCCTCCCTGTCTTCCTTGTTTGATGCTCCTGGTCTGATGGTGCCCTGAGGTGTCTACCTGCTTGCTGGCTAGGTGACCCAGCTCCAAATCCAGGCCAAAGTAAGAGGCTCAGGGATCATTAAGAGGCTGGGACCAAGGGAAGCAAGACGCCCACAAAAGAGAGGAAACCCAGGAGAGTGTGGCATCACTTGTGCCAAGGAAGGAGGGGGTTCCAAGAAAGAGGACGTGATCAGTCATATAGGAAACAAGAGAAGGCGTGGAGATGAGGACTGAAGACAGGGCCCAGATGGGACTGTGGGGCTGCCGGGCAGGCTCAGCAGGGCAAAGCTGGTCACCTTTCCACGTAGCCCTGCTCAAGGGGGCCAGCCTTGGGTAGGGACACTTGTGTGCCTTTTGCCTTTGAGGATCCTCCAGACCTACAAACAAGGAGAGAATAGAGCCCTGGGGTAGGGTCAGGCGAGCTGACCTCAGAAGGAGAAAAGGAGACCACGTATTTCAGTGGACTCCAGACAGGGGCGCTGCTGGATGGCAGTCCCTCCTCTGACCAGAAGGGGGCAGCGTAAAAATAGGTCCTGCCTGGGCTCAGGCTTCTGTAAGAACTCGGCTTCCAGATGCTGTTTTCATCTGTGATGTGTCCTTGGGCTCTCTGGACCTCAGTTTCTTTCTCTGCAAAGTGGGGCAGTTGCACATCATATTCTCTTGGGCTCTGTTGGGGATCCCTTTCATTTTGTATCCTCAGCCCCCTTCCAGCCCATGTGACACTCCCCCCATCTGACCACAATAAGTGTGTGAAGTGCGTGTGTTAAGGTCAATGGCATAGGTACAGCATGTGAGCGAGAAAGCAGAACGCTAGCCCGAGGAAGCCTAAGGCATGGGCAACGTCGGCTGAGTGAGGATGGACCATCCTGTGACCTTGAATTAAACCTGCCTGCAGTGACCGTCTCTGAAGGTGGCTTCTGCTTCCTTTCACAGGGAGTACTGGGGCGGGGGGTGGGGCTGCTTCTGCCCCTTCTGTCTACCCCCAGGGCAAAGCTCTGGCTCTTTGTCCGGGCTCCTCTTCCTGCCACTGCTTGCCCTCTGTTGGCACCTGTGCCCTATCTGGGCCTCAGGGCCCAATGGGACAAGGACGGAAAGACAAGGAAGGAAAGAGCTTTAGAGTCTTCTCAGCACTGCTGGTCCTCAGGCCTCTGCGGCAGCCCTGCCCTATCCTGGGATGCCTCCCGGTACTGCCCTGTGGGTCTGCAGCCCTTTGGTGCCAGTTGGGGTGAGGGGCAATGTGAGGGTCAGGACAGTTGGTTCCTGGCTCTGGGGCTACCATCAGACCTTCAGAGGGACTGGTGTGCTGGTGGCTGCTGGTGGCCTCAGCTGGGGATGAGTCAGGGCTGGGGTCTCCCTGACAAAGTGTGGCTTTAGTTCATCACTGCTGGTGGGTGGCGGGGAAGCTGAAGCCAGAGCAGGAGGAAGAGGGAGCCTGGGGAGACAGTGCCTGCCTAAAGGGTCCCTTCCCCTCAGAAGCTGGGCCAACCCAGGGCAGCAAGGACAGAGACGCAGGAGAGCACCCACAGGCCAATTGTCCTGTGCCGACTCTGGCTGTGTGACCTTGAGCAAGTGGGCAACCTTCTCTGAGCTTTGGTAGGGAGATGTATCCAGAATTCAGGAAAGCACCTTATAGGCCCAGGGCAGCCCTATACTGGGGCAAAGAAAGGCAGGCAACCCTGGGGCACCTACTTGTCTTAGGGGTCCAGTCCCTGGGGTTTGGCCTCTTGGAGCCCACTGGGTATCTAGGGGCAACTGGAGATGGATCTGAGTCCGTTGGGTCCTGGTACCCACATTGTGGCTTGGGGGTGGAAAAGGGTAATAAAGGACTCTGCAGTCACAGGAGCTTGGCCGCTGCCTGGACAGGCAGCCTGTGCAATCCCCTCCCATCTCTGAGCTGCCGTTTCTTTATCTCTCTGAGTTCCCACCTGGGGCAGGACCTTCAGCTTCCCACGTCTCACCAGACCATCACCTCCCGGGCACCAAGCTCAGTTGGCTCTTGAGGCTTCTCTTTCCCAGGCGGGCCTTGAGTGGTGCCAGGTGCCGCAGGAACTTCCAGTTGGTGCAGGGAGCTGGTGGGCACGGCCTCTCTGAGGGCAGCTGTCTTGGTGCTTAGCTGGGGCCTCATGGAGTAGCACCTGCAGCCTGGGCCAGCTGGGATGGGAAAGGGCGGTCTGGCCTCCACCTGCCCACTAGCTACTCTCACTTGAGCCTCAGCCTCCTGCATCTGCTGCTGCTGCTGAAGCCTGAGGGGCTGGGGCCATGGATGGGTGCCCCAAAGACAGGAGAGAGGGTCTAGACCCTGGTGGGGGCAGCTAGAGACTCGCCAGGCAGGAAGTATCTCCTCTTCCTGATTCTGATCCTTCACCCACCTGTGTGAAGGATCACCTCACACCTGTACCTGTGCACCTGTGGGGCGGCCTTCCCCACCCATGGCTCTCCACACTCCTGGAGCCCTAGGGGAGTATGTGGAGCAGGCTTGGTGTGGGGCCCCATGGAGCACCCCCAAACTGCCCCTGGTCCCCAGGCTCCAGCTTGTGCTGTGCCCTCCCGCTGTCTGGATTTGGGCTTGTCCATGGGACCTTGAGGAGCCTGGAGCCACCAGCTTGTCGGGCTCTCCAGGCTCCAGAATCTCTCCACGTATCCCTGCTCAAGGGGGCCACGGTGGGGCTGGTGCTGGCCTCGTTGGTGTCGCTCCTGCTGAAGTAGTGGTGCCCTCTGGCATCAGCGCCTTCCATGGCAGGTCACTGGCACCATTTGCCACGTGCAATTGGTGCTGAAGTCTAAACTCGCGGAAAGCTTCCAAGGCCTGGGCTGTGGTCCTCACACCCATGCGGCCTGCCTCGGCACACACAGAAGAGACACATGGGCACAGGAGACACGTGAGCACAGCCCCTCTGGTTCAGTGCAGACACATGCTCCAGTGGACTCATGCACACAACCACACATACAGACAATGTACAGGTGTAGCCAGTGTGTGAACGTTGATAAGTCTGTCAAGGTGGACATATGCACAGTCCACAACACAGGACGGGTAGAAAGACCTACAAATGTGCACAGATCCCCATCTTTTTTTTTTTTTTGAGACAGAATCTCACTCTGTCGCCCAGACTGGAGTGCAGTGGAGCGATCTCAGCTCACTGCAACCTCTGCTTCCTGGGTTGAGGCAATTCTCTGGCCTCAGCCTCCCACGTAGCTGGGATTACAGGTACCTGCCACCATGTCCAGCTGATTTTTGTACTTTTTAGTAGAGACGGTGTTTCGCCATGTTTTGAGATGGAGTCTCACTCTGTCACTCAGGCTGGAGTGCAATGGTGAGCTCTAAGTTCACTGCAACCTCCACCTCCTGGGTTCAAGCAATTCTCCTGCCTCATCCTCCTGAGCAGCTGGGATTACAATCATGCACCACCACCCCCGCCCCCGGCTAATTTTTGCATTTTTAGTAGAGACGGGGTTTCACCATGTTGGTCAGGCTGGTCTCAAACTCCTGGCCTCAGGTGATCCACCCCCCTCCAACAAAAAAGATGGGGATTCTGAGAAATGTGTCACTGGGCAGTTTCAGTGCACAAACTTCATAGAATGCACTTACACAAACCTAGATGATGTAGCCTACTGCACCCCTAGGCCACGTGGCATAGCTGATTACAAAGTGCTGGGATTACAGGCATGAGCCACCGCACCTGGCCGTATCCCCGTCATTAAGCACTGCACAAGTGTGTTCATAAGGTTGTACACTCATTACCACTATGGAGTTCCAGAACATTTTTGTGGCCTCACAAGAAACCGTGTAGCCACAAAGTGTCACTCCCATTCCTTCAGCCCCTGCAACCGCTAATGATTCACTTTGTCTCCATGGATTCTCCTATTCTGCACATTTGGTAGAAATAGACTTATACATTATGTGGCCTTCCGTGTCTGGCTTCTTTCACTTAGCATAATGTTTTCAGGGTTCTGTGCTTCCAGTTTATAAGTGAGGACACTGGCCCAGACAGATGGAGTGACTGTCCAAAGTCACACAGCAACCAGGAGTCAGGCCCCTACACAGTGTTGCCCTTTTGAGGACCTCAGCCTTGGTCCCTGAGGTTGGGGGCTGTGGACAATGAAAGAGCTCACACTCCATCTAAAGAGGCAGCTATTACTCAGCTCTGCCCGGGACACAATGCAGGGTCAGCATTGCCTAATACTAAACACTGTAAATGATGATACAAATGGCTGGGCATGGTGGATCAAGCCTGTAGTCTCAGCTGCTTGGGAGGCTGAGGCAGGAGGATCACTTGAGTTCAGGAGGTCAAGGCTGCAGTGAGCCATGATTGTGCCACTGCACTCCAGCCCCTGGGTTATGGAGAGAGATCCTATTTCAAAAAAAAAAAAAAAAAAAGATACAAATAACAGCAGCTAACATTATGCATGCTTCTTTCTTTTGTGCCTGGTGCTGTTCTAAAGAAGTGCTGTATAGGCACTTTCTTATTTAATCTCCATGACAATCTTGGTGAAAGTACTGTTATTATCCCCGTCATGCAGATGAAGGAAGCAGAACACAGACAGGTTAAGTAATTCGGCCAAGGACACACAGCAAGCTAGTGGCAGAGTTCGGACTGGAACCCAGGTGATCTGACTCCAGAGCTCCTGTTCTTATCCACCTGTACAGGTTACATTCCCTCTTACAAATTTTTTTTTTTTTTGAGATGGAGTTTCGCTCTTGTTGCCCAGGTTGGAGTGCAATGGCGCGATTTTGGCTCATCTCAACCTCTGCCTCCCAGATTCAAGTGATTCTCCTGCCTCAGCCTCCCGAGTAGCTGGGATTACAGACATGCGCCACCACACTCAGCTAATTTTGTATTTTTAGTAGAGATGGGTTTTCTTCATGTTGGTCAGGCTGGTCTCAAACTCCCAACCTCAGGTGATCTGCCTGCCTCGGCCTCCCAGAGTGCTGGGATTACAGGCGTGAGCCACTACGCCCGGCTCCCTCTTCCAAATTTTTAAAGGAAGGCAGTAATACAGATTTTAATGTGAAATCTCACAAGTTTAAATGTTTTCAAGTGTCAACAACATATGACAATTGTTTTTCTTTTCTTTTCTTTTTTTTTTTTTTTTTTGAGACGGAGTTTCGCTCTTGTTACCCAGGCTGGAGTGCAATGGCGCCATCTGGGCTCACCGCAACCTCCGCCTCCTGGGTTCAGGCAATTCTCCTACCTCAGCCTCCTGAGTAGCTGGGATTACAGGCATGCGCCACCATGCCCCACTAATTTTTTGTATTTTTAGTAGAGACGGGGTTTCACCACGTTGACCAGGATGGTCTCAATCTCTTGACCTCGTGATCCACCCGCCTCGGCCTCCCAAAGTGCTGGGATTACAGGCGTGAGCCACCGCGCCCTGCGACAATTGTTTTTCAATACCATGCAGGTTGCGGGCCCTGAGCCTGGAAAGTTTGGTTTAATGCAAAGGGAGGGGGCGCTCACCTTTGGTTTCTTCCTCGGCATCACTGCCATTCTGTCCAATACCACTTGCTCATCTGCTCCTTGACATTTCTTGCAGAAGCAGAGAGAGCCTGCCAGTGGGTACCCAGGTCTCGCTGAGGGTCATGCTATACAGGCAGCCAGTCCCAGAGTCACACCACCAGGCACAAGCAAGCACGCAAAATAATGCCTGGATCATTATTTTCTCCTCTGCAAACCGGGCAGGGAAATTTCTCATGGGATTGAATGTGATAACTGGCACAGCCTACCTGCTCAATAGCCATTTTTTTTTTTTTTTTAGACAGGGGTCTCACTATGTTGCCCCAGGCTGGTCTCGAACTCCTGGCCTCAAGCAGTCCTCCACCCTTGGCCTTCCAAAGCGCTGGGATTACAGGCATCAGCCACTGTACCTGACCGCAATAACCATTAGCTGACTCAGAAACAACAGGAGATACAACCTGTTGTATTTGCGTAAAGGGCCAGCATTTGGGTTGCAGAGGTTTGCTGAGACTAATAATACCATTTATTGAGCCTGAGATAATTCCAGATACAGTGCACATTACATGCATTGCCTCGTTCAGTCCTGAGCTTTTTATGCCCTGGAGGACAAGCATAACAGTTATGGGGTTGAGGTTTGAGCTGGGTGGCTGATAGGGTTTGGCTGTGTCCCCACCCAAATCTCATCTTGAATTATAGTTCCCATAATCCCCACATGTCATGGGAGGGACTCAGTGGGAAGTAATTTAACCATGGGGGTGGTTACCCTCATGCTGTTCTCATGAGAGTCAGTTCTCCTACGATTTGATTTTTTTTTTTTTTTAGATGAAGAAGTCTCACTCTGTCACCCAGGCTGGAGTGCAGTGGCGTGATCTTGGCTCAATGCAACCTCTGCCTCCTGGGTTCAAGCGATTCTCCTGACTCAGCCTCCTGAGTAGCTGGGATTACAGGCATGTGCCACCATGCCCAGCTAATTTTTTTGTATTTTTTTTTTAGTAGAGATGGGTTTCACCATGTTGGCCAGTTTGGTCTCGAACTCTTGATTTCAGGTGATCCTCCTGCCTTGGCCTCCCAAAGTGCTGGGATTACAGGCGTGAGCCACTGCGCCCGGCCTAGATCTGATGGTTTTATATGGGACTTTCCCCCTTGTTCTCGGCACTTCTCCTTCCTGCCGTCATGTGACGAAGGAAGAACTTCCATCATCATTGTAAGTTTCCTGAGGCCTCCCCAGCCATGCTGACCTGTGAGTCAATTAAACCTCTTTCCTTTATAAATTACCCGGTCTCAGGCAGTCCTTTATAGCAGAGTGAGAATGGACTAAACAGCAGCCTTCTTAGCTGTAGGACCTTGGAGAGTTACTCAACTTCTGAGTGTCTCTATTTCTTTCCTTAGAATATGGGGAGAATAATACGCCACTTTAGGGCAGCAGCAACGATACAATGAATTAAAACTTAAAACATGTCTAGCACTGAGAACAATTTCTCACATTTAGTAAACAATGCAAGTTAGCTTTTGTCCTTATCACAATTAATTCCTATTTTACTGATGGAGAAACTAAGTTTAAAGAAAACTAAGTGACTTGTCCAAGGCAGTGGTTTTCAGCCAGGGCGATTATACTCCTGGGGAGCCGTTTGTCAATGTCTGGAGACATTGTGGTTGTCACATCTCAGGGGTGCTGTAGGGACGCTGCTAAATACCCTCCGTGTGACAGCCCCAAAGCACAGAAGTTTCTAACCCACAATGTCGCTGGTGTTGAGGCTGAGAAGCCCTGATCTCAGGTAATGCAACCAAAAAGTGACAGAATCAGGGTTTGAGCCCAAGCTGGGGGCTCCAACCTTGTGTTCTACTGCGCTTGTCATCTCCCTCCGGGGTGAGTCCTGGGCCAGCAATGGCTGAGGCTGAGCGCCGACTTCTGGAGGACCAGGTGTGGGGCAGTCACACATCCTCAGTGCAAGTCCTCAGTCTCACGCTTCGCTTCTGCACACGGGGGCTCCAGTGAGGCAGAAGGCGGGTATATAGGGTGGATGTGAAGCAAAGGGCCTCACAAATCCCAAAATGCTGGGATTATAGACATGGACCACAATGCCAGGTGCGATTCAAGCATTTTTTTTCCATTGCTCCATTGCTCCATGGATTTGAATGCCACTGCCTTAGAATGCTACCGTGGGTCTCAGTATTTTTAGGTGTTTTTCTCCTCCCTCGTTTTGCAGGTTTGGTTGGAAAGGGAGGGAACATGGAGGGGTTAGGAGTAGGTGTCTGAGGTCAAGGGGCCTCCTGTGCCTCCCAAATTGTGCCTGGATCCTTCCACGGAAGCCTGGCAGCTTCTGCAGGCGCGCCCTCCCTCCCTGCAATCCCCTGGCCTCTTAAGAAGCTGCAGGAACAATTGCTAATCAGCTTCCGAGAGAGACAGGAATGAATGGAGGAGCCAACAACACGCCTCAATTACTGGCAGCTGGTCCCCTCCCCGTGCAGCGGAGCCCGGCTCCTAGCTCTCCTCAATTCCAGTTCTTCCTTCCTCTGCCCGATTCTTTCACACCTTGATGGAGCCACAGGGGTTGACGGCTGACTTCTTAGGACTCTTCCTTCACTCATCCCCCCACGGTGAGGTTCCCAAAATGCAAATCACGTTCTCATCTCTGAGTTTTTGCACACCCTACTCCTTCAACATGGACAGCCCTCTACTACCTGGCAAACTCCTACCCATCTTCGAAAGACCGGCTTCCATGTCACCTCCTCTGTGAAGCCCTCCTGTCAGAGGCGTTGGAACCAGAGCGACTCCATCTTGAGTAGGGGCTCGGTGAAATGAGGATGAGACCTGTTGGGCTGTATTCCCAGACGATTAAGGCATTCTAAGTTGCAGGATGAGATCAGAGGTCGGCACAAGATACAGCTCATAAAGACCTTGCTGAAGAAGCCGGCTAAATCCCACCAAAACCAAGCTGGCGACAAGAGTGACCTCTGGTTCTCCTCACTGCTACACTCCCACAAGCGCCATGACAGCTTACAAATGACGTGGCAACTCAGGAAGTTACCCTGTATGGTCTAAAAAGGGGAGGCATGAATAATCCACAGAATAACCATAAAAATGGGCAACCAGCAGCCCTCGGGGCCACTCTGTCCATGGAGTAGCCATTCTTTATTCCTTTACTTTCCTAGTAAACTTGCTTTCACTTTCGCAAACGGGCCCTGAATTCTTTCTTGCACGAGATCCAAGAGCCCTCTCTCGGGGTGTGGATTGGAAACCCTCTCCTGGAACACTCAAGACCTTTCCCAGTCTTCCCAGGCAAACTCCCTTCTCTGGGCTCGCATAACAGTGTCCACACTGTAACACTCATGGCACGTTGTGGGCATGTCCTTCTTCACAGGGCCCAGGACGGGGCATGGCCATGCAGGCGGTCAGTATGGCAGCGTGACGTTACGGGAAGAGCGCTGGGCTTGGAGTCTAGCGGGTTCTGGCTGTGGCTCTCACTTGGAGTTGGGCAAATCGCTAACTTGTGCTGCTTCTCCATCCTGACTCACCACTCTCTGCCATCCCCTCCTCCTCCAGGTCTCCAACCCTCCCGAGAGTCCGCCTTCCCAGGGCCCCCTTTCCTCTTGTCGTCTCATTAGGATGACTCACTCAGGGTCCCTGGACTTCCTATGGGCAGCGATCCTGATTGCATGGTTGCTGCTGCATCTCCAGCACGTGGGGAGAGATGGATGAATGAATGGAACCTTGAATGTCTCATCTGTTAAATGGGGGTAGTAGTAATTCTGCCCTCCCAGGGCAGCTGTGGGTATGATCCAAGTTTGTTTTTTGCTGACTCTCAGTACACATACTCTTAACTATGCTTGTCAATGTTTATTGAGGGGAACTGAATTCCCCCAAGGCTGTTCTAATGGGATTCCATCAGGCAGAACACCTGGAGAGTTCCCCAAAGGAGCAGCCTGCATGCCAGGATGGGAGGAGGGGAAGGATGTGGAGGTGATGAAGGCGGGAGCCACAGGCCCTAAGATCCAGACAGCAGGCTGGGACAACCCAGAACTCCAGACTGAGCCCTGAGTTACAGCTGCTGAGGATGATCAGAACAGTGAGATGGAGAGAGGCTGGACTGGGGCCTCTGTGCTGTTCGGGCACCCAGTGCCTCCCCCAGCACGGCCCTGGCTCTTCTACTGGTGTCTTCTGTCTTTCCCAGTAACTTCCCAAGCACAGGGCCTGGCATTCTGGCTCCTCCAGCAGAAAACCCTGTCCACGGCGGGCAGCCAGCAGAGGTTCCTGAGTTGAATGGATAGAGGAATGGCCCAGAAGGATGGAGACCACGAAGTCCGAGCAAGGCATGGAGCCAGTCGGCTGGGACGGAAAGGACAGGGTAGGGATGATGGAGTCTGTCTCAGAGTGGCCCCTGGCCTGGGGCTGCTGCTGCCAAGAAGGGGTCTCCCCTGTAATCCCAAATGCCTCTGACAATCAAAGCACAATGCGGAGTGGGAAACCAATCAGAAACCAGTCATATTCCTAACAGTCATTACAATAAAAATGTTTATGTCAGCAATTGACATTTGCAGGAGACTTTGTGTTTTATTTCCATTTCCGCGCTTGATAAAAACGACTCAAGGTAGGCATGGTTGGCGCCATTGAACAGGTGAAGGAACTGAGGCTGGGGGAGGGTGGGGAAGGGTTGTGATGGGGAGGCACAGAGAAGGCCCCCACCCAGGGGCCCCGATCCCCTCACCAGGCCTGGACCACAGCCCCCAGCCCAGAGCTTCCTTCTCCCTGAATTCTGTTCAGCTTCCTCGGCAGGTCTGGGGCTCAGCCTGGAATATGGTTTTCTTCTTGGGGGCTCAGGCACTTTCCCCTGAGTCATTCTATGGACTGCAGCCAGAGGATGGCACGGGCAGTGGGCCAGGGTGCCAGATGGACCAGGATGGGTGACGTAGCCTGTGGAATCCGACTGGTTGAATTTGAACTCAGGCTCTGCTGTTAACAGGGCCAACTTGGGCAGGTTGTGGAATCCAGACAAGCCCCAGGTTTCATCTGTCTGGTGGGGAGCATAACGGGGCCCCTTCGACCCCTTGTCCAGGCTGCTCCCTTCCTCAGGAATGCCCTTCCTGCCTTGCCCACCTGGGTATGAGCTCAGATGCCAGTCTTGTGGGCTGCTTTTCCTAACCTTCCCTTAAGGACGTCTTCTCCCTCCCTCCCCAGTGTCCCGGGAGCCTGCGCGTCCTGTCCTCAGCATGGTTGCTGTGTGCCAGGCACTGTGCTGGCTTTGGAGGAGGAACCAGTGCCCTGTTACATGGAGCTCACTCTCACACCGATGGGGGAGGCTGTTAAAGTGTCATTTCAAGTGTGATGAGGACAAGAAGAAGGCCCAGGGCGCTGGGAGATCTACTCTGGGGTTCAGGGTTGGCATCCCTGAGGAGGGGACTGCAGAGCAGAGACCTGGAGGGCGATGGAGTTGGCTGGGAAGAGGAAACTTTGGGTGTCATGACCTTGAGGAGAGAAGCCAGCAGGTGGGAGGACCTGGTGCTTGGAGCAATGGCTGAGAAATGGGGGGCTGAAGTGGGGGGAGGAGCAGATCATCCAGGATCCATGGGCCACCTTAAGGTATTTGTGGGGGCCAGGGATGTGGCCAGCGGAACTTGGGGTCCTCGAAGCACAAGCCATTTGAAGACTGAAAGCAGGTGGCAGCTCCAGGGCCGGGCAGCAGGGCACAGATGTGGAATTGGGGGGATGCAGCCTGGCCGGCACCTTGGCTGCCACCTGGTCGGGTGGACCCTGAAATCCCCAGACTCAGCTGTCCAGGGCTCCAGCTGAGAGGAATCCCAGGTTATACCATGTCCTGGGATGGAGGCTCCCAGCTGGCCAGAGGCCCTTCAGAAAACAGAGGCTGGAGCTTGGAGGAGCAGGTGGATCAGAGCTGGTGGCAGCAGAGTGGGCTCCGGGCAGATGGCACTGGGCAGAGCTGCAGAACAGCCGGCCAGGCCCCACCCATTCTCATTTTCTCTGGGCGAGGCAGATAAGCTCCCTGCTCCCATGACTGGCTGGTCAGGCAGTGGCCTAGTTTCTCTGTGGTAGAATGGGGATGGTCTCAGCACCCACCTCACAGCACTGAGTGAAGGGTCAGCGTCAATGAGGTGGCGCACGTCACACTAACACAGTACCTGGTGCTCATGAGGTGCTCAAAAAGCATCCCCTGGTCCGGACTCAGTGGCTCACGCCTGTAATGCCAGCACTTTGGGAAGCTGAGGTGGATGGATCACGAGGTCAGGAGTTCGAGACCAGCCTGGCCAATATGGTAAAACCCTGCCTCTTCTAAAAATACAAAAAATAGCTGGGCGTGGTGGTGGGTGCCTGTAATTCTAGCTACTTGGGAGGCGGCAGAGGTTGCAGTGAGTCGAGACTGTGCCACTGCACTCCAGCCTGGTGACAGAGCAAGACTCCGTCTCAAAAAAAAAAAAAAAGCATGCTCTCAGAGCTCATGGCCTCTTGGGGAGCCTGCCCTGCCATGAATAAACCTGAAACCAGGGTCAGAGAAAGGGATGCCAGAGCTCAAAGGAGAAACTATCACTCTGGCTCAGGCAGACATAGGGAGAGAAAAGAAGGTTCAGTCAGGGTAGACTTCCTGGAGGTGGTGTCCTCGAAGCCCATCCTTGCGGGATGGATAAGACTCTCACAGGCAGACATTGGTGGAGGCAGTGCAGGAGAATGGAAATGTGATGCCTGGGGGCCAGTGTGGGTAAGAGGATTTGTCTGTGTCCAAGTGCCTGGCTCAAGTGTGTGCTTGCTGAATGCAACAGAGGTCTGGGATGCTGGAAGGAACCTGAAAGGTATCTCCTGCTGCCTCACCTTGACCTCCAAATAGATTTGACCCTCATGCTAGAACCAGAAATGGTATGAGGGCAGGGGAGTGGAGAAAGTGAGAGGTTGTTAGCAGACACAGGGCCCCCATGTCACTGGCACCCCCAAGCAGGGGGGTTCTCTTCAAGCCCCGCCCACACTCAACCGGGAGTGACAGGTGGGCAGCAGCATGGGGCTGATCAGAGACCCCAGCCCCCAAGCACCCTCTCCCTGGGGATTGGGCAAAAGCTGGGCCCAGGAAGCCAGTGGCCAGGTGTTTCTATCCGCCTGTCGGGGTCGTGCCCTGAACTGGTTTGGGGTGGTTTTCTTGGAAAGGCTGTGTTTTGAGGTGGTGGTGGTGGGCTGTTGCTGCTCTGGTCTACCTTTTTGGGACTCTGGGACTGGGTATCCCTGAAGGTCGTGGTCCTGGGGGATTAGTCAATTTCCCCTGCCTGAGAGCAGTCTGCCTAAGGCAGGGCCAGATGTAGCAGGCCTTGGCCTCTGCGCAGTTCCTCACTGGACCTCTTCCTCCTGGTGCAGAGACGGGGCTTTCACCCCTAGGGTGCCCAAGCTGTCCCCTCACCAAGCTTCCTCTCTCACATGCCAGTGCCCTCCAGCTGCGTTCCTCTTGCTGGCCTCTGCTGCCTCCTGGCTCCCCTGGTACACCCTGTCACCTCCTTGCCCCACCCTGCACTGGTACCTGGCTCCCATGTTGGTGGGGAAGAGGGGATTGGTGGTAGCATGCAGCCTCAGGCCCTGACCAGGAGTAGGGGCTGGGGGTGGGGGGCTCCCAGCTGATCCGCTTATCTCCCTGACTCCTCTCTCTTTCTCCTCGCTCCCTCCCAGGCCTTTTAAGATTCTTCCTGGCCTGGAGCTGAATATGCATCCCCAAACCTCTGGACTTGCATCCTAGCTGCTTCCAGGGGCCCAATAAGCTAATAAAAACATCAGCCACTTAGAGATCTGTTGTTATGCACCTGGCCTCTTGCTACCAATTTTACCTGAACTGTCTGGTTTAATCCTCAACATTTTTATCGATCCTATTTATAGACAGAAAATTGAGGCTGGAAGGTCAGTCTGTCCCCTTGCTCCATGGCTTCCTTTGGAGGCATACAGACTGCCAAAGACCCCCTCCTCCCCCAGATTCCTCAGCCACACCCGGCTTCCTCTCTCTCCCATCCTGTCTCCTCTGAACAAGCAAACTCCCACAGGCTTCCCCCTACTCTGCCTGGGCATATCCCTGGAGCTTCTCTGGCTCCAGAAATATAGACCAGGGAAAGCTGAAGACGGGGACAACCCCAACACCCAGGTCGTTGTCCCACAGCGTCGATGGAAATGTAGGCTGGGAGAGGTCTCCACTGCTCTGCAGATGTCTCAAACTCAACACTCCAAGACTCAGCTCACTCTTGTCTCCCAAACCTGCTTCTCCTTCTGGTTTCATTTTAGCCAATAACACCTCCACCCATCCCTCAGTCGGGCAAGCCACAGCCAGGGAGTCCTCTGGACTTCCATCTCTTCCTCACCTCCCACGTGACCTTCCAGACATCTCCAGGCCTGCCCCCTTCTCTCCATCCCCACTGTCCAAACTGTGCTCCATACCAGAAGCAGTACCTGGCACACAGTGGGTGCTCCATGAACATGTATTGAATGAATGCCTAGTTCAGGCTCTGGCCAGCTGCCTCTGGACTCCCTCCTTCCAAGGTTTTCTCTACTCGGCAGCCAGAAACACACAGAAAAGTTCGATCCAGTCCTGTCCTGCTCTGGTTCCAAACCCTCAGTGCCCCACCACTGAGCTCAGGCTTTTGCTCACGCTCACTCTCTAGGCTTGAAAGACCCTGTGTCACTCACTGGCTTTGCCTGCCTCTGCAGCCTCCCCACTCCACTGCTTTATATGTATGTCCCACATAACACGGTTCTTTTTTTTTTTCTTTTTTGAGATGGAGTTTCGCTCTTGTTACCCAGGCTGGAGTGCAATGGCCCGATCTCAGCTCACCACAACCTCCGCCTCCTGGGTTCAGGCAATTCTCCTGCCTCAGCCTCCTGAGTAGCTGGGATTATAGGCACGCGCCACCATGCCCAGCTAATTTTTTTTGTATTAGTAGAGACGGGGTTTCACCGTGTTGACCAGGATGGTCTCGATCTCTTGACCTCATGATCCACCTGCCTTGGCCTCCCAAAGTGCTGGGATTACAGGCTTGAGCCACCACGCCTGGCCACACGGTTATTTTTGGCCACCTGCTCCAGGCTGATTCACGCTTCTGTCTTTGCACGAGCCTAGAAGGCCTCCCCACCCCTCCCCATCTGCCTGGTGAGCGCTCCCTGCTGCAGAAGCCCGTTCAAAGGGCACCCTGGCTAGGAGGCCCAACTTGACGACCCTGTTTGTCTATTATATCATTTCAAGTGCCGCTGTTATTTGTGGATGCACCTGGCCTCTCAGTGGACAGAGACTGTCCTCAGGGGCCTTGTCTTACTCATCCCTGTGTGGAGCTCCCAGCACCATGGAAGGCCAGAATGAAGAAGCATCAGTTGAGCCTGAGGCACATGGAAGGCCACGTACAGGTGCGGGAGCACACACTGTGTACCTTTATCTTGACCATCCAGTTCGCCCCTTAAACCAACAAGGAAAAGGATTTCTTCTCAAATTGGGCCACTTGGGAACACTTGGGATTAATTTTCCTTTATTTTTATTTTTGCGTTTAACTTGCTTTCCAAAGTTAGGCTAGAATTGAGTTATCAGTGGTGGGTTTTTCCTAGCACAGCTCCACTGACACATTTCAACAGCCCCTGCTTCTTGACCTGAGTGAGGCATCTCTCTTGATTGCATGCAGATGATTCCTTTGTAAAATATTTTTAAACCCTGACAGCTCTCCAAGAGAGAAGGCTGCTGTTAGGCGAGTGCGGTTGCTTTCAATTTCCCTTGACCTTTTAGGAAAAGTAATTTGAAATGTGGTGTTTATTCTCTGCCTTCACAGAGTGCTTGGAGAATCCGAGATGGTATCGTGTTGTGTTATTTTCTTTCCAGCTTACTGATGCCCAAGCCTGGCCCTTATTCTGTTACCTGTAGGTAGAGTATGGTGCATCTCCTCTTCTTCCGGTGGCTGGCATGCGAGTCCAGTGAGGGAGATGGGAAATCATCCCCTAGGCTTAGTGACGATGGCACGGGAATGCCTGGTGCATGGGGCCTGGCCAAAGACACGGTATTTCCATATCATCTTCTTCACCGATTTGTAAAATGTCATAGATAACAGAGCTCTTAAGGGGTGATATAGTTTGGCTGTGTCTCCACCCAAAATCTCATCTCGAATTTTAAGCCCCATAATCCTTATGCACGTGTCAAGCGAGAGACCACGTGGAGATAATTAAATCATGGCGCAGTTCCCCCATGCTGTTCTCGTGAGAGTGAGTGAGTTCTCACGAGATCTGATGGTTTATAAGTGGTAGTTCCTCCTGATTCATTCTCATTCCTGCCACCTTGGGAAGAAGGTGCTTGCTTCCTCTTTGCCTTCTGCCTTGATTGTACATTTCCTGAGGCCTCCTCAGCCATGCTGAACGGTGAGTCAATTAAACCTCTTTCCTTTATAAATTACTCAGTCTCGGGCAGTTCTTCACAGCAGTGTGAAAACAGACTAATGCAAGGGGCATCTGGGCCAAACTCTTCCGTTGGCGTGGGGAAAACGAAAGGCCAGAGGGTGCAGGGCCAGGCCAGGGTCTGTCAGTGAGTTAGGGCATGGCCAGCAGGGGACAGCTATAATAGAATGGCGGATTGGAAGAAGCACAGGACAGACTGAAGCTTGAACTTCAAATCTGTCACTTACCTATGGCTGAATAAAAGCCGTCCTTTGTCTCAGCCTCAGTTTCCTCAGTTCTAAAACAGACACTTTAATAATCACCAGCATTTGCAGAGCATTTCTGTTGCAGGTGCCATAGATATTTCAACTCACTTACTTTGTATAGCAACATTCTGAGATATAATTATCACTCTAATTTTAATTTTTATTAACAAAAAACAATTTTTTTTAAAGATGAGGCGTCCCTATTTGCCCAGGGTGGTCTTGAACTCCTGGGCTCAATTGATTCTCCCACTTGGCCTCCCAAAGTGCTGGGCTTATGGGTGTGAGCCACCATGCCCGGCCCCACTCCACTTTTTAGATGAGGAAAGCAGGGAACAGAGAAGTTATAAAACTTGCCCAATGTTGTAAAGAAGAGCGCAGATTCTAACCCAGGCAGTCTGACTACTCCACATCGAGGGTCAGCAAACTTTAGTGGGTAGAAAAAATGTGCCCCAGTGCCTGTTTTTTTAAACACCTTTATTGAAATATTCACATACTATACAATTCATATCTTTAAAATGTACAATTCAGTGGTTTTTAGTATATTAAAGACTGTGTATCCACCACCACAATCTATTTTCATCGTCCTGAAAAATAAACCCTGAAGCTCTTAACCATCACTCTCCATTTTCCCATGTCCCTCATCCCTAGAAAACCACTAATCTACTTTTTCTGTGTAGATTTGTCTATTCTGGACATTTTATATGAATGGAATCATACAACGTGTGGTCTTATGTGTCTTTCTTTCACTTAGCATAATGTTTCAAGGTTCATGTATCAGTACTTTATTCCTTTTTTTAAAAAAAGTTCCATGTTTGCTATAAATCTTACTTTCTGATTCCCAAGTCTTCCTCTTTCTTATTTTACTCCCTCATTTTGGGGGAGCACATTCTCAATTGTTCCTCAAAAGTGTACTTGGAATATGAATTTTTGAGGCCTAGAATGTCTGAAGATATTATTCTAGCTTCATATTTGATAGTTTGGTTGGGTTCAGAATTCTGTCACTTTGACTTATAATTTTAAAGGCACTGTTCTACTATCTTCTAGATTCTGTGTTGTTGAGAAATCTCATGTCATTCTGTTTCCCATTCTTTGTGTTTTTACTGTCCCTCCAATTTTCTTTCTCTGGATATATTTAGGATTTTATTTCTCAGTGTACTATAATTTAACATGATGTGACTTGGTATGTGCCCATTCTATTCACTGGGCTGGGTACACAATGGGTCTGTTCAATTTGGAAATTAATATCATTATATACTGATAAATTTCTTACATTAACTATTACTTCATTCCTTTTTATTTTTATTTATTTATTTATTTATTGAGACAGTCTTGCTCTCTTATTCAGGCTGGAGGGCAGTGGCGTGATCTCGGCTCACTGCAACCTCTGACCCCTGGGTTCAAGCGATTCTCCTGCCTCAGCTTCTGGAGTAGCTGGGACTACAGGCACGTACCACCATGCTCAGGTAATTTTTGTATTTTTGGTAGAGATGGGGTTTCACCATGATGACTAGGCTGGTCTGGCACTCCTGACCTCAGTGATCCACTTGCCTCGGCCCCCCGAAGTGCTGGGATTAAAGATGCGAGCCACTGTGCCGACCCACTTTATTCCTTCTTATTGCTAAATAAATTTCACGGAATGGATGTACTAAATTTTATTTATCCATTTATCACTTGATGGACATTTGGATTTTTTTCCACTTTTGGGCTGTTATAAATAGTGCTGCTATGTGTATCTATGTACAAGTTTTTGTGTGGACACATGTTTTCATTTTTCTTGGGTTTTCATTCCACCTGGGAGTGGAGTCACTGGGTCATATGGTAACTCTGTGTTTAACTATTTGAGGCACTGCCAGACTGTTAGCAAAGCACCACTTTGCACTTCCACCAGCAGTATGAGAGCTGCAATTTCTCTACATCCTCACACTTCCTGTCTTTTTGATTCTAACCATCCTAGTGGATGGGAAGCAGCAGCTCACTGTGGTTTTGATTTGCATTTCCCTGATGGCGAATGACGTTGAGGATTTTTCCTGCTTGTTTTGTAAATAAAGTTTGGAACACAGCCATGCTAGTGCATTCAATGTGTCTATGACTGGTTTCTCATGACAATGGCAGATTTGGGTGGTTGTGACAGAACCCACAAAGTCTAAGATGTTTATCATATGGCCCTTACAGAAAAGGTTTGCTGATTTCTGCTCTAGACTATGGAGGCTTATAACCTTGCAGTGAATGTTTGTTTATATCAAGTTCCCAATATACTGGAAGTGTTAAGCAAATGTTAGTCTCTTCCCTCCCTCCATCCTTTCCTCCCACCACTCCTCTCTCTCTTTCTTTCTTTCCTAGGGGTCTTTCTCAGAGCAGACAAGATGAGGCCTCCATCTGCAGCTCCAATTTCTCCCCAAAGCCATCTTCACCTCCCTCCGGCCCGCCCCTCCAGGTATGTCTGTCAACCAGGTGCCAGGTGTGGCTGCCCAAAGTTACCTCTGTATTCCGTCAGCCTTCTCCAGGCTTCCCAGGACAGGGGCTCCATGGGAGTTGCTGCTAGTCTGGAGGTCTCCTAGTGGCCATTCATCCACCCAAGATAAGGAGGTGCCAGCCCCAAGGCTGATGCAGCTTCAAGCTAATCTCCCAGAGAGATGGGTGCTCTGGAGGAAGAGGCCCAGGGGAAGGAATCCAGGGTTACCCCCACTCATCCTCAGGATAACTAGAGGGGGCAGGCTCCCCAGTGCTTCCAGAGACCCCTTCATGAGGTTGAGGAGCCCCGGGGCAGAGACCAGGGTTGTGGGACCCCAGACTTCCTGCCTTCTCCCCAGCGTCTTCCTTGGCAAAGTGAAAACATTGAAAGGATGAGTCTTTCGGGGACAGTGGGCGGGGGGAGGAAACTGGGAGTCTCTGAAGTTAGGCTGGGGAGAGGGGAGCCCAGGTCATGTTCCTGGTGCCTAAGGAAAGGCAAATGCTGATGTGCCTGAGCAGCAGGAAGGGCCCCAGTTCTCTCTCATCTCGGTCCCCTTCCCACAGCCCCACCGACCACCTCAGGGCTGCTTAACTGCAGTAGGCTTCTCACTGGTCTCCCCACCCTGATCCTGCCCCCGAGCCCTCCTCCAAGGTGGAGTGAAGTGAAGGGCCAGGCTCTGGGCCGCGGTTGGCATACGAGCTCCAGAACTTCCAGCTGCGGGACTTTGGGCACCAACTCACATTCCTTGGGCTGCTTCCCGTTGTATAAAATGCGGGAGGCCAATGCGTCTACCTCCTCAGTCGCTGTGAGCCGTAAACTTGACAGTCCATGGAAAGGGTTTAGAACAATAAATGTTGACTTACTTTTATTTCTTAATGTGCAGAGCGTTATTTCTGAGATAGAAATCTGACCATGTCAGTCCTCTGCTTAAAACCCTCCTGGGGACCCCTGAAGCTATAGGAGGGAGCTTGTTTTGTTTTTGTTTTTGAGACAGGGTCTCACTCTGTCACGCAGGCTGGAGTGCAGTGGCATGATCTCCACTGACTGCAACCTCTACCTTCTGGGTTTAAGCAATTCTCATGTCTCAGTCTCCCGAGTAGCTGGGACTACTGGCATGCACCACTACGCCAGCTAATTTTTGTATGTTTAAAAAAATTTTAAATAAATGTTTAAAAATTTTTGTACTTTTAGTAGAGACAGTTTCACCATGTTGGCCAGGTTGGTCTCGAACTCATGAACTCAAGTGATCTGCCTGTTTCAGCCTCCCCAAGTGCTGGGATTATAGGTGTCAGCCACTGTGCCTGGCAGTGAAGGGGTTTGACACTGAGCTTGCCAGCCTCACCAAGGCTTTACCATCCCTCCTGCCCACACCCAGCGCACCCTTATATTCCCCAGTTCACCAGTTGGGGCCTTTCCCTGAGTGATCGTTCTGCCAAGCACTCCTTGAGTTCCACGCACAGATGGGTGTGCAGAAGTGGGAAGGGGTACTCAGTGTACAGACATCACGTGGCATGTCGCAAGCCATGAAGCAGGGCCCCACCCTAGTGGACTTTTGGTCACTGTGGGTCCCACTCTCCCCTTTTGTGTTTTAAAATAGCCCCCGGCCTTATGTCTCTCTACCCAAGCAGATACGGTATGGCGTGGGTTCTTAAAACTTGGAATCAGTTAAAATGTATCTTATTTTAAACAAAACTAATCCATGCTATTAGAAGTCAGGAAAGCAGTTACCCTAGGGTGGGGCTTCCAGGGTGCTGGGGATGTTCTGATTTTTGGTCTGGGTGTTGGTTTCATGGGTCTGTTCAGTTTATGAAAATCCGTCGAACTTTTCTGTGTGTATATTACCCTTCAATAAAAATGTCAAAACTGTATTTCGTTTCTTCACTCCTACACCCCTTGACATACCTGTAGACACAGAACTGTGAAACGTAATGCAACAATGCCCAGGCTGAATAATTCATAATCCAGTTCTATAAGATCAATTGACTTGGTGCTGTGTCCTGTGCTGGAGGCCCAGGGGAATCAATCAACCCTAGCCCAGTCCTCCAGGAACTCCTGGTCTGTGGGAATGGATAAATGCAGCCTAGCATGGGGCAGAGAGGTCATAAAAGCAGATCAAAGAGGAGGGGATAACACCGCTTTCTAGAGAATCACAAAGCCAGGAGAGACATAGGGACATAACAGAGATCAACAGGTTATTTGAGGGCTGGTTATTTGCTGGCTGTTTCTGTTCTGAATGTTTTCCATGTGGTGGCTAACTTCATCCTCAAAGTAACAAGAACACTGGGAGGTAGGTACTATCATTTTCACCTTTTCACGGTGAGGAAAGAATCACAGAAGAGCCAGGTAACCTATCTAAGTATAATCAGCCACGAAGTGGGAGAGATGAGACCTGAACCCAGGCAGTCAGCTTCAGAACTCCTGCTCAGTCTCCAGGCTAAACTGTGCTGTGGGGAAAATAATGCTCAATTAAATGCCCAAATACACAACAAGGCTTGACATACAGATGTGCACCATGACCAAAGACTACTACCGACTTTAAGAAAGAAACAACCTATTAGATAAAAAGTTAACCTGAAACTGAACATGATGCCTTTTGCTAATTCATTAAGATTGGCCACGCCCCTTCCAGGAACTGGGTGCCCCTGGGAGCTCAGCCATACCCTAAGAAAATAAGGAAATTTTGTAGCTGGATCTGAAGGATAATCCGAGAAGATGGGGTCAGGTGAGCGGTGAGGGAGGGTGCACCAGGGAGAGGGAGCAATAGTGGCAAAAGCCCAGAGATACAAAAGTGTGTGTTTGCAAGCTGAGCTAGGCAGAGCTCGCGCTTCAGACGCACTTCAGCCGTCTTCCTCTTAAAAACTGGACCTCGGGCGCCACCTGGTGGCGATCCCTGATACTAACAGGGCAGAAACAACCAGGTGGGGTAAAAATTGCCCACACCCCTCTCTCCTGGAGCGTTTGTTCCTACTGTCTCTTTCCCCACACATGGACTTGCTGTAAAACGGACTTTTACAGCCGTTAACGTCAATTTAAAAATTTAAAAAGTCAATTGACTTTGGCAGCTGTAAAAGTCCATTTTACAGCAAGACCATTTATGGGGAAAGAGGATGTTGGGATGTGGATGGGATGGGAGTGGTAAAGACATGGTGAGGTCAGTGTCAAAACAAGCCCCTTCCCGGCCGGGCGCAGTGGCTCATGTCTAATCCCAGCGCTTTGGGAGGCCGAGACGGGCGGACCACTTGAGGTCAGGAGTTTGAGACCAACCTGGCCAACATGGTGAAACCCTGTCTCTACTAAAAGTACAAAAATTAGCCCGTGTGATGGTGAGCAGTTGTAGTCCCAGCTACTCAGGAGACTGAAGCATGAGAATCGCTTGAACCCAGAAGGTGGAGTTTCCAGTGAGTGGAGATTGTGCCACTGTACTCCAGCCTGGGCGACAGAGTGAGACCCTGTCTCAAAAAACAAAAACAAAACAAACTCCTTCCCATAGTTCCAGGAGGGTTTTAAACAGAGGATTGACATGGTCAGATTTCTGTTACAGAAAGAATGCTCTGAGCATTGAGAAATAACAACAACTAAGGTACATTTTTAATTAAAAAGTACATTGAGCCGGGCGCGGTGGCTCATATGTAATCCCAGCACTTTGGGAGGCTGAGGCAGGCGGATCACCTCGGGTCGGGAGTTTGAGACCAGCCTGACCAACATGGAGAAACCCAGTCTCTACTAAAAATGCAGAATTAGCCGGGCGTGGTGGTGCATCCTGTAATCCTAGCTACTCGAGAGACTGAGGAGGGAGAATCGCTTGAACCTGGGAAGAATAAAAGTGAAAGTCTGCTTCAAAAAAAAAAAAAAAAAAAAGGTACGTTGATTTTCCAGTTATCAAAGCAATACATACTCATTGTAGAAAATTTGGAAATTATAGAATAAAGAAGAAAATAAGTTACCCTTAATTTCCTCACCCAGAATAACCACTATTAATATTCTGGCATATTTGCCTCTGGTGTTTTTCTCTGCATATAACTTTCATAGGGATTAAACTCGCTGATGTTTAAATGTATGTTGAGTATTTTTGTAGACAAAGGCTTGGTGTGGGGATTAGTGTGAGTGTTGGGAGCTGGTGCTGGTGTCAGACCACTCTGAATTTGCATCCTGTCTTTGCCTTTAGTAGCTGTGACTTGGGCAAGTGCCTTCTCTTCTCGGAGTAGTAGCAATTTCCTTCACCATCTGTAAAATGTGATCAACAATGGGACCCATCCCAGAGTGTTTCAGAGATTAAATGACGTGATATATGCAAAATGCTTAGGACAGTGCCTGTCACAGAGTGGTTACTCACCAGTAATAGATTACTACGTAAAGCTTTGTCTTTCTGACTCTTAGCAGCAATCTCTAGAAATGAGATTGATTGGTGGGTTGAAGGATATGAAGAGCCACAAGGTTGCTACAGTTTGCCAAAACTGAGTGGAAAATTTCATGCAAGATCTCAAGCAAGAACAGCACCCACAGCTGTTCTCATTTGTCTCTATATTCTTCCAGGCCCTGTTTATGCAGAGCAGTTTTTAAGCATTGTAATTGCAATGCTTGCACCAGTTCCTTTAATGTTACATCATCAACATTTTCCTAAGCGGCTAAAGCTGTCATTGACAGCATTTGCCATAATTCACTTAACCATGTTTTAATTGTTGACTATCTGGGCAGTCTAATTTTTCATTCATTCATTCATTCATTCATTCAAGAAACAGTTCCAGAATGCCTACTCTCTGCCAGGCACTGAACTAGACACTGGGATATTGTGGTCAACAAGAACAATACACCCCTTACTTCTGACACCCAGACCCTGGCTGGCAAGACAGGCCATAACAAGAAAACAAACAAGTAACACTCCAACTGGAAACTATGGTGAGTGCTGGGAAGGAGAAGGAGGGAACTCCCAGAGAGAGCAACTTTATTTTCACATTTGTGTATTTTTTGGAAGTAATCCTAGTCCTGAAATCTAAGCTGCTTTTGCTTCTCAGCAGACATGCTGAAGCTTTTCTTGGAGGAGTCTCGTGTGGGTTTGGATTTTCCACTCACACATTTTAGAATTTCCTGAGAAATCAAGGGTGCCATGGTATTCAAAGACCTGAGAGTCGGGCTCAAGTGGGCCTTGTTTCCTTTCTTTCCTCCCTTTTCTCTGAGGCTTGAGTTTCAACCGGTCCAGTCTGCTCTCTGCCCCCTTGAGGAAGAAGTAGATGATTATCCCCTTCTTAAATCTTGCTTCACTTTTTCCTCATCTTCCCTCTCAGTACAGGGCCTCCAAGAGCCCTGGGAGTCTTTAATCCAATGGGCAAAAGCACCCCCATCCCATGGACAAAGCCTTGATGGGTGAGGCTTTGCACACATTGGATTTCAACGCCTGCAAGGTCCCTTACATGATTGTAGCAGCCCTATCCGTAGCTCTGCAATGAACATCCACCTAACTTTCTATCGACCTGATTCCTACTCCACCTTGAAGACTAGCTTATAGTCTCTCTCTTACAGGAAGCCTGGTCTGGTTTTCTAATTCACAGTAAATTCTCTATTCCTTGAGCTACTGGATAAATTTTATTTTTTACTCTTTGCCTCCTTGGCACTTAATCATATACTCCCTCATGGTACCTCCTGTTTTCCTCTCTTGCATCATTATTTCATCTGAAGAAGTCTGGCTTAGATGGAGAGATCAGAGGTGTCTGTGCAGATGTACATTTACACTGAATGGTGAAGGAGAAGTAGCCAGAGAGCTAAAGAAAGGTAGAGGGAAGGGCATGTGCAAAGCCTCTGAGGCAGAAGAGGTCTTGGGATGTGAAGCCAAAATGAATATTTCTATATGGGATGGGCCTTACGGATTTCACATATGAGGCTGAAAATGACTCATTCATTAGTACATCCATACTACTTTGTTCATACTGCTATGAACAGAGCAAGGGCCACTGTGTTCAAGACCCAAGAGATGGGGATACAGACATGAATCAGACAAGATTTGTTCTTGCCCAGACTAATGGTGGAGGCTGAGATGATTTCTAGACGGTGTGACAGACAGACCATGGTTGAGAGGTGTGGATGAGAATTATGGGTGTCAGTAGAAGAGTAGAGAGAGTAATTATTTCTGCCTGGGGCACTGAGAAAAGCTTGCCTGAGACACGGAGGCAGGGGAAGTCCAGACAGAAGGAACAGTGTATACAAAGGCATGGAGGCAGGGAGAAGGGGGTGATTTCAAAATTGTAATCAGGAAGGGCCTCTTAGGACAATCAGTGTTCTTGGACTTTATCTGTAGATGATGACAAACCAGGGGAGGTTTCTAAATAGGATGGTGGCAGTTCTGGTGTGGAGAATGGGTGGGTGTGTGGCAGAGACTGGAGGCGGGCTAACAGCAGAAGCCTGAATTGGGTTAGTGATGATAGAGATAGATGAGAGAGGAAAGAGGAGATCTCTCTGTCTCTCTCTCTCTCTCTCTCTCAAAAGACAGAGTCTCACTCTGTTGCCTAGGCTGGAGTGGAGTGGTGTGGTCTCGGCTCACTGCAACCTCTGCCCCCTGGGTTCATGAGTTTCGTGCCTCGGTCTCCTGAGTAGCTGGGATTACAGGCACACGCCATCATGCCCAGCTAATTTTTTTGTATTTTTAGTAGAGATGGGGTTTCACCATGTTAGCCAGGCTGGTCTCGAATTCCTGGCCTCAAGTGATCCTCCTGTCTCAGCCTCCCAGAGTGCTGGGATTACAGGCGTGGGGCAACATGCCTGGCCCAGAGACTGACATCTTAATATAAAACCTGTAAGACGTAGCGATGGGCTGGCTTTAGGAGGCCAGGGAGAGGGATGACTTGGCAATTTTCACACATGGATGACTGAATGAAGTGGGGGGCACTTGCTGAGATAAAGGGACACCAGGAGGAGGGACAGGATTTGGGGGGCAGGTTGGTGGAGAGAGATGGGGGGACAGTGAGGGCTTTTACTAGTACCACGGACAGCTCCATCAATTTCCAGAGGACTTGAAACAGACTCCACCAGTGTTTCTTGCCTCAGCTGCCTTAGAATTAGGGGAGGAGCTAATTTAACAGGCAGACTCCCAGGTGTGCACAGATGTGTTGCATCAAAGTCTCTGGGGGTGGGATCCAGCAGCCCACATTTTAAATAAACACCCGAGGTTGCTCCCATGCAAGTGGCCGGACAACCATACTTACAGAAACTCCAAAATAAAGTCACGAAGAGAACAGATGTGAGCGCCATCTGCTGCTAAAAAGGAGGTTTGGGCCTCTTGAGTTTATAACTTGGACATTTCAAGGCAGTTTATTCAGCAAGTGAAACCCCTGGACTAAAGCAAAGAAACAAGACACCCAGAGAGATGAGAGAGGAAGAGGGGCCATGTTGACATCTTCTGTGTTTCCCTCACCCTGTAGTGCAGAGCAAGGCAAAGTTCCCCTGTGTGCAGTCATGGCTTCTGCCGTAAATCTAGGGTGCTGTTACAGCTTCTCAACCCCATTTCCTAAAAAAACCAAATGTGGCTCCCTCAGGTGGGAGGGAAGAGCTCTCTCCTTGGTTTGGCTTTAAAATAGATGGCAACCCCCAAAAATTGAAAGCAGGGGCTCAAACAGGTATTCGCACACCAGTGTTAACCAACATTCTTCACAATAGCCAAAAGGTGAAAACAACCTAAATGCCCATTGGCGGATGATTGGATAAAAACAAGGTGGTGTATGCACATGATGCAATATTATTCAGCCTTAAAAATGAGTGAAGTTCTGACTCATGTTATAACATGGAGGAACCCTGAGGACCTTATGCTAAGTGAAATAAGTCAGACACAAAAGACAAATACTGCATGATTCCACTTATATGAGGGGCCAGGAAGAGTCAAATTCATAGTCAGAAAGTAGAATGGTGGTTCCCAGGGGCTAGGGGAGAAGGAAATCGGGAGTTACTGTTTCATAGACACAAAGTTTCAGTTTGGGAAGATGAAGAAGTTCCGGAGACCCACAGTGGTGCTGGTTGCACTACAATATGAATGTACTGAATGCCACCTGAACGTACATTAAAAATGTTACAATGGCAAACTTTGTTATGCATATTTTACCACCACAAAAAAAGTGATAGAAGAAAAAGTAGTCAGCCTGGACACAGTGGCTTGAGCTTGTAATCCCAGCACTTTAGGAGGCTGAGGCAGGCGGATCATCTGAGATCAGGAATTCAAGATCGGTCTGGCCAACATGGTGAAACCCATCTCTACTAAAAATACAAAAATTAGCGGAGTGTGGTGGCAGGTGCCTACAATTCCAGCTACTTGGGAGGCTGAAGCAGAGAACCACTTGAACCCAGGAGGTGGAGGATGCAGCAAGCCGAGATCGCACCATTGCACTTCAGCGTGGGCGACAAGAACGAAATCCCATCTCAACAACAACAACAACAAAGAAAAGAAAAGAAAAAGCAGTCAGGCTGGACATGGTTGTTCACGCCTGTATTCCTAGCACTTTGGGAGGCCAAGGCGGGCAGATCACCTGAGTCAGGAGTTTGAGAACAGCCTGGGAAACATGGCGAAACCACGTTTCTATGAAAAATCCAAAAATTAACCGGGTGTAGTGGTGGGTTTGTGTAGTCCCAGCTACTCGGGAGGTTGGGGTGGGAGGATCGCTTAACCTCGGCAAGCTGAGGCTGCTGCAGTGAGCCGAGATCGCGCCACTGCACTCCAGTCTGGGTGACAGTGCGAGACCTTGTCAAAAAAAAAAAAAGAAAAAAAAAAAGAAAAGAAAAATCGGTAATATCCTCAACTCGATTCGAGTGGGAGGAATCTGTAGGGGGCTTCCCCATTCCATCGAGAGCTCCCTGAGAAAAGTGCCTCCTCCCTTATCTGGGGGCGCTCAAAGGACCAGCAGACGGTTTCTTCAGTGGAACACTCTCTGCTCCCCTAAGGCCTGGGCTGGTCACATCCACCGCACTGAGGAGGTTCCCATCGAGGGGCGCCTCGTCTGTCCTATCAAGAGTTAGCCCAGCGAGTGTGTTTGCGGGGACTGAGCCTCCTGCTTGAGGCTCCCCAGTCCCCGGGCTCAGGAGCCCCACGCGCGCTCCAACTGCCCTCCCGCCTTTCCTCGCCACTCTTGAGTTCTGCGCCCGGATAGTCCAGCGCCTTCGCGGGGTGGGCGGGGCCTGGCGGCTCTTTGCCCTCTTCCAACATGGCCGCCGCTGCCTCTGTGACAGGCAGGGTCACGTGGGCAGCCTCGCCTATGAGGTCGCTGGGGCTGGAACGACAATTGTCCCTTCCCGGATTCCGTCTCGAGGCGGCGACTGCGGCTGTCAACCCGAGCCTGAGCGATCATGGCAACGGGCTCGGGCGGGGAGCGCGTGGCAGCGGCGGCAGTGGCGGCAGTTTGGTGGCGGGCCGGGGCGGCGGAGCGGCGGCGGCGGCGGCGGCACTGGCACTGGCGCCGGGCCTGAGCGCCATGCGGCGGGGCAGCTCCGAAAGTGAGCTGGCGGCCCGGTGGGAGGCAGAGGCGGTGGCCGCGGCCAAAGCGGCGGCCAAAGCTGAGGCCGAGGCCACAGCGGAGACGGCGGCGGAACAGGTCCGCGTGGACTCGGGCGCGGCCGGGGAACCGGAGCGCAAGGCGGGGGAGGAGCAGCCCAAGGCGGTCCCGGCCCGGGCCCCGGCGCAGCTCAGCGCGGCTGAGGAGGGGGACGCCCGGGTCCCTCAGCGGCCGCCGCCCACGCTGCCCCTGTCCAAGCCAAAGCCGGCGCGGGGCCTCTGCCTGCACGGGAAGCCCCTGAGCAAGGGCCGAAGCTGCAAGCGGAGCTCTGGCCACCGTTCCGGCGAGAACGGCTACCAGCGGCCGGTCACCGTGGACAGCTCCAAGGCCAGGACCTCCCTGGATGCCCTGAAGATCAGCATCCGCCAGCTCAAGTGGAAGGAGGTGAGGCCTGGCGCGGCCGCGTGGGCACAGTGGGGTGGACAGGACGACCTCAGAGGTCCCGGCACGGCCCAGGTCAGGTCGGCGGGCGAGGGCTGAGCTCCTGCCGTGCACCACGCTCGGCCTGCTTGTCAGCCGCAAACCGCTCATCCTCTGAGGCCTACCCCCTAAGTCACTTCCTCCAACAGGGCTTTCCAGACCCCTCCAGGTCAAGTTAGCTACTCCCTCCTCTGGCTCCCCTGCAGCTCTTTATCTGTCCGCAGCCATCAGCACTCGTCTCTGCTTGTTGTATATGTGTATGTCTGTCTCCTCCAGCAGCTTGTAAGCCCCTGTGGCCCCGGACCCGCTCTCTCACTTCTTCATTGAAGTTATATTTGTTTAGCATTTGCTGTGTGACTCTGGGGCAGTGGAACAGTTTGTATTTTGGAGGCAGACAAGCTTAGGGTCTCACTTCACTCTGCTGCTTAGCTGTGTGACCTTGAGCAAGTTGCTTCACCTCTTCAGCTTATTCCCTTCTCTGTAAAGTGAGGCCAATTATACTTATCTCATCATCTTGTTAGCATTAGAAGACTCACTGCTTAGTGTTTTAGAGCACAAGTCTGCAATAAATGGTAACTTATGTTACCACCCTCTTCTTTCTGTCTTCCTCAACCTCATCACCATCACCACCACCGGGACTACCACTGTCATCATCATGTGTGTAGGCACTGTATTTTATATTCCAGGCTTGGCATACAGCAGGTGTCAGTAAGTGGTGAATCAAAGGGTGAATGAAGACATGAGTTATCATCCCTGAGCCCCTTTTAGACTGGCAAGGATGGGATGGAGCACCAGTGACTCTAGAGGTGTCTGTTGCAGTTGACTGAGTGGATAAAGCCATTTGACTGTATTTTCAGCATATAGGGTATTGAATGCACTTTCAGGAGTGTCAGGAGTTTGAGTCAGGATAGCTGAGTGTGGACACAGCCGGTGGGAACAGGGATCTGCTACAGGCAATAGAGAACTCAGGTACTTAGCCCTGTGCCTTGGCTATGGTAGATGTTCGGTAATGGTTTCATTCAGTTGGAACATACAGAGAGATGGCCACAGAAAGGATTGATGTGGTCAGAGGGTTGATGTTCCAGTAGGAAAGAACTCATTTGGTTCAGAGGGAAGTCAAAGATCAGGCAGAAACTTCCAGGTGGATAGAGGTTAGCCACTGGGGAAGTCTGACTCCAGGTGTCTGGGCCCTCAGCTCTGAGGCTTGGGATTCAGAGGGGAACTTTCATGCTGGGGAAACTTGGGGAAAACAAGGGCACACTCTCAGTTCTAAAGTATCTGGGTTTCTAGACAGGGTCCCAGGTCCAGGTCAGATATATAAGGGCTAGAAAAGTTACAACTGGACAACTTGTCAGTGTCATGGTCCTAATGAAGTGAGAATCCAGCACCTGAATCCAGGCTATGGAATCAGGCTAGGCAGATTGGCCCAAGTGGGGCCTCCACTTAGCTTAGCCCTGTGGGAGAGAGAGACATGAAGCAGGCCAGATCTTGTTTGCTAAGAGAGATGAGGCCAGGTGGACTCATACATCCCAGCCCAGGTTCATTCACTCATTCTGTAAATGTCCACTATGGAGCTGCCAAGTTCTATGCTGGGCCCTGGGAATCAAACATGCTTAAGATGTGATCCTTGCCCCCAAGGATTTTATAGTTCAATAGGGAATAAAACATAAGTAAAGGAATAATTGTGGTCATTATAGGGCCATTGCTGCTGCATCCTGAAATGCTCCCTTTTCAGTTATTTGCATGGCTTACTCCTGTCACTTCTTGAGATGATACCTTCCCATCAGTCTCCAGCCCTTGGTCTTTTTTTTTTTTTCCATAGTACTAAACTTCACCTGGCATTATATTATATATTGTTTATTTATTGTCTGTTTCCCTCACTAGAATGTAAGCTCCGTGAGGGCAGGGGCTTTGTTTTGTTTATTGCTGTAACTGCAGGTGCTTGGCACGTAGAAGCTGCTCAATAAATATTTGTTGAATGGATGAATACATTATGTGATAAGTGTTTCTATGTGAAAGTAGAAGTGCTGTGGGAGGTGGAGGAAGGGCACCCCAGGAAGGGCTTCTTGGAGGAGATAAACCGGAGCTGAGTCCTGCATGCTGAAAATGAACTGGAGTTATTTAGGGGCCATGGACTTGATCCCTGGTTGCAGGAGTGGTATGGGCAAAGCAGTGGGCCTTTTAGGACTTTGTATATAATTCATTATGGCTGGATCATAGCATGAGAGGTGGAATGGTGAGAGATGGGGCTGCAGAAATGAGCAGGGATCAGATCACATGTCATGCGATGGGATTTGGACCTGTTTGGGGGAGGAAGATTATGTGAGCCATTAACAGTATTTTAGTGTTCTTCCATTTGTCAAGGCAAGTCAGTTAAACTCTTCAGGCCTCAGTTTGCTCATCTGTAAAGTAGGGGTGGCCAGAGCTAGTTCAGTGGTTTCCAGACTCTACTTCGGCAGCCACATAATGGTAATGTTGATCTACATGAGACTCTTGCACTGGTCAACCCTGGGCAGTAGGCAGTTTCCAGGGCACTACCTGTAACTGCTTCTTCCACCTCCAACCCTGCCTTTTTTCCCCACTCAGAGAGCACATTGGCATATAAGTGGAGATGCCTATTCTAGTGTATTTTAAAATATGATTTGCTGAGTGGTGGCTCATGCCTGCAATTTCAGCTACTTGGGAGGCTGAGGTGGGAGGATCACTTGAGTCCAGGAGATCAAGGATGCAGTGAGCTATGATTGTGTCACTGTACTCCAGTGTGGGTGACAGAGCAAGACCCTGTCTCTAAAAAAAAAAAAAAAAATTGAAAATTAAAATAACATAATTCACTTGCAACAATAAGACTCTACTATTAGACTTGTGATTATTAATATCCCCTTCCTCATTAGTGTATGAAGTCCTGAGGGCAAAGGTGATATCTGACTTATGTCCCTAATGTACAGTACATTGTAGCTACTCAATAAATATTTATCAAATGAATTATGGAATAGTTGCAACAGAGCTTATCTTGACACCCTGGAGTGTGGAGGTTAAAAAGTAGCTAAACTTTAAAGTTCCTTCCTGCTTTAAACTTTTATTTAAATTTTAAATAAAATTTAAGGTACTAGTATTCTTAGTACCTCCTACAAAGTTGACTGTGTGAAAAGTAACATATGTACATCCCTGGTACTAAGAAAGTGCAAACATGTGACCTCTCTAGGCCTGTCTTTCCCCATCTGTTATGGGGGTGATATTGGATAAGATTATCTTGAACCCGTAAGCACTGAACTTCTACCGGGGGCTGCAGTGGAACGGATTGAGCAACAGTGTCTCTTGCATGTCATGCTGTGTGGCTGCAGGGCTGGGGAGTACCCAGGTGGCTGGCTTCGGTGGGAGTGGATGAGTAGCCCAGGTAAGAAATAAGGTCGTGAACACCAACCAGAGTGAAAGCTGCATCTCCTTTTATGTGTGTATAATGAGGAGCTCTATATCACTGTCCACTTTAACAGGGTAGGACTGAACCAGCATGTGAATTCAGAAGTTTGCTCAGCTGCAGGGCACACAATCTCCCTCCTTCCTTTTTCAGTTTTTTTTTTTTTTTTGAGACAGGGTGTTGCTCTGTCAAGCAGGCTGGAGTGCAGTGGCACGATCTTGGCTCACTGCAACCTCTGCCTCCCAGGTTCAAGCAATTCTCCTGCCTCAGCCTCCTGAGTAGCTGAGATTACAGACATGCACCACCATGCCTGGCTGATTTTTGTATTTTTAGTAGAGATGGGGTTTCACTGTGATGGCCAGGCTGGTCTTGAACTCCTGACCTCAAGTGATTTACCCGCCTCAGCCTCTCAAAGTACTGGAATTACAGGCGTGAGCCATCACCCCGACCCCTTTTTCACTTTTCTTTATTCCACATATATTTAACAACAACCACCACCATCATGATAATAAATCTTTATATAGCTCTTACTCTGTTCCAGGTGCTGTTTTAAGTGCTCTACATATATATAATTATTTGACTCTCCAACAACTCAGTAAAGTAAGTGCCTTATTGTGTCCATTCTACAGATGAGAAAATGGAAGTACACAGAGGTTAACTTACCCTAGGCCACACAGCTAGTAAGGAACAGAGCTAGCATTTGAAATAGGCATTCCATTTGACATCAGGCTTCAATTCTGTGCTCTCTATTGGAAAACACTGGGCTGGAGGTCGCAGATGTAGATGTGAACACAATATACTCCTTGCCCTCCAGGAGCTCCTGGTGTAGGAGGAGGAATAAATGCAAGCAGACAGTTACAGTTTGGGCTGGGAGGTGAGTCAAGGACGTTCCATACAGAGTAGGGACAACAAGGCAGGCAGTAGGGACCACGTTTTATATGCAGGGTGGGATGATGGCAGCTTAGGGAACATGTAGGGGAATGGAGAGCGATGGAGAGGGAGCCAGATCACAGAGCATGTTGAAGGCCATGCCAAGAAGCTTGTGCTTCTGACTGAGTTTGATCACAGATTGCTTGCCATATATAGACCCAGCCTCCCTTGCCCACTCTCCGTCAGTCCCAAGTGAACCATGCCAGCTCTCAGATGATTCAGTTTGTAGTCATACCCGTTCTGGTCAGGTCTAATTTAACTGTGTCCACAGTGTTAAATTTGTTTCTGAAAGGGAAGAGTCACAGATGTGAGCTCTGTAAACTTGTAGACAAGACTGAAGTTATTCTCAAACAGCAAAATCATGTTTACAGAGTCACCACTGAAGTTGCATCATGAGAGAAAGGCATGGTTCCTGGTTCACAGCTGATGCTCAATGTTTATGGATTTGTACGGTCTTCTTCCCATCCTGTGAAGTCTCACCATCCCCCATGGATTCTTCTGTCATTTTCCTATCCTCATTAAAAAACACCTTAGGGGAAAGACACCATGGAGAATAGATGCCGCTTTTGTTGTGAGCTGCCCTCCTTGGAGATGTAGATTGTGTATATGTGCACAGTGGTTCCATGGCCACCAGCTAATGTGAATGAGGGCTCTGAGAGATTTCATAGAGGGACCTTTGTTGATGATAGTTTGAATAAGCCCCTGTCCTGAGATCTATTGCAGTATGACATCTTTGTTTCAGAGATTCCAAATCATGCATTGTTTCCCGAAATGTATCCAGCCTTTCTTTAGAACAAGTATACACTTACTATATTGACCTATTTACAACGTGTATAATATTAGCTACTGTTTATTAAATATGGGTTCTGTGCAAGGCATTGTACTAAGTATTTTATGCCCATGAAAAATTGTATTGAGAGGCTGAAGCACGAGAATCACTTGAACCTGAGAGGCAGAGGTTGCAGTGAGCTGAGATGGAGTCACTGCCCTTCAGCCGGGGCAACACAGTGAGATTCCATCTCAAAAAATAATTGTATTGAGTATTTACTATGCATTATTTATGGACTCCTCACAACAACCTTCTAAAATAGACTGCATTATCATCTTCAACTTACAGATGAGGGAACCGAGGCTTAGCAAGAGGCCAGTACAGGGCCAGCCCATGGCCACACAGGTAACCAGTGGCAGAGCCATCTAGGGCTTGGGCTTGTAGCCAGTTTTCAGTCATATACCTCCTTCTTTGCTAATCCTTTGCTACAAACCATTCTGCAAGAAGTTGTTCTATTACCATCACTATCATCATTATTATTCTCAAGTAACAATAGAAGAAACTGAGGTGGGCACAGCCAGTAAATGAGAAAGCCAGGTTCAAACAGCAGTCTTTTGTTCCGAAGCCCACTTTTAAGTGTGTTTTATGATTCTCTACTTCTTAACCTTCCCATTCCTCATATGACCCATAACTCAAGTGACATTGGAGTCAGTCAGAATCAGGAGAGCAATAATGCAAACAGGACTTAAAATAAAACACACTGAAATATATCCTGCCTGGCAGAGGGAGCGTTTGGTGCCTGCGCCTTCCAAATTCTGTCTTGCCGCTGCCCACAGGGGAGATGCGATTCCTGTGCCATTCGACTACCTGGGTTGCCTTCCTCCTCTGTGGAATGTAAGCCAGCTATTTAAATCTTTCCGTCTTGAATTCCTTCTGGAAGAAGGCAGAGTATAAAATGAAATATTGGGTAGTCTAATCTTCCCTCCCTTTCTATTTTCAATGATGGCCATTGAGACTTACTTCCCATTTTTTAAAAATAGCACTATATTTAAAAAATATTATATACCCTATGCCATCAAATGTTCTCCTTCAACAGATATGTTATTTTAATGTCTAATCTATTGGAATTTTTCTGTTGCAAGTTACATTTATCATAACATAAAAATCACAATCCACTGTTATTTGAACAATACAACCTGGGTAATAGCTTCATGAATCCACACTAACTCTTTAAACAGTCCTTTAAGAGACAATAAATTCAAGGAGCTCACATTCAAGTTCTATAACTCCTATAAATTAAGATCGTGTCTGTGTGTTTTTAAGCAGGTGTTGTAATTGTTAGGCTGTTTTCCGTGTTATAAAACCTACAGTTTACTGTGTCACAATTTTGCTAGTGTTTTGGATTCTGGTTTTGTATCAGCAGAAGTTTAAGGCAAAAATTCAATCATACATTTTATTTTTTATTTAAATCTATTCTTGAACATACTGTAAAAGTAATCGACCACCGTTTAAGTGCTTTCTTTCAAGGGGAGTATTGTATCTTGTAGTTGGCATGGGCTTTGAAATCAGACAGGTATAGGTTAAAATCCTTGCCTCTGATTGCTTGTGTGACTAAACTGTGTACTAAATACAGAACCTCTCTGAGACTCAGTTTCTTCAGCTGTAGCAATAGGCTAGTGCTATCTCACAGAATATTTGTAAGAGTAAATGAAGGAATGTATGTAAATTGCCTTAACCCGACGCTTGGCACACTGTAGATATTCAGTTAGTGTTGAGTCCTTTCTTTCTATTGCATAATTACAGGCATTGGTTATTTGATCTATTTTTTTCTTAAAAGGGGGGGAAATGCATTATAAAATGTAGTCCATATATGTAGTTTACTGGTTAATCAGTGCAGGTATGACCAGCTAATTTAACTCATTTAATAAATATTTTGAGATCTACTTTGTGCCAGGCCATATTTGGCATCTTGGGGATACACCAGATGACACAGCCACACACAGATGGCTGCAGTGTAAGGGACAGTTGCATTCTGGGTGAATGTCAACTTGATGTAGCCTAGGTTTAAGATGTTAAAAATAACACTGATTTCATGTTTTTTTTCTTTTTAAATCAATTATACTTTTAAAGTTTCCTGAGTCTAATTGAATGTTTTAAAGTCTCCAATCTGGACCTGGTGCCTATCTCATACTTTGTTTTTTGTCTGTTTGTTTTTTTGAGATGGAGTCTCGCTCTGTGCCCAGGTTGGAGTATAGTGGTGCGATCTTGGCTCACTGCAACCTCTGCCTCCCAGGTTTAAGCGATTCTCCTGTCTCAAAAGGTCTTTTGAGTAGCTGGGACTACAGGTGCCTGTCACCATGCCTGGCTAAGTTTTGTACTTTTAGTAGAGACAGGGTTTCACCTTGTTGGCCAGGCTGGTCTTGAATTCGTGACCTCAGATGATCTTCCCGCCTCGGCCTCCTAAAGTGCTGGGATTACAGGTGTGAGCCACCACGCCTGGCCTGTCTCATACTTTGGTATATTAATTATGTATATCACCAAGGGAAACTCATTTTAACCATTTGAGTGATGTCAGTATCTTGACTTTGGGTTTCACAGGGAAAACAGATGTTATTCTACATGAAGTATTTACCAGCTATGTGGAAAAGACACAAATTTCCTGGGTCACATAGTAGCTCTGTGTCCCTGGACAAGTTGCTTTACCTCATCTCTAAGACTGAGTATAAAATACTAGCGAGTTGTTGTGAGGATGAAGTCAGAAAATCTTTTTTTTTTTTGTATTGTACTTTAGGTTCTGGGGTACATGTGCAGATCATGCAGGATTGTTGCATAGGTACATATATGGCAAGGTGGTTTGCTGCCTTCATCCCCCCATCACCTATATCTGGTATTTCTCCCCTCATCCCTCCCCACCCTCCCCACCCCCTGCTGTCCCTCCCCTAGCCCCACTCAACTGACCAAACTATGTGCTGCTCCCCTCCCTGTGTCCATGTGTTCTAATTGTTCAACACCCGCCTATGAGTGATAACATGTGGTGTTTGGTTTTCTGTTCTTGTGTCAGTTTGCTGAGAATGATGATTTCCAGATTCATCCATGTCCCTATGAAGGACACGAACTCATTGTTTTTTATGGCTGTGTAGTATTCCATGGTGTGTGTGTGTGCCATATTTTCTTTATCCAGTCTATCATTGATGGACATTTGGGTTGGTTCCAGGTCTTTGCTATTGTAAACAGTGCTGCAATGAACATACGTGTGCATGTGTCTTTATAATAGAACAATTTATAATTCTTTTGGTGTATACTCAGTAATGGGATTGCTGGGTCAAATGGAATTTCTATTTCTAGGTCCTTGAGGAATCACCACACTGTCTTCCACAATGGTTGCACTAATTTGTACTCCCACCAACAGTGTAAAAGTGTTCCTATTTCTCCACATCCTCTCCAGCATCTGTTGTCTCCAGATTTTTTAAATGATCACCGTTCTAACTGGTGTGAGATGGTATCTCAATGTGGTTTTGATTTGCATTTCTCTAATGACCAGTGATGATAAGCATTTTTTCGTATGTTTGTTGGCCTCACAGATGCCTTCTTTTGTAAAGTGTCTGTTCATATCCTTCACCCACTTTTGAATGGGTTCGTTTGTTTTTTTTCTTATAAATCTGTTTTAGTTCTTTGTAGATTCTGGATATTAGCCCTTTGTAGATTCTGAATATTAGTCCTTTGTCAGATGGGTAGATTGCAAAAATTTTTTCCCATTCTGTTGGTTGCTGGTTCACTCTAATGATTGTTTCCTTTGCTATACAGAAGCTCTGGAGTTTAATTAGATCCCATTTGTCTGTTTTGGCTTTTGTTGCCATTGCTTTTGGTGTTTTAGCCATGAAGTCCTGGCCAATGTCTATGTCCTGAATGGTTTTGACTAGGTTTTCTTCTAGGGTTTTTATGGTGTTAGGTCTTATGTTTAGATCTTTAATTCATCTGGAGTTAATTTTAGTGTAAGGTGTCAGGAAGGGGTCCAGTTTCAGCTTTCTGCACATGGCTAGTCAGTTTTCCCAACACCATTTATTAAACAGGGAATCCTTTCCCCATTGCTTGTTTTTGTCAGGTTTGTCAAAGATCAGATGATTGTAGATGTGTGGCACTGCTTCTGAGGCCTCTGTTCTGTTCCATTGGTCTATGTCTCTGTTTTGGTACCAGTACCATTCTGTTTTGATTACTGTGGCCTTGTAGTATAGTTTGAAGTCAGGCAGCATGATGCCTCTGGCTTTGCTCTTTTTGCTTAGGATTGTTTTGGCTATGCGGGCTCTCTTTTGGTTCCATGTGAAGTTTGAAGTGGTTTTTTCCAGTTCTGTGAAGAAGGTCTTTGGTAGCTTGATAGGGATAGCGTTGAGTCTGTAAATTACTTTGGGCAGTATGGCCATTTTCACAATGTTGATTCTTCCCAACCATGAGCATGGGATGTTTTTCAATCTGTTTGTGTCCTCTCTTATTTCACTGAGCAGTTGTTTGTAGTTCTCCTTGAAGAGGTCCTTTACATCCTTTGTTAGCTGTACTCCTAGGTATTTTATTCTCTTTGTAGCAGTTGTGAATGGCAGTTCACAATTCACAATTGTGAATGGGAACTCTCTGTCTGTCAGTGGTGTATAGAAATGCTTGTTATTTCTGCACATTGATTTTGTATCCTGAGACTTTGCTAAAGTTGCTTATCAGTTTAAGGAGATTTTGGGCTGAGATGATGGGGTCTTCTAAATTTACAATCATGTCATCTGCAAATAGAGACAATTTGGTTTCCTCTTTTCCTAATTGAATACTCTTTATTTCTTTTTCTTGCCTGATTGTCCTGGCTAGAACTTCCAATACTATATTGAATAGGAGTGGTGAGAGAGGGCATCCTTGTCTTGTGCCAGATTTCAAAGGGAATGCTTCTAGTTTTTGCCTGTTCAATATGATATTGTCTGTGGGTTTGTCATAAATAGCTTTTATTATTTTGTGATACATTCCATTGATACCTAGTTTATTGAGAGTTTTTAGCATAAAGCGCTGTTGAATTCTCTGCATCTATCAAGATAATCATTTGGTTTTTGTCTTTTGTTCTGTTTATGTGATGGATTACATTTATAGACTTGCGAATTGTTGAATCAGCCTTGCGTCCCTGGGATGAAGTCTACTTGATCATGACGAATAAGCTTGTTGATTTTCTGTTGCATTCTGTTTGCCAGTATTTTATTGAAGATTTTTGCATTGATGTTTATCATGGATATTGGCCTGAAGTTTTCTTTTTTTGTTGCATCTCTGCCTGGTTTTGGTATTAGGTTGATGTTGGTCTCATAAAATGACTTAGGGAGGATTCCCTCTTTTTGTATTGTTTGGAAGAGTTTCAGAAGGAGTGTTGCCAGCTCCTCTTTGTATGTCTGGTAGAATTTGGCTGTAAACCCATCTGGACCAGGGCTTTTTTTAGTTGGTAGGCTATTAATTGCTGCCTCAACTTCAGCCCTTGTTATTGGTCTATTCAGAGTTTCAACTTCTTCCTGGTTTAATCTTGGGAGAGTGCAAGTGTCCAGGAATTTATCCATTTCTTCCGGGTTTACTGGTTTATGTGCATAGAGTTGTTTGTAGTAATCTCTGATGTTAGTTTGTATTTCTGTGGAGTCGGTGGTGATGTTCCCTTTATCTTTTTTTATTGCATCTATTTGATTCTTCTCTCTTTTCTTTTTTATTAATCTGGCTAGCAGTCTATTTTGTTGATCTTTTCAAAAAACCAGCTCCTGGATTTGATTTTTTGAAGGATTTTTTGTGTCTCTATCTCCTTCAGTTCTGCTCTGATCTTAGTTATTCCTTGTCTTCTGCTAGCTTTTGAGTTTTTTTGATCTTGCTCCTCTAACTCTTTCAGTTTTGTTGATATACCCACTGTCCAACCAGACCCACAAAATGAACGTGGTACCTTGTTTGGAATTGTGGAGGCCAGTCAGCTTCTGTGTCTCTCTCGTTGCGAGCTACTTTCTGGAGCTGCCTCTTATTCGGCCATCTTGGGAGTCCTCCCACCGAAGTCAAAAAATCTTAAAAGTGCCTGGCACTTTAAGAATACATGTTGGTTTGGCTTTCCCTCTGGTGAGTCTCTGTGATATCTTAATTAAATTTTGTCAACAGAAAAATGGATGCTGTGAACAGGCAGATCAGCTTGACATCCTCTAATTAGGTTTGAACCCCTCCTTTCCTTGTGGTTGCTCCTCTGAAGCCAAGTCATGTCCCTCAGATTCCTTCACAGAGGTTATTGTTTTGCTGGAGAGAACGATTCAGTTTCCATATTCCAGGTGGACTTCCATCTCTGCTTCCTCCTCAAGCTGCGCCTTGCCAGCTGCTGCTGCTGCCGTTTGCATGCGTGTTTGTTTCCCTGGGTGTTTCTGAACCATTATCTAGTAATTTTTATAAATGCTTTATATGTCCTAGCAGGCACTTCTGGAGGCTTCCTTCCCTCTCCCATATGCTTCTCTGTCATCTGAATAAAACCTTCACACCCTTAATGAAGTTGGAAGAACAGGCAGTTTATCTCCTGTGTAGTCTTCTCTGGGTATCTTTTTGCTTTTCAAATAAGTTCCTCAGTGCATCTGCCTAGAACTCTGATGAAGGCCAGTTTTCCTATTTTGTTCTTTATGTTCATAGGGAGATTTTATTGCTCATTGTGTCAAAACTGTGGGTTATTGGAATTTTAAAAAGCAACAGTAGACCATTTTCTGGACACCTTAGATGATGTGTAAATAACTTTGTTCCAATTCCAGAAACAGTATGTGCTTATGAAAATTTATACAGTTCCCAAGCATATAAAATAAAAACTAAAACAAAAACCCCACCCCACCCCGCTCCCTTTCCCTCTTCCCCTGTACGTCACTTCTGAGAGGTGATACCAGAATCACAATTTGATGAGTATTTTTCCAGATTTTTTTTTTCTTTCTTTCTTTTCTTTTTCTTTATTGTCTGAGATGGAGTCTTGCTTTGTTGCCCAGACTGGAGTGCAGTGGTGCAATCTTGGCTCACTGTGACCTCTACCTCCCTAGTTCAAGCAATTCTTGTGCCTCAGCCTCCTAAATAGCTGGGATTACAGGTGTGTGCCACCATGCCTGGCTAATTTTCTATTTTTAGTAGAGATGGGGTTTCACCATGTTGACCAGGCTGGTCTTGAACTCCTGACCTTGTGATCCACATGCCTGTTTCCCAAAGTGTAGGGATTATAGGCATGAGCCACCGTGCCTGGCCCATGTTTTTTCTTATTCTTGTATATATCAGGTTTGCTAAATGTGCTATAGTAACAACCACAAAATAGCAATGGCTTAATACAACCAAAGTTTATTTCTTGCCCACGCTGTGTGTTCAATGGGGGTTGGTGGAATAGGGGAGCAGGGGTCTTTCATCATCTTGGTTATTGAGATCCTGGTCTCCCATTGTGACAGCTGCTTCCAGGAGTCACTGGGGGAGGGAAAGCGCTTGTGGCGGTGAATTTGCATGGGTTTTTAAAACTTCTACCCAGAAGTGATGCATCACTTCAGCTCACATTTTATTTGCTGAAGCAAGTTACATGGCCATGGTTAACCTCAGAGGGATGGGAGATGTGCAGTCCCACCATGAGGGTGTAAAGAGGAGAATCAGGCTTTTGGGTAAACTGTGCTAATTACCACCATGATATAAATCACATGTAGAGATACAAATATATGCTATGTATAAATATAAACATACACATATTTTATTTTTCTTTCTAGAGAGGGTCTCGCTCTGTCTCCCAGGCTGGAGTACAGTGCTGCGATCTTGGCTCACTGCAACCTCCGCCTCCTGGGCTCAAACCATCCTCCCATCTCAGGTCCCTTGCCCCTGGGAGTTGGGACTGCAAGTGCACGCCATGCCCAGCTAATTTTTTATATTTTTTTGTAGAGACAGCATTGTGCCATGTTGCCCAAGCTAGTCTCCTAGGCTCAAGTGATTCTCCTGCCTTGGCCTCCCAAACTGCTGGGATTACAGGTGTGAGCCACTGTACCCAGCAGATATTTCATTTTTTAAAATGCTGCAGTTATACCATGTATATAGTGTTTGTCAACTGCTTTTCTAGCATACCTCATGTATATCTTTCTCTGTTAGTATGCATATATTCATTCCATTTTAACAACCTAATAGTCCATTTTATGGATGTATCACAATTTACCAATGCATGTTGTTTCCATGTGTTTTCTTTGCTATAACAAAGAGTGGTGGTGCAGTAAACATCACTCTTCAGACCTTTTTTTTTTTGAGATGGAGTCTTGTTCTGTTGCCCAGGCTGGAGTGCAATGGCGCTATCTTGGCTCACTGCAACCTCTGCCTCCCAGGTTCAAGCGATTCTTGTGCCTCAGCCTCCAGAGTAGTTGGGATTACAGGCGTGTGCCACCATGCCTGGCTAATTTTTTTTTTTTGAAACGGAGTCTCACTCTGTCACCAGGCTGGAGTGCAGTGGCACGATATCAGCTCACTGCAACCTTCACCTCCTGGGCTCAAGCGATTCTCCTGCCTCAGCGTCTCAAATAACTGGAACTACAGGTGCACACCACCATGCCCAGCTAATTTTTGTATTTTTAGTAGAGATGGAGTTTTACCGAGTTGGCCAGGATAGTCTCGATCTCTTGACCTCCACCCACCTTGGCCTCCTAAAGTGCTGGGATTACAGGTGTGAGCCACTGTGCCCAGCCTGCCTTGCTAATTTTTGTATTTTTAGTAGAGACAGGGTTTCACCATGTTGGCTAAGCTGGTCTTGAACTCTTGACCTCAAGTGATCTGCCCCCCTTGGCCTCCCAAAGTGCTGGAATTACAGGTGTGAGCCACTGCACCTGGCCTTTTCAGGCATTTTAAGTATGTGTTTGTGCAAATACTTCTTTGGATAAATTCCTAGGAATGGTTGGGTCAAAGGGCATATGTACTTTATATTTTGAAAGTTACTATCAAATTGCCCTCAGCATGGTTTGAGACTGCCTGTCTTTGCATATCTGCTCCAATACTATATTCTATTCATCTTGTGTGTCTTTGCCAGACTGACAGGTAAAAATGTGTTCTTTTAATTTACATTTCTCTAATTGTCAACAAGGTTGAACTTTTTGCATAAGTTAGTTCATTTGTCTTGCTTCATCTGTGAAATGACTGAATGTATTCTTTGTTCTTTTAATCTTTTGGGTTGTTTCGTTTATTTTTTTTTCTTTTTTGTTTGTAAATATTATGGATAGTTACTTTTTATCTCATATACATTGTAAATATTTTCACCCTTGGTTATTTAAATGTCTACCCAATAATCATTTGCCTTGCATGATCTGCATTATAATTTAAAAATTTCTTCTTCTCATTCACTAAAAAAGAGTCCTTAATTACTTTTGACTTGTTAGCTTAAGAAGGCAGAAGAAACATATAATTCTACCTTCAGGTGCTATGAAATATCTAGCGAATTAAGAGGTTGTGTGGAAAGCCTTAGAGTTTTACATGTCCATGGAACTGGATGTTTTATATGAAACTTTCACATAGATTTACCTAACATGACTTTGACTTTGTACAGTAAGTATGGTAGATTTCATTATTTCTATTGTACAGATGTCTCTGTATCTATAGATTTGGGTTTGAATCCCCACCACATATTAGTTCTGTCACATGGGGCATCATGGTACTTAGGGGGTTGTTCCATGTTAATCATATACGTATGGCCATGGCCAACCTCAGAGCGATGGGGGATGTGCAGTTTCACCATGAGGTTGTGAAGAAGAGAATCAAGTTATTTGGTAAACTGCTAATTACCACCACAATATAAATCATATGTAGAGATACAAATATATGCTGTTTATAAATATAAATATACACATATTTTATTTTTCTAGAGAGGTCTCACTGCCTCAGAGGCTGGAGTGCAGTGGTGCGATCTTGGTCCACTGCAACCTTCGCCTCCTGGGCTCAAACTATCCTCCTTCAGTACAACAGAAATAATGAAATGAAAGTCAGTATGCAAACAGTGTTTGTTTTCTTTCAACTCTTCTACCCTTCAGAGGTGGTAAGAGACACATAACTTAGAACTAGAGGCTGGCTCTTCTGGCTTGTAGGCCAGGTCTTGTTCTAGTGGACTGTACTGCTCCTCTGAAGAGAGTGTGAGCTCCTGGCCCCTTAGAAGTAAGACCATCAGAAGTTAGTGTTTATGTAAGTCCTTCAGTGCAGGACTGGGCTTTGAGCCTGGATGTTAGTTTTATTTAAAAAGCACATTTCTCACTTGTATAAATAATCCTTGTACATTGCTTAAAAATTTGGAAAAAAATATTTTTAAAACATTTATAGTCCTACCACTGAGATGCAATGACTGCTTTCACATTGAAGCATTTCTTTCCAGTATTTCTTCTGGGCATATATATTTTTTTGTTTTACAAAGCTGATACAGTTTTATTATATCATTAACATTAATGTCCACATTATAATTTAAACATTTTTCCTTGCTATGCAACTTATCAATGTCATTTTAATTGCCAAAAAATATTTCATTCTGTAGGATGTATTTCTTTAGTTATTTTTCTAGTATTAAATGTTTAGATTGAATCGTCTATTAAAAATTCTTCAGGAATGTGCTTCCTTCCTTCTTTTTTTTGAGGCAGAGTCTCGCTTTGTCACCAGGTGCCAGGCTGGAGTGCAGTGGCACAATCTCGGCTCACTCCACCTCACTCTCGGCAACCTCCACCTCCTGGGTTCAAGCAATTCTCCTGCCTTAGCCTCCTGAGTAGCTGGGACTACCAGTGTGTGCTACCACGCCCAGCTAATTTTTGTAGTTTTAGTAGAGACGGGGTTTCACCATGTTGGTCAGAATAGTCTCGTTCTCTTGACCTCGTGATCCACCCACCTCGGCCTCCCAAAGTGCTTGGATTACAGGTGTGAGCCACTGCGCCCAGCCCCTTCCTATATTTCATATATATATATTTCATATATATATAGTCTTTAGAGACAAGGTCTCACTCTGTTGCTCAGGCTGGAGTGGTGCAGGGGCATGAACATAGCTCACTGTAGCCTTGAACTCCTGGCCTCAAGTGATCCTGTCACCCGAGCCTTCAAACTAGCTAGGACTAAAGGCGTGTGCCCACACGTTCAGCTAATTTTTATATTTTTTGTTTGTTTGTAGAGATGGGGGTCTCCATATGTTGCCCAGGCTGGTCTTGAACTCTTGGTCTCAATGATCCTCTGGCTTCAGCCTCCCAGATTGCTAGGATTACAGGAGTGCATCACTGCACCCAGCATATTTCATATTATTTTCTTAAGATAACTTTCCAAAAATAAAATAAATAGACCACAGAGAATATACATTTTAAGGCTTTTGGAATATATAGCCAAATTGCTTTCCAAAAGAGTTTTAGCAATTTATGCTCAACTCTGTGAGAGTTCCTATAAATACTTGCTTTTGAAGAATATAATGACAAATACTGGAAAAGAGAGTGAAACAAATGAATCTTCTCCAACCTATGGGTCCTGTCTTCACCAAATACTTAATTCTAATCATCGGTGCATAGTTCAAAGCAGGACATTTTGATACAGCTAATTTGATGTGGCCATTATGCCTAATTTGAAACAGCCATATCAAAATGTAAAGTCACACTTTTTAATTCTCAAATAATGTATTCAGTAGACATGCTTGACTTTCTCTTTGTCCTTATCCTTCTTTGGTGTCTTACTATGTTGACCAGGCTAGTCGTGAATGCCTAGCCTCAAGTGATCCTCCCACCTTGGCCTCCCAAAGTGCTGGGATTCTAGGTGTGAGCCACCATGCCTGGCTCATCCTTGACCTTCTCATTACTTCTGACTCCTTGTGTCATCCCTGATCTTCAACCCAGAGGTAAGGCTTAAGCATTTCACATACTTTGGCAGTTTTATTGCCAAAAGTTTTGATAGGTGATTTTTTAGGTTTTGTCAAAATATCTCTGGTGTTTAAAAAAAGGGGAGAATATTAGCAGCTGCATTAAAATGTCATATGCCATCGTTAGCTATTAGGGAAATGAAAATTAAAATGACAGTGAAATACCACTTCATACCTATTGGGTTATTTATAATAAATAAGGCAGATAGTACACGTTGGTGAGGATATGGAGAAATGGGAACCCTCATATTCTCTTGGTGGGACTGTAAAATGGTGCAGCTATTTTGAAAAACAGTTTGGCAGTTCCTTAATTGTTAAACATCCTAGCAGTTCACTCCTGATATGTACCCAAGAGAAACAAAAACATATGTGCACACAAAAGCTTGTAAACTAATGTTGACAGTAGCATTATTCACAACAGCCAGAAAGTGGACACAATGTAAATGTTCATCAACTGGTGGGTAAATAAAATGTGGTCTGTGCAAACAGCAGAATATTATTCAGCCATAACGAGGAACGAACCTTGAAAACACTATACTAAGTGAAAGAAGCCAGGCACAAAAGACCACGTATTGTATGATTTCATTTATATGAAGTATTCAGAACAGGGAAATCTATAGAGACAGAAAATAAATTAGTAGTTACCTAGAGGTGGGAGAGAAGTTTGGCGGGGGAAGCGCGGAGTGATTGCTAGTGGGTACAAGGTTTCTTTTTGGGGTGATAAAAATGTTCTAAAATTGATTGTAGTGTTGGTGGCACAACTCTGAGTATACTAAAAACCATTGAATTGTACACTTTAAATGGGTCGATTGTATGGTATGTGAAAGATATTTCAATAAAGCTGTTAAAAATGCCATACACTTATCCAGTTCTTGTCATTGAATAGTACTTGTTTCCTAGGTAGTAATTGGCAGTATGCGTTAGGGACTGAAGTTCTGTGCCTCCTGTTAATTTCGTATTGCAAATGTTGCCTGCTGCAGGTACACTGGCTCCTTGGATACCGGTAGCTAATGTAGCTAATGCAGTCCTGTTCAGGTTGCATAAGGTGGTATGCAACCTGGTTGAAGCTGTAGCAGCACTCCAAACTTTCTTCATAAGAATGAGTTTTGTTTTTTTTTAGGGAAATTTTGCATATATGCCTGAAGAACAAAGTTCAGACTCCTTATGAAAGCTCCATATGACTCTGAGATGCTTTATGTCATGGTGGTTGAAAGCATGGGCTTTAGACCCACACAGATGGGGGTTTGAAACAACTTACTATGTAACTTTTGGCATATTTTACTCTGAGACTCAGTTTCTTTGTCTATAAAATGGGCATAAGACAACCATACTTCATGGAGTTCTTTATTGCCAGCATAAAAAGCTGTAATCATGTAAAGTGCCAGGAACATAATGAAGACTCAGTTGAATATTTAAAAAAACTAACACGTGGCCCTAACCTCTAGGCTTATTTCCCATAATCCCTGCCTTGAACTTTATGCACTACTGATACCACACAGCATGTGGTTTGCTTGAGCCGTCATGCTGTGCTGTTCGTCTTGACCTTTGTTCATGTTTTTCCTTCTCCGAATGCTTCCTCCCTCTGTTTGGCTACCTTTTACACATCCTTCAAGAATCCACTTTTAGCTCCTCTTTTCCCTAAGTCTTCCCTGACTCCCACACACATGCCCCAGGCTAAGCTAAGTCCCCTTCCTTGGGTCATTTAGAGTATTTTATATGTATCTCAATTTGATTACTTTTTTCAAAGAAGCAACTTTTGACTTTATTGATTATCTCCATTGTGTCTTTTTTTCCTATTTCATGACTTGCTACTCTCTATTACTTCTTCTCTTCTACTTTTTGAGGTTTAGTTTTTCCAATATCAAGTTGGCTGCTTTGCTAATGAAAGCACTCAAGACTACAAATTTCCCTCTAACTACTGCTTTAGACACCTGCGAGTTTCATTATGCAGCGTTTTAAAAATCACCTTGGAGTTCTATGTATCTTACGTTTTCATGGAGATTTCTTCCTTTACCCATGAGTTATTTAGATTTGTGGTTTAAAAAGTTTCTAAGCCCATGAGATTATTCTACTTATCTTTTTGTTATTAATTTCTAAGTTAATTTCATTGTAGTTAGAGGATGTTCTTTATTTCCTTCCTCCCTCCCCCCACTTTTTTTTTTTGGCAGTTTTTGGCTTTATGGCCTAATACATGGTCAGTTTTTGCAAATGTTCCATGTATACTTGAAAACAATATGCATTGTTTAGTTATTGACTGCAACATTTTATATATGTGTATTAAACTTGTGAATTGCATTATATAAGTTTTGTAGCCCTGAGTTTTGTCCAACATTTTACATATGTATGTTATATTAACTTGTGAATTGCATTATATAAATGGTATAGCCCTAATTTTTGTCTGATCTATTAAGAGTTATGTTAAAAATTTCTCCTGTGATTGTTGATTTCATATCTTTTTTAATTGATTTTTTTTCTTGTCCATTTTCTCTCTGTACTAGTGTGGACATTATACATTCTATTTTTATTCTTCTATTGATTACTCTAGAAAATTTAGTGTGTGTGTGTATAATTTCACAAAGCCTAAGGTTAGTATCTTTATTCTCTTCTTAAAAACACAAGGATCTTGGTATGCTTTTTCATTTTGGCCGCATCGCTTCTGACACATATGTCTTTGGTGTCCAATATTTTAGTCCTATCTTACTCTTTTCTGAACTTTCCAAATTAGACATTATTGGTATTTTATGTAGTCTCAATGTCCTTTTGATTTACCCACATTAACCATTTTCTTTGTTTGCTATTCTGTTTTACAACCCAGACCTACCTTCTGGGATCATTTTCTTTCTCTTGGAAGTAATTTTTTAAAAGTTCCTTTAGTGAGATACTACGTTGTAATAAACTCAGTTTTTATTTGTCCAAAATTACCTTCATTTCCTCCTCATTCTTGAAAAATAGTGTTGCTATGCACACTGTTCTAAGTTGATAGTTATAGGGTCTCAGCACTTTGAAGATATGCCACTGTTTTTTCATTTCCATTTTTGCTGTTGAGAAGTCAGTTGTCAGTCTAATTTTTTCTTCTGCTAGTAAAATGTCTTTCTTCCTGGCTGCTTTTAAAATCTCTTTGTCTTAGATGTCTTTGCTGTCACTAAGACATTTCTGGGTGAGGATTTCTTTTGATTTATTCTTCTTGGGATTTGTTGGGATTCTAATATCTGAGGTTTGGTATCTTATCAATTATGGAAATACTGTCTCTCATCCATTCTTTCTCTTCTCTCTTTTTGGAATTCTGATTTAGATGTTAGGACTTTTTTTGATGGTGATCTTACGTTCCTTAGGACTGTATTTGCTGATCATTCTTTGAGGCTTGGGTTTCAAGTGAGAATCTTCCTCTTATACAGATGCCTCAGAAGGCTCTACTACCCAGCACACTTAAAACTACATTTTTTGGTGTTAGACTTTTTTGGGTTGTAGGTGTAGGATAAATTCTGACTCCATACTTGGCATTAGGAAGGTATTATGGTTAGACATTTGGAGGAGAGACTTATTCCTTTTATTTCCCCTTTCCTGAGGCAAGGCCAAGACACAGAAGGTTTTCTGCCAGTTTCACCCACTGAGGATGTGGCATTTCAGAGGACCTGGCTTGGTATGGCAGTTTCCAATCTGATTCTTGCCTTGCCAGCAGACACTCAGGGGCCAGACCACATGCAGAGGCCAGACCACTGCCAACATGAACAGGGAGCAACATAACTACACTTTTAAAAAGATTGCCCCGGTTGGCTTATGGAGGATAGGTTACAGAGGGCTTGAAGAGAGGAGGCAGAGAGGCAAGTGAGGATGCTGTTATAAACCTCAGAAGAGAGGTGTTGCCCCGCTGGGACAGACAGAATGGTGTTGGATGGGAAAGGTTATTGATTAAGATGGTGTGTCTCTTCCCATAGACTGCAAGATATTCAGTCTCAAGGTGAGTATCATCACAAAGGTGTCTTTTTCATATTTGAGTCCTTCCAATGCCTGGCACAGAGAAGTCATTCACAGATGCTGATTGAATTGAACTGTGGAATCAATAATGGTTCTAGAGCTGTTTTTTTTTTTTTTTCCTACCTTCTAAGTGACTATTTTCCTTAAAGGGAACTGACATGAAGGGATTCTAGTCAGTGAACTCATGCCTGTCTCTGGCATTGTGAAGCTCAAGCCAGAAATAGAGAGCCAGCTGTTCGTAAGCCCAAAAGCCTTAGGTTTTGGAAGGGTTTACTTTCCATGATAACATAGCTTTCTTTAGCCTGTGCACTTGTTCCTTACTTAAGGAGTCTCCAGCTCTGCTTGAGATTACTTACACAACCTTACCATCTTACTGGATTTTTATGACATTTTCTTAGAAATTACTAAACTTTATGACTCTCTAGGCAGGTTGCAAAGCTGTTCCTCTAATGATATATTACAGCTATGAATATTCTTCCTCTAAGGCATTCTTCTTAGAAAAAGTGCTCTATGTTTAGGGAACGAAGGGAGAGGCAAGTGGTTCCTGCTGTGTGACAGTTTAATAATAAGCTTTAGCTGGTCACTAAGAACTGTTGTTCCAAGAATTTATGCAATACTATACCATTAAATGTGCAGAAGTATTTCTAGAAGGTATGGTAAAATAAAGCATACATATGCGATTTTAAGTTTTGAGACCTGGAAGGTCTTTATTATTCATTCAACATATATGTGTTGAATGTCTGCTGTGGCCCAAGGCCTGTGCAAGGCACAAGTGATCACTATCAGAAACCACCCTGTCATCCCTACTCACCCATCGTGTTCTTTTGTATGAATTAGAAAAAGATGCCCATTCCTCAAGGAAAGAATATTAAATTGGTCAATGTAGCGCTTACATATCAATAGCAAATTTGTTACAGCAATGGATTATTAATGATAAATGAATATCAGTTATTAAATAATATTTGTATACTATTAAAATGAAGTATTTGTTGATTTGAACTTGAAATTCAGAAGTATTCTGGCACAATAAGCAAACAGCAGATGATTGAATTACAATATGAATATGAATCTTCAAATTTAATCAGTGCACTGATACCAATGAGGGATTTAAAAAAAAAATTAAAGGGACTCATTAATCATCTATCAGATATCAAAGCAGATCTCCATTTAGAAACACAGACTATTTTAGGCATAATTACATCAACAAGACCTTTTTTTTTTTTTTTTTTTTTTTAAGAGACCAAGGTCTTGCTGTGTTGCCCAGGCTGGAGGGCAGTGGTGCAATATCAAATTCTTGGGCTCAAACCATCCTCCTACCTCAGCCTTCCAAGTAGCTGGGACTAGGTACATGCCAACTCACTCAGCTATTTTTTTTTTTTGAGATGAAAGTCTTGTTATAGTGCCTGGGTTGCTCAAACTCCTAGCAAGCGATCCTCCTGCCTCAGCCTACCAAAGTGCTGAGATTATAGGTGTGAGCCACCATGCCCAGCCCAACATGGTCTTTTGATGATCAAATTTGTCAAAGGGGAACAATCGATATTGGCTTATTAAAATAAGACACAATTGCCATTGACAGAAAATTCTTGTCATAAATAAAAAAACCACCCAAATATAATAAAATCATCTGATTCTTTTTTTACAAAACCAAAATATTTCTCAATTCCCAGTTTAAATCAATAAGTACCTTCCTGATGACAATATGTAAGTATTACACAATAACTCATATTTGTTATCATGAAATAATCCATTTGTTATACAGTTTAAAATATAATTATAAAAATATTCCAGGTGTTACAGATGTTTACCTGTGAACAGCATCATGATATATATATATATATATATATTTTTTTTTAAATTGAGATGGAGTCTTATTAGGCTGGAGTGCAGTCACACAATCTCAGCTCACTGCAACCTCTGCCTCTTGGGTTCAAGCAATTCTCTTGCCTCAGCCTCCCAAGTAGCTGGGATTATAGGCATGCACCACCACACCTGGCTAATTTTTTGTATTTTTGGTAGAGACTGGGTCCCACCATGTTGGCCAAGCTGGTCTTGAACTCCTGACCTCAAATGATCCACATGCCTCGGCCTCCCAAAGTGTTGGGATTACAGGCATAAGCCACTGTGCCTGGCCAGCATCGTGGCACTCTTGTGCATGACTTAAAAAGCCACACATGGTGGCCTTGGATACCCTGGGCTGGGGGAGCAGACATAGCTGATGAGTCCTCTCTGGGCTGCTAAGAGCCCTACTGAAGTATGCACAAATGTGGCTGGTGACAGAGGAAGGCAAGATGAGGTCAGGCTGGAGGTAGAGAAAGGCTTGTGTAAATGAGAGACTTGCGGGTGAGTAAGGTCCATGGTCTTTTTGACGTATTTTGGCTGTAAGTAGTCTTTAAGCCTCCTTTCCTGGTTCTGGCTACTTTCTGGATACATGAGATAGCTGTGTTCCAGATTGGTGAGGTGTTTCTATCTTTAGCTAGCCTATGCTGATCTTCTTTCTGCCTGCCTACAACGTCCTCTGTCTTCAGTTCTCAGCCTAAATCTCACTTTCTCTAAGAAGCCTTCCAGATTCCTTCCTTCCCCACCTTGGGTCGATGCTCTTGCTTTGTGCTCCTCCAGCCCCCATCATAGCATGAATCAACTTTATTGTGATTATTGCTTGTTTGATTTTCCTTCTTTAGCATCAGATTTTGTTTTATTTTCTGAGATGGAGTCTTACTCTGTCACCCAGGCTGGAGTGTGGTGGCGTAATCTTGGCTCACTGCAACCACTGGCTCCAGGGTTCAAGTGATTCTTGTGCCTCAGCCTCTAGAGTAGCTGGGAATACAGATGCGTGCCACCACACCTGGCTAATTTTTTATATTTTAGTGGAGATGGGGTTTCACCATGTTGCCCAGGGTGGTCTTCAACTCCTGATCTCAAGTGATCTGCCCATCTCAGTCTCCCAAAGTGCTGGGATTACAGGCATGAGCCACCACGCCCAGCCACCCACCAAATTTTAAATTCAGCTAGTGCAAGGGCTGCATCCGTCTTGTTCATTATTGTTTACTGTTGGATCCTCATACTGCACAGTGACTGATACACGATATAATCAGATTTTGATAAATATTGGCTAAAGCAATTTTCTCATTCATTCCTCAAACATTTTCTAAACCCTTACTTTGTGCCATGGACCCTACCAAGCACTGGGAAAACAAAGAAATGACACCCTGTGGGTCCCTTCCCTGGAGAGCTCCCTTGCTACTTATTACCATCCAGGGTAGGAAGCGCTGTTACTGGGAAGGAAGAGGGGAAGGGAGGGACGGCTGGCTTAGGTTTGGGGTCAGAGAGGTTCTCCTCCAGGAGGGGCCTCTGAGCTGGGTCTGGCGGATGAGGGGTGAGCAAGGTAGCAGGGGGGAGGGGCTCAGCATGGATGGTGGCATGGTGGCAAGTGAGAACACTGGGTGTTTATAAGACTACAACCTTTTTTTTTTGAGACAGAGTCTTACTCTGTCACCAGGCACCAGGCTGGAGTGCAGTGGCACAATCTCGGCTCACTGCAACCTCCACCTCCCGGGTTCAAGCAATTCTCCTGCCTCAGCCTCCCGAGTAGCTGGGACTACAGGCACACGCCACCACACCCAGCTAATTTTTTTGTATTTTTAGTAGAGACGGGGTTTCACCATATTGGCCAGGATGGTCTCAATCTCTTGACCTGGTGATCCGCCTGCCTCGGCCTCCCAAAGTGCTGGGATTACAGGCTTGAGCCACCGCGCCCGGCCATTACAACCTTTTTTTTGTTTTTGAGACAATCTTGTTCTGTTGTACAGGCTGGAGTGCAGTGGTGCAGTCTCTGCTCACTGAAACCTCAGCCTTCCAGGTTCAAGTAATTCTTCTGCCTCAGCCTCCTGAGCAGCTGGGATTACAGGTCCATGCCATCACACCTGGCTATTTTTTGTATTTTTAGTAGAGACAAGGTTTCACCATGTTGGCCAGACTGGTCTCGAACTCCTCACCTCAAGTGATACACCCACCTTGGCCTCCCAAAGTGCTGGAATTACAGGTGTGAGCCACCATGCCTGGCTGACTGCTAATATTTTACTCCAGCCAGATCACAGGATGTGGGAGGAGAGTGAAGGGAATGGATCAGAGAGGTATGCAGGAGCCAAGTCATACAGAACTGAGCTGCAAGCAGAGAGCTCTAGGGAGCCATTGAAAGGTGTTTGTTTTAAACTTTTAGAGACTGGGTCTTGGTGTATTGCCCAGGCTGACCTTGAACTCTTGGGCTCAAATGATCCTCCTGCCTCAGCCTTCTGAGTAGCTGGGATTATAGGTGCATACCATCATTCAGGCCTACACTGGGAAGATTTAAACAGGTGTGTGTGTGTGTGTGTGTGTGTGTGTGTGTGTGTGTGTGTTAAAAATCTGATTTGTATATTAGAAAGACTCCTCTGGCTGTGGTGTGGAGGGTATTTAGGGGTTGCGGTGGTGAGCTGGAAGTGGGGATGCCCTCCTTGAGGGCAGAGAGAATTGCTTCCTCTTCCATCTCTAACATCTGGCGAGCAGCTGGTGTCCAGTAAGCACTGAAGTGGTGCTTTGTGATAGAGCCACTCTGCAGAGACAGCAAAGTAGGAATCAAAAGCCCTTGCTGCAGAATGGCAGCAGAATCACCACCGTCACTTTACTGAGTCTCTGCAATCCTCTCAGTGAGTAGGGGAATAGCATTAGTTCCACTTTTCAGGCCAGGTACCTGAGTCCTGGCCTGGCTGGAGGACATGTCCCTAGTCACATAGTCTTTGTGGATGACAGGCCAAGAACCTTCTCCTCCGTCCTGTGCTGCACCTAGGGGCTGGGCTGGGTGGGGCAGCCATGCTGGGGAGAGCACGGCTTGCTGGTGTCTCTCTTCTCCAGGGACCACCCTCCTCTTTTCTGACAAGGGAGGGGCCCAAGGAGGCACCTCCAGGCTTCCAGCCACAGAGGGCCATCTCATGTGTCCCCTCCAGGCAATGGTCCCCCTTTCTTGCATCTCCTTCCAGGCAGAGAGAGATAGAGACCCAGGGGGCAGCTGAAAGCTGTCTTCACAAAAGCAGCAGGGAGAGATTCGTGTGCGGCTCGCATCCTCATTGCCTGGGTATCATGCTGCTATTTAATAAAGGCCTCATTGCTTGAAGGGCCATTAAGTAACCAATGATATATTTCGACCTCACTGAGGAGGAAGATGCAGAGTTAAATCAAATTCAGACCATGTGGAAATGAAATCCTAAAGAGACTATTCACATGCACGCCCTCTCCTAAGGGGAAGGGAATGAGCCACCATCCGGGTCTGCTGTAAGCCAGGCACTGGATAGACGCTTTTGCATTAGTTTTCTTGCTTAAAAGTTCCAGCAACTCTGACAAAAGAGACTGCTGTTGGTTTTGTAGGTGAGGAAACGGAGTGCCCGAGTAACCGGCCAGTTAGAGGTAGAACTACCCTCTTAGTCCTTGGTCTCTGATCACATGGTGCCTGTTCCTTCCACGATACCAGGCTGCCCTCCTGTGGACTCTGTCCTCTCTGTGAGACAAGTAATGATTGCTTTTTGTGCCAAGGCTGGATAGCAGGGAGGTCAGCAGCCTGTGCCTGGGTCAACCATATACTGCCTGAGGGCAGGAACCCCTCTGTTTGCCCCCACACCCTGGCATGAAACTGCACACACAACCGGATAAAGGCTGGTAGGTACTTCCCGCACCGAGGAGGCGAGCACTGGCCTTTGTCACCCTCTCATCACGTTCCTTTTGTCTGTCCTTCCCTCTCCTTCACTCCTCTCTCCCCTCAGAGACACTCGTTCAGTCCTATTGGAAGATCGTTTTGAGTCCATCCTGAGACCTTTGCTGAGTAGTAATGAGCAGATGGATGAATCAGATTGTGATTCTTTCTCCGAGTGTCACATTTAAAAGGAGACTCTGGATGACAACATTGTCTGCAAGGGCCGAGGGGACGAGGTGCCTCAGGTGGGATGAGGGCTGTGGAGGTGATGTTCTCACACTCAGTTTTTACTCACATCCTGGAAAAGAACCTCACACCCTCCCTAGCCAGCCTCACCCCTGCCAGGCTTGCCGATGTCTCCACCCTCCCCGTTATGCTGTGGCCTAACAGCCCGAGGTAGTTGTGGTGCCAACCTTTGCTCACACACAGCTCTTGGCCTGGAATGGCTTTTGTTCCCCTGACTCCCTGCTGGCTGAGTTGGAGCCCCTTTCAATATCCAGCTCAGTTATGAGCTGCACTGTGAAGCCTCATCTGCCCTGCAGAAGGAGCCCCTGCTTCCTGTGTTGTCAGAGCCCTTGGCATGTCCCTCCCTCTATATGTTGCTTTTCATGGCGGATAATGATTTGCTTATGAGCCGTGTCTCTCACTAAACCCTAAGAAGTTTGAGGTCAGAGATGGTGTTCTGCTCTCTCTCTCTCTCTCTCTCTCTCTCGTGTGTGTGTGTGTGTGTGTGTGTGTGTGTGAGAGAGAGAGAGAGAGAGAGAGAGAAATTCTCTATGCCTGGGCTAGAGTAGGTGCTCAGGAAGGGATTGTGACCCAGGAGAATGTGAGAATGTATAAGGTGGGGTGAGTGATGCCATGATGAGCCCAAGTCCAGTCCTATGACTCTCCTCTCTCTGTCTTTGGGCCTCCTGCCAGGAAAGGCTGCTTTTGTGTGGGGGTCACGCTGCTGGGTCTTCTCTGGGGCTGTCCAGCAGGGGTTTTCACCTACCCTCACCTGGGAGAGTGACCAGATCCCTCCTCCAGAGTCCTATCCCTTCCAGCCTTTCTTTTGTTGTTGTTTTGAGACAGTGTTACTCTGTCGCCCAGGCTGGAGTGCAGCGGTGCAATCCCCGCTCACTCCAACCTCCACCTCCTGGGTTTAAGCGATTCTCCTGCCTCAGTCTCCTGAGTAGGTGGGACTACAGGCTCCACCACACCTGGATAATTTTTGTATTTTTAGTAGAGACAGAGTTTTGCCATGTTGGCCAGGCTGGTTTCAAACTCCTGACCTCAGGTGATCTGCCTGCCTCAGCCTCCCAAAGTGTTGGGATCACAGGTGTGAACCACTGCACCCAGCCTCTGCCAGCCTTTCTTGTCTTCTATCCTGAACCCTTGGCTGACTAGCAGTGAACAAATGAAAACTGGCCATGTTCCCTTTGCTTTGAAATGTCTCTGACCTAGCCTGAAGAGGTAGGGCTCAAATACTTGGGGAGTCTCCTACTGCACAGGTAGGGATCATCCCTGTCATCTCTGTATTCCCAGCCCTAGAACAGTGCCTGACTCCCAGGAGTTGCTCAATGTGGGGAGTAGAAAAGTTCCTCTTTAAAGTTTCCTTTCTTGTTAAAGAATAAATCATAAGTGTGCTAATAACTTTGTTAAGCCCTATCCTATGTAGCTGTTAAACATGCCATGCTCATAGGCACGTAGTATATTCTATGTCCTTGTACTTTAACCAAGATATGTGTGCTGGACGTGCTCACAGGCATGTCCCAGCTTGCCATTGCTTTTACCTATTTAGAAGAGTTTAAAGTTGTTAGCCAGTTGGGTTTTAGTTTAGATTGTAAGGTCTGGCTCCAACAGAGATCAGACACAGCAGTAAGGATGACCCCAGTGCCTAAGTGATAAATACATCTGCTTTTCCTTTGTTCATTATACTCTCATGGCAAGATGGCTAGTGAGAGTACCCTTCCTGAAGTCCAGGAAGTAAAAATTGCTTGCTGAGAGATCCTTTGTCTCAGTGGTAATTTTTCTTTGTGGCACAGAGCATCTGTTTCCAAAACTTAATAATGATTTGTTGAACACAAAAGGGTTTTGCATTTCTTGGTCTTTGTTTTCTTTGTTTGCTATGTGTATTCACTTGAGTAGGATAAACAGTTGTAACGAGTAGGCCCAAATTTCTAAGGTCTCAACATCTGGAAGTCTACTTCTTACCCTTGTGATATGCGCCACTTTCACCTTGGTAGGGTCATCATTCAAGGGCCCAAGATCCATCCATCTGTGGCTCTGTCGTTCCCTGGGGTCTCTGCATCACCTACACCCAGGCAGCAAGAGGGGACAGCATGGAGGAGCACATACAGGAGGTTTTTATAAGTGAACCCAGGAAGTGATGCATGTCACTTCTGTCCCCATCCCACTGGCTGGAACTCAGGCACCTGGTCACACTCAAGTGCCAGGGAGACTGGGAAATGTAGCCCGGTGTTGTGTCCAGGAATAAAAGGAAATGGATTTTGGTGAACAACTAGCAGTATGTGCCACAATGCAGTGTAGAAAAAGTGCAGGATTTGGAGCTGGCCAGAATCACCTTCAAATCCAGGCTCTGCTTCTTAGTAGCTGAGTGCATTTGGGTGAGTGATTTGACTTCTTTGAACCTTAATTTCCTCAGCTGAGTGATGGAGGATAATAACCTCCACCTCAGAGGATGATTGAGAGATAATGTTGGGACAGTCCCAGTGGTACTAATAGGTATCCAACAATGTTATAACTGTGACTATTAATACTATACGGATTATCTTTATTATTACTGTGTATCCCAGTTTTATTGATTAGCAATGTATTAACATGCACGTCATAACAAATCTGCATAGTAGAACAGTACATCCCACCCGTAGTTCCTTTCCTCAAAGGCAAGCCACCTTAAGCAGTTTTCTTGATATGTTTCCAGAGATATACATGTCTAGGTATATACTGTATAAATAGCCCTTTTTATGCACCTAATGCTTTCATATAATCCACTCAATTCTGTACCTTTTATATAATTTAGTAACATAAGTTAGCTATTGTTTTACATCATTATCTATTGATTTACTGCATCCTTTTTGATGGCTACGTCACATTCCATAATACAAGTGTACCATCATTTACTTAATTAATGCCCTATTGACACACATTGGCTATTTACAGGGTCTTACCACTGTATGTAACACTGCAATGACCATATCCTTGTATATACGTCTTTGTGCACTTGTGTAACAATATTTGTAGGATAAAAATCTAGGAATCACACCATGCATTTAATTCTCTTCAAAACTAAGTTATAAAATTTGGAATGTTTCACTCTGATAACTGTTGTGAAGAGAAAGAATTAGGACTTGAGATTTGGCTTGTCATGAGAAGGTGGGAGATTAAGTACATTGTTTACATTTAAAGTCTTTTGCTCAGCACCATGGCTCACACCTGTAATCCCAGCACTTTGGGAGGCCAAGGTGGGTGGATCATGTGAGGTCAAGAGTTCGAGACCAACCTGACCAACAAGGTGAAACTCTGTCTATACTAAAAATTAAAAAAGCAATTAGCTGGTCATTGTGGCAGGTGCCTGTAATGCAGCTACTCAGGAGGCCGAGGCAGGAGAATCACTTGAACCTGGGAGACAAAGGCTGCAGTGACTTGAGATCACACTCCAGCCTGGGTGACAGAAGAAGACTCTGTCTCAAATAAATAAATTTTTAAATAAAAAACCTTTTGCTCATACAGACCTTTATATTGTCTTCTCATGGTGCCTTGGGTTCAGATTCTGCAGCAGTAATATTGACAGATTTATAAACCAATTGAAACCTACTCTTACTGCCAGAGATCATCTTCCCACATAAATAAGTTGTCTACCAGCTTTCCAAACCCCACACCTGTCGAAGAAGTCAGATTCACCATAATAGAAACAAAATGCATCTTTTCCTTTTGTTTTGAGTGGTAGAGAAGCAAACACATTTGGAGACTTTTCTGTTTTAGGGAGTTTTTATAGGTTATTTTATGAATTTTTGCAAATCATTTGAAGTGCAATTATTATTCCTGTTTTCCAAACAGAGAAAGGGATGGGTGCACAAAGGTTGAGTGACTTGCCCAAGGCATGCAGAATCAGGATTTGAACTCGAGTCTTGATGTCCTTATGGTATGGTCAGGCTCTGTGTCCCCACCCAAATCTTGAATTGTAATCCCCATAATCCCCATGTGTCAAGGGAGAGACCAGGTGAAGGTAATTGGATCATGGGGGATGTTTCTCCCATGGTGTTCTCATGATAGTGGGTGAGTTCTCATGAGATCTGATGGTTTTATAAGGGGCTTTTCCCCTTTTGCTCAGCACTTCTCCTTCCTGCCGCCTTGTGAAGAAGGTGCCTTGCTTCCCCTTCCGTTATGACAGGAAGTTTCCTGAGGCCTCCTCAGCCATGCCGAACTGTGAGTCAGTTAAACCTCTTTCGTTTCTAAATTGCCCAGTCTGGGGCAGTTCTTTATAGCAGTATGAAAATGGACAAATACACCATACTACTCTGGGCTTAATTAGGGGATTCAGCAGAACTTTCCTGGTTATCAAATAAGTTTTACCTATTGTGTAGACATTTGCTGATTTGCAGTGCTTCTTAGAGATTCTGTGGCCTCGTTAAGCTTAGTGGAGAAAGGGAGTCATGTCTGTTATGGCCCCAAGCTTGGTTTTTGGCATACTTAGTCTTAAAGTCATGGATCCAGCAAATTCTCAGGTGACTAGTCCAGTCTTTACCGTCAGCTCTGCTGGTTTCCATCTTTCCATGGTCTCCACCCCTTAGTTCCAAGGCCAGATTGCTGTCGGTATGACCCTGGACTCTGACTCGGTAATTTTTTTTGTCCTTCCCTGTTGTCTCCCACCCTACCCCCAGCATCTTTGATCAAACTTCTCTTCTTGTGTCTTCTGTCTCTTAGTGAAGGGAAATCATTTAAAGCACTTGCTAAATTGGATGACATTATTATTACTAATGTGACCTACAAACCCTACCACCACCACCATCACAGCACCACTCTGCTCCCCAGTCCACCAGCCTTTGAGCTGGTGTCACTTCAGTCTGTGGTCTGCTCTCATTTTTGGAACCTGGGTTCAGTTCTTACAGCTCCCAGGAAATCTGTTACCTAAGAACAAAATTAGCACATTAACGCTCCTCCTCCTTCCCCTCCACCCTCATTTAAGAACTTCCTATCTAAAGAACCAAACTGTAATTCAATCCACTCTATTCTAGGAAAGGCTTGTTTTTCTACAATATGGCTTAGAATCAGTGCTTTGTGCCTGTGAGTCTCTCTTTTTAAGATTTAACATGTCTTTATTAACTGCTGATTGCATATTAGCACAGTCCCTCTCTTACTGGGCTATAAGTTCACTCTTGTTTTATTATTCATCGACAGACATTTGTTAAGGACCTGATAGTGTTGGGCTACCCGCTCCATTATCTGACCTGCTCCTCAGAATAAGTCTACGATGGAGTTAGTCATTAGCCCCATGTGCAGTTGGGGAAGATACAGCTCAGAGAGGTTCATTAACTTATCTATGTTTGTCTAGTAAGTGGTAGGTCTGGGATTTGAACCCAGGTTGTTTGGATTCTAAATCCATAATCTCTCCTAGCTGAAAACCAAGGCTTGTAGTTTCTTATTATCTTGCTGCTTCTGGGAGTCTACTCAAGTCCTTAATTAGCGATGACTCCAAATTAGTAGTGTGTTACTGAGCCTCCTGGAGTGGGAATCAGTTTTGTTTTGACAGAAGTCACATAACCTATACTAAGAAGACATTACTTAATCTAGAATGAGGGGCTGTAAAAAACCATAGGAAATGCGGAAGAAAGGAGGGGCAGCATTTTTATTTGACTGGCTGGCTGATTGATCTCTAGAGGTTTTTATTTTTCACCCATTCCTTTTCTTCTTGCAAGGGTAAATTACTTCAAGGAACTCTACCCAGTTCTTAAAATTGGCCAGGAGATTGCAGTTAAGTAAACAAATGTTTTGAGTTTTAGGCTTCCTGAAGCCATAACTTATCATCTTCCAAACTGGTCTGATCCTAAGAATCACCTGGAACATTTGTTAAAATTTGATTTGCCAGTAGGGGTGGGACCCAGGGACTATTTATTTATTTTTTTAACAAGCCTCCTTAGGTGATTCTTCTGATCAACTAGTTTGGGAGACACTGAGTGCTGTTGCTGGGAATTTGGTCCCCTTTGTGGACCATCCTTTTTGGAATTGAAGCACCGAGGCTCACATTGTATTACAGAGGAGGGAACGTGAATTCTGGAGTCAGAGAGCACAGGACTCAGAACCCCAAGCTGCCCTCTTATAAATTGGGTTAATCCTGGGCACATAACTGAATGTTCTAATCTTAAGACCTCTGTGTGCTGTTTCCTCTGCCTAGAAAGAAAAAATTGTTCTCCTTTCTCTCCCAACCTCTTCCCTCCTCCTTTGTCTTCTTTTCAACTTTCAGGGAAGCATTCCTTGATTCCTCCCAAGCTGGGTCACTCATAATTATTTTTGTAATGAGTTCTTGTGTCTTTCATTCCCCATTAGACTCTAAGCTCCACAAAAGCAGAAACCATGGCTCTAATGTTTATTATTGCACATCCAACACCCAGCACGGTGTAGTGTGAATGACTCAGAGTCTTAATTTATTTTATATGTAAAATGGATAAATGCTATTTATCAACAGGTGCATAGGGAGATTAAAATACTGAGCATGAGAGCAACCAGTAAACAGTAGGCATCTAATAAATGTTAGTGTTTGCCTTCCTTTGAGGAACTCATTTATGGTTATTGTGCTGAATAGAGTAGATTATAACCAAGGATTTAAGGGTCTTTGCTTGACCCACTATCCTAAAAAGCTTCCAGTATTCTTAACGTTTTAGAATTTAGTCTTCTTTTTCTCCCCCATCCCCAAGTCAAAAGAATGTTTTTCACTGTCTTTTAACTTTGTTCTGGTGACCCTTTTTGAGGTCTTTAATAATTTTAATTGATTTCCTGTGGATAGCATATCTTTAAGATTTCTTTATTCAGTTTGGTGCTGAGAAGGAAAATGAGATAATTGTCGATAGACTTTAATATTTTAAGATGATTATGGATGGCAGAATGGATTTCAAAGATAGCTTTATGGAATCTTTTTTCCTGGAATTCTTTAGAAGAGAATAAGAACATTGATGTGTGAGGAGTCTCTCTAATCCATTATGAAATCCAGGCTGATATTAAGTGAACTAAATTCACAATTTTATTGTTTCCTAACACTTAGGAATACCTTTCAGATACATGACTGCCTTTCACATTTAAAGTGTATGAGAAGGACTTGCTATTAATAGGCTCTTTCTTCCTTACATTGGCAAAAGGAGGCTGCCCCATTGCTAGGGTGACCAGCTGTCCTGGTTTGCCCATGACTGAAGGGGTTCCTAAGACACTCGACTTCAGTTTTAAAACCAGGACAGTCATGGGCAAACTGGGATGAATTAGTTGGCCATCCTATTCTTGGAGAAAGAATTGGATGAATTAAGCATTAGCATTTTGTTGTTGTTGTTTTAAGAAACATGGGAACCATAAGAAGTTAAAATTGCCTTTAAGAAATTCTGTGAAAGTTTTTGAAAATTAATTTTGCTTTTAAAGCTACTAAACTAAATACAGATGGCCTTAAATAAATGTAATGGCTTTTTCACCATTGTAAGTATCATCACAATGATAGTGATTTCAAAATAAATAGTATTGTATTTTAAAATGCAATCCTATCTTTTCTGTACCTGAATGGCTACAGCTAGTGACCTGTTTTCTAGCATTACTGATATGTTTTGCATAGTTCATGTTTTAAGTATTTTCTTCCAGTTAAAAATCAACAGTAGATCTGATGTTATCATATGTGGATTATAAAACAGGTCGATTTTGAAGTTAGGATCTTAACTCACATAAGTTGTATATTATTTAAATCTCATAAGATAAAATTTAAAATTATTTTAATATGTATTTATGCCTATTTTATTCCTAAAAAGTATGTAAAATGGCTTTCAAAAAGATACACATTATTATAAGTTTTTGGTTTCTTAAAATGTAGCTAAAAAATTTAGGGCAAAGGATCAATTAAGATGATATAGTAAGATAAACTCAGGTCAGGTGTGGTGGCCCAGGCTTGTAATCCCAGCCAATCCCATCCTTTGGGAGGCCGAGGTGGGAGGATCTCTTGAGCCCAGGAGTTCAAAACCAGCTTGGGCAAGATAGCAAGATCCTGTCTCTACACAAAATAAATAAAATTAGCCAGGCATGGTGGCATGCACTTGTAGTCCCAGCTCTGAGAGAGGATGAGGTGGGAGGATTGCTGGAGCCTGGGAGGTCAAGGCTGCAGCGAGCAGTAATTGCACCTCTGCACTCCAGCATGGGTGACAGAGTGAGACTTCATCTCTTTAGAAAAAGAAATCTGGGGAAAGTTAATATCTAGAAATGCATAATATATCACACCTGTAATCCCAGCACTTTGGGAGGCCGAGGTGGGTGGATCACCTGAGGTCAGGAGTTTGATACCAGCCTGGCCAAGATGGTGAAACCTCATTTCTATTAAAAACACAAAAGTTAGCCAGTTGTGGTGGTGGGCACCTGTAATCTCAGCTATTTGGGAGGCTGAGGCAGAAGAATTTCTTGAACCTGGGAAGCGGCAGCTGCAGTGCGCCAAGATCATGCCATTGACTCCAGCCTGGGCGACAGAGCAAGACTCTGTCTAAAAAAAAAAAGCACAATATAAAGATCTTGCACAGTTTTTATGATGGGACATAGATTTGATTCTGAGCTTTCTGGTTGCCAAGGAAAAACAGAAATGTACCAAGTTATAAGTCATATCTATCAGATGAAATAGAAGATGTTGAAGAGAAGTCTGTCTTTTCCTAGCACTGAGGCTGGGAGAAACTCCCCCAGAGGGCTTCATAAAGGAGCCCTTGTGTGATGTGGTGGATAGCATCCTCCAACAGCCTCCTCTAAACAGTGCAGTGTCATGGTTTTGTATGAGATCAAGCCCTCAGTGTGCTCTGAGGTATAACAACAAAGTGTCCATGAGATTAGCTGCTTTATTTAATACAGTGGGATGTGCCTGGGATGAGCAGGGAACAAGAGAAACCAGTTACACCATGGTGGACTCCTGACCTAAAGAACTGTGAATTAATAAATAGGTGTTGTCTTCAGGCACCACATTTGTATTAATTTTTGTGTGCAGCAATAGAAAGTTAATACGGGTTATGCATTTTTTTCTGGATCACAGAGCATTAAGTGCACATGTGTACATGTCTGCATGTCTGTATTTCTCCAAGAAACTTCGAGCTTCTCTAGGATTGGAGCTGCATCTGATTCATCTCTAGAGTCATTTTGGCTGGGTTTGTTCCTGGCACTGCCACTTATGAGGTTGAAAACTGAGGCAAGTTACTTTACTGCTCTGTGCCTCAGTTTCCTCATCTGTAAAATGGGTATGATAATAGTATTTACTTCTAGGGTTGTTAGGAGTTTTAAGTGACTTTATACGTTGGAAGTGTTTAGAGCTATGCCTGGCACATAGTAAATGCTCAGCAAACGTGGTAATAGTGGTTTTATTTTATATCCCAGCACTTAGCCTAGTAGCTAACACATGCTAGGCCTTCAATTAATGTTTGAAAAGTGGATGAATTAATCAGGGCTACAGTATTTCTTCTAATCATTATTTGCAATAGGATACAGGCTTTTCCAAAGCTAACTTGACTGGCTCAGTTTCCTCAAATGCACTGAGAAAGCATCAGATTTATCACAGCATGGTAATGCAGAGGTGTTTAAGCCAGTCCCAGAGTGCTTAAGGACCTGCATGCTGTGGAAGCTGACTGAAAGCATACGTGGCCTGGCTCTGCCTTAATAGACCCTGTCAGCTGATCAGGGTGACACACACTTAATGCAATTGCCTCATTATCTGGTCATCAGGGAAATGCCAGCTGTCATTGCCAACTGAGCTGGGCCGTCAGTCAGTTTGTTCTGAGTTCATTAAGTAAATTAAAAGGTATTGCTTAAATACTTAGTAGAGGAATAACAGCTCTCATCTCAAGGAGCTAGTGAAAGCACTGGATTTGGCCACAGCTATTAGCTGTGTTGAGCTGTGAAAAATGAGAAGATTTGGAACTTACAGCTCAACGTCAGAAACAAAAGAAGACTCCAAAATTTGATAAAGATGCCCATATGCACTAGCCGCCTCTCCCATCAAATTTGGGCAGTTATTGCTGATGATACCTTTTAAAATTCTAAACAGCAGAGTGGACTCTCCCTCTTGCAGCTGAGAGCTGGCCTATCCCTCTTGAAACTGGACCACACTGTGGTCATATATTTCCTTTCCCCATTGGTGAGGTAGACATGAACATTATTACTAAATCCTTGGCTGGGGAAATGGAGGACCAAACCTGCACATGACAGCTGTAGGCTTGAGCAGTTTCACATTAAAATTGGTCTTGAGGCTTATGGATTCCGGCTTCACTGAGTTTCCTGTCTGTTGCAAGGTCCTGTGGGCATGCTTTTCCCGCTCCACATTGAGCTACATGCTATTCATTTGTCTAGCATCTGTTTCGTGCCTACTCCCTCCCAGGCACTGGGCTAGGCACCAGCAGCATGGGGATCATTAAGGTGTCCCAGTCTCAAGGAAACTTATGATCATGCTCCCTCATGGTCCCACGCCTAACCTACCTTCCTGGCTTCTAGACTTGGCAAATTCACCTCACCTTTGACATTTCATCCAAACCACACCTTTCCTTCCAGTGGAATAACTCACTCTGTTTCATGCTCCTGTAGCTCTGTGGCCCTCATCTACTAGAATATTTACTAATTTGCATTATCATTGGTTTACAAGTCCATCTTGAAGACAGGATTGAACCTTACTGTTTTCTGAACCCCCCAGTGCCTGACATTGAGTTGATGCATAATGAAGTTTGCTTGAATGAAAGACCTAGTTCATAAAAGGGCATAACTATTCTTATGTAAGGTATGTGGGAGGGTGGAGGTGGGGATGGAGCCAGAGAATAAATGTGCTTTTTAAATATCTCTTTTGCCACCAGAGGGAGAGATGTGTTTATAAATATCCCTTTATGTAAGCCTTTAGGTTCTGTGGTCTGGAAGGCCAAAGAGAAGCTCAGGGTCTTTCCAAGTGACTTCTCAAATTTTTAAGATGTTTTCACTTCAATTAAAAGTGGATATGACTGGCCAGGTGCAGTGGCTCACACTTGTAATCCCAGCACTTTGGGAGGCCAAGGCAGGCGGATCACTTGAGGCCAGGAGTTTGAGACCAGCCTGGCCAACATGGCAAAACCCTGGCTCTACCAAAAGTACAAAAATTAACCAGGCTTGGTGGTGGGCATCTGTAATCCCAGCTGCTCACTTGGAAGGCTGAGGCAGGAAAATCGCTTGAACCCGGGAGCCGGAGGTTGCAGTGAGCTGAGGTCGTGCCAGTGCACTCTAGCATGGCAACAGAGCGAGATTCTGTCTTTAAAAAAAAAAAAAAAAAAGAGTGGATTTGAGCTTGAGTCATGTCACCTTACAGCAGATCACTTTCTTTTTTCCCTGGAACACTTTGTCATTTCTCGTTCTTTCTCACTGGAGGTTTAGGAGTGGTAGTGGGGATTTATTCACAGATTCAAATCTACAGGCAGTAAAATGCTGTTCTCCCTGGACACCTTTAATACAATAGTGGGATTTTAAGCAACATTTATTCTTGGCGCCAACTGTCTAGGGCATCTGAAAGGAGTCTCCTTCCCTTCCCACCTCTGGCGTTTTCTCTTTCTCAGTAATCACTCTGGGAACACATCCATCCATTCATCACTTCTCTTCTCTATGATTCCTCTATGAAGCAGACACATGCCCTTCTTGCTTTGGCTTCTCTCTACTCCAGGTCCTGAATTTCCAGTTCCTGTGGGATACCTCTGATTGATGTCCTGTTGTCCCCTCTAGCTCAGTTCTTCTAAAAGTTATTTTTTTTCTCCTGTTTATACTCCCATTCCCAACATGATTGCATTAGTGGTTCTGTTGGGCACTGATATCAAGAGGTGAGGCTTGGCATAGGCAGAGGCACCCTGGTGGAAGATGCAGTGCTTTGAGTGGGAATGCTTTGGCAGTCTGTTCAGCACTCTGGAGAGCTCCTAGGTGGGGCTGGGTCCCTCCCCTGACTCTTCTCAGGCAAATGGGCTTAGGAACTCAGTACATGCTCCATCATCACTGCAGTTCTGTGTTAAAGGAACCTCATTCATTTCTCCTAGGCTCAGTTCTGTGGGGCCTAAGTATTTAATGGGGCTGGGTTCTAGTTCTTGTTCTACCACTTCCTGGATGCAGTACCAGAGGGGTAAATAAACCAGTTATTTAATTGCTCTTAATTTAGGTTTTTCACTTAAAGTGAAAATAATATATGTACCTATTTCATAGTGTTGGTGTGAGGGTGAATTGAGATAGCACATGTAATATACACAGCACATAAATAATAGTCACCATTTTCATTATTATTACAGAAATTATCAGTACAATAATATTAATTTTTGTTAACATGTGATTGTATGACTTGAGGCTCTTGTGGCACATCTCTGGGAGATTCAGGCTGGCTTTTGGGATTAGGAGGAGCAAATGAATTTGGAGGGAGGCAGAGCCCATTGACCTTTAGTTAGTCCTCTAGGAAACCTCTTCTTTATCCCTTGGGTACATTATTTTAGCAGCACTAGATACGTTGGGCTCAGCACAAGTCATTGTCAGTTGCTGGAAAAGAAGAGCAGGGCCTTGTCGATTTGCAGAATGGGAAATATCCTGCATGTGGCAAATGGGGAAATAGGCTTGAAGAGGTCTGTGAATGCCTGAGGTGGCTCAGTGAGTTAGTGGCCGAAGACAGGACCGGCTCCTTGGGCTCCTGGGGCTCCTGGCTGCTCTCTGCTCAGTCTTTGTCCATGTGGTTTGCTTCCTCCTGAGGGAAAACCCTCCCTCCCCAGTCTTTTGGTAACTTCCTTTCTTTTTCTTTTAAACAAGAGTCAGTTCAAATAGCTTCTGCCTCTCCAAGCCTTGGTTGCGCCTTCTGTGAAATGGGGATATGACAGCTATATACAAGGTGGTGCGGAGCTCTGACTCGAAATTCGACAGCATAGGCAAAAAACTTGACTTAGTTGGTGACTGTAGGCATTATTTGTCTGACTTGTCCACTGGTTCATTCATCCTCCTTTGTTCCCTGTGATGGTTAATACTGAGTGTCAACTTGATGGGATTGAAGGACACAAAGTATTGATTCTGCGTGTGTCTTTGAGGGTGTTGCTAAAGGAGATTAACATTTGACTCCGTGGGCTGGGAAAGGTGGACCCACCCTTAATCTGGTTGGGGGCCATCTAATTAGCTGCCAGTGCAGCTAGAATATAAAGCAGACTGAAAAATGTGAAAAGCCTGGACTGGTTTAGCCTCCCAGCCCACATCTTTCTCCCGTGCTGGATGCTTCCTGCCTTTGAACATTCCAAGTTCTCCAGCTTTGGGACTCGGACAGGCTTCCTTGCTCCTCAGCTTGCAGACAGCCTATTGTGGGACCTTGTGACGGTGTGAGTTAATGCTTCTTAATAAATTCTGTCTTTCTAATAGTTCTGTCTTTCTAGAAAACCCTGACTAGTACATCCCCTTTTCAGCTTTGCCTCTCCCCACTAACCCTCTGCTCCTGTGTGTGGAACTTCTGAGCATTCCCTGAGCATACTACCTGTCTCAAAGGCATGACTTGCTTATGTGTTGAATAAATGAATTTATGGGCTGGCAACACCATGGTGCCTTTAGACCGACATTCTGGTGGGACTTGTTATTGAGGAAAGTACTGAATTGGCCTGGGTTCCTGGTTAACTGGGGAAAAGCTGCCCTAAGAGAAGTCAGGTGTGACTTTGGATAAAGTCATCTGATATCCTGGATGGGAGGTAAGTGTTGCTGACATGGAAACCTGATTTTCTTTGTTTCCATTTCAGTTAATAAACCATTTAAAGTTTTGATGTGGAAGAGTCTGAGTAATTTGAGGCCTAGTGGCGAATTAGTACAATTTACCAACTGTGAGGAAGGAGAGAACTGGGAGATTATTGTTGATAATTTGCAGGGTATAATGGAGTTAATTTATAATTTATAATTGATATTGGAGCTCTTTTCCATAGGCTGAATTATGATGGAATGGAGTAAGAGTCATTTAAAGAGATTATTTTGTTGTTTGTGTCACCCTTATGAATTGGAAAGTGGAAAAAGAACATAGTGGTAAATTGGTATCTAATCTTTTCAGAGCTATTTGCTAAATAAACTGGAATTTTAATTAAAACTGCAAGCCAAGGTGTAAATCACTTTAGAAGTTTGTGAAGTTTTTCTTTTTCTCTTGCCTAATAATATAATTACTACTAATAAAGATTCTTTATGGGTGGGAAATTAGACAGCAGAATAAATAGCTGGAGGAGATTGCTATGGTACACTGAAATTATGAAAGGAGCAAGGTTATCTTCCTCTCCTGCTAACAGGGTTTTTTCTCCCCATTGTTAAATTGTCTGGTAACAATTTTGATCTCATTAAAAGTATTGCAATCACAAGCGGAAGCAAGGTGGACGATGGGCCTCACCGCGGCTCTTCCAGCTTTCATTCATATGAGTCAATTATAATGAATGGCTTTAATAAAAAATACAACATGCTTTGGTGATTAACTCAGTGAAGGATGAATGGCATGCTTACCCGGGGTATCATATTTGCAATAACGAAGAAGAAGTGAACAGGAAAAGGAAACTTCATAGATCACAAGAATTGCTACTTTCCAGCAAAAGGTTGTTAATTACTTATCCTCTTGCGATATTTATTGGCTCTATTAGAGGATGAGTAATCATTGTGTTCCTGGGAAACCCACTGGAGCCAGACAGCACCTTTATTACATTGGAAAGCTCTTCAGAATGCTAGTTATCCCTGTAGGAGCCTCTCCCTTCAGATTCCCGAACAACTAGGAACCTCGAATGACTAGGAACCTGTTGGCGGTGAGAGAGGAATATAGCCCATGGGCAAAAGGGAAGGGGCCTGTGAAGTGCATGGACTGTCAGAGCAGTCCTTGCACATGGAGCCCATGATTGTTCTTACTCCCCCATGCCTTCCCCTAGCTCTGCTCCCTGTGCATACTTTTTTCTGGGCCCAGTCATCCCCCATGCTCCCTCCCCTTTCTCCCAGCCTTGGCTGGCATCCTCATAGTCCTGGCTGCTCTCAGTCTCTCTCTACTCCTCGTCCACCCTCCATTCTCCCCTGGTCTGACATAGCCCTGCTTGGGCACTGGGCACTTTGCACATAGACCTGCTTGAGCACTTCCTTCACCTGCAGAGTCAAGCTCCAGCTCTGCAGCTTGCCCTGTGAGCCCGCAGTGATCTGTGTGGGCTGCGTGGACCTCTCCAGCTTTGGCTGTTCCCCTGCCCTCCCAAGCTTCAGGCATGGGGGACATCTCTGCTGTCCCAGACTCCCCAGTTCATGTGCACTGATCCCTCTGCCTGATTTCCCTTCGACTCTTCCTTTGCAAAGGCCTACTTCACGCCCCCTCCAGTGGCCCCTCCTTGGTTAAGCTTTTCTCATCTAGACCAGAAACCACTGCTCCTCCCTCCAGACTCTCACACAGCACTCTGGCACGTGGAGTGCATTTGCAGATCTGTCCACATATCTGCCTCTACCCCGACCCGGCTCCTGGAACCCTGGTGACTGGAGCCATGCTTGATGGACTGTTTTTCCTGAGGTGGGTTTGTGGAGAGCCAGCTTCTGCTTTCTCTGCCATCTGGCATGTCTAGGGACACTTCCTCTCTGCCTTTCTCACCAAGGGACTTAATTAGGCTAACAATCCAGGAGGCTTGCTCTCAATAATCTCTAATTGGACTAATTTAACTTCCACTGTCTACCAGGCCGTTCACAAACAGACTTTCACCTATGCGGTTGTTTTCATCTTTACAACATCCCTGTGAGGGAGGCTCTGCTGCTCATCTTTCTCAGATGATGAAACCAAGGCCCTTAATAGTTGGCAGGGCTGAGATTTGAATCCAAGTTCCTGACCTCGAGGGAAGGAGCCTTTCTGCACTTGTGGGCTTTCTCCAGAGGTTGTGTGCCTACTCATGGAGACTCACATTGCTTTAATACCCTGATTGTACCATGTGCACATTTAAACTTAGGCTAGTCCTGCAGTACCCCCATCTCCTAGCTCTTTTGGGTAATAGAAAGATGGGTGAAGGAGGAGTTTCAAAAAGTCTTATCAGCCAGTAAGTATGAGGTGAAGAAGGATAGGAAAGAATGGAAGAGAAGAAGGAAGATAGCGTTTTTTCAACACCTACTGTCCATCAAGCATTGTGTGTCAGGCCCAGAGCTAGGTGGTCCAAACATATTATTAATCCTTGTGGTGACCCAATCAAGTTGATGTTATTTTTCCCATAGAGAAACAGGCTTGAAGTTGCTCCCACAGGTAGGCTTCCCCACCAGCCCCATCCAAAGACACTGCAGTCAGGAAGCTGTCTGGTCCCTCGCCAGCATGGGGAAATCTTTTCTTACCTGCCCCATTTTCCATAGGCGAGAGTGAATCTGGCATTTTCCTGACCCCCTCAGTTGGGGTGGATTTCTCCTCCGGGGAGCAATGCTTTTCACTGAGATGTGAGAAGCAAGTCAGAGAAGTGAGTGGGCCTCCCTTTTTCAGGCCTGAAAGGGACACGCCTCCTTTTGATGTGCTCACATTTGGCAGATAGAACTGTGTTCCATCCGGTCACACCCTTCAGGATTTTATCAATTTCCACCAGTATTTTCCTAGTTGGTTTGTTTTCTTGATTGAAGAAGGCTAATGGATTTTTTTTCATCCACTCTTGAAGGGGAGTTACTTAGTCCCTTCTTTGTCTTAATTGGCCTCTTCTGGACTTTTCTGTGCTGTTTTTCTTTTGTGATTTTTATTGTTATGGATTCTTTCTAATTTGGTCTTGAGGTCTCTGTGCTGAGTGTGGCCACAAGCCAAGATAGCCACTCTCTAGGAGAGCCCTGACCAGGGGAAAGTTAGGTTTGGGTGTGTGTCAGATGAGACACAATGAGGAGGTGAAACAGAAGAAATTTATCATTCAGAGGATCCAGAGAGGTTAGGGGTACTGACTGCGGACCATCTGGAAGTCTGGAGGGGACAGAGAGCTCAACCAGTGAATGGGAAGTAAGAGCAAGTGAGTGAGCATGAGAAAGAGACAGAGAGAGAGAGAGAGGAGAGAGAGAGAGACAGACAGACTGACTCTGGTGTTGGTGATTAAGTTTTGTTGTGGTCAGCAGCTGTGTGTGTTGGGTTTTGGGTCTGCGGGATGAGCAGCAAGCAGGCAGTGTCACAGCCACATGGGAGGGAAAGTTTTAACTAGGCCAGAGGTGATGTGGTATGACTGGGTTTCAGATAACTTATGCCAGGCCACAGAATGGATGCCATGGTAGAAACTGCAGGGTATTAAATAAATTTATTGCATCTTCTTTGAAGTGTTTGTCACAACTGTCTGCTGTATGTACTCATTTTATCCATCCATCCATCCCGCTTAGTTGAACTGAAGGAGTGCAATCTTTGGAGATAAACCAACGTAGCTTCTAATTCTGGGTTTGTCAATTATTAGCAATGGGATTGTATTTCTTCATCTGCAAATTGGAGGCATTTATGTAAGATACCTGGCATATAGTTAAGTACTCAATAGTAATTATGATATTCATTATATTATAAGGATATATTGATCTTAAATTCCTTCATTCTCAGAACATGTTCTTTCTCTGGGACCTTGCTCTAAAACTGAAAACTGAAATGATGCATTCATTATCTATTGGTGTGTAAAAAATTTCCCCAAAACTTAGCAGCTTAAAACAAAAACATCCATAATCTCACACCATTTCTGAGGGTTAGGAATCTGAGTGTGACTTAGGTGGGTGGTTCTGGCTTAGGCTTTTTCATGAGGCTACAGTCAAGCTGTTGGGCAGGGCCGCAGACACTGAGTACTTGACTGGGGCTGACGGATCCACTTCCAAGCTCACTCACATGGCTGATGGCAGCTGACTTCAATTGCTTACCATGTGAGCGCCTCCTTAGGTATTCCCAAAGCAAGGGGGAGTCGGGAGACCAAGCCAGAAGCCATAGTCTTTTTTTTTCTTTTTTTGAGACAATCTTACTCTGTCACCCAGGCTGGAGTGCAGTGACATGATATTGGCTCATTGCAACCTCTGCCTCCTGGGTTCAAGCGATTCTCCTGCCTCAGCCTCCTGAGTAGCTGGAATTACAGGCATATGCCACCACACCCAGCTAATTTTTGTGTTTTTCATAGAGATGGGGTTTCACTATGTTGGTCAGGCTGGTCTGGAACACCTGACCTCATGATTCACCCACCTCGGCCTCCCAAAGTGCTGGGATTACAGGCGTGAGCCACCAAGCCTGGCCAAGCCATAGTCTTTTTACCAAGATATCTGAAATATCAGAAGTGACGGCTCATCACTTTTGCTGTATGCCATTGGTCATCTAGACCAAACCTGTGACAATGTGGAAGAGAACACACAAGGGAATGAATTCCAGGAGGCAGGGATCACTGGGGACCATCTTGGAGGCTTCAGACCACAAATGGGGGAGAGGTTAGAAAGAAGAATAAAATGTCTCTGCCCTGAAGCATTCTGTCAGGTCAGGGAGGCAGTCATGTAAACATAAATGCCCTGTAAGGCAGTGGCTGTACTACCCGCATCAACAGAATACCAGGGGGACACTGGCGAGAACTCTACTAACCTGCCTGAAGGCATCATGGAAGGTTTCCCAAGTGCAGGCACCCCGCAGTGTCCTTACTCAAGAGCTGTCCTAATGATACGTGATATTTGGTTGGCGTCTTTTTAAATTGAAGTTACTTGTTGAAGTGATTTCCTTGGACATTAAAAATAATAACCTGTTTCATGTAACAGCAATGTATTGTTTGCAAAGTACTTTCCCATGTGCTATCTCAGTTCACATAACAGCCCTGGGAGGTGGAAAGGTTTTATTGCTATTGTTTTTCTCTGTTGTGGCTGAGCTGTGAAAGCTTACAGGGGCAAAGTCACTGTGTCAGAGTCTCTGAGTGGGGCATGGTGGGTTGGGGCTTGAGCCAGGGTCTTGCTAGTCCATGCTTGGTGCCTTGGCCACCACACCTTCCCTGTGTTTCCTTTGAGTACTTCGGACCCCTCATCTTAGAGCAGCCATTTGGATCATTTCCCCCTGCAGGTGCATTGCACACAGGCTTGCTCATATCAAAGCTTATTTGCCACCTTTATCCTCAGTCACTTGAAATGCTTTCTGTTCATAGAGAAGCTTTATGAAGAAAATCATTCACAAAGGACAGAAATGTGAATTGTGCTTTCATCAGCATTAAGTGTGAAATTTCATTTTGCAAAATCCCCAGGGGGACTTGAACTTTCTCTTTGGGCCATTAGAAGAGGGACCGGAACATCAATTCCTTAAACACAGATTTGCTCAAAGAACATTTAACAGCTTCAGTTCTTGTTTGAATGTGACCATTTTGCAAGTTTGTTTTTAGTTCTTCTGGTCAAGAGGGAAAAGATTTCGGGTCCACCCAGGTGTATACTCTGGGGGAGGAACTTTTTTCGTGACAAAGATGGTAGCATGTAGGGTAGGTTAGTTACATGATTCATGTGTAACTAGTAAATGAGACTATAACGATCTTCAAAAAGGCATCTGTAGTGCTTAAGTGCATGGGACTTGGAATTGGGCAGACCTGGATTTGATCCTGCCTCTGCCCTTACTATCATACCTCTGTGACCTTGGGAAAGTTATTTTCTCTCCTAATGCTTGGTGCCCTCATTTGCAAATAGGGTTAATAGTAGCACCTATATCATAACCTTTATCATAGGTTTAATAGTAGCACCTTTATTGTGTTTTGTGGATTAAATAAGGTAATACACGTAAAGTGTTTAACCTATAGACATAGGAGTAAGCATTACCAAATGCTAATGTAGTGATGATGATGATGACATGTATTTGAGTGGCTGCTGTTTGTGAGTTCATTCATTCATGAAACATTACTGCAGGCATTGCTAACACTGGTATCTGAGAACAAGTAGGGGCCGTAGGGAGTCTTTGAATCTCCTAAACTCATGTGGAAGATTTTGTGCATGTGTGTGCTTTTCTGGCAAGAATCTCAAAGGAATGTATGACCCCAGAAAGGTTAAAAACAAAGCCTACAGTGTGCTGAAGACTTGGTATTAGGGCTACACTGATGATCCTGGGACTCTCCTTGTACTTAAAGAGTTTGCAAAGTGGCCAGGCTGACAGATGAATAAAGATGTTGCAGAATGGCCTGTGATGGGTCTAGCGACAGATGCCACAGACAAAGAGAACTGAGGGTTCATCATGGAGGTGGGGAGTGGATGGGCAAGCCCAGCCAGAAGATCCCAGGTGGAAGGATGACATGAAGAAACCCAGGCCACCAAACAATCAAGTGCTGTATCCTTAAAGGATTGAAAATAGTCACAGTGATTGTGCAAGTGCCCAAGAAGTAAGTGGCCCAACTTGAGGTGGACAGGCTGGTAGAGGGGAGTCTGTGACTTTACCATTTTGCATTTCCACCAGAAAGGAATGAGAGTTCCTGTTGCTCGACATCCTTGCCAACATTTGGTGTGGTCAGTGTTTTGGACTTTGGCCATTCTAATAGGTGTCTGGTGGTAACTCATTGTTATTTTATATACTCTTGGGTTACCATAACTTTGTTACAAGTTTTGACATCAGGATATGTGAAACCTCCAGGCTGGACGCAGTGGCTTACGCCTTTAATCCCAGTACTTTGGGAGGCTGAAGTGGGTAGATCACTTGAGGTGTCAGGAGTTCAAGATCAGCCTGGCCAACATAGCAAAACCCAGCCTCTACTAAAAACACAAAAATTAGCCAGGTGTGCTGGCGCATGCCTGTAATCCCAGCCACTTGGGAGGCTGAGGTGGAAGAATTGCTTGAGCCCAGGAGGCAGAGGTTGCAGTAGGAGCTGTGATCACACCACTGCACTCCAGCCTGGAACAAGACTCTGTCTCAAAAGAAAAAAAAAAAAGGAAGTGTGGGACCTCCACCTGGTTCTTTTTTTTTTTTTTCAAGATTGTTTTGGCTGTTTGGGGTCCCTTGTAATTCCATATGAATTTTAGGATGAATTTTTTAATTCTGAAAAAAAGTTATTGGGATTTTGGTAGAGACTGCGTTGCATCTGTAGATCATTTTGGGTCATATTGACATCTTGACAATATTAACTCTTCCAGTCTATGAGCATAGGATATCTTCTTGTTTATTTGTATTAATATCTTGGTTAATTTCTTTTACAAATACTTTATAATTTTCAGTGTATAAATCTTTCACCTCCTTGGTTAATTTATAAGTATTTTATTCTTTTTGATGCTATTATAAATGGGATTCTTTAAAAAATGTTCTTTTTGGATTGTTTATCATTATGTATAGAAACACAATTGATTTTTATGTGTTGATTTTGTATCCTGCAACTTTGCTGAATTTATTTATTACTTTTAATATTTTCTGTGAAATCATTAGAGTTTTCTACATATGGGATCATGTCATCTACAAACATAATTTTGCTTCTTGTTTTCAAATGTGGACACCTTTTATTTCTTTCTCTTGCCTATTCTGGCTAGAATTTCTAATACTATGTTGATGTTGAATAGAAGTGCTGAAAGTGGCCAACTTTGTCTTCTTCCTTATCATGGAGGAAAAGCTTTTAGTATTTTACCATTGAATATGATATTAGCTGTGTAAGCAGACAGTTTTTTTTAAAGGAGCTTAAAAAGAGGTAGGACTGTGAATCCTGGGACTTATTTCAAATTATGTCCTCCATATATCTAGCACCTAGCACAGTGTCTGGCATGTGGTAATTACTGAGTGAATGGATATGTTTTTAAAAATGGTAGTTTCTCAAAACTCAATGAACTAAAGTGCTTCTAAATGGAGGGGCAATCTGGTATTCATGAGGATGGGAAGGAATGGAGAGTGATGAAAACGATAAGAGTCATTGTGTTGCCCACTGACAAGGCGTTGGTTCTTCATTGTGGGCAACAAAGTCACTTTACCCTTTGCTTGGATAGCCTGCTCAATTCTGGTTATTTTCTCCCTCTCTGTATCAGCACTTAACAACTAGAAGAAAATAACATGTGTTGCATCTCTTTGTATTTATGACTACTGAATTAATAACTTATAGCTCATTGCATAAAAGGAAAATGAGCAAAATGCTATAAATTATAGATGGAAGTTGTTAATGTGAGTTGAGTGTACAACGTATGCCTCACTGTGCACAGTTTTGAACTAATGTGACTGATTTAAAGGACTTGAGTCTGGCTTCATTTTAATGTGGAATGGATGGACAGCACTGAGTCACCACCTTTTCATTAGTAAGGCTATGTTCTTCCATGGGACCTTGGTCCCTCAACTCTAAGTAGATAAAAATTCTTATTACCTATAGTCCTAGAATGGGAAAATCAAAAGATTTTTATTTAATGTGTCGGCATTTCTATTCGTGTGCACTTTTAACAAGCAAGCTCTGAATATGAACTAACATGGCCTCTCTTTTCTCCTTTAACAAGGTCATCCATCTGAGTTACAGATTTTAAAAATATGTTCATTAAATGCAGAGCTTGTTGATAACTTTGAGAAGCAGCAGGATGTAGTGGAAAGAACAGGCCCTTTTGTCTCAGTGAGAGATTTCCTGGCTGCAAATAATTGAAACTCTATAGCTTGTGCCAAACAGGATTTTAGAAGACCAAAAAGGTGTTCTCAGGATACAAGGCTTCTTACAGGCTCATGTGGGTCTGAGGCCACTCAGTCTAAGTTTCTAGGGCTACATGTTCTCATCTCTGCTTTCCCTCCCACACCTGCTCCTTTCTTGTCTCTCAGCAGACTGGCTGTCTCTGCTCCTGTGCACACAGCCAAGCACAGCTGCCTGGCTCTGGCTTTTTATCCCTGCCAGTTCAAGGGCTAGCAGAGGTTGCCTGGCATCTCTGATTTCCAGATTCCTGGAAGAGAGAATCTGGTTATCTCATCTTGAGTCAGATGACCACGCCTGATTTGTTCATTTATTAATTCAGGAAGTCTTTATGAGTTTCAGGAACTGTTATAGGCACTGGGATTCATCTTATCCACATGGAGCATGTGTGTGTGTGTGTGTGTGTGTGTGTGTGTGTGTGAGAGAGAGAGAGAGAATCTGCATGGAGCATGTGTGTGTGTGTGTATGTGTGTGTGTGAGGGGTGGGGGACTCTGAAAGCTTATCTTTGGGCTTGGTTGAGGGTTGTAATTTTCAGAGGAAAGGGTGTATGGGCTTGGAATTCGGATAGACCTGGACTCAGATCCTGGTTCCTCCCCTTACAGCTGTGTGTGATCCTTGGGCATGTTAAATTACCTCTGTCAGCCCCAAGTTTTGAATCAGCAAAATGGGAGTAGTCCTTTATAGGGTAGTTATAAGGATTAAGGTGAAGTGGTGCCTGCAAAGCCAGGAGTATAGTGTCTGCCACACGTAATCAGAGCTCTGCCACTTGGAGCAAGTTATTAAACCTGTCTGAATCTGTTTCCTCATCTCTAAAATGCGAAAGAATATTGCTTACCTCACATGCGTATTATAAGGATTAAACCATGGTAAGTACACCAGGGTGCCAGGAATTTGTACATAATGGATACTCAGTGTGATCGCTGCTCTTCTTATTCTTATTATGAGTCACAATTTTTCTCTTCTAGTTCCCATTTGGCCGACGCTTGCCTTGTGACATCTACTGGCACGGAGTTTCATTTCACGACAATGACATATTCTCCGGTCAAGTGAACAAGTTTCCAGGTATCTGCTATTATTGTCGACATTTAGAAATGTTTCTAGGGCCAAGTCTCAGGTACACTCTTCTACAAAAACATGACAGTTATTTTTGAGACCAAACTTGAGGACTCTTAATTGGGAATTGCTGTGTTCCCAGCCACTAAGGGTTTAAGGATTGGAGACAGGCTTTTAAAGAATCAAAGACAGGCTTTCTTGGTCTAAAGTCCACTGGTGGAAGAACATGGTTTTCACTTTTTGGGTTATACATATAATATGGGGTTCTAATGAGAGGACTATATTTTGAAAATGAAAAAAATAGAACATTTCACTCTTGCAGGAAATAAAAGTACAGAATTCTAGAAATATGTCATAGAAATGGGGTATCAACTTCCCTTTTCTTTAAGTATTATATTTGGAGGTACCATTTTTAAAACCAAATATATCAGTCTCCATAGTAAGTACTATAGGCTGCAGGTAGCCTCTGCCTTTTGCCTAATGACATCATCTCAGCAAGACTTACCCTATAAGGAGAAATCTTAGTGCCAGAAAAGCATCATAGCCAGCACTAAGATATCCCCCTCACTCCATTACCAACCTCCCAATACAACTTTTTTTATTTTGCATTTTAATCTCTACCACTTTTTTGAGACAGAGTCTTGCTCTGTCACCCAAGCTGGAGAGCAGCAGTGCAATCTTGGCTCAATGCAACCTCTGCCTCCCAGGTTCAAGCAATTCTTCTGCTCCCGAGTAGCTGAGATTACAGCCCTGTACCACCACATCTGGCTAATTTTGTATTTTTAGTAGAGACAGGGTTTCACCATGTCATGTTGGCCAGGCTGGTCTCGAACTCCTGACCTCAAGTGATCCACCTGTCTCAGCCTCCCAAAGTGCTGGGATTACAAGTGTGAGCCACCGTGCCCAGTCTCTTCATTATTTTTGATGGCTGAATGAAGAGGGTATTTCAGATGGTAGGACAGCTTAGGGAGAAGGAGCATTGGATTAAGCTGGGTATGATACAGTCAGAGGGTCTTCCACTTATTTTTTAAAATGTTAATATATTACACAGACCATATTACAATGCCATAATAAATAATTTTTTAAAAGAACATCACCCTGAATCCCGTTCCTCATTTAACAAAACAGCAATGGGAATATTTCCATATTTCCTCCCAATGTTGACTCATCCTTTTTGCATGGTTGCAGTCATAGTGTAGTTGCCTAAATATAAGGTGTTTTCTCTTAGCATTTTATCAGTTTTACCTATTTCAAAGAGAGAATCAATTTACTCTTTTTCCTTGACCTTCTATCCCATGTCTTTAATGAAATGTTGCAGAAAACCCAATAGCCATACATTATACACTGGTTAGTAGTTATGCCACATCCACTAGGGGTTTCCACCTAAGCATGCAGCCTTACAAGGTCACTACCATAGGCCACACTTGGCTCAGGTTCACTTAGAAGGATATAGGGGAGGAAACACAGCTTGCCGGCCAGTCAGTGTCAAGCATTTCTCTTCAGTGGAGTATTTGTGAGAGTTCCAGGGACTAGTCTCTGGCTCCTCAAGTGAAAGCTCAGGTGCAAAAGGACAAGATTCACATTGGTGGAAGTGAGTCTTTCTTGGTTCAGATGCCCCACAGGAGTCAGTATCTCTTAGAACTGCTCCATAGTATGGCTTCTAAGGTCCCAGCAAGGATCATATTAAGTTACAAGAATCATCTCACTCAGAAAAGCCTAGAGCTATGGCTTTCTACTAGATACTTATGCAATTTACCAATCAGGCATCATTTTAACCAGATGCCTAGTAATTCAGCTAACATTCTACCTTCATTGTTTTCTAGGGGAACAGAGAGAGAAAGTTAACCCAAGGTCAAATTTATCCTTAGAGAAGGAGAAAGGGTTTTGTTTCAGAACAAGAATGATTCTTGCAGCCAGGATTCCTGCACAACAGTTTAATGAGATAGCTGTTATTTTCTGTGTCTTGCTGTTCAGAAAAGGATGCTTTCTGATGCCACTTAAAGGACTTATTAGGATATTGGGAGGATACAGTTTGGAAGAGAAAACACTTTGAATGAGAACAGAGTTTCTAAGACGTGAATCATCAAATGAGGCTTCATTTGCATGTTCCCCATTTGCTCATGCCTCGTCTAGTGTCTGAGAGTAGGAAAGTAGCTAGAGATCTCCATTTGAAATATAAATTAGAAATATAGAATGAGGCCGGGCGCGGTGGCTCACGCCTGTAATCCCAGCACTTAGGGAGGCCGAGGCGGGTGGATCACGAGGTCAAGAGATCGAGACCATCCTGGTCAACATGGTGAAACCCCGTCTCTACTAAAAATACAAAAAATTAGCTGGGCATGGTGGCGCGTGCCTGTAATCCCAGCTACTCTGGAGGCTGAGGCAGGAGAATTGCCTGAACCCAGGAGGCGGAGGTTGCGATGAGCCGAGATTGCGCCATTGCACTCCAGCCTGGGCAACAAGAGCGAAACTCGGTCTCAAAAAAAAAAAAAAAAAAAAAAAAGAAATATAGAATGAAGTACCCCCAAAGGATGAGTTTCATTACAGGTGATAAAAGGATATTCATTCCAAAGAAGCAGGTTTGCCCCATCTCATATTCCACATGCCAGTGATTGGAACATAGACTTTTCCACTTTACTAACAGAAATTAATTAGTTCTAATGACAAAGCAGGCTCCTGAACCTCTAGGCAGAGAACAGTGTTGCCTCACCCTCTGCCCCATGAAAGGTAGTAATCCTCAGCAGAGGGATGATTCTAGAACAGCCTGTCCTCTGACACCAGTTTGTGCCCAGGCTTATCTTCTGTCTCTCATATATCCCGTTATTCTAAAATGCATTTCCTATGCATTGTATATTACTTAGGGTAAGTTCTAGTGGATATCCCAGGCAAGTATGCACACTTTATTTGCTGAATAAACTGAAAATGTTTGGATACACACATATGGAAGTGATTAATATTGTTTGTGTCAGCACACTAGATTTTAGTTACTTTTCTATGGGCAATTTCCTGGTTCAAAATACATTATTATGGGCTGGGCATGATGGCTCATAACTGTAATCCCAGCACTTTGGGAGGCCGAGGCAGCTGATCACAACGTTAGGAGATCGAGACCATTCTGGCCAACATGGTGAAACCCTGTCTTTTCTAAAATGCAAAAGATTAGCCGGGCATGGTGGCATGCATCTATAGTCCCAACTACTTGGGAGGCTGAAGCAGGGGAATCACTTGAACCCGGGGGGCAGAGGTTATAGTGAGCTGAGATCGCACCACTGCACTCCAGCCTGGTGACAGAGCAAGACTCCATCTCAAAAAAAACCCCACATTATTATATTTTAGCTGATGAATTAAGACTTTTCTAAAGACTTTTCTACTTTAGAAAGTAGGCATATCTAATATCTACTTTCTTTAGATGTCTCTAAATCAGACATATCAGATTAGACATAGCAGATTTAGCTTTAAGTCCAAAACTGTCCATTCTCAGCTTCCGAGCAGGTCTTTTGCTGAGTTTCAGGGTCTGAGACGTATGGGATCACGTGGCAGGTGGTACCTGAGAACCTACCTGAGGAGGGGCTTTCTGCTGGAGAGGGAGGGAGCTTCAGTGAGGAACCTGTGGGGACAGCCATCTGTCAAGCATTGGTCAAAGATGGAGAAAGGCATGTAAAGAGAGAAGAAAAATACAACCAAAGGGCTATGCTGGAGGAAGTTGGAATGCTGTGGGGGTCTGGAGCAAGGGCAGTCAACCAAACCCAGATTTGCCCAGGGAGCAGCAGGGTGAGAGAGCCTAGAGAAGAGGACTGGCATGGAAACTGAGCCTCCAGGGTGAATGGGCCCGATCCCCATGCCAAACAAGGGAGCAGAGTTGGTGCAAAGACAGAATGCCTTGAGCACATTGCTCATTCAGCAAAGGGCAAGTGGGCCACCATGGTTAGAGGGCGTCAGGTGAGTGGGGCAGGGGTGGGGTGATGAGCAGGAACCCAAGTACAGTACTGTTAGAGCCTGAAGGTCATGGGGAGCCACTGAGGATTTTTTTTTTTTTTTTGAGACAGTCTCGCTCTGTTTCCAGGCTGGAGTGCAGTGGCGTGATCTCGGCTCATTGCAACCTCTGCCTCCCAGGTTGAAGCAATTCTCCTGCCTCAGCCTCCTGAGTAGCTGGGACTACAGGCGCATGCCACCATGCCCAGTTAATTTTTGTATTTTTAGTAGAGATGGGGTTTCACCATGTTGGCCAGGATGGTCTCAATCTCTTGATCTTGTGATCCGCCTGCCTCAGCCTCCCAAAGTACTGGGATTACAGGTATGAGCCACTGCGCCTGGCCACCACTGAGGAATTTTTAAGCCAGACGGTGACGTGGGCCAGCTTGCATGTTAGCACAATCAGCCAGAGGGACAATTAGAAACGGGTGAGACAGCTGAGAGAACAGATGTAGCTAAGAGTCTGCTGCAGCATCCACCTAAGAGATGAATGAATCAGTGGCAACGGGAATAGAGAGAATAGGATGGATCAGAAAGTATTTATTTGTTGTTTGGTGGTTGTAATGTGTTTTTGCCAAGAATTAGTCCTACAAATAATATTTTGATTAAATAGTGCTCCAAGTATAGCTCAGTTTTGTTTTGCTTTGTTTTATGTTAATTGGGTTAAGTAGGGCTGCATGGGCAGGCCTGAGATTGAACTGTTACGCTCTTGGTTAACTTGAATTGGATGAGACCCACCAGGCCTTGAGACTCCAGCATAGCAAACAGAAGCACCCAGTCCTCTGAAGGAGGGCAGGAGGCAAGCTCTTGGTGTCAGAAGCTCCCACCTGAATTAGGAGGTTTTCCCAATTGATAGGGGAACTGCCCCTGTAGGGACATCTAGGGATAGACCTGATTGAGAAGCCGAGGTGGGCAGTCAACCTCAAAAGGAGCTGTTAGGTGGCAGAACCCCAGACACTGGGCTAAAGCCACAGACAGGAGGACTCCAGCCCTTGCAGGGTGGGCTTGAAAGGAACAGAGGAGAGGATGGGGAGAGGAGGGACATTGGAGAGAACAAGGAAGAGGCCTCAGCTCTGCATTGCTAAAGCAGCCACTCAGGCACGAGGAGCAAAAGATAAGGTCACCAACATTTGGGGATAAGCAATAGAGCATGGGATAAATGGGTAAAATCCTTCTTATCTGATTGGAATACGAAATCTAGGTGAGACTTTTAGCAGAAGGGAGCTGAGGGTTATATCTTCTATCTTAGATCAGAATTGGTCGTAGAGCCCAGGGAGGGGACACAGGTGACAAGGGGTCAGGTGCTGCAGCTGCTTAGGGAAAGGGGATGGCCTGAAGTCAGCAGAGCTGGCCATAACCTCTCTTCTCACAGATTTATCTGGGAACATGTACCCTGGATCAGCTAGAAACGCTGCTCCCCTGACACCTGTCTCTGAGCCACCTCCAGAGGTGGAGATGCCAGCAGCTCCCATGTGGGTTCTAGTGAGGGCCCAGAAACTCTTTCCCTGGTGGCACTGGATAGGAGCACAACTTAGATATGGAGGAGCAAAGTGGATTGAGAGAGGTCTACACCCCTGCCTCCTAGAGACAGGCATTCAGGCAGAGTTGGGGTGAGCTGCCTATGGCCTGCAGGCAGGAAGTGCCTGGCTTCCAGGGGTGCTTCTTAAGTGGGCTATATTCAGTAGAAAACTGTCTGGAGACGAAAAGGTAAACTTAGAAGCACCTATTAGCTGGCGTGGGGCCTGACGACGCACATTACAGAAGGAGCCATTGCCAATATTAAATGAATATTGATTCAGTTTGTTGGACATAGATTTTCACAAAACTTCTCTGGAGCATCCAGACTACCCTCATGTACTCACAGCTCTCTGGGTTGTGTGAGCCCATCTGACCTGCTGAGGGATTTCGGAAAGAGAACCTTCCCCCTGCCCAATGACCTTAAAGTGCAGCAAATACCATAACACTATTTGGTCAACTGGGATCCTCTACGTGGAGTAAGGTGTTGTATTACAGTTAGTTATGAAGGCTTTCAGTTCAATATGTAACTAAAATGTTAGTCTACCTCAAGCAAAAGGATTCCAAAAAAGTTGAAATTTTGTTTCATTTACTTTGTGGTCAGCTCTAGTGTTTATAATGCAATTCTAATTTTGTAAGGGAATGAAAGGAAATAGCTGTGATCTTCCAGACACCCTCCTTGGGAAGCCCAGAACAGTGTCCTCAGTGAGTTTTCTTGAATATTGAACAGTCCGTGTTAGAGCATAGTTTATTAGTGCTTTTTAAGCACCTTTATTTCTTACTTACTCCTTCCCTAGATCCTTCTAAACAACAGCTAACACCTGGGCATTCACATCTTGAAGCTGGGATCTTTAGATTTATTGCACTTTTTAATATGCTGATAGAAGAAGAAGTTAGTTCTTAAAACTTTCCTTCTCAGATGTTTACCCTTTGCTGTCTGAACGTGGGAGTTTAGAGGAACCTCATTCATTCTGATTGCCCATTTGGAACGTGTGATAATTTGGGCATGCCGAGCTGACATGAAACTTTGTATTTTCTATTAAAAATAGCTTTGCTAAGCACATTTCTAGTGTCAGTAATGGAACTGTTTGGTCTCTTTTAGGGTAAAGGCCAATTTTAGCCTTCATTTTTAGCCTCCATTTTTAGCAGTGATATTTGCCTTAAGAAATAAGCATGATGGCCGGGTGCGGTGGGTCACATCTGTAACCCCAGCGCTTTGGGAGGCTGAGGCAGGTGTATCACCTGAGGTCAGGAGTTCCAGACCAGCCTGGCCAACATGATGAAACACCTTCTCTACTAAAAATACGAAAATTTGCTGGGCATGGTGGTGTGTGCCTATAATCCCAGCTACTGGGGAGGCTAAGGCAAGAAAATTGCTTGAACCCGGGAGGTGGAGGTTGCAGTGAGCTGAGATCACACCATTGCACTCCAGCCTAGGCAACAAGAGTAAAACTCTGCCTAAAAAAAAAAAAGAAAGAAGGCTGATGCCAGGCACAGTGGCTTCCGCCTGTAATCCCAGCACTTTGGGAGGCCAAGGTGGGTGGATGGCTTGAGCCTAGAAGTTTGAGATTAGCGTATGCAATTGTGAGACCCTGTTTCTAAAAAACCAAAAAGCCATGTAAAAATTAGCCAGCTACTCAGGAGGCTAAGGTGGGAGGATCACTTGAGCCTGGGAGGCGAAGGTTGCAGTGAGCTGAGATTATGCCACTACACTCTAGCCTGTACAGTAGAGCAAGACTCTGTTTCAGAAAAAGAAAGAAATAAGCATGCTAAAATTGATAATAATTTTTACCTATTTGCTTAAAATTTGCTACAATATATCGTACTCAGTTTCTTCTCTTGTCAGAGTTACTAATGATGTTACAAGAAAAAAAATCTACCATTCTTTTAATGTTTTATAACAGTGAGACATTTCAATTCCCTCTGGGCAAATTAATGAGATAGGATCAATGTCAGTGTCAGTCCTTATAACTGAGGAACTCCTACAGATTGCATTTTTCACTTTGAAGTATAAATTATGGTATTCTTTCTATTTCCTGTCCTTCATTCAAGGAGACAGATTTTATGCTGAAAGATGTGCATTTTTCTGTTTCAGGCCTTTAATACTCATGAAACAGTAAAAGAAAGAAACTTAATTAAGCCTCTCATAATGTAACCAGAGTCCACTAGATAATATTCTCTAAGGTACAAGATGGAAGGAATCCCAGAAGCATGTATGGTGGTCCCAAATTAAAGAAGGTATTAAATTTTAAGTGCAAGATATAAATGCTTCCCTATTCATTACCTAAGGGGATGACAAAGAATAGAATAATAAACTAGGTGGAAACGCATTCTTTCAAAGTGATGCTTCATTTTTATAAAGAGAAAAGAACACCCGTCTATTACCTCAAGTTTTTCATTAACTAAGTAGTGCTTTCCAAACCATGAGTCACCGCTGTGGGGAACAACTCAGACTTTTAAAAAAAATCCTGCCTGAAAAAGAGAATATGTTGGGTGGGTGGTTTTAAAAGTCCCAAATAATGGCTGTTTTATAGCTAGTAGCCCACTGTTGTTAAAACCTCACAGCGTCTCTTCTCCCCAGGCATGACGGAGATGGTGCGTAAAATTACTCTGAGCAGAGCAGTGAGAACCATGCAGAATCTCTTTCCTGAGGAGTACAACTTCTACCCTCGCTCATGGATTCTGCCTGACGAGTTCCAGCTCTTTGTTGCTCAGGTAGATGGCACTCCGTCCCCATGACCCCTGAATTATATTATGGTTGCACCTGTGTCCTGGGTCCTGTGTGCTGGGAGCTGGGGCAGGGGGTCCCAGGAAGCTCAGACTGACTAAGGAAGCGTCTTAACAGCACACAGTAGGTGTTGGCAGCTATCAAAACAACTTGCAGAGTTGAACGAGTAGGGGAACAGGTAGGTAAACTGAAGAAACAGGTCTTGACACAAGGAAACAGGCCTGAGGCTGGTATCAGAGCTGGATCATGGAGTCAGGATGCTGGAGAGCCAGGGAGCTGGAGCCAGAGCAGGTGGTTGGGCAGTGGAATGGAACCGCTGGGGGAATCCTAGAGCCGTGGCCTCCCTGGCTTCCTGTGGTCTGAGATATGCAAGGTCAGGCTTTGTTTAAAGGCCAGGGAGCAGGTCTGACAAACTCATGGGGAACTTTTTAAGTGTTTTGCTTTAAACTTGTTACAGAATCAATTGTCAAGTGACCCATTCCATCTTGAAGCATTACGTTTGAGCATGTAATACACTGGAGTCTTCACCACTGATTATGAAGTGGAACCAGTAGGGAAGCAGAACTCAGAATTGCCATTTTTGTTAGCCTTTTAACAGTTTCATTTAGGACCCTTTCAAAGCCCTTATGTACAAGTTCCACAGTCTGTTTCGTAACTCTGGGGTACCTGTACAACCAGTGCCTGTTTAATTGTGATAAAGCTAACACCATTTACTGGTCCTGCTATGTTCCAGTCTTTGTGCTAGAAGTTTAATATATTTTATTTTATTTTTATTTTTTTGAGACGGAGTTTTGCTCTGTTGCCCAGGCTAGAGTGCCGTGGTGCGATCTTGGCTTACTGCAGTCTCCGTCTCCTGGGTTTAAGCGATTCTCCTGCCTCAGCCTTCTGAGTAGCTGGGACTACAGATGTGCACCACCACACCCAGCTAATTTTTGTTTTGTTTTGTTTTGTATTTTCAATAGAGACAGGGGTTTCATCGTCTTGGCCAGGCTGGTCTCCAACTCCTGACCTCAAGTGATCCACCCACCTTGGCCTCCCAAAGTGCTGGGATTACAGGCATGAGCCACCACACCCAGCCCACATTATTTCTTTTAATCTTCACAGCAGTCTTGTGAGATTGGTTTTATTATTATCCCCATTTTATGGGTGAAGAAACTGAGGCTTTGAAAAATTAGGCAACTTGCTTGAGAAGTCAGTTTTAAAACCTAGAGCTATTTCCAAGGCCTATGCTTTCTATAGTCTATCTTATTGCCTCTGTATTGTTTTGGTTTTAATATTGAATTATAAAACTTGTAATAAAATTATCATTACTAAACACAAAAACAGCTTGAAGTGATAATTTTTTAAAAGAAGTTTTCTGTGAGATGGTGGTCACATGGGTTTATATATATTGCTTAAAATTCATCAAACTATTAACTTAAAATGGGTGCATTTTATTGTATGCAAACTATGTTTCAATAAGGTTAATTTTAAAAGATAACTCTCAGCTGTTCCTCCATAATTACCCCCCAGTGTCTCGGTTCTGTGGCTCTGCTCATGCTGTTGTTGCTATGTGGAGTACCTTTCCTTCCCATCTCTACAGCTCTGCATCCAACTACAGTCATGAGTCACTTGACGGGCATACATTCTGAGAAAAGTGTCACTGGGTGATTTCATCGTGTCAGCACCATAGAGTGCACTTACACAGACCTAGACAGTGTAGGCTCTTACACATCTAGGCTATACGGTATAGCCTGTTGCTCCTAGGTTACAAACCTGAATAGCGTGATACTGGGCTTAATGCTGGTAAGTCTTTTTTGTATCTAAACATAGAAAGGGGAAAATACTGTATAAAACATAAAAAATGGTACACCTATGTAGGACACTTTCCATGAATGGAGCTTGCAGGACGAGAAGTTGCTCTGGGTGAGTCTGTGAGTGGGTGGTGAGGGAATGTGAGGGCCCAGGGCATTAGACTACTGTAGACTTCAGAAACACTGGACACTTAAGCTGCACTCAATTTATTTTTTAAAAAATTTATTCAATAAGAAATTAACCTTAGCTTACTGTAACTTTTACTTTCTAAACTTTTTAATTTTAAAAAACTTTTCGACTCTTTTGTAAAACACTTAGCTTAAAACACAAACGTACTGTATGGCTATACAAAAAAATATTTTCTTTCTCTGTATTCTTATTCTGTAAGCCTTCTTCTATGTTTACATTTTAAAATTGTTTTTACTTTTACAATTTTTTGTTAAAAAACCAAGGCACAAACACGTTCATCTAGGCCTACACAGGGTCAGGATCGTCAATATCACTGTCTTCTACCACCACATCTCATCCCAATGGAAGGTCTTCAGGGGGCAGAACATGCGTGGAGCTGTCATCTCCTATGTTAACAGTACTTTCTTCTGGAATATCTCCTGAAGAACCTGCCTGAGGCTCTTCTACAGTTCACTTTTATTTTTTTTTTAGAAGTAGAAGGAGTACACTCTAAAATAACAATAAAAAGTATACTATAGTAAATACATAAACCAGTAACATAGTTTATTGTCATTATCAAGTATTATGTACTGTGCATAACTGTATTGCTATACTGCACTTTTATACAACTGGCAGTGCAGTAGGTTTGTTTACACCTGCAACACCATGAACACATGAGTAATGCGCCGTGCTGCAAATCTGAGATTACTGATTTTTAAATCTTAAAGCAAATTTCCTTCTAGGCATTGCTACGGATCCACCTCAGGAATTTTTGTATATTACATTTTCATTATAATTCAGTTGAAAACGTTCTCTAATTTCCCCTGGGATTTCTCCTCTGCCCATGGGTTATGTAGAAATGTGTTTACTTTTTAAGTAATTGTGGGATTTTCCAAATATTTTTTGTTATTGATTTCTAATTTAATTTTGTTGACATCAGAGAGTATATTCTGTATTATCTCAGTTTCTTTAAATTTATTGAGAATTCTCTTATGTCTTATATATTGTCCATCTTGATGAATGTTTCATGGGCACTTGGAAATAGTAAGTATTCTGGAGTTGTTGATGTAGCATCTCATAAGTGTCAGTTAGGCCAAGGTGGTATTGGTGGTATTCACATCATTTTTACTAGTTTACTACTTGCTTGTTCTATCAGTTACTGAGTTAGTGTTGAAATTTCCAGCTTTAATTTTGGATTGTCTGCTTCTCCTTTTAGTTCTGTCAGTGTTTTCTTTATGTATTTTGAAGCTCTGTATTACCTTGATTATTTGACTCCTTTATAAGTAACTTGTCCTGAAGTCTATTTTGTCTGATATTAAGTTTAGCCCATCCAGTTTTCTTTGGCTTAGTATTTGCATGGTATATCTCTTACCATTATTTTGCTTTTAACCTATCTGCATTTTTAAAGAGTGCTTCTTGTTGACAGCATGTAATTGGGTGTGGTTTTTTATTCAGTTTGACAGTCTCTGCCTTTTAATTTGTGTGTTTAGTCCAGTTACTCTTATTATATGATATTAACTGTTGGATTCAAGTCTACCACCTTACTATTTCTTTTCTATTTATTCTGTTGGATTAATTCAATATTTTTAGTGTTTTATTTTATCTCTTCTTTAGGCTTATTAGCTATACTTCTTTTAAAATGTTTTTAGTTTTTGTCCTAGCCCTCGTAGCTAGGGTTTACAGTGCATCTTTAACTTACCACATTTGCCTTTAAGTATTACATACTTCAAGAAAAATATTAGTACCTTACAACAGTATAGTTCCATTCCCACCCTCATCCTTTGTGCTAGTCTCATCCATTTTGCTTCTAACAATGTTATAAACCACACAATACATTGTTATTATTTTTGCTCTGAAAAGTCAATTATCCTATAAAGAAACTAAAAAATGAGTACATTTGTCTTTTATACTCACCCATGTATTTACTATTTCCAGCATTCTTCATTCCTTTGAATGGCTCTGGGATTCCATTTGGTATTATTTTCCTTTGGCCTCAAGAATTTGCTTTAACACATTTCTTGCAGTGCAGGTCTGCTGGTGACAAATTCCCTCAGCTTTTATTTGTCTGAAAATGTCTTTATTTTTCCTTCAGTTTTTAAGCCACTTTGAAATAATGTAAAACTTAACAAAAAAGTTGCAAAAATAGGACAGAGAGAGCACCCCTAGATTCTTCATCTAGCTTCCTCTAATGTTAACATCTTATACAATGACTGAAACTTGGAAATTAACATTGATATAATATTATGAAATAATCTACACTCTTCAGTTGCATTTTGCCTGTTGTCCTACCAATGCCCTTTTTGTGGTACAAGATTCACTCCACGATCCCTCATTGCGTTTAGTTGTCATGTCTCCCCAGTCTTCTCAAGATTGTGACAGTTCCGCTATCTGTCTTTGTCTTTTGCGACCTTGACTCTTTTGAAGAGTACTGGTGATATAGAGTTTGGATCCATGTCCCCACTCAAATCTCATGTTGAATTGTAATTCCCCAGTGTTGAAGGTGGGGCCTGGTGGGAGGTGACTGGATTATGGGGACAGATTTCTCCCCTTGGTGCTGCATAGTGATAGAGTTCCCACGAGATCTGGTTGTTTAAAAGTGTGTAGCACTTCCCTCCTCTCTCTCTTTTTCCTGCTCTAGCTAGGAAAGAAGGTAAGAAGTGCGTGTTTTCTCTTTGCCTTCTGTGGTGATTGAGCGTTTCCTGAGGCCTCCCCAGAAGCTGAGCAGGTGCCAGCATTATGCTTCCTGTATAGCCTGTGGAACTATGAACCAATTAAACCTCTTGTCTTTATAAATTACCCCAGTCTCAAGTATTTCTTTATAGCAGTGCTGGAACTGTCTAATACAACTAGCTAGTCTAATACAACAGTCTAATACAACTAGGTAGTTATCTTTTTTTTTCTTTTTAGAATGAACTTACATTTGGATTTGTCTGATTTTTCTCATGTTAGGGTCAGATTAGACAATTTTGGCAAGAATACCATGAAAGTGATGTTGTTAGGTACATGATGTCAAGATGTCTTTTTCCTGGTAATGTTAACTTTGATCACTTAGTTAAAGTGGTGTCTGCTAGATTTCTCCACCATAAAGTTACTATTTTTTCCCTTTGTAATCATTAACCGTCTGCTAAGGAGATATTTTGAGATTCTGCAGAGAGCCTAGTTGTCTTATACTTTTAAACAGACAGCTTTATTGAGATATAATTGACATAGAACAAACTGCAGATATTTAGAATATGCAGTTCGATACATTTCACATATGTAAAAATCCATGAAATCATCACCACAATCAAGATGATGAACATATGCATCACATTGAAATGTTTCCTTGTGTCCCTTGGTAATCCTTCTGTCCTTCCCTTCTTTTTTTTTTTTTGTTGTTGTTTTTGAGATGGAGTCTTGCTCTGTTGCCCAGGCTGGAGTATAGTGGTGCAATCTTGGTTCATTGCACCCTCCATCTTCCAGGTTCAAGCGATTATCTTGCCTCAGCCTCCTGAGTAGCTGGGATTACAGGCATCTGCTACCACCTCCAGCTAATTTTCATAATTTTAGTAGAGATGGGGTTTCGCCATGTTGGCCAGGCTGGTCTCGAGCTGCTGACTTCAAGTGATCTGCCTGCCTTGGCCTCCCAAAGTTTTGGGATTATAGGCATGACCACTACACCCAGCCCCTCCTTTCCCTTCTTCCCTGTTTTCCTCCTCTCCTATCATCAGGCAACCGTGGACTGCTTTCTGTCAAGATAACTTAGCGCTTTGTAGAATTTTATGTAAATGGAATTATATAACAGGCACTCCTTTTTGAGGGGAGGTCTGGCTTCTTTTGGTTATTTTGAAATTCATCCATATTTGTAGTATGTGTCAATAATTCATTGCTGAGGAGTATTCTTTTGAATGTTTATACTGTAGTTTGCTTAGACCTTCTCCTGCTGGCTATTACAAATACACTGTGAACATCTGTGTGTAAGTCTTTGTGTGGACATGTTTTCATTCCTCTTGGGTGAGTGCTTAAAAATTGAATGGCTGGATCATACAGTAGGCATACATTTAATTTTAAAGAAAGTATTTATTGTCTTCCAAAGTAGTTGTGTCATTTTATAGTCCCATCAACAATGTATGAACATTCCAATTCCTCCATATCTTTGACAAAATTTGGTAATGGTCAGTCTATTTATTTATTTATTTACTTAGGACTAGGTCTTGCTTGTTGCCTAGGGTGGAGTGCAGTGGCCCGATCGCGGCTCACTGCAGCCTCTGTCCCCCAGGCTCAAGCGGCTCTCCGAAGTAGCTGGGACTACAGACATAAGCCACCACACCTGACTAATTTTTGTATTTTTTGTAAAGACAGGGTTTCACCACGTTGCCTAGGCTGGTCTTGAACTCCTGAGCTCAAGTAATCCGCCTGCCTCAGCCTCCAAAAGTGGTGGGATTAGAGGCGTGAGCCACTGCTCCTTGCTGTCACCATATGGGACCAGTGGTCAGTCTTTTTAATTTTAGCCATTCTAATAGGTATGTAGTAGCCTGTCACTGGTTTTATTTTGCGCTTCCTAAAGACTAATGATGTGGAGCATTCTTTTCATGTGCTTGTTTGCCATCCAAATACATTTTTTGATGAAATGTCTGTTCACATGTTTTGCCTTTTTTAAAAATTGGGTGGTTTATTTTTATTATTGAGCTTTGAGAGTTTTTATATATTTTGAATACAGGTGTTTATGAGATATACCAACTGTAAATTTTTTTTCCAGTCTGTGCCTTGTCTTTTTTATTTTTTAATTTTTAATATTTGTGTCTATGTAGAAGGTACATGTACGTATGGGGTATGTGAGATGTTTTGATTCTCTGTCTTGTCTTCTCATTCCTCTATTATCTTTTAAAAAGCAAGTTTTTAATTTTAATAAAGTTCAGTACTTTTATAGATTATGCTTTTTTTTGTCATATGTAGGAGTTTTTATCTAACCCAAGCTCACAAAGATGTTCTCCTATGTTTTTGTCTTAAAGTTTTATAGTTTTAGCTTCCAAAGTTAGGTCTGTGATTCATTTTGAGTTAATTTTTGTATATGGTCTAAGGTATGGATTGAAGTTCACTTTTTGTATATGAATATCCAGTTGTTCCAGAAACATTTGATCAGAACACTCATCTTTCTCTTTCAAATCGCCTTTACACCAGTGTTAAAAACGGTTGTCCAAATATGTGTGGGTATATTTCTGAATTCTCTATTCTGTGTCGTTGATCTATTTGTCTCTCTTTCTGCCAAAAAGCTCACTGTATTGATTGCTATAGCTTTATAATAAGCTTCGAAATCAGGTAGTATAAGTTCTCCAACTTTGTTCTTCTTTTTCAAAGATGTTTTAGCAATTATAGTCCTTTGATCAGCCATATGAAATATAGAATCAGCTTGTCAATATCTACAAAAAAGCCCACTGGAATTTTGAATGGAATTGTGTTAAATCTACATATCACTTTGAGTAGAATCAATATCTTAACAACAATGAATCTTCTGACCCATCGACAGGGTATATCTTTCCTGTTATTTAGGTCTTCAATTTCTTTCAACAGTGTTTTTTAATTTTTAGTGTACAAGTCTTTCATATCTTTTGTCACAATTTTCCTTTATGATTTCAAATTTGTGATACCTTGGCAGTGTTTTATTTTTAAATGTCAATTTCTAATTGTTCATTATATGTCAATATAAAATTGATTTTTGTATGTTGATCTTGTATCCTGCAACCTTGTTAAACTTATTTAATAGTTGCAGTAGCTTATTTTGTACTTCCATTGGATTGTCTAGATGGACTGTTTTTTGTTTTACTTCATAATTAGCCCTTTATTTCTTTTTCTTGCCTTATGGCACTGGCTAGAACCTCCATCTAATGTTGAATAGAAGTGGTATGAACAGATGTCTGGGACTTGTTCCTGATCTTAGGGGATAGGCATTTAGTCTTTCATCATTAAGTATTGTATTAGTTGTAGGTTTCTTGTAGATGTTCTTTATCAGATTGATGAAGTTTCCTTTTCTTTCTTGTTTCCATGGATTTTGTTTGTTTTTAATTAGGAATGGATGTTGGATTTTGTCACTCTTTTTTTTTTCCCTTGTGTCTACTGAGATGATTAGATGTATCTTCTTTTATAGTTAATGTGGTTGAGTTGTACTGATTGGTTTTTAAATATTAAACAAACCCTGCAAAACAAACTCCACTTAGGCATAACATATTATCCTTTTTATATATTGTTGGATTTTGATTTACTAACATTTTCTTTATTTGCATCTATATTCATGAGGGATATTGGTTTGTAGTTTTCTCTTTTTTGCAATGTCTTTGGTTTATTATCAGGATAATGCTGGTCACATAGAATGAATTATAAAGTATATTCTACTTTTAAATTTTCTAGAGGAGTTTTTGCAGAGTTGGTATTATTTCTTTAAATGTTTGGTAAAATTCACCAGTGAAGTCATATGAGCTTGGTATTTTCTTTATGGAAAAGTTTTAACTACAAATTCAATTTCTTTAACAGATAAAGGCTGTTCATGTTATCTATTTCTTCTTGAATGAGCTTTAATAGTTTGTTTTTCAAGAAATTGGTGCATTTTTTCCGAAGTTTTCACTTCTATTGGTGTAAAATGATTCATAATATTACCTTTTATAATCTGCCTTTACATTTTCTAATGATACCTCTTAGTCCTAACATTTGTAATCTATGTTTTTCCTTTTTCTTTTTTTCCCCTCTGATTAGTCTGGCTAGAAGTTTATCAATTTTATTGATTTCCTTTGTTGACGTAATAGCTATAATTGTTTTGTTTTTAGCGGTTTCTTTAAAATTTATGATATACATCTTTGACTTATCACAATCTGCCTTTAAGTTATATTGTACCATTTTATTTATAATATGAGAAACTTCTCACACTCTACAGTACTTCCATTTTCCCACACCTAGCTTTTATGCTGTTGTTTTTTACATTTTACTTTTATGTTTATTATAATATATAAAAACTCCAGACTACATTGTTATTAATTTTGTTTAACAATCAACTCTATTTTAAAGGGATTTTAAAAACAAGAGGAAGTAATTTTAAATATTTTACTCATATAGTTACCATTTCCAGTGTTCTTTATTTTTTTGTGTAGATTCACATTTCTGTCAGATATCATATTTTTGTGTGTGTAAATAACTTTCTGTAGCATTTCACATAGTGAGGGTTGTTTGGTGATGAATTCTATCAACTTTTATATTTCTTGAAATTTATTTTGCCCTTGGTTTTGGATGATATTTTCTCTAGGTACAGAATTCTAGGTTGACATTTTGTTTTTCTTTCAGCACTTTTAATATATTGCTCTTCTCTCTCCTTGCTTATATTGTTTCTGACAAGAAATCTGTTTTCTTCCTTATTTTTGATCTTCTAGATATAACATATTCTTTTTCTCTTGTTGCTTTTAATATTTTTTCTTTATCATTGGTTTTGAACAATTTGATTATGTGTCTTGATGTAATTTTCTTTCATATTTCTCATATTAAATCTCATGTTTCTTATTGAGCTTTTAGACCTGTGGGTTTATAATTTTCATAAAATTCGGAAAATATTTGCCCATTATTTCTTTAGATTTTTTTTTTCTGTGCCTCTTCACTTCCACTCCCCACTCTAATTATATACATATTAGTCCATCTGAAGTTGTCCCGCAGTTCACTGATGTTCTGTTCATTTAAAAAAAAAATCATTCTGTTTCATTTTGGAGAGTTGCTGTTTTGTCTTCACATTCTCTCATTTTTTCATTATTGTCTAATAATCCCATTCAGTCTCTTTTTTATGTCACACATTGTAGTTTTTGATTTCTAAACATTAGATTCTTTTTTCATATCTTCCATATTTCTACTTAACTTTTTGAACATATGGAATACGTTGTAATCGCTGTCTTAATGTCACTGACTCCTAATTCTAACTCTGTCCATTCTGAGTTGGTTTTGATTTTTCTCTTCATTATGGCCCATATCACCATGTTTTTTTTTCATGTCTGGTAGTTTTTAGCTGGGTGACAGATATAGTGACTCTTACCTTATTTGGATGTTGAGTATTTCCACATTCCTGCACATATTCTTGAACTTTGTTGTAGGATTCAGTTAAGTTACTTGGAAATAGATTTCAGGTCTATTTCAAGATTTGTTAGGCAGGACTGGAGCGGTAATCAGTCTAAGGCTTACTATCCCTAACTACTCAGCAAGAATCTCATGTGGGCTCTAGCCAGTTCTCCATGAATCATGATATTTTCTAGTCTGGCTGGTGAGAAAGACACTACTCCTGGCTCTTTGTGGACACCAGGCACTGCTACCTCTGCTTTCTTGGGGTGTTTTTCAGGTAGTTTGGCCTCGGGTAGTTCCTCATGTGCATGCTCATCTGTAACCGGAAAAATATTTAAGGGAGACACTCCAGAGTTCTCTGTACAAAACTGTCCTTCCCAATACTCTGTCCAGAGAACTCTGGCTATCTCAGCCTCCCCTGACTTGTAGTTCCATTTTCTCAGCTCAGGGTGTCCACTGGGCTTCACTGAGGTCCTACTGTCCCCACACTCTGTACTGCAGCCTGGAGTCTTTCTCAAGGCAATAATCTGGGGCAATCCTAGGGCTCACATCATTCGATTCCTGTCTCTCAGGAATCACTGTCCTTTGTTGCCTCATGTCCAGGGCTTCAAAACTGTTGTTTAACATATTTTGTCTACTTTTTGGTTGCTTGAGCTATGTGGGGCAAGAGTAAATCTAGTTTCTGTTCTTACAGTTTGCTGAAAGTGGAAGTCCTCTAAAAGAATGAATACATAACAATAACAATAGCAACATTTGCTGAGTGTTTTTATCTAGATTACTGTTTTAGGAAGTTTGGGCTGCTATAATTGAATCTCATAAACTGGGTGACTTAAACAACAAGCATTTCTTTCTCACAGTTCCAGAGGCTGGAAGTCCAAGATCAGCATGCCAGTGTGGTTGGGTTCTGGTGAGGGCCCTCTTCCTGGTTTATAGATGGTTACCTTCTCATTGTATGCCTACCTGGTATAGAAAAAGAGGAGTATCTGTCTTCTTCCTCTTTTAAGGACCCTAATCCCATTGTGTGAGGTCCACCTACATGTTCTAATTACCCTCCAAAGAGCCTACCTCTTAAAACCATCCCCTTGGGTGTTAGGGTTTCAGTATATGAATTCAGAGGTAGGGTAGGAACATAAATGTATAGTCCATAACAATTACCTAATTTAAAATTATTTAGCAACCCTCACAGGATTCTTCTATTTTTCATAAGAGAGGAAACTGAGGTACAGAGAAGTTAAGTCACTTGGCCAGGTAACACAGTTTGGAAGACTGGCTTAAGAGCCAGCCAATAGTTTCCCTTCTGTGTAATAATGTGGGAGGATATTTAAATAGATGTGTGTATAAGGTATAGAAATGTTCCAGAGAAAAGGAATACAACTTTGCTGTTGATGGGGAGCAGGGATGGACAGGGCTGAAGGCACATGGAATAGAGGGAGAGAGGAAGCTTCCTGATAGAGGTGACGCCTGACCTATCACTTTGGAATGATAAGCAGTTTGGAGTCACTAAAGTTTAAGAGAAAAGGATTTAGGCCAGGCACGGTGGCTCACACCTTGTATTAGTCCGTTGCCATGCTGCTGATAAAGACATACCCGGGACTGGGTAATTTATGAAGAAAAAGAGGTTTAATAGACTCGCAGTTCCACATGGCTGGGGAGGCCTTACGATCATGGCAGAAGGTGAAAGGCACGTCTTATGTAGTGGCAGGTAAGAGAGAATATGAGAACTAAGTGAAAAGGGAAACCCTTTACAAAACAGTCAGATCTTGTGAGACTTACTCACTACCACAGGAACAGTATGGGAGAAACCGCCCCATAATTCATTATCTCCCACTGGGCCCCTCCCACAACACGTAGGAATTATGGGAGCTATAATTCAAGATGAGATTTGGGTGAGGACACAGCCAAACCATACCATGCCTGTAATCCCAGCACTCTGGGAGGCTGAGGCAGGCAGATTGCTTGAGTCCAGGAGTTCGAGACTAGCCTGGGCAACATGACAAAACCCTGTCTCTACTAAAAATATGAATAATTTGCTGGGTGTGGTGGTGTGTGTCTGTAGTCCCAACCTACTCAGGAGGCTGAGGTGGGAGAATCACGTGAGCCCAGGAGGTCAAGCTGCAGTGAGCTGAGATCATACCACTGCATTCCAGCTTGGGCAAACAGAGTGGACCTTGTCTCAAAAAAATAATAAAAATAATTGAAAAGGATTTGACCATAGATGAGGTGTGAGAAGTAGAGGGTAGCTCACAGAGGGTCTTGAATGCCAGGGTAAAGTGCTTATCAAGGGGAAGCCATGCAGGGGTGTTAAGTAGAGAGTGGGGAGGTATATTATCAGGTTTTGGGATTAGAAAGGTATTCTGTTGGAGAGTATAGCGTAGATTGGGAAGGAAGAGGAGTGAGACCTATTAGAAAGGCTGTTCTATTCATCTAGGCAGAAGAGATGCTAAAGGTTGTATGGAGACACCCAGGTGGAATCTTATGCAGAGAAGGACCAGAGGTGAGGAATATTTGGAAGGTGGCATCGATAGGATTTGGAGACAGATAGAATGGAGGATGAGGAAGAAGGCAGACTTAGTGCTTTCAGGAGTCTGCTGTGTTACCATTTGCCAGGTTGGGAAACCCAAGAGGAGGAGCAGGTTTAGTGGAGAAGAAGGAAAATTAACTCCCTGGAGATGGCGAGTGTTTGTTGCTCGAGTATTGACTGCCTTAGGGAGACTCTTTTCTCATCATTAAAACAGGAAGGCTGAGTTAGGCGACTGCTCTGGTCTTCCTGCTTTAATGTTCTAGGCCCTGAAGTTTCATAGCCCATTTGATTGACGCTGAAAGTCCTCAGGACTGTGCAGTTCTCTGATGTAAAGGAGGATTTCTTTGTCCACATAGTGAAATCAGTTTAAAAACTGCTGGTTTAGGGCCTGGCACATGCAGAATAAGACTCTAAAAGCCCCTCAGTAGTCTTTTGCTGGAGCGCCCTGGCACTGTCATCTGTTCCCTACAGGATCTCAGTTCCTTCTCCTCTTAGTCCTGTTTCTTCATCTCTTAAATGTGAAAGTGATCCTAGCCTTAGAGCAAGTGAGCACTCAGTGAGTATGTGACGGTGAAATACAATGAATACAGTGTCTCCTGCTTCTGAAGCAAAGCATCACATTTCATCTCATGTGATGATGCAATGCTTTATTGGCTGCAAATCTGATTTTTAAAGAATGTGGCATTATTATTTTAGTAGCTCCTTTGTTTTACTACAATGCATTGATAGTAAAAATTCAAATAATATAGGCATGTGTAAAATAAAAAGTGGGAAAGAGCCCCCACTCTTCAGAAATTGCTTTTGTTTAGTGTGTATCCTTTCAGCCTTTTCCTGTGTATAAACAAATAGAGTTATAACACACAGAGCTGTTTTTCTTTAAAAACATGGGATTATACTATCCATTCTTTAGCCTTCATTTTCTCCCATTGAATGTGTCTAGGACATTGTGCCGTGTCAGTGCTGCACCATAGTATTTCATTGTATGAATGCATTATAACTTTAAAAATCATCACCCTGTTGATGGACATTTAGGCATTCTCTTATTTTTTGGTTCAACAAACGATGCGGAATATCCTCACGTGCCTTTATACACCTGTGCCAGCACTCCTTTGGATAGATATCTCAGAGTGGAATTGATATACTAAAGAATATAGCACACTGACATTTTTGACAGCTGAAAGCCAAACACAGAGCTTTATTAGAGGTAGTGTACTCAATCCTGAGGGCAAAAAAATGTCTGACAGTGCTTCGGAAGTGAGGTCTCGGAGGTGTGTGCATGCAACGGCTTTGCTTTGTAATTCCTGGCAGCAACAGGAGGAAGTGTGAGTTTCGGTAAAACAACTGAAAGCCTGACATTTTGCAGGTTATTTCTCACATTAATTAGGATTAAGTTTATTTCATTAAAGAAAGAGCGAGATCCACATTACCCTGCTCTTCATTTGCAAAACAGGTACTCAAATATGATCAGCAGGTGGCACCACGTGGAAGCAAGTGGGATTCTTAGTGAACATTTTTATGAAGAGTCGAGGCGGATACAGGCTTTCTTTCCAATTTTAGCAGATGGCCAATAAAAAAATTCCTTAGAGTTTATTTTGCATATGGTCTTCCATCTGGGTATTTGAGAAAAGTACAGTTTTGTTATCAAAACAGTATTTATTATGGTGAAAGAGTTTGTATTTCTCAGCAGAAGAATTTTTCACTGAATATAGCCAAAAACCTGTTCAATAATGTTTTGCAGTTTCTTGGAGGGAAGCAGCAAGCACGAGATTCTTCCGTTTTCCTCTGCAGTTACCACCCCGAGTTAGCGTTTATTGATTCAGCTCCTCAAGACTGAATGAAGTGCATTATTTGCAAAAACCAGAGAACAATGTTCTCCACTGGGTTTAGGAACCAGGAAAATGTGGCTTTATAAGTGGGTCAGAGTCAAGGCAGAAAGAAAACTCGCAGTGTGAAGTGTATATTCCTTGTCCTGACTCCACACTTACCGAATAACCTTCCGGTAGATGGATTACTCGCATCATCTTCCTTCCTGTAGACATTGTACTGATTTGACTGACTTTGGGTAACCCAATGAATGGCTTATCAAAAAGAGGCAGTTAAACTCCTGCACATGCCTCATAGAGAGCCCTTAACCACCTCGGCAGCTACACTTCTCCTCATTTCTGAACTCTTGCTCCTGGTTCCTTCCATATTCAGCCTTTTACTAGATACTCAATGGCATCAAGACCTCTCTTAACCTCTGACTGCCTTTCTTTTTGCCTGGAGCACCCATCTTCATTCTTTGTACCCCCTCCACTTCCAAGCTGCCGCTTTTCACCTGACAATTTTGTCATTTTTCAGACCCCTGCTTAGCTTTTATTTTCTCTATAAGCCTACTCTGCCCCCCACATCTGGAGCAAGTTCTCAACAGCACTTGTTGTTTTTCTTTTCATAGTACTTATGCTAATCACACTGTCTAGTGACTACCTGTTTAATTACCTTCCTCTCCTACTGTAAGTTCCACAAGGGGAGTCACCAGATGGATCTCATTCATCACTGTCTCCCCCGTGCCTATCACAGTGCCTGGCACACAGTAGGGACTCAAGCATATTTGCCAAATTGAGTTGCAAATTAATGTGCATATGCTGTGGTTTACTTTTTATTGTCTCTTGTGAGTTTAGTCATTAAAAGTTAGCCTCTTCGAGGCCAGGGGTATCTGCAGGACCCAGCCTGTCACTTCACAAGAGGGTGGGCCAGACTGGGACCATGAGAAACTTACCAAAATGATGCCATCCAGTGGGAGTGCCAGGTGGTCACCAGCCAGCCTTTCCGTGGTGATGACCCGACCTTCAGCCACACACCTCGCCCTTACACATCCACAGCAAGGCTGGGAACTGACATGGAGAACACAATGTCTTCTGCCTCTGAAGCATGGCATCCCCAGACGCCGATGCAGTGGCCCTGGATTCTGGCACATAACTAGTAAAAGAGTAAAGACAGAAGTGAGGGGACTCCAGCTGTCAGAAGAAGGCAGATGATTCAAAGCGGCTTGCAGGGCCTCTATAGGAGTCATGATTTCACCTCCCCATCTGCTTCCAGTGTTATTTCCTTTGCTGCCAAAATTAGAACTTCACCTCCTGCTCGGATGTATCATGCTATTCTTGTGCCCCTTGCTTAACAGTTCATTGTGTTTACTGGGAAAACAATATCATCCAGAAACTTTTCCTTTCTGGAAAACATACTTAGGTCCTGTTCATCAGTAGGTCCTTTTAAACAGCCCAAGTGATGACTGGCATCTGTGTTGGGCTTGCAGTTTACCAAGTGATTTTTATACATATGACCTCTTTTATCTTCACGCAGTTTGGGAAGGTATCATGATCTCCAATTTACAAATGAGGAAATAAAGGTTCAGAATCACAGGTACTTGCTCCTGGTTATACAGCTGCTGGTGTACTCAGATATTCTCATGTGGTTTAGTGCAGTCGTTCCTGAGGCCCACTAAGCGCCAAGTGCTAAGGATACGAAACAAGTTAGAAATCTCCTTGCCCTCAGGATTTCTGGTATAGAAGGGTGATCATCTGTTCATTCAGTTGGACATTTATAGGCTTTATATTCCATTGTCTTTCCACTGTATCATGTTCTTATTCATCATCTTATAGATGAGGAAACTGAGATTCAGAGAGTTGAGTAACTTGCCCACAGTCCCATGGCTTATAGGTTCATGGAGCCGGGACTAGGACCCATATCTCTGACTCTGTCACAATTTCCTTTAGTGTGAACAAATATTTACTAAGTGCCTTTTATATTTCCAGCACTGGCAGAGTGGGGAGTCAGACAAAACATGTAGTCTCGGCTTCCAATGAAGGGTCCTGCTTAGCAGAGGAGGCGGATGGTCCATGCTGGGATGGCACTATGGAAACCAGCATAGCATGGAGTGGGAAAGGTGGGAAAGTGGAGAAGTCAGGAAAAGTTCCTATGCAGTCATTTCAAGTGAAATGAAATACTGAACTGGAATCAGGAGACCCTAGGTTCAAGTCTTTTTATTTAATTTTTATTTTTTTGAGACAGTTTCACTGTGTCTCCCAGGATGGAGTGTGGTGGTACGATCTCGGCTCACTGCAACCTCTGCCTCCTGGGTTCAAGCAATTCTGCTACCTCAGCCTCCTGAGTAGCTGGGATTATAGGCCTGTGCCACCACGCCTGGCTAATTTTTGTATTTTTAGTAGAGACAGGGTTTTGCCATGTTGGCCTGGTTGGTCTCGAACTCCTGGCCTCAAGTGATCTGCCTGCCTCTGCCTCACAAAGTACTGGGATTATAGGCATGAGCCACCGCACCCGGCCTTTGGTTCAAGTCATGACTTCACCTCTTTACTGATTATGAAACCCTGGCCAAGTCATCTAGCCTTCCCCCACCCGCCAAGGCTTCTTCAATGCCTCTTCTGCAAAAGGAGACGATTATAGCTATTTGCTAAGATCCCTTTCTTCTAATCTTTTGTGATTCCATGGGTTTGGCTTTCCTGGACTTCCATAAAACTCTTCATTGGAGTTAAAATTCTGCACAGATTTCTGTTGCCAGGGTTTCAGTTGGAGCACAAAGGGCCTTATGTAATCCATCATCTTGCTACTGCTGGGGTCAGTGTAGCCTGGGGCTCAGCATAGCAGTCAGTAATGAAGGCTGCAATACAGCTGCCTCTGTGGGGATAGCTGTGGCCACCCCTGGGCAATTGCAATTCCTTTACCTGTGATCCACCTGCTCCCAGGCGAGGAACTAAAGCTGCATCTGCACATTCCTTGCCGAGTATCCCTGTGGTGTGATTGGCTGAGACTAGCAGATATTGGCTAAGCCAAGGCATCCTTCCTGTTGGCTCCTTATGAAGGCCATTCAGAAAGATTCATATCTATCAAGGTTCTCATACTTCTTGGCTGTTGCCCTTGCCCCCATTTCTTCTGCTGGGAGACCCTTCCTGCTCTTCTCCACTGCACAAGCCTTTGCTATGTAGCCTTGTTCCGAGTTAATGTCTCCAAATCTGTGAAGGCCTTTTCTGATACCTCCTTGCCTACTCCACCTCTTACGCCCCTGCTGCCTTGATCGTGGGACAGTTGACCGCTCTGTCCTCTGATCCCAATCCTGTACTCTCTTAATTATAGGACCCTAAAATACTGTATTTGCAGTGTTCCAGGTTGAGAGACAGTGAGGCAAGAATTTGGGGTCAGAATAGACCTAGGTTGAAATCCTTTCTTCATGACTTCCTAAGTGTGTCCCTTGGGTAAGTTATACTCTGAGCCTCAGTTTCCTCATCTGCAGCATCCTAGGTTTGCTATGAGAATCACACTGTATCCCCTCACTAAGTGGACATTTACTTATCTGCGCTCCCCGTTAAACTGGGGGTCCCTTGAGGAACTGGAATCTGGTCAGATTTATTTGTGCTCCCTAGTGCCCGACACAAAGGGGATCTTCAGGTGTATGTGTGAAATGAATGAATATTAAAAAAGGATTTGCAGTTTCAAATTGGAATCTAAGCTGGAGCTAAGAATGCTTTTGGGCTTTTCGAAAATGTGGAACTGAATGTATTTTAATTTTTAATAAAAATCTGATCTTCAGATGAATTATCTCATATGATGATAGATCATTTAGGAGAAGAAAAGAGCTGGGACTTCTTTTTGACTGAATTGAATTGTATCCCAGTTTGGCGCTTAACTTGGGGTGTGTGTGTGTGTGTGTGTGTGTGTGTGTGTGTGTGTGTGTGTATTCCCCCCCCCCACCAGAGACAGTCCTTTGCAGTAACACTTCTAATGCTAGGAGCTTATTGTTTAATTTTCTAAACTTCATTTTGCCCCCAAATACATTTAATGTCTTAAATCACAACTATTACAATCTTGCTCCTTTGCTGTACTGATTTATTATGTGGAATTTTGAGATGAATGTGATCATTAGAGGGCTACTGCTTTAATGTGCTTCCCACCCCCCCACCCGCTAATGGTAAGCTTTTACAAAGAAAAAGTAAGAGAAGTAAACATTTTTCTGGGAGAGACTATTTTAAAGGTCAAGAAAACCTTGCTTCCCCAAAGGAAGTAAAAGGTCATCTTTCACCCTTCAATTTTTGTCCTTTCATTTCATTTTTCAAAAGTTCTTAGTGATGTCGCCTGAGTCACTTGACTAGAGATGTCTAATTTTCTACAAGAAAATAGTAGAGCCAATCTTGACTTCAATGCCTATTTCAAAAGGAAATTATAAAAATTGCTCTGCCTCTACCCTCTTTCCTCATCTCCAAAGAAATAAAGAAATCTCTCCTATTCTGTTTCTCGTTCAACTTCTTTGCTGTGTAATTGCATCTTGGAGGGGTTCTAATGAAAGGCAAAGCAAAGTAGAGATTTGAATTTAGAAAGGTGGTGTAATCAAATTTTCTGGCCTTGCTAATGAAAGGATTCTCTTGTCCCTTCCCCTCACCCAAACATACACCCTCTTCTCCCACCTTCCTTCTGAAAATATTAACCCTGTACATTTGCTAGAAGGATTAGATGAATAAGATAACAGGATGTGTTTGGCTAGAATATGTCTACAACAGTTATTCTCTGTGTGTTTAGACCTAAGAATCCCTTCCACTTTCTTTTAGCTTTTTATTTTGACATAATTTTAGATTTACTGATAAATTTTAAGAATAATACAAATAATTTCTACATACCCTCCATGCAACCCCAGATGTTAACATTTATGTCGCTGTCTCTCTCCTTTTTGAGAGTATGTCACATACATGATGTTCCTATATGTAACCCTTACCACTTCTCTATATTTTTCTGAAATATAAGGGCACTTTCTTTTATAACCAGTGTCATTATCAAAATCATGAAATCAACAGCTATCTAGTATTGTCATTTTCAGAATTTATTCAGATTTTAAAATTATAATTTTTTATATATTTACTTGGGTTATTTAAAACACACACTAGTTATGGGGTATACATCACGTGCTCTGGCTATAATCGTGAACACATTATATACTTTTTTTCTTATTTAATTCTCGCATTACACCTATAAGATAGATACTCTTATTACCTCCATTTTGTAAATAAGGAGAAGAAAATAAGGCTATATTAGTCTGTTTTTACGCTACTGATAAAGACATACCTGAGACTTATTAAGAAAAAGAGTTTTAATGGACTCATAGTTTCACGAGGCTGAGGAGGCCTCACGATCATGGTAGAAGGCAAAAGGTACGTCTTATGTGGCGGCAGGCAAGAGAGAATGAGAGCCAAGAGAAATGGGAAACCCCTTATAAAACCGTGAGATCTCATGAGACTTATTCACTACAAGAACAATGTGGGGAAAACCACCCCCATGATTCAATTATCTCCCACCAGGTCCCTACCATGACATGTGAGAATTATGGGAGCTACAATTCAAGATGCGATTTGTGTGGGGAGACAGCCAAACCATATCAAAGGCTTGGAGAGTTCAAGTGCCATGCCCAAGCTTATGCATTCCTCTCTGGGTACTTAGCAGGTACTAACAACCTTAAGTGGCAGATCTTGCTTTGAATCATGACCTGTCAGACACTGAAAGCCATATTTTTAACTATCATGTAAACTGGTATTTCTGCAACTCTGATTTTGAGGAAATTTTGGCAGATTTCGGTTCTAGAGAGAATTATCTTGGAAATAAGCAATTAAATATAAACAGGTATTATATGAAATATTCAAATGCCCATGGGAAGCTGTCCCTCGATTAGATACATTTGTCAAGACAGTTAACAATACTATATGTGAATGCTTGTTTTTGTAGCAATATTACTAATGGTTAGATGTCCATCTACGTGCAGAGGTTGGCAAACTTCCTGTAAAAGCCAGATAGTAACTCTTTTCAGCTTTGTGGGTCATGGAGTCTCTGTCATAATTACTCAGACATAGACCATCCATATGTAAATGAGTATGGATGTGTTTCAAAAAAACTTTTTTTTACTAAACAGGCAGTGGTGTACTGGAACCATGCTCCAAAGTTTGCCAACCCCTGAGATAGAGGGCTAAAATCATCTCACTTCATTGAGGAGGCTCTAGAAAGGTGCTACAATTGCAGGAAGAAAAAATAGATGTATTTTCATTTTAAGCAATACCTGAATCTCATTTTTATAAATGGAGGGAGTCGACATAGTTTTCATTTTCACTTAATACAACTTTCATTTCGTGTCAGTGGTATTAAATGATGATTAAGAGGAAAGGGACTTGTGTTAAATGATAAAGGTATTTTATAAGGAAGAATGTCTGACCTGTCAGATTAACTAAACATTGGAAGACACTTCAGAGGCAATATTAGTATATGAAATAATGTTAAGAAAAACATAGTGAAGCTCAATACTAGTCCGTCTATACAGATTTAATGACCACCTAGGATACCATTTCTCTTGGAGAAATACAAAGCTGAAGAGGAAAGGGAAAGAAAAGAAATAAATATTAGAGAATTAAATGTATTTAGTTTATGGGAAATTATTTATTAAAATTATTTCTAAACAGTAGCCATCTCTAGAGATAGCAAAGAAGAAAATAGATCAGCCTTCATGGACTGGATTTAGATTTCTAACTATCTGAAATCATGGAATGGATTCATATAAGCTCTTGAAATTAGTACATCTCTATTATGCTATAGTTTTATGAAGCAGACACTAAAATGACTGTGTATGTGTGTGGATACAAAATCATATATATATTTTAAACTTTAAAGTCATATATATGTACAATGTTCATTATCTCTTCTCTGGATGGTATATAGTATTATATATATGTGCATATGTATGTTCTGTGTGTATATCTACTCATATATAGTGTTTATATAGTAAATGTGGTGTTTATGTACACATTTTGGTATATATAGTACAGGTAGTTTATATATACATATATATTATATGTCTACATATATATACTATACAAAGAATAGAGAATAATATGCACAGATAAATATTTATGCATCATTCATTTTATTAAGTTTTCACATCAAAAGGTAATATAAAAAAGGTAATACCAAAAAATTGGTGAAGTTAACAGTGAGTAGATATTAAAATTTTTAACATTTTAATAAATTTGCATTTTTATTGTTTACTTAATGAAATTATCATTTTGTTATGTTAAAATAAATGTTCGACAAATAAAAATTTTATGTATTTATCATGTACAACATGTTGTTTTGAAATATGTATACATTATGGAATGGCTAAATTGAGCTAATTAACATACAGATTACCTCACATGTATATCATTTTTGTTTGTGGTGAGAACACATAATATCTACTCTCTTAGCAGCAATTTTCAAGAATACAAAACATTGTTATTAACTATACTTACTATGTTGTACAATAGATCTCTTGAACTTATTCCTCGAATCTAACTGAAATGGTGTATCCTTTGACAAATATCTCCCCAATGCCCCCCAACACCTCTAGCCCCTGGTAACTATCATTCTATTCTCTACTTTTTTTTTTTTTTTTGAGACGGAGTTTCACCCTGTCTCCAGGCTGGAATGCAGTGGCCTGATCTCAGCTCACTGCAACCTCCGCCTCCTGGGTTCAAATGATTCTCCTGCCTCTATGTGTTCAACTTGTTTAGATTCCATAGATAAGTAAGATTGTGCAGTATTTGTCTTTCTTTGCCTGGCTTATTTCACTTAACATTCTTCAGGTTCATCCATGTTGTTGCAAATGACAGGATTTCCTTCTTTCTTAAGGCTGAACTGTATTCCATTGTGTATATATGCCACAGTTTCTTTATTTATTCATCTGTGATGGACACAGGTGGCTATCGTGAATCATGCTGCAGTAAACGTGGGAGCGCGGATCTCTCTTCAACATACTGGTTTCATTTCCTTTGGATAAAAACCCAGTAGGATTTCTGGATCATACTGGGTAGTTCTATTTTTAATTTTTTTGTTTTCCATAATGGCTTTACTAATTTACATTCCCACCAACAGTGTGCAAAGGTTCCCTTTCCTCCACATCATCTCCAACATGGTGTCTTTTTGATAATAGCTGATGTCTTTTTGATAATAGCTGTTCTAACAGGTGTGAAGTGATAGCTTATTGGGTTATTAATTTGCAATTCTCTGATGATTAGTAATTCTGAGCATTTTTTCTTTTTTTAATATATATTTTATTGCACTTTAGGTTCTGGGGTACATGAGAAGAACATGCAGGATTCTTGCATAGGTACATACATGAGAATGTGGTTTGCTGCCTCTATCCCCATCACCTATATCTGGCATTTCTCCCTATGTTCTCCCTCCCCAACTCCCTACCCACCACTGTCCCTCCCCTAGTCCCCCCCAACAGACCTCAGTGTGTGATGCTCCCCTCCCTGTGTTCATGTGTTCTCTCATTGTTCAACACCCACCTATGAGTGAGAACATGCGGTGTTTGGCTTTCTGCTCTTGTGTCAGTTTGCCGAGAATGATGGTTTCCAGGTTCATCCATGCCCCTAGAAAGGCCAGAAACTCATCGTTTTTTATGGCTGCATAGTATTCCATGGTGTATATGTGCCACATTTTCCCTGTCCAGTCTATCATCGATGGGCATTTGAGTTGGTTCCAGGTCTTTGCTATTGTAAACAGTGCTGCTATGAACATATGTGTGCATGTGTCTTTGTAATAGAATGATTCATAATCCTTTGGATATACACCCAGTAATGGGATTGCTGGGTCAAATGGAATTTCCATGTCTATGTCCTTGAGGAATCGCCACACTATCTTCCACAATGGTTGAAGTAATTTACACTCCCACCAACAGTGTAAAAGTGTTCCTATTTCTCCACATCCTCTCCAGCATCTGTTGTCTCCAGATTTTTTAATGATTGCTGTTTTAACTGGCATGAGGTGGTATCTCAATGGAGTTTGATTTGCATTTCTCTAGTGACCAATCATGATGAGCATTTTTTCATATGTTTGTTGGCCTCATATATGTCTTCTTTTGAAAAGTGTCTGTTCATATCCTTCTCCCACTTTTGAATGGGTCTGTTTGTTTTTTCTTGTAAATCTGTTTTAGTTCTTTGTAGATTTTTGATATAAGTCCTTTGTCAGATGGGTAGATTGCAAAATTTTTTTCCCATTTTGTTGGTTGTTGGTTCACTCTAATGATTGTTTCTTTTGCTGTACAGAAGCTCTGGAGTTTAGTTAGATCCCATTTGTCTATTTTGGTTTTTGTTGCCAATGCTTTTGATGTTTTAGTCATGAAGTCCTTGCCTATGCCTATGTCCTGAATGGTTCTGCCTAGGTTTTCTTCTAGAGTTTTTATGGTATTAGGTCTTATGTTTAAGTCTTGAATCCATCTGGAGTTAATTTTAGGGTAAGGTGTCAGGAAGGGGTCCAGTTTCTGCTTTCTGCACATGGCTAGCCAGTTTTCCCAACACCATTTATTAAACAGGGAATCCTTTCCCCATTGCTTGTTTTTGTCAGGTTTGTCAAAGATCAGATGATTGTAGATGTGTGGCGTTGCCTCTGAGGCCTCTGTTCTATTCCATTGGTCTGTATCTCTGTTTTGGTACCAGTACCATGCTGTTTGAATTACTGTAGCCTTGTAGCATAGTTTGAAATTAGGTAGTGTGATGCCTCCAGCTTTGTTCTTTTTGCTTAGAACTGACTTGGCTATGTGGGCTCTCTTTTGGTTCCATATAAAGTTTAAGGTGGTTGTTTCCAGTTTATGAAGAGGGTCATAGGTAGCTTGATGGGGATAGCATTGAATCTATAAATTACTTTGGGCAGAATGGCCATTTTCACAATATTGATTCTTCCTAACCATGAGCATGGAATGTTTTTCCATCTGTTTGTGTCCTCTCTTATTTCCTTGAGCAGTGGTTTGTAATTCTCCTGGAAGAGATCCTTTGTTAGTTGTATTCCTAGGTATTTTACTCTCTTTGTAGCAATTGTGAATGGCAGTTCATTCTTGATTTGGCTCTCTTTAAGTCTGTTATTGGTGTATAGGAATGCTTGTGATTTTTGCACATTGATTTTGCTGAAGTTGCTTATCAGTTTAAGGAGATTTTGGGCTGAGATGATGGGGTCTTCTAAATATACAATCATGTCGTCTGCAAATAGAGACAATTTGACTTCCTCCTTTCTTAATTGAATATCCTTTATTTCTTTCTCTTGCCTGATTGCCCTGGCTAGAACTTCCAATACTATATTGAATAGGAGTGGTGACAGAGGGCATCCTTGTCTAGTGCCAGATTTCAAAGGGAATGCTTCCAGTTTTTGCCCGTTCAGTATGATATTGGCTGTGGGTTTGTCATAAATAGCTTTTATTATTTTGAGATATGTTCTGTCGATACCTAGTTTATTGAGAGTTTTTAGCATAAAGGGCTGTTGAATTTTGTTGAAGGTCTTTTCTGTATCTATTGAGAAAATCATGTGGTTTTTGTCTTTGGTTCTGTTTATGTGGTGAATTATGTTTATAGACTTGCGTATGTTGAACCAGCCTTGCATCCCTGGGATGAAGCCTACTTGATGGTGATGGATAAGCTTTTTGATTTGCTGTTGCATTCTGTTTGCCAGTATTTTATTGAAGATTTTTGCATCTATGTTCATAATGGATATTGGCCTGAAGTTTTCTTTTCTTGTTGTGACTCTGCCGGGTTTTGGTATCAGGATGATATTGGTCTCATAAAATAATTTGGGAAGGATTCCCTCTTTTTGGATTGTTTGGAATAGTTTCAGAAGGAGTGGTACCAGCTCCTCTTTGTATGTCTGGTAGAATTCAGCTGTGAACCCATCTGGACCTGGGCTTTTTTTGGTTGGTAGGCTAGTAATTGCTGCCTCAATTTCTGCCCTTTTTATTGGTCTATTCAGGGTTTTGACTTCTTCCTGGATTAGGCTTGGGAGGGTGCAAGTGTCTAGGAATTAATCCGTTTCTTCCAGGTTTACTGGTTTATGTGCATAGAGTTGTTTGTAGTAACCTCTGATGGTGGTTTGTATTTCTGTGGAATCTGTGGTGATATCCCTTTTATTGTTTTTTATTGCATCTATTTGATTCTTCTCTCTTTTCTTTTTATTAATCTGGCTAGTGATCTATTTTGTTGATCTTTTCAAAAAACCAGCTCCTGGATTTATTGATTTTTTGAAGGGTATTTTGTGTCTCTATCTCCTTCAGTTCTGCTCTGATCTTAGTTATTCCTTGTCTTCTGCTAGCTTTTGAGTTTTTTGATCTTGCTCTTCTAGCTCTTTCAATTTTGACGATAGGGTGTCAATTTTAGATCTCTCCTTATCATGTGGGCATTTATTGCTATAAATTTTCCTCTAGGCACTGCTTTAAATGTGTCCCAGAGATTCTGGTAATGTTGTGTCTTGGTTCTCGTTGGTTTCGAAGAACATTTTTATTTCTGCCTTCATTTCATTGTTTATCCAGTCAACATTCAAGAGCCAGTTGTTCAGTTTCCATGAAGTTGTGCGGTTCTGAGTTAGTTTCTTAACCCTGAGTTCTAATTTGATTGCACTGTGGTCTGAGAGACTGTTTGTTATGATTTCCATTCTTTTGCATTTGCTGAGGAGTGATTTACTTCCAATTATGTGGTCAATTTTAGAGTAGGTATGATGTGGTGCTGAGAAGAATGTATATTCTGTAGTTTTGGGGTGGAGAGTTCTGTAAATGTTTATTAGGCTTGCTTGGTCCAGATCTGAGTTCAAGTCCTAGATATCCTTGTTAATTTTCTGTCTCATTGATCTAATATTGACAGTGGAGTGTTAAAGTCTCCCACTATTATTGTGTGGGAGTCTAAGTTTCTTTGTAGGTTGTTAAGAACTTGCTTTATGTATTTGGGTGCTCCTGTATTGGGTGCATATATATTTAGGATTGTTAGCTCTTCTTGTTGCACTAATCCTTTTACCATTATGTAATGCCCTGCTTTGTCTCTTTTGATCTTTGTTGGTTTAAAGTCTGTTTTATTAGATACTAGGATTGCAACTCCTGCTTTTTTTTGCTGTCCATTTGCTTGGTAAATCTTCCTCCATCCCTTTATTTTGAGCCTGTGTGTATCCTTGCACATGAGATGGGTTTCCTGGATTCAGCGCACCAATGGGTTTTAACTTTTATCCAATTTGCCGGTCTGTATCTTTTGATTGGGCATTTAGCCCATTTACATTCAAGGTTAATATTGTTATATGTGAATTTGATCCTGCCCTTTTGATGCTAGCCAGTTGTTTTGCCCATTAGTTGACACAGTTTCTTCATTGTGTCGCTGCTCTTTACCATTTGGTACGTTTTGGAGTGGCTGGTACTGGTTGTTCCTTTCTATGTTTAGTGCTTCTTTCAGGAGCTCTTGTAAGGCAGGCCTGATGGTGATGAAATCTCTGAGCAATTGCTTGTTCCTAAAGGATTTTATTTCTCATTCGCTTATGAAGCTTAGTTTGGCTGGATATGAAATTCTGGGTTGAAAGTTCTTTTCTTTAAGGATGTTGAATATTGGCCCCCACTCTTCTGGCTTGTAGGGTTTCTGCTGAGAGATCAACTGTGAGTCTGATGAGCTTTCCTTTGTGGGTAACCCAACCTTTCTCTCTGGCTGCCCATAGCATTTTTTCCTTCATTTCAACCCTGGTGAATCTGAAAATTATGTGCCTTGGGGTTGCTCTTTTTAGGAATATCTTTGTGGTGTTCTCTGTATTTCCTGGACTTGAATATTGGCCTGTCTTGCTAGGTTGGGGAAGTTCTCCTGGATAATACCCTGAAGAGTGTTTTCCAGCTTGGATTTATTCTCTCCGTCACATTCAGATACACCTATCGAACATACATTAGGTCTTTTCACATAATCCCATATTTCTTGGAGGCTTTGTTCATTTCTTTTTATTCTTTTTTCTTTAATCTGCCCTCTCATTTTCTTTCATTGAGTAGATCTTCAATCTCTGATATCCTTTCTTCTGCTTGGTCAATTCGACTACTGAAACTTGTGTATGATTTGTGAAGTTCTCGTGTTGTGTTTTTCAGCTCCATCAATTCATTTATATTCCTCTCTAAGCTGTTTATTCTTGTTAGCATTTTGTCAAACCTTTTTTCAAGGTTCTTAGTTTCTCTGCATTGGGGTAGAACATGTTCTTTTAGCTCAGAGAAATTTGTTATTACCCAGCTTCTGAAGCCTGTTTCTGTCAATTCAGCAGATTCATTCTCTATCCAGCCTTGTTCCCTTGCTAGAGAGGAGGTGTAATCCCTTGGAGGAGGAGAGGCATTCTGGTTTTAGGTGTTTTCATCCTTTTTGTGCTGGTTTCTTCCCATCTTTGTGGATTTATCTACCTGTGGTCTTTGTAGTTGGTGACTTTCAGATGGGTCTCTGAGTGGATGTCCTTTTTGTTGATGATGAAGTTATTTCTTTCTGTTTTTTAGTTTTCCTTTTAACAGGCCCCTCTGCTGTAGGACTGCTGGAGGCCCACTCTAGACCCTGCTTGCCTGGGGATCATCTGCAGTGGCTGTAGAACAGTAAGGGTTGCTGCCAGTTTCTTCTTTTATCTTTGTCCCAGAAGGATAACCCCCAGATGTCAGCCTGAGCTCTCCTTTATGAAGTCTCTCTTTGGATATACGGGGGTCAGGGAGCTGCGTCAGGAGACAGTCTGTCCCTTATAGAAGCTCTAGTGCTGAGCTGTGAGCTCCATTGTTCCATTCAGGGCTGCTGGGCAGGTATGTTTAAGTCTGCTGCAGCGGAACTCTTAACTACCTTTCTTTCCCAGCTGCTCTTTCCTGGGAAGGTGGGGCTTTATTTATAAGTTCCTGACATGCTGCTGCCTTTTTTCAGATATGCCCTGCCCAGCGAGGAGGTAGCCTGGTCACAGTCTGCCAGCAGAGGCGTTGCTGAGCTGCTGTGGGCTCTGCCCAGCTGCTGTGTGAACTTCCTTGCAGTTTTGTTTATAGAGGTATAGTTAGAACTGCCTCGGTAATGGCAGATGCCCTTTCTCCCACAGAGCTGGACTGTCCTGGGTCCAGCTGTGCTTGCTGTGAAACTCTCAGTACAGAGCGTTTCAGATTGCTGGCCTTTGTGGGGGTGGAACTGGCCGAGCCAGATCACCTGGCTCCCTGTTTCAGCCCCCTTTTTTTCAGTTAAACGGGCTGGGATTACAGGTGTGAGCCACCACATGAGGCCAGAAAAGTTCTTTATAATGAAATACTATATAATTCAATAAGCAAATACTTTGGCACTCTTATACTCTATGACATAACAAAGTGGTCAGGTGCTACCACTACCTATAGTGAATAAGTAGATATAAGAAAAGCAAGACAATATTTGGTTAGTTATTATAGCCTCTCTCTTTAATCTTTCTTCATATTTAACATTTTAAACTGTTTTCCTATATAATCACTGAATGTTGTATGAATGAATCAAATACTGGGAGCCACAGTATCATTAGTGATGTGATGTTTCTGAAATATCAAATAGACTAAAAAACATCCAGAAAAAAAGCAAAGCTTAATTTTCCCTCTATTTACATGATTTCTTTTTTTGAGATGGAGTCTCGCTCTGTCACCCAGGCTAGAGAGTGCAATGGTGCAATTTCAGCTCACTGCAGCCTTTGCTTCCTGGGTTCCAGCAATTCTCCTGCCTCAGCCTCCCAAGTAGCTGGGATTACAGGCACTCACCACCATGCCCAGCTGATTTTTGTATTTTTATTACAGATGGGGTTTCATCATGTTGGCCAGGCTGGTCTTGAACTTTTGACCTCAAGTGATCCACTTGCCTTGGCCTCCTAAAGTGCTAGGATTACAGGTGTGAGCCACCACACTTGGCCCTTATTTACATGATTTTTATTTTCTTGGAATATTGTGATACTCAGTTTGAACGCTGTAAAAACACTTTATATGTAACATGGAGTTAGATTCTAGGCTGTCTTCATGTTATATACAGATAGATTCTTCACCCTTATTAAAGTGTGGCAGGACTGCCCAGCTCATGGCTGGCTGGCTGGCACTCCAGGCCTCTGCCCAGTAGTACCTTCCATACACTGTGACAATGAAAAACACCCCTGGAAATTTCCAGAACCCTCCCTGGGTGGCAGTACCAGCCCCCCTGAATACCGTGATTGGATCCATATGGACCAGAAGCGTTTTTATCTATCTTTGTTGAAAAACATACTATTATATTGCTGGAGGGCATTTGATTTTTGACACATTCTAGAATTATGTTTAACACTATGGGTTTGCCTGATTCCCACTTTACTTTCTGAATCAGAATGGACCTGATCTGTCTCCCTGCCTGGCTGGGGAAGTGGCCTGAGTTCACTGCCAGGATAGCCAGGACTTGTGTTCAGAGGGGGCACCAGCAGGAAGGTTTGTGACCTCTCAGCACAATGCCACCCTGCAGGCAACCTTACCATAACCCTTGTTCTTCAGAGGGTGTGTAGGATCTTGGAAGCCCTAAGCAGAACATACAGATGGCTCCATTGTACAGATAAGGAAACTGAGACCCAGAGAGGGAGAGAGACTTGGCTGAGTCACACAGTAAGTCAGACATTAATTAGGCCTTGAGTTGAAGTCAGTACCAACAAATAACTTAGTCTTAGGGACTGGAAAGGACCTGAGAGACCATCCAGGCCACTCCCCTGCTGGGTGAATCCCCTCCACACCCGGACAGATGGTCAGGCTCCAGCCTGTACTTAATCATCTTCAGAAATGGGCAGTTTAATATTTCTCAAGGTACTTTGTCACATAATGGGACTGTTCTCATTTTCGAAATATTCTGAGTTGACACCTTTCTCCCTGTGTCCCGTTCTCCTTTCTGTTCTCTCTGGGTGCAGTTTGGCCCTCTTGATCCCATGGGACATGCATGTTCCCTATAGCCCCTATGACAACCCTTTAGAAATGCCAAAATTGGGCTTTCTTCAGTCTCTGCCATTGTACTTGTCACTGAGATTATTGTGACGAACCAACCTGATGTGGTTCTTGTCTTTATGGAGCTTTTATTACAGCAGGAAGACAAAGACTACACAAGTGTGAGCAGGTGCACTGAGGCTCGCTGCCCCATGGCCTTCACAGTGTGGTGTCATGGAAAGACTTGGGCCCTGGGGCTGGCCAGGCTGCATTTGATTCCATCCATGGTGACATGTGTGTCCTCACAGTACTGCTTTCAGTCTATCAGACTCAAATAATGACTTTCTCATAGGGCGTTGGAAAGATGAACAAGAGAGAGTATTAATAAGAATGCTGTATTGGGAGACCGAGGTGGGTGGATCACCTGAGGGCAGGAGTTCGAGACCAGTCTGTCCAACATGGTGAAACACCATCTCTGCTAAAAAAAAAAAAAAAATAGCTAGGTGTGGTGGTGCATGCCTGTAATCCCAGCTACTTGGGAGGCTGAGGCAGGAGAATTGTTTGAACCCAGGAGGCGAAGGTTGCAGTGAGCCGAGATCACACCACTGCACTCCATCCTGGGCAACAAGCGTGAAACTCAGGCTCGAAAAAATAAAATTCTGTTAAGTGTTCAGCACTGCGATGCTCAATGCTTAGCTTCTTTCTCTTTCTCTTTCCTTCCCCCAGTCTGATGTGTTTGGAGCATCTTCCACAAAGGACTTAAAGCTCAGGATAAAATGATTTATCACAGGAAAATCAGCCAGATTTACCTCTGCTGCTCTTGAATTTCACCCTTTGGTTAGATAACCATGAGATACTTTAAACTTTATACAGGCAAAACACAAACAAGGAACGCATGTGTATTTTGATTAAAGTTGAAGGCAAAAAAGTAAATGATCTCACAGATTAATTGCTATAATGTTATACTATATATTGACTAATGTCACCATTGACTAACATCACCCTATCACCATATCTTATATATTGACATTATAATCAGTCCACATTATTAGTCTGAATATGTATGAGTGCCTATTGGTGTTCCCCAAGTACATTATAATTTTAAAAGCATTCCCTGACCACGCAAGTCTGGAAAATGCTGAACCAGAGAGGTTTTATGATAATCTCTATTTGACAGATGAAGATATTGATGCTATTGAGTAACACATACCTTGCTATTTCTTAAACATATTTCTTCTGTGGCTGTTCAGTTGATGGTATTCTATCTTGACATCCTGAAACAGCTGTCCTGTCGAGATTGTAGCATAGCTGTTCTGTCTTTGTGAGTCATAGGTGAGGTTTCTCTAAGCAGGGTGGACTTTGCAATGTGAGTTGGCAGGGAGGCCCGACAGGCTGGGGATCTCTTAAAACTGAGCCTGCAGGGAATCTGGATGTTTTCTCAGGGGATGGGAAAACATTGCCTCTGCCATCTAGGGGCAAACTAAAGAGGGCTGTCATGCTGTGATGAGAGTATCTTGTAAACACAATTATCAAGTTGCATGCTCTTCTCTGTTTATTTCCCTTCTGCTCTCCTTGAGTCATTAATAAAGTCTTAAAAGCTGTGTCACACCGGGTGCAGTGGCTCATGCCTATAATCCCAGCACTTTGGGAGGCTGAGGTGGGGGGATCACGAGATGAGGAGTTCAAGACCAGCCTGGCCAACTTGGCGAAACCCCATCTCTTACTAAAAATACAAAAATTAGCTGGGCATGGTAGCGTGTTCCCATAGTCCCAGCACTCAGGAGACTGAGGCAGGAGAATTGCTTGAACTGAGCCCCGGGAAGTAGAGGTTGCAGGGAGCCGAGATCACACCACTGCAGTCCAGCCTGGGCTACAGAGCGAGACTCCATCAAAAAAAAAAAAAAAAAAAGCTGTGTCCATGGCTACAGGGGCCTAATGAAAGAGTTGGAGCCCAGGTGTTGTCCAGAACATTAAAGGGCATCAAAACTTCCCTCCCTGTCCTAAGCCTGTTGCAGTGGTGGTAGCGACTAGTGAAATATCCCCAAAGGGAAAGTAAATTTGGGAGAGCATTGGGGCATCTGTTTCCCCAAAGAGACTTCCAGTGCCCCTCTCTGACTTATTAAGGAAGCAGGGAGGTTTCCTTGCAAATGACCGATCACCCAAGTGAAGTGACTGGTCGGTGGTCAGGAAGTGGGTGCCAGGCTAACATTTCCTGCAAGGGGCTTAGCCCAAGGTCTTGTTGTCCCATGGCTACGTGATGCCATTGAAATGAAAGGGGGGGAAACAGGCAGTGTTGATTTAAGGAAATGTGGCTTCTGTAGCTGGCCTAAGGTGGCACAGTAGGAGTTCCTTTGTATAAACTCAGCTCAGCTTGGCTTCCAACCAGCATGCTCATTTGGAACACCCCAGAGCTTCAGGGTGATCAAAGGCATGTACAAGTAATTCCTTACATGTCAACACCTTCATGCTTCTCCTTGAAATTTAAACCAGCAGTTGAAATCCAGAGGCTTGCAGGAGATCCTGTTCTCACTCTCGTGGTGTAAATGATCAGGCTGAGCATCCGGTTCCTGGGTCGGGGCAGCCAAGTGCCCCAACCAGGCTCTCTGAGTGGCTGGGTCTGTGTTTAAAACGATCCTCTTGGTGTGTCGGTTTCCAGCCAGTTCTCTTTAGAGGTCAGTGCTGTTGCCCAGAAGCACCAGCTCTGCACTGCTCTCTTTGCCCACCCTCCGCTTGTGAACCTGACCCAAGCGCAGGCTGTGCTGCTAGGACTTACGGCGAGTGTCCACCTTGGCAAGCTTGGCCCCTGAAGTCGGCTCAGCTTCCCTGTCCTGCCCGCTCTTGCTCTTCATGATTCCTACCCCCTGCCTTTTGGCTTACCACCTCCTGTGTGACTGGCAGACCACCTGGCTTCACTCAATCTCAATCCTTATTTGTAACATTATTAAAAACAGTGTTGCAGCTGGGTGCAGTGGCTCACATCTGTAATCCCAGTACTTTGGGAGGCTTAGGCAGATCACCTGAGGTCAGGAGTTTGAGACCAGCCTGGCCAACATGGGGAAACCCCATCTCTACTAAAAATACAAAAATTGGCCAGGCATGGTGGTAGTCTGTCATCCCAGCTACTCAGGAGGCTGAGGCAGGAGAATTGCTTGAATCCAGGAGGCAGACGTTGTGGTGAGCAAAGATCTTGCCACTGCACCCCAGCTTGGGCGACAGAACAAGATTCTGTCTCAAGAAAGAAAAACAAAAAGTGTTGCACACACATGCACACAAACAACATACTGAAGAAGAAAACAAAATAAAACCTAGAAAAGAAAAACAAAGCCAGTATTAGTAGCTTTCTTATAGCTTAGCTGTGGAGATAAAGTGAAATAACTATTGTAAGGTGTATCATAGGTGCCATAAATGGTAGTTCTTATAATTGTGTGTTATTAATAATATTTTAAAGTGTTACCAGAAAGGGGTCCCAATCTAGACCCCAAGAGGGGGTTCTTAGATCTTGTGCAAGAAAAAATTCAGGGCAAGTTCGTAGAATAAAGTGAAAGCAATTTCTTATGAAAGTAGACAAATAAAAGAATGGCTACTCCATAGACAGAGCAGCCTTGATGGCTGCTGGTTGCCCATTTTATGGTTATTTCTTGATTGCATGATAAACAAAGGGTGGATTATTCATGCCTCCCCTTTTTAGACCATATACGGTAACTTCCTGATGTTGCCATGACGTTTGTAAACTGTCATGGCGCTGGTGGGAGTGTAGCAGTGAGGACGACCAGAGGTCATTCTTGTCGCCATCTTGGTCTTGGTTGGTTTCAGCTGGCTTCTTTACTGCAAGCTGTCTTATCAGTAAGGTCTTTATGACCTGTACCTTGTGTTGACCTCCTATCTCATCCTGTGACTTAGAATGCCTTCACCTTCTAGGAATGCAGCCTAGTAGGTTTTAGCCTCATTTTACCCAGATCCTATTCAAGATGGAGTTGCTCTAGTTCAAATGCCTCTGATAAAAGTATTAAGATATATTAATACTCTAAGTAATGTATTTAGGGCTGTGAGCATTCCTCTAGGAACTGATATATGGACTTGAAGATGATATGATTTAGCAGAAAAAGTGTGGCCTTTGGAAATTTGAACACACACCCATGTTCAGATCCTGGCTCCCCAGGGTATAAAATGTGTGACCTTGGGGAAATAAATTACCCTTTAAATCTCAGTTTCCTTGCCTGTTTTGGGGGTGGGTGGGTAATAATAGTAGTATTAGGTTGAATCATTTGCAAATGTGTATGTTGCGGGGGAGTGTGTGTGTGTGTGTGTGTGTGTGTGTGTGTGTGTGTGTAGCTGGGTTTGACTTATAAAAATGACAGTTTAATGTGGTCACCCTTTAATGCCTATCTCATAGGGTTACTTATTAGAATGGAAAATAATGTACGAGCTGTGCCCAGCACAGAGCCTGTACTGCATTCTATCAGGTCACCTAGGAAGCTATTGCAGCAATTCACGTGAGAAATGCTGAGATGATTGAGGGACTATAAGGTGTATTCAGATGTAGAAATGTCAATTTGGTGACTGGGTGGGGGTGGGTGACATGGGCGACCCAAGAGAGGTATGCTCCAGAGATAGAGAGTGGGGAGCTATTTGCTTTCGGGGCATACTTTAACTAGAGTCCAGGGAGTGGTTGGAATCACTCAGGATTAGCGTTCGAAGGAATGTCACCTGTGATCCTGGATAGAACATGACAGCATTGAACAAAATGAGACAGAGGCAGCTTCCCATAAGCATTTGCTGAGTCCCCCTCCATTAATGCTCTTCCTGTGCTAGCTGGGGACAGAGAGGGCAGGAAAATTGAGGGATGAGGGCAATATTGCCCCTGCCTTCAAGGACTTAGCAGTGAGTATAGTTAACTCTGCTTCTTTTTTGTAGGGTTTTGGAATATGGGAAAAAACCTCCAGTTACAAAGTCTAAAAATGAAAATTCTGCATCAGGTACAGTGGCTCATGCCCATAATCCCAGCACTTTGGAAGGCTGGGGCAGGAGGACTGCTTGAGCCCAGGAGTTTGAGACCAGCCTGGGCAACAGAGCAAGACCCTGTCTCTACAAAAACAATAATAAAGAAAACCAAATAAATAAGTCAATGAAAATGCTATTACCTGTCTTGTAGGATTAGATCTCATGTATACATATTGACGTGCCTAGTGCAGTGCCTGGCACTGATCAGTACTGCAATTGCTCAATACTGCAATTGCTCAATACTGCTAGTTTAGCCAAAGAGCACTAGGAGGGAGGGCACCTTGTTTGAGTGCTGCAAAATAAGACACTGATATTCTTGAATTAAAAAAAAAGTTTAGGCCGGTCGCAGTGACTCAGGCCTGTAATCCCAGCACTCTGGGACGCCATGGCGGGCGGATCACGAGATCAGGGGTTTGAGACCAGCGTGGTCAACATGGTGAAACCCCTGTCTCTACTAAAAATACAAAAATTAGCTAGGCGTGGTGGCAGGTGCCTGTAATCCCAGCTACTCGGGAGGCACAATTATCACTTGAACCTGGAAGGCGGAGGTTGCAGTGAGCTGAGATCACACTGCTACACTCCAGCCTGGGCGACAGAATGAGTCTTTGTCTCAAAAAAAAAAAAAAAATGTTTAATGTGTAAATTATGGCAGGAATGCAAAGGATATAAGACTGGTGTGGGGAAGGAAGAAAAGCTAGGCCTGGTGATCCGAAGCACCTTTGGCTATAACCAGTTGTATTCATTCAGATGTGAGCTGAAGATTATTTAGCCAGTTCATTAGCAAGAAATCCTCACTATCGAAAAAACGATTTTAGCTGCAAGGGGAGCTTACTCAGCAGTGGAGTCTTATGTTCCAGGTGGGCTCAGCTGTGATGCCTTCTGGGCTCTCAGAAGAAGACTTGGGGAAGGAGAATGAGGCTGTGGGTCAGGGAGATGAGGCAGGCTATGGGCTGGACTCTGATGGGGTGGTCCCCAGGAGTTGGGAAATGAGAGGCTGACACCCAGGTGGACCCAGGAAATAGCCGAGGATCAGGAGACAGGTCCCAGTCACCCAAGGGTGAGCACTGGAGGATAGGTAGGCAGGCACCGAGACTCTGGCCAAGTAGGTTGGGATGAGCCTCACCTGGAAATCTGGTACCCTAGGAGGATGACCAGGAAACCAAGGCAGACAAAGACAAATAAGATGAAATACTAAAAATAGCACTGTGAGAGGGAGTAAGTCTACAGCTGGGAAGTGGCTGAGCTGAGATCTGAACCCAGGTCTGTCTGACTCCGAAGCCCACTCCCTTTCTGCCGCTGCTCCTCGCAGACATCCAGTGTGTGGACTCAGTGGAGGTAAAGGGAAGCTGCATTCTGAGGGCCCCAGGCATGCTGGGTCACCCAGCGTCCTTAGGAAGCTAGGCTTTAGGCCGAGCCAGTGGGACTTTGGACCCACGTGGTAGGGGAATTAAGTGGGGCCGGACAGAGGCTGGCTGGGACTGCACTGTGGGGAAGGAGTGGGGAGGCCAGGCAGGGCTGGCATGCCAGGCTGTGTCCTCACTCCCCTCAGCTCCAGCAGTTAGGGGCTGGGTGTGAGAAGGGACCCAAGAGGCACATGGACAGTCTCACAGTACGACTGGGCCCTTCCTGTTAAACAGGTTTCAATGTCCCAGGCGTGTTCTAGAGGAGCTTTTTGGTTGTTCACTAATGATGGGTAGATTATGGCCCACAGAAGGCTACTGGGCTCCAAAAGCAGAGTCCATTAAGTTGCATTGGCAGCAGGCTGGCGTTGGGGTAAAGCATGCTGAGAGGCTGTTCCTTGCCCCTCGAGCTTCCTGAGCAGAAGCACCAGGTGCCTTTATGCGCCGTGTGACGCCGTGTCCACCTCCGCAGTGAACTTGAGAACATCTGCAAAGAAAGGGCAGCGTGGCCCAGAACTGATGCTTTGGTTCCACCTTCGAGCTAGCTGACTGTAGATTTCTCAATGGACACTGTGGGCCTCAATTTCCTTGTTCTCCGTAGAGTGGAGGGTTGGCAATTTCATGGAGTAATATCTTTGCAGAGCATCAAAATTTAAAATGGCAGCAAACAAATGTGTTCAGAATGAGAATGAGAGTACTTATTCCAAGGTTTTTTCCGAAAGACCTCTTCAGATGCCTGTATTAATTATACTAGAAAGAGCTTAGGGTTGGAAATCAGAAGATTTAATGTTTTATTTAGGTTGGTGCAAAAGTAATTGCGGTTTTCACATCAATGGCAAAACCGCAATTACTTTTGCACCAGCCTAATAGTTCTGGTTGTGCTACTGGCTGTGTGGCCTTGGGCAAGTCTCCTTGCCCCGTGGCCTCAGTTTCTTTGTTTATAAAGTATGTGCATGTGCTTGCATGTGTGTGCGTGCGTGCGTGCGTGCGTGTGTGTGTGTGTGTAGCTATGTGTGTGTATCGTGATAAGTCTTTCCTGGGCCTTGAAGGGCTGGTCAGGAAGATAGGGGGAAGCTCCATATGGAGAAGGACTTTGGGAAGGAAAAGATGTGTATAGAGGGTTGCAGGCCAGGAAAGGAACTTCCCACGGGACCATAGATGATGGGCAGGAGCTTTACGGGCAAAGACACAGGAGGCTGGTGGAGGCCACAGGGAAGCCTGTGTAAAAGCATCGAGGTGAGAAAGAGGACAGAGGGAAGGGCAGGGAGACTGCCAGGGTTCACTGGTGCTGGCTGCCAAGGAAGGGAGGACCATCCAGGCCACGCGAGGAGTGCATGCGAGGGGTCAGCCCCAACTCCTTGGGGGTAATTGATGCCAGTGCCCCAGTAAACTCAGGATACCTCATCAGTGGTAGGCTGAACTGGGTTGCTTTCTTTGCCACTTAGATTTTCTTAACTGAAACTGTTCCAAAGCCAGAGAGTGGTGAAAATGTTTGACCGCACGGTGGCAGGTACGCCTCCTTTCCACGGTCCTGTGGTTCCTCACTCACCGAGAGCTGAGAGGTCCGTGCGGATACCTGTGCTCCAGTTCAAGGTGTGCCCCATCTGAGTTTAGAGTCTGAGTCTCATCCTTGCCAGACAGCAGCTCTTGTTCTTTCTAAGTGTGGGAGAGTTGTTGTATCAGAATTCATCATCTGTAGGAGATACCGGACAACCAGGCCTGGTTCCGATGAACAGTAAAGGGCTTGCGGAATATTATAAAGTCCTACATTAGCTCTGTGGCTGGAATTGTGCAAATAATACTCATTGGATGAAGTGAATTCCTCCTCTCCTTGTCCCCACTTTCCTCCAATGAGACCTGCTCCTCTCCCTGCAGTCCCTAAATCTGTTCGTGATACCATCACCCCTCCCCAAATTGCTAAAGCCCCAAACTGTGAGCTCACCCATGACCCTTTCCTCTTTCCCCTTTCACAGCTGTCCAGTCACCAGGTGCTCTGATTCCACCTCTTCTCTCAGCTCCCCGTTTCAACCCTGTTGTCCCTGCCCCAGCTCAGGCCTTCGGACCTTTGATAGCTTCGGGACCTTCCTGTACCTGGTCTCATTCCTTCCAAATGGTCTTCCTCCTGGGTGCCCTGGTGATGTGGGTGCATGTCACTGGCCAGTTGAAACTCCATCCTTTGCCTGCAGATCAAGTGTAAATACAAGAGTATTCTGTGATCTGTCCTGCCTGTTCCAGCCTCTGACTCCCAGGTGCACTCTTCTTCCTCTCTATCCTGTCTCTGGGTAATCTGGCCCATTGCGAGGGCCTTGGCCATCCTGAGGGGCCTGACGACCCCAGATCTCTCTCCCAAGCTCCAGACACACATTTCCCAGGAACCACAAACCTCTCCAGGCACATGCCCTCCAGGGTCCTCTGTCCAGCTCCTCATCTTCCCCCTGCCTCCCCACAACCTTTCCTCCTCCCCTTATTGTTTTTTGTTTGTTTCTGAGACGGAGTCTCGCTCAGTTGCCCAGGCTGGATTGCAGTGGCACAATCTCTGCTCACTGCAACTTCTGCCTCCCGGGTTCAAGCGATTCTTCTGCCTCAGCCTCCTGAGTAGCTGGGATTACAGGCATGTGCCACCACGCCTGGCTAATTTTTTTGTATTTTTAGTAGACACGGGGTTTCACCATGTTGGCCAGGATGGTCTCAATCTCCTGACCTCGTGATCCGCCTGCCTCAGCCTCCCAAAGTGCCAGGATTACAGGCGTGAGCCACCGCACCCAGCCTCCTCCTCCCGTTATATTCCCTGTGACTCCCTAGACATCGGGCAGTGATCCTGTATGCTCCTGTTTCCCTCTCCCAGTCACTCAGCTTTGTTGATTTTAGCTCCAAAATATTCCCAAACCTCTCTCCTTCTCTCTGACTTCACTGCCAGCCTCAGTTTAGGCTTTTCCTCTCTGACCCAGACCATCCACCCACTTGAGTACATTTTCTGTGTGACAGCCTGAGGAATCTTCCCATAGTCCACATCTAATTAAGTTGCTTTCTTCTCAAAACCTTTCAAAGAGTCTCCATCATTTTAGGACATTGCTCAAACTCCCTAAAACAATATTTGAGGGCCTTCCCTATGAGGCCCTTACCTCCTAGCTAGGCTTGATCTTCCTCCATCCCTTTTTCTCATACATCCCTCATTCATTCCGGCATGGGCTCTGGAATCTGCCTGCCTGGGTTCAAGTCCTGGCCTTGTGACCTATTGACTGTGTAACCTTTGACAAGTTACTTGACATCTCTGGACCTCCTTCTCCTTATCTGTAAAATAGGATTGTTATGAGGATTAAATGAGATAATATCTCCAAAGTACTTAGAACAGTGCCTGACCCATTATAAGCCCTCAGTAAGTATATGCTAATGTTATTATTATTATTGGTGGTGGTGGTGTTATCTGGCCCCTGCCGATCTCACTAGTGGGGTTTCCATGTGCACACCCCCCCACCCACTTTTTGTTCTCCTGCCATCGGAACTATCTGCAGTTTCCCAGAAGTGTCCTGCCGCTCCTGCCTTCATCACCCACCACTGGAGCAGCACGTCATCTGCTCAAGTTCTTCCTCTCCACCTCCCTGCTCTACCCCAACTCTGCCCCAACAGGCCATTCTTGCCCTTTCCATCTGGCCCTAGGTGACCTCACTGCAGACTGCCTTCCGTCTTAACTGAACTCAAAAATTGCCTTGAACATTGAGGTAGGAATTTGTCCTAGGTACCAGGCTCATATCCCTAAGGCTAGCAGTGGCTGGCCCTGCCTCCTGTCTGGCGTGCGCTGTGTGACATTGATTTTGTCTATCAGAGGCTTGTTTTTGCCTGAGATCTGCAGCGTGTGCCTGTGACATCAAAGGTCTGAGTTGCTAAGATTGGGTGCAAATCCACCTGAGTGACAAAGGGCTGCCCTAACTGGGTTTGACTTCCCCGGTATTGCAGACACAGACAGTATTTCTTCAGAAATTGGCCTCTTACCTGCCCCTCACTGCTAATAATGTTTTGGGGCTTGATATTCCAGTTGCTGCATTTCTCCCTCCAAATATTTGAGCTTGCTTCCTCCAAATGCCCTGCTGATTTCCTCAAATGCATCATAAATCTCAGATCCAAATCTCCTCCTCTTATAGATCATCCCAATGTGCTGATCCCAACAGCACAGTGGGAACTCTCCAGTGTGATGAATGCCGCTTGCGTGTTTGTAACGCAGCCCTCAACTGTGGTGATGTCGAGATAAATCATGGTTCAGCACTTGCTCTCTGGCAGAAGCCAGGGACCTTAGTGTGACCCCTTTATTTTATAGGTGAGTACAACAAAGCCCAGAAAGTTAGGTGACTTTCTCGAGACCACACAGTCAGAAAAAATTGGGACTAAAATCCAGGTTTTCTGTTTTTCACTATGGTTCTATTTCTAACTTACCAGAAGCTATGACTTAAAAAAAACTAAAAATTGGCCAGGCACAGTGGCTCACGCCTGTAATCCCAGCACTTTGGGAGGCTGAGGCAGGTGAATCATTTGAGGTCAGGAGTTCGAGACCAGCCTGGTCAACATGGTGAAACCTCGTCTCTACGTGGTGGTGCATGCCTGTAGTCCCGGTTACTTAGGAGGCTGAGGCAGGAGAATCGCTTGAACCCGGGAGGCAGAGGTTGCAGTGAGCCAAGATCGCACCACTGCACTCCATCCTGAGAAACTCAGTCTCAAAAAAAAAAAAAAAAAAAAAATTAAAAATTAATTTTAAGATTGTGGTAAAATGTAAATGAGAAAATTTATCAGATTAACCATTTTTAAATGTGCATTGCATGTACGTTAAGTGTACAGTGGCATTAAGTATACTCACATTTTTGTGTAACCATCATCCATCCATCCCCAGAATTTTTTTCATTTTGCAAAACTGCAGCTTTGTACCCATTAAACATTAACTTGCCATTCCCTCCAACCCCAACCCCTGGAAAACACCATTGTAATTTCTGTCTCTGAATTTGACTGCTCCAGGCACCTCATATAAGTACACTCTTACAGTATTTGTCTTTTGGGGTCCAGTTTATTTCGCTTAGCATAATATCCTCAGAATACACTCATTTTGTGCCATGTGTGAGAATTTTCTTCCTTCTTAAGGCTGAATAATATTTCATTTGTAGCGGTGTTTCTTTAAGACTATTTTAATATCTTATTAGAATATCGTACTGCTCGTATTGGAATTTTGAACCGAGGGACTTTCCCAGTAGCGTTTTCTAAATGCCCACTAGGGGGCAGTAAAAACCACATAAATTTTTCAATAGGCCAAAGGCGTGCCAGGCAATTAGGCCACTACCTCCTCTGCGTATCTCTTTCAGCCATCTGTGTATACAGTTACAAGGTAATGGATTTCAGGTCCAACAGTGGCTTTGGATAAAACTAGAGATACCATTAGTCGTAGCCTAAGTGCAAGTCTTCCTCACACTCCGGCTAACATCTGTGCAGAATACTTCATTGAATATGTTGGTTTCAGATGGTATCTTAATTTAATTCACTTAGTCCAGTGATTCTCAGACAGAGTGCACATCAGAATCACCTGTGGTGATTTTTTCCAAAATACACATGACCAGGTTTCATCCCAGATCGATTAAATCAGAATTGCTGAGGCTGGGGCTGAGGTATATGGATGATATTTTCATTCTGGTCCATCACTTCTTTTTAAGAGCCAATGTGTTACTTTTTAACTTTAATAACTGCTGGGAAAGGGTCATTCTTGAATAAACCTCAGAGGAGAGTAAATATGAATTCTGAAAAATGTTTCTCTTTTCAGGGCAGCAGTGGCTGAAGGGTCTGGTGGCTACGGGAACCACATTCTGAACAATTGTGAGGGTTTCCTATAGAGTCAGGCACCCAGACAGAAGATTTGAAACTGAGGCAGTCTGGCCACCTACAGATACAGTTCCTGGATGGCCATACTCAGGGCCAAAATCTTTAGGGTGAGGCCAGAGCACAGACATCAGTACTGTCTGATATATTAGGAGGAACCTTCCTGTAGTCAGAAGAGGAAAAAGAGATCTTCAATTTTATCTTGGAGGTGAAAATGGCCATGAACTTGAGGTGGGGTCAGGAGACCTAGGTTCTCATCCTGACCATCCTACTAGCTGGTTATGAGACCCAAGGGAAGTCATGTTGCCTCTCTGAGCCTCAGTTTCCCCCTTGAATTTTGAGAGCACTGGGTGATGTTGATCTCTGAGGATTCTTCTAGTTCTAAAATTTCAGTGACTCTATGAGTTTTAATAATCTTGATTTGTATGGCACTATTTTGGCGAAGAGCAGAAGAAGAATTCAGGAATCCAGTGAGTGACTGAGACTATTGACCATATAGTTTAATTTATTTAAGGCATATACATGGAATTCAAAGGAAAAAATATTGCTCTGGATAATCTATTAAACTGTTAGTATCTTCAGCATAGCAAAAGCTTTCCAGAGGGAAAAATTTCCCATCAGTGCAAACCTGACATTTATCACTTCCTGATCCATAGCTGCCATTTGTCCAGCATGCTTATATTTACTGTAAAGGGCCGAGTGTACGAATGCTTTGGATGAATATTAAGTAACTACATAAACGTCAAGGTCACAGTTGCAAGAAAGCCTCAGTGGAAGGCCCTGGGAGGCTTGCATTGATCTCTTGTGAAGTTCCATTCTTGAATCCTGCTGACAGGGGCAAACAATTGATGTGGACCATTATTAAGGCTTTAAGTGTTTCTCCATTGTTAAAGATCTTTTACAAGCCTGGAATAACTGATAGTGCCCAAGGAATTGGCAAAAGCTTCATTTAGAAATATGGGCTGGTCAAAGAGGTAAGTGCAACCGAGAGTGCTGTTGTCCTGGGTTGGGCTCACACAGCAAAGGTGGAGGGCTGAGAGGAGTCCCTCACTGGGGCACCCACCAACTCAGCCTGCCAGGCACTGCTCTCAGATTTCAGAGGGAAACTCTCATGCAAGAAGCTGCAGAGAGCCTGGCTCCCTCTTTGAAATCCATCCTTACATTTCCTCCAGCTTCTCTCCTGGTGAAAACCTCCTCTCCTGCCATTTCAGTCCATCCACTCTCCATAGTTGCAGGAAGCATCTCACCAGCATCGGGGGCAATGGGGTGAGGATGAATTATGCAGAACCACAGGTCCAGACCAACTATCTGGATGGTCAGGTGCCCAGATAGTTAATTATGTGAGTGTTCTGCTGACCTGGAGCTGGGAGGAGAGCAAATACTGCAGACGACAGGATCTTGTTTCAAAAAGATCTCAACAGATGGAAGGACTGGTTAGGTCTACCAGATGAACTTAAGAAGGGGCGTAAACATGAAACAGACATTTCCTGTGCACTAGCTCTGTGTTTGGTATTGCACTTGGTCCTTTGCATGTTTTAGTTTATTTCATCCTTACAATGACACAATGAGAGTAGGTGTCTATATCCCCATTTTTAAAGTGAGGAAACCAAGACATGGTGGGATAGAGGAAGGTCTGAGGGCTTTAGTCATTAATATAGATTCCGATCTCTGTTCTAACCTCATTAGCTGGCAAGCCACTTCATCTTCTTTTATTTTTATTTTTCTTTGAGACAAAGGTTTGCTCTCATTGCCAAGGCTGGAGTGCAGTGGTGCAATCTCCGCTCACTGCAACCTCCGCCTCCTGGGTTCAAGTGATTCTCCTGCCTCAGCCTCCCAAGTAGCTGGGATTACAGGTGCCTGCCACCACATCCGGCTAATTTTTTGTATTTTTAGTAGAGATGGGGTTTCACCATCTTGGGCAGGCTGGTCTCGAACTCCTGACCTCAGGTAATTCACCTACCTTGGCCTCCCAAAGTGCTGGGATTACAGGCGTGAGCCACTGTACCTGGTCAAGCCACTTCATCTTCTAAAAAGAGCGACAACCAGGCTTTGGACTGTCTTTTATTTGTCAGACTCTAGGTACTTAGCCTCTTGCATTTATTATTGCATTTAATTCTCAAAACAACCTTATTCCTGTTTCATAGATGGAAAGGGTGTAGATAACTTAGGTCACTTGCCCAAGGCCCAGAATAAGGAGCAGGGCCAGTGTCTAAGCCCAGGCCATCTGACTCCAACACCCGTGCTCTTAGCAACTGCTGTACCCTCTCTGTTCCCGACATGAAAAGGCACAACCATATTTCTGGTGAGGGTTAGATGAGCTAATTAGGTAAGTGCCTGATATAGTGCTCACAGGAGCTCATAAATGATATTAGCTCACCATCATTATTATTCTTAGCACTATTATTAGTTACATGACCCGTTCAAGGTGGAAGCTAATAACTGGCAAAACAGGATTTGAACCCAGGTCTTGTGACTGCCAATCCACTTCACAAGAGAGCTCTGTCTCACTCTGGAGTACAAGACGGGGGCCAATCCTGATGTCACGATCTCAGTACCTTGTGCAGTGTTGTCTCCATGGAAGATGCTTGGCACATGGTCAGATCGGCAGGGACCATCTTGTCACTCATTCACCACACATTTGCTAAGGCCCTGCTCTGTGCTAGGGATCCAGAGGGAAAAGAATATAATGTCAGCCATCCTTTTTTCCCCCTTCCAGGTTCGAATGGTGAAAGATGGTGACCCTTCCTGGAAGCCCACTTTTATCGTGAAACCTGATGGTGGTTGTCAGGGTGACGGAATCTACCTCATTAAAGACCCCAGCGACATCCGCCTGGCAGGGACCCTCCAGAGCAGGCCGGCGGTGGTCCAGGAGTACATCTGCAAACCTCTCCTTATCGACAAGCTCAAGTTTGATATTCGTCTGTATGTCTTACTCAAGTCCTTAGACCCCTTAGAGATTTATATAGCCAAAGACGGACTCTCCAGGTTTTGTACTGAGCCATATCAGGAGCCCAACCCCAAAAACCTGCACCACATCTTTATGCACTTAACCAACTATTCCCTGAACATCCACAGCGGCAACTTCGTCCATTCGGACAGTGCTAGCACAGGCAGCAAAAGGACTTTTTCCAGCATCCTTTGTAGACTGTCTTCCAAAGGCGTTGACATCAAGAAGGTCTGGTCTGACATCATCTCCCTGGTGATAAAGACTGTCATCGCACTGACTCCAGAGCTGAAGGTCTTCTACCAGTCGGACATCCCCACGGGGAGGCCGGGCCCCACGTGCTTCCAGGTAACCAGTTCTCAGCCTGCATTTCAGCCTTGACCAGCCTCAAGAGGGCTCTCTGGCTTCGTGTGGGATGAGTTATGGGGTGGGGTGGCCAGAGGAGGGGACAGGAGCGGTGGTGCTGTGGGCTTTGGTGTTAAACCTGGGCCCAACTTCCAGCTTTCTGTTTGCTAACTGTGTGATTTGGGGCAAGCTCCTTCCCTTCTGTTACCTGTAAAATGAAATGAAGAATACCTACCTTAAAAGGTTCTTGTAAGAATTAAATGAGATAACATATGTAAAGCAGAGTTTTACATTCATTCATTTACTCATTCATTCATTCACTTACTCATTCCACAACTTTTGCCACATGCTTAGTGGGGGTCAGGCATTGTCCCGGTTCTATTGAGACAGTAAGTCAGGGCCCTGCTGGCTGACGCACAGAGTCTGTTGTGAGAGATGTATAATTTAAAAATGATTATAAAGGGTTACAAGTGCTAGAATAGGAAACATCTGAGGTGCTGTGAGATGGTGGAGCCATGTCACATTCTCTGGGCGGTAGTGGCATGGTCAGGGAAGGCTTCCCAGAAGAAATGACAGTCAAACTGGAACCTGGAGTGACAGTTAGTCGGAGCAGGAGAAACTGGGTAAGGGCGAGGGAGACAAAGGGCTCCAGGTGGAAACTGTAGCCGGAGAGGTGAGCGGGAAGCATGAGGCGCTGGCAGAGGTTCAGTGTGGTTGGCGGGTGCGGTGTAAGGCAGAGATGTCAGGGGAGATGAGGGAAGGTGAGATGGGAGGGGAAGGTAGGGGCTGTGTCACGGAAGGCTGGGCATGGGGGGTCCCTGGATAATTTTAAACAGGGGAGGCTGGGCGTGGTGGCTCATGCCTGTAATCCCAGCACTTTGGGAGGCCGAGGCGGGTGGATCATGAGGTCAAGAGATCGAGACCATCCTGGTCAACATGGTGAAACCCCGTCTCTACTAAAAATACAAAAAATTAGCTGGGCATGGTGGCGCATGCCTGTAATCCCAGTTACTCAGGAGGTTGAGGCAGGAGAATTGCCTGAACCCAGGAGGCGGAGGTCGCGGTGAGCTGAGATCGCGCCATTGCACTCCAGCCTGGGTAACAAGAGCGAAACTCCGTCTCAAAAAAAAAAAAAAAAAAAAAAAAAAACGGGAAAGATGCGCCCAGATTTGCATGTTATAAAGAACAGCATACCTGCAGGGTAGAGAGCACACTGAGGCAAGTCTGGAAGTGGGGAGGTCCCTAGGAGACAGTTGCTTTCGCAGAAGCTGGAGAGGATGTTGGTTTGAACTGGGAAGGTTGTGGTGCAGGTAGGGGGAATAGACAGATTTGGGTGCCAGGGAAGGAGCTAGAAAGGCTCAACTTGGTGACTGAATGAGGCTGGAGAGAGATGACAGATGGTGGCAGTGAGGGCGGGGAGGAACCGGGACTGACGTGCAGGTGGCTTGGGTACTTGCATGGATGGATAGAGGCCCCTGGAAGAGGACCAGGCCATTGGGGGATGGTTGGGAGTTGGACCTGAAGTGCCTATGAGGCATCCAAGTGGAGAGATTGAGGGGACAGTTGGATATTTGGAGCTTGGAGCTTGGATTTCAGGAGACAGAGGTCTGGGTTGGGGACAGAGATGGGAACTCATCGGCAAATGGTGACCCAAGAGGGTGATGAGAGGACTGAGAAGACACCTGTGGGCATCACTGTTTAACTAAGGGACAGTCAGGGAAGGGAGAGGGAGCTAGAAAAGGAGGCCAAGAAGGAGTGTCTTGAGATAAACACCAGAGAAAGACCCCGGAATGCCAAGGAAGAGGCGCCTGGGCACTGAAACTGTCCACTCCACCCACAAGGGGTTGACTGGAGACTTAGAGAGAATTGTCTTCGGCAGAGCAGTGGGGCCAGAGTCTGGTGGACTCAGAGTGTGGGAGGGAAGGAAATGAGGAATGAGGCTGGAACCTTCTTACAGGCCATTCAGCTGCGACAGTGCGGGGTGGGGAGACGTGGCATCCAGACACTCCAAAGGCACACACACTTTCCTGCCCCCAGATCAATCCATGTGGGGAGGAGAAGAAAGGAAGGGACACCTCTGGGACCCTCTCCATCTAATTCTTAAAGTTATTTTGTAGCACTTGATAGATATGAAAAAAGAATACATGGAACATATTTGTAAGCCATGAAGCCAAACAACAAAATGATCATCCCAAACCCTCCTCCCAGCCCAAGACCTCCAGCCAGTGTGTTTCTCCCCAGAATCAGGTCCCCGCCCAGCCCTGGGGTAAACATCACCCTGAATTTTATGTTTATTATTTCCTTGCTTTAGAAAATACTTTCATTAGGCATGAATGTATCCCTAAACAATGTATTGTTTTGTTTTGCTTGTTTTTGAGTTTTATAAAAACGCTGTTATAAAGTATGGAGCCTTCTGCAACATTCTTTTTCTGCTACATGTAAGGTTTCAAAGGTCCACCCACGCTGGTGGGGGTCGTGGGCACTGTCTCGTTTGCACTCTTTTAGGTTCCGTTGTGAACATGCACAATTTATTATCAGTTCTTCTGTCAAGGAACATTTGGGTTATTTCCAGTTCTCAGCAGGTGGGTAACAGGTCTCTTGGGACAAGAAGGGAGAAGGGAGGGAGTGGGGCAGTGTCTCTAGTGGATGGGGCATTCATTCAACAGCAGAAGAGGAGGCTGGTCCCAAAGTGCAGCCCCAAACCCAGAGAGGCCACCCCCGGGGCTGGGCACCAGTCAGCAGGATTTCCAGGCAGGCTGGCGGGACCGTTTGGAGGGGAATTCAGGCCAGGATCAGTACCAGGAGCTGGTAATTGCCATCCAGAGATCTGTCCTGAGAAACTTAGACCTCTGGCCTTTGGTTCCCAGGGAGGATGGACAGCTCAGCCATCAGGTAGGTGGCTTAAAATATTAGAAAGAAGAAAAAGGCAGAACTTAGAGGTAGGACCAGAGAAAACAAGTCCTGACCTAAGCCAGCAAAAAGTTAGGGTCATGGAGATAAGTTGCAACGTGGACATGTCCAGGGGTCATCCCGGGGGACCATGTGGTCACATCTGTTTGACAATGACAGCTATTCCAGGAGTATCATGTGGGCCCAGCAGGCAGAGCCAAGCCACAGAGCCCTGGCTTGGACCGAGTGGCAGGGTGGAGGGCCAGGCTGGTTGTTTTGCTACTTGTCTTGCTATGGACGGGCCACATGGGGCAGCCGTCGGTGGGGCCCAAGCTGTGGGGAGCTGGTGGAAGGGGCAGACAGGGAGGGAGCCACTGGTTTGGACAGATCATGTCTAGCAGATGGAACCACAGCCTTGGGACCGTCTCCCACTGCTTGACCACACTAAATGCTTCCAGGCCTGGGTGAGAGGAGGAGCGCAGTGTGAGAGGCCAGGCGAGAGGAAACGCTCTTCCTCTTCCCAGCTGTGCCAGCTCCAGCTCGTTTCTTCACCACGCTGAGCCTCTGCTGCTGTCTCTGTAAATCACCTATGCTCACTTCCCTGCCTGCCTTTTATTGTGAAGTAATGTAAGTGACAGTGCTTCGACAGGGTATAAGGTGTCAGATATTTGGAATTTGTCTTGCCATACATTTCAGATTCCCAGTTGTCGAGGGAGAAAACGGTATCCTTTTCTCCTTGTAGCCCTCTCCAACTTCATTCTTACCACTTGTAAGAACACTTTTCAGCTGGGGTCTCAAATACCAGAGCTGACTTGGAACCTAGAGATTTAGGGACCCAGTTAGGTTCTGCCACCAACTTGCTGTGTGTTCTTGTATAAGTCACTTAACTTCTCTGTGCCTCTTCTTCCTTGCCTACCTCACAGGGTTGTTGTCAAATTCCAGTGAGATAAAGATTATGAATGGCTTTTCAAGCTGTAGTGTTTGGTGCAGATAGAGCATATTGCTTCTTTGCCATACAGCCTCTCCTGCTCATTGCCTGGGCTTGGCCCAGATTGCAGTATTCCAGAACATATACTCTAGCCAGAGAAATTACGTGTATCTTAAACATGTGACGGTGAACGCTTTTCAATCATAGCCATAATAACTACTTGGGAAATTGTAATGGCCCGAAGCAGTTGTGGGCACTGCTTGGGCTGTGGGCAGGTTTCCTGTAATCTGCTGCTGAGGAACGTGGCTGCCCCGTCATTCCAGCCTGTCCCCTGTCATTGCCTAGGTAGCTCCCAGCGACATATCCTCATGTCAGTCTTCCTGAGGGCACCAGTATGACTCTGGTTTAAACAGCGAGGCCTGCCTCAGTGTAGATGAATTATATGGCAGAAATAATACATGCGGAGGAAAGGCTTCCAGCTTAGCTTTCAAGAACGTTCTTTGCCAGTTCCATTGCTTGGTCTGTATCTTCTTTTAGCTCCCTGTGTCTAATTCTTTCCTTGGCCCATGATCCTTTCCCTTAGATGCCTGAAGGAGATGCTATTCCTAAATCCTAAGATGTTTCTCCTCTTTATTCTCCTTTTTTTTTTTTTTTAACCTCTCCCTTACCCTTCAGCCCAGTCACCCCAAGGGAAGAAGGCCAAGGAGCAATACAGTGAGAGGTCAAGGGCTTGGATTTGGTTCTTAGATGGCCTGGTTTGGCCTGGGGTTGGCACCTCTAGTTAGTCTGTTTGGCAAGTTAGCAATCCTTAGCCTCAGTTTCTTTATCTGCAGTTAGAGATCACATTTGTACCTCCCTCTCAGAATTATCACAAGCACAAAGAAGAGCAAGGAAGAATATTTAGCACAGCACCTAGCGCATAGGAATCAATAAATGACAGTTTTTATGATTATTCCATTGTTTGTTTTCTGTAACCACAACAGTTCTCAAATTTGTCTATGAAGAAGTGCCTTGATGTTATAAGAAACCATGAAATATTCACATCTTAAACTTAACGGGAACACCAGTGTTGGAAGGAGCAGAGTTTGCAAACCATTTCTGTAGCCTGGTATTTGTCACCCTGACCCCGGCCCCAGTCTAGCTTCACTGTACCCGCCCTGAGACTTGCAGTCTTGCAAAACAGATACAATGACTGTCTCAGACATAATTTGTGCTTCCCATTTCTGCCCCTGGGTTCTCTTCTGTCTCGGCTGACCTGGCATGCTCTCTCCCATTCTCGCTTTCTTAAATGTCAGTGCCTTCCAAGGTGCTACTCAAGCCCCACCTCCTAGATAAAGCCTTCCTCCAAAAACCACTTCTGATAGTTCAGCTTTTTCTTCCTTTGGGCTCTAACACATTCCCTGGGCACTACTGAGATGAGCCCTGAGCTAGTATGGGCGTGTGGTTACGGATAGGACAAGGTCCCTGCTCTGAGGGTGTGCACAGTGTAGTGGGGAGAGCTGACTCGTGAGAACTGCAGTCCTTCATAAGAAAAGCCATGAGAGGGTCCCTGTGGGATGCTGGGAGAGCCCAGAAAAGGGAGTCGTTAACTTTGCCTAACCCTGTCAGATGAGGCTTCCCTGAGGTGGAGATGCTTAAGCCGGAGCATAAAGCATGAAGAAGGGTTTGCCGAGCAGAATATGATAGAAGCATACCCTCCCAGTTTCCCTCCTACCTCCCTGGCTGCTGCTTCTCAGCCTCTTCTTCTGGACCTGTCAGTGTTGGAGAGTCTCAGGGCTCAATCCTTTGGAAGGTGTCCCCCTATTCACAATCACTCCTAAATGATCTCACATAGCCTCATGGCTTTAAGCACTAGCTCTATGCTGCTGGCGCCTACAACTGTATTTCCAGTCCTGACCTTTCCTTGAGTTCCAGATTGGTGTATCCTACTGTCCACTTTAATTTTCTACTTGGATGGTTAATAACCATCAAACGCTGAACATGTCCAAAGTCAAGCTCCTGACTTCCCTCCCAAACCTACACTCAGTCATCTTTACTGTTTCAGTAAATGAATGACATTCAGTCAGTCACTCAGACCAAAAGCCTGAGTCATCCTTCTTTTCTCTGTTTCCCTCCTTCATACCTCCAATCCATAAGCAACTCTTGCAAATATACTTTAAAATATTCCCAAATGTAACCACTTCTAGCCAACTCCACTGTTGCCATCCAAGTCTAGGCAGCCATCACCTCACACTTGAATGGCTGCCATAGGCACCCTTGCTGCCTATAGCCAATTTTTCTCACTGTAGCCAAGGAGATGCTTTAAAACATAAGGTGGATCCAGTTACTTTCCTCGCCCAAACCCTTCAATAGCTTTTTCATTGCACTTACAATCCTGGCTCCTTCTCATGGTCTACAAGATGCAGCGCCATCTGCCCCTTGTCTATCTGACCTCATCTTCTGCCTCTCCCTCTCACTCGTTCCTTGCTGTTCTTCAGAAGTAGCCTTTGTTTTTGCTTTTCCCTCTGCCTGGACTGCTCTTCCCCAGCTATTCAAACATGATTTATTTTTATTTTTTTGACATGGTGTTTCACTCTTGTTGACTCACGCTGCAGTGCAGTGGCACCATCTCGGCTCACTGCAACCTCCACCTCCGGGGTTCAAGCGATTCTCCTGCCTCAGCCTCCCAAGTAGCTGGGATTACAGCTACCCGCCACCACACCTGGCTAAGTTTTAAAATATTTTTAATAGAGACAGGGTTTCACCATGTTGGTCAGGCTGGTCTCAAACTCCTGACCTCGGGTGCTGGGATTACAGATGTGAACCACTGTGCTTGGCCCAAAAATGACTTATTCTCTCACTTTATTCAGCCCCTGTCCATATGTCACCTTCTGAGACTTTTGCTTCTGGTGATGAGGGAGTAACAAAGACTAAATGTAACTTCTTTCTTCAAACGACTAGATTACCAGAAATATATATGAATATGCAAATGAAAGAAGCGTTTTCAGGCTTTGAACCACAGATAGCTCAGCACTGTAATCTCTGGGAAAAGGTGGGGAAAAACTGAGGTGAGTCTTATGGTTGCCTCAGCTTTTCGTCTGGGGGCAATTTTTGGAATATGGACACAGAGGAGGTGAACCTAAACAGAGTCCAGTGACCTCATTGAGTTGAGGAGGTGAAGACTGAAGTTTGGGAAGCCTAAGTTGGCTGGAAGTTGTGGGGCAGAATTACAGAAGGAGCTAAGCAGGAAAAGAGCTCCAGAAAGCTGCATGGGATCTCAGTGAGTCTCTGCTGAGTCTCAGGCCATGCATGCATGGAGTGTTAATCCACAAAGCTAGGCAAAGAATAACCAGGGAATTGATAAGCTGAACCACTTCTGGGGCTCACACAGGGCAGGGAGGCATTCGAGTGCTGAACAGTCAGAGTGAAGGGTCTGTGGTAATGGCTGGGAGCATTCAATGGAGACTCCAAAGAAGTTCTGCCATAATGGGGAGGATCAAATCTTTCCTGGAATAAAGGTTACTCTAGACTCATCCTATTCACCTTAAGCAAAAGGCTTTGAAGGCATCAGGCTGATTTGCAAATAACTGACTGCCAAAACAAAGCCCAGAACTTTAAAAGGAAGACCAAGTCCAGACACTTAGCATTGAAATATCACAATATCCAGCATTCAATTATAAAAAGTCTCTAAACATTCCATAAGACAGGAAAAGGTCACCTTCACCAGTGGGGAAATCATTTAAGAGAAACAGATCCAGAAATATTAGAAATGGTGAAACTAAGCCGGGCGCGGTGGCTCACGCCTGTAATCCTAGCACTTTGGGAGGCCGAGGCGGGTGGATCATGAGGTCAAGAGATTGAGACCATTCTGGTCAACATGGTGAAGCCCTGTCTCTACTAAAAAATACAAAAAATTAGCTGGGCACGGTGGCGCGTGCCTGTAATCCCAGCTATTCAGGAGGCTGAGGCAAGAGAATTGCCTGAACCCAGGAGGCGGAGGTTGCAGTGAGCCGAGATCGCACCATTACACTCCAGCCTGGGTAATGAGCGAAACTCTGTCTCAAAAAAAAAAAGAAAAAAAGAAATGATGAACTAGCAGGAAAAGGATATTAAAACAGCTATTATAACTCTATACAAAAATTTTAAGGAACATATGAGCTTAGTGAAGAGAGAAATGAAAGCTAGTGAAAAGAGCCAAATGAAACTTCTGTAACAGAAAATATAATCTCTGAGATGAAAATATCACTGGATGTGATTGACAGCAAATTAGACACTGAAGAAGAAACCATCAGTGAACTTGAAGACATAGCAATGGAATGTGTCCAAAATTAAACAGAGGAAAATGAGAAGGAAAAGAAGAACAGACCCTCAGTGGACTAGGATACAATATCAGGTGGTCTAACATATGTGTAATTGAAGTTTCAGGGCAGAAGAGAGAGGGAATATAAAAAATATTTTTGAAGAAATAATGAAAATTTCCAAATTTGGAAAAAAGCTATAAACTCACAATCTAAGAAGCTCAAGACATTCCAAGTAAAATACACACACACTACCCCCAAATTATAATCAACACTGTTGGAAAACCGATGATGATCAGAAAATCTTAAAAGCAGTCAGAAAGAAAAGGCACACTATGTTCAGAAGAACAAAGAATAACCACAACGTTCTCATCAGTAACTGTTCTGGCCAGAGACAATGGAATGACAAATGTCTCCTCTTAAGAAAGGCCTCCTCACTGGCCCTCCTAGGTAGATCCCCAGATGCTCCCCTCCACCCACTGTATCACACTCTGTTCTTACCTTGCTTTCATTATTGGCTTGCTTGTGGTATCTCTCCCCTCTAAAATGTAACCTACAAGAGGGTAGGAGCTTTGTCTTGTCACTGCTTTACACTCAGTGCCAAGAACAGTGCTTGGTATTTAGTAGGTGCTCAATAAATAACTGACAAAGTAAGTAATGCCTTCAGGCAGAAGAGTATGAAGGCAGAGAGCAGTAAAGCGCTCTTGAACTACTAATGGTTCAGCACAATGAGAGCCCAAGATGTGTAGTAGCAAGTGGGAGGAGATAAACCTGGAGTGTTGACAGATGTCAGGCCATAGAGCAATTTGTAGGACATGCTGTGGGCCTTGGACTTCGTTCTGTAGGCAGGGATTTTAGGCAGAGGAGTGTTAATATTCTATTTGCACTTTAGGAAAATGGCTCCTTGTGTCGAATGAATTAGAGGAGTGAGTTTGAGAGCAGGGGAAAGGCGAGAGATGGTACAGACCTGTGGAGAGTAGAAGCAGAGGGGATGGGCCAGGTCTAGAAAGATTTTTAGGAGGTAGAGTGTGCAGGTGTTAGTGACCAACTGGTTGTAAGGGATGAAGGGGCCAGTTTTGACTTGTGTCATTGGGTGGATAAGGAATACAGAAAGCAAAGGAGATTTTAGAAAAAAATATGGTATATTTATTTTCTATTGCTGTGTAGCAAATTACCCCAAAACTTAGCAGCTTATAACAGCAAATATTCATTATCTTACAGTATACGTGGGTCGGAATTTAGGCTTAGCTGACTGCTTCTGGCTCCAAGTTTCTCACAAGGCTGCAACCGATGGGTTGGCCAGGGCTGCAGTCATCTCAGGACTTAAATGGGGAGATCTCCTCCTCCAGGCTCACTCCCACGGCTGTTGGCAGGTCTCAGCTACTGTGACTGTGGGCTAGAGAAATCAGTTCCTTGCCACCTTGGCCTCTCCGTGGGACAGCTCACAATGATATGGCAGGTGGCCTCCCTCCGAGTGAGTGAGCAAGAGAGTGAGAGAAAGCACCCCAAGACAGAAGCCACAGTCTTTTTATAACCCAATATTAGAGGTGACATTTCATCATTTCTGCCCTATTCTGTTAGAAACAAGTCACTAGGTGAGGTCACACCCCATTGTGTGTGAGGGGGGATTACACAAAGGCTATGAATATCAGGAGGTAGGGATTATTAGGAGCGTCTTAGAGACAATGGGCCACAGAGTGCATTTGGATACAGCGAATTTGTGGACTCTAGGACCTCCCAGTTGGGGATACTCTGGATGCAGATGGAAGTGTAGATGTGGGGCTCAGGAACTAACTCCTCTTGTTGGGATGTAGTTTGGAGCCTTTGCATGAATTTATAATTAATGGCTCAGGAATCTCCCCAACTTGATTTGAAGCTTCTAGAGGTCAGGAATGAAGGACAGATATCTTTAAATCCCCAAGGAAACCCCTCAAGTAGGAGGTGCTCAACACATAATTGCTGATTGAATTACTTGGGGAGGCAGAATGTCACATGGTTGAAACCTCTCTCTGTTTAACAATTCCTGCTTTGTTAGAGGGACTTGGAAAGAGGCTTTCCCCTTTCTAAGCTGCACGTTCCTTGTCTGCACAAAGTGGGCTTTCAAAAAATAAAAATAAAAAAAGTAAAGCTTTTTGCCTGGGAACCCCATATACCACATAGGTAAAAGGTAAAATTTGGTCTGATCTGGTTGGCCTCCCCCTTGGGACCCCAAAAAAGAACCCCATTTTGAAAACCACTGGACGAAGTAAATTCCTGATTTTCTGCCAACTGGGACATTCTGTGATTTTATGACTAGATCAACCCTACATATCTCCCAGTTCTGTGATTCTGTTTATTCAGATCCATTGATGGTACATATTTTATTGGACTTTTGAAAAGAAAATCATGCATATTTCCTTGAACTTATGAAAAATGTCATATCTGACTTTCATTAAGCACTTCCTATGTGTCAAGCATTGTGCAAAAAAATGTATATTGCGTTATCTTTATTTGATCTTATCTCTCCTACTAGAGTGTAAGACTTTGTCTAGTTCACTCTTATATTTCCAGCAGCTAGAATAGTTCTTGGGACATAGAAAGCATTCAATAAATATTTTCTGGGCCAGGCACTGCGGCTCATGTCTGTAATCCCAGCACCTTGGGAGGACAAGGCAGGTGGATCACCTAAGGTCAGGAGTTCGAGACTAGCCTGGCCAACATGGTTGACCCCCAACCTGGGAGGTGGGGGTTGCTGTGAGCAGAGATGGCACCATTGCACTCCAGCCTGGGCAGCAAGAGAGAAACTCTGTCTCAAAAAAAAAAAATAAATAAATTAATGGTTGTTACCATTATCAACAACCCTGTCAGATAGCTATTGTTATCTTCATTTTCTAGATGAGATCACTGAGGCTCAGAGTGGCTAAGTGCCTTACCTAGAGTCATCTAGTTAGTGTAAGAGACTGAGCTGGAGTTGGAGCTCAGGTCTTTCTGACTCCAAAGCATTCCTGTACAAGACCCAGCATATTCAAAAACATGCACCCAAGTTTAGGTTCTGGAAAATCTTATTAAATTAAAAATAAATATTTTCTGAATGGATGAACTGAGGTAAGTACCATTCATAGTTCCATTTTATAGATGAGGAAACTTAGGCTTAAAGCTGCTAAGTAACTTGCCTGTAGTCACACAAGTTAAAGGCAGAACTAAGATATGAAATGAGTCTCTCTTGACTACAAAGCACGCTAATGCCATTTCTTTTTGGTAGAATTGGCAGGAAACTGGAAAGAGATAGCATATACCTTCTCTATGATGAGCATAGTTCTAGGTACCCGCTTTTCACTGCCATTATCAACAACCCTGACAGATAGCTATTGTTATCTTCATTTTCCAGATGAGATCACTGAGGCTCAGAGTGGCTAAGCACCTTACCTAGAGTCATCTAGCTAGTGTAAGGGACTGAGCTGGGGTTGGAGCCCAGGTCTTTCCGACTCCAAAGCATTCCTGTACAAGACCCAGCATATTCGAAACCATGCACCCAAATTTAGGTTCTGGAAAATCTCATGCCACTGGTGAGTGCAGACCAATAGGGCTGACGAGGGTTTACTGCTCCAGGTCCCAGCATTCCCAGCTTTACATTCATGAAACCACTAGGCATTGAACTGGGAAGAGTCCACCAGGCCGAGAAAGTACAAAATGTACCAAAAAGTAAGAGTTGATGACTAAGGATGATAAGCATCGTCACCACAGCCTGCCGTTCTCTGTCACCTCATCAACATCACATGTCTCCAACCAGGTCTGAAGTTAGACTGATGATGTCACCAGAGTCTCTAAAAGGCCTCATCACTCACTTCCACTTGTCATGTATTATTAAGCAGATCTATAATACATGTAACATTTTCTACTGAATTTCCATTTCTTTCTTTTCATGACCAAGGAAAGAAAAATAGAGTGAGGATGACTTCTCCCAACTTTTCATCCTTATTGCCCTTCATTGAAAAATAACTTCATCTTGAATCACCCCCCAAAAATGGTCATTCGGGCTCTAATTTCATTAATAAGGATGGAGCTACAGTTTAATAATTATCATTTAAGCTATGCATATTCTATATAGACAAGTAAATGGATTTCCCTCATCTTTCCTCCTTGAATCCACAGAAGAGGGGAGTCTACAACCCTTTTTCTTTTTTCTCTTTACTCTCCACATTATTTTTTGAGACTTTGGGTTCTATTAATTATGTTAGAAACTTTCTGCATTATCACTTCTGTAGCGATAACGAGAATCCTCTGGAGAATCGGAAGTCCTTGTCATCTGAATCAGAATTTCATTGGGGCAGCAATCTCAAGGATGAGCAAAAGTTATCCAGATGAAGAGTTGTTTTAGGCAGAGAGAACAAGATGCTCACGAGTGGCTGGCCCGGATTGTAGGGTCTGTAAGGAATGGAAAGAAACCAGAGTGGCTGGAAGACAAAGCCTCACCCAAGGCAGTGTGCTGGATTTGAGAGCAGGTGTGAAGCAAATGGTGTTGAAGACCTCCAACTCTGCTGGGCGGTCACACAGGGCCCCTGCACTCAGAAGGGCTCTGAGCTTGATTTAATGTGCCTATCATGAAACTGTTCATCCTTTTTGAACAAAGGGCCCCACATTTTCATGTTGCACTAGGTCACACAAACTGTGTAGTCAGTCCTGCTTGGGTGGAAAAGCCAGCTCTGTCATTTACTAACTAGCGAGGCGGTCTCTGGGAAATCCATTGGCCTTCCTGAGATTCAGTTTCTGCTTCTGTAAAGTGGAGTGCATAATCCCTCCTTCAAATAGGCTGTCATGAGGATTCAATGAGACTATGAATAATCAGGGCTTTGTATAGTAATAGGTGCCTAGTAGGTGCCTAATCAGTATTACCTTCTTCTTAACTAAGAGGGTATATCTGAATCACCTGGGGAATTTGCTTTTTTCAAAATACATTCATCTGGATTCTGCTCTGAGCACTTCTGACTCTGTAGGGATGTAGTGGGGTTGTGTGTATTTGTTTTTGAGACAGAATCTCATTCTGTCACCCAGGCTGAAGTGCAATGGTGCCATCTTGGCTCACTGCAAACTCCGCCTTCTGGGTTCAAGCAATTCCCCTGCTTCAGCCTTCCAAGTACCTAGGATTACAGGCAGGCGCCACCACACCCAGCTAATTTTTGTGTTTTTGGTAGACACAAAGTTTCACCATGTTGGCCAGGCTGGTCTCGAACTCCTGACTTCAGGTGATCTGTTCGCCTCAGCCTCCCAAAGTGCTGGGATTACAGACATGAGCCACCCGTGCCCGGCCAATGTGGTGGTTTTGGAAGGGTTCCTTGTATGACACTGATGTATACTTCAGGTTCACAAAAGCAGCCTTAGGTTCTCAGAGAGCTAGCTAAGAAGCCACTTAGTAAAGGATAGCAGAAGAAAAGGCAGAGGGAGAAATCGATGGACTACTACTCATCCTCAACATAATAATAAACCTGTTAAAGAAGAAAGAGGTCATCAACTTCACAGCCCTTCATACGACAAAGACGGTGCTGAAATGCACTGTGGGAATTCATCCCATTATCAAGGTTCCTATAAAATTTCCTGCTGTCCATTTGGTCTGACAAGTACACCCAGAGGAAGAGGGGCTGTGGACAAGAGAAGCCAGGGTCAAGGCCAAGGTTGGGGACTGAGTTTGAATTTATTTTCAACTTAATAACCCTAATACCATACTCAATGGAGAGAGTAATTCTGAATTGTGTTTATCCTGCCCAGATTTTAGGCTTCGACATTCTTCTAATGAAAAATCTGAAGCCTATACTACTTGAAGTAAATGCAAATCCCAGTATGAGAATCGAACATGAACACGAAGTAAGTATGTTGAGCATTTCATTGACTATGTTGCCATACAGCTGAATATTCCTACCCTCATGCTGCTCGCTTAACAGAACAAGACTGAACATTCTCAAATTGTCATAGCCAAATTGTGCTCAAGTCAAATAATTTCAGTTTTGTTGAGCTCTGAATATAGACGGTTAATTCAAGACCTATCTGACCTACGGTAACTTCCCAGCATGCCATTTTTCTAATTTTTAAGGTCTGGAAACTTAGAAGCAGCTGAGCCTTCCCATCAGTTTCAGCATGAACTAATTAGTTAACCTCAGGAGATGAGCTAATTGAAATTCTATGAATATGATTTAGTCATGTTGACATACTTGAATCACTAAGATAAATAGTACATTTAACAGTGGTTCTGTATTTCTCCCCCTCCCCCAAAAAATGCATTTTAAAAAAACTGGAAGGAAATACAACAGATATCAATATTGGGTTTAGGGGAGATTATTTGGATTATTTAATTTTCTTAACCCCTTTCTATATTTCTTAATTTTCTCCAGTGAGCACATATCATTTTGATAATTAGAAAAACATAGTGCTATTTTTTCTCTTCATATATTTGGTTAATTTATAAAAGGAAATTGATCTTCTTAAAGTAGTATAAAGGAAGTCTTTAAAAATTTTCTTCTATAGATTAGGATAAGCAAAATTGAATAGTATAACCCCTGGAGCTAGCTGGAGGATTGGATGCTGATAGCCACTTGGCACTGAATCACGGTCTCCACTGTGACACAGAATCCTTACCCATTCAAGCTTTCTCCAGGGGTGTTTGAAAATGTCCCCAGCCTCGTTGATGAAGAAGTGAAAGTGGCTGTGATCAGAGACACTCTGCGCCTCATGGACCCACTCAAGAAGAAAAGGGAGAACCAGTAAGTGCTTTTTCATGTCATTCCTTTCTATCAGCTCTGCTTCCTAACTCTGCTTCATATCCTAAGGAGGTAAGTTCTTGGAACCTCTTACCATTGTGAGATTTACATCTTAAACAATTCTAATAAAATATATTCATTTTATAAATGTCAGCCCCTAAACAACCAGTGACTCAAATCGGGAGTCATCTGACAAATGGGCTTCCGTTGATGAATTTCTATTATCCAAATCCGGAATGTCTCTTCTAAGAAGCCACGCTCCCTCAAGGATAGGCCTCCCACTTGCCTGCTATTGTTCACATAGTGCTTCTCTTTGAAATCCTCAAGCACAGAAAGAGCACAATAAAATGCAGAAGAGGGTGACAGGTAACTAGGACATGGTAAGAGTTCCTTCCTTTTTATTTTCTTCATGTTTACACTCCTGCAGTATAAACTTTTCATTTCAAAATTGGCAGACCCCATTTAATGACAGTTCTATGATATTTACAACAGTTATAATTCTGCTTCGTCACCACCCACTCAGTGGCACATTACATTGCCGTGTTGGTGGATGTATGTGCCCTGCCCTTCCTCCGTGGAATCACCCCAGAAATGAATGATATTTCCCTTGGGTATGCTGTTTGTTTCGTTTTTACCGAATTCCAGGCTCTCACAAAGTGAGGGTTGAGTACATATCATTGTGTCAGTGTTTCAGGAAGAAGAATCAAAGACATGCATCTCAAATAGCACTTCTCGTAACTCTAGACAAATCAGATTGACCCTAATGTGCGCAGACAAGTAAAGCACTTGTCAGTGATTGTTCAAGACTGGGAGGAATGCAGACTTCCCCAAGCAAGTGGTGTTTTGCAGGTTCCTCTGCCAAGGCTTCTCACCACCTGGGCTCAGGCCCAAATGTCACCCTATGGTAGTGCTTCTCATGCTTGGCTGCACGTTAGAACCCTCTGGGCAGCTTTCAAAAATACCAATGGTAGAGTTCCCACTTCTGGAGGTGCTGATTTTGATTGGCCTGCATTGCAGGCCTGGCCACATAAAGTTTCCCGGTTCCCTGGGTGATTCTACTGTGCAGCCAAGGTTGAGCGCCACTGCCCTGTGGGAAATATTACCCTGAAGAAGTACCGGTCATGTTCTGAGTCAGGCTTGATGGCGCCTGCCCGGCTGAGTTCTTCTCAAGAGTGTTCTTGACTGTGTGAGGCACAGATTGCCGCTGTTGGCAAGGCTCCGCTGAGAATGTTTACCTGTAGTTTGTAAGGGCCAATCCCGCCAGGTGTGGCTTCCACTGGCGAGTGCTTCAAAGCTGTCCTCTGAGCAGCCTAGACCCGATGGCAGCCAAAGAATGTGTTCACCAGTACATACGTATCTGCTGCTGCTTTCTTTAGCCATCTCAATGGAAAGCAGTGGAGTAGCTGCCATTTGGTCAGAATTACTGCAATAAAACTCATTCCTCAAAAATCTATTCTCTAATAGTTATTGGTCTCACCAGCAGAGACTAGGTTCTGAGAAAGCATATGGTACTGTCAGGAGATTTGGGTAGCGGTGTATGCCAGTATGGCATGGCAGTACAGTGTTTTTAGGATGACCTTGACATATCGGCATTCTTAGTCCTTTGGTGGGAACAAGAAATTCAAGAGCCGTTGTATGGCCTGAGTCTTTTTAAGCTCTGCCACCTAAACGTGAGGGGATAGAGGGTTCTACTGTATTTTCATTAAATGACATTGAAACAAAATTAGTTTTATTTTTCTTGTTCTAGTTGCTTTTCTTTACCTACACCTATATAATCCATAGGAGTTGCATTCTGTGTGATCTGCATGAGCTACAGGCCTAGAATTTAATAATAATGGGACATAAGACCACTGGGAAGGATGCGAAAGGCATTTTACAACTTATCAAGTCATAAATAGCAGCACCTCATTTTTAATTTAAAAAGCATTGACTTTATTGATAACCAGGAATAGTGAGAAGTTGGAACCTGACTTTTATTCTAATACAGAACCCTTTCATCTCATTCTCTTCTTGCCTGCAATGTAAAGGTGTGTGATAATAGCTCAATGCCATTTACTGATGCTTTTTCTTAATTTCACCTTTTTAAAAAAAAACTCAGCAAGGATTATCCATGAAAGTACTTTGTAATGCATAAAGTGTGTTTATATGTAAGGAATTATGATCATTTTGATAAATTTACCATGCAGAGGAAAAGGCTGAAATTATTCTCAACTCCTTTGTGTAGAAATGTTTCCAAATAAGTTGAAAAGTTACCCAGTTTATGCTGCACAGTGTTGTAGTGCTGAAGCCTGTGTCTAAATCTGAGACTACGTCACTCCAACTGCGTAAAAGGATGTCAGGTAGACTTCCAGGCTAGAAGGTATCTTTAGAAGCCAGGGTTTCTAGCGTTTGCACAGAATCTGACCTATTTTTTAAAAAAACAAATGGAATCCCAGCCTTTCCCTTCAGCTCTTTAGCAAGAGAGGGTCTGAAGTGTCTGTCCATCATTAGTTATTTCTTGAGAACAGTTTGTCAGCAAGACTGCTGAAGTGGATCTTTACTTCCCCACACAGACTAAAGAAAAAAAGTAGATACCCTGAACTCCTCATCTCCCTAGACTGCTCTGGACAGATGCAGAGGAGACATCAGAAGGGGCCCCAGACCTGTGTCCATGCATCGCGCATCTCTGCCACCTCTGGGTCTTGTAGCCTGGGGTCAGTTTCTTGGGGGACTGATAGTAGTCCTCAGGCAGTCTACCAAGGGACGAACTTGACGCTGCTACACCCACCTTGGCATAGTTGAGAGTGCCTTCTCTGGAGCTGAAGAGCCTGAGATTCCAATCCTGACTCTCTCACCAACTGGTGGTGGGTCCGTGGAGATGTTGCATAGCTGTTTTGAGCCTCAGCATCCTTTTCTGTAAAATGAGGATAATGATGTTCAAATAAACAATGAGAGGCCAGGCGCGGTGGCTCACACCTGTAATCCCAGCTCTTTGGGAGGCTGAGGCGGGCGGATTACTTGAGGTTAGGAGTTCAAGACCAGCCTGGCCAACATGATAAAACCCATCTCTACTAAAAATACAAACATTAGCTGGGTGTGGTAGTGCATGCCTGTAATCCCAGCTACTTAGGAGGCTGGGGCACAAGAATCACTTGAACCCGGGAGGTGGTGATTGCAGTGAGCCAACATTGTGCCACTGTCACTGTACTCCACCCTGGGTGACAGAGTAAGACTGTGTCTCAAAAAATAAATAAAAATAAAAATAAATGAGAAAAACTTTTAATGTATCGTAGGCACTTGATAATGCTGAGTTTACTACTCAACAGTGAAAGTATCTACTGCACATGAAAGAAAAAGCAATGCTTAGTTGTTATTCTCTTTCCTGGTATATTTAAAATAGATTTTTAAAGTTTAAAACTGATAGTGTATCCTAAAAATGAAGCTGCTTGATTACTGTGGACTAGAATCGACACTGGAGCTGGTTACCAATGGAAGGTTCTGTTTCCAGGTAGCAAGATGTCACTGGCTCATATTTATTTCATGTGTTAGGAGAAATTACCTTTGGCTCCTAACCTCAAAACATCTGTCATACGTGAACTATTTTGGCAAAGGTAGTATTTTGTAATATCTAGTGACTCAATCTAGGGTTCTGTGGAGGCTCTTTAGTGACATGGGAAGGAGGAGGCTTATGGGGTGGGATTCTGGAAACATTATATAAATGGAGGTAAAATTCACATATGATAGAATGAACCATTTAAAAGCTTACAATTCAGTGGCATTTAGTACGTTCACGAAGCTGTGCAACCATCACTGCTAGCTAGCTCCACAATGTTCTGCCACTCAGAAAGGAAACCATGAAGCAATCACTCTCCATCCCCAGCCCCCTCCACCCCAAGTCCCCGGCAACCACCAGTCTGCTTTCTGGCTCTGTGGGTTTAGCTATTCTGGATATTTCATCTAAATTGAATCATACCATATGCAATCTTTTGTGATTGGCTTCTTTTACTCGTTATAAGATTTTCGAAGTTCACCCTTGTTGTGGCATGTGTCAGTATTTCATTCCTTTTTACAGCTGAGTAATATTCCATCAGACGATAGACCACACTTAGTATTCATTTGCCAGTTGATGGACATTTGGGTGGATGCCATCTCTTTTTCAACCAGAGGGATGCTACAATGATCTATTTCATATGTTGGCACTCTACATTAGATTCATTAGATTTCATTTGAAGAGAGGGGACTAGAGAAGTTTTCTATGAGAAGTTTTTCCTGCTATGAGAAGTTTTTAGAACCCCTGTTTTCATCCAGCCTCCTCATTTATTGCTAAAAGCACATACCTTAGAACTCATCATTCTGGTCAGTTCCCTGGTTCAAGAATCTCCCTCTGAAGCATCACTGATAGAGAAGCGGCATGTGTCCTGGCAAGACACCAGACTTGGTATCAGTCAGGCCTGGGATCATGTCCTTAATCTCTGATCATTGCACTATGAGCTTGGTGGTCAAGTCACTTTGGTCTGATCATGTCTGTAAAATGAGAATCAAGGTACCTCCTTGGCTGGATTGTCATGGTCATGATATAAAATGACACCTGTGAGAAAGCCCCATAGAATCCGAGAGCATTAGACAGCCCCTAGTTCTTGGGGTCATCAGGTCATCAATCAGGCTTTCCTTTAAAATCATGCTGATGGTGACAAAAAAGTCACCAGCTCTTGAGGCAAGCTGTTTGAGTTGTGGATACAATGGTTCTGGCCCCCTGAGTCATACATGGGGAAGCTACGCTGGAGGGAGGTAAGAAACTTGCCCCAAGTCCCAAAACTAGTGAGAGGCAGACTCGAACTGGGCCCTGGGCCTGACTTCTACAACAACAGTGTTCACTTGGCCATGAGGCCACCTTGGGCTCCAGTTTCCACTTTCAATTCAAAGCTTAACTTTGAAGATAACCACAACAACAAAAAAATCAATGGAAAATTTCTCCTTTTACTAAAGGTATTTGGACAGCCTAAGTCTTTCTTTCTAAAACTTCTATCAGAGGCAGAAGTAAATAAATCTTAAAACAAGGTGCTTATTCCATCGATTGATTAATTTTTGGCTCCCGGGGGAACCATTTTACTAGTATTGGGTTCCTTTTCCTGAAAGTAGATATTTCAGGGAACTGGACTCCTTTCTCAAGAATCATAACCATTCAGGACCCCAGTGTAATATAAATGAAGGCAGAGACAGGCTTGGAAAAATCAGCGGGGGTTTTATTGATATCACGACACCACGCAATGCCTAGGAGCTGGGTTATGGACTCCTTGCCTCTTATTCAAAGGTATATATTTGGAACATGACTTATATAAGGCCCAGAAGCCCCTTTTTCCACAGTAACATTTCACAATCCTCTCCCAGTTTCATTTACTTCCTATCACCATAACAACCAGGTTTGCTGTAAAGAGAGGAGTCAGCCTGCCAAGAAGCTGTGGTCCTAATTCGGAGGTGTTTGTCCACTAAAGGTTTTATAGGGCACTCAGGCTTTACTTCTTACCTGACTCCAAGCACATCTCTTGGGCCCTGTGCCATGTTTAGTGCCAGTAGCTGAATCCCCAAATCTGGTGGATTCTATGTAGAATCTAGAATAAAGGTGAAACAATCTCAGAGAACAGAGAACAAGGAATCTCCCAGTGGACTCTGTTTTGTGGCTGGGCCTTGTCATACAATGAAGGAATGTGGCTTTGTCCAATCCTGGAGAACATTGGAGAAACCGTAATCAGAAATCCTCCAGACACAGAACCCTGCCCTTTAAATTGGTGGCACCTGTTATTGAAGTCCCCTCAAAAATAAGGAAAAGAGGTTCTTAACTATCTAGATTAACCATGCTGTCTTAAATGTAGAACATGATCTTTCTGACTAGAGAATAGATTCTTCCAGGAGAATCATCTGCTATTCTGCTGAATGGCCCATTCATGCGTACTGCTGACCTTTGGTTGAAATTCTGGGCTCAACTCATTCCTGAGGTGCTATGGTTAGGCTCTGTGTGCCTACCCAAATCTCATCTCGGATTGTAGTCCCCACAAGACCTGGTGGGAGGTGATTGGATCATGGGGCAGTTTTCCCCATGCTGTTCTTATGATAGCAAGTGAGTTATCATGAGATCTGATGGTTTAAAAGTATGTGGCAGTTCGCCCTTCTCTCTCTCTCCTTCCTGCCACCTTGTGAAGAAGGTCCTCACTTCCCCTTTACCTTCTGCCATGATTGTAAGTTTCCTGAGGCCTCCCAGTCATGCTTCCTGTTAAGCCTGCAGAACTATAAGTTTGTTAAACCGCTTCGTCATAAATTACCCAGTCTCAGGTAGTTCTTTATAGCAGTGTGAAAACAGACTAATACATGAGGGTTCAATTAGGAACCCTGACCCTACAGACAAGCACACGTTGACCCTAAGCACATTTGAAGATTTTACATAAATAAAAGTCTGGGCCACAGAGAAATGAATAGTTGCATATGTATTTGCATTTCATTTGCACCATGTGTGGATTAGAGAAACAGATATTCATTTATTTCAAGTGTTTATTGAGCACTTACTGTGTGCCAGAGGAAGACTACAGAAGTGAATTAGATTGCTAGCCAGTAGGGGCGGCAAGACCCATGCATCAATATCTGTAAGGTGGAATGTGCTAAGTACTGCAAGCATAAAGACAAATTGCCAAGAGAGGAAAGTGTCAGGGGGAGAGGTTATTTCCTGATGGGAAGAGCTTTTAAAAATCTGACAAGGAGGTGGCACTTGAGCTGAGGTTTAAAGCGTGAGTAGGATTTGAAATATGAAAATGAGGGGAAGGAGGTCCCTGGTGAAGGAAACAGGAGGTCCTTGGTGAAGGAAACAAAGGCACAAGGCTCTGTTGGGGGAGCCAGGTGGGCAGGAGGGATGTGTGCATGGAGTGGATTAGGAGAGAGGAAGGTGGGAACTAGATGGGAACCCATGGCCAGAGGTTTATGGCCTTGAATGTCAAGTTAAGAAATTTGAGGCCAGGCATGGTGGCTCACGCCTGTAATCCCAGCACTTTGGGATGCCTAGGCGGCAGGTCTCGTGAAGCCAGGAGTTCGAGACCAGCCTGGCCAATATGGTGAAACCCCGTCTCTACTAAAAATACAAAAAATAGCTGGGGATGGTGGTGGGTGCCTGTAATTCCAACTACTTGGGAGGCTGAGGCAGGAGAATCACTTGAACCCAGGAGGTAAAGGCTGCAGTGAGCTGAGATCCACCATTGCACTCCAGCCTGGGCAATAGAGGGAGACTCAGTCTCAAAAAAAAAAAAGGAAAAGAAATGTGAACTCGGTTTTATGTGTGTGTTTTTTTTTTTTTTTACTCTCCTCTAATGAATGTGGCACAGTCTTTATTCTGAATTCTTGGCACAATATTCAAAACCTTTTTTCTTTCTTCCAACTTTTATTTCAGGGTTGGGGGTATATGAGCAGGTTTGTTATGGAGCTGTTTTTCTATCTGGAATGCATGAAGTCTTGAAGGATATCTGTGATTTTGTGCCTATGTGTATTTTTTTCTGGAGCAAAGGCCAGAAGTTTCATCATATTTTCAAAAAGTGAAGAACCAAACTGTCATCCTGTTATCACTGGAGGCTATAAAAAGCCACAACAACTTGTCCGAGGTTCCTGGCTTCAAGATACACTGTGTTCCCCACACCTTGAAAGGTCTCAGGTTTCAGATGATAGCAAACTAGAAAAATGTGCATACATTTTCAAATGTGAGCAGACGGGAGATGACTAATGATAAGTGCATTATTTTATGTGCAAAAAGTAAAACCAGACAACTCTCTTCCATTTGAAAATGTATAAGCATTAAGTTAGAAGTAACCAGCAAAAGCCTTATTTGTGGGAAGTCTGTTGAGATGGAACCATTTCCAAGACGTGTGGGGAAGGTGGAATTTCCTGAGCTGATGTGAGAGTATCATTCCAGAGGGCCATGAGACAGGAGCTGAGCCCCTCCGCCGGCAGGTAGGCACACTTTCCCTCTTGCCGTATGTGGAGCAGATGGGAAACTAGGCGAGCATATGGCCAGCCAGTCATCATCACGGGGAAATGGCAGTGCTGAATTCTTTGTGGGCCCTTCCAAAGTTATTCCAGGTAGTGACGAGGTAGCAAATGTGTTTGGAAATTTCCTTAGGAGTTGCACCAGTGAGCCTTAAATGTTTGTGTGCTTTTAGAATCAGCAGATGTTAGCCTAGAACGCAGCACACGCTGGGCTTAGGATACCAAGGTTTTGGTATCAGCACCACTTGGTCTCAGAAAAGTCACTTAGACTCTCTTGAGTTCAGTTTCTTCATTAGGAAATAAAGGGAGTAATAGTTTCTGCTCTGCCTAGTTCACAAGGGAGTGTTTCTTTTTTCTTTCTTTCATTTTTTTTTTTTTTAAATGGAGTCTTGCTCTATCACCCAGGCTGGAGTGCAGTGGCACGATCTTGGCTCACTGCAACCTCAGCCTTCTGGGTTCAAGCAATTCTCCAGCCTTGGTCTCCTGAGTAGCTGGCATTACAGGTGCGCACCACCATGCTGGCTAATTTTTTTTTGTATTTTTAATAGAGACAGGGTTTCACCATGTTGGTTAGGCTGGTCTTGAACTCCTGACCTTGTGATCTGCCCGCCTCAGCCTCCCAAAGCACTGGGATTACAGGTATGAGCCACTGTGCCAGGCCGGGAGAGTTTCTTGAGTGTGACTATGTATGGCATGGTGATAAATGTTCACATGTACTCCCAGTTAGTCCTCATACAGGATCTGCAGTAGGGGCTATGACTACTTCTATTTTCTAAATGAGGACACTGAGGCTTGGAGAGGTTGAGTGGCATGGCCAAGTCCACCTGCTTATGAGAGACAGACTTAGATTTAAAGACAGGTCTGTCTAGCTCTTACCCTGCAAGAGGACCAACGGGCAGGTATTCAGCCCATTAAAGAGATGGCTGCCTGCAAGGTGTTAGCATTCCCTGGTTCGGTTCATGCCTATCCAAGGCTCTTTCTCTCTCTGTAAATTTTGGGGCAGGGACTCATGTCTCTGTCTCCAAGGCCAAGCGCAGAACCCAGGCAGGTGCTTATGAGTGAGGAAGGTCTGTGGATAGTGAGGTAGTGGCTTTATTTTCAACAATGTTCACAACCAGAATGAATATAATGTAAGCCAGTGTACTAAGAAGAGTGACTTAAAGCAGGATCCCACATGAGACAAGAGAGAGAGTCCCAGACAGAAAACTCCCCATGTGCAGTTTTGCGTCCCAGACCTGGGAACAGGCTGAAGTTTCATGAGAAGATCGGGTGAGCTGGCCGGGCGCGGTGGCTCATGCTGTAATCCCAGCTCTTTGGGAGGCCCAGGTGGGCAGATCACGAGGTCAAGAGATCGAGACCATCCTGGCCAACATGGTGAAACCCCGTCTCTACTAAAAATACAAAAATTAGCTGGGTATGGTGGCACATGCCTGTAGTCCCAGCTACTCGGGAGGCTGAGGCAGGAGAATCGCTTGAACCCAGGAGGAGGAGGTTGCAATGAATAGATTGAGTCATATGAAATCACCCAGAGTAGACAATGTCTGGAATACAAGAATGGCAACGTCGTATGGCTAACCTAATAGTTGGCTGGGAATGGTCAAGACAGGCTTCTTGAAGAAGGTGGGGCTTGCTTTAGCTTGGGCTTGGATAAGTAAGAATATGTAAGTAGGCTTGGGAGAGGAAGGATGGAGGCAGGAAGCAGGTGACAGGGTTGGGTGTGGTTAGGGAGGCATCAGTGGTGGGTCAGGACCACCCATCATACTTCCAAAAGGACATTTTGGGGTGGAGAAGACAGATGCTGCTTCCCTGCTGCCCATTTCTTATTTAAATGTTTTCCTCATTATAAAAGTAATGTGTGCTTATTGTAGAAAAATTGGGAAGTACTGAAAAATGCATAGCATAACATCTCCCTCAAAGTCAGCCACCCAGAGCTAACCTTATTAACTTTTTACTTAATAAAAATAGTGTAATTTTCTTCTGTCATTTATAGTTGAAGCCACACTGTCTAATTTTGGTATGCTGTTTTTATTTTTCTCCTTTTTTTTCCCCAGATGGGGTCTCACTCTGTCACCCAGGCTGTAGTGCAGTGGCGCAAGCTTGGCTCACTGCAACCTCTGCCTCCCAGGTTCAAGTGATTCTCCTGCCTAGCTTCCTGAGTAGCTGGAATCACAGGCACCTGCCACCACGCCTGGCTAATTCTTGTATTTTTAGTAGAAACGGGGTTTCACCAAGTTGGCCAGGCTGGTCTCAAACTCCTGACCTCAGGTGATTTGCCCACCTTGGCCCACCTTGTAATCCCGAAGTTCTGGGATTACAGGCGTGAGCCACCATGTCTGGCCTATTTTTCTCCTTTTTATAAGGCAGTAGTTGCCCTTTCTTATTCACAACTCTTCGTGAACATCATTTTCATCAATGACTGGATCAGACTTTGCCTTCCTATCGGGGAATGTTCAGTTCATTTCTAGCATCTAAGCTTAAAGCTCTGTGTGCAATGAGAATGGTGTCGTAGGGTAGAGAGAGTCCCTGGGGCAGCAGGAATGGAGATCTCTGGTTTTCAATGTACAGTAGAAGAGCAGAGCGGGTGAGGGTTGGGGCCCAGGATTGAGACTCTTGGGGTAGATCTTGGCTCTGGCATTTGTCACCATAAATGGGGCAGAGACTCCCACTCTCTGTACTTTGGTTTTTTTCGATCCATAAAAGGGAGTTTTCAGTTGGATGTTTTTAAACCTACAAAGCAATGAGAAGTTCTTAATTTGGAGAGAGGGAATATGTTGCTTATTCCTAAGAAAGTATTTGTCATGGAAAATATCCAATCTGAATGTATTTAAATAAATTGAACAATATATGTAACCTGGAGGTTTTTTTTTCTTGAGGAAAAAAGTGTGGAGGAAGAGGTGGTAAAGTGGGAAGAGAGCTACGGCAGGGCCAGGTTCATCTTCGACCATGAGGATGTATTTGATTTTCTCCCAATGATCTGTTAGATTATCAGAAATGAAAGATCAACATGAAGGCCAGTTTCAGTCATCATTTGAAAGCCCTTGGTTGTCACACCAAGTGTTTGGCAGTGCTCTCTAACTGCTTTCCTTCCTTTTCTTTTCATGCAATTTCCATTTGTTCCTTCACTTCAAGCAGCCCAAGAGCCCTCTGCAACCCTCATCACAGAGGCTAATGGGAGAGCAGGGAGAGGGTGGAATTTGAGCAGTTCAGAGCAGGAGGATCCACCTGGGATCCACCCCCAGGCTCATCCTCTCTGGGCGTGCGCGTCATGAGTGAGAGTCAGCAAACTTCTGTGTCTAGCTGTGGGGCTGACTTTCCTGGAAGTGCAATTCCTGTCAGTGGGGGTGCCTTTATTTACTTAGAGAGGATCATTTTCTTCCTCCAGACTGCACTATGCCACTGTGGCACCATAGACCAGTCCTGAGAAACTGCTAACATGTGAATGAATGCAAGTATGCGTAAGTGCACGAATGAGTGCTGAGGGCTTGCTACACATAGGTCCTGTGCTAGAGGCTGGATCGGTGATGCCCGTAGTCTCCGTGAGGTACAGGAGGCAGCAGGAGCACCAACAGCCAGGTGAGCTAGGCCTGGGCATGAGGAGATGCGGGGCAGGAAGGAGGCAGTGAGTAATGGAAATGCATAAGTTATAGCTTTGTGCATTGATATTGATGTAAAGCAAAAGAAGCAAGCCATACAAGAACGTCTACAGTACACCTCAACGAAATAAAATTCAGAACAAGCAAAACTAAGCATTGTTTTATAGAGGCATAACCCTGAGTAGTAAAATACAAAGAAAAGTGAGAAGGAAGGATCAGAGAGTTTAAGGTGTTACTTCTGGGCAGAGATGGGCAGAGGGAGTTGTGATCTGAGGGGTCACAGGTGGAAGCTGAGATTTGGCTATGTTCTGTTTCTTAACCCAGGTGGTGGCGGTATAGGTTTTAGAATTATTCCTTATATGTATACATCTATGTTATACAGGCTTGTATATGTGTGATATTTGAAAATTTTACAGAAAAAAATAAAGAAGTCTAATGTATAATGGCAGGATCACAGAGAGCAAGCAGGGACGGTGTCAAGAGATGGGGCCAGAGCTGCAGGGCCTAATTCATGGGTCAGGCCAAGAATTTGGCTTTTCCTTCTAAAAGCAACGGACAGATTTTAAAAGCAGGCTGACACGATGAGGTTTATGTTTTAAAACCATCGCTTTGCATGCAGCATGAAAGCCAAACTGGGGTGAGGCAAGAGCGGAGATGGGACAGTTCCGAGTTTTGGGAGATGTCGGTCGTGTGAGTTAGTGGCAGTAGTAGGGATGGAGAGAAATGTTTGTATCAAGACGTTTTTAGGAGGATGAAAGGACAGGGTTTGGTGATGGATTGGATCTGAGATGTGAGTGCGAAGGAAGAACCAAGGAAGGGCTCAGGTTCAGCAACTGGGTGGCTGTGGGTGCCAGTCATGGAGGTACCATGACCTAGGAAAAGAACAGCTTTGTGAGGGCCTGATGAAGGACCCTGAGGCTTCCAGGGATATTATCTAATAGGTAGTTGGGTGCATGGACTGTGGTCTCATGAGGGGGTGTGGCCCATTGCAAGAATAATTGCTCCACAGAGTAGACAGGGATGGTTTGGTCCCCATGTATGGACTAGACACTGTCTATACCAAGTGATTTCGGTGGCCACTGTGGGGAAGTGGGGTGAGCCCAGGACAGGAGGTCTGGGTTCAGATCCTGACTCTCGCTCCTCTTTTTGGCACATTCTTAACCCTGTTCCACCTCGGCATGCTCACGGAGCTCAACCCTGCCTGCTGGCTCAGTGGCTGGGCACAGAAACATCCTGTCTTCACGGTGCCTTTTGTATATTACCTCTGTTGTCTTAATTCACTTTTAGGCTTTCGGAGTTGTGCAAGTGCCTTGGGGACCTTAAGAAGCACTGGACCCCCACTGTAAGCAGTGCCCATGCCTGGCAGGAGGAGTGATTGAGGACTATTGAGTGGAGCAGGCAGTGAGGGTTTCTCTGGAGCACCTGCTTCTCCAGGCTTCCCTAGCCAGCCTCCTCCTCCGCTCGCTGTCATTATAGCCACCATCACCCCACACACCTGTGCAGGGCTTGGCAGTTTATAGAGTCATCTCAAACCAATAATCCTAAATGATATTCGCTCAACCACACAAATAGGCAGGAAATGAGTCATTCTTCCCAGTTCACAGGCAAGGGAACCAAGACTCAGCATGGCATTTCACAAGCTTTAGGCTTTAGGACTCAGTGTGTTGGAGGGCAGCTTGCTGGTGATGGAAACGGTTACCTGTGTCCAAATCTACTGGCTGAAGCCTCAGCTGGGGTCTGTTTCTATACACCATGACCTCTGTGAGGTGCTGGAGGAGAGAAAAACTGGAATCTGTCCTCAGAGGCCTGATGAGGAGGGGGATTGGAAATCCTCTGCCAGGAGGAAATGGTGGAGGCGCTAGGAATATTTGGCTTGAAGAAAAAAAGACCCCAGGGCATAGCATTTCCATTTTTAGCTTGAAGGTGGTTATGTGGGAAAGGAGATGAAGTCTCTTCGGGCACCAGTAGGCAGAACAAAGACCCATGACTGAAATTTGCAGAGAGATTTAAGCTCAAAGAAAGAAAGAAAACAGCAGCAGCAATGACTATCTTTGCCTGGAATGATAAAGGTTGCCTGAAAGGAGTAGCAAGTCCCATGTAGCTGGAAGTGATCTCACCAAGCCTAAATAGCCATTCAGTTCTTAGTTGTGCCATCTTGGGCAAGTCGCTTAACCTCTCGGAGTCCAGGTCTCCTCTAGACGATGAGCATGCCGTTTGTTCCTACACTGCAGGTTGGTTGTGAGGATCTAAGAAGGTACCAAAGCACATCTCTGGGTGCGCTCATTCCACAAGTAGCTACTGAGTTCCTGCTATGGACATGACATACGCTATCTGACTTAATTTTCATGGCAGGCCAGCCCCTAGCATTTGTGGGGCCCAAGAAAGAAAAACAAGTTGAAACCTCAGCCTCCTTCCAGCCCCTCCTTCTCTTCCCACTCCTGACTCCATCCACCATGGCAAGGAGTTGGATAGACACCACAGTTCACACATCCCAGCTCTGTCCACACCGACCCCACCCACACCTGGCTGTTCCTGGCCATCCTTCAAGTCTAGGGGAAAGTCCCAGAAGTACCATTTGCCCTTGAGAGGATGGACTCCAGCCATCTAGGAAGGGAATTTTCCTGGATACACAGAAGGGGTTCCCAGAGGAGGTGGGGCATGGGTTCCATGTGAGTGTGTCTCCTTGGCCTCAAGGACTCCTTGCCCCTTGGGAAGGGGGCTATCAGAGTCAGGCTGGAGAAGGACCCCCTCAAATGCAGGGCACAGGCAGGGACCCACTTGCCAGGGTATAAGCACAGTATTCTCAGCTAATTCAGTAAGTGGTGGTGCTTAGTTACAGTTACCCTGGAAGTACTCAGCTGGGAGCCATTCTGGAGCCTCAGTGGCAGGCTCAGAGGGAGGGCACAAAGCTAGGAAAGCAGAGGAGTGAGGAGGGGGCGGGGAGATGTGGGCCAGCAGCTCAAATGATGAAGTCTGTAGAGACAGATTGACTAAGTTTCCTTTTGGATCAGAGTTCTCCCTCCTGTGGTGGTGAAGGGCCTCTATGGGCAGGCTGTTTCTGGAAGAGTCCCTGGGCAGTGGTAGAAGGTACCCCCTGATTTTGACTGGCTAGCCGGTTTGAGGAAGACCTGAAACTACAAGCCCCTGCCCTGGGTGCTGCGCTGGGGTAGGAGAGAGTGGCAAAGCCCAGGCCTTAGCCACGGAGTTGAGGATAGAACCACAGCCCTATTAGAACAACCAGCTGGGCCAACACGCAGCGGGGAGGACACAGCGAGGCATCGGATTCTGGTTTGAGTCAGCAAGGCCACTCCCAGACCCTCCTTCTGGGGCTTGGAGTCAGCTAACTGCTCCCTGCCGAGGTCAGCAAGGTTGTGGATGGGGCAGATCCGCTGGATGTGAATCTTGGAGCCTGCAGCTAAGTAGGGACAGAAGAGGAGCGGCCACCCAGGCTGGAGCTGGTGGATGCCAGCATCACCTGAAGGGTTTTTTAAAGGCCAAACTGCTGAGCTCCACTCCCAGTTTCTGATTAGTTTGCATTTCTGACATGTTTCCAGGTAAAACAGATGCTGCTGGTCCAGGTGCGACACTTTGAGAACTACCTGCCTGCCAGCCTCTGGCCTTGCGTCTGTCCCAGGCCACCTGAAGACTCTGGGAAGCAGCCCATCATCCCTACTAGGGTTTGACACTGTGTTCTCAGCAAGGCAGCCAGGAGGCCCCATCCTCATGCACAGTGATGGAGGATGCCCCTGGCGAGGGAGGCCCTTGGAAACAGAGCTTGCCAGTAATACAGGGAACAAGACACCCAATTTAATACAACTCTACTCATAGGTGTCACATATATTGCTTGTGACCACAGAACTGAAGAAGCAAAACGGAGCCACTTTTTAAATTCACATTTTCATGAATGTTTCCTTTCCCCGCCTTTCTGGGCAGGTTTCTTAAGACAAGTGAAATATGAAATGATTGTAAAAATGTAACCTTTAGGGAATAATCAAAGCATCTTAGAACAATTCTTCTAACAAGGGAGAAAGTTGCAGATTTTTTTTCTCCCCCTTTCATTCTCTTCCAGCTGGTTTTCAGGCAAAGTCCTGGGTGCATTTTCGATTTGGACTCAGCTCTTCTCTGCAGCAGAGCCAGTCGTGGGGAAAATGTTTTCTCCAGGCAGCAGCAACATTTCTGTCTCATTTGTTTGGTTTTACACTGTAACACGGCAGCTTGTGGGGCTGCTAATTTGAACTTAGGTCCTTCTAGGAATGCATCATTCGTGATCAGTACATATATCAGGATGCAGATTTTAACCACTTAATTATTGAATGTGGAAATGCTTCCTTGCTTCATGAATATTTTAAAATGGAACAATAGACAAATTGCTTTTCACTCCCAAATTTCACTATGGTTCTCAACCACTTCATATTTAAGCATTATCTGATTGCTCTGATGCTGTGAGCTCTATTTTCCCTCAGAAAATTCAGTAGCAGAGTTATTTTGTTCCAGACCATAGAGAAGTCCAAGGCCTTTATTGGGAACAGGTCATCTTTGCACCATTTAGTTTGTCTTGGATCTAGAAATGTCCTTGCTGGAAAAGGAGCTCAAAGTAATCCTTTCATAAATGGGGATGTAGCTTTGTGCAGTGGAAAAGGCAAAGGGCTTTAGGGTCCAGTGGGCCTGGATGTGACTCTAGACTTTTTCTTTTACTCCCTGTGAAATCTAGGGTAGTGATTTCACTTCTCAAAGCATCAGTTTCTTCATCTGTAAAATGTGAATCACAGTAATAGCTACCTAACAAGATTATGGTGATCATTAAATGAATTATAGTTCTTAACTACACAGCATACTACCTGAGCATGGGAAGCATTTAATGAGTGGCCCTAAATTTATATTGTAATTTTTCTTATTGTTACAATCATATAAAGTCCCTATCACAATGTTGAGCCCAAATGCGGTTTAACAAATGAGTTTTAGTTTTACTGTTGTTAACATTGTCACAATTTTTACACATGGATGTATATTAAAGTACACAGTTTTCTGCCACACAAACTATATAAGCTTTATTTTTTAAGATGGGAATTTATATAAGTAAATGGAAAGCTTAATGAAGTTCAGGAAGATTGAAGTAAACCAACGCGGCTCATAATAAATAGTTTAATTAAGATAATCCCTGATGCAAAACATTTCTTCAATTTGCACCTCACATTGAAAATGGGCTCCATAGATTTTCATGAACTTCTCTTCGATGTGGAAAAGCAGCTCTGACCACGTGGGGAACCTGGCTTGGAGTTGAGGTTCTGGGTTGCATGTCTGCCCTGGGGCCACTGCACTCTGAGCTTGACTGAGGGCTGGTCCCCACACTTCCCTTGGCTGTGATCTGTTCATCTCTAGAGACAGCTGTTGTGCGAAAATGCTACAATTCTGTAAATGCATGTGATTTATTCCCTTTAAAAAGAGAAATACAAAAAATTAAAAGCAAGATTTCATCCTTTAAAAACCCTTAGACTGCAAATTTTGCCAGTTGTTTTTAAACCAACAGGTATTAGGTGCCAATAGTTGAAGCCGGCTTAATTGGAAGCTGTGATTATCATCTGGAGTATATCAGAAATGAGTGTGTGTGTGTGTGTGTGTGTGTGTGCTTGCACTGAATGCGTTCTTGACAGTCTCTCACCATCTAGCTTCTTGCTTCCAAAAACAAAGGTTTGCTTCTCCCTTGCATTCAGAAGAAACACTCTAGTTCTGGTTATGAACGCTAATTAGTTTGAAGAAGAGAACTAGGATTGTGTTTCTAAAAATAGTTCTGGATACAGAAGGCCATTTTTTGATTCTCTTAGAATCTGAGTGCTTTACAAGAGTGATATTACACGGTTTTGCATTTATCCTCTGCCCGGGTTCGTTGCTAGCGTCTTTGGTGAACCCGTGCTTGTAATTAGGGGGATAGAATGGGGCTTGTCTCCATGTTCAGCTATTGTTCAGTGTCGCCCATAGTTTGAATCTTAGCACCCTTATACCAGTTTTGTTTTTTGTTTTTTGAGATGGAGCTTCGCTCTTGCTGCCCAGGCTGGAGTGCAGTGGTGCAATCTCGGCTCACTGCAACCTCTCCCTCCTGGGTTCAAGTCATTCTCCTGCCTCAGCTTTCCCAGTAGTTGGGATTACAGGCGCCTGCCACCACGCCCAGTTGATTTTTGTATTTTTAGTAGAGACTGGGTTTCACTCTGTTGGTCAGGCTGGTCTCGAACTCCTGTCCTCAAGTGATCTGCCCGGCTTGGCCTCCCAAAGTGCTGGGATTATGGGCGTGAGCCACCGTGTCCGGCCAGTTGTTTGTTTATGAGAGATCATTCCTCTGGTCCATAGGCCTGTTGACTTGGCCTATAATAACACAACAGTGAATACATGACAGCCATGAAGTGAACAGACAAGTGTCACTGTAGCTGATGCATTGTAAGAAAAGGAAGCAATGCTAGTGTTGGGAGACCCAGGTTCCAGCCTCGGCCCTGCCACTGATGTGGTTCTTTTTCACATGCAGCGGGCCTGGGGCTGTGTTGGGTCCTGTGGATGCACAGGTAGTTCAGGGATGCTCCCTCTGCCAGCTCTGTCATTAGCGCCTTCTCTCTTCAACAAGGGCTTTGGCTTGAATACCGAGGTCTTTGTCCTAACATTCGGTTTGTTTACTCAATTATTGATAATAGTAATAGTAAGCCTCACGCCTGTTATATAGGTGGCCATTTTGGTAGAACTCCAGCAACAGGTCCAAATGCCACCGCAATGTCAGGAAGTTACCCTGTATGGTCTAAAAAGGTCCAAATTACAGATAGCTCCAAAAAGCATGCTTAGATTGTGAGCTCTTTTGTACCCCATGCAAGATTTGTTGGGTTTTTTGTTTGCTTTGTTTATTTTTTGTGGATTTTGGGGGAAGGGTTTGGTCTCTATAAACTAGTTCTTGGTTCTTTCTTGGTAGCTGGGAAATGCTTTGGTTAATTTTCATTTTTCTTTTCTTTTTTTTTTTTTGAAGTGGAGTCTTGCTGTGTCGCCCAGGCTGGAATGCACTGGTGCGATCTCAGCTCACTGCAACCTCCGCCTGCTGGGTTCAAGCTACTCTCACAGCTCAGCCTCCCGAGTAACTGGGATTACAGACATGTGCCGCCATGCCTGGCTAATTTTTGTATTTTTTAGTAGAGATGGGGTTTCACCATGTTGCCAGGCTGGTTTTGAACTCTTGGCCTCAAGTGATCTGCCTGCCTCAGCCTCCCAAACTGCTGGGATTACAGGCATGAGCCATGGTGCCTGACTGCTTTGGTTAATTTTCTATTTGGGGCTCTTACTGGCGTTCAATCTACTTTATATAGTACCGCAGACAAAGATCTCTAAATTGGTGGAGCACGGCTTTTCTTTAAATTATGATGTGCTCATATGAAGTTGTGTTTTCTCCTTTAGTTTGTTTTCCATGTGAGTCATTTTTGGTGGTATCATTCCAGTCGTCCATTTTCCTCATCCTTAAATTACATGTACTAATCTGAACTAAAGGAATTGCATTCACATAGCATAATAATGTATGGGGCTATTTATCACACATCTGCCAGCATTTCAACTCCTTTCTTAGGAAAGAGCTTTATCTGTAAAACGAGGATCATAATCATTAGAATCTTTGAAGGAGGGCCAATAAATATTCCTCTCTTCCACTTAGGTTCTGAATTACTTGAGAAGAAGATAAAGGAATAAAGAGGATAAGGGCCAAAATATCGCCTTCATTATGAAAAAGGTGCTGCTGGGGAATGTGTCAGGTCTGTGGGCAGATGAGCTTCCTGAGACTGAATCCGGAGCTCCACTCAGGCAGACAGCAGCTCCCCCTGCAACCCAGGCAGGTTTGCGGAAACCAGAGCCAGGCTCTGGAGGGCAGCAGGAATGAGCTCCATGAGGAAGGAGAGGAAGGGGCTGAGTGCGTTTGCCAGTTTCTGCAAACTCACCAATCAAACAAGACATTGTATGTCCCCAGGGGAACAGGGAGTCTGGGGCCGGAGAGGCCAGAAACGTTATGCGAAAGGTGTTCCTCTCATGCTTAAAGAACTAGCAAGAGTATGGAAAAAGTGCCTCCACCCCAAACAGAAGCTGGGTAATGAGCTCAAAGAATAAGCTTTGGAGCCTGACAGACCCAGGTTCAAATCCTACTCCACTTTTGGGCTGTGTTGTTGGGGCTGCATTCCCAGACAGCTCAGGCATTCTAAGTCACAGGATGAGACTGGAGATGGGCACAAAACACAGGTCGTAACGACCTTGCTGATAAAACAGATTGCAGTAAAGACGCCGGTTAAAACCCACCAAAACCAAGATGGCGACAAGAGTGACTTCTGGTCGTCCTCACTGCTACACTCCCACCAGCGCCATGACAGCTTACAAATGCCACCACAATGTCAGGAAGTTACCCTGTATGGTCTAAGAAGGGGAGGCATGAATAATCCACCCCTCGTTTGGCATATAATCAAGAATAACCATAAAAATGGGCACCCAGCAGCCCTCAGGGCTGCTCTGTCCATGGAGTAGCCATTCTTTTATTCTTCTACTTTCTTAATAAACTTACTTTCACTTTACTCCTCCGACTCACCCTGAATTCTTTCTTGCGGGAGATCCAAGAAGACTCTCTTGGAGTCTGGATCAGGACCCCTTTCCGGTACAGTATGATTCCAGAGGAATTCTTCCGCTTTGTTGAACCTTGCCTGTAAAAGAGAGATAATAGTCGCTGTGAAAATTAAGTGAGATAATATATTAAAAATGCCAGGCCCATGATAAGTGCTCCATAAATTATAGAAGGTCAAATGAGACAAAGACAAATATATAAATGTCCCTTGTAAATTATGCAAGTTTACATAAACATAAATAAATTTTATTATTTATGATAGTGGTTTTACTGCAATGCTGGATTCCACTTGCTATACAATATGGTCAGTGCTCTCTCTGTAGGCTTATTTAAGTAGGCTGGGAGTACCCGGTGGCTTGTTACGCATCTCTTTTCTGTCAGCTCTTACAAAGATGCCAGGAGGAAAGAAGAAATTAAATTAATGAGACACTTGCGGGCGTCCGAATGACCATCCTTCTGATTCCAGCTATTTTTGTAGCTTCTCCTGGAAGCTGTCATGTAATTCTGTAGTGGCCATTAGAAAGTCTTCACGCCATTTAATTTATGCTGAGAAATCATTAGTGGGAATTTGACACAGGCTCGGAGTGTTCATGAGTCGACGTTCCGCCATCAGGCTTTAAGGGACAGCTTCATGTGCCAGAGGCGGCCCTGGCAGTGAGTCTGCCCGGGAAGAAGGTGGAGCAGGTGACTGTAGCTTCACTCTGCCACCTCTGCATCCCCATCATCATCATCATCATCATCACATCGATCGAGGGTTACTGTGGCCACGCGCTTTTGGGTTTAATTTTTACCATAACCCTATAAGGTATTACTGTCTTCATTTTACTCTGGGTCATGGGCAGAGTCACGATTTGAGCCAGGTTCGGCTCCTCCCAGTGCCTTGTCGTTGGGAGCCCAGGCGACAAGCTCCTCAAAGCCTAGAGGGAGGCTCCGTCAGCCCCTTGCAGCTTTCCTGTCATTTTCATTCAGCACTAGCCAGCAGTTTCCCTTCTCCTGGCAGTGATTATTGCTGATGTCTCACCACAGCCCACATTTTTTGATACGGTTCATTTCTCTTCCTTGCCCAGTGAGCACTTGAATGTTCCTGGGAGAAGCCAGGCTCTCTGAAGGACCCCTGTGGCATACACTGGCCTCAGGTCAGACTCTGCCTTGCTCTGGTCAGAGACACCACTCTTGACATCAACCAGTCTTTGGGGGTATGAATAAATTGGAGTTTCTTTCAATTCTGAAAAAAATCTATGAATCCTTGCCCTTTGTCAGGCCTCAGGGCAGGAGTTAGTTTAATAATAGCACCTGTCTCGTATGGTTGGGGCACTCAATGGAAAGTGCCTAAATTGTGCCTAGGGTGTGGTGGGCACTTAGGGAGAGGGGCCCTGCTGTGATTATGACTACAGACCAGCCCATGGCCTCAGGGAACTCACTGCCTGCAAAGAGTGACACACAGATCAAAGATGCCAACACCATTTGCGGAGTGCAGCTATACAGGGTACAGAGCACCTAGGAGGGTCGGAACTAGATCTTGGGTGAAGAGTCATTGGAAGACTCCCAGGAGAAGATAACCTCCACTAAGCCAGGGAGTGTGAGTAGAGGCTGGATGGATGCCGACAGAGCAAGCTGGGGAGGGATTAGTAGCTCGGTCAGAACAGGAAGAACGGAAGATCCGGACATGCTGCCTGGAGCAGAGAGGACTTTAGCAAGGCTATCTTAAAGTTTCTCTGAGGACAGGGAGAGGAACATTTATTCAGTATGGCTCTGGAGGGAAGGAAGAGCTAAGAGTAACAAGATAGAATTTAGCAAAATTTTAAATGAATATTTGCAAAAACTTTCTTATAATCAAAGTTTTCTTTTTTTCTTCATTTTCTTTCTTTTTCTTTTTTTTTTTGAGATGGAGTTTTGCTCTTGTTGCCCAGGCTAGAGTGCAATGGTGCGATCTCTGCCTCCCAGGTTCAAGTAATTCTCCTGCCTCAGCCTCCTGAGTAGCTGGGATTACAGGCACGTGCCGCCATGCCCGGCTAATTCTGTATTTTTAGTAGAGATGGGGTTTCTCCATGTTGGTCAGGCTGGCCTTGAACTCCCGACCTTGGTCGATCTGTCTACCTCAGCTTCCCAAAGTTCTGGGATTACAGGAATGAGTCACCGCACCTGACCATTATCAAGGTTTTCTAAAAGTGGAACAGGGCTGCCACTGAGCAGATTGATGGGCCCAAGCAGCTCTGGGTGACGCAGATGGTAGAGGACAGAGAGCCTAGCTTTGGCTTCAGACACCTAGATTTGAATCAAACTTTCACACTGGCTGTATGGCCCCAGGCAGGTCACTTGATTCATCTGAATCTGCGTTTCTTGCAAGGACCTAATTACAAGTATGAAAGTGCTTTATAAACTGTGAGACATCACACAAAGTGTTAGTTATTATGCTTATTGTCATTTCCTGGTAGTTACTGATGAATATCTCTTAGTCATCCAACGAATTTGTCTTGGATTTCATTTAAGACAAAGAGTTTGTCTTAGAGTTTTTAGCTTAGTGCCATCATATAATAGTAAATGTTTGTTGAATGAATTAATGAATGAATCAGTGATTTCCCCTAATCCCCCCAAATCACCCCTGAAGCTTGAACATGGGTCTTATCCCAAGCCTGGTACATAATAGACTCTAACTTAAAATGTATTGAGTGGGTGGATGAGGGTGGGAATGACTATGTTAATTGCTGTTAACTAATATGATAGTCATTGGGTTAAGCACTTTTACTAATATCTCATTTAATCATAATAGACACAATCTTGTGAGATGGCCCCATCTTACAAGAGTGAGTGGCAGAGTGTCTGACTCAGGATTGCAGTGATGACACAAACATTGTGTGAGAGGCTGGCCCAGCTGGCCTGAGGGTCATTCTCACCTCCAAGATTCCACATTTCTGGGGCAGCCATGCCTTGGTGAGAAATGCTGAGCCCTATGACTAGGGAAGACACATTCCCATTTCGGTCCCTTTGTGCCCAAAGCTTGCATCAGGTCACATTCTTGCTCCTGGTCCGTGTTGTGTCTGCACTAGCTTCATGCAGTGGGAACTGAGAAAACAGCACTTTACCCACCCCTGAGTAGCCATGCAATGTCACCCATTCAGGAAGGGTGTAACCCACTCTGCAGCCCACATGCTTGGCACTTAAAGTTAGGACCACAGCTTTTGAAGCCCTAGATCCTGAATTCCAGCCTGTTTCTGCCACTTCCTGGCTCTGTGACCTTGAGCAAGTTGCTCTTCAAACCTCAGTTTCAGTATCTGTAAACTGGGACAATACCTACCTCATCCAATTATTATGAGAATTGATGTTAAATGCTTTTTTAGTCCTGTGCCTGGCATATGGAAGGGCTTAGAGAGTGGCGTGTTATCACCATCATCAAATGACCGGCAGAGTTCCCAGAGATGGTAGATACTACTTGGTGAACAGTAGCTACCTACAAATCGTTTCTATAATTTGCTAATTATAGAAACATACGTAAAAACCATTTTCTCTGTCACTGTGATATTGAGGTGCATGGTTAGTTTTTTGGTAACTATTGAATACCTGAAGACCAGAGTTTAAGTCAGTGACAATTTCCTGTCTGCCGGAAGTATTTCCGTTTCTCAGGAGAGCAGCCCCAGGATCATTGCTCTGGTTCCCGTCCTACCCTGCCATGGTCCATTCATGTTAACTTAGGAAATGCCATCAGCTATCTTCACCTCTATGTTCTCCTCTGTAAAATAGGAATGATTGGAGCTACCTCATAGGGTTATTAAGATGATGCAATGAGGTAATGTAGCTAAGGGCCTGGAATAGGGCTTGATGTATAATATTTATTCAATAAATGTCAATTCTAGTGCCAGGTCTGAGAGTGTCTAGTTCAGTGCCTAGTTGCAGAGTAGACAGTCAGTAAACGGTAGTTTTCTTTATTCCTTTTCAATTTACAATCTTCTTCCCTCCTCCAAAAGCACTGTACCAGTATAACCAGGCTTTGTAGCTCTTAGTCCTGCTGTTAGAGGAACCATGCTGGGAAGAGAAATGTCACAGTTCTTTGTTCAGTGGGGACCACTTAAAGCTGAGCTCTGCGGTGGTACTGGAGATCCCGGGGGAGGGGGGAGTAACTCCTGTTAGTCTCTCTTGTTATTCTGTAATAGGAGGCTCCCATCCAGCATTCCAATATTGAAACTCCACATATCAAGGTATCTGAGGCAGAGGTGGGCTGCCAGGTGGCGCGTTTCAGAGAACATTTTCTATCATGCTCCCTGTGGCTGAGATAGGGAGCACCTCCAGAGACCTTGTTCCACACATGTCTTTTCCTTTTTCCCTGGCACTAAATGACTTTAAGCTGAATGCACCCAACCCACAGCAGCATGCAAAATGCATCTGTACCCATGTGGCATCTTAAAAAAAACTACAGGTGTATATTTTTCACACACTTGAGGTTTATCTCTGTAAACTCAAAAAGTTCTTTCAATTTTAACTATTTGGAGTTGAGATCTTCCTAAAATGCATGATACAGCTGCTTCCTGAAATTGAAGGAACATAATTTGACTTTGTTTTTCTTTTTTCTTGGTGCCTTAGAATTAAGAGGTGTGCTGGCAAACTGGTTTCAAAAAACAAAACAAAACAAACACCTCTCGATGGGTAGTGTTTGTCTATTTCCATGGTGTAAATATTCCCTCCACAACTAATTTCAGACTATCAGCGGTCTTTAACAACCAGCTCAAAAGACTCCTGAATATTTGTGGATAGCTTGAGCTCAGCTCTGCAAGGAAGCAGCGTAGGTAGCACTGGGGAAAGGACATGGTTGTTAGACCTGGACACACCTGGTTTTAGTCCTCATTTTTCTGCTTGAGATCTGGGCTCACCTGGGGCAGGGTCTTTAACCTGAGTTTCTTTGTATAAACTGAGCTAGACGTGACTACACCACGAGTGATAGTGAGGACCAGAGAAGGTGGCAGAGATCGGGGGTTCCAAGTGCTGTTGGGGCCAAGCAGGTTATCTAATGTGTGAGGTAGGCTGAGTGGGGACTCTGGAAAACCCCAGAAACAGTGGTTCTCAAGTTCAGGTGCACACTGGAACTAACGGGGAACTTCTTTCCTGCCTGGGCTCCACCTATTAAACCAGACCAATTAAACCAGAATTTCTGGGGGTGGAGCCTGAACATGGTTTTTAGAAAAATTAAAAGAACACTCTTTCCTCCAGTGATTCGAATGCGTGAGTCACATTTGAGGACCACTGTCCCGACAGACACTTGTGGGTAGTGAGCATGCCTGTCACCTCCAAAATAAGTCAATGGCTTGGCACACAGCAGGGGTTACAGGATAGCCTTCCCAGTCTCTTGTACTGTGTGGTAACCTGGTAATGTTCTTTGCACAAGAGCTTTTTGATCTTCCTAAATCTTGAAGGCTGGCCCCAGGTATGATTCCTGTGGTCAAAGCCCCTGTCTCTGTAAGCCCCACCTGCTTTGCCTAGTGGGCCGTGAGCTGTGGCAGAACCAGAGGGCTGTGTGTTTTGTGCCTGTGTGGATCTTAAATGGAAACCGATGAGGTTGTGCCAGGGGAAAGGGGGCTCAGGAGCAAAGGATTCTGGAATTCTACTCTCCATTCTCTCCCTGCCCCATTCCCCAGCCCATGTCGGCTTGTTGAGACCTTCAAGCATGCCATGCTTTTTGATGCCTCTATGCCTTTGCACATCTCACCCCCAGCCCCCCCACCCCACCCAGGGCACTCCTCTCTGTGCCCACCCCAGCACAGCACTTCCTGTATGATATTGTCTTTATTAGTTTATGTGTTTGTCTTAATTCAACAAATACTTATTTAGTGCCCATTATGAACCCAGCAGAAGGCATGCTGGATTTATAGGCTAAACATCCTGCCTGTAAGCTCTTCAAGGCTCAGAACCACATTGGATGCATCTGTGCCCTTGGCATTTGGCATGTGGCCTGGCACACAGAGGTTTTTAAAAATATTTTCAAAAGATGGAAAGAAGGATGGGTGGATGGGAGGGGATTCTATCTTACCTCTGTATTCAGGACTGTGACTTAGAGGGATAAGTTTATGAAAGGGTGACTTTCAGGTAAGTGGAATGTGTTTGTAATTTCCAGAAATTTCACAGGGAGATTCAGTTCCCATGGCAGGGCTTAACGATGATTGCTAAATTGTGGATCACTTTCTTTAAGGGACTTAGACATTGACTTTTAAAATAAATTTCTCTCCAACACTGTCCTGGATGGAATCATTAAATGCAGGTTGAGTTAGGAAAATTGTAAGTAGTTTGGTATGGGTGAAAGGAGTGATGTAGGAAGCAGAGGGAATGAGTTTGGAAGGATTGGCAGGGATTTGGATTATAAAGGACCTTGAATGCCAGGCTAAGGAGCTTTAGATCTGATTTTGGGCAGAGAGGACCCCGTGGACACTTTAGAGGAAGAGTGGCAGAGGCATGCCCAGTGGGTGGGTGAGAGCATCGTTGTGGTCCGCCCCTTGAACAGATCAGATCAAATCACTCTTCCTTCTGAGCAATCTCCCAATCTTCTGTTCCTGCCCTTGCCATTTGCATAATTTACTTTTAATTATTGCTTTCATTATTTTCACAGCCCATCCTGGCAGGAATAATCTGATGCTGGGTGGAATTAAACTGATGGGACCTCAGCAAACCTCTTTTGTTCATATTATTAACCCATGTATTTTTCAGAGAAGATTTTATTAAAAGGGATCATTTGGGGTTTGCTCCTAGCTGTATTTTCCAGAGACAGCACAGCCAGTGACTGTCCCTTGCACCTGACTTCTCTCTGTGGGTCCAGTTTTAAAAGCAGGTGTCATTCAGAGCTTAGGGAGCAGCAGTTTCTAATTAGTTGCTTGTTAAACCACAGGCCTTCAGACCAGGCAATTACTAGTTCATTCAGTGAAGAAACCCTAATGGTATTTTTTAACCCTAAAAACAAGCATATCCAGTTCTTTGCTGATGCCACATTTTTCTGAGATGAATGTTATTGTTACACGTGGTGCCAGGGGCAGTGTGGGTTCTTTGAAAATATTATTATCTTGCCGATTTCTCACAGGACTTTGCAAATGCTGCTTTTCCAGAAGAGGAAACCTGATTTCAGAGAACTGAGTCACTGCCTAAGGTCACATAGCCAATGTGGGCCAGGCCGGGATTCAGGCCAGGGCTGGCCCATGTCCTTGTTCTTTTCTACAGCGTCTCCACTGTCATTTGCTTACTGCTCTCCGTTTGCCAATGGACCATGCTTTATGACATAGGAGTTTGTATTTTACTTTAAAAGCATCTGGAAAATAATACAAAATAATTTGAAAATACAGCTTAAGTATATTACAGATGTGTATTAAACACCACTGCTGTCAATTCACTTAAAGTAACGCAACATTTTCTTTTCTTTCTTTTTATTTTAAGATGGAGTCTCACTCTGTTGCCCAGGCTGGAGTGCAGTGGCATGGTCTCTGCTCACTGCAACCTCCGTCCCATGGGTTCAAGTGATTCTCCTGCCTCAGCTTCCTGAGTAGCTGGGATTACAGGCGCCTGCCACCATGCCTGGCTAATTTCTGTGTTTTTAGTGGAGGCGAGGTTTCACCATGCTGGCTGGGCTGATCTCAAACTCCTGACCCCAAGTGATCTGCACACCTCAGCCTCCCAAAGTGCTAGGATTTCAGCACAGGTGTGAGACACCGCACCAGGCCCGAAACTCAATATTTTCTTGCTGTAATAGTGAAGTCTCAAATTATAAAATTGCCCCAAGGGCAAAAGTTTAATCCTTCAATGATGATTTATGGTGCAACCACACTTCCTATGCTATATTTATCATTTTGTTAATTTGGTCATAGTATGTTCTTCCTTTCAGGAAAATGGCAATTGTATAGAATCACTTTTGATCAGGGATTTGTAAACATCACATTAATCTGGGTTTTGACTCTCTCATTGTTAGCTATTCATAATACAAAGATTGAGTTTTCTTTGATCAGACATGAAGAAAGAAATGGGCAGGCTTATAGAATTATTCATTCATTTATTCAACAAACACTTTCTGAGCATCTCCTGTGTGGGGTGAGAGCTGCGAGGCTAACTAGAAGGTCTCTTCCCATGAAGCCTGAATTTCAAAGGAGGCAGGTAAGAGTCACACACATATACAAAGAACGAAAACAAGTGCAGCGAGGCCAGTAACTACGGTGATGGGTCAGCAATGGGAATAGTGCTCACTGTAGAGTGGAGAGGCAGATGCTTAAACAGAATCGATGCAAACTCTGGCTTCTAGACACCTGCAGGTTTAACATGTACTATTTCGATCATTATTGAGCAACCACGAAGATCTGAGAAATGTAGCAGTTTGTCATTTTGCTGAGGTCTAAATGATCTTCCATTGTAAAAGAACAGATTTTGTCTCTCGGTATAACAATTTGGGGATTTACAAGTAGGCGAGGTAAATGTCTGGGGGAAGTGGTGAGTCTTTCCGGCAACCACGGACTCACACATCCACCTGGGTCTTATTTCAGTTATTAATGCAACAAACCTTTATCTTAGTGTCTGTTATGGTCTGTACACATTTTAGAAGAGCCAGGCTTCTCATCCCTGTTTCTGAGAAGGGAGAAAAGATACGTAAATATTTATAATACAGTTGGGCCTTGACTGTCATCAGGCTCATATCCAGAAACCTTTGGGAATCCTTCAATTGACTGTTATGCACATATTCATTGGTCAAGTGGGCTCATTCACTAGTTAAGTGACATGTTAATTCAAACCTGCCTCTGGGAGGGGGTGAGTCAAGGTCACGCAAGGTGCTTTGCACTCATCCGTGTGGTAAGGATTATTATCTTCATTCACACCGCATATGCCATGTGACCTTCAGGACTGCCAGCGCCAAGGGTCTACTGTAGGCCTTCCCGAGTCTGATACACAGGCATGCAGGGGAACCGTGAACAGCTCCCTTGCTTGGGGGCACGTGGTCCCACCTTCTTGAATGAGGGGATGTTAGAGCTTGATTGTTGCTGAATGAGAGAAGCTCATCAGACAGAGAAAGGGAAAACATCAGGCAGTGAGAACCACATTTGCAAAGGTAGGAAAGTGTGAAAGCACTCGCTATATTCAGGCAAAAAAAAAAAAAAAAAAAGAGATTAGAAACGAGAGGAAGGAGAGAGTAGTAGATTAATTTTGGCAGGTTGCAACTAGACTGCGAGAACCTGAATATCAGCCTCAGAGATCAGACTAGATGCCATGGCAATGGGAAAAATAGGGAGTTTTTAACTAGAGGGTGACATCCCTGTTTATTCATTCAATACTCTACAAACATGTATTGAGCAATTGCTGTGTACCGAGCACTCTTCTAGGAGCTGGGGTTACAGGGTTACACTAGAGGAAAGATGCTCATTGCAAGGTCCCAGACAGACAATACACAAGTGAGCGAATAATTCAACAATGAAGGGCTAGGATGATGTGTTAGTGCCTGGGAAACTATTTGCGAATGGATGATCAGAAATGGCCTGTCTGTGAAGGTGACATTGAAGTTGAGACCTGAGTGTCAAAGAGGAGGCTGTCATGCAAGGAGCTGAGGGAAAGTCTGCCGGTCACCAGGAACAGCTGGCATGGAGATCCTAAGGCAGGATGAGTCTGGTGCATTTGAAGTTCACCAGACACAAAGGCAGCATGGCTGAGGTGGTGGTGGGCAAGAGCAGGAATGGTGGGAGATGATGCCGGGTGCTGAACTGCGGAGGCTAGAGCAGGAATATAGATTTTATTCTAGGGTCAGGTTGACATGAGTTGCTTGGCAACACGAGTTGCTTTTTGGCTGCTCCGTGGACTGCGTGTGAGAAGGGCAGGTTATTCTTGCCCTTCCTGGTTATTTTGGGACCTGCAGGAGGCATGGTGATGGTTTGAACAAGCTCTGCAGAAGTGGGGAAAGAGAAAGAGGGCAGGGTAAGGGTGTTTGGAGGCAGGGGTGGCAGGATTCCTGCTGGGTACAATGAGGGAGAAGAGGGAGAGAGGAATCAAGAATACTCTAGGGATTTTGGCCTGAGCGACTGGGTAGAGGCAAGGAGCACAGAGGAGTACCGATCTGTGCCACAAAAATATCCTTCGGGAACAGTCCCGAGGATGAGCAGGGTCAGTGAGAACTAGAAGACTGCAGGGCCACATGGCAGATGAGAAGTGTGCCCACTGAACAAAGGCACTGGGCAGGGGAGCTGGGAAGGGAACTGGCCAGAGAGACCATCATTCCTGGCTCTACTCAGCAGGCAGAGGAATCAGTGGGATCCGATGAGCTAAGAAATTGAGAAATTTGAGAATGATGGGGTTGAGAATGAAACAATTAATTTACATGAGAAATACAACCGGAAGAATAGATTCCAGGGGAAGAAAAGAAGTCCAGTTTTGGAGAGGCTGACTTTAACATCCGTCAACACTCAGCAGATGTCGGCTGTCGTCATCACCGTTTTCACCATCATCACTGATTTCATAGCCATCAGTCTGTCAGAGGTAGTTGACGTCATAGCAGAAGGTGAGGTCCACCAGTGGAAAGCTCAAGAGAAGAGGAGGCTAGAGGAGGAAAGCAGCTCCCACCTCCACTTCATTTAGAAGCCGGTGCAAAAGGCATTTTCCAGTACTCAGGGCTCACTTCGGTTATGAACGTGGATTGACTTGAAAGTGCCTTAAAATTGACTGCAATTTTAGAAGGTAAAGAGTAAGCCACTGGTTATATATCTCTAGCAATCCTGAGGTCCTCCTTACATGAAAGTTTTTACCCACTTACTCTGGGTAAGATGATGACAGGCACATCACAGTTAAAACGTTTTAATGGAGAAAAATGGATGTGAACGGCAGAATCTTAAATGCATTAGTTTTCGACGTTGTGAAATTAATTGGCTCCCAAATATAGCCGGCTCCTGCCTTAATTGGAGTTCTGAGGAGCCTCCAGCTTTCCTGCTACCTCTTTAGTCAATGTTTTTGGGTTTGGTGGTGAATAAAGACCTCTTTGTTTAATTAGAGTTGAAGCATGCTTTAAGAAGTTAGTAATCTAATTAAAATTATATTTCCAGGTTCTATGAAATAGAAAAAGCAGAGATCAGCACATGTCCCATGGAGCCTGCTCTCTACTGTGCAGTGAGCTAGAGACAGATTTGCGGAATGCAGAAAGAAATGGTCCCTGCCCTCAGGCCGCTCAGGGTCTGCAACTGGAGGGAGACAGGGCAGCAGTGGTGTCAACACAAGGTGCTGGGAGAGCTCAGATCAGAAAGTGGCTTACTCTGCCCAGAGAAGGTGACAGCTGAGGTAGGCCTTGAAGGACACCAGGAAAAAACGGGCAGAATGCCAATCTGAACAGAAGGCCGGTTAGGAGAACTCCACTCTGGTCCAGGGGGAGCCAAGGAGGCCTGAACTACGGCACCGATCCTGGGGACAGCTTTGAGACGTGTTTTTACCTCTCCTGTGGTGGCTGATTGGGTGTGGGCGAGTGAAGGAGAGGGATAGACCAAGAGAGAGAAAGGCATAGACCACAGATGGTTAGAAATCGAAGGGAGGGAGAGAGTTTTAGAGAAGGAGGGTGAGGGAAGAGCCTGCAGGCTTCCCATAATTTCACCTAATTTAGAAAAGAGGATTTGTGACTATGACTTAAACAAGATTCAAAAAATATCACACAGCTATTACAAGCCCTTTGCTTGTAAGCTGAGCCTTGAGAGACTGGATAAATGTTTGACCTGTGCCATTCTTGGAATATCTGAGAATGAGCTCGGTTGTCAAGTTCCAGTAATGAAGGAAGGCGAGCCAGTCCTCTCAGAATGCTGGAGGAGGGAAGGCATTTGTCCTTTCTCAGCAAGTCACCTTTTCAGGTAGTACAAGAGACTCACCTCTCGTCCTCACCAGCCCTCCCCCAGCCTCCTTCCCTGCTCCCCTCTGCCTTCTGCTGCCTTCATCCTCTCCTTGCTGAGCCCTTGCTGAGCGAATGCATACAAGCCTGGACAGTTGAAATGCTCTTCACAGTTGCCACTGCATCCCAGAGGGGCCTGACCTGACCTGCCATCCACAGGCTGGGCTGGGTGCAGGAAGGGAGGCGCAGTGAGCACCAGCGATGATCTCAGTGCCGGAGGCTGATGTTTTGTTTTGTTCTTGCTTTTATAAAATTATTTTAAAAATTGTTTTTGATTATGAAATCTTTTAAACTTTCAGAAAACAATATAATGAATATTTATGCACTCCCCACTAAGATTCTGCAGATGTGAACAATGTTGCCATACCTACTTAAGATCTCTCACTCTTTTGCTTTTTTTAAAATAAAGAAATCATTTACAGATATGACATTCTTCTCCTGCCCCCAGAGAATCACTATGTTCTTTTGCTACATATGTGTGTGTTTATCAACAAAGTGACTAATGTGTCACTTTTTTGTATAAATGATACAATATCCTTTTATATAAATGATACAATCCATATATCCTTTTGCAACCAGCCTTTCTGCTTATCATCTTTCTGATATTTGTCCAATATGATATATTTGGATCTATGTTGGAGCCACATTTATTTTAACCTCTGTATAATGTTTCCTTTAATAAACCCCAGTTATATTATAAATAAACTGGGGTTATAATATTTAATATTTCCCTCAATAAACCCCAGTTTTATTATAAACAAAAACTGAAGTTTATTAAAGGAAATATTATACAGGAATCCCTCCTTGTTAGGTTACTGTTACTAAGCCAAGTTGTTCTGCATTCCTGCTATTACAAGCACAGCTGTGGTGAATGTCCTTATATGTGTCTCTCATTCACACGTGCAAGTTCCTCTGGGGTTAACACCTAGAATGGAAACAGGCATCTTCTATTTTATTGGTTATTTTTCTCATATTGGACTTCCTTTTGTTTGCTGCCTTATCCCTTGCACCTGCAACAGTGCCTTGTAAATACTCAATAAATATTTGTTAAAAGAATGGACACTGAAAAATTACTCCCCAGAGCGACTATACTAACCTACATTCCCACCAGTTTATATGAGCGTTTCCATTTCCAACATTCTTGCCAATGCCTGGTTATGAAGCTTATCAATGTTGGCCAATCTGGTGCATATCAAATGGTGTCATATTGCTTTAATTTGCATTCCTGTGATCATTAATGAGGTTTACGGCTTTTTAATAGATTTATTGGCCATTTGGATTTCTTTGCCATTTCTGTTTTCTTAGAGCAGAAATGCTCTAAGAAAATTTGTGGAAATTTCTTGTTTGTAGAAATGCTCCATTTATCTTGAATAAAAACCCTTTGATGGTCTTATGAGTTACACATATGGTCTCTTAGGCTATAATTTGTCTATCACCTTGTTTTAATTTGCCCTTTGATAAATAGAAGTTTTCAATTTTATATAGTCTTATTTTTTGTTTGCTAAGAATGATGGTTTTATTCCCTTTTTAATTCTTATAGCTTTTTTTTTTTTAATGTCTCATTTTCCTAATTGTGAGAATTAGGATTGTCGACATGCTTGTCATGTTCCTGATTTTAAAGAAAATCTTTCTTACATGTTATCATTGAGTATGAGTATGAGTATGTGTATGCGTGTGAGTGTGAGGACCAAATCCCAGCTGTGGGGTTTGGTAGGCATCATCTGTCAGGTGATTTTATACCATCCTTGCAATCCTAGGATAAACCTTGGTTATTATATATTATTGTTCATGTTTTACTGGGTTTATTTCTAGATATTCTCTTTGGTTCTTTTCTTAGATTTATTGTTTTATTTCTTAATCATTTCTTCCCTGAGGGTTTGATGTTCTTCCTTTTAAATTTTAATTACTTTGAATATTCTTACTTCAGGATGTTTTGGTTTCCCTGGTCTTTTTCTAGGGAGGGACATCTCTTAATACTTTTCACAGAGTCTCTTATTTTGCTTCCATGGATTTCCATAGCCATCGAGTCACCAAACATTTATTAAGCAACTGCTGTATGCCAGTAGAAAAGAGTGGGGGGTGGACAAAGAGGACTCTCTGGACTCCATGAACTCAGTATTTGGTGAATACAGTTAGTGCTTGCTGTTTGCAAAGCCTTTGCACAGCAAAGCAATCAGAGGGAGTTGCCAAACACCCGGGTTTTGGAGTCAAATGAATTTGGATGTAAATTCTGGCCCCATCAATTATTAACTATGTCACTGTAAGCAAGTTAGTAAGTTACTTCATTTTTTAAAGCCCCAGTTAACCTCTTCTCTTAAAGCAGGATAGTAACAGGATCTACTTTATAAACTACATCTGAATGTATGTGATATAAAATGTTTAGCACAGTATCTGGGTACAGTGTGAAAGTCAACCAAAAATAGCTGTCATTATTCACGTCCATTTTTCCATTTGATCCTCACAATTGCTTTATGAGATAGATTATTGTTACCATTTGACAGATGTTGTCATACGAGCCTGTGGGAACATTTAGTAAAATGTTGTAAAAATGTTGGGTTTTATTAATATGTGTAAAAAGGCTTTGATAAATGTAGAACACCGTGCAAAGGGAAAGAAATGTCATTTTCTGGGATGGTTTAAACCAAAGTTCTTGTCTGCATCTAGTGGTGTCATTACAGAAATTTGAAATCATGTCAAAGGCCCGGAGAAACAGCCTAGCACGTCTCATAAGGAGGGAGCAGAGAAAGGACTGCAAACATCATTTAACAATAATAGTTAGGTGTTATTGTTATGTTTTAAAAGTCCATGTAATGATGTAGTCAAATGTTTTATAACTATGTGCATATAGCCCCAACTTTATTTTAAATGTATGGTTTGTATGCATACAATATATTGGAAGGAAACACTAAATGTTAATCACGGTGATCTCTGACCTGTAAGATTATAATTTTAGCTTTTTTCTTTAAGCTTTTCTGTGTATTCCAAGTTTCTACCATGAGCCTGCTCTGGCAAGGAAAGGAGGGAGCCAGGGCCATCCAGTTATACCTGTGAGAGGACATCAAGTCCCAGAAGACTCAGTGCCAGTAGGACCCCTACTTACAGGCACACACTGGAGCTGGTGTGGGGGCTTTAGAAACAGGATTTCTGGGTCCTCAAGGGCAGAAAAGGAGTGAAGTCTTGTCTCTTCTCTTTCTGCAATCCAGCTTGATATCAGTGCTCTTAACTGGCCTGAGACAGTGGCTCACGCCTATAATCCCAACAATTTAGGAGGCCAAGGTGGGAAGGATCACTTGAGCCTGGGACATCGAGGCTACAGTGAGCTGTGATTAAGCCACTGCACTCTGGCCTGGGAAACAGAGTGAGACACTGTCTCCAAAAAAAAAGAAAGAAAGAAAAAGAAAAAAGAGGTCTTAATTATATGGACTCTTGTCACCCTTTAATGATTGAATTCATCTGATTATTTCAGGAGATTCTCTTCTCACACTCCACCACTGTGAGTCTTCCTCTCTCCTTTCTCTCATCTACTATTTTCCAAGCAGGGAGATCTAACTGAGTTGGTCAAACTACCATGGTGTAGAGTGGTTCTTTTTGGCAGGCATTAATAGCTCAGTTTCAGCCAGTCACTAAGAGACTGGGTTATGCAATTTACTACCTAAGGCTGCTTTTCCCAGAAGCAGTCAGGAGAGGGTCAGGGTACCTGGGGACCTGTGGGGGCTGTGCTGCGTCCAGGCCTGGGCAGCTGGCATTCACCGAGTGAGGCTCTGTGCTCTGCACACGACTCTCATCGTTTATTTCCCTGAGCTCTTCTCTCAGTTCATCCAAGTTCCTGAGCCAGAACCCCTGGCGGTTACCATGAATTCTCAATGAGTCCCCTTGAGTTCAACTCCTAAAGATCTCTCAATTTTGACATTCTCTCCATCTTTACCACTTTTGTCCAGTCGTCTTCTCAAGTTTGGAGAGCTCTAAGAATCTCCTAACTTATTTTCTCCTCATCCACTCTTAATCTCAATCCATTTCATTCTCCACACAGCAGCCAGAGTGATATTTTCAAAACTAAAATCTAATTGGATTAAGTTCCTGCTAAAATCACTTCAGTGACTTTTCATTTCCCCATAGGAGAAAGATAAAATTTAAAAAAAATTTTAAATGCCTGACAAGGCCTTGTCTGATCTAGACTAGACCAGCAGTTCTCTAAGTGGGGTCCTTGAACATTCAAGGTTCCCCAATATCTTGTCAGGATATCGATGGGGTCAAAACTTGTCATCATAATAATGCTGAGACATCCTTTGCCTTGTTCTTGTATTGACTTTTGCAGTGATGGTGTAAAAGCAGTGATGAGTCAAACTGCTGGGGGCTTATTACTACTTGAGACAGCGGCACCGAGGTGGACCACTAGTCACTATGTTCATCGCTGCCACATACTTTGAAGTTTAAAACAAACAAAAAGCCAGATTCACTTAAGAAATTCCTTGATAAAACAGTAAAAAAAAAATTTTCTGGCTGGGCGCCGTGGCTCACGCCTGTAATCCCAGCACTTTGAGAGGCCAAGGCCGGCGGATCTCGAGGCCAGGAATTCAAGACCAGCCTGGCCAATGTGGTGAAACCCTGTCTCTACTAAAAACATAAAAGAATTAGCCAGGCATGGTGGCGCATGCCTGTAATCCCAGCTACTCAGGAGGCAGAGTCAGGAGAATGGCTTGAGCCCGGGAGGCGGAGGTTGCAGTGAACTGACAGTCAAGCTCTAGTGATTGTTTGGGTTGTAAGCTGAATGAGTCCCTTTCATCTTGAAGCAATCGGAATGTTATTTGTGGAAAGAACAATTGGCAGACAAACTATAGTTGTTCAGGTTTGGACGTTTGCAGACACGTTCCTGAAACTGAAATAAGTAAGCCTTTTTCTTCAAGGAAAACAGCCAACAACTTTTTTGCCAATGATAAAATTTGAAATTTTAAGCAAAAATTGGCATCTCTGAAAACTCATATCTGCCACCGTGAGCTTGACAACTTCACAATATTTAAAGACTTTTCTGTTGAGATCAGTTGGTGATATTAATGAATGTGATTTTCTGATGTATAATGAAATCCACAACATTCGGAAGAGGTGTGTAAACCAGTATTTTCCAAATGTCGCAGGTATGACGTTACACAGTTTGGTATGGGTAAAAGATCCAAAGCGCGAGATGGACCAACGGATTAAAATGTAACAGAGCATGAAAAGTTTATTGACATGGCTTCCGCTTCCATATTGCAACTAACCTTTAAGAAAGCATTGCCTGACCAGATTTGATCATGCCTGATTTTCTTCATATACTTCACCCACCAACATATCACAGCAGACCAAATGTAGAAACCAACATGAAAATCCGGCTATTTCTTACTAAGCCAGACATTAAAGAGATTTGCAAAAAATGAAAAGCAGTGTTATTTTCCACTTTTTTTTTGGTTTGTTTTGGAAAAATGGTAACTTCCCACAGAAATATGTTATTTGCATTAACACATAATGGATTTATTATTATTGTTTTTAAATGAGTGAATATTTTTTAAAGTTCTCTGCCTTCATTTCTATTTTGGAAATTGATCGTGAGAGTATAAAGGACTCTTGAGACCAAAACCTTTGAACACCACTGATCTCGACACTAGACAGAGATCCGGGTATCTAACTCATCTCACGTCACTCCTAGTATTCCCAGAACTCTCTCAAACTATCGCCTTTCCATTACTCCATCAGTTATTCCAGCTTGACTCCCTTGTGCTCCAAGGCCTTGGCATATATAGTTTCTTCTGCTGAAGACCCATTTGTTCCCCATTCTCCACTACGTAATTCACCTCTCCTCACTCTTACCGTCACAGCCCGGGAGAGCTTTCTCTTTCCCTGCATCTGTGGTACCCGCTCACATTCTCTTTCTTCCGTAGGCTCCATGTTAATATATTTCATACATGTTCTCTACCTTCAGATTTAAATTCTCATTATGTCCGTCCTTGATCATTCCCCCTTTGTACCTGTTTTACAAGTTTCACCTCCTTCGCTGTCCGCTGTGTTATATTAATCACCACCTGTCTGATACAAAAGAGAGGACAAACTAACCGACACTTTCAATGCTCAGGGAGCCAGTTGATCAGTCTTTTCGTTGAGACATCATACATTTTTAAGAGCGTTCTCACATACCTCTTTACAGGCTCAGATATAATTTACTCAGTGGTTTTTTTCCTGATCAGGAAGAAAAGCATCTGCATTTTGTCATTAATGAGGCCAATTTTCTTTTCTCTTGTAGTGGGAAATCTCTGAGATGTGTGCTTATTTTTTTGCATCTGCCAAATTTCCCATTTTAATGGTACATCATCTTTTCTCTGAGCTCCATCCTCTTGAAGTCTAAACTCAAGACCTCACCGATCCTCAGGATCAATGGGAATTAGTCTTATTATTCGTTTTTCCTTTGCAAAAAAAGTGGGTTATCTAGATCTATCAGCCTGCCATACTACTATGAAAGGTTTGACAAGATTTTCTTTTTGAACTGTTAAGAAAGCCTTTGTAATAGCACGAGCTCTCCATGTTGCCGGCTGAGGAGGTGGGGAATGGGGCTTCCACTGGCTGCTAATGATCCTGGACGAGACTCTTTTCCTCTCTGGATCTAGTTTTTCCCATTTGTGAAGTGAATGGGCTGGATATTTGTGAAAGCTCAGCCTACTCTAAAACTCTGTAATCCAAACACATCCTGAGAACCTGTTATGTACCCAAGCTATGCCTGGTACTGAGGGGGGTGCAGATGCAGGAGAAAACACAGCCTGTGTCTGAAACGAAGAATATGGTGTTCTCAGAAACAAAATATTTAAATCTGCCCAAACCTCAGGCACAATGCAGAATATTCATTATATATATACATATAAATATATATATACACACATATAAAGTATATATATTGAATATTATATATATTATATATGTGTATATATATTATATATGTGTATATATATATAATATATATACTTATATATATACACTTCTAGCTCTTCTAGCTCTCAAATGTTGGGAGAGTCTTTGGGGAATGCAGTATTTCCCTTAAGTGAATTCTTTTCAAATGACAGACATTTGTTTTATTAATCACCAACATTTAATTGTAGCCACTTAAAATCTGAAATCTTTTAAAATGCTTACACACATTTGTCTTCTTAGCAGCAGCTAATTTATATATATATATATAAATACATATATGTCTGTCTGTCTATCTATCTATCTATCTATCTATCTATCTATCTATCTATCATAAATGTCCAACTTAGGCCAGGCCCCTTGCTGCATTCTGGGGTGTAGCGGAGGCAGAGAAGAAGAGTGTGCAAAGGTCAACTCTCAAGAACTCATAAGCTTGTAATGGAGCTAAATAGAATATGCAGCCCAAAACTTGCTATGTAGGACATTGGATGCAGGTAAGGACAGAACAAGGTACCCTGAGGCTAAGGGGCAGAAGTGGGTCAGGTTGGGAATGGTGACAAGATCTGATTGAAGAACTTGGGGAAGCCTTCCTGAAAGAGATGCTCTGTTATCGAGTCTGAATTTACGAGGTCCAACACTAACACTGCAAGAATTCAGAAAGGAGAGAAATCAGTGTGCTGACATCATTGAGAAAGGCAGGAAGAAGGAAGGGGAGAGAGGAGCCACAGTTGATCATTACTTCTCTGCTGAAAGTGCAGAGGGACCAGTGGCTTCCTCTGGAAAGCAGGTGGGCAATCTGGGGTGTCAGGAGGCTAGTCTGCTGGGACGGGGCCCTCCAGGAGCCCTCTAGTGCTCCACAAGTCCTGTTCCCAGCATGCACTGAGGTGTTTAAATAGTTCATGGGCATTTTAGTTCCATCCGAAATGGGGCTTGAATCTCTCTCTCCTTCCTTTCCTTTCCTTTCCTTTTTCCTTTCCTTTCCTTTCCTTTTTCCTTTCCTTTCCTTTCCTTTCTTCCTTTCCTTTCCTTTCTTCCTTTCCTTCCTTTCTTCTCTCTTGTTGCCCAGGCTGGAGTGCAATGGCACAATCTTGGCTCACTGCAACCTCCACCTCCCAGGTTCGAGTGTTCCTCCTGTCTCAGCCTCCTGAGTACCTGGAACTACAGGCATGCACCACCATGATTGGCTAATTTTTTCAATTTTTAGTAGAGACAGGGTTTCACCATGTTGGTCAGGCTGGTCTTGAACTCCTGACCTCAAGTGATACACCCGCCTCGGCCTCCCAAAGTTCTGGGATTACAGGCATGAGCCACTGCACTCGGCCTTTTGAACATTTCTTATAGTCCAGAAAGGCAGGGGTGAGACAGTGTGGGAGAAAGAAACTGGAGAACATACTACTCCTGCTCCAACAAGAAGTCTAGTCACAGCACAGCTAATTTTAACCTTGCAGCCACTTAGCTTCCTCCGTCTTCTATCTGAGAGAGGTCTGCATGCCCGCAAGGGGCTCTGAGGACGTGGGGTGGCCTGCTGCCATTAGCATGTGCTCTCTGCCCCAAGCACGTTAGATCATTACCCAGCGCTTCGGTGTTTGACAGTTGGGACAGGTGCCACTCAGGCAATTTCTCAGTGAATGGCTGAGCCAGGTGGAGCAGGAAGATAGCTGGCCTGACTGAGCAGGGAGAGCTCATACTAATCATTAGGTCTTTGAACCTTGCCATGTTACCAGTTGATGGCAGAATAAAGTGAAATGAGTAATTAGATGGATTCCAAGCCACTGGCTGTGCTTCCCGCTTGAGCACTTCCTGTCTCCTCACTGTGTACCACTGAGTAGAAATTCAGCTACCAGGAAGGAGGGCAGTGTGAGACTGTGATACCCATAACGTTAATAACTGCCGTTGACTAAAAACATTAAAATAAGTAGGCACTTATTAAGTGCCAAACTCTGTGAGGAAATTTGCATTTAAACATGTGTCCTCACAACTGCCCTGTGAAGCATGGACAGTGTGTCAGCTCCGTCTTAGAGACACAAAGGTCCAAGCGTAGCGTGGTGCAGTGACCACCAGGACCACCTGATGGGCGTGGCTGACGTGGGACAGCAGCCACCTAGGGAGCTGGGAGCTCTGGTCCTTCTCATCCTTGGCCCAGGACTCTGCCACTGCCAGCTGGCTGGCTGGCCCCGGGTGAGCCATTTCTTCTGTCTGCACAGGTGATCCGGGAGGACGAGCATTCTTGGGTGCTAATTGCTATGGAATTGAGTTTAATTCTTCACCAGCCATTAGACTTTGTCATTGGATGGCATGTTTTAAGATGTGGGACACGGTTTGAGTATGTGTGTAACTGAGAAAACGAACCAATTTGTATCTATGCTTTCCTCCAGGCAAATGATTGGGGCTACTCCCTTAAGGCTTCAAACTATTTGAGTTAAAGAGCTCAAATGGAGGCCAAGTGCTTTGAAGAATTCAAGACCTTTTTCTCTCACCTCAAGCCCAGTTACTGATACTGCATGTTTTACTCCATAAATTATAAATCACAGCAACACAGTGTGACAGGGAGTCTTTTCCTAATGCAGCCAGGAACATGGCCCGGCTCCGTTTTGCCGCTCACCTACTTACTGTCTGGTCAGACTTGGTTTTCCTGGATGTCGGTTTCCTCAGATGATGGAAGTCGATTGGGTCATCTTTAAGGAACTCTTCTAGCTCTCAAATGTTGGGAGAGTCTTTGGGGAATGCAGTATTTCCCTTATGTGAATTATTTTCAAATGACAGGCATTTATTCATTAACCAAAATTTAACTGTAGCCATTTAAAATTTGAAATCTTTTAAAATGCTTACGCATATGTCTTCTTAGCAGTTAATTTTAATTATTGGTGAGTTAGGTTCTTCCTTCTGAACATCAAAGCATAGGACCTTATTGCTAAACGGATCTGTGACTCACCCCTTATTCTACAAACACCCAGGGGAGCGAAGTGGCCTGTCTGGGGTCACGCAGCTGGAGAGGGCAGAGGGCTGGTCCTCGGAACCTGCCTCATGCTTCCCTGTCAAGCACGCTTTCTCCTTGTCTATTGTGTTATAACAACGTGTTGTCCTTAAGGCCTTGCATTGTGTCATCCCAGCACTTAGCACGGGACCCCCACACAGAGTGAGCACAAAAAGCTATAAGGAGCAAATGAATGAGCCTATGTGCCCCGCAAATGGCCTCAGCACGCTCTGTTTGTAGCTCTAGTGTCTAATTTTAACCTCATGGCCACCCCTCCCCATCCCGTTTTTCATACATATTCCTTGACTGAAAGAGAAACTGCAAATGCCTCTGGCTCTCCTAAAATAAAATGTGTAACTTTTATGGAAAGTTTCTGTGGTTTGGGGGACTTTGGGGCTCTCTTCATATTTGAAGACCATGTTTTGATGGTCGACATTGTCTGAAACTGCATGTTCTACATAAAATCACAAAGGTTGTCTCTTGTAGGCTGAAGATTATTGTTTATTCAAATGAGAAGAGAGGATTCATTTTATACTTGTGTGGCAAATGTATGTTGTGTGTGCACATACAATTTTATAAACTTTAAAAAATAATCTATCATGACTGTAAATAAATAGCATTTTTACACACCCAAATGGGGTGTGGTAGCTCACACTTGTAGTCTCAGCTACTCGGGAGGCCGAGGTGGGAGGATCACTTGAGCCCAGGAGTTCGAGACCAACCTGGGAAACATAGCAAGACCCCATTTCATTTAAAAAACAAAACAAAAAAGGGGCAAGAGGAAACTTTTAGAGGTGATGAATATGTCTTTTACCTTGATTGTGGTAATGATTTCATGGTTATGTATACGTGTTCAAACCCATCAGACTGTATACGCTAAATAGGTAGAGTTTTTAATCTAACAATTACATCCCAATAAAGCTATTGAAATAAATGAATGAATAGAAGTAGCATCACATTTTCTAGAAGCACTACTTCTTATCAAGGAGGAGCTGACTGAGAGGTGGTCCTGAAACAGAATTCTTGATTTTACTGAATCACAGGCATGACCATGTGTCCCATAGCCCTCTCTGCTACTGCCCCTCCCACACTTCTCCATCATCTACTGAGATATTTTACAATTGTGGCTCCCAGAGCACCTCCATTGAAACCACCTGGCTGCAGATTCCATAAGATCCAAGTCTCGGGGTTGGGAATCAGCATCTTAACAAGCTCCTATGCTTCTTAAGGACACCAACGTTTGAGATTTATTGGCCTCTAAGGTAAGATCCAAAACCAATAGCATGGGATGTACAAGATCCTTCATGACTTGGTCTCTCCACCTTGCTAAAACCATCTGCCACCGTCTCCTGCCTCCCAGTGATCTGTGCTATGATACCAAATAAACAGAAATGAATAACCCAGCACTACAGCGGCTCTCCACTCTGTTCAGAGCACTGCTTAGGCCCTTTCTTTGCCTCACTAACTCCTAGTCCTCTGTCGCTGTCCTGGGCAGAATGGTATCCCCCAGAAGTCTTCTCTGCCTTTGCCTACCTTCCAAAAAATGCCACTTTCTGCTCTCGTGATATTTACTATTTTATTTTAAAGTGGTCAGTTTACATATTTCTTTTCACCTTCCTGGAGGTGAGGAAAATAGACTATCATATATCTCTAGATTCCTTTACCTGAGAGTGCTTGACACTTAGCAGGATTTACTGATCCAAAAAGCTGCATCATAGTTCAGGGAGAGGCTGTTCACAGAGGATCATGGTGCCGATTTTGTTGAACAAAAAGGGTAACCATGAAAATCAAATTCCCAGAGAAATGGAAAAGCTTAGAAAGAGGATAATGGTTATAAAAATATTTCTCTATCCATCTATCTATCTACATAGATGCAGACACAGAGCATGCGCTATGTGTCAGACGCTGTGCCGAGAGCATTATAAGCTCTACTTCAATTCATTTTTACAGCAGTGCTACTATTATTTTGTCCATTTGACAGGTGAGGAGAGAAAGCATAGAGACATGAAGTAACACTATGCCATAGTCCAAATGTTTGTGATCCTCCAAATTCATATGTTGAAATCCTAACCCCATCCCCCAACCCCGCCATGTGATGGTCTTAGGAGTTAGGACCTTTGGGGAGTGATTAGATCATGAGGATAGAACCTCATGAATGAGATTCATGCCTTTATAAAAGGGACCCCAGAGCGCCCCCTCACTCTCTTTCCACCATGTGAGGCTCTCATGAGAAGTCGGCTGTCTGCATTCGCAAGAGGACCCTTGTCAGAACCAACCATTCTGGCCCTGTGAGCTCGGACTTCCAGACTCCAGAACTGTGGGAACTACATTTCTGTTGTTTCCATGCCACCCTGGCTATGATTTTCTGTTCTAACAGCCAGAGCGGACGAAGACAAGCAGCGTGCCAATATACAGCTGAATTGCTAGGATCCAAAGCCAGTCCTGGCTCGTGCCAAAGCTCCTGCTCCAGCCTCGAGGAGGAACAACCCCCCAAAGTGACACGGGAGAGAGGAGATGGCCTTGTTGAGGAGGCTTGGCCCCAAAGCCCCGCTCTGCCCCTAAGCAGCCCCGAGACTGGGCACAAGCTGCTGTCCTCCCCAGCGTCGGGCTCCTTGTCTGTGCCGCAGGGCCAGGAAGAGCACCACCTCGAGGGCTGTGCGGTTCTCAGCCCAGCGCCTGGCACCCAGCCACCGTCCCCATCATCGGGTTGTTCTGAGAATGAAAGGGATTAATGAATGTGAACGACTCCTTAGTAAGCCTTGTGGCAGTGAACACAAGAAGCGGGGAGTTATTTTCGGATTCTTAACAAAGCCTGGGTCAGCAGGGACCCAGGGGCCTGGAGGGAGAGCGTGTGGATAGCAGCGAGAGTTTCAGAGCGTGTGGCAATCCTTTGCCCTGACCCCTGGCATGCTGGAAAAGGCCTGTGGGCAGTGCAGGGCCCCCGCAGCGCCAGTTCTGACTGTGTACCCCAGCCCTGGGCCCCTCTGAAGCAGAGACTCCTCACATCTGAAACACCATGGCGCCTTCCTGGCAGACGCGTGTGAAGGGAAACTTCAAAGTGTGTGTCAGGATCCTCTTCTGCCTCCGAAGATTTAAAAAAACCCTCAAGAGACTCAATAACCTCAGAGCCTTCACATGGGCAAACTGGTATCTTTTTGAGAGGAACACAGAACCTGGAAGACATTGATATGGCAGGATTTTCAGAACTCCCGTGGCACAAGAAAAATGGAAGGAAAGATGAATGCTTTATGTTCTAAAGAGCGGGCCTGTGCCTTTCATCCCGAGATTAGAGGCCTGAGTGCCAGGCTCTTGCCCCTGAATGGGTGATGTTCTTAAACAAATGGTGAGGGTGGAGGAGGGGAGCAGGGCACTGCCATTCATTCATTCATTCATTCACTCCATTCTAGGCTCTGGACTAGGCTCTGGGCACAGAGAGATTCAGAGACCAGACCCTGCCACTGAGGCACGTGCAGTCCAGGCAAGAGACAGCCGCGGAAGCCCCTGGAGAGCCTTGGCATGGTTTCCTAAGGGAAACCTAGGGAGGAAGCCTCTCGCCCTGCCTGGAAGGTCAGGAGGGCTTTGCTGAGGAGGGAACCCATGAATTTGAAGAATGAGTAGATGCTCATTCGAGGAAGAGGAGAGAAGGCCTCCCAGGCAGAAGGGAGGACATGAGCAAAGGCCCAGAGCCATGAGCAGGCCTGACGTGTCCAGAAAATGGAGGGGAGGGTGGTGTAGGGATGGGGTGGGTGGGCGCAGCTGGAAGGCTAGCGAGGTGGATGGAGGCCAGGCAGCAGGAGGCCTCGCCCACCCTATCTGGGAGCCCACCCAGCTTAGGAGCCTGGGACTCATCTCCTGGGCTCTTCAAAAGGTGTTAGTAGCACCTGAGTGACATTTGGTCACTTTCTCTGGGTTCTTGTTTTTATTTTTTTCTAAGCTTAGGAGAAAAGCACACATCCTATTTGTCATGTTCTTCAGCACTTTGGTCCTTCCTTTAGAAATGTCATGGTGGAAGATTGGAACTGCAGTTCTGCTGGTGACATTAGAGATCTCTAAACAGAGCCTTTCAGAGGAGAAATGAAGCCTGTGTCTGGTTCTTCCTCTCCTGCAGCTGAGCCTGTTCTCCTCGCCGCCAGGAGAGGAAATTCTCGTAATAAGATGATACTGTTGTATTAAAACAGGTTGAAAAGAAACAAAATCAATATTTTGCAATTTGTTTTATTATATAGAGCCCCTGGACTTCGCTTACAGACATTTTGGCTCACTTCCAGCCCCTTGTGACAAATGACTATTTCAGGGAGAGTTAAGATGTCTCTCACAAGCTGGAGGAAATCTCCGGAACGAATTTTAGATGATAAAAGTAGCTGGGCTCAATGATTTTTGCTCAGGTTAAAAAAAAAAAACTGCTTGTTATCCCCACAGGTATTTCTGCAGGAAATTGCCTGGGCCTCTTTTTTTCTCTCCTCTTTCTGGAAGTGCCCAGTTTCACTTTGACCTCTGCCTTTTCATCAGGGCGCTCCCGCCGAAGCTCATCTCTCCACCTGCCATCTTCTCTGTTCTCCAGCTTCTCTTCTTCATCTCAGAACTCTCACCTGCCCCTTCCCCCATCTTGCTTTGCCAAGTCTTTTGCACTTTCCTCTGAAAGGATTGTTCTCAATATCTCTGAACCCTCTTCAGCTACACTGTGATTAGAACAAACCAACTAACAAATAGCATTAGGCAGCATACAGAACTCAGGAACTGGGAGCCAGCCAGGGCTGTGCCCTTGCCTCCTTTTTCTGCCCCCTTGCCCTGCCGTAAGAGATCACTGCCACAGTGCTGGGAATGTGGCACTCAGATGGGAAGGAAACATCCTAGGCCGACATTCAACAGTGTCACCCACAATGGGCCGCACACTATGCTGAGTACTGAAAGCATGAGAGAGGCAGAGGTTAATTCCACTTGAGGGTGTCTGGGAAGGCTTCTTGTATTAACCTGTTTTCACGCTACTGATAAAGACATGCTGGAGACTGGGTAATCTATAAAGAAAAAGAGGTTTCATGGAATCACAGTTCCACGTGGCTGGGGAGGCCTCAAATCATGGCAGTAGGCACGTCTTACATGGTGGCAGGCAAGAGAGAATGAGAGCAAAGCAAACGGGGTTTCCCCTTGTAAAACCATCAGATCTCATTAGACTTATTCGTTACCAAGAAAACTGTGGGGAAAATGGCCGTCATGATTCAATTATCTCCCACCAGGTCTCTCCCACAACCTGTGGGAATTATGGGAACTACAATTCAAGATGAGATTTGGGTGGGGACACAGCCAAACCATCACTTCTCTAGCACAAAAGTAAATGCAGTTAAAAAAAGGAATTCTTTCAGTTGAGGATGAAAACCAGAGCATCACTCTCCTGAGAGCTAAAGAGAGGCAGCATGATGTTGGAAGGAAAGCTCAGGCTAGAGCCAAACAGACCAAGGCTGAAAACTTCACAACTTCTGTCAGCCTCTATGACCAGGGCAAGCCACTTACTCTCACCAGACCACGGCTTCTTTACCTGTAAAATGAGATGCATTAAAAGATGAATATGGTTTTAAAGCACCAAGAACAATGACTGGTTCAGAGGATGTCTCCATAAGCACTTATTTCACCTGATTCTAAAGGGCTCTCTTTGCAGTTTTGGAACAAACAACAGTAAGGCATTTTCAAAAATTGCAATGGTTATGCTAAAAACAGAATTTTCCAAAATTAAAAAATAAAGTGGAAAAAAAACACTCCAACCCTAACTTCTACCAACAATTTTAAGGCTCTTCTAGACTCTGTCCACCTGCAGATGTAGCTTTAATGTTTTTTTGTAACATACAAGCTGTTGGAGTTCTACCGGCTTTTAGATTATATTGTGGCATAAAGTTTTCCCCACATTGCTGTGAAGTTCTCATAATCATCTTAGTGAACAGAGAGCATCCTAGGATGTGCAGTTGTACCATAATTTATTCTCATAATTGGACATTTTTGTAATGCTCAATTTTGTTCTTTTTTTTTCTTTTTTTGAGATGGAGTTTTGCTCTGTCTACCAGGCTAGAGTGCAGTGGCGTGATCATGGCTTACTGTAACCTCCACCTCCCAGGTTCAAGCGATTCCCCTGCCTCAGCCTCCTGAGTAGCTGGGATTACAGACATGCGCCACATATCCAGCTACTAAACAACATGGCAAAACCCCGTCTCTACTAAAAATTTTGTATTTTTAGTAGAGACAGGGTTTTGCCGTGTTGGTCAGGCTGGTCTCAAACTCCTGACCTCAGATGATCTGCCCACCTCGGCCTCCCAAAGTGCTGGGATTATAGGTGTGAGCCACTGCACCTGGCCTGTTCTTCTTTAAATAAAACCCAGCTCTGGAATCACAGAGCCAAATGAATATCTCAGAAGATCTTGATGCAAAGTGCCATTTTGCTTTAACCCAAAGGGTGAGTTATAATTGTTGCCTTTGCCACCTTTAATGCCCACATGTGCCCCTTCACCTGCAAAGCATTAGGTGTTGACTTTATAAAAATAAATGCTAACTTAGGATGTCTAAGGTGGTTTTGAAATGCGCATGTCTTTGGTTGTTAATGAGGGTGGATGTGTTTCTATATAACTGTTTATATCTACTATTTATGCTTCATATTTATAGCACCTGGAAATCACCTGCTTATATCCCTTGTCCACTAAATCTTTGGGATTTTGAGGTTTGATATACACATGCACATGTGCTTACACACACACACACACACACACACACACACACAGAATATTGACCCTTTGCCCTAAAAAACTGCATTTGGACATGACTAGGTTACAGGGCCTGCTTGGGGCTCTAACATACTCCCTCATTATCATGCTGATGGCAGGGGCTGCTATAGGATTTCCAGAACTGGCGTCATTTCTTCCAAGTGAGAAAACCAATCCATTCTAGGCTTTGCGAGTCTTGCACTTGTGGTTAGCAAATTCGATCTTTCCAATAATTCCCAGGGCACTGGAGTGTCACTGGGTGTTTTATGTCTCCTCTGGCCCAAGGTCAGCTTGCTTCCAAGGTAGTTACCAGTCTAATGTAGCATTTCACAAACTTGAGCACTCCCGGACCCCAAGAATTCCTTCAGAGACTCTAATGAGAAATGTAACATTAAAAATTCAACAGTGGCACCTGAGGTGATGACTTGGCACCAGGGCCACGGATGATAAGTATAAATGCACACAGAGAAAGGGAAATCGTGGGACAATAACATACTTATATTAAATCTTTTAAAAGGAGTATCAATACAATGAAAACAGAGAAGGGCAAAATTCTTACAGTTTAAAGAAATTTCCTAGGGATTATCTGTAAATGCTTCAGGGTAGAGATAGAGTTGTCCCTCCTTGGCTGGTTCAACCTAATGGGTTCGTCCTGAAATTTCCTCTGGACTGAGGAGATGAAGTTGAAGAACAGTAGCAGCAGCAGCTGGTGGTTAGAGAGTGCTGACTGGTCACCAGGTTGAGTGCTAAGCTCCTTGAAGAGGTTAGCTCATGATCCTTGAAGCACAGATGAAAAGTTTTCAGTCTGTGACTGTGTCAGGCATCCCAGGTTCCTCTGTGGGCTTGGAGAAGAGCACTTTAGAGCAGACAGTCAGCCTCTCTTTTCCATTTCCCAGCTCTTCTTCCTTCTACCTGAGGAGGCAGCTGTGAACATCTAAAATTTAGGATTACTTCCTTTTATCTGGCCCAAGGCTTCCTTGCAGGCCTCTCTACCGTTCTCCACCATCTGCTTTGCTTCCATTCTCTTATTTTCAATCCCCTGTTCCCTCTTTGTCTAACTATCCCCAATTGGAGTGACTCATAACTTGTGATTACTAAAGCCAAAATTCTCAAGGTGCTGAGAAAGTACACAGAAATAAATCAGCAGGTGCCAGAATTTCTCCTAAGGGGGACTCAGCACTGGGGAGGGATTACTGAGGTTTAATTTACACAACAGCTGTGCTTCTAAAATGGTGTGTAAATCAGTCCAGGGGTAATGGAAAGGCACTAGGAAAAAAAATTGTTACTTAGAGGAATCCTATGGTGAGCTTTTTTTTATAAAACGCTTCTCACGATCCTTGGAAGTTGGGCTCTGCTGTCCCCTCTTCCTTGAAGCTCTGTTCACCTCCTGCCTCCACTGGGTTAATTGCTCCTTAATCTAAGCACCCTCAGGACATTACTTGTGCCTCTGCCTACTGGCCTTGTGATACGAATACTTCTTGGCACAAAACAGGCGTCAAACTCATGTTTGTTGCGTCAAGGAAGGAAAGAACTAGCTAGTGAAACCAGTGAATTAGACTCAATTCCCTGAAGGACAGATGTGTGATCTGGTGGACCTGTTTTGCATACCACCAGTGAGGGGTTTCCACTGGTGTCTTCCTCTTTCATTGGTCAGTAAATACTTGAATGAATGAATGACTAAAACTGAATTTACTTCTCTTAATTTATCCTTTGGTAAATCCATCTGTTGACAAAGTTTTGTTGGCGGGGCTGGGCATGGTGGCTCACGCCTGTAATCCCGGCACTTTGGGAGGCTGAGGCATGCGGATCATAAGATCAGGAGATGGAGACTACCCTGGCCAACATGGTGAAACCCTATCTCTACTAAAATACAAAAAATTAGTGCACACCTGTAGTCCTAGCTACTCGGGAGGCTGAGGCAGGGGAATCGCTTCAATCCGGGAGGCGGAGATTGCAGTGAGCTGAGATCGCGCCACTGCACTCCAGCTCTGTCAAGAAAGAAAGAAAGAAGGGAGAGAAAGAAAGAAAGAGAAAGAAAGAAAAAATTAAAATTAATTTATTGGCAGAAGTCAAAGTAACTCAAAAGCCTGAGGAAAAGAAAGAAAGAGAGAGAGAGAAAGAAAGAAAGAAAGAAGAAAGAAAGAAAGAAATTTGTTGGTAGAAGTCAAAGTAACTCAAAACCATGAGGATGTATGATTCCTGGCTGTTGTGCATTAGCTAGATGCTCTCTCTTTTTACCTTCCCCAGGCAAAGCGGTCCTAGGCCCTTGGTAGTGGGTAAGGACATTCCTCCCTCTTTGTGAACAATTCCTCTGCTGCAAGGGAGGCTGCTCATATTCATGGTATTTGTGAGACTGAAATGATCATGGCCGTATTTGGTGGTATAAACTCGGGGGATAGATACAGTCTTACCTACTTGTCTTTGTGTTCAAGCAGACATAGGCCAGTTTCCAGAGGTGAATTGCGGCCTTGCTCACAGATCGTACCTTGGCCCACTCCTGTGGAGATGGGGTGGCCATCTCTTCAGGTATGAAGCTCATTAGGTACCTCAACTCTAGAAAAGGATGCCAGCCCTACTTTTGGTTTGAGTAACTGTCAAAAAAAATAGACCAGGTCTAAATTTGCAAGATGGGGTATTTGCTTCCCTGCGATTTGCTGCCTAGTGACGTCCTTCAACGTTTACCAGAGGGATATGGAGCTCCTCTGGTTTAGATCATTGGATCAAGCCGATCCATCGGAGCACTTTGCTCCTTGATATCATTGTTCCGGCTGCCTTTCCCGGCTCTGCTTTTGTACTCCCCCGCAATGGAGACATTACCAGAAACACTGAATTTATGTTTTTTTTTTTTTTTTTTTTGAAACAGAGTCTCACTTTGTCACTGGGGTGCAGTGGCTTAATCTTGGCTCACTGCAGCTTTGACCTCCCAGCTTCAGGTGATTCTCCCACCTTGGCCTCCTGAGTAGCTGGGACTATAGGCATGTGCCACCATACCTGGAAAATTTTTTGTATTTTTTTTTAGAGTCAGGGTTTTGCCATGTTGCCCAGGCTAGTCTGAATGCCTGAGCTCAAGCAATCTGCCCGCCTCAGCCTCCCAAAGTGCTAGCATGCTAGGATTACAGACATGAGCCACCACACCCAGCCTAAGAAACATTGATTTTAAATTCACTATCATGTGTGCAAAGAACATCAAACAGTGCCTTGCAGAAAGTTAAATAGTATTAAAGTGTTAGCTATTATTGTTGTTAACATTGTCATCTCTGTTAGTGTTAATATTAGGATATTTCTTTCTTTCTTCTTTTTCGTTTGAAATGAGGGTCTCACTATGTTGCCTGGGCTGGTTTTAAACTCCTGGCCTCAAGTGATCCTGCCCCCCTCCAAGATGCTGGGATTACAAGCATGAACCACTGTACCTGGCCTAGGATATTCTTGTGGACATCATCCCCTGTATTATTCACTGACTCCTCACAGGGGAAATTTCTCTCGGCCCTCACTTGCAGGACAAGCTGGACTTCTCCTGAGCATCTTCCATGTTATAACATCTGTGGACAAAGCGAATCTTTTTTTTTTTTTTTGGAGACAGACTTTTGCTCTTGTTACCCACGCTGGAGTGCAATGGCGCGATCTCGGCTCACCGCAACCTCTGCCTCCTGGGTTCAAGCAATTCTCCTGCCTCAGCCTCCCGAGTAGCTGGGACTACAGGCGTGCGCCACCATGCCCAGCTAATGTTTGTATTTTTTAGTAGAGACGGGGTTTCACCTTGTTGACCAGGATGGTCTCGATCTCTTGACCTCATGATCCACCCGCCTCGGCCTCCCAAAGTGCTGGGATTATAGGCGTGAGCCACCGCGCCCGGCCCAAAAGCGAATCTTTTAACTATTCTCTTTCCTTCTTTCCTTTGGCTACCAGGAAGCCTGCACCCACGTTTGTGCCCTCACTCTTGGGATCCCTGCAACAACTGTGCAGACCCTCGAAGCTTATGCCCTTTGTGTTTGTCTTTAACCTTCTCTTTTTATTTCACCCTTGCTCTGCCTTCCCTCCTACTTCCATGTGGGTTCATTTTAAGGCATTTTATCTATGTCTGTTTATCTCTGTAAGCCGCTTCATAGCCTTTTTTAAAACAGCATATATGTGCTTTTTTAATCAGTATTTTCAAGTATATGAAAGGGTGAATCTCCTGAAGTTATATTGCCGTCTTTAAAGTTATTTAATAATGATTTTATTAAAACACACAAAAATGGATTCTCTGAAATTTATAATAAATCAAATGAGCCCTCATTTGCCCCATCATTTATCCTAACTTCTGATCTTGTAAAATATGTCAGTTGGACATTTACCTATTTGTTGACACGTTCCATTCATAGAACGTCATTTGTAAGAGTGCCGCTCCATGAATTGTCATAGAATGAGCATGCTGGGGTAACCCAATCGAGGGCAAGAAATGGAACATTACCAGGACCCCAGAAGCCCTGCACATACCCCTTGCCACTAGCCCCACAGGTAACCATCATACTGATTTTTAACCTCATCTGCTACTTGGGCATGTTTTTGAACTTGACATATTAATGCCGCCATACAATATGTTCTGTTTTGTATCTGGCTTCCCTCACTCAAAACTTGTTGGTAACATTCATCCGTGTTGTTGGGTTTAGCAGAAGTTCATTCATTTTCATTGTTGTGTCGAATTACATCTTGTGAATATTACCACAGTTTATTTCTACATTCTGTGATTGATGGTATGGGTTATTTCCAGGGTTTGGTTATTATTTCATGCTCTTTGTGGCAGCAAGATGGGTAACAGAAGAAATGAAGTGAAAGGGCTGAATGAATGCATTTTAAAACATATCTCTAATGGTGCCTCTCCATTCCTGAGTGCCTTGGCTTTGGAGTCCCTGGAGCCAGATCCCTCCCCAGTCTGAACTCCTTGGACAGCCCCTACCTTGTCCTTAATGCCATCTGCCCTAGACCCAGCTTAGGTGACACCATTTAAATAAGCATTACGCATCTCCTATGGGCATGGCATCATTTTGGAGTCTGGAGGCACATCAGGCATGACAACAGATGGCAGTTGCTACCCTCTTGGGACACATGTTCCGGTGGCATTGAAAACACCCCACCGTCATTCTCACATTTCCCTTCACTCTGTGACTTCTGGTTTCTCTGGTCAGTGCTCTGCCCTGAAGTAGCCTCTCCATTAGGCCTCACAGAGTCTCACTCTGCACATTCATGGCCCAGCCCTTAGCCAAAGATGGGGAGAGTCTCCCCAACCCATCCACAGACTTACTCCTTTCCAGTAACCTGCTCCATGAATCCTAGCCACCACAGCACCCCTGAGGCCGACATGTCTCAGCAGCTCAGCAAGGCTGATACACTCCACATCCCTGGCTCGTGGTCTGTAAAGTGCCCACAGGCTGAAGGCTGGGTAAACCGAGGCTTACCTCATGTTTCCCTTTTTGCAAGGCTCACAGGCCTGCACTGCCAGTTGTCCAATGCCTAAAAACACTATCCTCAAAAAAAAAAAAAAAAAAAAAAGCCTAGTTTTATAGTTATTTAGGGCAAGAGTATAAGTTTGCTATCACTCTCTCATGGCCTAAAGTGGAATTGTATGCTTTTATTTTTAATGACCCCATTTTATTTCATTATATGGGCTTAACTTAATTCTAGTAGATTTTTAAGTGCAATTTATTTCCTATGGAGCAATGAGAGATTTAAATGTAAGATGTAGAGATTATACTCACAATTTATGCTTGCTTTGCTGGGTGCTGTCGGCTGCTTTCCTTCCTCCCTCTCTTCCTTCCTTCCTTCCTTTTTTCCTTCCTCCCTCTCTTCCTTCCTTTCTCCTTTCCTTCCTTACTTCCTCCCTCCCTCCCTCTTCTTTCTTTCTTCTTTTTCTTTTTCTTATTTTTCTTCTTTTCTTTTCTTTTTTTTTTTTTGAGACAGAATTTCACTCTTGTTGCCCAGGCTGGAGTGCAATGGTACGATCTAGGCTCACGGTAACCTCCACCTCCTGGGTTCAAGCAATTCTCCTGCCTCAGCCTCCCGAGTAGCTGGGATTACAGGCGCCCACCACCACACCCAGCTAATTTTGTATTTTTTACAGAGACGAGGTTTCTCCATGTTGGTCATGCAGGTCTCGACTCCTGACCTCAGGTGATCTGCCCGCCTTGGCCTCCCAAAGTGCTGAGATTACAGGTGTGAGCCACCATGGGGTGGACTGTAACTGTATCTGCAGCAGCTTCTCAGCCCTCAAATACCTAGGCAGCTAGGTTCCAGGTAAGAGACATTTACCTGGGGAGAAATTATATTTGTCTGAATAAAGTAATAAGAATCTTAACTGGAGATCAGGTTTCGTAACAAAATTTTCAACTCTGACCGTCATCAACTGCAAATCAAACTCTAACGTGGGTGGCTGTCCTCAAGGCTCACGTGCTCTCATGATTCCTTCAAGCTGGGCACCATCATTCTGTTATTTCTAACCGTCGTTTGAAGACCAACTCAGAAGGTGCTTCCTCTGAAAGCCTTCCCAGAACCCCAGAATCAAAATGAATTTTTCCCTTTTCCGTATTCTCTCTTATTCTGCTTTGCACATATCGCCACTGCGTATCAAGACTTTTTTTCTTTATTGCTTTGTTTTTAAAATTGTAAAAATAGTAATGCATCTTCTTTGTAAATAATTCAATTTCTAAAGTCTGTAGATTGAAAGGCAAATCATCCCCCAGCTTATCTTCCACCCAGCCTCACTTCCCAGTGACAACCACTGTAAACAATTTGCTTTCAAGCCTTCTAACCTTCTTAGTGATACTGAAACCTGTAAAGAGAGGCAAATTTGTTTGGTTGTAGTAATTTTTATAAAAACAGGATCACACTAGGTATGATATCATGCACACGACATTCCACGACTTGCTGTTTTCACTTATCAGTACAGTAAGGACATCTTTCCATGTCAGGAGATACAGATCTGGACATCATTGTTTCTATTCCAGTTTGGGGCATTTTCATTCTTTTTATAATCAATCCTCTGATGATGAGGACTTAAGTTATTTCTACTTTTTCACATTTCAGACAATGTTGCCAGGAACCCCCTCAGTGTGTATGTGTGTGTGTGTGTGTGTGTGTGTGTGTGTGTGTGTGTGTGTCTTTGTCTATACATGCCAATATTTCTTCAGGATGGACCCTTAGAAATAAAGTTCCTGGGCTGGGTATGATGGCTCATGCCTGTAATCCCAGCACTTTGGGAGGCCGAGGCAGGTGGATCACCTGAGTTCAGGAGTTCGAGACCAGCCTGGCCAACATGGTGAAACCCCATCTCTACTAAAAATACAAAAAATTAGCCAGGCGTGGTGGCACACTTCTGTAGTCCCAGCTACTCAGAAGGCTGAGGCAGGAGAATCACTTGAACCTGGGAGGTGGAGGTTGCAATAAGCCGAAATTGCACCACTGTACTCCAGCCTGGGCGACAGAGTGAGACTCTGTCTCAAATAAAAAAAAATAATAAAGAAAAAAGAAAAGAAATAAAATTGCTGGGTCAAGAAAATAGGTGATTTTAAATATTGATAGCTACTGCCAAATTTTATGAGAATGTTTGGGGGCCAACTGCTGCTTGTATAAGATAAGTAATTTCTAAACTTCCAGACTTTATAAGCCAATAAAATGGAAAATAAAAACCCAAATTGTGAAGATAACATAAAGTAGCCAACATTTTACTTTTCCCTGTAAGGATACTTTAAAAAAAATCAAGTATTGATTATTGGGCTTGAACCATGTAAAAATAGCATTTTTTTGTTATTCTTTTACACACAAAAACAGTCCATTTATTCAACAAAGATATATTGAACTGGGAAATACTAGGTAGGCAAAGATATTTAAAAATAACAAAAGTTTCTGATTCAAGAAGGAAACATCTAGTATTTTAGGAAGGACAGGCATCTACCTAAGCAGTTAGAATACAACGTGATGGGTATCAGAATAAGCAAACATGAAAGGTATCAGGAAGTCAGAAGAAGGCGGGACTGACTTTGGGAGTGTCCTGCTTGCTGGCAGACGTGCACATGTTCTTGTGACATGTTCTTCTGTATACAAGCAAAGCACAAGTATATACACTCCAAAATGGCATTTTGTATGTAAAAATAGTCCAGTATCTGCTGTTTCATATGGTTTAGCATAGTCCTGTGAGCATAATTTCATGAAAGAACGATACACACATTCACACAATCACACATGCACGCACATGCGCACACACACACTTTATTTACTTTTCTCATTTTACTGTGATGGGTGAATACCCAGTTTTATGTCCAGTGGTCATTGGTATAGAATCATTGGCCAGCTCCCCTTCCCACCACCACTGCCAGTGACTGTCTATTCTCTAAGGGGAGAGGTTTCCATCACAGAGCAACATGAGGCGGAGGAAATTGAGATGAAATGGCATGTGTTCCTGACCTGGGTCCCTGGCACTGGTTTTGAGCCCCTGTGGAGAGCGAGTTAGAGGCAGAGCTGATGGGTCCGGGTGAGAGGACCTGGGCCACACTTGGCATAAGCAGGACCCGAGGGGGACAGTGACACAGGCTCCTGACTCTAGTCCTCTCCCCTTCTCCATGGAATCTGGCTCCATTCCCAGGTAGCCTAGGGATCAGGAGGAGCCAGCCCACTTGCTGTGGCATGGCGCTACCAAGCAGCACTCATCAGCAGCGTGGTGTGCAGGGGAAATGGGCCATCTGCAAGTCTGCAGGAATGCAGACAGGAGTGGGCCGTTGAGGATGGAGGGGGCCACGTGAGGACGGAGGGGGCCACGTGAGGATGGAGGGGGCCACGTGAGGATGGAGGGGGCCATGTAAGGATGGAGGGGGCTGCATGACACAGGAGTGGGCTGCTTGATGATGTGCTGGGTGCTCTTGAGGCTCTTCGTGGAGATGCCTAGGAAGGCCCAAGTGATCCATCTGGAGGGCAAGAGCAGGCAGCACTGTCTCTTTTACTGGGCAGCTTGGGGGCTGCCGAGATAGTTAACATCTGGGTTTACCATTTCATTCAAAGGCCCTGCCTACAGATTTTAAGGTCCTTGAAATCGTGGGCTGTATCGTCATCAACTTTCATTCCATGCCTTGGCCCAATCCAGGCATCCTAGGTAATAGATGCTGAGGTCACTTCCTTGTGATGGTATCGGCCTTATGCCTGGAGACGGCAAACTTCCCTGTAAAAGTCTGATAGAAACTAGCTTAGGCTCTGCCAGCCAGGCTGTCTCTGCCACATCTATTCAGTTCTACCATTGCTGAGTGACATTGGCTGTAGATAATATGTTAACAAAGAGCTGCCTGTGTTCCAATAAAACTTTATCTACACAAACAGATGGCAAGTTGGTTTGACCCAAGGGCCATGGTTTGTCAACTCCTGCCTATACTATGGGGAAAAGAACAAGAGCAGACTGTCTTAGGATCAAATACTAGCTTACCAGCTGTGTCACATGGTAAGCAATTTCACCTCTTTGAGCCTTAGTTTCTCCCAGTGAAAAGTGGGGATGGTAGAATTGTTGTGAGAGTTAAACCAGACAGTGTATATAGGGCATCTAGCAGAGCCCTGGCCTGTAGATGTCACAGGGGCTCAAGAACTGCTAGTTTTCACTGAGTGCGAATGCCACATCCCACCTCACCACCCACCTTCATTTCCACAGTCCTGTCCAGGGAATACCATGAAAGCAGGTGAGGCACGATTTTAAGGGCTGACAGAATGAAATGTTTGGGATGTTGATTTGATTTCAATACAAGCACTGGTCAGGGACATAATGTCCCTGGTCTTCCTTACATATAGCCTTCAGGTGCCAGTTCAGTAGTGTCCTGGTTTTATTACATCCATCACAAGCAGCTTAAAGCGTCCAAAAACTCAGTCCTAGACAGATGTTGAGCTCTGTCTGGGGATTAGAAATATCCGTTTCCATTAAGCATAAATTAACTTAATCACCAGGTATGAAAGATAAGCAACATAAACAGCATTCCCTGAAGCTTTCATTAAAATTAAAATTCTACTTAAAATTTAGTTTGTATTTTCTAGGACTTGAACCCCTTCAAAGAGATAATATGGGCTGTAAATTTTCACACTGACAGAGTGGCAGCGATGGCTGTGCTGGGGACAATGATGTACTATGTAATTTAACTTTGCCTCCTGGTCTTCTTTTGCCAACGGACGGATCTGTACATTTTAAAGAAATAATTAGTGTCAGTAACATGTGGTCTTTGACCGTTTTCAGAAGCAGTCAGACGATTAAAAAAAAAAGACTCTAAATCAAGATTACCAAGAGCAAGGTGCTTGAAGTGTTGTCATTCAGATTCACGCTATGGAAAACACTCTTATGATAAAACAAACAAAAAGGGAGGCATAGAGAAGAAATCCTCAGGAGACTTCTAAACCCAAACCTCCTCGCTTCCCTTTGTCTGAGATGGAGCAGGGTGAGTGGAGAATGAATATAGCAGCCAGAGTTCACTGAAGTCTTTACGAAACTTTGCAGGAGAAACTACCTTGAAGGCAATTCAGCAGTCACTGTGGGTTTGTGGACAGAACGTCGGAATCAGATATGCCTGGCTTTGAATCCTAGCACTTTTCTTTTTCTTGACTCTGATCTTGGACAAGTCTCATAATTTCTCCAAATCTCAGGTTCCTCATATGTAAAATTAGGAAAATAACACCTTCCCCCAGGATCATGATGGGGCTTAGAGATCACACACTTAGAGGGTGTGTCAAACTCATCGCATTCTAAGTGTTTACTAAATGCATTGAAGATCTGCCCTGTGCCAGATTCTGGACTAGCCACGGAGGATCTAGAAAGTCACAAAAGACAGCCCCCACTCTCAGGATGCTCCCAGATCCAATAGGGTATTGAGACAGACACAATTTAGGGTGACAAGTTCAACAGTGGATGTGTATAGAAGGGACAGGCAAGGGAGTGCTAGGTTTTAGTGACTCTGTGCTAGGTTCTAGTGACACACAAGGTCCACATGGATTGTAGGGAAGAGAGGGACATTCCGAGCAGAATGGGGAGCTTATGTGAAGGCAGAGATGCAGAGAGCATTTCATGTTTGGGGGAGTATAAGCAGCGTGGTATCGCTGGACAGGGAGGAGGGGCAGGGGAATGGTAAGGGTGGAGGCTCTCCTGATGTGCTTGTGCCTCCTCGGGGACCTGGGTTTGAAGTGTTCTGGATGATTCCTCAGGTTGACCACAGAGGCCTGGCAGGCACCACATGGCCTCCAGACCAGGAGGCCTCTCTTCCAAAAGGAAATTTCACCATTGCGTTTAACAGAGCTGCAGATTTGAGATGGATCTAATAGTACAGTAGACGAGTGGCCCAGGCCCCTGGGTCATAGGCCCTGCTCTGTCTACCTGCCTGCAAACTCGTGTAAGTTCCCTGGGAGCAGGGGTACTGTGTCTAATTCAGCTTGGAGTGCCCGGGCCAGCGCTTCTTACATAGTAGAAGCTTGTAAGTATTCGTCAATGCTCCAATGTCCTATCTGTACAGTGGGGTGATCACCTGTATGCTGCCTTCCTCAAAGGGCTATTCTGTTTTTAAATTAATTTTTTAAAATTATGCTTTAAGTTCTGCAATACATGTGCAGAATGTGCAGGTTTGTTACAAAGATATAACTGTGCCATGGTGGTTTGCTGGACCCATTATCTACATTGGGTATTTCTCTTAATGCTATCCCTCCCCTTTCCCCCGACCCCGACAGGCCCTGGTGTGTGATGTTCCCCCTCCCCATGCCCATATGTTCTCATTGTTCAATTCCTACTTATGAGTGAGAACATGAGATGTTTGGTTTTCTGTTCCTGTGTTAGTTTGCTGAGAATGATGATTTCCAGCTTCATCCATGTCCCTGCAAAGGACATGAACTTATTCTTTTTTATGGCTGCATAGTATTCCATGGTGCATATGTGCCACATTTTCTTTATCCAGTCTAATATTGATGGGCGTTTGGGTTGGTTCCAAGTCTTTGCTATTGTGAATAGTGCTGTAATAAACATACATGTGCATGTGTCTTTATAGTAGAATGATTTATAATCCTTAGGGTATATACCCCATAATGAGATTGCTGGGTCAATCTTTTTTTTTTTTTTCGAGATGGAGTCTCACTCTGTCTCCCAGGCTGGAGTGCAGTGGCGCTATCTCGGCTCACTACAACCTCCACCTCCTGGGTTCAAGTGATTCTCCAGCCTCAGTCTCCAGAGTAGCTGGGATTACAGACGCCTGCCACCTTGCCCGGCTAATTTTTTTGTTTTTTCAGTAGAGACAGGGTTTTGCTATGTTGGCTGGTCTCGAACTCCTGCCCTCAAGTGATCTGCCCACCTCAGCCTCCCAACGTGCTGGGATTATAGGCAAGAGCCACCGCACCTGGCCACTTATAGGGCTATTCTGAGAACCAGGAGCATAAAAGGGGTGGAAGAACTTTGTAAAGTCTCAGAGTTTATTTAAATATAGTATGTGATCACCATTATCATTATTATTATTTTTTTTATTGCATTTTAGGTTTGGGGGTACATGTGAAAAACATGCAAGGTTGTTGCATAGGTGCATACGTGGCAGTGTGATTTGCTGCCTTCCTCCCCTTCACCTATATCTGGCATTTCTCCCCATGCTATCCCTCCCCAACTCCCCATCCCCCCGCTGTCCCCCCTACTCCCCCCAACGGACCCCAGTGTATAGTGCTCCCCTCCCTGTGTCCATGTGTTCTCATTGTTCAACACCCTCCTATGAGTGAGAACATGTGGTGTTTGATTTTGTGTTCTTGTGTCAGTTTGCTGAGAATGATGGTTTCCAGGTTCATCCATGTCCCTACAAAGGACGCAAACTCATCGTTTTTGATGGCTGCACAATATTCCATGGTGTATATGTGCCACATTTTTCCTGTCCAGTCTATCATCGATGGGCATTTGGGTTGGTTCCAGGTCTTTGCTATTGTAAACTGTGCTGCAATGAACATTCATGTGCATGTGTCCTTATAGTAGAACGATTTATAATCCTTTGGATATATGCCCAGTAATGGGATTGCTGGGTCAAATGGAATTTCTATTTCTAGGTCCTTGAGGAATCGCCACACTGTCTTCCACAATGGTTGAACTAATTTACACTCCCACCAACAGTGTAAAAGTGTTCCTATTTCTCCACATCCTCTCCAGCATCTGTTGTCTCCAGATTTTTTAATGATCGCCATTCTAACTGGCGTGAGATGGTATCTCAATGTAGTTTTGATTTGCATTTCTCTAATGACCAGTGATGATGAGCATTTTTTCATATGCTTGTTGGCCTCATGTATGTCTTCTTTTGTAAAGTATCTGTTCATATCCTTCGCCCATTTTTGAATGGGCTTGTTTGTTTTTTTCTTGTAAATCTGTTTTAGCTCGTTGTAAATTCTGGGTATCAGCCCTTTGTCAGACGGGTAGGCTGCAAAAATTTTTTCCCATTCTGTTGGTTGCCGATTCACTGTATTGACTGTTTCTTTTGCCGTGCAGAAGCTGTGGAGTTTGATTAGGTCCCATTTGTCTATATTGGCTTTTGTTGCCAATGCTTTTGGTGTTTTGGTCATAAAGTCCTTGCCTACACCTATGTCCTGAATGGTTTTCCCTAGGTTTCCTTCTGATGTTTTTATGGTGTTAGGTCTTATGTTTAAGTCTTTAATCCATCTGGAGTCGATTTTAGTGTAAGGTGTCAGGAAGGGGTCGAGTTTCTGCTTTCTGCATATGGCTAGCCAGTTTTCCCAACACCACTTATTGAACAGGGAATCCTTTCCCCATTGCTTGTTTTTGTCAGGTTTGTCAAAGATCGGGTGGTTGTAGATATGTTGTGTCGCCTCCGACGCCTCTGTTCTGTTCCATTGGTCTATATCTCTGTTTTGGTACCAGTACCATGCTGTTTTGATTACTGTAGCCTTGTAGTAGAGTTTGATGTCCGGTAGTGTGATGCCTCCCGCTTTGTTCTTTTTGCTTAGAATTGACTTGGCTATGCGGGCTCTCTTTTGGTTCCATATGAAGTTTAAGGTGGTTTTTTCCAGTTCTGTGAAGAAGATCATTGGTAGCTTGATGGGGATAGCGTTGAATCTGTAAATTACTTTGGGCAGTATGGCCATTTTCACGATATTAATTCTTCCTAACCATGAACATGGAATGTTTCTCCATCTGTTTGATCACCATTATTATTGTTAAAAAGAGTCATACACCACTTAGAACCTATACCAATGTTGAAAAACCAGTTTCCCCACACATTAAAAAAATCTCCTTATGATTATTCCTGGCTCTCTTATTTAACAAAACTCAGGATTTACACTTTGAAAATACAAACAAATGCAAACCACATAGTTAATTTGGTTACTTGCCTTTTTGTTATTGCAAAGTTGACTTATTAGTCAAAACAACAATTATACTTGAGACAATCAAAGATTTCCTGGCTCTTCCCTATGTTATCTTAAAAATGTTCATTTACAGGAAAGAAATTTTTTTTGAAATTGTACTTGCCCCAAAACCAAGCATTATCTATAAAAAAAAGACATGTTTTCCTAAATATGTTTGATTGTCTTGACAGCTCAAATGTCACTTTTCCTACAAACCCACAACCCTTTGTTTTAATGATGAATGTGTACTAAAGAAAACCCCTGCTGGAAAGGGCTAAAATTGGTGTTTGATTTTGCTATAATGATGCATCACTGTTTTCCAAACTGCTACACTCAGCTGACGGAGGAAACTGTGAAGGAACTGGAAAGTTTCTAAAGCATTCACAAAATACAGGGACGTTTTTTCTAGTAGCCAAATGTTAAGGAATTGTTTCAAGTAACAGTGTTTGAAACCAAGCCATGGTGCTCCCTGCGGAAAAATAGCATATTGTGGCCCAAGTAATAACAAAATGATATCAGAAGTACCTTATGAGAGAAACTCAGAGTATAAGAGACTTACCAAGGTCATTTGCAAAATCCAAATAGATGGGTCAAGGTCATTTTCAAAACTCAAATAGATAAAATTTCCTCAGGACACCGATTGCTGCTGTTCTCCCTTGTATCTGCAAAGCGAGGGAGACCACAGCTCTAGCCCTGGTTTTGCACTTGGACGCTATATTGTGTGAGCAAATTAGTTATCCTCTTCTGGCCTCAGTTTCCTTATCTTTATTTTGAAATGTTAATTTCTGCCCTACAGACCTTCCATCATTGCCTTGAGGATCCACTGAGGTTATGGGTGAAAACCACATCTTAGACTCCATCCATATTACTTGAGTTCTAAAATGGTACCCTTTCCTTCCACACTCCCTCGTGTCTTCCTTTGCAGTTACCTTTGCCTGGAATCCAGGCATTCCTCTCTTCTTACCTGCCACCTACTCAGCTTTACCCAAGTCATTCACCTCTTGGCCCCAACACCATCACCTCATTGAAGACTTAGAAACCTGCCCAGAGTGCTCCATGGGAGCTGAGTGCCCCATTCCCTGTGTCCAGCCCTCGCTTTAAGCTTGCCTGGAATTGAGTGAGCTGTGTGCATGGTGCCTCCACCAGATATAACATCTTCTGTAGATACATCTGCTTGTTCTGCTTTATGTCTCTAGTTCCCAACACAGTGCCCGGAATGTAGGGTGGAAGAATGAATGAACAAATCAACAACTGAAGGAATGGATCAATAAGTTGACTGTTATGGGTTGGATGGTATAATGGATGAACATATCAACAAATGGAGGGATGGATATATAAGTTGACTCACTCTTATGGGTTGAATGGAAGAATGAATGAACATATGAACAAATGAAGGAATGGATGAACAAGCTGACCAACTGTTATGGGTTGAATTGTGTCCCCCAACAAATTCACATGTTGAAATCCTAACCCCTAGTAACTCAGAATGTGACCTTATTTGGAGACAGGGTATTTACAGAGGTAATCAAGTTAAAATGAAGTAGAGTAGGCCCTAATTACCTTATAAGGTCCTTACAAGGGAGGAAATTTGGACCCAGACACACAGAGAGAGAAGGCGATGTGAAGACCCAGGGAGAAGACAGCCAACTACAAGTCAGGAAGAGAGGCCTGAAACAACAGCTCCTGGAAGACAAGCAGCACATCTGCATGTCTCTTTTCATAATTGATGCTCCAGTGAGTTGAATCACCAACTGGATGGACAAACAAATGAAGAGATGAGTAGAGAAAACCACTGCTGAATCGCAAAATGACTTTATTAGTTACTTGAATATTCTGTGAATTCCTGGTGCAGCGCTGTCAAAATGGGAGATGGATTTCTTTTCATTGCTCATGAAACACCAGCTTGTGGCAGGATCTTTCACAAGTACACTAAATATTCTGCTTGGCAAGCCAGGCTAGCAGCCTTCTAACTTGCAGACATGAGCCTGAATGATCCATGTTACGATGCTGCCTTGGCCCCGATCCTAACTGATTCACTGTCCTCTGACTCACAGGATTTAGAAGAAGAGAGAACAAAAGGGTCTGATGAAATGCCAGAACTGGGAGGAAACTGGGGTCGTCTATTCCAGCCTGCTCACTTTACAGATGGGAAAACTGAAATTGTTCGAGGGGAATGGGATTCCCTGGGTCTCACAGAGAGTTTGGGTTGAATCTGGGACCGGAATCTGAGTCACCTGATGCTTCTTCCTCAGTCTTCTATCCACCAGAAGAAGGTATCTTCCCTTTTTTCTTATGCATTCCACATTCCATATGTTTGGGTGCTAGACAGCTGTGTTGAACCTGCATAGCCTTCTTTGTTCTCCCTCTCCTTCTGTTCTTCTTTAGGAGATAGCTATCATCATCCCCATTTTACAGCTGAGAATACTGAGCCCCAGAAGGCTAAGTAACTTATCAAGGCTACGAGATGAATGTCCAGTAGAATAAGGATTTTATCTTGGCCATGTTCCTCCATAACTTTTTATCATGCAACACTTTTTCTTAATGAATCTTTATTCTTAAGCCTTAGCTATTTTTCCCCAATTATGTATAACATAGTTTTAAATATCCACTTGGTTAGATATAATCCAGTTTTCATGGCAAGCCACCACAGATGTGACAATCCCCCAAAAAATTTGTAGTAAGATTTAGTGGATTTCAAAGGTCTTACTTATCCTTGGAATGTTGCTACCGAATGGAAATGAGTGAGCAGATAACCTAGACATGGCAGATAGCAGGGCTGACACATGGTGATTGCTTGAAAGAATCTTAAATGATTTTTAGATAATGGACTTAAAGGTGGAAGTCCTGATTAGTGGAAGCCCAGGCTCTATCTGTTATCCTATCTGGATTTGCACTGCTTATTTTCCTTTAACCATGGACAACCTTTTTAATAGGATCATTGAAATCTCTCTCTTTTTTTTTGAGACAGAGTTTTGCTCTTGTTGCCTAGGTTGGAGTGCAGTGGCATAATTTCAGCTCACTGCAACCTCTGCCTCCCAGGTTCAAGCAATTCTCCTGCCTCAGCCTCCCAAGCAGCTGGGATTACAGGCATGCACCATCATGCTTGGCTAATTTTTGTATTTTTAGTAGAGATGGGGTTTCACCATGTAGGCTAGGCTGGTCTCGAACCCCTGACTTCAGGTGATCCTACTGCCTTGGCCTCCCAAAGTGCTGGAAATACAGGCGTGAACCACCGTGCCCAGCCAAAATCTATATATTTTGTGGTGGTTGTGGTCTCCAGAAGATTTAGAAAAGCAACTGGAGTTTTTCACTCCTCTCTGGACCCCATCACCTGGCACAATACCTGCCTCCTGGAAGGTATACCACAAATGTATGAAACAGTCAATGAACTTTTCATTTTGGAACCACTGAAATTTTAGAAGTAATACTCTCTTCTGATCATTGCTTATGGACGGCCTCTGTAGGGCCCTCTGTAGGGCCCTTTCCTTTTTCTTTTTCCAGTCTGTCCTACACATAGGATTCCCAGCAAAGCACAATCCGCATGCTTACTAGCAGATAAAAGAAAAACCCTCCTCCTGTTTGTGTGTGCCTGTTTTGCATTGGTCTCTGTGCTAAATCTAGGGAAACACACTAGGTTTCGCCTTCCAGAAGCACCCAGCCTAATGAGAGACTTGAACAAATAACTCAGATAGGATAAAGACCAAGACAAGTGTTAAATGAGGCACTGGCGATGAGCAGGGCAGAGAAGGAAGAGTGATTAATTCTGCCTGGAGGAATCCAGGGAGGGTTCATGGAGAAGACGGATTTTTTCAAAAAAATTATTACATAAATGGATTCTGAGCAGTTGACATCCCAAGTTCCCATTCTACACAAGAAACTCAGAAATAGAGTTCACTGTTTCCAATTCTGGCTGTTTAGGCTGCTGACTCAGATTCAGATTCATAGCTTTGAAGAGTATAAAAAATAATTAGAGATACAAATCTCAATGACTATTTCCTATTATTAGAAAAGTGATTGTGGGTCATTTGAAAATATTGCCTAATCTCATTACTTCCAGTTTCCCATACTCCCGTGTGAAACATTTTTAAACCCATATTTGTGTTGAAATTAACAGAAAAATGTATCATCCTATTTTATTGTGATCTCAGTAGTAAACTTCATGGCCAACAAAAGATTATAGATGAAAAATCTTTGAATTGGTGACTATGAATTTATTCTTTAACAATTCACAAGGTCATAGACTAAAGCCAGATTGTATATCAAGGGCCTTAAAATGTTCATACCTGTTGACTCCGAAATTTCACATTTAGGAATTTGCACCAAAGATATAAGCCAAAATTATGAGAAAGATTTTTTTCACAAATAAGTTCATCCAAGTAGTGACAAATTGGAAACAGTGTAAATATGGCTTAGCTTGAGGGATAGTCGTTCTGTCATTAAAGATGATGTCTATACATAAACTTGGTGATATGGCAAAAATGCTTATAATAAAATGTTAAATGGTTGGGTGCAGTGGCTAATGCCTGTAATCCTAGCACTCTGGGAGGCCGAGGTGGATGGATTGCCTGAGCTCAGGAGTTCAAGACCAGCCTGGGCAACATAGAAAACCTTGTCTCTACTAAAAATACAAAAAATTAGCAAAGCGTGGTGATGTGTGCCTGTAATTCTAACTACTCAGGAGGCTGAGGCAGGAGAATCGTTTGAACCTGGGAGGTGGAGGTTTCGGGTTCGCACCATTGCACTCCAGCCTGGGCAACAGATCAAAACTCTGTCTCAAAAAAAAAAAAAGTGTTAAATGTAAAAGCAGGTTTTAAAATTGTATATAAGATGTGACTTCAGCTACATGAAAATATTTTGTGCATCTAAGAGGAGTGGAAAGGGATTTATCAAAATACTAAAAGTGATCATTTCTGGATAGTGAGATTACATATGAGAGTTTTGTTCTCTTGCCTATATATTTCTATATTTTTCTTGTCTTCTACAGAGAGATACAGTATTACAACTCTAATGTTGTATTAGATATTAGAGATATTAGATAGAACCAGTGATATTAGAGAGAACCCCCACAACTTGGACCACCACTAGCTAGAAATGTATAGCATAGGCCAGCACATTCTGAGGGCCTGGGGAACCAACCCAGAAAGTGAGCTGGGATTTTCAAAGTGAAGGGACATGACAAATCAAACCTGGATCTGTATGTGTCGATAGCTGTGGGTCCAAAATGGCAGGAGGAGCATCGATGTCCAGACATGAGTCAACCCTGGCAACTAGATGCTGGTGGTCTCATGGTTTCATGAGCTCAGGTTATTCACAGCCAGACCCAGATAGCACGAAGGTGTGTGGGGACTAACACCTGCTCCCCTGGTAGAAAAAGGAAACAAGGGCATGGCAGGGCCTGGTCAAATGGGCATGGATCCTGGACAGGTTGTCTCCCTAGTGGGAAACAAGATACCAACCAGGAACAAGGGCAGAAGCCAGTTGGAGGAAATTGACCTGGCTCCATGACGATGGGGTTGGTAGCTACTAGAGCCTGAGGTTTCTCTTATGCGTGAGGATTCCAGACTTAAGTCAGAAAGAACACCACCAGGGCAAAGGCGATTGCTGGGGCCAGACTGGCTCAAGGCTCCAACAGGGCTGAGTCCGCTGGTGTGGCTCTAGATGGGCCACACATTAAATGTGTAAAAATGGATCAAAGCCACGCATTTGCAGACATCCCTTGGATGATCATTATGAAATATGGAAATAGTTTTAGTTGTTAGTATTTTCTCCAAACAGAAAATGCTGTTTCCCAAGAGAACTCTGTCATGAATATGGGAATTAAAGCAATTTATTCTTCATGGACAGTCTTAGCCTAGGTGTGAGGCTGAGTTGGCCTGTGTATTTAACCCACATTGCACTTGATATCCTTGAGCTCTGCTGGAAAACCCTGTAAACCCCTAGCTACAAAACGACAAGATAAATGTCATTCCATTCAAAACCCAGAAGAAAAGATACACCTCAGTATTCTCTTTCAATACTTCATATTTACCTAATCCTTTCAATTATCCAATTTGCTGTTACTGACAGATTCATGAAGTATAGACATGGCAGAACCAGAGAGGCTGGTGACCACCTTATATTATACCAGCCACCGGGTGCCTATGGGATATGTGTGTGTGTGTAAAATGAGCGTTTAAAACATTTTATAAAAAATAATGTGCATAAAAATAAATATGCATAATCTCATAGTTGTATGTTACATGTATATATTTATAAAATCTCACCTAATCTTTACAACAACCTTGCAAGTGAGGTATTACCCTCATTTTAAGGATAAGAAAACAGAAGATCAGACAAGTTAAGTGAGTTGCCGAAAGTCACACAGTGTTTCAGTGACAAGAGTTGGGATTTGAACCCAGTTTTGAGTTTAAAGCAGGTGCTGTTTTTACCAGTGCCATGCAACTTTGCCAGACACATGATAGGCACTTTTCAGCCAAGCCTTGGGGACTGCCAAAGATTTAACTAAGTGTTTTTTCCATGCCCTCAGAATTTCTGTGTTCTAAAAACCCAAGAGCAAAAAGCAGTATGACAGGATGGAAAGAGTGGGACTCAGGCTCTAATTCTGACTCTCCTATTTGTGTGATATTGGGCAAGCTCATCTCTTTAATCTTTAGTTTTCCTGTCTATAAAATAGGGAGACTGTTGCACCACAGGGGTGGTATGAGGATTAGAGGATCTATGTGAAATACAGTGCAGTTTCAGATACATTGCAGGCCTCTGAGAGTTGGCCCATTGTGATTATTACCTTTGGACTGAGGCCATCAGACAATGTGTCTGAACTTCTGGATAAGGAAATGTGGTTACAGTAGTCATAGGAAAGCCCCCAAGCAGCTGGGCTCATTTTAGATAAGAGTCCCGGGGGTAGACAGTATAGTCTATAGCGTAGAACCTGCAGACATCCCCTGTCTGATAACCTGTGACTCTGTGAGAGAGAAAATGCTTGCTGAATGTCAGTGCAGAAAAGGCTCTAGAATTTCCCAATGCATGGTGCAATGATGAACTAGAAGTCCAGAGAGAATGGCATGGCTGACCATTCCTGTGGCCACTCAACATTCCTGTGGCCCTGGGTCTGCTGTTCAACTTCCATCTGTGTCACAAAAGAAGCATCCGGACTTCACTAAAAAGGCACAAATGGAGGGCTTGCTGATGACTTACTCAGACTCACAGTACAGGCACAGAAAAGGAGACTGAGATAAACCCATCAACATCCCATTAAGGACCTTTAAAAAAAAAAAAACCCTCAGTAGAAACTCCAGGCTAAACAGATCAAGCATAAATCCAGCTGCACACAATTAAAGACACACTAAGCCTAGAGTGGGACACAGGGAATTGAAGCAGACTGTGAGAAACATCTTTCTCTCCCAGGTTCCTAACTACTGTGGTTTAGCTAATGCTTAGAGGGAAATGCCTCGCACAGAACAATGGAAAAAGGAAGAACTCAGGAATCAGGCAGACTTTATCCAAAACTGCCTCCATCATGGCACACCTGTGCACTCTGGTAACTTAAAAGGATGTTTTTAAAGAATAGTGAAGTCCAGGGAAATATGTTCATCATAGTTTGAGTGGAGGAAAAAGCTTTCAAAATAACAAATACAGAGGACCCGTTTTATACAGATAAGGAAGGATAGGCACCAAAATGTTAACTGGTTGTTTCTGGGCTGTAGGATGAGAAATGGTTTTTATTTTCATCTTGATGGTCTGTGGTTTTATTTTTTCTTTATAGAGGATATATATTATTTTTATAAAGAGAGAAAAGCAACAAAAGTAATTTTTGCGTAATCACACAATGGATCTTCTGTGTCTAAAAATATTACAGACTAGATATCTGAAGAAACTCCCCCAGTATATGCTGGCTAAAAAAAAAAATTAAATGTATGAATGTGCTGACAGAAAAGTAAGAAAAATCATCAGAAGCCAGAAGCAATGAGAAACCACAGTTTCAGAGGGGGTGAGCAGGTGCAACTAGGGTTTCCATGCAAGTATCTGACAATCCCTTGTGGCCTAGAGCTTGGGCCCACATGGAGACAAGAGACAAAATCTAGAGACTGAACAATGAGGGAAATTAGATTGGAAACTCCTACATAAAACCAGGAGCGCTGAAAGATCACATTCTCAGCGAGTGAACCAGGAAAAACCCATCCCGCAGGGCAATGTAGGGATACTTGCCAGTGTTGGCCTTGGCTCTGTGGGGAGGGGAAGACAATGTCTCCTTTAAGAGTCATAAGCCCAATCTCACAGGAGTTTGGAGTTGGAGTTCACATGATCTGTGTGACTTGAAAAACAGAATACTAACAGTTTAGTTTAAAGCTGTTCTAAGTTGTTGGTGCTCCCAGGCACATGACAGGAGCAAACACAGTTCTTCTCTGATAAAATAAACTTTAAGCCTGGGACTCTAAGAATTCCTATCAATGAAGATCCAAAGGGAAGTCTCAGCCAGAGCAATCAGGCAAGAGAAAAAGGTAAAACGCATCCAAATAGACAAAGAAGAAGTCAAACTATTTCTCTCCAGTGATGATGTGATTCTCTAACTAGAAAACCCGAAAGTTTTTGCTAAAAGGCTACTAAGAACTGATAAACAGTTTTAGTAAAGTTTCAGGATACTAAATCAGTGTACAAAAATAGTAGCATTTCTATACACCAATAATGTCCTGGCTGAGAATCAAATCAAGAGCACAATCCCATTTACAATAGCCACAAAGAAGGCGAAATACCAGGCAGGGTGTGGTGGCTCACTCCTGCAATCCCAGCACTTTGGGAGGCTGAGGCGGGAGGATCTCTTGAGCCCAGGAGTTCAAGACTAGCCTGGGCAACATGGTGAGACTCCATCTCTACACACCTGTAGTCGCAGCTACTCAGGAGGCTGAGGTGGGAGGATCACTTGAGTCCAGGAGGTTGAGGATGCAGTAAGCCCTGATAATACCACTGCACTCCAGTCTGGGCAACAGAGTGAGACCCTATTTCAAAAATAAATAAAGAAAACTAAAATAGGAACTCAGTGGGTTTAATGGCAGATTAGACTCACCTGAAAAGAAATTAGAGACCTGATAGACAACTGAAAGATAGATTTGAAGAAATTAGCCAGAATTTAGCACAAATAAATGATGAAATGGATAACACAGTGGAAGAATATTAAGAATGGAGGCTAGAATAAGAAGGTCATACATTCAATAGGAATTCCAGAAGGAGATAATAGAAAGAATGCAGAGAGTTGATATTCAAAGAAGTTAGTTAGGGCCGAGTATTTTCCGATGAGAATAGAAATGAAAGACGTCAATGATCAGATTCAGGAAGCCCACCGAATTTCAAGCAAAATAAAAAGAAATCCATGGGTAGACATATTGTGAAACTGCCAAATAACAAAGACAAAGAAAAGATCGTAAAAGCTACCAGAGATACAAGGCAGATTATACGCTAAAACACAGTGGTAATTAGACTGACCGCTGACTTTGCAACAGTGACAATACCATTCAGAAGTCAGTGAAATCTGTTCAAGTGCTCAGAGAAAATAACTGAAAACTTAGAATTATATACTCTATGAACCTTTCGAGACAAGGGGCAAAATGAAGACCCTTGAGAACTAGGAGCAACAGACCCTCGCTAAAGGCAAGATGCTGTAGTTAAATGCTAAATTTAGGTCCAGAGGCTATTGGGACTATTAGGAGACACCCTTGTGTGATGTGGAGAGTGTAATAAACACAGGCACGAGAGAGGCTGTCCTGGTTTCAAATCCCACTTACTAGGCATATGTACTTTTTAAGTCATTCATGTCACTCATTGGCTACTGTTTCTTCCTCTATAAAGCGGGGGAAGTAGTGTCTATTGCATAGGGTTATTGACAGAGTTAAATAAGATACAACATAAAACCCCTAAGAGACATTTAGAAGCGTAATTTTTAAATTTATTCATTCAACATGTGTTTACTAAGCATGTAATATGCACTTGGCCCGGTATTTAGTCACTGGGAATGTAACAGAGAATGAAACAGACAAAAACTCTAATCTCATGGAGCTTACATTCTAGTGGTGGTGGGATAGAAGGAGGGAGAAAATGGAGGGAAAAAATTAATTAAAATATAGGGTGGGCCTGGCAAGGCGTCTCATGCTTGTAATCTCATCACTTTGGGAGACCGAGGCAGGAGGATTGGTTGAGGCCAGGAGTTCAAGACCAACCTGGGCAATATAGTGAGACCTTGTCTCTACAAAAAATAAAAATAAATTAGCTGGGCATGGTGGTGCTCCTGTACTCCCAACCACTTGGGAAGCTGAGGCAGGAGGATCTTTTGAGCCCAGGAGTTCAAGGCTGCAGTGAGCTGTAATTGTGCCACTACAGCCTGGGCGATGGAGTGAGACTCTGTCTCTAAATATATATATAGATATGTGTATATATATATAATGTATAAACACATACACACACAGTGAATTAAGAGGTGATAAGTATTATGAGAGTCAAAATAAAGCAGCGAAGTGCATAGAGAGTGTTTAGGGCAGGGTTTATTGAGAAGGTGATGTTGAGTGAAAATGCAGAGGGTAGAGGGAGCAAGCTGAGGGAGGAAGAGATCTCTAGGCAGGGCAGTCAGTAAGTGCAGAGGCCTTGAGACAGAATTGTGCCCGGCAAGTTCAAGGTGCTGCAAGGTGGCCAGCAGAGCTGGCCCAGGGAGGAGGTGATGTCAGCAGCTCATTGACACAACATGGCCCCTGACAGGAGCTGAGGTCTGATGAGGACAGGGGCTGATGGAGCAGGAGACGGCCCCTCTGCAATGCCAAGATCGCCAGGTCTCCCGAGCTATCAGAGGCCAGGAAAAGAAGAGCACCCAGTGAAAGGACCAGGCTGAGACACAAGAATTGCTTGAACCTGGGTGAGCTGAGATCATGCCACTGCACTCCAACTTGGGCAATAGAGCAAGGCTTTCTTTCTGTCAGAAAGAAAGAAAGAAAGAAAGAGAAAGAAAGAAAAAGAAGAAGGAAGGAGGGAAGGAAAGAAAGAGAAAGAAAGAAAGATAGGGAAGGGAGGAAGGAAAGAAGGAAGGAAGGAGAAAGAAAGAAAAAGAAAAGAAAGAGAGATGGGGGAGGGAAGGAAGGAAGAGAGGGAAGGAAGGAAGAGGAGAAAAGATAAGAGAGAAGGAGGAAAAACATTCATTTGATGGGGAGAATGCAGTGAAATGAGGGAAAACAGCAGCAGGGGCTGTGCCTGGTATAGTCAGGACCGAGGGGAAACATTACCCACGCACGGATGGATCAGAGTGGAGACACAGGCAGAGAAAGCTTCCCTGATGAGGTGGCCTTCAAGGGCTCTCCTGCAATGAGACCACCTTCCCAGGGGCAGCTGGAGACTTCGTGTGTGTGTGTATGTGTGTGTATGTGTGTGTGTGTGTGTGTGTGTGTGTATATGTGTGTATCTGGAGGGAAGTGCCTGGGAAGGTGGACTTGTGGGATGTGGGGGTAGCCAAGAGGCAACATTTGGCAGGGACTTGCAGCGTGGGCTGGAAGCCTGGTGAGAAGGGAAAATTTGAAAGATCAACCTGGAGTCATCACAGAGGTGATGGCCGCAGCACTGATGACGCTGAGTGCCTGGAGAGAAGAGAGAGAAAAACGAGCCTAAGACTGGGCCTGAAGAATGACCGCAGCCCCCGGAAGAGGCAGCAGCGAAGAGCAGCTCAGGCTGGCCAGGTTTGAACCTCAGTTCTACCACGTGCTAGCCGTGTGATCTTGAGGGAGCTGCTTTACCTCTCTGGGCCTCAGTTTCCTGCCTCGCAGACTTGTTATCAGGTTTAAAAACACCCAGTGGATATCAGCTGTGGAAAACCAGTACGGTTTTATTTTTCATAACTGGAAAAAAAACTGTAAGCACATAGCATCTGTGTAGGGGTGAGCCATGCCTTTCCTCACAAAAGCCCCCCTTTTGATCTTTTCCTGTGTGTGCATGGCTGGCTGACATTCTTAGTCATTTGGGTTTCCTTCATAGGTCTATTCACTGCTAGACTGTGAGGTCAAACGCAAATTAATGTGGCCTGAATCAAATTTGTGGAATAGGTGATTGGTTGACCTTGACTTTGCAGAGCCAGTTTGGGAAGTGGTCAGGAGGAAAAGACCTACAGCTGACTCGAGGCTGCAATCTGTCATGCGCGGCTGGTTTGTGCCTCGGATCCCTGCACGCGTTTTCCTTGTGGCATGGGATGGCTGTGACACCCACAAACAGCCCCATTTGCAGGCTGCCGGAGCATTGTTTCCAAAATGATTTCAGCTGGAACGCCTGTTCCTCTTGCCACGGATGGAGGCGGTGCTTCCTCCTGCCTCAGGGCCGGGGTCTGCATAGTCGTTCCTGCTGCCCCCCAGGACCCCGCACTGAAGCTCAGGCACCTGCAGATGGCCTCCTGCACGCTCATCCGTGCAACCTCGGACCCAGAAGTGAGTCCTGACTCTTGCCCCAACCCGGGAGAAGTGTGAGTTCTGACTCTTGCCCCAGCCCGGGAGAAGTGTGAGTTCCAACTCAGGCCCCGACTCCCAGGAGAAAGAGGGCCTGGGAGTTGAGGCAGGAGAGGGAAGAGTAGGAGAAAAAGTGACACAGAAGAGGTTGGGCACCAAGACTGTGTGTGAGACAGGAGAGCTGAGGGCAGCGGGCGGGGCTGTGGAATTGACCTCCAGGGGCTGAGGGGCAGGTTCCTGGCCGACAGTTGGGAACTCTAAGCTAAAGCCACCTAGCCCTTGTAAGGGGAGCCTGCAGTAGGTGCCGTAAGAAATGTGTCTATTCTTTCCTGCTATCTGCTGCACTGGACCAAGGTGGAAGCATTCCCAGCATTCCGTGTCTTGGGTGGGAGCCAGAGGCAGAATTCATCAACTCCTGGTTATTCAGTTAGAGATAACAGAACATGTAGATGGCAGAGCACACACACTCACAAACACACACAGCCACACAAATGGACACACACAGATACAATGACACACAGTCACACAAACCCACACAACCACACATTCACAGACACACACACACATACACACACAGACACACACTCCCAAACACACAAAACACCCCCCCACACAAACACACAAAAGACACCCAAACATCAACACATACATGCACACATACACACACACAAACACATAAAACACACCCACACATACACAGACACTCACAAACAGAAAACACACCCAAACATCCCCACACACTCACAGAGACACACGCAGACACACTCAAACACACACAGTTATACAGACACACACAGATACAATCACACAGTCACACAAACCCACACAACCACACACAAAACACACCCACACAAACACACTCACTCATCCACACATCCACACATCCACACACAAACACAAAAAACACACCCACACATCCACACACACACAGACACACTGACAAACACACCCACACATCCACACACACAGACACACACATAAACACAACTACACAAACAGACACACACAGATACAATCACACACAGTCACACACCCACACCACCACACATTCACAGGCACACACACAACCACACACACAAACACACACAAACACACAACCAAACATTCACACAGACACAACCACACACGCAGTCACACAGTCATACAAACACACAAAACCACACACACTAACACACACTCATAGACACAACCACACATTCATATAGACACACAGGCACACACACACAGTGATACAAACACACAAAAACCACACACAACCATACAAACACACACGCTAACACACATACACACAAACACACAGACACACAACCACACAAATGCACGCACACACACACCACATACACTCATGCACACAGTCACACAAACACACTTATGCACACACACTCACACAAACACAGCCACACACACACACAAACAGAAGCTCACACAGACACACAGACACCGTTCATTGTGAACATTATCTTCGGCAAAGCAAAACGTTCCAGACATCTTGTTCAAGATGAAAGAGAGAAAGATCCTGAAAACTCCCTAGGGAGTGAATTGTGGCAACTCGTTACTAAATTTAAGATGTGTAAGATAAAGATATATCTTTATTTAGTCCCGTCTTTATAGTTTCATTTAAATGAGCATAGGCTTTAATCAGCTTGTTCCTGTTGTTGGTCCCACCTCCCCCGACCCCCGCTGACTTTTCTTCTCAACCATGAATTCTCCCATCTTAATGTTTTTCGGAATTGGACCTTGATGGTCCAATATTTTAACCTTATTATTATTATTATACTTTAAGTTCTGGGATACATGTGCAGAATGTGCAGGTTGTTACATAGGTATACATGTGCCATGGTGGTTTGCTGCACCCATCAACCCGTCATCGACATTAGGTATTTCTCCTAATACTATCCTTCCCCTATTCCCCACCCCCCAACAGGCTCCAGTGTGGGATGTTCCCCTCCCTGGGTCCATGTGTTCTCATTGTTCAATTTCCACTTATGAGGAGATCATGTGGTGTTTGGTTTTCTTTTCCTGTGTTAGTTTGTTGAGAATGATGGTTTCCAGCTTCATCTATGTCCCTGCAAAGAACCTGAACTCGTTCTTTTTTATGGCTGCATAATATTCCATGGTGTATGTGTGCCACATTTTCCCTGTCCAGTCTATCATTGATGGGAATTTGGGTCGGTTCCAAGTCTTTGCTATTGTGAATAGTGCTGCAATAAACATACATGTGCATGTGTCTTTATAGTAGAATGATTTATAATCCTTTTGGTATATACCCAGTAATGGGATTGCTGGGTCAAATGGTATTTCTGGTTCTAGATTCTTGAGGAATCACCACACTGTCTTCCACAATGGTTGAACTAATTTACACTCCCACTGACAGTGTAAAAGCATTCCTATTTCTCCAAAAACATTTCTGTGTCTCCCTCTCAGCACTTCCTACATCCTTGTGTACATTTCTTCATTTAGGGGGTCTCCTGCACCAGGCTGCAAGCTCCTTGCAGGCAGGAACACTGTCTTATTTATTTTATATCCCCTGTGCCCAGTGCTTGGCATATAGGAGAGAGATGTCACATGTTTATCTGCTTGGTGCCAACATGAAGACATGCAGTACCCTTGGCTTTGCTCAGATATTTGGCGAAATGTGGAATCCACATGCTCATTGCCTCCGCCCCACAGGTGTGGTTCATGGTGGCCCAGACCCTTGGAGCTTTGCAGGCCATCCTGCAGCTGCTCCGCAGTTGATAGTTAGATTTTTCTGATGCAAAACAGCTTGCAAAAAATAGTTCATTGTGCTTTCTGATTTCAGTTTTCCAGATATCTGTATGCACCGAAAACAGTTTCCCTCCAGTTTCTGATAGAATGTCTGCATCTAAGCTTAAGCTCTCAAAGCTTTCCATCCTTGGGTACTACCAATTGAGTAGACATAGGTGAGATCATCTCCCTAACCTAAATCTCTCAGTGGGGTGTGGTCCAGCAGATACAGGCAGAGGAATGGGATGGCAGAAGTAGAGGTAATTAAATGACCCCTAGTTCTTCCTTGCTAAGTGGGAAGGAACATGGCAGAGTGGGGAAAGGACATGTTTTGATAACAGAAAGACTTGCTATGAGTCCCTGTCCTGCCAGAGACCTGCTGCGGGACACTGGGCAAATTATTCATCTTCTCTTAGCCTCAGGTTTCTCATCTGTAAAATGGGGACAATAGTACCCAACTCATAGGATTGTTGTAGAAGTTATAATTTTTTGTAAAAGTATAGTCACTAGTATGTTAAATCTCACATGCCCCCGACCCCCCACACACATAAGCATGCATGGAGAAGACTAGAGAGACAGACAGACAGACAGAGAAGAAATTCTGGAAATAAAACACCAACATGTTAACAATGATCATAGGTAGGTGGGGGAATAAACAATGATTTTTTCCCTCTTTGTCTGCTTTTTGGTATATTTAACTATTTTTTTCCATGAACATATATTGACTATAATTAGGAAAATAGGAAATAAACTTTAAGACATAAAATGGGAAAAAAGAAATGATATGCATTAAGTATCAGGCGTAAGTCGGCACTCAGTAAATGGTAGCTATTTTTACTAATTAGTTATAATGCCTAATAATAATAATTAGAGCTAATGATTTCCTCTGGGACCAGAGGTTGTGAATTAGTCTGTAGGTGGTGGCTGATGACTCAGAACTCCCTCTCCAGTGAGTGGGGAGCTCTGGGTTCACTTCCAGCTGAGACCTCCCCTCACTGCCTTCCTGTTCCTTCTGCGACCCCTCTGAGTGCCAGACCTGACACTGCTCCCACAGCAGCCTCCCTCCCCGCTCAAAGCAGTCCAACAACAGAACTCCCGGTGGCCACGATGAAGGGGACCCCACTTCCAGTCAGGCAGAGGTATTTTCCAGGGAGGAACTTCTCTTCCATGGAGAATTGGGGTGACATTGCCATCCCTCTGTGGATGGCAGGTCATTCGTTCAGCGGGACGGTAAGAGTAAGATTTCTTCTGTTTGGCTGTGTCCCTTCCCAAATTTCATCTTGAATTGTAGTTCCCATAAGTTCTCACGTGTTGTGGGAGGGACCTGGTGGGAGGCAATTGAATCATGGAGGTGGTTGGAATTGAATCATGGGAGTGGTTTCCCCCATATCGTTCTTGTGGTAGTAAATAAGTCTCATGAAATCTGATGGTTTTATAAGGGCGAAACCCCTTTCACTTGGCTCTCATTCTCTCCTGCTGCTGCCACGTAAGAAGCGGTTTTTGCCTTCTGCCATGATTGTGAGCCGTCCCCAGCCATGTGGAACTGTGAGTCCGTTAAACCTATTTTTCCTCCCAGTCTCGAGTATGTCTTTATCAGAAGCGTGAAAATTGACTAATAACAGCTTCCAGAGTCTAAAATGAACTTGATGCTGCTGATTGGAAGATTATACTGGAACATTATAAAATACATAAAATATATAATTTATATATATGTATTTTATAAATATATGAAGGTAGAAGGAGACATTTTTAACTTTCATAATAGATGGATGAATAGATAGATATTATCATCACTACCTATGTTTGTATATATACATATATATAGTTAGGATTGAACCCAGGTGAGAATTTTAGGCTAAACTCTCAAATCCTTTAGCGTCCAACAGGTTCAACCAGAGAGAATGTGCATAAAGGAAACAATGTGAAATTCCTAGCTGGCTGAGTGCCTATGAGCGAGTCAGACATCTCTGAGCCTGTATCCTCAGGTGTAAAATGAGGGATCAACACAGTCGGTCCTTGAAATCCCTGGAAGTTCTCAATTCTGTGACATGATGATCATAGACACAGTCAGTTCTGAGAAGAACATGAACTTGGATGTTTTCTGTGCTCAGCGGGCACGCTGCCAAAATGTGATGGATAAGACAGGAAGGACAGGAATTCTTTCTGGGGCTGACATTTACCGGCGTGGCCCCAGAAATGACAAATTATGGAAGGACTTCAGCCGGTGGCTTCTAAACAAACGCAGATCTTCCTAAACCGCCGTGATCCCTCTGTTGCATCAGAGGGTAGCACTGAACCGTGAGTGTTAAACGCCTGCTCTGTGCCAGGCATGGTGGCAGATGTTTTACACATTGTGTGTGATCTCTGATCCTCGGGCAACCCTGCAGGAGTGGCATTCCCATTGTTGCAGGTGGAAGCAGTGGAGACTGACGATGTCTTTCAGTAGATACTTTCCGTGCATCTACGACGTGCTCCATGCACGGCGCTGAGAATCCCAGTGTGAGCGAGGTCTTCCTGCCCGGGTGGAGCTGGCAGTTTAGAACAGCTAGAGATGAGTTCAAGGATGATTGTAATACAGTGTGAAAAGGGCTTCACAAGTGGTAAAAACAGGGTGCCGGCTGGGCGTGGTGGCTCACGCCTGTAATCCCAGCACTTTGGGAGGCCGAGGGGGACAGATCACGAGGTCAGGAGTTCAAGACCAGCCTGGTCAACATGGTGAAACCCCATCTCTACTAAAAGTACAAAAATTAGTCAGGCATGGTGGCATGTACCTGTAAGCCCAGCTACTCAGGAGACTGAGGCAGGAGAATCACTTGAACCCTGGAGGCAAGTGTTGCAGTGAGCCAAGATCACACCATTACATTCCAGCCTGGGTGACAGAAGAAGACTCCGTCTCAAAAACAAAACAAAACAAAAACCAGAGTGTCATGGGAACCTAGTGGAGGGAGTCCCATAAGCCAGCAGAAGGGTGGGGCAAAGTGGAAGGAATGACGGTCCAGGCACAGACCAGGTTGCTGCAAACTTAGGGTCTTTGTCTATCAGACAGCAGGAGGACTTGGGGGGCAGGGCAGCGTGGCTGGAGCTTAAATAGAACTGTGGTCTGAGATGGGGCCAGAGAGGGACCCAAAGTCAAAGCATGGAAAGGCTTGTCCAGGTTGGAGACTTTAGACTTCACCCTGCAGGTAAAGAGGAGCCAGTCATTCATACATTCATGCACCCAACCAGTGTTTATTGAGCACTTACTCTACACCAGGATAGAGGAGTCAGCAGTGCACAAAACTGTCAACAATCCCTGCGTTTGTGAACTGCCATCATTTATGGAGAGTGGAGAATGAGAGGACAGAAGACGGAAAATAAACGAGTAAAATCTATCCTGTGATGAGTGGTGATGAGCGCTATGGAGAAAATGAAGCAGGGAGGGATCTGGAGGACCGGGAAGGGTGTGGGCTGTACTTGGAAGCGGAGTGGTCGGGGCAGCCTGCCTTAGATGCGCACACTTGGACATGCACTTGAAGGAAATGAGGAAGTGAGCCAGGGACAGGCTTGGGGTTTTGGCTTTGACATGGGGGAGGCATTGGAAGTGGAGATTGCGAGCCAGGAAACTGGTGAAGAGGCTGTTGAAGTTCAGGTGACCCATGATGAGATGACAAGCGATGGCAGAGATGCGTGTGAACTGCAGTGGCAGAAGGGCTGGGACTTGACTGGCTTGGTGCTTGTGAGAGGAGAGGGAGAATTAATCTCTTCTCTCTGGTGTCTGGCCCAGACACTGGGTGGGTGGGGAATCCCTCCTCTGAGTCAGGAACAAAGCTGGAGGCTCAGGATTGGGGTAGAAAAATGACTGACTTAAAAGTAACTTGCCCATGTACACCTTGCTCATAGCAGCATTATTCACAATGTCCATCAATGAAGAATGAATAACAGACTCAGCCTTTAAAAGGAAGGATATTTTGACACGTGCTACAGCATGGATGAACCCTTAAGACATTATGATCAGTGAAACAAGCTAGATACACAGAAGGACAAACACTATATGATTCCCCCTTCCCAACACCCCCCCAATACAGAGTCTTGCTCTGTTGCCCAGGCTGGAGTGCAGTGGCACGATCTTGGCTCACCGCAACCTCTGCCTCCGGGGTTCAAGTGATTCTCCTGCTTCAGCCTCCTGAGTAGCTGAGATTACAGGTGTGAGCCCTCATGCCTGGCTAATTTTTGTATTTTTAGTAGAGATGGGGTTTCACCATCTTGGCCAGGCTGGTCTCGAACTCCTGACCTTGTGATCCATCCACCTTGGCCTCCCAAAGTACTGGGATTACAGGCGTGAACCGCTGCGCCTGGCCATGATTCCACTTTTAGGAAGCATCTAGAGTAGTCAAATTCATAGAGTCAGAAAGTAGAGTGGCGGTTGCTGGGAGTGATGTGGAGGAGTCGAGGGTTATTGTGTGATAGGACAGAGTTTCGTGGAGGAAGATGAGAAAAGTTCTGGAGATGGAACATGGTGATGGCTGCACAACAAGGCATGTGTGTGATGTGGATCATATACTTCGCATAGTTAAAATGGTAAATTGTATGTTATATCTATTTTCCAAAAATTAAAAAAGTATTCCAAGTAATTTGCCCCAAATCACACAGCTGGCAAATCCAGCCCAACACCAGAGCCCCTCGTGCACCCCCGCCTCTTATTCTGAGCTCGCTCTGTCTCTCAGTACTCCCTGTCTTCTAGGCTGGCTTGGAATTACTAGGTAAAATCACTTCACTTCTCTGGGCCTATTTTTCCTCATCTGTGAAGTAGCAATGCCTCATAGGGTTGCTGTGAGAATTAAATGAATCCATGCACCTAACTTGCCTGCCACAGAGAAGTAAACTCACAATGTGTTAGTTATTACTATTATGACAGAACTGCCCAATTCAGGTAAAACAGCACAGACCTGGACTCAAGTCCATGCTCTAGCACTTGGGAGATATGTGCCCTTGGGCAAAGCACTGAACCGGCCTAAGCCTCAGTTTCCACCTATTATCAGGAGCTTTCTGGGCTGGTAGTTCCTGCCTGGCAGGGTTGAGAGCAGGACTAAATTGGACCTGTGTCCGAGGCCCCCTGTGCAGTGTCTGGGTGTCTGCCACAACCTCCAGACCATAGCGGCTATTACTGTGTGGATACAGGATCACAGTTACGCAAGGAAAAAGTCACATAGTAACATGACATCTTTTTCTACTTCCATGCCATTTTATAGGCAGAAATAGCACCTCCCTGCTAGTAGTTGAGGTATTTGAAGATCCTGAAGTCATACCTTTGTGCTGGCTTCAGTAATGTGTCTGTGTCTGTGTCTGAGTTATTCATTTTACAAAGGGGACTGATTCAGCCAAGTCTAAGTAACATTGACTGATTCCCTGCTCCGGGCCTGGCCCCATGCTGTTGCTGGAGAGTCAGAAATGAGTCAGACACAGCCCCTGTCTGCAAAGAGCTGATACTGGCCCAAAGTAGAGCCAAGGGCATTGTCACAGCAAACTGCACTAGGAATGCAGAAACCTGGATTCCTTCCTGAGCCCTAAAACCTAAGCGCCAGGAAACCTTGGACAAGCCACACCTCCCATCTCCAGAACTTGTCTACATGCAGAATGAGGACGTTGAACTTGCTAGTATCTATGGCTTGAAGTTATTTCCTCTCTAAATGTGTTGACTCTTTGGCCAGTGCTCTCTGGGAGCAGTTGGCAGGGCACAGGATCGTTGCAGGAGGTCATACCAGAGCCACTGCCTTCCGAGCTACCTAGACTTGGCCTTGGAACCTTCTCGGTCAGCCAGGATGGGCTTGACCCTGTGGCATCCTGGGATCCCAGCAGCAGTCTGGTGAGAAAGGGGAGGGGGTTAGGACCAGGGGACCCAAGCCAAGGCTGCAGGCCAGTGGCCCACCTGGGTGAGCAGAGGGATTAAGAGTGGAGGCTCCAATAGCCAGGGCAGCTTCGGGCTAACTGGGCTCCCAGGGCCCACTGGACTCACTCCAGACCCCTACTGGGTGCTGGGGCTGCCTGGGGCCCCTCAAGCAGTTCAGGCCTGACTCCCAAGCAGCACATCAGACACCAGAAGTATTCCAGGCTTGATCTGTGTGCCGAGGGAAGGAGCTCACATTCCACTCCTCCCCTGGGAGGAAGGCGGGGTACAGTCTTTCTGTGCTTGCTGCGGGGGAGGCATTTCTCCGTGGGGGATCTTGCCGCATGTGCTTCATGGGCCCAAGTTTCCCCTCACCTATGGGAAAGTGTCCCAGATCTCCTCGCTGGGGTCAGCCTTCTGGCCATCTCTCTATCTCATGCCAAGGCACGGTCTGCTCATCTCACGCAGGACGCTGCGCTAGGGCTTTCTTATCTCAGGCCAGAATCGAGCTGAAGCCGGCAGAACTGTGCTGAGATCCTGGGATCATTGGTATGTGCACTGCCATTGCGTTGTCTAGTCAAATTCTCGGTAGCCAACCCAAGTCGATTAACGTGGGGAAGAGAAATTGCAGGTTATCATTCAGCCACCACTGCCATCCATATGCATGAAGCCTGGGGACCTGACTCCCTTGCAGAATTAAGCATAACCTTTTGAGGGACCAACTTCAGAGAAGTCGCCACTGCTACCTGCCCCCACTCTGACCTCCTCCCTGCAAGCCAGCGTGAGTGCTGCTTTAGCTCTGCAGAAGCAAAGGAAGCCGCTTGGGCTGTCCGCATACCATATTTGTTCTCAAAGAGTTTGATGGGCTTCTGCCACTTAAGAAGTTGGTCACATTCAGAGATATTCAGCTTCAGTGAACATGTCATGGCTGTGTATAGGAAAAACATACTATTATCTCTAGAGCTTGCCTGAAACAACAGGCTTGTTCCTGAAACAGATGTTTTGTGAAACCCACTGTGACAGGCTCACCATCTTGGGCTGGAGATGGGCCAGCACTTAGTTACCAGCTCGCAAGGACACCAGCGTCTCTGCTGGCTGCCCGATCATCCCACGCAGCTGGGCTCAGAGGAGATACTCCCTGTGGCTCTTCCTTCTGGCTCGTGAGTTCTGAAGTTAAACATTTTACAAGCCTGAGAATGTAGACAGAGGCAGTCAGCCAGGTGTGCCTTGGGAAAGAAGTTTCCAAGATGTTTTAGTGCTGAGAATGTTTTAGCGCTGTTCAGCTCGCATCTATTGAGGGGCCTACTGTGCACCAGGCACTCTTCTAGTTGCTTCCAGTTACATTATCTCACAGTAACCCCCAAGGGCACCCCAGTCAGAGATAAGGACACTGGGCTTTTACATCAGTTTCCTAGGTCTGCCTAACAAGTTAGCTCAAACTGGGAGACTTAGAACAACAGAAATGTCTTCTTTCACATTGCTGGAAGCCAGAAATCTGAGACCAGCGTGTCCGCAGGGCCATGCCCCCTCCAAAGCTCTAGGGGAGAATCCTTCTTTGCCTCTTCCAGCGTTTGGTAGCTCTTGGCTATGGTAGCGTGACTCCAGCCTCTGCCTCGGCTTCCCATGGCCTCTCCTCTGTGTGTGTCTGCATCAACTCTCCCTCTGCGTCTCTCTTATCAGAACATCTGTCCCTAGATTTAGGCCCCTCTCAAAATCCAGAACGGTCTTGAGATCCTTAATTATATCTGCAAAGACTCTTTTTTTCCAAAACAAGATGACATTTGCAGGTTTCAAGGGTTAGGACTTGCTCACATCTTCTGGGGGACAGTGTTCTGCCCACTGCTACCTTCCAGCTGTTATCTAATGGTTTCCCCAAAGTCACATATGGAGAAAGGGTCTCAGTAGGGAGTGGAACCCAGGTTGGTCAGCTCCGAGCTAAGACAGTGTATGGAGCTTTGATCAGGTGGCACTCAACAGGCGCTGCGAGGCAGGCCCTGGTGTCAGCGCTGAGATATAAACATGAAGTGATGAGCCTTGTTCTTAAGAAAGTTATAGACTGGGCACCGTGGCTCATGCCTATAATCCCAGCACTTTGGGAGTCCAAGGCAGAAGGTTTGCTTGAGCCTGGGAGTTAGAAACCAGCCTGGGCAACATAGAGAAACTCTGTCTCTACTAAAGATACCAAAACTAGCCAGGAGTGGTGACCCGTGCCTGTAGTCCCAGCTACTTGGGAGGCTGAGGCAAGAGGATTGCTTGAGGCCAGGAGTTTGAGGCTGCCATGAACCGTGATCACACCATTGCACTCCAGCACGTGCAACAGAGTGAAATCCTGTCTCAAAGAAAGAAAAGGAAAGAAAAGAAAGAAAGAAAAAGTTGTGGCTGGGTGGGAAGGAGCTATACATAATGGTTCAGAGTGACAGTTTTGAGTCAAGCCAATCCAGATTCATAAGCTGGCTTTGCCACTTCTAAGCTGGATGACTTTGGGCAAATTATGTCAGTTTTCTGTGTCTCATAGGGAAACAGTCTCTTGTGGAAACTGGGGATCATGTGAAGAAGAATCCTAACCTCAAAGTGTTGTGGTGAGAATCAACTGAGAGGATGTGCTTAGCACACAGGTGTACAAGCAGCGAGGGCCCCGGCATCCTGACCCCACAGCCTTTGTGGTTAGCCACTGCTCACTGCTTTCCACCTGCTAGAACGCCCTAGAATATTTGAATCAGAGCCTCCAAATGGAAGAGGGACAATGAAAGACTTCTGTGCAAGTCCCCAGAAACCAGGCTGAGGAAGAGGGAGAATGCAAAGCTGACTTCATGGTTTGGAGCTTGGCTCACTGGGGGAGATGAAGTTGCCGGTAACAACATGGAAATAGCAAGAAGCAGGTTCAAGGCGACGTATTATGTTCAGCCTGGAACATTGGATTACTGAGATGCAAGTGGGCTATCTGGGTGGATTTTTCTGGCAGGCGTTGGACTGCCAGAAAATGATTCTTCAAAGCTACATGTAGACTGAGAGTGTGGGAAATAATTAATCCCATTTGGGCAGATTCAAGTGTTGTCCTGGGCGAAGACTTCTGGAGGCAGAGAGCGAACTAGGAAACAGAAAACAGAAGTGGGTACTCGAGTTCGTGGTCACAGCACTCAGTTTTCCTGCCTGCAGAGTGGACACATTGCTTTGTTCTTCCCAAGCTGCTGCTGAGGCTGCATTAGGTCAGGAAGGGGAAATTGCCCTGTCGATTGTGCCCTGAGCTGTGGCGAGAGGCAGCAGATAGTGGCATCAACCCCAGTCCCCCAAACGCTGAGCAGGACAGAAGAGGTGTAAGTGAAGTGCCCCCTGTCTCTGTGTCATAGCTGAGGAAATAATAATTGTTCCCTCTTCTGGTTTGAACTGGCCTTTTGAATAAACTCTAAATTTGTTCATAATCGCCAAAGGAACGACACAGTAAAAACTGGAATTTCCCCATTCCCCGGCAAGGGATGTGCATTTGCCAGTGGGTTTTTTTTGTGAAAGCAGGTGTTCTTGTACTTCTCTCCCGAGCACTGTGGAGCGTTTCTCCTACCCCTCATCCCTCGACCACCATCTTCCACACATTCCCCTTGCCCTCTCTCTCTCTCCCGCGTGTGTGTTTGGCAGGACGGGGTAGGTCAGTAGACGTTGCCATGACAACTGAGAAAGAGACAGCTCTGACTTCAGCTCCACGCTTGTTAGTAGGGAAACTAAAAGAATCGCTTTTGTTTTCTTTCTTGGGAGTTGGGATGCCCACCACATTCCTGTTGGCATGGAAACCTTTGGCTCCCACCGGGTGAGTCGGTCAAGTGGGGTAATAATTGATTTGAATGGGTGTTGGGAGAGACTGCTGTGAAGAGTCGGGACCCAGTGAGTCTGGTCATTGTGTCGCCAAAAACACACTGCTCCTTAGGGCTGTCCCTCTGGGAGGGGGAGGGGGAAGGCAGCCTCTAGACCCCAGTCTGTGCATATGCAAATCTCCGAGATTTTTAAGTCGTCTGGTATCAAGGACCAGTGATGCGTTGGCATGCTCCTACGTTCTTTACATTTGATATTCCACGTTGTGCTCACTAAAGCCCCGTGGGTTTGGTGCCGTCACCACTTTGCAAATGAGGAAACTGACGCTCAGTGAGGTTAAGTACCTTCCCCAAGGTCAGTCAGCCAGGAAGTGGCAGTGTCAGAGCTAAAGCCCAGGCCTGCGTGATTCATACTCCCTGCAATTCTTGCCACTCGACTGCCTGCCTTAACCTTGCACTTGAACTTACACAGTCTCTCTAGAGTCTCCAGAGCCATCAGGGAGGCATCATCTAAAAAATGTACCTTGATAACTAAACATTTAGTACTTCTGTGAGAAACACCACTGCAAACTGTCTGGATGTCTGCTTGGGGAATTGTGCAGTGACAAGAGAAATTAAATACTTTAATGGATTTTGACAACAACTCTATGTTTGGGGAATTCAAATTGCATCAAGAAAAAAGTTAGGATTTTCTCTCTGGACCTGATTGCTAATAGGCATGCCTAATTTATTAGTCAAATTATCTTAAAAATCTAATCTTGATAGGACCAAAATTCTTTGAGGAAAGAAGGTTATGGGTCGAAAGAGGCCAAGAAATCTTCCTGGAGGAGGCTGGGCTTGAGTTGACCCCACATCCCTGGCTGCAGAGTAGGTACTCAATAAATATATGTCAAAGGAGTCATATAACAGCTATCATTTCTTTTGTACATACGACGTTCCAACCAGGGTGCCAGCCTGTTTATGCCAGGCCATCTAATCCCTCAACACCTCTGGAGGGTGGGTTCTATCGTCCATCTCCATTTTGCAGAAGAGAAGCAGCGGCTGAGTGTTGATGCCACTTTCCTAAGGCCACACAATTGGTAAGGAGTGGAACCAGAATGACCATTATTCTCATCACCATGAATTATTAATGTGGCATTTTTAACCCTAAAGATGGGTTTATAGACCTGTAAACTGAAAATGACACCCAGAGGTCACCCTGCGCATTTTCTTGTCTTCAGGCAAAATTATCCCAAATTCTTCATGTTCTCTGTCTTAAGAAATACTTTACTTACACAGTCATGTGTCAGCATATCTTTTCTGTATCACCTATTAGATGTACAGTACTGCCAGAGGAACAAAAATGGATTCTATTTCTGGCAAACTCATAGTCTATCAGGAAAAAGAAGCCACAAACTTAAATGACTGTGGTATAAATTTAGAAAATGATAAATTCCACAATGAAGTACTGTGGGAATTGGAAAGAGAGTATTTCTGAGTGGGAGGGATCCGAGAAGGCTGTGGGCTGGCGTCTAGAGTGAGCGTGGAAGGATGAGCAGGATTTGGACCTGCCTGTCGTGAAGGGGTGGGCAGGACAGAGGGATCCCAGACAGAGAGGTGGCACGAGGTGCAGGCCTGGGAGCCATCATATGTGTGATTAAAATCACCCAGGAAGACTGTGGGCAGGGAGCAGGTCAAGGACAGGGGCTTTAGGGTACAACCTACCACTGAGGGTCCTAGAGGAGGAAAAATAGAGGATGGAAAAACACCATGGAGAGTGCATGGGTGCAGAAGCCGGGAAATGTGAGGTTCAGGCAGACGGTGTTCAGGTGCATCAAATGCTGTGAACAAGCAAGATTGAAGAAAGATTAAGAAGGTCAGTGGCGGGGCCGGGGGCGGTGGCTCACAACTGTAATCAATTCCAGCATTTTGGGAGGCCAAGGCGGGTGGATCACCTGAGGTCAGGAGTTTGAGACCAGCCTGACCAACATGGAGAAACCCAGTCTCTACTAAAAATACTAAATTAGCCAGGTGTGGTGGTGCATGCCTGTAGTCCCAGCTACTCGGGAGGCTGAGGCAGGAGAATTGTTTGAACCCAGGAGGCAGAGATTGCAGTGAACTGAGATTGTACCATTGCACTCCACCTGGGCAACAAGAGAAAAACTCCATCTCAAAAAAAAAAAAAAAAAAAGAGGAAGATCAGTGGCAATTAGGTGGTGCATGGTCATCCTTGAGAGAACAGCATGTGGGCAGTGGAAGCAGAAGCCAGTGTGCTCATGCTGTGGCCAGATGGGAACCATGCACATGGAAGGACTGTCTTTTGGTCACGCTCTGCCAGGCTAGGGTGCTGACTACAGTCTCCAAGGAGTGGACCAGCAGTGAGCCCCCTCGGCCTAGCCTCCCTGAAAGCCTAGAAAGAATAGTGTCTTAAGCCTAGAAAGAATAGGGTCTTAAGGCAGGTCCTGGTTACCAGTTGATACTGTTTGTGAGGCATGTGACCTTGAGTGCTGTATTTAACCTGAGCTTAGCTTGGTTTGTTCAGCCATAGCAGCTAACACTTACTGAGTGCTTGCCACATTCCAGGTATGGCTCTGAAGGGATTAGCCCACTTAATTCTCACAACAATGTTGGGACATAGGGAGAATAAGTATCCGTATTATACAGATAACGACATCAGGGCACGAGCAGGATAAGAGACTTCAAAGATAACCAGCTAGTTGGGAACAGGAACAGGATTCCAACCTAGGCATTCTGGCTCTGGAGGTGCATCTTAATATCCGCATCTTAAGGTCTCTGTGTGGCTTAACCAGGGTAATGAATGCCTGTTAGAGTCTGTGGCCCATAGGAGGAGCTTACTAAGAGTGACTCCCTTTTCCCCCATGACCAAATACAAATGCAAAGTCAGGATACCCTTGTCTGAGAAAGGTCTGTGGGATCAGCTCCATAAGGCCTCTCTCACCTCAGTGCAAATAAATCCCATACAGAATGACATGCAAAAATTGTTTTGGAAAGTGGGATACAAATGCCGTGAGCTCCTGGCATGATGCTAAGTGAAGCTGGTTTTGTGCTCAACACCTGTACTGAGGGAATTGACCGATGCGCCAGCGCAGGTAAGTGGGGAGAGCCCTCAAGGCAAATCAGTCAGTGATGAGTGAAATTAACAAACTGTGCAGATTTCATCTGCAATCTGAAGGGGGAGTATCTGACCTGGGATATGCCTACAGAGTTACTGAATAAGGGTTCATCGGGTGCTCAGTGTATAGAAGAGAATTAGGATGGAATTAGGATGAAATATAGAAGAGAATTACCATGGAAAATGAACAGGGTTTAGATGAAATTGAATGCCAAAAAGAAATTACAGTCTAGGCAAAGAATAACTTTTACACATGGTTCCCCCCTCGTATTGTCTGTATTCACATAGGCCTATACTTTGGTGCACAACTGTGTTTAAACACTAAAATGCTTTGTGTTGCAGATAGGCACTGAGTATGTAATTAAAAGGATCCCTTCGTCAGCAGAGCTGTACAATGAAAGCTCAAGTTGGCCTTTTCTGCTAATTTTGGAGGTGGTAAAGCGGCTAATACAACCACTGATTACAATTGCCATATAGGCAGCCTCTTGCTGTTGCCATGAGGAAATTTTTGTTCTCCCAGAGTAGAGACCAGGCTCTTCCCAGAGACTGTGAGAGAACGAGAGGAAAAAATATTCATTCTGGCAACCAGAAGTAAAGGGGTGTGGAAATTTGGGGTGGTGCGGACGTTTAGCACATGGGCTGTGGAGGCAGACCACCCAGAGTCCAACCCCCGCCTCATCACTTAAACCACTGACTTAACTGCCCTATGCATCAGTGTCCTCAGGTATAAACTCACATTAGTAATTGTGCCAAACTAATTGGATTATTGTGAGAGTTCACTGAAATAATGACTGTATTTATTGTAAGATTTTTTTCTTTTTTTTTTTTTTGAGACAGAGTCTCTGTCTCCCAGGCTGGAATACAGTGGTGCAATCTTGGCTCACTGCAACCTCCGTCTCCCGTTCAAGTGATTCCTCTGCCTCAGCCTCTCGAGTAGCTGGGACTACAGGCCAGCAGCACCACATCTGGTTAATTTTTTGTATTTTAGTAGAGACAGTTGGCCAAGATGGTCTTGATCTCCTGACCTCGTGATCTGCCCTCCTCGGCCTCCCAAAGTGCTGGGATTACAGGTGTGAGCCACCGCGCCTGGCCTATTGTCATTTTTAAGCATCTACTGTGTACCAGGAGCTGTGCTGGGGCTGTAGATATAGTCATAAACCAGGCAGTAATGGTGCCTGCCTTTCTGGGAACTTTCCATCTAGAAAAGAAATAGGCATTAAGCAGACAGTTATGCCAATAGCCATTTGAATGCGATAACTACTCTGAAGAAAAAAATAAATGTATCCCGTGGGCTTAACATTAAGCAAGATGCAGATTGAGTTCTCCATAAATTTCTTGATGATGATGATGATGAAGTACTAAGTCGGGGAGGTTATATAGAAAGGAATGCTTGATTCTATCTCCAAAAGCGTGGAAAGCATTTTGGGAAAGGTGAGAGAGAATCTAAGATTTGAAAGATGAGTGTTTTTCAAGTGGATCATTCATAACAGGAGGGAGGGATATGGATGCGGAGGATGGAGGAGGCAGCAACCAGGCCGTGCAGACCTCGAATGCTCGCTCAGGCCTGGGGGCCTTGTCCACCGTGCCTTGGGCAGTTGGTGCAGGCAGGACTTATACTTTGAGAAATCTTTCTCTGGGTTTCAGAGAAAAGCTAAGCACCAGCCAGTTTATCTACAGAAAGGCAGTGGCCAACTACCCAGTAGGTTTAAAGGGGGACTCTGAAGTCCTTCAGGCAAAAGGCCTTCTCCTCCCATTCTGCCAAGGTGGCTAGAAGAGTCTGAGCTTCTCATTGAGAATTTTGGCCACTCTGGCATTTATGCTCAATAGCTGTGTCATTTTTGCCTTTTTTTTCTTTTTTAAACACAGGGTCTTGCTCCATCTCCCACACTGGAGTACAGTGGCACGGCTCACAGCTCACTGCAGCCTTGTTTCCCGGGTTCAAGCAATCCTCCCACCTCAGCCTCCCAAGTAGTTAGGACGACAGGTGTATACCACCAGAGCTGGCTAATTTTTAATTTTTTGTTGAAGTAGGGTCTTACTATGTCGGCCATGCTGGTCTAGAATTCAGGGCTTCAAGCAATTCTCCCGCCTCAGCCTCCCAAAGTGCTGTGATTACAGGCATGAGCCACTATGCCCTCCCTTCTTTTTCACTCTTTTTTATCTCAAAGGCTCCGGACGGGAAGTCCGGGGGCCTTTGCCAACACTGGGGGATGGCCTGCCTTTGCCACCCCTGGGGGATGCCTCACCTCAAGCCAGGGACTTGGCCCCACTCCCTATATATTTCAGAAGGAAAATGAAACATGGTCATTGCTAGTGCCCCTTCTAACTCCAAAATTTAAGTTTTTCTGTACCTGGGTGGCAGCAAAGTAGCAAAGTTCTCTCTCATGCATTATTTCATCTTCAACAGAGAAGGAGGGTGTCAGAGCAGGAGCAGTTAGCTCCCCAGCAAGGCCTGAAGAAATGAGGCACACGTGGAGTGTTTGTTAGGTGGTCTTGGGCAGCCTGGAGTGAGAGTTTCCCAAGGAGAAGCAGTTGGAGGAGCGGAAGGATAATCTAGTGTTTGGTTATGTGGGGTGGAGAGTGAGGCAGAAACCCATATTATCCTGAGTTCCCAGGGGTGAATACAAGTCTCTCCCACTGAGTACTGGTGACTAGACAGTGGGCCCCCTGAGATGATGACACTCGTGAGAGAAAGATGTCAGTGGTCATGATCTGAGCGGCTGAGAGGTATTGAGGTGCTGTGTCCATCTTCTCTGCTAATCCTAACATCAATCCTATAGGTTAGGTGCCATTATTATTCCCATTTTATATTGGAGGAAACAAAAGCTCTGAGGTTATATGACTTTGAGGTTATATGTCTTGCCCAAGATCACATAGCTTGTGAGTGGCAGAGCTGGGATTTCAACCATGCCCTGATCTGCCTCCAAAGCCCGAATTCCAGACCCCCTGCACCACCAGGCCCCCAGCCCAGGGAGGAGGAGCGGACTGGCAACATGCCTCCTTGGCCTGTGTATGAAAAATATTTCATTGCCTCTGACTATGTTGCAGGCCCACTGGGCAAGATGTGCTCAGGGTCAGCACAGTGGAAAGCCCTGTTGGAAAAGAAACTTATTGGGAGGTCTTTGTAAAATGAGCTGTCAGCTGCTTCATCCGTAAAATGAGAGGGCTGGGCCCAGTGACCCCAAAAGGCCTTTCCAGCTCTGAAATAGCACAAGTTCTGGGTCTGTAGGAGCCAGGGCATTAGGGTAAGTCTTTATGCTTGTCCTTTAGTTAATGCATTGCCTGGCCGTGCAGGAAAATGCTCCTGTAGCAACCCCAGGCCTGGCAGCTCGGGGAATCCATCCCCAGGCAGGGACAGAGACCTCGTCTGCTGTTGTCGCCATGGGGTCCTCTGTTAGTTCATATAGTCGACAAACATTACAAACGTTACGTGTCAGCAATTCGTGGGAGCCCACAATGTAGAGTAACAGATTGACTTGTTTGGCAAACAGAACGAAGCAGCCAGATGAGCACTGGTGCCCTCCCAAGAAGTCACACTGAGGACAGTTACAGGCCCCCCCAGCAGATTCAGCTTGATGCTTTGTGGAAAGGCTGTTTTGAGTCTTAAACAACGTGGCCATTTTGTGCTAGGCGTGGGCTCCATCCTCCTGCTTAAGCCTCACACCACCCCATAAAGTCAGAGACTTCTCTCACTTGCAAGGGAGGAGAAAATGAGTTCGGTGAGTAGAAAATGAGCAGTCACACCAAGTGAGCCTGACGAGGTGGAAAGTGCCTGGGCTTTGAAGTCAAAGCTGAGCCACCTTAGGAAAGTAGATTAACCTCTCTAAAGCTCACTTTCCTCATCAGTAAAATGGGGCCATTTGTAATACCTAATTCATAGGATTCTTGCTAGGGTCAAAGGAGATGTTACAAATAACCAGCCTGACTCTCGAGGTACTCAGTGCCTGATGGCTCCCTGTGTATGGAGCCACATGATGCAGTGGTTAGGAGCAAGGATGCCAGAGCCTGCCTGTCTGGGTTTCTGTCCCAGATTCACAACATCTTGGTTCACATCCTTGTGCCTTGGTTTCCTCATCTGTAAAATGGGAATCATATTAGTAATAACACCTGCTTCATAGGATTTTATCAAGATTAAATTTTTATAGGTTGCAGTTCCTAGCACATAATATGTGCAATTAATATCATCGTTGTCGTGTGTTGTTGGGTTTCGATATTTTGTTGCTGTTTGATGATATGTTGTGGAGGAAAGTGATCAAGTGAAGTGGAAGTGGCCTGGCCAGAGTTTGTGGGGAGGAAGGGTCATTGCGTGAAGAGGAACAGGTGGGAGTAGGCTCAGCATGGGCCTAGGTCTTAGAGGGACTTGGATGGCAGATGGAGCTCTCTTATTAAGTCCTTTCCTTGTCACTGGAAGCCCACGCCTCCCCTGTTTTAGAGTCTATTGCCTTCCCTTCAAGTCACCTAGCATCACCCATCAGGCAAATGGGGCCTCTGTGATAGCAGAGATTTATCAAGCAACAGAGCTGGGCTATACAGTAAAGTTTATTTTTAGTGACTTCATCCTCCGATTCTTTAAATTAGCGGCAGGGCTAATTTAAGGGACTTCTTTGGTGCCTGGTTAGCATTTTCTGCAGGAATGCCAACATGATACATGTGCATTTGGAACCCGCTAGTGACTGAGGGACTCGCCTTGGCTGAACAGCAGGGAAGGGGACCTGTTTCTGTCCCCTTGCCATGAGGCACCACTGCCACAAGGCTCTCCTGCCAAGCCAGGGGGTTCCCTGGGAACGTGATCCAGGGTGTTCTCTCACCTTCTGTCCCACATATTTAAGCAGTAGTGGCTAAATCTGTGTGTCTGAAGCTCCCTGTCTATGCCCATTACAACTGCCCTAGTTTAGGTCTCATTTTCTTTCACCTAGACCAGTGATTCTTAGACTTTAGCCTGCATCAGAGTCACCCGCAGGGCTTGCTGAAACAGATTGCCCAGCCCACTCACAGTTTCTGAGTCAGTAGGTCTGGGGTGAGATCTAAGAATGTGCACTTCTAACAAGTTATTAGGAGGCCCCGAAGATACTGGGCTGTGGACCACATTTTCAGAATTGTTGACCTAGACTGTTCCAGTAGCTTTCTAATACCATCCATCCTTCCCCTCTCAATTCAGAATACATAGTGCTGGCAGATTGATTCGTCTCCACCACAGTTTTAATCTTGCCATGCCTCTCCTCAAAATCCACCACATTCTTGTCATTCCTTCACTACTATGTCCAAGCACCCTTCTCTCACATTCAGGGTCCCGTGAGACCTAGACCCACACTAGCTAGCTCATCATCACACTGCCAAGTTACTGTTTATATATGGGTCTTGTTTTCCCCCACTTGGTCACATGCTTCTGGGTGACAGGGGCTGTGTCCACCTATCTCTTGTATCCGAGGCCCCTGGGGCATGTGAGTGCTTGGAACATGTTTCATGGATGAATAAATTATTGAAGGAATGTCTAATTGCAGATGGAAATTAACTCAAGCAACTTCTCAGCAACTAGAATTGGACCTTGCTAGGTCTACTTCTCTGCTTTGTTAATTTCTGAACTATATATCACTTATACATAGAAGAAAAGTCTCTGATTTGATTTAAATCAAATTATCACAAAAACTATATAGTGAACTAAGCATGACGTATGTCATGAGAGACTCCCAAGTGTAAATCCTGATTCCACTACTGATTGGGTGAGCTTAGGCAAGTATTCAGCCTCTCCGGGCCTCAGTTTCCTAATCTGTCAAATGGGAATCGTTTCTACCTGCACTATAAAATTGTTATGAGAAACAAATGAAATAATATACGTAAGTTGCTTGGAGCAATGTCTGACATGTAGTAAGCCCTTGATAATGGTGATTTTTAGTAGTAAACTTTCCAGACAAAATAGAAATAGGTGGTTTTTCACAAGTTTTAATGAAAAAGAATTCCATTTTATTTGAAAAAGTTAGTAGATAAAATGTTCTCGAACTCTTTCACCTATTTTAATGAATCAAGGATATACCAAATGCTATTTAAAAAAAAAAAAATTATCCCAAAGGACTAGTCAGCTTGATTTATGTATTTTTTTTTTACCACTTTTATTTCATAAGCCCGACATTTCCATTAAAATGCTATTAAGTAAAAACAGGATCTTACAGTATTTGTGATGGCTTGGATCTCAACGTGATAATTGGAATTATCTCCAGCAAAGATACCATTTCTCATTGTTTTATTTCCTCTTACATATCAGCTTTATCTTTAGTGCCTTCTTCCAGCTCAGTAAAACCACCTCCCTCTGAATTTGTGGTTGAGTTCATGAAAATAATATCTGTGGTTTTGAAGAAACTTTTCATCATGAGGTTATTAACTGGGATTCAGGAAGGATGGGAATGGTAGTCATCCACTAAATATAGCAACCCTTGAAAGAAACGTGAAAGGCTATAGCTAGAAGGAAAAACAGACTCATTCTGCAAGGCTCTGGAGGCAGGATGGGAGGCAGGAGTTGGATCCTGGAGAATGACATCTGCTGGTTACCACTGGGACAACCTTTCTAGTCTGAGGTGTCCCGGAGGTGGTGGGGTTCCCATCACCAGGGCAATCCCAGCTAAGATCATGACCCTGGACGATGTCCTGACCAAATGACTGGCTGGTGTTAACATCCTTATCTACCTGGGTTTAAATTTCTTCTCTAAAGTCATTTCAAAAATATTCTGGAACTAGATAGTGGTAACAGTTACACACAATGTGAATTGCATGAAATACCACTGAATTGTACACTTTAAAATTGTTATAATGGTGAGCTTTATGTTTGTTATTATACTATGATAAAATAATAAATGGCATCATTGGACAGAATGATCTCCAAAACCACTTCTAGCTGTAAGATTTTATGCTTCTGAGAAGGAGCACATTGCTCAAGGGACTGATCACTGACTCTATTTAGTCAAATGACAGGCCATGTGACACTAAATCTCTAACTGAGGGAGAATGGTTAATACAGAATACTTCATGTCGTGAGAAATTACACTCATGAAAACACTTAATGCCATGGGAAGATACTTACAATGTAAGGTATAAGAAGAAGGATTTGGAATGCATGTAATGTAATCCTAACTTTATAAATATAGATAAGAAATCAAAATGTTAATAGTATTGATCTCAGATTGTAGAATTACAAATGATTTTGATTCCTTTTTACATTTCTCAGAATGTCTACAAAGAGCATGACTTACTAATATAATCTTTAAATAACTCTTTAAAATAAAAAATCAATAATTCCACATAGGATTTGTAACCCGTAATGTGAATCGTGATGTGTATTGAAGTAATGGGGTGGTGGGTCGGCCGCAGTGGCTCACACCTATAATCCCAGGGTACTGGGAGGCCAGCCAAGGCAGGGGAATCACTTGAGGCCAGGAGTTCAAGACTAGCCTGGTCAACGTAGCAAGACCTTATCTCTACAGACAAATTTAAAAATTAGCCAGGCTGGCCAGGCATGGTGGCTCATGTCTGTAATCTCAGCACTTTGGGAGGCCAAGGAGGGCAGGTCACCTGAGGTGAGGAGTTCAAGACCAGCCTGGCCAACATGGCAAAATCCTGTCTCTACTAAAAATACAAAAATTAGCTAGGGGTGGTAGCATGCACCTATAATCCCAGCTACTTGGTAGACTGAGACAAGAGAATCGCTTGAACCCAGGAGGCGGAGGTTGCAGTGGCAGTGAGCCAGGATCTCGCCACTGCACTCCAACCTGGGTGACAGAGCAAGACGCCATCTCAGAAAAAAAGAAAAATTAACCAGGCTAATGGTGGTGCACACCTATGGTTCTAGCTATTCAGGAAGCTGAGGCTACAGCGAGCTGTGATCGTACCACTGCACTCCAGCCTGGGTGACAGAGTGAGCCCCTATCTCTAAAAATTAAAAATAAAAGAAGAAAAAGAAGGGCTGGGCATGATGGCTCAGTAGCTCATGTCTATAATCCCAGCACTTTGGGAGGCCGAGGTAGGTGGCTGGCTTGAGGTCAGGAGTTCAAGACCAGCCTGACCCACATGGTGAAACCCTGTATCTACTAAAAATTAAAAAATTAACCGGGCATGCTGGTGCGCGCTTGTAATCCCAGCTACTCAGGAGGCTGAGGCAGGAGAATGGCTTGAAGCCAGAAGAAGAAGGAGAAGGAGAAGGAGGAGAAGGAGAAGGAAAAGAAGGAGAAGAAGGAAGAGGAGGAAGAAGAAGAATTAGGGTAGTAAAATAGAAAGAGCAGTGGCTTATAAGAACTGACTTCTAATTCCAGTTCAGCTAGACGATACAGGTGCAACAGCTTGCCAGGCCTCAGTTTCTTCATCTGGAACAGGGGCGTAGTCATAACAGCCTCCTGCACAGAGTGGAGTGAAGAGCAAATGCCCCCCTAACTGTGGGACGGTTCTGCTGATTGAGGAGTCCTCTGAGCTATTTTGATTGTTATTGAGTGCATTCCAACTGTACATTTCCAAATCTTTCCTTGAATAAAAACTTACTGAGTGCTTATAAAGTCATTGATTGCCACTTACCCAGTAATTTAAGGGCTAATTTCCGGTAAGAGTGTCGCCTTTTTTCTCATCTTTCTTCCTATGACCTTAATGGGAAAACATTTCATTTCATCTGAAAAACAACCACCTGATATTTACTGTCTTAAGTTCAAGGTGATGATGACAAAATCATTTTAGCTAAAGGAAAATTGCAGTCCTTTGGGCACATTTGCCTCTCCCAAGGAGCAGGACTCTCCTCTTTGCAGGAGGGAGTATTTCTTTTCTTAAAACCCTCCACACTGTTGAAGTTGCAAAGAGATTTTTCCCTCATGCTTCTCTGCTTCTGCCCTCTGCCTGTCCTTGCTTTGAGAACAGCATCAAGACCCACTAAGGAAGAACCGGGAATAGGCCTTCTGGGACTTTTTATTCACACAAGGGAGTTTTTCCCAGAGGCTGGCTCCTTGGACTGGGATGAAGAGAGGACCCATTCAGGCAGGGCTGTCACGCATGTTGTTTTGCTATTGAATTTAAAAGAGCTTACAGGTTACCAAACATGGTAACCTCGATATTTTAAGACTTATGTTGCAAAGTTTTTCAATTCAACAGATTCAATGAAACTTTCCCAAACACCAAGTGTGTACCAGGTCCTATAGAAATAGGAGTTCAATTTCTATGTAAAATAGATGTAGGCCGTGCCTTCGGTGCGCTCACACAATGGTGAGAGAGACTGGCATGTAAACCCATGCAGTGCAGGCACGACAAAGGAAACAAGGAAGCAGGTCCAAAGAACAGAGTAAGGCATGAGAAAGAGGGACCAGTGTGGTCAAGAAGACATCTCAGCTGGTTCTGAAAGTGGAACAGAAGTGTGCCAGGCGGCCAGGGCCAGAGGAAAGCAGGCACAAAGACACCCAGATGGCCCAACCTGGGCACTGATGATGTGCTTGTTTGGAAATGAGAGCATTGGGCATGAGGCCATTTAATAAAAAGTAGAGAACAGGCCTTGGTACCATTAACAGCACCACGTCTCAGTACCATGAGATGTCGTTCTAATTTTCTTGGATCAGTTAGAGCCAGGCAGCGTTTACTGACCATGTGTAACATGCTCAACGTTTTGTCTCAGGAATGAACACAACAGGTGGGAGAGGGTTACACCTGGCCCAGATCCTGATAGGACAGGACCCAGGAGTGGGAACTGAGCTGCAATTGCAGAGAGGGCCTTTGGGTGTGGAAGGGAGCTGGGTGTCCGGGGGGCATGGAGTCTCTGGTTCCAAGGCAGGCCAATGAGTGGCAGGTTGGGAGGAGCAGCACACAAAGCTTGGGCTGGAACAGTGCTCCTGGCGAGGGCAGTGACTGGAAATGAGGAGGCCTGAGAAGAAGGCGGGAAGGGCCTCCAGTGCCAGAGTGAGCAGTTTAGACTTGGGAGTCCTCAGTGGTTTTAGCAAGTAAGTGACTCAGCCAGGCTGGCCTAAAAAGAGGTGACTCAGGTGCCAGTTTGGAGGATGGATCTATGGATGGGCAAAGCCAGAGGCAGAAGGACCTTTGCTACAGCCCAGGTGGGGGCAGAGCAGGGGTTGGCTCCAGGACTGGGGAAGCAGAACTAACGTGCAGGTGGAGGCAGAGGAGGAGTCGGCATTTATTCGACACTTTCCTGTTGGGTGACTGGCGGATGGTTGGGACATTCAAGGAGTTGGGGGACATAGATTTGGGGAGAGGGGGAATAATACATGGGTTTAAGGTGAGAAGAACATTCCAAGCAGAGGTGAATATTTAAGAGTTATTAGCTGATAATTTTCTTGAATATCAAAATAATTTCTGAATAAAATATCCAGACTAAGGAATCACAAAACTATAATCATTTTTTTGTATGAATTCCAAATTTAAAAAAAAACAGTAAAGCCAGAAACATAATTGTTCCTATTCCTAGAATTCGGTAGCTGATGCGTCTTTGCAAATTGTTCGTTGAACCGTGCTCTGGCTTCTTGCCAGCCCTCAATGAGATTTTTATATTTCTTAATTATTCAATTACTACCCATAAGTAAGAGTTTGAAATCAAAGCCAGACTGCTGCATAATAGAGTATTCTCTTGAATCGTGAGTACAGTAAAGGAAGGTTTTCATGCTGGGAAACCAGGATGGGTGGAAGGAGGAAGCACACGTTTCCAGCCCTGGCTCTGCCTTGACTTCATGTCCTGGCTTTGCTGTGTGCTAGCTGTGTGAGCTTGGGCAGGTCACTTCTCTGCGGTCAGTCTTGCTGCCTGTAATATAAAAATACTGGTAATGATGCCTCCTGAGGAGGTGGTAAATCTGCAAGGGAAAGTGCTACGTTATTCATTCCTTGTGTGTTTCAGGTCTCAGCAGCTTGAAAAACCATTCGCTGGCAAGGAAGATGCTTTGGACGGTGAGCTGACCAGTGCTCCAGATGGCAACGCCAACCCCGAAGCCCACCTGCCCTCCATTTGCCTCAAGCAGGTGTTCCCCAAGTACGCAAAGCAGTTCAACTACCTGCGCCTGGTGGACAGGATGGCAAATTTGTTTATCCGGTTCCTGGGAATCAAGGGGACAATGAAGTTGGGACCAACAGGCTTTCGTACCTTCATAAGGTCAGTGAGAATAGCCCCCTCTGGCTTGGGCTTTGGGCAGGGTGGGGTCCGATCGCACATCTGGCTGGTTGGGTCTCCTTGACTGCGCTTGGGAGAATCTGTGGTGTTGGGTCAGTACCCCACTGGAGCTTGGATCAGCCTAGTGGCTGGCATACGGTAGACTCTCATTCGTTGAGTGAATTAATGAATATGATGGATGTGACAGCATTCACAACCTTATGTTCATGATTAAAAAGCAATTCTGTGCCCACCTTGAGCTGAGTCCAGAAAACGCATATTAATAATCGCCCCTTGGAGTCAGGCAGACCTCGTGCCTCTTAACCAGGCTTCTCCCAGTGGTGCATGGCTGTGTGCTTGGCGTTCATGAAGCCTCAACAGAGAAGCAAAGCACATCTTTCCAGAGTGTCAGTTTCAGGAGGGAAAAGTTAAATAATTCAACTGATAAATATTTTAATACATTTGTTCTAATATAAAAATAACATGGCTATGTTATAGAGTATAATGCAAAATTTTCATGAAGTTTAAAGATAAAACATGAGATAAAGAAACCATATCTTTGCCGCAGCCTGCAAAGTAAGCAATTGCCACTTGTTTTCCTGAGATTACACATTAATTTCCCTCTACCCTGTGGAGCACTTTGGGGCAATACAGCAGCATTTACCAGCTTCTAGGGCAAGAAACCCTAGGGCACCCCTAAACCTCAATGACTTCATCCAGACAAAAGAGGAGGAAGCTGTCTGTGGCCTACAATAGTGTGTGTAAGATTAGTTAAGATTCCATAGAAACATCTAGCGCTTGGTAACTGATCAATAAATGTCAGTTTCTTCTTACAAGGTTAAAAGAATTTCATGGAATTATATGTATATTTATATAGATATATATGATCTTACACAGAGTCTTGATCAAAGAAGGTTCCCACTAAGTATGTATTAAACTAATAACCCTAGATCCCTTTAACAAATAGAATCAGCTATACTAGGGAATTGCTCCTTAGCAATTAACTGTACCCTATGCACCCCGAGGAGCACGTCTGCTGGCACTCAGTGTTGCTGTTTTCTCATCACTGGTTTTAATATTTTTGTCTTGCACCTCAAAGTCACACTTTCTACAGTTTTATTCACTAAAATAATTAGAAGAAACCATTTTTGTCAAAAGCTTGTCTCCAAAGAAGTTTTATAAATTCTAACTCTAGCCCTCTGCTATTCCTGATAGGATGGTAAACAGAAGTATTGGCAGGAATTTTGCCGTTTCAGTACACCTGAGGTAGTATTTTTGCATGGTGACTTTGAGAAGGGATTTGTGTTAGTTTCAGGAGGTAGGGCTGGGGTGGGGGAGAGAAGCCCCGTGGAGAGAGGACAGGCTTTGAGATCAGACAGGCCTGGCTTCAAAGCCAAGCACATTGCTTAATAGCTGTGTGGCTTTGGGCAAATTCCTTATCTTCTCTGCACTCAGTTCTCTCATCTGCAAAATGGGAACAATTGTTCCTGCCTTACGGGATTGTTATGAGGTTGGGATAATTTGTCATAAAGCAGCTGGCCTGATGCCTAGTTCATGGGAGCTGCTTGTTCAGTGGTTGTCTTCTGCTTATTATTTCCATCAGGCAGTGGGAAGTTGCGAAAAAGTCAATAGGCACGTGTTATTATTTGCGCTGAAAAGACTGCCTGACATGATACCCTCTGACTCACTTAGGAATTACATTTGGCTTTCAGAACTAGGTAACCATCTACAAATAGCTTAAATAGTAATTTTCTTTCATACAACAGGAGCTTTTGCAGTGGGGTTTCTAGAGCTGGTGAGTGACTCCACAGCCATTCAGTTTGATCGCAGTCATTCAGTCACAGTATGATCCACGTTTCACTTTCTGTCTTTTTGCTCATCCATCCTAAATGTGTATTTCTGCTTCAGGGTTGTCTTATAGTCACAAGAGGGCTGCTCAAAGCCCAGCCATCACAGTTGAGTTCCAGGCAGAAAGGGGAAGAAGGGGAGGAAGAAAACAGGCCTCCACAGATGAATTAGACCCCTTTAAAAGGCTTTCCTGGAAGCTGTATTCAGTACTTCCCCTTCCATCTTACCGGCTGCCAACATCTGCCTGGGAAACTGGGAAACAGAATTATTATAACTGTGCATAGCGCCTTCCCATTATAGTGAAAAGCAGAAGTAAGATAACAGACAAGTAGGCAGGCTCTGCCCCTTTGTGATTCCTGGACCTTGTAACATGAGGAAATAGCTTAGTGACAGAGGCCCCAGGTCATGAGGGTACTTAGGGCACTGTGGAAGTATTTCGGGACCCTGGAGAATGATGAGATTGAGCAAGCTCGGTGCTTCTCTCAGCATAAGGGCACAGACCTTCAGAGCAAAGGCAGAAGCTTTCTTGGCCCTCCCCAGCCTTTGTGCCATCACACGGAAGACTCAATTCAAGATCACAGAGCATGAGGGCTTGGCTTCATGGGGATGACATCTTGGGAGTTGCAGGGAACCCTGGTCCTGTGAGATCTGTTCTATCTCAACCTTACGTTAAAAAGGATTATGTCTGGTTTGACCTAACAACTGTTCCTGAGCACCTGGTAGCCATGGGACATTCGAAGGCAAATAAAGGGACCCTGCCTGCCCTCAAAGGGCTGCCAGTCTAACAGACAGCATGCAATGAACACATAATTAAATGCAATGTTTAGGCAGAGTCACAGGGCGGTGGCTCATGGCCTCCCCAGCAGGGCAGCATTTGGTGTGCTGCAAGTACAGAACGCGAGAGGTTTTGCCTCCCTGGTGGAATCAAGGCAGGCCCCCGAGAGGAGGCAGGGTTTAGACTGGTAGAAGTAGGATTTTTCCAGGCAGCAGGGAAAGCCTGAGAATGGATGGCATGTATAGCCCAAATTTAGAAGTTAGAAAGATTTATCATCTAGGCTAAATTGCTGGTAGAGATGGAAATGCTTCCTTTTTACTCCTAATAAAGTCCTACCCGAACTCAAGAGAGAAGGAGAGATTTGAAAAATTACTTATGGTAAGAATCACCATCTCACTTGCCTACAGGTTAGGCAGGAAGCATCAGCTATCACAGAGGGCTGGGCAGAAAAGGTCAGGGAGGGAGGCAGGCTGTGGCAAGACGGAGAGCACGTCCTCGTCTAAAGGAAGGCGTTGCTGGGCTCACATCACCAGAGCTTTTGAGTTTTCCATCCTAAATATCTATGTAAGATCTCAATACATATCTATAAATGTTGGCAATTTGAAAAATAATTTTAAATACTATGGATTCAATGAAAGCATGACTGCCCATTGACACCATTGGTGGGTGACCTCTGGTACGAGAGGAGGAGGTACCTATTAAGAGGACTGCTATGACTCTTGAAAAGAAAGAAAGAATTGACAATGGTTCTAGCCAAGAAGATTCCTAACATGCTCTCAGACTGGAACCGGGCAAGGTCAAAAATATTGCCACACATCTGTCTCCGTGTGATAAGCTTTATGATTTTCCACCCTTTTGCTCTCTATAATTGAGGGCATTTGCATGAAAACCTGGGTTTTGTGACCTTAGAGACTATTAAGTTCCTGCAGCCATCATTCCCAATCAGTGGCCAAGCTCGATTAGGGAGCCATGGTGACTGACCATGACACTGAGACCCACGTCTTCAAGTGGGGACCAGGCAGCCAGGGCACAGGGACTCAGACTGAGCCCTCTCCCTGCTCCCTCCCCTCCCAACAAACGCATGTAGTGATTAAAAATGCAGGAAGAAATGGAGAAAGCATTACGCAATCCTTAATAGATTGTTTTTTTCTTTTTTGAAATGGATGAAGGATATGCTGAAGCTCAAGAGATGGGACATGACTTGCCCAAGGTCACACAGCCGGAATTCACGTCTAGTCCTTCCTCGGAAGATAGAGTAGTGGATCTTGGCTCACTGCAACTTTTGCCTCCAAGGTTTAAGCAATTCTCCTGCCTCAGCCTCCTGAGTAGCTGGGACTACAGGCATGCACCACGATGCCTGGCTAATTTTTGTATTTTTAGTAGAGACGGGGTTTCACCATATTGTTCAGGCTGATCTTGAACTCCTGACCTCAAGTGATCCACCCACCTCAGCCTCCCAAAGTGCTGGAATTACAGGCGTGAACCACCATGCCCAGCCGGATTTTTCTTTTTCAAATGTACCAAAAAATCCTAACAGCAACTAATCATAAAAGATGATATTCTCCGCCTTTAGATTTCTCTGAGTATGTTCAGTCTTGCTAGCTAAATTTAACAGCACGCGTTTTCTCTTACTAACAACCCTTCTCTCTCTTCCTTCTACTTTGGTTTAAATTTTGCTTCATTATGAATTAATAATATTTATGCCATATGTTAAATCGAACCAAGTGCCCTTCTCAGGAGCACTTTGAAAAAGACATATTGGCTGGCGAGATACACACTCCTCCCAGTGCTCCCACGCAAATGGCAGAAGCTGAACTTGCTTTTCATCTGTTCTACCCACTCTCTCTCTCCAAGTTCCTTGAAGAGAACTAGAGGGAAGAAAATAATAAACACCCCAGCTGAATTTATTTCCAGTGTCCATCTCTTATAATGTGCTGCATAGATCAGCAGTTTTCGGAGTGAATTATGCTAATGCCAGTCTGGCCATCTTCTATTTTTCCTTTTCACCAAGAAATGAGAAATAATGAACTGTTCTTCTCTCGTCTAGACTTAACTCTCTCGCCGGCTTTTCGTGTCACTTTCAGGAGACACATAATAGTAGCGCATATTACCATGAATGAAGTGCCCCTTTTCTTTCTTTCTTAACATTTTATTTTATAATAATTGCTGGGGTGTGAAGCCATCTTTTTCCCCGAGAAATAGACATGATCTGATTGACGCTTCAGCTTGACAGCTTTCTTGGAGGGAGATGCATTTTTGTCATTCTCCTTCCACTGGATTACTGATTTGGGGGGCATCTATGTAATTCACGAAGGGAAGTTTTTACAAATGTATCCCACATCAGAATTTGACGTCAATTTGCATATGCTGCATTTTCCATGATGGCAGCCCAGAAATTAAGCAGTTTGCCAAACCAGCTTTATTTCTAGGAAATGCAGCCACTTCTCTGTACCACGAGCATTTGATTCCTGTGAGGTTCTCCCACTGGGTGGCTTCTGATCCTGGGTCTCCTGAATGAAGGGAAGGTTTTTCTTCCTTTTCCCTTTCCCCTTCCACTCCCTTTTATCACAAGGAGATATTAACATGCTTCATAAAGGGTAGCTGCGGGGGGTTTTAGTCTCTGAGAGGCAACATGGTGTGTTAGAATGTTCTAGAATAGGAGCATAAGAGGCCTTGCTTCCCCTTCTGTCATTAACTCCTCAGTGATTTGATAATCTCCCCCACTTCTGTGATGATCCCTTTCCAGCAATGTTGCATGCTTTGGATATCAATGGCCTTTCGAAGCCACTCCTCCACCAAATGTTTATGTAGTGTGGTTTTAAAAAAATAAATATTGATCATTTGTTAGTTTTCACGTTATAGAACCCTCTCCAGAAAAATAAAAATAAAAAAAGAAGAAGCTTCTTTTCTGAACAGAGAAGGAGGAACACAAAAGAAATTCTATAAATAGGATTTTATGGAGTGGAAAAAGTTGGTTCCTAAATTTCCCATGAGATGTCAGTAGTTGTTAAGGGGAAATGAGAATGATCATTTCAAATCTTTCTATACTTGGACTCCTAATGAACGTAAATGATTTGTGAGTCTCTCCCATCATATGTGCCCAAATTCCTTTGATTCTGGAAAAAAAAAAATCCCCATACTATTTCTTGGAACTAGTTCTGCATCAGAGAGGAAGGATGGGAACTGCCATTTGCCACTTCCCCATGTGTGCCAGGCACTGAGCTAGTCCTTGAAAGAGCCTTGTATGGTGAGCGGCCTCATTCTCACTGTACAAATCTGAGTTTCCTAATGGCAATGTAGACAGCCTCCATGACTTACACAAGGTTACACAGCAAAGCCGAGATCAAACTCATGTGCATTTGACTCCAAAGCTAGTCTTTTCCATGTATATTTTTAACCCATCCTTTCCTAGAAACTTTTCTGGCTTCTCATGGTACCCTATTTCTTGGACTTTTCTTTCACTGAAGAATTTATCGGTCATTTGAAGAACTGCATCCCCAGGCGTAAGGGAAAACTGTTCTCAATGATTAGGAGCCACCAAGGCTCCTAATTTTTACCCCAGACTCTGAGATCACGTACAGTCTCTGAGAGCGGTATCCAAGGCCCATTCAGCTCTTCACTGCTGTGCGAGCTCAGAATACTGCCTCCACAGAGAGGGCACAAATACATTCACATTGAGTGGATAGATGGGATGAAAAATTCATTCCAAAGTCTTGATATCTTGATTGTTGAAGTCATTCATTGCCTGTTTGAGTTTATCGAGAATGTTTGGTAACCACAGGGCAAATCCAAGTGCCCTGAGACTCTCAGCCCGAGCCCCGTATCCCAAAGCTTGCAACAGGAGTGCTTTAGAGGCCCCAACCCTACTGGTCCCTGGCCTGAAACCTGGTTTCTTGATTCCTGAATTCCTCCTGCAGCCCTGGACTGGGCCACCTCCCCACAGCTCCCAAACCCACTACTCCACCTTCCAAGGAAGAACTAGATGTGAATTCCAGCCATGTGACCTTGGGCAAGTCATGTCCCGTCTCTTGAGCCTCAGCATACCCTTCATCGAAATGGGACTAGGAATACCACCCTTAAAGAATGGTTAAAATCCAGAGAGCTAATGAGCAGGAAAAGCCCTGGCATACAGATGGTGCCCAAGAAATGCCTACAGTATCAAAATTCTTCTAAGGCATTTGCATTTCCTGCCTACGGCAGCCAGCATGGATCCCTCCTCTGTCCCAGTAGCAGACGTTGCAATCAACTCTATTTGCAGGCATCACTAGGGAGAAAGAGTTACCTTGGAAAGGGAATAAATGGAGAATTTCTTTGGTAAATTATGGCTCCTGCTAAAGTTTTGACACTTCTATTTTCTACCTGTCAGAAAAAAAAATAACTATATACCAGTGGTCAGTTTGGTTCCCCTTTTAATACTCCATTAACCCACGGAGCAAGCCAGGCAGTGCTTCCTCCTGTCTTGTGGAAGAGCAGGTAACCCAGAGGACACTGATATGATAATTAGAGGACACTGTGGCCATTCCTAATGAAGCTTTGTAAATTAGCAATGCAGGCTGCTGGAATACCTTGGGAGAGACTGGGACATCGTGCCCCACAGAACCCACTAGGTAGCCGTCTTGGTGACAAGTGACATGAAAACCTCAGCGTCCATTGACAAGTGGTTACTGGGGCTCAATAACTGTGTGGTGATGTGCTTTGAAGTCTGCCGCCGTGACTTGTGATTGAAATGCGGAGCAGGAGCCCAGGAGGAAGCAGGATGTGCCTTGACAGCCTGGGAAATACAGGCGGGAAGAAAGGAAGGGAGGAGGGAGGAAGGGGGCGAGAAAGTGCTGGCATACACGGAACATCAGCCTCGTCTGGGCACCATGCGGGGCACACGCCCAGCCACCGTCGTTAGGGGTGTGCTTGGGTTTGGAGAGGGGCCTCTGATGCCCAGACTCTGCTTGCCCATCGACTCCTCCCCTGTCTGGTCCCTAACAGAGCTATTCACACAGAGGATAATGACAAATGGGAAATCAAAGAGCCACTTCATCATTAGCTGAGGCAGTGGATGTGGATTCATTTGAAAAGTTGAAAGCAGCATTGAATGTAGTTCAGCCAACCTGACAGCTGGCCCAGAGGCCTAGCTTTCAGGATTCCCTGGACAAATCCAGCCCAGGGCAGGGGTGCACCCGGACAAGCCAAGGACTGCTTCCAGTCTGAACAGAGAGCCTAAGCCCTGTACACAGACATTCCGGCTGGTGCACTCCATTTCTCCAGAATGGGCAGGGTCACTCACTGAAAGTTTCGCTCTAGGCAGCCTCTGGGGTGGGATGGCTCTAGCTCTAGAAGAAGAAAAGGGAAAAGGGGGAGAGAGTTGGGGAAGGGAACTCACAATTGCTGTGGACCTACCAGGCGACAAGCACCATGCTGTGTTCTTGGCATATACTCATTGCCCCAGAAATCTTGTGGGCAGGTATTATCATTTTCATTTTGGAGCCCAAGAAATAAAAGCACCTAAGGTTTAAGTTAATTCCGCACAGTCACACAGCTAGAAAACGTTCCAGTCAGGATTTAAATCCTAATCTGTCTGATGCCTAAATCGTGTTCTTTTCAGCATACAAGGCTGCTCTCCCCTTCACACATTCAGACCAAAAAAAGGCTGGGGAGGGGTAGGAGGATTCTAAACACCCCTGCTGTGGCCTGGACAGGGAGTCCCAATGCTGACATCAGACTGAAAACCTGGTGACTGTGGCCTCCCTGCTCCTAAGCAAGCAGAACATCCGAAGCTCAGAGGTCTGCCCCTCTCATCCTCCTGTCATTTCCAGGTGACTCCCCTAAAGTCAGGAACAAGGAACCTCCCCAGCGATGCCACGTCAGCTCACACAGAGGAGCGAGGACCCAGCCTGTGCCGTTCTGCTCTATAAATCTTGGGCTTAGTGTGGCTGATCTGGGGCTTATGTAGAATCTTCTGGTGACAGATGAAGATGGGGAAAGTACAGAAGCCTTGAACCCTTGTCCATAGATTTGTCCTCAGGGACTCATCTGGTGAGCCTTTCCAGGGGGAATTGCTCCTGGACAGCGGTGATGGCTTCAGCCTGTACTGGTAACATGCTGTCATCCTTGGGTCATGTAGCATGACACCGTCAGCCACCTGGACACCGGCTGGAGAGGGCAGTGCCAAGGGCTCAGCTTTCCCTCCCCCTCCTGGAGACTAAGGGATGGGAAGATGAGGACACGGGCATGGGGGTATTTCTTGTGTGGAGTTCATTCCCATTTGGAGCAGGCAGGGACCCACATTGCCATGTAAGGTCAGGCTGATACACAGTGACTATAATAAAGACCACCTGTTTTATAGGTGAGGAGACCAAGATTCAAGAAGGTGAAATGGTTTAACCAGGGCCATGCAGCTTCCAAGTGGCAGAGCCAGGCTACAACTCAAGACTTGCTCTCCTGGCTAGGCGTGGTGGCTCATACCTGTAATCCCAGCACTTTGGGAGCCTGAGGCGGGTGGATCATCTGGGTCAGGAGTTCAAGATCAGCCTGGCCAACATGGAGAAACCCTGTCTCTACTAAAAATACAAAAATTAGCCAGGCATGGTGGTGGGTGCCTATAATTCCAGCTACTCAGGAGAGCTTCTTGAACCTGGGAAGTGGAGGTGGCAGTGGGCCAAGATTAAACCACTGCATCCAGCCTGGATGACAGAGCAAGACTCTATGCCAAAAAAAAAGACTTCCTCTCCTAAAGTTCTTGCTCTTTCCAGCCCATTAGACCCCTAACTAAACAAATGGCTGAACTTACAGGAATGCAAGGATTTAACCTTGCTTACGTCACCAGCCTTCTCTCCCACTGCTCCGTACCAGACACCCTTTGGTAGTTCCAGCTGTGGTACAGGAGGACATTCTAGACCCAGAACACAATCCAAGCAAAGACAATGTCTTAGTCTGTTCAGGCTGCTAGAACAAAAATGCCACAGCCTAGGTGGCTTACACAATAATTTATTTCTCATGGTTCTGGAGGCTGGGAAGACCAAGATCAAGGTGCTGGTAGATCCGGTGTCTGGTGAGGACCCACATCCTGGTTTGCAGACAGCCACCTTCCTCTATGTTCACATTGTGGAGAGCAGAGAGGAGGCAAGCTCTCTAGTCTCTCTTCCTAGAAGAGCATTATTCCCATTCCCAGGGGCGCCACCGTCACGACCTAATCACCTGTCAGAGGCCCCACCTCCTAATGCCATCACGTGGGAGGGATAGGATTTCAAACTATGGATTTGGGGAAGACAAACATTCATTCCCTAACAGGAGTGGAGGAGAGATAGACAGGACAGGCTTCAGGCTGGCAGTGACATGTCACTTCCCATTGTTGGCAGGAACTGCAAACTCAGCAGCAGCAGCCTGTCCATGGCCGCTGTGGATATCCTCTACATTGACATCACACGGAGGTGGAACTCCATGACCCTGGACCAGCGGGACTCAGGTACCTGAAAAATTCCTCTGCTGTGGCCTGTGGGGTCCTGACAAGTGTGGGTGGCACATTTTCTGTTCCTTCTTGTCAAGGGTCCAGATGGGGTGCAGACGGGGGAAGAAGATGATCCCATCAGATCAAGACATCATCCCAGGGATTGAGCTGAATTTAAATCCTGGAGCACTGTCTGCTTCCAAATTCTCGTGCTACCACTAGCCATTCCTTGCCTTTGCTTAAGGCTCATATTCCATCCATCCTGGGAACGCTCAGTTATTCATTCATTCGTTCACCCCTCACACGCATTTCCTGAGCATATGCTGGGCCCAGCTCTGGGTGGGCTGCAGGGTGTAGTGCTTGGTTCTCATCCTGAAGGAACTCTATAGCATTGGGAGGCAGATGAGAAAACGATGCTAGGTAGTAGGATGCTGGCTGGGATGGAGGGCAGCTCAGAGAAGCTATCCAGGAACCCAGCAGAGGAGCTCCTCATCCAGGGAAGACCAAGGAAGACTTCAGGAGAAGGGTGTGTGGCATCAGATGGTGAACAGGTCTGGGACGGATACTCTGGCAGGGCTATTGCCTGGCCATGGCATGACACAGGAGAGGCTGTTGAGCTTACACCATACCAAGTAGCCTAGGTGGGGACGAGCAAAATGGGACATGACAGGGGGTAGAGATGAGGTTACAGGAGCTGTTGAAGCCTTAAATGCCACACGAGAAAATTTGATCTTGATCCCCTAGGTTCTGTGGTAAAGCATTCTGTGAGAAGAACCCATCTTCAGGTAGATGAGTTTCCAAACGTTTTCTCACAGAAGGCGTTTCTCTCTCTCTCTCTCTTTTTTTTTTTTTTTTTTGATGGAGTTTCGCTCTGTTGCCCAGGCTGGAGTGGTGCAATGGTGTGATCTCGGCTCACTGCAACCTCTGCCTCCCAGGTTCAAGCAATTATCCTAACTCAGCCTTCCAAGTAGCTGGGATTACAGGTGCAAGCCACCATGCCCGGCTAATTTTGTAATTTTTTAGTAGAGACAGGATTTCACCATGTTGACCAGGCTGGTCTTGAACTCCTGAGCTCAAGTGATCTGCCTGCCTCGGCCTCCCAAAGTGCTGAGATTGTAGGCATGAGATTACTGCATCCAGCCCAGAGGATGTTTTTCTAAAAAAAAATTAGAATAACCATGGCTGACATTTGTACAGCTCATCACCAAACCTTGAGGTCCTTTCGTGCATATTTCCTCATTAAATGTCCCCATGAACCAGTGCGGTAGGCATTATGAGTCTCATTTCGCAGACGAGTAAACTCCAGCTCAGGTGACAGAGATCACACAGGAACCGTAAGCCCCCGGCAGCACCCTGGCACCCATGCCACCTCCTCTTCCGGCTGCTTCCCTGCAAAAGGGGAGGCACCAACTGGGTCATGAGGGGTGGGGCAGCTTGCTCCTATGAGTTGGTAGAGACAACATGAAGTCAGATCGGGAGATCCAGATTAGAACTGATTATGCCATTTCCTGCCCCTGTCAGCTTGAAAAGCCATTCCACTCCAGTTCCTCATCTGTAAAATGGCACCAACAATCCCTGCTCTCCAGGGTTGCACTGAGGTCTTTGGAGTCCTTGCTGATGGCGCAAGGCAGTTTATCTTACTAGTGGACACCCCTTGGGGAGAATCCTGGAGGCAATCTGTCTGGCACCTGCTGCACCCCTAGCCAATCCTGCCCTACACCCCTGTAGGCCAGAAACTTCCCAACCACAGAGACACAGCAGGTCCTTCCTGCAGGTCACCGGTGCTCAGGCATCATTTGCAGCTTGGCTTCCTGTTTAGTTATGATGCTCCTGGCTGCCAGTTCTTGGCCCTCATATGCCAAGCACTCTGCAGACACTTTACATATGCAGCACCGGCTAGAATTCTCCTAGAGGTAGATGTGATTAGCTCCATTGTTCAGAGGAGGAAACTGAGGCCCAGAGAGGCATGGCTGGTGGATAAGATTTAAACACCAACCCTCCCGAGCCTCTTCCAGGTTACCTTCTTCCCCTAACTGGTCCTAGAGTGAGACCAACCTCCCTGCAGCTCCCCTTTAAGTCAAAAGCAAAACCCAGGAAATACCCGCAGTCATTGAATCAACAAGGTGAGTGCTTCTGTGGCATCTCTGCAGTTGGCAGCTCCCTTACAGCCCTCCCTGGCAACCAGGAGAGGCATGAGATGGAGCGTCTTCGTCTTCAGGAGAAGTAGGCAGATTAATTATCATTTCGAGGGCTGAGAGTGCTCATGTGACCATGGAGCGGCGGCACTTTCTGCTGACGCCTTCAGAAAGCGGAGAAGTGTTTGCTCTGTGAGCTGAAAGTGGGGAGTCGTCCAGGATCCTGTGGAGGGGGCCAGATGAGGGGGTGGGGGTGGCCGTGGAATTATTAAATATTGAAATTGATCAGGAGTAGCAGCAGGAAGCTATTTATCATGTTTTATTGCTGCAAACTAGCATTACCATCTGGCCCATTGTTAATTCTGAGTAGTTTTTCATGTTTTGTTTGCCTCTTAAATTGCTCCTGGTAAGCGGAATCCACAGGGGCTGTCCGAAGTTCAAGCTCCGGTGAGGTTTTCTGGGGGCTGCCAGGGTCTCTTCATTCTGCTGACCAAGCTATGGAAATGAGAAACATACTTATTTTTAGCATATACTGATAAGCAAATTCAGGGCTGGGATCTCCCAGGCCTTTCACCAGACCTCAGCCCCGACTAGGTGGAGTGGTCATCACCAATAGTAACAGCATTTTGAGATTACTTCATGCGCGCACATATCACTGCAAATTCTCACGCCAGGCCTTCGAGGTAGGCAACAGCATCAGCTTTTACAGATGAGCACCTCGAGGTTCCAAGAGCAAAAGTGACTTGTCTAAACTCCCACAGCCAGGGAGCAGCAAAGGAAGGCAAGATTTGAACTCAAGCCTCCTACCCCCTCACCCAGGGTGCTGTTCTCCCATCCAGGGCTACATCAAACACTGCTTGTTCAGTGATGCAGAGCGGGCGGGGCTCATGAGGCAGGAGTCAGAGGGGATGGCAGCAGCAGGAGGCACTCACAGAGCCTGCTGGGAGGATAGAACTGGAGCAGAGAGGGTTCCTGTCCAACCACCAGTCTCCCTTCCTCCATCCTTGGAGTTTTCATCACTCCTGGAAGGAATAACAGGGCCTGGGGTCTAGGAAGTGGGCCTGGGCATGAAAGCCAGGCATGGGAAGCCTTTTGTGCCCATGGTCTCAGGAGCCACTGCTGGTGCCAGCCAGGGCCCAGTTCTTGCCTCCTTCCCAAGGCTGGTACAAGCCCCTGATTCTCAAGGAGAGGGGCATCTGGAGACAGCCACCTTCTTAGGACCACTCAGGAAGCTACTGAGTAGCAAAAGAAGAAGTCTGTGGTTGAGTGGTCGGTCATTCTTCCTTTTGCCGAGTGTCAGCAGAAAGGCCAGAGGGTCTTCTTTTCTTCCCTCAGTGGTGTGGAGCCAAGGGGTTCTCAGGCTCTCAGATCCAGCTAGGTACTGGCTGGAGGCATAGGTGCCATGCTGTGGGAGACAGCTTTCCCCATCCCACAGCTGCTGGGGGGCAGAAAAGGAAGAAACCTGTGAAGAATGGTAGAGCCCAGGTTCTCATGCTCAGAGAACACATACTCATTCATTCATTCATCCACTCAACTAACAGCTCATGAACGTGTTACCAGGTATTGGGCCCTGCAGAGATATAAAGATAAATTATGTACAGATCCTACCCTCTTAAGGAAAAAAAAGAGACCACTTACCGAACATTTATATGGGACAGAAATAAAAAATGCTTGCTGTGAATTACCTCATTTGCTTCTCACACCATCCTGTGAGATAAGCATTGTTATTCCCATTCAACAGATGAAAAACCTGAGCCTCAAAGAGGTAAAATTACACAGACATGACAAGTGTAACAGTGGGGGCCAGTAGCAGTGGCTCATGCCTATAATCCCAGCACTTTGGGAGGCTGAGATGGGAGGACTGCTTGAGGCTAGGAGTTCAAGACCAGCCTGGGCAACGTAGCAAGACCCCATCTCTATACAAAATTTAAAAATTCACCAGGCATGATGGCACTTGCCTATAGTCCCAGCTACTTGGGAAGCCAAGGTAGGAGGATTGCCTGCACCCCAGAGTTCAAAGCTGCAGTGAGCTACAGTTGTGCCACTGCACTCCAGCCTGGGTGACAGAAAGAGATCCTGCCTCTAAAGAAAACATTACAGTGGGTACCCTATTATTTGAATAAAAACCAGTCTAACTTCAGAGGCTACTTCCCTTTCCGTTATATGCAGTGTCTCTCAGTCACAAATGAATATGACATACCGTTAACAGTTGCAGTAGTATACGACCAGAGCTATCGCGGGGGAAGCAACAGAGGAGCATTGCTGTGAGGGTTAGGAGAGAATGCATACAAGGCACGTAGGATGCTGTGACCCAGAAAAGCCACCCACTGTGCGTTCTGTATCTTCGAGGGCCTAGCACATGGCCTGGAACGTGCAGAGCATCTCGCCCAGTGCCCAGTGAGTGTGTGATGAGTGGACAAATGCAAAAATAAAAGATGCCCTGTGTCCTCAAAGCAGGGAGTCCTGAGTGTGAGAACCGTAGCTTAGAGTAGAGGTGGTCTCTTTGACAGGGTCTCCCTCCCCTCCTCTGAATGCCCAGTTGGACTGGATCATCACTCATACCCAGTGCCTGCTGTGTTAAAGTGCTGAAGTGTCTTCCCCTCTCTTGAAGCCAGTCAGGCCTTCCTTTTGCCCTAATAAGACTTTGGTGCCCACTGAAGGGGTTAACCAGATCCCTGATGCTTGAGACTTCTATGAACCAAAATAACGTGCAAAAGAGGACCTTATTATTGAAATGGAGAAGAAAAAATGGTGCTTCAAATAATTAGGAAAAAAAAATCAAAACTAGTGAGAAAAAGCACATTATGAAATCTAAACCTCAATCCTTTTAAATAAGTTTGCTTTTGATTGTTCGTTTTGTGCTTTATTAGACCTCAGGTGCATAGAATTAGATTAACCATCACCCTTGGTTCATGAGACACTTCCATCATGATCCATGCATAGGCTACTTGTATTTAGTTAGCTTTTTAAATTAGCTATTTTTAATAATGGAATAGGCATCCACAAACTCACCGCTCACAACAAAAGCTAGGACTTGACAATGACCTACATCTAATATGTGGCTCTCCCCACCTAAGGAACTCTCCATTTGCACCCTGGGTTCATCATTCCCTAAATGGGCTCACCTTCACCTCTGTCAGAATGTCAGTGACTATTCCAGAGCTTGATGGAATTTACTAACATGTAGCTTACGCTCTCCAGCATGCCAATGTACTTATCATGAGAGAAAGAAAGAAAGGAAGAAAGAAAGAGAAAGAAAGAAAGAAAGAAAAGATAAGGATTTTAATTTCCAACTCTAGAATTTCCAGCAGGACACAGAACTCTAAATGAGAGTGTTATAAGCAAAACCAGGATGTTGTAGCCCTCAAGTAGCCCTCTCGTTGCCCAGAATGAAATAAAGAAACAAATTTGTCAGTGAAGATGCATTTATTTCATGTAAATTATACTCACGAGCTCCTTCTTATCATGGAGACTTTGCCCTCAACTCTTACCAGAGTGGAATTTCACATCTCCGTGGTAAGAGATGAGTATAGAATCAAGATTAAGCAATTAAAGACAAAATCACTGGTGTCAGCTGTGAGAGACAAACATTTTACTTGCAAAGGTAACATTTGAGCTGGGCAACCAGGCATCCTGTCCATCTAACAAAAGACCAACATCTGGGGGCTTCTGAACTTTGTTTACTTCAAAGCCAGATGTTTTTGCTATTTTAAGAGATAAACTAAAGAATCCTCTCAGTAACCAAAGGGAACATGAACGCAAAGGAAGAAAAAACTGACTGTGGCGACTTCCCCACCTCCCCTTCCCATGAGAGCTCAAACACCACACACCCCTTGCTTGGAGAGGGAAATCTAAGAATGGCATTGTTTAATGTCTGACATATGCTGAGTACTCTTTGACCAAAATAAGAAACATTTCTTCCACTGCTTGATGAGCTATATGTCTGCCTCCTGAGCTACATGCCCACCTCTGGGGGGCTGCCTTGGTTTGACTTGCTATATACCCAAAGCCACAGGCTTCAGAATCAGACAAACTGGGTTTTCAATCTGTGCTTGGTCACTTGCTAACTATGTGACCTCAAGCAAGTTAGGTAACTTCCTCCAAGCCTCAAGTTCATCATGTGTAAAGTGGAGATAATAATGGTGCCTGCCTAATGGAAACACTGGGATGGATGAAATGAAACATAATGCGGAAAGCGCTCGGGGTCCTGTCTGCCCATGGAAAATGCTCAGGAAGCAGGGCTGCCCCTAGTATGATCCCATTGCTCCTATGCACTCCTTTCTCAAGAAGTGCTTCCGGGGCACCTACCCCTGTCAGCTGCTTTTCAGGTGCTGGCAACAGAGATGGAAGAAGGGCCTGCCTCACAGCCAGATGAGAGGGTTGGGACATGGCCACAACAGACTCCCTTGGTGGCTGACAGACTGCCAGGCCCTCCTCATCCCACCCTGGTGACAGTGGGGACGGTGAGGCTGGCGAAGGCAGAGGAAAGGTGGTGCTGGCAGCCTCGGCCATGACTATGGGAAGCCAGAGCCCTTCCTCCTCTAATCACTTGCAGACCTGTGCTGGCCCTGAGCTACCTGCAGTCACTGGTCTCACAGTTCCAACCCCAGGGGAGAGCATTGACGCATTTGAGGGCCTTGAGAGCTGGACCTCTGTCTGCTCTGAGTCCCCACACTCATCACTAACCTCATACTCACTCCAGCCAGAGTGGTCGGCCCCCTCGGGCCCCCACCTCTGCAGGAATCCCCTCTCCTTGCTCACCCCCACCCAGTCCCCCTTCCTCACAGAGCCTCCCCCAGTGCTTGGGCTGGGCCCAGCACCCTCTCACCTGCTCCACAGCACCCAGCGCTGCCCTTGACCACAGCACACGTCGAATACCGTGAATGAGCCTGGACATCTGCCCCTGACGTGAGGCCAACATCCAGGAAGCAGAGCTGTTCCCGCCTGCATGAGGCCGAGCACTGAGCCTGGCATCTGCAGGTACTCTGCAAACACAGGTCCCAGGGACCAGGGCTCAGCCCCGGCAACCCGCCGATCCCGTGGTTTCTGAGCCTCATGACCATCTCTCACCAAATTCCCTCAGTCACTGACTGCAAGTCTTCTGATGCCTCTGCTCCGTCGGCTGGAGTGAGCCCCAGCTGAAATGTATTTGGTTAAAGAATCACTGAAATATTGAAGAGTATTTTTATTTGGAATATTGAGGGCAGCCTCCCTTATACATAAACATGGTTGCCCCCTCCCCCTGAAATACAGGAGGCCACGGATAAGTAGGCCAGTTTCACGCAGCAGCTCGTGCAAGGTGTCTGGCACGAACAACGTTCTTCAGCCTTGAAATTATCTCACAGTCAGATGGGCCTCTCTGGATGTGTGCCCTACATGCTTACAAAATAGTTGGCATCAGAATTATTTTTAATAAAAGCAAGTGAGCCAGCAGAAATGCCAGGTCCACCTCCCCTTCGCTCACCCAGACCCTGATCTCCGAGCCCTGCTAAAGCCACTTCTACCCTGGTAGTGCCGCCAGGCAAGGTGCAGTCACACCCGCTGCCCCTTTGTCGGGCGAGCGCCTGTCCTTCCTCATCCTCAGTCACCTTGAGAGTGGAGAGAATAGGACCTCTCCCTATCATCTGGCCTCATCCTCCAAAAACAGACAAAGCAGGGAAAGTTGAGTTCTTTTGGATGTAGGCCTCCCCTCTCCCCACACTTGTTGCTCACCATCCCCAGATCTTTCAGGAATAGCAGCCGCAGCATCCAGCGTTGTGCAGAAAGCTAGCAGCTGAGTCAGACAGACTGGGTTTCTACACTCTGCTACCTGCCATTGGGAAGCCCTAAGAGGGGGCACTGCACCTCTGGGAGCCTCAGAGTCCTTTGAAATGGGGCCAATGACATCTACCTTGGGGCACTGTCAGGATTTAGTGATGAAGTACGCACCTGGCCCAAACGGTAGCTCTTTTTCTGTGTTAGCCACCACCATCCTTCCTGGTGGGTGTAGGTGTTATAGACTACAACCCGTTTCCAAACCCACTTGTCCACACAGTGCACACACTCCCAGTGAGCTCTACCACAACCCTATCCACAGAGGAGGAAACCAAGGCTCAGAGGGCTAGAAACAGATCGACAGGCAGGCAGGGGCAGAACAGGAGCCGCACCCCAGTCTCAGTCCTGGGCTATCTTGCACAGTGACAACAGTCACAGGCACATGAAAATGTGAGCCCCGTGCTGGCTCTCAGATGCTCCCAGGCCCGAGAATTGGGCAGAGCTGTGTTTAGTAGGACGGTCTGGCCCCTGGTCTTGGCTTAGTCTGGCGTTAACAACAACAGCGTGTTCAGAGAGCTCTTGGGCTGTGAGGGCTTCCCCTACACCCCTCTCATCTGTTCCTCCCCGGCCTGGAAGTCAGTAGAATCAGTAGAATGTTTGTACACACTTTACTGTTGCAAACTACACTACACTCAATCCTCCCAACTGCCCTGAGGGAAGGAATTTCTCTTATCCCAGATTTAGAGCTGTGGGAATAAGGATGGGGAAGTTAGGGGCCATCTCCAATGGCCCCTGCAGTGCTCAGGCTGAGACCCAGGTCTCCTGACTTTCTCCTAGCGCCACTGCCAGTGACTGACACCAACACCAGCTACATTTATCAAGCAGCTAACACAGGTCAGGTGCTCTAAAAGCCTTTTTAAAAAAATTAATAGGCTTAATGTTTTTAGAACATATAGTTACAGAAAAATTGAGCAGATAGTATGGAATTCCCATACACTCCCCCAACCCCACGCACAGTTTCCTTACAACACCGTCTTGCATTATCGTGCTGTTATAATTAATGGAAAAACCTTGGTATATTATGACCGACTCAAGTCTGTAGTTTGCATTAAGGTTCACCTCGTGTTTACAGTTCTGTGGGATCTGATAATTGTATAATGTCACATATCCACCATTACAGTATCACAGAATATTTTCACTGCCCTAAAAACTCCCTGTGCTCCTCCTCTTCAGCCCTCCCCACTGAGCCCCTGATCTTTTCACTCTCTATAGTTTAGCCTTTTTCAGAAAGTCATATTGTTGGAATCGTGTAGTATCTAGCCTTTTCAGACAGGCTCTTTTCACTTAGCAACATGCATTTGAGGTTTCTCCATGTCTTTTTACGGCTTGCTAGTTCATTTCTTTTTATCTCCGAATAATAGTCCATTGAATGGATATGCCACAGTTTGTTCACTTCTTCACTTAGGTACAAGGTGTACTCAGATGCACCTTGGTTGCTTCCAGTTTTTGGCAATCAGGATTAAAGCTGCTATAAACATTTGTGCGTGGGTTTTGTGTGGACATAAGTTTGTAACACGATTGGGTGAATACCCAAGGATGTGATGATTGGATCGTATGGTGCAATGGTTAATTTCAGGTGTCTACTCGACTGGGATAAGGAATAACGAGAGAACTGGTAAAGCATTAGTTCTGGGTGTATCTGTGAGAGTGTTTCCATAGGAGATTGGTGTGTGAGTTGGTGAACTTGATGGGGAAGATTCACTCTCAATGTGAGTGGGCACCATGCAATCAGCTGGGGGCCCAAATAGAACAAAAAAGGCAAAGATGACTCTCTTTCTCTGTCTCTCTTGTCCCCCACCTCTCCACTCCTCCGCCGCCGCTCCCTCCTGGAGCTGGGACGCTCTTCTTCTCCTGTTCTTGGACATCAGAACTCCAGGTTCTCTGGCCTTTGGACTCCAGGACTTACACCAGGTCCTCCCCTCACCCCCACTCCCCCAACCCCAGCTTCTGAGGCCTTAGGCCTGGCACTGAGAGACACCATTGGCATCCTCGGTTCTGAGGCTTTTAGACTTGGACTCAGCCACACCACTGGTTTCCTAGGGTCCCCACTTTAAAGATGACCTGTTGTGTGTGGGACTTCTCAGCCCTAAGCCAACTCCCCTAATAAATCCCCTCTCACATATTCATATCTATTAATAATCTATCTCTGTATCTATATATCTATATCTATTTATCTCTCTCTCTCTATATATATATATATGTAGTGAGTCTTCCATATCCATGCATCCTACATATGCAGATTCAAATCAGCTGTGGATTGATAGGTTTTTTTTAAGAAAAATAAAAAAATATATAACAATTTAAAAAATACAAAGTAAAATAACTGTATAACAGTTACATAACATTTACATTGTGTTAGGTATTATAAGTAATCTAGAGATAATTTAAATTATACAGCAGGATGTGCATAGGTTATATGCAAATACTACACCATTTTATATAAGGAACTTGAGCATCTGCAGAATTCGATATGAGTGAGGGTACCTGGAACCGATCTCCTGTGGATGTAGAGGGATGCCAAACTGTCTTCCAAAGTAGTACTGTTTTGCATTCCTACAAGTAATGAATCAGAGTTACTTTTGCCCCACATCCTTGGCAACACTTAGTACACTGAGTGTTTTGGATTTAGCCATTTCGATAGCTATGTAGTGCCACCTCATTGTTTTATATTGCAATTCCCTAAAGACATTTGATGTTGAGTATCTTTTCATGTGCTTATTTGCCACCTGTATATCTTCTTTGATGAGGTGTCTGTTCAGATCTTTTGCCCATGTTTTAATTGGGGTTTTTTTTAATTGTTGAGTTTTAAGAATTATTTATATATTTTAAAGACAAGTTCTTTATCAGATACATATTTTGCAGATACTTTTCTCCCAGCCTTTGGCTTGTCTCACTTTCTTAATAATGTATTTTCAGAGGAGAACATTTTAACTTTAATAAAGTTCAACTTAACAATTTTTTTTCCTTCATGGATCTTGCGCTTGGTGTTGTGTCTAAAATTTTATAGCCAAACCCAAAGTCATCTAGATTTTCTCCAACATTATCATCTAGAAGTTTTGTAGTTCTGTGTTTTACACTTAGGCCTGGGATCCATTTTGAGTTCATTTTTGTGAAAGCTGTAAGGTCTGTGTTTAGATTATTTTATTTATTTATTTATTTATTTTACATATCAGTGCACAATTGTGCCAGCACAGTTTGTTGAAAAGACTAACCTCCCTGCATTGAATTGCATTTACTCATTTGTCAAAGACCAATTGACTATATTTATAAGGGTCTACCAAGACACTCTATTTCATTCCATTAGTCTAGTTCCTATTCTTTTACTAATATCATACTGTTTTGATTACTAGAGCGAGCTTTATAGTAAATTTTGGAATTGGGTAGTGTCAGTCTTCTGACTTTATTCTTTTTCTTCTTCAGTGGTATGTTTACTATTCTGGTCTTTTGTCTTTTCATATAAGTTGTAGAATTAGTTTGTCAATATCCGCAAAATAACTTGCTGGGATTTTCATTTGGATTGTGTTGAATCAAGTCAGAAAAAACAATAGTGATCTTCCTATTCATGAACATGAAGTAGCTCTTCATTTATTTAGATCTTCTTTTATTTATTTCATCTAAGTTTTGTAGTTTTTCTCATACAGATCTTGCACATATTCTGTTAGATTTCTACCTAAATGTTTTATTTTGGTGATAATGTAAATGATGTTATGTCTTTAATTTCACATTCCAATTGTTCATTGCTAATATATTAAAAATTTGACTTTCCTATAATAACCTTGTATCCTTCAACCATACTACAGTCATTTGTTACTTCAGGAGATTTCCTTGTCAATTCATTGGGATTTTCTACATCGACAATCCATTGAACAAAGACAGTTTTATTTCTTCCTTCCAAATCTCTATACCTTTCATTTCCTTTTCTTGTCTTAGCATTAGCTATGACTTCCAGTATAATGCTGGGCAGGAGTGGTGAGGGGGGGCTTTTTGTTTCTGATGCTAAGAGGAAAGCATCTAGTTTATTTCCATTAAACTATAGGATTTTGTAGATATTGTTTTATCAAGTTGATGAAGTAATTGCATTGGTCATGGTATATGATTCCCTTTTTTTCCCCTTAGCAATAGGATCTTGCTCTGTTGCCCAGGCTGGAGTGCAGTGGCACAATCTTGGCTCTCTGTAGCTTCAGAGTCCTGGGCTTATCCTTCTGCCTTAACCTTCTGAGTGGCTAGGGCTACAGGTGTGTGCCACCACGCCTGGCTAATTTATTTTTAAATTTTTTTTTGTAGAGACAGGGTCTCGCTGGATTGCCCAGGCTGGTTTTGAACTCCTGGACTCAAACAATCCTCCTCCCTTGGCCTCTTAAAGTATTGGAATTACATTGGTGCCCAGGCTGTGATTCAATTTGCTACTATTTCATTGACGGTTTTTATTTCTATGCTCAAGAGAGATATTGGTTTGTAGTTTTTCTTTCTGGTAATGTCATTATCTGGTTTAGGTATTAGGGTAATGCTGGCCTCACAGAATGAGTTAGGAAGTTTTTTCTCTGCTTCTGTATTCTAGAAGAGATTGTAAAGAATTTGTATCATTTCTTTCTTAAATGTTTGTTAGAACTCACCAATGAACCTATCTGGCATGGTGCTTTCTTCTTTGAAAATTTACTGATTATTCTCTTTAATAGATAAAGACCTATTCAAATTATCTGTTTTTTCTTGTGTGAGTTCATAAATTTTCTTTCAATAAATTGGTCTATTTCATCTAATCAAATTTGTAGACATAGACTTATTCATAATATTTCTTTATTTTCTTTTTAATATCCATGGGATCAGTAGTGATAGTGATGATCCCTCTTTGATTTCTGATATTAGTAATCTGTAATTACTAATTAGTAATCTAAGAATCTTTTCTCTTTCTCTGTTGTTGCTTTTTTGGTTTGCTTTTGTTTGTTTGCTTGTTTTTGGTTAGCCAGGCTAGAAATTTTTCAATTTTATTGATCTTTTCAAAGAATCAGCTTTTGGTTTCATAGATTTTCTCTATTGATTTCTTCCTATTTTAATTCATAAATTTGTGTTCTAATTTTTATTATTTCTTTTTATCTTTTTAATTTGGATTAAATTTGATTTTATCCTAGTTTCCTGAAATGGAAGCTTAGATTATTGATTTTAGATCTTTCTTCTTGTCTAATCTATTGCTATAAATTGTTCTTCTAGGCACTAATATCACTGCATCCCACAATTTCAGTAAGTTGTATATTTTAATTTTCACCTAGTTTAAAGTTTTTTTGAGACAGAGTTTCACTCTTGTTGCCCAGGCTGGAGTGCAATGGCATGATCTTGGCTCACCACAACCTCTGCCTCCTGGATTCAAATGATTCTTCTGCCTCAGCCTCCCGAGTAGCTGGAATTACCGGCATGCACCACCATTTCCAGCTAATTTTGTATTTTTAGTAGAGATGGGGTTTCTCCACATTGGTCAATCTGGTCTCAAACTCCTGACCTCAGGTGATCCACCTGCCTTGGCCTCCCAAAGTGCTGGGATTATAGGCATGAGCCACTGCACCTGACCTGAAATATTTTCAAATTTCTCTTGAGATTTTTTTGGACCTGTATGTTGTTTAGACATGTGCTACTTATTCTCTAAATATCTAGGGACTTCTCGACCATCTTTCCGTTACTGATTTTTAGTTTAATTCTATTGTGGAATGAGAGAATACTTTGTATGGTTTCTATTCTTTTAAATTTATTAAAAAGGTGTGTTTTATGGTCTAGGATGTAGTTTGTCTTGGTGAGTATTTCATGTGAACTGAGAAGAATGTATTTTCTACTCTTGTTGGATAAAGTATTATATACATGTCAATTAGATAGAGTTGATTGATGGTGCTGCTAAGTTCAACTATACCCTTACCAATTTTATGCCTGCTGGATCTGTCAATTACTGATAGAGGGGTGTCAAATTCTCCAACTATAATAGTGGATTTATCTATTTTTCTTTGCAGTTCTATCAGTTTTGTCTCACGTATTTTGACAGTCTGTTGTTGGGTGCATACATGTTAAGGATTGTCATGTCTCCTTGGAGAATTGTCCCCTTTGTCATTATTACCCACCTTTATCCCTGATAATTTTCCTTGTTCTTCAGTCTGCTTTGTCTAAAATTAACATAGCTACTGCAATTTTCTTTTAGTTAGGGGTATCATGATATATCTTTCTCCATCCTTTTGCTTTTTTAGCTATTTTTTTTTGTTTTTATGTTAAATGTATATTTCTTTTTATCTTTAAGCTGTGTTTCAGTTGGATCTTGCTTTTTATCTTCTCAACAGTCTCTGTCCTTTAGTTTACTTAAACCATTCACATTTAAAGTAACTGTTGATATAGTTGGATTGATACCTATCATGTTTGTAACAGCTTTCTATTCATTGACTTGTTCTTTGTTTCTGTTTTTACTTCTCTTTTTCTGCCTTTTCCGGTTTTAATAGAGAATTTTGTATAATTCCATTATCTCTCTTTAGCATAGCAATTATACTACCTTTTAAAAATAGTCATTATCCTAGAGTTTGCAATTAGTTTCCAGCTAATAAGTCCATTTTCAAGTAACACTATACCACTTCACAGATAGCGCAGTTACCTTATAACAGAGAACTTCCGATTTCTCTTTTCCATGCCATTTGCTGTCATTCATTTCACTTATCCCCAAGCTATAATCACCCAATATTTTGCTGCTATTAATTACTTTGAACAATCATCTATTAGATCAGTTAAAACTAAGAAAAAACATTTTATTTTATCTTCCATTATTTATTCTCTAATGATCTTCCTTTCTTTATGTAGATCTGAGTCTCTGGCCTATATCATTTTTCTTTTCTCTGAAAAATTTCTTTTAACACCTCTTACAAAGCAAGTCTACTGGCAAGAGATCCCTTCAGTTTTTGTTTGTCTGAGAGTGTATTTCTCCTTCATTTTTGAAAGGTAATTTCACTGCATACAGAATTCTAGGTTGGTGGGGTTTCTTTTTTCAATACTTTAAGTATTTTACTTCACTCTCTCCTTGCTTGCATGGTTTTAGGTAAGACGGCTGGTATAATTCTTGTCCTTAATGTTGTATAGGTAAGATATTATTTTTCCTCTCTGGCTTCTTTCAAGATTTTCTCTTTGTCTCTGGTTTTCTACAGTTTAAATATGATATTCCCTAGGTGTAGCTTTTTTTTATTTGTCCTGCATGGTTTTCTGTGAGCTTCAGGTTCTGTGATTTTCGTGTCTGTATATAATTTTGGAAAATTCTCAAATATTACTACTTCGAATATCTTCTGCTCCCTTCATTCTTCTCTTTCAGATATTCTTATAACATATATTGTATACCTTTTGTCGTGGTCCCACTGTTCCTGTATATTCTTCTTTTTTTTCAGTATTCTTTTGCTTTAACTCATTGTTTCAGTTTCGGGCATTTCTATTAACATATCTTCAAACTCACTGATTCTTTCTTTGACTGTATCCAATCTGCTGATGGGCCCATTGAGAGCCTTCTTCATTTCTGTTATGATGTTTTTAATTTCTAACAGTTCTTTTGGATTCTTAGAGTTTCCATCTTCTCCTTACATTTTCCATCTGTTCTTGAATGTTCCCTACTTTTCCATCAAAGACATTAACATATTGATCATTATTTTGTATTCTTCATTGGATAATTCCAACATCTGTGTCATACCTGAGTTTGTTTCTCATGCTTGCTTTGTCTCTTCACACTGTGTATTTTCCTGCCTTTTTGCAGATCTTGTAACGTTTTGTTGAAAGCCAGCCATAAAGTATCTGATAATAGGAACTGAGGTAATCAGGCTTTCAGTGCGAGGTTTTATATTTATCTTGCTAGGAGCTGGGCTGTGTTTAATATATGCTGTAGTTGTAGGTGCCAGAGGCTTCAGTTTCCTCCAATTGTTTTTTTTTTCTCCCCCATTGCCTTTGGAGTTCCCTAAAAACTCCTTAAATTGAGTCTTTTCCTTGGATCTCCCTCAGTTGTAATCCTCTGTTATTACACTGGAGTGAGCCCTGTTGATGTGGTGACAAGGTGCTAGGCAGAGAAAGCATTTTGTAATCTTGAGATTAAATTTGTTCTTAGTGGACTTGAGTCCATGGGCTGTGACTTTCAGAAGTGTTTCTTAGCCCCCTTTTTTTCTCCCTTTATGTGTGAAAGTTAGAGAGGCTAGAAAAGCTAGAGTTGTCTAATTGCCCTTCCCCTAGGTCAGATCAGCCTCTATTAAAGTAGTTTCTGGCTGGGTGTAGTAGGTTACACCAAGTAATCCCAGTACTTTGGAAGGCTGAGGCAGGAAGATCATATGAGTTTAGGAGTTCGAGACCAGCTTACACCACATAGCAAGACCCCTGTCTCTACAAAAAATTTTAAAAATAGCCAGGTCACATGCCTGGTGTCACACACCTGTAGTCTCAGCTACTTAGGAGGTGGGAGGTTGAGAGGCTACTTGGGAGGCTGAGGTGGGAGGTTGGCTTGAGCCCAGGAGGTCGAGGCTGCAGTGAGCTGTGGTTCCTCCACTGCACTCCAGCCTGAGTGACAGAGCAAGACCCTGTCTTTAATAATAATGATAGTAACAAAAAATAAGTAAATAATAGTTTCCCCCATTAGCAGGCCTTTGTTATAGAGAGCGCTCTAGGCATATTCCAAAATAGTTAAACCTCCCACACCCCTTCCTGAAGCATGAGAAGATTTTCTCCACTCTTTCTTGAGAACCTGGTGGGGCTCCTGAAGCCCACTCACAAAAAGGTGGGAGACCCCCTAAGACTGGCCCCCAGGTATTTTTAACTCAACCTAGTTAAAGGTTGAGCCTCACACTGTCGCTAGCAGTTCATCAATTACCAATGAAATGTTATCGACTCCTGGCTCCAGCAGCTTCTGCTCCTGGTAAGCTGAGCTCAGCTGTGATTCTCTATATTCGTAGGCCTCTCTGGTTTTTAGGGTAGCAGCTTATTCTGTGACCTCAGTACTCATGGATCTTAGAAAAGTCATCGATTTTCAATTTGCTCAGCTTTTTTTCTTGTTGTGAAGATGGGAGTGATTATTTCTCTCTTTTTTTTTTTTTTTTTAAATAAAGATAGGGTTTCACTATGTTGCTGAGGCTGGTCTTGAACTCCTGGGCTCAAGGGATCCTCTAGCCTCGGCCCCAAAAAGTACTGAGATTACAGGTATATGCCACTGTGCACAGCCAGGAGCAATAACTTCTAAGCTCTTTACATGTCGGAGCTGAAACTAGAAGTCCTCTATTAGCATTTTGCACATTTCCCACTAATCCTGAGATTTAATCTCTCCACTCCAGTTTACAGAGAAGAAAGCTAAGGCTCAGATACGTTAAGTACTATATCCAAAGTCACCCAGCTCGTGAGTAGTAGAGCCGTAATTCTTTAGATTCTAATGGTCTTTGAGAAACTGCAGCAATGACCAACATTCCAGAAGTATTTACCTTTCAGATTCTCTGGGGAAATCTGGGCTTACTCACTTAACCTGAGAGAGCAGAGAGAATTTTACACACCATCTGATCAGTTTTTTGTCATCAAGAAAATGCCCAGGTTACCCAAGACAGAGCCTCATCTGGCCCAAAGGAGCCACCTTCAGACTTCATGGGTAACATTTCCTGCATATTCATTTTACTGACATGGAATCATAGTGTTCAAAAGTAGAAGGAGGCCAGGCACACAGTAGCTCATGTCTGTAATCCCAGTACTTTGGGATGCCAAGGCAGGAGGATCACTTGAACCCAGGAGTTTGTGATCAGCCTGGGCAACATAGCGAGACCCTGTCTCTACACACACATACACAAAGTTACAAAAAAGTAGCCAGGCATGGTGGCATGTGCCTGTAAGACCAGCTACTCAGGATGCTGGGGTAGGAGGATTGCTTGAGTCCAGGAGCTCAAAGCTGCAATGAGCTATGATTACATCACTGCTCTCCAGTCCTCCAGCCTGGGTGACAGAGAGAAATCATGTGTCTTTAAAAAAAAAAAAAAAAAGGGGAGAAGGAACCTTAAAGATCATCTCTTGCAACCTTCTTGTTTTTTACAGTGAGGGACTCTGAGACCCTAGCAAAGGATTGGGAGAAGCACCTACTGTCCATTAGCTTTCTACATCCCAGCCTGCTCTTTTACCAGATCTTTTTAGGAATAAGTTAGACACCTTTCTTTTTGAGATAGTCCATAAGTATATGATGAAAGCTGTCCTGTTCTTTGCCCCCTGAGAGGATGGAGAAGGCAGGCGTGTGCTCTCGGGGTGCCCTGCATCTCACTGGAAGAACTGGGGCATTTCCAGTGGCCAGGCATCTGTGTTTTCCCTGAGGTCTAGACAGACCAGTGGTTCTCAACTGGGGGCAATTTTGCCCCCCAGGGGACATTTGGCCACAATTAGAGACATTTTTGGTTGTCCTACTGGGAGAAGGGAGTTGCTATACTGGCATCTGGTGGGTCAAGCCCAGGGCTGCTGCTAGACAGCCTGAAATGCACAGGATAGACCCCCACAACAAAGAAGGGCTGGCCCAATATTAATAGTAGCCACTTCTCCCCTTCGGCTTCCTGGGGCTGCTGTCACAGATCTTCATGCCCCACCACAGCCACACCATGCATCTGCCACCCGACTCAGGGCAAAGATGTGTCCTCGGCCCAGGAGGCCCCAAGCAGCCTCTAGAGAAAGGGAGCTCACCTCATCTGTTCCACGAGACCTTACATGACTGAGCGCGTTCTTCTTGGTAGCAGGTGGGAGTCTCTGCCCACACTTCCCCACTGATCACATCTGCGAAGGGAGGAGGAAGCCTTACATAAGCACAGCCTCAGAGAACCTTCTGTCATTTTGGCAACACAGGGCCTGGGGAAGCCCCTCCCTTCTGAAATCTCAGGGGGAGCACAGTTCTGTGCTGAATGGGTCCTGGAGGGTTTGCCTGCTACCTGCAGGATACAGGTACCTCTGAGCTCTTTAGCCTTTGAGATCAGCCTTGCCAGCCTCACCTCCACCCTCCACAACTGCAGCCCCCATTCCCGCCGCGCTCTTCGCCCACACGTCCTGTGCTGCTTGGGGCCAGCGAGCGTGCTTTCATCTTGGGGCCTCTGCTCGTAGTGTCTCCTTCCTGTAACCTCCCTCCCTGCCTTGATTGCCTGCACAAGGCCCACGGGGGAGATGCTAGTTTGTGAAGCTTCCAGACCCTTCTCCCTGCCCTCCCTGCCACACAGCCATGCTCTCTTCTGTGCTCTGTTGATTCCAGGCACACCTCTCTGGCCGTCATAACTCACTGGATGAGAAGTATTGCAAGTGTCCGTATCCCCTCTCCACCTGCCCCCAGTGGATGCCAGGTGCCTCATGCCAGTGCCTGATTCATGTTTGGGGCCCAGGCCTAACACAGGGAAAGCTTATTGAATAAGCAAGCACATGAGTGAATGAATACGTAAATGGGGTCTCACTAGGCTCCTTGCTCTCACAGCGACTACTTCCAGGACCTCATGGTTCGCTACTGGTCACCTGGTATCCGGACACAGGCTGTGTGGCCTCAGCTCTGCCTCCTCATTGAAAGTATATGATGGGTTGGGCATGGTGACCCATGCCTATAATCCCAGCACTTTGGAAGGCTGAGGCAGGCAGATCACTTAAAGTCAGGAGCTCGAGACCACCAACCTGGCCAACATGGTAAAACCCCATCTCTACTAAAAATACAAAAATTAGCCATACGAGGTGGCAGTTGTCTGTAATCCCAGCTACCAGGGAGGCTGAGGTGGGAGAATCACTTGAACCTGGTAGGTAGAGGTTGCAGTGAGCCAAGATCACGCCACTGTACTCCCTCCAGCTTGAGTGACCAAGTGAGACCCTGTCTCAAAAATAAAATAAAATAAAATAAAATAATAAAAAAAAGAAGCTGTATGATCTTAAACAAGTCACTTGCCCTCTCCAGTCTGTGCACATTGCAGCGTGCCTTGTTCCACACATCCGAGGACACGTAGTGGTCCCAAGCTGGGGAGGTAACAAGTTCTGGACCTAACTGAGTTCGGGACCCTCCCTAATTCTCCATTTGCAGTTGCCCTAACCGGCCTTCAGATAGCACCGCTCCTAGGCATGAATACAGCGAAAGAAACATTTTCGTGCACTAATAAAATTACCTTCTCTAAAGAAGGCAATTTGCATGTTAATGTTTTGGGTGATTCGGTGCAGCTCCAGTGCCCTCCGGGCTGCAATTTCTCTCTGACAAAGTGACAAAAATAAACTCCTGCATAAAAGAGCATTTCTCTTCCCTTTCATTTGTGCTCTAATGTGACATTCTTAATGTGAGTCAAGTTGAAACCCCCTGCTCTGTCTTATTTTTGACACTGATCTGCCTCCTGTCACCGCTCCAAATGGCAGGCCAGCTTTGAAGAGCTCTTCAGAGGGGTCTTACCTGGAGGACGGGGCTCGGTCCGCTTGGCGAGTAGGCAGCGCTCTGCCTCGCCTAAGGCTGAGGCTGGGGTCTTCTGGAGATTCCAGAAGGCCCTATCAGTTAACTGTTGGATGGCCAAGGGGATGGGGAAGAGGTTTGCTGTTGGTGGCTGAGTTAGCAGGGCCCGACTTCTTCCAATTTGCCCGTCTTTGGATGGAATGGGAATCTGAGCCACGGCCCTCCAAGGGGAACTCTCTGTTCTGCCAGGCTTGGCCCTTCTCATGACTTGAAAGACAATCAAGAAAGAAGGCTACCTTTACAGCATGTCTTCCTTGTGCCAGACACAGGCCCTGCCCTTTATGTCTGTTTTCTATCACTGAGCTCCCCAGAGCCAAGCAGGGTAGAAAGAAACTGAGGCTCCCAACTGGGTAGGGAGTAAGCCAAGGTCATCCCGCAATGTGTGAGAGGCCAACCCTGGATTTGAACTTAGGCATGTGTGAGATCAAGCCTGGGTTTTTCTACCCTAAGTGGATCAACTAACGTTCACTGAGCAGCCCCCACACGCCGGGAAGAACTGGGGGTGATGGGGACACGCAGGGACGAACAGAACACCCAAGCCCTGGCACTGCCGAAATCTGGTAGCAGAGGCAGACATTAAACACGGAAACGCAGAAATATGCATGTAATTGGACTTTGTGATGAGGTCTGTGAAATAAGTTTTGATGAGGAGGACAGAGAGGACCTCGTTTATATTAAGAGGTGGATCAGAGAGATGTGTCAGTGAAGGTAACGTCTGAGCTGAGATGGAAGCTTTGCCAGGTGGGACCCAGGGTGTTCCAGGCAGAGTCCAGTGACCGGTCCCAAGGTGGGATCGTGTGGAGCAGGTTCGGGGAAATGAAGGCCCGCAGGGTGACGGGAACAGGGGCATGGGCTCCAGAGGCAGCTGGAGAGGTGAGCGTCGATCCCGCAGAGCAGGGCAAGAAACGTAGGTGGGCAAGGCAAGGAATGTTGAACAGTTCAAAGCAGGGGAGTGTGTGGTTTGATCTGTGTTTCTAAAAGGCCATTCTGGAAGGGGCAATGGTGGAATCAGGGAGACCAGCAAGGAGGCTCTGGGGCTTCAGGGGGCAACAGCTGCTGAGGTGAGTCAGGGCAGGAGAGCAGAGGTTTATGGTCCTAAGGATGTGGAGGTGTTGAGAGGAGGTGAGAGAAGTCTCAGAAATGACCTCAGGCTTCTGGTTTGAACAACTAGGTGGGTAGAGAGACCATTTACTAAAATGGGCCAGACTCAAGGAAAAACAGAATTGGGAAGGGAAGACCAAGAGATTCATTTTTTTAACAGGCTAATGCGACATCCCAGTGGAAAAAAAGCAGGCTGGCCTGGAGATAATGATTTGGAGGGCATGGATTCATTGAAGGTATTTCAACCTGGGGAATGAATGACAGGAAAAGAGAGAGAGAGAGAGCCCTGTGGGACCCACAGCAAGGAAAAGCAGACAGAAGCCAGTGAGAGAGAGGGAGTGAGAGGCAGGAGAGCAACATGAAACAGACATGGGAAGATCGTGTCTCCAGGAGGGAGGCTTCCACATGACCACATGCTACGGAGAGACAGCCGAGAGGAGCTCAGAGCTGAGATGGGAGTGGAAGGTACCCAGGCGTTTGGCAAGGGCCCTTTAGGAGGAGAGACGGGATGGACGTCCTCTCTCAAGCTGGAAGGGAGGCTGTGCAGGCAGTACCATCCCAAGAGGGACATGGGCAGTCTGGCTGAGAAGCGAGCAGAGAGAGAGGAAAATGACAGGAGAGATGCGGTGTCAGGCAGGCTTTTCAGCCACACAAGATCCCAGGGCTGTTTGATGGCAGATGGTGGCATTCAGGCGCAGGGGAGAAACTGACAAGCTGGCAGCATTATCAGGACCGACTAGACAAACTCCCTTTCCTCCCCTCATCCCTCACCCCCACCATCCCAAGACCCACCTGCCAGGCCACCCACAGCACTAGCTCTGTTCCCCAACACCCTAAAAAAGCCCTTTCTTTCTTTCTTTCTTTCTTTCTTTTTTTTTTTTTTTGGAGACACAGTCTCACTCTGTCACCCAGGCTGGAGCAACCTCTGCCTCCTGGATTCAAGCGATCTCCTGCCTCAGCCTCCCGAGTAGCTGGGACTACAGGCACACGCCACCACCCCCGGCTAATTTTTGTATTTTTAGTAGAGATGGGGTTTCACCATGTTGGTCTGGCTGGTCTCAACCTCCTGACCTCATCATCCTCCCGCCTTGGCCTCCGAAAGTGCTGGGATTACAGGCATGAGCCATGGTGCCTGGCCCAAAAGAGCCCTTTCATAGCACCAAGATTTTGTACTACTGGCTCCTCTCCTCAGAAAGATCTTCCTCCCCAGTGCTGATCCTTGAAAATCCTAACTCGAAGATAATTTGGCAAGAGCTATCAAAACATACTAGTACAAAAAATACAAACTACTTGACCCATACGTTCCATTAGAAAGAAGTGATCTGTCATTCAAGTATGTACTGATATATACACAAAGATGTTCATTGCAGTGTTATTTGCAATATCAAAAAAAAAAAAGCAAAAAGAAGAAAAACATCCTAAGTGTCCACTAGTAGGGGAAGGATTTTAGAAACTCGTGGTACATCTATACTATGGAATTCTATACAGTCTATAAACAACGGGGTAGATCTAGATATGCTGATATGGAGAAGTGTCAAGACATGGTTAAAACTGTGTAAGTGCAGTGCAGTACATATAATGTGATCCTATTCGTATGCACAATTATATGGATGTGGATATTGATGCATACAGCAATGCATATATTTCATTTTTATGCATACATGCCAGAAATTGCAAAGAGCATTCACTTCCGGCGCACAGGAATCAGAGGTTGCAGGGCAGAGGAGGGAAACAAGACTCTTACTTTCCACTATCTGTGCATTGTCTCTGTCTGAATTTTCTCACCGTGTGCACCACACGCTCTCTGTAGCCTTTCCTGCCTCTCCCAGGCAATGACTTGCTTCTTCCTTTGTGTTCTAACACCCCCATCTCACGCTGGGTCATCCTACCTTCTCCCTGCTTCTCCCTGCCCTGCATCAGAGGAGGCTTGCTCATCTCCGAATCCACACAATGGGGGGTCAGCCAGGGCTGGTGGAACCGAGTGGCCATGGTTGCTGCCTTCTGAATCCTCAAATCCTCGTAGAGAAAAGCTGTGGTGGTGAAAGAAGAGGTTGATTTGCTCTGTGTTAAAGTGGGATGTAAGAGGAGGTTTTGCACATTTCAACCCCCAGGCAGAGAGCAGAGAGCACATGGTAGTGAGAAGGGACCTCCTGGGGCAGTGATGAGCTCCCCGTCGCTGGAAGCAACCAAGTGGGGACTGGATGGCCATTGTTAGCAATGTTAGGAAGGACAACCCATGCCCTTCAGAATCTCACAGGGCAAACTGCAGAAAGCCACAGAGACAGGACCAGAAATCACACTTTATCTGCCCCGGTTTGCATTCCCACTCTCAGCCCCAGCCTGGGGGACTCTCAGTAATGGCTGGGTCTGCTCACACCCAACTAACACACAGAACCCAAGACACATATGCCAAATCACTAAACAAAGGCAAACAACTACAGGAAATCAGCGGCCATAAAAGCATCTACCACCCAGATTTTGTTCTGAAGATTAAAGAGAGCTGCCCATAAAGTGCTTACCACAGTGCCTGACAGCTATTAAGCACCTCTTGTATACAGGTCGCTCTTAGTAATTCCTCTTATCGTTACGGGTGTTGTGGTTACCCTGCAAGGGCCTGGATTGTGTTATCTCTGAAATCCTTTTTAAGCCGGAGATTTTGACCACTCGCTAAGGAATGAGTGCTGAGCCTCAGAAGGTTCTATAGGAGCCATTAATCTCATGAGAAATATCTGCAATAGCATGAACCAGTTGCAGGAAGCAGTGACCAGAACAGCGGCCCTGTCTTCCCAGATGGTGACTCAGGAACTTATGTTCATGTCATGGTGGAATCAGGGGTGACGTTGGATGGGACTGGACTGAGACCTCTGGGTCACTCTGCCCTGGCCAGCGGTATGACCTGTGATTAATGAAATGATGGAATAGTTGCTTTCTCCTTTGATTATGTTTGTTATTTGGGTGCTGCAGGCTTCTGGGGGTAATGATTTTTCTGCAAGGTCTATTTATGGTTCAGTCCTGACATTTATTAATTTCTCCATCCAGCCAAGGACAAAGGTGATAGTGACTTGTTGCTGTAATGCTTCATACAATGACTGCGCGTGTGCAGTGTCTGTTCCCGAGCTGGTAAGGTGGGTGGTGGCAGGAGTAAGGCTTTTTTCCTTCTTCCTTTAAAGGATGGGCCTTGAGATTTCCATCTGGGTTGGGGAAGAACTGGTAGAGAGCAGAGTGGGAGGAATCCCAGCAGTGTGACTTTGGGCAGATGGCATGCGACCTTGGGCAGGTGCCTGAGCTCAGCACTTCCTCTGCACAATGTGAGTATTGGCATTTCAGCCTCTTAGGGTGGCAGCCGGACATGGTAATGCCCAGTGGGAATCCTGGTGGGCAGAACGTCCTCAATAAACATGGACATTCCACTTCTTAAAATATTCAGAAGTCACCATCACTTCCCATACTTGTGGAATCCTCAGAGATCACCTCATCCAGCCCCTTACTTTACAGAGGGGAAGAAAGTGAGGCCCACCGAGGGAAAGTGACCAGCTCAAAGCCATGCAGTGTATCGGGGCAGAGACCATGGAGATGCCAGGCCCCTTAACTCAGATTCCTGGCCTCATGAAACTCAGTCCAGCAGGGTGACAAGAAATTGGCCAACTTCAATAAGAGAAAATGAAACCAATACTGTGATAGCCCTCTAGGCCAGTGAGGTGAGGGAGCAGACATCCAAGTGGAAGATGATGAGGGGAAGAACTCGTGCCGCTGTTTTTTAAGCACTGTATCGCTTTTTCTGTGTAGTACCTTGTGGGGAAAAAAAAGCCACTCAGGGCAAATATTACTATCCCTTTACAGATGCAGAAACTGAGACCCAGAAAAGTGAAATGCTTTGACAGCCAGTAAGAGGCAGAGCTGGGACCCCGACCAGCTCGTCTGAGTCCCAGTCCCTATGCATGGAGCCGAATGCCATCTCACTGAGAGACACCCAGGCTCGATCTACCACATGTGGAGTCCAAGGCCCCAGCCCCAGGCTTAGAGAGACTATGGTCAAGTATGGGGGAACCGTGCAGCAGCAGACAGGGAGCCAGGCTGCAAGAATGGAGAGAAGGCTGAGATTCCTGTGATGAACCGCCTTGGAGTTTGTGCAGCCTTCACAGATAGCTCTTCTGGGGGCCATTTCACTGCACAGATAGGAAGCACTAAGCTAATTCTAGTCAAGATCATTCAGCTTTATTTCCTACCAATGATTCCAAACAGCAAACTTGTATGCTTATACGTTTAGAATTGCACGATGAGACAGAAACCTCTATTCTAGGTGAGTAATAAGAAAGAGATTTAAAGGTTGGGGAGAAAGAAGGACTTGGCAAGTGGCTGTTCAAACACACCAATCCCTGGAAACCGAATTACTAGCGAGGAAGTTCAGGTACTTCTGAGAGGAAGAAAATATCTCATATTCAGTCCGTGATAATATCCCTGGCTGTCGGCAATGATTTGGATTTAATTATATCATATATTCAAATGTGCTCTGTAAACTGTAAAATAATACATAAATGTCAGATGTTAAGAAAGCGTAATGTAGAAAAATGAGCGTGGACTTGAAAGCCAGCTAGGCGTGGGTTTCAGTGCTGCCTTGTCCACCTGGACGGTGACCTTGACAAGCTACTTAGCCTCTTTAGACCTGTGTTCCTCCACTGTACATGAAGAATACATGTAAACGTGTCCTCTTCCCATTATTACTCTGAGCAGTAGGTGAGAATAATGAATATTCTTTGTAAACTGGAAAGTGCTATGCAGACGTAAGATATTATTCTTGTTCCCATCCTTACACTGGGGAATACATGACGAGATTATTGGTGAGCAGCTCCCAATGTTTTCATAAAGCCCTGAGTGAAAGGATGCCTTCCCAGGAGTGGAGAACAGGGGGCTTTGGTCCAGAAGGAGTTGGTGGGCCATCCTCACCCAGCCGATTGACAGAATGAGGCCACCGTCTGTCAGGGGCCGCATCTCAATATCCTAGTGGCAGTCTCAGGTGAGAGACATGTGGCTGACTACAACTGGAATGAAGACTACAACCCAAATGAAGTTTAGAAAAATACTCAACAGCTTATCATGTGGCGTGCAGGGCACGTAGGGAAAGTCTGTCTGCAAAGGCCAGCGAATCTAGCTGCATCTTCTTGTTGACATCCAGCAGAGATAGATGAGGCTCCATCCCTCATTCACTGCAAGGCTGGTATTGTTTCTGTTCTAAATTACTGGAATTCACACTTGGCCAAATCTTTAAAAGCTCGCCCCCATCCCCCCCACTTTATTTTTATTTTTGAGATGGAGTCTCATTCTGTTGCCCAGGCTGGAGTGCAATGGTGCGATCTCGGCTCACTACAACCTCCGCCTCCTGGATTCAAGTGATTCTCTTGCCTCAGCCTCCTGAGTATCTGGAACTTCAGGTGTGCACCACCATGGCTGGCTAATTTTTGTATTTTTAGTAGAGCCAGGGTTTTACCATGTTGGTCACGCTGGTCTCCAACTCCTGACTTCAGGTGATCCCCCCCTCAGCCTTTCAAAGTGCTGGGATTACAGGCATGAGCCACCACACCCGGCCAAATCTTGGAAAACTCTCGAAGCAGCAGTGGAGTAAGGGAGTTAGGGCATGGTGGTTGGGGTCTGCCACCTACCAGCCAAGTGACTCTGGCGAGTCTCTTGAATGTAGAATGGATTGTCAATAATACCCGCTTCATAAGGTTTTTATCTGATTAAATTAAATAATTCAAAGGCACCCCATAGCCCGGGGCCTTCCACATAATGAGGGCTAATAAATATGAATGATTACTGTTTACTTTCATTACTTCTACCATAACAGGACATTAAGACAATGTTGTCAGAGAGTTCCTTTCAACTCCCAACCCAAGCTGTGAGGGGTTTTCGGAGTGCTGGTGAAGGAGGAGGGAAGAAGGGTCGGATTGCTTATATTTTTTCTAAATGGCTCAAGTAAATTCAGAGACTTGAGTAGTGGTAGGAGAGTGTCACCAAGAGCTAGGTGCACCTCAGCAGAACTGAGGGTTTGAGGGTGCTATGAACCGATCGTGTCTCCCACCAAATTTATATGTTGAAACCCTAACTGCCCCCCAATGTGGCTGTATTCGGAGATGGGGCCTCTAAGGAAGTAATTAAGGTTAAATGAAGTCATTAAATGAAGACACGGCAAGAAGGCGACCGTCTGCAAATCATGAAGAGAGCCCTCACCAGAACACAACTGTGCTGGACCCCCGTTCTCAGACTTCCAGCCTCCAGGACTGTGAAAGTAAATTTCTGTTGTTTAAGCCACCCAGGCTATGGTATTTTGCAGCCCGAGCAGACTAAGACCGGGAGCAGAGAGTGAGCAGTTGTATTTCAGAGGAGAAAGCTCGTTCAGTGTCCCCAAAGGCTCTTGATCACCCACAGCAGGACCAGCCCAGTACTAGGTTTCTCAGACACCATTCTCTTAACTTCTTCACTCCACTGCCTCCTACAGAGCCCTTCAAGAGCTGGCCAAGTTGGCATGTTCATTCTGTTTCCTGATCACTCACTGGGGCAGAAGCCCCAACGCTGCTATTACAAATGCAGTTTCTGGGGCCTCACTGCCAACAGGCAGAATCCCCAGGGTGAGGGAACAGGAACCTGCATTTCTGGCAAGGTCCCCAGATTATGTTATGTATAAAATGTTTGAAAGCCATTGACCTTGGGGCAAGGCCAGTCTTCTCAGCCTGATGTCAGAGGCCCTCCTGCATAAGATTCCTGGCTTGCCCTCACACCCACATCCAACCATGGGCAAATCTCGGATGGCACTGGTACTCCCTTCAGACCATATGCAGGATCTAATCATCCCTCACCACCTCCACCAGTGTCATGCTGGTCCCAGCCACCCATCAGCTCTCACGTGGACTGGTGCAGCCCATGAATGGATCTCTTTGTTCTCACCTGTGCCCCACCACTGGGTTTCAACACAGCTTCCATAGTGACACGTCACTTCAGGACTCCCCAGTGGCCTCCCATCTTCTTCAGTTTGAAATCCAAAGTCCTGCCATGGTCTACAAGGGCCCCTATGGCCTAGCGTCCTGGAACATTCTGGGTCTCCTCTATCACAGCTCAGACAGGGAAGGGCAGGGCCTAGGAGATGGCTTGGAGAAGTTCTCTCGCACTTAGTTGGCAAGCAGTGATGCTGGAAGAATCTGAGGCTGTGCGGTTTCTCAGAAACGAAGAGAGAACTTAATGCATAGTTGGAACAATTCCATGGCTTTTCAGCTCCATCATTAGTCTTTTAAAAATAACTGGTTGGGTTTGCTCTCAATCAGAGTGTCTTTAAAATGTAGACATTTTTAGCCCAAAGTCAAGCTTCTCTCAGTTTGGGGGCAGGTCCTTTTGCAAATAAGCCCCTCTTTGCAGATGGGCTTCAGAGTGAAGTTTATACAGACTGGACTGCAGTGGAGAGCAGGGAGGGGAAGGGGCAGGGTTCAGTATCAGCTGGGATCTTGTGAGAAATGCAAACTCCCAGGCCCTACCTCAGCTCTCCGAATCAGACACTGTGGGGTTGGACCCTCCATCTGTATTTTAACAAGCCCTCTAGGGGATTCGAAAGTTTGAGAGCCTGTGGTCTGGATCATTGCATTCCTAAGTCTGCAAATCTTCTAAGAGAAGAGTTTCCATGGGTCTCTTTTTTTCTTCACCCCTTGACTTACCTCAGTGTCCTCAGCTGTGAAGGGGGCACAATAACACCTGCATCACAAGATTGTTACAAGGTTCACGGTCTATTCAGTGGGTTAAATGCATCTATATTGATGCTTACTGTGTGCCAGGCTATGCTGGGCTCTGAGAATGTAGAGAAGACAGGGACAGGGTCCGCACCTGCAGGAGCAGAGTCTCATTAGGGAGATAGCCGTGTACCCATGGATTTATCCTAATATATGATGAGAAACAAGAGGGGATGGTCAAGGACAGATTCCCAGAACCAGTGACCTCAGAGGCTAGGTCGGGGATATTTTTAAAATAGTGTGTGTGTGTGTGTGTGTGTGTGTACTTATTACTAACAATGAGCATACATTATCTTGTTTGGAAAATTCAGAAAAGGATGAAGAGATAAAATACCCTAAAAGTCTAGCACTGCCTTCCTTCCCCCATGCCCCATGCCCTGTGGTACTATAAATAAGTTTGCGATGAATACCATTGTATACATTGTTTTCCTTTGGAAGGAATATTTCATTAGGGTAAATTCCTAGGATTGTGATCACTGTATTCAATGATATAAACAAGAAATTTAATTTTTATTTTTTTCCTCCTTTCCAACCTCCCTAATATAAACGTTTGAATGGCTCCAAAACTTTCACCAAACTGCTTTTCAAAAGTCTATAGCAATTTCACCTCTACCTCCTGTTATCAGCATTTAGTACTTTTGTTAGTTTACTTGGTGAGCAGTAGCCCCTGTGGCTTGGATGGGGCCAGATGTCTTATCTCTTATTTGCTGATACATGTGAATTGCCCATTCATGTGCTTTGTCCATTTGGATACTCCAGGAGATTTTATTTTTTAAAAAATGTTAAATTTTTAAAAATTTTTTAGAAGACAAGGTCTTATCTTGATAATCGCAGCACTTTGGGAGGCTGAGGTGGGTGGATTGCTTGAGGTCAGGAGTTCGAGACCAGGTTGGTCAATGTGGTGAAACTCTACTACTAAACTTCTCTACTAAAATATGAAAAAATTAGCTGGGCGTGGTGATGGGTGCCTGTAATCCTAGCTACTAGGGAGACTGAGGCAGGAGAATCACTTGAATCCAGGAGGCAGAGGTTGCAATGAGCAGAGATCACACCACTGCACTCCAGCCTGAGCAACAGGGCAAAACTTTGTCTCTAAAAAAAAAAAATCTTGAAGAGTGTTTTCCAACTTGGATTCATTCTCCCCATCCCATTCAGCTTGATCCCACCGATCAAGCGTAGATTAGGTCTTTTCACATAATCCCATCGTTCTTGGAGGCTTTAAGGCAGGCTAACATTCAAATCCAGGAAATACAGAGACAACCATGAAGATATTCCTCAAGAAGAACAACCCCAAGGCACATAATTGTCAGATTCACCAGGTTGAAATGAAGGAAAAAATTCTAAGGGCAGCCAGAGAGAAAGGTCGAGTTACCCACAAAGGAAAGACTATCACACTCACAGCAGATCTCTCAGCAGAAATCCTACAAGCTAGAAGGGAGTGGGGGCCAATATTCAATATCCTTAAAGAAAAGAACTTTCAACCCAGAATTTCATATCTGGCCAAACTAAGCTTCATAAGTGAAGGAGAAATAAAATCCTTTACAGATAAGCAATTGCTGAGAGATTTCATCACTACAAAACCTGCCTTACAAAAACTACTGAATGAAGTACTAAACAGGGAATGGGACAACCAGTACCAGCCACTGCAAAAACATACCAAATGGTAAAGAACAACGACTCAAGGAGGAAGCCACATCGACTAACGGGCAAAACAACCAGCCGGTAACAAAATGGCAGGATCAAATTCGAACATAACAATATTAATGTTGAATATGAATGGCCTAAATGCTCCAATCAAAAGATACAGCCTGGCAAACTGGATAAAAATTCAAGACCCAGCACTTTGGGACGCCGAGGCGGGTGGATCACGAGGTCAAGAGATCGAGACCATCCTGGTCAACGTGGTGAAACTCCGTCTCTACTAATACAAAAAAATTAGCTGGGCATGGTGGCGCGTGCCTGTAATCCCAGCTACTCAGGAGGCTGAGGCAGGAGAATTGCCTGAACCCAGGAGGCGGAGGTTGCGGTGAGCTGAGATCGTGCCATTGCACTCCAGCCTGGGTAACAAGAGCAAAACTCCGTCTCAAAAAAAAAAAAAAAATTCAAGACCCGTCAGTGTGCTGTATTCAGGAGAACCATCTCACATGCAAAGACTCACATAGACTCAAAATAAAGGGATGGAAGAAGATTTACCAAGCAAATGGAAAGCAAAAAAAAAGCAAGGGTATCAATCCTAGTCTCTGATAAAACAGACTTTTAAACCACAAAGATCAAAAGATACAAAGAAGGGCATTACATAATGGTAAAAGGATCAATGCAAAAGGAGAGCTAACTATCCTAAATATATATGCACCCTATGCAGGAGCACCCAGATACATAAAGCAAGTTCTTAATGACCTACAAGGAGACTTAGACTCCTACACAATAATAGTGGGAGACTTTAACACTTCACTGTCAATATCAGGCAGATCAACGAGATGGAAAGTCAACAAGGATATCCAGGACTTGAACACAGATTTGGACCAATTGAACCTAATAGACATTTACAGGACACTCCACCCCAAATCCACAGAATACACATTCTTCTCACCACCACATTGCACTTACCCCAAAATTGACCACATAATTGGAAGTAAATCACTCCTCAGCAAATGCAAAAGAATGGAAATCATAACAAACAGTCTCTCAGATCACAGCACAATCAAATTAGGACTCAGGATTGAGAAAAGCACGCAAAACTGCACAGTCACATGGAAATTAAACAACTTGCTCCTGAATGAGGAATAGATAAACAATGAAATGAAGGCAGAAGTAAAAATGTTCTTCAGAACCAACAAGAATGAAGACACAACATACCGGATCCTATGGGACACATTTAAAGCAGTGTCTAGAGGGAAATTTATAGCAATAAATGGCCACATGAGAAACAAGGAAAGATCTAAAATTGACACCCTATCATCAAAATTGAAAGAGCTAGAGGAGCAAGATCAAAAAAACTCAAAAGCAAGCAGAAGACAAGAAATAACTAAGGTCAGAGCAGAACTGAAGGAGATAGAGACACAAAAAAACACTTCAAAAAATCAATAAATCCAGGAACTGGTTTGTTTGAAAAGATCAACAAAATACACCACTAGCTAGACTAATAAGAAAAGAGAGAAGAATCGAATAGATGCAATAAAAAACAATAAAGGGGATATCACCACCAATTACACAGAAATACAAACTACCATCAGAGATTACTACAAACAACTCTATGCACATAAACCAGTAAATCTGGAAGAAATGGATAAATTCCTGGACACCTGCACCCTCCCAAGACTAAGTCAAGAAGAAGTTAAAACCCTGAATAGACCAATAACAAGGTCTGAAGTTGAGGCAGCCATTAATAGCCTACCAACCAAAAAAAGTCCAGGTCCAGACGGGTTCACAGCCAAATTCTACCAGACATACAAGGAGGAACTGGTACCATTCCTATTGAAATTATTCCAAACAATACAAAAAGAGGGAATCCTCCCTAACTCTTTCTATGAGACCAACATCATCCTGATACCAAAATCCGGCAGAGATACAACTAAAAAAGAAAACTATAGGCCAATAGCCATGATGAACATTGATGCAAAAATCTTCAATAAAATACTGGCAAACCGAATCCAACAGCACATCAAAAACCTTATCCACCACGATCAAGTAGGCTTCATCCTGGGGATGCAAGTCTGGTTCAACATATGCAAATCTATAAACGTAATCACCAAATAAACAGAACCAAAGACAAAAACCACATAAAGGCCTTTGACAAATTCAACAGCCCTTTATGCTAAAAACTCTGAATAAACTAGGTATCAATGGAACATATTTCAAAACAATAAAAGCTATTTACGAGAAACCCACAGCCAATGTCATACTGAATGGGTGAAAACTAGAAGCATTCCCTTTAAAAACTGGCACTAGACAAGGATGCCCTCTCTCACCACTCCTATTCAATATAGTATTGGAAGTTCTAGCCAGAAAAATTAGGCAAGAAAAAGAAATAAAGGGCATTCAGTTAGGAAAAGAAGAAGTCAAACTGTCCCTATTTGCAGATGACATGATCGTATACTTAGAAGACCCTATCATCTCAGCCCAAAACCTCCTTAAGCTGATAACCAACTTCAGCAAGGTCTCAGGATACAAAATCAATGTGCAGAAATCACAAGCATTCCTCTACACCAATAACAGACAAACAGAGAGCCAAATCATGAGTGAACTACCATTTACAATTGCTACAAAGAGAATAAAATACCGAGGAATACAACTAACAAAAGATGTGAAAGATCTCTTCAAGGAGAACTACAAACAACTGATCAAAGAAATAAGAGAGGACACAGATCGAAAAACATTCCATGCTCATGGTTAGGAAGAATAAATATTGTGAAAACGGCCATACTGCCTAAAGTAATTTATAGATTCAATGCTGCGCCTATCAAGCTACCATTGACCTTCTTCACAGAACTGAAAAAAAACACTTTAAACTTCATATGGAGCCAAAAGAGAGCCCGCATAGCCAAGACAATCCTAAGCAAAAAGAACAAAGCTGGAGGCATCACGCTTCCTGACTTCAAACTATACTACAAGGCTACAGTAATCAAAACAGCATGGTACTGGTACCAAAACAGAGATATAGATCAATGGAACAGAACAGAGACCTTGGAAGCAACTCCACACATCTACAATCATCTGATCTTTGACAAACTGGACAAAAACAAGCAATGGGGAAAGGATTCCCTGTTTAATAAATGGTGTTGGGAAAACTGGCTAGCCATATGCAGGAAGCTGAAACTGGACCGCTTCCTGACACCTTACACTAAAATTAACTCCAGATGGATTAAAGATTTAAACATAAGAACTAACACCATAAAAACCCTAGAAGAAAACCTAGGCAACACCATTCAGGACATAAGCATAGGTAAGGACTTCATGACTAAAACACAAAAAGCAATGGCAACAAAAGCCAAAATAGACAAATGGGATCTAATTAAACTTAAGAGTTTCTGCACAGCAAAAGAAACAATCATTAGAGTAAACCGGCAACCAACAGAATGGGAAAAAATTTTTGCAATCTACCCCTCAGACAAAGGGCTAATATCCAGAATCTACAAAGAGCTTAAGCAGATTTACAAGAAAAAAACAAACAAACCCATTCAAAAGTGGGTGAAGGATATGAACAGACACTTTTCAAAAGAAGACAAATATGCGGCCAACAAACATGAAAAAATGCTCATCATCATTGGTCATTAGAGAAATTCAAGTCAAAACCACATTGAGATACCATCTCATGCCAGTTAGAATTGGCGATCATTAAAAAATCTGGAGACAACAGATGCTGGAGAGGATGTGGAGAAATAGGAACACTTTTACACTGTTGGTGGGAGTGTAAATTAGTTCAACCATTATGGAAGACAGTGTGGCAATTCCTCAAGGATCTAGAAATAGAAATTCCATTTGACCTAGCAATCCCATTACTGGGTATATACCCAAAGGATTATAAATCGTTCTATTATAAAGACACATGCACACGTATGTTCATTGTGGCAGTGTTTATGATAGCAAAGACTTGGAACCAACCCAAATGCCCATCAATGATAGACTGGACAAAGAAGATGTGGCACATATACACCATGGAATACTATGCAGCCATAAAAAACGATGAGTTCATGTCATTTGTAGAGACATGGAGGAATCTAGAAACCATCATTCTCAGCAAACTGACACTAGAACAGAAAACCAAACACTGCATATTTTCACTCATGAGTGGGTGATGAACAATGAGAACACTTGGGCACAGGGAAGGGAACAACACTCACAGGACTAGGTGGGAGAGTGGAGGGGAGGGGAGGTGGGGACAGCAAGGGAGTGGGGAGGATGGGGAGGGATAACACTGGGAGAAATGCCTGATGTAGGCGACAGGGTAAGGGGGGATGGAGACAGCAAACCACCATGGCATGTATGTACCTATGCAACAATCCTGCAGGATGCAGGATGTGCACGTGCACCCCAGAGTCCAAATACAAAAAAAAAAAAAAAGACAGGGTCTTGTTTGTTGCCTAAGTGGGAGTGCTGCGGTGAGACCATAGTTCACTTCAGCCTCATATTCCTGGGCTCAAGCGATCCTCCTGCCTCAGCCTCCCAATGTGCTGGAATTACAGGATTAAGCCATCTCACCCAGCCTCTGTAAGGTTTTAGGTATTTTTTATCATTAAATCAATTACCAAACCAACCATACATTTATTAAAAACAAAAACAACCACCCAGGTCCCAAGGGTTTTATTGTAAGAGAATAAACAAAACATAAATAAAAACAATGAAATACCAAGTGTTGATTATAATGTTTTCAGCAATAGTGAACGAATGTAAATAGTCTTTTTGTTTAACAGGGACAGGGTGGCAAAATGGCACAGAAGGCAAAAATTTTATGGACAGTTACACAACCATTAAAATAATGGTTATGAAGGTGGCATAGCAACATACAAAAATGTTAATAATTTTAAGCAAAATAAAGTTCTACGTGGCCAGGCATAGTGGCTCATGCCTGTAATCCCAGCACTTTGGAGGCCAAATTGGGCACATCAGTTGGGGTCAGGAGTTCGAGACCAGCCTGGCCAAGAAGGCGAAACCCCATCTCTACTAAAAACAAAAAATTAGCCGGGTGTGGTGATGTGTGCCTGTAATCCCAGCTACTCAGGAGGCTGAGGCAGGAGAATCGCTTGAACCCAGGAGGCAGAGGTTGCAATGAGCCGAGATCATGCCACTGCACTCCAGCCTGGGCGACAGAGCAAAACTCCGTCTCAAAAAAAGTAAAAAGTTCTATGTGTGTTATCACAACTAAGTGACAACACATCTTCCTGTAGACAAAGAATAAGGGTGGAAGGTCAGTCTGCAAGAATACATTAGTGCTGGAGGGAAGGCCAGGCACGGGCTCTATCACACTTTCTGCTAAGATTCTCATTACAGTATAGTAAGTAAACATAAGGAAGGAGAAAGCCCCAGTTCTTTTGTGGAGGCTCTGGAAAAGGCTGGAAACTGCAGTCAGTGGGGGATGACCCAGAGCCCAAGCTGTAGTCTCAGGGGGAACCCCAGCAGCTCTGCTCCTGCAGCGCAACTTGAATTATCTCAGTGCACTGACTCCTCCTCCCACCCCCACCCCCTTGAAACCTTCAAAAGGTTAAGCTCTCTGAAGCTCAGTGAATATTGGCCTGGGTCAGTGAATATTTCCTAGGCCTCCTTGATGAATTGAGGATTAAAGCTAATGTCTAGTCAAACTCAAAGGGCCATTAGAATGGGCCATTGTGGGGACCGGAGGCCCATGTGCTCATGGCGTGCAGTTTGGGGCATCCCCTGGTCCCAACCACACTCGCCCGGATACATTCAGCAGGGCTCTCTGTCAGTGGAGACAGCCCATGACCGGAGAAGTGATTGGTTTGATTCTGCGTTCAGTTTTCTTTTCAGAAGGGGAGATGTGGTTTGAGCGTGCCCTGGGCTCTGGTCCCAGAGCTGGGGTTGAGCCCTGTTTCTGTCAGTTGCTGCGTGTGACTGGGGGCCTCAGATACCCCCAACACTCTTGGGCAAAATGCAGATGCTAGACAGGAGTTTGAGGGCCTCAGGGTGACGGTGACTGTGCTGCTCGTGAAGATCCAAGGGCCCTGAGGGATGAGGGACTGTGTGGCAGGGCTCTGAGCCACCCTTCACCTGGCTTAAACAGAGAGGGGAGAGGGGTCGCTTTACTTGTCTGCCATACTGGACTCCCTCAGAAGATTTCAGTTGGGAAATAAGAGAAGAAAAAAAGAATCCCTCACAGTCTTCATTACTATTTTTAAAAAATGGTTAGAAATCACCAGACTAGAAAATGTGATCAGGCTGTTACCGGTCCACACCCACGGGACTTGGATCACACGTGCCTTGCCCAGCACCTGCAGGGGGTCCTAGTGGCTTCATCCAGCATTGACTCCAGCCCCACAGTGGCCACCGATGACCTCTGGGTCTAGTCCCTTTGGCCTCTTCCCCAGCCTGTTCTGCAGCAGGGCCCCTGGGCCATCCACCCGGCCTTCCTGCCCTGCAGGTCCCTGCTCTCTGCCCAGCCTACCACCCCCAGCACATCTCTGCCCTTCAAAGCCCTCCCCATTCTGCAAGGCCTCACTGTAATGCCCACTTCCCCACAAGCCTCTACTGAAGCCCCAACCCCCAGATCCTCCAAGGCGTTGGCTTCCATGTTTCCTGCATGTTTCTTGAGGTTCCATTTCCATCCTCAGATGTCTTGGCAGGGATGTTCCAAAGGGTTTCTGGGAATATGGTGCAGAAGCAGCAGTGCATGAGGCTTGGGTTCAAATCTCAGCCCTGCCAAAAGTAACCCTGGTGTAAAACCCTATATATATGATTTTATACAACCAGTAACCCATATATATGTATACAAATATATATAAATACATGTAAATATATATTATATATATTTGTATTTATATATTTATATATTAAATTATAAAAATATAAATTTTATAAAAATATAAATATATATTTATATTTCTATTTATAGATAGAAATATATATTTATATTTCTATCTATTTATAGATAGAAATATATATTCTCTTTTGATAAAAAAGTAGAATATATGTACAAAGTTTGCATTGTATGTTTTTCACAGTAATACAAGTACCTGATTTCAAATTCAAATCGTAGCAAGGGGTTCATAGTTAAAAGCATCTCCGCCTGCATCTTCTCTTTCCACACACTAGAATTTCCCACTGCAGATGTTTAGGTTGCATACATGTTTACTGTAGAGAATCACAAAATGCAGACAAGCAGAAAGAAAGCCGAGCCAGCACAGTGAGATTCCACTTCTCCTTTGAGAATATCTTTTTCTAGATGATGTTGCCAGGCTTTTTTTTTTTTTCCAAATCGGTCCTCATTGTATGTTTTCTATGCATTATAGCTCGAATCACAGTCTACCTTCAACTGAATGAACAGAACTGGTATTTGTAAAGTAAAGAGGCGCAGTGAGTAGCTAGCTCCTTGCCATTCAAACTGTGGCATAAGCACCATGGGAAGCTTGCTAGAAATTCGGTGTCTTTGGCCCCAGCCCAGGGTTCGAATTTGAACAAGCTGGTGATTGGAGTGCGCATTACAGCTGGGAAGGGCTGTGCAGAGCACAGTTACTCAAAGCTGCAACCCACAGACTGTCACAGCCCTGGACAAGAGGCCTGAGCCAGAATGTATACAGCATGCTGTTTCGTTTATAGAGGAAGACGTGCTATTATACTGAATACTGTCAACAAATCTAAACAATGTGATTGATGAGGGCCATGATTAACATTCTGGCCCATGCTCCTTATCTTGTCAGGGACCAGGGACACACAGTTCGTGGGCTTGGCACTGTCAGCCAGCCACACTTTGAGTGGCGCTGTTTAGATCACACGGTTGGACAATAGGGGGCTGGGACTGGGTTTCTCTAGCTTTTGATCCTAATCTTCTCATTCTGTGTGTATCTGACCCTCCCACCCGACCATCTCACACACACACAGACACAGATGCACATATTTGCACAGGCACAACCCTCCTTAGGAGAGCCCTGGCCCAGAGTTAGTGATTAGAAAACATCTGTCTCTTGAATCAGACTGAGGCTCCCACATCCCTGTGTCTTGGTCCACCCCAGGCCTCTGTTTACATTAAAAGTAACCCTGGCGTAAAACCCTTTTTATCAGCTCCTCCTGTCAGGATGAAACAGAGCGGGAGCCTTGTAGGATGTCTGGAGTCAAGAGAAGCCAAGCCCAAGAGCTTTGATGGACTAGGAGGGAGGCAAAACACAGTTTCTTTGCCCAGCTCAAGTTCCCAAGGCAAAAACAGCTCTCGGATCCCAGGACCCGTATGTAACCCGGGATCTATAAACCCTAGACCAGGCTTCTGCTGCCAGTGCCAGAAGCAGGTAAAAATAATGCATGGTCACCAGGAAGGTGTGGATTTCAGAGTCAACACCAGCCTAATCTAAAATGCCACGTGGCGTTCAGTCCAGCCTTACTGTCAGCTTTCCCAAGGAGCCCGGAGAGTCCTATAGGTTTAGATCCCAGGGTTCAGTTTTACTTGGACATTAGGGAGACTCAGACCCTTTCAGGCAGTTAAAACTTTTAACTAAGTTTTTAACAACTTAGTTAAAAAACTTGGGAATCAGTTTTTTAGGTCACTCTTCCCTGGCTATGTGACCCTAGGGAAGTTACTTCTCTGAGTATCAGTTTCTTTCTTTGTTTCTTTTTTTTTGTTTTTTTGAGACCAGGAGTCTCATTCTATCGTCAGGCTGGAGAGCAGTGGCGCAGTCTCGGCTCACTGCAACCTCCAACTCCCTGGTTCAAGTGAATCTCCTGCCTCAACCTCTCGAGTAGCTGAGATTACAGGCACACGCCACCATGCCCAGCTAATTTTTGTATTTTTAGCAGAGATAGGGTTTCGCCATGTTGGCCAGGATGGTCTTGATCTCCTGACCTCGTGATCTGCCTGCCTCAGCATCCCAAAGTGCTGGGATTACAGGTGTGAGCCACCACCCCCAGCCATCAGTTTGTTTGTTTGTTTTTTTTTTTTTTTTGGCAAGTACTTTATTATTCCCTAGCTAATCAGTTTCTTATTCTGTAAGATAGGGCACAATAATATTGACCTCATAAAGGCATTGTGAGAATTAGTGGCAATCTCGGTAAAGTACCTAGCATCAGTGCATTCATTCATTCAGTCACTTGTTCGTCTATACTGAGCACCTCTGGGCAGCATGGGAAGCACGCAGTCCAGAGAGGAGGATGGAGACCACACAAACAGACAGACACAGAGCAAGCTGCAGCAGGTGCTGCAAAGAAAAGGGCAGGAAGCCTGTATCAGGGGCCCGGTCTAATCTGGGGATCACGAAGGAAGGTTTTACTGAATGAGTGATTCTGAGCTCAGGTTCCAAACATCAGTAGACGCCTTTAAGACTAAGCCAGGGAAGAGCATTCCAGGAGTGTCGTAGGGATGACTATTTATATTCTCCAGAATGCAATTTGGGCCAGAGAAAAGACAGTTGGATTTATTTTACTTTTTGAGATAAAATTTACAGACAGTAAAATGCATGAGCCTTATGATACAATTTGAGTTTTGACATATGCATACACCCATGTAACCAACATCGCTATTGTGAGATGGAACTTTGCTGTCAAACCGGGTTTATCTTCATATCTTCATAACCTTGTTCCCTGATTATGAAAGTTAAGAAGCTGGGGTTTTTTTGTGTTTTCTGAGCTGGAGTCTTGCTCTGTCGCCGAGACTGGAGTTCAGTGGCACGATCTCAGCTCACTGCAAGGTAGAGACCTCCCAGGTTCAAGTGATTCTCTTGCCTCAGCCTCCTGAGTAGCTGGGACTACAGGCATGTGTCACCACGCCTGGTTAATTTTTGTCCTTTTAGTAGAGATGGGGTTTCTCCATGTTGGCCAGTCTGGTCTCAAACTCCTGACCTCAAGAGATCCACCCACCTTGGCCTCCCAAAGTGCTGGGATTACAGGTATGAGCCACCTCACTCGGCCAAGAGCTGGGTTTTAATGGGGGCATTTCATTGTGGACATTTTACAAGGCTTTGATCTAGGTTTAAATCTCATATAACTTGCCCCAAGTCTCTCAATGTCGCTGAGACTCAACTTCCTCATCTGTAAAATAGGGTTAATTGAACTTACTTCACAGGGCTGTGTAAGGAATTGGGTCTGTACATGGCTGTAAAATGCCCAGTTAGTGCTTGGTGGGCACTCTGTGAGTTAGCCCTGTTAGGATTTCTGGAATGGAGATGATGGTGGGGAGCGGGGCCATTTCTCGCTGACATCCTTGGGGCCGGAGATGGGCCTTCCCAGGGCAGCGTGGGGCAGTGTGTGCACCCCTCATCCAGTCTGTTTGTTCACAGGGATGTGTCTGCAGGCCTTCGTAGAAGCTTTCTTTTTCCTGGCTCAGAGGAAGTTCAAGATGCTACCACTTCATGAGCAGGTGGCCTCGCTGATCGACCTGTGCGAGTACCACCTGTCCCTGCTGGATGAAAAGCGCCTGGGGTGTGCCCGGGGCGTCCCCTCCGGGGGCCGACCCGCCCACCGTGGCACTCCCCAGGAGTCCTCCCCCTCGGCCCAGCCAGCTGGGGACAACCCCCAACCCTGCACCAGCTGCGCCAATAAGCCGTCCCATCCCAGACATACCCTGTCCTGAGGGCCACTCTGTCTTCCCAGAAGATGGAAGATGAGGGCGACTCTCAGGGCTGGAGAGTCGCAGGCATTCTGCCTGCAGAAGAATGACAGGTAGCCTGCCGAAGGGCCTGGCTGCCCCGCCCCCACAAACCGTCTCTGCGTGTGGCTGAGCTGCGCTTCACCAGGTTGGCTGGTTCTCACCTGCCTTCCTCCCCGCACCTCTTGGTGATACACCCTGTTTTCGAGTCATCAGTGGACATATGACATCTAAAACGTGACAGATGGCACTTTCTATTCTGGGCTCACAGGAAGCACCAACTGGGGCAAATCTGTTGTGTTTGGGGCACGGGACACAAATGATCCCAAGGCCCGGAGCCGTGGAGAGGAAGCCGAGTGCTGGGATCTGCCGGGGCCTCCGCACGCCCACTGGGAAAAGCCCGAGAACATCGTGTTTATTTCCTGCCGCCCGCTCCGTGAGAAGGAAATGGAAATATCAAGTGGGCGTCTGCGAATCTCCCCTCCCAATCACGTGCTACACGGGTGTAGTGAACAGATTACCCTCATTTAGTTCATTAGCTTGCCTGTTGCCGCAATGTTTGGTTTGCTATTAATTAAGAAATAATTAATCAAGAAGTAACTAAGACTCCTAGAGCCTCAGAGCTGGCAGGAGCCTCATAGGTCATTTTGTTTGATTTTGTTTGACTGTGACCCCAGAGCAGGAATCCCATCTTTAGCCTCCCTGATCAGATGGTCAGAATGGACCCCTGCATAGGTGGGGTGCTGGTCACGTGGCCAGTGTGTCCACAAGAAGCACTGCCAGGCGTCCCTGCATGCCCAGCACTGTGTTGGGAGCCCCTGAGTAAGGGGAGGAAATCAGACGTGGATGAGAACCAGAGCGAGAGGAATAGTGCATGTCAGGCTTGGTGCCAGGGACAGGGTAGCTCAAGCTCTCTCTTCCATGAGACCCTTTCCTTGTCTCCATCTGTATCTCCAGGTAGCCCCCATCTCAGAGGAAACGCCTCAGAGGCAGCGGAAGGTGTCGTTTTGGAAACAGCCTCGGTCACGTCAGGGTGCAGGGCCCATTGAAGACAGGCAGACAGGACCTGGCAAAGCCAAGCTCTCCAGAGTGTGGTTGGATTTGAGGTTAACGTGGCCCTTTCCTGGAGGGTCCCTTTAAAGGATGCTGAGGACCCTGGGAAGAGCCAATCATCAGGCTCCAAGCGAGGGGAAGGAAAGTCTTTGAGGCAGTAGTACTGTGCCTGGTGCACAGAAGGACTCAGAAAATGCTCATATGCACGGCCAGGGAGAGGGGCGTGGGAGGCAGAGGTGCGTGGAGGCAGAGGCGCATCTCAGACAAGCCCCTGTAGCTTTCTCCTTCCTGCCAACATCCTGTCCTGCCTTCTAACCCAAGTCCCCTTCCCTCAAACTGAGAAGAGCAGTTGACTCACGGCCTAGCCCACAGCCTGGTTCATAACAGGTTCTCAAAAGCATCTGTGGAAACAAGTTACTTGAATCCGCCCTCCCCAGAGTGTTTTTAAACCCAAAGAGAAGGTTGTTAATCCAAGGTGTCTCCAGTTGTTGACAAGTGATTTGAGAGCAGGGGCTGCTGTGTTCCTCCTTGCCTGGGGCTCCTTGCTGCCAGGAGCTTACCCTCTCAAGGAGGAAAACCTGTGTCCCCCGGTGTGGCTGCCGTGCAGCGCCCCTTCCCTGCCGCTAGCAGAGCCCAAAGGCAGCTGCTCTTCCCCAGCCGAGAGGGGCTGTGGGCCTGAGCCCGGCAGAACCCACTCTGGGCTGCTCAGTGTCAGCAGATTTACGCAATGACTTTATTTTCCCAAGCAGAAGGCGGGACAGGTGGGAAGATGGCACGGGCAGGAAAGGGTGTTGAGTGCCCCCTACATGGGGCGCGGTGGTGGTGTCATTGGCTCAGTTCCCCAGGTCCTAGGGCAGGTCCCTACCGCTGCTCCCCTTTCAGATGAGGAAAGGAAGGCCCAGGAGGCCACGTGGTCAGGACTTGGTCCAGGTCTGTCTGTCGGCTCCTTGTCCCTGGGTGAGCATGAATTCAGTTCCAAGTAGAGACCCCGTAGGACTACCCTGCTTGGGGCTGCCTGGGGCCTGTCACGGTCTGGTGGCATGGGACAAGGCAGTCAGGACTCCTAAATGGTCCAGTGTGAGAAACAATGTTGGAAGCCCCCATGCAACTCTCCCAATGCCCTTTGGCAGAACAAATGTATTTCCCAGAGAAAGGCCGGAGGAAATGCGTCGGGGCACACTTGTCACCAGCTGGGAGCCACCCAGAGTCTTAACAAAACTCTCACTCGACGCCCTTTCTTGAAGTTGGCCTTTAGAAAGTATTCATTTGCCAAAATGGAGTGCAATGTTCAGGTCCAAAACCAGCCAAGCACACTGAATATTTTGAAAAATAAAATAAAGACGTTGAATTCCAGCCACCTTGTCTGGGGTGATATAAAATCGTCAGCTCTCCTGGTGAGGAAGGGCCTCTCCCACCCCCTGCCATTATCTGGAGGCGGGCTGCTCTGCCCACCATGGCCCCTGTATCCTGGGAGCAGCCCCCTCCTCTGCCGACAAGGCCCTGAATAAGCCCCACCCACCCGCAGGGCACGGAGCCTCCCTGGTGATTTTCTGAGAGGCCAATTGTGACAGATTGGCCCCTTTTCAGTTCAACCGAAAACATTTCGAGGCTGCTCCATTATCAGAATGAGTGATAGCTGACTCACCCCGCCTCCTCTGTTCCTAAGAAGAAGTCCCACTGTGTTTACCCCTTTGGTAATCGGCCACTCATTTTATTGGTGTAAGTGAAGCGATAGCAAAAGCAGATGGTTGCTTCCTCCAAGAGGACAGGAAGCGGAGCCCAGAGTCTGGCGGGCCCAGAGGCCCTGGCACATAGCTGGGCAGCCCCTGTGCTTTGCTGCAGGATAAGCCCGGTCCCTGGAAGGGCCCTCAGGACCCATCTCCAGCGTCTTCTCCCTCCCCCTCTCCTGTCCCCTCTCCCTCCTACTGACCCTTGTCTTGCCCCACCCCCAGTGCACACACAGCCCAGCCACATGGATGCTCTCCCTAGTCTGCTGACTGAGTTCCTGGAGAGCTGGGTGCTCCAGAGCTTGGAACGAACGGGTAAGATCAGGCCTAGCCAGTGCTTAGTTTGAGAAGTTCACATCCAAGTATGACAAGTTAGTGGGACCAACCTGGGGAGGGAAGCATCAGAACAGGGCGGACCCACAGAACTGGGCCCACCCACCCTTTCCTGCTGTGCCAGTCTTGCCCCTTTGGGTGTGCCCCTGGGCAGCTTCCTTGCTCCTGCCATGCTGACCCTGCCTGCCCCTTCCTTCCAACCTCCCAGGGGGACAGGCTCAGCGTTTCTGCTGTTAGGGGCAGGAGCTGTGTCCTCACGGCCTGGCCAGAATGGAGCCTGCAGTAGGTGCTTATAAAGACCCACTGGATTCATTGCCACTGTTGGCAAATGCTGGCCCCAACAGACCCCTCCCCGCCTGCAGAGGCGGGGCTTCCAGGAGAGACGAGCGTCCATCCCTAAAACGAACCGCCTGGATTCCTCTTCCTTCTCCTCCCAGCCTCTGTCCACTCCCCCGAACTCAGACATGATCTCTCGCCTGCTTCCATTGCCTCCCTGCCTCTCACCCCTCCATCCCCACCAGTGTGGAAGGAACTCGGAGAGCCACAGAGCTGATGCCCAGTCACCTATTGAAAGCAGCCCCCATCGGCACCTTTCCTTTCTTTCCATCATAAGGCCCACGCCTGGCCCCCACACCCCAGGGCCAGGCTCTGCGGCCTCCCTGAGCCCCTGTCCTACCCCTGCTCCCAGAACTGTTTGTATCTGTTGTCACCAAATAGGAGGAGGTGTGCTATTTCCCGCCACCCTTGTCTTCTGCCCCTCTGCCTGGAATGGCCTTCCTCTGCCCAGTGGCAAACAGACTTCCAAGGCCCAGTTCCAATGTCCTCGCTGCAATCCCCCAAACAGAGTGAGTGATTCCCTCCCCACACTCCCAAGAACTGGAAAGTTCCTGTATTGTAGCACGTACCATGGGACCACAGCATTGGCTCCCACCCAGTTGTGCGTTCCTGCAGGGTCAGGCATGTGCTGGGGCCATGCTGGCACGGAGCGGGTGCTTGCTGCGAATAGGAACGTTTAGCAGACCCCAGGAGAGGAGACAGTGTTACTGCGCTTGTTCTCTGCCTCGCGTGCGGGTGCCTTTAAGAAGCACAGATGTCTAAACCTTGCCAAGCCAATCTGCTGAACACCTCTACATCCCCACCTGCCTTGTTGGCTCCCTGGGATGCGGCAGCTGTCCTGCGTCTATAGACAGATAATGGCTCCTCTGACCCTAGGTGTCTCTCCACGGTCCTTTGTGGCCAGGCCCAGGCTACATACCCATGGGCACCCCCTCTCGTTCAGTCTCAGAGACAGGATGCCAGGCTGGACAGTCCTCACCAACACCCCTCCAGTCGGCCTCCCTTCAACTCTGCGTCGCCCTGAGTGTGCATGGAGTTGGTAAGTTCCCAGCAGGTCCTCCTGATGTGCATGTGGGTAGCCAGGGGAAGGAAGTGGGAACGTAGGGGCGCAGACACTTGGAACGGTGTCCCTATCCTACGTGATTTTATCCGCACACGCTCAGTCCTTCACAGTTTAGCAAGTACTTTTAGATCCATCCAACCCCACGAAGGATGAGGATCGTTGGCACTCTCTTTTCCCTGAGGCGGAGAACTGGCTTCCAGGAGGCTTAGTGACTGACCGAGGTCTCGAGGTCTCCAGCTGGTGAAGCTCAGAGTCAGGGTCCCCCGAGGCCCCCGGCTGCCTCCAGATCCCACACTCCTTCCTCGGCACTTCCTTGGTTCTGCGCGGTGCCTCGATGCTCCCCAAAACATCCCATTTTACAGATGTGGAAACCCACGTCCCGCAGAGGCTGGGAGTTGGCTCCACTCAGTTCTGCGGACTTAGCTTGGGGCTGTCTGGCCTGCTCTCCTCCTGCCGAGCACCCCAGGAAGGCTCTGTGGGTACCCTCCAAGGGCTCCGGGTCTCCCAGCCACTCAGTCAGAGTGGCAAGTCCTGTCTCACTTGATCTTTGGGAGCATAAGAGGACCCCACAGAAAACGTCATCAATGTGAAAGTGTTTTGTAGACCAAAGTGCTGCGGCGTTATCTTCAGCCTGGCTACTGGCTTCCTACGAAGTGTAAAGGGATGAAGGTAAAAGCTCTTTCTTGAATAATGTTATCCATCAAGACAGATGAAACCACACCAGTCAGCTCTTCCTGCCCCTCCCCTCCTCCCCTTCATTCCCACATATTTAAAGACATTTATAGCCTGAGAAATTATTCCCGCTGCTTCTCTGACACCCGGGATGCGCCTTGTGATTGGCAGAGTGTCCCTCCAGAATAGCTTAATTTTTTCCCCATTTCTCGACTAATGTCCTCTACTCCTCAGTCCTCTAATTGAGAATTGGGCTTGCAATGGCCAGGACAAGAGAGCATCTTCCCTGAAAGCTCAGAAATGATGGCTCTCCCAGCAGGGAGCTGGCGTTCTCTGCCACCGAGAGCGCTGCCCTCTTTGCATGGAGGGATCGTACACCACCGCATATATTAACCTGAAATCCACCTCGCCTTGATGGATACTTTTGCCAGTCTCCCATTTGGTTTGATGAATGTGAGAGAAATTTTCCCATATGGCATACGAATTTCTCCCTCACAAAATAAGTAATTTTTTTTCCGTTTCTGGAGCAGCTCTGCAGAATAGGCCACATCTTCAATTACCTTTATCTCTAGTAGCCAAGTCTTGATTGTTATATAACCGGGAAAACCACATGGCATAATGCTTATATACACACATGCACGCACGCACATACACGCACGCACACACACGCATGCATGCACATACACGCACGCACACACACACACTGAGCACTGTTGAGCTTTGGTGGAAAATGGCGAAATTACTGATGTTTTCCTAATTTCTTGTGATTGGCTTCTGAGTCTTATTTAGAGAGCGGAGTGGGAAGGGCTCTTTGCAGCCCCAGGGTACTGTCATGCTCACCAAGAGGCTCACGGGAAACCTTTCCTCCAACACGAAGAAGGTGTTTGCTAAGATTCCAACCAGGACCCAGTCTCTGGCCACAGAACACTGTCTGCTCCCCCAGGCCCCTCCCAGACTACAGAGATATTTTCCCTTCAGAACCCCTTGCATCAGAATGGGAAAAATGAGGCTGAGAATCCCAGAGGAGGCCGTGAACTATTCTGGAAAGCGAGGGCTTTGCCGCCAGACCTGGGTCTAAACTTGGCTGTGTCTGTCCCTTTCTCCCTAAATGGCCATGGGCCAGTGACTTTACCTCTCTGATCCCTGCTCCTTGCCTGGATAGTAAGGATCACGTCACAATGTATGTAAAGAGCCGGGTGTGGGACTTGGCACCTGGGAAGCGTCTTAATACCTGTCTGTCGAGAAAGGGGAGGGTCTCAAAGCAAGGAAACGACACGGATGCCAGGAAATACATCTGCCCACCTCCACCTCCCTGACGGGGGAGGCTCCTGGAGGTCTGGTGAGAGGCCCCATGTGCTCCAGCCCTCCCCACTCCGTGCTGAGCTCTGCCTTTAAGAGACTGCAGCTCCTGCCTCTTAAAAGCCTTTAAAAATTCTTTATTAAATTTTCATGGTGCATAAAGTCAAGGTTCTCTTACGTGGCCTCAGTTGTCTTGGCAACTTTGTAAAACGCAATAATAAAACGAAGCTGAGTGTTGCTAAACACAGGCTCATTGTAGAAACGACGGCGAAGTATTGACAGTTTGTTCTGGGTGATAATTTTTGACAGCAAATCCACTGGGGTGGACAATGCCTGTTCACTTGGGGTCAATTGTTGAGAAAAGGACACCTTTAATTTTTTTTCTCCCTTAATGCTTAATATTTGCCTGGGAAGCTAAATATTACCTCAAGGACTGCGAGATCCTGGGAGAGGTAGAGGGAGGGGTTTAGAAAATCCTCCAACCCTTGATCTGCTGGGGACAGTCTCCCTTAGGGAGGTAGTGACCTGTCCCTAGAGTTTGGTGGAAACTGTGGCTGTCCTGGGAGAGAGGATGGCCACTTGCAGCCCGCTGCATGCAAGAGAAGCCGCAGTGCCCGGGTCCGGCTAGACCGGTGAGTGTTGCACGTTTCACCCTTACTGGGGAATCTAGAGGCAGGTGCCTCCCTAGAGAACTAAACCATTCATCCCACACTAAAGAGGCGATTCCTAGGGCTGCTGGTCCAGCTGGTGGCTCTGTCCCTAGTAACAGACGCTACGCCCCCTCCTATCACCCCTCCTCTCCGTCTACCCTTGGGGAGCAGCATATGTCTGCTCTGAATATTTCAGAATATTTGGCAAGTAGAAAGCAGATGGCCTTAAGTTAAAAATAAAGTGAGACCCCAGCTCCCTGGAAATCCCCTCACCCGTTGGCGTCAGAGAAACATTTATTTCACACGGCTCCCCATGCCCAGGGAGACCACTTAGGCAGGCCCTGTTCCCGCGGGTGACCCCTGCAGTCCTTTGGATCCCAGTTCGCCTTTTTATGACACATTCAGATTCTGCACATTCCTCAGATGGACAAGCACCTCGGTCCCAGGCTCCTGTGTCACAGGTCACGGCTCTGGCAGTGTGGCGGAGCTGTCAGGCCACTCTCTCCTGGAGAAACCCGGGTTTGCCTGCCTGAGGCCCTGCAGCCTGGAGGGGAGGCAGCTAGGGCAGCATGAGAGCTTAGGGCTGACTTGGGCCAGGCATGTCTTTGGGAGATTGAGTGGGGACTGTGGAGGCCAGAGGGGCCCTTTCACACTGCTGCCCACCCCCCAGCATCCCCTCAGGGCTCAGACCCCACCTCTGTCTGTAACCCAGGCAACTGCAGCTTTCCCAGTCTGACCTGATGAGCTTTACAATAAGATAGTATCCACGGCTGACACCAGCCTTTCGATATTACACATGAGGCAGGGAAGCCCAGAGAGGGGGAGGGGCTTGCCCCAAATGCCCAGCAAGTTAGAGACATGAGTTAAGGCCTCTTCCATGAAGGAATCTGTTTTGCCCTGTGTGATCAGAAGCCTGCACCACCCCAGCCCATCACCTCACCAAATACCTACAGAAAGGAACCCAGAGAGCCTCAGGCCCAGGGGTTTTCAAGCTAGATCCCATGAAACCCCAGAGCAGCTCAGCTAGCTGTTTTATATATTGGGGTTGCATGTAAGGAAAAAGTTTCAAATGCCGTAATCACTTCCAATATTTTACTTGTGGGGCAAATTCCAGTTTTTCATAAAGCTGATGGCCTAGGAGAAGTAACTCATTCAAGGTCATGACCATAGCAGCATCTTCCTCGGGTCGCCTGAGCCCAGCTGGGACCCCCGGCCCTGCCCTGGAGGATGTGTGTGTCACTCTGGCTCTGGTGCTCATGTGCTGGGCTGATACACATTGGGACCCAGGGAGGAGCTGGGACCCCTCGCCTCCGGATATTGGCTTAGTGTCTTTTTTTTTTTTTTTTTTCCTGAGATGGAGTCTCACTCTGTCTCCAGGCTGGAGTGCAGTGGCGCGATCTCAGCTCACTGCAACCTCTACCTCCCAGGTTCAAGTGATTCTCCTGCCTCAGCCTCCTGAGTTGCTGGGACTACAGGCATGAGCCACCACCCCCAGCTAATTTTTGTGCTTTTAGTAGAGATGGGGTTTTGCCATGTTGCCCAGGATGGTCTCAATCTCTTGACCTCGTGATCTTCCTGCCTTGGCCTTCCAAAGTGCTGGGATTTCAGGCATGAGCCACCGCACCCAGCCGGTGTCTTAATCCATTTGTGCTGCTATAACGAAGTAAAGTACACTGGGCGGCTGATAACAGAAATGTTATTTCTCCCAGTTCTGGAGCCTGCAAGTCCAAGATCACAGCGCCTGCACGGTTGGGTCCTGGCCAGGGTTCTCTTCCAGGTGTGCAGACCTGTTGTATCCTTACATGGTAGGAAGAGGGTGACCGAGCTCTCTAGTGTCTCTTTCACCAGGGCACTATTCCTATTCACAAGGGCTCCGCTCTCATGACCTAATCACTTCCCAAAGGCCCATCCCTAGCCCATCACAGTGGGGGCTAGGATTTCATCAGATGAATTTGGGAGGGACACAGACATCTAGTCCATCACTTGGCTTCTCTTGCCCCTGGTAGAACAGTTGTTGGAAGCCCCTGACGCTGGCCCTGGGCTCATTAGCCACTGGGCGCTAATCATCAGACATCCAGGGTGGATGATGGGACCCACTGAAGAATTTCCACCATCATAGCTCCTCACCCACCACGTAAATAGACCGCTTTGAGCTATTTCCAGAGCCAGAGGTGGGTGGCATTGGTGGGTCACTGGATCCATCACCAGCTGTGCTGGGAGGAGACAGACCCCAGACGTTAATGGGTCAGAAGTCTGAGGGCATGTCCCAGAGAGGCCAGCTACAAGCAGCCATTTATTCGAAGCCACTCGTGTTAGCGTTAAAAGTCCTGTAAATACTGCATTCTGCTCTATATGACATCCGCAGGTTAGCCGGGCTAGGTTAGGCCACCCTGAATAGATAAGAGATAAACCCACAGGGCTCCAGGGCTTCACACAGCCAAGGTTTATTTCCTGCGAACGCAAAGGTCACGTGGGTCTGGTTGGCTCAGGATGGCTCTCAGCTGACAGGCTCCGGCCTCTTCCTCCTCAACCACAGCCTCCCAGTTGCCCCTGGAGAGATGATGGGGAAGGAGGGGTCCTCAGGGGATGTTGTTGAGGGAGCGGCTGACTCCACCTCCCCCTACATGCCCTTGGCCAGAACGCAGTCCCATGGCCCCAACAGAAGTACTAGGACCATGTGACATGCGCCCTTCCTGGGCAACAAGCAGACAAAAGTAAAATAATACTGATTTTGCCACAGTTCCTATTAGTTTCAATGGAAGAACGCTTTTCTCCCCTTCAATCTTCACATGAAATGGCTGCACCAAGGAAATGATCCTGGTTCTCTTGGGGCTGCACACAGCGCCCCCACCCCATCTCCTTCTCTCCACTGAGTTGGAGCAGATGGAGGTCACGTGGGTCTCCTGACTCCAGAGCCACAGGGGAGCTAGAGGGTGTCTTATGCCTTCCCACCAAGAAAGCCATTCCTAGGCTCTGTGGCCTGGGTGCAGCTCAGCTCCAAGCTCCATGGGTAGTTTCCCCATCACCTGGAAGACTGAGTCCAAAGCTGGCGAACTGACATTTTCCCTTGAAGGGGCAGGGGCCGAAGGTCCCAGAAGGAGTGCTGATCCTTCCCAGGCCAGAGCAGAGAACTGAGACCATGCCCCAGGGGCCATCTGGCCTGGAGAGGAGGCTCTGGCCAAGCCCTCTCCAGCTGCCCCTGCATAGATGAGCCAGGAGAGCCTGGCTCCCTGCTGAGGAAGGCAGGCTTTGTGCAAAGCCAAGAATTCATAGGCAGTGAATCCTGTGACATCAGGCTTCTCCTGTAGCTGCTGGAAGTTTTGTCACAATGAACATAGGCAATGGGGGTAGGGAAATGTAAGCGCATTCTCGATTCATGGCTAGGGTCTCGCACACACAAGGCCTAGACCCATGCGGGGCACACTGTGGCGTTAGTTCATTGAATCTGAGAAACAGGCTCGGGGTGTTATCACCTTGCTTTACAGTAGAGGAAGCTGAAGTTCGAAACGGAGGTGCAGTGGTGAGCCCGAGATGGCACAGGTTGTCCGAGCCCAGGCAGCTCTCCAGAAGAGCTAGGCACCGGGCATGTGTGGAAGTGGAGGCTCTGGGAGAGGCCTCGGATAGCAACCTGTCTGCAAAGCCTTTGAACTCAAAGTCCTGGAGGAAACGCCCCAACACAGTGAGGTTCACACAGCAAGCGGGACTTAGGGTTGCCCAAGAGGTTCCAGCTTTTGTGAGCTGTTGTGCTTGGCAGCAAGGTGATGGCAGAAGGGACGTAGGGAACTACATTGAGCTCACTGGGACAGCCTCCATCTCTGGGCTAAATGGGCCAGGCAGTGGGCGAGGGGAGGCTAGTGGGGGAAAAGGTGACCGTGTGCTGAGGACCAGCTTTGTCCCAGGTACCAGCATCACCCCAGCCATCATGGCAAGGCAGGTGGCATTGCCTTCCTTATACGGCTGAGGAAACAGATTTGGAGAAGTTAGTTACCTTGCCCAAGGCCGCAGAAGGCCACCCTGCCCAGGCCACATGGCCACCATAGAAGCTCTGAGCCCAGAGTAGGTGCAGAGCCCCACAGACTGGAGAAGAAAGCAGCTGCCCACGTGACTGCAGGTCAGAGACTCTCTTGGCTCCAGCTGGGCGCAGTGGCTCGTGCTTGTAATCTCAGCACTTTGGCAGGCCAAGGTGGGTGGATCATTTGAGGTCAGGAGTTCAAGACCAGACTGGCCAACTTGGTGAAACCCCTTCTCTACTAAAAATACAAAAATTAACCAGGCGTGGTGCTGGGTGCCTGTAATCCCAGCTACTTGGGAGGCTGAGGCAGGAGAATCTCTTGAACCCAGGAGGCAGAGATTGCAGTGAGCTGAGATCACGCCATTGCACTCTAGCCTGGGTGACACGGCAAGACTCTGTATTAAAAAAAAAAGAAAGTCCCTCGGCTCCAACCACCTGGGGCCACCGACGTGCGAGCAAACAATATCCAGAGAGTCCACCCCAAAGCCTGGACTCCCAGCCCCATGGTCAGGAGAGAGGCTTCCCGGGCAGTGCCCGGCTTCAGCTCGGTCTGGAAAGGCCACTCTTGTTAGCTCTTTCTCTGCGCTCACAGGCTGCATGTGACCTGGTGCCTGACAGGCAGAAAGGGGACAAAAGTCTCATTAAGAGAGGGGCCTTCAGTGCAGGGCAAAGAGCTCTCTGCTTTAAGGCCAGCCAGAAAATGTTCACTCCCATTCCACGTTCTTTTTACTTTTTAAAAATTGAGATGGAGTCTCACCATATTGCCCGGGCTGTTCTCAAACTCCTGGGCTCAAGTGATCCTCCTGCCCCAGCCTCCCGAAGTATTGGGATTAGAGGCGTGAGCCACCGCGCCGGGCCAGGGCCTCCATTTTATAATGGCGTCATGGCATGCCATTATACAATGGCTATGTATGATATTGTAGTTTACTTAACTGGTCCCCAATTAAGTAACATTTAGATTGTTTCTAGTTTTCGGTTACTACAAAAAAGCGTTGCAAGGACTCTTCTGGTGCATGCGTTTATGTGCGTGTAAATGTGTCCTAGAACGGGAATTGCTGGGTCAAAGGGTACATGCATTTTAAATTGCAATCACTATTGCTGCTATATCGTCCTCCAAAGAGGCTGGACCACCATTTGGTCCCACTAGATATATGGAGAGGGCCAGTGCTTCCCGCCCTCCCCAACACAGCATATTGTGAGAATGTGAACTTTTACCTGTTGAAAATGAAAATCATGGCATCATCTCATCACAGGTTGAATTTTCATTTCTTTTTTTTTTTTTTGAGACAGAGTCTTGCTTCGTCGCCAGGTGCCAGGCTGGAGTGCAGTGGCGCAATCTAGGCTCACTGCAACCTCCGCCTCCCAGGTTCAAGCAATTCTCCTGCCTCAGCCTCCCAAGTAGCTGGGACTACAGGCGTGCGCCACCACGCCCAGCTAATTTTTGTATTTTTAGTAGAGACGGGGTTTCACCATGTTGGCCGGGATGGTCTCAATATGTTGACCTTGTGATCTGCCCGCCTCAGCCACCCAAAGTACTGGGATTACAGGCGTGAGCCACTGCGCCCGGCCATTTCTTACATTATAAATGCAATTGAGCCTCATTCTTCACCCATTTTTCTACTGGTCCTTTTCTTGTTGATTTATAGCATCTTTGCAGATGAAAAGAACTAGCCTTTTGCCACAGTTTTGAAAAGTATGTATTCTACCTGGGTCATTTTCCGGCAGCCAACTGTCTCCATGGGCTGCCAGAGCGGCCTTTCTGGAAAGCCAAGCTGATTGTATCACCCCTGAACAGATAGAAAACAGCTTCCTGTCACCAGGGTCCAGCTCGACTCCTCACCTGGTTTTGGGGGTCTTTCCCACTTGGGGCCCAGCCTCCTCCCTCCCCACCAACAGGACTACCACATGCTGCCATGAAGGCTGTGGTCTGCACAGAGGGCAGGGACACGCAGATACCCTGAGTCCAGCGTGCTTTTCAGATTACCAATTGAGGAGCCCCCTACTGGGACCCGCTGGGCAGCCCTGCCCACCTCTCATCAACTCCCTCATGGTTCCTGGCTCTTTTTGCCACTCCCCAAATGCGCCTTGCTCTGTGATCTGGCCATCACTGCGTCTGGGTCCTTCTTCTGCCCCTAATGCCCCTTCCCACGTGGGCAGCTGTTCAATTGCATACTGCCTCTGCTCCGGCAGGTGGCTCCCCCACCCCGTGGTGTGTCTTTTTAAGCCACTTCATGGTGACTCTCTACCAGGTACACCCCAGGCAGGGCTGTACCCACTCATATCTGGATCCCATGCCCAGCCAGGGCCAGGCACAGAAGGGGCCCTCAGGACCTGCATGTAGGAGGAACAAGGGAGGGAGAGACTGAAGGCCCTGTTGACTGCCGAGTTCAACCAGCACAGGGGGTGAGCAGGGAGGGCCCAGAACCTCCTCTGCCTAATTTAAAGTCATGCACATACCCAATGGGCTGCTCTTTCATATAAATATCCATTAAACACTTTGTAAAATGCACATTTGAAAAAATGTAGCTGACCTGCTCTTCCCAGGTAATTAAGGTGCGCCTCTCGAGTCTGCAGTGGAGGATTTTTTATTTGGAAGCTCTAGCCTGCTTTTCAGATTCGCAATTGAGGACTTTCCAGAGAGCAGGTTCTCTACCCACCCTGACCCCCCACAGAGAGGCATCCTAGGAGGACCCTGGTGGGCACCAACACCTTTGCCATCAGGATCTCCCAGGCACGACCAGATGTGTCCCCTGCCAGCCCAGAGCCAAAGGGCCAGGGAAACTTACTGGTGGACAGCCGGGCTTAACTACCAGCAGAAGGCAAGGCCAGGACCTGGGGCAGGGGGAGGCTGACGGGAGAAGGGCCAATCCCCACAGCACATGTTGCAGATTTTCTCTTTGCCATTGGAGTGTGCAGAGGATGACACTATCCAGTTTGTGTTTTTAAAGAAAACCAAGCTTACAATTTGGGTAGGGCCAGAGTGGGCATGGAGGGGCAGGCTGGGAGTGGGCGCAGGGGTCTAGGTGGGAGGGCTGGCATGGCCCTGGAGATGAAGGGCACACACTCAAGAGGTTGTACACAGGCCAGGTTGACAGCACTTCTCAGGGCAGCTGTTCAATTGCCATCTCACTCCCTGCTGGATTGAAGCTCCCTGAGGGCAGAGCCTAGTCATTCTGTTGGAAGCTGCATCATAGTATCTAGGAACATGGCTCTCCACACAGAAGGTGGTGTTCTGGGCATGAATGAATGGAAGGTGAGAGGGAAGGAAGAATGGATGGAGGGATGGATGGATGGACAGATTTAACAGACGGGGAAACTGACACTGTGGGTGGGGTAGGGGGAGGTGAGTCGCCCGGGTGGGACATCCTGTTTCCAGTGCTCAGCAGACCCAGCGGCAGGTCCGGGAGGGAGGACCTGGAGTGGCGTGAGATCCCTGGCTCCTCCGCCCTTGCTCACGCACACCTGTTTTCATAACTTGTCATTACCCCACACACCCACAGGCAGGAGCGCTGTCCCAATAAATAAATCTGGGCCACTTTTCAGCATCGTTTAACGTCCCTGGGAAGGCTGGGTCACGTGACGTCAGCCGTAGCCCATTAGCTGACAAGCTGAAGCATATCATATTGAATTCCACGGCCCGCAGAGCCGCGAACCCCCGTGCTGCTCTGAAATCTGTGTGGATTTCTCAGAATGCAATTGTGCAGCTTATTTTCTATAATGAACATGTTGTCCCCTCCCCTTGCCAGGACTGTTTTTCCAAACCTCCAGGGAGACAGGAGTGGGAGGATCTTGAGCTCACTCCTTGCTGCAGCTTGAGAGGTGCTGGGGGCTGTGGGCTGTACTTGGGTGAAATTTACAGAGAGATGATCTCAAGGCATTGCACTGTCTTCCAGCCTCTACCCCTGTCCCCTGCCCTGTGTCTCCCTGCCTCCCTGCCCCTGTCCTCGAGTCCCTGTCCCTTGCCCCACCACACTGCCCCCTGCTATGGCAGGGCTACAGGTGGGCCAGCCAGCAGGGACTCAACCCCAAAAGCCTACAACCTGGCCACATTGCAGCTGACTCTGCCCCACCTCCTGGAAGCCGCAAGCCTTGACTTCTGCCTTCTGCAGGTGACACACCACACCTACCACACCTCTTCACAAACTAAAATGGGACACGTGCCCACACTGGTATACAAACCACACACAGAAACACGTCCATAGATACCCACTCGCATTCCAAGGTAATGACTACACCTACCCACACCTAGTCAGAGCACCTTAATCACAGCTAGCATACCCGATACACATCCACACACACACATCCACACACACACTGAGACACATATACACACACCCACACAAACACCCCCACACAAGCACACAGCCACATACACACATTCATACACACACCCTCACACACATCCACATGTGCATTCATACACATACACACACCCACACAAATATTCACACACAGAGCACACACACACATACACATAACACACATACACAAAACCCACGCAAAAGCACACATCCACACACAAACACACACATCCACATATATACACACATCCTCGCACACATCCACAAGTACACTCACATCCACACATCCGTAAACAAGTGAACATACTTAATGAAGAACTAGTGTGTTCCAATAACAGAAGCAGGCTTCAAAACGTGGGTGATAAGAAACTTCTGTGAATTAAAAGAACTTGTTCTAACCCAATGCAAAGAAACTAAGAACCTTGAAAAAAGGTTTGACAAAATGTTAACGAGAATGGACAATTTAGAGAGGAATATAAGTGAATTGATGGAGCTGAAAAACACAACACGAGAACTTCGCGAAGTATGCACAAGTTTAAACAGTCGAATTGATCAAGCAGAAGAAAGGATATCAGATGTCGAGGACCAGCTCAGTAAAATGAAACGAGAAGACAAGATTGGAGAATAAAGGATAAAAAGGAATGAGCAGAGTCTCCAGGAAATATGGGACTATGTGAAAAGACCTAATCTATGTTTGATATGTGTACCTGAATGTGACAAAGAGAATGAATCCAAGTTGGAAAATACTCTTCAGGATATCATTCAGGAAAACTTTCCCAACCTAGCAAGGCAGGGTAATATTCAACTCCAGGTAATACAGAGAACACCACAAAGATATTCTTCAAGAAAACCAACCCCAAGGCACATAATCGCCAGATTTATTAGGGTTGAAATGAAGGAGAAAATACTAAGGGCAGCCAGAGAGAAAGGTCAGGTTACCCATAAAGGGAAGCCTATCAGACTTACAGCAGATCTCTCAGCAGAAACCCTACAAGCCAGAAAAGAGTGGGGACCAATATTTAACATCCTTAAAGAAAAGAACTTTCAACCCAGAATTTCCTATCCAGCCAAACTAAGCTTTATAAGCGAAGGAAAAATTAAATCTTTTGTGAACAAACAAGTACTTAGAGAGTTCACCACCACCAGGCCTGCTTTACAAGAGCTTCTGAAAGAAGCACTATACATATAAAGGAACAACCAATATCAACCTTTCCAAAAATATATCAAAAAGCAAAGAGCATTAACACAATGAAAAATTTACACCAACTAATGGACAAAACAGCCAGCTAGCATCAAACGCCGGTATTAAACTTATATATATTCTAATTGGATAAAAAGCCAAAACCCATCGGTGTGCTGCATCCAGACCCATCTCACATGCAATGATACACAAAGACTCAAAACAAAGAGAAGGAGAAAGATTTACCAACCAAACAGAGAGTAAAAATAAACAAATAAACAAAAAGCAGGAGATGCAATTCTCGCCTCTGATAAAGTAGACTTTAAAGCAACAAAGATCAAGAGGCAAAGAAGGACATTGCATAATGGCAAAAGGATCAATGTAACAAGAAGAGCTAACGATTCTATAGATCAACGAGACAGAAAATTATCAAGGACATCCAGGACTTGAACTCAGACCCGGAACAAGTAAACTTAATAAACATTTATAGAACTCTCCACTTCAAATATACAAAACATACATTACCACCTCACACCTATTCCAAAAGTGACCACATAATTGGAAGTAAATCACTCCTCAGTAATCGCATAGCATTTCATAGGTTTAAATGAAATATTGGTTGGCTGCTTGTTTGTTATTTTCTTCCCTTATTCCTTCCTGTCTACATCATTAAGTATAATTATTGGTATAAAAGAGGTTTTCAATACCCATTACTAAACTGCATTCTAGACTGGGCAAGAAAGCAATACTCCCATTCTCTCTCTCTCTCTTCCTTTTTCTTCCTCTTCTTGATTCTTTTTTTTCTTTCTTTCTTTAAAAAAAAAATTGGCATCTCAGTTTTCTAGAAGGGGTGTGTGTGTGCACCTCTCATTTATTAAAAGAAATGGCCAAAACTTCAATTACTTTTGCACCATCTTAATATTTCAAGGCCAAAATTCCAAAGTTTCCCAAACAAGTTGTCACTTAGAAAAAAAGCAAGCAAAATCTTCTGTTGCAAATTAGCCTGTTTTTATTGGAGAACTGACATTTAGGAAATAATTTTATATTAAAAAATTCTGAGGCTGGGTGCGGCGGCTCATGCTTGTAATCCCAGCACTTTGGGAGACCGAGGTGGGTGGATCACTTGAGGTCAGGAGTTCAAAACCAGGATGGCCAACATAGTGAAACCCCATCTAAAAAAAAAAAAAAAACAAACAAGTGAACATACACACACAAAGAGCACACACATCCACATATATACACATACACACACACACACAGGCACACACATACAAGCACACACATACATCCACATATACACACACATACACACAAACCTGCACACATCCACAAATACACATCTGTACACACACATATCCCCCCACACATGTACACACACTCATACATATATACACACAAATACACACACATATCCACACACACAAATGCCTACACACACACATACTCATACACATGCACATACATCCACACACATTTCTACATGCATTTTGAATTTCTAAGCAGCAGGTAAGCTTTTTTTCAATGCAAAGCTTTTTATGCTTATTTTATTTTATTAGAATTATATATATAATTCAATCTATTTTAGCATCTCATCTTTTCTCTTTATTTTTAATTGACACAATAACTAATAATATTTATACAATCTGATGTTTCCACACATGTATAATGTAATAGTTAAATCAGGGTAATTTACACAGTCATCGTCTCCAACATTTATCATTTCTTTGTATTGGGAACACTCAAAATCCTCTCTTCTAGCTATTTGAAAATATAGAATAAACAATTGTTAACTATAGTCACCCTACAGTGAACACTAGAACTCATTCCTCCTATCTAGCTGTAATTTTGTATTTGTCAACCAACCTCTCTCTATCCTCGCTTCCTCCTCCCACCTCCCCAGCCTCTGGTTACCACTATTCAACTTTCTATCTCTATGATATCAATTTATTTAGCTTCCACATATGAGTGAGAACACACATTACTACTATTTGTCTTTCTGTGCCTGGTTTATTTCACTTAATGTAACACCCTCCAGGTTCATCTGTGTTGCCAAAAATTATAAGATTTTATTCTTTTTATGGCTGAAATAGTGTTCCATTGTGTGTGTGTGCGTATGTGTGTGTATATATATAAATTATATATATATAATATTTTATTTATCCATTTGTCTGTTGATGAAATTTCCAAGCAGCAGGTAAGCTCTTGTTATTAATTCCTACTTTCATTGCTCTGTGGTTAAAAAATATGGCCTTTCCTTTATTGAGACTACCATGTGCCAAACCTCATGTTAGGTGATAATTGTACTAAGTTGAATAAAACTTGAGCCCTGCAGCCTAATAACAGAGCATAAATAAATCAACATTTACAATCCATTATTCCAGGAATACAAGGATGGTTCAACATATGTAAATCAATGTAATAGATTGTATCTTCAGAATGAAGGACAAAAACCATATAATCATTTTAATTAATTTTTTTGTCCTTCAGAATGAAGGACAAAAACCATATAATCATTTCTCAATTGAGAAAGCATTTAATAAAATTCAACATCCTTTCATGATAAAAACCCTCAAAAAAACTGGCAACATATTCCAACACAATAGAAGTCATACATGACAGATCCACAGCTAATATCATGCTGAACTAGAGAAAACTGAACTCTAAGATCTGGAACAAGACAAGGATGCCCACTATCACCACTGTTATTCAGCATAGTACTGGAGTCCTAGCCAGAGCAATAAGACAAGAGAAAGAAATAAAGAGCATCCAAACTCGAAAGGAAAAAGTCACATGATCCTTGTTTACAGATTATATGACTGTATATTTGAAAAATCTAAGCAGTTCAAAGAATTGTTAAAACTGATAAATTCAGTAACATTACAGGGTACAAAATCAACATACAAAATCAGTAGCATTTCTGTAGGCCAACAGAACAATCTCATAAAGAAATCAAGAAAGCAATCCCATTTACAATAGCTACAAATCAAATAAAATACCATCAGAGAAATGCAAATCAAAACTGCAATGAGACACCATCTCACCCCAGTTTAAATGGCCTTTATCCAAAAGAGAGGCAATAACAAATGCTGGCAAGGATGTGGAGATAAATACCAATACACTGTTGGTAGGAACACAAATTTGTACTAGTATGGAGAACAGTAAGGAGGGTCCTCAAAAAGCTAAAAGTAGAACTAGCATATGATCCAGCAATCCCACTGCTGGGTACACACCCAAAAGAAGGGAAATCGGTGCATCGAAGCAATATCTGCCCTCCTGTTTATTGCAACACTGTTCACAATAGCCAGGATTTGGAATTAATCTAAGTGCCCATCAGCAGATGAATGGATAAAAAAAAATGTGGTACGTACACACAATGGAGTACTATTCAACCATAAAAAAGAATGAGATCCTGTCATTTGCAACAACATAGATGGAATTGGAGGTCATCATGTTAAATGAAATAAGCCAGGCACATAAAGACAAATTTTGCATGTTCTCACTCATTTGTGGAAGCTAAGAATTAAAACAGTTGAACTCATAGAGATAAAAAGTAGAATGATGGTTACCAGAGGCTGGGAAGGATGGTGAGGGTGAGGGTGGAGGGGGAGAGTGGGGATAATTAATGGGTATAAAAATATATTTAGAAAGAATGAATAAGACTTAGTATTTGATAGCATAACAGGGTGACCACAGTCAACAATAATTTATTGCACATTTAAAAATAGGCCAGGCGCAGTGGCTCACATCTGTAATCCCAACACTCTGGGAGGCCGAGGCGGGTGGATCACCTGAGGTCAGGAGTTCGAGACCAGCCTGGCCAACATGGTGAAACCTGTCTCTACTAAAAATACAACAATTAGCCAGGCATGGTGGCAACTGCCTGTAATTCCAGCTACTCAGGAGGTTGAGGCAGGAGAATCTCTGGAACCTGGGAGGCAAAGGCTGCAATGAGACGAGATTGCACCACTGCACTCCAGCCTAGGTGACAGAGTGGGACTCCATCTCAAAAACAAAAAACAAAAAACTCTAAAAGAGTATAATTGGAATGTTTGTGACACAAATAAATGATAAATGCTTGAAGTGATAGATACGCACCACCACCTCCTAAAAATTTACAATTTGATGTGACACGCAGTGACAGAGGGAACCCCAGCCCCTCTATGTTCTTTAACAAATCTCATGTATTTTTCTGTATTTAAGTTGATTCCTTTTGTGTTTCTATTACCTAACCATTGCCGGGCAAAAGAATATAGATATTTGTTATTTGTATTTGCTTTTCTTGAGTTATTATCATGGATGAGCATATTCCCATTTATTTATTGTCCCTTTAATTACCAGTTATTTGTCTTTTACCTTATTCTTGGATACTTCAGGCTGACGTTCTGGAATGGATCACTGCTTTGACTTTTCAGCACATACATTCTGTTTGCCACCATCAGCAACGACATTCTTTCCTTCCGAGTTTTTGTTTTCAGCCTGCTCCTTTCTCCTAGGAGCACACTCACTCCTGTTATTTGATGAAACATCACTTGAACCAGCATTTATTTAAGACCCATTAAGAGGGCTCTGCATCTCCGACATGCTCTAATGGGGAGCAAAGCAAGACCATTGCCCTGTGTTGCGGGCTCATGGCCTCATCCATGACTGTAAGGTGCCTTGTTCGGTGTGGGGAGCAGCCCCACCTCTCCCTCCTGCAGGTTGCTTTCTCGGATTCTTCCTGATTTGCCTGATGCAGGAGCTTGCTTCCCGGGGGTGCCTGTTAAACTTCAGATTCCATGGAATTGGAGGTACAGATAGAAACCCATGATTTGTAGAATGTGTACATGCACGTTTGTGTGCACAGGTATGTGTGTATATGCACATATATGCATTTATTTCCTAGCTCTGTCTGCTGACAAGGTCAAAAAGAAAAGCCACTCTACTAGTTTTCAGATCTTGGTTCTGAATATCATTCCCCAGCGTTTCTTAGAGAAATGACTAATTCCAGAGCTGGGGCAGGGTAGATACATGGTGAGTCTGGGACATTTTGTTATGCCAGAAAGTAAGGAAATGGTCAAAAGCACTTTGGGAGGCATGTCAGCAGCTTAAAGGGGCTCCCGGTGGCAAAATCTAGGACTATTTGAGCACCGAAATAATAATGAAACATAAGCCCTTAAAAATGGGAATTTCTGAGTCTATACCAATAGTAAATAGATATATCAATACGTGGGGGAGAAGGAGGACCTATGCTGACGATAGAATTCTGAGAATCAACCAGTGCGATGGAAGGATTGTTAGAGCTAGAAAACCTTCTTTTGCAACCATCCTAGTAAAGATGGGATCAATTAAGAATCATTCACAGTTGCTAAATCTAGGGGAACATTTTGATGAGGAACAGAACGTTTCCATGGTCTCAAAGTGTCTCCCCACAGACGGTTTATTAGTTGCAAAGAAGACCAAAAAACCCCAGTAATTACACAGTGAAGAAATGGGACAACGCCTTGACCGAGTGATCAAAATTCACATCATCAAGGAAGGACAGATGGCTGTCCTGTGCCTCCAGATGTGCTGCTCTGAGAAGGAATCAGTAAGCTGTACGCAGGATTCTGGCTCAGAATGAAGAACCGAAAACTAGTCCCAAGGAAACATCAGACAAATGCCTTTCTATTTTTGAAAAAGGTGGGTGTGCTTGGTCGTATTCTTCCAAAATGTCAATGGCATAAAAGATCATAAAAGGCTATGAAAATGTTCCAGACTAAAAGAGGCCAGAAAGATGTGACAACTAGCTGCATGCAACCCCTGCCCCTAGACTGACTCCTGTACTAGAGGGGAAAATTACTGAAAAAGGACATTATTGGTTCAACTGAGAAAATTGGAATGTGAATGTTAAGAGTAGATAAAAATATATACCAATGTTAAATTGGCAAGTTGATTATGTAAGAGAATATTCCTAATCTCAGAAAAAAATACGCTACTGAAGTTTTTAGGGGTAAAGGACTATGATGTATATAACTTATCTTTAAGCAGTTCAGAAAATAAATTGTGTGTGTGTGTGTGTGTGTGTGTGTGTGTGTATGGAGAGACAGACTGAGAATGATAAAGCAAAGGGAATAAAAATATTAATAGGAGATTATAGGTAAAAGGCACATGGGTATTCCTGGTACCACTGATTTTAGCAACGTAGCTGTAAGTTAGAAATGATTTCCAAAGCAAAAGGCTTTTTAAACATTTCTGATTCCAGGGATTTTAAAATTCTAGACTATGTGAAAGTATAATGATTAAAAATAAAAATAATAAAGTAACACACGAAAAAGAAGAATTATACCTGTAGTATTATCATGTCCATGATATACTGCCAAGTGAAAAAAGCAAACTATTGATCTGTGTGTAGTGTGATTCTGTTTTTTCAGTAGGTGTCTACAGAGGGGGGATTTGTAGGTGAGTAAATGCTTTTTAACTTTATATATTTCTGAGGTTTTTTTGTAAGCAGGAAAATGTGTGAAAATCTTTAAAACAGGCCAACGGGGCCAGGTGTTGTGGCTCATGTCTGTAATCCCAGCACTTTGGGAAGCCAAGGCAGGTGGATCACTTGAGCCCAGGAGTTCCAGACTAACCGAAACATGGTGAAACCCTGTCTCTACCAAAACCCACAAAAATTAGCTGGGCATGGTGGTGCACACCTGTAATCCCAGCTACTCGGGAGGTTGAGGTGAGAGGACCCCTTGAACCCGGGAGGTGGAGGTTGTAGTGAGCTGAGATTGTGCCACTGCACTCCAGCCAGGCAACAGAGTGAGACAGACCCTGTCTCAAAATAAAGAAGCATATAAAATAAAATAGGCAAAAAGGATTACTGGGTGTCCTACATCTACCACTTGCCTTTCATTTTCTTTGAGCTGCTTTATTACTCTGCAAGTCACGAGAACCTGATCATGGTGCATGTGATTCTCATGCATAGGAATGCAGGCAACAGGATTCTATTCTTTTTTCTGGCTGAATAATATTCCACTGTGTATATGTGCCACATTTTCTTTATCCAAAATAAAAAAAATTAAAGAAATGCAAATAAATGATATTTGGTGGAATGCACTTGATTGTTGTCCTGAGGAGAGATCAATTCTGCATCTATTTGTAAATTTTTTTCGACATTTGTGATTGCCTATATAAGTGTGATTCTTTGAATTTTCCTTTGAATTGGGTTTGACAGCTGACTGTTTTCCTCATCAATTAATGAATTAAAAATGCTAAATATGTTCATTTTATATTTGCATGAGAACCAGGGTTTACTGTTTTAAAAATGTAACACAATCATTTGTTATTTTTATCACTGAGGGTCATATTTAGAAACATTAAAAAAAATAAAAGTAGGCTGGGCATGGTGGCCTATAATCCCAGCACTCTGGGAGGCCAAGGCAGGTGGATCACCTGAGGTCAGGAGTTAGAGACCAGCCTGGCCAACATGGTGAAATCCCATCTCTACTAAAAATAAAAAATTAGCCGGGCACGGTGGTACATGCCTGTAGTCCCAGCTACCTGGGAGGCTGAGGCAGGAGAATCGCTTAAAGCCGGAGGTGGAAGTTGCAGTGAACCAAGATTGTGCCACTGCACTCCAGCCTGGGTGACAGAGCGAGACTCCATCTCAAATAATAATAATAAACAAACAAATAAAATATTCCTGAAACTCTCCAGGGTACCTAATTCGGAGTTCCAGGGGGGTCCCCCTACCTACTGACTCTGCAGTTTGAACCCCCTCCTGCCAGTCTATGATGGACATGAAGCCAAACTCCATGTGTCAGCAAAGGCTGGACACTACCAAGTGTCGGCCCCCAGGGAGCCCATTCCAGGTTTCCTCAGGGATCCTGCACCTCAGGTGAGTGGCGCCTTTGGTCCCCTCATATGCACTGTACCCGCGGCTGGCAGGAAGGGCATGGCCAAAGTCAGACTACCATCCCCTGGGGAAGAGACTGTTTCTGTTTCTGACTGGCTAGGCCTCTCAAGAGTACAGAAATCCTAGACTAATTTGTTTTCTGGATGTTTTAAGGATATATAAAAATAAAGAAATGGCAAGAGAGTTATAAAAATGACTGTAAATTCTGAATATTTACATTAAATACATAACACAAATGTTTTAATACAAATTAAGTAAACTGTTGTATAGTATAATTCCACTCTTCATCAGATAATAAGATCAGGGTCCTAATGCACTGTGGGGTGTGCACTGGAGACAGGCTCTCCACCTTAGCCAGGGGTCTGGTGACCATCCAGACTGTGTGTGCATCCTTACTGGGGTGTCCAGATTTGTGGTCCCCTATCACCCGCCTCTCCTGGTAGCCATCACCAACCCACCCCCACCCTCTGCAATCTTGTTAATGGGCACAGGCTGGTATCTGCGGAAGCAATCTCAATTTTGTGTATTTATTGTGTATTCAGCCACTTTACCTATAGAGGGACCATTTTTCTGTTGGAAAAGTCTAGGAACACAATTCCATCTTTTGCCTCTCTTTCCCAATAACTATAATTAGTTTATTTCTTGCCTTTTTGCATTGAAACGTGGCAGAGACCTGCATCCAAGTCGTTTCTTTCCTCATTAAGAAGGTCGCTTATGTTTTGCTCTTAAGGACGATGTTGAATATAAATACTGGCTTGAGACATTCTTTTTTTTAATGTGTTTTTATTATAAAAGTATGTTAATGAAAAAAATTTAGAAAATATTGATAAGTGATGAGAGAAATAAAGTCGTTTATTATCTCATTATCCCGAGGTCAATGTCTTGTTAACACTTTGATGTGTATCTTAATAAGGTACATATCAAATATATATCTTATATTTATTTGTGATTTATATCTTAAGATATATATCAAAGTGTATTGTGATTTTATTAGAAAATTATTACTCTTATAGGTCACACATATTATTTATATTTTAATAACTGTGCTAAGTAGAGGGCTGAAAAGGGTTATTTCCAAATCCTTGCAGAAGACTTCTCTATGGTAGATACTGCTATCCCCATTTTACAGTAGAGAAAACTGAGACTTAGAGGCTTTCACAATTTGCCTAAGGTTCTATGGTTAATCAACAGCCATCAAGACTCACATCCACTTCCCTCTTCTGTCCAAGCTCAAGCTCTTACCTACACTCTACTCTCTCCTAATCCAGACCTGATTTTGCAAATATGGTTTAAAAACTAAACTAGAATCCTCCTGCACATACAATTCTGTTATTAGCTTTTACATGTAATATATTAACATCTTTCAATGCCATTTATTATTATTCTACAAATTTAATGGCTGCATAGTGTTTCATTATATGGGTATGTTTTATTTATTTTTAAACGACTCCATATCAAAACAAGAAACAAAAACTGGTTGTAAAATATTCAAGCAATACTAAAGAATATAAAATAGAAGATGCAAGTTCTCCTTCCCTATCCTGCTGAGCCCCACGACCCAGAGGAAACTGCCATAAACGGGGTGATGCACCTGCATCCACATCGTTCTCCTATGTAATTTATTGTATGCAATGTAATTTATTTATTTTTCCTTACAGGAATGGGGCATACGGATCTACTGCTTGCTTTTCACCTACAATGTATCATGAACATTGTTCCAAACCCATAAATCCTTTTTAATGCACAAGAATCAAGAAGTCACACTTGGCTATTGGCTGGAGCAATGGGAAGGAGAGTGTTTGGGATGATTAGTTGGGATTGGAAGACGAGAGGAGGAACAGGTTAGGGAGTCAGAGAAGTCAAGGGTTTCGTTTAAGAAATAACAAGTTTGATGCCTGTGAACTGTCCAAGTGGGCATTCGGTCCTGTGAACCTGCAGCTTGCGGTGTGGTGGGGCTGGTATAGAAATGGAGAAGTCAACAGCGAATGGATGATATGTAAGTCCACAGCAATGATTCCCTGCTGCCTTTAGCAAGGGCATACGCTTTCCAATTCCCTCCAGTCTCCACCCCTCCTTGATGTCTCCCGACACCTGAGTCTGGGTGTCATCTCAAGGAGGCCTGCTTGTGTCACTGCCAGGTCACCAAGGCTTTGGGGTTTGTGACTATGGCATATTGTCAAGGTGTATTAAGAAAAAAAAACACACAAAACTTGGAACTAAGGCAAAAGGAAGGCAGGGTGTCATTCCAATGTCCTACTGGAATATTTTTAAGAGGCCGGTCCAAGGACTCTTCATCATAGCAGAATGCCCCCTGCCGTTTACTATAGATTAGAAGGCCAGATTCTGGGCAGCTACAAGCTAGTGTGTACATTTTCGTCAGGTAAAGATGCACACCTCATTGGTTATGATTTGATTGTCCCACAGGGCATTAACTAGTTTTGACCATAGCCATGGAAAAGCACACAATTGTGCTGACTGGCCTCGATGTAACTTTCCAATTCTTTACCAAGATCTCTCACCAGGAATCCCTGGGAATATTAGTCCCTCTATGCTCTCTGGGACCACAGTTTCGTAACATCCCCTTGTTCAGGCCACATCACCAGGCTGCCCTTCCTTTCTCTGGGCTCCTGGGCGAGGTCAGCCAGTGTGGATTGGGGTGGCTCTGGCCATGGCTGGAGATTCTGTGGTCCTGTACCCTGGGGGCTAAGTCTTCCTCCGTCTATTGTACTGAGTTCTTCCAACCTGGATACTTAGGTCCTTTCTTGAGCCCTAGAAAACTTGCCTTTATTATTCTTCTGACAATTTTCTCCCTTCCTTTTAATCTTTCATTCCTTCAGGAATTCCTAATAACTGGATATTGGACAGCCTAGATTGAACCTCTAGATTTTTTTCCCTTTCTCCTATATTTTTATTCTCATATTTTGATCTACTTTCTGAAAAAATACCTCAACTTTATATTCCATCACTTTTATTAATTATTTTATTTTTATAGAAGAATTTTCTAATAAGAAGAAGCTCTTTCTCAATCTTGGTTCCTTTTTCATAGCATCCTGTTCCTATCTCTCTGAGGATACTACAGTTGTGGGGGTTTTTTTTTCTTTTTGAGACAGAGTTTTGCTCTGTCACCCAGGCTGGAGTGCAGTGGCATGATCTCACTGCAATTTCTGTCCTCCAAGTCCAAGTGATTCTTGTACCTCAGCCTCCTGAGGAGCTGGGACTACAGGCACATACCACTATGCCCGACTAATTTTTGTACTGTTAGTAGAGACGGAGGTTTCACCATGTTGGCCAGGCTGGCCTTGAACTCCTGACCTCAAGTGATCCACCTTCCATGGCCTCCCAAAGTGTTGGGATTACAGGGATGAGCCACTGCGCCTAGCCAGTTGTGGGTTATTTTTTTTTGAGACGGAGTTTCGCTCTTGTTACCCAGGCTGGAGTGCAATGGCGTGATCTCGGCTCACCGCAACCTCCGCCTCCTGGGTTCAGGCAATTCTCCTGCCTCAGCCTCCTGAGTAGCTGGGATTACAGGCACACGCCACCACGCCCAGCTAATTTTTTGTATTTTTAGTAGAGACGGGGTTTCACCATGTTGACCAGGATGGTCTCGATCTCTTGACCTCGTGATCCACCCGCCTCGGCCTCCCAAAGTGCTGGGATTACAGGCGTGAGCCACCGCGCCCGGCCCTGTGCGTTATTTTTTTAAGGCTCATCTCTTTTCTGCATTGCCTCTGTTTCCTTTTACAGGCTGGTTGAGCTGGCCTCTCCTTTTCACACTTCTAGCTTTCCTCGATGGTCTGGGGAGTCCTCAGCTGTGTTCTGTGTGTGTGTGTGTGTGTGTACGTGCACGCATATTTGTGTGTGTAGGGCATGTTGATTGGTGGGTGCCACTATGGGATGCCGGACGGTGACTCAGGTGGGGGAAATAGCTGGGAGCTGGTTTTTCCAAAGAATGTTCCAATCAGCTCCCTGGGGGCTGGACATGTGGCCCTGGGCACTTTGGGATCAGTGATGGGGCTGCGAGGGGTGGAGAGGAACATTATTGCCAGCAGCCCAACCCCCACAGATCACTCCGCTTCCCCTTGCGTCCCCAAGTCCAGAGTATACCTGGCTCCATTTCTCTAGAGACTAAATGTTCAGTCCTTTGCAAGGAGATGAGGGGGAAAGAGTAGTTTCCTGGCTGTGCAGAGCAGGGGAGGAGGTCGGGCTCTGATCTCCATGTTTCCAGCCTGGTGCACCTTCCCCCAAGGCACCCCCAACCCCGGCCCCCATCTTGAAACACACTGGGGGACCTCCCACTGCTGAGCCTCTGGGGGTTCCTTGGGGCCTGATAAGCTCATTTCCAATTGGTCTCTCCCTCTGCTCTGCTAGATTCACCTTCATCCCCTTCCATCTGCCAGAGTTTTCCAAATTCTGTTATCTTCCAAATCAATTTTATCCTTATAGAGCATAACCGTTTTCTTTCTTTCCTGTCCATATAGTGGTTTGCGGAGGAAAAGATAAATGCATGTGGTCAATATGCCAATACACCGGGTTCAATTAGAAGACAAATTTGTTTTTGAATCTACTGATTCAACATTTATTTTTTTAAACTTATTGACGGTAGATTTATTTATTTTTATTTTTATTTTTTAAGATGGTGGCAGAGGCCGGGAGTTTCCCAGCATTCCCCTTACAGTAGTTTTAAAAAGTTCTAAACTTTTTAAAAATTTCTGGGTTTTTGGATTTTTGTTTGTTTTTGCTTCAAGACACAGAATGTGGCCTGAATCGGTTCTTTGGGCAACTTTCTGAGGTTTTCTTCATATCTCAGTCTACAGTCAGCTTTGGGTAGTGTTCCAAATCCTAACTGAAAAAAGGGTGTGCTCTCTCTAGGGTAAGAGCTTGGTGTGTCACGGGTTATTAAACCTTATTAATTATTAAAATCCTCTTGGCTACTTTTTTTGCCTCCTTGATCTGTAGTAAACTAATACCAGTGGTGTGTTAGTCTCATGCGCAATTGTTGCTGTCAGTTTCTTCCTTTGCACTTCCAGCAGTTTGCTTCCTAGTTGATGCGATTTTATCCACAAACAGAAGTTCATGCTGTTTGTATCTTCATTACAAATGCCTCCTGTCGGAAACAACTCAGAAAGTCAAATATGGCATTTTCTCTCTTGTAAGTGGGAGCTAAATAATGCGTGCACATGGGGTGTGAAATGGTGGATGCTGGAGCCTCAGAAGAGTGGGGAGGTGGAAGGGGGTGGGCAATGAGAAATGACTTAATGGGCAAATGTGCACTATTTGGGTGATGGATACACTAAAAGCCCAGCTTATGCCTCTATGCAATATATCCGTGTAACAAAATTGCACCCACATCCCTTAAATTCATACAAGTAAAAGAGTAAAATAAATGCCTCCTATCAACACGAAATGATTTCTTTGTCCCATTCATTGCAGTCTCCTTGAGTTCAGCGTCCTTTACGAGCAACTCCCCAGCAGAGGGATGGTGGTCCCTGAGCCCAGGGACGAGACAGCAGGGCAGAAGCAATGAGGTGGCCGAGGAGCAGGAAGTCAAAGTCAGGTTTTGATGGGCGGGGACAGAGGAGGGTTGAGGCTGTGGAGATGGCAGGCCCCTGTAGGCAGTATACTTTTAAGAAGTTTGGCTGAAAGGGAGAAAAGCAGACACAGTCTGGAGCCAATTGGAGACCTGGCACTTTAAAATGCTGTGGGATGGGAAGACTGGAGGTTTAGAGGCCACGGAGGCAGGGACTGGCTAGGGGCTGCCTTGGGAAGAAACAGGTTGCCTCTTCTGCTGCTGCTGAGGGCTGGGGTAGCTAGGCTGGTGGTCGGCCCAGGGAGAGGGGGTTGGGGGTCCTCAGTGTGGAAGGAGGCAAGGCTCGGAGAAGGGCCAGCTGGCTGGTTGGGAGATCTGAAGAGAGGTACAAGTTTGGATTAACTAGAGTGGAGAATGAGGGAGGAAGGCCTAGCTGAGAATGGAGAAGGGAACAGACCCACAGGGCACAGTTGGAACTGGGGTGTTTTTTAGTTTTCTCCGGCAGTGCTTGGTGGCCTGGAGATGATGGCTGCTGGGTGGAGCCAGGGCCGAAGTGGTCAAGGAATACTGTCAAGAGAAGGGCTGAGGAGGGAGCCCACAGGGGCTAGGCTTGGTTGGGGAAGGCAGAGAGGACACTCGGGCAGGGGAGGAGAGGGGCCGGTCTGTAGATGGGTGCTGATGTGGAGGATGAGCAGGGAAGGCCTGGCAGCTGTGCCCGCTGTAAGCAGCATGGGTGACACTTTCCTAGGAGGTCAGAGGTGATAGCAGCCCAGGGAGGGCCCCAGGGGTGGCTGGCTCAAGTGGAGGGAAAGGGTCCTGAAGAGCAGGACAGCCTGAGAAGCCAGGGTGCTGGACAGTGGGAGGTGGCGCACAGGGGTCGCTGGCGAGGTTGACAGTGCAGCCTTACTCCTGTGACATGTGGCTCTGCTGTACCTGCTTCCAGCTGGCAGCAGGGGCAAGAACAGGGGCAGGCCTGAGGCTTCTCTCTGGGGCCCAATCCCTAGCTGGAGCCAGAGGCACCTGTCTAGGTGACAGACCCAGGGCTCCATCTGCCTTTGTGACCAGAGGTATCCTTGCCCCCAGCAGAAACTCAGCTCAGGCAGTATCTGGTTTCTGAGGGGGTTGGGCTGGGGCTGGGGCTGGGACCAGTACCTGTCCCTTGGAGCCAGTCTGGAGTGACTGTGCACTGAAAGGCCAGATCCTGAGACGCTGCAGACAAATAGGGCAGGACCCAGGCTGCCAGCTTCTCTTCGCAGATGCAGCTGAAGGGGCCTGGGTGCTGGTTATTTCCCAAGAAGGGCCTGCGTTTAGCCTTGCAGGTGGGTCTGTTGGGAGAGCCTGAATCTGACTTTCCAGGTGTTCCAAGCTTGGAAATGTTTACTCCAGCCCTGCCATGACTTGCTGGGACCTCGGCCAACCTCTTCTCCCTGGTCTCTTCCCTCCCAGAGCCAGATTTCAGTGGATGGGAAAGTGCTTAATGCAGGGCCTGGCAAGAGCCGGTGTGTGCTGCAGGAAGGTGCTAGGGCTGCCCTGTCTCCCAGGAGGTGGTGGGACCAGTGAAGACTTTACTTCCAAGCATGTCAGAGCCAGGGGAGAGCCTTTAAGAGGACATCTGCTCTACTCCCTGGTGCAGAGACCCCTCAACTCAGAGGAGGAGAGGGGCAATCCCACCCAGTGAGCCAAGCTGGCCAGACCACCACCACCACTGGCATTAGGGGTATCCCCTGCATGACTGCCACCAGGGTGAACCAGATGCTGGGGTCCCCTTGGTAAAGGACAGTGTCCGCTCTGGACTCAATCACCCCTGCAACATCATACAGCTGAATGGAGACGAGAGTCAGGCTTAAAATAGCTAAATAAATCTTTAATATTTCTAATTGCAAATGTACAGAAATTGCACAGCCACACAGAGTCTTAGAACACCAACAGCTTCCTCTGTACATTATTACATAGTTAAAAGTCACAGCTGGAGGGAGGAACTCCAGCCAGACTCCAACGTCTGCATTTTTCCTTTTCACATACTTACAAAAGAGGGGAGCTGGGATGCGGTGTGGGAGCTGGGGGGCTTTGTGGCTGAGTGTGTAGAAAAGAGAGGGGCTGTTTCCCTGGACAGTCTGGCTCCCGCAGTCGGGCGGGGCGCAGGGGGAGGTGTACTCGGGGGCAGATGCTCTGGGGGACCGGGGCGTGTGGAGCTGTAGCCTCGGTCCTCCACCCCCACTTTCTGGGCAGTCGGAAAGAGTCCTCGCTGACAGGAGGTTTGGCAGTTTCCATCACCCAGAACGTGGAAGTTAAGCAAAAAAGTCAGGCCTCTGTGCTGGCAGGGAAAGATGTGGCTTTCTCCAGCAGAGGCTGAGTCTTGGTGACCGGGGGGCCCCGGGACTGTGTTCTTCCTCAGCAGGGACTATCCTTCCCTCCAGGACCTCGGGCAACCCCAGCCCTGGCTGCAGGCAGGGCCCAGCTCCCAGGAAGTCAGCTTCTCTATGGCCCGGGCAGGAGCCCCCGCTGACTGGCCCAGTGAAGACACCCCAGCAGCCCCTAACCAGACGGCAGCTGCAACGCCAACACATAAATGCCACAGGCAGGGAAAACACAACCCCAGACCCCAAGCCTCTTCCTCCTGCCCAATACTGTTCTCTAGATTAAGAAATAAAATAAAAACCCTTGGGAGAGCAGCAGTCCCGGCCAGCCCTCGGCAGCACCAGGACCAAAGGATATGTACAACCATTAGGTGAGATAGTTACATTACAGTCAAACACCAAGAACATTTACAAAATCGGCAGACTTGCAATTAAGATAAAAATCTGTGAAGAGTCTGTACACTTTTACAGTTTTTGCACTAGGTAAATAAGGCTCTCGGCCTGAGAGCTCACCCACCCCCTCAAGGGCAGCTGGCACCGGCCACAGCGGGCGGCCTCCGAGCCCACCTGTCCAGGCCCTGGGAGCCTCCCTGTATTGCTAAGGGGGGCTCTGTCCGAGGTCACTCTACGAGGCAGTGGTGGGAAGGAATTGCGGGGAGGAAGGCAGGGCTCACTGGGCAGTGGGAGGACGAGACTGGAGCCAGGCCCTGCCTGTGTGGCCGCCCTGGTCTCAGGCACGCAGGTGCAGGGGTGGGGGCAAGACTGGGGAGTGGGGCAGGAAGGGGTGGGGGCAGGGCCTCTGTTCCCGCCTCCCATCTTCCTGAGGTCTGTGGCCCTTGGCAGCCCAGCACTCCCTCCAGCAGCATCTGTCTCCAGCCTAACTGAATTGTAGGTTACATCTAAGAGTCCCTTCCCAGAGCAGCCGCTGTCACCTGTCCCCGAGCTCAAGGTGGACGCAGTATGGCTCTGGGCCACCCCTCCAGCACATCCACCCTTCAGGTGGGGCCTCTGTGGCACATTCCAGCTGCAGGGGCAGAGGGGTGGTTCCTGCAGCTCGCCCTGCCCTAGCTCTGCTGGCAAAGGCCCCGCTCCCACCCTTGTTACCCAGGGCCTGCGCTCGGAATCTGCAGGGGCTGGGAATCGACAGGGGCCAAGAGAGACCTGAGCTCCTGCTCATCTGTTTTGAAAGGGTGGGGAGGGGCAGATAAGCTACAGAACAGCCTAGAGCTGAGGAAAACCGGCCCCAGCTGTGGGGTGCGCCCCTCCCCTGTGTGCAGCGCCTGGGTCCTTGGCTGGGGGCCGGGAAGGGTGAGGAGGAGGCCGGCCGCACACACGGGGCCGGGTGCAGGCTGCTGCTGTCTTGGAGAGGGAGCAAGTCTAACATCCTCCAGGGCCGCTATTTCCCATGCAGTGCGCACGCTCAACTTAAAAGGCCCCTGTGTTCCAGCAAGCGAGCAAGCGGGCTTTTGTTTCTAATGCATACTGTGAAAGGAAAAAAAATCACAGTTATCCACCTTCTCAGGGCCTGCAGGCATTAGAATCTTTTTTTAAACCATCACTCAGAGGAAGGATCACCTTTTCTCTCAAGGTGAGCACGAGGTGGCACTCCCTACAGGGCCACTGTGGCCTGGGTGTGCTGGGCCCCAGGAGAAGGCAGATACAGTGCTCAGGGCAATCTGGCCGGCTCAGCTCAGATCTTTGGCTTCCGGAAGCCCTCGAGCATCAGCCTGGGCCTGTGTGGGAAGTGTGGGAAGCTGTGGGTCCTCCCCACAGGGACAAGAGCCCAGAAGAAAAAGCCATGGCCCTCACTGGGTCTTTCTGGCAATACAACTAAGGCAGGGCAGAAGGTGGCAGGTGGCTCTCTGGGACAGGTTTGAAGGGGGTGGGTAGGTAGGAATCCTCAGTTCCTCACAGCCAGGAAGGTCCCAACAGGCTGCATGCAGTGGCAGGCGCTTCGGATGGAGACAGGCAGGGGACACTGGACTCCTGCCCTGTGTCCTCTCCATTGTCTTCCTGCCTGCCAACCCATCCGCCAAGTGCCCGGTCCCACAGGACAGGGCCTGGCTGCCAGGGAGTCCTGGGCCCCCCAGGGAAGCGAGGGGAAGCCACAGGTGTAGGCCCCTAGCCCTTGAATCCCCACTCCAGGAAGCCCCCTCCCTGGCACGGGTGTGGGGACACATGCACTCAGCCAGATCCAGGAGGACAAGGACACACCACATTCAGGAACCGACAGACATGTTTTTGGCAGGACACCTGCCCCACCAGGCTGTCCCCCACTCCCCAGCGTGCAGTCTCTTCTGCCCGCACCCCACAGGGAGCGGCTGGTGACCTCGCCTCACGCTGCTTCAGTCTCTGGCGGCTCCCTCTGTGGCCGCCTCCTGGACAGCGGCGGGGAGGGGAGGCTCGGCCTCCTGACACCCGCACTGGGGCTGCAACCGTGGGTGCCTCCCCTGGCAGAGACCCTGCCCTTGGCCAACATAGTCCCCCTCTCCTTGGGTAGCTTCCTCCCTCTCAGGCAGGTTAACAATTGCTGCTGTTTCTGAACTCGCCGTTCTCAGTAATCTGCAATTTGGTGGGGTTGGTGGGGGAGATGCCGTTACGGGCTTGCATGCTGTACCTCTCTTTCAGCTGGGTCAGGGCGCTCATGAGGCGGGCATTGGCGGCATCCAGCGAGGCAATGCGCTTCTCCTGTGGACAACAAGGGTGTGAGGGGGGTCATGGGACAGGTTCCTGGGCCCAAGGGAGCATCAGGAGAGCTGGGAAGGGGGAGGCCTGGAGCTGAGGAGGGCAGGCAGGCCCAGGGCTGTGAGTGGCTGGCAGGAGAAGGCGGCAGAGGCTCTGTAGCATCCTGAACGCAGCCTCGCCACCTGCTTCTCATCCCGAACGGAGCAGTTCTAGTGCCGTCTATGGGCTGCCTGAGGTCCCTAGAGCAGGCACCCTTGCTCACACGTGGCACGTGACACACCAGAGGTCACAGCTCCTGGTCTGTGCAGTTTATAGTCTGAGCTAGGCCAGCCTACTCCTGGGCGAGTGAAAGGAAAGGGTGCAGTCCTGAGTAAAGGAGGCTGGGGCCAGAGTGCCTTTCATGCCTCCTCTCAGTGCAGCTTGAATGCCATAGCTGTAAAGAAGAGCCCCACTGCTCCCTGTGACCAGCCTGCATCACTCCCACCCCAACTTCCCTCCTGATAGCATCCATTCTTTGGTCAGCACTCCTGGTGAAAGACAATACACACCAGGAACCCCGGCAGGGGAGGAGCTGTCTCTCTCCTTTCACAGCCTGTCCTAGTAAGCTTGTGGCCCACTAAGACCACAGGTCTGATTTCTCAGGGCAGAGAAGTTTCTGGTTTCTTATTCCACTCAGTGTCTGCAGTGAGATATAACTGAGGATGGAAAGGCTAAAGTCACCCCTTCCTAATTCCAGGCCCTTTAACTCTTGTGGCTGACCGAAGGGCCAGAGCCCCTACCTGGGCATCAATGATCTTCTGTTTGGAGTCCACAGCTGCCTGCATCTCTGCGTGGTCCTTCTTCAGTTCCTCCTCCACGGACATCAACCTATAGCCAGAGACAGGGACAGTCAGGCTGGCACTGGAGAGAGCAGAGGTGGGGAGGGTGTGGGAACAAGGAACACACTAGGAGAGCCCCTCCTCGGGTCACAGACTTGCATCCATACTTGCCTGGGGCAGAGGCCCTCCAGCTGACCCCCAGCAACTGACACTGCTAGGCCTGCTCCTTCCTCACCTCGGCACCCTACACCTGCTGCTCCTGAAGCCCCAGAGGCCCCTGGGCTGCCCCTTCCCAGTGTTCTTCCAGGAGCCAAGATGGGTGGGAATGGGTATTAGATCTTCAAAACCCCTAGAGCTAGTCAAGTGGTGGAAAGACGAAGGTCCTGAAAGGCTCTAGAACTTTCTCCACCCTGCCCCTGCCATCTTCACAAAGTTGTGCGGGCTCTGCACCGGGCACTCAAGGTACCAAGATGAATGAACTCTAGTCCTTTCCCTCAAGGAGTTACAGGGCAGGAGGAACAAGTAACTAACTACACCCTGTACAGAGCAGCAACGCTAGCGGAAAGTTCAGGTGCCTGGAACAACAAGCTGGAAACGGCGACCTTTCCTGGACGGTGGGCTGGGGGGTGGGTTGCACATCGGAAGGACACATCTGAAGGACAGGTGTGCAGGCAGGACAATGGGCAGAGGCTGGGAGGCCCCACCTGAAGACGCTCAGTGGGCAGGAGGCTGGCTCCACCCTGCTGCTCCCTCCCTGTGAGCCCTCCTGGCACCACCTGGCTGGTTCCTGAGATACTCCCGCTACTGGGCACTCCCACCTTCCCAGTCTCCGTTGGTTTTGGGACTCCATCTGGGTCTGCCTGTCTCTCAGATGCTTTGTCCTGTCTGCTCTGGACACACGTGCCACAGGGCACTGGCCTCAGCCTCCCTTCTCCTCGCTCTGCCCACTCCTCTAGGATGAGCCCGTCCACTCCCAAGGCTTCTCTCCATCCCTGCCCTCGTGACTCCTCCAGCCTACAGCAGCCGCCGCACACTGAGCAAGCACCGGCCCACGCACAGCAGACGCACAGGGAGCCACAGTGGCGGGGCTGGTTCTGCATGGGACTGTAATGGGGGTGGCAGGCCAGCAGTTCAGGAAGCACTGACCAGGAGGAGCGGAGGCGGGGGGACCCTCCGAAGCAGGTTCCCCACTACAGGAAGGTACCACTCTGAGAAAAGCCTATTTTGGGGGTAGGGGAGAGTATTAGTTTTGTTAAGGAAAACCAGATTGGAAGGAGATTGTATTTACCCTCTTGTCTTAAAAACAAACAGGGCCAGGCATGGTGGCTCACACCTATAATCTCAGCACTTTGGAAAGCCAAGGAGGGAGGATCACTTGAGGCTAGGAGTTAAGAGGCCAGCCTAGGTAACATGGTGAGACCCCATCTCTTTAATAAAAACCGAAAAAAACCAAACAAACTAGAAAACTGGACACAATACAGGCAATGCAGTACAATAATTTCTAAGAGAAGAGAAACCAACAAGGTGAGCCCAGTGAACGGTCTGAAAGCAGAGGGAAGGTGGAGTTGGCAGCCTCACTGAGCTGAGGAGTCAGGCAGGTCAGGAAGGTCAAGGTGTGGGATTTGCAGGGCAGGCAGCCAGAGAGGAGGAAGAGGCAGAGAGAAACTCCACATAGCTCCCAACTGGGGGTTCCCCTTGTGTCTCTGACTGAATAATATCCGCATGCAGATGAGAAATTACCAGGCTAGGCAAGAACCATTAGAAAGGAGTACACAAAACAATCCCAGAAGCAGTTCATGTTGTACCAGCGAGAGTGGAGTGACACAGTAACACTGGGAATCCCAGAGGGCCTGCAGAAGGAAACCACCTCACCAGCAGGGCCACGTTAGGCTGAGACTAAAGTGTCTGCAGGACGCAGCCTAACAAAGCTTAAAAGGAAATCCCGAGAAGATTAAACTAATTCCAAGTAACCTCAGTGTCTCCTAGAACAAAGCCCCAAAAAAGGATTAAAAGGAACACAGAAACATCTAGCACCTAACTGTAAGATTCACAATGCCTGGCATCCAACCAAAAATTACCAAATACACAGAGAAGCAGAAACATTCATAAGCAAGAGGAAAATTAATCAGTAAAAACAGAGTCAAATGTCATAGAGGACAGAATTAGACAAGGACATGAGAACAACAAAGTATTATATATACATTCTACAGGCTTCATAAAATAGTATAATATACTCTACGTTTCAGAAAATAGAAGTAAAAGCACAATAAGAATTAAAACAGATGGAATTTAAAGCAAAATGAAATTCTGAGAGGTGAAAAAATATAATTATCTGCAGTGAAAAAAATACTAGATCAGATTAACAGCAGCTTACACACTGAAGAAGAAATAATTAGCAAACTTGAAGACACAGTCATAGAAACTACCAAAGACAAAAAAAAACAGGAAGAAAATGAAGAAAGAAAACAGAGCATCAGTGAGATACGGGACAATATGAGTCAGCCTAACACACGTGTGCTAGGAATCCCAGAGGAAGACAGGGAGAAGGTGAGACCGCAGACATCCAAATCCAAGACCCAAGAAACTAGAAGAAAACTACACCAATGAACACCACAATCAAAATACAACCAGTGATTAAGGGGAAAAAAGTATCTTATAAACAGCCAGGGAAAACAGATAACATAAAGTACAGAGGAACAAAGCCAATGACAGACTCCCTGTCATTACAGCCTCAGGGTTAGGGCCAAATCCAGACTCTTGCCTGTTTTTCTAAATCGCCACCTCACACAAATAGTTCTGCTATAACAGCAGAGCTCAACAGTTGCAATAGAGACCATATGGCCTACAAAGCCTAAAATAGTTTTGATCTGCTCCTTTGCAGAAAGTTTGCCAATCCCTGCCCTAGAGTGACAAAGAGATATAGCTAATAAGTCAATAGGAGACAAAAGGGAAGCATAAAAAAACACTCAGTCCAAAAGAAGGCAGGAAAAAAAGAACAGATGGTACAAATAGGTAACAAGGCAAAAATTTAAACATATCAATAATTACATTAAATGTAAATTCTCAAAACACTCCAATTAAAGGCAGAACCATTTAGACAAAATCAAGATCCTATAGTACGGTGCCTGTAAAACAAACTCACTTCATATATAGATGGGATGGGTGCTGTGCTCTGAATGTTTGTGCCACCCTCTAAATTCATATGTTGACACCTAACGCCTAAGGTGATTATCTTAATAAATAGGGTTTTTGAGAGGTGATTACATCATGTGGGCTTTGCCTTCAAAAATGGGATTAGTGCTTTCATGTTACACAAGGGGCCCAAGGGAGCTTGTTCACACCTTCTGCAAAGTGAGAACACAGCAACAGCATGCTCTAATATGAAGCAGAGAGTCCTCGCTATACACTGAATCTGCTGGCATCTTGATGTTAGACTTCAGAACTGAGGGCAATACACGTTGTGTTGTTTATAAATTACCCAGTCTAGGGTTCTTCTTGTAGCAGCCTGAATGGACTAAGACAATGAGTTAAAGGCATAAGGATGAAAAAAAGATACACCATACTAACATGAATCAAAAGGAAGTTGGAGTGGCTATTTTATATCAGACAAGGGAAATTTCAGAGCAAAGAATATTCTAAGGGATAAAGAAGGTGATTTTATAATGACAAAGAAGTTAATTCAACAATAGTACGTAAGTAGCCTAAATGTGTACGCACCTAAGAATAGTTTCAGCGTACATAAAGCAAACACCAGTTGGAATGAAAGGAGAAACAGAAAAGCCAGTAAGGATACAGAATACTTGAACACTATCTACCTAACTGACACTTGTATTACGGAGGAAATATACCAGGATTGATTAGTAGAAATAAAAGTGTTAAGCAAGCCTCTGAATTCAGAACATGCACACCTCAGAGAATAAACACCATGTGGAGAAGGCAGTTAAATTGAAAGGCATTTCCATTCTTGGAAACACACACAGGTGAGCCAAGAGCAGAGCTAGAGATCAAGTGAACAGCAGGTTTCTAGTCACCCTGGTTCCACTCATGTTAACTATTTTACAGTGAACAAAACTACAAGTAAATGCAGCAAACAACAGTCAGGAACAGAGAAACAGGTGGTCTAAATAGCAGGACTCTGGCAAGGGCTTATGCCATGGGCAAAGCATGGGGCAGAGGCCTTCCTGGCTCTTGCACACCTGCTTGGTCTGTCCAGCTGATGGGGTCTTCGACCAGGCCAATTCAAATAAGACATAAACCCACACTGTCTCTCCTCCTGCACCTGGTATTACTAACCTCCATGACTGGGACCCTGTGGGTTGACTGCACTCTCTGCCTGATGTAGGGATGCCCTACCCATAGGCAGAGACAGAGAGATGGAAGCGTCAACATGGGGCCTACATAAGCCTTCAATAAAGATGGGAGTCAGCATTAAAACCAGCTGTCCCTCTGAAGCCCTTCCCCCGATAACCCAGGCCCCTTAAAACTCAGCATATCAAGACTGGCAGCATCCCTCACTCAAACCACTCCTCTCAAAGGTTCCCAGCTCAGTAACTGGCACCCTGATAGGCCCACACTCACTCTTCGTAGGAATCTGGGGCTATGCTGCGTCTTCTACCTTCGCCTACTATACATAACTGATGCTCATTCCCACTTTGCTTACCCTGTATTGGGTCCTCACAGTCTTTCCTGGTACCTCCTAATCCAGCTTCTCAACACCCCTGAGAGTGCTCACTAGACGGTGTAGCTCCTTGTAGGGGCTCAGGCTCATCAGGACCCAGCCGTGACTGGTCCAGCCTCATCCCCAGCTTTGCATTCTGTGTGGGCTGCTCACCCTCCAGGCCACCTCCTGCCTCCAGGCCTCTGCTCACACTGCTCCCACTGCCCAGCCACTCTCTTCCCTCCTCGATGCACTCTCAGCTCATCCTTCAGCTGCTCACCCCCACCAGGGGCCTCCTTGAAGGCAGCGATGGCTGCCCCGTCTGTGCCTGTGTCCAGGCCAGGCAGGTGTGGGCCCCACCTGCTGATGATGCCCTTCATCTGGATATCCTTGTCCTCCTGCTGCCGTCGCAGTCGCTCCTCGCCCTCCTCCAGTCGTGCCTGGTACTCCAGCACCAGCTTCTGTGTCGTCTCCTCCTGGCACTTGAACAGGGTCTCATACTCCTCCAGCTTCTTGGTGGAGATTCGCAGCTTGTCCTGTAGCACTGCCAGGTCCTGCCAGAGGGGCAGCATCCACGGGCACAGCACCCAGGACACAGAGAGCACAGCCTTGTCAGCCCAAGTGGGAGGAAAGGTAGGAGGGAGCCCCACTCGGAAGGCCCCAGTGACTGTGACCCGCCCACTTCACACAGCAACGAGACACCCAAGGAGCTCTGCCAGCAGGAGCTGCAGCAAGATGCGTGCCTGTGCCCCACCCAGGGGTCTCCACTCCAAGCTCCCAGCCTGACCTGTATGGCTACGGCAGGGATGAAGACTCAAACCCAAATCCCAGGAGTGAGGGTGTAACTAGGGCTTTGAGCTTTTTATGACAAAGGTTAAAGAACCTTTGGATATATGAAAGACATGTGACAGCACCCTGAGAGGTGGGAGCTCTGCAGGAGGGGAAACTGAGGCCCAGACAAGGTGGCCATGTCACATGAAGACCAACTGACCAGCAGGGTAAGATCCCAGCTTCCCAGCCTCTGTTTGAATCTAAAGCCAGGGGGTGGCAGTGGTGTGAAGAAACGAAGAAAGAGAGAATTGAAAGGCAGGTGGTCCAGGCTCTGGATCTGCCTCAGCCCAGCACAGACCCCAACCATCAGAGCGGAGCAGGGATGTGGGGATGAGGCTGGGAAGCAGTGTGGCTGCACAGGAGCCAGGTGCTCTGTGCCAAGGGAGGCAAGGCCAACACCGGGATCGAGCGGGGCCAGATGCCATGAGGACACAGGGACACAGGGAGCCTGGAGTGAGGCCAGGCCTCCTCCCTCTCCAGCCAAACTCTGGCTCTGGGAGCACTGTGTCCCCTGTCCCCTGGTCCCCCTTCATGTAACTATGGTGAAAGCAGGTGGATGTAGCAGACCAGGGATGGTGGCGGTGGCAGGATGCAGCATGGAGATGGGCCTCGCCTGAGGCCGGGGAGGAGGAGCTCTGCCATTCTGACCCCAACGCCCTTGCTGGAGAGGCTGCCACAGGCTTTCCTGGGGTCCGCAGGGGCGAGAGCATCCAGAGGGGAGTGGAGAAGCGCCTGCCATTCAGGGGCCTGCGCTGGTTCCTCCGTCTACCTGGACTGTGGCCACCAGCAGCAAACAAAAACTACCCCTGGATCCAGAGCAGCTGCCACAGCTGGAAGGCTTGGGAGACCAACGAAGCATCCCCCCACCCTAGCAGATGCTAGATGTGTGTGGCAGAGTGGGACTTTGATTTTTAGAAAAGATTCTTTTCCCGGGGGAAGAAAACATCTCAATGGCAGCCTGACCCCACCCGCCATGCTGGTAACTGCTGTTCCTTTCTCAGGCCTTGGTGGAGACCAGAGTGAAGAGCCAGGCTGTGGGCAGGCACAAGCCCCCGGGGCTGGGCTGGGGCCGCTCTCCCACCCATCCTGGGGACCCATGTCTCTGCCTCCTCAGGTACCAGGCTCCCTCAGAGGGGCTCTATATGCCTCTTGGGCACCCTCAGCCCTCAAGCCCCAGGTCCTCAGAAGCTCGGCTGCCTCACTTGCCCGGGCTGAGGAGCCTTCCCAGAGGTCCCGGGAGTATGGATCCAAGACAATTTCCTGGTGATTCCAATCTGCAGATGGGAAGCCTCAGGTCTAAGCTGCTAATCCATCCCTCTTAATGCTTTTCTTCCAGACCCCACTGACTGCCGTCCTCACGGGGAACAGGGGCTGAGAGGATGGACCCTTCACAAGGACAGCAGCACCCCTTACTGGAGGACCTTGGGGAGAGACTCCTACCAGCTGCTGCCGGGAGGCAGCCCCGCCCTGCCCCGAGCTGCCAGGGTCCAGCTTTACCTTTTCTGCTTGGCTGAGCTCGTCCTTACTCCTTAGCCTATCCCTGTGGGGGGGGTCTGGGCCCAGGCCCTCGTCTTCTAATAACTGCGCGTTCATGGTCAAGAGCCAAGCGGCTGTGCGGTCCAGGGCATTGGGGCTCACGGGTGAAGGGCCCTACAACGAAACACAGCTGTGAGGGGCTGGAGGGAGGTGGAGGGCAAGGAGAGGGGCAGGAGTGGCCCAGGTGAGCCACAAGGACGAGCAGCTCTGGGGCATGGTGGGAAGGGAGGGGACCTCCAGCTGACGGAGTGCCTACTGAGGCAGTCCCCACCTGGGAACATTCTCTTTCAGAAGGCAGCTGGAGGCAGAGCCGACAGCCCAGGTGGTGTCCTGGGCACCACACTCTGTGTGGACAGCGAGTGACCCTGCCACAGCAGGGGCTGGAGCAGGCTGCGCTGAGAGCGGGGCAGGGCCAGGCTGGGTGGTCAGCCCAAGGCACCTCCATTCCAGGTACCACCTGCAGCCCTTGGGTGATGGGGCTATCCATCCTCCAGGTGGTTGTCCCCAGAGGCCTGTCCAGCCTGTGGAAACATTTTGGGAGGGGAGTGTGGGACCAGAGTGGGGTAGGATGACTCCTACTTTGGGTGGGGGATTTGACAGGCTTGAAACTGAAGATGAATGCACTCTCCTCCTCTCTTTCTGACCCCAGCCTGCCCCTAGGGGAACTGACAGGGGGGCCTGGAGTTCTCTAAGGCCACGGTGTCCCTGGTTCACAGGATTCAGGCAGGAGCCAGGGGGAGGGAGAGGGTGGCGCATGTGGCAGGCTGGTGGGATGCGATGGCAGCTGAGTGCGGGCGGAGATGAAATGACCGAGAGGAGGAGCATGGTATGGGGTGTGACAGCCCCACTGGGCCTGAGTGCCCAGCCCTGCCCTCTGACTAGCGGCACTGACCTGTTTGTGCACTGCCCGTGGCTTCAGTTCTGGGCTGTCCCCCTTGGAGGAAGAGGACTGCTGCCTTAGCCGGGCACTGGGGCCCGCCCAATCAGGTGAGGCCGATGCCAGGGTTCCGCTTGAGGGTCTCGGATACTGCAGGGTGCTCAGCAGGTTAGGAGGCGTCCGGCCGCGGGGGGCAGGAGGTGGTGGTGGTGGCGGGGGCGGAGGCTGGTCGATCCTCCTCTGGGGGCCAGCACTGTTCTGTCGTGGCACCGTGGGCTGCCCGCCCTTTTCAGTCAGTGACATCTGTCGCCGTGCCAGCTCACCAGGCCGCCGAGCCAGCTCCTCCGCGGCAGCGCTGAAACTTCCCAGCTTGGCAGCGGCCGCCAGCTCCTCACTGTTGCTATGTGAGCTCAGGGAGCTGTGGCCCTCAGAGCCTGAGTCGCCAAGGCCACGGGGCGACAGTGGCAGGCCAGCCGCCATCTGGTACACAGGGTTCTGGAAGGAGAGCGGTGCCAACAGCTGGGGCCGGCCTGGTGCGCCCTCGGAGGTGCCTGGTGTGGTTGGTGTCTGGCCTGCCCGCCGCACTGTGGCCAGCCCTGCCAGGCTCACCGGGGTTGCCCGGGCTGGCCACCCGGCCACCAGCTGAGCTGCAGGTGCCTGCCCATCTGTGGGGAGGACGTCGGGGCCCACCGGGGAGCCTGCCTCCCCGTCCAGTGCGCGGGAGTCCTGGAGGTCCACCATGGAGAGGCTCTTGCCACCGTTGGCCATCTGAAGGTCAGGCTCGTTGGCTTCCGAGTAACTCGAGCTGCGGGCAGGTGAGGGCTGGACCCCGGAGGACCTTGTGACAAAAAACAAGTCCTTGTTTTCGGGGGTTGGAGACGGTAACCGGGTGAAATCTATCAGACTGCAGGGAGACAAGCACACACAGGGAAAGAAGGGGAAAAGAAGAACTGTGAGTGCGGCCACGGCGGGTCCAAACCCACAGCACCCGCCAACCTGCTGGGGCCTGGCAGCCCGAGCCGGCGCTGGGGAGGTGGATGCGCTCAGGTGGCAGGAGTGGGAGAGTCCGGGGACCAGAGGCTGAGGCGGCTGCTCCTGCACAGAACCTCTTCTCTAGGGGCCAGCACTGCACATTGCAGGCTGCGCTGCCCAGCAGACCCTTTCTCTGCTCAGCTGCATCTTGGGACAATGGGTGCTGAGGCCTGGCCTGCTCTGGAAAACTCCTCCTTAGCTAAGCCCTAAGCCACAACTCAGTGGCTCTCTACTGTCCACGGATCCTGCATTGAGAACTCCAACTTCAGAGCCACTGGGTTCCCTATGCCTCTTCCCTCTTGTTCCTCATCAGAATGGTAACTAAAGTGGGAGCCCGGTGAAACCTCCTCTTGCCCAGCCTCCTGCTGCCGCTCCCTTGTTTGACTGGCAGGCGGGGGCTGGAGTTCCTGGCAAAAACAAGGAATGAGAGCAGGCTCTGTGGAGAGCATGGCTTGGGGGGAGGGCTGCACTTGCCCTGGCCTCCTCCTCACTCTAGGCTTTTCTCTGGCCTCTCCCTGGCCCCTCCCTAGAAGCCGGCTCCTTGGAAGAAAGCCTAACTGTGGTGGGGGCCTCAGGGGGCTTTGGAGAGAAGAATATGGGAGGGGGGACTGGAGGCAGTGAGGACTTGTGGGGCTGGATATGGCTTGGAATGGTGAATGGGTTGGCTTAGCCTCAGATGGAGAGGAAGCGCCACTCCCTGAGATGGATAGTGGTAACCATTCAGGGCTGCAGTGCTCGTGGGCAGTGAGAGCTGGCTAGAGCAGCACATGAGCTGGGAGAGATGGAGAGCAGCAGGGGCCTGGCTGCCCAGGCCACACACCAGGTCAGTCTCCTCACAACTCATGGGCCTGGCCACCTCTCAGCCTCTCAAGGGCTGTGCCCACCCCGCCCCTCAAATTCTTGGCACGTGACTCTACTTGGCCTCGCTTGGCATGTTCACTGAACAGACCCAATGCAAGACTCAGTGGGCCTGCATCTCTGGCCCCTCATGGGCTCCCCTAACCCCAGGTTCTCGATCTCAGCAGGTTCTTGATCTCAGCATCCTCCCCTGCTTAAAACTGCCCTGCCACCGCCTCAGGGAGATCACACTCCCAACTCTGCTGCTGCAGCCTCAGTCTCACATGCTGAGCTAAGAAGGATCCCTGGCAGGAGAGGGGAGAGATGGAGTGGAACAGAAATGCTTCAACATGAACTGAAAGAAATGTCCTCATTTTGACTTAAACACTCAAGAACGTTTTGCTTCCTACTCTGCTGTGTGTGTCTTATTTAGGCAGAGCAGATCCCAGGACTGGCTCTCAGCATCCCTTGATGTTCTCTGGGGTTCCCAGCCTCAAAGCTTGGCAGAGCCACTGAACTCCTATTGAAAACACCCCCAGCTAAACACCACTTCTGGAGATTCTGACTCAGGTCCAGGAAATACCGGGAACATGTGTATTTCTAACAAACATCAAGTGATCTGGAAATGCTGGGGGTATTTGGGACCAGTAATTATTCTTTGACACATCATGTCTTTGCTTGTGCTTGTCCCTCTACCTAGAATGCCTTTTCCACCAATGGAAATGCTACTTTTCCTAAAACATTAAAAACAACAACAACAACAAAAAACAACCCTATAGCATTACCTCCTCCAGGAAGGCTTCCCTGATTTTTCCCAAATGGAGGTTCACCACTTAGGACCTGCACAACTCAAGTCTTGTCAGGCTTGTTTTATAAAAACTATGTAGGCATCCTCTTCCCCATCTGAGATTACAGATGGGCCGTGCCTAGTCTGCACATGCACCCACCACACCCGACATGACTGACAGCTCTTACCCAGAAAGATCATTCTCGATCACCATCTTCTGCAGCCCAGCTGAGATGCTGCTGCTGCCAGAGCCCGGTGTGGAGGCCAGGTCGTTGGTCCCTGGGAGCTGCCCACTGCCTGGGGTGCTCAGTGCTGTGTGGACGTCCCTCAGGATCCGAGGCAGGGGTCCTAGTTTAGATACTATGCTCTGCAAAGGCACAGCAAGAGGCAGGTGTGACCTCCTGGGGCCACATGGGTAGGCTACGCATGCTGCAGCCACTGTGGCTCAAAACCACCACAGAGCCTGTCAGGAGTACACATCCCCCTCCACCGCCAGTCAGAGCTGGTGGGTCTAGGGGACGGTGAGCCCAGAAGTCTGTACATCTACATTGTTTGCCAGCTCCCAGATATTTCTGGGGCAGGAGTAGGAGGCCCACAAGGGGAGATGCTGACCTAGCATAAGCCTCTCCTTCAGTTCACCCTGCCCTGGTGCCTCTGCAGGGAGGAACGCACATGTGGAATCCCTGCTTTTCCACACCTCCACCTCTCCATCCAGAGGCTTCTGTGACAGCCCCTCTCACATCACCTACTCAATGGGGTGGGCTGGGGCTTGACCCACTTTTGCACCTGAGCCCCAATGGAGATGGTCCAGGCACACAGCCATCTGAAGACGACAGCCCCAGGTGCTGGTCAGGCAGAAGGCAGTGCCTGAGTCCATCTCAACCTTGTTAGCACACTTTAGAGGATTTGAGGGGCTGAGGATGCTAGGCTGTGGGGACGCTGCCTTCACCTGTGTATGCACAAGCTTCCACAGAGGTCTCTGTGCAAAAAACAAAGTGTGAAAACTCATGCAGGCAACAGAGCATATACTTGAGAGGCAAACAGTTTTGTTTCAAATCCCTGTTGCACCCCATCAATGGGGTGACAATAACGATCGCCTGCCTAGTTGTGCAGACACGTGGACAGCACGGGGGCATGGTAAGTGGTGGCAGTGACAGTGACTGGCGCTGGCTGCAGTGCAGGGACTGAAACTGGTGGAAGGGAGGGTCTCAGCCCTCATTTCCACTTCTCCCTCCTGTGTCTCTCACGGCCAAAGGCAAGTGGATACAAATGAGCAAAAATGATGGCCTCTGCAGCAGCACCTATTTCTAGTGAAAAGTCAGGACTAACCTAAGCGTCCATCAATAGGGGACTGGTGAAATAAACAGCATTTCAGCATATGATGCAATCATTAAAAAGCCCCCGGCAGTGGTACAGATTGCACTGACAATGCAAGAAGGCCCACAATAGAGTTGGTAAGAAATGCACAGTAAGTTCTCGCTTTACAACAAACTGAAAAAGGGAAAGAGCTCTATGTGTGTACGCCTGCATGAGTGTGTGTGCTTACACACACACACAGACTGCGACCAGAAGGCTGCATACCAGTGCTCTGAGTGGTCACCTCTAAGGAATGGGACCAGGAGGCATGAAGGGCCTTCCAGGCCAGTTTCAGCCCTTTACAAAGGTAAGGTGGTTCCCTGGAGCCCTAGAAAGCAACAGATATTGAGGAAGTAGTTCCTGGCAGACCCAGCCCTAAAGTCCAAGAACTAGTTGCTCACTGTGTGGGCTGAGGCTGGGGGTCAGTGAAGTCTCGGGCTAGGGAGGGCTCACTTCAGGTGACTGCAGCAGTGTCAGAGGTGTCTGGGGAGTAACCTTGTCAATTGATGGTCAAGAGCAATCCTAGAAAAGTTTCCAACTTCCTGCTGTACAAGTGGAGGTACAGGGTCCTGAGTCATCTTCCTCATACAGGTGGATTCATGATCTGATTCCTTTCTCACATGCTTCAGCAGGCAACATAGTGGAGCTTGTCCACTAAACTGAGTGCATGGGGCATGGGGCACGCCCTGGAGCATGGGACCTGGGCCAGAGCCCTGGGCTCCCGGTACCCAGTCAGCTCCTGATCGTGCCACAAGGGTGAACTCTCTGCCCTCCATGGCTACTCTGAAAGGGGGGAATACTATAAGCCCAATGGCAGCTTTTGGCCCCACCTCCGCCCCACGGCGACAGGCACCTGCTCCAGCTGGCTGACTGCCTCCCAGAGCAGTGAGTGCAGGCTGGAGAGTTCGCGGCCCAGGTCGATGTAGCCCTCGAAGCCAGCAGTGTTGGAGAGGGTCTCGGGGTTGGAGATCTCCAGCAGGAAGCGCTGCATGTTGGTCCACTCATGCTCTAGGAACTGGTTCATGAAGGACATGTACTCCTCCTTGCTGCCGAATCTGGAGAGAGGGCAGCTGGGTGAGCACTCCAGGCCCAGGCAGGCCCTGCCCAAGAGGTCCCTCCACTGAGCCACCACCGCTTGACCCACTATGGCCGGCTCCCACCCCACTCACTCCCCAAGTCAGCTTATCTGCTCCGACCCAGGTCACCAGGGCCCTCCTTGCTCATGGCAAGTCCAGCGACCCTTTTCTGAAGCTTTTCTCTCAGGACCTGGAATGTTCCGTGTTCCCCATACACTGCCTATTAACAGTGTCCTTCCGCTTTTCCTCCAAGTTTCACTGCCCTGGTGTGCAGTTGATGCTCAAATCCATGTTCAACCCAGGTCTCCCAATGAGCTTTCAGACATGCATTAATATATCCTCAGGCACCTCCCCTGGGAGTCCCTCCTACTCAGACTGGCTACACCTGAAGTCATCACCATCACCCAAACCCATGCCCTCCTCCTGAGCTCCCTACCCTAAGTGGAGACTCCACTACCCAGATACTGAGCCAGAATCTGCCAGTTGTCAACTCCCCGCTCTTCCTTGTTCCCAAATGGCAAGCCCACTGATTTTGCCTCTAATAACCCCTAACCTTGTCCCTTGCAGCCACCACCTCCTGCACCACCTCACCTCCCTGCGAATTTTCTGCTATTGTTGCTGGAACCACAGCTATGCTCTCCACTCAGGTCTCCTGGCTACCATCCTGCTCCTTCCAGCCCATCTGCCCACTGCTGTCAGGGTGAGCTTTTCAGAATCCAGAACAGATGAAGGCCATCCTCTCCCTTGTTTAAAACCCTCTGGTGGCTCCCACTGCCCTGTCTGGCCTTCAGGTCCCTGCTGTCCTCTTAGGTCTCATGGCCGGCTCCTCTTGACCCGGCACAGTGCACAGCCCTCTTCCTTGAGACAATGAATGTCTCACCCTGACATGCAGTTGGGGGATCATGTCACCTTGGAGGCTTTCCTGTCTCCTCTCCCAACAAGCTGAGGGCCCTCCTAAGAGGCTCGTGTGTGTCTGTCACTGCTCTCCTGCTTATTCCACAAGTCTCCCTGGATGAAGTGCCGAGCGCCACCAGGGCTGATTCATCTTGGTACTGTCAGAGCCCAGCACACAGAGGGCCCCAGGATGGGGCTCAATCCGTGCTTTGAGAATGAACAACAGTGAGATGACCCAGCCCTTCCACTTCCACCTGCTTGTTCTAAGGATGCAGCTGAAAACACCAACAGTGCTTTATTAGCAAAGAAAGACATCCTGACAGCATTACGCCAGGATGGTGGTGCCCAACCCAAGTGCCCAAGCACAGGGAATGGGTTAAGGAAATATGGGCCAGTCCCCCTTGCAGGAATATTAGTCATTTATTTCCAAACAGAGCTTAATGAATGTTCAGGGATATGTGAGAATCCTTATAATCATACATTAATTCAAAAAAGTAGAAGGAAAAAAAGTGTCTTATCTCATCACCTTTAAAAGTTAAGAAACACACCCAAATGACATGCACTTTGAGTAGAAGGATAGGGTGTGGAGATCTGATTTTGAAAAAAGTGGGAAGGAAAAGAACTGAGGATGATAGGGACAAAACTAGGGGCTGTTTATTGTCTCTGCCCAGCTTGGGGGCAAAAACACCCCAGGGCCTGCCCTGTGGATGCCAGCCCCGCCTGACTCTGCCCAGTGAGGGAGGAGGCACTCACTTGGCAAAGTTGGCCAGGTTCTGGGTGACCTTGGCGATGAGGGTGAGGGTGCGGGCGGTGCGGTCGTCGGGGTACTCCTGCAGCAGGTTGAAGAGTGAGGGTGACATGATGGCTGGGCAGAGGAAGCGCAGGAAGAGGGAGGCGCTGATGAGCCGCTCACTGATGTCCGGCCGGCCTCGGCTGCTGCACTCCTGCCTCCATGAGGCAAACACCTCTTTCAACTCCCTCGGGAAGACGCTGTGTAGGGACAGACAAGAGTGGGCTTGGCCATCAGGCAGGGGAGCAGGACAGGAGTGCACAGAGCAGGAACCTGGTTTCCAACCTTGGCTCTACCTTGCCAGCTGCGTGAGGTCAACCCCGCTGTCCGAGCTGAGGATGCAGCCAGCTGGGGAGAGCACTCAGCACAGGGCGGCCGGAGCAAGCCCAGGCAGTAAGAGAAGCGGGGAGACCCAGGCTCCCACCAGGCAGTGGGTTCTCAGTGAAGGGGCGGGCAGGTGGGATGGGAGAAGAGGCACGAGGAGCTGGCTCTCCGTCCTAACTGGAATCAACTGCTAAGGGTCAGTGCTGAACCACCTCTCCAGCTTCCGGCCTGAGCCCTCCCCTCTTCTTCCCCAGTGTCTACTTCATTTTCCAACCCAAACAGCAGGTATCTGGGTCTAGGGGGAAGTGAGGAAAACAGGAATAGACCACTATTCCTTGGGTTCCCATCACTGGCTTTGAGCCTCACTTCCTTTGCCTGAATAATGTCATAGGAATCTGGGATTTCCTACAAGCTCAGAGTGATTCACCAGATGGGATTACCCCGATCACAGTGGAGAACATGGCTCTTCATTCTCTAGACGGGGAGGGAAGGGGAGGTAGTGACTTCCCCAGGGTGACAGAGTGGGTGGGCAGAGCTGGCCCTAGACAACAGGGCTCCTGGTTCTACTGGGCATCCTGGCCTGCCACGGTCAGGCCCACCTGGCCAATCTTTAAGTGGCTTTCCCATCTTTTTTACCTAACAGATGTATCTCTCACCCTGGGGCAGTCCAGGCCCCAGTGGTCCCTGAACCTAGTCTATACTTGGCTGTCATGAACTCAGGGTGATCTGACCAAGGCCCTAACCCTCCTGGAAGGCTTTGGTTTTCTCTTCCTTAAACTGAGAACAAGGCCTGCCCTGCCAAGCTCGCAGAGCCAAAAACCCCAAGGCTGTAATAGGCTTGACCAACTCGAAATTTCTTCCCCCACAGGCCCAGCAGCCGGCTCAGCAGGCTTTCCTACAATGCATGCTGGCTGAACCATCAAGGGCATGCCTAGCGGGTAGTGAAGGTGAGCTACCTTTAGCCCTGGCTCTCACAGTGCCTGGCACAGAACTGGACAGGGGGCAAGTATTGAGTGGTGACATCTATCAATGGCCTTGTCCAGAATGGAGAGGTGCCTCTGACAATGCCAGAAAGAGGAAATGGAAAATCACTGTCCACAGCTACGTTTTCCCTGAGTCACATGCCCAGCCTGCCCTGAAGAGAGGGGAAAGGGGGAAAGCACCGCCCAGCTGGGAATGGGAAGTGCGTTCCCAGAGAGTTCAAGGCCCTACAGTCACTCTCCAGCCCAGGCCCAGGGGAGTGGAAAGCTGCACATTTGTGGCCCATCTTGAGGTGTCCACTCAGCCCAGGCAAGTACCTTGCGTAGCCCAGAAGCTGAGGCCCTGGGTGCCCACCCTCCTGGCCCTGCCCATTCCCCCTGCCTTTTCCTGTCCTTGAGGAGCAGCAAACACTTCCCTGGCCCTCCTGTGCGCCCAGCCCTGAGCTGGTGGGCTCACCACCCCTCAGGGTGCCCCAGCATGTGCAGGAAACATTTCAGGTGCAGGTACAACCCTATCCTGATGGGATCAGGGCTGCAATGGAGGGGACCCGGCTGTGTGGCCTTGAAGCAGGAAGGGCAGGAGCATGTGCAGGTCAAGGTGCAGGTGAGCAAGAGGCGAACCTAACAAGGAGTGAGGTGAGGCCGGGGAGGGAGTCGTGTCAGGAGAGGCTGCGGACAGAGGCTTGGGTGGCCGTAAGCCCTGAGCTGGAGGGGAACACAGGTTAAACATGGGCAGCTCCTCCGGTGTGAAAATGAACCCACTGCTTGGGCTGATAACGAGGCCCTCCTGACAGTCCCGTGTTGCCACCACAGACAAGACTGTACTTGGCACCAGGCTGGCTGGCCACCACACACATATATCCCAGGAGCAAGCCAGTGGCCATGAAGTCGGCCTTATCGCAAGTTTCCAAGAGACTGATTCCGGCCCTGCTGAGGGGCCTGTCTGAGCTGCCCACTGCTGCGTGCCCTGCTCCTTTCCGGGGCTGGTAGAGCCTGCAGACTCCACTCTACTTCAAGTCCATCCCTTCTTCTCTTTGTTCTCTAGTCCCAGCAAGAGGCCTACCTGGTGCTCAGGCCCCCAACATGCCCCTTCTGGGTCCCGTCACAAGGCTGTGACATGAGCACCTTAGAGCTCCCAGGGATAGGTGAGGAGCCTTGGGTGAAGCCATCTACCCACCCCAAGTGGGGGCCCGGCCCGCGCAGGGCCTTCCGTCTCACTCCCGCTGCAATCCAAGCACCCACACTAGCCCCCGGCACATGAAGGGCAGCCCTCATCACCGGAGACAGCGGACTGGCATGTCCAGGTTCTTCCCACCACACCACCACAAAACCACAGCAACATGCTGGACACTACCCTGCCTGAGAGCGCAAAAGGGACTAGGTCAGGAGACTGGCAAGTCAGTACAACTCAGGGACCAGGGAGCACCAGGTGCACCAGGTGCACCGCGGGAGCCAGACACTGAAGGCCAGGGAAGGCGGCAGGGTGGGGAGGCCTGGGAGCCGCACTGACCAGTAGGAGTTGATGATCTTGCAGAAGGCCAGCTCGCAGCACATCTTGAGGTTGCCCTGGTGCTCTGGGAGGTCAGCAGCCGAGCACTTGCTGGGATCCACCTCGCAGTTCTCATCCGACTCGTACAGTGCTTTGATGAACTCACCTATGGCCAAGTAGGCAGGGAGTAGGGAGTGAGGACCCAGCGGGCCCTGCCCCACCCTCTGCCCCCTTGCCAGCCCACTCTGTACCTAGGGCGTCCTGTAGGTACTTCTGGCCCACTAGCTTGAGGTACTCCTCGATGGCCTTGGTGGCCAGTGTGTTCTCTCGGAAGATGAGGTGCTCGTTGTCCCCGCAGCGGTCCACCTCTGACATCATCAGGTCTGTCAGGAAGTCCTGGGGAGGCAGGAGGTGGGAGAGCAGGGCCTGAGCTGGCCTGGCATGTTGGACCCTAGGATTCCAGACCTGGCCAGAGCAGCCATGGCATTTTGAGGCTGTTCCATCACCAAGCAGTGGAGGGCCCCAACAGGAACAATGTGCTGGGCTGCTGGGGAGTGTGGCAGGGCAGGCCCCCCAGCCAGGGGAGGAGCCTAGAGCTGGTGACAGTAGAGCTGGGTCCAAGGATGGCGACAGCCTGAACAGCAGCATGCCTCATGGAATCATTAGCCCCCACCACAGAGAATGGATTCATTTCCATGTACAGCCCTAATCAGGCCTGGCCCGAGGACCACAGCATAACTCGCCTCTCCCCCACCATCAGTGCCAAAGAGGACAAATGAGGCTGCTGTGTATCATGGTAAAAATGGCCACCAGTATCCACCTATGACTGATGGGGGCTCCCTCTGTACAGCCCCACTGCCTGGGGAGATGGTGAGCCACCAAGCTCTGGCAAGTGAGAGCAGGAACTGACCTGCAACTGGCTGGGGAGGGAAGGTGGAGGCGCCACCGCCACGTGGCAATCCAGGATAGCAGCCCCTGGCCCATCAGGTCCCACACACAGTGTTGTGGGAAAACCCCAGCAAAGGAGCCTGAACCCACACCTTCTCCCAACTCTAGCACCCATGCGGATACTAACTCCCTCCCTCTCGAGCCCCCACTTCCTTGTGCTCCCAAACAACCTGTGTCTTGGTTGGGGGGGTGGGGGGAAGGTGGGAAAAACTGTCAGGTTTCAGGGGAGGGTGACAGTCAAGGCAGGGGGCCACCTAGCACAGAGCTTGCAAGGCACCCAGCAGGAGTGAACCCAGGTATCCGTGCTCAGGAAATTCTTCACTCCAACGCACACGACCTTGGGGTCCTTTAAAACAGAACTGAGTTCTAGACACAGGAACTCAGGCTGCACAGCAGTCACAGAGGGACAGCATGGTCCAAGGGGAAGCTGTTCTTGGCTTCCTGGGAATCACATAGCCTGAGGACCCCTTCCTGACCGGCGGGCACCCTCCAGGGTATCATTCTCTGAACACACTGAAGCAGAGATCAGAGCTGCATCTCCCCTGGAGCTCCCCCATGGCTCCCACTCAGGACCACAGCCTTCCTGAACTCCTGCAATGAGTGCCAGGCACCAGTGTGGGATGAGGAGAACCTCCTGAGCCAAGACCCAGTAAGGGGGAAACCAATGCACACAGAGCAGGAAAATGACTTGTCTATGGCCACACAGTCACCTGGGGCCAGATCTGGTCCAAGTCCCTTGCTTCCCAGACCCTGTTACTCTTCCAGCCGTGGAGAGGGAGAGAGGCTAGTTCCCAAGTATTTCAGGGGTGAGGGCTTGGGGGCTCTGGTGTCTGTCACCCCAGCAGCACTACTTTCTAACCTTCTATATACTGCTCCCTAACCCCACTGAGGGCCTTCGGGGTTGGCTGGAGCCCTGGCTTCACCTCTCCCCACAATGAGCACCTGGATGCACCTATCGTCTCAGGCCACTTCAGGTAGGAATCCACTTCCTAGGCTAAGCCAGCCCCAGCCCAGTGCTGGGGACCAGGTACTGAAACATCAGACACAGCTGCAGAAAAGGCTCCAGCCTCTGCAGCCCCTCTCACTCCCTCTCTGGTGCCTATGGGTCCTCGATTCATTCAGTTTCCCAGCATATATCCCCAGTGTCAACCAGCATGTTAAGGAGGGGGCAGCCAGAGCCGGCCCAACGTACAGCCTAGCCAGCCAAGTCTGAAGACGGTGGGAGAGGAAGGGGAGGCAGTCCAACACCACAGAGGAAAACTGCTCCCCATTGCGGGTCCACGGGAGGAAGTCCCCTCCCCAGCCTTGCACTTGCGGCATACACCAAGTCCAAGAGACAGGGAGGCTGCAGAGGGCCTGAGGCTTCCAGCCATGGCCTCCCATTCCAGGGCCTCTAGGAACAGGTGAGAGGATGAGGGACCTCCATGGAGTCTTGTGCCCTGGACTCTGCCCTGGGGTACCTGGGGCATGGCTCCCAACTGTGCCTCCCCGACCCTGGGCTAAAGGCCTAAGACCTTGACAAAGGGCACCCCTCAGCCACCTGCCACTTGGCTCGCAACACACCACTGTCCAGAGGGCAGAGGCCCAGTCCTTAGCCCAGCACCGGGGTCCGTCCATGCTGCAGAGGCCTCAAGTCCAGCCCCCGTTTCCTACACTCTTTGGGCAGCTTCCTGAATGGCAGGTGGCAAGTGTAAAGACAGAAGGTCGCCTTTGAGGTCCATAGATCATGCTCTCCTGCCTTCCTGGGGGCACCCTGGTCCAGGATTCCATTTTGTCCCCAAACCAAGTAGGTGGGGCTGAGGTATGGCTTGCCTGCTGGGCTCTTGGGCCCATCTTCAGGAGTGACAGGTGAAAGGGGTCATGGGGATGGATATTGGGCACCTCTGGCCCTGAACGAGGGCTTGCCTGGGTCTCAGATGATTCCTGCTTCTGTGAGGCTCTGGGGTGGGGCTGGCTAACCCTCAAATGGTACAATTTTGACTGTATCTACCTGTGTGAGAATCTGTGTGTCTGGGTGAGAGTGTGGGGTGAGGTGGAGCTGTGATGGTGGCTCATCTGTGTGTCCTGCTGGGGAGGTCTGCCAAACTGTATACCCACTCTTGGCTCACTGGGGCTGGCGGGACCCGTGTGCTAGGACGGCCGGGCCACCAGGCCTGTTTCCCTGGACCTCAGGGGGTCAGTCCTCTGCACCAGTGGTAAAAGGCACCTCAACCCAAGCCCATTTCCTCAATGCCAGCTGCAATCCCATCCACTGGCTCCACACAGGTTCAGTGATCACCCTCAGCCACAGAGCAGGAGTACAAAGCCCCCAGACCACGACAGAACTCTTGGGTTTAGGGAGCCCATCTGGTAGTGACCAGTGCCTCAAGGCCTCCATTAGGCCTGGAATGCATGGATGTGGGGAAGGGCAGGTAACCCAGCACTGTCGCCCAGCCTGTGTTGGGAGCCAAGGGGCCTGCACGCACCTTCACCTTGCCCGTGCTCTGCAGGATGTGCACCAGGGCAGATGCCATCTCCTCCTTGGTCTTGGCACTGAGGATGGGCTCGAGGGCTGCACACAGCCCCAGATAGTGGTTGGTGATATGCTCGGCGAACTCTTTGTACATCTCCATGGGCAGGATGGTAATGGTTTGGTAGCGTGCCTTGATGCGGATCATGGGCCCAGGGCCCTTGCCACCCTTGGGGTTGGGTGTCACCACTGGGTACCACTTCTCCACAAACTGCCGCCCAGCCACCGAGGCAGCGGGCAGGCTCACCAGGCCCAGGTAACTGTTGCGCTCCTTCTTCTTCTTCTTGTCGGTCTCCCGGTACAGGTGGACAGTGACTGTGCGCAGGGGCGGTAAGTTGTGGAACTCGAAGTGCTCGCCCCAGAAAACATTGTCCGTCTTGAGCTTGCCCGTGGTGCGGGCGTAGAGCACGTCGTCCAGGCACAGCTCGCACAGGTACTTCTTCTTGGCGGGTAGGTCCTTGGCCTCGATCACCCACAGCTTCAGGATGTGCTCCACACGCCGGCTGTTGTCCTACATGTGCACAGGGGGTCCAGGGTGGTCAGCTGGGGGGTGCCATGTGCAACCCCCAACCAGCCCAGAACCTGAAAGAGTCCTCAGAACCAGGAGGAGCTCTGAAGGTGGAGACGGCAGTGGGCGCCTAGGCCCTGAGTCAGGATGAGGCAGGGCCTGATGGACAAGGGCTGGATCTCTGGTCAACCTCGCATAAGCTCACTCACCTTGGGTAAGTGACTTAATTGGAGCCTTGGCTTGCTTGTCTATAAAACAGGACTAAGATAACCCCCATCTCATGAAGGGCGAGACTAAAGGAGGCCAGCACAATGCCTGGCACGTCACAGGCTATGAAGCCATTATTAACTCTTCCTTAATTTGCTGGTCTGTAAAGTAACTTAAGAGAATGACTATGGTGACCAGGACTTGGTCAGGCACTCAAGTCTGCTACGAAGACAGACAAAGAAGCAGTGTCTGTCTGTGTCTGTGGGGGCTCCTAGGACCTGATGGAGGAGCCCAGGGGCAGTGGGAACACAGAGGGCACCAACCTGGGACAGGGGTCCTCACGTGGAGGAGGGGCAGACATCTAAGCTGGAATGGGACGATGAGCAGAAGTTGGTCAGGGGCTGGGTAGTAGGGACAAGGGGTCCTAGCAGAAGGACCCCAAGTTCCCCAGCCCAGCCTCAACGTGTAGCTTAGAGAACAGAGGCACGCAGCACGTGTCTCAACCTGGCCAATCAAACGTCCCTTTCAGAGTCCACCAATATTGTCCACTTGAGTCCTGCCTCCATGCAGGCTGACCATCCTCAATCCCAGCCCACACCATGGAGATCATCTCTCTTGCTTCCCTGTGTCTGAGCCTGCCATTGATCCCCTATGATTTGGTGAGAGGGGAGTAGGCTTACCTTGTTGGGGTGCACCGCCCGCCGCAGGTTCTCCATCCACTTATCCCGCTCAGCTGCAGACCGGCAGGAAAAGCACTTGCTTCCTGATGATGTCGTCACCTGTGGGGAGCAGGCAAGGCAGTGTTACAAGGGAAGGGACCACAGTAAGGGCAGACAAGGATAGAAGAAGACCTTTGAAGCTGAGGGGACTCTGGTTGCCAGGCCTGCATCACAGCCTCAAGAAGGAGCCAGGACAAGGCTCACATGACGCCTCTATTTCACGTTTTGCAGGCGATACACTGAGACCCACTGTCCCAGGGCAAGTCAGCAGCCGGAGAGTGGTCCAGTCCTACACCAGTGGGCTCCTCACTCGTCCTTCAGTGCCCTCTGTTCAATAGGAAAACATCTTTCTAACTCTCTATCTATAGAGAACATTTATCTTTCTCTATCTTTCTAACTCTCTATCTTTAGAAAACATCTTTCTAACTTTCTATCCTCCCTCTCCCTGAGATGGGAAGAGGGAAGGAACAAAGACCTTACCCAGGTCAGAGGGCAATGCTTAACCCAAGCGTACTTGCCCTAAAGGCAAAACCACAAGAACCAAGGAGATAATGAAAGGTAGGTACCACAGTCCCTCAATCCTCGGCTGACGTCTCTGAGGGTTCTCTTCTGCCAAGCAACAGTGATAACGATGGTAATATAAGCCCGGTATTTTTTATGCCAGACCGGAAAATGAGACTTGGACTGTTTGGATGTGCCAGGCCCCAGGGTCCCTGGTCCCTGACCCTTCTCCTCCCCTCCCTGTCTGTCTCTCACTCATCCTCAGGTCCAGCTTAGACATCTCCTCCAGGTTAAGGGAGCCAGTTGGGGAGATTCCTGCTGTGTGTTCCCACTGCCCCAGCAGCAGACCCAGGGTTCTGCAAGGGAAGCACACTCCACCAGGCATTTGAGGGCTTGTCCACTCCACAGCACCCCCTGCTGTGAACCAGCAGACAGGGCCATCCTCACCCTATCTCTGGCAAGGAAGTCAGAGCCCAGATCAAGCCCAGCTTGGCCAGAGGTCTTGAACCAGAAATGGTACCCAGTAGGCGCAGGGTATGGGGTAGGTGCCAGGTACCATTCTGTTTTTTCCGCAGGCCTGGGGGTGCCAGGAGATTGTCACACTAGTCCCCAAGTGGCTGCTTTCCATTATCAGGCTCATTCCTCTACCAGAGAGTTCTCCTGGTTATGCATGATTATTGGGGGTAGGAATCTTCCCAGAAACCAGTAGGAAGCAATATGAATAACTGGAGGAGCAATTAGGAGGAACTACCAGGAACACCTGCAGCAATAGTAAGCCTACCCCTGGCTTGGTCTCAGCCTTGCTGTGTGACCTCTGATGTCTTCGTGCCCTCTCTGAGTCTCAGATCCCCATTTACTATGAGGGACTAGACAGGTCATCCCCAGGTAACACCCTTGCCCAGGGTGGGTCACTGACTCTCTGCAATGCAACTTCAGGTCACAGAATGCCAGGGCAGCAAAGATTTGGGCTCTCATTGTTCACAGCAGGCCCAGAAAAGGGGAGACTCTGTGCTATCCACACTGCATTTGGGGGTGAGCAGGCTCTAAGACATGGGCTCTGGTGCTTCAGAAATTCAAGCTTTTCCCCTACTCGCTGTCACCCACTGGGGGCCTGAGCAGCTTCATGTTAGCATGGAGAACAGGTGCTGGCCCATTTTCAGAGAGCCTAGAGAACAGAAAGGACAGCCCCCACCCCAGCTTCACTTGGTCTCTTAGGAGCTGAAAGCTATCAGTAAATAATAGCCACTGTCCCCAAGAGCCTGGCCACTACCCCCATGACCCTGGCCCCTGCTGAGGCCATAGCAGACTGGACTCCAGGAGGATGTCTAGAGGAGACCAGCCAGGCCAGGAGAGGATGGGGTGTCCACCGCAACCCCTGAGTTGGGACCCACCTCGAAGCAGTAGTCTTGGCCAAGGATGCTGCTGTGCACGGGCTTGATGACCACCTCTTCCTCCATGCTGAGGTCCAGCGCCTCCACTGCACTGCTGGGGCTGAGCAGGGACTCGTGGGAGCGAGACTCCTTCAGCCTCGGCATCAGATGGGACCTGGGGTTGCAGTAGGTGTGTCAACCTGGGCCCCATCCCCGCAGGCTGGGCCAAGCTGGTTGCCACGTCCCACCCATCTGCCCCGCCCCTGCCCCTCTGGGGAGGCAGTCACTTCTCCACTCTCTCTCCTTTCTGTCTTAAGACAGATCTGGGGGCAGGGCCGTCTCAGAGACTGGTGGGAACCTTCTCTGCACTGCAGGAGTCTGGGTCAGGGCTCGGCTCTCAATCGGCAAGAAGGTGAGGATTAGGTGACTACTCCGAGGTTAACATTAGCAAGTGAACCTGTGGGGCAGGGGCCAGCTTGGCTCCTGAGCAGCCCTGGAGACCCAGGGAAAGCCCACCTGATCCAGGCAGCTGCCTGCAGTTCTGGGGCCTTGCCCATTCCCCTCCCTTTTGCACTGGTCCCCGTCCAAGCCTGAGCAGTCACTCTGTCCCAACATTTATCCAGCACACCACTGCTAACAGCCCTTCCTCATACGCTGTCCCACACCACCAGCCCCACACAAGGGAGAACCACAGGGACCCTGCTGCTCCCATCTTAGATGAGGACAGTGAGGAGAGGTGAGTCTCGAAGCAGAAGGGATGCAGCAGTCTCTGAACAGTACCCAAGACACACACTCCATCAGGGTAAACATGCTGGGGCTCGAGGCCCGGGTCAGCGGGTCCAACACAGGCACAAAGAGCACAGGGCTGATGCCACCTGGCACCCAAATGCAGACCAGGCCTGGGCCCACTGCTCCCCTGCTGTGTGGCCCTGGGGAAATCGTCCCCCTCTGAGCCTCAGTTTCCTCAGTGCATCACATGGAAAGCACCTCAGACAATACCTGCTCCAAGGTTAGGTAGTCTCTTTCCCAAGTCAGTAGCACAGAGCAGTGTCTTCCTAAAGCCCCAGCCCTGACGGTGGGGCAGAGGAAAACTGTAAAGACAGCCTGGGCCTGTTAAGACCACCTCTGGTGCAGAAGCTGCGCTCTGCTTGTGTCCAGGGCTCAAACCCTGGGGTTGGTGACAAACCTGATCCAGGCTTAGCCCACATGGACCTCCTACCGTCAACCCTCTATGTCCTTTGGCTCCTGGCTCCAGTGGTCCAAGTGCTCAGTCCATCATTCTCTTCCTGCCTCTCCAAAGACCCCTGCCTTGGGCCATGCTGAGGCTTGGCCCCTGACCTGGGGGGCCTGTGGCTTGGCAGAGCCACCAGACACTTCCCTGGAGGGTGAATACCCTGTACATTCATTTCTGTGACTATCGTGGGTCAGGGGGCTGAGGCCCACTCCGTGGGTGCTCAGAAACCTGGAGTAGAGCAGGAAAAGCCCTGCTCAGAGGGACTCAGGCTGACACAGGCCACCCTCCCACCCCAAGCTCCACATCTCCATGGCAATAGCTCTCTGAGCATAAGAACCCTCCCTGACATGGAGTCCCATGCTAGATGCCATATGGAGTCAGAGCTGAACCCCGACCCTTAGATATTCCACAGAGGCCAGCCCAGAAGCCCCAATCAACAGGCTCCCTCTGCCTCTCCGTGTCCAGCACGAAGCTGGCCTCTGAAAGCAGAGGGAATGGGCAGAGCCAGAGGAAGGCTGTGAGACAAGCTCAAGGCAGGGCAGGGCCTTCCCAGTTTCCCCAAGGACTCCCACCTGCGGCTTCCTGCTGTGGCCTAAGCCCATGGGCATGCTCAGCATGTGCCTCTGCTCCTCCGGGGCGCTCTCCCTGGGAGGCCCAGTTCACAAAGGGGCAGTGTGGCCTACCCGCCACAGCACAGCACTGTGTTGGAACAGGTCTCTTCTCCTGATGATCCTCCAAGGCCCAGCCTGAACGGCCCAGCCTCCTCCCTGTCACGGCAGTGGCCAATGCTGTGGGTGGGCCTGTCCTCCCTGGGCTGAGATTCCACCTGAGCCACCCACCTCCCAGGGCAGACTCCAGGCTTCCCTCCCACATGGGGCTTCATACCTCAGTGGAAGAGACACTCTGCCTGATGGTAGGGAAGTCACCCTGGCTGGGAAGGGCTGGGACTCATAGCCCCATAGGCCTGACATCTGGAACCCAGCTGCTTTCTGACCCAGCTTGGAAAATCTCTGCCAGGTAAAGATGTTGGGAGCCAGGGTGGCTGGGGTAGGGACCCAGGAAGTACAGAGTGGGGAGCTGGGTAGCTGATGACCTGAGGCCACCTCCTGCCTGGGGCACATGAATGAGCTGGCTGTGGAGAGGAAAGGCGAAGCATGCTTCAGCAGGCTGGGCCTGCCCAGGGAAACCTAAGGAGACCCTGGTGCTGTAACCCTAGGGGCCCAGCAGGCCCAGGCCAGACCCCAAAACAGCTAGATCCTGGAGCCTGTGGTTGCAGAGTCGTCCCCTTCCTTCCCCTCCATCCTGTCCCACAAGCAGGCTCTGACTGGCCTGGAAAGGATCCTGGCAGAAGAGAGGGCTGTGGGGAAGCTCAAGGCCCTTAGGACACCCTGGACTGGTCTACTTGGGCAGCCCTGACCCTCCCCGCTTCCCTGGGGGCTTCTCCAAAGGAGGGATGTAGAGCAGAGGCTGCATCTATCCCTGCAGCCCAAACTCTCTAGGAGGAAGAGGAACAGGGCAACACAAGCCCGCAGAGGCTCAAGTGGTTCCTGCAAGGTCTCCCAGGCTACTCCTTCCTGAATAGTAGAACAAGTGGGTGAAGGCAGGGCCAGTGGACCTGCACTCTCTCATCATGTTCCTATGCATTTCCCTCCTGACAGCCTGGAATCTACAGGCCCTGACACACAGTGTCCTTGATCCCTACACTATCTGGGCCCAGAGGGAGCCAGTCTGCTGTGACCCTGCCAGGGTGTGCCCATGGAGGCAGCTGATGAGGGGGTTCAGGAAGGAAAAATGGTCATTTGGTCACTTCCTGAACCCAGCAGGACCAACTCATGGTCCAAGAACCGCCTCTCTGGGAAGCCAGCCCTGTCCTGTGCCTGCAGCAGCCCCTGGCCACTCCATGGCAGAGACTACCTGCTCCTTCAGTCACCCAAGGCAGGCTTCTCCCCGACCCTGGCTTCATCTCATTCTGGCATTGTTGGGCCACTTCCTTTTTCACTGCCAGCCTCTGCCTTGTCAAGCTAGGGAAGCAGCGTATCAGAGGCAGGGCAGGAGATGGGCACTGAAGACTGCCCAGGCTCCAAGGGGGCAGGGCTAGGCACAGGCTCCCCACCTGGGACGCTCAGGTGAAGGGAGGTGAGCAAGCACTGGTTTCTACCTTGCTCCCACTCCACTCCCAGGAGGGGATGCTTGCAGGCACCCACCTCTAGTCAGCACAGGGTGAGCACCCAGTTGGTCACTTGCACATCCCTTTTTTCCCATTTCAACTGCACACAGCCCTGCCAGGAGTTTTTATCTACCCATTTTACAGAAAGGTATAATAGGGTCAGGGAGGAGCAGTTACTCAAGCTGCTCAAGGCCCCCTACTGGGATGGGAACCAGGTCAGTCCAGGAGCCCTGCCCACAGCTGCCCTGTGTGGTGTGGTGTCTGGCGGCCGATGCCCTTATTTTCAGGGCCTCTGCTCTCCCCCAGCCCTGGGTCAGTTCCCTCTCTGTTGCCCAAGGCTGAGGTGGGAGGGAAGGTGGTCCGACTGCATGGCCCACTTCATCGCCTCAACCCCGTGCCCAGCTCAGTCTCACGATGGCTTTCCTGTCTCACATCCTGTGGTCCTTGGAGACTAGAGCTTTGGTCCCCTAGGCAAGGTGGCACCAAGGAGGGCAAAAGGCCTTCACATGGGGATTCCACCCCTGCAAATCACTTAGATGGCCCAGGTCTGAACTACTTCTTACAACAACCCTGCCAGGACATCACACGCCTACTATAGAAGCAGGTCTCAAACCAGGGAGTGGGCTCCACACTGTCTGCCGCTCCTCACCAGGGCAGAGCTGGCATCCCCAGGCCAGGCTTATCTTGGACCACGCATCACAGGAACCACCCCACAAGTCACTTCACAGAATCTCCACGAGCCCAAGAGGCAGATGCTGACCTCTTCCCGCTTTACACAAGAGAAACTGAGGCCTGCCAGGGAGGGCAAGAGATGTGCCCAGCATCCCATCTTTGCTCTAGTGTGGCTGCCACACTCAAACCTTTGGGATCCATTTCCTCACCTGAAAAAGGAGGAAGGAGGCTTGCTTCACCCAGAAAACACAGGCACTTGGCGCACACGCAAGGTGCTGTGAAGGCAGCAACTTCAGCCCTCTGAGTTGTGGGGGTGAAGGGATCCCCTCTCAAGACCACACGGGATTCAATGCTAGCCCTGGAACTTGGCACTACAGGCCACTGGCTGGCATCTACCTGCCTGCCACAGCTGAACAGGCCCATTCTCGCAGTAGCCTGCCTGCTGGACCCCTCCATCCCAGGGAGCAGGAGTCTCAGGTGGGGTCCCAGGCACACGCTGTCCTCTCTGCCCAGAAGTCTCCTTTCCCTCTCCTATCCAACCTTCAACACCCAGCTTCAGTGCCCCTTCTTTCCTGAAGTCTTCCTGGACTCCCTGGGAAGGTCTGTCACAGTGCTGTCTCCCTGTGAGGCAGGGGAATCCCTGTGGGTAGGGCTGGGTCTGGCTGGCTCCAAGGTCCAGAGCCTTAGAGTTCCTGGACCAAAACCCCAACATACCAGCAGCCAAGGTCAGCTAAGCTCAGAGGGAGCAGGAGGTCAGCGAGGATAAGGACAGTCCTCCCTCAGCCTGCAAACCCTGGTGATGTGGTTTTCCCTTGGAGAAGAGACAAAGAAGGCCTGAGGGCGGGTCATCAGAGCAGCTGCCTGTTCAAGGCCAAGTCCCAAGTGCAGCATTCCAGTGTTCATTCCAGAGTCTCCGGGAAATGCCCCTGCCTTGCTCTGTCCAAGTATGGGGTGCTTGCCCCATCCCTCTCAAGGTTAAGAGGCTCATCCTATCCTCTGTGGTTGTACCCTGCTCCCCACAGCCCCAGCCCTGAAACCCTTCTAAACACGGCAAATCACTAGCCCCATGACAGCACTTCAGGGACTAGAGGCCCTCTGCCTGTCCTCCATGGCATGGAATTCTTCCTGCTCCCAGGAAGGGGGTGGCACCATGACACCCAAGTCACACACAGGACAGTCAAGGCCATGGCTAGGGTGACCTGCCCTGGACTCCACTGCTGCAGAGGAGCTTGGCCAGGGCCTGGGAGGGCAGAGGGGAATGGGAGTTCCACTGGCCACCTCCCTAGACCACAGCAGCACCCTTCAATGGACAAGCCGCTCCACCTGGCATGGCCTCCTCACTCCTGTCCCTCTTCTCTCGCATCATGGCCTATAAGATAATCAAGTCCCAGATGTTGGTGTCTGAGCCCTCCTGAAGGGCTCCTCGCACTACACCCTGGCCAAGTGACCTGGATTCTCCTTCCCAGGTACTTCCTGACCAAGCTGCAAACTCTTACCCTCCGAGGGCCCATGTCCAAGCTGTCTCCTGAGCCTGCCCATTCTGCCTCTCCCTCCACTTCTCTGCCAAACAAAGTCCATTCTCAGTTTTCAAGGCCCAACCCAATGTTACCATCACAAAGCAGTCCCTGGTCTCTCCAGGCAGAAAACTCACACCATGCTATCTAAACCGGCTCAGGGTCACAATCTCCCACCTGTCCCACTTAATTCTCATGACAATCTTGTCAGGACTAAAAAGGTTCACCTAGAAAGGTGAGGCCATCTGCCCAAGATCACTTGTGTAGCAAGTGGCCAAGTCAGATGTGAACCCAGTTCAGTAGAGTCCAAGACTAACTGCACCAGACTCGGCCTGGCCTTTCCATCATCCAGGGGTGACCCACAGCAGCCAGGCAGGGAGGAAACAGCCAGCTAACATACTAGCTGTGACCCACTCACTCCAGGTGGGGAAGGAAGGGCTGGGGGATACAGGATGGGGCAGCCCCTGCCCAGGGACCAGGAAATGTGGGCACAAGGCACGGGGAGCCGCTGTGGGAGACAGCGCCAGGGCCCAACTGCAGCTCATTGTGAGGGCCAGCAGCAGAACAACAGGGACATTGTCCCGGCTCCTGGGGCCTAGCCTTATCTGATAGCCTTCCAGCCAACCCACAAGCTGTTTTTCAACTCTGATCCTTTTTTCTCTTAAAAGGTTAGTGACACAGAAGTTCAGCAAACTCATTATTCCAAAGAAGGAAAGGACCCCAAACCAAAACTTACAGTAATTAAAAAGCCCTACTTGACACAGTAAGGGCATTCTCAGCCACTGTGTGGGGGGAACTGAGAGTGGGATTGTTTGGCTGGGAAGGTAAGGGGCTCAGGGTCACCCTCCAAATCTCGAAAGCTCAGAGGGAGCTGCCCTGTGTAGCCCCAAAGGGCAAAGCTGGGACCAGGAGAGGCCACTTTCAGCTCAATCACAGATGTCCCCGAATGGGCCAGGCTCATAGTTTCAGAAAGTGGGCTCCTTGTCTCTGGAAGTGTGTAAGCAGGAGCTGGGAGGCCCCTTTAAGACATGCTGCATGGTTAAGGCTGCCAGGGTAACGGGCTGGGCAGTGCACACAGGCAGGCAGTGGAGTGAGCCCTGGGATTAAACACACACACACACACACACACACACACACACACACACACAGATACGTACACAAGTGAATGCTACAGAAATGCACCTGCGGCTGGCAGCAGGCAGGAGGACAGAGGGCCTAGTGTCAAGTGTGCCTGGCTGTAGAGCAAACCTAGCCTCTATTCCTTATGAAACACACAACCTTGGGTACTTTAAGTCATTCAACTCTCTAGGACCCAGTTTCCCCATCCACAGTGAGGGTAACAACAAACCTTCCTAACAGGTTACTCTAAGGATCAAATGAGACCATGCAGGAGAGAGGGTCAAGAGGGCAGGGGTGTCAGGAACTCCCATCAGTTGCTTGTCACTGTTCATGCCACCTTGGTCTGTTCTATTCGCCCACCTCACTGCCAGCCACGATGCTGAGCTGGAGAAACAGCCATGAACAAATACTGGTAAATGATGCACATGCTGCTATCCCCTAAGGCTGATGTTTCTGGGATAGGTCATGGTTTTGACAATTTGGAGTGACAAGATATGGACTTCCCAGGCTGTTCCCTGTTCCTGTCCAGACAACTCAAAATCTTTACATGCTCCATATCTCAGCTTTCCCTATCTGCAAAATGGGGATCAATCATATCTCCCCAAATGCTCTGGGACACCTCAAATTTCTTTAAAAGGCCCTTAATTTCCTGAAGCAAAATGAAAAGAGCAGAAGGTGTGCCTAGCAGTGGGCAGTAGACCCCTGTGAGGGGGCCCTTTGGCCCCTCTGCCTGTGACTCCCGAGCACAGCCATCCCCAGCCCCAGTCTCCAGCCCACCAGCCTGTGTGGTCCCAAGCCACTGCCCACTACCCCAACCAGATCTGGAAGGAAGAGAAATCCTGGACAAGGTCTGTCTCCATAAAGTCAGTGACCACCCAAAGGCTGGCGGGGCCAGCTGGTTCTGGAGTCAGAATTTCAGCACTCTCTAGGCCCAATCAAGTCAGAACATGCCAATTATGCCTCTGCCTATCACAGCCCGGCAGGTCCGGGGGCTGTGGTAGAAGTCTCTGCCCACATTGGAAGGAGACAGAGTCTGGACACGGTCAGAATGAATGCACTGACCTGCTGGGAATTGAGTGGCAGGACATAAACAGGGCAATGCCCTGCCTGGTATGTCCAGCAGAGCGCTCTCCCCAAGCCCAGCCTTGCCCTGCTGGCCTGGGAACTGGCTGCTCAGAAGGCCAGTGCTCACTCCTGGCCCAGCTAGGATCCCAGGGGAGAGGAGAGGAATGCAGCTGCCTGGTGGCTCCCAGGGCCCTGGGGAGACAGAGCCTCTCCTAAAAAGGCAGAGAGGTTGGCTTCCCTCCCTGGGAAGTCTTCCAGGGACGACAGGGCCGAGAGGTGTGGTCCCTCTCAGCCCAGGGTTCCCTCAGGCCAAGGTAAGGGGCAGGTCCTAGCAGTCAGCAGGACCCAGTGTGACGCCCCCATACACACAGAGAGCCCTGAGCTGGGAAACAGGGAGGCACCTGGCCTTCTGCCCTCACCCCTAGGAGCCTGTGCTTTCCTCACATCACAGGGCTGAGCTGGCAAAGGAGGGTCCACACCCTACAACCAAAACAGGAGGATGGGGCAGCTCATTGCTTGTGACGGCTACAATGCAGCCAGAGGCCTGGTGTCCTGTGGTACCCACTATAGGCTGACCGAAGGAATGACACTGTGGCAGCCTGGACCTAACAGCCACTCACTAAGCACCCGCTACGTGCCAGTTGCAGGTGTTCTTACCAAAGGACACAGATCCTCTCACGGCCTTCCCCCAACAACGCTGCACAAAAGGCAGCACCGCCCCAGAACAGGACAGCAGGGATTCAGACTCAGGTCCCACGAACCCCGGCTCATGAGGCAACTTTTCCCGTAAACACTCACTTAGTCCAAAAGGTTCACTGGAAGCTTTAGGACGTTCTCTAAAGAGGAAACAGAAGCTTGGAGACAGGGAGTGGTTTGGCTAGGTCACATGGTCCAGAAGTGAAAGCTGGGTTCTAATGGCCTGGTCACCCTCTGCACCTGCTCCGCAGGGGGTTAGGCCTGGAGTCCAGGGATCCAATCACCCAGCACCCCAGCAAGAGCCCGTTCCTCTCCCTGAGGGAGTCCTAGGTCTCTGGCCCAGCTCTATCTAGAGTCTATGATAGACCTTCAATGTGTTTCCTCCCCTCTTTAGGTGCCGTTTCTTCATGCACTGAGCTACTTCAGAGAAAGCCACAAAAACCCTATGTCAACTCCCTAGAACACAAGGGACCATAAACTATCACAACTGCTACCACCACCACCAGCAGCACCTGTAATAACATAATAGTAGCATCTCACTGCTGCCTGGGGTGAATTGGGCCAAAGCTCAGGGGAGACCAGGGATTCGAGAGGGCACTGGTACTGGCTCCTGAATGAGAGGCAGCCTTCAGCATCCTCTCCTCATATAAACTGTGCAGGCCTAACAGAGTTTTCAAAAAACAGGAACACAAAATTTACCTTTCCACTTATTTCTTTTTTTGCGGGGGGGGCATGCAGAGAGACAGAGAGAAGAAACAAAAAACTTTCCATCTAATCCCCGAAGTCATCCTGCAGCCGGAATAATTTCAGGTTTTTAATCAATAGCTGTCAGACTTGTCAAATTACTTTGGGGACCACAAAGCAGTTTTTAAACATTCATAAACCTCAGTAGAACAGCGAAGTGCCCTGAATTTTAAAAGAAGAGCTTCCACGGAACACTCATTGATGAGGGTGAGTGGTGGGCAAATCGAAAATGAGCTGTGGGCTAGCTGCCGCTGCCCCTCCTGCTTCTGAGCAGCGACAACTCTCCAGCCCTCCCTGGCCTGTAGGAAAAACTACCAGGCTTGGCCTAGCCACTCAGAAAGTTTAGGGAGGGTGACAGCCCCCCCACCCCCAACCCCAGGAAAAGAGCCCAACTCCCCTGCACCTGGGGCTCCAACGCCAGACACAACTGCAGCAACCCTGAAGCTCCCAGGCTCTAGAGCCCATCACAGACGTGCTAGCCCACTGCCCTCCCCCAATCTCGCCATTCGGATCACTCCTGAGAATGTTTCAAGGCCCTGACCCAGGAGCTCCCTCTCCTTGAACTCAGTCTGTGCCTGGCTCCTCCTCACACGTGAACAGACCTAGGCATCAAGGCTTGAGTGGGACTGGTTTCTAACTGGTCCCCGACCTCCAACAGCCGCCTCAGGGCCCTGGGGATGCAAGACCCGAGGGGGAAATGATAATGAAACAAAAAGAATAAACGAGCTGAAAAGTGAGAATTTCATTCTCCAGCAAGTGCTTCCCTCTGACTTCTCTAATTCCTCCCAGCTCTCCACATCCAGGAAGCCCTCCCTGGCCCATGCTCAGCTCCCCCACAGAATGTGGAGGCAGAGGCAGCATCTTCTTCCATTTCATCTCTTCCATTCAAGACTTGGGTGCCATGCCATGTGGCTTTCTGGGACCATGTGGGCCATTCATGTTGCGGTGATCTAGGGATGGCCTCCTTCCCCCATCCTTGAGGGCCAGGTTTCCTGCCTCAACCAAGGACCAGCCGCTTGTCCACACGACCCCAGCTCCTAGCACTATGCTGGTTGAATGTGGTAAGTAGGCATGGTTCCTTAAAAACACACACATAAAACTCTGTGACTTTGGTAAAATTAATTAAACTGTGTGCCTCAGTTTTCTCATCTGGAAAACAGGGACACCACCACCTTTGGCTGTAGGGTTCACCTGACCTGCAGCAAACTCTCCATACACAGCCTCAGTGATCAGTCCTGGCTGCCCCCATGCCCAACCAGGCTAGGCTGAGACAGCCTTCCCTGGGCATTCTGCCCCTTCCTGCACGCCCCTCCTGCCAGCACTTCTCTGGATGCTCCTGGCTTCTTCTGGGGCCCAGGACATTTTCAAGATCTGTCTCTCACTCTGCCCAGCAGATCCTTCCTGACTCTCCCAACAGCTGAGCTCTCAAAAAGCCTCTCTGAAAACTGACCCCAGACCACCTTACCTGCTCCACCCCGTCACTCCAAGAGCAGACTTCAGAGTACAGGCCGTTTTAAGCAGGCATCTCACAGACTGCCATTTAAGAAGAGATGGACAAATCTAGGAACAAATGCTGGCATCCTAGACTCCAGCCCTAGTGGTCACCCCAGCTCAGCTATCTCTTCCATTTCAGCCACCATTTGGGACAGAGGGGCTTTGTGGCATACAAGGCCCCCTCCTTGTTAGCAGCCTGAGCTCAGAGAGGCAGAAGAGTCAAAGATGTGAAGCAAAGGAGTGCGGGGTCAAAGGAGTGTGGACCTCCATGGGCCTCTCCTGCATCTCAGCTTCCTCTGCCATCAAGTGGGATGTCCTTGCCTCCTGCCAGAACTTGCTGAAGATGCATCATAGTAAGGCACTCCCCATCCTGATCCTGGGCAGTTGTACAGCCACCAGCGCAGCCACTGAGTGCCTCCACTATGTCAGCACAAAGCATGTGGGGCTATGGGCCTAGGGATGTCAGCTGCCCATTCCTCCCAAACCCTGAGGTCTGGAAGTCCGCATGGGGCACCGAAGCAGCTGCTTCTCAGACTATAACTAGCAGGAGACAGCCAGGAGTGTTCAGCAGCAGCAAGACAACAGGAAGGTGGCTGTCAGTAAACCACAGGGTCCCAGGCCACTGGCACGGGCAGAAACTCAGAGACACCATGTCAAAGAAAACCAGGAGTGTGGTTACCGAGTTCCGGCTGCTGCTAGTGACCGTGCACCAAAGCCACCTGTGGCTCTCAAGTACCTGCTCACCCACCATACCACAGCGAGCCCACATACCTGGGAAGTGCACATAGCAGGCACTGGCTCTGCACCTCTGACCCTCACACAGCTAACTGCAGTAGAGAATGAGGCTCTGAGACCTCCAGGGGCTTCCCAAGGCCAGTGTGTCAGACTTCAGGGTCAGCCCTTTCCCCCCTCCTTCCACACTGGCTGACTCCAGGCTAAGCTAAGCTAGCCCTGTCTGTCATTTGTCACCTGGTCCACAGGATTCCAACTGAGAAAGCAATATACTTAAAATCCAGCTTTCCAAGGTCCATTTCCAGGTTCCAACCAAGCCATACCAGCCCCGCTTGGCCCTATCTGGCTCATCATGCTAAACTGCATGCCTCTGCTCAAGGGGTTGAACTCCAGCAGCCTATCCGTCTATGCGTGGCTCAAAGGCCACCACCACCACAAAGCCTTCCCAGAACCGACAACTCCCTCCAGGCTCCCTCCAGGCTTTGTACCTATACACAGGCCCTCTGCTCTGAAGCAGAGGCTCAGAGAGGTCAAGCAGCTTGCCTAAGGCCACGATTCACAGACATGGAGGTGGAGCAGGACACCTGGCACTTGAGCTCTAACTCCAAACTCTCTTCACTGCCTGTGGATGCCTCAGGTTTTCACCAAACCTACAAAATCCTATGACCAAATGCACAACTTTTAAGTAACTACAGGAACCCTGGGTCACCAGAAATGTACTGAGAGCCCTGCCTTTGGCACCTCCTGGGTGGCTGTCTGTAAAACAGTGAGGACACCTACTGGCAGGCAGTCTCATCCACCCCAGCAGTGGTAAGGAAGGTGGTTAGGACCAACCTTCACTGAGACTTGGCTGTAACAAGCCCAATCCTTCCTCTGACTTCTCCAGAAATGGGTACTTGCCCAGTGAAGACGCTATCACACCAAAGAGATCTGGCTTCTGACAACCGTTTCAAGTATTTAAGCAGAGCCAAAACACACTCCTGGCCCAGACACAGCCTTTCCAATCTCCCACCCACCTCCACCCCACCCAGCAGGCCTGGGCCCCACGGACTAGGGAGGGAAGCAGGAAGGGAGGAGGAGAAAGAAAGTTCTGCTGAGGGGCCGGGGCAGAGATACCATGGCCCCAAAACCCCAGTGCAGCCCCACCCAGCCGGCTCAGAGCAAAGGCCGGCTCAGAGCAAAAGCTCCTCAGCTCAGAAAACTTGTCAACAGTCCCTGGCATTTCCCGGTTTTCAACGGAGCACACCGCAGGGGCCATTGCGCCTGGGGGACTGAGCGACTCACACTTGGCTTCCTCTCATTTTAAAAACTTAGAACAGCAACAGCTCTTCCTGGTGTCCTGCTTTTTGGCAAGGCCATCCTAACTGCTTCTACATCTGCACAGAGGGGCAGAGACGGCATCCCAGGGTATTCTGGAGTCCCTCTGGGGACCGGCTCCTGTGACAGTCGCTCACTGAGGGTGTCTGCTGCCACCCAGCTCATTCAGGTCCCCCGGACCCTAAGGCTGCCTCCCTCCTAGCTTTCCCAGCCTCCCTTGTTCTAAGCTCCACTCAGGCCACTCACCATCCCTCAGCATGGCCACCAGGCTTGGGAAGCCGAGTGGCCGGGCCAGCCTTCCCGCTGTCCGCTGCTCCCTGCTGGCCCTGGCCAGCCCAGCCCCGCTTTGCTCCCAGACATGCCACTCCAGCCCTGTCCGCTGGGACTAATCATGGTTAGTTCAACAAAGGCTATGTTCCAACTCTCTGTAATGTGCTTTTAAAGGGCCAGTGTCCTACTTGGGCCTGCTCGGTCTTAAAGGTACAGGTCCCTTTTTCCTGTACAGGAAACAGGAAAGCAAAAAAACAAAACTCCAAAACTCATGATCAGGTTAGAGGCCCTGGGCTTCTGAGGAAGATTTTAGACACAATGAACAATAGTAAAACTTCAAATTCCATGAAGGTCCCAAAAAGCTCAAAAATCAAACAAGGAAGCTAAACTTCAAGAATAAGAGAAGGAATGGTGGCCCTCTTTGGGTGCTATGTGCTGGGCACAACACTGGGTACTTTATGGCCCGGTCTCACTTACTCCTCACCACTCCACAGACAGGCATTACCACTGCCCCATTTTTCAGATGAGGAAGCTGAGGCAGCAGGGGATCCCCAGCTTGCCAGGACTTGACGCAAGCCAGCAGCAAAGCTGGACCACACCCTGTGAGGTTGATCATGGCCAGTTTTCCTCCCACCTGCTCCCTCCACAAGGCCCAGCTGTTCCATGCCCTCCAGTGTCTCTCCTTCACGAGGGGGTGAGACGAGGAGTCACCTGACACAAGTGTCCCACCACCAGGCTTTCAGTTTTAGCCTCAGAATCCTGCGGGGTCAGGTCTATCTTTCCCTCCATCTTCCAGGTGAGAAGACTGGAAATCATGGCTTCTGACACAACACGAAAGGAGACAGAGGAAACACTAGGGGAAGGTGAAAGTAGAGAGAAAACAGGGGAGTCAGAGGGAGGATGGGGGGAGAAGAGGCAAGTGCAGGGAACTGAGGCAGATGGGGGCAACTATCCTTCCAAGCCAGGACTCAGGCAAGCTGGTTGAGGCCCTTCCATTGTCCACAGGAATGGGGCTTCTCCTGGGCAAGGGTGGGCAGGGCCTGACTAGCTACTGGAATAGGAGTGGGACGGGGAGAAGAAGGGAAGAGAGACTTGACTGGGTCTCAGCACCTGCTCTAAGGTATCCTCAGAGAAGCATGGGCCATTCTGGCACCTGGAGTACCTGGGCCCACAGTAGGTGCTGTGTGGCTATCTTCTTTTTCTTCTTTTTCTGAGGTGGGGTTTCATACTTGTTGCCCAGGCTGGAGTGCAATGGTGCGATCCTGGCTCACTGCAACCTCTGCCTCCTGTGATTCTCCTGCCTCAGCCTCCCGAGTAGCTGGGATTACAAGCATGTGCCAGCACACCTGGCTAATTTTGTATTTTTTTAGTAGAGATGAGGTTTCACCACGTTGGTCAGGCTGGTTTCAAACTCCTGACCTCAGGTGATCCACCCACCTTGGCCTCCCAAAGTGCTGGGACAGGTGTGAGGCACTGCACCCGGCCCAGTGTGGTTATCTTCTATTAGAAAAGCCAAGGCCAGGAGGCATCTTCAGACCCAACTCTGCAGGAGCTGAGTCATTCAAGGATTTAGCACCCTCACTCTTGTTTCTATGATGCCTGCAAGTCAAATAAGTTTCAGCATGTATAGCCTAACAGTAAAGAAGATGACCTCTGAAGCCAGACTGAGTTCAAACCTGGACTCGGCCACTTGTAAGCTGTGTGGTCTTAGACAGGTTAAGTCACCTCTCTGAGCCTCTCTCAGTTTCCCTTCCTATAAAATGGATATAACAATAGTATTTACGTCATAGGATTGCCAAGAGGATACAGAATAAAGCCTGGCTGAGAGTGAGCATGTAACAAAGGCTAGCCTTCAGCTGGGGTGAAGGAAGCTGCCCCAAGATAGCTGGAGGCACAAACAGGAAACTAGCCTCTTGGGTAGTGACCCTGGCCCAGTCATTTCTTTCTCTCAGCCTGTTTTTTTCTATAAAAGGACCCTCAGTGATTTCGAGGCAGGACTACCCCTCTGCCACCTCCCAGATGCCTGGTCCGCCCCATAAGGAGACAAAGACAGAAGGTGAGAAACACAGAAATCCTTTGAGGCCTGAAAATAGCCTGCCTTGGCCCCTCAGGCCCAGGCTAAGAAAGTCTGCTGGGTAGGAGGGACAGAACAAGGGAGAAGCAAGAGCCCAAAGTCACACAGGCTGTCAGGAGGCAGCATAAGGCTTCGCCTCTCTGGGTGGGGACCTGCTCCCAGACTTCTCTGGGTTTGCCTTCCACTGCTCAGACATGGTCATGGGATGTGATCTGGCTGAGCTCACCTTACCCATGGGGAGTTCTATATCAGCCATAGGGCCACCCTATATGCCTGCTGCAGAAACAGCCTTCCCAGATGCTGGAGGCTTGCTGCAAGCATCCCCAAAGTCTGACAAGGTTCAAGGCTTGCCTCATCCTATCTTCCTGGAGAAGAATGTATCTGATGTCCATGTGGGGAGAGGATGAGATGTCGAGCATCAGAGGAAACAGGTGGTTGGGAGGCAGGAGGAATGCCTTGGATCCCTGGCAGAACATCTGGCCACTATTCCTGAGAGGCAGTAGGAGACCTGGGTGTCTTAAACCCCACCCCTACTACCTCACCCCGAGGGACAGTCAGTGAGGAGAGGCCCGATTTGGGGGTTTTGCAGGCCCAGGCTGCAATTCTGGTCGTGTCACTTAGCAACCGTGGAACCCTGGGCAAGTCCTTTCACCTTCCTGAGTCTCAATTTCCTCATGTATAAAATGAGGTAATACAGTATCCCCTGCAGGTAATAGATGTAAAAACACTGGTTAACCAGGAAAGGCATTTAACAAAGCAACTGGGAACCCGAAAGACAAATTATCTGAGTGCCATTCATTCAATAAACTCTGGAACCGACCAGGGGTTCAGTAGACATTAGGTTGTCTTCAACTTTGTGCCAACCCTGCACCTTCAAGCCAAATGCATTCGAAACCCTCCGCAGAGCCAGCAAAGTCCTGGAGCAGGGTTGTTGGGGGTGAGGGTTAGAGCTCCTGGCCACCACAATATTGTATACAAAATCTCAAACTTCTCCAGAGCCAAACACATAAAGGAGCCTTCCAGAGAAATGCCTTTAGTGTAAAGGAAGTCTAGCTCTGCTCTGGGAAAAAACCTTGAGGTAAGCCAGGCTACAGGACACTCTTATATAGGGGCCACGGACCCAGAGAGACTGGGGCAAGGAAAAGGGTTGATGTGGGGAACACAGGGTCAGCAGACGCAGTGTGAGTCCAAAAACGTGACAGTCAGCGAGCCCTCCAGGGAGGGGATGGAGAGGGCTCAGAGAGCTGGGAAAGATCACTGTGGGTGGCCTGTCGGTGCTCCTGAATCAGAAACTCTAGGCTGAGATCCACTGGGTCAGCTGCTGGTAAACCCACACTGTGGACAGAGAACATTCAGGCCCCTACCCTGGCCCTCCCCTCCTCAGCTCCCTGGCCAGCTGGGTCCTCAAGCACTTCTCTGCCCACTGCTGCCCCCGCGGCCTTCTCCTCACCTCCTTTTCCTACTCAACATACCTGTCTGTTCTGACCCTACTGGGTCCCCTTGAGGACACCAAAGGCCTCCATGTTGCCAAAGCCAACCAGTTTTGCACCTTATCACCTTCTGAATCCAGCCACCCGGCTCCAGCTTTCCTCTGTCCTCATAGGCTGCTGGCACCTCACCTCCTTTCCTCCAGGTGCTGGAGGTCCTCAGGGCTGTTTCGGAGGCACTCTTCCTTAGCACAACACTTTCCTCTGGTGATCCTATCCACTTCCATAGCCCTAAATATCTCCAGCATGCTCACGACTCCTAAGTGTATCCCCAGCCCTCCCCTCCTCTGAGCTCCGGACCCACACGTCTCCATGCCGGCCTAACAGTGCCTACAGAACACCTCATGGAGCTTTACATCTGAAATGTCCAGCACGGAGCCTCAGTAGCAAAGCCAGGAGCCCTTCCTTTCCCTGGCCTTCAGAATCCAATCCAACACAAATCCTGCTGCTACCCGCTCTGAAATCCCTCACCCCCGTTTACTCTTCTCCATCTTCCCCAGGCAGCCTGCTGCCCAGGCAGCCTCCCCAGCCATTGGGAGTCAGAGGGACCCTTCAGAAATGCAAATCAGATTACTGAACTCCTCATCTTAAAACCCGTCAATTACTCCCAACCACATTGAATAAATCTGAACTGCTCCCCAGGTGAAAGACGTTGGCAGGCATAACCTACCTACTCCCTGACCTCATCCAGCAATACCCAACGCCTCCCACCACACACAGCAAAGTCTCTTGTTTCCTGCTCAAGGACTTTGTACTTGCTGCTCCTTGCTCCAGCACACTCTAACAGCAAATTGGCGGGCTTCTGGCATCTTTTGCAACTCAATCCTTCCCTGACAGCTCCATCTACAGGTCCTGCCCTGCCCCTATTACTCCCTAGTGAAACACTTGGCTTGTTTGCTTCCCAGCATCTTGCTCTTGCAGCTAGCAAATATTTAAGTGCAAACTTACGTGCCAAGCACTATTTAGGCACTGGGAAGACAGGTGCCGAACAAAGCAGACAGAAATCCCTGACTCACATTTCAATAGGGAACTTCACCCAATTGGGAATCACTTTGTTTCCCCACTCATTTCTTATCTGCCTCTCCTGTCAGAAGGTAAGCTCTGTGTGGCCAAGCTCTACACGTTGCATTTCTGTATCTTCAGAGAGGGTCTGATGTGGTGTAAGAGCTCAGTAAGTCCCGAGGAAATCAAGATGCAAAAACAAAGACAAGGGAAACTAAAGAACCAAACCCTAAACCCTGAGGGAGACACATGACATCAAGAGCCAGGTCTTCAATGCCTCCCATAGCATCTGTCCCTACCCCCCTCAAGTGGGAAGAAAAGCTTCTGTGACACCCCAGCCTTCTGGGGTCAGGCAGAGGCACATGTGTCAGCTTTGTTTAACTGCTGGGGAACAGATGGGTGATGCAGACCTGAGAAGTTAGGGAGGCTTCTTGAAGAAGTTAGATCTGAACAAGGCCACCCACACATCCCTCCCAGATCTAGGGAGGAGGAAAACAAACTTGTGTTTTAGGGCTCCGATGCTCTGTGCTCTAACAGGAAAGAAGAAAAAATACCTTTACTTTTTATTAGTGTCTGGATCAATAAAAGTTTTAGGAGTAAAGCTTCTCTCCTGCAATACTAACTGCAAGACAGAGAGACAGACGTGGATTATTAAATCTATCTCAGAGAGGCAAGGCTGGGAGAGATGGAGGGCACAGGAGTATGGGCAGCTTCCCTCTCACCTGTGCTGGAAGCCTCTGGTTAAAGTCCCTCATTAGCCCTGCAGACTGGGGTCAAGGCCCACTCCTCATGGTTCCTTGAGCCTAGGTCAGCAGCCAGGCTGATGGACGCCCACCTTCCAGGGTCCCCACGACCTTGCCTACTTGGCTGTCTCTGTGCTGTGCCCCTAAAGCTTCTCTCCAGCCCACCTCCCACCGCCATGCTAGAAAGTCCAGGAGGGCAGGGCTTGCTTCCCCGGAAGAGGAGCCAGTTTAGCAACCCCCAGCCCCTACCTTCACTCTTCCTCCCAAGTCCGAGGGAATCCCCCATTCAGTCCCTTAAGCCTTGCACTTTCACAGCACACCAATAAGCCCTGCTCACTGAGGACTGAGTTCTGGAACCAGGCCTCCTTGGAGAAGTAGCTCCTCACCCTCCAGCCCAATCCACTCCCATCCAAAGCCTGTCTGACCCCATACCTGACTAGAGACCCACCCACAGGGGAGGAAGTTTCCTTGTGGCTTCTGTCCTCCCTCCCACAGAGCCTCAAACAGACCTTTGTGGCTGGGGCGCAGGCCTCTCTGCTGAGCTGGTTCTGGGCACTTGCAACCCCGGAGGCCCTGGAGCCAGATGTGGCTTCCAAAGATGGCCAGGTCTCCAGTGAGCAGCCCCTCCGGCCCGGCCCAGGATCTTGCCGAAGTTGTCACCGAGAAGTCCAAGGCCACAGAGGCCCATTCCTGAAGGTGGTGCTCACCCAGGCACCTCTCCTGGACAGATCAGGAGGCCTCTCGGGGCCAGCATCTAAGAGGTGAGCCTAGGAGGGCTTCCCCTTCCTGAAAAGCACGTGCTGAATCTGTGTCTTCCAAGCTGAAATTTCAAAAATGACTTAAATAAACACCGTGGTGACAACATCTAAAGGTTTCTGTGTCCTTCAGGAAACAAGTGGAAAATTATAGTCTTCCATACAGGTAACCACAAGGCACAACCTCCAAGTCCAAGAAGACGAGAAAGACTCCTGAAAGCAAAATATTGCTTCCAGTCACGGCAAGTCTCCCTCCAAGGAAGGGCCTCTGGGCAGGGTGCAGGCCGGAGCACAGAGCTCTGGGTCAGGAAAGAGGGAGGAGCCGTCCCTACAGGCTCCTCCCTTAAAATGCTGACTCCGCCCAAGGTCATATCCAGCCCCAAGCCCCGCCTCTGGGCTTTTGCATTTGCCATTCCGTCTGGTCTGTAATGCCGGGACTGGAGACATGGCTGGTTCCTCCTCATTCTGGTCTCAGACCAAAAGTCCCATCCCAGGAGAGGATTTCCCTCACCACTCTAGCTAAAGGGGCAACTCCCACCTCCCAAGTTACCACCCAGCTTCATTTTCTTCACGGAACTGCCCTAAAGTCATCTTGTTTGTTTCTGTTTTTTACCCACCATGAAAATGTAGGGTCCACAAGAACACGGGGCATGCCCTGGTAAGCCCAAAACAGCTCGAACCAGAGCCCGGCACAAAGTAGGCACCCGACAGATGTACCAAATGAATGAATGCATTTTTCAAGCTGGTCTGAGCCAGGTCAGCCAGAGCGGTGGAAAGCAGGTGGTGGAAAGCAGGTGCGGGGGAACCAAAGGACTTGGGGACGCGCCAAGATAACCTCCCCCGAGTGCCGCTCCCAGAGCATTCCGGACTAACCTAGGGCTGTGCCACGCCCCAAACCCTCTCCAGCCCGGAAGTGGCCGGCCCCACCCCCAGCCCTCTGGGCACGCCCACCCACCCCACAGCAGCAGGCCCCGCCCTTCCCAGGCCCGGCAGCCGGTAACATTCCGCGGCCAGCTGCTTCCAGCTGCGGCCGCTTCCCGTTCGCGATCCGCCGCTGCTCTTCAGGCACCCTCCGGGGCCCTCTGCCTTGCAACCTCTTCCCCACCTTCGTGCGAGTCTGGGTCCTCACCGACCCTGCCAGCCCCTCACTCGCCCGCGGCCCGACTCCCACGGCGCATTCCAGTTCGGCCCCACCCCAGGTTCCTCAAGCTTAGACCAGCGCAGCCCAGAGACCTAACCTAACCAAGGCAAACGGTTTCCCTTCCCCACATTTCCATTCAAACATTTTACCAAGTGAACACAACTGAGGTCCAGACAAGACCAGGGGTTTGCATACCAGGATCACCTAACCCGACTCCCCACCCCTACTTGGGACTAGACAGCCTAAGCTGAGAAGGGCACTGGGTTCCCAGGCAGCAGTCCCAGGGTTCATGTTTCTGCTCTACAGCGGCGGTTTTCTCTTCTGGAAAGCATCCTGCTAGTCCAGCAGGACAGAGGGTGCAGGGAGGGAGGAGACAGGTGAGCTGTGTGAGCTGCCCAGGTTCAAAAGTGAGCCCAGAAGCCTGGGGGAGACAAACCCCTGACCCACCTGCTGGCCTGGAGATTCATCCTTGGGTCACTTACCAGGCCCTCACTGAAAGAAAAACCCCTAGGGGAAGGGCACACCCAGTCAACCAGGTATTTTTGCCTAGGGTCACCACTCTTCCCATCCCACTAGAGAAGCCACCGCAGTGGTATCTACTTACTGAGTCTCTACCACATGCAGGGTATCATACCATCACACCTCCCTCCCTTACAGCCACCAGCTAGAGGTGCTAATCCAGCGGAGGCCAGGAACCCAAAGCTACACAACCTCCTAATGTAAACAGGATGAACAGAAGCCAGTAGGAGGACACCACCTGGAGTCCTGCCTAGGTCCTGCCCGGCTCCTCATCCTCCACCTTAAGGCATCACAGACCCCAGGTCAGTCCTTGGCAGTTGTAGCCTGCTCCAGGACTTCAGCAAGCAATACAGAGCTCCTACTAAGCTGCAGGCTACGTCAGGCACCTACTGTGTACAGGCAGGCAGGAGACTGGCTCGGGCAACTGCGGGACTGGGAAGAGGTTTTACTGTGACCCCAGCAGCAGCTCCCAATCTGGAAGGTCCCTGACTCATTCAATCCCCTGCTTGGTCCTAGGCTCCAGGCTCAGCTCTGCTGTGCACACAGGCAATCCAATACCACACAGTCTGCCCATGTTTGCATCCCTTCACACCTCCAAAGCCCAAAGGGCTACCCGGCTCCCCCTACTGCCTAAAAGGCTCCCAGCCAGAAGTGCACTTACAGTGTTCTGTCCCCTTCCTTCTGAGTTCTCCCTCAGAGTTTTCCTCTCTGTTTATCCAATGTCTTAATAAAGTTTCCTAGCAGGGGAAAGGTGAAGATAAGAGTCTCAGAGAGGTCCTGGGGACAGAAAAGCCCCTTTGGCTCCAGAGTAGCCAAGCCAACAAAGAAGGGGAAAGCAGAGTGCATCCTCTGAGCACCACCTCCCTCTGGGGTACAGGTTCCAAGTCAGGTCTGCTCCCACTGATTTCACAATCATGGCAACAAACAGGCAAGGCAGATACTATGATCACTTTATAGATGAAATCAAGTCTGGAATAGGTAAGTCATTTGCTCAAGTTGACCTAACTATATCTGAAAGTGTGCCTCACCCCTAGACAACTGTTTCTGCACCTTTTACTTGTCCCCTCTTGTTTCCCTCCTCAATCTGAATACTCATTCCTCCCAGAAGCCTTCCTAGATTTCCCTTAGGCAAGAAGTCATCCCCTGTTGATTTATCTACACTGTTACAGTATCTTGTTATAAGAAAACAGGGCCTTTTCCTCTGTATGACAGTTCTCATAGAAGGGAGTCACGAGCTAACAAGAAATGAGTCTGCATCTGAGAGTGAGAATATGTCCATCTCCAGTGGGTATCCCTTCCTCACTAGCTGTCTGCCATTGTGTCTCTGTGGCTCCCTGCTCCTAGCCCTTGCTCAGAGGTCTGCATAATGGCTTACAGGCTCCTGTCAGCAACATCTTTAATAACACATAAAAGTACAGAGTACACAGTGACCATTCTTGGCCACATGCAGCTGGGCGAATTTCAGAGGCTGCCCTGATCCAGTCCCTCCTGGTTTCAGCATCTCCTGTGGCCATAGAACAAGCCCAGAGCCTTGGGCCTCGCCCATCAGTAGGTCCAACCTGTCCCGGCACACTCCTCACCTTTATACCTGGAGGTTGTCACTGGCAGCAGTCATAAGGCCTGCCTCCTTTTTGACTCTTCCCCATGCATGTCCTGCCTTTCTCATAGTCACACCCTTGCTTCCACTAGGCTCCCTTCCTGCCCCCATTTCTAATTTTCATTCTCCTTTCAAGGCCCAGCTCAACTGTCCCCACCTGAGGGAAGCCTTCCCAGTGGCCCCGGGCACAGGAAAGTGCACAATCTCTCCCTCTCTCTGCCTGAATTCCCGGTCTGACTCCCCTCTCCTGGGTACTGCTGCCTGCCCCGCCAGGCCTTCCTTGGGGTCTGTCCATCTCTGGTTCTCAGGGCCTAGGGGACCCCATACATGAGTGATGGAGAAACATACACTACAGGCCGTCTTCTCCCTAGAGCTCAGGACATTCCTGTCTTGTCTTCTTTCACATCTGAAGATGTCCTCAGCAACTGGGCTAGGCTCTCTGGGGGACTCTCGAACCCTCTCCCCTCAAAAAGTTTCCCATTTCCTTGAGTGACAAGAGAGTCTGAGCCACAGCTGTCAAGGAATACCTCCAAGGAACGCCTGCACAGCCCTGTGGGGAGAGATGTACGCATCCTGGTAGAGGAGACATTTCTGGTGACCACGTCTCTCTTCTTTCTAGAGGCTGAGCAGATGACAGAGCCTCTTTCTAAAGCAAGGTGCTGCTAAAACCCACCAACTGCCCCAGGATACGTCTGTAGGACACAAACAGGTACAGGACCAGAGAGGGACACCCTGTGGCAAAGTCAGCCCAGGGTCTGGCTGTTCATGGACAAGGGCTTCTGAAGAGACCACAGCTGTACTTAGCCGAAGGCGAGAAAACAAACTTGGTATTAGATTGAGGGCCAATTCAGGAAGTAGTTTCAGTGCACTGGCTGTTAATTTATGTGAGCACATCTATACTGTGTAGTTTTATCATCACCAACAAGCAGCAAATGTGTCCTGGCACCTGCTATGTGCCAGACCCAGCGCTAGGTATTTTACAGACATTATCTCCTTTCATTCTCCAAAGAGCCATAGCTGTGGGCACCCATGCTATATTTTACTAAAAATGAAGCAGAAGCACAGAAAGGTTGGACAAGTTGCCCAAGCTCACACAGCTAGTTACTGGTGGGAGCTGGGATCCTAGGACCCTCAACAATCTGGCCCCAGCCTGTCCCTCGGGTCTGAGCTGCCAGTGTTCAACATTTCAGAGCCTCTGCTCTCTGTTCCTGCCCCTCAAGCTCCCCACTCACCTAGTTTTGAGCTGTGTGGGTGGTTAATGTATGTGTCAGCCTACAGCCTCCCCACTCCCTTCCTCCTCACCATCTATTCAGTTCCCCCAGCTCAGACCCCTTCTCCCTCCAGACAAGCCAGCCAGACTTCCACCCATCTGGCTACTGCTGCCCTGCTACCAGCCTGGTCACATCCCTCCGCCTGCCAGGCCCCAACCAGTGTCTTGTGGCGATGGCTTCGCCTGGCAGAGAATCCTGGAACCTTTTCCCCACAGTGATGTTGACACATGTTCACTCCAAAAATGTAATGTTTCCATCAAAACATTTAGTGGGAGTAAATTCCCACCCATGCGACATCTCTAAAAAATATAGAGTAAATCTACTCGAACAAGCAGTGAGACATGGTCAGCATTTTTCTTTCTTGGTTGTCACAGTGCCAAGTGCTGGGCAACACTCAGCACAGTGTGCCAGGGGCTGAATGCTACCAAGAGGCAAGGGAAAGAGGACGGTTATAGTTTATGAGCCTGTGACTGCTGGTTCTACTGTATAACATGCCAGGTTCAACCGGGGCAGTCCCTTCAGCCCTGACCCCAGAGAGTCTAGTGCCACTAGCTGGGCTCCCATCAGAACTGTGTCTGTGTCTCTGGCTAGGTTGCTTGCTGCTTAGACCCTAAGTCCTGCCCCCAACCCAAAAGAGTAGGGCCCAGCCATCACCACACCATGTCTGCATCAGGTCCGATGCCTAAGTTCACATGCAGCTTCCTGAAAGGTCAGGGAATTCAAGCCTCCCTAAACACTCCCAGCCCTGAGACCAGCAATAACATCATGGGGTAGTGCAGGGAGATCCTGCTCTACACCTAGACCCCATGGCTGCCAAAAGAAGAGACTAATGCCAGGTACTGTAACCCAGGTGCCTGGAGGCCAGTGTTGTGGGTAGGTCTCAGCCCACCCCAGCCCCAGCCCCAGCCCCACTGCACAATCTGAGATTACTGTGAGGCCAGAGCAGTCCATTCTTGGGGAAGGCCCAGGCCTCTGCAGCAAGAAGCTGGAGGAGACGAGGAGAGGCCCATTGGCCACCACTCTGTTCCCACTTCTCCATGTAACCAGACAGCAATTCTACAACAAGACAGCATTTATAGCCACAATGCCACACCCTCTTAGATATTCCCTGCTTCAACGAGGGCAGAGGGGCAGCCTCTGCTTTGGTTTCCTCTCAACGTTTCTCTAGACTCCGTTCCATACAGCCATCTGGCACAGTGCTGCCATGTGTGACATTAACCTCCTCACCATGACATGTGCCAGAAGGAGGGATCACTGTTCCCATTTTACAGACGTGAAAACAGGCCCACCAGGGTTAAACAACCAGTCCAAGGCCACCCAGCTGGGAAGGGAGTGACACCAGGAACCAAACACGTAAACAAGACACCTGGTCTGTCCTCAGGAAACTGGCAGTTTAGTGGAGAGGAGAAGGCATACAAATATTAAGACCAAACAAAAATATATGTAACAAGCTGTGGGCCCAAAAGATGTGGTGAAAAGTGTCAGAGAAGGGCCTGGCCCAAGAGGAGACCCAGAGAGACTGTAGGAGCTTTCCAGTTTGGGAGCAGGGAATCAGGAAAGGTATCTGGAGAGGAGGATGTCCAAGCATATCCTTGAGATCTGTGTCCCCACCAAGTTCGGTGCCTGGCACATGGTGCACACTTTTCATTGCCAGGAGGGTTAATCCTGGGCAGGCTGCTGGCATGTACACTGCAACCCAACTCCATCAGGACAGCCCAGCCCTGTGAGGTATGTCAAATTCGGCCTCATTTACACAGGTGGGATCAGAGGAGCAAGACAGTCAAGTTCTTTGCTCCCAGTCACACAGCTAGGAAGGTGCCAGTTGGGTCTGATTCTAGGGCTGCCTCTCCAACAAGCACTTTGTTTCTCTAAGCCTTAGTTTCCTCATCAGCAGAAAGGCTGCTGCAGATGAGCCTCCTCTACAGATGAGTGCTGGACAGTAAATGCCTATTACCTAAAGCCTAGGTCCCTGGAGGTGGTGACCACACAGTTATGGAGCCTGAACCTACACTGGCCCAGGGTGCCTACTCCTGCAGCAGGGGTGAAAACGGGTGAAAAAGGAGAGGGTGATAGGTTCCATTCACTGGCTCCTCTCTTCCTGAGCCAAGCTTGCCAAGCAATGGCCACCAATATGAAGCTATAATTGGTGAGCCTGGCAGCGCAGGGCCCAGCAACAGACCTGGTTGGTGATGCTATTGCAGGAAAACAGCTGAGCACAGCAAATATAGCCGGTGACCCAATTCAGTTCTGTTCCGTCTTCGAGAAAATAATTGAGTTTAAATGAATAGGTTTCCCATGTCCCCTCCGGCTTTGGGAAGGGTGGAAAGGGAGAGGAGGGAGATAGGAACAGTTCTTCAAGCTTACTGTTGCTTATTTTTGAGTCATTAGGCCTGTGATAAGTTTCTTTCTTTCCTTGGCAGCCAGTGGGGGGTTGGACATGGCTGGGAGGCAGCGTGTGAAGTGAGAACCATACAGCATGGAGATGAGGATGGAGGTTCAAGTCCTGGCCTTACCAATAGCTTTATGGAGTGGCCCAGCCAGTCCCCTCTGGGCCCCAGGCTCCTTATCTGTAGAATGGGAACACTACAACCCTACACACACCCACATACCTCCCAGGGTTGCTGGGAGGACCCTTCCAAGGAGAAAAGAAGTCTGAAGTGAACTGAAGAAACCAAATATTTGCCCTGTAGGAATATAGGCCTACTGTGGCCACACCTGTTTTAAAATAGAAGCCAGAAATCTAGATTTTCAGGTGAATGTTTAAGGTAAATGTTTTAGTGTTGGTAACTGATTTTAAACAAACAAACAAAACAGTAAAACCTTTCCACCCCGTCAGGCCAAAGGAAACCTGTCTGTGGGCTACATCTGGCCACCAGCCATTCATATACTACCTCTGATTTAATGACAGCATATATAAAGCAATTAATGACATGCTAGAGTCCTCCCACCTGTTTAATGACTTATAATTTCTCTGTCAGAGAGGCTAGGCCTACATCACTTGATAGGAGAGGTGAGGGTCGCCCTCCTCCTCAAGCCTGCACTCCTGCAAGACTTCAGGGGAGAACACAGAGGGGCTGCTGCCCCCCATCCCTTACTGTAGGAAGGCAGGTGGGTATGCTGGGGCTGGTTTTGTCCTAAAAGTTAAGGAGACCTGGGCTCACCTCCTGCCCAGCCCCAAATTCTCTCCTAGGATCTCAGCTTCCTCTTTGGTAAAATGGGGGTTTCTGAGAGGACCAAATGAGAAGGAGAAGGCTTAGAGATAAAGGGTGAGAACACGTGTCAAGTGTCCCCAGAGAAGTAGTGCTGCCCAGTGGAAAGAGCCTGTGAGCTGGCATTTCCTTCTTGGCTCTTGGCTGTGTGAGCCCAGGGAGGTTACCTAACCTCTCTGTACTTCAGTCTCATCCTCTCTCCACAACAGATAAGAATCTTTGGGACACAGAGGTGTTGTGAAGATTAAATGAATTGATGACTGTCAAGTTCCTGGGAGGAAGCCTGGCACAGAGAAAAGGACTAAAAAATGACAGGCATTATTACTATTGTTGTTGTTATCTTTAGTGAGAAGCATGCCAGAGAATTATGATTGGGTGATTACAATAATGTAACACAACCAGGCAAACTTGTTGTTAACAGATGAGGCCGCCTATAATTAGCACAATTATTACATATGCAAATGATGCTGCTTAAATGCTGGAGAAGGGTGTTCTCTGAAGTGTGTTTAAATAACCCTTTCCCCTGGCTCTCCCTGCTCCCCAAATCTCATTTACACTATTAATATCATTAGCAAACATTTTCTTCAAAAAGCAAGATAGAATCCCACACTAAGCATGTTGAAATCAAGGAGCCCCTGCCTAGCCCACCTGGAGTTGTTCTATAGCTCCTGGGCCAGCTGCAGGCCTCCCCACCTTCACTGGCTTCTCTTAAGTTGGGCACTAATGCCCCTCTCTGATACAAGGAGCTCTGGAGGGTTGGGGATGTGTTCTTGGCATGGAGCAGGTCCTGTATCTGAGAAGAGGATCTCAGTAGCATTAATATGACCCATGAGTTCCCTATTGGCAGACATATCACAATGCCTACCTTACATCTGAGAAAACCCAGTCTTTGAGTTAAGGAACGGCCCAAAGTCACACAACTAGCAAGCTGCAGTGGAACGGGACTCAAACTTGGGTCAGACTCCTCCCTCTGGGGTCTGCCGTTCTCGCTGTGGCCTGAAACTGGAGTTCCACAGACCTCTCTAACTGATGAGCCCACAGAGTAAGTTACTCCAAAACTGATCACAGGAGGCCTCTTAGAACCAGAGGCATCAACAGGCTGACATGGGTTTTGAGTTAAAGAAACTGAGATTCAGAGAAGTACCATAAGTTGCCCAAGGTCTCATGGGAAGAAAGGAGAACAAGGGCCTAGAACCCAGGCCCTCGCACCCCAGGATCACTGCTTTTGCCTTCGGATCTTTAAAAACAATTCCATAATATTCTCCCCTTGATAGAGAGGTTGATACTTTAACCATCCCCATATGCCCTGAGTCCAAAAAAGACCCAGGCAGACAACAGGTACTTATGAAATGTTTGCTGAACTGGACTGTTTTCTTACCAAAAAAGATAGCACTGAGCAGCTGAAACAGTGAAGGATGCAAAGGATGGTGGGTGGTGGCTCACGGACAAGGGAGAAGGCAGACAGCCTGTGTGGGAGGAGATGGAGGTGGGAGAGCCTGGCTACCCCCAGTTTGGGAAGGCTCCCTTCAAAGCATTTCCCTGCTGGATGCCTGCCCAAGAGAGAGGCAAGCAGCTGATTCTCAGCTTTGAGGGAAAAGGAAATACACAAGTGTTAACAGATACATTAGCTCCTCACCTGCCCCTGCAGTGGGGGCCCCCAACATTCCTTTTCTCACAATTTCCTTGGGTCCAGAAATTGAGGCTCAGAGAGATGAGTGCCTTGCCTGAGGTCATAAAGTGGTGGAGAGGAGGGCCCAGTGTCTTTCTTGCTTGGCCAACCAGGCTCTCCAGTTGGGCCCTCCCATCACACCTCCTCACTCCAGATCCCTGGCTTTTTGAATCCTAAGGGAGCCTCGGCAATTATGGTGAAGACCCTTGCCATACCCCGACTGCCATGCTAAGGCACACTGGCACCTCTATGTGTAGGCACTCTGCCAAGCCTCCCTTTTAAAACACACGTTAATCCTTGAAAGTTTCCTAGGAAGTGGGTATACTTCTTGTCCCCATTTGACAGAGAGGGAAACTAAAATTCACAACAGGGCAAGTCACCTGATAGAGGCCACAACACTGGGAAGCAGATTCACCATAGGCAGTGCAGCTCAGGAGCCTCAACTGTTACGTCAGTGTCTCTGCTCCGAGGTGGGGCCCGAGGAAATGGAGGTGAGGGGGTAACAATGTCCAGGCCAAGAGCAGGACACAAGGTATCACCCCGCATAGCGCTTTATCCTGCTGGCAGTCATTCAACCATCCCCCTGCCTCCAGGCAAAGCTACACATAACATAAGCCTGCAGTAAGCCCAGCAAAATATTTCTGAGAGACCACCCCACATCCCTACTCCCCTCCACCTCCCGTCCGCAGCCCACCAGCATTCCAGGGCGGGGACCTGAGCTCCTAGCAGTTGGCTGAGCTCAGCTGGCCTTGGCACCAGTTCCTGAAGTACAGTATGAGAGAGTAGGGTGGAGAAAGAGACCCTTCCCCTTGAAGATAAAGGGGAATACAGGGCTGAGCCCTCAGTTGCCAGCTTCTTCCTCTCCCTCCCCGACACCTTCTGTAGAAAAAACCCAACTCAGTTTCTCCTCTCTCCTTTTATACTCTCACAAAGCAGAATACTTCCAACACCAGATGTGGTGAGGGTGGAAGGGGTGGTCCCCACACCCCAAGCAAGCCATCAGTTTGGCAGCAGACACCAGCCAGGTGTCTTCTAATTTTGTTCCATTCTGACACTATGTACCTGGAGATAGCATCAGATCCACAGGTTGAGGGCTCAGTCCCCAAGACTATCCCCCCATCCTTCAGATGCCATTCACAAGCCCCGGGTTGGTTTACCAGTGCTTCCCACTGACTGGCTATAAACTGGGTTTCCCATGACCCTCTCCTTGGGTTTGATTAATTTGCAGCAACAGGTCACAGAACTCAGGGAAACATTTACTTCTGTTTGCCAGTTTATCATAAAGGGATACAAATGAAAAGATGCACTGGGAGAGGTATGTGGGCAAGGGCGTGGAGCTTCCATGCCCTCCCTGGGTATCTACTCCAGGAACCTCCGAGCATTCAGCTATCTGAAAGCTCCTTGAGCCTTGTCCTTTTGGGTTTTTATAAAAGCTTCATTTCATAGGCATGATTGATTAAAGCACTGGCCACTGGCGATTAACTTAACCTTCAGCCTCTCTCCCTGCCCCAGGGGCTGTGGGGTGGGCTGAAAGTTCCAACACTCTAATGCCTTGGTCTTTCCTGTGACCCCTTTCTGAAGCCACCTGGGGGCTGCCAGCCATCAGCCAACTCATAAGCAGACATCACTTTAGAGATTCTAAGGATTTCAGGAGTTGTGTGCCAAGAAACCAAATAACTGTATATATTTCCCAGTGTCACACCCTCCCATACCTACCCTTATACACAACCAAGGACTTGCTTCTAAAATCGCTGATCTATCTAGGTCCCATCTCTTCTTAAAATCCTTCCCAGCTGCCATGTGCCCAGTGATGCCCAACTACCTGGCCTGCCGGCAAGCCCTTCCCCTCCCTCCTCAAGGGAACCTTCACCTTCACCCTGTGGCCTGACCAACAACTCAGTGGAGCCTTCCTTGAGCCCTGGTGGAGTCCTCACTCCCTTCTCTGTCCACACGCAGACCCTCTAAGGTGAGGCCTGTTGACCCATCTGCATTCTCAGCCAGCAGGAGCCCTGGAGGGCAGAGATTGGTGTGACTGTCCCCTGCCCCCTGCCCACAGCAGAGTGCACACAGAGGAAGCACGCAGGAAACACTGGCTGGAATTTGCTGCACTGGGTACCCCAGGGTCAAAGAGGCCAGATCTAAGGGAGAGCCTTGGCAGTGGAGTCTCTTGGAGGTAGACCTGACTGTAAGCCCCCGAGCCAGGTCAGACCAGGGCCCACCAACTGGCTCTCCTAACCTGGCTCATTAGGGGAATCTGGACACTGCCAGGCCCAATCTTTCCATGGACGCCTGACAATGGCTGTGTTGAGAATCACAGGAGATGAAGTCATCGCTCCCAGAAATAGGCTGATTAAGAAGACGTGACGACAACGCAAACAGCAAGGCTGGACACACACACGCGCGCGCGCGCACACACACACACACACACTCATTCGCCATGTGTTTCTCCACCCTGGGAAGCCGGGCCAGGCCTGAGCTCCTCTGGGAAACAGAAATCGTACCAGGAACCAGAGCCAGCACAAGAAGCCTGGAGGCAGCTGGTCTTTGGGAGTGGCTGGTACCGGGGGTGCTCTGCTCAGAGACTATCTTGCGAGGGCTCCCCATCCTGACCCTCACTGAAGTCCCCAACCTGCCCCTGGCTCTCTCAGACCCCCATGGTTCACTCCCTCCTTGGCCTCACCCCTCAACTCCCAGGGTAAAATCCTACCCACCCTTTTGGGCCCCCTCCCATGCCTGTCCATCCTAGATTCTGAGGAGGTGGGAGTGTCTACTGGCTGAGACAGGGCTCAGAGGCCATAGACACTGGGCTGAAATCCTGGTTCTGTCCCGCTGCAACGATATGACCTTGGGCAAGTTAATCCATCTCTCTTCTCTGAGCCTAGCTTCCCCATCTGTAAAATGCAGACAGCAATGTGCCCACATCATGGGGTACAATTAAATGTTTATTTGTTCATTCACCAACTTTCTGTCAGGCCCTGTTCTAGGTGCTAGAGACACACCAGGGTACACATAAATGTTCTACTCACATGTGGCGTCCAGTCTTGTGTGGGAAAAAGAACACGATGTATGTAAAAACACTAGGGGAACTCCAGAGCTGGGGACGAATGCAGAGCCAGGCCCAGTAGAGAGTGGGAGGGGGCTGTGTTTGACAGGGTGGTTGGATTAATACTTGAATGAAGCAAGGGGTCCAAATCACACAGGTATCTGGACAAAGAATGTTCCAGGAAGAGAGAACAAGGACAAAGATGTGTGCTGGAACACTCGTGGGACAGGGAACCAGGAGGGGTGGGGAAAGTACAATTGGAAAGGTAGTCAGGTGTTGCCCATTCAGGGTCCACAGGAAGGAACCTGAGTCATAATGAGTGAGTTCCGGGCAGAGAAGGACTGAAAGGGGAGCAAGGGTGGACGTGGAGAGACAAGCTTAGGGCTGCGGTGGCAGGACACACAGCACACAGCAGGGGTGTGTCACCTCAAGCACCAGCATGAGGGAATCCTCAGTAATCAATCCTCCACATTGTTCCTGTCACTATCCTCATTACCATCAACATCCTCATCATCCCCAACACGGGCCCGGGCTCTGCGGCTCCCAAGGCGGAAAGACTGTCAGGCAGCCCCTCAGAAAAGCCCTGGGAGGTGGGCAGGGCTCCCTGCCCCACTTGACTGATGATTAAGTACCTTGATCAAGGTCCCCGAGCAGCAATGGGCAAGGCCAAGGTGCCTTAAGCCAGTTGGCTCCCCAGCCTCAGCAGAGAAATCTTTACCATGCACCCTCCTCTGTGCCCCAACCCCAGGCCCAATCCTCAACCAGCTCTGTGTCTTCATCCACACAGGGCCTCTATGGGGAAAACACTGTTCTCTAAATGAAACAACAGTCCCAAGTGTCTGCATCGCACAGATGTTAGAGTTCTTTCCCACCCAGTTCCTCGCTTGCTGAGCGGGAGGTGCTGTGAGCCCCATCAGGTGGAACCAGGGTTGGGAGAGCTCCTCCCAAACTTAGCTCATGACTCACTTCCTCCCAGGCTCCCCTGAGCCCAGGCACACTCCTCCCTGGACTTGGCTCCTGGCTGTCCCCCATTCTGAGCAGCAGAGAGAACCCAAGGTAGAGACAATCTCATCAGGGGTGGCAGACACCTCTCCCACCTGGCTGGGAGCTCCTCCAGGGAGGCAGGGATGGCAGCTGATTCCTGTCTCTGTCCCCAGGGCCAGGTACAGGTGAGCAAAAACAGAAATAACTCAAACCCGAGTATCCCTGGGGGGAGCCCTGTGTGCACTCAAAGCCCTCAGCCAGCCAGCCTACTTGCAGCCTCCCTCTCTGCTGGCTGAGGCAGCCCATGACCTGAGTCTGTGTAGCACCGCGGGGAAAAGAAACATCCCCTCTTCCTTCCACAGCCACAGACTCAGTCCGTGGAGAACCACCCACCCCACAGCTGTGGGACTGAAGGCTGTGAATGCTGAGAGAGAGGGCTCTGGGCCATGGCAGCCAGGCTCCCTCAGTTCTTCTGCAGGCCAAGGAGGCAGGAAGTGGGTGGCCTGTTCCAGGCACAGCGACATAGATAAGATCATTTCATGGGCCACAGAAAAAAGTCTTCAGAAAAAGTGTCCCACCACCAGTCCACCGTGACTTTTAGTGGGGTAAGAGATTCTATGGTGGCAGTGGCATAAAAGTTTTGTTACTTCTTGCTTTATAGTGCCTGGAATTTGGTACTCTACACTTGTATATTTTTAAACTTATCTTGTTTTCAGACATAGTCTCATGATATTGCTCAGGCTAGACTCGAACTCCTGGGCTCAAAGGATCCTCCTGCCTCAGCCTCCCAAGTGGGCCTGCAGTCATAACTTCCCTTTTTCTGTTTCTCCCCGCTGTCTGCCACTCCCACCATGATCCACACCTGAGTTTCTTCTTCAGACCACCAGCTGTCTGTGTGGCTGTCTACTCCACCAGTCGGTGGGAGCCCTGGGCTTCAGTCGCCTCTCTGGCCCAAGGCCCTGCATACAGCAAGGGCTCAATGGAAGTTACCTAGACAAACCTCTGGGACAATCTGAAGGACCATTTCTGCAGGTGATCATTTAGAAGAAACTCAAATGTAGATCATGGAGGGGAGTCGCAGACAGGGGGAGAAACAGAGAAAAAGGGAGAAGTAACGACCGCAGGCCTGAACAGGAAGACACCCAGACAGGCTTTGGCCAGAGCAGTTTAAACCCTCTGAAGAATGCGGGACCTCTGCAGGGGAGGAACAGGAAGAGACAGAGGAGAGAAGAGCCCCTTTCCAAGGGTTTGGAGGTTCCTGTCTGCGAACACCCTCCCTGCCCAGCCCAGAACCTGAAGGAGCTGTTGGCTGGCAAGAGAGAAAATGCAAATGGCAGAAGAGGTCACGTGCACGCATGGACACTGGAGAGATGGACAGCCCCCATTCCATAGCTTTCCTGTAGATGAGGATCGTGTGTCCTGGGGTTTTTTCTTAAATACTCATGACCCTTCTTCCCTGAACTCTCGCCTGGCCAAAGCCTCTCTTTACGTGCCAATGTTGGGTAAAAGCTCCTGACTGGAGGGATGAACACAGCTGGAGGCTCTCAGGATGGCCTGGGTCAGGCCTGCAGCATATCTGCTCGTACAGGACATGAAAAGCTTTCATGACTGGGCATGGCCCCATCAGTTCTGCCGCTCACTTCCCAGTCCCCAACTGTCCTAAAAATGCTCAGACAGATTCCTACCACCACCCCTCTGTCCAGGTGCCCCTGCTCCAGGAAGGCCTTGCCTGTTGCCCTCTGCCCATCTGGGTTTTATCCAACCTTTATGATAAAGGTCTTTAACTAAAGAGTATGAGCTGTATTTGGTCAACATTCATGTTTTGTTTAGCCCACACATTGTTTGACATTTTTAAGTTTTGAATCAAATGCCAACATTTAAAAATGTGAAATTTTAAAATGTTACAAAAAAACCTCTAGAATTTTGGCTTCTCTTATAAATCCAAAGGCCTGCCACCAAATGCCCAGTGCCATGGTGCAGTGGCTGCTGCCCCTCCAGCAGAACATGGACTCTCCAGATGGCCACAGTTGCCACTACAATGGTGGACTGTCAGAGCAGGCAGGACCCAGCAGGACCCACAACACAGCAAACCTCCTCCCAGAATCCCACTCAGTGCCTGGCACACAGTAGCCACTTGCTTACTGTCTGTGGAATAAGGAATAAATACACAGTCCTATATGGTGCCTAGGATTTCCTAAGTGCTATACCGCTTCCCTGAGAGACTCCCACAGCAGGGACAGAACAATGCCCTGCACTCCGGGGTTCCCAGTCCCACAGCTGGGCACACCTGCAGCAAGACACTGGGGTGAGCCTTCAGGCTGCATCCAGATCTCCCCATTGTTATTTGATCTTTACATCAAAAGCTGTGCCACCTAGAGCCCAGCCAAAGTAAGAGTGATCCTGGCACCTTCCTGCCTTCTAAAAAAGGTGGCCGGATTCCTGCCCAGCCCATGGACAGTGATTCCCAGGACTTCTGTTAAACTGAAAAGGAGAAATTTGGCAGCAAGAACTCACAAAGCCAAGGTTTCCTCAGTGCCCGCCTGCAGGAGGTCTGCCCCTCTTTGAAGCTGGTAACCAACTCTTCCCTTTTTCTATCGAGTAAATGAAACCCCACAGGGTTTTCAAGGTCAGAGTCACATTGGCAGAAAGGGTTCTCTTTGTTCTCCTGCCTCTGACTTACCCCAGACACAGATAATTGTCCCCAACAACCAGGTCCTCCGTAGTGGCAGAGAAGGCCCCTGCTCCTGCTGGGTAGAGCCCTGAGGATAAGCCAGGTATCTACTGCAGCCCCCAGGAGCCCTGCTTCCTGGGATACGGATTCTCTGTTGGCCTGGCTTCCCTGCCAGCCAGAGAGCTCTATCTCTTGCTCACAGGAGTTGGAAAGAAACAGCTGTCAGCTCCCAGAGTGTGCTCACTGCCCAGGGAGTAGGGAGTGGGCTGTGGCTGGGCCTGGTTCTGCCCCTCCCTGGCTGACAGATGTAACCTCAGGCTACAGCCCTCCTCTCCCTGAGCTTCAGTTTCCTCCTCTGGAAAATGGGAAAATAAATACCTGATCTGAGACAATCAGCCTCCTAGGGGACTGGGAGGAGCTTTGTGAATCATAAAGTGCCATGCCAAAGTTAATTATTCCAGGCCCTGGCATAGTACCTGGCACACAGTAGGCGCTCAATGTATCATTCACAGTAGAAACACTTATACTGGGCACCTGTGCTGGGCCAGGCTGCGTGCTAGGTGCCAGAGGTGCAGAAAGGAGGCCTGGACCCTGTCCACAGGAGATCTGCCATTCAACAAGGCACAGAGACAACTATCAGAGCCTGAGAACTGCAAGGAAGTAAGGAGCCAGATGCTATGGGACCCAGACATGGGGGTGAGGGGCTCAGGTCTTACAAAAGCCTCATCTTTTTGGCTGCTGGGCAACAGAGGCCAGAGTTGGGGCTGCCCAGCTGTAGGCTGCCTGGCATTCTACCCATTTTTCAACAGGCCTAGTTGAAGAGAGTTGCCAGGCTTGATGAACAATCCAGTTCACTGAAGGGGTCCATGTGCACCTGGACGTGCACCTGGACACGCACCCAGGACCTAACAATGCACCTGCATGGGCCATACATTCTCTTAGTGGCTGCCACACCGGTTTGGGGAGTAGACTACAGGGCCCCTGCCCTGAGAGGAGCTGCCACCCCATCGCAAACAGGTGATGGCACCAGAGGACTTGAGAGTCATGTTGCTGGTGGTTTACATTATGGCTCTGCCTCTTCCTAGCCCATAAGACCTCGGTCAAGTCACCAAACCTCTCTGCATCTGGTTTTCCCACCTCTAAAACAAGCACACCTCTCAGGTCATTGTAAGACTAAGAGATGAAGCACCTGGCACAGAGGGATGCTTATCCTTGGGCCCTCCCTCCCCCAGTCCAATCTGGCACACACACGTGTCTGGGCCAAGCCTCTAACCAGCTCAGCTTCTCTGTCTCTGCCTCTCCTTAATGCTGCTCCTGCCGTTCCCGACTTCTGACTCTCCCAATGCTCCAGGCCCTTTCCCACCTCTCACTGCAGTCTCAATGACTGTCCCAGGAAGACAAGAAGGTTTTCATCCTCTGAGCACTAGGACCATGGGGTTCCCTCTGCCTAAATGCCCTTCCCTGCCTTGGTCATGTGATGAACCCACCTCTTTCAAGCCTCAACTCCTGTCACTTCTTCTATGAAGTCCTCCCAGATTCCTTGAGAGATGGCCCAACTCCTCCCCCAACCCCCCACAGAGAGGCACAGAAGCAGCAGGCCAGGATCTCCAACTCCTTATGTGTTCTTGGGTATGTCCCCTCCTCATTCCTGGTCTCAGCTGCCCATCTGTAAAGGGATCTCTATGACTTCTCATCCTAAGGCCCTAGGAATGGGCTTGGTCATGTGCTCTACTTTGGGGGGAGTAAGGAGACCATAGTTAGGTTCACCCCGAGGTTCTGTGGGGCTAGGAAGGAGCTAGATTCTTGCTTTGTTCTACCAGGGAGGGCAGGATATTTATATATCAAGGGATGCCAACCAGTGCCCTCATGAGGCCCCCCCACCAACTGCTACCAGATGGAGCAGACCCAAAAGTAAAGCACAGAAATCAGGCAAAAAAAAAAAAAAATGGAGGGCAAAGTGAAGACCTTGAAGTCTACCCAGGACTGGGGGAGGGGGATCAGAACCAGCTTTAAGCAGAAGGAGCTAGGATCTGAAAGATAGGTATGATCAAAGTAGGAATCGCAGGGGAAAGAGAAGGCAGCATTCCAGAGAGAGGACACAACACGAGTCGGGGAACTCCACGACACAATCCCAGCTAACTCATCTCCCGCACTTGCTCTTCGCCAGGTGCCGCTAAGCATTTAGCTGCAAATCCCATTTATTCCTCTCGACAATGCTATGAACTGATACTATCCCCCATTGCACAGAGTTAGCTAAGTTCTCTAAAGACACAGCTGACAAGGGGCAGAGCTGGAATTTCAACCCAGCATTTGCCTGCAGTGTCCTGTGAGTCAATAGAGGAGACCGGGGCCTGGTGGCTCAGGTGAGTGGGTAACGCAGTGTAAGGACTTGAGTCTGGAGACTCCCGAGAGACTTGTTAAGACCTTGAAGTCACGTTTTGTTGTACCTGCAGATAGATCTTGAATGGTACCCAGCCCATCCCAGCGTATGCTGATGACATCCCTTGGGGGTGACCTCACCCACACATGGGGGCGTGCAGAGTCCGAGGACCCCGCCTGTGCCTCCTTTACACCATCTGCCTGAACGCTGCCTGAGCTGCTGCGAGCAGCCAGCGAGCGAGTGAGTGAGTGAGTGAGTGCCTTGGAGGGCGCGAGGGAGCTGGGAGAAAGCAGCCAGTCAGGAGCTGCGGCTGCCGGCAGCCACACAGACAGGCTGGCACATAGCTGTTGCCAGGGCAGGCAGGAGAGTCTGCCTTCACGGGCAGAGGGACTGAAGACGGGTCGCTCTCTCCTGGGTCACCAGCACATTCGTCCAGAGCCTCCCCACCAAGAGCCTGGCCCTACTGAAACCTCGACACAGAAGGCCAGGGGCCCAGCAGGGAGGCCACCAGCAAGAAAAGCCATCAAGACAGAAGGCACGGTCACACCTGACATGCCAGAAACAAGTCTCTGTCACAACACAGCCCAAACGGGGACCCTGGCTGGGGACTAGAGGCTTCTGGGCCAGGAGTTTCAACCACCCAGGCTCAGCTTGCAAGACACCCATTACTGTGTGGTACCTGCCCTCAGCCTGGACCAGGAACAGCAGGAAGTCCAGGACTGGAATGGGAGGGGAAGACAGAAAGGGGAGGTGGTGCTCAAAGGAGAATGGTCCCAGGAAGGCAGGACCCTGACTGGACTCTCACTTGGACCTCCTCTCGTGTCTGGCATGTGGCTGCCACCCAGCAGGGTCCAGCCCAGCAGCCAGAACTATGGGTAGGGAGGAGCAAACATGCAGAGAGGCAAGGAGGGGCAGGTCAGGATGACCAAGGCACTGCTAAGTGCTGTGCTGTCCATATGTACACATACTAAGGTCAATTACACACGGTGTGATAAACACATGTGTATGACCTGAGTGAATCTACCCAGGGGCAGATTCTCAGCATCCACATGCCAGGGGTAGCTACAGCAAGCCCACTAAATAGTTTTCTGTAAAACTGCACCAAAAAGGATGCAGTGTTTCCTCTCATGTGTAGCACTGTGCTTCTGCTAGCACAATGAGTGGCTTTTAGCTAGCTGGATAAAAAGGCCTTGTGGGCACCACCATCCTGTCTGTACCTGCCCTAAGACTCAGGCTACGCAGCAGGCCAATTCTTAGGAAGCCACTCAGAGTCCAGAATTCTGCTTGACCTGAAGTCCCACCACTTAGAAGATCCTGGCCCCTGAGCCAATGAGGAAGTTGGTAATTCCTACCATGAGAACTGTATAACATCACCTAGGGGTGAATCTATGGTGCAAGGTGCTTCTCTGAGGAGTCCTCTGAGGGCAAGATGCCCCGGGGGCTGCCCCAGGCTCACAAGAGACCCCGGCCCATCTTCATGAGTGCTTGCTATGATACACACATGCACAAGGCCCAGCTCCGTATGAGACTTGCCTTCACTCAGTCTTCCTGGTAGTTGCTAGGAGCAAAGGAGACAGAGTTCCCACTCACCGCTCATCATTAGAGGCTACAGAAATTCACCAAATAACCTGACAACAGCAAAGCAGCCACTCTGACCTGGAGGGGAGAGATTGCAGGGATGACCATGGGAAATGTGTGGCACTGAATCACCATGCCTACCTTGGCCCAGTGACTTCCACCTTGGTCTTTGGCCAACCTGGGACACCTGTTTCCCCATCACATTCCTGGGTCTCAGGAATGTGGCTCCTGGCCTCCACCTCCAAGGAGGCAGGAGTAAGAGCAGAAAGCAGAGGTCTAGGTACCACCCCCAGGATGCCCACTGGTGTCTCCTGGCAGCACACTGGGGTGCTGGGACTGGGCTGGATCCCCTCAGGTCCAGTCCCTCAGGGCACTGCTATTTATGTGAAGAACTAAGCAGAATTCTTTTGGAAGTGGACTCTGAGCAGGACAAAGAGGTGGGCTCTGCAACCAGCCCATATACACACAGCCTCCAGCCAGGAAGGGCTGCAGTTCATATTTCACAAGGGACAGGGAACAGCCAAGCAGACCTGAGTTTGGGATGAAACTCAGCTTCCAGCCACCAGCAGTAGCAAAGCATCCCAGGCCAAGTTCCTGCCTCACCTGGGGTTCAGCTGCACACCAGGTTCTGCCCTACAAGTGGCCCTAGGGGCACAGTGTGGCCTGGCTCCCTGAGCTGGCAGCAGGCAGTGGTGCAGCCAGCTCAGGAAGATCAAAGTACACCCCACTACCACCATCCCTTAGAGAGGCCTGGGACCCTCTCAGAGAGGGGAGAATCCAGAGCTACTAACTGGGGATCTCATACTTGAGTGGGTCTCAGAATCACCTGGGGCTTATCAGGAATACAGAATCCAGAGCCCCCCTTAGACCTGTGACTCTGACTCTCCCAGGGTGGTCTCCGGAATCTTTTTACCAGGTTCTCATGGCACTATGATGCTCAGCTACATCCAGGCACCAAGACAAAGTGGGATGCCTCTGGTGCTCCTTTATAATGCCCACAGGAAATGCCTGGACTCTCCCTATCTGCTGCTGCCACTCCTGAAACCTTGGGGAGTTTACAAGGACTTACAAGCACCTTCTGGTGACCATGCCGCCACCCACCTCTGCAGACAACTGATAGGCCCTACCTGATGACAGGCCAGCTGGGATTAGAGGCAGGATAAACTGACCCATTTCATGGAGAGAGAAGTGTGTTATGTTTACAGAGCCTTTTCAAAGGGGGGTCATCAGTTGACTTGGCATTTTGATCATCAGAAAATTACCCAAGTCATGTTGTCATTAAAAGGAAGCAAAGACCCAAGAAGGCAAAGAGGGCTGGCTGTGGCTGTTGAGGGCTCCCCCTTTCTAGAGTCCTATAACCCTCTCACTGCGAAGACACTCAGGCAGCCACCATGCTGCACCCTGCCCTGCAGGAGCAAGGTCCTTGACCCCAGCTAAAGAGGTACCTCAGGGCATCAAGTGCCAAGGCCAGCTCCCTGAAGCAGGTGGGCATGCCCCTTAGCGTGGGTTACACAGGCCCGTGTTCAAATCAGGGCTCTGCCATTTAAGGGCTCTATGACCTCTGATAAGTCTCTTAACCATCTTCAGTCCCGGTTTCCTCGCTTGTGAAATGAGAAATATCCATTTCCTAGGATGGCCAGAGGGTTGAGGCCATACAGGTCCCCTTGCAGCCCCTCCTGTAAGACGCACTGGGTCTGCACGAGTTCTCGCACTGCCCAGAAGATTCTTCCCTGAGAGCCCAGCTTACTCCTTTTGTCATCAGGGAGGCCATCGCCACCACCCCCGCCAAATGAAACCCTCCAGATCGGGGCTCTCACTGCCTTCAGGACACATGCCTTATTGCAATTACACAGTTACCTGTTGGTCAACTGCACTCCAGTCTGTGTCCTCCACTAGGGGAGGAGCTAGGACTGGTTTTGCTCACCATTGCATCCCCCAGCTTAGCACCATGCCTGGCACGTAATGGGCCCTAACTGAAGAGTATCCTCTCCCTTGAGACCAGGCTGTCAGAGCGCCTGTCCCATTGCTGGCTCCTGACTTGATCACTCAGCAACTCTCTGAGCCCAGCCTCTGTAAGATTCGAATCGGTGCCCTGCCCTAAAAGGGAGGCTCATGGCGCCAATAGCTGCCTGCTTGTTTCTCTGCTGCTTGGGACTCGGCCTTGCATAGCTCTCCAGATTTCTCATAGTAACACCTTCTCAGAGTTTCGGAAGCAAACCAAAGTCATTTGCCAACTATTTTCTCCCATTAATCTCACAATGCATTTGCTATTTTCCCTCCATAATGACTCATTTAGCAGCAACAGAGCAATTAGGCAGACCACAGAATATTGATTTTCTAAGTGGGAGAAATGTCAGCACAAACATCACTTCATTGTCTGTCTTGGGCCGTCTCTTGCTATATGACAGGGTGGACCCTGGGAAGGCTGGGTTGGATGTACTGCCAGGCTGTGGGATCTCAAACAGAAAAGCAAAAGCATGGTGTGTGAGAAGGTGAGTAAGTGTGTGTGATGGCAGGATGATGCGATCAAATGATCATGTCACATGATCCCACATAGACCTCAGAACCCTGGGAATCATAGTGCCCATTTAAAAATGAGGAGATAGAGGCTCAGAGATTAGGTGACTTGCTCCAGACCATAGAGGAAGTCGGGGCGTTGGACATGGACCTGGGTCCATGGGTCAGCAGAGCAGGATTCTGTTCATCAGACAGCCCCCGTGTGGCTTGCTTTGGGACCAGAATGGAAGTGTCAGGTGTGGCAGTGCAGTACCTTTCATGGTGTATGGTATAACCCAAGGAGATTTCTGAGATATAAAACAGTTGGCCCAAGTCCTGAAGTCACATCTCAGCCCCGGTGCAGCCTCTAAGCCCAGCTGCTGTGAACAAGTTCACTCCAGGCTCCCCTGGTCATCCACCAGGCTTGTCCAGTGACTCTCAGAAAGGCCTGGAGAAACACAAGCCAGCTTCACCCCCCTGCCCCACTCTTTCACCCCTGTACCACCATTACTGGCCCAAGATGAGTGCCTACCCAGCTCCTGGGGCACTTCAAACATCCCCACCCTATAACAAGAGGGCAGGAGAAGGAAAAGGGTGAGAGTCGGGAAAGGTGTGATAAGCAGGCATCTGGTGATTTTAGGCCCATATCTATGAATGACTCCAAAGCCAGGTCCCACAGCTTGGAAACCTTGAAGCAAGGCTTTTGCTCACTCCGACCTCCACCCCCCAGACACTCCAAGCAAACTGGGAAGGGCACTGTGAGAGCAACAGGTCATTAGGCCCCACCCCAGCCAACATACTGACATTTATCCAGGGAGCAAATGGTTTCTTGGTGGCCAAGAGGAAAGAGCTGAAGGACCAGCTGGAAGACATGGGTTTAAATATCAGCTCTATGTGCCCCTGGGTGAGATAATTACCCTCTCTGGGCCTCAGTTACCTTACCTGTAAAATGGAATAATCCCTGCCCTGCCACCTTCCTAGCTGTTGTGAGGGCCCTGTGGGGAATGATAGGGTGCCACATCAATGCTGGCTGGGGAGGCTCCACAAAGGGGGAAGTTTCCAAGAGTTGGCACTGTCCTTCAAGGGCAGGGGCCACTCCAGGTGGAAAGAGCTCCCCATTGCTAGAGATGCGCCAGCACTCTGGAGTGCCGGTGTGGATGGGAAACAGAGTATCCTGTACTCCCTCCCAGGGGCCCAGACACACACTCACACAGTATAAGGAGCCATGCATTGAAGGAACTGATGGACTTGGTTCACTGGATGCTGCCCTGACCTGTTTGGACTGTGGAATTCCCTCATCCCAAGCACCCATTAACATCGTAAGCATGTGCTCAGCAGAACCCCTTTGAGAAATACTCAGAAGTTTTGGAGCAAGGCCTTTCAAGAGTATTCGTGGCTTGGAGTGACTCTAGGACTTTCCCCAATGTCAACTACATGTTGGGGGCAGGCCCACCCTTTACTCTCCTTTCTAGGGTGACAGGGAGACAAGGCCATGTGTCAGAGGGAAAATTCACTTCAATGAAACACCATAAAAAGGGACTTAGAAATCCCAAATAGCAATCACTCCCAGGCTACCCCTGACTTTAACAAGCCCAGAAACTGGGAGGGATTGAAGAAGGGCCCCAAGCAGAAATACCTCCCCCTCCCCTATTCATCTGAAAACTCGCCCTCACTGCTTTTACTCTCTGCATAAGCACTGCTCCCTTTGGGCTGCCAGAAAAGAGGGCTAAGACCCCACAACAGCTGATCACACTTCAGAGAAAAAGGGTTAGTCAGACCACAGAAAGCAGGAAGAGTAAGAAGCCTAAACCATCTGCGTGCTAGAAAACCCACGTGTGGATCCTGGAAGAAAGCACACTGCCCCCCACCTGCCCTTTATCATGCTACAGGAGCCATGCAGACACACCAGAGCCAGCCCCCAACCCAGTGCCCTCTCCTCTCTCTGGGGGCTACATGCCAGGAAAGGCTGAGGAGCCCGGGAACCTTCGGCTCCCTTGGAATTGCTCCGGCAAACCCATCCATGGCAAACCCATCCATAATGGTGCAGACTTTGCTCCCAGCAAGGACAGAGCTTTATTAATTATTCAGGGGACGGTACAATTATGCAAATCTGTGGGCAGCCTCTGCCCTACCACTGCCTTCTGCAGAGGGAGTCTAGAGGGGGGATGGGGAGGCCGAGAGCCCAAGCTGCCAGGTACACGGGAGCCGCCCAGCCTGCAAAAAGGGGAATAAACCCCCATACCCTAGGCCTAGGCTCATTCCAGACAGACCACTCCCCACAGAGGGCTCTCTGACCAGAGCCAGGGCCCATCCCACACACAGGAGAGCTGGTAGCTGCTTTGAAGAATCATGTTGAGGACCTGGGATGCCTTTTTCCAAATACATGTGCCCCACTACCTGTTGCTGAGCCAGCAATGCCATCATTCAAGGCTTATTGCTGCAGGTCCTAATGGCAGGGAACACTTCCAGAGCTTCCTCCGAAACATGCTTCTGAGGAGACATACATCTCAAATGAATGTTTACCAACTAATGTTCTGCAAAATATGACTGCTCCACAGATGTTAACAGCTGCTCCTGGGGTGGGGCAGGGGACAGGAAACCCTGGATTAAACAAAGCGAAACTGATTTCTTTATTGCAGGACTTCTCAGGGCCTTTAATTTCCTGGGTCACAAATGATTTCCCAAGAATGAGGAAGCAAAATTTGAGGATGCAAAATGTATTTGAGCACACAATCACCCCACTGGAGTAAAACATCAAGTCTCACCTCCAAGAACCTCTGGAACTGAGTTTGAGATATTCTGGACAGACTGCTTCCTGGTCCTTTTTGGACTATGGAATTCTCTCATCCCAAACACCCATTAACATCTCTAAGAATGTGGTGTTCCATGGAACTTGGTTTGGGAAGACACTCCTATGCGTGCTCTGAACAATAAGCAGCAGAGGTACAGAAGACAGCAGGGCCTTTCAAGTGCACCCCTGGCTTGTACAGGCTCTAAGACTTGCTAAGTTCTCTGCCAGCTCCATTATTCCTCAACTCTGAAATTCTCTGAAGTAGGTTTTCACTATCCTCATAAACAACCATGACATTCATGGACTTTATGATCCTAGGGCAACTGAACAAGACTGCCTCAGGCAGGCTGGATGGGCTTCTGGCAGAACATCTGGCCCTAGCACTACCACTTTCCTACATCACATCCAGTCCATGGAAGGCGGTGGCACCAGGGAGCATGGCCTGCAGCACAACAGGTGACCCCCTTGGTGAGTCTGCTATAGTACTGCCAGGGTGGCTGGAGGTTTCAGCACCAGCTTCACCTATCTTCCCACAGACCCTGAACAGAGGCTGGTGGGGGAGCCCCTGCCCACCATCACCATCATCCTGCTTGCCTTCACCCTCCTAGGTAGTGATGGAAGTCAGCTCTATGTTCTGACCTTGGAGGAAGGGAAGTGCTACGGAAGGCCACTTAGCCTAGCCACGACCCCTTCTTCCACCTGCCCCAACTCATCTGGCATTGTAAGTCAACAGATCCAAATGCAGCCACAGCTCATCACCTCTGCCTAGATGAAAAGAGGTGTGGGAGCCCAGGACCCTGGGGGAGCCACAGAAGAAGACACTTGAATAAGTGATAAGCTGCAAACAGGAGGGGCCGTCACTGAGTGGGGCCTGCCCTCACACCCTGATGACTCCATCTTAAGGCCTGCCTCCACTGCCACCCCTACTGCCTTAGGACTTTGGCACCCACAGCAGCCCCCTGCAGAGCCCCTGGTGCCCCTGGGACACACTTCCGAACCTCCTGGCAGCTGCCACATCTCTCACCTGGGAGACAGAAAAACATTCTACAAAGACCTGGATGCAAATCCTGTCTATGTCACTCACCTGCTGTCCAACTCAAGGCAGGTGACTTTTACCTCTCAGAACCTCAATTTCCTCACCTGTAAGATAAGGAGAGGGCGGTACTGTGCAGCAGTTAAAAACACTGGCATGGGAGCCAGACTGCTTGGGTTTAATCCTAGCTCTGCCATTTCTAGCCACGCAACTCATGCTTCCTCAGCTGTGCACCAGGGACAGTGACCGTATATGTCTCACAGGCTGCTGTGAGGGTGAAGTGAGTTCAACTCTGTGAAGTGCAGAGAGCAGGGCCTGGCACACAGGATGTGCTCAGCCATGTCAGCTAATATACCAGAGAGGGCCCTGGCTGTGGACCCAAAGAGATCTAGATTCCAAATCCACCCCGAGGCTCATCCTGGCTATGTGATTTTACACTCTGAGGCCAGTTTCCTCACCTGTAAATGAGGGGAGCATAAAATGAGGGTAGTCAAAAGAATTAGAGATAGTGCATATACATTGCATAATGCCTGGCACACAGATGCTTGGTAAGTGACCAGGTGGTAAGTGATCACTTGGTAAGTGATCACTGACAGAACATGTCATGTGAAACAGGGCACATAAGCACAGGCTGTGTAGAACGGTACTTGATGGGTATATAATAAAGCTAACTGACTGGGTTTGAAACCCAACTCTGCCACTTATGAGCTGTAGAACTTGAACAAGCTGCTCCATCTCTCTGTGACTCAATTTTCTTCTCTGTAAAATGGGGATAGTAATAGCACCTATCCTTCAAAGCACTGTGGTAAGAATGAGCTGAGCAAATGCACAAGAAGGCACCAGGAACAGAGCCTGGCCCATCCTGAGTGGCCACTCAAGTCCAGTGGGTGGGGCTAGCACAGCATCAGAAGCAGCTTGCCATGAAGAGAGCAGGATGAAAGGCATCTCCATCCCACCCTGCTACGATGGCTCCATTCTCCAGCAGCTCGAGGGGCTTCATGACCTGAATGCAGTAAACCAAAGCCCAGGAAAGACTGGGCCTTCCCTATGCCAGGAATCCTGGGCCTTGAGACATTAGTTTCTGTTTTTGTTTTTGCTTTACTGAAATAGAGAATCTGAGGCTCAGAGGGAAAGCAGTTGGTGGAGCTGGGCCTTGGACCAGCTCTGGGAGACTGACTCAGGTGCACCTGCTATTAACCTCCACGGCAACTGGCGGTATGGAGGACGGAGTTTTGGAGTAAGACAGCCCTAGGTTCAGAGTCCAGCTGCCTGCCTCACAGGCCCAGATCCCCCATCACATCCCACAACCCTAGCGGTGCCTGGCCTCCTTAGTTGGGAGTGCAGCCCACCCTACCTGGCCTGGTCTCTCCAAAGACAGTCACTCTCTTCCCTGAGCCAAGATCTGCCAAAGGGTCTGGAAGACTCCACTCCCGGGTGGGAGCCAAGGGTACATGGTCCAGCCCTAAAATGCAGATGAGTTCTGTCCTATGGAATTTTACTTGGAAGACCTTGAATTGCATTACCGCCACTCGCTTGATCCTAAGTAAATGAGTACACTTCCCTGAACCTCAGTTTCCCCACCTGCAACCAGAAAGTCAGCAAGAAGAGCAGGCCTTGGTGGCGCAGGTGGGCCGAGCACTGGACCTGGAGTTAGGAGATGAGTTCCAGCACCCCTTGCCTCTGCTCCTTCACCTCTCTGAGCCTCACCCACCTCAGCTGCAAAATGTAGATTGGTCACAGATGCCCGGACTGTTCTAAGCACCCTCACCAGTGTGGAGGAGCTTTTCACAGTGGGAGCCCAGTGCAGGCATAGAAGGGGGCTACTGAAACTCCTCTGAGGAGGGTTTATTTCAAAAGGCATCATAGCCTTAAAGAAAAAGGGCATGACATGCTACTGGTGGGATCTTGACATCAACCAGGGAACGGACTTGCCTGGTTACTAGGTTTCCTCCAATGTGTGATTCTGGGACACTCACACATTGGGTTTCAGTTTCTACACCTGTGAAATGGGAAACAAAAAGCCCTCTTGCTATGAGGAATCAGTAAGAGTACAGCACAGGAAGTGCTTAGGCAAGTCACCAGCACACAGTTGGGGCACAATTCCTGCACCTCTGCAAAAGGAGCAAACTTTGGGGAAGCAAGACTGACTACCTCACCCAGAGAGTCTAATTCAGAAGGTCTGGGGTGGAGTCCGAGAATCTGCATTTTATCAGATGTCCTGGGCAATTCCTCCTTGGACAAGTCCTCCTCTGCCCTTGGTTTCTAGCACAAGAGTAGGGATTTAGTCATAGGCACTTAGTTTCCTGATGAAATGTGGGGAAGTCGGAAAGAGGGAAAGAAAGCACAAAGGGGAGTAAGGAGCAGAGGGGGTGGGGCTGGGAACAATCTATTAATCAATCTCCTCCCCAGCCAGAAACAGTAATTGTTGAGGCTCACACATCCTTCACCTGCTAACAATCTGCAGCTGCAATACAACGCTCTGATTATGAATGTCAAAAAGGCAGAGCATGAAATTAACTTCCCTTAGTCAGTGGGCACAGGGAGACACTACACTAATTCACTGCCCTCAGTATGAAAACTCCCCATGACAATGTCGCATCAAATTAGGGCCCATGCTACCCTGGTGCCATCTCTATCTCTCCCCAGTGCACTCTTTTACAATCAGGCCCAGCCTGAAAACAAGGGCCCTGCTTGTTCCAGAAAGCTCAGGGCAACAGGCTGGGGGTGATGGGTTACCTGGGACAGGAGGAAGAAGGGCTCTTTTGCTCCCCCGTGGGGGCTGCCCACTGATAAGGGGAGATGGAAGATCACTGTGCCAAGGAGTAATCACTCGGCAGAGCGTCTGATGCAGGGATGTACCACTAGCCCCACTTGAGAGATGGGAAAACTGAGGGAAGTGGCAGAAGGGTGGAGGTGGCAAAAACCTACTCAGGTTGCCTCTGGGGGAACCTCAAAAAAGTACAGCCTGAGGCTGCCCACTGGTCCATCCCTCTTAAAAAATGTAAGCATATTCAGTTATTCACTGGCTAACTCTAAATGTCTCTGCACAGGGCACAAAGTGATGTGTTGGTTCCTCCAACCAGCCTACTGCCAAGGCACTGTCATCAGCTGAGGTCTATGAGGTGATGACCCTGGGGGTCTTCAGAATGCAAGCCTCCTAAGCCGGCACAGGGAGGGGCAGGAAGGGAGGTCTTATTCCTGGCCTGCCCTCAAGATCAGGCCTGACCTCCAGCCTTGGGGTCACTTCTTACCCCTTCCCCAGGGAATTCTCAGGTAGGGTGCCAGGAACCTTTGTGGTTGGGGATGGACCCTGTTTCCCTCTCCCTCCCATAGGTTTCACCCCATCGCCCATGTGGCCCAGAGGGGCTATCTGGTGCACACTGGTGGCTTCCACAAGGACGTGCACGTGTGCATGCCCAGGTGGCAGGCGGCATGGCCTGTATACACAAGGGAGGACAGCCACATGCCCATGGAGGATAGAGGTGCCCTCTATCTCAGGAGGGGATGGTAACACAAGCACACCCCAGCTGGGAGGGAAAACTTCCCTATCATTTCCATCACTATAATCTCCTGTGAGTTTCCAGCCAGTCCTTTGAGGTAGGTGGGCGGGCACAATCACTCATCTTGATGGATGAGTGGAAGGAGGGTCAGAGAAGAACCGTGGCTTGCCCACAGTCACAGAGGCAGGGCCTGAGCAAGAGCCCAAGGAAGGGATGTGCAAGCAAGCTCTCACATCACACATGGGCCACAGGTGACTCCACCATGAGTTCAGAGGGAAGCAGAGAGGAGGGAGTTGGGCCCTTGGCGGAGATTTGGCTGTGGAAAGCTGCCCCAGGCTCCCAGGCTCTGACTGGGGGGTGGCTTGCCTGTAGGTGGTAGCCTAGAGGCCCCTGGAGGGGTGGGAAAGCAGAGCAGCCAGTGACTGTCCCTCCCATAGCCCAGGCCTTGGGCATGTCACCTGGCTGCAATAAGGGTGGTGCAGCCCCACTCCAGCCCAGGTTTGCTATCCATACCTCCTTACCCCACTACTAGGCAGATGCTGCCCAGAACACCTCAAAGATGGATGCACTGATGGCCAAAAGACTAGAACTACCAGAGGTTCTTCATGCAAGGGGTACATTCACTTATCCACAGCCAATCACTACAAGCTAGCGGGCTGGCAGCTCAGAGCAGGGGAGAAGCTAAGCGCACCCTGCCACCCTGGAAGGAGTCACCAAGCTGGGTGGGGGAGCTGGATGCTTTTCCTTCTTGCCTTTTTGGTCTCTTATGATATCCTCCAGTTCTGTTCTGTGGTCTTCTAAAATAGCCATTAATTAGAGCCTGGTAATTAACTTTCTGGTTCAAGTAATATTTTGCAAAGGAATTCCATTAAAGAGTCAATTTGCATATTCTAATATGGGGCCTGGAAATAGGCAGGGCTACTTGGAGGAGAATGGAAGCGATCCCACGGCACCCCTCAGGCCTGGCACCTGGGCCTGGGTTCTGCCTGGTACCTGAAGGTGAGATGGGAAGCAAAGAGTTGCTGTCTGGGAAATTCTCCCCAAGAAGGTAGAGAGCTTATTCACAGACCGGCCAGCTCAGTGTCTGTGCACACTTGGGGCCAGGTGCAGTGGCTCACACCTATAATCCCAGCACTTTGGGAGGCCGAGGTGGGCGGATCATGAGCTCAAGAGATAGAGACCATCCTGGCCAACATAGTAAAACCCCGTCTCTACTAAAATACAAAAATTAGCTGGGTGTGGCGGCATGTGCCTGTAGTCCCAGCTACTTGGGAGGCTGAGGCAGGAGAATCGCTTGAACCCAGGAGGCAGAGGTTGCAGCGAGCCGAGATCGTGCAACAGAGCAAGACTCCATCTCACAAATAAAAGAAGAAAGAAGGGGAGAATAGATTGGTGGTCCACGATCGGAGGCAATGGTGGCTCCTTGAGGTCCACGGTCCCGGAACCATGATGCTGCTCTGAAGTGTGGGAGATCATGAATATGACAAAAATCCACATCCTTAAAGAGCTCACTACTTAGTGCAGAGGCACACAGGGTAAAAAAGCAATTACCAGAAAATGGCAACAACAGTTTTTATAAGGGAAGGCATTCTGAAAGAACTTAATCTTGTGAGAACTACAAGCAGTTTGACAGGAGTAATGTGAGGATTCTTGCTTTTCTAGAAGCTCACACATAGTCAGTGACAGAAGAAATCTTGGGAGAAAGGGTTTTTGCTTGTACTTGACACCGTGCTGGGCCCACCATGGCTCCTGTGAAGATCAGCCACGTGGTATCATTTTCTTCTCAGGATCCCAAATATCCTGTAGAGAACTTGCTAAACCCAGACAGTCCAAGGAGACCTTGGCTCAGCTGCCCTCAGGACAAGAGCGGGCAACTGAAAGTAGAACTACAGCTGGAGAGGGCAGTGCCCATTGGCTACATTGATGTGGGTAACTGTGGCTGTGCATTCCTGCAAATTGATGTGGGCCGTTCTTCCTGGCTCCTGGACAGACCTTTTGTCACCCTGCTCCCTGCAACCATGCTAATGTCTCTAACTGATTCAAAGCAGGGGAAGAACCGCTCCGGGGTCCACATGTTTAAAGATGTTGACTTCCTGGCTCCAGCCTCCGGAGAGTCATGGGGTCGACTTCGCCTGGCCTGCTCCCAACCCTTCACACATCATCAGTCCTTTGGCCTGGCCTTTCTACGGGTGCGTTCTTCTCTGAACTCCTTAGATGACCCTGTGGAGGGTCCCTCAGCCCTTGTGAGCTCTGTGCTGAATCAGGGTTCTTCTGATGCTCAGGAGTCTGGTCCTAGCCCCTGGCTAGCTAATCCTTCCATCCGGAGGACATTCTTCCCACATCCCCATGCGGACACCAAGGAAATTTCAGACCTCAGGAATATCCTAACATAGCTGCAGCCAGGGACTCTAGGGCGTTCAGCCCACATGGTGCTGCCACTTGTGGAGAGACCTCCCCACCTCACCCAGCTTCTCCCTCATCCTCATCATCATCGTCCCAATCTGTACTGTGGGTGTCCTCCCCAGAGGACTCACCCCCCATCTCCTGGGTTCAGTGCCCTATCTGCCAGTTGCATTTCTCAGCAAGAGAAGTAGAAGAGCATGCCAGCATGTGTGGGGACTTTCTATGACTCTATGACTGAGATTGGGACTAAATCGCTTGACAACTGAGAAGGGTTGATGAGGCCAAAGCTCCCTCTCTCTCCCCTCCTCTCTTTCCCTCAGGACTCTGCCTGAGGACACCTCTGTGCCTAACCTGATCCCCATTCCCAGTTGTCAAGGCTTCTGTGACCATGGCACCTGATTCTCCTAAGGCCAGCTCTGTTCTTTTCCCCCTTGGAAGTCTCCTGCCTGACAAATAAAATCCTGTGGTATGCTGGGAAAAAAAAAAAAAAAAGAAGAAAGAAAGAAAGAGAAAGAAAGAAAGAAAAGAAAAGAAAGAAAGAAAAGAAAAGAAAAGAAAGAATACATGCACACTGGTATGCACATGAGTGCTCAAAGCTCAAAAAGAGAACACACTATACACATGGGCACAACAGGGTATCTGTACACAGACATGTACAAACAACTGGTAGATGTATACCTAAGAAGAAAACACATGATAATAACAATGGTAGCCAACACTTACACTGAACACACAGATTGAATCATATGCAATTGCCTATATTTGGCCTCCAAAAACAGCTACTTTATAAAGTCTCACCCCATATGATGTGCCAGGCATTGTTCCAAATCTTCACCTGTATTAACTCAACTAAATATATAGACATGTACAAGGACATTAACATATACGCACACCTTCATGAGGACAAGTGCATACTTGAAAGACACACAAAAAAAGTACACAGACATACAGATACTTGTGCAAAGAAAGGCTTCTCCAGCCTTTGAAACCCCAGCCTGGCTTTCTCACTAGCTAATTTCCACCGTTCCTAAAAATATTGCCCAGCTCGGATCTTGGGAAGGTACACGAGGGAGCTGCAGAACTAAAAGGAGGGCAATAAAAATGAGAAAGCAAGAAATAAATTGATTCTTCTATACATCCAGGTCGTATTCTGTGGCTTTCCCCTTCCTCTGTGGAGATGAGACTCAGAATCATGTGCTCCCGTGCTGGTCAGCCCTGCCCCCAAAGGTGCCCATGGGGCTCAAGTATAATGCTGCAGTCGGGAGGGGATCTGGTTCCAATGCCTGGCTTCTGCATAGGCCCCACCTCCGTGCCTTGGACTGTGTGCCTCAGTTTTCCTGGCCATAGAACAGCCCTTTCACTGTCTACCTACCCTGTAGGCCAGAAGACCTCTCAAAGTGCTTTGACAGGGCCTCTTTATGATATAGGGATGAGGAATTAAACCTGATTTCCTTATGAAGCAGAGAGGAGGACAGAAGAAGGGAGGCAGAGGAGGAAGGGAGAGTCAGGTGAACCTTCCTTGCAGGTAATTAGTGAATTCCCTGTCATACCTCTTGGAAGGCAGAGGCTCATTTCTCATGTAGGATCCACCTACAATGGGACCTCTCAGAGCTGGGGAAGACCAAATAGAGCAACCAAGAATCCTGTAAGAGGCTTGTCAGAACACTCAGGCAAAGGACAGGAATAGACAAGTCTCAAAAGAAGCACCACCACTGGCCATGAAACTCAGGAAAGCAGTATTCAATCACCAACAAGCAAATGAATGCAAAGAACAACAACAAAATGCCTTTTCCTGCCTATCCAAATGACAAAGACTGTTCTAACGATGACATCCAGTGTTTTGAAGGGTGTGAGGAAACAGGTGAGCACTCTCAAAAATCACTGGGGGTGTGTGAATTATTACAGGTTTTCAGTGGGTGACATTTTTCTTAAAAAAAAAAAACCCTCAAACTATTCATATTTTTTGACCGAGTAATTCTAAGATTTTATGCTTTGGGAAAAATCAGAAACATAGAGGATTTAAATCCTAGTATCATTTTTAATAAAGAAAAACTAGACATAACCTAAATGCCTAAATGATTGAAAACACGGATGACCCAAACAGAAGATGGAACAATGAACTTTTAAAATTGATTCTTAAAACACGTATGAGAACTTTGCTTTCCCAGGTATAGGCAGGAATCCCCAGGAAAGTGTCTTGTGCTTTAAGTAATAACGGCTGTTTCTTACATTTAAGGCAATAATGATCCTTCTTATAGCTCAATCCACCTTACCAGGCACAGCAACATCTATTATCTCTTGAACCTCAGGATGAGGCCACATGATTGCTTATTATTCCCACACCGTAGATAAGAAAACTGAGGCTTACCAAGATGTGGTGGCTTAACCTTACCAATATTAACTGAAAATCTATGACATTATTAACCTAACCTCTTTCACACATTATTACTTGATTGAATTTGAGAAACATTTAAGAAATGTACAAGACCCGGTATTAAATGCCAAAGAAACAGCACTGAACTGGACAATTTCTATGAAATGTGTGCTGAAAGTATTAATGTTAAAGTCTTCAGCAACATGATTATCATCATCCCCATTCTGAAGATGAGCAAACTGAGGCTCCGAAAGGTTACGTGACTTGAAGCCCCAGGAATGCCTGGCTTCAAATCCAAAGATCACATACATTCCATTACTTCTGGCAATTGTGTAAACTGCACTATCATCTTGACATCACCACGCTTGACAGACTAGTCCCAAAAAAAGGACCAGGCCCTCCCTGTCTATAGTAGGGGAGGGAACAAGGGCAAGAAACACCAGACGTGGGTACCCAGCTCTGCCTGGTAGAAAGCAGGAAAACAGACCCTAACTTCCATTTCCCTGTTCCTCATCAACCTTTCTCACTCTCCCGCCTCCAGAGACTGTCTCACAACAGGGGCAGAATTGATTCCCGCCTACTCAGGGCCAGGTGAGGGTCCCTGGAAGCTGCCATCCCCAACATCCAAGTACCGTATCTCCCTCCCTAGTCCCACATCACTTGGAATTCCACCATTAGTAACTTTCAGGTGTAGGAACACCAGCCAACACACGCATACTCTGGAAGGAGGAATCGATCCCTAACTCTACACATAGCAGCCTTGCCTACCTGCACCAGTGCTGCCTGCGTTTATGAGCTAAGCTCTGCACCAGGCCGAATGGGAAGAATACGATGTAGGGTACAGCCACTTTAGAGTAACTACTGGAATAAGTTTAGACAGGTAGCATGCCAAAGGAGGCATATTCCCAGCAGGTGTGGAGGGCTAGAGTCACCCAGAAACAGCATCAGGAGAGACAAGGAATGAGGAAAGCATAATATTGCTAGCTGACCCTCCTAGCTCCTCAGGAACATTAATAAATAAATGAATGACTTGGAAATTATCCTCTGGGCTGGCAGAACCACATCCTCTATCACTTTTACCAACATTAAAACAGCCCCGTAAATGAAGCGGCAGCATTTCCAGTCTGCAAAATGAAAATGCTTTTACCGGCACACCTTTCACCTGGAAAGCGCTTCAAGCAGCATGTATTTCTGTTACCCAGGAGAAATGATCACCTGTCCTTGGTGCTTACTGCCAAAGCCTCTGAAGAAGAAATGACTGTCTGAGGGACCCAGGGACTGTGGAGACCAGCTGGCAACCTCCCCTGAGGCTGTTTCAGAAGAATAAGTCCAAAGGCTCAAGCCTGTCCTACAGCCCCCAGCCCCCAGAGCCCAGCTGTGCCCACCAAGGCCTGTCTGGCCTGACCCCAGCCTCACAACCAGACAGCAACCCTCACTCCCAACCAGCCAGGTTCGGCATCCCCACACCTGAAACCGACTCCTTTTCCAGGGAGCCAAAAAATCCCAGCACAGAACCAACTGGTTTCCAACCTCCACATGAGAGAATTCCAGCGCAAAAAAACCACCTCCCCAACACAGCAGCTTGCAGAGCACGCAGACAGCATTCAACAAAGCCTCTTCAGCAGCCATATAAACCAGACAGATTCATCTAAAGTCAGAACTCAAGCGGCTGCCTTAGAGTGCCTGTGCTGCTCATCTACATGAGAAGACCATGGGGACAAGGGTTCCCACTCGACACCCTAGAAGCCCCTACCCTCCTTCCTATTCCTATCCCCACCCACTCACTAAGGCTGGCATCTTGGCACTTACCCACTCCATAGCCAGAGGCATGGCAGCCAGCGGGGGTCCCATGGAGCCAGGACACAACCCTTCCTTGCTTCTAAGCCAAGCCAAAGGCAGCCCATCCTACCCTCCCAGCCTTCAACAGCACAACCACACCACATCAGAGTAGGGAGAGGCACCGCTCCTCTCATCCAGGTTTGGCCATAAGCTGGGGCGGGGGTGGGGTCACCACAGTTATTTTTACTCACTGAACTCCAAACAGGATGACTCCAGGGACAGCCCCGGAGAAATTTCTGCCCATCCATCCCAGTAGCAGCCGACGAATCTATTCCTAAGCAAAGCAGCAAATCAGGAGACCCTAGTCCTGGGAAAGCCTATTTCAGCTCCAAGGCTGGGTAGAGGGATTTCAAACCCACTCTTTCTGCTTGTCCATGGGAAATCTAGGCTCCCTTCCTTTGCCAGCGAACCCACCAAGCCAGATTTTGTTTATAGAAAATTAATAAGACAATTCCACACCGCTGCCAGTGACATTCTGCTCCAGCCGCTACCATTTCCTACCGTTTCCAGAAACAGGCTTGTAGTTTCACTCCCAGCCCCCACTCTGCGCCCCTTCAGCATGAGGCAAGGCTGACCTGATGCCAAGTGAGGAAGGACCAGCACAAGGTGGTCTTGGCCATGCCCCGACCTCTGGCTAGGGTGGCCAGTCAGCACTTGCTGGCTTCTAGATATAGGCTTCCCGCTGTAAGGAGGTAAACATGACATGCATGCCGCCTGCTCCCAGGAGGGCAGACACACTCAGAGGCCAGACTGCCTGCTGCCTCTCCTGCTCCCCGGACAACCACCACATGCACACAAAATGGGGTACGTACACAAGCCCCCGCATGCGGGTGCAGAGGGTCCTGACCCCCGCCAAGGAAAGCGCAGAGAAGGGCATGTTCCTGGGGAAGAGAGCCGAAGGCAGGGGCCGGTCGGAGGGAGGAAGGCAGCAAACCGGGTGGCCTGCCGCCCAGACAATAACAAAGATGGGAAGCGAGATTTTCAAAGACGCAGTGGCTGCACCCAGCGCTGAGCTCTGGCCTGGCTGCATCTTCCTGCCAGGGCACGCCTGGTCCCCTGGGGCACCACGGCCATCAGAGAAAGGCAGAGGGTCCCGCCTCAGGCTGGGCTTGGCAGCTGGGGCAGGAAACCAGCTGCAGGCAGTGGTGAGGATGCACTGGTGAGCGCGGCTCTGGGCCGATGGAAATTAAAGGTCTAGCCATTCTACCGGGAGGTGGGAGTGTTCCTCTCCAGGAAGATGCTAGGGGTCAGTTAAATAGTCACTCAGCCTTGGGCAGGAGTTGGGCTATAACTTGTACTCCTCTGCCTGCTAGAACCAAGGGGGAGGGGAGAGACATTTTCATGCTACCTATGCCTCCCCTACAGCGAGTGCCAACACAGACACAGCCCTACGAAGGCAGATGCCAGTGGTCTGAGATGTTCGGGCTGAATGCTGAAAAGGTTCCCCGGTGCCTGCTGGTACTTTCGCCTCCACAGGCTGGGCAGGGACATGTTCTAACTAGCACTGGAATCCATCACCATGCCTGTGCCTAAGTGGAAAGGTGCCTGTGGCTGGCACCACTCGGGGAGGACCTGGGCCCTGAGAGGATGTGTCCGCCCAGTGCCCCCTGGAGGACAGGATGGCTTGCCCTTGCGAGCTGAAGCCTGCTCCTTTGCCAGTGTCTCCCGGCAGGCTGAACCTCCTCCTCCTCCCTCTCCCCCTCTGCCCCACCAGCCACCTCCCCACGGAATTTCCACACCTGCTCGCGTCTGGCCCAGAAGAAGGAAACAGGGAGCAGGAGACACCCCTGAGAGTGGAGAGGTGAGGGAGGGAGGGAGGGAAGCAGCTGCCCACACTGGAGAGGAGGTGGCCCTGGCTCCCCAGCCTCAGGCTATGCCCCCAGCTCAGGGCCTGGGCACTGCCCGCTCTGCTCGCCCCAGCCCCCAGCGGAGCACGCGCCCTACTTAGAGCAGATGTGCCCCCTAAGTGGCCCAGCCCCCTGCTCCTCCCCTCCAGATGTTCACCCTTCCCCTCACCACGGGCAGCGCCCGGTCACGGGCAGCGCCCGGTCTCGGCCAAACCCGGCCGAAAATGCCTTTTGTATCTGATATCCAGGGGCTCCGGAGGCAGGGGGATGGGTCCGGAGGCAGGGGGATGGGTCCGGGGGCGGAGGCGCCACTTCCGTCCCCGGCTCGGGCACCGCACGGCCGGGGAAACAATGCCCACTCACCTCGGACAGGCGAGGCAGGACTTCCCCGAGCGGGCACTTCGCGCCGGGCCTCGCCAGGGGCCGCCGGGGGCACCCTCTGCTCTCCTCTCCTCTCCTCACCTCACCCCGGAGAGAGGCGCAGGGTCCTCCCCTCGGGCCCCCCGGTCCGGCTGAGGTGGCCCCACAAGTTCCCGGCCGGCGGCGTGGGGTCCCCTCCCCCGGGTGGCGCGCCCCGGGTCGGGCTCGCGCTTTGTCCCCGCGCCCTCGGGGGCGCAGCCCCGGGCGGCGGCGCGGGGGACCGGGCGGCGGCGGCGGGCTCACCTCTCATTGTCCGCGGCGGCGGCGGCGGCGGCGGCGGCGGCGCTCCGGAACCCCGGCAGGATGTGGCGGAAGCTGTGGTTGCGGTCCAGCTTGGGCTGGCTCTTGGTGCGCTTGATGGAGCCCTTGAGGCGGCGGCTGAGGAAGCCCTGCGCGCGGGGCGACAAGAGGGGGAAGGGGAGGCGGGGTTAGCGCGGTGGTGGCGGGCCGGGACCCGCGCGGGACCCGCACCCTCGCTGGGCGGCCGCGCGGCCGAGGGCGGGCCGGGCTCGGGCTCGGCCCCAGCAGCTCGCGGCCCGCGCCGCCCGCCCGCCGACCGAGCGCCGACGGCCCGGCCCGCGCAGCGCGGCCCAGCCCACCCCACCCGCCACGTCGCCCCCGCCCCCTAAGCCGCTGTTGCCATGGCGACGCCGAGCCGAGCCGCGCCGACCGCGGCCGAGGCTGCCCGAGACCCCGGGCGCCGGGGCGAGCGGGGAGTACCGGGACGAGGGGGCGGGGCTGCAGAAGGGCGGAGAGCCCGGGGGACCGCGGGGGCCGGCCGCTTCTCTCACCTCTCCGCCGCCTCTAAGCCCGTCCTCCGCGAGCGAGGTCACACACCCCCCCACCCACCTGGAGGAATCCACGCCCCCCACCCCGTCGAGGATTGACATAGCGCCTTCCTCCCCCGCGAGGTCGCTGCTCCCAGCCTGCAGTGGTACCGATGAGAGCGGGCGCGTGGTCGGCTAAGGCGCCGGCTAGCCTGCGCTTGGCAGTGCCCTGGCCACCTAGCCCCGGATACCGGGCGACTTTCCTTCCCAGAGCGGCAGTCGCTCGATGTCAGGGTGGAGCCCCTGCCCAGAACCGTTGTACGTACCCCAAGCAAGGACAACCACCTCAGGGATGGGATTCCTAGCGCCCAGCTCAGGGAGGGGTCCGAGGGGCTAAAGGGTTTGCTGAGTATCCCCGTTAAAAGCTTCAAGATTTGAGGAACCTTATTCAGGCCGTTTATCCACCTACCAGGTTGCACTGACTGAGAACAGAGCTTAATTCCCCACATCCCCATCCCAAGAGCTCCTGGTCTAATGGAAGAGACAGAGGAGACAGGCGTTCAATATGCACAGGTCAAACGGATCTTCCCTGTACAGGTGATGGGATAGATGTGGGGGCCCCAGGGGACACAGCCTGGGTCCTGCCGGGCTTGGAACCTATAGGCAGCTTGAGGGAGAGGAAAACTGGAGGAGGGAGAGTCCTCTGAGAGGGGGCGATTCTGGGGTCTCACCCACCCCAGTCTCAATTCCAGGTGGCAAGTGGGATATTAACTTAATTTGAGGTTCTTATACGTAATCCGAATACCACATTCCATCCATCACAAAATAAAGGGTCAGTTTGGCAGCCCTCTCTGTGTCCAAGAGGAGAGTGGACGTTTGCCACAGGCGCTGGGCTGCATCTGTCCATCTTCAACATGACAAGGTCAAACATGGGCTGTACAAGTCATCTCATGTCACCCTCACAGACAGAACATGACAGAAAAACATTCTCTGCAAATGAAGCTTGCTCAGACAGGTAAAGTGACTCACTCAAGGACACCCAGCTTCCGGGCCTGGCTGATTTGAGAGCTTTCAAGAATTCCCTTTTCCTATCTTTCTCCCTCTGCCTTTTCCTCTTTCCTCACCCGTTCATGTCCACAGGAGACCTACCCCTGTGGCCACCTGTTGCAATTCTGCGTGTCCTTCAAGGCCCACCTGAAATGCCACCTCAACAGAAGGCCATCCCAGGCAGTGGAGCCCAAATGCCTCTCACCTCTGCAGCCTGGAATTATCCATCAGAGTATTCTCATCTGCTGCCACAGATATCTCTCAGGTATTAGAGGCTGCAGGAAGGACCCTTCTCCAGAGGTGTGACCCATGGACAAGGCAATGCTTACTGCAGAGGGACCACAAATGGTGGCAGGCCAGCAGACCACTAGGCTCTCTGGGAGACACAGCGTGGAGGCAGCGACCTGCACCTCTGCATGAGCTCTGAGCTCTGAGCTCTCCCAACCTCCGCCTCTTGCCAGGTATAGGGGAGGGGGCTGCACCTGGCTAATTTGGATGGGTTCTCCTCTCCCAGAGGTTGTTGTCAAGCAAGTTATCCCATGGACTTGTACTTTTTCTTGGTTATTTTCTACACTGATGGAAATTTCACAATTTTTGCAATCTTGAGATACAAAGAACAAAGAAGCATGTTTCACAATTTATGTAGCTCATTCTGGAGCAGTATGGATGGCTTTATCCTATTTCTGAGTTAAAAAAAAGTTTTCTCCCCTCTAGGAGGTTTGATGCACATGTGGCACCTCCTCTTCCCCACTCCACCCTCTGTGACTCTACTTAATGCTCCTCTGACAAGCAGCCTCCTCCTTAAAGCCTACTTGGAATGGTACCTCCCCCACCCAAATTGACAATGACCTTGGGGACTCCTAATACTCCCTGTCACATTCACGCTTCCACCTTATTGAGAGACATTATGTGCTAGACACAGTGGCCAAGATAGCCATGAACATTATGGGGTAAGCAATGGATGGATATTCAAGAGGTCAGGGAACTCAGATCATGAGAAAAGTGATTCTTCCAGGGAACAGAGAGGGTTCCCATTGACCCACCCACCCATCCTATCACACATCCACCTAAAGACCTGTGTTCCCTAGAGGACTCAGCTCAGGACCTTGCATATGACAGGCTTAACAAATACTCATCAGCTTGGAAAGCCACCGCCAGAAGGGGACTCAGATGCGAAGGCTGAATTAGAGGGTGACTGGGGACCAGAGTAGGGAAGGGACTTCCTCAAGGTCACAAAGCAAGGCTAATCAAGGGCCTCGGACTCCAGTCCCCTGCTCTGCCCAGCCACACAGCTTGTTGCGCTCCTTCGTGGGGGTGGAGGGCCAAGGGCCTCCATCCTCTCCCTCATCGCCGGATGAAGGGAGGCAAACCTTTTCTACTGTCCCTTCAGGGGCAGCTCCTGGGACTTGATTTCTGGAGGCAGCTATAGCCCAAACTTGGAAAGAGGGGCTGACCACTCTTATTCTAGACCAAAGACAACCTTTAACTGAGGGGCTGTGGGCAAATCATTCAGTCTAACAGGGTTCCTGATACCCACTTTCCAGGACCCCAGTGGAGCCCAATGACAGCTCAGTGGCTAAGAACCGAGTTGGAGGCAGGCACACGGGGCTCAAACCCAGCTCCACAGATCCGTCACTGCAAGAGTTGACAGACAAGGCCCCTCACCTCTCTGTGAAATGGGTGGGAGCTGCAGTGAGGATTAAATTGGCAGATAAAAGCTGATTAAGCTGCCAGGCATGGTGGCTCACACCTGTAATCCCAGTACTTTAGGAGGCTGAGGCAGGTGGATCACCTGAGGACAGCAGTTCAAGACCAGCCTGGCCAACATGCTGAAACCCTGTCTTTACTAAAAATACAAAAACAAGCCGGGCATGATGGCACAAGCCTGTAATCCCAGTTACTCGGGAGGCTGAGGCAGGAGAATCACATGAACCCGGGAGGCAGAGGTTGCAGTGAGCCAAGATCGTGCCACTGCACTTCAGCCTGGGTGATAGAATGAGACTCCATCTCGGAAAGCAGACAAACAAAAAACTGCTAAAGCTCTAGGCTCAGAGCGGGGCGGATAGTAAGTGCTCAACAAAAGGCACATATCATTCTCAGATGGAATCCCGTATACGTGTACAGGACTGTTAAAAACACTCAGTTTGCAGTAACGCGCTGGGCCTAGCTCATCTGCAAGGATATTATAAGTAGTCTCCATAATCACTCCCTTGCCTACTGACAGACTCTGACCCCTAGCCACACCCCCTAAGGCCTGGCTGTATCCCACTTCTCCTGCAGATGGCCCTGGACCCCAGGAGCCCCAGCTTGCTGACCATGCCCTCTGGGCAGCTCCAGCCCTCTCACATTGCTTGGCCTCAAATCTTTCAGACAATCTGTGGGCCAATTACTGGATCTCTCTGAGCCTCAGTGTCCCTACGTGTAAAATGGACTGATGATGATCCCTACTTTATGGGACCCTGGGAAGGATGAAATGAGGTACAATGAGTTACAATGTCACCAGAAAGACAGTAACTATTAAGCAACTACACACAGTAGTTGCTAGGTTTATTGTGACCGACACTGATGTTGGCTGAACACAACCACCTCTTTTGGCCCCAGCGGGTAAATGACCACCAAGGGTGTGAGTCTGTCTGGGCTCTCCGAGGGGCCTGCAGGCCGCCCGGCAGTGGGAGAGGAACATGAATGAACATGCTTGCAAAATGATTCTGGAGCCACAGAGTGTCATCCAGTTTGGTAGTTTTGAACTCTTTTAAACGAGCACTTTTTTTTTCCTAAAGCAACCTCACAGAGACTCCCGATGTCCACAGTGCACGGGGCGGGCAGGGCTGCTCAGGTGGAGGCCTCAGCTTTCATTCACTGGAGCAAGGACTGATGTCTAAAGCTCAGCAAGCAGCCTACACAGTCTTCGGGGACCCGTGGCTCCCTCCCCAGATGGGGCACTCTGCCTCTGTTAAGGCAGCCCATGTCCCTGTCTGCTTGTCAGGCAGCTGCGCCACGGTGCTGAGGTCAACCAAGGTCCCAGGGCTTTTGCACAAGGCTGCTGCCTGGTGCCACCTCCCCAGCTCGTTCCCTAACGGCTGGGCATGGATAGCTGTGTAGTCCCCGCCACTCTCTGTGGATGGCCCACTGCCCATCTGGACACCCTTCCTATGCCAGCTGATCCCCAGGGCCCCTAGGCTTCCATCATATCACTGACTAAAGCACAGGGGAATTTGAGTAGGAGTGAGAGGCGGGGGGGGGGGGTCTCTGGCTGGAAGGACCCGAGTCCTTAAGCAGCTCTCCCACCCCAGCTCCTGTCACTACACCACCATCCTGACATCTGGCCCCCAACCCCGCTCCTTCTCCAGAAGGTCCTGAATGATTTTCTCAAAGGCCTTTCAGAATTCAAGACACGTGACTTCTTCATTCATTCATTTCAATCAATTCCACATGATGATGATGACATATTACCAGCAATCGAGCTTCCGTTCTGACAAGTCACCCCCACTCTAGGAGGGGATACCTAGGGGGGCCCAATGCCTCTTATCAGGAATCCTTGGGAGGATGAGGGCTTCAGAATTCAGGATGTTTTGGGTTTCCTGGTGGGGAAATGGAGACTCAGAGAAGGTAAGCCACCTGCTGAAGGTGGGTGGCAGAGCTGGGACTGTAACCAGGAGAGTTCTGGCCCCTGGGGTGGGCAGCGTGGGGACTCCCACATATAGGGGAACAGAATGGACAGCTGGGATCGTCCTCCCCACACTCAGCCCTAGGCACTGTAATAGGCTTCAGGGACCAAAGCCAAGGCGGGAGGGAAGAAAGGGAGGCCCTGAGAGCGGGGCTGCCACAGGGGGCTCCCAGGGAGGACCTGGAGTCTCCCCCCGCCCAGGGAGGGGAACCTTGCCCAGTGCTGTCCTTGCCTGTGTCCCTAGGCAGCCCCTAGGGAACTGGGGATCTGCATTTCAGCACCGCCACCTGGACACCCGGGAACCCCATGTCGCCAATGGTCTCAAAGCCACTGCTTCTCACCTGAATATAAAGCACTGAGCACCATGCCTAGCACACAGTAGGTGCTCAGTCAAGGGTGGGTTCCTTCCCCCAAGCCCAGCATCTCTTTGTCCTTGCATCCTTCCTCCAGGCCTGTCTTCATCCCCTTCTCCCCTTCAACAGACTGACCTGGGCTGCTGCAGATGGGCAGGCGGGACTGGAAAACGTTTGTCACCCGTTGAGCCCTCAGCTGCCTGCTCGGGGACCCCAAGACAGTACTTGGGATGGAGACAGAACCCTGCGGGCCCTCCCTCCACCCAGGCCCGGCTCCTCCCATAGCGGTTTCTAAAGCCCATCCCCAAACAGAGAGCCTTGGAGAAGCGAGGCTGTTTTGACAGGCATGTCTCTCAATATCTTTCTGGGGCTTCGCCCGAATGCCAAAAGCACATCTAAATAAACAGGAAAGGGAGGAGAAGATCCCATCCAGATCCCGCCACCTCTCTCAGCTCCAGGAGGGAAGAAATGTTAGCTGCACAGGCTGCCAGGCCGACCCGACACCGCGGCAGGCTGGTGGCAGCGCTGGAAAAGGGTGGAGGTCGTGCTTCCAGAGTCACAGGGTGGGAGCCAGGAGGGCCTACAGAGGGCAGCCAGGCCAGTGCCCACATGATACAGAGGAAGCACCTGAGGCCCAGAGGGCAGTGGGACCTGCCCAGTGTCACCAGGTGGGACCATGAGAACCTGGGTCCCCTGCTCCTTGCCCAGTACTCTTTGTATCTTCAGCATGCCGCTTCAAGAACCTCCCAGGCTGCCCACACTTCCTGTTTCTGGGCCTCAGTCTTCCCACCTGCTGTGTGAAGGGCTGGGCTAAGTGATCACCAAGCTCATTTCCAGAGCTGATATTTGATGATTCTATAAAGTCAGAGCAGCTGCCGGGGCCAGGCTGCCTGGGCCACCCCAGGCTTGGCACTAATGGCATCAGGGAATTCTCTGGCTTTGCCTAAATCCTTCAGATGCACCATTCCTCCTGCCCCCACTTCCCTGTTCCTGGGTCTCTACCCTCAGCAGGCTGCCAGGGTCTCTGGCCTCCTCCCCTCAAGGCTACACGCCATCAAAGAGGGTCCCAGATGGAGAATGACTCACTAATGGTGGAACACCAGACACTGTGACAGGCAAAGAGGGGAGGCATGTTAAGCTGGGATTAAGTTGGTGCCTTCCTGGTGGCCACCTACTCACAGGCCACCCTATGCCCATAGAACCCTCCACAATCTCATGCCAGTGTGATCGCCACATACGCCACCTAGAGAAGGTAGCCAGACTACTTAAGTCATACGAAGAGAACACATTCATAGGTCCTGAGGGCCTTCGGGGAAACCCCAGGAAGAAGCTGGACCCTGACACTCAAGGGTCACTGTTGTGTTAAAATACTGCCTGGAAAAACACACTTAAGCATGTTCACATAGAGAAATATACAAGGCCAGAAACATACACAAGTTCAAGGACAGGCACGCATACAAATACACACAGGAAAGGCATCCCGCAAAGAAATGCATACGTAAGCATATAAGTCCCCCTAACACCACCACGCATACAGACACACACAAACACGTACACACTGATCAGCACACACACGAATACACACATTCACAGCCATGAAACATACAAGCTAACATACAAATACACTAAAACAAGCCCACAGATACAAAAAAATGTACTCAACTATCATCAGGCGCCCACAGAACTGTGCAGACACGCAAGCGAAACACACTGGCCCACGTGTGCTCAAATTCACAACCAGGATGGGAAGGGCAAGCGGCAGAGGAAGCTTGAGTTGGGAGCCCAGATCTCAGGACCAAGGCCAGAAAACAGCTCTTAACTGTTTCCAAAACAATCACCCATTTTCTCCCCGCTTTTCTTGCAGGGCTTCTTTGTGAGGCTTCACTCCTCTCGCCTCTGAAAGCTTGTCTTTACAGCTCCCTCCCTGAACATGTGACTTTTGTTCCCTGTCAAGAGCTAAAGGTCCGTGTCCTAAACAGCGCTCCTGCCCATCAGCACACCTGAAATTCTACCATTTGACACACCTCTTTAGGTTCTCAGGGTAATCCAATCCCCAGGAATCCCCAGGTAAAATGTAAATATCTGTGAGAGCAGGTGATTCCAGCATTTGATGGCTATGGGGCCTTGGCCTCTTGACTTAACCTTCCATGCCTGTGTCCTCTTCTGTAAAATGGGGACAAGGTGGTTGTGAAGATTCAATGAGATCCTGCATGGAAGAAACTTTACAATAAATATGAACTGCTGTCATTGCTCTCATGATCACTTTCATTATCATAGTTTTTTATTACTTCCTTTGACCACCAGAGACCAGCCCAGCCATTAGTCAGAAGGGTCTGGGCTGTTACTCCTGCCTGGGAAGGAAAACCCTCCACACCCTTCCAGGCACCTCCTCAGTCTTTGCCTTAGAGGCCTCCCCTGATGTCCCCACACTAGGCCAGGTCTCCCTGGAGACATCACAGTTGTAATTCTGAGTGTGGCTGTTTAGTGCCTACCCCACCCCGTACTGGACTGTGAAGCCTCCAGAGCAGGGGCCGATGGCAGCCGGGGTCTCCAGTGCTGGACACCTGGCAGCTATTCTATCGATATTTCCTGAATGAATTAACACATATTTGATGATATAAAAGGAAACAGAGAAAGTACTCTGTGGGGCTTTTCAAAAGGATTTCACTTAGGAGCAATCTAGGCAGACTGGCTGGAGGAGGCAGTTTTTTTTTTTTTTTTGAGACGGAGTTTCGCTCATTACCCAGGCTGTAGTGCAATGGCACGATCTCGGCTCACTGCAACCTCCGAGGAGGCAGCTTTTAATGGCGTTTTAGAAACATTGAAGGTGGGGCAGCAGGTGGGCTTGCTGAGATTAGCTGGGGCAGGATAGCCACATACAGTCATTCCAGGCAGACTCACAGCATAAGCAGAGGCATAGTAGTAGGACAGTGGGGAATCTGGCTGCCCTGGGAGGCCCCTGGAGTTACCACAGGTCCCTCCAGCCTCCAAGTTACACACCACCACCTGAGCCTGGGCTTGTCATCCCTTCCCCAGTGCAGAGGACACCCAAGTAAAGGGGACTCCTAAGGAACACTGAGAGTCTAACGGAGGAAAAAGAGGGGAGCCCAGTCTTGAAAAGGGTAAAGGTAAAGCTGGGAGGGGAGTTGCGGACGTCGGCAGGGTCCTCCTGGTATCTGCCAGTGCCCAGGACTGAGCAGACGTCGGCAAACAGAAACCAGTTACGCATTCCCAAGGTCTCAGCTTGGGATGTGACAACCAGAGCAGCCAGGAGTGACTCATTGTCCCATAAATCCTCCAGCTGACACTTGCCTTAGCATAATAAGCCTGTCCCAGAGGTCTGGACGGCTACAAACACCTCATCAGCTCTTCAAGCTCTCAGCCAGCCCTGGCCTCGGGGTGGGGAGCTGGACACCCAGGGCCACGTGGCTGCAAGGAAGCCGATTCCACCAGGCAGCTACACCCCTGCAGCTGGGTCCGTACTTTCTCCACCTGCCTCCATGCCCTATCACTGAGGTCCCGGCCAGTCCTGCCGGGGTGGCTTGCTGACTTCAGTGCTCACTCTCCAGCAGAACTCCCCTATCGTGTCTTCTGTGCACTGCATGAGTGGCAAGAAAACCACGTTCGGAGTCTAGAACTCTGGGGTCAAAACCCAGCTCTGCTATTAATACTAATGAGGGCTCTTCCAACACGATGCTGCGAATTAGTCAGAAGTATTTAGTAAGCCCTGTCTAAGCTGCAGGCACTGTATTAGAGCTTCCCATGACTTCTCTTGTTTAATTCTCACAACCCAATGTGCAGACGGGAGAACAGAAGTTCAGAAAGGGCAACTCATTTGCACAGCACCGCACAGCCAGGAAGTGGCAGGGCTGGGTCCGATGCAGACAGGCCACTCCAGAGCTAAAGCTCTCATGTAACTCCATTACTGGACTGGGGCACTGAGCCAGCACCTGAGCCTCTCTGTGACTCGGTTTCCCTGCTGTACAATGAGGGGATTTGGTCTAGCTGATCTCTACATCCTTTCCAGCTTGGGTGTGCCTCCCTGGTGACCCATTTGCAGGGGACAACACATGGGAAGGATCTTCTGGGGACAAAGGGGCACTAATGGCGGAACTTTTAGGCCTGTGCAGGGCCACAGGGGGGTTCTGGTGGGTAGGATCGCCCTGCACTTCCAGGCACCCAGCTGGCCGGGGTGGCCCCAGGGCAGCAAGGCAGGAAACAGGTGCTATCTGGTTTCTCTCCCTGGACCAAGAGCCACCAAGGAAACAACAGAACCCCAGGGAGCTCCAGGCCTGAGGACCAGTAAACACTAGTGGGAGGGAGGGGTGGGGGAACCCCATAAATCCACCTGAGTAAGCAGCACTTTTAAAAGCCCTTTTCACTACAGAATACAAAATGTACCATTTGGGGAGAGGATTTTATAGGCTATTTCTCCTCCTGGTTGATTTACCATCTGCAGGCCAAGGTTCACCTGGGAGTCCTGGCCTCAGAAGGCCCATGGGTATGGGATAGAGTCGAGGTCAGTTTCTTTTTCTTTCTTTTTTTTTTTTTTTGAGACAGAGTTTCACTCTGCCGCTCAGGCTGGAATTGGTGCAATCTCGGCTCTCTGCAACCTCCACCTCCCAGATTCAAGCAATTCTCCTGCCTCAGCCTCCCGAGTAGCTGGGATTACAGGTATGTGCCACCATGCCCGGCTAATTTTTTGTGTTTTTAATAGAGACCGGATTTCACCACGTTGACCAGGCTGGTCTAGAATTCCTGACTTCAGGTGATCCACCCGCCTCAACCTCCCAAAGTGCTGGGCTTACAGGCGTAAGCCACCACACCCAGCACTTTTCAAGGCAAGGGCTCGTGTCCTCGTCGGGCCTCTGGTGGGCTGGGTCACTTGTCTTGACCTGTCCTCCCAAGGCAGGGGGCCACTCTGACCTCAGACACACAGTGTGGGGCTGGCAGAAGTGGAGAGGTCGCTGCTCACCCTCTTCCCTGCTCACCCTGCAATTACTCCATTTAATTCATTTATTCCCTGTCTCTCTCTGTCACATGCACCTTCATTCCACAGGCCCCTCACAAGCCTGTCACAGGTGAGGCCTTGCCCCAGTGCCAGGAGTTCAGACAAATCAGAAACAGTCCCTGTCCTTGAGAAGGTGACCACTGCCTGGTAGGAGAGACAGATGTGATGGATAATGAAGTCACAGTGTCCGTCACAGAGTGTGTACAGGTGGGGTGTTCCACAGCCCGGACAGAGCCCTGGATGGCACTAATGAGCTCTGGAGACAGAGAAATGGGGAGGAATTGTGGGTAGAAGAAACCTGTCCACAGGCCGGGCGCGATGGCTCACGCCTATAATCCCAGCACTTTGGGAGGCCAAGGAGGGTGGATCACCTGAGGTCGGGAGTTTGAGACCAGCCTGACCAACATGGAGAAACCCTGTCTCTACTAAAAAAATACAAAAATTAGCAGGGCATGGTGGTGCATGCCTATAATCCCAGCTACTCGGGAGACTGAGGCAGGAGAGTTGCTTGAACCCGGGAGGCAGAGGTTGTGGTGAGCTAAGATTGTGCCATTGCACTCCAGCCTGGACAACAAGAGCAAAAAAACTCTGTCTCAAAAAAAAAAAAAGAAGAAGAAGGACCTGTCCATATAAAGATATGAAAGCTGGGACAGCCCGGGGGGCTTGAATGCCAGGCTGGGAACTGGATCCCCCACGCTGCTGGGAGCCATCTAAGGTGCTAGAGCAGGGGAGTAACAAGCTCAGCTCGTTTTAGACGTTCTCTAAGCAATTCCACAGGAGAAGTTACTCATCCCGATGCAGAGCCTTGTGTTGGAAACAGATGCCACTGCTGCCTCCTCCACAGAGGGCCTCCTGGCTTTGGAAAAAAATCCTACCCAGCAACTCAGATATAATTATGTCTGCAATCCCACCAAAATGCCACCTGACCGTTTCACTTTCATAGCATGAGGAGGTGGGGAAAGGAAGGCGTCTGAGCCTTGCCCCTGACATGCAGGTCCCCCCACCTCCCAGGAAAGGGGAGGACCTGTAGGGCCACAGGGCAGGACGGCAAGAGGAGAGCAGTTCGCTCCTATCCTGGGTGTCTGACCCCTGCTCAAAGCAGGGGCAGGACGAGAGAAGGCAGGGAGATGGGGAGGCCTGGGTCCAAATGCCAGTTCTGTCCCTGCCAGCTGTGTGGCCCAGGACCATGCACCTCCCCTCTCTGGGCCTCAACATCATCATCCGTAAGATGGGGAGGAAAACACTGTCTAGCAAAGACTGGGCTGCGTGCTGTGGGCCAGGCGCTGTGAGAACTTCAACACCCAGGCCCCTGAGTGGAGCCGTCCTCAGCTGACTCTTCACTCCCCATCTGCCTTGATTTTGTCACTTTCAAAGAGGGAGATTTGTGTTACCTGAGTCTCAGGTTGTACGGATTAAATGAGATGATACACAGAAAGTGCTCGGCACAGGGCCTGACCCAGAGTACTGTGCAGGACAGGATTCAAACCCCCCTCGTACAGACAGCAGAGGTGGTAGAGCTGTGATTCGAACCCGGGCCAGTGGGACTTGGGGTGCAAGCTCTGACCACCACCCTGCCTCTCCCACAATGCCCGCCTTGCCCCTCTCAAAGCAGTGGTAGATGAACAGGTGCCTGCAACCCACCCAAGGGTGGCAGTGACCGGCTGTCTGTTGGTCCCAGCCCGATGACCACAGTGTGGCGGCCCTGCCTGACAGATCACCTGCTGGTCCACCTCACCCTGTGCCCTTCCTCTTCGTAGACAGCTGTCTCCACCCCAGACCTTGTTCCATCCAGTGTCCCTGACCAGAGTCCCCTTTCAGAAGCCCTGGCTTTCTGGTCCACCCAAGCCCAGATGGCACAGTCAGTCATGCCAGGGCCAGCCATGACAGATGGTCCCAGACCTGAGCTGCCCCCAGCCCCCAGCAGTGGACTCTGCACTTGTTTAGCACAGTGGGCTACTCCCTGTGGCCCCAGACACACAAACCCGTGGGACTTCAACACTCACTGGGAGGAGCCACTCGAGTCCACTCGCTGCCCTTTGCTGCCCCCAACTGGCGGGAAACCGCCCTGCGCAGACACCTCCACCTCCGTCTGAACTTGCCACCTGAGAACTTGGTCTCTGGTCCCCTAGGAACCCCTCCACCCCTCTCCACCTTCTAGCGCCAGGGCTGAGCCTGAGAAGTTCAGCCAGAGGTGATGTTGCTTTGGGGCCGTGACAGATGGGTGTGGAAGGGGGAGGGATCTGTCCAGTTACCTGGGGTTCTGGGGGAAATGTGGGGGGGAGGTGTACCCCTTACACAAGCGAGGTGAGCAGGTGTGAACATTGGGGAATGCTGCCTTGTGCCAGGCACTGAGCCCCCACAGCCACCCGGTGGGGAGAGGTTCCTGCCCATTTACAGACAGGGAAAGAGAGTGAGGCAACTTGCCTGAGCCATCCCACAGAATGGAGCCAAGATTCTAATCCTGCTCCATCCCTGGGTCGGGGGGACTACCCCTGGGAGGAACCAGCACTGTAGCCCCAGGACCCCGAGTAGGTTTGAAGAGAGGCAGAAAGGCCCTCACAGAGCATTCCACCTGCCCGTCACTGAACTTGACATACGCAGGGATTGCGGAGGCAGCCTTTACACCTCAATGGGAACCAACCAGTTCATCTGATTCTGTGCTGCCCAACTGGCTTAAGTGCAGGGCTGGGGAAACGGAGTTTGCAGGGATGGCCAACGCATGCGTTTGGAAGACCCCAGGGCAGGAAGAGGAGGGGGTACTGAGGCTGTGTTGTAACCTTCACTTCTATCCCCCACTCACGCTGCCCAAGCCAAGCTGCCCCTTGCCAGGAGGAGGCAGGAGATTCCAGGGCTCCTTGAAGTGGGCTCCTACCCCTACCCCTGCGCAAGGGCATTCTGAGCACAGATGTTGAGGGGGTGGAACAGGCTCCTGAGAATGTGCTTGAGAAAAGCGATTTGCTTGTCCCCCGAACCCCATGATGGATCCCCACCCAGTCTTGGTCTCTGACCACTGAAGGAGGTCCAATCTCTTCCAGGCTGGTCAAGTATGCTGCACTCCATGTCTGCTCTGGCCTACTCTGGCCCACCTCACCTCCCTTGCTGAGGACCTTATACTCCTGTTAATACGGCCTCAGATCCCGTCTGCTCTGTTCACTGCCATGGATCTCTTGTTGCTTCCATTCTAGCCACTTCCTCACATTTCAGCCCAAACTGCTTTCCGTTCCTGCTGCCATTTGCTCCTAGCTGTTTCCCACGTCCTGGCCTGTGCAGGGGCTGTCCCAGCTGCCTGGAACGTCCTTTCCCCTTCACCTGCCCAGTAATGACTTCACCAAGCCCCAGCTGACCCCTCTGTATTTCTGCAGGTAGCAACTATGTTTTCATCCTATTTTATCCTCAATGACCAGCATAGGCCCTGACACACAGTTAGTGCTGATGAAAAATTTATCGAAAGAAAGAATAAAGAAAGACAAAGGGCGAGAGGAAGGTAAGTTGTTCACACCCGGCGAGACTCACGGACGAGAGCTGGGCTCCCGCCCCTGCCTCCCACCCGCTGCAGACCTGAGGAGGGCAGGCCCTTCCCCTCCCCGAGCCTGGGTTCCTCAGCTGTAAAATGGACCTCACGAAACTGCCTTCCTGTTTATTAATGGGGTAGGGGGACAGCTCTCCACCCTACCAATACTGCAGCAGTCCCACCTCTGTCCCAGGCCTCAGACTGGCCTGCTCTTAGATTCAAGAGGCTCCAAGACTCCCTGTCCCCACACTCCTGCCCCAAGGACCATCCTTGCCCCACCCTGGCCACCCTGGACAACTCGTGAGTCCCACCTTCCAACACTCCCTCTGCAGAAAAGGGGGACACTCCCTGCAGAAGGCAGACACAGACCAAAATGACAGTGATGTCCCTTTTGGGTTTGAATAATTTAATACCAATCAGGCTCCGCGAAGGGCAGGGATGGAGGGGGTGAGGGTGGAGGGGATGGGGCTTGCTCTCTCACCACCCCGCCCATCTGCTGAATACATGCCAGATGCTGGGTCAGGAGACTCTGGCTCACAGAGCAGAACTGAGCAAACTCCTCATACTTCAAGGAGAAAACTGGAGCGCCCCATGGTGGGACCCCACCCAGGGGTCCAGCACTGCCACCCTGTTAAAGCCAGGGCTGCATGGCTGACATCCCTCCGCTGGTTGATGGGCCACAAACATAGATTTGTCCCAAGTGAACGTCCATCTGAGATGGGCCCACAGCAGCCTGGGCCAGTGGAGGGAGCTCCAGCAAGTATCCTGGGCAAGCCGCTTCTCTCTGGGCCTCAGTTTCCCCATATACCCTGGGACAGACCTGGCTCTTCTGATCTGTGAGTCTAGCTGGCTTTTCTGTTCTCCACCCCAACAGCCACCCAGAGCCTGTGTAGCTTCAAAAGGGCACAGATGGGGGCAGTGAGGCCAACTCTGTAGGGAGCAGAGAATGCCCCTCCTGGACCTCAAGTCTTGTGTCCCTCCTTTAGGCAGCCTCCAGTCCAAACTGCGGGTCCCTTTGCAGCTGGGGCCTGGTGGCCAGGAGGGGGCAGTGTGCAGATGAGCAGGAGGGAGCTGTTGGGGTCTTCAACGGCAGCTGGGCCAAAGAACATGCATTCCTCCCAGGAAATGTGATGGGGGCTGGGAGAGGGGCTCAGCTCAGACGGGGTGGCTGACCTCCTGGAGCTGGGAGGAGAGGGCAGGAAGGAGTAAGGGGTGAGGAATACTGGATGAGGGGGAGAGGGACAGAGACCTGGGCTCAACTCCAGGCCCTACCCCAGACACGCTGTGTGACCTCAGGAAAGGACCCTCCCCTGTCTGATTCTCAGTCCCTCCTCTGTATAGGGAAGGGTTGAACCAGATCATTTCCAACATCCTTTCCACGGTGACAGAGGCGGGAGGGTCACCCACTAGCTTGCATGTTTGCGTTCGCACGCCCGTTTCTGGTGTTTGTGTGACAGAAAGACAGCTGAAGCATGGGGAGGGTGCGGGGAGGCTACAGGAGTGACAGGAGGCGTGAGAAGCTGGGAAACCTGAGGTCCACACCCCAGAGGTCTCCTGCTATCTCCACTCGCAGCCACGATCCACTGTGGCTCTTGTGTCCTGCAGGAGAAAGTCCCAAGGCTTCAGCTCGCCCACCGAGATCTCCCACCCTTCTCGCCAGGCCCTCAACCCATCCAGCACTCCAATCACACAAGGCCGTTAGCTCGCTTCTATTCACTTCACTAACTGAAATACTCTTCTCCCTTGGTTCCTGACGAACTCCTGTATAACCCTCAAAGCCAAGCCCCAAAAGTCCCTCCTCTAAGAATTCTTCTCTGTCCTTCTTGGCCAGAGATAACTGTGCCTTGTTCTGTCACAGCATCAGGACTACGCAGGATGTGCACAGCCAGGCACCCAATGAAAGTGAGTTGTTGAAAGAAACCAAAGACCTGCTCCTAGAAGCATCTGAAATCAATCCAGGATTGAGTTTATCTGCAGTTTCTGCCAGCCCCCTGGGCCTTCCCCTCCCTGACACTTCTCCTTCTCCATCTTGCAAAAAACAGCCCTGAGACCTAATTTCAGCTAAACCTTCAAACACGACTCTCCACTTTCAACTTCCCGAGGAGGAATCAATTGGCTGTCAAGTTTCCCAGAGTCTCTGCCACCTCCCACACCCTGGGCCTGCCAGCGCTCCTCAAGGTTGATGGAGAGGGGGGAGCGCAGAGGAGGGATGGAGGGAGGACCCAGCCTGCAACAGAGAAGACTGGGGCTGGGGAAGGGGGCAGGCCGAGGAGCTGGTGGGGAGACCAGGAAAAGTCATCAGCTCTTTGCCTCCCAAATCAAACCTTGGCTCCTCTGCCGTGGAGGCAGCAGAGAGAGAGAAAATAGCACGCTGTCACTGCTGGGGGGCCCAGGGCCTGGGGAAGCTGGGTGGGCACATGTAAAGCTCCCAAGCCCAGCCTGACTGTTGGTCTATGCGGATCCAGGGCCCCAGCTTGCTGCCTGCCACCTTCTCCTCCCTCCCTTCTGGGAGACGCTGCTGGCACAGAGTAGACAGACCTGGATTTGAATCTCAGGAGCCTGAGAGCTGACAGCCACAGCTGCGCAGGAAGCCTCTCTGGTCATCTACACCAGGCCCCTTCCCCCATCCTCATTCAGAGCCCCTATCACTTGCGGGGCACATGCCAGCCTCGTAGCACTGTGTGGTCCTGGAGAGCCACTCCCCCACCCTCCACTCTCCCTATAGGAGGGAGAGAGTGGTCCCAGATGGGCAGCAAAGTTCCATTCCTGGCCAAGCCACAAAGCTGGTATGAGGCTGCAGAGGACCTGAATCCCAGGTCGGCAGACTCTAGAGCCCATTCTCTCAGCCACCACACCAGAACATTTAAGCACCTACTGTATGCCCGAACTGTACACTGCCTTACAAAGTCCATCCCCCACATTTCACAAAAGGGGAAACTGAGGCTCTCCCAGGGTCACATGGTCTCCAAGAGGTGGGGGCGGGACTCACACTGAACCTTCAACACCTTGCAGAGTGGCTGCAGGTCCTTGGCTGACTCACAAATGAGGAGGGGTGGCTGTGAGGGTGTAAACAACCCAGGCTCCTGAACCGCTGTCAGCTGGGTGGTGACCTCTGACAAGTCCAGCCCTTCCCAGGCCTCGGCTTCCATGGAGAAGTTGGACAGGATGAGCCTTGTAGACCTTTTACCCTGACTCACTGATTCTCCCAAAGGCGCACCCCTGTAAGAGATGCTGACATCCAGCCATCTGGGTTTGAAATGGCAGTGAAGGTGACAGTTATCCCAGTACATCCTGTGGCGTCTCCCCTGCCTCCCCGAGGCAAAACCATGTTTCCCAGGTTCCCTCAGGGGTCTACACAGAGCAGAAGTCAGCTGAGCACGTGAGGACGTAGCTTTTGGGAGCCTGTGAGTGAGCAAGCGTGTGCTACGGGCTAAGGGAGGGAGGGGGTGCTTCTGGCCCTGCACAGGGTCTGTGTGCGGGTCTGTCCCCAAGGCCCAGGTCAGGCTCATCTCTGACCTTCCCACAAACACCTTGTCCTCTGCCTGTCCCCCAACCCTTTAGATCTTTACCGATGTTTTACAGCCAAAAATGGAAACCCAATTTGGATGGTAATGATAAATTTCATCCGTGAAGCACCTACCATGGGTCAGACCTGGGCAACCACGTTCACCAAATCTACAGCCAAGCAAGGGCTGTCATTCCACATCTTACTGTCAGGGACACGAGGCTCAGAGAGGCTGAGTGACTACTGAGATCACACGGGTCACGGAAGAGCTGGGATTTGAACCCAGATCCCCACCTCTGAGTTCTCCAGTCCCCCCCCAGGTCCCAGCACCCAGCCCAGAAGAGAATCTCAACTCACATCCCTTAAGGACGAAGGTCCCCAGAAAAGGACACAAAATGTAAAGGTCCTGGAGTCCTGGCTCCCATGCCTGGCTCTGTCACTCAGGAGCTGAGTGACACCAGCTAAAGAATCTCACCTCTCTGAACCTCAGCTTCCTGAGATGATGAGGAGCCAGCCCTATGTCAAGCAAAGCATACCTCTGCAACTGCTTTTCTCCCTCCCTGGCAGTCCCCCTCTCTCTGTCCTTGCTTAGCCATTTTCTACAGACCCTTCAAGTTGCAGCTCAAAAGTCAGCTCCCAAGGGACCCCCTCCCAACCCACTGGGAACAGCCAGTCACTTCCAGCTCCCCTAGATCCCCTATATGATGCTATCCAGTGACAGCCAGGCCTTCACACTCCCTGTTCCCTCCACCCAGAACCCTCTTTCCTCTGCTCGCACATAGCAGGCATGACAGAAAAAAAACTGGTGAGTGAATGAATGAACAAACAAACCTTCTGACATCTACCTGCCCTACAGACCTGAGCTCCCTGGGGGAACGGAATGTGTCTATGTCATCTCTGGGTTTTGGTGCCTGAAACAGTGCTAGAGAGAGGAATACAGAGTAATGCTTGCTGAATGAGGGAGTGAAGGAACCCAAAACTCTGTTGTGTGTGTGTGCATGCGTGTGCACATGTTCACACAGCAATGCATAAGGGCATAAACAGTCAAACGTTAAGGGTCACTGGGCTCTGTTTCCATAAAGTTGTTTAGGTTTGTAATTTTCAAAAAGTCTCTGTGTGGCAGGGCGCGGTGGCTCACACCTGGAATCCCAGCACTTTGGGAGGCTGACGCAAGCGGATCACGAGGTCAGGAGTTCGAGACCAGCCTGGCAACGTGGTGAAACCCCGTCTCTACTAAAAATACAAAAATTAGCTGGGTGTGGTGGCGCATGCCTGTAATATCAACTACTCAGGAGTCTGAGGCAGGAGAATCGCTTGAACCCGGGAGGCGGAAGTTGCAGTGAGCTGAGATCCCGCCATTGTACTCCAGCCTGGGCAACAAGAGCAAAACTCCATCTCAAGAAAAACAAAAAAGTCTGCGTGTTGGTGGGGACCACTCAATTCAATAGCTACGATATATATACCGTGTTTTGTCGGTTCTAAGCCATCATCAGTTGTAAGATACAGCATTATTTTATGTACCACCAAGAAAGATTTAAATTATGGTATGCCACGAGAGGTGTTAAAATATATAGAAACAAAAATTGTGCATGTTTTCAGGGTTTCCAAAGCACAGTGTGTGTGCCCCCACTAAGGGTATATTTATCTAAACTGACCTGAGCCTCTTCTCTTCCCGGGCCAGCTCAGCGCTGGGCCCATAGCCTTCAGTGCTATCTGTCCTCCACCTGCCCCCTCCCTCTCAGGATAGGACCCCCCACGTGGCCCCCGGGGACCAGGGCTGAGCCACGGAGAGAGGAGCAGCCGAGAGATCGGATACCTAGAGCAAGGGAGGCCGGATGCTCTCCGGGTCCGTGAGGCTCCAGGAAGGGGGGCCGCGGGGTCACAGAGCAGCACCCCGGGCCAGGTGGTGATGGTGGTGGCAGTGGCGGTGGTGGTGACGCAGAGATAGTTACCGTGACCCGGAACGGCGTAGCAGCCGAGGGCTCCATGCTGGGGCTCTTCTCGGAGAGGCTGCCGGGCAGGCTGCGCCGAGAGCCCGGCCTTTCTTGAGGCGACTCTGCCAACAGAAGGGAAGAGAGAGGTTGAACCAGAACAGCCAAGGCCGCAGAGCTAGAGGCTCCTGCCACGCCCATCCCAGCCAGGAAAACAGACAGACCGGTCCCTAGAAAATGGTGCAGGCGCTGTGGAAAAGTCTGGTGGTTCCTCCAAAAATTAAAAATACAAGTGCCACACTACCCAGCAATTCCACTCCTGGGTATAGACCCACAATAATTGAAAACAAGTCCTCAGACAAATACCTGTTTGCAAATGTTCACAAAAGCCAAATGGTGGAACCCCAAGTGTCCATCAACAGAATAGACACACACATGGTATTGACACGTGAGGGAATAGCATTCTGCTCTAAAAAGGAAGAAGTTCTGATACAAGCTGCAACGTGGATGGACCTGGTAAACACGACGCTGAGTAACCCAAAAGGGCATATTGTATATGATCCCATTTATGTGAAATATCTAGAAGACGCCAATTCATAGAGACAGAAAGTAGATTTGAAGTTAGCAGAGGCTGGTGAGAGAGGGGAATAAGGAGTTATTGCTAATGGCTCACAGTTTCTGCAAAGAGCGATGAGTTTTCGAAACGGATAGTGGTGATGGTTGCACAACATTACAAATGGACTTCATGCCACTGAATTGTACACTTAAAACTATAGTTAAAATGATAACTTGTATGTTGTACATCTTTTACCACAATTTTTCGAAAAGGGGAAAAAAGGTCCTGGTGCAGTGGCTCATGCCTGTAATCCCAGCACTTTGGGAGGCCAAGGCGGGACGATCACCTGAGGTCTGTCTGTTTCCCTGGCTGGTAGTTTTAGACCAGCCTGGCCAACATGATGAAACGTCCTCTCTACTAAAAATACAAAAACTAGCCAGGCATGGTGGCATGTGCCTGGAGTCCCAGCTACTCGGGAGGCTGAGGTGGGAGAATTGCTTGAACTGGGAGGCAGAGGTTGCCAGAACCCAAGATTGTGCCACTGCACTCCAGCCTGGGCAACAGAGTGAGACTCTGTCTCAAAAAGAAAAGGGGGGAAAAGATTCCCCAAAACCCCCACTCCTTGTAATGTAGTGAGCTCCCTGTCACTGAAGGCATATAAGCAGACAGATAACTGAGCCATCTCCTGGGATGCCACACTGGGGGAGTGTGTATGACCTCTCAAGTGTTCTGTTTGTTTTAGAGACAGAGTCCCACTCTCCCACCCAGGCTGGAGTGCAGTGATGTGATCATAGCTCACCACAGCCTAGAACTCCTAGGCTCAAGCGATCCTCCTGCCTCAGCCTCCCAAGTAGTTGGGAGGCACACCTCGCCACAGGCACACCTCGTCACACCTACTTAATTTTAAAAACTTTTTTGTAGAGATGGGGTCTTCCTTTGTTGCCTAAGCTGGTCTCAAACTCCTGGCCTCAAGCAATCCACCCACCTTGGCCTCCCAAAGTACTGGGATGACAAGGCTAAGCCACTGTGTCAGCCCCCAAGTTTTTTCAAACATGAGAATCTGTGACTTCTGGCTTCCAGTTCAGACCTTCTTTTCCAGAGGCTTTAAACTTGGAAGGCCTACAAACTTGGAAGGCCTACAGAGGCCAGCAGGAAATCCAGAACCCAGGAAAGCAGCCAGCCACTCAGCACTAACTGGTTACTGCTATACATCGCAAGGAGGGGCTCAGGGCAGCTATAGCGTCCACGGTTCAAGAGAAGCTGAGAATCTGGATTGTTCAAAATATGAAGTATTCTGACTCTTTTTTTTTTCTTTTTGAGACAGAGTCTTGCTCTGTCACCCAGGCTGAAGTGCAGTGGCGCAATCTCGGCTCATTGCAACCTCGGCCTCCCGGGCTCAAGCGATTCTCCTGCCTCAGCCTCCGAGCAGCTGGGCTTACAGGCGCCTGCCACCACACCTGGCTAATTTTTGTATTTTTAGTAGAGATGGGGTTTCACCCTGTTGGCCAGGCTGGTCTAGAACTCCTGACCTCGTGATCTGCCCACCTCGGCCTCCCAAAGTGCTGGGACTACAGGTGTGAGCCACAGTGCCCAGCCGAAGTATTCTGACTCTAAAATGATGATAGCTCATTGAAAACCTTTAGCCACGGCCTGAGCACACCTACGTAAAACCTCCTGCATCTGTCCAACCTGCCAACCTGGCCAAATTTCCTCACTGATGACCCCACAACAGTGTGGCGCCAGCTGCCTCTTTTCCATTGCTCCAGAGGTGGCCCCAACAGAGGACTCTCTTCCTGCTCCCCTCCCCCAGCCTGGTCCATCCTGCAGGCCCTGGTGGAAAGCCTGGGTGACCCCCTCTACCTCCTGTTCTTGCCGCCCTTTTGGCTCCTATAGCAATAGCTAGACCTGAGTCTCCTCTCAACGCTCTCATTTGCAGTATGTGTGTGTATGTGCACAAGTGTGTGTGTGTGTGTGTGTGTGTGTGTGAGTGCGCATGCGTCTGTCTGCAGAACTCCTAACGCCCACGCCTAAGCTGGCTGCATCTGCACCTCCCCAGCACCCTGCATGGAGCCTGGTGCGTGGGGGGTGCCTGGGAAAGACCTGTTGACTCACAAGGAAGAGAAAGGGCAGGGCTGAGGTTCTGCTGGCAGGTGTGAACACACAGGGGTGTGGAGTGAGAAGGGAATGCCCGGACAAACACACGCGCATGTTTCTATTCATGCAGATACTCCAATGTGTACACTCTCAAACTCACCCCAGGGACGCACTGAGGAGGGGACATGTACACACACAGGACAGATGACATGGGGCTCACAACAAGGAGCAGGCTTTCCAGAAGGCAGAACAGGAAGCCAGGGCACCATGCACTTTCCAGGCTGTCTCTTCCACACAGTCACATGGACAACAGTCCACAGAAGCACAGAAGGACAGAGCTGAGGCCCTCCCCCGGGCAGGCTCCACTCCTGAGCCATGGCCCATGGCCAAGCAGGCAAAGCCATCCTGAGACTGGTTCAGGCCCGCTGACCTCCAGTTCCAGACCATCCAGCCCCAGACGCCTCTTCAAGAAAAGCTCCCTTCCCACGTGGCTCCTCCTCAGCTGGGTGCCATCCGTCTCTCAAGGCCCTTGCTGTTCCCGCGTGGAGCTTCCTACTTAGAGCCGTCCTCAGCCTCCTCCTCCACAATCTCGCTAGTCACACTCAAGGGATACCCACTCTTTCTGGAGGTTTTGCTAGGAAAATTTTTCCCATGCTTCCCCGGCTGCCTTCGTCTCTCACCCCCTCGCACCACCCACCTGGGACACCCTCCTGTGCTCTGTGACAGCACATGCCACTTCCCTCTTGGGGGCTGTCTGCCCATAACCTATGTCCTACCTGCTATACTCAGCCAAGCTGGCAATGACCAGAGCAGAAGCTGAGGCTCAGGGTGCAGTCACCAGCCCAAGGGCACACGGCTACTGCGCTCCAGAGCAGGAATGAGGGCCAGTGTGTCCAAACCAAGTCCATGGCTCCTTCAGTCCTGAGTCCCGTGGGTCCTACCACCCAGCCAAGGGCCCAACGCATAGGAGGTACGCAGGGCTCAGTCTTGAGATGCCAACCTTAGTCAGAGGCTGACCCCCAGGTTCCGCCACCTCTCCAGGGAAAGCGGTAGAAGTGGGAGATGGGCAGTGCCAGGCATAGTCGGAACCCCGAGCTCGACTGCTTCTAATGCCCTCAATGAAGATAAGGGAGTCCTCACCCTGGCATCCAAGGCCATTCTACCCCACACACTCTCTGGCTTCTTTTCTTGCTAACCCTTTTTGCTGTACCTGCCACGATGCGGGAATGTCCCACCTCCACACCTCTACCCATGCTCTCCCCTCTCCCTAGAATTCTCTTCCTGGAATGGCCTCCTGCGGGAACTGTGATCTTCTGAGCTCTGGGGCAATGCTGGAGGTGCCCAGATCGCTTTAGGCAGAATGACTCACAACCCCGCACATCAGTCAGCTTTGCAGACTTGCTACTTGGCGTCTCGGCAGGAGGATGGGTTGTCTGTTTCCCACGCCTACCCAGGGCCAGGCACCCCGCAGTGTTCAGTCAAGGTTCATCCATCAAAGCAACAACTATGGGGTACCCGTTGCTGTTATGGAACCTGGTTGGCAGAGTCAGGCTGCCCCACAGGGGTCTCAGGATCACCAGGACAACAGGAGCTAGAGCTTCCGGGAACTACCCTCTCTCTCCTTACACACATACACACACACACAGACACAGACACACACACACATACCTGGCCACAGTTTTACACGTTCCTGGATGGGGGGCCCTTGCCACTGTAGGCAAGAGGCGCATGGAGTCCCGATAGAACACAGGTGCCAGTGAGGATGTCTTTCCACTGAGACCAACACCGATGCCCAGAATCCTGCCTCTTGCCTCCTGGGTCTGAGCCAGGAAGCTCTCAGAGGTTGCTTGCTCCAACCTCCCATTGACAGATGATGAAGCTGAGACCAGAAGGAAAGAAATGTGTGCATAATCCCCCAACTCTACAGGTCTATAGAAAAGAGTGCTCCCAAAATAGTCTTAAACCTCCATTCAGAAGCCCTGGCTACACCCCCTCCACCTGAGAAGGTAGGAAGGCCAGCAAAGAGCCTGAGGGGCAGGGGGTAGGGGTCCACTCTCCCACCTGCACAGGGCGGTTGGCTCTCCTCCCTGACGTCCCCAGTGTCCCAGCCCACGCCCAGGGCAAGCCTGCACTCCATACGAAGCTGGAGGGAAAGCTGGGACACCCTCTCAGGTATCTTCTGCATGGCCCCTAGTTCTATTCTCCACCTCTCTGCACACTGCTTTCTGCCCCGGCACTGGCCTGTATAGACACTATCATCTGAGCTTCTAGGCCCTCCGCTTCCATGGGGTTTGGCCAAAGAGGAACCCTGGCAAGAGACGAGGGGAAGGAAGAGAGGCATCAGGACTGCCTGCCTCCTCCACGGTAGGTCCCAGTCACCATCAGGAGGCCCCTGTCTTCTGGACCCTTGCCTCCCAGCAACCAGGCTCTCCCCTCCTCCGCGGGGCCTCAGGGAAGCAGCCCCTGCTATCCCTAGCTTTGGGGTCCTGCACTGCCCCTGTGGTTCCCAAGGCCTGCCCACACCTTCGTAAGCAGCCCCTCTATTAAATGCTCCTGTCATCACCATAGTCTGAGTGCCACCTGCTTTTCTCCAGACCCCAAACTGATCTGCCAGGCAGGAGCTCAACTGCCAGGGAGTCACCCACAGAGCTGATCGGACGGACCTCTCTTACCCACAGATGGGGAAACCGGGCCCTGAGAGGAGCTGTGATGTGCCCGTCGTCACACTGAACATCGAGGGCAGAGTCTGGGCCAAGCCAGGCTCTCTTCTGACCTGACACCCCACACACCTTCCCCATGGAGCCAGCCGCCTGCCGTAAGCTCTAAACACAAAGTTAGTAAACACACGGATGGCTGGGTTCTGGACCCATGTTTCTCAGTGTTTTTTCATTATCACTCTCCCTTAAAAGTTCTCAAGACACTTTTTTCCTAGTTTCCTCTCCATAAAATGTTAATAGCATATCTATGATATGATACAGTATCTTTTATGTACTGTGTGTATATTGGGCTTTGTACAGAAAGCTTCTTCTCATCTTCCAGCCCAAGAACCAACTATTTGCCCACTTGGGGGCAATCTCGCCCCTGCTGAGAAGACATATTCTGGACCCTTTCAAATGCAATCCCACACACAGGACAACTATAGTGAGGTCCATTTTCCAGATGGGGAAACTGAAGTTACGAGAAGCAGAAGTGACTTCCTCTAAAAGTCCTCCAGGGAAGAAGCAAGAGTACATGCTGACAGTCCCTTAAACTTCCCCCAAACTCTCACTCCCAGCCCCAGAGAAGGCGGAGGGGACATGGAGCATGAGGTTGGACGAGGAGCCAGGTTGACACCAGGAGCCTGGATTCAACCCTGACTCTGCTGTGTGACTCATGGCTGCCCCTTTCCCTCTCTGAGCTGATTTCATCAATCCAGTGAGTCAGGGAGGAAGAGCAGTGGCCATCTGCAGTCCTTAGCACCAAGTCAACACACACACACACACACACACACACACACACACACCCTCTATTTTACACAGGAAAAGAAGGCAGGGAACTGACTCTGAGTCCTAATTTGGGACCCTGGAGATTCAGGCTCGGGGTCCTAGGCCCCAGCATGCTGCCTTTGGCCTTTGATTTTGTAACAAATCTTTTTTAATTTGGGCAGACAGACACTGGGAGGCCTGGGCCTCAGGGCCCCATAGGTCTAGCACCACAGCAGGTGCCAGTAGAAACCCAGAGAGGTTAAGTGAATCAGCTAAGATCACACAGTATGAAAGTGGATTCCTAGGGATAGATCACAGGAAGGGAGACCCAGCCGATCTCTTAAGAGTCCGCCCCAGACCTCCAAGTATGATCCAGGAGTCTTTCCTCCTCAGCTCAGACTCACCGTGTGACCTCTATGTGACCTCTCGGTCACCTAGTCTTTAAAGTTACGCTGTGGGACCAGCTGATCCTGGATCCCCTTTCCGCTAGGAGGTTGAAAGGGTCTCCATTTTACCAGGCAGTCTTCCTATTCTTGGAAGCCACAGCTGGAGAAACACATTTTAACCTTCATGTGTTTGCAAAAAATAAATAAAATAAAATCGGTTTCATTCAAATGCTGCTGGCTTGGTTGCCATGGATACCACCTAATCATGAAGGATGACTGTTACTTGTTCCCATGGAAACACGGCGGCCCAAGGAACATCCTGTAATTTCAGACAAGACACCAAATTTCAGTTGTCGGGTTGCACTGCCCAGATCTTAATGCTTAAAAGCAGGTAGCGGCAGCAACCTCTAATCCTAGTCAGGAGAAAAGAAGTTGGCAAGAGCGTAGAACGAGGTTGTGCTGGACAGTGGTGTCCCTGTGTCCTCGGCAGTGATAGGGAAAATGCAAGTTAAAACTCTCAGATGCCATTTCATACCTTTTGAAAAGGTCCTAGACCAGTCCATAATTCAAAAGAAATTAATTAAAAGAAATGGAAAATAAACCAGTGTAGAAATTAAAAAGAAATGTGACCCCAAATGTTGGCAGAGCTGCACAGAACACTTTCGTCACTGCTGGTGGAGTGAAAGGGTTTGAAGAACAATTAGACAATAGCCAATAGAAACCGACAACACATATGTGCTAGGGCCGGAAGCTTCCCTCCTACACATCCAGTCCAGAAAACTGCTTCATCCTGCACACGTGGAGATCTGCACAAAGATACTGACCACAGCACTCTTTGTAGTAGCGAAAAGTTAGAAGCAACATAAATGTCCACCATAGGGGAACAGTCATTCAATAGAATATTACACAGCAAGGAAGAGAGAGGGCACTATTCACACGGAACACAATGGCACTACAAAGACCTAGAGCTACAGAGATCAATATGAATAATACTAAGAAGTGTGATGTTGAGTGAAAAAAATCAGTTGCAAAAGGAAATGGTGTGCAATCTACTTACATACCTTTTTTAAAAAAAAACAGAGTCTCGCTCTGTCACCCAGGATGGAATGCAGTGATGCAATCTCAGTTCACTGCAACCTCTGCCTTCTGGGTTCAACCGATTCTCCTGCCTCAGCCTCCCAAGTAGCTGGGATTACAGGCGTGCACCACCAAGCCCAACGAATTTTATTAGAGATGGGGTTTCACCATACTGGCTAGGCTGGTCTCGAACTCCCATCTCAAGTGATCCGCTGGCCTCGACCTCCCAAAGTGCTTGGATTACAGGTGTGAGCCTCTGTGCCCAGCCCAACAATATGCATCCTTAAATGTGGAAGAAGGAAGCAAGAAGGTGAGTCAGAGAAATGCGATGAGAAAAGAGGCAGGAGAAACTCTAAGCATGAGAGGAACTCCCTCTGCTGTTGCCAGCTTTGACATAGACAGTGGTGGTCACGAGCCAAGGAATGTGGGTGGCTCTATCTAGAAACTGGGAACAGCCCTCAGCTGATAGCCAGCAACAAAACAGAAACCTCAGTCATACAACCACGTGGAATTGAATTCCCTAGCAAGGAATTAGCAATGAAATGGTTTTTCCCTAGGGCCTTCTGAAAAGAATGCAGCCTATTGACACCTTGATTTTGGTTTGGCAAAACCCATGCCAGAGTTCTGACTTGCAGAGATGTTAAGATTAAAAACCTGTGTTGTTTAAGCTGCTAAGTTTTAACTCATTACAGCAGTTAGAGAAAACGAATACACACACTATGGAATACTACTTAGCCCTAAAAAAGAAACACTCTATTGATACACACGACAACTTGGACGGGTCTCATGGGCATTATGCTGAGCGAGGAAAAACAGTATCAAAAGGTCACATAGTGTATGATTCCATGTACACGGCATTCTCAAAGGGATAAAGCAATAGAGATGGAAAACGGATTAGTGGTTGCCAGGGGTTAGAGATGGTGGGGGCGGGGCAGGGCAGGCAGATGAGTGTGATTTTAAAGGCGCAGCATAAGCGAAGTTTTTGTGGTGATGGAATAGTCCTGGATGCTGATTGCAGTGGTGGTTACTCAAATCTACAAACATGATGAAATGGCAGAGAACTAAAAGCACGCATGGTGCCAATGTACACGAAAGATCCAGAAAAAAAGCCCCTGATATCTGGAAGCTGGCTTGGCATACACAGCTATGGCACGTTATTCTCCTTTTAGACATAATCTCATAAGATACACCCTCAGACAAGGTGACTCCGAGGCTACGATAAAATGAGACAAAACAAGGTCATTTTATAATTTTTGTCTAAGCAACCCATAAAGACAAGGTCACTGTGCCACCCACAAAATACCAACCATCACCCTGTCTCGGCTGAAATCTGTGACTGTTGCTGCTTTACCAATCACAGCTTTAGCCCCCAAAGCTAGTCTCCTCTTCCTGGAGGTTAAGACTCAAGCTATACAATTATAGACTTGCCTCTGTCTTCTGACAGTGAATGCAATTCATCTAGTGTGAATCCCACTTCCTTCAACCTCCCCCAAATCACCCAACCAAAACCCAAATCCTATGCTAGGTTCTTCCTAACACACTCTTACTGAGATGCCCTGTGGTGTGTGACCTCCTTCACTGCAATGAGTAATAAATGCAACTTATTCAACTAGAGGTGTGTTCTTGGTGGGTCTTTGGCTAGAGGGCACCGCAGCTGGAGGATCCGTCCTACAGTTACGTAAGATGCAACCATCAGAGAAAACTGGGTTCTTGGGACTTCTCTGTACTGGTTTTGCAATTGCTTGTAAATCTGTAATTCTTTCAAAATTAGAAGCACGGCTAGCTGGGTGCAGCAGCTCACGCCTGTAATCCCAGCACTTTGGGAGGCCAAGGTGGGCAGATTGCTTGAGGCCAGGAGTTCGAGATCAGCCTGGCCAACATGACAAACCCCGTCTATACTAAAAACACAAAAATGAGTCAGGCATAATGATGGATGCTTGTAATCCCAGCCACCTGGGAGGTTGAGGCACAAGAACTGCTTGAACCCGGGAAGTGGGAGTTGCAGTGAGCCCAGATTGTGCCACTGAACTCCAGCCTGGGTGACAAAGCAAGACTCTGTCTCCAAAAAGAAAAAAAAAAAAAGATAAGGCTTACTATGGACACTTTAAGCTGAAATACACTTGCCGTCTACGTGATTTATAAGATGTTTTACTTTGTTTACATGTGCATGCACTTACATAGAAAAATATCATATTACACAGTAACCAGAAACTTGCTATCAGATGTTCCCTTTGGAGAAGGGGATGGGCTATGAATGGAAACAGATGACTGTACCATTTCCTGAATGAAAAGTAATTAAGACTTCCCAAAACTAATAGTAAAATTAAAATATAAATAGGTGATATGACTCAGTACAAATTGTACTCACTGAATAAATCTGAAGAGAAAAGAATAGAAGGAAGAGAAAAAAAATCACAAAACAAATTAAAATCAACAACAGCCTGGGCGTGGTGGCTCACACCTGTAATCCCAGCACTTTGGAATGCCGAGGCAGGAGGGCTGCTTGCAGCCAGGAGTTCAAGACCAGCCTGGGTAACCCTGTGAGACCCCCATCTCTAAGAAAAGTTAAAAATTTGGCCAGGTGTAGTAATGCATGTGTGTCATCCTAGCCACTCAGGAGGCTGAGACAGAAGGATTACTTAAGCCCAGGAGCTGGAGATTGCAGTGAGCCGTGTTCAGGCCACTGCACTTCAGCCTTCCAAACAGAGCAAGATCTTATCTCAAAAAAATAAAAATAAAAAATCAACAACAGCCCAAATGGCGATATGGTTTGGCTGTGTCCCCACCCAAATCTCATCTTAAATTGTACTCCCATAATTCCCACTTGTTGTGGGAGGGACCTGGTGGGAGATCATTTGAATCATGGGGACGTTTTCCCCCACACTGTTCTCGTGGTAGTGAATAAGTCTCATGAGATCTGATGGTTTATCAGGGGCTTCCAATTTTGCATCTTTCTCATCTTCTCTTGCCGCCACCATGTAAGAAGTGCCTTTCGCCTCCCACCATGATTCTGAGGCCTCCCCAGCTATGTGGAACTGTAAATCCAATTAAACCTATTTTTCTTCCCATCTTGGGTATGTCTTTATCAGCAGCATGAAAACGGACCCAGTACAAATGGCCAGTTAGAAAAAGTGGATCTTGCCAGGCACAGTGGCTCACGCCTGTAATCCCAGCACTTTGGGAGGCCAAGGTGGGCAGATCACCTGAGGTCAGGAGTTTGAGACCAGCCTAGCCTGAAACCCGGTCTCTACTGAAACACACACACACACGAAAAATTAGCTGGGCATGGGGACACATGCCTGTACTCCAGCTACCCAGCTACTCAGGAGGCTGAGGCAGGAGAATCATTTGAACCTGGGAAGCAGAGGTTGCAGTAAGCCGAGATCCCACTACTGCACTCCAGCCTGGGCAACAAGAGTAAAACTCCATCAAAAAAAAAAAACAAAAAGAAAGAAAGAAAAGAAAAGAAAAAGGAAAGGAAAGGAAATAAAAAAGAAAAAGTGGATCAGAGAAGTCCAAAGATCAGGGACACACCTGTGGGTGAGGAAACAGCTCCCAAGAAGAAACTGAACTGGCTAGTGCTCCCCAAGGGAGGGGCCCGGTGAACTGAGCAGGAAGCCAAAGGTAACAAACACCGTGCAGGCCAGGCGTGGGGGCTCACGCTTGCGATCCCAGCACTTTGGGAGGCAGAGTTGGATGGATCACTTGAGGTCAGGAGTCCGAGACCAGCCTGGCCAATATGGCAAAACCTATTCTCTACTAAAAAGACAAAAAAATTAGCCAGGCGTGGTGGTGCACGCCTGTAATTCCAGCTACATAGGAGGTTGAGGCAGAAAAATTGCTTGAACCCAGGAAGCAGAGGTTGCAGTGAGCCAAGACGGCACCACTGCACTACGCCTGGGTGACAGAGCGAGACTCTGTCTCAAAAACAAACAAAAAAACACCATGCAACAAGTCATGGAATCTTCAGATCGTTAGAACTTTCCAGACAAAGAGCTGCCCAGCTTAGGCCTCTGTGTACATCTCTTTGAAAGAGAGGAGAGAGAGAGAGAGAGAGAGAGAGAGAGAGAGAGAGAGAGAGAGTGTGTTGGGGCTGGGGGTGGGGGTTGCAGCCAGATAAAGAGTTTGCCAAAATAATGTACTGGTAAATTGGCAGCTCTCCTGGCTCTCACTGCACACTTTCTCCTTTTTTCTTTTTAATTATACTTTAAGTTCTGGGATACGTGTGCAGAACCTGCAGTGTGTTCCACGGGCGTACATATGCCGTGGTGGTTTGCTGCACCCATCAACCCATCATCTAGGTTTTAAGCCTTGAATGTATTAGGTATTTGTCCTAATGCTATCCCTCCCCTAGCCCCCCACCCCAAGACAGGCCCCGGTGTGTGATGTTCACCTCCCTGTGTCCACGTGTTCTCACTGTTCAACTCCCACTTATGAGTGAGAACAGGCCAGTGCACACTTCTCCTAGCTCAGCCTTTGGGCATCCCTCTCTGGGACAGGGAGGAGAGGTGGTACTTGGAGGTTACTAAACCTTACCCACCTGTGCTAAGCAAAATAATGGCCCCCAAAGAACCATGCATCCTAATCCCTAGAACCTGTGATATGTCACCTAATATGGCAAAAGGAACTTTGCAGGTGTGATTAAATTAAGGGTCTTGAGATGGGGAGATTCTTTTGGATTACCTTGGTAGACCTAAAATAATCACAAGGGTCTTTACAAGAAGGAGATAGGAAGATCAGAGCAAGTGACGTGGTGATGGAAGCAGAGGTAGGAGTGACACGGGGCGATGAGACAAGGAACCAGGCAACTTCCAGAAGCTGGCAAAGGCAAGGAAATGGATTCTTCCCCTGAGCCTCAAGAAGGAATGCAGCCCTGCTGACACCTTGACTTTAGCCCAGCGAAACTCATTGCAGACTTCTGTACCCCAGAAGTGTAAGATAATAACTTTCTGTTGTTTTAAGGCACAAGTTTGCAGTAATTTGTTACAGCAGCCATAGGCACAAACACATCCATGGTTCAAGGCTCAATATATTCTAGTTACATTAAAGATAGAAGCATAGAGGTTCAGATCATTGGCTGATTCAGGACTGTGGACTTTCAAAGGCTCCTGTCTCTCCTCTTTCAAATCTACAACTGCCTAAATGAAAGAGAAGAGCTTCCTTTTAGAAATACCACACTTATTCCCACATGTAAGGTGAGCTTTATTCTTTCTCCATAATACACTTGTTATCAAAAGACATATAATAAAGCTTGAAAGCCACAAAAATATGTGGTACCTTGGTTGCTTGTTTCATGATATAGCTTGAGGTGTTTTCACATCTGTACACACGTTATCCTTTCATAGAGTCACTCCTCACTCTGTGTATTTTATCCTTAGTATAGATACTAATTACAATAATAATTCTTGCGGTATATACATTCTAACTATAGCACTCCAGAGGGAACTGTGATTATCAAAGCCTAAATATTCACATGTATTATTAAATCATCTTATTTTTCACTTCATTCACTAACTGTAAACCATTTTCCCCCAAAATTTCCACCTTAGCAAGGTTCTGCACTTTTGTTCTTTTCTTTATTTTTATTAGAGACGAGGTCTCACTATGTTGGCCAGGGTGGTCTCTGACTCCTGGCCTCAAGCAATCCTCCCACCAACCTTGGTCTCCCAAAGTGCTGGGATTACAAGCATGAGCCACCACGCCCAACACATGCTTGTCTGAAATCTACGTTATTAAATTAGAATAACATGGCTACATGATATAACAGGCTTATTTTTCCTAACAAATATAAACAGGCATACAGTGTTAAGTGTGTACATATTGATTTTTCCATATAATTTTGGAATAACATGGCTACATGAAATAACAGGCTTATTTTTTCTAACAAATATAAACAGACATACAGTTTTAAGTGTGTACATATTGATTTTTCCATGTCATTTTGAAACTTTCTTTGCCTTTCTGTATATGACAACTTGGAAGTCAAATTTTAACTTATCTCCAAAGTTCTAATTTAATGATTTGATACTAAAGCAAAACTGAATTTCAGTCCTTTGTGTAATTTCTAGCCTCCAGAAAAGTTGATTCTGACTATATATCAGATCTTGTAAGGGACATGAGGTTATAATTTGGAAAAACTACAAAGCAGATCATTTTATGTTATAGAATAGATCATCATTTTATGTTCTAGCACAGATGATTTTATATTCTACAAGAGCCCTAGGAAGTTAGGAGGAAGATGAACTGATGTAAACCTGAAGCTCATGCTGCCTGCTATGCCATGAATCACAGAGTCCTTTGTCTCTGACCCAGGTGTCTCGTGTCTTCCGCCGGCACCCGTGAATCTACCTGTTTAACCTGTTAGCTGCAAGTAGGGTAAAATTTCAGCCACGTGAGTGATCAGCCAAGAACACCAAAATATACTTAACAAATTTAACCCATAAGAGACTAATAACTCAGAAACGCTACTGAGGGACATTAAGGATCTAAATAAAGAGATACGCCACATTCAAGGGTTGGAAGACTCAGTATGGTCTGGTTGGCATTTCTCCCCAAACTGATCCATAGTGTTAACATAATCCCAATCAAAATCCAAAATCAAAATTTTGAGGGCACTAAGATCAATTTTAAATTTAGATGGCAGAGCAAAGGACCTAGACAGCCAAAGAAACTTGAGAAAGATGAAACAGTTTGGCGGAGTTATATTACCTGGTCTCAAGAAGTACCTCATAGTCTTGAAATACAGCTAATTTACAAAACAGTGTTGTATTAGCATAAGGATAGACGTACAGATCAATGGAACAGAATAGAGGCTAGAAATAGACCCACACATACATGGGCAATTTTCAGAAACAGTGCCGAGGTAAATTGATGCTGGAAAAGATATGTTTTTCAACAAATAGTTCTAAAACAACTAGCAGTCTCTACATAATAAAAATGGATCATCAGGAAATGTGGAGAAACAGATCTATGAGAGATAATGACTGTGTCATATATTTTTATTTTTATCCTAAAATTGACTCCTGAATTAAGAAACATCACCTCCATCTTTAATTGGAGGAAACTGAGGTTCAAACCATGACCATACAGCTAGGAAATGCTGAAAACAGGATTCAAGCCAGATATCTCTGAATCTAAGGGTTGCCCCAATTTGGAGAAGGAATGGCACTGCAGAGATGAGTGAGAAGACAATCATCCCAAGTCACTTAGGAAGCTGAGTTCACTCCCAGACGTTGGCCCCCTCTACATCCCCAAGGTCCATCTCAGTCTTAACTATCAAGCAGAAAGAGACCAGGGATGTTGATTTCACATTTTGTTTTCATGACGTTGGGTTTTGAGGCGGGATGGTGTCCCGAGGCCATGGAACTGTGATAGCCTGCTGTCTCCTGACGGGAACTGGGATCCCAGTTCTAATGGTCTTTAAGCTTAGGAGGTGGTTTAGAGTCAGAGGAGGCTGCCCATTGCTGCTGGGGGATAAAGTCTGGTGGGAGAGGGACATGGGGACAACTGTGAAGGGCTCAGTATCCAGGCCACCATCCCTGCCCGGAGGATCTTCAACATAGAGCACTCGGGAGCAGGGCACAGCTCCTCAGAGGGGATGCACTTAGCTTGGAGCTGGAGAGGTGGGGCAGAGTAGCTAATGAGACGCATCCTTCCCAATTACATCCCAGGATGTTGGGTAGGGCCTTTCCCCAAGGACAGTGCAAGAGTTTGCTCGCTCATTGGCCTCTGATTGGCCGCGTTAATAGTCTAGTAGAAATCCTACAAGGTTTTCAGCATCTGTCGACCTTGTGACAAGTTTTTCCTTTTGCTTCTCTACTTGAGCCCCCGCTAACAATTGCTTTTGACAGTCCATCCTTCCTACTCCTCATCTCCAGACACACCTCACTGCCAAAGAATTCCCAGCCTTCCAAAAATCTCTGGATTTCCTGAACACTCTAAGGATGAATTCAACGGCCCAAAGTCTTCTCTCAACCCTGAGTTTCTTTCTTCTTCTTTACTTTCTGAGGATTTCTAGTAATTTGAGTCTGCAGTGTCTCTTTCCCCATTTTTTATTCTGGAGTTTTCTTCCCATGATTGTTTTCTCTGCAGCTGCAGGGCCCATCCCAGGGCTGGCAGAGAGCTGGCATTTATTCCGTGCTGCTGGAATTCAGGAAACGAAGGAGATCTCAGGGTGTCGATATGTGTTTGCTCCTCTCTGCCATGTGCAATTTTACCATATCCATTTTTAAACACACAATGCAATATGACACACTTGGAAGCATATGCATAGGCTTCAATGAAAAAGCAGAAAGCACACCTTTAGGTGGCCGGAGAGAGAGTAGGTGGCTTTAGCTGTATCTCAGGCGTCAGCAAACCTGCCATGGAAGGCCAGATAGCAAATATTTCAGGCTTACAAGGCCATTTGGTCTCTGTCTCAGCTATTCAACTCTGCCATTGTAGCGTGAAAGCAGCTATAGACAATACATAAATGAATGAACATGGCGGTGTTCCAATAAAACTTTATTTATGGGTACTGAAATTTGAATTTTATATAATTCCCTATGTTCTTCTTCTGACTTTTTGTTCCAACCCTTTAAAAATGTACAAACCATTCTTGGCTCACAAGTCATACAGAAACAGATGAGGGGCTGGGTTTGGCCAGTAGACCACACTGTGCTGACTCCTTCTGGGCCTGAGTCATTTTTATTTCTAAGAAAGACAGAAAGAAAAGAGAAGAGAAGCAGGTATGGCAATGTGAAGGTTTGTTCAACCCGAGAGGTAGGTGTCTGCAATATTATTTTCTATGCTTTTCTGTACTACTTTCAAATATTTTAGAATTTCCAAAAACTTAAAGAAAAGAAGGGGAAGGGCTAGAAATAACCCCTCAGTGGCCCTAGAGCTTATTGGTGGGTGCTAGATTAAAGGTGATTTTTATTTTCTTCTGTTTTGTAATAGATATTTACTGTTTTTTATAATCTTAGGAGTCAGGTTTTTGGTTGTTTGGTTTTTCTTCGAAACAGGGTCTCATTCTGTTGCTCAGGGTACAGTGCAGTGGGGCAATCATAGCTCATCATAACTCGGACCTCCTGGGCCCAAGCAATCCTCCAACCTCAGCCTTTTAAGTAGTTAAGACCACAGGCCCGTGCCACCACAACTGGCTAATTTTAAAATTTTTTGTAGAGATGGGGGTCTCACTATGTTGCCCAGGCTGGTCTCAAACTTCTGACCTCAAGTGATCCTCCCGCCTTGGCCTCCTGAAGTCCTAGGATTACAGGCACAAACCATGGTGCTTGGCCATAAGCATTATTATTATTATTATTATTTAATGCAAATGGAGGGGTTTGGCCCAAACTGGTGGTCTGTCTCCTGGGGACGTTCCATAACTTCAGAGCCTCTTCCAGAATGTCCCCCTGAAAGGCTGTTCCATGCTCTCCAGCTGGAGCACTCCCTGTGCTAGTAAAACTGGCCCCTCCGTCTGCCAACAGCAGAGCCCGAGTGGGGGATGGGAACCACAGTCTGGGTTCCCTGAAGCTCAGGGTCCCCGGAGAGTTCAGAGGCTGCTGCTGATGGGGAGAGACTCACTCCACCCTGCTGGCTGCTAAACCTACAACTGTGAACAGGTTTCTAGATACTAGGTGGAACCCTGACTGTATCAACAGTTAATGGGAAATCCAAGCTGCTCGTGCACCCCCTATTTCCTCCAAACTTCTCCAGTGCTGTCCTATTCTGCACCCTACACCTCCCCTTCCCAAATAATCCACCCCTTGCAGCCTCCAGCACCTTTCTCACCTTCTCCTGAAGCTGCTCCCTAAACAGCCCCTTTGCCCACTCTGGTGCCCCGACCCCAGCAGCAGCAGTACCCAAGGCAGGCCTGTCAGCCATGTCCACAGCCTGCCAGGCTCCACCCACCCCAGCCCTCACTGACCCTCCTCCTCCCACTTCTTCACGCCTTTCCAAGGGCCTCATCCCACGACCAGCTCCCACTCCTCTCGCTGTAAGGATGACCCCTGGACTTCTCCTTCCTGGGTGTCAGCTACCATCCTTTGGGAATTCCAGGCACTAGTTCAATGTTTATAAACTATGAAGTACCATAACACGAGGGTAGGCCACATAGAACCATTGACTTATTTTCTTGCCAAATATTGATGTTTAAAAAAAGTGAACACCATTTAGTATGGTGCATACTAGACATTCATGCGCTGCATAAAAGGATAAGCCTAACGAATCCAAAGACCATCATCTCAGGATAAAAGAGATGCACCAAAACGGGTTACTGAAGTGAAATGGATGTTATGGGAAATGGGAAACTCGCTGAAATGACCTCACAGTCCTCATTTCCCCGTAGGCCAGGCAGAGATCGTGGCAGGAGTCCAGCACTGGCCCTCGGATGGGCACGGCAGCCTCTCCTGTGTCAGCCCTTCCCAACTTCCCAGCTCCTCTCCACCTGCCTTCTGCCTTCCCCACCCTGCATCTGCCGGCCTCCTTCAAGATTCCCCAGGAAGCAGACTGGGCTCCCTGCTCCCTCTTCCCACTTTCTTCTCCCTGCACCCCACCAGTCTAGCTTGCGGGTTGCTAGATTTTCCTAAATCACAGCTCTGGTAAGTATAGTGAGGATTAAACATCCTGGACTCTGCCACTCAGTAGCTGGGTGATGCTGAACAGTCACCTAACCAGTCTGAGCCTCAGTTTTCTCATCTACAAAATGGAGCTGATAACGCTATCTGGGAGAATGATGACATAAGGCAGGATGCATGGAGAGGACTTAGAAGAGCCCCTGGCGCTGTGTAAGTGCTCAAGACATGGAGGTCACTGTCATCATTCCTGTTATTTTCAAAATCCTTCCTCTGATTCCTGGTGGCCTCCAAAGGACTGTCCTCCCCTCTTTGCTTACCACAAGGCCCTGCCTACCTTTCCAGTCATGCCATCTGCTAACCTGATGCCAAGAATACCTTCCCCTTGGCCTCTGAGCTACCGAGGGCGGGAGCTGGCTATATCTGCTGTGGCAGCCCCTGGCACAGAGCTCGTACACACTAGGTGACTCGCTAAAGCTCTGCTGCTCTGAACAAATGCCAGTAAGACCTGTGGCAGCCTCTCGGGGAGGGATGCCAAGAAGCCACCTGGGTGGGTCCAATCCCCACTGTCATCACGATTTCTTTCTAGATCAGCCCTAACTGATTTGCAAGCAACCCCTCAGGCTTTGGGTGAACAGCTAATAGTGACAATTCTCCCAGCCTATAATGACACCCTATGCTGTGTCCTGTCTATCTGTTACATGTGCTTCTGAGCCCAGAGATGTTCAGTGACTTGCCTGCAGTCACACAAGATTTACGACCTAGTCAGGACTCCGTACCCACTCCTAGGCCAAACTCTGTGTCCCCAGAATTGAGGTATAAATGGATAGAAAACCAAGTGTATTCCAGATTACCAATTTATTGGTTTCCAATTTCCAAACCCAAAGTCCACAAATCCCTATGCCAAGCAGGACAGCAGGAACGAGTCATCTCTGACGGCTCAGCACCCTTGGGCCCCACTCTCTCTTCTTCTCCTCTCTCTCCCTCTTCAGCCAGGGTCTCGGGGGAGGGAGGCAGAGCCTCACGACCTCCACATCTCCCTCCCTGTGCTCTGTCTTTTTCATTTCACAGATGTGTCGGCACATCACCTCCAAAGGCCAAGGAAAAAGAAATAGCACAGCCCAGATGCCGACAGTACTCTCCTGCCTGTCAGGGAGAAGAGAGGGGGGAAATAAAAGCTAACAAGACTTCCAAAAGTAAAATCCCTAAACCACCTCTTGGGCACCCAGCAGCTGTCAAAGTCAACACAGGAACCTGGCAAAGGCAGGAAAACCCATCCCAAATAAAACCCAGGCAGCTGTGGATCTGAGATTCAGACGCCGAGCACTGCCGCATTTCCAAAGGCGTGATGAGCGCCCTCGGTGACGCTTCTCTGCTAACGTACAGGTGGTCTGTCTAGACCGAGGAACCAAGCCTGTCTTTACTGAGTACTGAGTCTACTCTTATTATTATTTGGAGGGCTATTGAGATTCCCTTTGCTTCCTTATTTATGCAATCGGGAAATCACTGCACAGAGAGCTGCTTCCAAACTGAAGGCCACATGGGCCAATTTCAGATGGATAATTAAATATTGAACAAACGCTGAAATGCCTCTACTGAATCGGGATGGCTAAAAATAGCCACCCTGCCACTCCTAGAGCGGGCACGCGATACATGGGCATCTCGGCTGCTCATTCTCAAACCCCTCCTCCCTGCAACTGTCAAGCGCAACCTTCTCGGGAAACAGCAGAGGAGGCGGAGGGAAACAGACTCCCCAAATACCTACTTAATGGAAAACAAAACTTCGGCTCCCAGCAAGCTCTGAATGTTCCTGACCAGGAAATACTCTCCCTTTCCTGACATTTAACCAAGTGGCCCCGAGAGGGAGGTGCAGGGGAAATATCAGAGCCATTGCTTTTCTCTTAAAAACAGTGAAAAGCCTTCATGTCATTTCCAAAGCAAAACACGTATGCAGCCTGGGATGTGAGAGTGTTTGTATCAAGTTCAACAGTACACGGGAGTTGAATCCCCATCCTTTCCCCAAGGAAGACCCAAGCAGGAGCCCAGGCACCTCAGTTTCTCTATCTGGGCTCACCTTATAGGGAAAGCAACAAACCACGCCAACACCGAAATGGGATACAAAGGGATCTGAGTTCCAGACCTGGATTTCCCATTCATATCTTTAGGTAACCATGGGCAAGTCGCCTTGGCTCTGTGAGCCTCAGTTTCCCCAGTTGTCGAGGGGAATAGTTGACTCCTGGTACTGGAGCCACAAGTATCCATCTCTCTAACCTCACCATTCAGCAGCTGGGCAAATAGGCTCCAAGCCCCTCCCTGTACCCCCAGGTCTTCGTAAGTACAGAATTAAATAGGACGGAGATAGAAGAACCGAAACCTGAACCACTGAGAGGAGGAGCCCATCCTGGGTCCATTCCAGCGTTCTCTGAGTTCTAGTGACCAAGAACGTTAGAGGGAGCACCTGGGCTTCTGAGCATAAGCTTTTGAGTCTAGTGGCCTGGGTTCAGACAGTTATCTCACCACGCCGAGAGGAAAATGCAGGGGAAATATCACACCCTGGGCTCCGTTTCCTAACCTGGCAAAGGAAAGTAATGACAATGACCCCTACCTGCTAGGAGGACTGGAGAGCTGAGATGAGACATGAGGTAATCAGAGGAAGCTCTTGGCATGGGGCTGGGCACACATTCAGCTTGGCGAAAGGGAGCTGTTCTCTTCCTGATTTTTTTTTTTTTTTGAGATGGAATTTCACTCTTGTTGCCCAGGCTGGAGTGCAATGGCCTGATCTTGGATCACTGAAACCTCCACCCCCCAGGTTCAAGCGATACTCCTGCCTCAGCCTCCTGAGTAGCTGGGATTACAGGCATGCACCACCATGCCCAGCTAATTTTGTATTTTTAGTAAAGATGGGTTTCTCCATGTTGGTTAGGCTGGTCTTGAACTCCCAACCCCAGGTGATCTGCTCGCCTCGGCCTCCCAAAGTGCTGGAATTACAGGCATGATCCACTGCACCCAGCCTTCTTTCTGATTATTAAAAGTGATGGAAGGAAGGTCAGGAAGGACAAAGGCAAGAGGCTGAAATTCCAGCAGATTCACTGGGGCCTCTGGCCTCCTTCAAGGACCTAGAGAGCTGTGTGGATTAGGCCTCAGCTGTCTGCCAGGCTCCAGGGCCCTCACACCAGGGGACTCTGAACCCTCGGCACTAAGGGCTTTGGTGGAGAACCAGGGCTAAGGCCCTGAGACCTGTGACATGCTCTGGGAAAGGGCATGCTTGGCAGAACATGAATGACAGCAGGAGCCAGGAGCCAGGGGCGGGCCAGGGAGGTCCCAGCTGAGCTATCCCAGGGAGGTGGAGGAGGCAACCTGATGCCAGCGGGGCCACTCCCTTGCCTCCCTCCCAAGCTTTGACCAAGATGGTGAGATGATTGCCATGAACACCCAGTGGAGTCATTGGCTGTGAAGGGAGGTGACCGCATCAAAGCCAAGGCCTGACCTCAGAGAGGTCTGCCTGCCCATGGATATAGCAAGGTGAATCTCAGGACCTGGAGGTGGGCAGAGCTGGGGTCCGCCATTTCTGAGCTGTGTGACTTTGGGTAAGGCTTTCACTCTCTGGCCTACAGTTTCCTTGCCTATGAAATGAGGATAGTATCAGCATCCATCTCACAGGGTTCTGAACACTGCATGAGACGAGGCAAGTTCAGAGTTGAGGTCACTGCCGGGCATGGAGCAGGCATGCTGCACACAGAAGCCATAACAAAAAGGAGCCATTTTTACCCTCATTACACAACCTGAGAGGGAATGAGCTCCCCATTCCATGAGGTATGTAAGGGAGAGGAGGGGCTGGAAAGGCTGGGGCCAAGTCCCAATGAGAGATTATGTCTCAGCAGAAACAGAAGAAACAAGGCAGAAAAGGGCATCATGATGATTTCAGAGGTCTCATCCAAGGTGAAGGCAGAGAGCCAGGCCCAGGGCCTTTGCAGGGAGTATTTGAGGACTAGGGAACCAAAGCACACGACTAGCCCCCTATCTCACAGCTGTTCTCAGGCTCGCCCAACTCACGGAGCCCAAGCTGTTGCCCCAGAGGCCTCTTGCAGACCTTATCAAAGCCAGGTTCCCCTGAGAAGTTACCCACCCCCCGTGGTGGCTCTTAGGTCCTTACCTAAGTGTTCTCTTGGTTAGGAACCAGTTGTGTGAAACCATCCTCCCCCACCATGTGGCCCTCTCCTCGGGAACAAGGTACAGAGGCATGCAAGAGGGGTGCGTACAGGCATGGAGGAGGACCTGACCATCTCAAGAGAAAAACATCTGCAAAGCCCCCAGCGCCCAGCCAGGGTCTGGCAGGTGGCCGGACCCCTAGAAAAACTCAGAGAAAAACATGAATAAGATAATCAAAACCCTTCATGGCTATGGGTATAGGCATTCCGAGAGGCAGCAGAGCAGGATTAACCTCCCTCGACAGATGGGGAAACTGAGGCCCTATGATGTGCCTGGTCATACAACCAGTTCGTGACTGAGCTGGAACTAGAACCCCTGCCCCCCACTAACCACTGCTCTGTCTTCTAGAAAGAGCCGTGTTCCCTAGTGCACCCCAACGAGCTCGCCTCCCCAACCGACTGGGGGCTTGGCGAGGGCTGGAGCGCGTGTGATTCATTTCCATGTGCCCCTGCACCCAGGCTGAAGCCCAGCACATAGCAGGTGCTTAAGAGGAGCTGGCTGGCTGAATGAACAGGTCAGAACATTAACCAGGGCTAGAGGAAAATGTTTCTCCTAGCAGCCCTGGGGGAACAGAGGGGTCAGAGACAAAACTTTTCTTCATCTTGGTGTGAACAAGTGGGGAGGCACCTTGCTGATGACACCTTTCTGGGGACAGGATCCCCCTAAATCCATGGGGCATGCCCAGCCTTCAAGTGGAGTCAGTGGCACAGTGGGAAATAGCCAACGACCCTGGCCCTCCGAAGGTCACTGTTTCTACCCCTCCTCCAGCCACCCTCCAGCTTCGTGCTTGCCTCCCACCACATCAGGTCTCACTCTGCCCATTCTTCAGATGGGGAAACTGAAGCCCAGAGAAGGGAAGAGTCTCAATTAGTGCCCCTTATCGGTCAAACTAGGGAGACTGCAGATGCTGTCCCTCACTCACAGCCCTACCAGGGACAAAGCCCTGCTCCCTGCCCCCAGCCTGGCCAGCTGCAGAATCCGGCAGCAACCGACTCTTCCTTGCACTGTTCTGTTTCTGAACAAATACACAGCCTGAGTTCTTGGTCATTTTCCTTCCATACTAGTGCCAGAGGCCAGAAAGGGTGTGGGGACAAAAGCCTGATCCAGGCTGAGGTGCTAGGCAGCACCCACTCCTCTGAGGTCTGATGCTACCACACCATGGGACCAAGCTCCCATGGGGATGGGGAGAATGAAGTTCAAGGTCAGAAGGGACTGGCTCACAGGTTGGCTTCCTCAGCCTGAGTTTCTTCCTGGGTGGAGCCCTGCCCTCAGGAGGTGGTTGTGGCTCTGGGGCAGAGTCAGGTGTCTGAGGCTTTAGTGGAGGGAGGGCAATGACTGCCCTAGCTGCCTCCCACCAAGGAGGACAGGGGGCCTCCAGCCTCCACCCTACACCTTGGCTGCAGCTCCAACTCACTCCTCATTACCCAAGGCCTTTAAAAATATATATATGTGTGTGTGTGTGTGTAGTATGTGCGTGTGTGTATATATATATATATATATATATATAGAGAGAGAGAGAGAGAGAGAGAGAGAGAGAGAGAGTCTTGCTATGTGGCCCAGGCTAGTCTTGAACTCCTGGACTCAGGGATTCCTCCTGCCTTGGCCTCCCAAAGTTCAAGGCCCTTTATCAGACCCAAACTACTGTTGCCTGCTCTTCCCCACCCACCCATCCAGCCCCCTTCCCAGTCAACTCCCCTCCCCAACCCGGGAGCGACTCTATCCTCAACACCCAAGCGTTTTCCTTCTCCCTGACTGCACGTCTGTTCCTTCTGTTCAGAGAGAGGACAGCAGCTCACCCTCAACTGCAGCCTTAGTCCCAGGCACTGGCTGCTGGCCCTCACACAACCCTGTCACTGCTAGCCCCATTGACCACAAAAGGTCACTGAGGCTTGGAAAGGTAATTGGCCGAAGCATAGTTGTGTGCACAGCTGAGACTTGAACCCAGATCTGACTCACTCCCTCTGCCAAGGGAAATCCTATCCATTTTGTGACAGCCCATCCAAATGTCACCTCCTCTATGAAGCTCTCCCTGATCTCTCCAGATATAACTTCTGTTCAGAGACAGTCTCCTCCCCACTCCCTGCAGGCTGTGAGCTCCTTCAAGGCTGGGACACAAAGCAATGATCCTGTGCCTGGGGGGTCTGGGAGACAGGGCTCAGGTGACAGCCCCTGACACATTGATTATCGCCTACCCAGTCAGCTGAGCAGGAGTGGGATTCCCATTACAGTCAGGGATGGAACTGGGCTGAGATGAGAGGAGGGAAAGATCACGCAGGGCATTTCCGAGGCAAGGGAGGGGCAGGTGGGTGAGGTGATGAGGTGGGTGCTGGAGGAGAGGCCCCAGGGTGGCCTGAGCAGTACTGGGCATTTTCACAGCTCCCATTTCTCAGTTTCCTCACTGAATCCTCCACATACGGCAGGTCCATTTTACAACCAGGAAAACTAAGCTCAGAAAGGGGAAATGACTTGCCCAAAGTCACAAAGCTTGAGCCCAGATTCCTGGCCTCCCAGACCAAGTCTAGGTAGGGGGAGGGAGTAACCGGGACCACTTCAGGAAAGGCAGGAGTGGGAGGATGACAGGCTTTGAGAGACCCTTGCAGACTGAACTACCAAGACACACCTGTGCACACCCTTAGCCTCAGCTTGAACCCTTCTGTGCACGGGGAACTCACTACTTCCTGAGGAAGCCCTGCACTGCACATCACTGCTCAGCCTTGACTGGGGGAAGCAAATGAACACGGCCTGTCTGCTTCATTTACCCTCACACGGACAAGAAAACTGAAGTTCAGAGGCAGCTCAGCCCAGGTCACACAACGGCAGCCTGCGGGGTGGGGATGTGGCCGCTCTGGGCCTACCAGATTCCGCGCCTGGCATTTGCTGGCACAGGGCCCAGCTTCCCACTTTCAAGATAACCTGGTGGCGTCAGCTCGGCCCAGGTCCCTGCTAAGGCGCCGTCTTTCTCCTCCCTTCCACCCCACGGGCACCCTTGGTGGGCCTGAACCTCTGCCCAGGACCCTAGCCTCCCCAGAACCCCTTTGAAGGCCCCCTTCTCCTAGGGGGCTTCCCTCTCCCCGCACCGCCACTCAGCCAGGGAAGGAAGTCTTGGCCCCCAACCGCCCAAACGCAGCCCCCGGGATCACACGCATTTCCAGTCGAGGATCCTGTTACTGGAAAAAGAAAATGCTGCTCGCACCTCCCCCTCCGCCTCGTCCTGCCGCCTGAGCTTGAAGGAGAGAAACTTTGCAAAGGAGCTGGCACCCACCGGCTCGTGGGGTCCCTGTTCCTTCCCTGAGGTCCACCCACTTGTCCCAGCACCCAATAGGTGGGGAGCCCGTTACGTTCCTGGAAAGGGAAGAAAGAAGTCCGCGGCCAGGGCAGGGAAGGCAAGGTGTGGGAAAGCCAAGATCCACCCTAGGTTACTTTGCCCGCTGCTGAGTAAACTGAGGCACAGCGGGGTAGGAGGTCTGATGTGAGAAGCGGAGAAAGATTCCCGGCTCCCCTCTCCCTGCCCGTGGCTTAAGAGGAGACCCTAGAGCCTCGGCTTCCCTCGGAGAGGGGAGGACGAGGCAGACACTGGGGATATGGGTGTCCGACAGACTCAGGAAGGGGCGGATGAGGAGACCCCCAGCAAATGTCTGGAAGGAGGATCCCGGTCCCCAGCACCCCAGGGCATCAGGTGGCTTAGTGGCCTTGGGAGGGCCTAGGGGTCAGGGGTCGGGGTGGCGCCTACCCCTGGCAGGCCGGGTCCGGCTGCGGGAGCGGCTCCTCTGTCGCTGCAGCCGGGGCCGCCTCAGCAGCCGGTAGTAGTAGGAGGACCTCCCGGTGCTCTTCCTGGCGCTGCCGCCCGCGGACATGCTGCCGCCCGCCGGGCACCGGGCCGGGCCTGGGCGCGCTCACACGGGCCCCATCGGCCGCTCCGGACCGCCCGGCGGGCGTCCCCGCGTTCTCCCGCGCTTGCCTGAGCGGCCGCTGAGGCCCAGGCTGCCCCACAAAGTCGCTCAAACTCCTCCTCTGCCTCCCGCCCCCTTCCGCTCCCAGAGCAGCCGGCCCCGCGGCGGGGGCTGGGGACCCGGAGGCCGGGCTGGCACCGGCCCGGAAAGTCAGTGCGGGAGAAATCCCGGCCTGGAGTCGACGGGGCGAGGCGGCCCGGAGTGTCCCCGGGACCCCAAACTGGTCACCCCGAGGGTCCTGGCTCCCACCCCCGCCCCCGAGGGTTCCCCCATCGACCTTGGGGCGCACACAGGCACCCAATCCCACCAGCACGGGTAGACCGCGCACACCTGCTTGTGCGCTCTCTTTAGCCCGGGGCAGGACGCACGCTGGAGGACGGTCACCTTCAATTAGGGTCCGTTCCTGCCCCAGGCTCCCTGGGCTGAGAAATGACCCGCAGTGCTCCGCAGTCCCCGGCCCAGCCAGGTTGAAAGACTCCCCTGTGATTCAGGATACTTGGCTATTAATTACATTTTAAAGGCTGTCCTGTCTGATACACATATCATTTTTATATCATTAAAATCATGGTATCTGTTTCAAGTACGCAAAAAGTAGAGGCCTGGAGGCAGGGCAGAACAATCCCTACCCTACTGTAGGGACCAGAAACTCAGGCTGGGAGAAGGACAGGTGCCAACTCTCTCTATTGCATTGGCTGAAAATCTTTCTCCAAGTCACTCCTCAGCTCAAGAACCTCCATGGCTCCCCAGAGCACAATGGCAATACATCTAAACATCCTTCCTTGTTATTTGGACCCCAAATAATCTTGCCCCAACCAAAGCCCCCTCCAGCCTCACCTCTGCTCCCCTTACTTCTCACTTCGCTGTGCTGCCAGCAGGGACTGCCTTCTTCACTACTTTTCTCCACCTGGCCAAAGTCCACCTTGTCAGGGCCCAGCTCCTGCAGCCTTCCCTGACCAAGGCCCACAGCGATCTCTCTCCCCGCTCCTTATCCCCTTAGCAACATTCATCGGTTCAATTATTAAGACGCCCGCCTGAGCTGCCTCCCTTGAAGTACAGAGGGGGAAACTGAGGCCTTAGCAAGCAAGTCTTGCCTCAGTCATACGAAGAGTGTCAGAGGCAAGTGGTCTTAGCCTTAGGGGTGGCGAGTGTTAGTCACCGCAGGTGCCGGAGGCCGTCTCGGGGGTCTTCCTCCAGAACAGTGGGAAAGGTGAGGCCCTGGAGGGGGCGGGGCCGTCCGGTCAGGAATCCAGGCCGGGTTTTGCACCTCACAGGGGAAGCCCCCTCCCTAGCTCTCTCAGCCAGCGGGGAGGGCCCCCAGTCCGGAGGAGCCTGTCTCACAGCTGGAAGCCAGGCGCCTTCCCCGACCGGGGGGAGGGGCAGGAGGGGTGTTTCTCCACCAAACCCAGTCAGAGGTGTCCAGAGCCATCAGCCCCCCTGGCCCCCACTTCCCGGAATACTGGCCAGTCAACGGGAAGATGGAAAATCGGGGTGCCCAAGAGGACACCCTTAGACTCCTTTGGATTAGCCCGGGGTGCCCCATCTTTAGGCTTCTCTGGGCCACACTGGAAGAAGAATTGTCGGGCCACACATAAAATACAATCACACTAACTATAGCTGATGAGCTTAAAAAAAAACTCAATGTTTTAAGCAAGTTTATGAATTCGTGTTGGGCGGCATTCAGAGCCATCTCGGGCCACAGGAAGCCCGTAGGCTGCAGGCTGGACGAGCCTGGAGGCATTGCCCTAGCTCCTTTGGACAGCAGACTTGGTGCAGGAACGTCGTTAAAAAGAAGCCGCTGGACAGAGCCCACACAAAGTCACTCAGTCCCCAGGCAAGCTGGGGGCCTTCTTAGCATGCATCCTCCTCTGGCCTAACTGCCAGAACCCATACAGGTGGGGCTCCGAGCGCCACCCATCCACACCTTGGCACTTCCAGGCATGACTAACCCCCACAGCCAGGTCCACGGGTTCTGGGGGTGAGGAACTCCCAGGAAGTCCTGCTCAGGGCGAGGGGACACTCCTGCTTCCAGGGCCTGGAGTTCATCATGCCCACTTTGTTTCCCAAAGCAGGAACCCTCTGATCAGCCAGGTTCTAGCCCTCCCTGGAGGGGACGGGAGGCTCACAGCCAACTCATTCTTATCAGTGGTGTGGGCAAGTGGTGTTGGCCTGGGCCCTTAACAGGAAGTCAGGACTGTGTGTGGAAGGGAGAGGGGGCAGTAGCTTGGAACTCAGGACCTCATCTGTAAACACAGTTGGGCTCCAAAGGTAGGGCATGGTCTCCCCACTTCAGCTTTTCAAGTCCTTCTCTGTGCCTTAGTTTTCCCACCTACAGGGAGAAGCTATGGACCCCCAATCTACATGCCTTGTGGAGGAAGGAGGGTCAGCTAGTGAAATGGACAAAGCTTGTGCATTTCTGGCCTTGGGATGGGAATGGGCATCGCCAAGCAGCAGAGCTGAGCAACTCCATGGGCCTGGGGCAGGTACTCAATGGGTACTGAGTGGGGAGGGGGCGGGGCAGGAGCTAGGAGAAGAAAGGGCCCAGGCTCCTTGTCCTTCATCCTGGCCCAGGACCAGGGCAGACAAAGGCTGCTCCCTGCACGGTCTGGCAGGGGACCTGGAATCAATCGTGCTGGGGACCTAGTCCCCCAGTCTGCTCCCACCTCCCACCCCTGTGGCTTCCTCCCTCTGAACAGGAGAAGCCCCCCTTCCAGTGCCCACCACCACTGCTTCCTGCGACAGATCAACAGGCCTGGCTTTCCAGCCCTGCCGATCTGAGAGCCTCAGTACCTATAGGGCTAACAGTCTGGTCTTATTCTCCCACCTCCAGAGGGGCTCCTGAATAGGCCTGGCTCCTACCTCTCCCAAGTGCTGCTTTAGGGGGGACAGGGCTGCAGTCCCCACATCACTTCTGTTCAGCGAACAGGCATCTTTCTGGGTTTCCCTCAAGACACTTAACTCAGTGGGTCTGGATGGGGCCTGGAAATGTGCATGTTTAGTGAGAAGAGGCTGGGTGATAGGGCTGTCTAATTCAGATCTGACCCACCCGCACCACCAGCACCTTCACATCCCCCTCAAACACCTCCCAAGGTGAACTCTCATGGACCGAGCTGTGTCACAAAGTGACCATCTCCCGCTGCACCCCAGCCCATTCCAGCCCCCTCGGTCATCCTCCAGACACTCTTTCCAACCTCCAGCCTTTGCTCTGGACCACTGCCACCAAGCCCTTCCCTCTGCAGCCACCTGATGAATTCCTGCTTAGCCTCCAGGACCCACCTCAAGCAACCCTCCTTTATTTTTTTAAAATTTTTAAAATTTTTTTATGTCCATAGGTTTTTGGGGAAGAGCTGGCATTTGGTTACATGAGTAAGTTCTTTAGCGGTGATCTGTGAGATTTTGGTGCATCCATCGCCCGAGCAGAATATACACTGAACCCAATTTGTAGTCTTTAATCCCTCACGCCCTTCCCACTCATTCCCCGAGTCCCCAGAGTCCATTGTGTCATTTTTATGCCTTTGCATCCTCATAGCTTAGCTCCCACTTGTAAGTGAGAATATACAATGTTTGGTTTTCCTTTCCTGAGTTACTTCACTTAGAATAACATTCTCCAATCCCATCCAGGTTGTGGCAAATGCCATTAATTCATTCCTTTTTATGGCAGAGTAGTATTCCGTCATATATATATATAAAGAAACTGTGAGATATACATATATATATCTCACAGTTTCTTTATCCACTCATTGATTGATGGGCATTTGAGTTGGTTCCACATTTTGCAACTGCAAATTGAAGCACCCCCTCCTTTAAAAGTCTACTCTGACTCCCAAGGAAAGACATCCCCCTGCTGGCTCCTGGTATACCCCACCAGTCAGTTTGAATACTGGGGACACAGGAGGCTGCTTGTAAAGACCAGGGAGGGATGGACCCAAAGAATTCCCCTCTAGGCAGGAAGCCATCAGCATCCCTGCTGGAAAAGAAGCAGTGGGTGATGCTGGGGGCGGCGGCTTACACCTGTAATCCCAGCACTTTGGAGGTCTGCGGTGGGAGGATTGCCTGAGGTCAGGAGTTCGAGACCAGTCTGGCCAACATGGTGAAACCCGATCTCTACTAAAAGTACAAAAAAATAGCTGGGCATGGTGGTGTGCGCCTGTCATCCCAGCTACTCGGAAGGCTGAAGCAGGGGAATTGCTTGAACCAGGGAGGTGGAGATTGCAGTGAGCTAAGATCACGACATCGTGCTCCAGCCTGGGCGACAGAGCGAGACTCTGTCTCAAAAATAAAGAAGCAGTGGGTGGCATCAGAGCTGGGCTGAAAGTCCAGGTACATCCTGGGCCAGGCCAGGGCTGGTTCAGCAGGGGCACCAGATGACCTTAACCACGAGTGTCCCCCGTACCCCCACCCCCACCCCTGTCCAGGGCTCCAGAGGCTGAAAGCTTGAGACTGTCCTGGGAGGCGGATGTGTGTGGGCCTCCCAGGGAAGGGAGGCTAGCCCAAGGCAGTCTTGAGTCCCTCTGGGGTGTCAGGGTTGAAGTCAGTGAGGAAAGAGAAAAAAAAGCATATTGCCAAAATTACCTGTGAAAAGCCTTAAACTGCCCATAAAGCACAGGTTTTCCTCCAATGTTAAGGCAGATCACCCATGTCTGCAGCTGAGTACACAACAGAAGAGGGCAGCCTTCATGGACGGGCCATTCTGTACGGCGGGGAGGGGAGGGGTGATAACAGCAACCACAACCAGTTATCTTCAAATACCAGCCTCCCCGAGGGCAGGAGAGATGCTGCTGCGTGGGACACCACAGAAATCCATGGCTTCTTCACAGAGGAGGGTTACAAGTGTGACCTCAAGAGGTTTGTTTGAGGGTGGAGTTTGGCTTTCACCCTAATCATGGTGGCTGAACTGCATCTAGTCCGCATTGTGCCCCAGGTTCTTTCTCAGCATTCTACCCACATTATCTCATTTAATTTCAGAATAGCCTTAGGAAGCAGATGCTTATTTCTTTTCCCAGAAGAAATGTCAGGAGGCAGAGAGAGGGTAAGTGAGCTCCCCGAAGTCACCGGGCTTGGACTAGGAAGCAGGATTTGGACCCAGGGGCTCAAAGGAGCGAAGACCATAAGGTTGAGCAGTACCGAATGCAGAGATGGGGGAGTGGAAACAGTCTGGAACTTTCTTCAACAGCCAGCTTTGTCAAGGGACAGGAGGAGGCTAGGGGCGACATGAGTCCTGACAGGGGAAGCCTTGGAGCCCACGCCAGGCCCCACACAATGAGTGTCTGGAAGGCTTAGATCTGTCAGTTTCCTGTTGGGATGAGGGTGGGTAGTGGTGACAGGGGAAGTCCCCAGCCAGGCAGGCCCGCACACATCCGCCTCCCAGGACAGTCTCAAGCTTTCAGCCTCTGGAGCTCTGGACAGGGGTGGGGGTGGGGGTATGGGGGACACTCGTGGTTAAGGTCATGGCCCTCTGTCCCAGGAGGTGGCCTGTCTGGCAGGCAATGACAACTTCCTGCATCCACTGTTCATCCGGGAATAGGGCTGGACCAGGAGCAGAGTCTTCACTAGGAAGATGGGGGAGGCTGGGCCAGCTCGCCTCGCTCAGGGAAAGGCATGAACAAGCCCCATGAGGTCACGCTAAAGCACTCCAGCCTGGCTGGGCGACCACCGCTGCCACCGCCTCCCAGACTTCCTCCCGAAAGTCACTGGTATATTTAACAACATCCTTTGCAGAAAATGGTGCAGTCAGGGATGAGATGACCCCCAGGCTTGGCTGGCCCTGCCCCTCTCAACACAGGCGGAAGTGGGGGACCAGTCAAGCGTGGACATTTGAATATACACAGACAGAGCCTCAGGGAGTGTAAGTGCTTTTCAAATCAAGTGACCCAGGGCTGGGCCGAGGGTAGAGCCCTCGGGAGAGGCTGGGACTCTAAGAAGAGGTCACCGTGTGAGATCTCTGGGTCTCAGGGTTCCATGTGTTAAATGGAGATGGGACAGCTCTGCTCAGCTCACCTCCCTGAGATTCCATCAGGATCGCAAAATCTCCCCCATTCCCCAAACCCTCATCTACAGGTCCCCTCCACATCCTCCAGAAACACAGAGAAGAGGACATACACCTCTCCCTCGTACATGATAACAGCCTGTCATAAAACCCCAGAATGTCAGAGGTAGAAGGAACCTCAAGAGAAACTGTTGGAACTGGGGAAGCTGAGGCCCTCAACATCAGCTGCTTGCCCAGAGGACCCTGCCTAACCCGTGGCATACCAGGATCTGGCATCAACTCTACCATCACTGAGGGTCTGACTGGCGCTCTCAGCCCAGCACTGGGCAGTCAGGGTGGGGTAGCACTCCCTGAAGATGGGGAAGTTGAGGCCAATGGAGGGAGGGACTCACCCAAGTTCACACACAGGGCTAAGGATTAGGGTGGGCTCCACCTTGAAACCTATACAGCTGCCAAGACCACCTCTTACCTTCGAGAGCCTGGACCACCTCTCCCAGAATGCCTGTGGCCTTCTGCCCACAGGAGCCTGGGGCTTCCCCACTCCACCCTGGCTGCCCTGAAGTTGAGGGCTCCGATCCGGTGGCCCAGGGGAGGCTGGAATCCACTCTCCAGGCCCCAGCCCCAGCCCTCCTTCCTCGCCCCAACCCTAGCAGCCGGCATTTCAGCCCAGATGGCCAAGCCTGGAGCCACTCTCTCTGTGTACTTCCTCTCCCTGCCCTGACCCAGAAACGCTGCCAAGCTCCAGGTGGGCCCCGGGCCCCACTGAGGCCCACAGCCCCTCCTTTCTCCCTGGCCCTGGCCAGGGCTGAGGTTCTACATCCCTGGGCTTCTTCCTTCCCCCTAGGTATGGGCCCGGACAGCGCCACACCCACTGGGGAACCAGAGGGGATGGCATATGGGCCCAGTGTGAGGTCAGGGAGCCCCCTCCCTTCTCAAGCAGGCCTGCCTGGTCATCTGTGAACCATTTCGTGGCTGGCACTGGCCTGGGTTCCAAGGGAGGGCCTTGCTCAACCCCTGCAGAGCCCACAGAGGAGGACAGCTGAACAGGCCCCGTAGTCAGCTCCTAGGAAGCCCCATCCAGGTCGGGCATTTGGAGTGATGAACCTTCCCTTCTTTGCTGTGTGACCCCAGATCAGTGTCTCACCTCTCTGTGCCTCCATTTCCTAAAGTGTGAAGGGGTATACAAATACTTTGTGAGGTTGTGGAAGAGTCAAGTAACATAGTGGATCAAAGCCTTGTGTGTAAACTGACCAGCAGCTGCCCCTCCTAGCTCGTTCTTCTCTTTTTTCTTCCTTCCTTTCTCTGTCTCTTTCTCTTTCTTTCTTTTTCTTTCCTTTCTTTTTCTTTTTTTTTGAGACAGTCTCCTTGTTGCCCATGTTGGAGTGCAATGGCACAATCTTGGTTCACTGCAACCTCTACCTTCCAGGTTCAAGCAATTCTTCTGCCTCTGCCTCCTGAGTAGCTGGGATTACAGGCACCTGCCACTATGCCTGGCTAATTTTTGTATTTTTAGTAGAGATAGGGTTTCACCATCTTGGTCAGACTGGTCTCGAACTCCTGACCTGGTGATCCACCCGCCTTGGCCTCCCAAAGTGCTGGGATTACAGGCATGAGCCACCGTGCCCAGCAGAATCTGTATTCTTAAAAGAGCTTTCTAGTGGCTTTCTTGGGGAGCCACTGGCTAAGATAGTTCTGGACTCAGCTTGATGCCTTTTCAACCTCCGAATGTGCCAATCATGGTCCCACCCCAGGGACTTTGCATCTCTGGTTCCCTAGGTCTTCCGATGAGCAGCTCCTTCCTGTCATTCAGGCCCCAGCTCAAATATCATAGCCTCAGAGACCTTCTCTGGACACCTCATCTAAGTGCCTTTGCCCCAGTCTCTCCACGATATCCCATTGCCCTGTATTTCTTCCACTGATTCCTGAAACAAATCTGTGTATTCGGATGTTCATTAATTTGTCTCCCCAAACTTTAATGAGGCAGGAACCTTGTGAGTCCAGTTCACAGCCGTATGCCCAGTGTATAGAACAGCACTCAATAAATGTGTGATGAACACAGTGAATGAAGGAAGCTGGGCTCAAAGCTCCTATTATTATTATTATTTTTTAAAGAAAAGAAGTGGACCAGGTGGGGTGGCTCACGTCTGTAATCCCAGCACTTTGAGAGGCCGAGGTGGGCGGATAATGAGGTCAGGAGTTCAAGACCAGTGACCAATATGGTGAAACCCCATCTCTATTAAAAATACAAAAATTAGCCCAGCGTGGTGGCATGAGCCTGTAGTCCTAGCTACTTGGGAGGCTGAGGCAGGAGAATCGCTTGAGCCTGGCAGGCGGAGGTTGCAGTGAACTGAGATCTCGCCATTCCACTCCAGCCTGGGTGACAGCGTGAGACTCTGTCTCAAAAAAAAAAAAAAAAAAGAAAAAGAAAAAAAGAAAAGAAAAAGGAAAAGAAAATAAGCAAATAAGCACTTTGGGAGGCCGAGGCAGGTAGATCACCTGGGTCGGGAGTTTGAGACCAGTCTGACCAACATGGAGAAACCCTGTCTTTACTAAAAATACAAAAACTTAGCCGGGTGTGCTGGCACATGCCTTTAATCCCAGCTACTCAGGAGGCTGAGGTAGGAGACTCACTTGAACTCAGGAGGTGGAGGCTGCAGTGAGCCGAGATTAGGCCATTATACTCCAGCTGGGCAACAAGAGTGAAACATCATCTCAAAAAAAAAAAAAAAGAAAAGAAAAGAAACTGTGGTTCTAGCACTTTGGGAGGCTGAGACAGGAAGATCACCTGAGCCCAGGAGTTTGAGACCAGCCCTGGCAACATAGTGAGAACCTATCTCTACAAAAAAAAAAAAAAAAAAAAAAAAAATTGCTGGGTGCAGCAATACAAAAAAAAAAAAAAAAAAAAAAGGCCAGGTACAGTGGCTCATGCCTATAATCTCAGCACTTTGGGAGGCTGAGGTGCGTAGATCACCTTAGGTCAGGAATTAGAGACCAGCCTAGCCAGCAATGGTGAAACCCCATCTGGAGGCTGAGGCACAAGAATTGCTTGAGCCTGGGGACGGAGGTTGCAGTGAGCTGAGATTGAGCCACTGCACTCCAGTCTGATCAACAGAGTGAGACTCAGTCTCAAACAAACAAACAAAAAAATGTGCCCAGCATGGTGGGATGTACCTGTAGTCCCAGCTACTTGGGAGGCTGAAGTGGGAGGATTGCTTGAGCCAGGGAGGTTGAGGCTAAAGTGAGCAATGAGTGTGCCACTGTACTCCAGCCTGGGCAACAGAGGAAGACCCAGTCTCAAAAAAGAAAAGAAAAGAAAGGAGAGAGAGAGAGAGAAAAAAAAGAGAAACAAAGAAAGAAAGAGAGAAAGAGGAGAGAAAGAAGAAAGAAAGAAAGGAAGAAAGAGAAAGAAAGAAAGAAAGAAAGAAGAAAGAAAAAAGAAAGAAAGAGAAAGAAAGAAAAAGAAAAATAAAGGGAAGAAGGGACTACAAAGAGGAAGGGGAAGGGAAGGGGGAGGGGAAGGGGAGGAGAAAGAGGGGAAGGGGGAAGAAGGGAAGGAAGGAAGGAAAAAAGGAAGGGAGGGAGAGAGGAAAGAAAGCTGTGGGACCAGGAACAAGGAACAAGTGACCTACCCTTTGGGGCCTGGTGTGACATATGGATGGCAGGCTAGAAAGTTTACTTTTGAGTGGCAGCTGAGGATGGTCAGGAGGCCAAGGTGCAAATCCTGACCATGAAGGAGCTGGCACAGAGTTTGCACTTGGTGAATAAACGAATGGATGAAGAAATGTCTTCACTTTGCTATGTGCCTTTGAACAAGGCTCCTCTGGTTCATAGCCCCAGCCTCCTCTCCTGCAAAATGGGGTTGGCCTGGGTGGGCGTTCAAGGCCAATGGGTATTGACACTCAGAGCCTCTGTGTCCAATCTGGAACGTAAGTGGGAGCCACAGCTGGTGTTACAGGAGAGGCAAGCACTGCCGGAGCCACGATTCTCACATTTACTGGCCTTTCCTGAGGATTCCCCCTAGCCCATAGCTGGCATCCTAAGGCCATGTCGGTGGGAATTAAATGGAGCTTCAGCCACGCTCACTCCTCAAATCCCCTTGGGAGCAAGAATAATCGCAGCCCTGTCCCTATCCTGGGAAGAGCATTTTGTCTGGAAATTCTACCAGGGAAACAAGGAAGGGCTGGGGCCCTGTAATTTCTGCACCTGCTCAAACAGGAAGTAGCGGAAAGTTTGGGGCCAAGGAAAACAATTTCAAGGTCATCCTAGAAATCAGCATCACCCACAGCTAGGGATTCATCCCATCCCAGGAGGAGCTCTCTTGGAGACTAATGAATAACATAGACAGATGGGGTATAAAGAGGGGATGGCCCAAGACCCTCTAGCCTGTCACCAAAGGCTTAAGAGGAAGCAAAATTCACCTAGTCTTGTCTAGCATACATTTAGTGATGGGGAGCTCACCCCACAACCCCTTCCCCTGAGAGTGAAGCTGCCCTCCCACAACTGGGAACTGCAGAAGGCCTCAAGAGAACTAGTGGTCAGCCCACTCTCAAGTCAGAGGTCAGGAGGCTCGGGACTGACCCAGCCCCACATCCGTAGGCCTGCCCACGGGTTCGCAGCAGCAGAGGAAGCAGTAGCACCCAAAGTAAGGAAGGGCTGATGCTGGGCGGGCTTGGGGAGGGGCCAACCTCTAACTGATCCTCATTTAAAAGCCCGGAGGGCATGGTGTGGGGGTGTTGTGGAGGCCTGAATCTGCCCCAATCCCACTGAGAGCCCTGCAGAGGCAGCTTGGGTGACAGGGGCCCTCTCCTCTTCCCCTGCAGCCTCTGCCCTGAGAAGCTGTAGGCAGTTTCACGATGTTCTGGGCCTGCTTTCTCTGATGTCACATTTCTTGTGTCCTTCTGGTGCTCCCTCTGTCTTGTCACCCCCCTGACCCAGGCTCCCATGCAAACACAGGCCTGCCTTCCCGCCCAGGCCCACACCTCCCTCTCCCCAACGGTGAGCTCTTTCTTTTTTTTGAGACAGAGTCTTGCTCCATCACCCAGGCTGGAGTGCAGTGGCGTGATCTCGGCTCATTGCAACCTCTGCCTCCCAGGTTCAAGCGATTCTCCTGCCTCAGCCTCCCAAATAGCTGGGACTAGAGGCGTGCACCACTACTCCTAGCTAATTTTTGTATTTTTAGTAGAGACGGGGTTTCACCATATTAGCCAGGTTGGTCTTGAACTCCTGACCTCTTGATCTGCCTCAGCCTCTCTAAGTGCTGCGATTAAAGGCATGAGCCAAGGTGGGCTCTTTCTAGATCCCCGTTGCCAGGCCCAGGCCCACACAGCAGCTGGAAGTCCTCAGCAGGTGCTGATCGGTGCTGCCTCCTGCTGGGCTATGGAGCCCTAGGATAAAGTCCCCCTTGCCCCAGGCATCACCCGGGACTCCCAGGTCTCCTGGGGCTATCCCCAGGGAGGACCCCTGAGTGGCTTGGCATAGGGTTCCAGTCTCCTAAGCAACTCAGGCCAGCCTCCCCCATGCCCTCTGGGCCCCTGTTCCCCTGGTGCAAAGAAGAGATGCCCAGAACTTCAGCTCTTGGAATTTAGGACGTTTCAGTCCCCTGGGATGTGGATTAAAGTGTGGACACTTGGACCACCCGGCGGAGTCTAGGTTAGCCAGTCTGGGGAGCAGCCCAGGAGTCTGCATTTTCCATCAGCAGGCGATGGGCCCTCAGGTGATTCCGAAGCAGGTCATCCATGGGCTGCACTGAGCCTCACGTGCCCACCTGTTGCTCTCTCAGACTCTGAGACCACAGCCCCCGATAAAGACCTGAATCTGCTTTGTCCACACTTCAGCCTGTTCCTTTTTTTCAGCACCCCATGTGCTACAGGCAGGGAGGAGTTATAAACCTCATGGTACAGATGGGTAAACTGAGGCCCAAAATGGAGAACACCCAGTTTGCACAGTCCCTGACCCACAGTGAAGCCCACAGCTTCCGCCTCCCTTCCCATGTGGTCTGGATTCTGGGGCCCAGCAGGTCATCTAGGGCCAGGCAGCAGCCCTGACTGGCACCCTTTGTCCTGGTCCCTGTGCCCTCTGACCTCAGCAGGTCCTGGGCTGATTAAAATATCCTCTTACAGCTCTGATAGGCATGGTATCCCCTTACAGGGCAGAGAGGGACACTGTCTCATCTGAGGCGATACAGCCAGCTGGGCGCTGTGCTCTGGCCACCCTCGGGAGCTGCACACTGCCCGCACAGGGAGACTAGAGGACTTTGGCCAGAAGGGTTTGCAGAGACCTGCTAGGAGAAAGCAAAGCTCAGAGACGGAGAGCTGCCCAAGATCACTCACTGCATACTCATCAACCCCAACTGAGCACTTCCCCTCGGCCAGGCAGTGTCAGTTCAGCCGGTCCGTCTAACGACCATAAGCAGTGAATCCTATTACTCTCCCACTTTACAGGCACAAGAGTTGATTGGGGCAGAGACAGGATTCAGTCCCATGCAGCCTTGAGTCCAGTCCTAGCCTAGGGTAGTGGTCGGTGGATATGGCCCCAGCCCCTCTTCTGTCTCCCCTCTTACCACACCCTACTCCTATCCCGTTCCCAACCACCCTGGCTCCCAGCCCTCCACCGCTTCTCTCCTTTGTGTCTTTGCTCCCATCATTCCCACCTCCTTGGACACAGGACATGGGGCAGGCTTTGTAGACTGCGGAGCCTGCTCTGTGAAATGGGCTATTTTAAGCCCCAAATTCCAGCTTGAGGCTGTCCACCTCATCCCTTCCTTGACATCTCCCAGAACCAGGATATCACCGTCTCTATCTTTGCGGACCTCCATTCCCCCGAAATTTCCGCCCAGATCCTCCGCTGCCTCCTCAGTGTGTGGTTCTCTATAATACAACCGGAGTGAAATCTGAAACACAGCCCCTGCCCTGGCTGCCCTGGCCCTGCTGGCCTTTGGCCGCTCTTTCTGGCTCACCTGCCCTGCCACAGCCTCTTGATCCACCTGGCTGACTCCCATTCACTCTTCCTTTCCAGAAAAACCACCTCTCTCCTATCCCAATTCAGCGCCTCCTCCACGGCCCTCCTCCAACACTCTCTCTGAGCTCCCCGCACCTTTCCTCCAGGGAGCCCCCCTGCCAAATGCAATGTAAACGCTATGGAAATCATCGTATTGTTGAGGTAATCACAACAACGAGAAAGTCTGTACATGTTTAGTACAGATGCAATTTTTTCTGACCATCTTCAATCCTCGGTTGATTGAACCCACAGATGCAGAATCTGTAGATTCGGAGGGCCGACTGCATATTTTTTGATGATTCATCTCACATCTGTCTCTCCTGGCACACTGCTCTCCCGGAGGGTCATAACCCAGTGCCCAGCTTGGCGTCGTCACACGGCAGCTGCCAGTGGGGGAGGGGGTGTCACCGTTGCGTACATAGGAAGTGTACGCATCAGAGCCCCTCAGACCCCAGGGCCTCGTGCATCATGAAGCTGCCAGGCTCACAGCAACCAGGGCCAAATGCCTTCCGCCCCCGACCCCCAAACAAGTCACTGCTCAGGACTTCTTAATTTTCCTCCCCACAGATTGCAGGGCTTCTCATTCTGTGATTTATAGCCCATCAAATAAATTCCCCCATTATCTTTCACATGCAGCACCCGGCCTCGCTGCCATTTAATAATACATTTGGCTCTCTGGGCCTCTCCCGGGAGAAATCTAAGGCTTGGCTGCAATTCGGGGGCAGGCAACGTGGAATTCCAAGGGCTCATTTCAGACCCAAATCTTCAGCAGGTCTGAGCCTCCTGCTCAGGGGCTAACTGGGCAGGGTCCCAATCCCTCTCCTCTCCCTTCCTCCCAACCACTGCCTGAGATATCTCAATGTCCACTGGAGCTGTAGGGCCGGTTTTAGAGCAGGGGAGACCCTGCTACTTCCCCCACTAGACTCAGTGGTTTCAAGGCTCCACAGCCATGATCTCAATCTACGTGTCCAATTCCCCGAGCGAGGCAGGAACCCATCAGAACTGTATCACAGATGAAGTAGCGTCTCTGAAATACAGGGAGGTTGCCCAGCCCTGCCCACTCCACTGGGTGCTTGCTAGGTTCAGATGCAGCCAGCAGAGAGTTCAAGGGTGTCCTCTGTGCCAGGCACTGCGCCCAGTGCTTGACTTGAATTGTCTCATTGCATCCTCCCAACAGCCTTCAGAGGGAAAAGGTGCTATTATACCCGTTTTACAGATGGGGAAATCAAGCCTCAGAAACAACCAATTTCCCTAGGCTCCTCCAGGAAGCAAATGGCAGCTCCCTGGGGGAAAGTCTTGCTGGAATGAAGGATGAGAAGGGGCTGGAGGCTGCAGAGAACTCGCAGCTTCATGCAGAGCCCTGCATTACAAAACAGTGTCCAGAAGGCAAGGAGAGCTCAGGGCTTTAGGATCTGACAGTTCAGGGTGTAAATCCTCCCCCAGGGGCTCTTAGCTCTGTGACCTAGGCCAAGTCCCCTAACCTCTCTGGACCCCAACTCCCCGCTCTGTAGAATCTGAATACTCTCCTCCCAGAACTGTCACAAGACTCGAATGAGACAGCACTCAGGAAGCTGCCTGGTGAACTGCCCAGTCCTGTGCCGCTTTATTTTGGCTTGTTAGAACAGTGGAATCAAGACATGATATAAAGACATGCAAAGACTCCTCCAGGCAGACATGGGACTGGCGGCTCACAGCCAGGCGGGGATCCGGGCAGAAGATGAGGGCTCCTCCTCAGCCCACAGGCTGCTTACCTCACTCTGGTGCCAGGCACCTCCTGCCCAGGCTTGGGAGAAAACAGACAGCCCTCCTGCTCCCGAGAGCACAGGTCCCAGCGTTGCTCAGCTGGGGAGGGTGGCGAGGACTGGGTGTAGGGGCATTCCAGGCTAGCGCCTCTCCTCCCGCCCAGCCACCAGGTCTGCATCCCTCCTCCCTCCTGCTCCTGAAAGTTTCTGCTTCCACTTTATAGTTTCCGTGGCAACCACTTCTCTTCCTTTGATTGTTTCCTTCTTCTCAGTCACTTTGCCATCTTATGCTAAAGGGAGAATAAAAATGGCCAGAGCAGGAGGTCTGGCGAGGAGGAAGAGGATGGAGAGTCACAGGGCCGGGGTGGGGGTGACCTCTGCAGTGCAGCCCTGGTCCCTCCCTCAAAAGACATGTGAGGCCGGGCACCGTGTCTCACGCCTGTAATCCTAGTACTTTGGGAGTTTAAGGCGGGTGGATTGCCTAAGCTCAGGAGTTTGAAACCAGCCTGGGTAACAAGGTGAAACCCCGTCTCTACTAAAAAAAAAAAATGTAAAAAAATTAGCCAGGCGTGGTGGCATGTGCCTGTAGTCCCAGCTACTCAGGAGGCTGAGGCACAAGAATCGCTTGAACCTAGGAGGTGGAGGTTGCAGTGAGCCAAGATCGCACCACTGCACTCTAGCCTGGGGGGACAGAGCAAGACTCCATCCCGCCCCCGCTGCTGACCAAAAAATAGACATCTGAACAGGCGACTGTCCCTTGGGAAGGTCCTCCACAGCAGGGCCCCTCAAATGTGACTCTCCTGGGCAGACTGCCTGCCAGGCCCTGCAGAGGATGCCCATGGCTACATGTTATCTTCACCCAGAGTGCTCTGCATTTGAACAGCCTCCACCACCAAGCCCCTCCCCGTCTAGCTCTGGGTGTCTGTTCTCGTCCAAGGCTTTGCTCCCGTCTCAGCGCCCTCCTTCCTGCGGCCGCCCTGCTGCATCCTAACCTCTCTCTTGGGTGGCCCTCTTCCCTGCAGGCAGTCCATGCTGGCAGCAAAGCCAGTGCCTCCTTCACTCTGCTTCTAGGCCCAGGCCCCTGCATGGGGCTAAGCACACAGTAGGTCTGCAGGAGGTGACCTTGAACCTACGGCCAGAGAGACCAGGGTTCCAGTTCCTGTTCTACCACCAGCTAACCGTGAGCCTTTCACAAATTCACTCTAGAACTTGGTGTTCCTGGTGGTAAAATAAGGATGGAATTAACTTCCTCACAGGATGTTGGAGACTGAAATGAGTCTGTGGGAGGTCTGAAAGAGCCTGGAAATTTCTGAAGTGCTGTACCAAGTCCGAGGTTATTTTTAGGCACTGAATCAGTGCCGTCCGATGAACGGCCCCAAGGTCTCCTTGACCCCACACGCGGCTCTCTTTCTCCACCTGCTGACTTCCCGAGGCATTGACCAGCAACACGGAGGTCTGGCCTCCCTCCACGCCATAATCACCCTCTGCCAAGCGTCCCTAGCACACACACACATGCACATGTGCACACACACACATGCACACACAGAGAATACATGCACATGCACACACATGCATGCACACACACGCACGCGTGTGCGCACATGCACACATGTTCATGCACACATACATGCATACGTGTGCACATGCACATGCACACACGTGCACACTCACATGCACGCACACACACGCAGGTCTGAGGCTGGGTGGGCCGAACTGACACGCATGGCTCCATGGCATCAGGCATCAGACCTGACTGGTGTTGGCTGTTCTGGAGGGCTGGGGGTGCCTCCAAGGCCCAAATCAGCAGGGAGCAGCCGAGCCCATGGGGCGAGGGTGGGAGTGGATGAGCAGCTTCCTCACAGCCTCGACACACGTGGTGGCGGGGGCGGGGGCCGGACGGATAGGGCTGTCTGCTGCATTCTTCTATTGCCACCATCTGCTTCCTTTACAGGCTGGAGCACCAGGGCCAGGGCCAGGGGGTCTGGGTAGGCTACCCAGTTACACGCCGGGAAGTGCACTCCCCAGAGAAAGCCGCTCCTCCTTCCACACTCCCACAAGGGCCTCCTCCTTCCTCTTTGGCGCTGACAGTGAACTCCACCCCCACTGTCCACCCATTCTCAGACCTGTGCGTCACCTTCCAAACTGCTCACCAAGGCTGCACCTGCCCAGGCTTGTGTTATGGTAAGACTGCTTTCTAGGCACAAGGGGACGCCTGGAGCCGCGCTGCCTCAGGGTGGGGTTCCTATGTACACTGTAGGGGGTGGGCATTTCACCCTCCTCCAAAGACCTGAAGGATTGAAGGGCTTTGAGCAGATTCAGAGAAAAAAGAAGACTTGCGAACTGTCAGAACCAAGAGAGTAAAGGCAGGGTCAACTGCGGCCGGCCGGGGCCTCTGCCTCCTCCCCCTCTCCTCTTTCCTCACCCTGCTCCCGTCTTAAAAGCACAGGATTCCCACATTGTCACTGGGAAGCCAGGCCATTCAGCTCCCACCCTGGGATGCACAGGGGGCACGTCCCAGGAGCTGGCATGTGAAGACCAGTGCAAGCCCTGGCACGGTCCCTGGAGGACCCTCCAGGAACTCTGTGTCCCTCTGTGTCCTAAGAGGGCTCTGACACAGTCCCTGTCCTCAGAGAGCTGATAGTCTGGTGGGACACAAAGACTTCCAGAGAGACTCTGGAACAAGAGCCCAAGGCAGAGGGAGCACAAGGGAGGAAGTAACCAAGTTTGATTGACAGGGCGAGGAGAAATCAAGGAAGCCTTCACAGAAGAGGTGGCATCTGGGCCAAGACTTTGAATAGGGCTCCAAGAGGCTGAGGGTGTTAAGGAAGGGAGTAGCAGCCCCAGAACCATGGCAGAGACCTAACTTGACCTCCCTTATCCAAATGCCATGTACTTAGACCGTGGTGAGGGTTCGGGCCTGGCGGACGCTGTCCTGACGTCCCCTTAGCTGAGCCTTAAATCTCCCACAATGATCCAGAATGAGGCATATCCAGGCTAGCTCCTGTGGCCAAACCCTGGGGCAATGTTTGTCCTGGTCACTTGTCTCTGGGCAATGGCCTGAGAGTACCAAGGGGGACAGAGCCTGCCAGGTCTTAAAAGCCTAATGAAAAGAGTCTCCTCGAGTTCCCTGAGCCACCTATTCCAGGATTTCACACCACTCCACAGTAAGCCAGGAAGTTCCTCCCCCTATCTAACCTACATCTCTCTTGCTGAAATGTACACCTACCTTGCTTTGGAGACACAGGAATAACAAAGCACAGACGCTGAACGGCCTCACCAGGCACTCTGTTTGCAGCAGAGGTGATTTGATTGGGGGGGGTGGGAGGGGTCAGTGGGCAAAGACACAACCCCCGGCTCTGACAAGAGAGAACAAGGCCCTCATTGTGCACATGATTAATTTATAGGCCTGGGGAGGGTCAAGCGGGAATGTCCTCTCTCTGGGCCTCGAAGGCTTCCCTGACCCAATTTAGAAGCTGCGTTTATTGTATTGTTCATGTCAAACCTTCCCAATGAGATCTCTATTCCCGCGTGCTTGTGAATTTTCTGGGAGTTTAATAGTGCACAATCTGAGAATCATTTATTAAGGAGATTAAACCCCCAAATATGCTTCCACATACTCTGCAAAAACACAGCAAATTTATTCTCCGGCATCAGTGGGCTCTCACGGCCCGGAGCAGCTGGAACCCCTCAACCTGGGAGACAGGGGAGCCGAAGCCAAGCAGGGATGGGGAGCCCCTGAAAGGATCTAGGGGAAAGTGCACATGGAATTCCAGGAACTCAATTTCAGCCCCAGCGTGAGCAGGGCCCAGGGGTGAAGGTGCGCCAGCCAAAATCCCCGTGTTCAAAACCCCATGTTCAAAGTCTCCGCCTTTGTCACGCCACCTTGTCCATGGCATCCCGCCAGGGAGGCTCCAGTGCTCACTCACAGTGGGACGCTGGGATAGACACTTCCTGCTCTGGGCTCCCAATGTCACTCTGAGCCCCGACTCATTCACTGCACCTTCCTGACCCTGGGAACTCCTGGAGGAAAAGAACGGGTTTACATGGCACCAGAGGCGTTGGAATGAGATGGAGTTTGTGTTTGACCCTTCCTGGGAGGTGGGAGTCTATACTGGAGGGGCCAGAGGAGGCCTTGCTAAGGGAGAGCTGGGTAGAGGAGGTGAGAGCAGGGGAGGAGGTGTCCCGGTCCTGACCCTTTGGGTCAGCAGGGAAGACAACACCTGGAGACCTGGTCCGTGCTCAGATAGCAGCTTCAGAGACCCGGCCTTGGTGCTGATCTGAAACTTCAGGCTTGCCTTTGTTTGTCCCTGCATCTCCTCCCGTCCAGTGGGTCACCAGGGCCCATCTGTTTTATCACCGGTAATAAACACAATCACAGCCATGGCGTGTCCAGCGCTTACTCTGTGCCAGGCACTGTGCTGGGCTTTAAATGCCTCATCACATTTCATGCTCGCAGCAATTCTGCGAGACAAGTGCTGCTATCACCGTGCGTCTCAGATGAGCAAATGAATTCACAAGCATAGCGGACACGCCCAAGGCCATGCAGCTAGTAACGTGCAGAGGCCAGGATTCAAGCCCGGGTGGTCAGTCCCAGCCCCGGAGGTCTGAGCCTTCTGACCTTCCACCTCATTCCATGGCTGGGACGGCCCCCATCTGTCCCCACAAGGACCCTGGGCTCAGTTCAGCTCTCCACACTCCCCATCAGATGGCTGCCCGGTCTCATCGCTGGCCACCCAGCCTTCTGCATCCTCTCCCATCATCTCTCCACACAGCAACCAGGGGGTCTATCCTCAAACCCAAACCTGCCTGCCCCAGTTCCCTGGGTGGAGAACAGAGTACAAGCGTCTTTGCCTTGGATTCTGGGACTTTAATTTCCACCTCCATCTGCTCTCTCTCCTGAACATTCCACTTGAAGCCTGCTCCTCCCCGTGCACCACTCACGCCCCAGCCTTCTGGTCTCCATTTCTTTGCTTAGTCTGGTCCCTCTCGGCCTGACCTGCTTTTTTCTGTCTCTTACATCAAAATTTTCAAGACCCAAATCCAATGCCACCTCCTCCATGAAGCCTTCCCAGGATGGCCAATCAGGTCCCAGTGGTGGAAGTGACTTCTCCCTCCTCTGAACTCCTGACAGTGCAGGGAGCTGTTCAGCAATTTGTGTGCCTCGCCCCCTCCCACAACCAGGCCAGAAGCTCCTGGAGGGCAAGGTCCTCTCTCACCAGGAGCTACTGTCCCCCAAAGGCTGGCACAGAGCTGGGTACAAAGAGCAGCCTAGCCCAGTGAAGACTCCAGTCCATTCAACAGTCGGACACCTCGTCCCTCTCAGCGTGGGGTAGCCCTCAGCCTGTGAGGTCCCCTCCCGGGGCCCCAGCAGAAGTCCTTTACCTTTCTTTGGTGCCATGGGCCCTTTGGGCTCTAGTAAGGCCTCAGGACTTCCTCTCAGAAAAATGTGTTTAAATACGTAAAACAGACCAGGCTCGGTGGCTCACACCTGTAATCCCAGCATTTTGGGAGGCCAAGGCGAGTAGATCACCTGAGGTCAGGAGTTCGAGACCAGCCTGGCCAACATGGTGAAACCCCTTCTCTACTAAAAATACCAAAATTAGCCAGGTGCAGTGCCGCACACCTATAGTCCCAGCTACTCAGAAGGCTGAGGAGGAGAATCACTTGAACCCGGGAGGCAGAGGTTGCAGTGACCCCAGATCACATCACTGCACTCCAGCCTGGGCAACAGAGCAATACTCCATTGAGAAAAATATATATATATTAAAAATAAATAAAAATACAAAAATTAGCTGGGTGTGGTGGCACATGCCTATGATCCCAGCTACTCAGAAGGCTGAGGCAGGAGAATGGCTTGAACCCAGGCAGCGGAGGTTGCAGTGAGCTGGCATCACACGACCACACTCCAGCTTGGGCAACAAAGTGAGACTTCAGCTCAAAAAAATAAATAAAAATAAATAAATATATACATACATAAAATAAAAAAAAAAACCAAGGGTTACAAAGGAAACCAATTACACTGAAATATAGTTATCAAAATATTTTAATGCTATAGCAATATATATGCTTCTTTACTAATGTCTTACAGAACATGGTCTGGGGCTAATAACTACTGCAATTTTGTAGTCTGATGAACAAAAATGTTATTTTAGGAAACCCATGAAAACGGAGTATCTCATGTCTTATTATTATGTCCACGATAATAGGACATGAGAGTTTCTGTGATTCCTGTGATTTCTGCAACATCACAGAGCAGCTAATGCCGCTGTGATTGGTCGCCTACATTTATAATTGCAGGAATTACCATTTGTAATTGTAATGAGTAGTTAGTGAAAATAACAGTGGGATTCTTTTTTTCCTATCCAGTTCTTGGACACCCTGGATTCCAGCCTGAGACTCACTGGGTCCCGGAAGCCCTGGTTAAGAAGCCTTGGCTGAGAGGCGGGGGCTTAAGGGAAAAGAGGATTTGTCTCGGAACCCAAATTCTGGCCCCTAGCTGGCTGCCAAGGCCCTCACCTTCTCCGATCCTCCGTCGCCACCCGCCAGCCTCAGTCACATCACAGGAACCCAGCCTGTGCCCACAGCCTGGTTGTCCCAGCTTATCTGAAGACCCTCAGTGGGGTGAGCTTAGCAGAAGCCTCCAGAGAATGATGCCCTGGAGCCAGTGTGCCCCAGACAGCCCAGCTCAGGGCTTCAGGGACCCTGGCTGCCTCCCAGGCACTTCTTTTATGTCCAGAAAGAGCAAAGCTGACAGGTAATAAATGGCCGAGGAGGGCTGGAGTGGGCTCTGACTGTCTGCCCGGCGCCTGCCCAGCCAGCCCGCCATACCCACCACCGCCCTCTCGGGGGGATGAGAGCACCATTAATTACCCAGGAAGAAAGGGCGCCGTGAGGACGCACCCAGCGCTGCTTGGGGACTTTATCTATGGCTGCATTTTCTGAGAGAACCACCAAGCCTGAAGCCTGGCTGTCATCCCCACCACCCTCTGCCATCAGCCAGCCAGGCTTTCCTCCTCCCTGGGTACCCCAGGGTAGCTTCCAACTTGGATCCTGCCCTCAAAGCCTTTTCACCTGCCCAATGTCCCTGAGGAATTGCTTTTTGCAGATAGGGCCCCCAGGTGGGTGAGCCCCTAAGGTGGGACCCAAGAGGGAAGGGGAATCTGTTCCATGATTGCTGTTGCCTTCACCAGCACCTCGGGTCCATGACTGAGTTCATGGGGTTCTACTAGGGAAGTGTCTCTGGTCTCACCCAGACACCAGCGCCAACTCTAGCCATCATTCCAGACCCAAGTGACTGGGTTACCTTCAGGTGTGACCACACCTGTTACCTTACACAGGTGGGGCCAACCACTCTCCAAACATGAGCTCAAGCAACCGTCCCACTAGCCCTGTGAAGAAGGTACTGTTATCACCACATTTTACAGACCAAGTAACTGAGGATTGGAGACAGTAAGTGACTGGTACAGCTGGTAACAATGGGGTCAGGGTTTGAGCCCAGCCTCTCCAGCTCCAAATCTCCCTTTTAGCAGCTTTCTGGCCAGCAAGTGGTCATCCTGCAACCACAGGAAGCCAAAGAGTCCCTGGAAATAAGGTTTGCCAGGCCGTTCTGTATGACCCTCTTTTCCTCCCCTGCCCTGGCCTAGCAACTCCCTTGGAGCCCAGAGACCCTGCCTCTTCATTCTTAAACCCCCACTGGCCCCAGTCCCACCTCTTCCAGGAAGCCTTCCCTGACTGCTCACACTCTGCAGATTCAAAAGTCTTCCAGTGCCTCCCACCCTTAGCAGAAGCTGTCAGCACTGGCCACCAGCAGTGCCTAAGTTTTTTCCTTATCACCTCCAACCACCACACCTGTAGCCAGGCCCAGGTACCCTACAGGATCTCTTTTAAGCCTGGAGGAAGATCTTGCTAGAAGAAGATACATGGGTGACCGCATGGCTTGTGCCAACCTTCCACCAGAGTCAGGGTTGGTTCACACCTGGGGAGAGGGTGTGATCTGCCTCAGGATCACTAGAATGGGGGGAGCCCACCGAATCCAGTCTGCTAGGATGGCTAAGGGGGGCTAGGAATCACATCGCAGCTACCCTCTGAGCTAGGAGCAGCCCTGAGCCAGCATCTCCACCCAGCTTCAGGAACAAAGTCAGCAGATTCACTGCACCCACATGGAACTTGAGAAGAACCCAGAGAAGGGCCAGACCCAAGGTCAAGGCCAAAGCAAGAACCACAACCTCTGCTCCAGGTGGACGGCAGGAATAGCAGCGTCATTCTTAACAAGGGACCACTTTCCTAATAAATGTGCTTCCTGCAGACAGAGGGGTGCTGGCACCCAAGCCTGACCAGGCCCACAGAGGATGTTCCCTGAAGCACCTGGAGGGGCCGCAGAACCCCCACGGCGGGGTGGCTAAGTCAGCCTCATACTGCAGAAAGTTCTACACAGCAGATAAAAGCAGTGAGGTGGAGCTCCGCAGCTGAACTAGAAAAGTGTGTCCTAATATCTTACTGAATGAAAGAAGCAAGTTGCAGAGTGATAAATGACTTTAAAAAAGAAATCTAAGCAGAATCATATATATTCAATGGATATATCTGTGTGCATGAAAGTGCAAGGCAGCATGGAGAGAAACACCCTCCAACTGCCTCCCATGCATTGGCTAGGTTCCGCTGCCAGGCGCCCACCCCAACTCTGCCCCAGCCCTAGCCCAGCCCAGCTCCTGGTACACAGGAAGACCATAACCCACCGACTCTCACATCCTGCTGCCAGGAGAGTAAACAGCCACGATCTTTGCAGAGGGCGAGTGGCAACGTGGATCAAAAGTTTAAAATCCATAAATGTCCATTTTAAATTCATAGATTCTCCTTCTACGTTATCCCTCCGATAAACTCTCACAGGCGTGTAAGAACAGATGTACAAGGATGTTCATGCACTCCTGTTTGAAGCAGCGGCAAAAAGAAAAAAAAAAGCACCAAAACTGTAAACAACGTCTGCGTCTGTCGCAGGGGGCCTGGTTGAATAAATTATAGTCTCTCCTGAACATGGAATCCCGTGTGATCGTTCAGCAGCACGAGGTGGAAATTCATGTACTAACAGTGTGGACTTTGAGGTGAAGATGCATGAGCTATTTCAGGATAGGTGGGATGATTTCCTGGATGGATAGATTCTTACGTATGCTTCTGTGTGTGTGTGGTGGGGGGGGGTATGTGCGTTGAGTGGGGGTATGTGTGTTGAGTCGGGGGTAAGAAGAAAGGCTTAGTTTTCAGCCTATAATATTTGATTTTATTTTCTATAAACAAAATCATGACATATGCCATTTTTATATACTAAGAAACAGATGTTGGTGCAGGGTGTGGATGGTGGGAAAGGCTGTGCTTATATGGGGTAGAGAGTCGACGTGGTCTCTCATACTTTCTGCTCAATTTTGCCGTGACCCTAAAACTGCTCTTAAAAATGAAGGCTATTACAAATAGATTAAAAGTCTTTAGAAATGAAAAACACGAGAATGAAATGAAAAACTTTTCCTCCAAAGTCAGTGCTTTTCCAGGTGGCATCTCCCTGTGCCTTCATCATTCTTGAGCAACTACAAGTTCCCAAGGTCTCCCCCGTGGGGAGGAGCCACTCCCCCACCCCCCCCCCCCGCCGCCCAAAAGCTCAAACCAGGGGGTGCTGTCAAGGTTTTTCTTCTGGCCAGGCACAGTGGCTCCTGCCTGTAATCCCAGCACACTGGGAGGCCGAGGCAGGCAAATCACCTAAGGTCAGGAGTTCAAGACCAGCTTGGCCAACATGGTAAAACCTCATTTCTACTAAAAATACAAAAATTAGTCATGTATGGTTGTGGGTGCCTGTAATCCCAGCTACTCAGGAGGTTGAGGCAGGAGAATCATTTGAACCCGGGAGGTGCAGGCTGCAGTGAGCTGAGATTGCACCACTGCATTCCAGCCTGGGCAACAGAGCGAGACTCCTTCTCAAGAAAAAAAAAAAAGTTTTTCTGCTGAAGTTTTGTCTATACCATCTCATCTACCCAGAGTGCTTCGCATCTTCATTTTTACCAACACAAATATCCTTCTCCATGAAAGCCCATTTCGGATGCCCTTGCCCCCTGAAACACAGGCTCTCTGAGGACGGTCTGTGTCCTGAATATATCTCTGCAGCCTCCAGGGATGGCCAGTGCCAGGCACAAGGCAAGAGCTCATTAAATGAGTGCCTAGTCACTGGATGGCCTCCTCTGAACACATTAACATTTCTAAAAGCCCCAAGCACTGTCTAGACATCTCTCCGGGGCCACTCATCTTGCCTTGAATCATAATTCTGCCTGCGCTTGTTAGCAGGGAGCTCCTCAGAGGTAGCTCCCAGGGCCCACACCGCACATGTGCCCAGCCCTGGAGCCCACTTGGTTCAGGAATCACAAATGCAAATGCCAGTGTGAGCCAGGAGGGGAAGGGAAGGAGAGAAGCAGGCCTGGCCGGGCTAAACGGGGCACACGCTCCAGCCCTTGCCGTTCTGTTGGAATGTGGGCTCAGGATGGTCAGAGGATCAAGTTTACAAGAAGCTACCAAATTTGGATGTAAAATCCTGATTGTTCAATGAGACAGCTAGTTCACATATTAAAATAAACACACATCATACAGATCACAACAAACAGGGCTGCAGGCCGGACTGGCCCAGACGCCCTGCCTGTGGTACCTCAGGAAGCATCAGTTCAGAACTGAAAAAACAAAGCAAAAGTCCCTCCTGATCCCACCATCCCATCAGCCCAAACTCCAAAGTCCAATCACTGCAGAACCCAAACCTCACCGCCAAAGAGAGATGCAAAGCCCAGCCATTGGCCAGGCACAGTGGCTCATGCCTGTAATCCCAGCACTTTGGGAGGCCGGGGTGGGCAGATCACTTGAGGTCAAGAGTTTGAGACCAATCTGGCTAACACAGCGAAACCCTGTCTCTACTAAAAAAAAAAAAAATCACCAAGTATGGTGCGCACCTGTAGTCCTAGCTACTCGGGAGACTGAGCCACAAGAATCGCTTAAACCCAGGAGGCGGAGGCTGCAGTGAGCCGAGATTGCACCACTGCACTCCAGGCTGGGCGACAGAGTGACTCTGTGGGGACGTCACGGAGGGGCTGCCGGCCAAAGCAAGGCCCCTCCCTCCCTACCTCAGCTCCTCCTTCATGCCCTGGGTGGGGCAGGGAGTGGGAGTACTGAACCTCCAAGATCCGGGCCCAGAAAGGGCCTGTTCATAGCAGCGTGCTCTTCTCCCAGCCCCCTAAATCCCCACAACAGAAATGAGTACTTACTGAGACTTACGTGCCTGGCATCGTGTTAAATGCTTCACGTAAGTTCCTGTTTTTTAACTTTCGCAGTAATTCCAGAAGGTAGCTACAGTGTGGGTTGCTAATGATGGAGATACGCTCTGAGAAGTGCATTGTCAAGTGATTCTGCTGTTGTGTGAACATCACAGAGTGCACTTGCACAAACCCAGACGAGGCAGCCTACCGCATGCCCAGGCGCTACGGTGTAGCCTGCTGCTCCCAGGATTCAAACCTGTACGGCATGTCACTGCACTGAATACTGCAGGCGACTGTAACACAGTGGTAAATATTCATGTATGTAAACATAGAAAAATACGGTAAAACATGGTATTCAATCTTACGGACCACAGACATAGATGTAGTCTGTTCTTGACAGAATTATCATTATGCAGCACGTGACTGTGTTTTTACCTCCCCATCTTACAGATGAGCAAACTGAGCCTCAGAGAAGTGATCTGACTTGTCCAAGGCCAGTTTGTAAGTGGCATGGCCCAGATTTGGCCATAGGCTATTTCAGCAATCTCAGCCACCACGCCAGCCTGCTTCCTCCTTGCCACGCACCTCTGTGATTCCTACAGGCTGCCAGGTGCTAACCCGGTCAGTCCTGGGGACACCAGGAACAACACCAGCTCCTGCCACTGGGCAGCCCTGCTGGGTCCGTGGCACAGACAACCATAGACTCTGCCTGGAAAAGCTGTTTCACAGGGAAGGTAACATCTGAGCTAGGGCCAATAGGTGCAGAGGTAGGTAGTGAGCTGGTGGTACCGGGAGTGAACCCAAAGCACCCCAAGCCTTGGGGCTGAGGGCTGGGAACTGCAGTCCCGACAAAACCACCTGGGCTGAGCCCAAGGCAGGTGAGAGAACAAGTGGATGGTTTCCCTCCTGAGAAAACGTGCAAATGTGGAGGCAAAGGAAGGAGCGAAGCAGATCACAGATGTGAAGGAAACTCAAAGCCTTACCCCGCCTGCCAACATGGTGAAACCCCAGCTCTACTAAAAATACAAAAATTAGCCAGGCATGGTGGCGCACGCCTGTAATCCCAGCTAATAGGGATGCTGAGGCAGGAGAATCGCTTGAACCCAGGGAGCGGAGGTTGCAGTGAGCCGAGATTACTCCACTGCACTCCAGCCTGAGCAACAGAGCAAGACTTCATCTCAAAAACAAAACAACCTTAACCCTGACGAGGCGTGATGACTCATGCTTGTAATCCCAGCACTTTGAGAGGCCAAGGCGGGCGGACTGCTTGAGGCCCAGCAGTTCAAGACCAGCCTGGGCAACACAGCCAGATCCCCATCTCTACAAAAAATTCCAAAATTAGCCAGGTGTGGTGGTGCATTCTTGTAGTCCCGGCTACTCTGGAGTCCCAGCTACTCTGGAGGCTGACGGGGAGGATCACTTGAACCCAGGAGGTCAAGGCTGCAGTGAGCACTGAACATGCCATTGCATTCTAGCCTGGGCAAAGGAGCAAAAGCCCATTCCCACCACCAAAAGAACAACAGAAACCTGAACTCTTAACCCTGAAAGCTTAAAACCTACCCTTGGGGTTGCCCAGCCTCAAAGAGGAGGCCTCTCAGGCTGGGTAAAGTCCCCGCTGGTCCTGCGCCACCCCTGGACGTTAAATCTGGTGGGGCTGTCATCTCGGTCTAGGGTAGGAACTGGCCATGCATGTCACAGCGAGGATCGTGGCTTGGCAATCTAGAGCTGACCTCAGCCATATCAAGCCAATGTCATCTGCAAAACTGAGGTGAGACGGGCCGGCCACTTGCTTAAGAGAGATGGTGCAAGGCTCAGATTCAGTAGATAGGCCTCAGGGCAACCCACGTGCATACCCCCAGGCACCCACATGCCTACTCCCAGGAATGCCTCCACCCGTGACTTTTTATTTTTATTTTTCGAGACAGAGTTTCGCTCTTGTTGCCCAGGCTAGAGTCCAATGGTGCAACCTTGGTGCACCGAAACCTCTGACTCCTGGGTTCAAGTGATTCTCCTGCCTCAGCCTCCCAAGTAGCCGGGATTACAGGCATGCGCCACCATGCCCAGCTAATTTTGTGTTTTTAAGAGAGATGGGGTTTCTCCATGTTGGTCAGGCTGGTCTCAAACTCCCGATCTCAGGTGATCTGTTCACCTTGGCCTCCCAAAGTGCTGGGATCTTGACTCCTTCTTAAGGCTGTGAGCATTAAACAGGGGAATGAAAGTAAGTCAAAGCCTCGTGGCCCAGGCAATGGCACTGTTCCCATCCCCCTTGCCCATATACCCCACAGTACTTGTCACTCTCCAGGCCAAACCTGTCCCGAGCTGCTGTGAAATAATCTCCACCAAGGGGTCAAGTGACCATTTGCTCTCCTCCCTCCTGGGGGTGGGGGGTGGGGTGGTGGTGGTATTTTTCAGCTATTAACAATTGACATCTGTTAATTATTAGTTCGTGTACTTCTGTTTTGCTTTTACACACACCATTGCTCAACCTACCCTGCAACCCCAGCCCTGAGAAGTGGAAATCTTACCTCCCAACAGAGAGGTAGGGAAGCAGAGGCCCGACACGAGGGCAGTGGAGGGCTCCCAGCTACAGAGCCTAGCGTATCTGACAAAACCTACATAACCTTCGAGACAGTGAGTCACAAGGAATAGAATTCTGCCCTGTGCCAGGAATTGGAGGTCCCCATCCTGGCCTCCTCAAACCACACACTTCTGGAGGCAGCCATCTTGTCCCTGAGAGATGATTTTCCTAGAAGGCAAGACCCCTCTGTAGACCCCAGAGATTTCCAGGCTGCAAAGATTATTGCTTCTGTGGAAGGAGCCACAGAAAGAAAGGGAGGGTAAGAAACACAAACAGGGCTGGGCTCACACCTGTAATCCCAGCACTTTGGGAGGCCAAGGCAGGGGGATCACTTGAGGTCAGGTGTTCAAGACCAGCCTGGCCAATATGGTGAAACCCTCGTCTACTAAAAGTACAAAAAAAAAAAAAAAAAATTAGATGGGCGTGGTGGCCTGCTCTTGTAATCCCAGCTACTTGGGAGGCTGAGGCAGGAGAATCGCTTGAACCCAGGAGGCAGAGGTTGCAGTGAGCCGAGATTACACCACTGCACTCCAGCCTGGGCAACAGAATGAGACTCCATCTCAAAAAATAAAGGAAAAAAAGAAATACAAACAGCCCTGCTATTCTGCTGGGAGACAGGGGACTGGACTGCGTGAGGACCCATGCCCCTTCAGCCTTTGTGAATGTGATCAGATCCACATGGCAGGGGAGGCCATGGAGGCGGTTGTTGAGTCAGCTGAGCTCCTGGGCACATGGGAAGGAACTGTTGGCAAGGGGGCTCCTAGTGGAATTTGGAAGAAGGGCCCTGGAAACTGGGCTGAGAAGTCTGGATTCCCCCAGGGAAAATAGGGAACCCCTCAAGATCCTTGAGCAAGGGAGGGACCCTCGGACCAAGATCCAGGGGCTCCCCCTGGGGGCAGTGTGGAGGAGACAGGAAGCCGTGCCAGGAGAGGCTGTGGCTGGGCTGTCCCTAATGGGCAGTGAGGGCAGCGATGGGGTGCGGGAGATGGCGCCCAAGGGGAATGACCAGTCTAGCAGGTGGGATAAAGGGAAGAGAGGAGGGCAACATGTGCCTGTGGTTCCCTGTCCCAGGGGCTGGCCGGTGTGGCCTTCTCCTCAAAGAGGAAAGTTGGGGCCTCAGGGAGCAGGTGAACACGAGAGGAAGTAGTTGTTGGGGGAAAGGAAAGGCCTTTCTTTTTCTTTTACTTTTTCTTTTTTTTTTTTTGAGACAGAGTCTCGCTCTTGTCACCCAGGCTGGAGTGCAGTGGCGCGATCTTGGCTCACTGCAACCTCTGCCTCCCGGGTTCCAGCAACTCTCCTGCCTCAGCCTCCCAAATAGCTGGGATTACAGGTGCCTGCCGTCACATCCGGCTAATCTTTTGTATTTTTAGTAGAGACGGGGTTTCACCATGTTGCCCAGGCTGATCTCAAACTCCTGAGCTCAAGCAATCCGCCCACCTCGGCCTCCCAAAGTGCTGGGATTACAGGCATGAGCCACTGTGCCCGGCCAGAAAGGCCTTTCATGTTGGACGGGTTGATGTGCTTTTAGAGAAGCCAGTGAAAATCACTTCTCTCCATCTGGAACTCGGGGGAGATTTACAGTCTGGGTTGGGAGCAGCCCAGGTTCCAGGGTTGTTAATGCCCTGGGCATGTGTGGGGCTCCCAGGTGAGAACTAGATGAAAACAAGAGGGTACCCAGGGTAGGACCCTCAGAGGGTCAGGCGGTGTCAACAGAGAAGTCTCAAAAGAGAAACATCTGAGAGATGGGAAAGGCACAGTGTCTGGGAAGACAAGAGAGGGCAGCTGGAGGGGCAGGACCCCCCCCCCCGCCCACCACCACAGGGTGGCTGGCCAAGGCCCCAAGCAATAACATAATATCAAAGTTCACATGTATTAAGCTCCTTTTACATGCCAGGTCTTTAACCAGGGATCTGATATGTATTGGCTACCTCACCGATGCTTCCAAAAACCCACTGGGGTTAGCACTGTTATCCCATTTTACAGATGGGAATGTCAGCAAAGATCAGCTCAGCTATTCAGCAGGTCAAGCCTCATCCTAAACCCATTCGGACTCCAGAGCTCACACACACCTTTAACCACTGTATGTGGAGCGGGGGAATGATCGGCATTTGTGGACCAGTCAGTGGTTGGCATTTTCAGTGGAGAAGGAGCTCCTAGAAGCCAAAACATAAACAGGTGGAAGCAGACAGCCATGCCTCCAGCTGGGAAGGACGGGAGGGCAGGGGAGTCTGGCCAGGGCTCCAGCAGCTTCCTCCAGTAGCTGGCCCGGCAGCGGGAGTCGGAGCCGCCCATTTGAGCGGCGGGATCCGGAAGGTTGCAGCAGGGGGTCAGAGCCGGGAAGGACCTTTAGTTCTCGTTCTGCCTTCAGCATCCAAACTTGGAAAACAATGACCACTAAAAGTGATTTGATGATGACAACTTTTGACTGTTGCTAAGTTTAGTACTCTGGGTGGGGCAGGCGTGACGTCTTACAATGTACATACTTTGGCTTCCACCACCAACCCAATGTTGTATCCTGGTTCCCGGTTTAACTCCATTTCCACTTCCACCCAAACAGGGTTTCTCTTCTTAGGGCCTTGTCACGGGAGAAAAAACAAAGAATAACTTCTTACCCAAGAAGGCCTTAGCGATGAATGAGATCCCTATTTAGTACCTAATACCTAAGCTATTAATAGAAAGGACAATGCTTACCCCAAAGGAATGAATCACTAATGGTGGAATTTCAGGCACCAGAGGTGGTTTACAGGCACTCCCAGAAATCATTACTGGGATCACAACATACTCCACCCAAGTATAAGGACATTTTCAACTCTTACTAAGGCCCTACTAGGAAAAAATCTTTAGGGCTCCCTCCTATTCCAACATCTCCTCTTTCAGAAGTTTGACATATAGTCTCGTATAAAATTCTCTCAATCTGCTCCAAAACTGTGCCTGGTACATGGTAAGCACTAAATAAATATGTGCTGATACCGTTAGCACAGGCAGAAGCCATGCAGCTCACTCTTGTCACAGTTAAAGGAGATAAAGCCCTGGTGCGGTGGCTCACGCCTGTAACCCTAGCACTTTGGGAGGCCAAGATGGGAAGATCACTTGCGGCCAGGAGTCCAAGACCAGCCTGGGCAACCTGGCGAAAGCCCGTCTCTACAAAAAATACAAAAATTAGCAGGGCATGGTGGCGCGTACCTGTAGTCCGAGCTACTCAGGAGGCTGAGACATGAGAATTGCTTGAACCTGGGAGACAGAGGTTGCAGTGAGCTGAGATTGCGCCCCTGCACCCCAGCCTGGGCGACAGAGTGAGACCTTGTCTCAAAACAAAACAAAACAATGAAAAGGACATGAAACTCTCCCTGAGCCCTCAGAGTGCCAAGAGCCACACCCGCCAACAATCACCTTCATCATGGCCTTCACGTTATAATTTATCTGACAGTTCTTAGGATGAAATCACGGCCGGTCAGAAAGGGCTCCCAACCACATATATTTGGCTCTTTATAGTTTGGCGAAATCTTTCAACACCATGTAAGTTCAATTCAATTGTTTGCAACTCTTGAAAGTACTTCTATAACACCAAAATTGGGACCAGATTAGGGATGCCGTACACACAGCCCCTGCCCCGCGACCCCCACCGCCAAGGCAAAGGCACAAATCATTAAATCGATTATGATGCTCTTTTCTGCTGAGCCAAGATGTGGTTTCAGAATCTTTCTCCAAACACAGGGCTTGCTCCGCTTAGTTACAGGAGCTGATGTGCATCTGGATGTCACGCCCACAGCGTAAATTCCTTTGGGGAGAAACAAATGTTTCTACAAAAATGCATTGAACTTGGCTGGACATGGTGACTCACACCTGGAATCCTAGCACTTTGGGAGGATCACCTGAGGTCAGGAGTTCAGTTCGAGACCAACCTGGCCAACATGGTGAAACCCCATCTCTACTAAAAATACAAAAATTAGCCGGATATGGTGATGCACACCTGTAATCCCAGCGACTCAGAAAACTGAGGCAGGAGAATTGCTTAAACCTGGGAGGCTGAGGTTGCAGTAAGCCGAGATTGTTCCACACTGCACTTCAGCCTAGGCAACAGAGCGAGACTCTGTCTCAAAAACATTGTTAAAAATCCATCGAATTTACCCTTCATGACATACACATTGTGTGTTTGTGAAGCTTTTGTTGTTTTTGCTTGTGTCTGCTACCTCCTTCTTCTGGGGTTAGCAACCCAGTTTCCCTTGGGGACTCCCTTTTTCCCATTCCCAGCTCAGTGGAGAAACTGAACCCAGAACTGAGGGGAAATGGGAAGAGAGAGACAGACAGATATCCCATCCTAATTCATTTGGGCCTCCTTGGGTTTTCAGATAGGTGAGCCCATAAAATCCCTTTCACTCTGGCCAGCTTGAGGGGGCCCTTCTGTCTTATACCTAAAGTGCCTTGGCTGACCTCATACCAGCGCCGAGCTGGCCACAAAAGGTGATCCCATGGTGACAAAGACTCCCTGTCCTTCAGAGGCTTCTCAGTCTAGCAGGTGGTTAAACATAGACTCGAGGAACCATCCATGGAGCTGAGACTCCAGCTAAGAGGTACGATGGAATCAGAGAAACCAGTTCCCCTCCCACATGAGTACCCACCCCACTCCTCCACTGGTCATCTGATGAGCTCATGACCCCCCTGGACCAGCTATCAGGAGACTGGGTATGAGGCTTTGCCCGTGGTTAACTCACGGTGTGAACCAATCACCCTGGGCCTTGATATCCTCATCTGTAAAATAGGAATGAACATGCCGAGGGCCATGGGATGGAGCTGCAGTGTCCAGGCCTCATGGGGGAGGGTGGTCACCATGACAAAGGACAGGCTGCTTCTGCAGCTGGACCCAAACCAGTGCCCACGGGTTCCTTTCCCTCGGGTGAGATGCAGGGGAGGGGAAAGAGAGACTCCAGGGAAATCGCTGTATTAGGCTCCCCCTCCCACAGAGCCCTTGAGATGAGAGAGTGTGAGGAAGCTTCTAGTCCAAGCTCTTCCTCCCACATCCAGAATACTCACTCATTTGAAATTGGGGCATTAGCTAGGGGGGCATTTCTAGGAGGAAATCTACCAACTACTCCCCCTCTTTTTTTTTTTTTTTGAGATGGAGTCTTGCTCTGCTGCTCAGGCTGGAGTACAATGGCACAATCTTGGCTCACTGCAACCTCCACCTCCTGGGTTCAAGCAATTCTCCTGCCTCAGTTTCCTGAGTAGCTGGGACTACAAGTGCATGCCACCACACCTGACTAATTTTTGTATTTTTAGTAGAGATGGGGTTTTGTCATGTTGGCCAGGCTAGTCTCGACCTCCTGACCTCAGGCGATCCACTTGCCTCGGCCTCCCAAAGTGCTGGAATTACAGGCATGAGCCACCACCTGGCCCCTCATTCCCTTTTTATCTGCTGAGCAGATAAACCTCTCCAATCACCCCAGGCCTCTCACACTGAGGTCTCCCCTTTGTGATCTTCTCTGCCCCCCATCAAGCCAGGTGCCCTGGGCAGCCCTCCCTTCCCAGGGTATAGCAGTGCCTGGGGCAGCAGGGTCTGGAGCCAGTGCCTCGGTCTGCCCAGCAGAAAGGTCAAGCCAATTGGGAGCAGCTGCTCTCTTTAAAGGCTCTCCAAGGAGTTTCTGCCACCTCCCAGGCCCCTTGGCAGACCAATGGGTGAGAGCCAGGCCAGGGTCAGGCCAGGGCCAGTGCTCAGGACTGACCTGCCTGTGGTGAGGGTGACCAAGCCCATTAGACCTAACAACTTGCCTTTCAACTCTTTACTTCCCTTCAGCAAACCTGCCCCAGTTCCACAGTCAGGAGAGCTCCCATGCAACCCACACACCTTCCACATAAGTGGGGAAGAATTCAAAGTGAAAAAATACATTCTCTTTAGTCACTGTTCCATCCCTGTTCCCAACCACCACCAGCAGAGCCGCTGGCCGCCAACGCCTTTAAAAACGCCTTTGTGGGTATCCCTCTACCTCTGCACCCACACCCTCTCCTAAGAAACGTTCACGAGCTCTGAATTACCAAAATCAATTACTCCAAGAAGGAACTCAGGCAGACAGGCACTAGAATAAAGACAGCAGATAATTCCCACCATCAGGTAATTGCTCCCCAGAGAATTTCAGATAAAAAAGAAGACTCTAAAAGAAAGCATTTTCCCCCAGAAAGGAAGAAGGCTGTGCCTTGATAAACAGAAGGCTCTTCTCTTCCCTGTTGCCTTCTCGCCCCCTCCCTCCCCTGCATCCTGCAAAAGGCAACCACAGTAGGGCCACAGGAATCCCCAGGGATCAGAGTGGGAGGCAGGTGGGGCCGAATTCTGGGGTCCCAGGCCCAGGGACAGGGCTGTTTTCTCAAAGGACATTTGACTCTCATGTCCCTTCTTGTGCTGGGACACAATAGGGTCCCAGGGCTCCTGTTACACAAGATTCAGCAGTTAATCCCTCTCTGTTCCATCTCATCACCTAGACAAGGCCAGAAGTTCTTTGAGGCAGGGCACAGTGGCTCATGCCTGTAATTCCAGCACTTTGGGAAACCAAGGCTGGTGGCCCATCTGAGGCCAGAAGTTTGAAACTAGCTTGGCCAACATGGTGAGACCCCCACCTCTATTAAAAATATAAAATTAGCCAGGCATGGTGGCATGTGCCTGTAATCCCAGCTACTTGGGAAGCTGAGGCAGGAGAATCACTTGAACCCGGGAGGCGGAGGTTATAGTGAGCCCAGATTGCATCACTGCATTCCAGCCTGGGTGACACAGTGAGACTCCATCTCACTAAAAAAAAAAAAGAAAGAAAGTTATTTGAGAGCAATTCTTTGGCTGTCATGTTCAGGTAAATTTACCACGCCTGTAATCCCTGCACTTTGGGAGGCTGAGGCTGGTGGATCACCTGAGGTTAGGAGTTCAAGACCAGTCTGGCCAAAAGGATGAAACCTCGTCTCTACTAAAAATACAAAAATTAGCCAGACGTGGTGGCGCATGCCTGTAGTCCCAGCTACATGGGAGGCTGAAGCAGGAGAATTGCTTGAAACTGGGAGGCAGAGGTTGCAGTGAGCCCAGATCATGCCACCGCACTCCAGCCTGGGCAATAGAGCAAGACTCCATCTCAAAAAAAGAAAAGAAAGAAAGGATTCTATGGGCAGAGACCCAGTAGGGGACCTTCCAAATAGTAGAAACTACAAAACAGAAGTGCAGAGTGGGGCCGGGCGTGGTGGCTCATGCCTGTAATCCCATCACTTTGGGAGGCTGAGGCAGGCTGATCATCTGAGGTAAGGAGTTCAAGACCAGCATGGCCAACATAGTGAAACCCCGTCTCTACTAAAAATACAAAAATTAGCCAGTCACGGTGGTGCACCCTGTAGTTCCAGCTACTTGGGATGCTGAGGCAGGAGAATGGCTTGAACCCAGGAGGCGGAAGTTGCAGTGAGCCCAGACCGTGCCACTGCACTCCAGCCTGGGCAATATGGATCGACACTCCATCTCAAAAAAAAAAAAAAGAAGAAGAAGAAGAAGAAGTGCAGAGGTAGGAGAGTCTTGGGCACGTTAAGTCCTGGTTATCATCTTGCAAGAAGGAAGTCAAGGCTAGAAAGGTAGGATGGAGAGGGTCTTTGGGTAAAAAACATGATAAGGATCCCTAGGTTAAAAACAATGGCTTATTTACCAGTGCTTACCATGTGCCAGGCATTGTGTGAAGCAAAACTCTTACATTATAGACCTATGAAGCAAGTTATCTTGTATCCCTCATTTGAGAACCCAGGAAAAGTTAAGTGGCCGCAAATAACTCCAGCAGCTACTAAGTGGCAGGGTAGGGATTTGAAGCTCCACCCGCCACCGCCCCGCCCCGCCCCCAAGCACATCAATTTCAACCCCAGGCCTTTATCCAATCTGCTTCCCCACTCTAGAGCCATGAGGGACAGGGCAAAAGCCAACACCGTCAACGCTATCAAGGTGTGGTGAAGAGCCACTGATTTCTCGCCATCTGAAGCCATCCCCCTGTGCCTTGATTTTTAATTTGCATGCCATTGGACAGCACTTCTCCAATAAGCACATAGATCATTCGTTCTGAATATTTAAAAGCAGTCTTTTCAACTATCCCTCAGTGAGTTTGCGAGAAGTTGCCCAAACACCAGAAACCACATGTGGCCAAACGCGTCAACATCAAACAAGATTTATGTTCTGAGCACGTGGCTGCTGCTTGATTTATGGGGCCGGTGGAGCTGTTCTAAGAGAAAGCAAACCTCTCAGGGGAAGGAGACATCATCATCATCATCATCATCATCATCATCATCAAACATCTCAATAATCATCTCAATCACAGTAAAAAAAAAAGGCACCAGGCCACTTCCCGCCCTTGCTCTGGAAAGGAAGTGAAATTATTTGCCGTAATTCATTCGGTAATTAACTAAACAATGCAAAGAGAAATTCCAGCAAGATATAAATACTTTAAAAATCCCTGCACTAGTTGTTGAGGAGGATGTCAATAACAAACAGGAACCCCGGCGGTGGGTGGGGAGGCAAGAGGGAGGGCGGTCACGTCGGGGTAAGGTGGGTCGCAAGCTAAAAACAACAGTGGCCGAGGTGGTTTATAATTACAGGCACTACCTCATGCCAGCTCTGTGCTAAGCACTTTACACACATTACCTCACCAAAGCCTCAAAACACGGAGGAGCCTCGGCAGCAGGGGAAGGACCTGCCTGAGGGTACACAGTGGAAAGTGACAGACTCAGCTCTCATCCAAACCCACATCTTCTCCTTCCACATCCCTCTGCGTCCTGTCCAAAGGCATGACCTAAATAAAAGGGGCTCTAGGAATAGCCAGGACAAATGGGGAAACTGAGGTAGGATTTGGCATCCTCCCTCCCCCCACCTCCCCAGATGTCCTAACTGCCAAGCTTGGGGGCTCCCAGCTGACCTGGCTTCGAGGCTCCAATGGAGAAGCGGGTGAGCTCGGGAACAGTGATTTTGCAATCCTGTTTGCAGAAACCTGAGTAGTTGTCCTCCTGGGCCTGGCTCTAGTCTCTCTTCCTCTAGGAAACCCCCTTGACCTCTCACCTCTCCCCCAACACACAAACACACACACACTGCTGTCTACACCAACTTCACCAATTTGTGGCTTCCCCAAAGGCTGAGCAGGCTTTCTTTCTAAGGGGAACCCTGGAGGTTCTCGGGAGGGAGAGAGGAGTAGCAGCTGAGACTTGTTGGCATTCGGCCCTGCCCCACCTTCATCCAGCAGGCCTGCTTCAACAAACACTCACCCCGGTGACTTACACAGCAGAAACAAGCTCGGTGGGGAATGTGGATGCCAGGCAGGGGAGAAATTTCAAGCACCTTAAATAAATCTTTTTCTCTATTATCCCCTTTCTCTGTTCCTCAAAGCAGCTCCCTTAAAAACCCATGTTCAGACACTTTTTTTTTTTTTCGGCCAATTTGAGACTCTGTGTATCTCTAAGAGAAAAATAAATAATTCACATGGCTTTTTTTTTTTCTTTTTTTGAGGCAGGGTCTCACTCTGTCACCAAGGTGGGAGTGCAGTGGCACCATCATGGCTCCGGCTCACTGCAGCCTCAACCTCCCGGACTTAAGCAATCCTCCCACCTCAGCCTCCAGAGTAGCTGGGACTACAGGTGCATGCCACCAAGCCCAGCTAATTTTCTTTTTTATATATATAGAGACGGGGTTTCCCTATGTTTCCCAGGCTGGCAGATTGACTCTTTAATTCAGACCTTCTCCTACCCAGAACTGCCTTCACCAAAGGCAGTAAGTTCTGGAAAGGGGTATTGACCAGAGGCTCCCAAGACAAAGCGGATTAAGAAGGCCATCAGTAATACTAATGCAAATAATAAGTAATAACAAAACACTAGCATTTTATTAAATGTTTAATATGTGCAGACATCATACTGTGTTATTTCTCTGCATATATCATTTTAATCTAGGCCGGGTTCGGTGGCTCACACCTGTAATCTCAGCACTTCGGGAGGCCAAGGAGGGTGGATCACTTGAGGCCAGTAGTTCAAGACCAGCCTGGCAAATATGGTGAAACCACATCTCTACTAAAAATACAAAAATTAGCCAGGCATGGTGGCAGGCACCTGTAATCCCAGCTACTCGGGAAGTTGAGGCAGGAGAATCGCTTGAACCCGGGAGTTGGAGGTTGCAGTGAGCTGAGATTGCACCACTGCACTCCAGCCCGGGTGACAGAGTGAGATCTTGTCTTCAAAAACAAAAATAAAAAAAATTAATCTAAAACAGCCCTTAAAAAGTAGGTATTATTATCCCCAATTTACAGATAAGAATACTGAGGATCAGAGAAATAAGACAACTTTGTCCAAAGTCAAACAGCTGGTAGGTGGACTAGCCAGGACTCAAAGCCAGGTCTGCTTGATGGGCCTTAGACCACACACACCCCCTCAGCCTGTCTGCTCTCAGCTTCCCTGGTGCTTCCCCTAGCTCCAACCCCAAGCCCAGGATTCAGTGACCATCAACAGATCTCTCTCCCAAATCTGAATAAAACCCAATGGTCAAGGCCAGGCGTGATGGCTCATGCCTGTAATCCCAGCACTTTGTGGGGCTGAGGCAGGTGGATCACTTGAGGTCAGAAGTTGGAGACCAGCCTGTCCAACATGGCAAAATCCTGTCTCTACAAAAAATTACAAAAATTAGCCAGTCATGAGGGGCAGGCGCCTGTAATCCCAGCTACTCAGGAGGCTCAGGCAGGAGAATTGCTTGAACCCAGGAAGTGGATGTTGCAGTGAACCGAGATTGCACTACTCACTCCAGCCTGGGTGATGGAGTGAGACTCACAAAACAAAAACCACACCTTATGGTCACTCCACTCAAAAGGAAGAGGAAGTCCTTTAGCGAGCCCCTGCCTTGAAAGTACCTTCTGGGGGAGGATAGGAAAGAAATGACAATTGACATCCAAAGAGCCAGCAAGCTACAGGGGCTGGAAAGAGTTGGGCCCAGGACTTGCGGTCTGTGAAATCATGTCTTCAAATGTGCGCTTCCTCTCATGGAGCCTGGATACCGCCATACCTGCTCTCCTCTGTGCCCCACTCTGACTTCTCAAGGACAGCACTGGAGTGGGGAGATGGAGAACGAATATCACTGTAGAAAAAGACCCTTCATTCATCACCTTCCCATGCCTCACCTGCTTAATCACACCTGGTTTCTTTCTCCATATTTAAACTTCCACACTCCCTCAGGAAGTAGTCCTGCAGCTAGAGGGCAGGGCAGCAGAGTGCCTGACACCACAGGCTGTGGAGTTGACCTGCCTTCAAACCCTGGCTGTGCCCTTTCCCAGCTGGGTGACCTTAGGCAAGTCATTCCTCCTCTCTGGGACTCAGTTTCCTCATCTGCAAAACAGAGATGAAAACAGGACCTCATGGGTGTATTGTGAGAACTAAATGGGCTGATGCTTAGAAAGCCTTAAGCCGAGTGGCTGGCCCATGGGAAGTACTCAGAAAGTGTGAGCTGCTAGATATCATCATTACAGCCCAGAGAGGTTGTGCACCATGCTCAGAGTCACACAGCCAACGTGAGGCAGAGCAAATGCTAACACCAGGTTCTGCCTCTGGTCCAAGCTCCTTCTTGACACAGAGCCACTCTCCCAGGAAGCTGAGATGGCACAATACAAGTGCTTATCATGCCCCAGCAGCTCCCCCAAGCCCACAGTTCATGAGCCAAGTACAAAGTCCCAACCAACAGGTTTGTTTTCCTTATACGCACACACACACAAAATCCAGTGGCTCAGAGTGAAAGTTTCCAAACCTTGGCATCCTCCCCTATCCAGAGGTAAGTAGTGATCTCATCCCTGTGACTAAGCCACACTGACGCAAGGAGCCCTCTCTGGGAAGCCGCAGGCTTGGCGTTGCTGGCTCCCAGCCCCAGGAGAAGCCAAGGCTGCAAAACTGGGATTCCTACAGAGCCGGGAATTCTTGGCTTTTGGGGCTGAGAAGCAGAGTGGCTCTGAGAATTGGGTGCTGTGGCAGCCAACAAGATGGCCCTGGAGATCTGAGTTCGAATCCCAGTTCTGCCAGGAACTTGTCAGGAAGATCCAGGCAAACCCAGGCTTCTATCCCTGCAATTCTAAAATGGGTGGCTTGCACCAGAAGATTTCCAATGGTCTGTCCAGCTCAGCTCTTGCTTAGTTCCTGTCCTGCCCACCAGGGGCCTTGGCCTAGCTAGGGAAGGAGCAAAGAGTTAATAAAGGTAGAGGTTAGAGGGCCACGGGCACTCAAATGTGCAGAAAAGGCCAGTGTTTCCGGAACAATCAGCGCAGGCTGCCTGGAGAAGTTGGGAGCTGAATGGAGGTCCCAAAGCAGGATGGGTGGAACTGGGAAAAAGAAGAAACTGATCCTGGTGGTCTGGGAGCTTGTCAGTGGCACGGCGTCAGATGTGCTAGACATCCTATAAAAGTTTCAATGAGTCAGATCAGGAGAGAGAAAGAGCCTTCCAGAACTTTAGCCACCACCTCCTCCCTCTCACTTAATTCCTCCCACTATAGGGAAGACAGACAGACAACCAGGCACACCTAGATTAAAAACTAGAAGGCCGAGCGCGGTGGTTCACGCCTGTAATCCCAGCGATTTGGGAGGCCAAGGTGGGTGGATCACCTGAGGTCGGGAGTTCAAGACCTGCCTGGCCAACATGGTTAAACCCCATCTCTACTAAATAGATATATAAAAATTAGCCAGGCATGGTGGCACACGCCTGTAGTCCCAGCTACTGGAGAGGCTGAGACAGGATAATTGCTTGAACCCAGGAGGCGGAGGTTGCAATGAGCTGAGATTGTGACACTGCACTCCAGCCTGGGGAAAAAAGAGAGATGCTGTCTCAAAAAAAAAAAAAAAAAAAAACACCCTAGAAAAAGCTACAGATTTTACCCCAGAGTGGGCTCCTCCCAAAACCAAGAAAATGGGGTGCTCCCTCCAGCACGATGGAAGGTTCCAGAAGGAGAGGTCAGAATGAACAGGTGTCTTCTGAGGATTTAAAAAATACATATTCTGTCAAACGCCGTAAAGTAATACGTAGAGCAAAGCCAGTTAGCGCATCGTTGCACTGCACTGCTGTTACGGCAGGAAACAACTGTGTTCTGTAATCCTCAATGGCTCCCTATTGCCTATAGCTTTATGTTCACAATCCTTATCATGGCATTCCAGGTTTTCAATTTGGGGGCCTGATGGTACTTATCTGCTTTATTCCCATCACTACCTTACCCCCGCCAACTCTTGCTCCAACCAATCACAGTCCTCAACCACTCCCCAAGCCCATCATGGGCCTTTGCTTCCCAGGACCTCGATTCATCCTTAGTCTCTCTGCCATCCTTGCTGCTTTGCTTAAAAATCTACCCCTATTGTTTCCACCAACCCCTTCCCTCCTGGAGCCTGTTGACTCTCATCTGGCTTCTCCTAAGAATAGAAAACACAGACCTCAGGGGCTGGGGATCAGACAGGTCCTGCCACTGAATTTGGGGTACAGTCTCAAGTGAGAAACTGGCATACACCTCCGCATGCTCATTCATAAAGTGGGCAGTGCAACCTCTCCCCACGTCAAAGGCTGCTGAGCCACTCAAGTGAGATAATGGAGCCAAAGGGCTCTGCACAGCGTCAAGTGTGACACGAACTCAAGGGATTAGGATGTCTATTTTTAACTCCCCACATCCTGGCTGAAAAACAAATCTCTCACACACCCTGCAGATCCCTATCAGAGGGGCTGACAGAGCCTATTGGGAATTCTCTCCTCCTGGAAGCAGCACCAGCTTTGATGGTGTTCCCTCTGCCGGGAAATGCTGAGATCCCTGCTCCGGCCAGGGCCTGCTTTCATTATGTCTGGCTGGGTCCTGCTGCCCCCGGCAAATAGCTGTTGCCTGGTGGACTCAGTTGTCACACATTCTACAGCCAGTGATAGTCAGACAGGGTCACCAGAGATGCTGAGAAGTGTCCCTCATTCACCTGCTTATTCATTTACTTATTCACATTCCCTCCCCTCCCCTCTTAAGAGGTGGATCTTGCTCTGGGATCACCCAGAGGGGTAAACCACGAGGCACCTGTGCTAGGATGCTCAGTCTAGGGACAGGGGCAGAGACAGATAAACTGATAAGGCAACAGAAAGTAGGGCAGGAAGTAACAAAGGAATGATGGGGTGGTGACTCATGCCTGTAATCTCAGCACTCTGGGAGGCCGAAGTGTGAGGATTGCTTAAATGGGAGGACTTGCTTGAGGCCAGGAGTTCACCAGCCTGGACAATACAGCAAGATCCCATCTCTACAAAAATTAAGAAAATTAGCTGGGCATGGTGGCACTCACCTGTAGTCCCAGCTACTTGGGAGACTGAGATGGGAGGATTGCTTGAGGCCAGGAGTTCAAGCTACGGTGAGCCCTGATTGTGGCACTGCACTCCAGCCTGGGTGATAGAGCAAGACCCCATCTCAAAAAAAAAAAAAAAAGAAAAAAAGAAAACCCAAAGGAATGCTAGGAGTATCCGAACATAAAACCAGACCATCATCAGTCTCTCTCCTCTCCCTCCAGTACCCTAGCATCCATCAGACCATACTCCAAGATGAGCCTTTGCTAGGTATCAGCCACTGCCACCTACAAGGAGAGGGGGCTTCCTACTTCAGGACGGAGATCTCTGACCTGGTCACCTGGCCCACCTGCACAGGTGCTCACTACATTCATAAGAACACTGGCATTCTCCCTGGTCCCACCTCCCTCACCCCTCACTGCCTGAGTTCACACTCATCAAATGATACTAACGTGGAAAACGAACCCGACACAAGAATGTCAAAGAAAAAAAAATCCTCACTCTGAATGAGCCATCAATAGGGAGAACCTCCTTCCAGCGCCCACTCTGAGCCCTGCCCATGAGCACTGGACCTAGAGTGAGGGACCCAGGGAAGTCCTGAACTGCCTCCTTCTGGCCATGGGAGCTGAGTCGTGTTTCCTCAGAGCCTCGGTTTCCTCAGCAGAAAGTCACAGGGGGACCGGGAGGGGACCTTCTGAAGCAAGCACCTTGTACATCAGAACGTATGATATAAATGCTTTGTATTTTAGCATATTTTCTTTCTTTTTTTTGAGACAGAGTCTCATTCTGTCAGCCAGGCTGGAGTGCAGTTGTGCCATCTCAGCTCACTGCAACCTCTGCCTCCTGGGTTCAACCAGTTCTCCTGCCTCTGCCTCCTGGATAGCTGAGATTACAGGCGCAGGCTAACTCTTTCTTTCTTTCTTTCTTTCTTTTTCTTTCTTTCTTTCTCTTTCTTTTTTCTTTCTCTCTCTCTTTCTTTTTCAACCAATTCTCCTGCCTCTGCCTCCTAAGTAGCTGAGATTACAAGTGCCAGCTAATCTTTCCTGCTTTCTTTCTTTCTTTCTTTCTTTCTTTCTTTCTTTCTTTCTTTCTTTCTTTCTTTTTGTATTTTAGTAGAAACAGGGTTTTACCATGTTGGTCAGGCTGGTCTTGAACTCCCGGCCTCAGGTGATCCACCCGCCTTGGCCTCCCGAAGTGCTGGGATCGCAGGCGTGAGCCACCACACCCAGCCTAGTATATATTCTTGGTCCTTATTTTGTTCTTTCCCTTTTGGCCTCTGAGGCTCAACAGCCCACTTTGAGCTCAGCAACAGACGTTTCTGTGGACTTTCTGGCCACACATAACTGTGCAACCCTAGAAAAGCCATGTGACCCCTCGATGTCCATGTCTGTGGGGGCCATGTCTGTGGGCCCACAACACGATCCCAATGACCCCCACAGAGCCTTCACAAGTATTTTATAAATGCCCTTAAGAATTCTAAAGAAGCCAGGCATGGCAGCTCATGCATACAATCCCAGCACTTTGGGGGGCCTAGGTGGGAGGACTGCTTGAGCCTAGAGTTCAAGACCAGCCTGGGCAATATAGTGAGACCTCATCTCTACAAGAAGAAAAATGTTTAAATTAGCCAGGCATGATGGCACGTGCCTGTAGTGCCAGATACTCTAGGGAGGCTGAGGTGGGAGGATCACTGGAGCTCAGGAGGTGGAGGTTGCAGTGAGCCAAGATCATGCCACTGCACTCCAGCCTGAGTGACAGAGTGAGATCCTGTCTCAAAAAAACCAATTCTAAAGAAGCAGATGAATTTGGCTATTCTCATTTCAGACCTGAAGTTCAGCCTGCAGGTGGGGACTGACACTGACAGGTGGCTTCTCCCGCCAGCCCCGCTTGATGCCACACAGCGAGAATAAAGTTTTTTTAAAGAAGCAGATCGAGAACAATTCAGGCCAGGCGCAGTGGCTCATGCCTATAATCCCAGCACTTCGGGAGGCCGAGGCGGGTGGATCACCTGAGGTCAGGAGATCGAGACCATGCTGGCCAACATGGTGAAACACCATCTCTACCAAAAGTACAAAAATTAGCTGGGCACGGTGGCACATGCCTGTTGCCCCAGCTACTTGGGAAGCTGAGGCAGCAGAATCACTTGAACCCGGGAGGCAGAGGTTGCAGTGAGCTGAGATAGAGTCACTGCACTCCAGCCTGGTGACAGAGCGAGACTCAGTCTAAAAAAAAAAAAAAGAACAATCCAAACAATGGGGCCGGGCATGGTGGCTCATGCCTGTAATCCCAACACTTTGGGAGGCTGAGGCAGGCAGATCGCTTGAGCTCAGGAGTTTGAGACGAGCTTGGGCAACATGGGCAAACCCTGTCCTTACAAAAAAAATACAAAAATCGGCTGGGTATGGTGGTGAGCACCTGTAGTCCCACCTACTCGGGAGGCTGAAGTGGGAGGATCGTTTGAGCCTGGAAGGCGGAGGTTGGAGGGAGCTGAGATTGCAGCACTGCCCTCCAGCCTGGGCGACAGAAGGAGACCCTGTCTCAAAGAAAAAAAACAACACAATCCAAACGAGGCAGAGAAGTCCTGCAAACCAAAGGCATCTCTCTGTCCGTCCCTTGCGAGAGCCAGCCATGCCAGAGCTGACTGCGAGGCTCCCTGCTTGACTGGGGAGGAGGGGTGCAGGTACAGCACTTGGAGCGGGAGTGGAAAAACCATGCTTGATTCAAAGCTAGTCCAACTCTACAAAGCTTTCTGAGCATTCATAGGGCATTTACTAGAGCAATTAGTAAAGCCCAGAGCCCATCGCGGGAGACAGGCAAGCGGACAGCGACAGGCAGAGCAGGCCAGTTTGTAAGAAAGAGCCACAAGCCAGGACCTCAGCAGGAAACAGCTCATCCTTAGAGGGGCAATGAGACCAAATGGAGGTGAGACTTGTGCTAGACTCAGAGGGGCAGGAAGGATTTGGGCAGTGAAGCAGTGGCAGAGAGAAAATGGCATTCTGGAAGTCACAGGCAAACATCAGACCACGCAACATAAAACCTGCAGAGCAGAGAAAGAAGAGGCAGAGAAGAAAACTGGAGCCAGCCGTGGGCCTTGTCTGCCAGGCCTGGGAGCTCGGGTTTGATCCTGTGGTTAACAGGAAGCCACTCACATGACAGTAAGTGGCCAGCAAAGGCTGTGGCTACCAAGGGCTGCTTTAGGAAGCCGTGTTGCTGGAGGCCCGCCTGAGATGGGGGACAGGCAGCTGGACCCCCTCAGCCAGCTGCTCGCTCCAGGGAGAGGTTAGAGCCGTTCAGGTCAGAGTCAGGAAAGGCTGAGGAGGCCCAGAGGAGAGACGTGTGACGGCTTGGGAGACAGACAAGGCTGTTACACGTCCCCTTTGTCTCCTGCTCAGGACTCTCCCGGGCTGAGAGAGGTGCAGTGCGGTTGGCTCTAGTGCTCCCACGCTCTCCCTTGGCTCCTCCCCATGACTCCCAGTCATTCTCACTATTACCTTCTTGCAAGGATCAGGGTGCAAAGTACTGCGTAATTCTAAGGTAAGCAACCTCCCCCCACCCTGGCCTTCCCCCACTACCTGTGCCCTCCTGGACTGTCCCCTGGTGTCCTGGCCCCACTGGCCACCATTCCCATAAGAGCCTTTCTGGCCCCTTTGGTTTTTTTTTTGTTTTTTTGTTTTTTTGTTTTTGAGATGGAGTTTCACTCTTTGTTGCCCAGGATGGAGTGCAGTGGCTCGATCTCGGCTCACTGCAACCTCCACCTCCCGGGTTCAAGTGATTGTCCTGTTTCAGCCTCTCGAGTAGCTGGGATTACGGCACCTGCCACCATGCCTGGCTAATTTTTGTATTTTTAGTAGAGACAGTGTTTCACCATGTTGGCCAGGCTGATCTTGAACTCCTGACCTCAGGTGATCCGCCCACCTCGGTCTCCCACAGTGCTGGAATTGCAGGCGTGAGCCACTGCGCCTGGCCTCTGGCCTCTTTCATAGCAATTCCCATGGAGCAGTCTGCCCTCCAGCCCAACTCAACCCCTCACCCATGCCCTGAGCCCGTCATGAATTCCTCTCCCCAGAAATGCAGACAGGAAATGCAGACAGAAGTCCAACCTATGAACATCAAGGTGGGAAAGAGCCTCGGAGATCTGGTCAAAAAGCCCCACCTCCAGCCCCTTTACAGAAGAGAAACCTAACATTTTAAGGGACAACCAGCCCTGCCCAGGGTCACACAGCCGGAACGTGGCCCCGGTCTTCAAGCTTCCAGGTGAGGGCTCTGGCACCAAAGTCACAACCAGGTGGGACAGAAAAACAGTGAGGCATGAAATCGACTGCAAAAGAGACCAGAATGCCTTATTGTCAAGGCACCTGGATTCAGGTCCTGACTCTTACCACCACTTCCTCCCCTGCCCACACACACACGTGTTAGGGCCTTGGACATGTCACTGCAGTTTCCTGGACTCCAGTGACCTCTTCCATAAAATGGGTATCTAATAATTTTGTGCTTTCAGCAGGATTGAACAGGTTCAAGGCAGAACAAGCACCCTGTCTGCAGCACAGCTGGTAGGCCAGAATTGCGATACAGCTGAGGTCCATGCGGGCGATTCCTTTACCCTGTACCTCTCCGAGTGAGTCAGCCCGGGCCAGGCAGCCTTGGGCCAGACATTTCTCCAGAGCTGCCCAACGGCCCACAGAGCAGTCCTCCAAGGGAAGGGTTGGAGACTGAAAACACAGATGGGTGCACCCCACTCCTCTCCCCCGGAGATGCAGGCCCAGCACCTTCTGGCTGGAAGGGTCAGAGGCCACCACAGGAGGATGGAGGAAGAAGATGTAGAGGGGAGGGAAAGGTTTCTGCCAACCTCTCCAGGGTCCCCACCACTCTGGGTGAAAAAGCTGAGCAGAGGCTGAGTGTGGTGGCTCACACCTACAATCCCAGCACTTTGGAAGGCTGAGGCGGGAGCATCAGGAACTCAGGAGATCAAGACCAGCCTAAGCAACATAGCAAGACTTCATCTCTACTAAAAATTTAAAAATTAGCCAGGCATGGTGGCATGTGCCTGTAGCCCCAGCTGCTAAGGAGGCTGAGGTGGGAGGATCACTGGAGCACAGGCGTTTGAGGCCTCAGTGAGCTGTGATAGCACCACTACACTCCAGCCTGGGTGACACAGTGAGACCCTGTCTCCAAAATAAAATAAAATAAAATAAAATAACCTAAGCACAAGGGCCTCATCTAAGGCACACCAATCCTAGAAAGCAGAGGCCAGTGATCTTGGGGGTGCCACAGGTCTGCCCCCAAGCACATTCACTTGTGGTAGGAGACGCTTCACCAGGGCTCCTGTCAGCCAAGGGCCTGCTCCATTCCACCTGCCAGTGGGTGGAACAGCATCCCCATCTTACAGTTGGGAGAAAGCCCCAGAAAGGAAAAGTAACCAGCTCCAGTAAATTCAGATCTGTTGAAACCTATAGTCCACGTTCTCTTCCTAAGAGGGCCTCAGTGCTATGGTCCTCAAACTGCCATCTGCAGGTTTTAAAATGCAGATCCCAGGGCCTGGAGTAGAGATGAGGAGCCTGCACTTCAACAGGTGCTCCAGGTGTTTGTGATAAAAGCATTGGTGGCACACACCAGTCTCAGGCACACACACGTGGGTACACACACACACACACACACACAGGCATGTATGCCAGCAAAGGTCAAAAGTGAAGCATGTGCTCTAAAGACAGACACAGATGCTGGGTTTGGTGCACAAACCAGCACCTTACTAGTTGTAGGATCTTGGGTCAGTCCCTCAACCTCTCTAAACCTGTTTCTTTATATGCAGAATGAAGGTAAGAAAACAATCAACCTCATGGGTTTGTTTTATGGATGCAAGAAAATAACGTGTAAAATCCTCAGGGCTGGGCCTGGCATATAATAAACACTCAACAAATAGTGCTATGATCATCACCAACCTCAGTGCCTGTGAGTTGAATGCTCAAGGGATGGAACAGAATGCCAGGCACCAGGCAACCACGCTGGATAATTGAGACAGTAAGAGACACTCCCAGGGTTGTACTAGAGTCAGCGAATAGAAGTCACAGAGACACAGATTTCTGCCCCAAACAGGAAGCATGTTGCCCAATCATGAAACCAACTGTCTAGTGAGTTCACTGTCACTAGAGGATCCCCAGCAAAAAAGCCTAGATGTTCGCCAAGTGGGGACACAGCACCAGGGAAGGAAGAATTGGGGGGCAGGGGGGCCAGGTCATCTTGAAGGTGACTTTGGGGCAGGTTCTGCAGGTCAGCCCTTTTCCCCATCATGCTCCCCATCATGCTGGTTATTTAGTTCATTTGCTCTTCCTTGCTATTTACAATAGCTACCTCCAGGTGTCTAAAGTGGGTGGGGAAAGGGGGAAAGGTCAGGATAGGCAGAAGCCTTGTACATTCTGAATAGTTCATGGCAGGGATAAGAATGGGGGGCTGTTTAAATCTGAGCCTGCAAACCCACTGAAATTGTGGGTGTGTTTATCTCTGCACTTTTCTCAAAAGGGCTGATTAAGAAGGGCTGGTCCTTACTAACGTTCGAGAGGAGGGGAAACTGAGGCACGAGGATGCTGACTCTCTCAGACAGCAAGAGGGCACAAGCTCCAGGGTATAGATTGGCTGCTCAAGAGGCTGTTCTATGAGCCAGGCACCTTCGACACCTCACCTCGAAAAAGTCTCACTATAGCCCCCTTGGATGGGACCCTTGAGCTCGGAGAGGTTAGGAAATCTGCCCACGGATACACAGCTAGTGAGCAGCAGGGGCTGGCGTTTGAACCCAGGTGCTCTGGGCTCCAGAGCTAGGTGTTTGGTTCCTTTGTTTGTTTGTTTATTTCTCTTAGGTGTTCTGTCCTAGGTCATCAAACATGGAAAGGAGTTAACATTAAGGGGACTAATGCTAAAGATTGGTCCTCATCAGTGACAAGCTACCTACTCACCTGCTCACAATCAAAACTAAGATAAAATGTCCCTTCTTAATAGCAGAAGGAGGCAGAGGGAAAGGAGTTTCCATCTAAGTCACGCCAGATAGCTCAAGCGTGGACCATCCTGAGACCAGAACACCCCGCAGTGATCCCCACCAGGCTGAGCGTTGCAACCAGGTGGCGCTGGTCCCTGGCCCCACTCTGCTTAGCCCAAGGTGTTTTCACGGAAGGTGGGGTCCAGAGCAGCCCAGGAAACGGAAAAGAGCCCTCACTTCAACGACCCAGCCCTGCCAATCGCCTCCCTGATAATTTAGGATCGGCTAGGATTGAACAAAAACACCCAAAAGTTGGGTGCCCCAGGGGGTGCCTGGCTCTGGGTGGAGAGGATCGGCTGCTCTATCACCAATCCCCAGGGTGGGGTGAGGAAGAGCTGAAGTTTGGGAGAGCGCTGGAAGCCTTGGGGATCGGTGGGCTGGCACCCCGCCACACACACACCCGACTCCCGCCGCCCGCGGGCCCCAGCTGGAGGCGCCTTCCCGGCGATCCCCTGTGTTGTACTCCCCGAAGAACCCAGCGCCAGCCCTGGGTCCCTGCGGTGGAGATCTGGGCAGGACGCACGGGAAAGTTTAAAAGGTCACTGCATCGCGCAGACATCCCTGAGGGAAAGGGGACTGTAGTGTAAAAGCGGGGTAAATAAAGCAAAGTCGCCGCCCATTCCTCAGTCCCCTACCCCAACACGTCGCATCGGAGCCCCCGGATCCTCTGGAACCTGGGATGCCGCTCCTATCCCGGCAAACCACCCCTGCCTCCTTCACCTGACCCGCGGCCCCCAGCTTTTACCTCTACGCCCGGGCCCGGCCGCTGGGCGCTGCCATCCCAAAAGCTCCGGAGCCCGAGCGGCCCAGGGCCAGGGTCGCGAAGCGGCGGAGTCACGGGGTCGCCGGGCGGCTGCAGGAAAGTTTCCGTCGCGCCAGCTGGGCCGAGTGGAGCGGGGCGGGCGGAGTAGGGGGCCGGCCAGGCAGAAGCGCGCTCCGGCGGGTCCGCACCTCCCCCGGCGCCGCGGCTCTCCGGCTCTCGGGCTCCCCCGGCCACCCGGCCTGCCCAGCCCTGCCAATCGCAGGCCCAGCCGCCCGCAGCTCCGCCCGCCAGGCCTGGGACCCAGCGGGGGCGGGGAGCGGAGGGGCGGGGGCGCACCTGTTTGGTCAATCCGCCGCCTCCCCACCGCCCCGCCCAGGCCGGACTGCGCAGAGCCGAGGCCCTCTGCTCGGAGCACACGCTCCCCAGCCCGGTGCTGGCCCGGGATGCCGGCGGGACCACACGCCCCCTTTCCTCCCGGAGTCCCCAGGCCTCCAGGAGTCCAGAGATAACCTCTGCTTCCGTCTCGGGGCCATGAGGGTACGGGACCGAGGAGTGGCCGCGACTTTGCCTTACTTATCCCCACAACTACCCTTCCCTCTAGAATCTTCCCGCATCCGCTGACCCCTTAAACTTTCCTGTGTGCCCTGCGTGGATCTCCAACCTCAGGAGCCGAGGACTGACGGGGGGACTAGAGCTTTGGAAGAGGAGAGTGCGGGCTGTCACGGGGAAGGCACCTCAGCACTCCCACTAACAGAAACTCCCGAGGACTCCAGCTGGCTCGGGGAACTTCCCGCGAACGTCTGCGAGCCGCTTTAGCAGGCCCCCACACTTCTCTTGGGGTCACAACAAATATTAAACCGTGACTATCTTATTGACCCATTTCCCGGATAGGCACACTGAGGCCAGAGTTGGGGGCGGGGGTGGCGAACGCTTTTCGGACAGTGTAGCGGGACAGCGACGTTTTCCAGCTAAAGGCGGATTTGCAGAGCGCTCCTGCCTCCTTTCCCCAGCCCTACGCGGATGCCTGGGTTCTTCCTCACCTCGCCCCCACCCGCGGATCTGGGGCCGAGGAAGAGAAAGAGGCCCCCGGCAAGTGCCCGGGCACAACGAGGGCGCGTCCGCAGGCGCCCGGCCTTACCTCGGCAGCAGAGCGTGTCCTCGCCGAGAGCGCAGGCGGGAGGCCCCAGCAGGGGCAGGGAGGCCCAGGCGAGGGCGCGGAAGGCGGCACCGCCGGCTCCCATCCCGGACCGCCTAGGCAGCGCTTCCTCCTGCGGGCCTGCCACCCTCCGCGGCACCTGTGGGGCCAGCGCGATGCCCGTGGCCTCCGCCTCCGGGGTGGGTGTGCAGGGCTCCCGGGCTCCTCGAGCTGTCCCGGCTCGGACTGCCACAGCGGCGCGCAGGTAGAGCTCCAGGCGCGCACAGGTCGAGCTGGGCAGGGCGCTATTTTTAGCGAGAGCTGTTCTCCCAGTCGGACAGACAGAACCAGTTAATTCGGCCGCTGGGGACGGGCCTGCACGGTGAACTCCCCGAACAGCAGCCGCAGCTCAGCTGAAAGCTGATCCTTCGCATTCCTGCCTCTCGAGGCGGGAGGGCAGGAGGACGCCTCTAACTCCAGGGGGAAGCCGGCGTCCTCTCCTAAGACAGTGCCTGGGCCCAACCGCACGCCAAAAATGGGGCTCTTTAAATTGGCTATGAAACCTGGCAGGACTTGATGCTGATCCCAAGCCGCAGACGATGTCCCATAAAATGCACATCTACTGTCTCACCCTTCCCACCGGTTTCCAGCACTGAGAAGAGCCCCCCAGAAATGGGATCTCAGCCCCAGCACCCGCCAGAAGCTGGCACGGCCATCAATCAGGAGCTACTTGTTGAATGAAGGCAGGAAGGAGTGAAATCCAATACCAGGATCAGTGGAAGTCTTCAGAGCATGTGAGATGGATGCACAGGGTGTCTTTGAAATCTGATAGAACCCCTAATCCAGCACTTTCTGGCTATGTGACCTTGGCAAATCATCTCACCTCTGTGCCTCAGTTTTATCTTCTGCAAATGGGAGTTTTAGAACTCCAAGAGATAGTATGCAAGAAATCCTTTTGTAAACAAAAGCGTTATGTGAATGTTCGTGTAAAGCATGATCAGAGAGCTGCAAAGGTGAACACAAGAGTCTACTCTCAGAAATTCATTAGCACTCTTCTAATTCAAGAGAGGAGGTGCTAAGGGCCCCAAAATGTACAATCACAGCATATGGTATTGGCCTAAGGATAAATAGGCCAGTGGACTAGAATAGAGGCTGCAAAAATAGACCCACACAGGTATGGAAACTTGATATGTAGCAAAGATGCCCCCACAGGTCAGTGGGTGAAGGGTGGACGTTTCTATAAATGGTGCTAGAGCAATTGAATGTCCATATTACAAAAAGATAAGATGAATCCCTACCTCACACCATGCATAAACGATCCGTTCCAGGTGTACTGAGAACTTACACACACACACACACACACACACACACACACACACAAACTTGTAATAGTCAAGGATGTCTTAAAGAAGACCCTAAAAGCATAAATCATCATGAAGAATATTGATACATTTAATTAAAATGCAAACTTCTGTTTATCAAAAGATGATATTTGCAATATGATATTCAAAATATACAAAGGCCTTCTACAAACCAACTTCAAAAGAGATAATGGGAGATTGGGCAAAATATGTGAATAGGCAATTCACAGAAAAAGAAACATGAATGGCCAATAAACATATGCAAAGATGGTCCGTCTCACTAGTAATCAGAGAAATATAAAACAAAACTCCAGTAAAGTGCCACTTCACACCTGTCAGATTGGCACAAAAACAAAGAGGTGGGACAGCAGGGACAGGGAAGCTGGAGAACTGTCCTATGCTACATGCAAGAGGGAAAATGGGTACGGCCACTCTGGGAAACAATTTGGCAGAATCTAGAAATGCTGAAGTGCACATACCTGAGTGACCCAGAGTCTTGACCTAGAGAACCTCTTGCTCACTGCAACAATGTTAATACTAGTAAGGAATTTGAAACAGCCTCCATTCCTATCAGAGGAAGAATGCATAAACAAATTGTGGAGTAGTCAGTGAAATTCTACACTGCAGCAGAAATGAATGACTAGAAATTCATTCTGAATCTCCAATCTCAAAGGAGGGGAAGAGAGCATGTTGCAGATCAAACTGGTGTAATATCATTCCTATAGTGTTTTGTTTTGTTTTGTTTTGTTTTGTTTTGTTTTGTTTTGTTTTGAGACAGAGTCTTGCTTTGTCACCCAGGATGGAGTGCAGTGGCTCGATCACAGCTCACTGCAGCCTCGGACTCCTGGGATCAGGTGATACTCCCACCTCAGCCTTCTGAGTAGCTGGGACCACAGGTGCCAAAGCACCATATGCAGCTAATTTTTTATCTGTAGAGAAGGGGGTCTCTCTATGTGACCAGGCTGGTCTCAAACTCCTGGACTCAAGCAGTCCTCTCTCCTGGCCTCCCAAAGTGCTGGGATTACAGGCGTGAATCACTATGCCTACCCCAGCTTCAAGTTCTATTCCTGTAATTCCACAAACTACGTGACTAGTGGCATGAACCACCATGCCCAGCCTTCATATAGATTCTTTAAACATGCAAAACAGAATACCATATATTGCATAGGAATGCACAGATAATATGGTAAAAGTATAAAGACATTCAGAGGAATGATAAATACGCCATTTTGCAAAGTGTTTACCTCTGGATAGAGAGAGATGTTTGATAGGAAGGGGCTTCACACATTCACACATCTTACTAAGGTTTTCTTTCTTTCCCTTTTTTTTTTTCCAGACAGCATCTCACTCCTTCAACCAGGCTGAAGTGCGGTAGCATAATGATACCTCACCGCAGCCTTAAACTCCCAGGATCAAAGGATTCTCCCACCTCAGCCTCCTGAGTAGCTGGGACAACAGGTGCATGCCACCATGCTGGGCTAATGGTTTTTTTTGTTTTTGTTTGTTTGTTGTAGGGAAAAGTTCTCACTATAGTGCTCAGCCTGGCCTCAAATTCCTGGGCTCAAGCAGTCCTCCTGCTTTGGCCTCCTAAAGTGCTGGGATTACAGGTGTGAGCCATCATGCTCATCCTAGGTTTTATTTCTTGACCAGGATAGGAGACACAGAGTGTTTGTCTTTCTTTCTTTTTCTTTTTTCTTTCTTTCTTTGTCTTTTTTGAGATAGAGTTTTGCTCTTGTGGCCCAGGCTGGAGTGCAATGGCGTGATATCTGCTCACCGTAACCTCCACCTCCCAGGTTCAAGCAATTCTTCTGCTCCAGCCTCCATAGTAGCTGGGATTATAGGCATGGGCCACCACACCTGGCTCATTTTTTGTGTTTTTAATAGAGACGGGATTTCTCTATGTTGGTCAGGCTGGTCTCAAGCTCCCAACCGCAGATGATCTGCCTGCCTTGGCCTCCCAAAGTGCTGGGATTACAGATATGAGCCACCAAGCCCAGCCTGTGTCTGTCTTATTCTTCATCACTTTTTTTTTTTTAAGGTGCATAGCAGTCGTCGGGGAGGCCACATAAAACCCAGTCCTACTCTGAACTTCAATTTTCTCATTTTAATAACATGGCCATCCTTTCTGGGAAATACCTCGCACAAAGCCTGGTTCATGATGAAGTTCTCAGTAAATCTTAGGAATATGAATAGCCCCATCTGCAGTCTTCACTGGGGTCCTTCACACCCTAGTCCCAATCAGCCAAGACTGACCCCCACTCAAGCACCACCATACAACCAGGTCTTCCAAGCCCCCAAGCTCTATCACGCCCCAGGAATTTGTACACACTGTTTGCTCTTCCTAGAATGCCTGTCCTCCCTATCTCTACCCAGTCAGTACCTGCTTCTCCTATTATAATCCAGCTCAGGCATTCCAGCCCATGGGAAGCAGAGGGTTCCCACAGTACCCACCCACTCCACATCTATGTTTATCACATTGTAGATTGTTGCACCTAGTTATGGCTCTGTCTCCTGGAGCAGACTGTGAGCTCTTCCAGGTCACAAACCTGGCAGCCCCACCACCTGCACCTGGGGTCTGGCCTCAGGAAGGTTTGTTAAATGAAGAAAAGGACTGAGGGACCCAAAGACTCAGAAACCAAAAGGGCTTATGCCAAACTGTCAAAAGGAAAGTAAGCTCACCGCCTGCTGGACTGATTGCTTGGTCTTCATTGAGTGTTCTTGATGGGAATGTGAGCTTTGAGTCAGAGTGCTGCATTCATATCCAGGCTGACCCGCTTGCCAGCTGCGTGACCTAGAGCGTGCTGCCACATCCCTCCGAGCCTGTTGCTGGGTCTACGTAGCCAACATCGACTACAGATTATCACAAGGGGTTATTACAATGATTCGATGAGATCACAGTGGCAAAATGCTTGGCTTTGTCCTTGGTACAGGTAGCAATTATATGACTATGGTCAAGAGGAAGATGTTTGGAGGGGAGGATGGAAGGAACTCGATCAGTTTACTTACTATGAAAATGGAGGGCCAGGCACAGTGGCTCACCTTTGTAATCCCAGCACTTTGGGAGGCTGAGGTGGGCAGATCACCTGAGCTCAGGAGTTTAAGACCAGCCTGGTCAAGATGGTAAAACCCTGTCTCTACTAAAAATACAAAAATTGGCTGGGTGTGGTGGTGCATGCCAGTAGTCTCAGCTACTCAGGAGGCTGAAGCAGGAGAATCGCTTGAACCTGGAAGGCAGAGGTTGCAGTGAGCCCAGATCATGCCACCGCACTCCAGCCTGGGTAACAGAGCGAGACTCTGACTCTAAAACAAACAAACAAACAAAAAAACACACAAAAAAAGAAGGTGGAAAGCCGATCAAAAATTCCAGGGAGCTGAGCACAGTGGCTCATGTCTGTAATTCCAGCACTTTGGGAGGCCAAGATGGGAGGATCACTTGAGCCCAGGAGCTCAAGACCAGCCTGGGCAACATGGCAAGACCCCATCACTACAAAAAAAAAATTAAAAAACAATTAGCCAGGCATGGTGGCATGCATCTGTGATCCCAGATTCTTGGGAGGCTGAGGTGGGAGAATCACTTGAGCCCAGGAGGTCAAGGCTGCAGTGAGCCATGTTCATGCCACTGCACTCTAGCCTGGACAACAAAGTGAGACTCTGTCTCAAAAAATACAACAACAACAGCAAAATTCTAAGAGGAACCAAGCACAGTGGTGAACATGCCTGTAGTTCCAGCTACTTAGGAGGCTGAGGCAGGAGGATCCCTTGAGCCCAGGAGTTTGATGCTACAATAAGCTATGATCATGCCATTGCCCTCCAACCTGGGAGACAGACAAGACTTTGTCTCAAATATTTGAAAAATTCCGGGGGCGCTCTCCAGTTCTGAACAAAAAACATACCCATGGAGGCTAGCCTGGGAGATGAGAAGGTCAGAAACATGCCTGAAGTTAGTGCTTCTGGGGCTCTTTCCTTCTGCCCTTTGTCCCACCCTCTGGGTGAGGGGCTGTACAGCACTTCAGAACTATAGACTCTCCTTTCTGTCTTCCCATCCGCTCTGGCTCCCCCCAGTCTGTTCTTGCATGTAGCCCAGGGATTCCAATCTGGACCCGTCTTTGCCTTGCCAGCTTCCATCTGTAGGGGCGACAGAGCCTGCGGCACCTTCCCCAAGGGATGCGTCTGAAGTGATTTACCAAATGCATCGTCTGCACTATATATGCAAAATCCACATATGCCCACTTGTCGGGTTCTTCCTTTAAGATGACATACAGGATAGCAAATTGCTTATGGTTCAGCTCTAGATGATGAATTGGCTGATGTTACATGTTGTACAAGCAAGCAAATATATACAGATGACAGGGCTATATGGTCACTGGAAAAGAACAACGTGTATTTCAAGGGTTCCAGTGAGATTCTCTGAGCTAGTGTCCCAATCCTCTTTGGTTCAGATCTCTCTGGACAATGTAATATTATCCTGGTGACATGGACATTAGCCACTGGGACTCTTTGTCCCATGCACATGGCCCCGCCAGGCAGGAAGTTGGCCCAGCTTAAGATCTGCCGTCTTTCTTTCTTTTTTTTTTTGAGATGGAGTTTTGCTCTGTCGTCCAGGCTGGAGTCCAGTAGCACCAGCTTGGCTCACTGCTGCCTCCACCTCCCAGGTTCAAGCAATTCTCCTGGCTCAGCTTCCCGAGTAGCTGGGGCTACAGGCGCATGCCACCATGCCCAGCTAATTTTTGTATTCAGTAGAGACGGGGTTTCACCATGTTGGCCACGCTGGTCTCGAACTCCTGAGCTCAAGTGATCCACCCACCTTGGCCTCCTAAAGTGCTGGGATTACAGGTGTGAGCCACCAGTGCCTGGCCAGATCTGCAATCTTTCCTAATGGCTCTCAGGAAGGTCACAATGAGCTCCTTGTTGGTGACAGCATAAGATACATTTCCATCTCCATCTCACCTGATCTCTTGGCAATACTTAATCCCACAGCAACTTCTGTTCCCTTCCATCTTATCATACTCTCCCAGTTTGTCCCCTAGTTCTCTGGTCACGTTTTTCCTCCTTGGCTACCTCATCGGACTCCTGTAAAAGTTGGAGGTCGAGACTGAGTCCCTCTTAAGTTTCTAGACTCTCTCCACAGGCAACTTGAACTACACCTAGGCCGTGGCTTCAATCACTGTCCTTATGCCGATGATTCCCAAATGTTTATCTCCAGCCCAGTCCAGGTGCTGTGGGCTCCTGCCTGGACTTCGCTAAGAACTGAGCTGGTTCCCTGCATCCACCTGGCACCTCTCCATGTGGGTCCCCGTCTGCTAGTTCTCCTCATCAGGATTTCAAAGCACAGATGCAATCATATCACCCTCACTTCTGTTGAAAAGCTTTCAATGTTTCTTGCTGTCATCCTGCAGCCTCCCAGATCCTGGGTGGTCAGGTCCTACCCACCTCCCCAGCCTCAATTCTTTTTTTTTTTTTTGGCGGGGGAACAGAATCTCACTCTGTTGCCCAAGGTTGGAATGCAATGGCATGATCTCAGCTCACTGCAACCTCCACCTCCTGGGTTTAAGCGATTCTCGTGCCTCAGCCTCCCGAGTAGCTGGAATTACAGGCATGCGTCACTGTGCCCAACTAATTTTTGTATTTTTGGTAGAGACGGGGTTTCACTCTGTTGGCCAGGCTGGTATTGAACTCCTGGCCTCAAGTGATCCACCAGCCTCAGCCTTCCAAAGTGCTGGGATTACAGGCGTGAGCTACCGTGCCTGTCCCCAGCCTCATTTCTTACCATCTGCTCCCTCCCTCTCTGCCTTCAGCCACTCCCAGCCAACTTCCAGATTCTCAAATATGCAATGCTTCTTCCCACGACACAGCTTTGGATACCAGGTTCCCCTCTTGGGAACACTTTTCTCCCTTCTTGGCCTACTTAACTTCTCCCAATAGAAGCTTAATGTCGTTTCCTCAGGGAAGCCTTCCCTGGCCTCCCACAGGACACACCCAGGGCTCAAGTCACTTTCCTTCATGGTGTTCATTGCAGTTGGTGACCGCACCTTCATTGTGTGATGACTGGGTGGATGTGTCATGCTCCCCGGCTGGGTATCCCTGAACACAGGGACCATGCCTGGTTTTCCACATTGCTGCATCTCCTCCTACCCTCAGCAAGGGCGCTGGCACGTACTAGGTGCTCAACGCATGTTTGTTGAATGAACGAGTGAATGCACGTCTGCTTGCCCACCTCCATCAGAGGCTCTGTTGATCGTTGTTGGACACTGTTTTTTGCTAGAAATATCTATGTTTCCGCCCATTGCTATGAATGCAAGTTCCAGTACTTTGCCAGGTGCTCTCTCATTTAATTCTCCCGGCCGCCTCTGAAAAGGTTCTAGTATCTATTTCTACTTGACAGATAAGGAAACTGAGGCTCAGAGTTTAAGCAACTTGCACAAGATGACACAGTATGGAGATGACAGAGCCTGTTCTCAAGCCCCATCTGTTTGATTCCACATCCTGGGCTTTGTAACCACAACACCCTTTTCACAGATAGATTTTCATCTCTTACTGGGGTGGTGAGTCTTTACCTGATGATGGAAGTGAAACTCAAAGCCGTAGTGTCTGAAGCATCACAGGATGAAGACCCTGGAACAGGGATGGCATAAATGGCAGGCGAGGAGAGGGAAGGAGGGGCCAGGAGGAGAGAGCAGCTCCGATGCAGTGTGTGGGGAGCATGACAGTCACAGAGCATAAATAGGAGAAGTGCACAGACCTCACTTCTGCCTCTGAGGCATTGAGAATTCAATGCCCAGAATGAATGAGATGATGTCAGACACTATGCATGGAGGAAGGACCAGGTGACACTGAACAGGAGAACAGCTGTTTCCAGGGAAGACCTGTTTTGAGGGGGTGCATCCCTGTCTGAGTCTAATCATTCCCAGATGCTTTGATTCCACCTCCGCAGTTTCTCTCATACCCACTCCTGCTGTCCATGGGTTCTCCACGTGCCTAAGTCAATGTCATCAGGCTCCTTTTGTGCCAGGCTCTGGGCTGGGTGCTGGGGACACAGATGCAGGGGGGAAGAGACAGGTAACAATGTCCTCAGGTTGCCCCCAAGCAGGACACTCCCATGTGCTGCTGAGCATTGCTGGCAATGGCTGAGACAGAGGTGGGCAGCTACAGGGCTCTGCTGCCAGCCTTGGGAGGGGGGCGAGAGTGGCTCCAGGAAAGACTTCCAAGGAGATGACCTCTGAGTATGTCTTTAAGGAAGAGAGACAGAAAAGTTAGCCAGGCAAAGAGGAAACCGCCCATGAAAAATCATGGTACCGTGAAACAGCCAGCATGCTCCAGGAATTACAGTCAAGTATTATTGGAGCCTCAACTGAGGGGAGTAGCCAGGAGAGGGAGCAGGAGAAGAGGCAGGGCTGTGTCATGAGGGACTCTACATGCCATGCACAGGAGCCTGGCCTTTGGGGGGCTACTGGGAGACCTTAAGCAGGGGAGGGACATAGCCAACTCCTGGGTTTGACAAAAATCTGGGGAGTGACTAGGAGGCAGGAAGGGAAGACAGGAAGGGTTGGGGCAGAAGGAAGATAAGAGATTTGATGGTTGCTGGTGGGGAATGCTTTGGGTTTGCCGTGGGGGTGGTGGGATGTGCAACTCAGATCTCCTCTTCAGGAGTAAAGGTCTCACTCCCCTAGGTGTGCGGAGGCTGCTGGACGTAGTCCCTCAGCGCTTAGCTCTTTGGGAGTTGCCTCTGTTGAAGAGCCACCTCCACAGAGGTGACACCTCCTTCGTGGGGTGTCCTAAATCTGGTGACTGACCAGCCCAGGGTCCTAAAATCTTGGCATGCTTTGGGAGACTGAGGTGGGCGGGTCACGAGGTCAGGAGTTTGAGATCAGCCTAGCCAGCATGGTGAAACCCCGTCTCTACTAAAAATACACAAAATTAGTCTGGCATGGGGGTGCGCACCTGTAATCCCAGCTACTCGGGAGGCTGAGGCCGGAGAATCACTTGAAACCTGGAGGCGGAGGTTGCAGTAAGCTGAGATTGCACCACTGCACTCCAGCCTGGGTGATAGACTCTGTCTCAAAAAAAAAAAAAAGCTTGGCTGTGCTCAAGATGACTCTGAAGGGCCCTCCCAGCTCCAGGTGTAGGGTGGGGTAAGGCTTGCACTGACTGCAGGGAAGCGCAATTCCTCCTTCTGCCCAGTCCTGCTCCCTCCCCTCCCCTCCTCTCCCCTTCCTTTTCCTTCCTTTCCACTGGTGTTGAGCCCGAGAGCGGTCCCTGGTGGACCTCCTGTGCATGAATACCTCTCAGAGCCTGCTCCTGGGGCACCCGACTGAGGACAAGGAGGACGGGAAGAACTTGCTAGGTGTCCCAGCTGGTGGGAATGACCCAGCAGAATGTCTGATTTGGGGGCTGCCAGTGAGAGAGGTGTACAGTACTCAAGGGATCAGGCAAGGTTGCAAGAGGGGTGGAGAAGCCGGCTTAAGACAGAAGCAGACATTGGAAACAACTTGGGTTGGGGAGTTTTTTCCCCTATACAGCCAGAAGTAAGATTGGCTGCTGAGGTCTAGACTTTTTTCCCCTATACAGTCAGAAGTAAGATTGGCTGCTGAGGGGATGGGTAGATAGTAAAATAATTACCTAAGAAAGTAAGCACCGTAATGCATGATAATTATTGCCACAGCAGGGGTAAGAAGGGTAGGGCTTCAGTGGGTGGATAGGAGTTTACCAGGCTGTGTGCCTATAGGGGAAAGTCATCATGGGCAAAGAACCCAGCCGGGCACTGATGTGAGGAGATGGAGGTAGGATGGCCAGATGAAATACAAGATGCCAGGTGAATGTAAATTGTATAAAAGCATGAATTTTTTTTAGTATCTCCTATGCAATATTTGGGACACACTCATGCTGAAAAAATTATCCATTTTTTATCTCCTTCTGCCCCCACCCCCCGCAAGAAGCCTCATCTACCAGTGGGTCCCCACACTTCCACCCAGGTATTCTCTGAGTCCATCTCATTCCTCCTTTACCCAAGCACTTCTGGCGGCTCCCCATTGGCCAAACCCCGAAATGGTCATTTGAGTGTCTGTTTCCTGACCTTGGCTACCCTGTCAACACCATTCCTTTTTTTTTTTTTTTCCTCTTGAGACAGGATTTCACTCTAAGTTGCCCAGACTAGAGTACAGTGGTGAGATCTTGGCTCACTGCAGCCTCAGCCTTCCGGGCTCAGGTGATTCTCTCACCTAAACCTCCTGAGTAGCAGGGACTACAGGCATGTGCCACCAAGCCCAGCTAATTTTTGTCTTATCAGTAGAGTCAAGATTTCACCATGTTGGTCAGGCTGGTCTCGAGCTCCTGACCTCAAGCAATCTGCCAGCCTCGGTATCCCAGAGTGTTGAGATTACAGGCGTGAGCCACCTCACCTGGCCTCAACCCCATTCATGAACCCCCTCTTCAATCACCTGCCTCTGAGATTTTTTATAAAGCTGTTCCTCTGCCTACTATGCCCTCTCCTGAATCCATTCTTCCCGGAAGTCTCCTAGATCTAGATTCCCTGTGGGTGGATGGAAGGAGTCATCTCCTCCAATTAGCATCAGTAGCACCATTTCACTTCTCTGAGCCTTCATTTCCTTGTCTCTAGAATGGGCACAATACTGTCTCTCTCATCAGGTTACTGAGAGGACAAGAGACTGTTCAGAAAACATCAGGCACACCCTTGAATGCTGGCAGCCTCCCTGCCTGTGCCTCGATCACTGCCTGGTACCCAGTGGGCTCAGAGGCATGTTTGCTGAATCGAATTGATTGAGAGGTCCTGAGCTTTTACAATTTAACTTGCTTCTTGGAATTACCACGCCCAACAGTGGAACTTAAACAAATTCAGTTTCCTGTATTAAGATGATCTGATGTTTAATGAGGCCACTGCAAATTTTTGTTATGTTGCTCCCCAGGCTGGAGTGCAGTGGTGCAATCATGGCTCACTATAGCCTCCACCTCCCAAGCTCGAGTAATCCTCCCACCTCAGCCTCCTAAGTAGCTGGAACTAAAGGTATACACCACCGTGCCTGGCAAATTTTTGTATTTTTTGTAAAAATGGGGGTCTTGCTATGTTGTCCAGGCTGGTCTTGAACTCCTGGGCCAAGCAATCTGCCTGCCTCAGCCTCCCAAAGTACAAGGTCACTGCAATTCAGGCTGCACACCAGCTTTCTCCCCCGTAGACAGGAGCCAAACCAGCTCCCTGGAAGGGGCCCATTTTGGACCCAAACATGGCTCCCAGTCTCTCCAACTCAAAGCAGGTAATATCTTTCACTCACGTTTCTGTCTCAAGCCCTCCCAATCCCAGACCACAAAACAGGATTTCTTATAACTATTAGCATAATTACCCAACTGCAACGCTATAAAGAAACGATTAGATGAGCCTGTGATTTTCGCACAGTTATTTTTCTCAAGGAAGTCACCTGAAGTTCATCTGCCATCAGGATTCATGGCTGTGTTCTGTAATCGTAGGAAATTATTTTGCTAATAACAGAGGTACCTTGATCTAATTTAGTTTTAATGCCAGGAGGTGCCCTCCCAGAATAATCAGCTTCAGGCCAATTCCAATCTCCAGGTTTGTTACACATTCTGGATAGAAGATTCAACTCAAGGAGGCTGAAGTTACTTCTTTATCACCCAAAGTCATCTAGGGGCAAAATGGTATCCTACCTCTACGTGTTTGCAGCAAACTGCAGGGAGAGCCCCAGAGCCAGGGAGCCAGGGTGGGCTCCCAGCCCAGAGGAATGACTGACTGGAAGACACCGATGGGTTAGGACCAGGTCAAGTTACATCCATACTAGGGTTCCTGGTAGAACCCCAATTTTTCTTACATTCATTCATTAACTCATTCAAACCCTTACCCAGGCTGGAGTGTAGTGGCACAATCTCACCTCACTGCAACCTCTGCTTCCCGGGCTCAAGCGATCCTCCAGCCTCAGCTTCCTGAGATCTGAGACATCAGGTATGCACCACCATGCCTGGCTAATTTTTGTATTTTTTGTAGCGATGGGGATCTTGCTGCCCAGGCTGGTCTTGAACTCCTGAGCTGAAAGCGATCTGCCCACCTTGGCCTCCCAAAGTGCAGGGATTACAGGCGTGAGCTGCCGTGCCCTGCCAATCTTGTGCATTCTTTTATTCCATTTCTACCATCTCTTCTTGGCAAGACCTAGTCTTTGAGTTACTAATAGGGTCCAAATAATGATAACAAACACTCGTGTAGCCGTGTTCTAAGTGCTTTCATCCATATCAACTCATTACATCCTGTGAGGGAGGTGGGTGCTACTATCATCCTCACTTTGCAGATGAGAAAACTGAGGCAGAGAAGTTAGGAGACTTGCCTCAAATCACATATCTAGTAAGAGGCAGAGCTGGGATTTGAACCTTCCCCAAGCTCCTATGCAAGGAAGAGTCCTGAGCCCACCAGGAATTGTTGAGCCTCTACTCTGCTCTCATTGACCCCTCACCATTCTGGGACAGAGGTGTTGTTAGCTGCATTTTAGTGAGGAAGAAACTGAGTCTCAAGAGGTCATTAATTTAGCCAGGGTCAATGCAGTGAGTAAATAAATGGGGGAGTTGGGACTTGAACCCTGAGGTTCTGATTCTAAACCTAGCGCTGCTGGGCACAGTGGCGCGCGCCTGTGGTCCAAGCTACTCAGCAGGCTGAGACAGGAGGATCGCTTGAGGCCAGGAGTTCAAGGCTGCGGTTGGCTACGATCGCGCCTGTGAATAGCTACTGCACTCCAGCCGGGGAAATGCAGCAAGACCCTGTCTCTAAAAATAAGTAAAAATTAATAAATAAAGATAAACCTAGTGCTGCCTTGTCCAAAGCTGGGAAATTCATGAAGTGTTTTCAAATGGCTTTGGCAGCAGGCTAGCTATCATTAATTACCAAAGTGCCGGGTGACTGTTCTTCCACGAACCCCCTTCCAGCCACTCTGCACCCCGATTCCCACTTTGGTCCTCTTTTCTGCTTCCCACGCCTCGCCCCAGCAACTAAGTGTCCTTCGTTATTATTCCCTGTTACCCAACAAAACCCACTTTCAGATTCTTGATCCTTCCCTCGTATGCTTATGCTTTCAACAGAGGGCCTGTGTGCTCCAGCAGGAGGGGCCGGGAGCTAGAGGCAGCTCTGTCACCCTGTCCTCCCTGGCACTTGGAATGAAACCTGTTTGTCTCTAGGCCTTGTCTTCCCATCTTTACAAGAAGGGGAAGAGGTTAGACCAGTTTTCTTTAAACTACTTGAGCCACGGAACTCTCATTGCATTTATTTATTTATTTAGAGACAGGGTCTTGCTCTGTTGCCCTGTCTAGAGAGCAGTGGAGTGATCACATTACAGTTCATTGCAGCCTCAAAGTCCTGGGCTTAAGTGATCCAGAACCCTTGTTTAAATGAAAAATTTCAGGCAAGCCCAACATTTGTATTATTATTATTATTATTTTGAGGCTGGGTGTGGTGGCTCATGCCTGTAATCTATCTCAAAAAAAAATTTTTTTTTTTTTGAGACAGAGTCTCGCTCTGTCACCCAGGCTGGAGTGCAGTAGCATGGTCTCGGCTCACTGCAAACTCTGCCTCCCGGGTTCAAGCAATTCTCCCGCTTCAGCTTCCCAAGTAGCTGAGATTATAGGCATACACCACTATGCCTGGTTAGTTTTTGCAATTTTTAGTAGAGGCAGGGTTTCACCATGCTGGCCAGGCTGGTCTCAAACTCCTGACATTGTGAGCTGCCCGCTTCAGCCTCCCAAAGTGCTGGGATTACAGGCATGAGCCACTGAGCCCAGCCTCAATGTTCGTTTTGTATCAGATGCCAGCGAGCTGGTCTAATCCAAGCTAGGTTCAAGGAAGGAAGTGTCTCCTACATGCCAACTTCTGAGCATCTCCTTGGACACGGTGGGAAAACCGCTGGCCTAGACAGAGCCTGTGGGCTCTTGGGGTTCTTAGAGACAAGAATCTGGGATCCACAGATGGCAGGTGATGCCTGAAGTACAGCTGAATGCTCACCTGGGATCCCCCATCCCCCAACACCTGTCCTGCTTTGTTGGTTAAACTGTAGCGGGGCCTGCCAGCAAACCAGCCTGTGCCCAGGACCCTGTCTCTGGGGCACTGAGCTGTCCAGGGGTCTCTCCACAGAGGAATGATATCTGCTCTGATGCTCAGGCTGTGCGATCTATCCATTCTGGAACGTTCCTCAGTGGCCAGAAGAGTCAGCCACTACCCCACCCTGTTACCCATTTGCTTTCTCTTTCTTGACCTCTCCTTTTTCTTCTTTCTTTTTTCCCTCCCTTCTTCCCTCCCTCCCTCCCTCTCTCCTTCCTTTCTTTCTTTTTTCTTTCTTCCTTCCTTCCTTCTTTCTTTTCTTTCTTTCTTGAAATAGAGTCTCACTCTCAGTTGCCCAGGCTGGAGTGCAGCGGCGTGATCTCAGCTCACTGCAAACTCCACCTCCAGGGTTCAAGCAATTCTCCTGCCTCAGCCTCCTGAGTAACTGGGACACTATAGATGCCTGCCACCAGCCTGACTAATTTTTTGTATTTTGTGTAGAGATGGAGTTTCGCTATGTTGGCCAGGCTGGTCTTGAACTGCTGACCTCAAGTGATCCACCCACCTCGGCCTCCCAAAGTGTTGGGATTACAGGCCTGAGCCACTGCGCCTAGCCAGCTTCTCCCTTTTCTAAAAATATGTTTTTGTTTTCATTTTTGTTTTTATTGCTCCTTCCCCTTCTTTCAACAAAAGCTCACTGGTTGCTGGTTGCAAGCTGTCTGTCTCAAGCCTAAGGCTACAGGGAAATGAGACGAACAAGAGGGCTGCCCCCAGGGCAGAGCCTTCACCTGGAGACAGCTGCATCCTGCAGTGACAGTGGCCACCAGGGCACTAGGAACTCAGTCAGAGGGGCTGGGAAGGCTTCCAGGGGCTGTGGTGAACAAAGGGGCACTAGCATGTGAGTAGGAGTTTGCCCCGTTTGCTGGGCAGGAATGAATGCAGGTACGGAGGAGGCAGGTGTTTCTAGCTCATAAGAGAGGCATGGAAACTGCAGAGGCTTAGCCAGCCCAAGCGTTTGAGGAGCTGTCAACTGCTAGATTTGGCTGAAGCATGGAGTGATCATTGCAGGGGGGCTATCAGAAGTGGGACGAGGTAAGCTGTCCAGGCACTGGTGGCCAGGGGTCCGGAGAAGCTGTTCCAGAGCTAGGGAACAGATCCTGAGGGTCATGGGGCGCCCTAGGGAACAGATCCTGAGGGTCATGGGGCGCCAGTGGAGGTTTGCAGCAGGAGACGTGGGTCCAGACCTGCATTGCAGAATCGCATCTGGCTGCTCACAGTTGGGGGTGGAGAGACATGAAAATGGGGCTTCCCTTCCCTTCTCACCCCTCACAGCCCACACCCTCCTGTGAATGCTCCTAGCAGCCCCAGTTCCCTCTGAGACACAGCCACAGCATGGGGACAGAAGGAAGGGGGCTTTGGGCTGCTGGCTGCCCATCCCTCCCTGGCCTGGCCCCCACCTCAAGGCAGCCCCTGACCTCTTCAACCCCAGGACCACAGGTCAGGAAAAGCTCCAATCTCGCTCTCCCCCAGCTGGGATGTTTTGGTTTCTGGGTCCTCTGAAAATGGCCCGTTTGTGCAGAGACGCTCAGGCAGATTAGCTTCCAACCCCTTTCAGCCCTTTCTATCTGAATCCTGGCTCTAACAAGCCCCTTCCCCAGCCCTGCAGCCCCTCTTGGCCCTGGATGACTGTCCTCACTTCCCCCTGCAGCCCCCCACCGTGGTGAAGGAGGGGAGGTCCTATCCCCAGACACAAGCTCTTTTGTTCCAACGGGCAGCTTGGCCCTCAGCCCTGCACCCGCTGCTGGTGGAGTTCCCTAGCACTTAATGAGCCTGGGGTCAGCTGAAGGATGAGGAGTTGGCACTGAGGGGCTGGGGACAGGGGCGGGAACGCAGGCGATTTCTGGCTGCAGCTTTGGACCTGTCTCTCCTCTGCTCAAATTTCCACCATGGTTCCTGCCTACTCTACTGGGACTGCTGAGGTGCGCAGAGACCCCAGGCTCCTTGTAGCTTTCACACAGCCCCTCTTGCCTCTCCCTGGAGCAGGACCAGGCACGGGGGCTGCTCAGTGCAGACTCGGAGCAGGGATGCACACAGTGGGAAACATGCGGGCTTTGTAGGCCAGCAGGACCAAAGTTCAAATCCTGACTCTGCTCTTCCTGGTAGTAGGACCAGGGGCAAATCACAAATCTTTGTGTGCCTCAGTTTCCCCCCCTGCAAAATGAGGCTATGTTCTCCAGCCAGAGTTCTATGAGCTCTGGCACAAAATGCTCACGTACCTTCCTTTCCCTTTCTCTTGTTCCCTAAGAGTCTGGCTCGCTCCCCTCCTCAAGGTGCAAGGTCCAAGGAAGATGGCCGGAGCTGCCCTCCCCCTGCTCCTCCACAAGCTGAACGAGCACTGGGCTGCCAAGGATATTGGGGGACGGAGACATCTCATGTCACTAAACAGGGAACCGGGGGCTGAGCAGGTCTGGTTGGGTAGCCGGTCCAGGAGCCCCATGTCCCCCTTGGCTCCGGGTCTTCTTGGCCTCCCTCCCTGGGCTAGGCTTCTCCTGCTGGGATTGTGAGCTCCCAGAGGTGGGCAGCCACCCAGCCTCACCTGAGCTGGCTCAGGAATGGTTTGGGTCTTGGGAATTCCAGGGAGACCCAGCACAACCCTGTTCCTCCCCTGCCTGAAACTATTCATAGCTCCCCCCGCTGCCCCCACCGGTGCAAGCCCAATCTCCTGAGCCTGGCATTTGAGGCCGGAGCCTGGCCGACATCTCCAGGACTGCCCACCTGGATTCTGGGGTGCAGCCTTACTGGATGGCTCAAAGTTCTTAGATGGGCTACTCTGCAGTTCTGAACTCCTGGCCTTTTCCGGGTGGTTCCCTCTGCCTGTTCACTACCTCCATCTACCAGGCTGACCTCTGGTGTTTTGTTTTGCTTTGTTTTTAGAGATGGGATCTTGCCATGTTGCCCAGGCTGGTCTCAAACTCCTAGCCTCAAGCGATCCTCCCACTTCAGCCTCTCAAAAGGGCTAGGATAGCAGGCTCGAGCTACTGTACCCGGCCTTAGATCTCTGATTGTCTTTAAGGTCAGCATCTTCTTCACCTTCCCACCTACCGTCAGAGGCCACCGTGCCCTGGATGTCACTGTAGCCTTGAGTGCCTGTTCTGAGCTCTTCCCTAAGGCAGAGTCCCGTGCTTCCCTGGGTGCACCCTTCCCCTCCAGCGCCCAGCATGAAGCGAGCACAGAGAAGGCACGAATTAAAAGAAGAGAACCTGGACAGGGAACGAAGACCAGAGCTCCAGCACTCCCCTCCAATTCCAGCAGCTGCCCCTTAGAGTCACCTGGTGGGGCAGGGGAGGAGGGAAAAAAGGAGGAGGCCAATGCCCAGGCCTCTCTAGACTAAACTGAATCCAAATCTCTAGGGTGAGGCTGGGTATTGTTCCTACCCAGAATGATCCCGACGCATATCAAGAATTAGAACTTTCTGGAAGACTCAGGTCTCCCTCCCCCCACCCAGGTGCAGTGGGTGAGGCCAAGTCCCTCAGGAGGCTGTGAGTGCTCTTTAATACCCCACTGCGTGTTGCATTGATTGGAGGAGCCCTTTCTAGCTTGCTAAGTACTTTCTCCGCGTCAAGTCAGTCATTCATTCATTATTCATTCAACAAACATGCAGCAGAAAGTGCCAGGGCCACAGAGATGAAGCTCCAAGGTGTGTGGCAGAGACAGACTTTGGACTGACAGATTGATGAACAAGGTGTGACAGGGCTGCCCCCAGAGTCCCGAGCAGAACCAGTCAGGGGCACAGAGGAGGAGGGTACTGAGCAGGTGTTAGGGAGGTCCCCTGGTCTGGGTGGTACCGGCGAGGCAGAAGGCTCCGGTAGGCACTTACAAAGGTGTGGGTGGCAGAGGTGGACTTGGTCCTGCAGCGGGCAGGGGGTGAGGACACACAGATGTGAGGAGGGACAGTGGGGGACTGCAGACGGCCTGGCCTGGGCACCTCGTGGCTTGGCTGGGATCCTGCAGGAAAGACCGAGAAGGGATGAAGAGAGAGGTGAGAGGAAACCCAGGAGACTGTGGGGTCCTCAGGGTGGGGAGGGGAGGGGAGAGATTCAAGCAATGGCAAACACAAATGATGATAACAACAGCCAAGGCCAACTGAGGGCTCATTCTCTGCTAGAACAGTTCTCAGAATTTTTAAAATAAGCATGAACACCATTACTCTTCTCAATAACCTGTGAGAGGAGTACCAGAGTGATCATCCCATCTCACAGGTGGGAAAACTGAGACTCAGAGAAGTTACGTCATTTCCACTGGTAATGACTGGGGGCAGAGATCTGATGGTCGGGGCTCCAGGGACCCTGCCCTGACCTACCCCCACCAGAGCCTCAGCCAAGGGGACTGGTAAGATGGTACCCCAGGAGAAAGCCCCGGATTCTGCAGTTGGCATTCCATTGGCAGGCCCGGTCAGAGCAGCTTTGGGACAGGGAGTGGTGTTGAGTATCACAGGGCCAGTGCGGAGCAGAGATCAGAAGGACATGGACTAGTAGTCCCAGCTACTCAAGAGGCTGAGGCAGGAGAATCGCTTGAACCCATGAGGCAGAGGTTGCAGTGAGCCAAGATCACACCACGGCACTCCAGCCTGGGCGACAGAGCAAGACTGCGTCTCAGAAAAAAAAAAAAAAAAAAAAAGAAAGAAAAAAAGAAAGAAAAAAAGAAAAAGGACATGGGCCAGAGAGGAAGAAGGGGTGAGGAGGATGGGATGAGAAAGATTTGGTCTTGTTTGCAGGGCTGGAGAAAGGGCCAGCAAGGGAGGTTGATGGGGTGGGGGACCTCATACAGACAGGAGGGTGGGCAGGAGATGCAGAGCCCAGGGAGCAAGGTTGGCCTCAGCTGGGGAATTAATGGAGGGAAGGAAGAACTGAAGCAAAAAACCCCGGCAGCTTGGAAGGCCCGGGCTTGAGCCTCACTTCTCTCTTGCTGCAGGACACATCTGGCCCTCGGCCAGGTCTGTGTGGACCCTCCTCTGCTGGGGAAGAGGAGATTTGCAGGAGTTACTAGGGGGAGAGGAGGAGCAGGGGGAGCCCAGCAGGAAGGAGAAAGAGACAGAGAGACAGAGATACAGAGAGAGATATAGAGAGATGAGGATCCGGAGAGACTGAGAGAGCTAGGAGCAGAGATAGAGACAGAGAGACACAGAGAGAGAGTCTTTGACAGAACTGCCTATTCTCTCCCTGCTGTCAGGGACCCAGTCTGAAGGATGAGCCTCAGAAGGGGCTGGGGGACAGCCACTCTATCCCACCCACCACAGAACTGGCAAAGGAGGGACTAAAGGGCCTCCAAGCAGGGCACCCACCCCCCAGATTGCCAGGTGCCCTGGTTTCAGGGCCATAGGGTCAGTTTAGCATCTCAGAGAAGGACGGGGCCTCCACCTCTACCACCGCCTGGGGGCAGGAGGATGCTGACCCGGGACAGCCCCCAAGGACCCCTGAGTGGCGCCTTGACCTCTGGCTGCAGGGCCTAGAGCCTGGTGCCTGCTCCCTCTACTGAGCCCCCGCCCTCCTGACCTCCGGCTGCCACGTGGCTGCCTCGCTGTGCCCCGCCCTCTAATCACCCGCTGCCTAAGAGCTGTGCCCTCCATCTTCCATGCCTAACACCCCACCATTAACAAAGGGCAATGTGAGGCCATGTGTCACCGAGAGAGCTTGGGAGGAGGGAGAGAGGGTCTTGGGCAGGGCTGCGTGTGGGACAGATCCCCCCCAGCCATGTCAGTCCCTGTAGTCCCTGGCGCTGGCCTTTCTGGGGCACGGCGCAACTCTTTCTGGTGCAGAATATGTGGAACCCCAGAGCGGGAGTGTGGGCCCCCCACGCCCTCACGTGCTCATTCACGGGCTCCGGAGGAGACAGCCTGCCCAGACAGAGGCCCACTGGCAGGCGCGCCGCGGAGCTCCTGCGCTCACGCTGGCAGGCCCGTGTGTGCGCACAGAGGCGCCCTGGGAATGTAGGTCACCGGCTGGAACGCTTCGAGCCTGGGGTGCTGGTGATCCGGCCATCCAGCACACGCTTCCAGATTGGACAGAAATCCACCCCTCCTCCACCTGCCTCTTCCCCCGCTCTCCAGAGACAATCTGACCCAAAGCTCCTCAGGCTTGTGTTTTATCTTCCCCAGCATCCCACTGGCTGGGGCTCTGTCCACAGGAGGGGGCGGGGCTCCTCGTCCACCTGGGTTCTTCTCTGCGACTGTCCCTGTGCTGGGCAATGCGGAGTCTACAAGACATGGAGGGATGTATGTGGCTCCCACCTTCAAGAGTTCTAAGGTAGAGCCTGAGAGGTGGCCTCGGACCAGAGGCCAGTCGTGGTCGAGGGGGAGAACAGAGCAGCAGCTTTGTCGGGGCCAGGCTGGCTTCCTGGGGGAGGCAACAGGACCCTGGTTGGGCAGTTGAATGAGGGCTTATGCAAGCCTGGGAAAGGGAGTAGTTCTGAGCCAGGCGCCATGGCTCACGCCTGTAATCCCAGCACTTTGGGAGGCCGAAGCGGGAGGATCACGAGATCAAGAGATTGAGACCATCCTGGCTAACATGGTGAAACCCTACCTCTACTAAAAACATTTAAAAATAGCTGGGCGTGGTAGCAGGCGCCTGTAGTCCGAGCTACTCAGGAGGTTGAGGTAGGAGAATCACTTGAACCCAGGAGGCGGAGGTTGCAGTGAGCTGAGATGGTGCCATTGCACTCCAGCCTGGGTGACAGAGCGAGACTCCATCCCCCAACCCCCTCAAAAAAGGAAGTGATTCTGACACACGCTGGGAAAGCCCCAGCAGCTCCCCTCCCTCCTCCTAGAATCCAGGCCTCTCTCAAAGGTGACTGTCACTGGTTCCTCTAGAGATAGCCACTGGATGGCCCTGTAGGCCCTGCAGACACAGCAAACCCAGAACATCATTCCCCTCCACTCCCAGAATCTGCCCTTTCACCCAGGTCCACCCTCAATGTGGACACCAACATCTCCTGCCACACAGGCCAGAGATCAGGGTTATCCTGACTTCTTTCTTTATTTCACTGTGGCTCACCAAGCAGCTCACAGCCCAGAGATGCAGACAAGCAGTAAAGCAATGGACTTTACTCGTCAGAGTGTACTGGGATAGCAGAAAGCCCAGGGAGCCTAGGCAGCCCATACAAGCTTGTCAGGGAAGGCTTCCTGGAGGAGGTGACCTGAGCTGAGACTTCAGGATGGGCAGGATCTTGGAGAGGTAGTAGGGAAAGCTGAAATGGAAGAGTGTTTCAGGCAGTGGTGACAGCAAGTGCAAAGGTGATGGAGAGAGAGAGAGGCACATTCAAGACAGAAATTAATTCACAATGGTGGGAGTGGTGAGAATGAGGGTGTGGCTTGGAGATGAGAGCGGAAGTGTATCTGCAGGGTCAGACCATGAATGGCGTTAAGCCCTGTTAATGAGTTTGGACTTGATCCTGTCGCAGCAGTGGGCCCTGTGCAGTTTTTTGAATGCCTATGAGTGGCTCCTTCTGGCTGCACATGAAGGCTGAATTGGGGGGACAGGTAGAGATGGGGAGCCCCAGGAAGAGGCAAGGCTGCTGTGCAGGTGTCCAAGGTGGGGCCTGGCCTGAAGTGGGGACTGGGAGAGAGTCGGGGTGGATCTCTGGACTCTTAGGAGGTAGCATGGACCGTAAATGGGTCTGGTTTCATCCTCTCTGACCTCCATCTTCCCATGATGTAACAGGGCATGGACAGGAGGACTTCGGGAGACCCTTCCCCTGGGGTCTCCCCACACCTTGGCCATTTGCTATTTGTTCCAGCCTCCCTAGGCTTCCAGAGGTGACACCTTGGGAGGAATCCCAGCTGGGAAGACCACAGTTCTGGCTTTGGAAGGCTCAGAGTGGGCTCAGTAGCCCAGGGCATATCCACCCAGCAGAAGGAACAGACTGGGCAGTGGGAGCTGGACTCTGGATATCCTGCAGCCAGCCCAGGGAGGCCAGTAGGGGAAGCTGGGGACACACTGGGCCTGAGGCGTGGGGATCACCTGCCTCTTTGGAATAGAGAGGGCTGCTGCGGCCATCCGGCAACCCGAGTATGAGTCAGGCACCGTTATTGGAGGACTGATACTCAAGCAAGTGTCTTCATTTCTTCTTCTATAAACTGGGAATTCAGCAATATGCCAAGCAACACATTCGGTGGTAGGAAAGCTCAGGGGACCCGGGCGATGCCACTGACTGACTGAAGGATCTGCGATTTGGCACCAGGTCCCACAGTGGAGGAGCCAGCCGGAGGCGGTGGCTGTCCAGGACCACAGACCAAGGAAGGACCTGTCCTGCTTAGTCCTCCCCGAGAGGAGCCCTGCATGGCGGCTGCTGCTGTCCCCATCCCTCCGAGGCTCTGATAATCAACTGGGCTGGCTCTCGAGTCACACAGAGGCAGAGCGGATAGAAGCCCAGGTCTGGGGTGCTGAGTGCGGTTCAGGAAGTGAAATGTCCGCGTCCTACGCACACAGGCACTCCCTCCCTGTCCCTGTCCCTCTCTCTGGGGACACCAACTCCCCTCTCTTGAGCTTTATCCTGGCTCTTCCCCCCCCAGCTCCAGGCATAGGGGCTCCCTCCTCACCAGCCACCCCCACTGCAGCCTCAGCCCCTGACCTTGTTATGAGGCCAGCTGCTCAGGCTTGGGTGCTGAAATGACCGAAGCCCCTCCCGAGCTGGCCTTTTCGTTCTTCTTTATTGTTCATTCTTCCTGATTGAGCCTTTTCCCAGAGTCTCGGGGCAAGGGGAGGGGGTGCGTGGCTCTACCACTCATCCACCTGCCCAGCTGGGGAAGTTTGGAAGCCCCTGCATGGCTGGTCAGCAGAACTGAGGCTCCCCTGGGCATGGGAAAGGGCCCTGGATTGGGGACCAGGAGACCCAGAGGGGTGGTGGAACCGGATGAGAGTGGAGAAAACGCTCAGAAGTCTGGGAGTCCTGCATTTGAATCACAAGTGTTTCTCACTTGCTGGGGGCAGGGCCCTTCTAAGCCTTGATTGTCTAATCTGAGCTATGGGGTTGTCCTTTCATCTGTGAGGAGTCAGTGGAGAACATTTAGCAGGGAGCCAGGCATACAGTAAGTGCTCAGTAAAGAGGACCCCAGCTCTGCCTCCTTGGCCTCGTTTTTTTTACTTATGGAAGGGCTCCAGGTGTGAATGTGGCTTCTCTTCCTTAATGTTCCTGTGAGGCCCAGGCAGCCTGGTCTAGGAGAGAACCCTTGTACAAGATGGAAGGAATCCAGATTCTGGCATCCCTTCCCCATTCCGGGCAGGCTGGGTTGGTGTCAGTTTCACAGATGGGGAAACGGAGGCTGGACAAGGGCCCAGGGCTTTGGCTTTGGCCCCTGCTGAGTTAGCTGAGTGCAGAGCCAGGAGGAGGCCTCAGAGGAGGGCAGCCCTAAGCAGGGGAAGTGAGATGATGAATGGCCAGCAGTGGCTGGACACAGAGCTGTTATTTTTTATGATTATTATCTATCTGTTACCAGTTGAAGCAAATCCCTTTGCCTCTCAAAGCAAGGCCCAGGAAGTTATGACATCAGACCCCCTGATGACATCAGGCTATTTTGGCCTCAAATTGTCCTCTCTTTAGCTCAACCCTGTCCCACAGCAGCTTCTGTTGCTCGCCTTGCCCAGCGAGCTGACATGGCTCCCGCCACATCTCTGAGCTGCTTCAGTGAAAGCTCCCCGGGAGAGAGGATTTTCCACCCGCACAGGGAGGGGCCTCCAGGTGGCAGCTTTGGCACACAGTGGATGGCTCTCAGGACTGCAGCAAAATAAAGATTTCAGGCTTTGTAGCTGGAGCGAGCTGGGTTTGAATCAGTGCACTCACTGTGTGATCAGGGCCAGTCATGTAACCTCCCTGGGCCTCAATTTCCTTGTCTGGAAAATGAGGCTAACTGCAACCCACCAGATGTGTTTCAAGGATTCAGAAGACAATGTAGCCCAGATGCGGTGGCTCATACCTGTAATCCCAGTACTTTTTGAGGCTGAGGTGGGCAGATCACCTGAGGTCAGAAGTTCGAGACCAGCCTGGCCCACATGGTGTAAAACCCTGTCTCTACAGAAATAGAAAAATTAGCCAGTCATGGTGTCTCACGCCTGTAGTCCCAGCTAGTCAGGAGGCTAAGGCAGGAGAATCGCTTGAACCCAGGAGGTAGAGGTTGCAGTGAGTGAGATCGCACCACTGCACTCTAGCCTGGGTGACAGAGCGAGACTCTGTCTCAAACAAACAAACATACAAACAACAACGACAACAAAAGAAAAAACACTGGGCACAGTGGCTCACACCTGTAATCCCAGCACTTTGGGACGTCGAGGCGGGTGGATCACCTGAGGTCAGGAGTTCGAGGCCAGCCTGACCAACATGACAAAACCCCGTTTCTACTAAAAAATTCAACATTAGCTGGAGTTGGTGGCACATGCCTGTAATCCAAGCTACTCAGGGGCTGAGGCAGGAGAATCGCTTGAACTCAGGAGGCGGAGGTTGTGGTGAGCCAAGATCGCGCCATTGCACTCCAGCCTGAGTAACAAGAGCAAAACTCTATCTTAAAAAAAAAAAAAAAAAAAAAAAGACAGTGTAGATAAAGTGCCTTTGGATCCTGATGGAGTAGGTGCTTACTGAGTGGTGCTGTTTATTATAGCTATAGCACCTGGAAGTTTACAAACTCACATCCACCTGCTTCTCTGCTGGGGTCTCCCAACAACCCTGGGGTGGATGCCCATGCTGGTTGTCATCAGGAAGAAATGGAAAATTCTGAGCTTCTGAGCTGCCTGCTCCACTTCCATGATTTTCAAAGCAACCACCCTCTTCTGGAGGGTTTATCCCAGCAGGCAGTCTGAGCCCAACCCCCTCCTGAACGAATCACAGACAACCCCGGACAAGCGTCCAGCCTCGCACTCTTTTACCTCCTTACTCCTCCGGAGCTCCAAGACCACCTGGAAAGCAGGCAGGGCAGGGCTGCGTCTGCCCGTTTGTCAGATGAGGAAGCTGAGGCTAAGCCAGAGCAGGAACTTGGTCCAGGCCACCCAATAACAGAGAGAGCTGGGATGAGGTGCAGACCTGCTCTCTTGGGGCATGGGGCCCAGCACCCTCAGCTGACCACTAAGGAACCAGAAGTCCAGAGCTGGGGAGGATGCCTGAGGATGTGGAGCAAGTTAAGGGTGATCTCCAGCTCGTGCCGCTCACTAATTCACTCACTCTGGCTCACTCGCTCATTCAGTCATCCACTGACTATGTACTGAGCGCCTTCTCAGGGCCAGTGCTGTGTGACACCCTGGGAACCCAGTGGCAGACGAGATACAGCTCCTGCCCTCAAGGGCCTTATAGTCTCACACGGGAGTCAGGCTGGTGAGCAGGTGATGAAAACACACCCTGGCAGAGGATGCACCAGGCACTGTCAGCAGGGTACGGGTAGGAGGCGGTACCTGTGAAGTGGGAGAAATAGCAGGACTCCAAGAGAACCCGGAGAAAGTACATTTTTCAGGGCAGGGCTTTTTCTCTGCCCCTCCCTTGGAAATCGCAAGGCAGACAGAAAGACGTGCTTCTCTGAGCTGGACTTTTCACACAGCTCCAAGGGGCTGGCACCAGAATGGGGGGCAGCCACATCTTGTCTGGCCATCACCCCATTTACACCTGGGGAAACTAAGGCCAATCACAAGGGCTCTGCAGGGGTTAGTGCCAAGGTTCCAAACTCTCCTCTTCTCCTCACCTTTCTGCCTCTGACTGTCCTGTGAAAGAAACCTCTGTGCCCGTGTCTGCTCCTCCCTGCTGCCATGTCTGAGCTCTTCTTGGCCTTTAAGGGGCTCCCACCACCAGACCACCCAGTAGGGCTCTGCGCAGTCCTGCCTGCTCAGAGGGTCAGGCCTCCAGAACTTCACCAGTAGCTGCGGATCCCCTACCACACCATGGTCAAACCCTTTCGGCCTCTGAACTCCTGGTGGATGCAATCAAAGCTTGGCTCTTCACCAGACAGAAGGGTGCTTTGCTCAGCTTGAAGCAGGGAGAGGTGTCCAGAGCCTCGCCCCCAGCTCTGCAGCTCCCAACCCTTCCCCATCAATGTTCCCGAGCCCCCTAAAGGAGCTCAGCTTGCCAACCCCTGACCAAGACTGTAAGTATCAGAGATTGCTCCAAAGCATCACCAGTCTCCACGCCTTTGCGCCTGCTGTTCCTTCTGCCCTGGAATGCCTTTCCTCGCCTCTTCGCCTGCACAAACTGCATTCGTTCACTCATTCATTCAACAAGCATTTGTTGGATGCTTACTCCTGACAGTTGGAGAACTGTGCTCTAGGGATCCAAAGAGCTTAGAGACTGGCGGGAGACGCAGGTGAAACACATCAGCATGCAATAGTGAGTAGAGCACATGTGAACAGGTCCATAAGGAAAAGCCAGGCTAAGAGACAGCGGGATCTAATCAGTTCAAGACCAGCCTGGGCAACATGGCAAAAACCTGTCTCTACCAAAAATACAAAAAATTAGCTGAGCATGCTGGTGTGCACCTGTAGTCCCAGGTACTCAGGAGGCTGAGATGGAAGGATGGATTGAGCCTGGGAAGTGGAGGTTGCAGTGAGCCGAGACTGCACCACTGCACTCCAGCCTGGGTGACAGAGTAAGACCCCATCTAAAGAAAGAGAGAGAGAGAGAGAGAGAGAGAGGGAGGGAGAGAGAGAGAGATGGGCTGACTGTTGTGGCTCATGCCTGTAATCCCAGCACTTGGGACCCTGAGGCATTGGGATCATTTGAGCCCATGAGTTCCAGACCAGCATGGGTAGGAATACTCCATCTCCACAAAAATTTTTTTAAACATTAGCAGGGTGTGGTGGCATACGCTTATAGTCCCAGCTACTTAGAGGCTGAGGCAGAAGTATCCCTTGAGCCTAGGAGTTCAAGGCTGCAGTGATCTTTGATTGCATCATGGCAAAATATTATTATTATTTTTGAGACGGAGCTCTGTCATCCAGGCTGGAGTGTGTGCGATCTTAGCTCACTGTAGCCTCTTCTTCCCAAATTCAAGCGGTTCTCATGCCTCAGCCTCCCAAGTAGCTGGGATTACAGGCATGTGCCACTACGCCTGGCTAATTTTTTGTATTTTTAGTAGAAACAGGGTTTCACCATGTTGGCCAGGCTGGTCTCAAACTCCTGGCCTCAAGTGATCCACCTGCCTTGGTCTCCCAGAGTGCTGAGATTTCAGATGTGAGCCACTGCGCCCAGCCTTCTGTTTTAATTTCTGTTTCTGAAACCTTTGCTGTGTAAGTCACCTTGTCTTTGTTATGGCAGCCTGAGCTGACTGATACAGAGGGAATCGTTGACTTCTTCAGTGGAGGAGTCACCTCTGCCAGGAGGCCTTTCTGGAATCCAAGTGTGGGGTTAGGGCTTCCACAATGCCTTGACTTCCGCCATCAGAGCATCTGCATCTCTCTTAGATTAGCCTAGGAATGTCACAAGGTTTGATTTGCTCTTGAACCAAAGCCCAGTCCACAATCTGAAGGTAATTGTTAAATGAATGAATGCAGAACCAGGGCTCAGACTGGGAAGTGACTCGCTGAGGCCACAATTTTCCTTTGCTGCCCTGACCCAGGATGGCCTCTCCTTCAGCCCTGTACCCCTGAGGCTGGCTAGGTGGAGACCCTGGCTGGGAAAGCCAGAGCCCTCTCCAGCTGGGCCTGGGTTTGCTCCCAGAGAGCGCCTGGGCTCCACTCCATGCCTGCCCGTCCCTTTCCTAAGGCCCCCTCTGTCCCTTTCCTCTTCCTCTTGAATCCCTTACCTCCCTGCCTGGCCAGCTTCCAGGAGATCAGCAACCGGCCCCGTGACAGGCCAGGACAAGGGGCTGATTGTGCATGGGGCCTTTCTGTGAGGGTGCAGGCAGCCTCAGTTTCCAGCCTTGCCCAGCCCAGAGGCTGCTGCTAGCAAATCTGGAGGACAGCAAGTGGGGACTCTGGGTTCCTGCGACATCCCTGGCTGGGGCTAGTCCCCTCACTCCCTCACCTGCCTCTTAAAGGTCAGTGCCCTCCCTAAGGGAGCATCCAGACATCCAATGAGCCCATACCCATCCTGATGCCAAGCTTCCGGTGAACAGCTCCGGAGGCAGGCAGGCCTGTCCCACACCCCTAGACTGTCTGCCCCCAGCCTCCCCAAGGACCACATCACTCTGAATTGAGTCTAGGATCATTTGTCTGTCTCCCATTCCAGACTGGGAGCTCTTCCAGGGCAAAGGCTGCTCTATTTTTCGCCCTCTCTCCTCCCTTTCTCTCTGCTTCCATTCACGAAGCATCAACTATTTGTTAGGACTGAGCTCCTTGTGCCGCAGCCCTGATCCTGACATGGGGCTTGGTGCATGGAGGTCACTCTGCATGCATCGACTGCCCCCGACTGCCCAGAGATGCCCGGTCTGGGGGCTGGGCCTTGGTAAGCTTCCCTGAGGGCTGGAGCTCCAAACGTGGCAAAGGGCCCCTCTCCCTGGAAAGGGCTGAGCTCCTGCAGGAGGAAGGAAATTTGGCCTTGAATCTGTGCCAGGCAGCCAGGCCTGGATGGGGTGGGGGGACATCCAGAGAAACAAGAACTTGGCTTTCTAAGTAGAATTGTGGTCTCAGGAGGACCTGACCCCCGGAAGGCTGACCTGAGCCAGGCTGGGATGAGGTCGCCCCGCAATTACCACCTCTTCCGAGGCCAGAAGGGCCTTCTCCCTGCTGAGTCCTAAAACCTGCTCCCGAACGCCCCATGCCCAGCCTCCGTCCCTCGGCCACACTCTTGTGTCCCTCCTTGGTTGTCCAGAAACGGCCAGGCCATGCTGGGCATCCCAGCCAAAGGTGAGCTGTCTGGCCAGGCTGAGCAGCGCAGGAGCTGAGGTACCGTATCCCTGGAGCCCCAGGCCTGCACAAACCGCCTGAAGGAACCCTTCTGAGTCTCATAAATCCCTGTTCCAGACTCTCTGCATGGGCTCTGTCCCAAGCAACTTTTCCCCAACGAAGCATGCAGGGCTTCCAGTGGCCTGAGCAGCTGCACAGGGGCAGCTCCCCGGTGGCAGCCACTGGGGCCCTGTCACACAGGGAGTGCTTTCGTCTCGAGCCGTGGCCTTTAATTACAGGGTATGTTCCTGTTGCCTCTTCCGTCTATATTTATCTGCAGGATCGCACTAATTGAATTCCCCACCGCACAGGGCAGGCCTGGCGAACAGCGAGGCAGGCAGACAGGCAGGGGGGCTGCAAAACTTCCTTCCTTTCCTTCTTGACCAGGAGCAAAACAGAAGCAGCTGAGAAACTCTCTCTCCCTCCCCTCGACCCTGTCAATGCCCGGAGCCTGAGGGGCTTCCCGCTCCAGGGACCCTCCAGCCCTGAGCCTCATAACCCAAGGTACCCATGGGTCCCGAGACCAGACAGTGCCCAGATGCCTGACCCCCTCCCCGCTTCAACTCAGATTCCTACAGCAGAGAAAAGTCCTTTGAGCAGCGACGCTGAAACCCCCAGCTCTGCACTTTGCCGGCACCGTCTTACCGTAGGAGTCGTCTTGGTCCAGGAGGGAGTCGGGCTCCATGGCGTGTGGGCCCCCAGCCCCTGGCCCCACCTGATTTATGAACCGAGGCTGTCTCCATGAGCGTCTGGGTTCCTCCTTTTGTATTCCATCTGGCGGCTTTTCCAACTAGATGACTGGGTATTCCTGCAAGCAGGCCCCTTTCCAGCCCTCGCCTTCATACAGTACATTTAAAGTAGCAGTAACCTCTTTTTCCTCCCCCCGCAGCCTGGCTGGAAACATTAGAAGGGACTGAGGCAGCGAGATGTCTAAAATAGGAAGACGCCGGGACGGTTGGCCTGGCTGCCCGCGATGCTGGCTGCGGGGATCTGGCCCAGCTGTGCAGATGGAAAAGCTAAGAGGTGAGGCTGACGCGGGCTTAGCATCTGGAAGCCGGCTCTGGGGCCCAGGGGGTGTGCGGAAAGTGGGGAGCTCAGCCCTCCAGGGGAGGGGTTGGGGGGTCTGCTCTGTTTACCCCCAGAGCCCAAACCCCAGGGGCTTCTCCCAGGCCCTGCTGGAACCTCCCACTCAAATCTGTTCTACAGACATTTCCCGCAGTGTGGGGGATGCAGAAATTGACTCATCCATCCATTCAGTTAGTCACTAAATATTTTTTGAGCATCTAGTCCACACCAGACACCGTGCCCGGTGCTGAGTTTGCAGCAGGGAGCGAGGCACAGTGCCTGGCTTCTTGGAGCTCACAGGAAAACAGGTCATTGCAGTGCAGCTGCAGGAACACAGAGAAGGGGTGCCTCACCTGGATAGAAGAGGTGGTCAGGGAAGGCTTCCTGGAGGAATGGGCACCTAAGCTGGGGCCTAAAGGATGAGCAGGAGTTAGCCAGGTACAGAAGGAGGGAGTGGCCTGATGCAACAGCCTTGAGGTAAAAGGGTGCATGGGGCGTTCAGTGTCCCCCAGATAAGTTCCAGGTGGTTGGAGCAGAGCAAATGAGGTGGGGCTGGTGAGATGGGACAGGGGAGCCAGGAGAGAGGCAGGAGTGGGTCAATCAGGGCTGTGGGGATGGGCCCAGGCCTGCCCTGAGGAGGGTCCGTGAGAGTGACATAACCCAGATTGTCGTTTGGGAAGGCCTCCCTGACTACCTCATAGAAGAGGGGAGGCCATCAAGCCACCAGGAGAGAGGGGGATGCAGCCTCCACAGCCACAGCTGCGGGAACGCTGGGTGCCATTTATTAAGCAGGCGCCAGAGGTGGGCGCCGTTTTGAGTATTTGCCCAGATTGTCTCATGCACTCCTCACGATGGTCCCTTCCGGAGAAACCCTGACTCTCCCATTTTACAGATAGGGACAATGCAGTTTAGAGAGGCGATGTGACTTGACCAAGGCCACGGTTGTGCGTGACCTCCAGGGCAGGCCTGGACCCCAGAGAGGGCACAGCCTCGGTGCTGGGATGGTGGGGAGGACAAAGATGCATCTCAGTCTGTCTGCATTCAGTCTGCTTCTCCACACCGGGCACGGTGGCTCACGCCTGTAATCCCAGCACTGTGGGAGGCTGAGGCAGGTGGATCACCTGAGGTTGGGAGTTCGAGACCAGCCTGGTCAACATGGTGAAACTCTGTCTCTACTAAAAATTAAAAAAAATTAGCTAGGCATGGTGACGTGTATCTGTAATTCCAGCTACTTGGGAGGCTGAGGCAGGAGAATCACTTGAACTCGGGAGGTGGAGTTTGCAGTGAGCCGAGGTCACACCACTGCCTGGGCGACAGAGCGAGACTCCATCTCAAAAAAAAAAAAAGAATCTGCATCTCCCTCTCCCACAAGCCCACTGAGACCACAGGGCAGTACCGTGGGCTTATGGGAGAGAGAAAGCTTCATTTGGGCTCAATCAATCAGAGAAGGCTGCCGAGAGGAGGAGGTGTTTGAACTGGGCAGAGAAAGAAGAGCAGGGAAAAGTGAGGGTGTCCCAGTCAGAGGGAATGACACAAGCAAAGGCGTGGAGGCTGGAAGGTCATACACAATGGACTGGACAGGTGACTGGGAGGACGTCAGGGCTGATGAGCAGGTTTGGGCTAGATCAAGAAAGAGCCTGGAGTGCCAGCCTGGGAGTGTGGGCGTGTTCCAAAGGGTGACACAGCCCCAGCAGGCATTTGTTCTGGAGAATGACCTCCTTTCCAACGGCTGCCCGGGAGCTCCTGCAAGTCACTCCCCAAAGCCTTCTTCCCGCTCTGCTCTTAAAGCAGGAGAAATCCCCTGTCCCACAGCATGGCTGGAACACCAGAAGCCAAGCCTAGGTGACCTGGTTTTTGGAGACATGGCTCTGGTGCTGGGGTGGAGGAGACACTAAGAGAAGAGAGATGCAGGGAGACAGGAAGTCAAGGTGGGAGGCTAACAGGAGGGGCCAGGCCGGGGGTGGCAGGGAGGGAAGACCCCACCGGGCTTGCTCCCAGCCACTCACTGCTGCCCAGTGGCTGCTGACGTGGTTGGCCTGGTACAGGGAGGCTCCTTCTGTCACTCATCACCCCTCCTCCCCAACGCTGGATGACAGGGATCCCAGCTCCCAACCTCCCGCTGCCTTAATTACAGGGAGACTCGCCCTACCCAGGCTAGCTGCAGGCACCAGGCTCCCTGGCTCTCATCAGTGGGTAGGGCAGGCTGGGGGCTGGGGAGGCAGAAGGGGGAAATCAGGTCCTTGGACCACCGGCCAATGGATAGATTCAGATCCAGCTCTCCCTGTTCCTCCAAGGCCCCAGGGGATCTGCGTGCCCAGTTGTACATACGCACACGCAGTCTCTTTTCAGATAGAATGTGGTGGTTAGCAAGATGGGGCTGAAATTGACCACCTAGATTTATATCCAGGCTCTGCTGCCAACTAGCTGGGTGCCACTGGGTGAGTTACTCAACTCTTGTGAGTCGTGTTGGCAGAATGAGGCTATTCACAGCCCTTACTTCAGAGGGTTATTTTGCAGATGAAATGGGATAATGTGCATCAAAGCCTTAGGGCAGGGCTGGGTGTGTCTGAAGCATTCAGTAAAGGGCAATGCTCATCCTCATACAAACTTGATCATCTCCACAGCCTAGTAAAGGAAGTGTGGGAGAACATGGGCCCATTTTACAGATGAGGAAACTGAGGCTGTAAAAGAGAGGACTTGACTTGAGGGTCTACAGTGAAGCTCAGGATGTACCCTTCACTCAGCTGGCTGTACCCCCAGAACCTGCTGAGAGCATAAGGAGGTCTCGGTGGCAGGAAGAACTGGACCCCAGCTCTGGCTATGCCTCCAGGCAGGGGTGTAACCTAGGGAGAGGGTCTTGCTTCTCTGTGCCTCACTTTCTTCACTGGTCAAGGTACAGACTTGGATGACCCTGGCAGTTCCCACCTCCCTATCCATTTCACCTTTGTTATGAATTAGACATATTTAAGTGCAACCAGAGCACCTACGCTCCAGGGATTAATCGTATTGAACATCGGGCACTAGGCTCTGCTTCCTTCCCTTGGTGGAAGGAGACCCATCTCCTGTTTAGTGGCTGCATAATATTCCACCCTTTGCTGTGCCACACTTGCTTTGAGCCAATCCCCTGTTGATGGACACCTGGGTTGCTGCCAGTTGTCATGATGAAAAGTAATGCTGCAAGAAATGACTTTTTCTTTTCTGAGATGGAGTCTTGCTCTGTTGCCCAGGCTAGAGTGTAGTGGCGTGATCTCGGCTCACTGCAACCACCACCTACGGGCTTCAAGTGATTCTCCTGCCTCAGACTCCCCAGTAGCTGGGACTACAGGCACGTGCCACTGCACCCGGCCAATTTTGTATTTTTAGTAGAGACAAGGTTTTGCCATGTTGGCCAGGCTGGTCAGGTCCTGACCTCAAGTGATCCGCCCACTTCGGCCTCCCAAAGTGCTGGGATTACAGGTGTGAACCACTATGCCCAGCTGCAAGGAACACCTTGACTGTACTTCTGTGTCCATCTGTCTGCTGATCTCTTTAGGGGAAAACACTAGACGCCAAATTGCTGAGTCAAAAAGAGCCTGCATTTGCACATTTCCAGCATGGCAGCAAAGAGCAGTCAAGTCCCCTCTGTTCTTTTGTGTGTGTGTGTGTGAGAGACTGAGTCTCGCTCTATTACCAGGCTGGAGTGCAGTGGCACAATCTCAGCGCACCACAACCTCCACCTCCTGGGTTTAAGTGATTCTCCTGCCTCAGCCTTCCAAATAGCTGAGATTACAGGCACGTGCCACCATGCCCAGCTAATTTTTGTATTTTTAGTAGAGATGGGGTTTTACCATGTTGGCCAGGATAGTCTCGATCTCCTGACCTTGGGATCTGCCCACCTCAGCCTCCCAAAGTGCTGGGATTACAGGCATGAGCCACTGCACCCGGCCAGCGCCCCCTCTGTTCTTTTATTCATTCCACCAGCCATTGTTGAGTCTGATTTTGTGCCCAGCTCTGTAGAGGGCCTGGGATGGTGGGTGACCCTGCTCCTTTGGATTTTCATTCTAGCTGTAGGGGAGACACACATACTGCCCGGTGGAAAGGAGTGCTATTCAGAGAATTAAATGGGGGCCTCACAACAGAGGGGGTGACATCTGAGCAGCAACCTGCCTGGCAAGCAGGAGCCAGCCATGCAGAGCTCAGGGGCCAAGCACCCAGGAGTGGGCAGAGCTGCTGCAAAGCCAGGGCGAGAGTGAGCTGGCTGAGCAGGAGGGTAGGAACAATGGCCACATGGCCAGCGCTGGGAACAGCTGGGAGAGTAGTCCAGGAAAAGAGGGGAAGGTCACAGAGGCCACCTCGCCAAGGACCTGTGGGCCGGGGGATGTGGGAGCCATTGCAGGTTGAAGCAGGAGAGTGACATGAGAGGCTCCCTGGCTATAAGGGGAAAGTGGCTGGAGGAGTGGCCAGAGAGGATGCAGGAGGCCAGCGGGACATGGCTGTGGTCTCTAAGGAGAAAGTCCTCAGTTGGGGTGTTGGTAGCAAAGGTGGGGAAAAGTAAACAGACTCAGGATACATGTGGGGACCTGGCGCAGTGGCTTATGCTTATAATCCCAGCACTTTGGGAGGCCAAGGCGAGCAGATCACTTGAGGTCAGGAGTTCGAGACCAGCCTGGCCAACATGGTGAAACCTCATCTCTACTAAAAATACAAAAATTAGCCTGGCATGGTGGTGGGCGCCTGTAATTCCAGCTACTAGGGAGGCTGAGGCAGGAGAATCACTTGAACCCAGGAAGCAGAGGTTTCAGTGAGCTGAGATTGCGCCATTGCGCCCCTGCACCCCAGCCTGGGTGACAGAGTGAGATTCCATCTAAAAGAAAAAAAAAAAAAAAAAAAAGGATACATTCGAGGACCTCAGGCACAGGCTGACGGAGGTGGAGGAAGGGAAAAGAAACATGTCCAGGCAGACTCTGAGGCTCTTGGCCTGAGCAATTGGGTTGGTCCACAGAGCTAGGGGAGGACAGAAGGAGAGGGTTAGGGCTGGGCAGAGAGAACTCTGCCGTGGTGACGTTAAGTCTGAGAAATGTAGACAGACACATGGTGATGTCGAGGTCACTACTGGCTGTGGGATCAGAGCTCAGTAGAGTGGTGGGAACAGAGGGTATAGACCTGGGAGCTGCAGCTCCCCGCCAGCCCGCTGCATGACCCTGTTCCAGCAGCAGCAGCAGGAATTCCTGGGTTTCAGACGTGACCTGTCACTCCATCTAAAGGAAAAAGGTGAGGAGTCACTGGTGGCAGCTGGCCCCCGAAGTCTGGCGGCGTGGAAGGATGTCAGCAGGAGGGAGTGGGTGGACCAGGGTCCCTCCGTGGGTGTCAGGGGGAGACAGCAGCAGCTGGTGGCCAGCTTGCTCATTGGCTGCCCTGCTGGGGAGGATGTGGCCAGTGAGGCTGGCACAGCGAGATGCAGCATCTGCCCCACTCACCCCCTCTGCCCCTGCCAAGGCCTGGGCTGGTTGGAGAGCCAAACACAAAGGAATAACTGAAACCAAAACCCAGGGGTCTAAAAGCTGTAGGAAGACAGGTCTAGGGTAAAGCAGCAGCATGACAGGGGAGAGACCTGCTCAGCCGGATCCAGACAGCCTTTGCAGAGGGGCCAGCCCAGGTGGGCTATGAGGGATGAAGAGGAGCTCATCAGGCAGACTAGAGGAGGACGGGCATGTGACATTACTGCATGTACCAAGGCATGCAAACGTGTGAAGGCCTGACCGTGTATGCTTGCGGGTTATTTTTCTGCCATGGGTTTTGATTTTTTTTTTTTTTTTTTTTGAGACAGCGTTGCTCTGTGCCCTAGGCTGGAGTGCAGTGGCACAATCTCAGTTCACTGCAACCTCTGCCTTCCATGCTCAAGTGAGTCTCATGCCTCAGCCTCCCAAGTAGCTGGAATTACAGGCACCTGCCACCACACCCTGCTAATTTTGTATTTTTAGTAGAGACAGAGTTTCACCATGTTAGCCAGGCTGGTCTCGAACTCCTGGACTCAAGGGATCTGCCTGCCTCAGCCTCCCAGAGCGCTGGGATTACAGGCATAAGCCACTGATTTTCTAGCTAAATCCTGTTGTTCAAGGCCAAATAGAGCCCATAGGGGGCCCATAGTGTCTTATTCTTCCTGAGATTCTAAGCCAGGGTGGAGACTGACCTAAGGCTGGGGCACTTTCCTCGACCCAGCACCGCCTGTCTCCAGAACACAGACCCCAGCCATTTAGCCAGACCCATGTGGACTGAAATCCAGCCTCAGCTCTGGCTCCAGCGCCTCGAGGACAGGTAGCAGAGCTTACTGGTTTGGAACTTGGGATCTGGCATCAGCCTGCCTGGGTCCAAGTCCCAGTTCCCCATTTACCAGCTGGATGACCCTGGGCAAGTGATTTTACTTCTTAGTGCCTCTGTTTCCTCATCTGTAATCAAGGATAAAAATAGGCCATGCCTGGAGGGCCATTAGGAGAACTAATGAGTTAATTCAGATAGAACTTAAAATAGAAGTTGGGACTGGCGCGGTGGCTCAAGCCTGTAATCCCAGCACTTTGGGAGGCCAAGGTGGGTGGATCACCTGAGGTCAGGAGTTCTAGACCAGCCTGACTAACATGGAGAAACCCTATCTCTACTAAAGATACAAAATTAGCTGAGCGTGGTGGTGCATGCCTGTAATCCCCGCTACTCGGGAGGCTGAGGCAGGAGAATCGCTTGAACCCAGGAGATGGAGGTTGCAGTGAGCTGAGATCACACCATTGCACTCCAGCCTGGGCAACAAGAGTGGAACGCCTTCTCAAAAAACCAAACCAAAACAAAAAAACAAGAAAAACTTGGATCAGGGGAGGTGCTCAGTGAATGTAAAATGCATAGCCCATAGCACAGCCTGCAAAATCTGCCCACCACCTCATCCCCCTCCTCCCCTCTCTCCTTTTCCTTTCTCCCTTTCCCTCTCCCTCTCCCCCATCCCCCAACCACACTGGCCTTCTGGTTTTTCTTTGTACCGCCCTGCACATCTCACCTCAGGCAGGGCTTCCTTATTTCTTCCTCCTCCTCTTGTTCTTCCCCTTCCCCTTCCCCTTCTTCTTCTTCTTCTTTTTTTTTTTGAGATGGAGGTTGCTCTGTTGCCCAGGCTGAAGTGCAGTGGCATGATTGCAACTCACTGTAACTTCTGCCTCCCAGGTTCAAGCAATTCTCCTGCCTCAGCCTCCTGAGTAACTGGGATTACAGGTGTGCGCCACCATGTCTGGCTAATTTTTGTATTTTTAATAGAGACGGGTTTCACCATATGGGCCAGGCTGGTCTCGAACTCCTGCCCCTCTCACTGCTCTATCTGCCCCTGTCCCGGCTTTAGTTTTCTTCCTGGCCTTTCGGATCCCACCTGACATTATTTATATATTTATTTGTGTATCATTCTCCAGCCCCTGCCTTCATGCAAGCTCCAGGCTGTATCCACAGCACCCAGAACAGTGCCAGCACAGTGGACCCCAATAAACATGTATTGAATAAAATATTTGGCATGGTGGCTCATGCCGGTAACTCTAACACGTCAGGAGGCTGAGGCGGGTGAATTGCTTGAGCCCAGGAGTTCAAGATCAGCCTGGGCAACATGGCAAAATCTCATCTCTACAAAAAATACAAAAATTTGCCAGGCATGGTGGTACACGCCTGTAGTCCCAGTACACAGGAGGCTGAGGTGGGAGAATCACTTGAGCCTGAGGTGTCGAGGCTGCAGTGAGCCATGACCGCACCATTGCACTCCAGCCTGCGTTACAGAGCAAGACCCTGTCTCAAAAAATAAAAGTGTTTGTGGAGTGACTAAGCATTGGCTGTCTTTGTTATTTTTTCCTCACTCCTTCCATGCCTCGTATGACTCCATCCAGGAGCCCTTATTGAGGTACCGGGTTCCCTCTCCGTCACCCAGGCTGAAGTACAGTGGCACAATTTTGGCTCACTGCAACCACCACCTCCTGGGTTCAAGTGATTCTCCTGCTTCAGCCTCCCAAGTAGCTGGGATTACAGATGCGAGCCACCACGCCCAGCTAATGTTTATATTTTTAGTAGAAATGGTGTTTTACCATGTTGGCCAGGCTGCTCTCGAACTCCTGACCTCAAATGATCCACCCGCCTCAGCCTCCCAAGTGCTGGGATTACAGGCATGAGCCACTGCGCCTTGCTCTCCCTGCATCTTAATGCTTTTCTGGTTGGACTGGGTCCTCCCCGGGGGCCAGAATGGGAGGAGGGAGACCAGAGGGTCTCGTACACAGAGAGGCCTGGTACTCTCCATGCACCTCATAGATCAACCTTCTTTTTTATTTTTTTGAGACAGAGTCTCTATCTGTTGCCAGGCTGGAGTGCCGCCATCTCGGCTCACTGCAACCTCCGCCTCCTGGGTTCAAGCGATTCTCCTGCCTCAGCCTCCCGAATAGCTGGGACTACAGGCGCGCACCACCATGCCTGGCTAATTTTTGTATTTTTAGTAGAGATGAGGTTTCACCATGTTGGCCAGGATGGTCTCGACCTCTTGACCTCATGATCCACCTGCCTCAGCCTCCCAAAATGCTGGGATTACAGGCGCAAGCCACCGTGCCTGGCTCATATACCAACCTTCTAAAAAGGTTTTCTAGGCTGGGCACGGTGACTCAAGCCTGTAATCCCAGCACTTTGGGAGGCCGAGGCGGGTGGATCACGAGGTCAAGAGATCGAGACCATCCTGGTCAACATGGTGAAACTCCATCTCTACTAAAAATACAAAAAATTAGCCGGGCATGGTGGCGCATGCCTGTAGTCCCAGCTACTCAGGAGGCTGAGGCAGGAGAATTGCCTGAACCCAGGAGGCGGAGGTTGCGGTAGGCCGAGATTGTGCCATTGCACTCCAGCCTGGGTAATAAGAGTGAAACTCTGTCTCAAAAAAAATTAAAAAAATTAAAAAATAAAAATAAAAAATGAAAAGGTTTTCTGAGCCCCATTTCACAGATGGGAAAAGTGAGAGGTGTTCCAGTGGCTGAGAAGCAGAAGCAGCAGAGCTAGGGTTTGAATGCAAGTCTGCCTGGCCGGAAGTCACTATTCACCCCATGGAAACCCCAGTGCCTATTAGCCAAGGAGGGCAGGAGTATGTCTGGGTGGGGTGCCGGGGAGGCTCTGAGCTGGGAAGGGGCTTCAAGAGAAAGAAATGTCTGCGCCAGGCTTTGGTCTGTTCTCTGGTGGTCTCACCGTGCACCCTGGGCCCCTCCTGCAACTGTCCTTTTCCAGCCCCACATTTAGGGAGTGGGTGGGCTCTGCTTTATTCTTTTTTTTTTTAACTTTTATTTTAGGTTTAGGTTTACAGGTACAGATTTGTTATATAGGTAAACTCGTGTCACAGGGGTTTGTTGTACAGAGGCTTTCTTGACTCATCGAAAGGCCTTGAACCAAGGGTTGGCACCGCCTTACGAGTTCTGAGCCAGCCCACAGGATGAGGGTGCATTGCCAGCAGCGGTCCTGCCATCGGCTCCCCAGGGCGAGCAGGGGCCACAGACAGCCGGCTGTCCCACACGCATGCTTGCCTAGGGTCCTGTGAGTTCCCACGTTCTCTTGGGGAATCCCAACTGTCCCGAGGAAACCCGGGCTCAGAGGAGGAAGCGGCTAATCAACCTCACAGAGGGAGGATGTGACGGGCACCACGCTTCTGGGGCTGGGTTAGAAATTTGAGTCCTCCGCGGTGGTGCTGCCGCAGAAGTTAAATAACTTGGCACCCCCTCCCTCATCACACAGCTGACTCCACACCCAGACTCCCAACCACAATGCCCTACGGCCTTCTCTTAGTGTCTCACAAATGTGAGATGGAACTATCATACCTCAAACCTTTCCAGGAAAGAAGGCAAGCTATAAATAAATGCCTGGAGTTAGGGGATTTCCAGGGCTGAGTGGACAGAGATGATGGTCTGGGGTCCTCAAAGTTCCTGGAAATCATCAGTTTCATGATGAACTATGGGGCTGGACTTGCTATGTCCCGGCTGCTGGGTCCCATGGCCCTGTCTGGTGTTCCAGGAAGCTGTGCCCTGGATTCCCATAGCAGGCACACAATTGTAGGAGGTTAAGGCAGGGATGAGACACAGGCTTGTGTGGATGGAGTGGGATCTTCAGCAGCTTGCAGGAATGGGGCTCTCTGTCCTCTTTCCCAGCCCCCAGAGCTTGGCCTTGGCGAGGCACGAGGGCCTGGCCATCATCAGAGAACCCCAGGCTTCCTGGGCTCTGGGTTGGAAGCAACTGGAGATCTCATCCAGTAAACCCTCCAACAGAGCAGCAGTCTCCTCCATGACATCCTTGATCTAAACTCCACTTGCTTACCTCCCAAAATGGGGAACTCCCTACCTCCAGGCAATCCTGGTCCTAGCTTTTTTTTTTTTTTTTTTTTTTTTTTAGATGGGGTCTTGCTCTGTCGCCTAGGCTGGAATACAGTGGCATGACCTTGGCTCACTTCAACCTCAACCTTGCGGGTTCAAGTGATTCTCCTACCTCAGTCCCCCGAGTAGCTGGTACTATAGGCACATGCCACCCCGCCTGGCTCATTTCTGTATTTTTAGTAGAGACGAGGTTTCATCATGTTGGCCAGACTGGTCTCGAACTCCTGACCTCAGGTGATCCCCTTGCCTCAGCTTCCCAAAGTGCTGGGATTACAGGCGTGAGCCACGGCACCCCGCCCTAGCTTTTCTTTTTTGTTTCCATTTGTACAAATATATGAGATACATGTGCAATCTTGTTACATGCATAGATTGTGTAGTGGTCAAGTCAGGGATACTTACAGGGTGTCCATCATGTGAATAACATCCATTGAACCCAGTAACTAATCTCTTAGACTAGTTTTATTCTCTATGGTCACAGGGAGTGATTCTGCCCTGGGGAAGCCCGAGGTCATCAGAAATCCCCAAATGAGCTCAGCTCTCTGCATTCCACCTGACCCCCCTCCACAGCCACCCTTCCCCATGCTTCTTGGCTAGTTTTCAGGTTTTGTGGCGAGTCAGGAAAAACCTCAAGAAGCCTGGAAGCATTTCACCAAGCCGGCAATGATAGCAGTTCATGCAATTCAGCAAACTTTCACCAGGGACTACGCCAAGTGCTGGAGACAGAGATGAATCACGCAGTTGCTGCCCATGAGGCTCTCCACTCAGATGGGGGTTGGGAGGGTGGGGAGGGACACTCGAGGCATCAGCCAGGAGGGGCAGGATCAGTAAAGTGAGCCCACCTGGTGGAGGGGAGGGTTTGAAAGGGTCCTTTAGGGTGGCTAATTTCCCACTAAGACAGAGAGGGCATTTAGGGTAGGTGGACCCAAGAGAAAAAAAGCCACAGAGCAACTGATTGGCCCCAAGCAAGATACTATATATTGGGATTGGCAAACTTATTCTGTAAAGAGCCAGGTAGCATTTTAGGTGCTACAGGCCGTACAGTCAGTGATGCAATTACTCAACTCTGCCACGGCAGCTTAAAAGCAGCCACAATGTGTACATGAATGAGCATGGCTCTGTACCAATAAAACTTTATTTGTTCACACTGAAATTTAAATTTCCTGTCATTTTCTTGTGTCATAAAAGAGTACAGTATTCTTTTCTAACAAGCCCTGGGCTGGGTCTGGCCGGTGGGCCATAGTTTGCTGTCCCTGCTATTTGTATTTGGGGAAACTGGGAGACTGTGCTTGAGTGCTGGGAAGAAGAGGGTCTTGAATGCCTAGTGAGGCTTTGGGATTTATTTGACCAGAGCTTGGCAACAGATGCCACATTTACCACCCTGAGTAAAAAAGCAACCACTGCCCACCAACCCACCCTCCTTCCAACCCAACTGCCAATCAAACCTTTGCCTGCCATTACAAAACTAGAAAAACGTGTGTTAGGATCAAGTGCTGACACAGATGCAGGGACAATTTCTTTAAAAGTGTGCATCCAATTACACAGGAATACAAGCTTATTGTTGAAAGCCCTGGCCAATAAAGAAGTATCTGCAGCTGGGCGCGGTGGCTCAAGCCTGTAATCCCAGCACTTTAGGAGGCCGAGGTGGGCGGATCACCTGAGGTCAGCAGTTCAAGATCAGCCTGGCCAATGTGGTGAAACCCCGTCTCTACTAAAAATACAAAAATTAGCCAGGCGTGGTAGTGCATGCTTGTAATTCCAGCTACTAGGGAAGCTGAGGCAGGAGAATCTCTTGAACCTGGGAGGTGGAGGTTGCAGTGAGCCGAGATTGCACCATTGCACTCCAGTCTGGGTGACAGAGCAAAACTCTATGTCAAAAAAAAAAAAAGAGGTATCTAGGCCAGTGTCTCCTCATCCAGGGGCGACCGGATTGGGAGGTGGGCGAGTGTGAGTCCGCCCCCTTTCCAGTGCACACAGACATGTACACAAGGGCACACTAACACCCACAGGCTTCATTAATTAACCACACATGGCTCATTCCACACGGTGGTTCCGTGACATGCTTCTGTCATGTGGCAACTCCTCCTGCGTCTTCGCACCTCAGCACCTGGACCCATCCTCTTTGATCTCTGTATTGGCCACCAAGCACCACGCGGCAGGCTGTGCCACCCTGCACCCAGGCAGTCCCCTACTGTTGGGCATCCAGGCTGCTTCCTTCTCTCGGCGATTACCAGCCATGCGGCTGTGACCCTCCAACGTGCGGCTCTAGCTCTGTGCACTGGTGCTAGCCTTTTAGTCAAAAAGATTCTCCGAAGCAAAAGTGCTGTGTTAAAGGGCACGAGGACTGAAGTTTTGGATCAGTGTGGCATCCTGCAGCAGCTTCAAGTCTTGCTGCCAGGAACAAGCACTGCAAACCCTCTGGGACCTGGGGAAGTCCTATGGGGCGATCAGGAGCTAGAACCTCAGTGTCTCGGGTGCCCCTGCGAGACTCTGGGGCTCAGGCATTGCCGGGGTGGACAGACCTGCCTCCTCCTGCAAAGTTGGGCTGGGTACCCGTCTGAGTAGCAACCTTTGGGGACAGTTTATCCATCCGTCCATCCATCTGTCTATTCATCCATCTATTCATCCATCCATCCATCCATCCATCCATTCATCCATCCACCCGTCTATTCATTCATCTATTCATCCATCCATCATCCATCCATCTATTCATCCATCCATCTATTCATCCATCCATCCATCCATCCGTCCATTCATCCATCTATTCATCCATCCATCTATTCATCCATCCATCCATCCATCCATTCATCCATCTATTCATCCATCTATTCATCCATCCATCATCCATCCATCCATCCATCCGTCTATTCATTCATCTATTCATCCATCCATCCATCCATCTGTCCATTCATCCATCTATTCATCCATCCATCTATTCATCCATCCATCCATCCACCCGTCTATTCATTCATCTATTCATCCATCCATCATCCATCCATCTGTCCATTCATCCATCTATTCATCCACCCATCTATTCATCCATCCATCCATCCATACATACATACATCATTCCATCCATCCATGCATTCAACAAGTATTTTCTGAGCCCTGATTAGGCTCAAGTACTCCAGCTATGGTGGGTGAGTACGAGCATGTGTCTGCCCTTTTAATCTTCACTGTCTGGTGAAGGAGGCATTTGTTGATTCATTCATTTATTTAGCAAATATTTTTCTGGGTCTACTACATGCCAGATACCATTCTAGATACCAAAAATACATCCGAAAACACAGGAGAAAGAAATTCCTGCCCTCACAGACTTATTTCTAGTGGAGGAGACAGCTAAGGAGCATATAAACATATGTATAAGATGGGAAGTACTGGAGACCTGATTTGCATGCAGTTGGCCAGAGGAGACCTCCCTGAGTAGAGATACGAGAGCAAGAGCGAGGGCGCTGTGCAGATATAGTGGGGGGAGCGTCAAAGGGAGAAGGAACAGACAGTGCAAGGCTCTGAGGCCAGCAGTGGCGGGAGAGCAGGTCAGCCCCCGCGGGTCTCATAGGCAGGGAAGGGCATGGCTGTTACTCCAGGTGAGGTGGATGAATGTGGCCTCACTTCCTGAGGATGAATGTGGCCTCACTTCCAGGCCAGTTGCTGGTTGGGAACAGACTGTAGGGGCCAGAGCTGAAGCAGTGATGGGTCCAGGAGGCCACTGCACTTGACTTACCAAGAGATCTTGGACCAGGTGGTCCAGGTGAGGTGGTGAGAAGGGGGTGGGACGCTGGTGTATGTTGAAGGTGGTCACTGGCTTTCCCGATGGATCGGATGTAGGGTGAGAAAAAGGAGTGAAAGATGACACCAAGCTTTTCGGCTACCTGAACAGGAGGATGAGGGTCCCAGAAGAGGAGTCAGTGGAGGAAGGGGTTCGAGGGAAGGGATTCAAGCTGAGAGCTTGATGTGGACTTGCTGGGTTGGAGGTGTCCATTAAACGTCGAGTGGAGAGGTGAGGAGCAGCTGGAGGACCGGTTCAGGCTGCAAATAGAATTTGGGGGCTGTCAGCATGCAAATGGGATTGAACCCAGGCGCCTGGAGGCCAGCATGGAGGGAAGGAGAGTAGACAGGAGACGAGAGGTCCTGGGACCTGGACCGGGAAACACCAATGTCAGGGGCAGGAGATGAGGAAGAACCGGCCAAGAGAACTGAGTAGAAGCAGCCAGCGAACAAGAGACCTCAGAGACAGCAGTGACCTGGAAGTCCGAGAGGAGGGCCTTCAGCAAGGAGGGCGTGGCCGGCTGGGTTAAGCCAGGCTGAGCAGCTGTGTGTGTTGAGGCCTGAACGCTGACCCCAGATTTGGCAACAAGCAGACAGATGATAAGCAACAGTGTGACCAGGGCAGAGACCAGTGAAGCCCAGGTGACCATGGGAGCCCCAAGGAGGGTCACCCAATCAGGGAGGACTTCCTGGAAGAAGGGATGTCTAAGCAGAAACACGAAGGTGCACGCACATTCCCCAGGTAAAAACGGGGAGACCAGGCTGAGGGAACAGTGCAGACAGAGGCCAGGAGCAGAGGGCAGGCGCAGCTCATTTGGGGAACTGAAAGTAGATAAGCCTGGCTGTGATATGGGGCTCAGGAGGGCTCAGGGGTGGGCGAGGGTGTTGTCCTCCCAGAACCCTGCAGAGTTCAGCAAAGCAGATGGTGGGGTCCTCAATTAGAGACCAGACTTTGTTGATGGGTGGGTGATGATAGAGGGAGGAAAGTGGGGGTGGTGGCTTCAGAGATGGTGGAACCATTCCTGAGATGGGGAACTGGGAGGGGAAGCGATTTTTGAGGAAGATGATGAATTCAGATGACTTTCGGAGGCTGGAGAACATTTGAGGCGATGTGCGTCATCAGCTGGGCACGCAGGCTGGGCATTGGGTCTGGGAGGTGACTGCGTGCACAGGGAGGAGGCCAGGCAGGGCTGGGCAAAGGGACCCACATGCTCACCTCTTTCTGGTGCCGCTGTAGGTCAGCCTGTGTCCAGCCATCCGCTGGGTGCTGGGGAGAGGCCCGGCAGCCACCAGTCATTGTGGTTTGTCGGATGGCAGGAGTCCAAGGGAAGCCCAGTGGCTCCTTAGACATGCTGTTGTAATGTGCCTTGTCCCTGCCGCCTCCACCTACCCATAGCCCACAGAGCGTATTTGCATACCCCTCGAGCACCCACCACCATGAGATGCACGGTCACGAACATTCACTCATGGCACAGCAAGTTATGGAGCACCTGCTGAGTGCTGCACGGTCCTGGCCCTGAGAGAGCCCTAATGACCCAGGCAGGCAGACCCCTGCTCTCCTGGAGCCACAGTCCAATGGCGGAGTCAGGCAATAAACCTATCATTAGTGAAGGCTGGGTGTGGTGGCTCATGCCTGTAATCCTAGCACTTGGGGAGGCCAAGGCAGGAGGATCACTTTGAGGTCAGGAGTTCAAGACCAGCCTGGCCAAAAAGGCAAAACTTCGTCTCTACTAAAAATACAAAAATTAGCCACTGTGGGCCTGTAATCCCAGCTACTTGGGAGGCCGAGACAGGAGAATCGCTTGAACCTGGAAGGCAGAGGTTACACTGAGCAGAGATCACACCACTGCACTCCAGCTTAGGTGACAGAGTGAGACTCCATGTGATATTGGTAAAGGGAAGCCTGGGGGACCTTTGGCGTGGGTGGGGGGCAGTTCCAGGAGGAGGCAACATTTAAACTATAGGTCTGAAGGATGAGTCAGAGTTTTTCAAGAAGAAAAAGGAGGGGAAAGGTGTTTGATGAATGGGAATGGCCTGTGGGAAGCTCAGAGGTAAGAAAGGACCTCATAGGTGGAAGGGAATGAAGGGATTAGGTGAGATGGAGCATTGGGTGTTGGGGGTGGTAAGGAACCTCAGCAGTCAGGCTTAGGGACTTGGACCCTCTCCTGAGGGTGATAGGGAGCCATGGAGTCTCTTAGGCAGGGAGTGGCTTGCTCAGATTTGCATGTGGGAGAATTCAGAGACAGATCAGAAACACCTAACCTCAGCCCAGAGGGACCCAGGCAAGACCCTACTGCCTCCTCTGTAGTTCCCTTGACGGGTGACATGGGTCAAACGCGGCTTGCCCTCCGCCGGGGACCCGAACCTAAGGGCCTCTGGAGGCAGGCCCCAAGCCTGTCCCGACAAGCGCCGTGAGAGCCCTCCAGGCCTACTCTGGGAACCCACTCTTGTCGCCGGGAGACAAGAGCCCTTTTGACTCCTGGCGGCGAGGTGGGCTGGGCGGCACCACTGCGTAGATAACTGCCCGGCAGTTGGCGCCTAATGCTCCGGAGCTACCCACGGAAGCGACTGACCTGCTGCGAGCGAGCGCCCCGGATGCCACCTGGTAAAGCTGTCGGCGGGACGCCGAAGAAATCAATCGGTTCCCGAAGACGCGCCGCCCCTCCCTGCCGCGACGGCCCCCCAGCCCTCGGAGCCAGGGAGAGGCTGGGCCGTCCCCGCAGCGCCACCGTGTGGGCGAGGCGGGGCACGACGGCAGGCGGACCAGGCGATGAGCTGGAGGTGCTGGCGCTGGGGAGAGCGGAGGACACCGCGGGATGGGCAGGCGTTGGGGACCCCAAGGCAGCCATCGATCCTACTCTCATCACATAGTTTCAAATTAATTTTTTCTAAACAGAAACATTTGCGGCCTGTTTGTGATTTGTAATTATTAAGTAATATATACTTATACTGAAAACATCATGCAAATTCCAAAGACTATATAAAAAGGCAGACTGGCCCTGCTCAGTGGCTCACGCTTATAATCCCAGCACTTTGGGAGGCCGAGGCGGGAGGATCACGAGGTCAGAAGTTAGAGACCAGCCTGGCCAATACATGAAACCCTGTCTCTACTAAAAATACAAAAGTTAGCCGGGTGTGGTGGCAGGCGCCTGTAGTCTCAGCTACTCGGGAGGCTGAGGCAGAAGAATCTCTTGAACCCGGGGGGTGGAGGTTGCAGTGAGCAGAGATTGCACCATTGCACTCCGACCTGGGAGACAGATTGAGACTCTGTCTCAAAAAGAAAAGTCAGACATAGGCAGTTTTCCTGCAGAATTCCATCCCCACCGCAACCTATGATTGCAGATTATTTTTCTGGCTTCTCTTTTTAAAGTCAGGGTCTTGCTCTGTCACCCAGGCTGGAGTACAGTGGAGCGATCATGGCTCACTGCATCTTCCACTTCCCTGGGTCAAGTGATCCTCCCACCTCAGTCTCCCAAATAACTGGTACTACAGGCAAGCATCACCATGTGTAGCTAGTTTTTTTATTTTTTGTAGAGACAGGGTCCCACTATGTTGTCCAGGCTGGTCTCAAACTCCTGAGGTAAAGCAATCCTCCTGCCCCAGCCTCCCAAAGTGCTGGGATTAAAGGCACGAGCCACCACGCCCAGCCCAGGCTGGAGTGCAATGGTGCGATCTCGGCTCACCGCAACCTCCACCTCCTGGGTTCAGGCAATTCTCCTGCCTCAGCCTCCTGAGTAGCTGGGATTACAGGCACGAGCCACCACGCCCAGCCCAGATTTTCTTCAACAGGAAACAACTATGTATATAGTATGTATATATATTTATATATTCACACGCCTTCAAATGAGTCATATTACACATGCCTAATGTTCTGCCACTTGCTTTGCTTTTTAAACATTTTAATGAACTGTGGATTACAGATAAAAGAGTATTTATTGAATACACGTACGGTATATGAATCAGGTTAAAGTGGAACACTGTGTGCCTACCACCCAATTTAAGAACATTTTAATTCCCTTTGAAGTTTCTTTTTAAAATATATTTTCCCTCCTTTCTCACCTTATTGTGGATTGATAACAGGTTTTTTGGTTTGGTTGGTTTTGGTTTGGTCTTTTTTGTGTGTTTGTTTGTTCGAGACAGAGTCTCGCTCTGTCACCCAGGCTAGAGTGCAGTGGCGCATTCTCGCTCACTGCAACCTCCGTCTCCTGGGTTCAAGTGATTCTCCTGCCTCAGCCTCCTGAGTAGCTGGGATTACAGGCACCCACCACCGTGCCGAGCTAATTTTTGTATTTTTAGTAGAGACGGGGTTTCACTATGTTGGCCAGGCTGGTCTCGAACTCCTGACCTCAAGTGATCCACCTGCCTTGGCCTCCAAAGTGCTGGGATTACAGGCATGAGCCACTGCACCTGGACTGATAGGTATTTTTAATTAATCCTTGCTATTGCTTTATTAATTTTTTGTATTCCTTTCTTTTAGCTGGTTATCCTAAAGATTATAATGCATATCCTTGACTTATTAAAGTCTGCTACAGATGAACTCTCACCACTCAGAGGAAAATGCAGGAAGCTTAGACCACTTAAAGCTCCATTTACCCCCTCCCGACTTGCATGCTATTGTCATCTGTTAGCATCTGCTATTTGAATCCTGTATATCTATTGCAAACTCCACAAGACCTAATTATTATTGTTTTATACAGACAATATTTGTTTAGATTAACCAAATATTTTCTCTCTCCATTGGCCTTCATTTCCTCCCACATCTCCAAGTTTCCATCTGGGATCCATTTTCTCCTGCCTGAAAATCACCCTTTGCTAATTTTTTGATGGGGATGTGCTGGTGATAAATTTTTTCCATTTTTATTTGTATGAAATGTCTCAGTTTCACTTGCATTAAATTTTTTTTTTCTGCTTCTTTTTATAAAATCAGATCTTCCAAGAGCCGGGCGCGGTGGCTCACGCCTGTAATCCCAGCACTTTGGGAGGCTGAAGCGGGTGGATCACGAAGTCAAGAGATCGAGACCATCCTGGTCAACATGGTGAAACCCTGTCTCTACTAAAAATACAAAAAATTAGCTGGGCATGGTGGTGCGTGCCTGTAATCCCAGCTACTCAGGAGGCTGAGGCAGGAGAATTGCCTGAACCCAGGAGGTGGAGGTTGTGGTGAGCCGAGATCGCGCCATTGCACTCGCCTGGGTAACAAGAGCAAAACTCCGTCTCAAAAAAAAAAAAAAAAAAAAAATCAGATCTTCCAGAAGAGACCACCTCTGTTTTTGAAGAGTATTTTTTGCTGGGTATGTTGGTGTAGGCTGGCAAGAGAAGGCAAGAAAGGAGAGAAAAGTCACAGTATAAGTGGGACAAAGAGAAAACAAACAGTAGGACCAGCGACCTAGGCCGGGCGCAGTGGCTCACGCCTGTAATCCCAGCACTTTGGGAGGCTGAGGCAAGTGGATCACCTGAGGTCAGGAGACCAGCCTGGGCAACATGGTGAAACCCTGTCTCTACTAAAAATACGAAAGCTATACGAGTGTGGTGGTGCACGCCTGTAGTCCCAGCTACTTGGGAGGCTGAGGCAGGAGAAGTGCTTGAACCCAGGAGGTGGAGGTTGCAGTGAGCCCAGATAACGCCACTGCCCTCCAGCTTGGGTGACAGAGCAAGACTCCGTCTCAAAAGCAAACAAACAGACCAAGAAAGGCACTAACCAGACCTGCCCCCTAAAGTTGCTGGAGGGACAGCATGGGGCCAGGAGTAGGGAAAAGCAGGTAGCCACTGGGGCAGAGAGGGGTGGGGATGGGTGTGGGCCCGTCTGTGACGGGACACTCCCCAGGGTCAGTTCTTCAGAGCCGGGGCCGGAGTTGAGGATGGGAGTAGAGAAGGGAGATGGGGCGGGGGTGGACTCTGGAGTCTGGCAGCCAGGGGAGCCTCAGCTGTGGAGCTGAAGGAGCCCTAGAAGAGGTCCTTGCAGTCTTCGGGAAGAAAAGCAGGGGGGTGCCAAGGAAACCGTCCTACAACAACCCACTCCAATCGGAGCTTACCAAATTTCCTGAATAAGAACTCCCCTCTCTGCCTGAATCCAGGAGGCGGAGGTTGCGGTGAGCCGAGATCGCGCCATTGCACTCCAGCCTGGGTGACAAGAGCGAAACTCCGCCTCAAAAAAAAAAAAAAAAAAGAACTCCCCTCTCTCAGGATGCGGCTTCCTACCCACATCTGCACCTCCGAGGGGGTGTGTGTATGTGCTTGTGTGTTCGTGTGTTTCCTTTGTGTGAGGGGTTTATGTGTATTTGTGTGTCTGTGCACGGCCCTCTCGCTGCATAACCACTTTACCCCATGCCTGGCTCTCTCTGCTCAGGGCCTCACGTGTGCTCATTCCTCCGCTGGAAAACCCTTTCCCTTCCCTCCCCTTTGCCTGGTGTTCTTCTGCCCATTCACCCAGAGTAGGTGGAGCCTGCACCTGTAATCCCAACACTTTATTTTTCTTTTTTTCTTTTTTTTTTAATTGCATTTTAGGTTTTGGGGTACATGTGAAAAACATGCAAGATTGTTGCATAGGTGCATACGTGGCAGTGTGATTTGCTGCCTTCCTCCCCTTCACCTATATCTGGCATTTCTCCCCATGCTATCTCTCCCCAACTCCCCACCCTTCGCTGTCCCCCCCCACTACCCCCCAACAGACCCCAGTGTATAGTGCTCCCCTCCCTGTGTCCATGTGTTCCCATTGTTCAATACCCGTCTATGAGTGAGAACATGCGATGTTTGATTTTGTGTTCTTGTGTCAGTTTGCTGAGAATGATGGTTTCCAGGTTCATCCATGTCCCTACAAAGGATGCGAACTCATCGTTTTTGATGGCTGCATAATATTCCATGGTGTATATGTGCCACATTTTCCCTGTCCAGTCTATCATCGATGGGCATTTGGGTTGGTTCCAGGTCTTTGCTATTGTAAACTGTGCTGCAATGAACATTCATGTGCATGTGTCCTTATAGTAGAATGATTTATAATCCTTTGGATATATGCCCAGTAATGGGATTGCTGGGTCAAATGGAATTTCTATTTCTAGGTCCTTGAGGAATCGCCACACTGTCTTCCACAATGGTTGAACTAATTTACACTCCCACCAACAGTGTAAAAGTGTTCCTATTTCTCCACATCCTCTCCAGCATCTGTTGTCTCCATATTTTTTAATGATCGCCGTTCTAACTGGCGTAAGATGGTATCTCAATGTAGTTTTGATTTGCATTTCTCTAATGACCAGTGATGATGAGCATTTTTTCATATGCTTGTTGACCTCATGTATAAGACCTAACACCATAAAAAGCCTAGAAGAAAACCTAGGCAAAACCATTCAGGACATAGGCGTAGGCAAGGACTTCATGACCAAAACACCTAAAGCATTGGCAACAAAAGCCAAAATAGACAAATGGGACCTAATCAAACTCCACAGCTTCTACACGGCAAAAGAAACAGTCATTAGAGTGAATCGGCAACCAACGGAATGGGAAAAAAATTTTGCAGCTTACCCATTTGACAAAGGGCTGATATCCAGAATTTACAACAAACTAAAACAGATTTACAAGAAAAAAACAAACAAGCCCATTCACAAGTGGGTGAAGGATATGAACAGATACTTTACAAAAGAATCCCAACACTTTAAGAGGCCAAGGCAGGAGGATCCCTTGAGCTCAGGAGCTAGAGACCAGCCTTGGCAACATTGTGAGACCCTGTCTCTACAGAAAAAAAAATTTTCTCGTTAGCCAGGTTTGGTGGCACTCACCTGCAATCTCAGTTACTCCAGAGGCTGAGCCTGAGCCTGGGAAGTTGAGGATGCAGTGAGCAGTAATTGCTGGGTGACAGAGCGAGATCTTTTCCCAAAAATAAAAAGGGAAGTGGAGGAGTCTTCTCCTCCAAAAGCCTTCCCTGACCTCCCCGCATGTCTGGTGAGGGGCCCCTCTGGTATTCTCACGCCTCTGCCCTGGGCTTCTTTCTCCCCCAGCACTGGCCATGTTGGGTGCTAATCTTGGTTCTTGTGTCCATGAGCTCCTCAAGGGCAGGACAGGATCTTGTCCATTTCTATATCTCTGGCACCAGGCAGGGACCTGGCACAGAGAGAGGCTCAGAGAATGCTTGTTGAATGAAGGAGTGAGTTAATGACCACATGAACAGCTACTTCTTTGGAAGGGTCTGGGACACAGGCAGATTGGAGCTGGCAGCTCCCTTAGAGATGAATCCAGAGGCCAGGCGAGGTGGCTCATGCTTGTAATTCAGCACTTTGGGAGGCCAAGGTGGGCAGATCACCTGAAGTCAGGAGTTCAAGACCAGCCTGGCCAACATAGTGAAACCCCGTCTCTACTAAAAATACAAAAATTAGCTAGGCGTGGTGGCCGGCGCCTGTAATCCCAGCTAGTCGGGAGGCTGAGGCAGGAGAATCACTTGAACCCAGAAGGCGGAGGCGGCAGTGAGCCAAGATCGCATCACTGCACTCTAGCCTGGGCAACAGAGTGAGACTCTGTCTAAAAAAGAGTGAGAGAGAGATGAATCCAGGATCCAGCAGCATGGACCCCATCTGGGAGCTCCTTAGAAATTCGGCTTCCCAGGCCCGACCCCCGACCCGCTGCATCAGAATCTGCCTTTAAAAAATTTCCAGGTGATTCACTTGCCGTTAAAAAGTGAGCAGCTCTGCTCCCCAGGGCCCCACCTCCCATTATATAGACAAGGACACTGAGGCCTGCGGCGGGTCGGGGACTGGCGAAGCCAGGTAGGACCAGGACCCCAAGCCGGGCGGCCTCCCTACGATTCCCGATTCCCGTCCCCACCCCGCGGGTCCACCCGCTGCTCGCCTCGCCTGGCCTGTCCAGACCCTTCCGCGGCCTCCTGGGGTCCTTACAAGGAGCTCGCACGCCCCCTGGCGGGCGTAGGGAGGGACGGCCCGGGCTGAGCCGGCCGAGGAGGAGAAGTGGCCTTAGGGACGGGGCAGGGGCGGAGAGGACGGGCCGGGGGCCAGGGCGTGAGAAGTGGCTGCGTTAGCGCCCCTGCTTTGGAGAGGCTGCCTGAGCTTATCTTGGCCGCGCACCACGCGCCACCTGTGGGGTCCAGGGCCTCTGATCCCCTCCTGCCAGGGGAGAGAATAAGAATGGAGGCCCTCGCGAGGATCCCATGAGGGTGCGCCGGGGTGAGGGGCCAGGGCGGTGGGAAAGCCGCCCGCCTGCAGACCACCCGGAGCGCCTCCGCCTCCATCCCAGGTGTGGGCGAAGCTGGCCCGGGGCCAGCCCAGCGCTGCATCTCAGCCCCTCACCTCCCACCCCTGGAAGAGGGGGTTTCAAGAGCCCCCAGCGGCCCTCCCCTCACACTGGGGGTCGCAGGCCCACGGAGGAGGCTGTAGAAACGCCCACTCCTCGGCGGTGGTGGAGGAGGGGGTGCCCCATCCCTGAGGCCCCAGGATCCCAGAGCCTGGATTCCAGAGGGGGGTGACTTTGGGGGGGACAGGAAGTCGGAAAAAGCACGTGCTCCGAAGTCAGACAAGGTTCAAGTCTGGCTCAGCCACAGACAGGCGAGTGACTTCGTAGCTCCTGCCTCAGTTTCCTCTCTTGTGAAGGACCTTCCAGGACTGTTGTGACACTTCTGAGGCCTGTTGAGCACTCTGCACACAGCAGGCCCTGTGATCACTGTTGTAACTCACAGGGTCCAGTGGAGGCCAGAGGATGGGATCAGTCGGGTGATCAGGGGAAGATGCCCCTCACACCACGGCACTGCGACGCCCAAGTACAGGGCCGGGGACTTTGGGGCCTTTCTGGGCAAAGTTGTGATGTCAGGGCAAAGGAGGGTGTGGAAGGGACTGGTAAATGAATTGGCGCACAGTCTTTTTTTATTTTTATTTTTTGAGATGGGGTCTTGCTCTGTTGCCCAGGCTGGAGAGCAGTGGTGTGATCTCAGCTCACTGCAACCTCTACCTCCTGGGTTCAAGCGATTTTCCTGCCTCAGCCTCCTGAGTAGCTGGGATTACAGGCGCTTGCCAACACTCCTGGCTAATTTTTGTATTTTTAGTAGTGACAGGGTTTCGCCATGTTGGCCAGGGTGGTCTTGAACTCCTGACCTCAAGTGATCCACTGGCCTTGGCCTCCCAGAGTGCTGGGATTACAGGCATGAGCCACTGCGCCCAGCCTTCTGTCTGTTTGTTTTTGAGACAGGATCTTGCTCTGTCGTCCAGTGTAGCAGTGTAGCAGCTCACTGCAGCCTCAAACTCCTGGGATCAAATGATCCTCCCACCTCAGCCTCCCCAGCAGTAGGGAGTATGTGTGTGTGTGTGTGTGTGTGTGTGTCTGTGTGTGTCTGTGTGTGTGTGTGTGTCTAAGATAAGAAACTGCTGGCTGGGCACAGTGGCTCATGCCTATAATCCCAGCACTTTGAGAGGCCAAGGCAGGGGGGGACCACTTGAGGTCAGGAGTTCAAGACCAGCCTGGCCAACATGGTGAAACCCTGTTTCTACCAAAATATAAAAAGTTAGTCGAGTGTGGTGGCGGGCACCTGTAGTCCCAGCTACTCAGGAGTCTGAGGCAGGAGAATCTCTTGAATGTAAGAAGTGGAGCCTGCAGTGAGCTGAGATCACACCACTGTACTCCAGCCTAGGCAACAGAGGAAGACTCTGTCCCCCCACCCCCACCCCCACCCCCGCCAAGAAAGGGGCTGGCACAGTGGCTTCTGCCTGTAATCCCAGCACTTTAGGAGGCTGAGGCAGGTAGACCACGAGGTCAAGAGTTCAAGACCAGCCTGGCCAACATGGTGAAACCCCGTCTCTACTAAAAACACAAAAATTGGCCAGGTGCAGTGGCTCACGTCTGTAATCCCAGCACTTTGGGAGGCTGAGGCGGGAGGATCACCTGAGGTCAGGAGTTCGAGACCAGCCTGACCAACATGGAGAAACCCTCTCTCTACTAAAACTACAAAATTAGCCAGGTGTAATGGCACATGCCTGTAATCCCAGCTACTCAGGAGGCTGAGGCAGGAGAATCGCTTGAACCTGGGAGACAGAGGTTGCAGTGAGCTGAGATTGCCCATCACACTCCAGCCTAGGCAACAAGAGCGAAACTGTCTCAAAAAAATAAATAAATAAATACAAAAATTAGCTGGGCATGGTGGTGTGTGCCTGTAATCCCAGCTACTCGGAAGGCTGAGGCAGGAGAATTGCTTGAACCCAGGAGGCGGAGGTTGTCGTGAACCGAGATAAAAACAAAAAACAAAAAACAAACAAACAAAAAAAGAGAAAAGCATACAAATTTATTTGATATGAGTTTTATGTAAATAGTATGTAATACAGAAGCTTTCATTAAAACCTGAATGTTTTTATTCTGGGTTTTTTAGTTTTTGTTTTGAGGCAGAGTCGTGCTCTGTTGTCTGCTGGGGTGCAGTAGCACGCTCACGGTTTACCACAGCCTTGAATTTCGGGGCTCGTGATCCTCCCACCTCAGCCTCCTAGTGGCTGGGACTACAGGTATGTGCCGCCACACTCAGCTAATGTTTGTAGAGATGGGATCTCACTGTGTTGCCCAGGCTGCTTTTATGGTAGGTTCGATGAAGAGCAGAAAGCCATGGAAGAATGGGATGAGACAAAGAGCTGAGTGTAATCAGCTGGGGGCAGTTTACCGAGGCCTGTTCATCCAGATTCCTCTTGACATCCTTTCATCTTCAGAGTTTAGGAGGCTCCCTTTCCTCCAGGTAGAGGGAGGGCACCTCTCACAAGTGGGTTTTATGACCTGATCGGGGAAGGTCAGAAAGTCTTTCCTGCACATGCTATTTCTCAAATTCCTTCAGCTTGAAATAATCAATATGCCAAGATGGGCCTGGAGCAGTGGCTCACGCCTGTAATCCCAACACCTTGGGAGGCTAAGGCAGGGGGATCACCTGAGGTCAGGAGTTCAAGACCAACCTGGCCAACATGGTGAAATCCTGTCTCTACTAAAAATACAAAATGTAGCTGGGTGTGGTGGCAGGCACCTGAAATCCCAGCTTCTCAGGAGGCTGAGGCAGGAGAACCGCTTGAACCCAGGAGGCCGAGGTTACAGTGAGCCGAGATCGTACCATTGCACTCCAGCCTGGGTGTCAGAGCAAGACTCTGTCTCAAAAAAAGAAAAAAACCAAGATGCCGTATTGGAGATATCCTGCCCTGAGCCCTGTCAATATTAGCATGTCGTGTTTATCCATCATCTGTTGGTGACCTTGAGTCGTGTCCACCTTCTCGCTGTTGTAACTAATGCTGCTATGAACGATGGTGTGCAGATAGTTGTTTTGAGTCCCTGCTTTCAATTCTTTTGGGTCTATAGCCGGGAGTGGAATTGCTGGATCATACGGTAATTCTACGTTTAACTTTCTGAGGAGCCACCAGACCGTTTTCCACAGCAGCTTTTGCTACGTGTTCTTAACGCCTCATCTCATGCAGCTGTGCAGCCGCCACCCAGGAAGCCGGCTCCGTCCTTGGCCCACTTCGTAGGGAGGACAGTGAGATTCAGACGGATGAAGTGAAGTGTCCCAAGTCCCTCAACTAAGGAACATAGATCCAGGGTTCAAACCTAGATGGACTGACTCCAAGAGCTCGTGTCACCTGGCCCTGGGATGGCTTGGGTCTCCATATCTGCACACTAGGAACTAGGAGGGGAAATAGAAGAGGCCACCAAAGAAAGGAGAGGAAAGGCACAGGCGAGAAGCAGAACGCCACAGTCCTGCAGGGCCCACCTCAGCCCCCCTCCAGCTCCCTGGCTCTGGTTTCTGGGAGCCCAGTGGTATGGGGCTTCCTGGATAGAAAGGATGAATCTGTTTCTGCCTATCAGCCTCTCTTCTGCAGGTCGATTTTCCCTAAGGATCTCCTAAAACCTTCGTCTAGGGGATTGAGTTGCCTAGAAGTGGGTAGAGACACAGACCTAGCCAATCAGTGTAATTCTTTCCCCCCCACCCCGCCCCGGCTGTGGTGATTGGTTCAGAGAAGGGCTGGGTACCTCATCTGGCTCAGTGAGACTTATGTCTGGCTGGGACCACGGTAAGAACTGATAGAGGAGAAAAACTGCTCACTGGTAGCTAAGAGGGTGGGATTGAGCAGGGAGGAGACAGATGATGGAAGCAAAATGGAATGCTGGATCCAGCAGCACCTGAAGCCAGCTAAGCCAGTACCTCCTCCTCTTCCTTCTTTTGCTTGAGGATAGCTTGGGATTTTTATCATTTGCATCCCAAGGAGCCCTGATTTGGAGATCTTGGGGTATCGAGAGAATCTCTGCTCCCTGGCTGCCCTACCTGTGTTTGTGCCGTCCACTTCCCCTTCTGTGAGCTGGTCAGAGCAGTCCTGTTCATTTCAACCACCTTAGCCAGACCGAAACAGAGAGACCTCCCCACAGCCTGGAAGGAACCCAGATAGTGACTCAGTGGTTATGGAGCTGAGACCCTCACAGGAGCCTGGCACAGTGTCCTGAGGGCAGGACCACCCAGGCAGGGCTACAGAGGCCTCCATTCAGGGGAGGAGTCCTGGAGCTAGTGATTCTGGAAGGCAGATGAAGAGACTGTACCTTTCCAGACAGTTCGGGGCTTAAGAGAAAGACTCAGTTCCCAGGCTTCCACAGGGAGCACCAACTCAAAGGACTGACAGAGCCCCATAAATCAAAAAACTCAAGTCCTGTGAAGGGGAACCAACCCTCTCGATAGTTTTGTTGTTGTTGTTGTTGTTGTTTGTTTGTTTGAGACAAGATCTCACTGTCACCCAGGCTGGAGTGCAGTGTTGTGATCATGGCTTACTGTAGCCTTAACCTCCCCGGCTGAAGCAATCCTCCCACCTCAGCCTCCCAATTAGCTGGGACTACAGGTGTGTGCCACCAGCCTGCTAATTTTTATTATTATTATCATTATTATTTTGAGATGGAGTTTTGCTCTTATTGCCCAGGCTGGAGTGCAATGGCATAATCTCAGCTCACCACAACCTTTGCCTCCTGGGTTCAAGGGATTCTCCTCCCTCAGACCCCTGAGTAGCTGGGATTGCAGGTATGCACCACCATGCCCAGCTAATTTTGTATTTTTAGTAGAGATGGGGTTTCTCCGTGTTGCCCAGGCTGGTCTTGAACTCCTGACCTCAAGTGATCCACCCACCTTGGCCTGCCAAAGTGCTGGAATGAGCCAGAATGCCCAGCCAGGTCCTCATATTTCTAGTACCAGCCAGAAGGTGGCATTAGAGCAGCTCCCAAATGTGATGCAAGGGTCAGAGCCAGGGCAACCTCAGGTACAGATGGGATAGTGGCTGCAGACGAGCCTTGAGGACTGTAGAGGGAGGATACCAGGGCAGAAGAGAGCTGAGAAACAGCAGCAATCCGCAGGCTGATGTGATCCTCAGGCCTCCGGGATGAATTAATGTCAGATAGACATTCTTGGTCAATGTCAGGAGCCAATGAGAGAACAGATGGAATGTGCTCAGTGCTGGACATGGAGGTGATGAGGAAATGTTGGGATGCTCCTTCTCCACGTTGTCCTGGAGGAGTGGATGGCTTTGCCCTTTAAAAGGCCAGTGCCAGGCTGGGTGCGGTGGCTCACACCTGTAATCCCAGCACTTTGGGAGGCCGAGGCGGATGGATCATCAGGTCAGGAGTTCAAGACCAGCCTGAGCAACATGGAGAAACCCTGTCTGTACTAAAAATACAAAATTAGCCGGGCATGGTGGCGGGTGCCTGTAATCCCAGCTACTCAGGAGACTGAGGCAGGAGAATTTCCTGAACCCAGGAGGCAGAGGTTGCAGTGAGCCAAAATCGCGCCATTGCACGCCAGCCTGGGCAACAAGAGCAAAACTCCATCTCCAAAAAGGCCAGCGCCTGGGGCCCAACCCAGGTCGATGCTGTTACCACCACATTTCTCCCTAGCCATCGTGAACCCACCCTCTGCAGGACAGACCCCTGCAAGACGAAGCCAGTCCTTTTCTCTTGCAGCTGCTTGTTCGGTGGTGAGATTCAGGGGGCGGGAAGAGGTGGTAGCAATAGCTATGGGTGGCCCCATTTTTCATTGTCCTTCTGGTTTTTCTTCTCCCAGAAGAGGAAGTCAGTGGGAGGGGCTCTTTGCCAGGAGCCCACTTTGTCCCCAGCAGTGAGCCTCCGTGGAAAGAACAGCAGACTGAACCTGAAAACCTTGGTGCTGTGGTTGAAAGCTTGGACTTGGCCAGGTGTGGTGGCTCATGCCTGTAAACCCAGCACTTTGGGAGGCCAAGGAGGAAGGATCACCTGAGTCCAGGGAGTTCAAGAACAGACTGTGCAACATAGGGAGATCTCAAAATGACCAAAAAAATTTTTAATTAGCCAGGCGTGGTGATGCATGCTTGTATTCCTAGCTACTTGGGGACAGAGGTAGGAGGATCGCTTGGACCCGGGAGATGCTGGCTGTTGTGAGCCATAATCACGCCACTGCACTCCAGCCTGGGCAACAAAGTGAGACTCTCTCAAAGAAAATTTTGAAAAAAAGAGGAGAGAGATCCAAGATGGCTGATCACTAGCAGCTCGGGCTCGTAGTTCCCAGTGAAAGCGCAGAGAACGAGAGGATGCCACACTTTCAGACGAATATTTGTTGCTCACGGACCAGGAGATTCCCAGCAGAGGAGCCCCACGTGTCGCCAGGGCGACTCTTGTGGCCGGTGTGGCGGTTTTGCTGGTGCCTTAGCGCGCCAGTTTTTGGTGCAGAGTCCAGAGATTCCCGGGCAGAAAAGCGCCATCAATCTTAACACCACTGTTTTGGCCGGCGCAGTGGATTGCTCAGATTTCGGCGCTGGGAATCAACAAGTTGGACGTCTGCTCAGAGACCTAGTTAGAAAGTCAGTAATTACAAAGACAACAGACAGATAAATATATAATGAAGGGAAGAAATCAGTGTAAAAAGGCAGAGAATACTAAAAATCAGAATGCCTCTCCCTCTACACGGGATCGCAATTCCTCAACAGTAACGGAACAAGGCTTAATGGAGAACGAGTGTGTTCCAATAACAGAAGCAGGTTTCAAAAGGTGGGTGATAAGAAACTTCTGTGAATTAAAAGAACTTGTTCTAACCCAATGCAAAGAAACTAAGAACCTTGAAAAAAGGTTTGACGAAATGTTAACGAGAATGGACAATTTAGAGAAGAATATAAGTGAATTGATGGAGCTGAAAAACACAACACGAGAACTTCACGAAGCATGCACAAGTTTAAACAGTCGAATTGATCAAGTAGAAGAAAGGACATCAGATGTCGAGGACCAGCTCAGTAAAATGAAACAAGAAGACAAGATTGGAGAAAAAAGGATGAAAAGGAATGAGCAAAGTCTCCAGGAAATATGGGACTATGTGAAAAGACCTAATTTACGTTTGATAGGTGTACCTGAATGCGATGAAGAGAATGAATCCAAGTTGGAAAATACTCTTCAGGATATCATTCAGGAAAACTTTCCCAACCTGGCAAGGCAGGGTAATATTCAACTCCAGGTAATACAGAGAACACCACAAAGATATTCTTCAAGAAGACCAACCCCAAGGCACATAATTGCCAGATCTATTAGGGTTGAAATGAAGGAGAAAATACTAAGGGCAGCCAGAGAGAAAGGTCAGGTTACCCATAAAGGGAAACCTATCAGACTTACAGCAGATCTCTCAGCAGAACCCCTACAAGCCAGAAAAGAATGGGGAGCAATATTTAACATCCTTAAAGAAAAGAACTTTCAACCCAGAATTTCCTATCCGGCCAAACTAAGCTTTATAATCGAAGGAAAAATTAAATCCTTTGCAAACAAACAAGTACTTAGAGAGTTCACCACCACCAGGCCTGCTTTACAAGAGCTTCTGAAAGAAGCACTATACATATAAATGAACAACCAATATCAGCCTTTCCAAAAATATATCAAAAAGAAAAGAACATTAACACAACGAAAAATTTACACTAACTAATGGGCAAAACAGCCAGCTAGCATCAAATGCCAGTATTAAAGTTATATATATTCTAATCGGATAAAAAGCCAAAACCCATTGGTATGCTGCATCCAGACCCATCTCACATGCAAGGATACACAAAGACTCAAAACAAAGAGAAGGAGGAAGATTTATCAACCAATCAGAGAGTAAAAATAAACAAATAAATAAAAAGCAGGAGATGCAATTCTCGCCTCTGATAAAGTAGACTTTAAAGCAACAAAGAGCAAAAGAGGCAAAGAAGGACATTACATAATGGCAAAAGGATCAATGTAACAAGAAGAGCTAACGATTCTATAGATCAACGAGACAGAAAATTAACAAGGACATCCAGAACTTGAACTCAGACCCGGAACAAGTAAACTTAATAAACATTTATAGAACTCTCCACTTCAAATACACAAAACATACATTACCACCTCACACCTATTCCATAAGTGACCACATAATTGGAAGTAAATCACTCCTCAGTAATCGCATAGCATTTCATAGGTTTAAATGAAATATTGGTTGGCTGCTCGTTTGTTATTTTCTTCCCTTATTCCTTCCTGTTTACATCAAGTATAATTATTGGTATAAAAGAGGTTTTCAATATCCATTACTAAACTGCATTCTAGCCTGGGCAAGAAAGCAATACTCCCATTCTCTCTCTTTCTCTTCCTTTTTCCTCCTCTTCTTTATTCTTTTTCCTTCTTTCTTTCTTTCAAAAAAAAAAAAAAGAAAAGAAAAAAAAGAAAAAGAAACATAGCAGTTAACCACTAAGGAGGTAAGGGAGGACTTTAAGGAATTTAAAAATAACAAAGTAAGGGCCAGGCACAGTGGCTCACACCTGTAATCCCAGCACTTTGGGAGGCCAAGGCAGGAGGATCACTTGAGGTCAGGAGTTTGAGACCAAACTGGCCAACATGGTGAAACCCTATGTCTGCTTAAAAGAAAAAAAAAAAAAAAGAACATGGTGGCAGTGACTGTGCTCCAAGCTACTTGAGAAGCTGAGGCCCAAGAATAGCTTGAACCTGGGTGCAGTGAGCCGAGATCGTGCCACTGCACTCCAGCCTGGGAGACAGCACAAAACTGTCTCAAAAGAAAAAAACCGAAGTAGACAACAGCCACTATTTCTAGAGATGACGGGGAGTATTCAAGGAAAGATATCTTTCCTATGGTACTTTATTTCTATTTGAAATTGTCGAGGCTGGAGTGCAGTGGAGCGATCATGGCTCACTGTAGCCTCAACTTCCAGGCCTCAGATGATCCTCTCATCTCAGCCTCCCAAGTAGCTGGGATCACAGGCTCATACCACCATGCCTGGCTCATATTTATTTTTATTTTTATTTTTAGTAGCGAGGAGGTCTTGCTAAGGCCCAGGCTGGTCTTGAACTCCTGGGCTCAAGCAGTCCTCCTGCCTCAGCCTCCCACAGTGTTAGGATTACAAGTGTGAGCCACCGTACTTGGCCATGCTATGGTGCTGTTAAAATTTTCTCTTTGTCTTCGGTTTCTGACTATCTTGTTCTGATGTACTGTCATATGGCTTGTTTGTGTGTATTTTGTTTTGGGTTTGCTGAGCTTGTTGAATTTATAGTTTGATGTCTTTCCTTAGATTCAGAAAAGTTTTGGTCTTTATCTCTTAACATACTTCTTCCTAATTTTCTCTTTCGAAAACCATGTTTATATTACGTTAGATCTTTCATGTGTGTTGTATTTATGTCTTATGCTCATTTATGTTTTATTTTTAATTTTTTTCTATGCTTCAGTTTGGATATTTTTAATCACACTCATCTTTCAGTATGCTAGTCCTGGCTTTACTTATTTCCAATCTTCTGTGAAACCTACCTATAGACTGCTTTTTTTTTTTTTTTTTTTTGAGACGGAGTCTTACTCTGTCACCCAGGCTGGAGTGCAATGGCATGATCTCAGCTCACTGCAACCTCCACCTCCCAGGTTCAAGCAATTCTTCCAATTCAGCCTCCCGAGCAGTTGGGATTACAGGCACCCACCACCACGCCCGGCTAATTCTTGTATTTTTGCAGAGACAGGGTTTCGCCATGTTGGCCAGACTGTCCTTGAACTCCTGACCTCAGGTGATCCACCTGCCTTGGCCTCTCCGAGCGCTGGGATAACAGGTGTGAGCCACCACACCCAACCTGGAGTGCTTATTTTCAGTATGGAATTTTTTAGTTTTAGAATAATATTTGTTTGATTCTTTTTTTTTTTTTTCTGAGACAGAGTCTTGTTCTGTCACCCAGGCTGGAGTTCAATGGCAGGATCTCAACTCATTAAAACCTCTGCCTCCCTGGTTAAAGCGATTCTCCTGCCTCAGCCTCCTGAATAGCTGGGATTACAGGCAACTGCCACCATGCCTGGCTTATTTTTGTGGAGTTTTTTGTTGTCGTTGTTGTTGTTGTTTTTTGGTAGAGATGGGGTTTTGCCATGTTGGCCAGATTGGTCTCAAACTCCTGACCTCAAGTTATCTGCCCACCTTGGCCTCCCAAAGTGCTGGGATTACAGGTGTGAGCCACCGCACCCGGCCTCATTTGATTCTTCTTAGAAATTCTAGTTGTTTGGAAAAAAAAGAAAGAAAGAAAAAAGAAAGAAAGAGAGAGAGAAAGAAAGAGAAAGAAAGAAAGAAAAGAATTCTAGTTGTCTCTTTAAAAAAAAACACTAAGGTGAAAGAAACTTTAAAAAGGTGGTTGGAAGCTCGATTCTCATGGCTGGGTTTCACTGAAAGGTGATTGAAAGGTGTGCAGACCTATCATCACACCATCAACAGAAAGTACATTCTTTGGGACTTAGTAGTTTAAAAGTCCAATTTCAAGCCGAACACAGTGGCTCACACCTGTAATCCCAGCACTTTGGGAGGCCAAAGCGGGCAGGTCACCTGAGGTGAGGGGTTCGAAACTAGCCTGACCAACATGGAGAAACCCCATCTCTACTAAAAATACAAAGTTAGCCAGGTGTGGTGGCACATGCCTGTAATCCCAGCTACTCAGGAGGCTGAGGCAGGAGAATCGCTTGAACCTGGGAGGCGGAGGTTGCAGTGAGCCATGATCTCACCATTGCACTCCAGCCTGGGCAACAAGAGCGAAACTCAGTCTCAAAAAAAAAAAAAAGAAAGAAAGAGAAGTCTTCTAATCTCTTGCTTGGGGTAGGGCATGGAGGAGATACCCTTGGCTGCTGGCATTCTAGGAGCAGGCCAAGGAAAAAGGAAAATCCTGCCATTCAGGATGCCAATCCCTAATCTCTGTTTGCAGTCCAGCTCTCTGCTGTGCCTGGTCTAAACAAGTCTAGGACATTTTGAGTTCAGTTCCTCCAGGAAGAAACTGCTGGGTTTGTTGTTGTTGTTGTTTGTTTGTTTGTTTGTTTGAGACAGAGTTTTGCTCTTCTTGCCCAGGCTGGAGTGCAATGGCGCGATCTCGGCTCACTGCAACGTCCGCCTCCGGGTTTCAAGCGATTCTCTTGCCTCAGCCTCCCAAGTAGCTGGGATTATAGACATGCGCCACCACACCCGGCTAATTTTGTATTTTTAGTACAGACAGGGTTTCTCCACATTGGTCAGGCTAGTCTCAAACTCCGACCTCAGGTGATCCGCCCACCTTGGCCTCCTGAAGTGCTGGGACTACAGGCGTGAGCCACTGCACCCAGACAAAACTGCTGTTTTTATGCCTGTGGGTTTAGTCATCTGGCTGCATGGCACAGGGAGAAGGCTTGAGAGACAACTGCCCCATGTTCAGTCTTCCAGCCGCACCTGTTCTCTCCAAGACTCGGACCTCTCAGGGATGTTTCAGGACAAATGGGCGTTGGTATCTCCTCCATGGGCACTTTAGGTCATAACCAAAAGTGACCTTGGTACTTCTCTGTTAGCATGCCATCTTCTAAAGGTTGGTTGGAATCTTTATTTGGCTGATGCCTCCTCTTCCAGCCTCTTTGTCATTGTAGGTCAGCTTATATTATTCCTTTACTGTCAGATTCATGGTGTCTGAGGAGGGAAAGGCATGCCTGTGGTCAATCCACCATGTTTGAGTGGCTCATGGCTAACTCAAATTTGTCTCCATCCCCGCTCGCCCTTCCTGTCTGGTCTCTGCCCTCACCACTCCGCTGAAATTCCCCTCACCAGGTCCCCAGTAGCTGGATCCAATGGACTGTGTTTTTTCTCCATATTATTTGATGTCTTGATAGTACTTGACACCATCAAGCTCACTCTCCTTTCAACGCTCTCTTGTTTTATCTCCTGGGGGAATATTTTGTTCTGAGGACCCTTCCTGCATTTCTCCTACCTCTCTGGTCTCTGCCTCTGCTTTCAATGTGCTGGCTTCTCTTCCTTCTGCTTCCTCAAAACCATGACTATTCTCGGGGGTCTGTTCTGGTTCCCTTCCTTTCTTGCCCTGCACCCTCTCCCTGAGTGTGCTCATCTACTCCCACGGTTTCAATTTCACTCCAAAGTCTGATCTTTTACAAACGTTAACCTCCAGCTCTGGCCTCTTGCCTGAATTCCAGATCTACAGCTCCAGCTGTCCCCAGACGTCTCTTCTTGGATGGCCTCAGGCTGCTCAGATCCACATGCTGGAAGCTGGACTCTGCTTCTCCTTCCTCCCAAAACTGCCTCTCCTCCTGTACTTCTAGCTCGGAAGTGGTCACTACCAGCTGAGTGCAGTGGCTCATGCCTGTAATCCCAGCACTTTGGGAGGCCAAGGCGAGCGGAGGTCAGAGATGGTGAAACCCCATCTCTACTAAAAATACAAAAAACTTAAGCGGGCATTGTGGCACATGCCTATAATCCCAGCTACTTGAGAGGCTGAGGCAGGAGAATCGCTTGAACTCAGGAGGCAGAGAGTGAAGTGAGCCAAGATTGTGTCACTGCACTCCAGCCTAGGTGACAGAACAAGACTCCATCTCAAAAAAAAAAAAAGAATTGGTGACCACCATCTGTCTAGTGGCCCAGAAACTTGGATGTCAAACTTGACTGCTCCGTCTTCTATTTCCACACCCAATTAATCGCCAAGGCCCACTGCCTTTATCTCATGCCTATAATTCCAGCACTTTGGGGGGCCAAGGCAGGTGGATCCCCTGAGGTCAGGAGTTCGAGACCAGCCTGGCCAACATGGTGAAATCCCATCTCTACTAAAAATACAAAAATTAGCCAGGCGTGGTCGCACATGCATGTAGTCCCAGTGACTCGGGCAGCTGAGGCAGGAGAATCTCTTAAACCCAGGAGGTGGCGGTTGCAGTGAGCTGAGATTGTGCCAAAGCACTCCAGCCTGGGCGACAAAGTGAGACTCCATTTAAAAAAAAAAAAAAAAAAAAAAAAAAAGTTCTTGCTGCCTTGGTGCTTGTAAAAAATAAAATTAAAAAAATTAAAAAAAAAAAAGTGGCCAGGCGCGGTGGCTCATGCCTGTAATCCTAGCACTTTGAGAGGCCAAGGTGGGTGGATCACCTGAGGTCAGGAGTTCAAGACCAGCCTGGCCATCATGGTGAAACCCCATCTTTATTAAAAAGAAAAACAAAAAAAAAGTATCTGAGCATGGTGACACAGGCCTGTAGTCACAGCTACTCAGGAGGCTGAGGTAGGAGGATCACTTGAGCCCAGGAAGTTGAGGCTGCAGTAAGCCAAGATTGTGCCACTGCATGCAGCCTGGGAGACAGAACAAGACCCTGTCTCAAAAAAAAAAAAAAAAAAAAGAAAAAGAAAGAAAGAAAGAAAGAAAAAGAAAGGAAGGAAGGAAGAAAGAAAAAGAAAGAAAGAAAAGAAAACTCTCCAAATGGGTTAGGCATTTCCTCATTGATATGCCCTTCATTCCTGCTGTTTCCTCCACCAGAAAGGCCATTCTCCCTTCTCCCCCAGCCAATCTTTGCTCATCTTTTGGGTGTGAGAACACTGGGGGTCCCTCCTCTAAGATTCCTCTCTGCTCCCTCAAAATGGATCGGCTTCTCTCCCAGGTGACGGGAGGCCCCTGTGTGCCTGGATGGCAGCTCCACCCTCTGGACCATCAGGTCAGCTTACTCACTGTCTCTCCCCTGCAGACGATGAGTCGCCAGCAACTCTTGTGTCGTTCCAGGCCCCCATCTGGCTCAGCCCACAGGGCCCCATCCAGCTGGAAGCTCCCGAGGGCCCTGAGCCTTGGCGAAGGCCCCAGCTCTCTTCTCGTTCTCCTGGCCTGGGTCCCGGTCTGACAGTTCACACTCCCTCCTTGCCTGAGTTCCCATGAAAAGTGGCCTCCGCCCCCAGCCCCCTGCCCAGGACCAGATTACAAAATGCTGAGACAATGGAGGCTCCAAGCCAAATTTCCAACAGGCCTGCCATTAAATCACCAACAGACTCTGTGTGTACATCTGGGACAGATGCTGGCAGCTGAGGCCACAGGGCGCAAGGCTTTGTCACACTGGGTCAGCATGACCTTGGTGGGAGTGCTGCGGGGGAGCTCAGACCTCAAGTTAGGACACTTGAATCTGAATCCCAGCGCTTTCTAGCTGCCTGGTCCTGGGCAAATGAGCACCCTCCCCTTTGAGCCTCAGTTTTCTTGACTGTAAAATGGGGATAATAATGCTTATCACACAGGGTGTATGATCAAGGAGAGTGACTAACACACACAAGGACATCTAGCAGCAAACAGGATACCGGCTCTGATCGTCACTTACCTTTCTTGAGGCTGTTGGTAACAGGACCTGGGACCAGAAAGAACACTGTTTGTAGGTTTCTTCTCCCAGAATCACCAACTAGGTCCAAGCAACTTTATTCAAAGAGAGGAGGAGAGTCATTCAACCCAGACAGCATCTGCCTGGTGAAAATGGCTCCGACTCAACCACCCAGGTGGACGCAGTAGAGTTGTCAAATCAAGCTAAGGGTGAGAATGACTGAACAGGGATAATATAAAGGCCAGAGGAGCACGCTCTGGCCTGGGAGTTGGAAAAGGCTTCCTGGCTTCTCAGTGTTGGCCCCTCCGTCCCTCCTCTCTGCCTGAGCCTCCTGCGACACCCCCGCTAAGCAGTCACTGCTGCCGGCCAAGACCCTCTCTCCGCCTCAAGGTTCCCTTGGAGACGTTCTCGTAGCACCTCTTGTAATTTGTAGCACGCACTTACCGACAGGATTATCGGTTTACTCTCTGTCTCCCCCTCCAGACTGTAAAATCTCAAGGGCAGAAACCTCTCAGTTTACAAATAACAGCAACCGAAATGATCTACCAGCAGCTAGCTCATGCCTGTAATCCCAGCACTTTGGGAGGCCAAGGTGGGAGGATCACTTGAGTCCAGGAATTTGAGACCAGCCTGGGCAACATAGCAAGATCCTATCTCTACAAATAATGAAAACGTAGCTGGGCATGGTGGATGTGGTGGTATGTGCCTGCAGTCCTAGCTGCTTGAGAGGCTGAGGACGGAGGATTCCTTGAGCCTAGGAGTTTGAGGCTGCAGTGAGCTATGATTACGCCACAGCACTCCAACCTGGGTGACAGAGTGAGACCTTGGTTTTTTTTTTTAAGTTATAAATTACTAAAAACAAAAATAATTTACAAAAAAATTTCCTGAGGCAGGAAGATCTTTTGAGCCCAGGAGTCCAAGGTTATAGTAGGCTGTGATCATGCCACTGCACTCCAGCCTGGGTGACAGAGTGAGACCTTATTTAAAAAAAAAAAAATTATAAATTTTTGAAAAGGAAAATTTAAAAGCATTTTTTTGTCTCCAGCCATACCATCCTGAAGGCGCCTGATCTCGGAAGCTAAGCAGGGTCAGGCCTGGTTAGTACTTGGATGGGAGACTGCCTGGGAATACTGGGTGCTGCAGGCTTTTGTAGAAAAAAAAAAAAAGCAAATTTTTTTTTGAGATGGACTTTTTCTCTTGTTGCCCAGGCTGGAATGCAGTGGTGTGATCTCAGTTCACTGCAACCTCTGCCTCCCAAGTTCAAACGATTCTCCTGCCTCAGTCTCCTGAGTAGTTGGGATTACAAATGCCCGCCACCACGCCCGGTTAATTTTTTTTTTTTTTTTTTTTTTTTGTATTTTTTGTAGAGACAGGGTTTCGTCGTGTTGGTCAGGCTGGTCTCAAACTCCTGATCTCAGGTGATCCGCCCATCTCAGCCTCCTAAAGTGCTAGGATTACAGGCATGAGCCACCGCGCCCAGCCAAAAAAAATTTTTTTAGTTAAAAATAGGCCAGGTGCAGAGGCTCATGCCTGTAATCCCAACACTTTGGGAGGCCCAGGTGGGCAGATCATCTGAGGAAAGGAGTTCGAGGCCAGCCTGGCCAACATGGTGAAACCCATCTCTACTAAAAATACAAACATTAGCTGGGCATGGTTGGCACGTGCCCACTACTCCTGAGGCTGAGGCAGGAGGATGGCTTGAACCCGGGAGGTGGGGGCTGCAGTGAGCCAAGATCATGCCACTGCACTCAAGCCTGAGCAACAGAGTGAGATTATGACAGAGAAAAAAAAATAAAAGAAAGATTAAAGAATAAAATTAACTCTAAAAATTTTCTAGCTCTCTCCAGACACATATAAACACATACTCATTCAGTTTCAGTTACAAGTGAAGAGCTTAGAAGTCATCATGCCTATCCTCACAGTAAGAAAAAGCTGAACAAACTGAAATTAATGAATTGTCCTAGATCCAGCAGAGAACTGAAGTCACAGGGGAAACCACTCACGGGAAAAAAATGGAGGAATAAGGGAGAATCACAATGAAGACAGCCTCTTGGGAAGCAGAAGCCGCTGGAGCCAGGAGTTGGTTGGAACATCTGAAATGGTCATTGCTAGGGCCGGGCACGGTGATCTCAGCACTATAATCCCAGCACTCTGGGAGGCTAAGGCAGGCAGATCACTTGAGGTCAGCAGTTCGAGACCAGCCTGGCCAACATGGTGAAACCCTGTCTCTACTAAAAATACAAAATTAGATGGGTGTGGTGGCAGGCACCTGTAATCCCAGCTACTCAGGAGGCTGAGGCAGGAGAACCTGCCTGGAACCTGGGAGGTGGAGGTTGCAGTGAGCTGAGATAGCACCACTGCACTCCAGCCTGGGTGACAGAGCGAGCAAAGTCTCCATCTTAAAAAAAAAAACGCCGGGCGCCGTGGCTCACGCCTGTAATCCCAGCACTTTGGGAGGCCGAGGCGGGTGGATCACGAGTCAACAGATCGAGACCATCCTGGTCAACATGGTGAAACCCCGTCTCTACTAAAAATACAAAAAATTAGCTGGGCATGGTGGCGCGTGCCTGTAATCCCAGCTACTCGGGAGGCTGAGGCAGGAGAATTGCCTGAACCCAGGAGGCGGAGGTTGCGGTGAGCCGAGATCGCGTCATTGCACTCCAGCCTGGGTAACAAGAGCAAAACTCTCTCAAAAAAAAAAAAAACCGGGTGCAGTAGCTCACGCCTGTAATCCCAGCACTTTGGGAGGCCGAGGTGGGCGAATCACAAGGTCAGGAGATCAAGACCATCCTGGCTAACAGGGTGAAACCCCGTCTCTTAAAAAAAAAAAAAAGAAAAGAAACTAACAAAACATTGAAAAAAATCTTGCAAGGAAATAAAAAAAACAAAACAAACAAACAAAAAAACAAAAACTCTGTCTCAAATAAAAATAAAATAAAATGGTCATTGCTGGAGGCTCAGTGTGGACTAGGTTGCAAATTGAAAAATCTAGGGGGCCCAGTCTTAGGGAATTCCCCACATTTTTTAGGGTTTTATCTCCAAGAGCCTACCAGGTTCTCACAGTGAAGATTGGAGAAAAGTCCCCTCATGTTTCTGGCAGGGAAAAGGGAAAGTAACCATTCTGAAATACACCCAGATCTTTGTCTGTAGCAAAGGCTTGCCTTCAAGGGAAACGACTTTTCCAGTCTTATCTGATCTGGAGGAAAGGTGATGAGATTATCCGGCCTTCTCCAGACTTCCTGTCTCACAGCGAGGAGGGGCAAAACGGAAGCTAAGACACTCTGAAGGTCCCAGCTCAGCAACACAGACCTCCTGAAAGAAAAAAACCAACCGAATAGGATTGAATCATAAGATACAGATCAAATGCCCACCACCACATCAACAGGTACAGTAACAGCAGATCACAATTCAGAGCGTTCCAAGTAAAAGACTTTTTTTTTTTTAATCTCCCCCTACCTCCAAGACTCTATTTAAGAAAGACTTATTGTCTGGATGTAGTGGCTCATGCCTGTAATCCCAGCACTTTGGGAGGCTGAGGTGGAGGATCACTTGAGCCCAGGAGTTTGAGACCAGCCCAGGCAACATAGCAAGACCCTGTCTCTATAAAAATATTGAAAACTTAGCTGGGTGTGGTGATGCACACCTGTGGTCCCAGCTACTCAGGAGGCTGAGGTGGGAGGATTCTTATCTGGATGCAGTGGCTCACGCCTGTAATCCCATTGTTATGGGGTCCTTGGGGTGTCGCTTTGCCAGCTGGAAACCTCTGTAGCCAGTGACACCTTTGCCCAAGTTCTGCTCAGGCCTACTGGGCTCATTCTACCCACTTGGCCTGGCAGGCTGCACTTGGCTCACGCTACCAGCCTAGATCCCATGCCTGCCAAGGGCAAGCCAGGCATGGGGCAGTGAGGGATGTGTGAGCGAGCATGGGGTCTGGCCGCTGTGCATAGCCAGGCACGCCCGCTGCAGTGGGGCAGGCAGCTCCAGGTGCTGGCACAGGCACCAGCTCCCTGTGAGGCTGCAGCTGGGCCAGGCATACCACAAGCAGCTTCTACAGCTGGCACCGGGGATCACAGTGGCACCCAGAAGCTTAGAGATGCTGGGAACTGCAGAGCCCCAAACAGGACGTCACGGCCCTGGCTCAGAGAGCTGCTAGGTCTGGCTCTCCGAAGGGCCGCAGCTCTTCTCTCCTTCTCTCTTCTCTCTTTCTTGTCACCTGCAACATTATGAGGAAGAGGCATGTTTCAGCCCTGTTTGTGTTACAACTCTTTTAGCCCTGCCATTTGGGGGGTCCCAAGTTGTTGTCCTGTGTCCAGGAAGAATGAGGCACGTGGACAGATAGAGAGTGAGCAAAGTGAAGAGGAACTTTATTGAGTGACAGAACAGCCCTCAGGAGACCTGAAGTGGGGAGCTCCTCTCCAAAGGTAGGTTGTCCCGGTGACTGTTCAGCTCTTAGCAGAGTGCAGACCCTGGAGTGGGCGGTCCCTCTCCGCAGCTGGCAGATTGCTGTCTCCTTGAGTCTGGCTGAGTCTGAGGCTTTAATGGGCCTCAGAGGGGAGGAAGTGTGCATCAGTCGGTCCATGGGTGGCCGTGGGTGGGCCCAGAAGAAGTACCACAAATTCCCATGGGACGGGCAGCCCACCCCCTAGGTTTCAGGCCCTCCCTGGCTTGGAGGTGGGGCTTCACAGGGACCTGCCGCCTTCCATCCAGGAGCCTGTCTGCGTCCTGCTGCCATTCATGGCACTCAGGCTGTTCATGCCAACGGATGTCTGCAGGGCAATGCCAAGCTGCCCTTAGTCCCCCCTTGGCCTCCCTCCCCTGCTCGTTGGTGTTCAAAGTCTGGAGGGGGCTAAGGTGGCAGGGGGCTTGTGTTTCAGCACTGCACCAAGCGTCCCTACACTTGGCCAGGCTGTGACAGCACCCGGGCTCGGCCCCAACCTCACTTCAAGATCAAGGAGAGGCCGGGAAGCTGGAGCAGGAACTTCCAAGCTGGCAGGGGAAGGGGCTGCCTTCCCAGCCCCCGAGAGTGCAGAAATGCCTGGGTCCGCAGCCACGGCTTGGGCGGCTACAGCTGTGCCTGGGAGGGTGGGGCTCCTACCTGCTCCCAGCCCCCACCGGCTCCATGAAGTATGCAGCCCCGGCCACACCTCACCCACTGCAGCCGGCGTCACGACAGCAGCCACTCTAGACAGGCCACTGCTGCCATCACCAGCACTTTGGGAGACTGAGGTGGAGGATCATTTGAGCTCAGGAATTCCAGACCAGCCTGGGCAACATAGCAAGACCCCATCTCTACAAAATATTAAAAAATTAGCTGGTGAACACCTGTGGTCCCAGCTACTCAGGAGACTGAGGTGAGAAGATGGCTTGAGCCCAGGAGGTGGAGGCTGCCGTGAGCTGAGATTACACCACTGCACTCCAGCCTGGACAACAGAGGGAGATCCTGTCTTGAAAAAATGGTTACTTTTATTATTTTTCCTCTTTTTTTTTTTTTTAAAGACAGGGTTTCACCGTGTTGGTCAGGCTGGTCTTGAACTCCCGACCTCAGGTGATCCACCCACCTTGGCCTCCAAAGTGTTTGGATTACAGGCGTGAGCCACCACACCCAGCCTATTTTTACTCTTTTGAGTCAGGGTCTCACTTTGTTGCCCAGGCTGGAGTGCAGTGGTACAATCTCAGTTCACTGCAACCTCTGCCTCCTGGGTTCAGGTGATTCTCCTACCTCCTGAGTAGCTGAGACTACAGGCCCCCACCACCACGCCCAGCTAATTTTGGTATTTTTAGTAGAGATGGGGTTTTACCATGTTGGCCAGCTAGTCTCAAACTCCTGGCTTCAAATGATCTGCCCTCCTCAGCCTCCCAAAGTGCTGGAATTACAGGTGTGAGCCACCATGCCCGGCCAAAACATTTTTTTTTAACAAAAAAGTGTTTTAAAAAAGAATTCTTAGGCAAACCAAAGAAAATAGGGAAAATGACAAGCAGGGGCTAGAGGAATTTATCTGAAGCCTGTGGCACCTACAGCTGCAGCAAACATTAAAGACAGCCCAACTCTTCGGTAGATTAGCATGAAACCTCACACAAAAAGCCTCAGTACCTTGGTTCCTACGACCAGATGCTTCATGGCTGGCTTTCAACAACAAATCACAAGGCCTGCTGTAAAAGGCAAGAAAAAACACAGCATGAAGAGGCAAAGCAGGCATCAGAACCAGACTCAGATATAAAACAGAATAAGAAATTACCAGGTAGAAATTTTCAAATAACTCTGATTGTATTGGCAAAGACTCACTCCTTTGACCAAAATGTTAGTCGTGCTCCTCTGAGTTCTCTGCTTGACTAGGCCTTTCTTGGGCTTCCCTTTCTGTCCTTGTGGAATCCAATTGGAGCAGGAATCTTGCTAGGTCAGTTTCTTGAAAGTCCCTCATCCTTGGCATTTGACTACCCTGGCCAACCTTTATCAAGAGTCCTATCAAAGGCTGGACACAGTGGCTCACACCTGTAATCCCAGCAATTTGGGAGGCCAAGGCAGGTGAATCACTTGAGCTCAGGAGTTCAAGACCAGCCTGGGCAACATGGTGAAACCTTGTCTCTACAAAAAATACAAAAATTAGCTGGGCATCAGCTGGGTGCCTGTAATCCCAGCACTTTGGGAGGCTGAGGTGGGCAGAATCACCTGAGGTCAGCAGTTTGAGACCAGCCTGGCCAACATGGTGAAACCCCGTCTCTACTAAAAATCCCCAAAAAAATTTGTCCAGGCGTGGTGGTGGCTATAATCCCAGCTACTTGGGAGGCTGAGGCAGGAGAATCGTTTGAACTTGGGAGGTGGAGATTGAGGTAAGCCGAGACCACGCCGTTGCCCTCCAGCCTGGGCAACAAGAGTGAAACCCGCCATCTCAAAAAAGTAAAAAATAAACGTAAAAAATTAGCAGGGTGTGGTGATCCAGATTAGAGAGGACTGAAGAGAAGCAATAACTAACCCAAGGTGTGATTCAGAGAAGACCCATTCCTGGGCCTAGGAAAAATATGATGAGGGTCTGTGGAAGGTAACAGAACTGTATCGACATTAATTTCCTGATTTAGTCACTAGCCTGTGGTTATTTTGGGGGGAAATACAAACCAAGGCATTTAGAGGGAAAGGAGCATCAAGGTGGGTGAAGTGTGCATGGGGACTCTTTGTATAATGTTTACAGTGTTTTTAGAAGCTTCACATGATTTCAAAATAAAAAGTTAGAAAAGAAAATGGGCATCAACTCTAAAATCAGAAAAAAAAAGTTTTAGGTAGAAAATATGTCTCTGGTCCTAGCCTGTGCTGTGAATCCATGGAGTAGATTTCCGCCGTCAGCCAAGTTCCCAACAGCTGCAGAAGAACAAGGAACAAAAGCGGAGCTGCCCTCCTGAGCTGCCAGGGTCCCAGACACAAAGCTGGCCTCTCAGGGCTTTCGTGAAAGATAGGTGCTGATAAGGTCTCAGGTCATCTTCCTCAGATGTGGCCTCCCAGCTCACTGAGAGGGGCCCACCCTTTCAAAGCTCAGCCAGACATAAACCAGAGCAAAGCGTGTTTCTTCTCAGCCACAAGCTGCACTTGGTGCATCCAACCTGGGTATGAGCCAGCCCTCAGCAGGGTGCCCACCAGAGTGGGGGCCTGCAGACACCCCTTCCCAGAGAGGCCAGGAGACCACGGCCCAAGTCTCCTTCAGATTTACAAGGATGGAGATTAAACTTTGGCATTCTGTTTGGATCAGTCCAGAAAAAAAGCAAAACCTCAATATCTCTTAGAAAAGATAAGCTACAAAAACAACTGATGCCTGTAGTCCCAGCTACTTGTGGTCTAAGGCAGGAGCATTGCCTGAACCTGGGAGGTCGAGGCTACATTGAGCCCCTGCACTCCAGCCTGGGTGACAATGTGAGACCTTCTTAAAAAAAAAAAAGGTCCTATCAAGTTGGTTCGTGCAGAAACCTCTTTTCTTTTCTTTTTTTTTTTTCTTTTGGAGACGGAGTTTTACTCTTGTGGCACAGGCTGGAGAGCAGTGATGCGGCCTCAGCTCACTGCCACCTCCCCCTCCTGGATTCAAGCAATTCTCCTGCCCAGCCTCTCAAGTAGCTGGGATTACAGACATGCACCACCGCGCCCGGCTAATTTTCATATTTTTGGTAGAGGTGGCGTTTCTCCATGTTGGTCGTCAGGCTGGTCTTGTACTCCCAACCTCAGGTGATCCACTCACCTCAGCCTCCCAAAGTGCTGGGATTACAGTTGTGAGCCACCACACCTGGTCCCCCAAAAAATGTTCTGTTTTGTTGTTTTTTTTGAGCTGGAGTTTTGCTCTTGTTGCCCAGGCTGGAGTGCAATGGCAATATCTCAGCTCACTGCAACCTGAACCTCCCAGGTTCAAGCGATTCCTCTGCCTCTGCCTGGGATTACAAGTGAGCATCACCATGCCCGGCTAATTTTTGTATTTTTAGTAGAGATGGGGTTTCACCATATTGGTCAGGCTGGTCTCAAACTCCTGACCTCACTATCTCATAATAGTGAGTATGTCTCACGAGATCTAATGGCTTTATAAGTTGGATTTTCCCTGTACAAGCTCTCTCTCTCTCTGCCTGCTGCCATCCACGTAAGATGTTACTTACTCCTCCTTGCCTTCCACCATGGTTTTGAGGCCTCCCCAGCCATGGGGAACTGTAAGTCCAATAAACCTCTTTCTTTTGTAAATTACCCAGTCTTGGGTATGTCTTTAGCAGCCACATGAAAATGAACTAATAAATTCTCTTATCTCTCTGTCTTTCTGTCTATCTGTCTGTTTGTCTGTCTGTCTGCTTGTCCATCCATCCATCTGTCCTATGGGTTCCATCTCTCCAGGAAACTCTGATTAATACAACAACTAAATACTGTGTGGAATCCTGGAGCAGATCTTGGACTAGAACAGGATATTAGAGGAAAAATGTAGATAAATATTGTATTACATCAATGTTCATTTTCTGGTTTTACTCACTGTGCTACAGTTATATAAGATGTTAACATTAAGGCAAGCTGGGGAAGAGTGTGCATATTTTGTAAATTTTCTGTAAGAAATTTTATGCAGGAAATTAAAAAAAAATTTTTTAAAGGAAACCTTTTTAAGTTTTATTTAAAACATTTGGAGGGGTGGCAGGCGCAGTGGCTCATGCCTGTAATCCCAGCACTTTGGGAAGCTGAGGCAGGTGGATCACCTGAGGTCGGGAGTTCAAGACCATCCTGACCAACATGGAGAAACCCTGTCTCTATTAAAAATACAAATTAGCTGGGCATGATGGCATATGCCTGTAATCCCAGCTACTAGGGATGCTGAGGCAAAAGAATGACTTGACCCAGGAGGCAGAGTTTGTGGTGAGCGGAGATAGTGCCACTGCACTCTAACCTGGGCAAAAAGAGCGAAACTCTGTCTCAAAAAATTAAAAAAGATAATTGGTAAAATGCCATGTTGTCAAAATGTAAATAGGTGGTCTAAATCATGTAAGTCAGATACTAGGTTCTCTAACTATTGTAAACTGCCTGCTTTACAACTTGGTAAGGCCTGTGGACATACAAAATTAACCACACCCCTAACTATGCTGGAAAAAGTCAGACTTTATCTGAACCTAGAACGTAACTAAAACGACTTACCAAATTTTGCATTAAAGTTAAAAATTGCTAAGAGTTATTATTATAACATGTAAATGAGACTACTGAAAATAGATTTACACACAAGGTATGTAAGAAAAGTAAAATGTGTTTGTGGTAAACAACTATAAAAAGGTATGGAAATGTAAATCTTGCCTAGGGATAAAGGATTGTTTTGAAACCAATATAAGGGTAAAATTTGGCTTTCTCTCTCGTACAAGATTTTCATGTAGTAGTGAAGAATAATGAAAGATTTTCATTTGCCTTGCAGATAGACTGCCAAGGAGAGGAAAGTGGGAAAAGGAGGCAAACTGTTTGAAAAACTAAGTCTTCCCTCTTAATGAGTAAAGGTTTTTGCCTTGTTTTAAATGACAAAAATAATCTATGTTAATCTGGAATTGTATTTTATAATATCAAGTGTTTTAAACCTCTAACACTTAACAGGCTTTCCTAACTCAAACTTCGGATTCAAAATTGTCTCTCCTGACCCCTAGCTTTCAGATGCTACAGAGGGCCCCTGACGCATCCAGAAGAGAGGCAAACAGGATTATTTGGCATGTTTACATATGTGGGATTGCCAAAATGATATTTAATCTTCTTCAGGTTATATTTTAGTGAATAATGTTGATACATGTTCCAAAATTATATGGAATTTCTAAAATTCTAATGTCTGAGTATATGCTATTAATCATAGTTAAGGTTATTATGTTAAGTTATTGTAAGCCACAGAAATAACCAAATTTCTTTATGAATTGTGTTTTGACATTGTTGTTGTTTGAGACAGAGTCTCACCGTGTCACCCAGGCTGGAGTGCAGTGGCACAATCCTGGCTCACTGCAACTTCCACCTCTTGGTTTCAATCAGTTCTCATGCCTCAGCCTCCCAAGTAGCTGGGACTGCAGGTGTGTGCCACCATGCCTGGTTATTTTTTTTTGCATTTTTAGTAAAGATGGGGCTTCAACATGTTGGCCAGGCTGGTCTCGAACTCCTGACCTCAAGTGATCTGCCTGCCTTGGCCTCCCAAAGTGCTGGGATTACAGGCAGGAGTCCCCATGCCTGGCAATCAGGTTCTTGACTGTAACTACCCTAGACATTTTGTCATTCACAGAGAATTGTTATCTTGTTTTAATCCTCTTCAAAAGATGGTTTATAATCAGCTATAGGACTTTGACAGGTGCTCTCAAATGCAAGTTTCTAATAACTTTGGAGATTATAACATTAGAATAAAGGAAGAATGTACAGGACCCATGAAGAGCTGAAATGTTCATAAACATCAAGCAAAACAAGAGTTAACAGAATGGACTGAACTAACAGAAAACTGAAATAATCTTCTTAACCTTTTTGCTTACAACATTGCTGATTCTTGGCCAGGCATAGTGGCTAATGCCTATGATCCCAGAACTTTGAGAGGCCAAGGCAGGTGGATCACTTGAGGTCAGGAGTTTGAGACCAGCCTGGCCAATATGGTGAAACCCCATCTCTACTAAAAATACAAAAATTAGCCAGGTGTAGTGGCAGGCACCTGTACTCCCAGCTACTCGGGAGGCTGAGGCAGGAAAATTGCTTGAACCTGGGAAGCAGAGGTTGCAGTAAGCTGAGATCATGCCATTGCACTCCAGCCTGGGTGACAGAGCGAGACTCTGTCTCAAAAAAGAAAAAAGAAAAGTTGCTGATTCTTGTTTTGTTTTTCAGAGTCAAAGAAACTTAGGCTATTTATAGCCTTTAATAATTAAGTGAGGTATACTCTTGTAAACAAAATTTGGAGCATGTTTGTTTCTCTCTGCCTGGCTTCTCCAGAATTTGGAAACTATTTGTGAGTACTCCTAACTTATGATAATATAGTTGTTTGCATTAGTCCAATAAGAATCCATTTCATTTTGAAACAGGACACAATTGGAGAAATTAGTTGTTTTACCAGCTTTGACTGGAAGGGTATGCTTCCTTTTAAGGAATCAAAGTTGACTTACAGAGCCAATAAAAGCCCCTTGGGAAACTGTCCTCATACCTTGTCTGCACAGTCCCTAAACAGGGTTCCTAGCCTGTGGTGAGTAGAGAATGTCACTTTCTAACAGGTCTACGAACCCCATATTCTTGGGACTTTAAGAAGAGAGGAGCCGGGCGTGGTGGCTCACACCTGTAATCCCAGCACTTTGGGAGGCCGAGGCGGGTGGATCACGAGGTCAAGAGATTGAGACCATCCTGGTCAACATGGTGAAACCCCATCTCTACTAAAAATACAAAAAATTAGCTGGACATGGTGGCACGTGCCTGTAATCCCAGCTACTCAGGAGGCTGAGGCAGGAGAATTGCCTGAACCCAGGAGGCGGAGGTTGCGGTGAGCCGAGATCGCGCCATTGCACTCCAGCCTGGGTAACAAGAGCGAAACTCCATCTCAAAAAAAAAAAAAAAGTCTATATAAAAATGATTATTCTTGCTGCACTTTATCCAAATAATCAGGTCATGTATAAAACTAAAGTTTATTTTGGAAACAGCTCAGTTCTATCATGATTTGTTTTTAACACAAATAAGGACTAAGAGAGACAAGTTATATTTCAAAACTTATCATACACTTGTCATTAAATTCTAATCTCCTTAATTGTTTTTAAGTTCTTGCATACGTTTTAGACTAACCCTGCTTATTCCTGTAAACCAACTAGCAATCTCTGGCTGCAGCTCAGAAAAAACAAAAAGAAATGGGTAATGTAAAAGTCTGGATCAATATTCTAGTTCTGGGCAATTATCCTGCAAATCCTGCCATGTGATGGGAGTAAACAAGGTGCCTATAACCCAGAGATTTCTTTGTTTGGGAAAATAGAACCAAAGAAGTTAACCAAAGCCAAACTCCATGCATCCAAATCTTAGCAGGTATAACTATAGCTACCAGTTATCAGGGCATATTGGCAGCCTTGGGATTTTTGAGCCGTCCGTACTTCCACTCCTTTGCTTTGTTTTAATACATGTCCTCTAATAACCCAAGTTGTTTCTTCTCCCCTAAAGGCTATCAAGCTCCAAATAGTGATGCAAATGAAACTACACATGGACGTACCTTTCTTCCAAGGACTCTTAGACCTACCCCAGGAGGAACCCTATCTGTCGTTCCCCACACAACACCCCTTTCCAATAGAAAATAGCCAGAAGGAAGGCTGGGCGCTGTGACTCACGCCTGTAATCCTAGCACTTTGGGAGGCCGAGGTGGGTGGATCACCTGAGGTCAGGAGTTCAAGACCAGCCTGGCCAACATGGAGAAACCCCATCTTAAAAAAAAAAAAAATTAAAAAAAAGAAAATAGCCAAAAGGATTGTCGCCCCACCTCCCTAAATGCAATTAGGGTCTTTACTCCTGAGGAGGGAGAATGAGAGAGGAGAAAGGAAGAGACTGATCAGGTGAGCAGTTAGGGTGGATCCTCAGTTGAATTCTTTCAAACAAAATAACAGCCTGAAAAATCAAGCTGCAGGCACAGATAAGGGAACTTGCGTGGGGGCTTGCCTAAGACATACCCACAGATGCACAGATAAAGAAAGTCTGCACAGGTAACTTGCTTAGACATGTCTGCAATGAAAAATTCCATCCCCTGACACATGAGCAGTAAGGGAGACAAAGCAATATGGAGTAACTCAAGCTAAGAGCTCTCATGCACATTAGGAGGATGGGGTGGAGCTACTAGAAATTTGCACCTTATGCAAATGAGACACCCAGCCCTCATCAGTTTTCTATAAAAGCCTTTGCATTCAACTGTAAAAACAGCAACCCTCTTTTGGGCCCCCTCTCCACAGTGGAGAGCTTTCTTCTTTTGCTTATTGAACTTTAATTTCAACCTCACCCATGGTGTACACACGCCTTAATTTTCATGGTCATGAGACAAAGAACTCCTGATGATACCTCAAACAATGAGAGATTGCTACATTGTGGTGCATTGGCAGACTATAAAACTAGCTTGAGGAAAACAATACTGTATAAATATCATGCTGATTCAGTGCATATGCAGCCTTATGGAGAACCTTTCCCCAGTCCTATAAAGTATTGTCACCTAGCTGGTACTGTACCTGAGTCTACAAAAGACCATTCTACCTTTCTGTCAAGCCAGATGTTTCAGGATGATGGGGAACATGGTAAAACCAGTGAATTCCATGAACATGGGCTCATTGCTGCACTCTTCTGGCTGTGAAGTGTGTTCTCTCCTCAGAAACAGGCAGGATATTGTGGGTCATGCCTGTAATTACAACATTTTAGGAGGCTGAGGCAGGATTGTTTGGGGCCAAGAGTTCAAGGCTGTAGTAAGCCATGATTGTGCCATTGCACTCCAGACTGGGCAACAGAGTAAGATTCTGTCTAAAAAAAAGAAGCAGCAATGCTATGTGGAATATTATGATTGATGATGGATAAGGCATTCCATAAGTCCAAATCCATATCCAGAGTGACTGCTCCAGTAAGGACAGAATGCTGCCCCTTCTATGATGGGAGAGGACCAATGTAATCAACCGCCACCAGGTAGCTGTCTGATCACCCTGGGGAATTGTGCCATTGCAGGAACTTAGTGTTGTTCTCTGCTGCTAGCAGATTGGACACTCAGAGGTAAAAGTAGCCAGGTCAGCCCTGGTGAGTGATACTCCATGCTGCTGAGCCCATCATATCCTCCATCACTGCCACCATTACCCCTTTGTTCATGAGTCCATTGGGCGATGACAGGGATGGCAGGGGAAAGAGATTGACTGAAATACCTCTAAGTTGAATGGGCCAATCTATCCACTTGAATACTAAAACCCTTCTTCCTGAGGTCACCCTTTGGTGAACATTCACATGGGACACAAATATCTTCACACCTTTGCCCGCTCAGAGAGGTCCATCCACATAACTCTTCCTCACATTTGTCACTGACGTTTTTGTTTTGTTTGTTTTTGTGTTTTTTAGATGGAGTCTTGCTCTCTCTTGCCCAGACTGGTGTGCAGTGGCGTAATCTTGGCTCACTGCAACCTCCACCTGCTAGGTTCAAGCAATTCTCCTGTCTCACCCTCCCAAGTAGCTAGGACTACAGGCACACACAACCATGCCTGGCTAATTTTTGTATTTTTAGTAGAGACAGGGTTTCACCATATTGGTCAGGCTGGTCTCAAACTCCTGACCTCAGATGATCCACCCACTTTGGCTTCCCAAAGTTCTGGGAATATGGGCATGAGCCACTGAACCCGGGCTGTCACTGATGTTTCAACCATGTTTCTTCCAAGTTCCTGACCGTCTGCCAAACCATTGGCTCCAGTTCATGGATTGGTTTACAATTACACATCTGACCATTTCTCCTTTCAAGCAAAGTGCACAACCACAGGCACTACCCAAAGTCCTGCACGCTGAGAGAATTCCCTTCACCACTGTCATTCAGGGAGTCCCAGAGAGGGGCTGTGGTGCTACAGCATCCACTTGTGATTGATGCCCCCATATTGGGCCAAACCATCTGTAAACCTGGTCCTACTCTTCTCTTCCTCTGTCAGCTGACCATAGGAAAGTCTCCATGAGCCACAGGTTCAGGCTGAGAGAGACAAGGAAGGGTAGTGGGAGTGGGGACCGTGGGCATTTGGGCCACTTCCTCATGCAACTTACTTGTGCCTTTGGGACCTGCTTGAACCCCATCATGTATCTGTCACTTCCATCTGATGATGGAGTGCTGCTGTGTATGCCCAACTTTACAGCTTAGTGGCTCAGATAATGCCCACTGAGTCACATGATAACTTGGTGGCCCAAGTCAGGTCACACGATAACTTGGTGGCCCATGGCCAAGCATCCAGTTTCTACAAAGTCCAGCTGCAGGTCAAGAGTTGTCTCTCAAAAGGAGAGTAGTTATCTGCAGATGATGGCAAGGCCTTGCTCCAAAATCCTAAGGGCCTGTGCTGTGATTCGCCTGTAGAGGTTGGCCAAAGGCTCCAAACAGCAACCCTCTTGCCACTGACACCTCAAGAACCACTGGATCTGTTTAATCATACGGCCGAAGTGGTAGAGCTGCTTGCACAGAGAAGTGTCACTTTCCCTTTATCTCTTTTCCCCTTCCAGCCCTTCTTCCCAGCTGTCCTCACATACCCACCTATTGCAGAGTCTTCTCCTGTTCTGGGTCCCATTCAAAACTAGCAGTTTTTGGGTTTTTTGTTTTTTTTTTTTCAGTTTTTACAGTTTTATTTAAACACAGAACGTGCACATGAGCTGTCTACTCATTTTCTTCACTGAGCAGCCTGGCATTGGGGTCGGTGACTCTGATGGCCAGCTGGGCAGCTCTTTCCACAATGGCTTTGTGGTTCTTGGAGGAAACCCTGTGAGCAATCTCAGCACAGGAAGATTTGTTGCACACAGCAGCACTTCCAGCTCCTTCACGTTGTGGACCAGGAACTTCCAGAAGCCACTGCGCAGAATGTGCTTTGTTTTTCTGTTGCTCCCATAACCAATGTTGGGTGTTGGAAATAGATGTTAGAAATAGATGTTCAGTGCCACAAAGAAAAATTAGCACTGAGACAAAGGATCTTTCAGCAATGCAATTTTTACTTCCTGGACTGCAGGAAGAGTACCCTCGCTAGCCATCATGCCATGAGAGTACAATGAACAAAGGAAAGCACACGAATTTATTCCTGATGCATTTGGGGGTCATTCTTACTGCTGTGTCTGATCTCCCTTGGCTAGAGCCAGACCTCACAATCTAAACTAAAACCTGATTGGCTAACAACTTAAAACTTTTCCAAACAGGTAAAAGCAAGAGAGAGCAGGGACATGCCTGTGAACACGTCCAGCACAGATGCCTTGGTTAAAGTACAAAGACATAGAATTTACTACATGCCTATAAGCATGGCATGTTTAATAGCTACATAGGATAGAGCTTAACAAAGTTATTAGCATCCTTATCCTTTAACAAGAAAGGAAACTTTTTATTTTTAAAATTTGATTTATTTATTTATTTTAGAGATGGGGTTTCACCATGTTGGCCAGGCTGGTCTCGAATTCCTGACCTCAGGTGATCCACCCACCTCGGCCCCCCAAAGGGCTGGGATTACAGGCATGAGCCACTGTGGCCAGCCAAGAAAGGAAACCTTAAAAAGGAACTTTTCTACTTCCCACATTGAGCATCAAGATCTGGCCCTTGAGGCCGGGCGTGGTGGCTTACTTCTGTAATCCAAGCACTTTGGAGCCCAAGGCGGGCGGATCCAGAGGTTGGGAGTTCAAGACCAGCCTGACCAACATGGTGAAACCCCGTCTTAAAAAAAAAAAAAGATCTGGTCCTTGAACCTTCTATGCACGCTGTTGTCAATACCTCTGGGTTTCCGCCACTTATGCTTAATTTTGACATATTGACCCGAATGGTGCTGGATGAACTTCTTGGTTCTCTTTTTGACGATCTTGGGCTTCACAAGCGATCTGAGGGCGGCCATGATGCCGAGGAGGAGATGGCTGTCACCTCCGGAGGCAGCGCCAAGGAAGAGAGAAGGGCAAAACTAGCAGCTTCTTAAGTCACTCAATAGATAGGCCAGAGTAACACACCCAAGTGGGAAATGTGTTGCCTCCAAAATCTGGTACCAGGTCAACTATGTAGATATACTATAATATATAATATACATATGTATTAATCTGTTCTTGCAATGCTGTAAAGAAATACCTGAATCTGGATAACTAGCTTACTTTTGATTTTGCAGGCTCATAGGTGCAAGCGACTTGCCTTGTCTCAGATAAGACTGGACTGTGGACTTTTGAGTTAATGCTAAAATTAGTTAAGACTTTGAGGGAATGTTGGGAAGGTATGAATGGTTTTGAAATGTGAGGACATGAGATTTGGAGGGGCCGGGGCAGAATGATATGGTTTGGCTGTGTCCCCACCCAAATGTCGTCTTGAATTGTACTCCCATATTCCCACATGTCGTGGGAGGAATCCGGTAGGAGATAATCTGAATCATGGGGCAGTTTCCCACATACTGTTCTCATGGTAGTGAATAAGTCTCACAAAATCTGAGGGGTTTTATCAGGGGATTCCGCTTTTGCACTTTCCTCATTCTCTCTTGCCGCACCTTGTAAAGAAGTGCCTTTCACCTCCGGTGATGATTATGAGAACTTCCCCAGCCACATGGAACTGTAGTCCAATTAGACCTCCTTCTTTTTAAATTGCGCAGTCTCTGGTATGTCTCATCAGCAGCGTGAAAACAAACTAAGTCAAGCGGGGGCACAGATCCGAACCATATCAGTATACATATGCATGCATGTGCATATAAAAAAAGAGAGAAATGTGTGTGTGTGTGCATTAGTCAGAGTTCTCAGCAGAAAAATAACCAGTAGGATGTGTCTGTAGAGGGAAAGATGTTTATTTTAAGAAATTGGCTCACACGATTATGGAGACTGGCAAGTCTAAGATCTGATAGTAGACTGGCAGGCTAAGACCCAGGGCCTGACGCTGCAGTTCACGTCCAAAGGCATCTGCTGCAGAATTTCCTCCTGCTGGTGGGCCATTTTGCTCTGTTCAGGCCTCCAACTGATGGACGAGACCCACTTGCATGATGGAGGCCAATCTGTTTTACTCAAATCCACTAATTTAATTTTTTTTTGAGATAGAGTCTCACTCTGTCGCCCAGGCTATAGTGCAATGGTGTGATCTCAGCTCACTGCAACCCCCACATCTTGGGGTCAAGTGACTCTCCTGCCTCAGCCTCCCGAGTAGCTGGGACTACAGGTGTGTGCCACCACGCCCAGCTAATTTTTGTATTTTTAGTAGAGACAGGGTTTCACCATGTTGACCAGGCTGGTCTTGAACTCCTGACCTCAGGTCATCTGCCCTCCTCAACCTCCTAAAGTGCTGGGATTACAGACGCGAGCCACCGTGCAGAGCCTAATTTAAATGTTAACATCATCCAAAAACACCCTCACAGAAACATCCAAAATAATGCATGACCACATGTCTCTGGCCCAGCCAAGTTAACACATGAAGGTAACTATCACAATGGGCACGTGAGTACATGTAAACATAGCCCCTAGCTCTGTCTGTGGAGAGGGACTAGAATCCATGACACCCCAACAGCAATGAGGACATTCCGCACCCAGATTTTAGTTTCAAATATTATTCCCTAATGAAAGAAATAAGAACTCCATGGAATTTCTCCTCCATTTTCTTGAAGAAATGGCTGATTCCAGGATTGGAATGGAGAAAACATAGATGAAACTAGAAGATGTTATAGCATCAGAAAGTAAGAAACAACTTGGCCACAAGCGGTGGCTCATGCCTGTAATCTCAGCACTTCAGGGGGCCGATGCAGGCAGATCACTTGAGGTCAGGAGTTTGAGACCTGCCTGGCCAACATAGTGAAATCTTATCTGTACTAAAAATAGAAAAAAAAAATCAACTGGGCATGATAGCACATGCCTGTAGTCCCAGGTGCGTGGGAAGCTAACGCACAAGAATTGCTTGAACCTGGGAAGCAGAGGTTGCAGCAAGCTGAGACTGCACACTGCACTCCAGCCTGGGCAACAGAGCAAAACTCTGTCTCAAAAAAAAAAAGTAAAGAATAACTCAAAATCTGAGACAATTTGAGTAACCATGATGGTGATCGATCATGGCTCATAGGGTAAACTAAGTATTCATAAATTTATATTGGTAGAAATGATTGACTAAATAAATACATGAGGGAGGAAAGATGGTTTTTTTTTTTTTTTTTTTTTTTTTTGAGATAGAGTCTGGCTCTGTTGCCAAGGCTAGAGTGCAGTGGTGCGATCTCAGCTCGCTGCAACCTCAACCTCCCGAGATCAAGCGATTCTCTTGCCTCAGCCTCCCAAGTAGCTGGGATTACAGGCACCTGCCACCACGCCCAGCTAACTTTTGTATTTTTAGTAGAGACAGGGTTTCACTGTGTTGGCCAGGCTGGTCTTGAACTCCTGACCTCGTGATCTGGCCGCTTCTAACTCCCAAAGTGCTGGATTACAAGCGTCAGCCACCGCACCTGGCCAAAGATGACTTTTTGTTAGAGCAGAATTCCAATTAGCAAATGTAGAAAGAATAATAGAAATAGAAAATAACCATTAGGTGCACACCATAGTATTAAGAGTTATTAAATTCTTAGGCAAGAATTTTTGAGAGCTGCTAAAATAAGTGGGCCAAATTCTGATGAGAAACAGGATATTTGTAGAATCTCAGTGTCTCCCTACAGGATACTTATTAATGACAAAGGATTGGTAGCAATTTTACAAGGGAAAAAACCTGGCAGATATCTAGGAGCAAAGTTACTGTCACCAGTAATAAGGCATATGGGCCATGAACCCCCTGATATAATGCACAAAGGACACAATATTGCTCCTGTGGAATTCTTGCCCCCCATACACAATTCAACTGAATTAGGAGAAGATATCAGATAAACACACATTGAGGTACTGTTTACAAAATAAGTAGCTGAAATTCTTCAAAGGTGTAGAGACCTTTGAAAGACAAAGCCTGAGGAATTGTCCCAGACCGGAGGGAACTAAGGTAAACTTGACAACTGCAAATAATGGGAATCAACTGTGTAAGTGTGTATGTGTGTGCGTATGTGGGTGTATCGCCACTATATATCTAGTATATATCCAAAACAATGCAACTAATGAGACTCAACCACATGTATATGTGTGGATGTGCATGTGTGTGTTTGTATATTCAAGAGTTTATACCAACAACTCCAATTCCAGTCAATTCATCACCACAGGATTTATTCCAACTTTCCTCTTTTGTTTATTTCCTTCCTTCCTTTCTTTCTTCTTTCTTTCTTCGTTCTTTCTTTCCTTCTTTCTTTTTCAGAGGGAGAGTCTTGATCTGTCTGTTACACAGTCCGGAGTATAGTGGCAAAATCTGAGCTCACTGAAACCTCCACCTCCCAGGCTCAAGCAGTTCTCCTGCCTCAGCCTCCTGAGTAGCTAAGATTACAGGCCCTCGCCACTATGCCTGGCTAATTTTTGTGTTTTTAGTAGAGACAGGGTTTTACCATGTTGGCCAAGCTGGTCTCAAACTCCTGGCCTCATACGATCGTCCTGCCTCGGCCTCCCAAAGTGCTGGAATTACAGGCGTGAGCCACCACCACCACACCCAGCTGCTTTGCTTATTTATTTTTCTTTCTTTTTCCTTTTTTTTTTGAAAGAGAGTCTTGCTCTGTTGCCCAGGCTGGAGTGCAGTGGCACGATCTCGGCTCACCACAACTCTGCCTCCTGGGTTCAAGCGATTCTTCTGCCTCAGCCTCCCAAGTAGCTGGGATTACAGACACCTGCCACCAGACCCAGATAATTTTTGTATTTTTAGTAGAGACTGGGTTTCACTGTGTTGTCCAAGCTGGTCGCAAACTCCTGACCTCATGATTGGCCCACCTCTGCCTCCCAAAGTGCTGGGATTGCAAGTGTGAGCCACCGCACCTGGCCCTGCTTCATTTCTAACTTTTTTCTCCAACAAAAGAAACCTGGCTTTCATTATCTACAATATATTTGCTTAATTGCTCAATCCTAAGATATAGATAAAATAAATTCAGAATTTCTAACCCACATCCCTGTGAAAGTTGAGTCTAACAAAAATACAATATTGTATACACTTTTTTATTTTTATTTTTTTGAGATGGAGTTTTGCTCTGTTGCCTAGGCTGAAGTGCAGTGGCACAATCTTGGCTCACTGCAACCTCTGCCTCCCAGGTTCAAGCGATTCTCCTGCTCAGCCTCCCGAGTAGCTGGAATTACAGGTGCCCGTCACCACACCTGGCTAATTTTTCTATTTTTAGTAGAGATGGGGTTTTGCCATGTTGGCCAGGCTGGTCTTGAACTCCTGACCTCAGGTGATTCACCCACCTCAGCTTCTTAAAGTGCTGGGATTACAGGGGTGAGCCACTGCACCCGGCCGACAAGTGTATTTTCTTATGCCCCTTTAAAAAATAAGCTTGTTGGCCGGGCACAGTGGCTCACGCCTGTAATCCTAGCACTTTGGGAGGCCGAGGTGGGTGGATCACCTGAGGTCAGGAGTTCAAGACCAGCTTGGCCATCATGGTGAAACCCCATCTTTGTTAATAAAAAAATAAATTAAATAAAATAAAAAATACACTTGTTTGAAAAACATTTTGCAAAAGTTTCTGTAAGGTAAATTCCAAGCTTGAGATTTTTGGTGTGTGTTGTGTATGTTTCTTAGATTATGCAGACTGCTTCCACATAGTAGAGTAGATGCTTAGTAAATAGTTGCAAAATAAATGAATGAATTCTTGGTTTGAGACTAATTCACTCTGTGATTTGGGGAAAATCTGTCTCTCTGGACTTTGATTGTCCCTTCCTCCCTCCCTCCCTCCCATCCTTCCTTCCTTCCTGAGGAAGTTTCGCTCTGTTGCCTAGGCTGGAGTGTAGTGGCGCGATCTCAGCTAACCACAACCTCCGCCTCCCGGGTTCAAGCGATTCTCCTGCTTCAGCCTCCTGAGTAGCTAGGATTACAGGCATGCGCCACCATGCCCGGCTAGGTTGCCCCAACTTCATCGCAAGAGAAGTTTCTTCCAACTCTGACATTATAGGATTTACCAAGGCAGTGAAATGTATGCTTGGCCTTTTTCCTCCTCACCCCTTATGATTCCTCAGTTCCTGTTATCTACCCTCTCCATTCCATCTCCATAAACAACCTTGTAACAAAAACAAGACTGCACTGGTAGGGTATCCTTGACTCTGAAAAAAAAACAAGACACAAGAACAGCAATGATTATGGCTATTACTATTATTTAACCATTGTCTTGTGCATACCTCCTTTAATCCTTACAAAAACCACCCAGGTATGCACAAGACAATGGTCCGAGATCAGCTTGGCCAACAGGCAAAACCTTCTCCAATAAAAATACAAAAATTAGCTGGGGGTTGTGGCAGGCACCTGTAGTCCCAGCTACTCAGGAAGCTGAGGCACGAGAATTCCTGGAACCCGGGAGGTGGAGCTTGCAGTGAGTTGAGATCATGCCACTTCACTCCACCTTGGGCGACAGAGCAAGACTCCATCGCACACACACACACATAGGAAATAGGAATTTTTGTTATGCCTCTTTTACAGATAAGAAATTTGAGGTCAGGGAAGTTCAGTAACCTGCCCAAGGCTATATAGTTCTAAATCATGGTGGCAAAACTTGAACTCACGTCTGCCTGACATCTGAGCCACTTGGTTACGCACTTTACAGAACATCTGTCTTGCCCTGGTGGTCCATCCCTGTAAGCCTGGTTCTTTTGTATTTATTTAATTTTATTTATTTATTTATTTATTTTTTGAGATGAAGTCTTGCTCTGTCACCCAGGCTGGAGTGCAGTGGCGCAATCTCGGCTCACTGCAACCTCCGTCTCCTGGGTTCAAGTGATTCTCCTGCCTCAGCCTCCTGAGTAACTGGGACTACAGGTGCACGCCACCATGCACAGCTAACTTTTGTATTTTTAGTAGAGACGGGTTTTCACCATGTTGGCCAGGATGCTCTCTATCTCTTGACCTCATAATCTGCCCACTTTGGCCTCCTACAGTACTGGGATTACAGGCATGAGCCACCGCGCCGGGCCATACAAGCCTGCTTCTTAATGAGTTGCTGACCAAATCTCCTAAGCTCAGCATTTCCCATGCTGGGTAGATATAAATAGCCATTCTGCTCTAAGCAGTCAAAATCTTGGTCCCTCAGGACTTCTCAGCACTTTAGCATGCACTGTGACTCTCTTCAGAGGGTGTGCAGGATGCAGGTTGTCAGAACTTATGTAAGCATGGAACAGTTTTTCTCTTGTGACATTTGCTAACGTCCCAGGTGTTATTTCCTCAGGCCATACCTTCACTAATGTCACCCTTGTGAGATCCAAGAGGGCCTTTCTTTGAGGGCAGGGGGTAATGGCATTTTCTTCACAGACTTGCAACCTGGAATGCATCCACAGGCGAAAGCGGTGACTCTAGCAGTGCCGTTTTCAGGCCCTGGAAGAGCTGGCAGGAGAGCAGATAAGGGCATCAGGGCCCGCCTGGCCCACTGCATGTCAAACTCGTCAGCAGCTGCTTCCTCTGCATCCTGAGGCCAGCTCTAGTGGCGCGTAATGCTCCTTGCCCCCTTTTCATGGTAGGGAAGTTTGAACTCAGCTGCATTTCCTCTGGCTCAAGAGGCTAAATGTGGTTTCACCATTGTCTGCCATTGAAAATTTTGAAAATTCTGCCTTCAAGGCTTTATGGGACTGGGCGCCAGCAAGGTAGCTCAATCCTGTAATCCCAGCATTTGGGAGGCTGAGGCAGGTGGATCATTTGAAGCCAGGAGTGCGAGACCAGCTTGGCCAACATGGTGAAGCCTGGTGAAACCCTGCCTCTACCTAAGAATACAAAAATTAGCCAGGCATGGTGGCGGACGCCTGTAATCCCAGCTACTCAGGAGGCTGAAGCAGGAGAATTGCTTGAACCCAGTAGGCAGAGGTTGTAGCAGATCGTGCCATTGCACTCCAGCCTCAGCAACGAGTGAGACTTCATCTCAAAAAAAAAAAAAAGAATCATTCCAAGTGAGGGAGAAATGTCATGATATCATGAAGTCATGATCAGATATTTTTCAGAAACTTTCAGACTGATTACTCCTACAACAGTAGAGGCTAAAAGTAAACAAAAATAAGCAAACAAAAAAGTTAAAATAAAATAAACAAAAAAGTTAAAATGTAAAAAAAAAAATTTTAATGCAACAGCTTTCTTTGCTGCCGGACCTTTTTTTTTTTTTTTTTTTTTTTTGAGACAGTCTCTCTCTGTCGCCGAGGTTGGAATGCAGTGGCACGATCTCAGTTCACTGCAACCTCTGTCTCCCATGTTCAAGTGATTCTCATGCCTCAGTCTCCGGAGTAGCTGGAATTTCAGGCATGTACCACCATGCTTGGCTAATTTTTGTATTTTAGAAGAGACAGGATTTCACCATGTTGGCCAGGCTGGTCTGGAACTCCTGATCTCAAGTGATCCACCCGCTTCAGCCTCTCAAAGTGCTGGGATTACAGGAGTGGGCCACTGCACCTGGCCTGCTACCAAACTTCTCAGAGCCTTTAATATACTGAGGACTCCATTCGTCGAAGAGAAAGATGGGCTGTGGCATTTCTTAAACTTATGTTGAGGGAAGAGACCCTTCTTTCCTGTCTCTTGTATCAAAGAAGGAGGAAGCAAAAGTTGAGACATAGCAGGCATGAGGTCGGTAGCAAGGTCGGCTGGCACTGCTGACCAGGCCTGGAGGTGAAAGATTAAACTTCCCACCCTTGATTGCACTCCTAGCTATAGATCGGCGTAGTATGGAGAAACGCCCTCTGGAAAGCATTGTTCTTGCTCAATCTTGCTCAAACCCCACTTGGTCACACCTACTTTATCAATCACAACCCTCTCACATGTACTTTCTAGAATTGTAAACCTTTAAAATGGCTAGGATTTTCTTTGACCAGGAGCTTGGTTCTTGAGATGCAAGTCCGCCAATGCTCCTGGCCAAACAAAGCCATTACCTTCTTTAAATCTGGTGTCCGGGAGGTTTCGTCTGTGGCTTGTTCTGGTGCAATGTGACTACAGAACCTCCTTTTCTATTTTTTGGAAACTAATGTTTTGGGACATATACTTAAGGAAACTGGTGTAAAAGAGTGTGTTTTCCCAAAAGATCAACTTTCCCCCAAGGACATATAGAAAACGTCATTACCCCTTCTTCTCCCAGTCAACTTGAATCATGGTTCTATCTCTATGACTGTTAGGGCCCGGGGCAGCCCAGCCTCCCACCCTGTGGGCCCTGGAATGAACTGTGGTATTTGTAGAAGTCCCAGGATGTGCAGTTGCTGAGTTGATCTAGGCTGTGTGGCTGGACTGCCTCAGTTTCCCCATCTAGTGCTGCAGTTCCCAACTGGGTTGGGGCCATGGTTTCCAATTTTGGCATATTTGGCCAATTTATTCATTGCTAGTTATGACCCCCTGGGACTGGTTGGGGAACCTCTCAGTTGCCTGGAATGCTGTTCTCTGCTGGGCCCTGTCCCTCCCTAACCCCACTACCTCCTGCCACTTTTGCTCAGGCATTAGCATCAAACAGACGTGGGTTCTCATTCTGACTCTGCCACACTCTCCCTCTATGCAAATCTGGGAGGGATGTGACTCCTTTAGGGCTGATTATGCCCACATCATAAGGAAGTTGTAAGACTTGGCATTGATAAAGGAAGTAATGCGTTTAGCTCAGTGCTAGGTGCATAGTAGATCTTTGTAAGTCCTCTGTGGTTGAGTGACCCCCCAACTGTGCCACTTATAAGAGATATGTCCTAGTGCAATGCACTTCTTCACCCTGAACTTCATTTTCTAATTCCTAAAGTAAGAAAAATCACACATATTTCAGCAAGTCATTGGAAAATTGAATGAGGAAATGCATGAAAATGCTCTTTGGAAGCTATGAAGCACTATCTAGTTATAGTAACCATAGTAACAACAATGCATTAGTGAGATGTATAGTTGTGTACAAAGCACCAGTAACAAATTCTTCATCACTGAGGATTCTGTGTACTTGGCAGCAATTCCTATGGATTGACAACTATTTATTCCACAAATACATTTCATGGCCAACTCTATGCCAGGCTCCAAGCTTAGGTTGGGGATATCTATAAAGAACTGTGAGGCCAGGCACGGTGGCTCATGCCTGTAATCCCAGCACTTTGGAGGCCAAGGCAGGTGGATCATGAGGTCAAGAGATTGAGACCATCCTGGTTTACATGGTGAAAATCCATCTCTACTAAAAATACAAAAATTAGCTGGGCATGGTGGCAGGCACCTGTTGTCCCAGCTACTCGGGAAGCTGAGGCAGGATAATCACTTGAACCTGGGAGGCAGAGGTTGCTTAGATTGTGCCACTGCATTCTAGGCTGGTGACAGAGTGAGACTCCATCCCCCCAAAAAAGAACCATGTAGAGCATAAGATTTTACCCTACTTGGTAGTCAACTTGAGTAATAATGGAAGACACAAGATTCTTGGGTCAGAGACAAAAGATTTTATTCCTCACAGCAAGAGAAGCAGCATAAGCATCAACATATTTGCATTAGTTCCTCTTACCCCCAAGTCCCACAGTGGTAGGGTTGCCAGATTTAGAAAATAAAAATATAGAGCACCCAGTTGGATTTGAATTTTAGATTAACAATGAATACATTTTTAGTATGTCCTAAATATTGCATGGGATGTACATATTCTAAAAAAGTATTTCTAAAAAACATTATTTATCTGAAATTTAAATTGAAGTGGATGTCTTATATTTTAACTGGCAGCTGTACATGGGTGACATAGATGAGTTCAGCTGTATGAGTTCACCCACAGTGGGCTGCATTATAAGAAACTGGCCCTGATTTGAAGAACCCAAATCTTTTATAATGGGCAGTAAGTATGCTTGCCGTTTAATTCAGAGAGCCACTGGCTCTGCCTTCCCAGGCTGTTTGCGTGAAAAGGTAGTCTAGAACAAAAGGCAGCCAGTGGCTCTGCTTGTAAGACTTGACAAACCACTGGAGAATTGGCTTTCAATGCACCCCAGTGAACAGGTGTGGGGAAAGAGAGATGGCTGTGGTTTCTGTCCCCAGGAGTCAGTATCTTGAGATAAATGCTTGTCAATGGGGCTGGTTTCCATCATATCCCTCCCCTAAATCCCACCCACACTCCAATTTCAGTCTGATTCCTTTGCAGGGGAAGAGGAGGTTGTATGGTCACAGAGGAGTAAGTCTGCCAAAATTAGAGATGGATGAGAATACATACCCTCTCAGTTCCATTTATTTAGCAAATGTCTGGTGCCTACCATGGTCCAGGCACCGCACTAGGCTGGGGCTGCAACAGCAGAGGATACTCAGCCAATCCTTGCCCACGTGGTGCTTGCAGTCTGATGGATTTGTGAAGGGACCTGAAAGAAAAATGACAGCTCCTTTTTGTAAAGAAACAGCTCCAGTTGGGAAGCCCCTGCTCACTTCTCTGCCGTGGAGGCTTCAGCGGCAGCCCGAATTCACCTGCAACTCTTCAGTCTGCCTCCTGCGTCTCCACTTCCCCGAGTTTGTTCCAACTGTAGCTGCTGCCTAGCAAGGCCTCCCCTCTGCCCCACTTTCCTCCTGCTGATATCCTGCTTTTCTTTGGAAAATTTCAGCAAATCTGGCCCCGTCCAAGAACCCTTCTTAGGATGATGCTTCCTGTCTTTGTATTTCCACTGTAGATTTCACCCTTACCTTGGGCTTGGATCAGGAGCACCGGGAGAGCCAGGTGTGGTGGCTATTGTATGTAGAACCAGCACTTAGGTGCAAGGATAGATTGAGATCAGGAGTTTAAGACCACCCTGGGCGAGGTGGCTCACGACTATAATCCCAGCACTTTGGGAGGCTGAGGCAGGTGGATCATGAGGTCAAGAGATAGAGACCATTCTGGTCAACAAGGTGAAACCCCGTTTCTACTAAAAATACAAAAATTAGCTGGGCACGGTGGCGCGCTCCAGTAGTCCCAGCTACTCGGGAGGCTGAGGCAGGAGAATTGCCTGAACCCAGGAGGTGGAGGTTGCGGTGAGCCGAGACCGCGCCATTGCACTCCAGCCTGGGTAACAAGAGTGAAACTCCGTCTCAAAAAAAAAAAAAATAGACCACCCTGGGCAGCACAGTGAGACCCTGTCTCTAAAATAATAATAGCAATGTTGAAGAAGAAGAAGAAGGAAGAGGGGGAGGAGGAGGAGGAAGAGGAGGAAGAAGAAGAAGGAGAAGAAGGAGGAGAAAGAGAAGAAGAAGAAAAGAAGGAGAAACCCAGAGCCTGAAGGCTGGGGTCACACTCCCTGGGTTTCAGGCCAGGCTGTGCCACTTTAAAGCTGAACAATCCTGGGAAAATCAGTCTGCCTCTCTGGGCTCCAGCTCTGCCATCTGTCTAGTAGGACCGTAGTGAGGACTGAATGAGGTCATGCAGGAAGAAAAGGGCCACACAGAGCAACATGCTCATTCCCTCAGTCATAATGAGGGCAATGATGCTGAATCACTTGTATATTCCATTTCTTGTCATACCCAACCCTATCTGGCAAATATTATAATCCTCATTTTATGGATGGGGAAACTGAGGCTCAGAGACAAGAATTTATTTTCCCAAGCAGTGCTAGTAAATAATGGAGCTGGGATTCAAACCCTGGCTGGCCCAACTCCAGAGTCTGTGTACTCTCAACAACAGAAAACCTACGGGGCTCGGAAGCCAGGGTTACTCGAACACAGGCTGTGGCTTCTGGAAAGTGAGGGGACCATGAACTCAAGAGGTAACAGTTTTCCATTCTAAGCTTCTCTGTACAGAACTCTATTTAAAAAGAAAAAAATGAAGTGCAGGGTGGAGTGCAATGGTGCAATCTCGGCTCACTGCGAACTCCGCTCCTGGGTTTAAGTGATTCTCGTGCATCAGTCTCTCAAGTAGCTGGGATTACAGGTGTGCACCACAACACCCGGCTAATTTTTGTATTTTTAGTACAGACAGTGTTTCTCCATGTTGGCTAAGCTGGTCTCAAACTCCTGACCTCAAGTGATCTGCCCACTTCAGCTTCCCAAAGTACTGAGATTACAGGCATGAGCCAACCAGTGCCCAGCCTTCTCCGTTCAGAACTCCGATTGGCTCCCCTAACATCATGGCTTGCTGTTCCTCATCTCCAATGTGGAAAGAAATGAGTTTTCTGCAACATAAACACAATTTGTGGACATTTGAACTTCTGGCTGTCTTGGCAATGTTAAAGTCATTTTGAGCCTTTGCAGAGGTCGGCAGCTCGTTTCCTTCTGCTCTTGCTCCGCCTCTCCCTCCCTCCTCCTCCATCAGCCTTGCTCTAGGGCCGGACATGTGTTTTGGGGGCTGAGCCGTGCCCTGAGGCCTCCTGCTTGCCTGGGTCTGGTTTGTTCCTGGAGAGTCAGGTCTCTGAATTTCCCAAGAGGCCTGAGATGCTGAGAGCCAGCTGAAGTGGACAGGACAAAGGGTGCTTGGTTCCAGTTGGGGAACGTAACCTGCCCCTAATCCCCCAGGTGTCACCAGGGACCCATAGCCCTCTCTTCTAAGTTCTGCTGACAAATACAAATTCTTTCACCCACTCCGACAGCAAATCATACTCCATCTCCATTCTTCAAGTTAAATTAAAAGCAGCTGCACCAGGAAGTGCTGCATTGTCTGGGACGCTGAGGATGGATGCAGGAATCACAGAGGGAAGCTGCTGTTTATGTTGTCCCTGTCGCCAGTGCCATGCTGCTAGCTGCTGAGTGGCACTGCTTGGGTGACAGTCTTCTGTATCTATCCGTTGTGGTCACCTCCTGTCACCTGGTTTCTGGTTCAGGCCACCATGACCCTTCCAAGCATGGGGGAGGCCTCAGGCAGCAATTTCATCTCTTATTGCTGAGCTCAGCCACTGGTGCCCTGAGAGTTTGCAGTGCCCACTCACTGCCCCTTACCCCTACCCAGGCAGGGCACTCTCCTTTTCACCCCCTAGAAACATGAAGCATTCATTCTGCCCCTTTCTCTGACCTGAGGCCTCAGGGCTTACCGGGAAGGTTGGGAACTTAGAAACCCAAAGGGCTTGTATATTCTCCTTGGTAGGGAGAGTGCTTAAGCTCCCCCTGAGGGTGGGAATGTCTTCCATTCCTTCCTGAGCCAAATAATCTTCCCTTTTTGCAATACTCACTGGCTCAGATCACTCAGCCAAGGAGTGTTCTTTCTCCAACAGTGGGAAAACAAAACTCAAGCTCTCTGCGGGCCAGCCCAGCACCCACAGCCCATTAGTCCAGTCCCCATGGATGCCCCTGAGAGATGGGGTCTATGAATCCATTTTAGAGATAGACAAGCTCTTTCACAGTGAGCAATGCCATCATCAGAATGGCTGTGCTGGCCGGGCATGGTGGCTCAGGCCTGTAATCCCAGCACCTTGGGAAGCCCAGGCAGGTAGATCACTTGAGATCAGGAGTTCAAGACGAGCCTGGCCAACTCATCTCTACTAAAAATACAAAAAATTAGCTGGGCATGGTGGTGCATACCTCTAGTCCAAGCTACCTGGGAGGCTGAGGCAGGAAAATTGCTTGAACTCAGGAGATGGAGGTTGCAGTGAGCTGAGATTGCAAATCTGCACTCTAGCCTGGGCAACAGAGCAAGACTCTGTCTCAGAAAAAAAAAAAAAGCAGCAAAGAAAAGAAAGAAAAGAAAAAGAACGGCTGTTGCTTGCTGAAGGCTTACGAAATACTCCACAAAGGGAACCTACATCAGATGGCATTGTCCACTCCGTAGATCTGCTAAAGGGCCCCACCCTGCACCCCAGCTTTCCACCCTGAATTCAGAGTCCCTGGAAGCCCAAGGCCCCCCCCCCAACAAGTGTATCGTTTTGCATAGGCTGGATTTCCTTAACGATTAGACTCAGACTGTAATAGAGGTTTAATTTCCCTCATGATAAGGTCTAGGGGGTTCCAGCTTGGTCAAGTGCGGGATCTGCCATTATCAACAGGAGTTTTCAGGGCCATCCCAGGAGCAGTGAGGAATGGGGTGGACGGTCCTCCTGGCCATGCCTGAAAGTGGCACTCATCACCTCCAGGCACTCTTCAGGGCCCCAGCTCTGTCACTTGGCCACACCTCTCTGCAAGGGAGTCTGGGGAGTATTGCCAGCTGTGAGCCCAGGAAGAGGAACAGAATGGATTTCCATGGGCAGCCAGTAGCTTCTGCCAAACCAAGCTTTCTCCAATCCTCGGCTCTTTCTTCTGTCTGTGCGGTCTGTTTTATGTTGCCTTGACTCAACAGGAAACATAGCTCTTTTAGAGTTACACACACATGCACGCACAGGCACACACACACTACTTCTATAAAGTGCTTGGAGGACTGGCAGATGTTACCGATGATTTCGGAGCAGCCAGGGGACAAAGGTACTGTTACAAGCAGCCTCGGGGAGAATGGTACTGCATCATCCTTCTAGAACTCTCCTGCAGGCTGGGAGTCCGGCTCGTCCTGCCTCTCCCTGCCTGCGCTCTCTCCATCTTGCTGGCTCTTCTGCCTGCCCCTCCTTTGCCTTTCCCCTGCGCAGGGCCCTTCCCTGTGCTACATCCAGCCTGCTGGATCTCACCAAAGGGCTCACCAGGGTGTTTTCCCCAAATGAGGACAATTCTTAGCTGTTACAATGAGAGGTGCCAGCCATTAGGAGAGCTTTATTTGTCCCTTTCTTTGTTCACATTCTCAGTAATCCCAGGGGTAGGCATCACTTTACGTATGAGAAAGCTGACCCTACAAGTGACACTGGAGCGAGGCCTCGTGGCAGACCCTGTAACCGCGCAAGGGGTTCACCTTGCCCAATGCCTAGACAGAGCCGAGTCATCAAGACAGAGGAAATTGCAATAAAGAAAGGGTAATTCACGCAGAGCTGGCTGTGTGGGAGACTGGAGTTGTATTTACTCAAATCAGTCTCCCTGAGCATATGGGAGGCAGTTTTTCAGTCTAGCAAAAGGCATGGGTAGCTCTTAGGTGATCTGCACAGCCCCAGGGCTTTACATTTCTTTTTGTTGTTTTATATATTTTATTTTATTGAGAGAGAGTCTCGCTCTGTCACCCAGGCTGGAGTGCAGGGGTACAATCTCGGCAACCTCCGCCTCCCTGGTTTAAGCGATTCTCCTGCCTCAGCTTTCCAAGTAGCTGAGATTATAGGCTCCTGCCACCATGCCCAGCTAATTTTTGTATTTTTAGTAGAGATGGGGTTTCACCATGATGGCCAGGCTCATCTCAAACTCCTGATCTCAGGTGATCTGCCCACCTTGGCCTCACAAAGTGCTGGGATTACAAGCTTGAGCCACTGTACCCAGCCTGTTGTCTTAATCTGTAAAATACTTTTTATTTTCTTTTTTGAGATAGGGTCTTTCTTTGTCATCCAGGCTGGAGTGCAGTGGTGCAATCATAGCTCATGCAGCCTCAAACTCCTGGGCTCCAGTGAGCCTCCTGCCGCAGCCTCCTCAGTAGCTAGGGCTATGGGCAGCCACCACCATGTCCAGCCGCCTTACATTTCTTTCTCTTTTACCCTGAGGCTTTCCCCATTTTAAGATAAAGAAAGTGACCAAGCCTGTACTCTCAGCACTTTGGGAGGCCAAGGCAGGTGGCTGGCTTGAGGTGAGGAGTTCAATACCAGCCTGGCCAACATGGTGAAACCCTGTCTCTACTAAAAGTACAAAAATTAGCAGGGCGTGGTGGCGGGTGCTGTAATTGCCCAAGGGGTTCGCCTTGCCCGATACCTAGACAGAGCCGATTTATCAAGACAGGGGAATTGCAGCAGAGAAAGAGTAATTCTCGCAGAGCTGGCTGTGCCAGAGACCAGAGTTTTATTTACTCAAATCAGTCTCCTCGAGCATTTGGGGAGCAGAGTTTTTCAGGCTAAGCTGGTAGGTGGGGGAAAGCCAGTGAGCCAGGAGTGCTGATTAGTCAGAGATGAAATTATAAGGAGTTGAAGCCGTCTTGTTGCACTCAGTCAGCTCCTGGGTGGGGATGCAAGATCAGATGAGCCAGTTTATTGATCTGGTGTTGCCAGCTGATCCATCAAGTGCAGCGTCTGCAAAATATCTCAAGCACTGATCTCAGGAGCAGTTTAGGGAGGGTCAGAATATTCTAGTCTCCAGCTGCATGACGCCTAAACCATAATTTCTAATCTTGTGGCTAATGTTAGTCCTACAAACACCTTTGTAGGACTAGTCCCACAAAGGCGATCTAGTCCCCAGGCAAGAAAGATATCTACTTTGGAAAAGAGTTATTACTGTCTTTGTTTAAACTATAAACTATAAACTAAGTTTCTCCCAAAGTTAGTTCAGCCTACGCCCAGGAATAAACAAGGACAGCTTGGAGGTTAGAAGCAAGATGGACTCAGTTAACTTAGATCTCTTTCACTGTCTCTTGTCATAATTTTGCAAAGGTGGTTTCAGCACCTGTAATCCCAGCTACTTGGGAGGCTGAGGCAGAAGAATTGCTTGAACTGGGAGGCAGAGGTTACAGATTGCATTAGTGCACTCCAGCCTGGATGACAGAGTGAGACTCCATCTAAAAAAAAAAAGAAAAAGTGCCAGGCATGGTGGCTCACACCTGTAATCCCAGGACTTGGGAGGCCGAGGCAGACAGATCACCTGAGGTTAGTAGTTCAAGACCAGCCTGACCAAAACATGGAGAAACTCCGTCCCTACTAAAAACACAATATTAGCTGGGCATAGTGGCGCATGCCTATAATCGCAGCTACTCGGGAGGCTGAGGCAGGAGAATCGCTTGAACCCAAGAGGCAGAGGTCACGGTGAGCTGAGATCACACTGTTGCACTCCAACCTAGGCAAAAAAAGCCTAACTCCTTCAGAAAGAAAGAAGAAGAGAGAGAGAGAAGAAAGAAAGAGAGAGAAAAAGGAAAGAAGAAAGAAAGAGATAGAAAGAAAGAGGCTCCTGTCACCATGCACAGCTAATTTTTGTATTTTTAGTAGAGACGGGGTTTCACCATGATGGCAAGGCTCATCTTGAACTCCCGATCTCAGGTGATCTGCCCACCATGGCCTCCCAAAGTGCTGGGATTACAGGCATGAGCCACTGTACCCGAAAGAAAGAGAGAAAGAGAAAGAAAGAAAAAAGAAGGAAGGAAGGAAGGAAGGAGAAAGAAAAAGAGAGAGAGAGAGAGAAAGAAAGAAAGGAAGGAAGGAAGGAAGGAAGGAAGGAAGGAAGGAAGGAAGGAAGGAAGGAAGGAAGGAAAGAAAGAATCAGATACAGAGAAGTGTCTTCCTTGAAGTTAGCAGTGTGCCCTCTGTACTCTTCCCTGACCAGGAGTCTCTGACTCGGGAGCAGAAGTCTGGTTTTAGCTTCACTGCGGTTCTTGGTTGCTCTCTGACTTGAGCAGGTCCCTTCCCACAGCTGAGCTGATGGGCTTGGACTGGGCACCTCTCCCCAGTGCTAACGTTTAGGAGGCTAGGATTCTACTTCCATGGATTATTCCGATGTTTCTTTAGCAACCTCTGTGGGGCAGGATGCTGAGAAGGCTCCTACCCCGGGCAAGCTCTGTGAATCTCATTTTTGATACCCTCCACCACCCCAGTCCCCAGGCTCATGATGGACTTTTTGGGAAAGGAGGCTGTATTCCCTGCCCACCCCACACCCCACAGCTTCCTTCTAGCACAGCCACATGTGCAGCCAGTAACTGTAGAAACGAAGATTGCCCAAAATTGCTTTCTAAATAACTGAGAGGGCTGAGTTCCTGAGGAAGGAAGACGTTGGATAACAAATGAAGCCAGTTACAAAATGACCTTCTGGTTCTGGTCTTAAGGGAGTAGCACAGGTTTAATGGCCCTCCCTAGCTTCCCGGCAGCCTCCAGCCTTTGGGTGGTCAGAGTATTTTCAGTCCCAGTCTGGCAAGGACTATTCCAGTTTTACAACTGAAAATCTCACATTCCAAGAACTCCTTCAGCCGGGTGTGGTGGCTCACACCTGTAATCCCAGCACTTTGGGAGGCCAAGGTGGGCAAATCACGAAGTCAAGAGATCGAGACCATCCTGGTCAACATGGTGAAACCCCGTCTCTACTAAAAATACAAAAAAAAAAAAATTAGCTGAGCATGGTGGCGCGCCTGTAGTCCCAGCTACTCAGGAGGCTGAGGCAGGAGAATTGCTTGAATCTGGGAGGCAGAGGTTGCAGTGAGCCGAGGTCGCGCCACTGCACTCCAGCCTGACGCCTGGTGACAGAGCGAGACTCTGTCAAAAAAAAAAAAAAAAAAGAACTCCTTCAGTCCTGGTGAGGACTAAACTCTAATGTTTTGTTTTCTGGTTTTCTTGTTTTGCTTTCTTTTTTCAGACAGGGTCTCTGTCACCCAGGCTGGAGTGGAGTGGTGCGATCTTGGCTCACTGCAACCTCCACTTCCCGGGTTCAAGCGATTCCCCTGCCTCAACCTCCTGAGTAGCTGGGAGTACCAGAATGTGCCACCATGCCTGGCTAATTTTTGTATTTTTAGTAGAGACAGGGTTTCACCATGTTGGTCAGGATGGTCTCAATCTCTTGACCTCGTGATCCACCCACCTTAGCCTCCCAAAGTGCTGGGATTACAGGCGTGAGCCACCGCACCTGGCCTGTTTTTAAAAATTTTTTATCAGCCGTCTCTACTAAAAATACAAAAGTTAGCTGAGCGTGGTGGTGCACGCCTGTAGTCCCAGCTCTTAGGGAGACTGAGGCAGGAGAATTGCTTGAAGCCAGGAGGTAGAGGTTGCAGTGTGTCGAGACTATGTCACTGCACTTCAGCCTGGTGACAGACCAAGACTCCGTTTCAAAAAATCAAAAGAAAAAAATGTATAAAGAGAGCTGGGAGCAGTGGCTCACTCCTGTAATCCCAGCACTTTGGGAGGCTGAGGCTGGCGGATCACTTGAGGTCAGGAGTTCGAGACCAGCGTGGCCAACACAGTGAAACCCCCTCTCTACTAAAAATACAGAAAAAATTACCTGGGCGTGGTGGCAGGCACCTGTAATCCAGCTACTTGGGAGGCTGAGGCACGAGAATCTGTTGTACTTGGGAGGTAGAGGTTGCAGTGAGCTGAGATCTTACCATTGCACTCCAGCCTGGGTGACAGAGCAAGAGTCAGTCAAAAAACAAAAGAGACATGGTCTTGGTGTGTTGTCAGGACTCGTCTCAAACTCTTGGCCTCAAGCAGTCCTCCCACCTCAGCCTCCCAACGTGTTGGGATTATAGGCATGAGCCACTGTACCTGGCCCCGTCATGTCCTTGAAAAATCTACTGATAACTGCAGCTAATAGGAGTTATATATTAAGAGCAATTTGAATCTCTGCTCCTGGGTTGCTATCCTCAAGGTTGGGCCAAATAAATGCTCAACTTACTGTTTGCCTCAGTTTCTTCCTTTTAGTCAACTGTTCTAAAGCAGGGGTTTATTTTCATTTATTTATTTTTTTATTTCCATATATATCCTGCTTATGTAAGGCAGGGGTTTATTGCGTGTCCTTGGTCCTGTGGATGACAGGAAAGACTCAACTCAAGAGCTAGTTGTGCAGGGCTTTGATGGATAAGTAGGAGTCCTTCAGGAGAATGGGGAAACAGACTAAGGAAGTCTGTGTCTGGTCAAATTTCGCTGAGCTGCAACTGTGTTTCCTGGAATTTCCTTTGGGTTGGGATTGGCCATAAGAAAAATCTGCGTGAGATTTGAAAAACGGAAGTACGTTGCCAGCCATGTTTATACCCAGAAGTTCAGTTGAGATACTGATGCATCTCACGTGTATTGTCATAGATCGGCCCGTTTACTTTTCTTGACATGATGTGGCAACTGGGACCACATCTGTTCCAGCTCCCATGGAATCCTCTCCTTCAGTTTCTTCATCTCTTGGGCAACTTTCTTCTGCTAAGACTCCAGTTCCTCCTGCAGGTCAACCCCATGGTGGAAGCCACAGTTCGGACACGATGAGAGATGACTGTGAGTTTCAGTTTCTTCTCATGAGTTCCAGCTTGCCTTGGCTCTCCTCTGCTTGTGTCCATTTTCCTTCCCAATTGCCTGCCCTCCTGGCCTCAGACAAACACAAGATGCAGAAGTCACAGCTGTGCAGAAACTGTTGATGCAGCTGTTTTAAGCTCCTTCAATTGCATAACGTCAACTCCCCGTAACACATCCTGATTCTCTCTCGCTCCTTATGATTTTGCTTCTCTGAATGAAGAGATGTGGCCGGTAATGATAACAAATGAAAATAGAGAGGTGGGGCTGAGCCCTGAGGCTCGCGAGTGGTGAATGTCTGGCCAAGAGGCTTGCAACTTCTTCCTGCAAGTAATGAGTAACCATTGAAGGTTGCTGAGCAGGGAAAGGGACATGGTGGGTCCCAGATTCCTTTCCCTCTAATATTCTTGGTTTCTATGATTATGTGTTTATTATGAGCCAAGCACTGGGCTGGGTCCTGGGAGAGATACAGTGAGGTCAGACATAGATACTGTCCCAAGGGACTCATAGGAGCATATGAGTTATGCCTCTTACACAGAAAAGCTCCAAAGCAGAAAGTGGTCACAGCCGCAGAAGGAGAGCTGGCAACACAGTGCATTTCTTCAGGTTTTTTTGTTTGTTTGTTTGTTTTGAGACGGAGTTTCACTCTTGTTACCCAGGCTGGAGTGCAATGGCGCGATCTCGGCTCACCGCAACCTCCGCCTCCTGGGTTCAAGCAATTCTCCTGCCTCAGCCTCCCAAATAGCTGGGACTACAGGCATGCACCACTACGCCCAGCTAATTTTTGTATTTTTAGTAGAGACTGGGTTTCACCATGTTGACCAGGATGGTCTCGATCTCTTGACATCGTGATCCACCTGCCTCAGCCTCCCAAAGTGCTTGGATTATAGGTGTGAGCCACCGCGCCCGCCCTACTATGACTTTCTTAAACCTTGTTCTTTTTTTTTTTAGATGGAGTTTTGCTCTTATTGCCCAGGCTGGAGTGCAATAACGTGATCTTGGCTCACCACAACTTCTGCCTCCTGGGTTCAAGCAATTCTCCTGCCTCAGCTTACCAGGTAGCTGGGATTACAGGCATGTGCCACCACACCTGGTTAATTTTGTATTTTTAGTAGAGATGGGGTCTCTCCATGTTGGTCAGGCTGGTCTCCCTTTAAAAAAAAAAAAAAAAAGATGGGGTTTCACCATAATGGCCAGGCTGGTCTTGAACGCCTGACCTCAGGTGATCCACCCACCTCAGCCTCCCAAAGTGCTAGTATTACAGGCGTGAGCTACCACGCCCGGCCAGTCAGGCTGGTCTCAAACTCCCAACCTCAGGTGATCTGCCCACCTCAGCCTCCAAAAGTGCTGGGATTACAGGCATGAGCCATTGTACCCAGCCTATTTTTAATTTATTAATTAATTAATTTATTTATTTTTGAGATAGGGTCTCACTCTGTCACCCAGACTGGAGTGCAGTTGCACAATCTCAGCTCACTGCAACCTCTGCCTCCCTGGTTCAAGCAATTCTCCTGCTTCAGCCTCCCAAGTAGCTGGGATTACAGGTGCATGCCACCACGCCTGGTTAATTTTTTTTTGTATTTTTTGTAGAGATGAGATTTCACCATGTTGACCAGGCTGGTCTTGAACTCCTGACTTCAAATGATACACCTGCCTCAGCCTCCCAAAGTGCTGGGATTACAGGCGTGAGCCACTGCTCCTGGCCCTTTTTTTTTTTTTTTTAACTTCTCCACCCAGGGCTAAGTAGACAGCTGTGCTTGAACGGACTTGAAAATGCTACATCCCTCTTTATCAGAAGAGGCAAAAACTCTTGGTGCTGATACAAATAGAGGTTCAAAAATCATCTTTTCATTTATTCATTTACCTAAAATTGTGGGTGCATCTGTGTACCAGCAGGGGATGGGAGCTGGGAGAACACCTATTCCTGTTTCTTGGGGATCTTGGCTGGTCCTAGCTGGGATTAAAACACCTTTGCATGTGTATCCACTTAGGTGACCCTCTCCACTCAGCCCCATGCCATGTGTACCCACTCATTTACACAGGTATGTTTGGCAGATTGGGGTTCCAGGCCAGCTGGCAAGGCACTTGGGGGTTCCTTCCAGAGAGATAGGAATAGGCATAGGGATGATGGGTGCAGTGGCTCACACCTGTAATCTCAGCACTTTGGGAGGCCAATGCGGGCAATCACTTGAGGTCAGGAGTTGGAGACGAGTCTGGCCAACATGGTGAAATCCCATCTACACTAAAAATATAAACATTAGCCGGGCATGGTGGCAGGTACCTGTAATCCCAGCTACTCAAGAGGCTTAGCCAAGAGAATCACTTGAATCCAGGAGGTGGAGGTTGCAGTGAGCCAAGATCACACCACTGCACTCCAGCCTGGGCAACAGAGCGAGACTCCATCTCAAAAAAAAAAAGGACTAGGCATAGGGATCTGGTCTGGCAGCACAGACTCAGCTGCAGGGCAGGAGGGGGACACAGGGAACCGATGGCTGCTGTTGGAACCTGCCCTCATCCTAGTGGCACTTGTGGGAAGTACAGGAGCTGCTTCTCTGATACATAAGGGCCGGAAAACCCTTATCAGAGGCCCAGAGAGGAGGGGCCTTTCTGTAAAGCTGTGGCAGCACTGTGAGTTCTGTGCGTGGAGGTGGCAGTGCTACAAGCTGAATTGTGATGGTGGGACCTCAGAGAGGCAGAGGAGATGGCTGCGTCAGACGACGTGTCCCTGGTTCAGCTCGCAGCAGTGCCGGCACCGAGAGCCCCAGCCATGGCCCAAATGTGGAGTGATTGGATCCCACTCCTCAGGACTGGAGTTTCTGTGTGAGCAGGTGGAAGGCACTGAGGGTTAATTGCTAGTCAGGTGTTTTCTGTATCCACGGTTGGCAAGACCTGGGAACATGGAGTTATGCCCAAATGAGGGCGGAGCCAGTGAAAGGAGAGCAACGAGCTGGGTGGAGAACTTGAAATCTTTGTCTTGCATGGGGGGAGGATGTAGCATCTGGGGAGGCAGAGCTTGGGAAGGGGAAGCAAATATGGGTGTGAGTGAGGATGGGGAAGGATCTGGTAGTGGTGGGGGTGGGGAGAGCCATGACTCTGTTCTGCAGAGCTGTCACAGGACAGGCATAGTCCACAGCCTCTGGAGGAAGGAATCGGGACCCATGGGAGAAGGACGTGAGGAGGTAGGTTCTCCCTCCACCCAAGGAAGAACTTTCTAGGCCAGATGTGGTGGCTTATACTTGAAATCCCAGCACTTTGGGAAGCTGAGGAGGGAGGATCACTTGAGGCCAGGAGTTCAAGACCAGCCTGGGCAACAGAGCAAGACCCCCACCTCTATAAAAAAATACAAAAATCAGCTGGGCATGGTGGCACACGCCTGTAGTCACAGCTACTCAGGGGGGCTGAGACAGAAGGATTGCTTAGACCCAGGAGTTTGAGGTTATGGTGAGCTATGATTGCACCGCTATACTCCAGCCTGGACAACAGAGCAAGACCCCATCTCCAAAAAAAAAAAAAAAAAAAAAAAAAAAGAACTTCCTAATGGCCAGAGCCCTTCAGGAAACAGTGAGCACCTGGCCCCATAGGATAGCAAGTGGAGGTGGGATGCCTAAACGGTGGGATTGCTGAAGAGCAATGGACCTCAGGCTTCAAATCTCATGAACTAGTAATAAATAAATAAATACATAAGAATAAAGTTGGCCGGGTGTGGTGGCTCACACCTGTAATCCCAGCACTTTGGGAGGCTGAGGTGAGCAGATCACCTGAGGTTGGGAGTTTGAGACCAGCCTGACCAACATGGAGAAACCCCATCTCTACTAAAAATACAAAACTTAGCCAGGCATAGTGGCACATGCCTGTAATCCCAGCTACTTGGGAGGCTGAGGCAGGAAAATTGCTTGAACCCAGGAGGCAGAGGTTGGGGTGAGCCGAGATGGTGCCATTGTGCTCCAGCCTGGGCAACAAGAGCCAAACTCCATCTCAAAATAGTAATAATAATAATAAAGAATAAAGTTATTCTAGGTACCAACACAAGTTTAACACAAAACGAAAAAGGAGGAACAGGCTCATAGCCCTTCCCAAGAGATATTTTACATACCAAGAAAAAAAAAAAGCCGACAAAGAATGTATCAAAATTTCACAATTTCACAATTTATGCACCCAGTTCCTTTCCACACAAGCCGCAGCTATACAGTGGTGAAAATGAAGGAACCGAAACCAGAAAGAGCCCCACAGAAGAACCTTAGAAACAATACCGAGCGGAAAGGACAAGCATGCAACATGATACCATGTGCGTAAATGCTTCAGAATCAAGAAAAACCAAGTGATGTACTGTTCAGGGGTGGCCTTACCTGTGGCATGGCTATTTTAGAAAAGAAAGAGAATCAGAAATACAACCTGCAGCAAACAGGGCCCGAGCTGCTCTGAGATTCGGCCAGACCCAGGTCAAGAGCCCTGAGCTCTGGGGTCTTGTCTGATTCTGCCACCAACTGGAGTAAGCTTGGACGAGTCACCTGTCCTCTCTTTGGGCCTCAGTTTTCCCAGCTGTACAGTGAAGGTGGCTCACGCCTATAATCCCAGCACTTTGGGAGGACTTCTTGTGGCCAGGAATTCGAGACCGGCCTGGGCAGCACAGCAAGAGCTCATCTCTATTTATTTATTTACTCATTTACTTGGGACAGGGTCTCACTTGGTGGCTCACTGCAGCCTCAACCTCCCAGGTTCAGGTAATTCTCCCACCTCAACCTCCCAAGTAGCCAGGACTACAGGCACCCGCCACCACACTCAACTAATTGTTTGTATTTTTAGTAGAAATGGGGTTTTGCCCCAGTCTGGTCTCAAACTTCTGAGTTCAAGCAATCCATCCACTTAGCCTCCCAAAGTGCTGGGATTACAGGTATGAGCCACCACACCCAGCCGCCTCATCTCTATTAAAAAAAAAAAAAAAAAAAAAAAAAAAGGCCGGCGCGGTGGCTCAAGCCTGTAATCCTAGCACTTTGGGAGGCCGAGGTGGGTGGATCACCTGAGGTCAGGAGTTCAAGACCAGCCTGGCCATCATGGTGAAACCTCATCTTTATATAAAAAAAAAAAAAGCCAGGCGCCATGGCTCATGCCTGTAATCGCAGCACTTTGGGAGGCTGAGGATGGGTGAATCACAAGGTCAGGCAATCGAGACCATCCTGGCTAACATGGTGAAACCCTGTCTCTACTAAAAATACAAAAAATTAGCCAAGCGTGGTGGCACACACCTGTAGTCCCAGCTATTGGGAGGCTGAGGCATGTGGATCAGGAGGTCAGAAGTTCAAGACCAGCCTGACCAACATGCTAAAACTCCATCTATACTAAAAATATAAAGATTAGCCAGGCATGATGGCAGGCGCCTATAATCCCAGCTACTCAGGAGGCTGAGGCAGGAGAATTGTCTGAACCAGGGAGGTGGAGGTTGCAGTGAGCTGAGATCGTGCCACTGAACTCCAGCCTGGGCAACAAGACAAGAATAAAATAAAAAATTAAAATTAAACAAAAAGACCGTGACTTGCATCTCTCTCACCTTCTCATTTGCTTTGTCTGAGATAAGCCGGTGGCCATGTTCTGAGCTGCTCCACAGAGAGGCCCACGTGGTAAGGAACCAAGGCCTCTGGCCACCAACCCATGAGGAACTAAGCCCCTCAGTCCCGTAAGCACGTGAGAAACTGAATCCTACCAATAGCCGGGTGAGTGAGCTTGGAAATGGATCATCCCCAGGGGAGGCCGTAGCTCTAGCCAACACCTCCACCCTGCCCTCCTGAGAGACCTTGGCCAGAGGCACCCCGATAAGCTGAACCTGAGTTTCTGGCCCCCAGAAACTATAAAATAATGAACATCTGTTGTTTTAAGCCCTGAAGTTTTGGGGTAATTTGTTGCATAGCAATAGATAACTAAGCCAGCGGCCCTTCCCTTTCCCTCACCAACTCTGATGGCCCCCGAGCATGGGCCTTCCCTCCTGGGCTCCGCTGTTTCCTGCTCTGCTTGTGGTTCTTTTTTTTTTTCTTTTTTTTTTTTTTCTAAGATGGGGTTTCACCATGATGGCCAGGCTGGTCTTTTGTTGTTGTTGTTGTTGTTGTTGTTGTTGTTGTTTTTGAGTTGGAGTCTCTCTTGCCCAGGCTGGAGTGCAGTGGTACGATCTCAGCTCACTGCAACCTCTGCCACCTGAGTTCAGCAATTCTCCTGCCTCTGTCTCTCGAGTAGCTGAGATTACAGGTGCCTGCCACCACACCTGGCTAATTTTTTGTAATTTTAGTAAAGACAGGGTTTCACCACCTTGGGCAGGCTGGTCTTGAACTCCTGACCTTGTGATCCACCTGCCTTGGCCTCCCAAAGTGCTGGGATTATAGGTGTGAACTCCCGCACCCGGCTTCTTGTGGTCCTTAGCCCCAGTCCCTCTGTATTCTAGGCTCGTCTGGGGCAGGGGCAGAACCCGTCTATCCACAGGGTCTCTGCGAGCTTTTCTCTGTTCCATCCTCTGACTCTAGGGCACCCACCTGGAAGGAGGGTGATTGCCCAGCCTGAACTGGGCCTGGTGGGTACTAATTCTGGAAACTTCTGCAGCGTTGCTGTGTAGCTCTGGGTGGCCATTTGACCTTCCTCCTGCTCCCTTTCTCTGGGTGGCAAGATTGCCAGGAGTGCCAAGAGCACGCTAGTGATGGTTGCTACAAACAGAAAGCAGATGGATTCTACACATTCTCCTCCCTGGAAAGGGGCTTCTGGTTCATTGGTCTCCTGGGCCAGCTGCATCCAATGTTGTCACGGAAAACAAAGATTGTCAAGGGAACCCAGAAAAGCAACTGAGTCATGGGAGATGGTGAGATGGCGGGCCCCACCCTCCCTCCTATGGCCTGCTCATGGCCTTAAAGCCAAGGCTGCTCCTCATCTCCTCGGAAATGCTCCTCTGAGACCCGCCTCACTGAATTTCTCTACCATCCCCTCCACAATGCCTAGCTCAGGGTTTCCCAGAGTGAATGCTCGGAAAGAAAGGACCTTTGGAAAGATGGAGAGAAGACATTGGGAGCAAAGGACCCTGCATTTAGAGTCAAGCCTGGATTCAAATCCCAGCTCCATTATTCTCTGCTACAAGATGTTGGTCACATCAGCTAATATCTTTGGGATTCGGTTTTCTCATCTGTAAAATGGGTGAATTCTCTCTGCTTTTGGGTACTTTAAAAAAATTGTTTTAGGGTCAGATGTGGTGGCTTACACCTGTAATCCTAGTGGATGATTTGAGCCCAGGAATTCGAGACCAGCCTAGGCAACATGGTGAAACCCTGTCTCTACAAAAAAAAAAAAAAAAAAAAAGGGCTGGGCGCTGTGACTCATGCCTGTAATCCTAACACTATAGGAGGCCGACACAGTGGATCACCTGAGGTCAGGAGTTCAAGACCATCCTGGCCAACATGGTGAAGACCCCTCTCTACTAAAGATATAAAAAATAGCCAGACACATGGAGGCAGGCACCTATAATCCCAGCTACTTAGGAGGCTGAGACAGGTGAATCGCTTAAACCTGGGAAGCAGAGGTTGCAGTGAATGGAGATCACACCACTTCACTCCAGCCTGGGTGACAGAGGGAAACTCCAAAAAATTAGCCAGATGTGGTGGTGGCACACGCCTGTAGTCCCAGCTACTCCGAAGGCTGAGGCAAAAGGATTGCTTGAGCCTGGGAGGCAGAGGTTGCAATGAACTGAGATGACTCCACTGGCCCTCCAGCCTGGGTGACAGAGCAAGACCCTGTCTCAAAAAGGAAAAGAAAATTGTTTCATTGTGGTCAAATATGTATAACATAGTATACTATTTTAACTTTTTAAGTGCACATTTCAGTCGCATTAAGTACATTCACATTGTTGCACAACCACTGGCCTCTGTCCATCTCCAGAATATTTCTATCTTCCCAAACTGAAACTGTGTAACTGTCAAACATTAACTTCCCATTTCCCTTCTCCCCACCCCCCAGCAACCACTCTGCTACTTTCCATCTCTGCATTTGCCTCTTCTCGATATGTCATGTAAGTGGAATCACGTTTTCTTGGAGACAGAATCTCGCTCTGTCACCAGGCTGGAGTGCAGTGGTACGATCTCAGCTCACTGCAACCTCCGCCTCCCAGTTTCAAGCAATTACCCTGCCTCAGCCTCCAGAGTAGCTGGGTATACAGGTACCTGCCACCACAGCCGGGTAATTTCTTGTATTTTCATTAGAGACAGGGTTTCACCATATTGGTCAGGCTGGTCTTGAACTCGTGACCTCAGGTTATCCACACTCCTCGGTCTCCCAAAGTGCTGGGATTACAGGCATGAGCCACCGTGCCTGGCCTGGCTTCTTTCATTTAACTGCTTTAAGGTGTTTTGAGGAATAATTGAAAATGTGTGTGTGAGAACTCAGGCTAGAGGCCAGCATGCAGTAAGTGCTTAGACATGTTTGTGGATGAGTAGCTGACAGGACAGTCCCATCTGTCTCCTCTGTCCCCAGGTTCAGTGGCCGAAGGGAGAGGACTGAAAGTGGAAGGAATCCGTTTTACATGCGGGGGAATCCAAGCGACACCCTAGGAAGGGAAGTGGCTGCCTGGGTCACAGAGCTGCCCAGTCATAAGGGACTGCACATCATCCTGTCCCCAGGCAGGTCCGTGTGGTTTATGACAAGCCAGGGAGGCCTCCCGTGCATTCAGCGCAGTGCCATGGCCTGGTATCCTGCCATGAAGACGTCATTTTTCTGGGTCTTAATGGTTCTTTTGTGTGTTTTTTGTTTATTTTTGTTTTGAGACAGAGTCTTGCTCTGTCGCCCAGGACAGAGGGCAATGGCACCATCTCAGCTCACTGCAACATCTGCCTCCTGGGCTTAAGTGATCCTCCTGCCTCAGCATCCTGGGTAGCTGAGACCACAGGTGCATGCAACTATATTCAGTTAATTTTTAAATATTTTCTAGAGATGAGGGTCTCACAGTGTTGTCCAGGCTGGTCTCAAACTCCTGGGCTCAAGCGATCCTCCCCGCTCCCCCTGCTTCAGCCTCCAAAAGTGCTGGGATTACAGGTGTGAGCCACCATGCCCAGTCTTCTTATCCTACAGTTCTGAGGTAGGAGGTCTGGCACGGGTATCACTGGGCTAAAATCAAGATGTTGGCAGGGTTGTGTTTTTGTCTGGAAGCTCTGGGGAAGAATCTATGCCCTCGTTTCTTCCAGCTTCGGGAGGTCGCTGCATCCCGTGGCTGAGGGTCTCCTTCTATCGTCAAAGCCAGAAATGAGGGCTGCGTCCTGACATCAGATGGCTCCAACCATTGCTTCTGTCTCCAACTCTAACTCTTCTCATGCCTCCGTCTTCCACTTTCAAAGACTTTTGTCTTGGGCTCACCCATTGTCTTATCCATCTGGGCTGCTATCACAAAAAAGTATCATAGACCGGGTGGCTTATCAACAACAGACATTTATTTCTCCAGTTCCGGAGGCTGGACGTCTGAGATCACAGTGCCTGCACTGTCGGGTGCTGGCCGGGTCTCTCTTCTGGGTTGCAGACTTCCATCTTCTCATTGCATCCTCACATGATGGAAAGAGGGTTAGAGGCCTCTTTGGGGTCCCATTTATTTATTTATTTACTTACTTATTTATTTTGAGATGGAGTCTCGTTCTGTTGCCAGGCTGGAGTGCAGTGGCATGAACTCTGCTCACTGCAACTTCCAACTCCCTGGTTCAAGCGATTCTCCTGCCTCAGCTTCCTGAGTAGCTGGAATTAACAGGTGCCCATCGCCGTGCCCAGCTAATTTTTGTATTTTTAGTAGAGACGGGGTTTCACCATGTTGGCCAGGATGGTATCGAACTCCCGACCTCAGGTGATCCTCCCGCCTCGGCCTCCCAAAGTGTTGGGATTACAGGCGTGAGCCACTGCACCCAGCCTATTTATTTATTTTTTAATTTAAAATTTTTTCTGCTGGGCACGGTGGCTCACACCTGTAATCCCAGCGCTTTGGGAGGCCGAGGCGGGTGGATCACGAGGTCAAGAGATTGAGACCGTCCTGGTCAACATGGTGAAACCCCATCTCTACTAAAAAAAATACAAAAAATTAGCTGGGCGTGGTGGTGCGTGCCTGTAATCCCAGCTACTCAGGAGGCTGAGGCAGGAGAATTGCCTGAACCCAGGAGGCGGAGGTTGTGGTGAGCCGAGATCACACCATTGCACTCCAGCCTGGGCAACAAGAGGGAAACTCCGTCTCAAAAAAAAAAAAAAAATTTCTTTTTCTCTCTTGTTTCGTCTTTTTTTTGTTTGTTTTCCTTTTCATGGAGAATGGGATCTCTCTGTGTTGCTCAGGCAGGTCTTAAACTCCTGGACTCAAGAGATCCTCCCACCTCTGCCTCCCTAAAGTGCTGGAATTACGGGTGTGAGCCACCAAACCACCCTGGGGTCCTTTTTTTTTCTTTTTGAGATAGAGTCTCGCTCTGTTGCCCGGGCTGGAGTGCAGTGGCATGATCTCAGTTTACTGCAACCTCCACCTACTGAGTTCAAGAAATTCTTGTACAGAAAATTAACAAGGACATCCAGGACTTGAACTCAGACCCGGAACAAGTAAACTTAATAAACATTTATAGAACTCTCCACTTCAAATACACAAAACATACATTACCACCTCACACCTATTCCAAAAGCGACTACATAATTGGAAGTAAATCACTCCTCAGTAATCGCATAGCATTTCATAGGTTTAAACGAAATATTGGTTGGCTGCTTGTTTGTTATTTTCTTCCCTTATCCCTTCCTGTCTACATCAAGTATAATTATTGGTATAAAAGATCTTTTCAATACCCATTACTAAACTGCATTCTAGTCTGGGCAAGAAAGCAATACTCCCATTCTCTCTCTCTCTTTCTCTTCCTTTTTCTTCCTCTTCTTCATTCTTTTTTTTTTCTTTCTTTCTTTCTAAAAAAAAAAAAAAAAGAAAAAGAAATTCTTGTGCTTCAGCCTCCTGAGTAGCGGAATTACAGGCCCCCATCACCATGCCTGGCTCATTTTTGTATTATTAGTAGAGGTGGGGTTTCACCATGTTGGCCATAGTGGTCTTGAACTCCTGGCCTCAAATGATTCTCCCAGCCCCACCCCACCGCCTCCCAAAGTGCTGTGATTACAGGCGTGAGCCATGCGCCTGGCCCTGGGGTCCCTTTTATAAGCGTACTAATCCCATTCACAATAGCTCCATCCTCATGACCTAACTACCTTCCAAAGGCCTCACCTCCTAATACTATCACATTAGGGCTTAGAGTTTCATCATATGAATTTTAGAGGAGCACAAACTTTCAGTTCATTATATCCAAATAACCCATAATTTATTTATTTATTTATTTATTATTTTTTTAAGTCAGAGCCTTGCTCTGTCATCCAGGCTGGAGTGCAGTAGAGACGGAGTTTCACTGTGTTGGCCAGGCTGGTCCCGAACTCTTAACCTCAAGTGATCTACCCACCTCAGCCTCCCAAAGTGCTGGGATGACAGGCCTGAGCCACTGTGCTCAGCCTGTGTTTTTGTTTCATTGTGTTTTGTTTTTGTTTTTTGAGATAGGGTCTCACTCTGTTGCCCAGGCTGGAGTGCAGTGTCGCAATCTTGGCTCACTGCAACCTCCACGTCCCAGGTTCAAGCAATTCTCCTGCCTCAGCCTCCCAAGTAGCTGGGATTACAGGCACTTGCCACCACACTTAGCTAATTTTTGTATTTTTAGTAGAGACGAGATTTCACCATGTTGATCAGGCTGGTCTCGAACTCCCAACCTTGTGATCCTCCCACCTCAGCCTCCCAAAGTGCTGGGATTACTGGCGTGAGCCACTGAGCCTGGCTGGCCTATGTTTTTTTTTAAGGTCATCTAATTAGCAACCTTAATTTCATCTACTACTTCAATCTGCCTTTGGCATGTAACATGACATATTCACAGGTTCTCAGCATTAAGATATGGAGATGTTTGGGGAGCCATTATTCTTTCATATCTTGTTGCAATACAGATTCCCGGGCCACGCTGTGGACACAGGCTGAATCACTATCTGTAGCCCAAGAGTCTGCATTTTGCAGGCTTCTCTGGTGATATTGATGGTTAGGTTAGATCTGATTTGAGAACTACAGTCCTAAACATCTCTGTGTGTGTGTGTGCACATGGCTCGTGTGCTTGTGGCTTGGTCTGAGTGTGAATATCTCTGTCTCTGTGTGTGCCTCTGTGGTGTGTGTATAAAGTGTTTGAAGCGGACCTTACAGTCCGCTAAGTTATCACATCTTAGGCATCAGCCAAAACCTCATTGTCCCACAGGTTTAGTTGCAAGGCATGCTGGGAGCTCAGGGGCCCTGGGCAGGAAGTGGGGACAGGGGAGAAGGCAGGGCAGTGGGAGCTGATACGAGGTTTTTCCTGGCCAGGCCGCCACAAGACCCATTTGCTTCCAAAGGGCCTCCTTCCCCCAAAGCCTCAGCAGCTGCAATCCCTTCCCCCTGCTCAGAGAAACCAGAAACCCTGGAGCTGGCCCGGGGCAGGCTACGCTGGGTGAATTTAAACCCAGGTCTGAAGCAGGAGAAAAGAAGAGGAGAGGAAACCAGGGTGCCCAGGAGGAGAGCCCCAGGCTTCTCAGGTGGGTTCTTTTGACTCTTGTAAACTTTGCTTTCTGTTCCCTGGGCCTGGGCCACCTTGTCACCTTCAGACTGCTGATGAGACCCTGGGCGTTGTTGCAGCTTGTAGTGGAAACAGTCGCTTCTAGGAGTGTCTCTTTGAGATCTGCAAATTCCTGTGTTCTGAGTCACTTAGGATGGTGAAGAGAACATACGAGGGGCCTGTTGGGGCACACAGAGGAATCCCAGTGGGAGAGGGAGTGCCACAGCCAGGTGGGGAGGAGTCATTTTGTCCTGAGAAGAGTTGGAAGATGAGGCTCTGATAGTCTGGAATAAGAGGGCCCTGACTGGAACCCACCCTCTCAGGCTCCCTGCTTTTGGTGTAATTGCAGTTTGGGTCCTGCCTTGCCCGCTGGCCTCTTGCCTGTCTTCTTCTTTTTCTTTTTCTTTTTTTTTTTGGGGGATGGACTCTCGCTCTGTTGCCCAGGCTGTCGTGCAATGGTGCAATCTCGGCACAATGCAAACTCTGCCTCCTGGGCTCAAGCAGCTCTCCTGCCTCAGCCTCCCGAGTAGCTGAGACTATAGACATGCACCACCAGAACTGGCTAATTTTTGTGGATTTAGTAGAGAAGGGTTTCACTATGCTGGCCAGGCTGGTCTCGAACTCCTGACCTCAAGAGATCCACCTGACTCGTCCTTCCAAAGTGCTGGGATTACAGGCGTGAGCCTCCACGCCTGGCCCTCCTGCCTGTCTTCTGAGCCCTCTCGTGGATTTCCATCCAGTGCCATACATGTTGCGAATCCCCTTTCCTGCCGGCCACAGGCCTTTGCATATGCTGTTCCCGCTTTCCTTCACACGCTTCCCTTGCTCAGCTTGTCGTTACTCCCTACTCATCCCTCATATACCAGCTCAGCCATCAGGTCCCCTAGAAGGCCTTCCCTGTCCCTGCTAAGCCAGTTGAGATCTCCCCAACCATGAGCCCTTGCAGCACCCTGAGCCTCACTCTCTGAACTCTTCCTGGTTGGGTTTCTTCTTTTTTTTTTTTTAGAGACAGGGTCTCACTCTGTCCCCCAGTCTGAAGTGCAGTGGCACGATCTCAGCTCACTGCAATCTCCACCTCCCTGGTTCTAGCAATTCTCTTGTCTCAGCCTCCCGAGTAGCTGGGATAACAGGTCCTGCCACCATGTCCGGCTAATTTTTGTATTTTTAGTAGAGACGGGGTTTCACCATGTTGGTCAGGCTGGTCTCAAACTCCTGACCTCAGGTGATTCACCCACTTTGGCCTCCCAAAGTGCTGGGATTACAGGCGTGAGCCCGCACGCCCAGCCCCTGGTTGGTTTTCATTTCTGTGGTCCTGTTGGTTCTTTCTCCCACCAGCCTGGCCTCAAAGCTCAGCATGGTGCCTGGCACACCGTAAGTGCATTTCCTGTTTGCTCTGAGAATACTGCGCTAGCAGTGGGCTGCACTTTTTTTCTCTAAACGGGAAATGGGTTAAAGAATATTTGCCAAATGAATGAAAGGAGACCAGTAGTCACACTGTCTAAAAAGAAATTGCTTCTTTGGAGACAGTGAACCCTCCCTCACTGAGAAGCATTAAAATACAAACTGGAGGGAACGTTTGTCTAGAGCAGAGAGAAGCATCAGACGAATGTCCCAGCTGACTTTTCAGGTTCCCTTTGATCCCAGGAAGCTGGAGGGCTGGAGAAAACTCCAGAAATAGCCGGCTGGCTACTGTCTGAGAGGCTCAAGTTAATGGTTGGATTCTTATTTATTTATTTTTTTTTTTTTTTGAGATGGAGTCTTGCTCTGTCACCCAGGCTGGAGTGCAATGGCAAGATCTCGGTTCACTGCAACCTCTGCCTCCCGGGTTCAAGCGATTCTCCTGCCTCAGCCTCCTGAGTAGCTGGGATTACAGGTGCGCACCACTACACCTGGCTAATTTTTGTATTTTTAATAGAGGGATTTCACCGTGTTGGCCAGGATGGTCTCAAACTCCTGACCTGGTGATCCACCCACCTCAGTCTCCCAAAGTGCTGGGACTATAGGCATGAGCCACCGTGCCCAGCCTAATGGCTGGATTCTCAGCTCACTCTAAGAACGTTATTCTCCATGATTTCATTTGTCCTCCACTAATGTCCATTTTTTCATAAAATGGGATGGTAGTACCTAACTCATACTCCAACTCATAGGGTTGCTGTGTGTATAAAATAAGACGAGGCCACTAAAAGTGCTTTCCTGTTGTCTTAGGCTAGGTTGCCTAGAAGCAAAGCTTGAGAGGGGGCTTCTTGTGAAAGTGATTTATTAGGGGTAGGTTCTCTGGACAAGGGGGCTGAGGGATGCAGGCTGGGGCAGGAACCAGAGCTAAGGCAGGGTCTGGTCTTGGCTGGTATTAGTTTAACCTGACACCACAAGGAGCTCTAGAGTGTGAGCGTATCCCGGAGTTGGTTCCATTTTGAGACAAAAAGGGGTTAACTTTCTATAGCCCACAGCAGTCGGAAGTCATGTGTGGCTGAGTGCCCTGGGTGGGGGGAGGGGGAGCTGGGGGGGCTGGGACGTGACCTTCGTGACTTCCATTTAGCTGACATTTCCATTTAGCTGAGGACATTCCCTAAGGAAGGGGGCAGCTGCGACCTCAGAAACAAATATCAGCTGTGCGGTGGCTCACACCTGTAATCCCAGCACTTTGGGAGGCCAAGGCGGGCAGATCACAAGGTTAGGAGTTCAAGACCAGTGACCAATATGGTGAAACTCTGTCTCCTGGGAGAACGGGGGCTCCCTCCTTGGAGCCAGAGTCATGGTATTTTCCTCCAGACCCTCAGCATCCAGACACGTGGAAAAGCTTCATTTGAGCTCTTGCAAACATGCACTCTCTGGTTCCCACAAAGGAAGCAGAAATAACTGAGTTATTTCTGTTACAATAACTGAACCTGGCAGGCGGAGGTTGCAGTGAGCCAAGACTGTCCCACTGCACTCCAGCCTGGGCGATAGAGCGAGACTCCATCTCAAAAACAGAGAATGAACGTGTATATGTTGTACAGGTGTATGGGGTGCTTGAGGGACTCTGAATATTTATACGCATATGTGGCTTCATGTGCATTGCCGTATGTTCACTGGAATATTCCAGCTTGACTGTACCTTGGGGGAGAGGGACATGGACGAATGCATGCTTGTTGTGTATGCAATTGAAGTGTGAGTGCATGTTTCAGTGTGTGAGCCTGCAGAGCTGGGTGTCAGGAAGCGGGTGCTCACGTGCACTTGGGAGCTTGTCTGCAAGGGCAATAGATGATCATGTTTCTGGGCATGTGGCTGTGCATGTATATATGTGTGCATGTGTGCTGTGAGGATGTGTGTGGCTGGGGACATGCGTGTACACTAAGGCAAGTAGACCTGGGTTTGTTTTTTCCGCCCCAAGTCAGGAAATGCCTGTGGCTTGTACGATAGGTCAGTTTCCCTTTCACTTTAGTAGGGGGCTTAAGGACCCTTGGTAGCCTCTTGTTTTTTTTTTTTTAAGACAGGGTTTCACCATGTTGGTCAGGCTGGTCTTGAACTCCTGAACTCAGGTGCTCTAAAGTGCTTGGATTACAGGCGTGAGCCACTGCCCGGCCCTTGGTGCCTCTTAGCTATTCTTACTCACCGCCTTAGCCTCCCAAAGTGCTGGGATTACAGGCGTGGGCCACCATGCCTGGCCCACATTCATTCAATTGCCAAATCCTGAGTGAGCATCTACTATGTGCCTGGCACGGTCTAGGCATGCAGACACATAGACCCACAGAGACACAGAGACACATTCAGATATATCCACACACTCAAGCATACACACACACACACTCACACACACACACACACACACACACACACAGAGGTAGACAACAAACAGGCGGGCATGACTGCCCTCCAGGCACACACTCAGTTTGACTTCTCAGTACAGTAGTTCCCCTTATCTGTAGTTTTGCTTTCTGAGGTTTCAATTATCTGTGGTCAACTGCAGTCCAAAAATATTAAATGGAAAGTTACAGAAATAAACAATCCATGGCCAGGCATGGTGGTTCACACCTGTAATCCCAGAACTTTTGGAGGCCACAGCAGGTGGATCACCTGAGGCCCGGAGTTTGAGACCAGCCTGGCCAACATGGTGAAACCCTGTCTCTAATAAAAATACAAAAATTAGCCAGACATGGTGGTGCACACCTGTAATCTCAGCTACTTGGGAGTCTGAGGGACGAAAATGTCTTGAACTCAGGATGCAGAGATTGCAGTGAACCGAGATCATGTCACTGCACTCCAGCTTGGGTGACAGAGTGAGACCCTGTCTCAAGAAAACAACAACAATAACAACAAACAACTCATGAGTGTTAAGTTGTGCACTGTCCTGAGTAGTGTTGTGAAAGCCCATGCTGTCCCGCTCCGTCCCTCGGGAGCTGTCTTGAATCATCCCAGCGTCCATGCCCTTTGTGCTGCCTGCCTCAGAGTCAGTTACCATATCAACTGTGTGGTGTGTGGTGCATGTGTTCAAGTAATCCTTATTTTACTTAATAATGCCCCCCAAAAGCAAGAATAGTGATGCCAACATGCTGTTATAATTGTTCTATTTTATTATTCGTTATTGTTGTTAATCTCTTACTATGTCTCATTTATAAATTAAACTTAGTCTAGGGATGTATAGGAAAAACAGTATACATAAGGTTCAGTACGATCTGAGGTTTCAGGCATCCACTGGGGGCCTTGGAACGCATGCCCGTGGATAAGGCGGGGAGTGCTGTAAACGAAAATGACCAAGGGGCATTGTCTCTAGAGAGGTCTTGCCTTGGTGGCCTCTTCCTACAACCCCCCTCACATCCTTTCTTCCTTCCTAGCTTTCTCCTCCCCTTTCCTCCCTTTCCTTCTCTCCCCTCCCCTCTTCTCCTCCCTTCTGCTGTCTGTCTCCCATCTGTGTCAGAGAATGGTGGCTATAGTGATGTGTTACATGTATAGGAAATTTCCACCAGAAATCCCCGGGCCTGGATTTCTTTCCTGTCTTGCATTGCTCCAACATTTTTCTTTTGTTCAGATTTAGTTGACTGCCTTTGACTGAGGGCAGGTCATTTCTAATGACCTCCTAGAAAGAAAAAAAAATGAGTGAAATCTGGCCCAGAACTCAAAGTTTGAAGAATTTGATTGGAAAACTAGAGGCACAAGAAGGTATTATCTGTACCCAAGAAAGGGTCCAACCTCTGGCCACAGGGTAGAGCCCTTGCCCCAAGTATCAGGCCTGATCCCGTCATCTTAGAAAGAACACATTGAGTCCTGGGGAAGAGGTAGAAACTTGCTTGAGCAAGGGTGTGTTCCCAGGTGTCTATCATAGCTGTCCTGTTCTGCACAACTTTCCCCACACCAGCCGCATTACCAACAATATAATGGGTCTGGATGATGAGGATGGTGATGGTGATGAGATGGTGGTGGTAGTGATGATAATGGTGACAATAGTGGTGAGAAATGTGATGGTGGTGGTGGTGGTGATGGTGGTGGTGGTGATGATGAGATTGTGATGATAATGATGATAGTAATAATGATGGTGGTGATGGTGATGTAGTGCCCACAGGTACAGAGCACTACACCCACCTTTTGATGGTGATGGTGATGGTGGTGGAGATGGTGATGATAGTGATGATGTGATGGTAGTGGTGGTGGTGGTGATGATGAGATTGTGATGATAATGATGATAGTAATAATGATGGTGGTGATGGTGATGTAGTGCCCACAGGTACAGAGCACTACACCCACCTTTTGATGGTGATGGTGATGGTGGTGGAGATGGTGATGATAGTGATGATGTGATGGTAGTGGTGGTGGTGGTGATAATAATGAGATTATGATGATAATGATGATGGTAATAATGATGGTAAAGATGAGATGATGGTGATTGTGGTGGTAGTAATGGTGATGAGATGGTGACGGTGGTGATGGGGAGCAATGGTGATGTTGGTAGTGATGATGATGATGGTACTAATTATGCTGGTGGTGGTGATGGTGGTGATTATGGTGATGGGATGGTGATGATGATGATGATGGTGATGGTGGTGATGGTGATGGTAGTTATGGTGATGGTAAGGCCGGGCGTGGTGGCTCACGCCTGTAATCCAAGCACTTTGGAGGCCCAGGCGGGTGGATCACCTGAGGTTGGGAGTTCAGGTCCAGCCTGACCAACATGGTGAAACCCCGTCTTTAAAAAAAAAAATGGTAGTGATGGAGTAAACAATGGTGATGGTGATGGTGGTGGTAGTGATGGTGATGAGATGGTGATGGAGTGATGGGGTGAACAATGGTGATGGTGGTGGTGGTGATGGTGATGATGATGATGATGGTGATGGTGGTGATGGTGATGGTAGTGATGGTGATGGTAGTGATGGGGTGAACAATGGTGATGTGGTGGTGGTGATGGTAATGATGTGATGGTGGTGATGATGGTAATGATGGTGGTGGTAGTGACGGTGATGAGATGGTGATGATGATGATGGGGGAACAATGGTGATGTTGTTAGTGATGGTGATGATGATGATGATGGTACTAATGATCCTGGGGGTGGTGGTGATGATGGTGGTGGTAGTAACCATGTTGATGGTGGTGGTGATGGTGATGATGGGATGGTGGTGATGGGAATGGTGGCAATGATGATGATGATAGCACTTCACAAGTAGTGCCTACTTTGTGCCAGGTTCTGTTCCAGACTCCAGTAAATTATTAGACCCATTTTGCAACTGAGGCAGAGAGAGCTGACATTACTTTCTCTAGATCATATAACTGATAGTAGTGCCTGGTAAACTCAGAGAAGGCATTGTGCTGACTCTTAGAGGCCCCATAGGCAGGATGCCAGAGCAGGGAGGACCTTTGGAGACTCTCCCACTCCTCCGGGTCACTGTATAAATGAGACATCTGGGGCCCAGGGGAAGGAACTTGCTCAGGTCACATAGCAAGGTGACAGCAATGTCTTCAGGAAAGAACTGTGAAGTTGAGATTCAAGCCAGGGCCCTCCAGTGGGGCTGGGCTGAGGAAGTGGAGTCACTCATGGAACTGACATGAAATGCTACTTGTCAAGTTAGCAGCAAAGCTGCACACCCAGGATGGGCTCAGTCAGTGCTGGTCTCCCTCATGTCCCTGAAAAGATACTGGGCCCATGGGCTGCAGATAGGGGTCAAAATGCTGTCAACATGCTGATTGCATGCAGGGCTTATGACCCTGCATCCCAGGCATAGGGGCTGGCATATAGCAGGTGCTCAATAAGTATTTTAAATGACGGTGCCCACTTTACAGAGAAAAAGACATAATTGTTCTTATAATCAACCTTAGGACAGACAAAAGCATTGATATCTTCCAGAAATGATCCTTGGTCAAGGCAGCAGTTCAGTTTTGACCAGTACCCAGCATGTGCAGTGTGCGGCATGGGGAGGCGCTGGCCGCCACAGTGAGCCCTCCAAGTAGAGACTGTTCCCCGACCATCCTGTGCAAAGGGAGACACAGGACCGGATTCCTGGGCGTGAGAAGTTGGTTGTTGCCTGCAGTTATGGTTTAAGATGGTCCAAGAAGGCTTACCAACCTGCTATATCTTCCCAGTTGCTTGTTCCAGTCCTTCTTCCCTCCCTCCCTCCCTCTCTCCCTTCCTTCTGTCCTGCCTTCCTTCCTCTTTTGATAAGGTCTTCCTCTGTTGCCCAGGCTGGAGTGCACTGGCATGATTACAGCTCACAGCAGTCTTGACCTTCCAGGCTCAAGTGATCCTCCCACCTCAGCCTCCAGAGTAGCTGGATTCACAGGTACAGGGCACCACACTCACCTTTTGTAGAGATGAGGTCTCTCTCTGTTGCTCAGGCTGGTCTCAAACTCCTAGCCTCAAGCAATCCTCCCACCTCAGCTTCTTACAGTGCTGGGATTACTGGTGTGAGCCACTGTGCCTGGCCTGTCTCAATTCCTGACATTCCACTATTCCAGGTTCATTCCTCGTCTCACTGAACCCTGGGAGGCCACGTTTCTCATTGTACAAAATAAGGACACGGAGGTTCGGAAGGGACAGCATCTCATTCAAAGCCCCTAGCTGGTAAAAATCAAGACAAGTTGGGAGCCTGGCTTTGTTGGAATCCAGGACTTTCTTTACTGGGGCTGCCCCAATAACTCTGAGGACCTCCAGGCTGGGACTTTCACCTGCAGAAATGGGGTGGACTCCAGGGAGCCTCATGTGTGAGCCTGGGGGCTCAGTGGATGTTCAGATAGAAGGCCCAGCCCTGGGGGAAACCATGAAGCTGTCTGGTGGGGAACATTTAGGCCCAGCCACAGAGCCTAAGCACGGGCCTCCTGACAACCCTATAAAGCGGAAAAACACGCCAGGTCCTCAAGCATGTGGTTTCTTGACAGCCCATAGATCAAAAGCCAGGAGCTACAGAGACTGATTTCAACAGACTTTTTAAAAAAAGGTTTTTTTATTCTGTTTTGTTTTGTTTTTAATAAAAAAAATTTAAGAAACATAGGTTTACAACAAGTAGAGAAGTGTATAAAGTAGGAAAAAATGTACTTTGCCTGCCAATTCATTTCTAATTTTTCTACAAATATCCTTACAGATTTTTTTTTTCCTGGGCCGGATACAGTGGCTCACATATGTAATTCCAGCACTGTGGGAGGCCGAGGAGGGCAGATCATGAGGCCAGGAGTTCTAGACCAGCCTGGCCAACACAATGAAACCTGCCTCTACTAAAAATATAAAAAAATTAGCCAGGCGTGGTGGCGGGCACCTGAAATCCCAGCTACTCGGGAGGCTGAGGCAGGAGAATCACTTGAATTCAGAAGACGGAGGTTGCAGTGAGCCGAGACTGCACCACCGCACTCCAGCCTGAGTGACAGAGCGAGACTCTGTTGCCAAAAACAAAGAAAGAGAAAGAACATTTTTAAAAATTTTTAATTATTTTGTTCTTTTTTTTTTTTTTTTGAGATGGTGTCTCAGTCTGTCTCCCAGGCTGGAGTGCAGTGGCACAATCTCTGCTCACTGCAACCTCCACCTCCTTGGTTCAAGCAATTCTCCTGCCTCAGCCTCCAGTGTAGCTGAGATTACAGGTACCTGACACCATGCCTGGCTAATTTTTTTGTATTTTTAGTAGAGGTGGGTTTCACCGTGTTGGCCAGGCTGGTCTAGAACTCCTGACCTCATGATCTGCCCGCCTCGGCCTCCCACAGTGCTGGAATTACAGGCGTGAGTCACTGCGCCCACACGTTTGTTTGTTTTTAATTATACTTTAAGTTCTGGGATACATGTGCAGACTGTGCAGGTTTGTTACATAGGTATACACATGCCATAGTGGTTTGCTGCACCCATCAACCTGTCATCTACATTAGGTATTTCTCCTAATGCTATCCCTCCCCTAGCCCACCGCTCCCCTATATGCCCCAGTGTGTGGTATTTCCCTCCCTGTTTCCATGTGTTCTCATTGTTCAACTCCCACTTATGAGTGAGAACATGCAGTGTTTGGTTTTCTGTTCCTGTGTTAGTGTGCTGAGAATGATGGTTTTCAGCTTCATCCATGTACCTGCAAAGACATGAACTCATACTTTTTTCTGACTGCATAGTATTCCATGGTGGGTTTTTTGTGGGTTTTTTTTAAGTAAGTAGAGATGGAGTCTCACTGTATTTCCCAGCTGATCTCAACCTCTTGGATTCAAGTGATCCTCCCACCTCAGCCTCCCAAAGTGCTGGGATTACAGGCAGGAGCCCCTGTGTCTGACCCTCTATGAATATACTTTAAAAATAGGTTTTATTCTACCTCATGCTGTGTCTTTCCTTTTTTCATTTAAGTGTATCATGAATAGCTTCCCACTTCAGCCACGTACATCAGACTCATTCTTTTTGCTGATTGTATAATACTCTACTAAACAGATATAGCGGCATTGAGTCAGCTGGTCCCTGACATTTTAAGGGATGGTAGTAAGTGTGTAAACTGTATATAAGTGGATATGGGTACTACTTTCTAGCAATCCTATAGAAAGGATTCAAGTACCAGATTGGGAAGGAAATAGATGATAGGTCATGGACACATTAGACCCTGAGATGTGTGATGAGAGTATGACCCAGAATTACTCAGGAAGTTAAACAAATACAAATGCTAGGGCCCCACCCCAGGGGCTCTGGTTTGGTGGAACTGGGGTGGGGCCCAGGTAATACACATCATGGGTAATATCCCTTGGAGAATAACTTGATGGCTGTCAAAGGTCACTATACGGGCCCTTACATTGAGGATGCCTGGTCCCAGTCCTGGAGGCCACCATGCTACAATAGAAGGTTCCCCAACATCTGCTTTTGAGCAGCTGGCATCACCCCACCTTGCTGGCTGCTACTCTGCCCAGCCTCCCCAACGCCCAACCAGGGGTATCTCCCAACTTTCAAGGAGCATGCTGTGATGAAATGTGCTCTGTCTCCCTGGCATCAGGCCAGTGTGTAGGAACACCAGGTCCCACTGCCTGGGACCAGACACTCCCCATGAGGATCTGGATGGAGGGCCCCCATTAAAACTGTCTCAGGTCCAGGTGCGGTGGCTCACGCCTATAATCCCAGCACTTTGGGAGGCCGAGGCGGGTGGATCACGGGGTCAAGAGATCGAGACCATCCTGGTCAACATGGTGAAACCCCGTCTCTACTAAAAATACAAAAATTAGCTGGGCATGGTGGCGCAGCCTGTGGTCCCAGCTACTCGGGAGGCTGAGGCAGGAGAATTGCCTGAATGCAGGAGAATTGCCTGAACCCAGGAGGCAGAGGTTGCAGTGAGCCGAGATCGCGCCTTTGCACTCCAGCCTGGGTAACAAGAGCGAAACTCCGTCTCAAAAAATAAAAATAAAAATAAAATTAAAATTAAAAAATTAAAAAATAAAACTGTCTCGGAACGTGAGGGGACTGAGCAGGGTGGCCATGGACCCGAGGTCAGCTGCTGCCAGCTTCTTTGTGGCAGCTTGAAGCTGTCCTCTGTGCTGTGGTTTTGGGGTCCTGCAGGCCTGGGCAAAGCCAGCTCTGGCACTTAGGGCTGAAAAACTTTGGAAATCATTTTCTTTTCTTCTTCTTCTTCTTCTTTTTTTTTTTTTTTTGACACAGAGTCTCATTCTGTTGCCCAGGCTGGAGTGCAGTGACATGATCTCAGCTCACTGCAACCTCCGCCTCCCAGGTTCAAGCAATCCTCCTGCCTCAGCTCCCCCCTGTAGCTGAGATTACAGGCAAATACCACCATGCCCGGATAATTTTTGTATTTTTAGTAGAGACGGGGTTTCACCATGTTGGCTAGGCTGGTCTCGGGTCTAAAAATACAAAAATTAGCCGGGTATAGTGGCATGTGCCTGTAATCCCAGATACTGGGGAGGCTGGGGCAGGAGAATCACTTGAACCCAGGAGGCAGAGTTTGCAGTGAGTCGAAATCACACTACTGTACTCCAGCCTGGGTGACAAGATCGAAACTCTGTCTCAAAAAAAAAAAAGGGTAGCAGACAGTGGAATGATCACATGATCACAGAGGCTCAGGGATGGAGGAATGGGGAGATGATGGTCAGAGTGTACAAAATCTCAGTTACACAAGAGAAGTACATATATATTTTTAGTTCTATTGCACAGCATGGTGAACATAGTTAACAAGAGAGTATTGTACATTTCAAAATTGCTAAGAGAGCCAGGCATGGTGGTTCATGCCGTGATCCCAGCACTTTGGGAGGCTGAGGCAGGCGGAACACTTGAGGTCAGGAGTTCAAGACCAGCCTGGTCAACATGATAAAACCCCGTCTCTACTAAAAAATACAAAAATCAGCTGGGAGAGTGGTACCCACCCGTAATCCCAATTACTCAGGAGGCTGAGACAGTAGACTTGCTTGAACCCGGGAGGTAGAGGTTGCAGTGAGCCGAGATTGTGCCACTGCACTCCAGAGTGAGACTTCATCTCAAAAAAAAAAAAAAAAATAGCTAAGAGAGTACATTTCAAATGTTCTCACCACAGAAAAGTGTTACGTATTTGCGTGATGGATATGTCAACTAGCTTGATTTAATTACTCCATTGTATTTACAAATCGTAACTATCCATGTGCATTACCCGTTTTCCAACAGCTGATGGGTAACTCTCAGTTGTTATTGGGCAAAGTTGGGGCAGTGGTTGCTGTGGCTGAGACTGGGAACCCAGCCCTTAGGGACACCAGGAGAGTCCTGCCACCTCCCAGGGCATTGCAATGAAACAGGGCGCTGGCCTCCACTCCTCCCAGAGCCCCAAACTCTGGCGAGTCTTGGGGAATGTCCTTCATTCCTCCTCTCCCCTTGCTTGAAGGCACCAGCTTCTCACCTCCTGGCATAATCGTCTTGGGCAAAGTCAGGCTTTGTACAATATTCCTGTCTAATAAAAGCCAGGGTGGGGTGTGGGAGGTATGGTATTAAAGCAACTTCTATTATAGCACTGACCTAGGGGTCTTCGAGGGCCCGGCTAACCTCAGAGACAAATGACCTGGAGCCAGCTCCAAGTAAGTGCCCAGATAAAAGAGCTGTTGCCCTTGAGGCAAGCTGGAGTCCTGAGCTGGAGAGGCTGGCCAGGCCAGCATCAGCTGCCATGACCGAAATCCAAGGCTGCCAGACAGGAGCCATACTTCTGTCTAGCACAAAGATGTCTTTTACGAGTGTGTCAGCTACAGGGAACCAAAGACAGAACTCGAAATGGCTTAAACATGTAGGAGTCAAGGCTGGGTGCAGTGGCTGACGTCTGTAACCCCAGCACTTTGGGAGGCCAAGACAGATGAATCACTTGAGGTCAGGAGTTCAAGACCAGCCTCACCAACATGGTGAAACCCCATCTCTACTAAAAATACAAAATTAGCTTGGTGTGGTGGCTTGCGCCTGTAGTCCCAGCTACTCAGGGGGCTGAGGCAGGGGAATTGCTTGAACCTGGAAGGCGGAGGTTGTAGTGAGCTAAGATTGCACCACTGCATTCCAGCCTGGGCTATAGAGTGAGACTCCATCTTGAAAAATAAAAATACAAATACAAAAATTAGCCAAGCATGGTGATATATCCCTGTAGTCCCAGCTACTCGGTAGGCTGAGTCAGGAGAATCACTTGAACCCGGGAGGTAGAGGTTACAGTGAGCCGAGATGGCACCACTGCGCTCCAGCCTGGGTGACAGAGTGCGACTCTGTCTCAAAATAAAATAACAAAATAAAAACAAAAACACATGCAGGAGTCAGAGGTGGGCTGCTTCCCGCGGTGGGTAATTAGGCAACTCAACGGCACCAACCAGGACTGATGGGTTTCCGTCCTTCCCCTGTCATCCTCACTGTCACAGGATGGCTACTGCAGCTTCCGGCCTCACATCTTCACTTCATCTGCTCATTCTCTCATTCATTCATAGACTCATAAAAGCACATAACAGGGAGATGTGACCATGTCAGAAAGATCACCGAAGGCCTGCCTGCATGTGGAAGTGACAGTTCATTCATCCTGTCATTATTTTAACAAATATTTATTAGTACCAGGGAACTGAGGGTGCAAGAACAAACAACAGGAAATCCCTACCCTCCTGGGAAGACAGATGATAGAGCCATAAGTCCAGAGCAGAAAGTCAGTGCTCCTAAGCTGTAGAGAGAAACATAAAGCCAGGTAGGCAGAGGGACAAAGAGCGTAATGGAGGAGGACCCGCTTAAATGGGGTGGTCGGGGAAGCCACATGCTCCCAAGTGGCCTTTGTGCAAGGAGCTGAATGGAAAGAGAAAGCTCTGTGACTGTGGGTGGGAGTAGGGAGGCGGAACACCCACTCCTGCAGGATTTAGTGACTGAAGAATTCAAACATATAAATGATATCCATTTCTATAATTGATGGTGGGAGCACACATTTATTTGGTGTTTTATTGTATGTAGAGCTTCTTTTGCAAGAACACACATCTCATTTTTTATTTTTTACAAATCTCTGAGAGTAGAAATAATTATGCACAGTTTACAGATAAGATAACTGAGCTCAGGGGGATTAAGTGATTTTCCCACCAAAGGTCACACAGTTTGGAATTACAGAAACAGAAAGTAAAGCCAGGACCGGGTGTGGTGGCTCATGCCTGTAATTCCAACACTTTGGGAGGCTGAGGTGGATGTATCATCTGAGCCCGGGAGTTCAAGACCAGCCTGGGGGGCAGGCGCATGGCTCACGCCTGTAATCCTAACACTTTGGGAGGCCCAGGTCAGGAGATCAAGACCAGCCTGGCCAATATAGTTAAACCCCAACTCTACTAAAAATACAAAAATTAGCTGGGTGTGGTGGTGTATGCCTGTAATCCCAGCTACCCAGGAGGCTGAAGCAGGAGAATTGCTGGAAACCGGAAGGCAGAGGATGCAGTGATCCGAGATTGCACCATTGCACTCCAGCCTGGGTGACAGAGTAAGACTCTGTCTTAAAAAAAAAAAAAAGACCAACCTGGGCAACACAGAGAAACCCTGTCTTTTTAAAAAAATTAGCCAGGTGTAATGGCATGTACCTGTCCTCTCAATATTCAGGAGGCTGAGGTGGGAGGATCACCTAAGCCTGGGAGGTTGAGGCTGCAATGAGCCAAGATGGCGTCATTGTACTCCAGCCTGGGCAACACAGAGAGACCCTGTCTCAAGGGGAAAAAAAGGAATCTGAAGCTGGGTGGATCTCAGCCTTGTTCTACTATAAACACATTTTTTTCTAATGCCCAGAAGATAACATGCAAACTCTTGAGAAGAACCAGTACATCAGCTTTTTTAAAATTTGTGTTTTTAAATTGTATTTCTGTACTTAATTTAAAAAATAAACAAGACATTCTCAGCAGGGCACAGTGGCTCATGCCTGTAATCCCAGCACTTTGGGAGGCTGAGGTGGGTGGATCACAAGGTCGGGAGATCGAGACCAGCTTGGCCAACATGGTAAAACCCCATCTCTACTAAAAATACAAAAAATTAGCCGGGCACGGTGGCAGGCACCTGTAATCCTAGCTACTCGGGAGGTTGAGGCAGGAGAATCACTTGAACCCAGGGGGTGGAGGTTGCAGTGAACCAAGACCATGCCACAGCCCTCCAGCCTGGGCAACAGAGCAAGACTCCATCTCAAAAACAAACAAACAAAAAACCAGATAAGACATTCTCATGGAACAACAATCTGAAAGTATAAAAAGGTTAACAGAGAAAGCTTCTCTCCACTCCAGAGGATTACTTCTACTATCTGTTTTTAAAGGTTGGGAGGAGCACACTTTTAAAACTGGTGGAATGTCACTTTATAAATTTTGGTTACAAAGGTAAAATTTTTATTTTAGCTCGTAGAATTCTTTGGCCCCGGGAGTACTGACAGTTTTTAAAACATAAACAAGGCCAGCGCAGTGGCTCACGCCTGTAATCCCAGAACTTTGGGAGGTGGAGGAGGGCGGATCACCTGAGGTTGGGAGTTCAAGGCCAGCCTGACTAACATGAAGAAACCCCATCTCTACTAAAAATACAAAATTAGCTGAGTGGTGGCACATGCTTATAAGGCCTCAGTCTCCTACTTACTTGGGAGGCTGAGGCAGGAGAATCACTTGCACCCGGGAGGCAGAGGTTGCAGTGAGCTGAGATCATGCCATTGCACTCCAACCTGGGCAACTCTGTCTCAAAAAAAAAGAACCAAAGCATAAAAATTCTTGGCTTTCTCCCTCCTTCTGCCTTTTAAAATTAGATATATGGAAATGCCAGAGGTGAAATTTAATATCCACCTCTAGAAAACAAAGGACTTCCAAGTACATAATCAAGTAAAAAGGATCTTTCCTCCCTTGGAAATAATGATTTTAACAGCGTTTGGTTGGGGTCAATAAATAATGGGCTGGTCAATTCCTACCATCCTGTTTATTGTTAAACCAGAAGGAAAGCAATTATCTGAAGCCAGTCGCAAGTCAGAAAGCCTCTCTCCTTCCCTCCCTCCCTCCCTCCTTCTCTCCCTTCCTTCATCCCTTCCTTTTTCCCTTCCTCCCTTCCTTCCTTCTCTGCTTTCCTTTCCTTCCTGTCTTCCTTCCTGTCTTTCCCTTTTCTTCCTCCCTCACTCCCTATCTTTCTGTCTCTCTCTCTCTCTCCTCCCCTCCCTTCCTTATTTCCTTCCCTTGTGACTTCATTTCCCAGCAGTGACTGACAGTAGTGTTGAGAATAACTCAAACACAACCACCACTAGGTCACCCTCCCTTCCCAGGGATCCTCCAGAGGCTCCTCTTTAGGGAAAGGATGAAATGCAAATCCTGGCCGGGCACTGTGGCTCATGCCTGTAATCCCAGCGCTTTGGGAGGCCGAAGCCGGTGGATCACCAAGTCAAAAGTTCGAGAACAGTTTGGCCAACATAGTGAAACCCCTTCTCTACTAAAAATAAAAAATTAGCCAGGTGTGGTGGCAGGCACCTGTAATCCCAGCTACTTGGGAGGTTGAGGCAGAAGAATCGCTTGAACCCAGGAGGCAGAGGATGCAGTGAGCCGAGATCATGCCATTGCACTCCAGGCTGGGCGACAGAGCAAGACTCTGTCTCAAAAAAAAAAAAAAAAAAAAGGAAATGCGAATCCTTTCAATACCAGCCTGGGCAACATAGTGAGACCCTATCTCCACAAAAAATTAAAAAATTAGGCTGGGCATGGTGGTTCATGCCTATAATCCCAGCACTTTGGGAGGCTGAGTTGGGTGGATCACCTGAGGTTAGGAGTTTGAGACCTGCATGACCAACATGGAGAAATCTCATCTCTACTAAAAATACAAGATCAGCCAGGCATGGTGGCACATACCTATAATCCCAGCTACCTGGGAGGCTGAGGCAGGAGAATTCCTTGATCCCAGGAGTCAGAGGTTTTGTGTGTCTGTAGTCCCAGCTACTTGGGAGTTTGGAGGCTGATGTGGGAGGATCATGTGGGAGGTTGAGGCTACAGTGACCCATGATCATGTGACTGCACTCAGCCTGGGCAACAGAGACGCTGTTTCAAAAAAAAAAAGAGAGAGAGAGAAAACAAACAACAACAACAACAACAACAACAACAAAAAGAACAAAAGACAAAAAAAGAAAAAAAAGGAAACAAAAAAAAGAAAAACAATTTTTTTATTTTTATTTTTTGTTTTTAAGACAGGGTTTCACTATGTTGGCCAGGATGATTACGATCTCCTGACCTCGTGATCCACCCGCCTCAGCCTCCCAAAGTGCTAGGACTACAGGCGTGAGCCACAGTGCCCGGCCAACAATTTTTTTTTCATTAAAAAAAAGAGCCAGGCATGGTAGCTCATGCTTATAATCCCAGCACGTTGGGAGGCCAAAGCAGGTGGATCACCTGAAGTCAGGAGTTCAAGACCAGCCTGACCAACATGGAGAAACCCCATGTCTACTAAAAATACTAAATTAGCTGGGTGTGATGGTGTGCACCTGTAATCTCAGCTACTCAGGAGACTGAGGCAGGAGAATCACTTGAACCCAGGAGGCAGAGGCTGCAGTGAGCCAAGGTCGTGCCACTGCACTCCAGCCTGGGTGACAGAGCAAGACTTCATCTCAAAGAAAAAAAAGGAAAGAAAGAAAACAAAAAATATAAAATGTGCCAGGCGTGGTGGTTCATGCCTGTAATCCCAGTACTTAGGGAGGCCAAGGCGGGTGGATCGCCTGAGATCAGGAGTTCGAGACCAGCCTGGGCAACGTGGTGAAACCCTGTCTCTACTAAAAATACAAAATTAGCCGGGTGTGGTGGTGCACACCTGTGATGCCAGCTACTCGGGAGGCTGAGGCAGGAGAATCACTTGAACCCAAGAGGCGGAGGTTGTGGTAAGTCGAGATCACGCCATTGCACTCTAGCCTGGGCAACCAGAGCGAAACTCCATCTCAAAAACAACATATATATATATATATGTATGTATGTATATATAACCCCTGGTCTTCCCTTTCCAAGCTTCCCTGCACTGACTCCTCAACTGGCCCCTCTAGCCCAAGTCCTCCTGCAGGGACCTCACTGTCCGTCTCCGCTGTCTGGGCACAAGGACTTTTCCCTGCTGCACACCCCTTCCAAGTGTCGTCTGCTCATTCCACTTACTCTCACGTTCCCTTCCACTTCTCTGGATCAACCCTACCACTCCTGGAAACTTCTTTAAAACACCTCCCCCTAGTCCCTCAAGACCGAGTTTCCCCACCTGCCTGGGGCCAAGGAGCCTGTGAGAGAGCTTTGGGAACGAATCCTAGCTCTGCAAATGCCAAGCTTGTGATTGTGAGGAAGTCATTCCCATCTGGATCTCATTTCCTCATCTATAAATTGAGGGCTGGGACTGGCCATCTCTCAGGGTTCCCGGGCTGTGTGCTTTTCTGGTTCTGTGAAGTACTGCACTTCCTTTATCTGGTATTTCTGTGAAAAAGGCTCACTGGACTTTGAGGACATCGATTCTCCCCTCTGCCTCCATGTTCACTGTTACTGACATTTCTCTTCCCCACCAAGGCCTCAAGGAGGCCATTTTCCCTGCCAAGAACCTTCTGGAAGTGCATTCCAAACCCTGCCTGCCAGAGACCACCTCACCTCAGTGATTCTGACATGGAGAATCTGAGGAAGAAAGGCGAGGACAGAGGGAGGACAGGGTGAGAGAGGATGGGAAGAGGAAATACAAGAAATGCAAGAGGTGGTTATCCAAGTCACTGGGGAGGGTCTACCAGTAGTAGGCTGCAGGTGGGTTTAACAGAAGTGTAAGGCGGGGCGTGGTGGCTCAAGCCTGTAAGCCCAGCACATTGGGAGGTTGAGGTGGGTGGATCACCTGAGGTCAGGAGTTTGAGACCAGCCTGGCCAACATGGCGAAACCCCGTTTCTACTAAAAATGCAAAAATTAGCCGAGCATGGTGTCACACACCTGTAATCCCAGCTACTCAGGAGGCTGAGACAGGAGGACCGCTTGATCCTGGGAGGCAGAGGTTGCAGTGAGCCAAGATCAAGCCATTGCACTCCAGCCTGGACAAGAAGAACGAAACTCCATCTCAAAAAAAAAAAAAAAAGGAAGTGTTACTGGTGGAGGGTGTCTAGGTTCTTGGCATTTTGAGCAAGGAATTGGACAAAATGCACAAACAAAGCAAGGAAAGAATGAAGCAATAAAAGCAGAGACTTGTTGAAAATGAAAGGCTGGGTACGATGGCTCATGCCTGTATCCCAGTGCTTTTGGAGGCCGAGGTGTGTGGATCTCCTGAGGCCAGGAGTTTGAGACCAACCTGGGCAGCATGGTGAAATTCCATCTCTACTAAAAACACAGAAATTAGCCAGGCATGGTGGGCCATGCCTGTAATCCCAGCTACTCGAGAGGCTGAGGCAGGAGGATTGCCTGAACCCAGGAGGCAGAGGTTGCAATGAGCCTAGATGGTGCCATTGCACTCCAGCCTGGGCAACAGAGCAAAACTCCATCTCAAAAAAAAAGAAAGTAAATGAAAGCACACTCCATAGGGTGGGAGAGGGCTGAGCAAGTGGCTCAAAAGCTCAGTTACAGAATATTGTGGGGTTTAAACACCCTCTAGAGATTTCCATTGGTTACTTGGACACCTTATATAAATGAAGAGGCTATTTCCTGTCATAGCTGAAGTGTTTCCATTTGATGTCGTTCTAGGAAGTCCTTCGGTTCCCTGCCTCCAGGCCATATTCTCCTGCCTCATTTCCCCCCAAAAGATGTGATCCCCATACATTTTTATGGGAACTGCAGGTCCGATGGTCTTTCTTCTGTAACTGCTTCATGCTGGCTTGGGGTGTAGTCCCTACCTTTTGGGGATCACAGAACTCTCACTCTGCTCTGTCTAGTGGAGGCAGGCTAGTTCCTCGATAGCCAGGGACCATTCTTCCCCTGGAACTTGCTAGAACCCTTGTTGCATGATCATCTGAAGCCTGATGATCTCTAGGCGAGAGGAAATGAATTTGGTTAAAAGATTCAATGGGAACTTCAGGGGATGGATACCTATGCTGTCAGGAATGTTCGTTAAAGAGATTTGCAGGAGAAAAACTGAACCTGGCCAGGCGCGGTGGCTCACACTTGAATCTCAGCATTTTGGGAGGCCCAGGGGGGTAGATCACCTGAAGTCCAGAGCTCAAGACCAGTCTGGGCAACATGGTGAAACCCCGTCTCTACTAAAAAAATACGAAAATTAGCTGGACGTGGTGGTACGTGCCTGTAATCCCACCTACTCAGGAGGCTGAGGCAGGAAAATCACTTGAACCTGGGAGGTGGAGGTTGCAGTGAGCCGAGATTACACCGCTGCACTCCTGCCTGGGCTACAGAGCTAGATTCCATTTCAAAAAAAAAAGACAAAGAAAAAAGAAAAACTAAATCTGGTCTGTCCTAGAATCTATATGTTTCCTCAAAGTCTTAGCACGAGCGACTCCATTTTGGTTTGGTTTGATCTGTTGGGGCTGAGCGCATGAGCTCAGTCCAAAACAATGGCCTCCCATAATTTTGTTTTAAAAGATTTCCCTCTTTTGGTCAGGTCCTCACTTAGGTGAGAATGTGACCAAAACTTAGGGCCTTAGCACCACTCAGTTACCATCATGTTGGGTTTCTGGTTTCAGCCCATTATTCATAGATGATGGTGTCCTCATGATCGCCCATTGTTTTTCAGCTCTTGTCATACATTCCAGCTGAAGAGAGACCATTTGACATTCTAGAGATGGCTGCATGCAAGCATTTAAAACCTTTGAAAGGGCCGGCACGGTGGCTCATGCTTATAATCCTAGCACTTTGGGAGTCCAAGGCAGGTGGATTACCTGAGGTCAAGAGTTCAAAACCAGCCTGGCCAACATTCTGAAACCCCATCTCTACTAAAAATACAAAAATTAGCCAGGCATGGTGGCACTTGCCTGTAATCCCAGCTAATCAGGATGCAGTGAGCCGAGATCATGCCACTACACTCCAGCCTGGGTGACAGAGACAAGACTGTCTCAAAAAAAAAAAAAAAAAAAAAAGTCGAGCTTGGTGGCTCATGCCTAAAATCCCAGCAATTTGGGAGGCCGAGGTGGGGGGATCACAAGGTCAGGAGTTGGAGACCAGCCTGACCAATGTGGTGAAACCCTGTCTCTACTAAAAATACAAAAATTAGCCAGATGTGGTGGTGCATGCCTGTAATCCCAGCTACAGCTTCAGGAGGGCTGAGAAGTAGGCTTCGGAACTTCTGCGGAGGGCGTCCCCTTTGGATTGGTTTGTCATCTAGGCGAGGCAGAGGTAGAAAGGATCTCATTATGTGTTGTCATTGTCCACTCACCCATTCCTCCATCCAGTCAACACACACCTATCTATCTGTCTTGTGTGCCAGGCACACACCAGGTCCTGCAGATGCCAGATCAGATATGTCTGCCATTGATTAGTGGGATATCCTGCTAAATAAAAAGCCATATTCCTACTGTTGTGGCAAGTGCCATGTGGGGATATACAGGGACCCGGCCCCAGGGACACGTCATCTAGGACTTTATTCAGGTGTGAAAATGAGAAAGAATATTTGTCTTCCCTTGTTTAATTGCAGAAGTTCTTTATATATTCTGGGTACCAATCCTTTCTTTGTTATCTAGTTTGCAAATATCTTCTATCAGTCTCTGAGCTTGTCTAGTAATTTGTAAAGGTGTCTTTTCTATATTTTTCCTCTTTTTTTTTCTGGAGACAGAGTTTCATTTTGCTGTCATCCAGGTTGGAGTGTGGTGGCGAGTTCACAGCTCACTGCAACCTCCAACTCTGGGGCTCAAGCAATCCTCCCACCTTAGTCTTCGGAGTAGCTGGACCTACAGGAGCACGCCACTGTTGTAGTGGAGGGAGCATAGAAAGTCAACACCAAGACAAAAGTATGCCAAATTGCAGGGTCTTTATTGCCGGCGGCCACGGAGGACTCACGTCTCTCCAACCTGTGGCCCCGAAAGAAGGGTGTCAAGACCTTTTATACCCCTAAAACCACCTTGGGGGTGAGGGTGAGGAGCGGGGATGGGGATGAGGGGCTTCAGACATTCCAAGGGCTAGTGGATTCTGTAAATCACCTCTGGGGCAGAGATGAGGGTGGGGGGCTCCGGACATTCCAAGGCCCAGGGGACTTTTGTCACTCCGATTGTTACTTAAGTGGTTTACATAAGTCAAGATAAACGTTAGTTTACACATTGTCTGAGTAGTGGTGGGAATTACAGACCTTAGTTACTTATTACAAGTCGCAGGAGCCAAGATGGCATGGGTTTGGACTGCTTGCCTGTCACATTAGGGTCACAGAGAGCAGTTTCAAAAGAAAGCCAAGGTATGGTTCAGGTATGCAGTTTTATGGGGCTTTTACCATGTCACACCACCATACCCAGTTTTTTGTTTTTTTCTGAGACGGAGTCTTGCTCTGTCGCCCAGAGCTTAAGTGCAATGGCATGATGTTGACTCACTGCAACCTCTGTGTCCCGAGTTCAAGCAATTTTCCTGCCTCAGCCTCCTGAGTAGCTGGGATTACAGGTGCGCGCCACCATGCCTGGCTACTTTTTCTGTTTTCAGTAGGGGCAGGGTTTCACCATGTTGGCCAGGCTGATCTTGAACTCCTGATTCTCATAATCTGCCCTCCTCGGCCTCCTAAAGGGAGGGATCACACCTGGGATTACAGGTGTGAGCCACTGTGCTCAGCCTTTTTTTTGTTTTGTTTTGTTTTGTTTTTTGTAGAGATGAGGTCTTGCTACGTTTGCTTTGTTGTCCAAACTAGTCTTTTTTTGAGACAGTCTTGCTCTGTCACCCAGGCTGGAGTGCAGTGGTGCAATCTTGGCTCACTGCAACCTCCGCCTTCCAAGTTCAATGATTCTCCTACCTCAGCCTCCAAGCTGGGACTACAGGCGCTTGCCACCACGCCTGGCTAATTTTTTTTTGTATTTTTAGTAGAGATGGGGTTTCACCATGTTGGCTAGGCTGGTCTGGATCTCCCGACCTTAGGTAATCCACCCACCTTAAAGTGTTGGAATTACAGGCATGAGCCACCACACCCAGCCCCCAGGCTGGTCTTGAATTCCTGGCCTCAAGTAATCTTTCTGTCTCTACCTCTCTAAATCCTGGGAATATAGGTGTTAGCCACCCTGCCCAGCCTGTATTTTTCTTTTTCTTTTTTTCTTTCTTTCTTTTCTTTCATTTATTTTTTTTTTTTTGATACAGAGTCTGGCTCTGTCCCCCAGGCTGGAGTGCAGTGGCGTGATTTCAGCTCACTGCAACATCTGCCTGCTGGGTTCAAGTGATTCTCCTGCCTCAGCCTCCTGAGTAGCTGGGATTACCGGTGTGCACCACCACGCCCAGCTAATTTTTGTATTTTTAGTAGAGATGGGGTTTCATTTCACCATGTTGGCCAGGATGGTCTTGATCTCTTGACCTCATGAACTGCCCTCCTCAGCCTCCCAAAGTGCTGGGATTACAGGCGTGAGCCACTGCACCCAGCCAAAAGTTTTAAAATTTCTCATTCCCTTAGGTCTTTTGTCTATCTATTAGATGGGTATGTATGTTTGTGTGTGTGTGTGTGTGTGTGTGTGTGTGTGTGTGTGTGTTAGGGATCTAATTTTATTTTATATTTTTAATAAATAGGGAATTGCCCAGCAACACTTTAAAATTCATATAAAATCAAATTCACATTTCAAATGGTTAAGCCATTTTAAAGTGTGCAATTCAGTGGCATTTAGAACATTCACAATATTGTGTAAGCATCGCTGAGATCTGGTTCCAAACTGCTATATATCACCTCGAAAGGAAATTCTGTGCCCATTAAGCAGTCTCTCCTCATTCCCCTCCTCCTAGCCCCTGGCATTCACTTATCTGCTTTCTGTCTGTAAGTTTAGCTATCAGATATTTTACGTAAATAAAATTATACAATATGTGGTCTTTTGTGCCTGGCTTCTTTCATTTAGCACAGTGTTTTCAAGGTTAATCTATGTTGAGGTATGAATCAGTACTTCATTCCTTTTGATGCCGAGTAATTTTTCCCTGTATAAATATACCACATTCTGTTTATCTTTTCTTTTCTTTTCTTTTTCTGAGACAGAGCCTCACGCCATCACCCAGGCTGGAGTGCAGTGGCACGATCTTGACTCACTGCAACCTTCACCTACCGGGTTCAAATGATTCTTGTGCCTCAACCTCCTGTAATTCGCTGGAATTATAGGCGGTCACCACCATGCCTGGCTAATTTTTGTTATTTTTAGAGACAGGGTTTCACCATGTTGGCCAGGCTGGTTTGAACTCCCGGCTTCAAGCAATCTGTCCGCCTGGGCCTCCCAAAGTGCTGGGATTACAGACTTGAGCCACCACGCCGGGCCTGTTTATCATTCTTCAGTTGATAGACATTTGCGTTGTTTCCATTTGTCGGCTATTGTGGATAGCAATGCCATAAGCTTTCCTGTCTAAGCTTTTGTTTGCCCACTTGCTTTCAATTCTTTGAGGTCTGGCAACATTTTTTGAAGAGTCTGCTTTTTCTCCCACTGATCTGGTGTTCCTCTGTCAGACACATGTGTGGGTCTCTTTCTAGGCTCCTTATTCTGACCGATTGGTCAGAACCCATCCTGGCACCAACACTATACTTCCTTGTTATAGCCTCTTGGTACATCTTGACATCTGGTTAAATTTGGCCCTTTGCTCTTTCTATGAAGTTTAGGAGCAGCCATCAAGTTCCAGAAAAACTCCATTGGGGTTTGTTTGCAGTTGATTTGAGAATTGCCATATTTGTTTATTTGTTCTGAAATATTTTTTGCTTTTTAAAAAAAATTGAGATGGAGTCTTGCTATGTTGCTCCCAGGCTGGTCTCAAACTCCTGGCCTCAAGGGATCCTTCCACTTCAGCCTCCCGAAGTGTTGGTATTACAGGCGTGAGCCACCACACCTGGAGCATTGTGTATTTGTGATGTTGGCACGTTCCAGCACACTCAGGAGCCCTAGCCCTCTCTCCTCAGCACTTTTGCCTGTGATTCCCTTGAAACTCCCTCTCCATCTCTCCACTTAGTCAACTCCCTCTTCTGCCTGAGTTTTCCCCTGTATGCACCATTATCTTCCTCCTCCTAGTCTGAAAACTCCTCTAGGCTATGGCTGGTCTAACTTGTTTACCTTGGTGCTCTTAGCAAGTAGGACAGATAATTAGGCCCCATAAATATTTCTTGCAAGAAAGTAGCAGATTCAAGAGGAAGGTCTTCAGGCCCTGGGGCATTTGGCCCTATCCAGGGGAATGGCAAACAAAGTTACTTAATTTCCTTTTGCCTCTACTTTCTCTCCTGGAAAAAGGCGATGTGATTAGTATGCCTTCCCAAGGTGGGTCAGAGATTAAGTAAATTTGTGTAACAAGTAAAGCACTTCGAGGTCCTCATTCCTGAGCTGTTGTATGGAGCTGATGACTCTGTCTGGTGGTCAGAGCTACATAAGGGGTTCCGTGACCTACCCTTCCTCTTCGAGAATCTTTTGGCCTCATATTTCTGGGATGCTCTGGTGGCCTCAAAGCTCTTTCCTGAAGTCATTTCATTTTGCATTTACTTCTCCTAAGAACTAGTCATCTTACCCCCATTTTACATATGAGACAAATGAGGGGAAGAATGAGTCATCTAAGATCTTAAACCTACAACTCTTGATCCCAAACCCAAGGAGGCAAAAGGTGTTTTCCAGCTCAGACATTCAGTCAGCGGAATTGCTAGTTTGACTTTCAGAACGATATGACTCTCAAAGGGAGGGGGGGATCTAACAGGCCCGCAAGGTTGACTTACATTCCTTTTACTTTATTGGAACAGGTGTAAACCTAAAATTAAGCATGAACTTCTCATGCTCATAGATCTATAAACCAACCACAAAACCAAAACAAATTTTCAAAGTAAATACAAACCACAAAATCAATTTTAAAAATTCAAGTTAACAACATTAAATCAAGTGACTGATTAAACCGCTGACACTGGGTGTACCGGTAACAGAGTAATGGTTTTGGGTGTTTTGTTTCCTGTGTTACATCTTTGGACTTTGATCATGATGGGTCATCATTTGCGCCCTTGTCGTGTTCACTATCATCGTGTTCTTAAAAAAAGGGGAAGAGTTCATAATCCAGTTTGATGGGCCGAGCAGTTTAAACAATGCATTCTCAAATGCAGTAATGAAAAGTGGAAAATAATACACTTAGTATAACATCACTCATTGTACATTTGCTGTGATACTCACAACTAATGAACTATTTCAAGTATATTCACATAAGACAATAATGGCCCAATTTATCCTCTAGTAAAGGGCCCATTGTGCTGGCTGTCCTGGAGCTCCTCATTCCTGAGCTGTTGTGTGGAGCTGATGACTCCATCCTCCCACCACTTCACTCCACTGAACCCAACAGGAAATTCCACTCTCCCAAATTCTGTGACATCACCTCACCGGTCAGGCCACTGTCCCTTTCTTTTTTTTTTTTTTTATATATTTTTCACCTGGGTGCAGGTGGGCTGAGGCCACAAAGGGTGTCAGCCCCGCTGTCCCTTTCCCATTAGTAAGAGACAATTAAAATTATACATCATGCCCGTGCTCTGTGCTATTTCTGTAATGATGTCAAATTACAGTTCCAATGTATTCAATTATTTAAAAAGCGAATTTCTTTTTTGTCGCTGTTTGTTTGTTTGTTGTTGCTGTTTTGAGATGGAGGCTCACTCTGTCACCCAGACTGGAGTGCAGTGGTGTGATCTCAGCTCACTACCACCTCCGCCTCCCAGGTTCAAGAGATTCTCAGGTGTCAGCTTCCCAAGTAGCTGGGATTACAGAAGCACGCCACCACGCCCGGAGAATTTTTGTATAGTTTGTAGAGACAGGGTTTTGCTATGTTGCCCAAGCTGGTCTCCAACTCCTGAGTTCAAGCAATCCGCCTACCTCGGCCTCCCAAAGTGTTGGGATTACAGGCGTGAGCCACTGCACCCGGCTGAATTATTTAAGATGGAAATTTCTTAGTCTATGAAAATGACGTTCAAGGCTAAATGGCAAAACGAAGTTCTGACTTTTCCACCTGTAAAGCAGATTGATATGAGAGGGAGTGAGATGACCCCAGTGGCTCTCAGTATAAGTAAGACAAGGAGAACTGAGGGCAACCAGGTGTGCCCATAGCAACTCTCCCGGAGTGAATCATTGCCACACTGGGCACAGAAGCGCATACTCTGAAATCGAATGTTTTGGATTCCTTTCTACATAATTCTAGTAGAGTTATTCCACAGCCTAGGGACTGCCTTAGAGCCCTATTTAAGAAACTCCGGGCTCAAAGATCACTAAGTCAGTAGGCAAACACGGGCAGGCCCTGCACCGGGTGTCCAGCGCCCAGCCCTCACTTCCAGAGCTCAGGACTCCTGCAGGAGCGACTCCAGCCCCTGGCCTGCCGCTGTCTACATTCGCGCTCTTCCTTCCTCGGGAAACAGACGGTGGATCAGACCTCCCAGGCTCTGGGTTCCCCAGCGTTTGGCGGTGCGCCAGGGCAGCGCGGCCCCTCCCCGCAGCACAGGGTGACAGACCCCACCCCATCCTCCAACGCCCCCGGTTCCCGCTCCATCACAGAAACCACCACCACCACCACCACTACGTGCAGGCCCGAGAAGGCAAAAGAGGCCCAGCCACCCTCACCGGGGATATTATTTTCTTTTTTGCTGGTTTCAGGCTTTTTTCTGCCTGAGTGAAAATGAAACAAACACACCCGCCTCCCCCTCGGCACACACACACGCACACTCACTCACGCACTCGCGCGCCGGCCTCCCAGCTGTCTGTGTCCGGGGCGGGGACCGGCTTGGAACCGATCGCAGCGGACCGGTCACAGCGCGCCGCCCGCTGTCAGCGCTCGCCGGCTCCTCGTGCCCCTGCCCGCTGCGCGCTGCCCGGAGCAGACGCCTGGCCGGCCGGCCCACGAGCAAGAGGACGGGCGGGCACACCCAGCCCTGGCACGCCCGACCCGGGCTCGGGCGGAGGCGGCGCTGTGGCTGATCCGAGCGTGGGGGGCGCCGCCGGGGCCGGGAGCTAGGCGCGGTCCTGCCCAGCCCCGATCGCCGCGCGCCGGCCCTCGGCGCCCGGGTTCTGCGGATCAGGTGGGTCCTGCAGGGCGCCGCCCAAGTCCCCGGAGGCCGCGAGCAGGGCCCGGACTGGGGGCTCTGCGCGTGGGGGGAGGGTGGTGGGGGGAGTGGGGAGGGCCGCTGCTCCCGCCCTCCCCGGTTTCTGCCCTGCCTGTGTCCCTCCCTGCTTTTGTTCTTGTCGCTACCTCGGTGCCAAATCGGACCCAGTTTCTGTCCCTCTATGCCCACCATGTGCCCGTCCCTGCCTCTGTCCAGCCGTGCAAGACTGGAGCCTGAGGGGCTGCGGGCTGAGGTTCCCCCATGGGTCCTCGGGGTGGAGGTGGGGAAGAGAGAGGAGACTTAGGGGGCACAGGATGCGACCGAGTAAGTCGCAGCGAGTGAGGGGTCTGTCCTTGCCTGTGGGGCGGGACAGAGGAATGGCTCTTGCCCAGGAGAAGATAGGAAGGGGGTGCCTCTGGGAAGGGGAATTTGGGAGTGGGGGAATAAAGTGAGGGTCGCAGGAAACCCAAGGGGCAAGGGAATCGAGAGAAAGATGTCAGAGAGCTTTGGAGAGCCGAGGACTCAGCCAGACGCCCCGCATGGGGAAAGTTTCCGACACTAACTTTGGCAGCTGGGGTGCAAGCTGCGCTGGGGCGATGGGAGGCGGGAGGTCCCTCCAATTCTTCAAACCACCTCGCTCCTACTCAAAAGGGACAACATCCCGCGTTCGGAAATGGCAGGAAAACAGCTAAACACAATGATTGCACAAACGCTTGAAGAGCGTCCAGAAAACAGTAAAAAGAAGAAAAAAAGAAAAATGTCAGCGCGCAAAGAGCCAGAGAAGCAGAGGGATTTGAGATGCCCCGATCTTCCCGCTGTGGCGGCTGGGAGTGGGGCGGGGGCGTGGAGGGTGTGAGCGCAGCTCCTCCCCCCAGGAAGGAACCGAGACCCGCGGCAGCTGTTTTGTGGCTTAGCTCGTCGTTTGCGCTCCTTGGGCTCCCGAGCAGGCCTCAGTGCCTCCTTTCTTTACCTGGAAATAGGCGTGTCTCAGAAGGAAGGAGATGTACGGTGGAGCCCTGGCCTGGCCGCTTGCCAGTAAGGAGCCACCCTCCCAGACAGAGCCTCAGTGTCCCCGATTGTGAAACAAGGAGACCGCTGCAGACCTCCCTTCCAGTCTCGGAGTAAGGAAATGCAAAGTGCATGGGAAGGAGGGCTCTGGGGGTGGGGAGTGTGGAGGACAGGGTTGTTCGGTGGCATTTTTGTGCTTCTTTGACTACACCCGGAACTTTCTACCTCGTTTGGAGTTGCTTCTAGACGTATTTTGCCTCCTCTACCAGATAGGGGGCAGCCTGCAGATCTGTTATTTCATTTACGTGTAACAGGTGCTCAACGACTGAATAAGGCGAAGCCGAAAGAGTCCCTGTTGATTGCCCAGTCGTGAAGATGTGAACTCTCTCTGTCCTGTGGGGCCCGGCAGCCTGCCTCAAGGGCCGCCATGGTGGGGAGCGGAACCTGGAGGACAGGGCTCTGAACCCTTCCCTATCTTATTTCAGACAGGACCAGTTCCATTTTTCTTCTATCTCCTCTATGTATTGGGAAACTCCTGAGGCTGTTTTCCATGTCAGATTGCTCAGATCCAACCTGATCCAGTTGTTTCCGGTGGGGTAGCTGAGGTCCAGAAGTGTGCAAAACGATTTGGGCAAGCTTCTCTGGTGGCCAGACCTTACCCAGGACACCTGTCCCCTAAATCAGAGGCTAGGAGCTGCCTTTCTCTGGCCATGCGGGCTCTGAGCAGCCATTTCCCCAGCTCTCAGCACCACCTCTCCTACACTCTAACTCCAGGGCCCCGGGGCTGCCTTCTGGCCCTTCTGGGAGAAGAAGCCTGTGAATCTCATCCTCTGAGCACTTTCCAGGCCTTTAGTGCTATAATCCAGGAGGAAATTCACAATTGCCATTTATGTGAATTGATCTTGCAGGTTGAGGTCAAAAAGAATGAGAGTCCCTGGCCCAACTGAGTAGACTAGGTACTTACCTGCCTGTGTCCCTGCTTTTGTTCTTGTTGCTACTTCTGTGGCAAAACTGACCCAGTCTATGTCCCCATTCTGTGCCCCATCCCTGTCTCCATCCAGCCTTCTAAGATTGGAGCTTGATGGGCTGTGGGCTGAGCAGCCCTCAGCCTAACCCATTTTCTAGTTGAAAAAATGAAGGCTCAGAGAGACCAGGGAACATATGGGCACTCGGCAACTAAATGGCAGCTAGGATTTGAATGCAGTTCTGGCTCTAAGGTTGCTGCTTCTTCCATTACATCACCTCTCATGATGGTTAGAAAATGGCTAATGGACAAATGTCATGGAGACAGGGGCAGGGGTGAGGGGAGAATGACAGAAGGAGGGGGCAGCTTTCAGTAGGGGACTGGACATTAATAGAGGCATAAATTCATAATAGAATTTTAACTGAAATGAATATACTCTTTGCCCTGCACTTTCCTTTTATTTTAGATTGGATATGTAAATTTTTCTCTTTTTCCTTTTTTCTTTTTTGAGATAGTCACCCTCTGTCACCCAGGCTGGAGGGCAGTGACGCTATCTTGACTCACTGCAGCCTCCACCTCCTGGATTATAGCAATTCTCCCACCTCAGCCTCCTGAGTAGCTGGGATTATAGGCGTGCATCACCAAGCCCAGCTAATTTTTGTATTTTTAGTAGAGACAGCGGTTTCATCATGTTGGCCAGGCTGGTCTCCAACTCCTGACCTCAGGTGATCCACTCACCTCCACCTCTCAAAGTGGTAGGATTACAGGCATGAGTCACTATGCCCAGTTGTAAAATCTACAAATCTTTAAGTGTTTGATTCAACTACTTTCTCTTTTTTTTGAGACAGAGTCTCAATCTGTTCCCCAAGCTGGAATGCAGTAGTGGGATCTCAGATCACTGCAACCTCTGCTCCCCTACGTTCAAGCAATTCTCTTTTTCTTTTTCTTTCTTTCTTTCTTTCTTTTTTTTTTTTTTTGAGATGGAGTCTTACTCTGTCACCCAGGTTGGAGTGCAATGGCTCTCTCTTGGTTCACTGCAAACTCTACCTTCCAGGTTCAAGCCATTCTCCTGCCTCAGCCTCCCGAGTAGCTGGGATTACAGGTGCCTGCTGCCTCACCTGGCTAATTTTATTTTTTTTAGTAGAGAATAGGTTCACCATGTTGGCCAGGCTAGTCTCAAACTCCTGACCTCAGGTGATCCACCCATTTAGGCCTCCCAAAGTGCTGGGATTACAGGCTCCAGCCACCACACCCAGGCTACCTTTTTTAAGATTGAATTTTAAGAGTTTTTGGAGAAGACAACATGATTCAGGGCAGAATATGAAATACAATGACAATATGGAAACCATTATGGGCCAGGACTTGGGAAGCAAAGAATCAAATGGTGGTTGGAATAATGACCTCAGGAATAGGGATTTCTGGGCACTAACATGTTATGTGAGCAATAAATAGATCTTTGTGGCCAAAAGCTAAGATCTGGGGGTTGTTTGTTAAGCAGCAGGGCTTCAGCGAAAGCTAACTGATACACATTATATACATACAATAAGTGCAGATTGTGATAAACCTTTCATGCCATGATAGGAATTGTGAACAATGGGGAATCAACAGAGAAGTAAGGAAAATCACATAACATGTTAGTCTCTATGGGTCAACTGGGATTTAAAGACTTGGTACTTGTACTCTGTGAACTGGGCAAATTCATCCATGTTCATGGCTTTAAATGCTACTTCTGTAGCATTCGTATTACCTCTGATTTTGGGCGTCCAATCCACATGTTTAGATGGGCATCTTTTTTTTTTTTTAATGTCTCAAAGGTACTGCAAACTTAACAAGTCCAAGCTAAAATTATCTTATGGTGGCTTTCCATCACGGGTCACTGTATAGTGATTGTGCCACTAGCTGAGAGAGTAAGGGAGAATGAATGTTTGGGGACGATAATGAGTTTAGTTCCATGCTAAATGGTTCAGAGCATTCCAGGAAGATAAGGATTGCACTGGGCAATTAGGAGATTACTGAAACATACTGAGAGCTGAGAGCAGCTTTTGTGGAGTGGAAGGTATGCAAGCTAGATTGCTGATAGGTGAGGAGGACATAATGAAAGCATTGAGGATGGTCAACTCTTTCTCTCTCTTTTTTTTTTTTTTTTTGTAACTCCTGGCCTGCTCTGCATGTAAACTCTTTCTCTTTTTTTATTTGAGATGGAGTTTTGCTCTTGTTGCCCAGGCTGGAGTGCAGTGGTGTGATTTCAGCTCACTGCAACCTCCACCTCCCAGGTTCAAGAGATTCTCCTGCCTCAGGTTCCTGAGTAGCTGAGATTACAGGCATGTGCCACCATACCTGGCTAATTTTTTGTATTTTTAATAGAGATGGGGTTTCACCATGTTGTCCAGGCTGGTCTCTAACTCCTGACCTCAGGTGATCCACCTGCCTTAGCCTCCCAAAATGCTTGGATTATAAGCATGAGCCACCACGCCCAGCCCAGCCAGTATAGTCAACTTTTTAAAGAAGTTTATTTTTATTTATTTATTTATTTTTGAGACGGAGTCTCGCTCTGTCACCCAGGCTGGAGTGCAGTGGCTCCATCTCGGCTCACTGCAACCTCCACCTTCCAAGTTCAAGTGATTCTCCTGCCTAGCCTCCCGAGTAGCTGGGATTATAGGCACATGACACCATGCCCGGCTTCTTTCAAGAAGTCTATTTGAGGTCAGGAGAGGTCAGTCATGGTGACTCACACCTGTAATCCCAGCACTTGGAGAGGCCAAGGTGGGCGAATCACCTGAGGTCAGGAGTTCGAGACCAGGTTGGCCAACAAAGTGAAACTCCATCTCTACTAAAAATACAAAAGTTAGCTGGTCATGGTGGCAGGTGCCTGTAATCCCAGCTACTTGGGAGGCCGAGGTATGACAATTGCTTGAACCTGGGAGGTGGAGGTTGCAGTGAGCTGAGATGGCACCACTGCACTCCAGCCTGGACGACAGAGCAAGGCTCCGTCTCAAAAAAAAAAAAAAAAAGAAAGAAAAAAGAATGATGTAGATTTGGTCCATTGGCTGAAGGCAAAAGGGTCATCATGTAGTATGCTCAACCCAGGTTTCCTTCTTTTCTTTCTTTCTTCCTTTATTTGTAAAAGATGGGGTCTTGCTATGTTGCCTAGGCTGGGTTACAGTGGCTATTCACATATGTGATCTCATTACCATTATCTTATGGTGGCTTTCCATCAGGGTTCACGGTATGAATGATGGTGCCGCTAGCTCAGAGAGTAAGGAAGAATGAATGTTTGGGGAGGGGAGCGATAATGAGTTTAGTTCCATGCTAAATGGTTCAGAGCAGTCTAGGAAGATAAGGATTGCAATGGGCAGTTAGGAGATTACTGAAACGTACTGAGAGCAGGACAAAACTCCTATGCTGATCAAAACTCCTATGATCAGCATAGGAGTTTTGTCCTGCTCCATTTCCAACCTAAGTCAGTTTACCCCTCCTTAGGCAACCTGGTGGTCCCTCACTCCCAGAAGATCACCATATTGGTGCAAAACTTAGTGCAGACACCTGATCTATCTGCATAGTACACTGCAACCCAGAACTCTTGGGCTCAAGTGATCCTCCCACCTCAGCCCCCTGAGTAGCTGGGACGGTAGGTGTGAGCCACCATGCCCGGCAATCCAGAACTATTTCTAAAAGTCCTTTCAGTTCTGAAAAGAAGAAGTGAATATCTGTTGTCTAAATCTCCAGCCGAAGAGTTGATTGGCTCAGCTTGTCCAAATGTGGTGAGGAGGCCACAGACCTCCGTCACATGCAGTCAGACGCAGCCATGAGAGTTTCCAGTGCTTGGCCTTCAGCAGCCATTATGCTAATTTTCTTTTCTTTCTTTTTTTTTTCTTCTTTTCTTACAATGACGCACGTGCATTATGCTAATTTTCTTTGCCAAGCAGAGTCTCATGAAGCAGAGGTGGTGATGGCAGTGGCGTGGAGACCCAATGCCTTGTGTTCAAATTTTGTGCTACAGGGCAACCCCACACAGACATCCGCAAGGGACTTTGGGGGTGCACACGTGCTTCCTGGGGTTTCTCTCTGAAGCCCCATGTGGTTAACAGATGTGAATGGCAGGGAAAAGCATGGGTCTAACTCAGAGAGTGAGTGGTCTGAGATAGTGGAGAAATTCTGGAGAGTGTGAGTCTAGCGGCCGGGTGCAGTGGTTCATTACTGTAATCCCAGTGCTTTGGGAGGCCAAGGTGGGAGGATCACCTGAAGTAAGGAGTTCAAGACCAGCCTGGTCAACATGGAGAAACTTGGTCTCTACTAAAAAATACAAAAATTATCTGGGCATGGTTGTACGAACCTGTAATCTCAGCTACTTGGGAGGCTGAGGCAGGAGAATCATTTGAACCCAGGAGGCGAAGGTTGCAGTGAGCTGAGATCACGCCATTGCACTCCAGCCTGTGAAACGAAAAAAGGCTGTCTCAAAAATAAAAAAGTGAGTGAACCTAGGAAGCTGAAGCAGGAGGGGGTTTCCAGGAGGATGTGGTCAAGAGGGTTGAATACGGAGAGGCTGGGTAGAAAAACTGGATCCTGGAAGACAGCTGCTGACAGATATCATTGTGAGTTGACAGCAAGGCCCCGAGGGTAACAAAAATAATTATAAAACTATGATGATTCGAGTTCTCTACCCTGGTGCACAGTTTCAGAAGAAGTAAGAGCATGTACTCATCTCATGTGAGCTTCACAAAAAGCCCTGTGAAGTTGGCAGAACAGAAATGATTTCCCCCATTTTGCATGCGGGGAAGCTGAGGCTTAGAGTTTTAATGTCTTGGCCAAAACATCTCAAAAATTAAGTCACAGAACTGAGGCATGAAAGCCAGATCCTGACTCCAAACGTAGGGTGGCTCGGAGCCCTGGGTGGGCACAGGTGGGGAATGAGGTGCTTCACGAGGTGGCAGCTGCAGTGACCTTCACTGGGGCACAGCAGGGCTCCTTCCTGGCATTACTCAGACTGAAATCAGCCAGAGTGAAAAGCAGCAAATGGAGAGAGGCCAGATCCTGTCCTGTAATCAGTTCTTTTTCTTATTTTTTTTATGGAGACAGTCTCTGCTCTGTCACCCAGGCTGGTGTGCAGTGGGGTGATCTTGGCTGACTGCAACCTCTGCCTCCCAGGTTCAAGCGAGTCTCCTACCTCAGCCTCCCAAGTATAGGTGCCTACCACCACACCTGGCTAATTTTTGTTTTTTAGTAGAGATAGAGTTTCCCCTTGCTGGCCAGGCTGATCTCGCACGCTTGACCACGCTTCACCTGCCTCGGCCTTCCAAAATGCTGGGGTTACAGGTTCGAGCCACCACACCCCCCAGCCTCACAGTTAGTTTTTTTTTTTTTTTTTTTGAAATGGAGTCTCGTCTTGCACTGTCGCCTGGGCTGTAGTGCAATGGTGCGATCTTGGCTCACTGCAACCTCCACCTCCTGGGTTCACACGATTCTCCTGCCTCAGCCTCCTGAGTAGCTGGAATTACAGGTGCACACAACCACAGCTGGTTAATTTTTCATATTTTTAGTTGAGATGGGGGTTTCAGTATGTTGGCCAGACTGGTCTCGAACTCCTGACCTTGTGATTCTCCTGCCTTCGCCTCCCAAAGTGCTAGGATTACAGGTGTGAGCCACCGTGCTCCGCACGATTAGTTCTTAATCAGAATATTTCAATCCACCTCTGTCTCAGTGCTCTCATCTTCAGGAGGGCTTGCTTTAAAAGCCCTGAACTCAGCTCCCCTTAGGGGTGAGGCACTGAAAAGAGCTCTGAGCTGAAAGTGAGGTGGTGACGTCCCACCCTGTGCTGGTGCTGCCGGCTATGGGTGCTGTGGGACAGTTTCCCTGTCAGCCAAATGGCACAAGGCCCAAGTCTAGCCAACTTCTCTCTGAGCAACACCTGCTATTAAACAAAAAGCAGGGAAAAAAATCTCCAAACCCACAGGAAATGGATACTCCAACCAAAAATCTGCAAGGGAAATGCCGCTGTTGTTCCCAAAGAAATCCCAACTTGTGGACCCCTCTTGCCAATTTGGACACCAGGAACTGAGGTTCTAGAAGAGGTACCTGTTCCAGAGACTCATGTTGTGAATCAGATATTCAGTCAGCATTCACTGAGCTACCACAGATTCATTCATTTATTCATTTATAAATTCACCCAGAATTTACTGAGCACCTACTAGGTAGGTCCTGGGGTAGATACCTGAGATGTCACCATGAACAAGATAGACAATCCCCGCCCATGTGGAGGCCATAGCTTAGCTTGGGAGACAATTGCACATGGCTGAGCATGGTGGCTCACACCTATAATCTTACTTAAAAAAGGCCGTGGCAAAAGAAAAAAAAAAAAAGGCCGAGGCAGGCAGATCACTTGAGGTCAGGGGTTCGAGACCAACCTGGCTAACATGGCAAAACCCCTGTCTCTACTAAAACTACAAAAATTAGCTGAGCTTGGTGGTGGGCACCTGTAATCTCAGCTACTTGGGAGGCTGAGGCATGAGAATCGCTTGAACCTGAGGGGACAGAGGTTGCAGTGAGCAGAGATGGCATCGCTGCACTCCAGTTCAGGCGACAGAGCTAGACTCTGTCTCAAAAAAAAAAAAGAAAGAAAGAAAGAAAAGGAAAAAAAAAAAAATAATTCCAGCACTTAGGGAGGCTGAGGTGGGGTGGATCATCTAAGGTCAGAGTTCAAGACCAGCCTGGCCAACATGGTGAAACTCCATCTCTTAAAAAAGAAAAGAAAAGAAAAGAAAAGAAACAACTAATTGCACAGTGACAGCCACAGAGAAGTGCAGGGTGTGTATAACGGGGGCCTGATCCTGTCCAGGGAAGGCTTCCCTGCAGAAATGACCTTTACACTGAGCCCTGCAGGAGTTAAGGGGGAACCAGGTAGAGTGTTTCAGGCAGAGGGAATAAGCAAGGAGAACCAAGCGTCCTGCTCTCCCTCCAGCTGTTCCGAAATCTAGAAGGCCCTGGTGGCTGGAGGGGCACAGAGAGGGGAGCAAGCCCCGGGCAAAGGATGACGCTGGGGCTGGCAACATCTGTGAGGAGAGGAGTAGCTGCCTGCCTTTCTCCTGCCCCAGGGAAACCATGAGTCCACGAGTGGCAGGCCAGCTGTTCTCTGGAGGAATTCCTCTGGCATTTGTGGGGAAGAAAGCCAAGACACTTTTTTTTTTTTTTTTTTTTTGAGATAGAGCCTCACTCTGTCATCAGGCTGGAGTGCAGTAGTACAATCTCAGCTCACTGCAACCTCCGTCCCCCATGTTCAAGTGATTCCCCTGCCTCAAGTCTCCTGAGTAGTAGCTAGGACTACAGGGGTCTGCCACCATGCCCGGCTAATTATTTTTTGTATTTTAATAGAGACAGGGTTTCACCATGTTGGCCAGGATGGTCTCGAACTCCTGACCTAGTGATCTACCCGCCTCAGCCTCCCAAAGAGCTGGGATTACAGGTAGGAGCCACCCCACCCGGCCTAGCCAAGACACTTTGAAAATCGGCGGTGGGGTAGCTTTTAAAGAGGTTGACTCTCTAACAGCAGAGACTGGGCCTGGGTTTGCCTGTGGTTGCCTACATCTCTGGCTGTTTATAGATTGGTGTTTAATGTAGCAGACTCTATCTGCATATATTCACCAGCGTCATGCAAAGAAAGGAAGAATTGTTATTTCTTTTTTTTATTTTAACATTAGTCACACAATTCAATTATCTTCTTTTTTTTTTTTTTGAGACGGAGTCTTGCTCTGTCCACTGGGCTGGAGTGCAGTGGCGTGATCTTGGCTCACTGCAACCTCCACCTCCCGGGTTCAAGCGATTCTCCTGCCTCAGCCTCCTGAGTAGCTGGGACTACAGGTGCCCACCACCATGCCCAGCTAATTTTTGTATTTTTAGTAGAGACGGGGTTTCATCATATTGGCTAGCCTGGTCTCAGACTCCTGACCTCAAGCGATCCACCTGCCTAGACCTCCCAAAATGCTGGGATTACAGGAGTGAGCCATCGCAACATTTCAGTGTGTATGTTTAATCAAGTGCTTAGGAATTTATTCCAGGGCATGAAAATTCAACATGAGAAGTGCTCAGAAAATGTTTGGGGCAGCTACATTGAGCAGCAAATGAGAAGTTATATGGATCAGAGATCACAGCTATAAGCAACAGAGGGAGATCCCAGCTCACTGATGCAGAAGAGACATGCCTTGGAAGATGTTTTCTTGTTGACGACATCCTTGAGAAGGCTGGAAAACCAGCTGGCCAGAACCAGTAAAGGCTGAGCAATAAACACAAGATCTTATATAGGAGCTAATTCTAATTCTAGCGCTTTTTTTTTTTTTTGAGATGGAGTCTTGCTCTGTCGCCCAGGCTGGAGTACAGTGGCATGATCTCGGTTCACTGCAACCTCTGCCTCCTGGGTTCAAGTGATTCTCTGCCTAAGCCTCCCAAGTAGCTGGGACTATAGGCACACGCCACCACGTCCAGCTAATTTTTATATTTTTAGTAGAGATGAGGTTTCACCATGTTGGCCAGGATGGTCTCGATCTATTGACCTCGTGATCCATCCACCTTGGCCTCCCAAAGTGCTGGGATTACAGGCGTGAGCCACCGCACCTGGCCAATTCTAGCTCTTGCTGCTATGAGTAACATTTCTCTAGCACCCACCTCCATGCGGCTTCCTTAGGTTGCAGAGCCAGTAACTGACCAGGCCTAGGTCACTCCTGCATTCCAGGTGTAAATGAATGGACTTGGGGAGGATTTGGCCTATTTGTTGTGCTATGGTGGCAGGAGCGGTGTTGTTGATACTAAACTGGGCAGCCCCAAGACCACCGATGCCACCAGAGATGGGGAACCTTATAATGCCACAGAATTCTACTGGCCTAAGGAGGGTCACAAGGCCACAGCTGAGGGAGGGCAAAAGCCTTCTGGGGGCCGGGCGCGGTGGCTCAAGCCTGTAATCCCAGCACTTTGGGAGGCCGAGGCGGGTGGATCACGAGGTCAAGAGATCGAGACCATCCTGGTCAACATTGTGAAACCCCGTCTCTACTAATACAAAAAAATTAGCTGGGCATGGTGGCGCGTGCCTGTAATCCCAGCTACTCAGGAGGCTGAGGCAGGAGAATTGCCTGAACCCAGGAGGCGGAGGTTGCGGTGAGCCGAGATCGCGCCATTGCACTCCAGCCTGGGTAACAAGAGCGAAACTCCGTCTCAAAAAAAAAAAAAAAAAAAAAAAAAAAAAAGCCTTCTGGGGAGCTTTCAGATGAGATCGGGTGCTTTCAGGGTGGTATGGCTGTAGACTTTCTGGGGAGCTTCGAGAAGAGAGCAGCCTGACATTGAGTACCTCAGTGAACCTCAAAATCCGCCTGTGTAAAATGGGTTGGATTTTAGAACTAAGTGTCTACTGCCTGGCATGTGGTGCTATTGAATGTCTGTGCTGTTATCATTATTATTAGCAGAAGTAATAGTAACTTCACCCAGCTGTTACCACAGCAGTCACGTCCTCAAGGGAAAGAGACCCAACGTATGAAAATCTACAGAAATTCAAAAGCAACCACACACATTTGTACAAAGAATTTCTTTGCAAGTTTCTTTAAATGTTTGTCTCTCCAGTATACTGAAATGGGGATTTAATTTACCAAAAGTAATCAAATGAATGAATGAGTCACCATCTTACAGATCCTCTGTTGAAGGAAGTAGATCTTTTGCAGGAGCAGACAGATCTTAGAGATCCTATACTTGCTTCACTGAGGAAGCCTTAACAAAGGAAGAAGAAAGTTCACACCCCTGTGACTCGGGGCAACCCCACCCCACCCCTAACACACACACACACACACACACACACACACACATCCCTAGGAGAGTTGGGCTTCACTACCATACTCTCCCTCCCACCAGAAGAATGTAGCTTCCTACAAACACAGAAGGCCTGCCAGCAGGGTTGTGCTAGGAAGTGTTTCATGAGCAGCTCTCTGAAAAATGAAAGCTCTGGTATGTGGTCTTTGCCAGTTTCTATAGTGCAAATATTCCCACCAAGATCAATTTCATCTTACCACCACTTAAGGAGCTGGGAGTAGGTGCACAGTAGCACATTGATATATAGTATTTTCCACTGTGACTAGGTACAATAGATGCAAGTAACTTCAGTAGTATAAAATAAGGCTGGCCATGTGGCTCATGCCTGTAATCCCAGCACTTTGGGAGGGCAGGGGATGGTTTGTGTACCAGAGTTTGAGACCAGCCTGGGCAATATAGTAAGACCTCATCTCTAAAAAAAAAAAATAAAGATTAGCTAGGCATGGTGATGTGCACCTGTAGTCCCAGCTACTGGGGAGGCTAGGGTGGGAGGGTCGCTTGAGCTCAGAAGATACAGGCTGCGGTGAGGGGTGACCATGCCACTGTCATCAGCCTAGGCAACAGAGTGAGACCCTATCTCAAAAAAAAGAGAGTATAAAATATAATAAAATAATTATTAAGTGATGAGTTTTTATGAATGCCTTTGTTCCTAATACAGTTCATTTAATTGTAAGTTTATATAATTTAATTTTTTAATAAGGGCTATGTTTAACAACTGAATCACCAAGTTCTTGAAAATTCAACATGCAAGCCAGCATGAACCAACTCCAGCACGCTGCTGGTTTGGGGTAGCCCAGAGAGAGGTCAGCACAAAGAGGCCATCCGTAAATAGTGACCCCTACCCCTCCTTGTCACTTTCCAAGATGTCAGCATCCTTGTTTTGTTTTGTTTTGAGACAGAGTCTTGCTCTGTTGCCCAGGCTGGAGTGCAGTGGTGTGATCTCGGCTTACTGCAACCTCCCCCTACATCGGGGTTCAAGCGATTCTCCTGCCTCAGCTTCCCCAGTAGCTGGGATTACAGGCATGCGCCACCATGTCCAACTATTTTTTTTTTTTTTTTTGAGGTGGAGGTTTACTCTTGTTGCTCAGACTGGAGTGCAATGGTGAGATCTCGGCTCACTGCAGCCTCTGCCTCCCAGGTTCAAGTGATTCTCCTGCCTCAGCCTCCCAAGTAGCTGGGACTATAGGTATTCACCACCACACCCGGCTAATTTTTGTATTTTTAGCAGAGATGGAGTTTCACCATGTTGGCCAGGCTGGTCTCGAACTCCTGACCTCTGGTGATCCACCCATCTCAATCTCCCAAAGTGTTGGGATTACAGGCGTGAGCCACTGCGCCCTGCCCCAACATCCTTTGTTTGCCTTGTAACCCTTTTGTTTGGTTCAGAGCTGAATCCTCAGAGCTTAGAATGGTGCTAGCCTGCACGTAGTAGGCCCTCAAAGGACATGAATTGATTGAATAAAGAGAGGCAGGACATGAAGCCTTTAAGAGTTCACATCTTAACAGGCTGAGGTGGGAAGATCACTTGAGGCCAGGAGTTTGAGACTACAGTGTGCTATGGTCATGTCTGTGAATAGCCACTGTACTCCAACCTGAGCAACATAGTGAGACCCTGTCTCTAAAAGAAACTTTAAAAACACACACACACACACACACACACACACACACACACACCCTGCCTCTGGTTAAGCCTGTTTCTGCATCTGTAAAATTAGGTTCCTTTCAGCTATAAAAAATCTATACCTGGTAAGCCTGGCACGGTGGCTCACACCTGTAATCCCAGCACTTTGAGAGGCTAAGGCAAGCGCACCACCTGAGGTCAGGAGTTTGAGACCAGCCTGGCCAATGTGGTCAAACATCATCTCTGCTAAAAATATAAAAATTAGCCGGGCGTGGTGGCGGGCGCCTGTAATCCTGCTACTCAGAAGACTGAGGCAGGAGAATCGCTTGAGGGTTGCAGTGAGCTGAGATGGCGCCACTGCACTCCAGCCTGGGCAACAGAATGAGACTCTGCCTTAAAAAAAAAGTCTATACCTGGTAAAGACATCCTTTCTGCACAGCGTGGCCAGAGTGCTGAGAGAGAGACTGCCGTCTTACAATGTGAAAAGGCCCTGTTTCTCAGTGCTAGCAGATACTGCAAGACCCATTGTCTTTGCCGTGGGGTGAAATGTTCTAGGGTCAAGGAGGAAAGTGTGCCTGGGTGACTCATTCCAGCAAGACAGAGGCCTACAACTCCATCTTGAACACGGAGCCCTCTGCAGCCCAGTGGGCGCTCCTAGGAGGCCTCTCTTTGCATCATGCCTTCCATCTTAGCACAGTCCTTTATTTCTAATCTTCCATGGACTCACACTTCAGTAAAACACGGTAAAACTGAGTTACTCTCAATTCTGTGCCTCCTTATAGAGGAACAGGTAGCATCTGCCTGCAGCCCTCACTTCAAGAGCCACTGCTCTGGAGGGCGTTGCCAAGTGCCCTTAGCTGACTTTCATCCTCCCAGGGGTCAGCAAAGCAGGTATTTGAGGATCCTCAGTCTGCAGGTGAGAACACAGGCCCAGGCAGAGTTTCCGACACTCCCTTTGAGGAGCAGAGGGAGGCGGCATGACCCACACCTCCCATGCCTCAGAGGTATGAGACTCACGCCCTGCCAGACTGACTCATCTCTGCTCAGAGCTGAGATGATAGAGCCTCATCTTTAACTCATGAGGTTCAGGGGCAGAGGCCGGAACAGAGATCAACCCAGGACCAACATCTCCTCTGCATCTCGCTGTCCTCTGAAAAGTTGTCCCCTCCAGGGCAATCTGGGAATGGGCCGAGGACTCTTCCTTTGCTAGTGAATCTGGGTGCAGCTGGAGACCTCTGGTGCGCGACAACCCAGGGCAGAAGCCAACCCCCAAATCCATCTGCTTTGGGGCAGCATCAGAGGATTTCCTGTCTTTTCCCCCAGTCTTCTTTCCCGGCTGTGGGTGGCTTGGGTTGGTCTTCAGATTCGCTTTCTGAGTGGTGCAGCATGGACCCAGTCATAGAGCAAATAGGGGTACCTGGGTTCCGCTCACCCCTTCTGCAGATGGGCAAACTGGGAAAGGGAAGTCATCCAGACACCAGATTAAACAAATAATGAGACAATTATAGCTCATGTGTGCTGGGCATTTTTTTTACTCACACTGGACATATTCTAGCCACTTTATAAAAGCCCTGCCTTTTATGCAGCCAGAAACACCAAGTGGTAGGGATTGTTATCATTCTAGTTTCACAAGGGAGGAAACTGAGGCAGGAAAATATTAAGATATTTCTTTTATTTATTTATTTATTTATTTATTTTTTTAAGACGGGGTTTCACGATGTTGGTCAGGCTGGTTTTGAACTCCCGACCTCAGGTGATCCGCCCGCCTTGGCCTCCAAAGTGCTTGGATTACAGGTGTGAGCCACCACGCCCAGCCTTATTAAGACATTTCTAGGGCCACATGATATGGAAGAGACATGGAACTGAGACACGGACAGTGAGATGGTACCTGCATCAGAGCAGCGTGCCACCCACACAAAGAAACCACTCAGTGAGCAGGGAGCCAGCCAGCCCCATGTGCAGCCCCTTTAACCAACAGATGGGGAGATCCTGGCTCAGAGGGGTGTAGGGCCTTCCCTAGACTCACCCAGTCCAGACTGGAGCCCAGGAGTCCTGACCGGTCTTAGTGCTCCCTGCACTCCACCTGCGGCTTCACCATCCTCAATCACCAGGTGACCTCCCGGGACTGGGAACCTGCGGGCCTCCTGTGAATAGACCCACGTTGGGGTGGTGTGGGCAGTCCAGCCGGAAAGCAACAATGTCCTCCTCCTGCACTGTTGGAGACAGGTCTTGGGGCACAGAGGTCTGGCTTCAGCTGTAAAGTTCAGAAAGTCTTTGTTCTCCTGTCAGATCGCCCTTGCAGCAGAGAAATGGGCCACTCATCAGCTCTGTGTCACATTTCCTGTTTGTGAGCCTGGACCCAAGTGGAGTTTTAGGTGAAGGGCAAGGGGCGTGGAAGCAGAGCCTTCCTTACTGGAATTACAGTTGTCAGAGGGGAAAAGAGCCTAGAAGATTTCACCTAAACCTTTGTTTTGTGGATTCGGAAACCGAGACCTAGACAATGCAAGAACCTGTCCTAGTTCATGGTGTGTGACGGAATCACAAATGGGTTTTTTGGTGTTCTGTTATGTTTTGTGTGTATGTGTGGGTTTTTTTTTGTTTTTTGTTTTTTATTATTATAAAATCTTAGAATGAGTGAGCTAGCAGAAACCTAAGCTGTTCCCCAGTCCAGTTCCCCATGTTCCATAGATGTAATCTGAGGAAGTGGGCGGATGTGGGTGCAGAGGGGAGGGGACCGTCCCCCATCCGTCCTTCTTGGAGCCTCTGTATCTTCATGTGTAAAATAAAGCCCAGGGCCCTGCTCTGCTGATCCCATACTGTCATCCACCTTTGTGTGTGCTAATCAGTGTGGGGCTAGCACTGACGGGGAGTGGGTGCTGGGCTCTCTCCCATTTCTCCCCAGAGCCCACCCTGAGTCCCAGGTTTGGGAACCTTCCTCTCCACCCCACTGCTTTCCTATAAACCCGCCATCCGCCAATCAGCACTGACAACATTTTGGCAACTTCCTTTACTCCATCAACTCATGAAGACATGTATTTCAAAGGAATGTGATGCTGGACACTTTACACATGACAACACTTGACCTTCACAACAACCTTGCAAAATCCTGTTCCTTCCACTGGTTAGGACCGGATACTGAAGCTCTGAAGGAGGCTGCCTGAGGACCGTCACATAGCCAGTGGGGTGGGGGACTCTCAGGGGTTGTCCCAGCTCCTTACGATCTTCCTGGAGGCTCCATTCTGTCTGTCTGCCTTGTAGCCAGCACTGAGCAGAGGCCAGGGGAGCCAGGGAAAGTGGGCCCATGTGGCCTGGGACCAAGGACACCCTGGCAGGCAGACCCGTTGGCTGCCCTTCAAACCCGTATTCTTTTAATATTTGTTCAGCATTTATCTGGGTTGGGGAAATGGATTTGCAATGAATACAAATCATGAGCCTCTTCCAGATTCCAAATTCCATACTATACCGGACTGTTTTCCAGAAGCAGAAGGAACAGAAATTCACCGACAGAGTCACTTTCCCAGCGGCAGTGAGTTAATGTCCTGGAGAAACGCTGGCTGGTCCCTGCTTTTCTGTGGCTCTCTGTTTCTATTCAGTTTGTGTTTGAGCTTTTCCAAGCCAGACGGCTTCTGGGGAGGCTCATTAGAGGGTTTATTTTGGTTCTGGTTTTGTTTTAAATCGCCTTAAATATAGACGAGAACAGCTAGTCTTAGAGAGGAGGACCACTCTGTGTGTCACTTATTTTGACTGAGCAGCTTGGTGTTGTGCTTCAGTTGGCATCCTTGAACTTGCCTCCCTGTATTAAATAAGGAAAGTATCGCTCACATTTACATAATAGCAACAATTCATTTTTTCAGAGTGTCAGAGAACCAGCAGATTTATTTACTTCAATAACTTTCTGTCTGGTTACAAAAGTAATATGTTCTCATTGCAAAACATTTGAAAAATATAGAGAGGGGCCTGGTGCAGTGGCTCATGTCTGTAATCCCAGCACTTTGGGAGGCTGAGGCAGGTGGATCATCTGAGGTCAGGAGTTCTAGAGCAGCCTGACCAACATGATGAAACCCTGTCTCTACTAAAAATACAACAGTTAGCTGGGCATAGTGGCGGGTGCCTGTAAGCCCAGCTATTCCAGCCTGGGCGACAGAGTGAGACTCCATCTCAAAAAAAAAAAAAAAAGAAAAATGCAGAGAGGTAGAAAGGAAAAACAGACCACTCTCCCATAATCTCCTTGCGTGGTGTTCACCTCTGCTGCCGCATGAATCTAGTTCTGGCCAGAATGGTTATTTTTTAAAATTGTTGTAAAACATACATAACATGAAATTTACTATTTTAACCCTTTTTACAATTTTTTAATAAATTCAGTGGGTACAAGTGCAGTTTTGTTACATGGATATACTGCATCGTGGTGAGGTCTGGGCTTTTAGTGTATATATCACCCAAATAGTGAACCTTGTACCCAATAGGTAATTTTTTTTTTTTTTTTTTTTGAGATGGAGTCTTACTCTGTCTGGAGTGAAGTGGTGAGATCTCAGCTCACTGCAACCTCCGCCTCTCGGGTTCAAGCAATTCTGCTTCAGCCTCCCAAGTAGCTGGGACTATAGGCCCTCACCACCACAACCAGTTAAGTTTTGTGTTTTTAGTAGAGATGGGGTTCCACCATGTTGGTTAGGGTGGTCTCAAACTCCTGGCTTCAAGTAATCCACCTGCCTCAGCCTCCCAAAGGGCTGGGATTATAGGCGTGAGCCACTCCACACAGCCCCAACAGGTAATTTTTTAACTCTCACCCTCCTACAAACTCCCCCCACCTATTGGAGTCTCCAGTGTCTATTAATGTCTGTATGTCCATGTGCACCCATTGTTTAGTTCCCACTTATAAGTGAGAATATGTGGTATTTGATTTTCTGTTTTTGAGCTATTTCACTGAGGATAATGGTCTCCAGTCCTATCCATGTTGCTGCAAAAGACATGATTTCACTCTTTTTCATGGCTGCATGGTATTCCATGGTGTGTGTGTGTGTGTGTGTGTGTGTGTGTGTGTGTGTGTGCAGCTCATTTTCTTTATCCAGTTATCCACTGATGGGCACTTAGGTTGATTCTGTGACTTTGCCATTGTGGATAGTACAGTGATAAACATGAGTGCTGGTGTCGTTTGTTGTTGTAGAAGCAGTTGTTGTTGTTGAGACAGAATCTCACTTTGTCGCCCAGGCTGGAGTGCAGTGACACGATCTCTGCTCGCTACAACCTCTGCCTCCCAGGTTCAAGCGGTTTTCCTGCCTCAGCCTCCCAAGTAGTAGCTGGGATTACAGGTGCATGCCACCACACCCAGCTAATTTTTGTATTTTTAGTAGAGACAGGGTTTTTGCTATGTTGGCCAAGCTGGTCTTGAACTCCTGACCTCGTGAGATTCACGTGCCTTGGCCTCCCAAAGTTCTGGGATTACAGGCATGAGCCACCATGCCTGGCTTACCCCTTTCTTTGTGATATAACAATTTCTTTTCCTTTGGGTAGATATCCAGTAGTGGGATTGCTGAATCCCATGGAGATTTGAGAAATCTCCATGCTGTTTCGTTCCCCTCCCCTTCCCTTCCCTTCATCATAAGAACAGTTAAGATGGCAGGGTTGGGTGAGGGGCTTCTTCGGGGAAGCTCCGCTGGGCGATTAGGGATAATGGTGACTGCAGGCAGGGGGTGGGAGACATCAGCTGGGACAAGCAGGACTTCAGACTTTCAGGCTCCAGGCTAGCATATGGAGACCTGACACTGACGACATGTGCCCGGGGTGGTAGGGGCACAGCTTGCTTTTATACATTTTAGGGAGACATGAGACACCAATCAATACGTGTAAGATGTACATTGGTTCTGTCCGGAAAGGTGAGACAACTCAAGGTGAAGGCAGGACTCGAAGTGGGAGGCAGCTTCCAGGTCACAGGTAGATAAGAGACGAATGGTTGTATTCTTTTGGGTTTCTGATTAGCCTCTCCAAAGGAAGCAATCAGTTATGCATTTATCTCAGTGAGCATCTGGGGGTGACTTTGAATAGAATGGGAGACGGGTTTGCCCTAAGCAGTTCCCAGCTTGACTTTTCCCTTTAGCTCAGTGATTTTGGGGCCCTGAGATTTATTTTCCTCTCACAGAACTATATAGTTATCAAAGTTTTAAAATTAGGGATTGAATCTCACCTTGGCTATACTGAGCTATTAATGTAAAAAGGGGATGATTCCTGTACCTGCTTCAGAGTTTCATGAGCCCTGAATGGATTAATAGGCGTAATGTGCAGAGAAGCTGGTTGTGCATCTTCACTAAATAGTAACAATTGCTGCTGCTGCTACTATGACTACTATTATAATAATTGTTATTATTATATTATTTTATAAAATAAGATACAAATCCTTGCTCTTAAGATGTTTACAGTCTGGAGCAGGAGAAAAGACATATATAAATGATAGTCATTAAAGGTAGAAGTAAAAGGTGAAGATGATGAGCCCAGGAAAGGGCCAGGGAAAGTTTAGAAAGAGTGAAGTAGCTGACCGGGGACGGTGGCTCAGGCCTGTAATCCCAGCACTTTGGGAGGCCAAGGCGGGTGGATCACAATGTCAGGATTTTGAGATCAACCTGGTCAACATGGTGAAACCCCATCTCTACTAAAAATACAAAAATTAGCCAGACATGGTGGTGGGCGCCTGTAATCTCAGCTACTCAGGAGGCTGAGGCAGGAGAATTGTTTGAACCCAGGAGGCAGAGGTTGCAGTGAGCAGAGATTGCGCCACTGCACTCTAGCCTGGGTGACAGAGCAAGACTCTGTCTCAAAAAAAAAAAAGAGAGTGAAGTTGCTTCTGGCTGAGTGTCGAGTGTGGTAGAGTGTACCGGTTAAGCTTCTGCGCCAGCCACTTGTGGATTAGTTCTGCCTTTGGCTCTTTGCCATCTGAGCTTGGGCAAGAGATGTCACCTCTCTGAGCCTTGGTTTCCTCCTCTGTAAAATCGGGATAACTGTAGAATCTACTTCACAGGGACACTATGGGCTCCCCTCCCTTCCCTCCCAGGGCAGCCAGTCAAATCATATACACGTTGTTGCTTTTTTTTTTTTTTTTTTTTTGAGACAGGGTCTCACTCTGTCACCCAGGCTGGAGTGCAATGGTAAAATTATGGCTCACTGTAGCCTCAACCTCCTGGGCTCAAGTGATCCTCTCACCTCAGCCTCCTGAGTAGTTGAGACTACAGGCATGAGCCACCACACCTGGCTAATTTTTTTTTTAAATGTATTTTTAGTAGCGACAGGGTCTACTTTGTTCCCTGGACTGGTCTCCAATTCCAGGACTCCAGCCATCCTCCTGCCTTGGCCTCCAAAAGGGATCACAGGCATGAGCCACTGCGACAGGCACATTCATTTCTGGTCTACCCACCTGACCAGTCAGTCCCTAACTGCAGATGCATCCAGCGGGTTACCATCCCTGCCAGTGTCCCCGGGGCTGGTGAATGAGACTGTGGGGCTGGTCCTTTGCAGCCTCAGCAGGGCTGTGGGGCTGCTCGGCACCCTGTGTACTCCTCGTCAGTGTACCCTCCCGGTGCTCATGGCTTCAGCTCCTCAGCTGGGTGTCCCTTAAGCTGTCCTACTTGGACCAAATGATTCATCTTGTTCTTATTTCATAGGAAAGTGAGGTCAGAGTGTTCACCTATCTTTGGGACTTGAGAAGAAAATTTCCATAGTACCTTGAAGAAATGTTCTTGCATCCACTTCACTTTCCTTAATTCATGCAGGACTGTCATTAAAGAGGAGGTCAGGTTCTATAGGGAGGAGGGTGGACTAATACCCAGGCACTCTCCTCTCTGTGAGGCCAGCAGCGCAGTGGTTAGGGTGGGGTGCATTGTGCTGCGGTGACAAGAGATGCCTAATCTTACAGGCCAAAACCAAAAAGGTTTGCTTTTTTTTTTTTTTTTGAGATGGAATCTGCCTCTGTCTCCCAGGCTGGAGTGCAATGGCGCGATCTTGGCTCACTGCAACCTCCACCACCCAGGTTCAAGCAATTCTCCTACCTCAGCATCCCTAATAGCCCAGGATTACACTCAGCTAATTTTTGTATTTTTAGTAGAGATGGGTTTTCACCATGTTGGCCAGGCTGGTCTCAAACTCCTAACCTCAGCTGATCCACCCACTTCAGTCTCCCATAGTGTTAGGATTACAGGCATGAGCCACCACGCCCGGCCTGCTTCTTTTTTAAAAAAAAGGTTTACGTTTCATTTTTAGAGACAGGGTCTCTTTCTATCATCCAGGCTGGAGTGCAGTGGTGCAGCCTCAAACTCCTGGGCTCAAGTGATCTTCCCACCTCAGCCTCCTAAGTAGCTGGATTACGGGCATGCCTCACTTCACCAACTAATTGAAATTTAATTTAATTTGGCCAGGCGCAGTCACTCACACCTGTAATTTCAGCACTTTGGGAGGCCAAGGCCAGTGGATCACCTGAGGTCAGGAGTTCAAGACCAGCCTGACTAACAAGGTGAAACCCCCATCTCTATAAAAAAAAAAAAAAAAAGAAAAGAAAAGAAAAAGAAATTTAATTTAATTTACATTAAAATTACAAAAACATTTTTTTGGTAGAGATGGGGTCTCATTATGTTGCCCAAGCTGATCTCAAACTCCTAGCCTCCAGTGATCCTCCCACCCAAAGCATTGGGATTACTGCACTTAGCAAAAAACTTCACTCTTACTCCAATTAAGATGAGCATCTTGGGTCAGCTGGGGGCAGTCACCTTCTTAAATATCCTCCATGGCTCAGAGAAAGAGGGCCCTAGAAAGCCTTGCATTGGCAAAATGCTCCTTGGGCCCATTCCCTCTTACTGGTCAGAGTAGTGACACGCCCCTGCTGACCAAGCACAGCAGGGCCACGACATGAAATCCCACCCTGAAGGTGGACAGCAGGAAATAGGCAGTGGAACGCATGGATGCATCCCCCACGTTGGATGTTCCGTTTTTGCCCAGCTTGCTAACAGCAGTTCAGCAAGCAGAGGCACCCCGCCTAGGCCCTACAGATAGAGCAGCCTGAGGGCTTGTCATTGTGAATGCTAGGAAGCCACACCCAGAGAAGAAAAACCTCAAAGCCACTTCTCAGCCTGAAGTGCTAAGCAGAGGAACAAAAAGGCACATGTTGCTGCCAACAGGCATGGAGAAAGAAGTAAACCATGGAGAGGGCCGATGCTGCCTGCTAAGAGCTCCTAGGCTACTGAAGGGTGCTAAGCACACGACGGGGGTGTGGTGGGGGACAGAAGCCGGGGTGGAATCAGGGCTTTCAAACTGCATTCTGGGGAACAGGCCCATGTTACACGTCATGCTTCATGAGTGGAAGCTCATTTTCAGAGCTTTCACCGAGTTTCTGAGCTGTTTTATGTTTATGCTTGAGTGAGGGATATTCTTGCTGAATTGAGCGCCTCCTGTATCCTGGGTCCACCTGCGATGTTTCTGTGCCCATATCCAAAAGCCCACCGCAGCATCTCAGAACCATTCAAGAGGCCGGACCCTGCGGCTCACGCCTATAATCTTAGCACTTTGGGAGGCCAAGGCAAGCAGATTGCCTGAGCTCAAGAGTTTGAGACCAGCCTGGCCAACATGGTGAAACCCTGTCTTTACTAAAAATACAAAAATTAGCCAGGTGTGTGCCACCATGGGAGGCTGAGTGGGAGAATTGCTTGAACTCGGGAGGTGGAGGTTGTGGTGAGCCCAGATCATGCCATCGCACTCCAACTGGGCAACAAGAGTGAAACTCTGCCTCAAAAAAATAAAAATAAAAAAATTAGCTGGGTGTGATGGCATGATCCTGTAATCCCAGCTTCTTGGGAGGCTGGGAGGCCAGAAGGCTAAGGCACAGAATCGCTTGAACCCGGGAGGTGGAGGTTGCAGTGAGCCAAGATCGCACCACTGCACTCCAGCCTGGGTTACAGAGCAAGACTCCATCTCGAAAAAAGAAAGAAAAAAAAAGAATCATTCAAGAGCAGCAGGGGAGGGAAGGACAGTGATGTGGCCATCTCTGGCAGAGGTTTCTAGGGTTTTCTCCAGCACAGATAAGGAGACTTAGGAAGAAGACAATTGACAACACCCCATAGCCTGCGCTCTTCGATTTTCTGAGCTGTGGTTAAGAGGCCCTTGTCCCAGGGAGCTGTTGGACACCTTGCTACCACTCCTGTTTCCTCACTTCATTGCCAAGTGGCTGAGTCAGTCATTTTTCCTCCTTTGTGTCTTAGTTTTCTCATTTGTAAAACAATGCAGTTCAGAAGACTGGGTGCGTGCTTGAGAGGAGAGTGACAGGTGGTGAGGGTGAGCTCTGGAATTGCCTGTAACTTTCCTTTCGGGAGTCTTACTGTCGGATCAGTCAGTGTTCTGTTCCTTATGTAGCTCTTCGTCCCCTTCTTGGAATGGGGATCTTTTTCCCAGACTCTAGCTTCAACTCCCCAAATTCCAGCTTATCTTCTTCAACTATTACTGGTGAATGTGCAGGAAAAACCTCTTCTTTCTTATTCTGGATACACAATTTATCTGACTTATAAAGTGTCCTGTCTTGGTGTATCTGAAACTTCATCTCTCTGAGACAGACAATGTCATTAGAGTGCCTTCAATTCTTTTTCCCCCTAAAACACTTGTTCTACAGTTGGATTTGTTTTGGTTCCAAGGTCTCTGGACTTAGACTAATGAAAATTATTACTAATCTAATGCACAGTAGCACTCTGGATTCAGAACTCCTGGGTTCTCTCTTTCTTTTGACCAAGTTGATCTGTGACTTTAGAAAAGCTATGCCATGTTCTCTGTGCTTCAGTTCGACCTTCTACTCAAAGAAAGTTCTTCATCAGAGTTCAGTGTCTGCTTGCCCTTTCGTTGTTCTTTTCCTAGGCCAGGAGACGTACTGTAAAGATCTTTGATGTGCTTCCTTGTGGAAAAGTTTGTTTAGAGTGAGTTTGAAGGAGCTTAGGATGAAGGAGGGGCTGGAGGCAGTCAAGAGCTTTTTGGGCAGCAAGATGGCAGTTCATTTACTTTTAAAGAAACCATACCTTACTCTAGAGAAGAGCTAATCATCTATGGGGCACCAGCCCCAGAATCTTTAGGGTTTAGAATCTGTATGGCAACCACTGCGGAAAATATCTTTGAACTGAACAGAGGAGGGATGAACCAGTCTGGAAACACTTTCACCCTGCCAATAGCCATGTTTACAGTAGAGCATATGGACAGAGTTTAGAGTTGATATATTTCCATCACTTAAAAAAATGCATCCAATAAAAGATATACCTTAAAAAAAAAAAAAAAGCCACACAGCAAGGCAACATGTGAGATTGCTCTCTGAGCCTTCCAGAAGTCCGTGGAGCTCAGAGTAAAGGGACGACTCAATGTGGAGGGGGGCTTTTGTCATTGCTGTCGCAGGGCACTCACCTCAGTTGAATAATGCATTTGGGGCCAGGCAAGGTGGCCCATGCCTGTAATCCCAGCACTTTGGGAGGCCGAGGCGGGCAGATCACTTGAGGTCAAGAGTTTGAGACCAGTGTGGCCAACATGAAACCCCACCTCTACTAAAAATACAAAAATTAGCTGGGTGTGGTTGTGTGCACCTGTAAATCCCAGCTACCCAGGGGCAGATGCAGGAGACTCACTTGAACCCGGGAGGTGGAGGTTGCAGTAAGCTGAGATCATACCACTGCACTCTAGCCTGGGTGACTGAGCGAGACTCTGTCTCAAAAAAAAAAAAAAAAAGGAAGAAGAAGAATGCATTCGGATGCGTTTCGTAGCACAATGGTTGTATACTGGGCTCAGTTTCCACTGGACAGTGAGCTCCATGAGAGAGGGGCTGTATTTGCTTATCATTGTCAACCCAGCAGCCTGAACATTGCCTGGCACATGGTAGAAGCTGATATTGGTGCTACATTTATTTGTATCTAATGAATGAATAAACAAATGAACACACAACTCTCTCTAACTTTGACTGAATCCGTGACTTGCAGACTCCTTTTTTTGTGAGACGAAGTCTTGCTCTGTCACCCAGGCTGGAGTGCAATGGCATGATCTCGGCTCACTGCAACCTCCACCTCCCAGGTTCAAGCAATTCTCCTGCCTCAGACTCCCGAGTAACTGAGATTACAGGCGCCCGCCACCATGCCCGGCTAATTTTTTGTATTTTTAATAGAGATGGGGTTTCACCATGTTGGCCAGGCTGGTCTCCAACTCCTGACCTCAGGTGATCCACCTGCCTTGGCTTCCCAAAGTGCTGGGATTACAGGCGTGAGTCACCGCACCTGACCGACTTGCAGACTTCTTATGGGGCATGAGGAGGTCAGAGAGAGTCCTTGGGCTTCACCCAAGCCCAGCTTCCAGTCCCCGCTGAGTCACCTTGAGCAAGTCACCAAAATCCTTGGTGTTGGTCGCCTGTCTGCTCAGTGGGGAGAGCAGCATGACCCCATCTCACAGGCAGTGGTGGAGGCTCCAGCAGGAGGGAGGATTCAAAGATGTTCTGGAAACTGCCAAGCCCCATGCAAAGGAAAGATTGACTGTTTCCAGGACCCAGGAATGAGGTGGACTCTTTGGGTACACAAAGCAGGTGGAACCAGAGCCCGTGAGGTGGAGAGTTCTGGAATAACTGTTATTAGGAATGGCATAGCTGCCATTTATTGGACAGTTGCTCTAGCACCAGGCCCTATGCCAAGCACTCTATGTGCACCATCTGCTTCACAGTGGTGCAGGAGAAAGGCATCGTTATTCTCATTTTACAGATGAGAGAAACCAAGTCTCAGGAGACTCAGGTGACTTGCTTAATTAAGGTCACACATTTAGTCAATTCCCAGGCCTGTCTCACTCCAGTGTGGGCTCTAGCTCCTGCCTCAAGCAGAGGTGGAAGCAATGCTTGTTTCTTTTTTCTTTTCTTTCGTTTTTTTTGAGACAGAGTCTTATTCTGTCACCCCAGTGCAATGGTGTGATCTCTGGCTCACCGCAACCTCCACCTCCCTGGTTCAAGCGATTACCCTGCCTCTGCCTCCTGAGTAGCTGGGACTATAGGCACGCACCACCATGCCCAGATAATTTTTTGTATTTTTAGTAGAGATGCAGTTTCAACATGTTGGCCAGGATGCTCTCCATCTCCTGACTTCATGATCCGCCCGCCTCGGCCTCCCAAAGTGCTGGGGTTATAGGCGTGAGCCACCGTGCCCGGCCAGCAATGCTTATTTCTTAGGCACCAATAATAATAATACAAGCTCCCACTTCCTAAGTACCTACCAGGTACCAGGAACTGTAGATGTTATGGTTGATCCTTTTGACTATTCAAGAAGCACCAGATTACTACATCTTTTCTTTTTTTTTGAGATGGAGTCTCCCTCTGTCATGTAGGCTGGAGTGCAGTGGCGTGATCTCGACTCACTGCAACCTCTGCCTCCCAGGTTCAAGTGATTCTCATGCCTCTCAAGTGTCTGGGATTACAGGCATGTGCCACCACATCCAGCTAATTTTTTGTATTTTTAGTAAAGACGGGGTTTCACCGTGTTGGCAAGGCTGGTCTCAAACTCCTGACCTCAAGTGATCCACTTGACTCGGCCTCCCAAAATGCTGGGATTACAGGCGTTAGCCATGGTGCCTAGCCTATTATATCTGTTTTACAGATGAGTAAACTGAGGCTCAGAGATGGTGAAGTGATTTAACCCAGTGTCACACAGCAAGAAATTGTAGGAGAGTTGGGACTTGAATACAGGGCTGTCTCATTCCAAGAATAAGAAAGAAAAAGCTATCTCCACAGTGGTCTGAATTAAGATGGTTTTTCGTTTGTTTAACTTCCTGCTAGGGTTTCTGGAATCTCATCTTCAGAAATTAGTTCTTGGAAAGCCTTTTACACTCAAGTCAGTTTATTACAAGAGACCTAGAAAAATCTAGTGGAAGAAGAAGGAAAAAAAAAGACGAAACAACCACAGAATTTTCCAGTAAATTCTCAGACTTTGAATACCACCAGCCATGCAACAGCTTCCTTTGAGTTTATCACTCTTTCTTTTTTTTTTTTTTTGAGAAGGAGTCTCACTCTGTCACCCAGACTGGAGTGCAGTGTCGTAATCTCGACTCACTGCAACCTCCAACCTCCAGGGTTTAAACAATTCTCTTTCCTGATTCTCCCTAGTAGCTGGGATTACAGGCACTTGCCACCATGCCTGGCTAATTTTTTGTATTTTAGTAAAGACAGGGATTCACCATGTTGGTCAGGCTGGTCTCAAACTTCTGACCTCATGATATGCCTGTCTCGGCCTCCTAAAGTACTGGGATTACAGGCGTGAGCCACCATGCCCGGCCTAAGTGTACACTCTTTCTGAGCAATGGATCAGGCAGGGAGCCAATTTAGAGAGGTTGCAACCTGGACAAGCAAGGGGTGAGCAAGAAAATCTCATGGAGCTGCTTAGGGGTGGTGGGAGCCGCAGGATGGAGCCTGCAGGGGAGGCTAGGAGGGCCAAGCTCCCGGCCACAGGGACCATGGTGAAATAAGGCAGGAGGGAATAAATAGGAACTGGGCGGCTGCCATCTCTGAGAAGCCACAGGACTTTGAGTTCCGGAGAGGGGTAACTTAAAGGAAAAGCAGCATAAAATTAAGGGTCCCAGAAGGTCCCAGCTCAGAAGGTTCTTGAAGAGCACTTTATTGAACTCCATTTCATTGACCATTTTTATGTAGGGTGACTCTATAATTTATCCTTCAGATCAGCACCCTTTTGAGAGTAAAGGGAGGGCTACAATAATTAACCTTTTAACTGATCCGCAGCAGAGGTAAGCTACAGAACTGTCCTAGGGAAAGCAGTTCATAGGGTCACCCTGATTTCTTTTTATTCTTGAGATGGAGTCTTGCTCTTGTTGCCCAGGCTGGAGTGCAGTGGCCTGATCTCGGCTCACTGCAACCTCCGCCTCCGGGTTCAAGTGATTCTCCTGCCTCAGCCTCCTGAGAAGCACCCATCACCACGTCCAGGTAATTTCTGTATTTTTAGTAGAGACAGGGTTTTGCCATGTTGGCCAGGCTGGTCTCAAACTCCTGACCTCATGATCCACCCACCTTGGCCTCCCAAAGTGCTGGGATTACAGGTGTGAGCCACTGCACCTGGCTGGGTCACCCTGATTTCACAGGGGTTTCACTGAGGCCCACTTTCCAGATAGAGAGTCGGGGAAGAAACCACCTCCACCAGGAGGGGTTGCTGAGAAAGGACAAAGAACAAAAAGCAAGAATAGAAGGATGGTGAAAAATAAAGCCACAAGAGATGGGATCCAGAGGCAAGGAGGAGCGGTGACTTCCTTCAGTGGGCATCTATGGAGCACCGCCTTGTACCAAGTGAGCCTGGGTGCGCGTGGGCAGGCACTGAGATATGTAGATATGTCTCGCATCTGTGGGCACTTGTATCCCTGTCACCAGACTGGAATGGCAAGATGCAGGAGTGAGCCTGACTCATTTCTGTACCTGTCCCACTTCCAGGCACAGTCCCAGGTACTAAGTGCCCTCCAGATGTTCATTGATGAAATCAGCATCGGTGAGCAGCTTTCCCAAAGTGTTCCAGGGAAGATGCTTTGCTTGTGGAGGAGACAGTCAGGGAGCCTTATTTCCAAGGAGCTGTGATACTCAATGGGAAAGGCAATGCTAATACAAACAGAGCTTATTGACTCTGATCTTGTCTGTGTTATGAAGCTCTAAGCCTCTGTTTCCCATCTGGAAAATGGGGAGGGGGTCCACTGACTGAAGAAAGGGTTCAATAAGACCTTGTATAGACATGCATGGCCAATTTCATTATTAATAACGTTCCAGGAGGCTGAGCTCAGTTCATCTCAATAGTCCAGAGATGAAACAGGCTGCCTGGGAAGGTGGTGAGTTCCCTGTCACTAGATGGCTCCAAGCAGAGGCTGTCTGACATGGATACTGTAAATGGAGTGAGCACCCATGGGAGGGAGGCTGGGCTAGCCAGACACTAGGAGAGTTGACGGTTCTCACTGGCACAACAGCCTAAAGGACTTGGACTCCCATGGATGAGAGTGACTTTATTTATTCCTCTTGGGACACCTGGAAGACTGTGCCCGTGCCCAGCCGGGGAAGCTCACGGGGACAACAAGGCTGAGGCTGGGAGTTGGCCTCTTGAGAGATGCGGGGGAGAACAGGAAACAGGCAGAGGCCAGCCGGAAACATTTCACTTCTTCCCACGCAAAACGCCCCTTTGCTGCTGCTGGGGCCTCCCAGTTTGACAGAGGGAGGGAGAAGGCTTCTTTAGAACTCGATCGGCAGTTCTGACAGTGACCAGATAAAGCGGAGGATTAGGCACACCTGCTGGTGTCTGCCTCCCCGGCCCAGCATGCGCCTCCCCGACCCAAAGACCCAGAGGCTGCAGACCTGCCCTCCAGATGGTCTCTGGAGCTGTGTCACGTGCCTGCAGCTCTGAAAGCGCCAACCACACACACCAACACAAGGGATCTTCACCTGGAGTCTGGCTAGGCATCATGGGTGCGTGAACCCCCGAAGTTGGGATGCGAGTGCAGAGTGAGACACACTAGGCCACTCTTTTTCACAGAGCGCGAGTGGAATAAGCCAGGCGCATGCAGGAAACTGCCTGGAGCTGGAGGCAGGGCTGAAAACAGTGGGGGTTCCTGGTTCCCAGACCTGCCCGGGCCCCTCCCTGCGTGGCACAGGATTTATGCCGCACCCCTGTTTGCCTGGCACCCATTGGGATTCACAGACAGCTGCGTGGCTCCTTGTCACCCCCACCCCAGGCACATGCTGTGGCTTTCTTCCCCTTTCCAGAGGTAAATGGGGTCAGAGGTGGCCAGGGGAGAGCACTGAGGATGGAGGGAAAGCTGGGGCTCCAGACTGGGCTTTCCCTGCGGCTTCCCCGGCTCTAAATCGATGCCTCACCACACTTGGCAGCTTCTGGCATCCATGACACCTCTGCTCCTGATTCTCCTCCCACCTGTTTGGCTGTGTCCCTCGGGTTTCAGGGCGGTACCCGTGAAGGATGCCCCACTCCGTCTTCCATTCTTCTCCCCCACACATCACACCTGCCGGCTCCCGCCCACCTTGGCTTCCCCTTTGCCTGCACAGTGGTACCTCCCACACTGGGCTCCGGCTGGGCTCTCTCTCTCCTGGGTCCCACTGCCAGGCTGCCTGCAGCAGGATCCTCAAATGCAACACATCGAGAAGCAAACTCACCAACTGACCATAGAACAGAGGGAGCAGAGCAGAGCTTTGCAAACTTCAGTGGGCGTCCAGATCATCTGGAGAGCTGGTTCATGTAGAGATTCCCAGGCCCCACCAGGGACTTTCTGACTCCCTCGGGTTGCAGCCGCAGCCTGGTGGCCTGCATTTCCATCAGCTCCGGTGATGCTAACCCTGCTGGCTGCTTGCCACACGCATTTTGAGGAGTGGACTAGATTCACCTGGCTGCCCTCTGTATTTCATTGGTTACTATTGTTATTACCACCTATTTTTACTTTTTTTTCTTTTTTGAAACAGGGTCTCACTCTTGTCACCTAGGCTGGAGTGCATTGGTGTGATCACAGCTCACTTGCAGCCTCAACCTTCCAGGCTAAAGTGATCTTCCTGCCTCAGCCTCCCAAACAGCTGGGATTACAAGCACATGCCACCATGCCTGGCTAATTTTTAAGTGTTTCTTTATAGAGACAAGGTCTCACTATGTTGCCCAGACTGGTCTTGAACTCCTGAACTTAAGCGATCCTCCCACCTGAGCCTCCCAAAGTGCTAGGGATCACAGGCATAAGCCACCACGCCTGGCCACCATCCAGTTTTAAAGTAGTTAGCATTTACTGAACGTGTAGGTGTCAAGCCCTAGAAAAGGCATGCTTTTTGGCTTACAAATATGTAATGAGTGCAAGGAGTTTTTGCATTGGTGCAAAACATAAAAAAAAATCTGCCCCCAAATCTGGTAGAGAAAGAAAGAAATCTAAAAGATCAAAAAGTAAACTACAAAAGGTTAGAAAGTAATTTTAAATTGGGGAAGGTATTGCCAGGAAGGTGACATTAAAATGAAGTTTGAAAAAGAATTTGTTTCATGTAACCTGAAGCCTGAGACCACAAGTTGGTACTTCCTTCATTTCTCTCAAACCATTGCTGCTTTTTTTTTTTTTGAGACTGAGTCTTGCTCTGTCATCCAGGCTGGAGTGCAATGGTGTGATCTCAGCTCACTGCAATCCCCACCTCCTGGGTTCAAGTGATTCTCCTGTCTCAGCTGCCTGCCCCGAGTAGCTGGGATTACAGGTGTGTGCCACCATGCCTGTAATTTTTGTATATTTAGTAGAGACGGGGTTTCCCCATGTTGGTCAGGCTGGTCTCAAACTCCTGACCTCGTGATCTGCCCACCTCAGCCTCCCAAAGTGCTGGGATTATAGGCATGAGCCACCGCACCTGGCCCATTGCTGCTCCTTTTAAAAAAACAAAAACAAAAAACAGAATCTTGCTCTCCAGGTTTGGTGTGCAGTAGTGCACTCAGGCTCACTGAAGCCTCAACCCTCCAGGCTTAAGCGATCCTCCCACCTCAGCCTCCCTAGTAGCTGGGACTACAGGCATATGCCACTGCGTCCAGCTAATTTTTGTATTTTTTGTAGAGATGGGGTTTCACCATGTTGCGCCAGCTGGTCTCGAATTCCTGGGCTCAAGGGATCCATCCGCCTCCCTCTCCTGAAGTGCTGAGATTACAGGAATAAGCTACCATGCCCGGCCATTGCTGCTTTCTTGTCTTCCAGTGCATTCCATTGGTTTAGGTGTTTACTCTTTCACCTGGACATTAGCTGGTAGCCCTCTGGCCGCTCTCCCTGGGTGAAGGATTTCCTTCTCCCCTCCACCCTCACCCTGCAGCTGAGCGAGTCTTCTGAAAAGGAAATCATGTAACGCCCTTTGCTAATGTCACTCAAGGACTCCTCAGGACCTTCAGGCTGAGGAGTAGATTCCTGCTAAGCTTCTGGGCGCCTTGCCCCACACTGTGCCCTCCACCCTTCAGCTGCTCTGGATGAGAACTTCTCAACTTCCTGTCCTCACCAAACCACCCATCCTTGGCTCCTTCCCTTTTGCACAAGTGGGGTAAGCACCTTCTGCCTGTCGTAGGGGCACCCCACTCTGGCCACCACAGGGATGCTCTCCAACTCTTCAACTGTCCTCTCCTCTGAATCTTCACACTTTCTCCTTGGCTTGGCCTCATCCTGGGTTCCCCATTGCCTGCAGCATACCGGGGAGCTTTTTCTTTTTCTAGCTGACACCCTGTCTTCAACCTTTCCCAGACAAGCTTCTTGAAAGAGGCCCTTATACGGACTGATGTCACTTCCTCACCTGACATTCTCTCCTCTGCAATCTTGGCTCTGTGCTTCCATCACGTCCCCTGTTACCAGCTGTCCCGGGGACCTTCCCTGTCTCCACACCCTACCCCGTGCAGGATGCTCTCATCCACTCCCTCTTGGTCATTCCCAGAGCTGAGTCTCAACAGAGTGGCATCATCTCTCCTGGACAGCCCCCTGGGCTCCTGAAACACAGCAGGTGCCTGGCGTAGAGCCTGTCTCAAGAAGGCGTTTCCCCCTTCCTATGTGTACTCTCTCCTCCTCTTTAATTCCTCTCTAGAAAATTCTGGTCAAATAGAGATGCTCTAAGGAGTCTATCCACTTTCCTCTTTCTCAGGAACAACCTCTTTCCTTCCCTTTGTGTTTGTGTGTGTGTGACCGAGTCTTACTCCGTTGCCCAGGCTGGAGTGCAGTGGCGCCATCTCGGCTCACTGCAACCTCTGCCTCCCGGGTTAAGGTGATTCTCCTTCCTCAGCCTCCCAAGTATCTGGGATTACAGGTGTGTGCCACCATGCCCCACTAATTTTTTTGTTTTTAGTAGAGACAGGGTTTCACCAGGTTGGCTAGGCTGGTCTTGAACTCCTGACCTCAGGTGATCCACCCACCTCAGCCTCCCAAAGTGCTGGGATTACAGGCGTGAGCCACCGTGCCCGGCCTTTTTGTGTGTTTGTGTATTTTTAATAGAGATGGGGTTTCACCATGTTGGCCAGGCTGGTCTCGAACACTTGATCTCAAGTGATCCACCTGCCTTGGCCTCCCAAAGTGCTGGGATTACAGGCATGAGCCACTGCACTCGGCCTGCTTTTAACTGTATAACTGAATCTACCCAGTTTGGGGCAATTTGTCAAGGCAGCATTAGGACACGAATCCACTGTCCACCTGTCCATCCGTCCACCTGTCCATTCCTCAGCACTTCCTCTGCACCATGCTTCATGTGAGGATCCCCAGGCACCCTGCTGTTGCCCTTGAGAACTTCATGGGGAGGGCATGCTGAGACAGGGGCTGTGGGACTTTAAGAGGAGAACTAGTTCCTGCCGGGAAGGGGCTCTCTGAGGAGGTGGTGTTTGGATTTTGAAGGCTGCACATTCACCAGGCAGGTTTGCTGAGCAAGTGGGAACAGGCTTTCCACAGCCACCAAGCCCTGTGGGTCCCCGCCAAGTCCTCGCCACCCTGAAAACAACAAATCAGAGAGCCATGAGGAGTCCTGGGGCTGCTGGGAATGAATGTCGGCTTCAACTTCGTTCATGCCAGGATGGGAGCTGTGAGGCTCAGACAGGGAAAAGCCCTTGCCTGAGGCCACATGGCTTGTGGAACTGTGTCATTGGACTTATAAAGCATTTTGAAGGCTGTTTTTTTTTTTTTTTTTTTTTTTGAGACAGAGTCTTGCTGTTACCCAGGCTGGAGTGCAGTGGCGTGATCTCGGCTCACTGCAACCTCTGCCTCCCGGGTTCAAGTGATTTTCCTGCCTCACCCTCCTGAGTAGCTGGGATTACAGGTGGGGTGTCACCATGCACGGCTAATTTTTATATTTTTAGAGATGGGGTTTCACCATGTTGATCGGGCTGGTCTCAAACTTATTTATTTATGTTTTGGAGATGGAGTTTTTGCTCTTTGTTGCCCAGGCTGGAGTGCAGTGGCTCGATCTTGGCTCACTGCAACCTCTGCCTCCCAGGTTTAAGTGATTCTCCTGTCTCAGCCTCCCAAGTAGCTGCGATTACAGGCATGTGCCACTATGCCTGGCTAGTTTTGTATTTTTAGTAGACATAGGGTTTCACTATGTTGGTCAGGCTAGTCTTGAACTCCTATCATCAGGTAATCCACCCACCTCAGCCTCCCAAAGTGCTGGGACTATAGGCGTGAACCACCGCGCCCGGCCTAAAAGTTTATTTTCTTTACTGCAAACCAGCCCCATTTGTGGGCTCTTTGGATAGGGAAAGAAATGCTTCCCAGGCTGAGCCAGGTGGGCGGGGCCAGCCCCCCAGGACTGCCTGTACTGGGTTGTCTTTGCAGTTGCTGGGTCCTCCCAGGTCTTTGCTGTAACCCAGGGTGTGAGGGAAGTTCTCCATGGGCCCAGTAGGCCTTGAGAGCTTGTTTCGGGAAGCTGGGTTTCCCCTGTCTTTGCTTGGCTGGTTGCCTCTGTTTTGGTGCCAGAATCAGTTCCCACTTTTCTCTTCCCTCTCACCAGTGGGTTCAGGGCTTCCCTTGGGAGGTCTCAGTGGGGCTCCTGAGCGGGCTGGCTGGTCTGTGGCATTCCATACCCCATTGGAAGCCAAAGCTAGCCCCAGTGCATAAGGCAATCCCAAAGGGCTACCTGGGGGCCGGGCCTGGAGAAAGAATTTCCAAATCCTGAAGGATGGGGCTGCGTCACCCTCCTCAGCAGGCTCCTTTTCCAGCCTGTCTTCAGGCAGCAGGTGAGAGGGAAACAGGGATGAGGGCCTGTCTAGACTGAGGCACCAGTCTCTGAAAGGAAGGAGAAGGGCTTAGAAAGCCCATTTGGAAAGGTCCAGTCATGCCACCCCCTCTATGAAGCCTTCTGAGAGTCCCCCAGTCCAGTCAGATTTTTTTTTTTTTTTTTTTTTTTGAGATGGAATGTTGCTCTGTTACCCAGGCTGGAGTGCAGTGGTGCGATCTTCGCTCACTGCAACCCCCACCTCCCAGGTTCAAGCGATTCTCCCACTTCAGCCTCCTGAGTAGCTGGGATTACAGGTGCCTGCCACCATGCCCAGCTAATTTTTTTAATTTTAGTAGAGATGGGGTTTTACCATGTTGGCCAGGCTGGTCTTGAACTCCTGCCCTCAGGTGATCCACCCACTTCGGCCTCTCAAAGTGCTGGGATTACAGGTGTGAGACACCATGCCTGGCCCAGACTATTATCTTAATTTAAAGCTCTAAAAAAATCTGACTTCAGTTTGATTTTGGCCAAAGTTCCCTGGTTTACCACAGACCCCACCACTCCTGATTGCCTTACATATGGTTAGATTCACACTTCCACTGCCTGCCTGGCCTCTGAAGCCTTTCCTTCAGTATTCATTCAACAAATTATCTGTTGAGGCTGGGTGCGGTGGCTCTTACCTGTAATCCTAACACTTTGGGAGGATGAGGTGGGTGGATTACTTGAGGTCAGGAGTTTGAGACCCGTCTGGCCAACGTGGCGAAACCCTGTCTCTACTAATAATACAAAAATTAGCCAGGCATGATGGTGAACGCCTGTAATGCCAGCTACTCAGGAGGCTGAGGCAGGAGAATTGTTTGAACCCGGGAGGCAGAGATTCCAGTGAGCCAAGATCGCACCACTGCACTCCAGCCTGGGTGACAGAGAGAGACTCAATCTCCACAAATATCTGTTCAGCATCTAATAGGTGTCAGGTACTGTACTACGTACTGGGAAAATCCAGCAGTAAACGAGAAGGTAAGACTTCATTTCTAGTGACAGTCCCAGCCCCTGCCTTGTACCACATCCATTAGCATCCCAGGTTGGTCTGGCTTCACCATCAGGGGTAGAAGAGGTTAAGGTGAGAAGAGTCATGGAAAGACCCCATATTTGTCTTCCATTCCGGTATTCGTGACTGAAACCATACAACTCTGCAAGGTTCTTGCCTGATCTTCAGTTTCTTTCTTGTAACTTGGGACTAGAATCTTTGCCCTATTTACCTTTTAGAGTTGTATGAAAGTCAGGTAGCTTTGTAGATGGCAATAGGAGGACCTGACTGTGACCTTGAGGGAAATAAGCATCTTACCCGTTTAAAATGTAGCTCTGTCCTGAGGCAGTGGGCTGTCCTGCGTCGCTTCTGGAGACTCAACCCAGGAGAGTGGTGAGGTCTTCTAGAAGGGCAAGAGCAGCCTTCTCGATCAGACTGTGATCAGAAAAACCATATGCCTCTTTCTTACCTCCATCTAGGGCCCTCAGCTCAAGGAAGTGGTAGGAGGAACTCAGGGCCGGAGGAGAACAGAGGTTACTTGGTTGGGAAATCCTCCACCCAACTGTGTCTGGGGCTCAAGCGCAGGCTGCTATCTGCGCCTGGAACCTTGGCCCTTGTGTGGGAGCTCCTCATACCGCTCTAGGAAGTAAGACAGGTGTAAACCCTTCTTACTGCAGTTTATTGGATAGGGCTTCACCAAAATCATTGCAGCTGAGACTCATGGGTCTATGGCAATCCTTAATGATCATGGAAACATGCTAGAAACTTCCGCTTCCTCTCTTCCCCCTCCTCCAGGACTGATATGGTTAAAATATATACTTGATACACAAATGTAAAACTGAGTGAATGACAACATTGGATTAATTGAACACTAGACACTAACAATTACTGAACAACTTGAGACACTGCTGATACTTTTGAAGGAGTATCCCCTTTAATTCTTGCAGTAATCAGTTTCATGTATATAACATTTACTGTGTGCCACCTGCCCTCCAAGTGCTTTGACTCCCATTTTACAGATGTAGAAATGGAGGCACAGAGAAGTCAGTTGCCCAGAATTGCAGAGCATAAGGGGCAGAACCAGGACTCATATCCAGGCAGCCGGGCCCAAGTCTATGCTTATAACCACCACATTCTGCAGCCCCTCAACGACCCCGAGAGGTGGGGATTATGATTATCCCCTTTACACAGATCAGGAAACCAACCAAATTGCTCTCTTACTTGCAAGCATTGGCACGTACAACTTTTTCGACCACTCTAAACATGTTTAGGATTAAATGAATAGTGACAACTTGCAATCTTTGTGTCTATAACATTCTTTGCCAAGAGCACTTAATCCTCACACCTCCACAGAGGTAAGCAGGTGTGGATCGTGACCTTTAATTCCCAGCAGGAATTTAAGTTTCCCAGCAGGAAGTGACCTGGGACATGAAGCCAGGGCTGTTTATAAGTGGGCTGCAGCTGCCTCTACAATACTGAGGCCCTATAATTATCCAACTCAGGATGTGGAAGTCGGACAGATACTGAATGCTGGCTGCTATCTGATAGATCCATGGGCTGCTCAGCCTGTAATGATGAGATTAGTCAACTCGGGGCTGGGCACAGTGCCAACCTCTTACCTGGGTAGCCTCTGGACAGCTTTGATCAATCAGCAGGACTGCAGCCCGAGGCTCATTTGCTACGGTTCTCTGCCTTTCAATTACAGAATGACCGTAAGTGTGTGCCCCTTTGTTTTGAGAGTCTGAGAATGAAAGTGTGTCAGGGCAGGTGGAAGGTCGTGTTTGAATTTTCTAGAAGTTGAATTGTCTGCCTTCCAGGTTTGCACACTCTCTGCCGAGCTGTGGCTGACCAGCCAGGAGCCTTATTCATCTGATCAGTAGTGTTTCTGGAGGCACCTGGATAGGATGAACCACACTGACCCCAACGAGGAGAGGTCCCAGCTGGTGACCTCGAATGAGTCACTGAGACTCTCAGAGTCTCTCTATGTTGAACTTTGAAAATAGTGAAGGGCCCTGTTCTACCACCTCACAGGTGGTTGTGAGGATCCATTGAGATAAAAGAGAGAGGCTGCTCTGTAAACTGTAAAGTGGGAGGCACGTGAGACCCGGGATCAGTGCTTGCCCATCAAGAGGACCAGTTTATCTCATCCTAGCTCTCTAGGTTTCAAAACCAGTTTTCCTTCCCTTCCCCACTGACCATACGTCTACGGATGACTTTTTAAATTATTTTTATTTTCATTTTTTTGAGATGGAGTCTCTGTTGCCTGGGCTGGAGGCTCACTGCAACCTCCGCCCTCCTGGTTCAAGTGATTCTCCTCAGCCTCCCAAATAACTGGGGCTATAGGCACATGCCACCACACCCAGCTATTTTTTGTATTTTTGAAAAATTTATTATTTTGAGATGGAGTTTTGTTCTATTGCCGAGGCTGGAGTGCAGTGGCACAGTTTCGGATCACTGCATCCTCCACTTCCCAGGTTCAAGCAATCCTCCTGAGTAGCTGGAATTACCGGCACCCACTCCCACACCTGGCTAATATTTTTTTTTTTTTTTTTTGCGATGTAGTCTGTTTTCCAGGCTGTAATATAATGGCACCATCTTGGCTCACTACAACCTTTGCCTCCCAGGTTCAAGCAATTCTCCTGCCTCAGCCTCCTGAGTAGCTGGGATTATAGCCATGCACCACCATGCCCAGCTAATTTTTGTGTTTTTAGTAGAGACGGCGTTTCGCCATGTTGGTCAGGCTGATCTCGAACTCCTGACTTCAAGTGATCACCTGCCTCAGCCTCTCAAAGTGCTGGGATGACAGGCATGAGCTACTGTGTCCAGCTGATTTAAAAAAATTTTGTTTTGAGACACGGTTTCCTTCTGTTTCCCAGGCTGGAGTGCGGTGGTGCGATGTTGGCTCCCTGCAACCTCCGCCTCCTGGGTTCAAGCGATCCTCTCACCTCAGTCTCCTGAGTAGCTGGGACTACAGGCAAATGCCACTATGCCCAGCCCATTTTTAAATTTTTTGTGGAGATGGGGTGTCACTGTATTGCCTAGGCTGGTCTCCATCTCCTAGGCTCAAGTGATCCTCCCACCTCAGCCTTCCAAAGTGCTGGGATTACAGGCGTGAGCCACCGTGCCCGGCCTCCTAGGTGGTTTTAACACAACAGATTGTCCCTGAGCCCCTCCTGAGGTGTTTGTGGTGCCTGGGATTGGTGAGGGGAACCCAAGTGAAAGAAAAGGCAGGGCCCATCCATGGGCCAGTGGCCCTAACAGGGAAAGACAGAGCCCAAGAGAGCGCAGCTTCAGCAGGAAGATTTCTGTTACTTTTTATTCTTAATGTTCATACAAAACAGGCACATTTGTGATGCATTTCCACAAAGTGGACACATGTGTGTCACCACTACCTGAAACAGCACATGACCAGCCCCGCATCCCTGGAACTTCCCTGGGCCCTTCCCAGTCAGCACCACCTCTAAGGAGTCACCATCCTGAGTTCTACCACAAGTTAATTTTGCCTATTTTTTGTTGTTGTTGTTTGTTTTGAGATGGCATCTCACTCTGTCTCCCAGGCTGGAGTGTAGTGGTGCAATATCGGCTCACTACAACTCTGCCTCCTGCGTTCAAGCAATTCTCCTGTCTCAGCCTCCTGAGTAGCTGGGAGTACAGGCATGTGCCACCACACCAGCTAATTTTTGTATTTTTAGTAGAGATGGGCTTTCACCATATTTGTCAAGCTTGTCTTGAACTGCTGACCTCAAGTGATCCACCTGCCTCGGCCTCCCGAAGTGCTGGGATTACAGGCGTGAGCCACCACGCTCTGCCAGTTTTGCCTACTTTTGAACTTCAAATAAATGGAATCATCCAGTGGGTACCTTTAAGCCAGGTTTCTTTCACTTGACGCTGTGTGAGATTTTCCTTGTTGACGCAAGTAGCTGTCGCTCGCTCATTCTCATTGCTCTAGGTAGAATTCCATTGTGGGACAAGGTGACAGCTTATCTGTTCTAATGATAGGCCTTGGGGAGCATCCAGTTTGGGGTGTGCTATGAATATTCTAATGTATGTGTCTTGGTGAACATCCACACACATTCTTTTGGGTGTGGAACTGGGAGCAGAACAACAGGATTGGAAGGTGGGCACCTGTTTGGCTTAAATAGATACCCACAGGAAGGATTTAAGCAAGGTGTTAGGAAGAACTTCTGGACCCTAAAGGTTGTGGCCAACTAACTCATGTCCTTAAGAGGCAGAAGCTGTGAAATTTCCTTCTGGGGAACGGGAGGAAGAGGCTGGATTAGACGCTACTGAGCGATGCGGTGGGGTGGAGGGCAGTCCTTGACTCCTTCCTGTTGGGCTTTGGCTTTGGTCCCCTGTCTTTAGTCTGGGGTTTCCAGACTGTACTCCCCGGAGGTGTCTCAGCCATGTGAGAGGATGAGGAAGAAGATTTGAGCGTCATTTCCCTGCTTCAGCCAAAGGGCTCCGTGTGTTCTGTTTCAGGTCGTGGGGGTTCTGAGAATGACTTTGTTTGCTTTTTGAAAAAGTTTTAGCTGTTTCGACATTTGAAAATCCACTGCCCATAGGTCCCTTCCAGCTGGAAGATTCTGTTTTGGAAGCAGGAGGTGGGTGTGGGAAGGGTTAAGCATTATTCAACTAAAGAGCAGAGTTGAGCCTCGGTGACCTTTAAAAATTCTTGTACTGTGGTTTGCGACGTAGGACATCCCATAACATTCTATAAAAATGCAATGTTCAAATCAAACAGCGACTTCCGAAGCCTAAAGGATGTAGAGGAAGGACTTAACTTTGAGGAACATTCAGATAGAATTTCCATAAGTCTTCAGGACTCTCAAGATAGCCTTTTATCCATTCCCCTCTGGGTGTGTGTGTGTGTGTGTGTGTGTGTGTGTAACTTCCCCACTGGCTGGTCCTAGGAGCAGTCACTTGAGGTTGTTTGGGTCCGGAATGGTTCCCATTTTTATCCAGCAGTGTGATGTGAGCCCCCTGGGTGTCCCTCTCAAGGGTGGGTGGTGGCCTTTCCTCCTCCCATAGTAGGCCCAGTTTGGACCATGGTTTTGCTTGGCAGAGAGGCTGGGCTGCTCATAGATCCAGAGAGGAACATTTCTGCTGTGGCACGCAGCTCTGAGTCAACAGGCCTGATAAACAGCCCATTTCCCAAGGCCTGCAAGGAACAAAGCCCCTGGCCGCTGAGGGCGCTGTCTACTCCCCATCTCCTGAAACAGCTGTTTATTCTTTTGACAGGAGTTGAAACCAGCACTTTCCCTTCCTCTGAGACCTGCCTTCTCCTGAGAAGTGAACTCAAAAGAACTTTGCTATTTTGCCTTCTACTCTGGCGTGAAAGCAGCAGACGATGAGGTATGTGAGATGGTGAAATGATTTGCTTCTGCCATGCTGGGGTCATGGGTGGATCCCCCTAAACTCTCTCTGGTCCCCTCAGTAGTTTTGGAAAAGGACAAAGTCCTTCTCTCTCCAGCAGTGGATCTGGAAGCAGGATGCTGGCTCAGGGACTTACACTGTAAGTTCAGCTTTATCTTGCTCTGCATGCCAGGACCTCACAGGGTTGCAGCCGCCAGCAGCTTGGAGTTTTTCCCGCAGGATTTAGGGTTTTAATACAGGGGCAGCGGGTGAGTCTCGGGGCCCAGGGGTGAAGTTATGGATGGAGGCAGAGCCCGCTCAGGATTGTGTAGCACCTTTCATTTATCTTACTTTGGTTCTCTGGGAAAAACCCTTGCACAGTGATTTCTAGACGAGGCAGCGTGGAAAAGCTGACTGGATCCAGCCTTTAGATTTCCCAAAGGGGATTTGAGAGAAAGCACTATGAGATATACTTCAGAGAACAGGTTGTTCCGTTTGAGATGGCTGGAGTGATAGTGGGCCGTGTATTTAGTCTCAGACCTGTCTCTTATTTTCCTGTGTCTGTTTACTCTGATCCTTATAATGAAAAACATAACTGGAGACAAACTTCCATGCACTTCCCCCGCTTCCTTGTGAATTGCATCATGGGAGCCTTGCCCTGTAAGACCCACCAGCTCACTGAGGTTTTAGGATAAGGCGGCATTCTCCCTCCTTAGGCCCAGCACCATCCCTATGCTACAGGCTGGGGCTGGGAGGCAGGGGGTTCTGCGTTTTATTATTTATTTATTTATTTATTTGAGATGGAGTCTCGCTTTTGTTGCCCAGGCTGGAGTGCAGTGATGTGATCTTGGCTCACTGCAACCTCCCTGGATTTGAAGCCTAAATCCACCACTTTATGCTGTGTGACACTGGGCAAGTTACTTCACCTTTCTGAGCCTCTGTTTTGTTGTTGTTGTTGTTGTTGTTTTTTGAGATGGAGTCTCCCTCTGTCACCAGGCTGGAGTGCAGTGGCACATTCTCAGCTCACTGCAACCTCCGACTCCCTGGTTCAAGTGATTCTCTTGCCTCAGCCTCCCGAGTAGTAGCTGGGATTACAGGCACACGCCACCTAGCTAATTTTTTTGTACTTTTAGTAGAGATGGGGTTTCACCATGTTGGCCGGAATGGTCTCAATCTCCTGACCTCGTGATCTGCCCGCCTCGGCCTCCCAAAGTGCTGGGATTACAGGCGTGAGCCACTGCGCCCAGCCTCTGAGCCTCTGTTTTTATATCTGTAAAATGGGGATAATAATTGAGTAACTTCACAGGGTTGTCATGAGGCTTAACTATGAGACTTCTGAAAAGGGCTTTAGCCCGGGGCCCGGCCTGGCCTGGCTCGACTGCGGAAAATCCAGGCATTGCAGGACTTGAAGCTGATTCCATCTGGGGAGCCCTCTTTAAGAAAAAGAATGCAAAGTTGCAAATACAATGTTATAAATGGAAGTAAATAAGTAAATATCTGGAATATGAGAAGAGACACCACAACAAATAACAAAGACTGACAAACACTCCAAATACAACAAAATCCAGAAAACGATGACATAATAAAATGATGTAATAATAATACAAAAATAATTAGTATTACTTAACTGCCTTATGCCCCTGTCATGTTTTGGCTACATGTTGTTTGATTGCCATGTTATCTGACAACAGTTTTCTAGTATCATTTTCAATTAAAAAACAAAAGAAAGATAATCAGTTTTGCCTGTGGCATGGTTAATCCATGGGTGCTTTTCATTACTGAGAGTTTAGGGGAGCTTCTTTTAGCTTCCCCACTTGTTATTGGCGATGCCACATCTGTAAGTCTTTTGACAGTTTCTCAGGTGGCTCCAGCCAGATCATGAGAAAACTCAGCCCTGGATCCTTGCTAGGCACAGTGAGGGAGCCGGACCTGGGTTTCGGATGGAACATGAGGTGTCTGTGAGACCTGGATCCTAGTGACCCCTGACCAGGGAGCTGGGAGAGCAGTGTGTAGTTCATCTCCTTCTCCTTGGGGCCAAAGGAAAAGGGGCCCAGGTGCTCAACAACAATTCACCTGGGACAGGTTGTTCCTGGGACCTACATGGGTGTGCAGCCCTAGACAGGCACTGAGGCTAGAGAGTGACTCCCTCAGGCAGGCAGCACTCTTTATCCCTGAGAAGGTTTGAGGCTTTCTCATACCCACCCTAATGGGAAATCAGGCCCTGTCTTGCAAGGGGGTCTGTGCACATGAGTCCCGTGACACCTGAGCTTCATCAGCTCCTGGTAAGTCAGCTTCTGCACTCAATGCACATTGGTTCGTGGTTCCTCTGCATGATCCGAGCCAAAGACTGAGAAGTGATAGTTGATGAATCCTATCATTTGATCATCACACTAAGGAGCCTGCGTAGGTCACTGCAGCAGGGTGAGCTCTATGTGGCTAAAAGAACTGCCCTCTTGAAACATGAGGTTTCCAGCCTTGAGGCTGATTTTTCATCCACGTCCTGGGTCCATCAGAGAAGCCTACTGGGGATTCTTAGCTCCAAAGGACTTGTTTCAGGGATAAGGAGACTAAGGCCAGAAAAACTTGTGACCCCAGTTTAGAAAGTTGGCAGTGGGGCTGACCCACAGGACTGTGACAAGGCTGGGGGCAGAGGTGGGGCAGGGCTGAAGCAGGGAGGCAGGGTGGGGTGCGAATGTGGGAGCAGCCGGTCTGGTCAGAGCTGTGTTCCCAGGGTAGACTGGGGTGTGGAGCTGTCTTTATCACAACACATGGAGTGTGGGCTTGCCCCTGACAGTTCGGAGAGATGCTGCCCATCAAGATTCCTCTCTCAGATGAACTCACAGCCTTGCTTTCACACCAAGCCCTGAGCTATGCATTCCTGAATCTCTCCCATTAAAAAGCATCATCATTACTATAGGTACTGTGTGTGGAGCATTAACAGACCGAGGGCATAGTGTGCTTTCGAGAATCCTTTGAGGAGGGTGTTAGAATCTCCACTATGTATATGTAAATAGAGGCTCAGAGAGTTAAAGTAACTTGCTCAAGGTGTACATCTAGGACTCTGCTGATTTAAGAGTCTTTGTACTTCACCTAATTTTTACCTGGAATGCTGGAGCTGAACACTCTCCTTTATAATCAAGGATATGGAGGACTATAGCCTAGAATCTTGTCCAAGGTCATTAACACCCAGTTAATTACTGCGCCCTTCCCCATCCCCTCACCTGTTTTCCTTCTCTTGGCAACACTGTCACTACCTGACATTATATATCCTGTTGAGTCTCTTAACTCCCATTGGAACAGAAGCTCTATGATAAGCTTGCTCACTAAAGCAGCTCCCCAGAAACCATCTGGTGCACAGTAGCCTAGTTCCATGTTTGTTGATGAATTCATGGCAGAGCAGAACTGGAGCGCCTCAGAGCTCTCCTTACTCATTTGTTCACCCCAAACACTTGTGTTACAGGAAACGGGTCTGGATTCAGACCCCAAGAGAGGGTTCTTGGATCTCACTCGAATTGAGGGCAAATCTGTAAAGTGAAAGCAAATTTATGAAGAAAGTAGAGGAATAAGAGAAAGCCTACTCCATAGGCAGAGCAGCCCTGAGGGCTGCTGGTTGCCCATTGTTATGGTTATTTCTTGATTATATGCTAAACAAGGGGTGGATTATTCGTGGCTCCCCTTTTTAGACTACATAGGGTAACTTCCTGACATTGCCATGGCATTTGTAAACTGACATGGTGCTGGTAGGAGTGTAGCAGTGAGGACAATCAGAGGTCAGTCTCATCGCCCTCTTGGTTTTGGTGGGTTTTAACTGGCTTCTTTACTGCAACCTGTTTTATCAGCAAGATCTTTATGTCCTGTATCTCATGGTGATTTCCTGACTTATCCTGTGACTTAGAATGCCTTAACTGTCTGGGAATGCAGCCCAGTGGGTCTCAGCCTTATTTTACCCAACTCCCATTCAAGATGGCATTGCTGTAGTTCAAACGGCTCTGACACTTGGGATGCACCTACTGGAAGCCAGGGCCCATGTCAGTCTGGACCCATCACAATAGCCTGAAACTGATTAAGGCTCAAGAGGGAGGAGGAGTGGGTTCTAAGGGCCTGGTGTAGGAATCTCAGGCTGAGAGAATTCTTTAGCCTGCAAAGAGGTGGAGCCTGCGGGGAAGGCTTGGTTTCCCCTGCCACCACTTTCACCCTGCTGGATTCCTGCTCTCCGAGATAATGGCTTTTCCATGGCCTCTGAGTGCATGGCCATTCAGCTGAGAGGTTCACCTTTTCCCCTGGCGTGAGATGGAGAAAACAGGGTCTGCTAGAATTCCTTTCAGAGTGGAATTCTGTTTGGAAGGAACACCTTGACTTCGCCCAATTGGGGCGGAACTGTGAGATTCTCTCAGAGTGTGTGTGTGTTGTTCCGTGTGAGAAGGACTGGAGGTGGGTGGTAGGGAAGAATTCATTTATGGGCCATATGGAAAAGTCTGTCTGACACTCCAGGGAAACAGAAGCGGAAAAGGAGGAGGGTGAGGGTGGAGTGAGGAGGGTGAGTGTGGAGTGAGGAGGGTGGAGAAACGACAGGCTGTACAACGTGACCCTGCCTTGCAAACTGCCTCTACATTCTTAGCATAATCTGTACACGTTCCAGGAATGGGGGTGAGAGTGGCTGCATTTGGGAAGCAGTGCAGGTGCTGAGTTCTGGTTAACTGAGTTCTACAAATGGCCTGGGGCCCTAGGATGGGTTCAGAGAGAAAGTACACAAGTATTAGGGCAGAAGGTCTGAGAGATGGCAGGAGGGCTCTGGACCATTGCAGGCTGTGCAGTTGGGGCTGGCCAAGTTCACCCAGTCCTCTAAGGCGTGGGACCCAGGAGACATCATGGTTCCACTCTCCCACTTAAGACAGGGTGTTAATACTTGGCAGATCCTAATTCTGTGCTCCAGCCCTTGAAAGGAGAATTTAAAAACAAACCCACATTTCTTTCCTTTCCTTTTCTTTCTTCTTTTTTTTTTTTTTTTTTGTTGAGGCAGGATCTCACTCTGTCGCCCAGGCTGGAGTGCAGTGCCTCAATCATGGCTCACTGTAGCCTGGACCTTCCCAGGCTCTGGTGATCCTCCTACCTCATCTTCCCAAGTAGCTGGGACCACACATGTACATCATCACGCCTGGCTACTTTTTGTATTTTTTGTAGAGAGGGAGTTTCCCCATGTTGCCCAAGCTGGTCTTGAACTCCTGGGCTCAAGCAGTCCACCCACCTTGGCCTCCCAAAGTGCTGGGATTACAAGCATGAGCTACCGTGCCTGACCCAAACCCATGTTTCTTACTGGTGGGTAGGACAGTCAACCACCAATCTTCAGAATTACACAGTTGAAAATTCAGAGAGACAAACACATAAGGGAAGGATTTTTAGACCACATTGGCTGCCAAACACCTCATTTTTTGTCCAGAGAGAAAAATAAGAATGTTTTTAAAAGACCCATTGGCCACCCTGCCAACCCTTCCTCCCTGGAGGCTTGGATTCCAGATTCCAGGAAGCATGTTACTGCCCATTTGTAGTGCTTCTCTAAAGGATGAAAATTGGCTTATTTGGACAGCTTCCAGTTATAAGTCTTTTTTTTTTTTTTTTTTTTTTGAGGCAGAGTCTCACTCTGTCACCCAGGCTGGAGTACAATGGCGCAATCTCGGCTCACTGCAACCTCCACCTCCCGGGTTTAAATGATTCTCCTGCTTCATCCTCTCAAGTAGCTATGATTACAATGCCCAGCTAATTTTTGTATTTTTAGTAGAGATGGGGTTTCCCCACGTTAGCCAGGCTGGTCTCAAACTCCCAACCTCAAGTGATCTGCTTGCCCCTGCCTTCCAAAGTGCTGGGTTTACAGGTGTGAGTCAAGGCACCTGGCCATCCCATTGTAAATCTTAAACAAGAGTGACGACTGGCCACAGCAAAAAAGCAGGGAGATTCAAGCCATGTATGAGATCCAAAAAGAAATGGGCTTCGAGAGTTGCTTCTGATCTTAATTTTTGGAATAAAAAAATCACAAACACCTGTGTATTTGGAGAGGGGATTTGAAGGTATATCTGATTTGGGCTATCCCTGATGTAAGTGCCAATGTTTCCAACCGTGAGAATTTTCACACTTATCTGCTTAAGGCTCCTCACAATTGGGAGACAATTTGCATTTGATCCTCAGCAGGTGGTGTTGGCAAGGCTTGGGACACACAGCCAGCTTCTCTGTTGCCTCCAGGGCACACACAGGGGGTTGTAGCAGCGCCTGGGGCTTGATCGAAGAGAATCAAAGTCACATCCCACTTCTGGGGTGTCCTTAATCAGGCTGCGACACAGAACAGATGGGTAAACCTTTAGAGTCCCTCATTTGCATGTATTTGCACTGCATTGTATAACATGTTCTTATTCCAAATCCCTCCTTTCTTTCCTTCAGATCTGTTTTGAGCACTTGCTAAGTACCAGGCACAGTGTTACTTCACTGGATCCCCGACAGCCTGTTTTATGGATATCAGTATATCTTTAATAAGAACTAGTGGGCTTTTTTTATTTATTTATTTATTTTTGAGCATTTACACTCTGCCAGGCACAGTGCTAAATATTTTATGGACATTATCTCTTGTAATCATCACTATTAATTTAATGCGATCCAGCAGACATCCACAATCTCTTATCTGAAACCCTGGGGCCAGATGTGTTGGAATTCAGAATGTTTTGGACATAGATTATGTATCGTAGATTATATAACACGCCCAGTGTAGCAGCACTGCATAATAAAAATGCATCAATATTTATGCAAAGAAATGTTTAAACAGTCTCACCCAGTGGGATAAAGATTATAAATGGCCTCATGTCAGTTAGGGCCTTGATGCCAATTGAATTACAAGAAGATGTTTGATTTCCAGAGCTTTCTGGAGTTGTGGATGCGGGCCACTGCTCAGGGTTACCCAGCTTCATTTGTCAAAGTTGAGACTCACAACCCCACATCACTCCAAAGCCTGTGGCTACCACCATCCACACTTCTCTGGAAGTGAGGACATTAGAACAGAGAGGTGGCCACAGCCTTAGGTTTTTGTGCTCAAAACCAAGATTATTCCAGCACTCAATACTAGTGCTTTGGATGCAGACTCTAATGGCTTTTTTCAGCAATGGGGATGAGTTGCCTACAGCCATCTGCCTTTTCTGACTTTGCCACAGGCGTGGAGCTGTATGTGCTGGATCACAAGGCACCTAGAGGGAAGAGGCCTGAGACTGAGGTTTACCCAGCAAGCTCGTTGTCATCTCAGGGTCTCTGGAATACTGCCCATTATAGTTGTATGGAAAGCTGGAGGTTGGGTTACGACATTGAATTTAGCCCTGGCTTTCTTGTTTCCAAACAGAGCTCACTTTCTGAAGATCCCATTCTTTCTTTCTTTTTTTTTAACTGGATTTAATAATAAAGCATTTGTAAGATATGAGATCTGAGACTAGAATCATCTAAGAAATCTCTTTGAAAAGAACTGGAAAATGACCTGTGTCCAGAGGGGACAAGGTTAAGTCTCTTTCTTATTTGATTTCATTCACTCAGCAAACATTAATGGAGTGCCTCGTCTGCTCTCCCTGAGGCACTGGGGATTCAGGGTTGAATAAAACCCAACTCCTGCCCTCAGGAAGCTCACAGACTGATACTGGAGGCAGAGCTACTTCCAAAAACAACATGTATAGCAACATGAATAGAGACAGGGTGAGCCCAAGGAGAGAAGGGGAACTCACCTGGTGGTTGGGTGGGAGTGGGATGTGGCTTCACAAAGCAACAACATTTGGTGTGAGGCTGGCTACTGTCTCCTCTTAGCTTCCAGAGGTTCACAGTCTTGGTTTTCTTCCTCCCTCCTGGGCTTCTCCTTCTCTATCCTACTTCAAAACGTTGACATTTGCAGGCTTCAGCCCAGGGCCAGCTTCTTTCCTTTTCCTCTCTCTACGTTCTCTCACAAGGTAACCTTGTAACCGCCCAAGGGGTTCACCTTGCCTGCTGCTAGACAGAGCTGATTTATCAAGATGGGGGAAATGCAAAAGATAAAGAGTAATTCACACAGAACAGGCTGTGCAAGAGACCAGGGTTTTATTCTAACTCAAATCAGTCTCCTGGAAAATCTCATAACCTCCGGAATAATGTCTGGTAATATTTAGAATTCCAGCCTCTCTCATTCTAACTCGGTGGCTGGTGGCCTTTCATTCGTTTTACAAGAACAGTTTAGCTTTTGGGAAGGGCTATTATTTAAATTATAAACTAAATTCCTTCCCAAGGCTAGTTGAGCCTACGCCCAGGAATGGATGACAGTTTAAAGGTTAGAAGCAAGATGGAATTGGTTAGGTCTGATGTCTTTTACTGTCATAATTTGTTTAGTTATAATTTTGCAAGGGCAGCTCCAGCCTCATTCATTTCCTTCACATTAACTACCTTCCATATGTGGACAACTCTTCCAATTGCATGTCTAGCCCACATCTCTGTTGAACTTCAGACTTGAATGTCCATTTGCCCATCGTCATCTCCATTTAGGGGTGTGTAGACACCTCAAAATTAACATTTCCTAGTGAGAACTCATGATTCTTATCCCCCAGACCTGTTCCTCTTCCATCCATCCCATCTCAGAAAATGCTACAGTTGACCACCTGGCTGCTTAGACAGAAGCGTTGCTTCTTTCCTCTCCCTTGTCTCTGACACCTACATGACCAGCCAAATCCTATCAATCCTCTTGCCAAGGTGTGCGTGTGTGTATAGACTCAGTCTTGCTCTTTTCCACTAGGCTGGAGTGCAATGGTGCGATCTCAGCTTACTGCAACCTCCACATTCTCGTGCCTCAGTCTCCTGAGTAGCTGGGATTACAGGCACCTGCCACCACGCCTGACTAATTTTTGTATTTTTTGTAGAGACAGAGTTTTACCATGTTGGGCAGGCTGGTCTTGAACTCCTGACCTCAGGTGATTCCCCCCGCCTTGGCCTCCTAAAGTGCTAGGATTAGAGGCATGAGCCACTGCGCCTGGCCACCAAAGTATATTTTGATTAATCTACCACTTTCCATCTCTCTACCTCCTTTTTTTTTTTTGAGAAAGAGTTTCACTCTTTTTGCCCAGGCTGGAGTGCAATGGTGCCATCTTGGCTCACCACAACCTCCACCTTCTGGGTTCAAGTGATTCTCCTGCCTCAGCCTCCCAAGTAGCTGGGATTACAAGCATGTGCCACCACGCCTGGCTAATTTTGTATTTTTAGTAGTGATGGGGTTTCTCCATATTGGTCGGCCTGGTCTCAAACTCCCAACCTCAGGTGATCCGCCCACCTTGGCCTCCTAAAGTGCTGGGATTACAGGCGTGAGCCACCGCTCCAGGCTCTCTACCTTCTTTTTAACACACGCCACTGTTCTGTATTCTTTTATGTGATGGTCAGTCCAGTGTGATCACAAGAGGAGACACAGGAAAGGCTCAGGAAAAAACAATGTTTATTATGCTCATGGGTCCCAAAGACAGGAGGTACAGCACACCACATGGGACCACGTGGGAAAGACACAAGGGTGGTCAGGAGACAGAAGACAGGGAGCAAGGGGAAGACTGAAGCCAGAGACCTGATGAGGGATTCCATGGGAAAGGCAGGGTGGGGTGAACAGTCTAGGATGGACTAGTTTGAGTAATTTCAGAGGGCTTTAAACTCTCAGGGTGGCCCCTAGTTGTCTGGTACCTGGCCCTGATGGGATGATTAAGGCCAAGTCATATTGCCTCCTGGGGTGTGCAGGGCGGGTGAAGATCTACAGCTCAGGATCGGTTCATTTGTCTGTCAAAGGCATGCTTCTAGCTGAGCCCTTGCTATCTCTAAGAACTGGCTAGTCTTAGAAGGGGACATTATCTCCCCAGTTAGAAAGGTTTTTGAAGATGTGAAAACATCGTAACGTGTAGCCAATAAATACATGTATGCAATACAGTCACCCTTTCATTTTGGCCATCAGAGTAGTCTGCCACCTCACTCTCCATTCTGCTGTCAGCTCTGATCCACCCTCCACACCCCAGCATACAGGCAGGCATCTCTGCACGAAATTGAATCCGGTTATTCTCTGGCTTCTGAGGTGCTTGTGGCTCCCTCCCCTCCTGCCCAGGGCTCCCGCCTCTCCTGCCCAGGGCTCCCTCCCCTCCTGCCCATGCCTTTCATGGTCTATTTGCCCTGTCCACCATCGTGTTGCCAACTAGCACTCCTTCTTTGATCCAGCCACGCTGAGGTGAGAGTATTTTTCTTCTTTAACGCTGTCTGTTTAAATACAAGAAGTTTTTTCTCCTGTCAGCCTGTTACAGATGCTGCTCCCAGAATAGTCTCCTTCCTTCTTGTGGTGCTTTCCATCCTTTCCCATCCCTGTTTATCCCTTAGGACTTGGCTTTACTTTTAACCTCCACAGCAAGCCTTCCCTGATCACCCACATTAACGTACTCCCAGCCTGTTGTTCTTCACATAGCACCCCTGCTTTTTTAAGCAATTTCATGCAATGATCAGGAAATGTCTGTGCACCTGCTGTGTACCAATTTTTTGCTTGCCTGTGAGTGTGATGGGGCTATACTGGGGGTAGCTGGGAAGTGGATGAGGCCTAGTTTATAAACTTAGGGTCAATTTCCCCTCTGAGCAAGAGAATGTTTTATCAGTATACCAAGGTCATGGAGCTTGGGGATGGGATGGCTCCTCACAACCATGAGACAAAAGGTGGGGCAATCAGCCTTGGGAGGCTACAGGAGTCCCTGGGAACCATGTACGGCTACTCCCACTATCTCCTACATCCATGGCAGGTAAGGATACCTTCCCTCTGAGCCCCAGTATGGCCTTAGCACCCTTCCCAATGCAGGCAGCCTCCTCCATTAATCAAATTGGCCTGATCTGCCACTGCAGGTCTATGCAATTTAAGGTAGAACAGACTCCTCAGCTCTAGTTACTTCTTCCTAAATGTATCCTTTTAGAAAGAATTAGGTGGGAGTGTAAATTACTTCAACCATTGCAGAAGACAGTGTGGTGATTCCTCAAGGATCTAGAACCAGAAATACCATTTGACCCAGCAATCCCATTACTGGGTATATACCAAAGGATTATAAATCATTGTACTATCAAATAACATGCACACGTATGTTTATTGCAGCACTATTCACAATAGCAAAGACTTGGAACCGACCCAAATGCTCATCAGTGATACACTGGATAAAGAAAATGTGGCACATATACACCATGGAATACTATGCAGCCATAAAAAAGGATGAATTCATGTCCTTTGCAGGGATATGGATGAAACTGGAAACCATCATTCTCAGCAAACTAACACAGGAACAGAAAGCCAAATACCATATATTCTACTCATAAGTAGAAGTTGAACAATGAGAACACATGGACACAGGGAGGGAGCATCACACACCAGGGTCTGTCAGAAGGGCTAGGGGAGGGATAGCATTAGGAGAAATATCTAATGTAGATGATAAGTTGATGGGTGCACCACCATGGCACATGTATACCTATGTAACAAACCTGCACATTCCGCACATGTATCCCAGAACTTAAAGTATAATAATAATAAAAAGAAAGAATTAGGTAAAAGCATTTTTTAAAAACCATATCCTTCTCTGAAGTTCATTGAGTTAATCTGTTTCCCCCCTCATTCTTTTTTCCTAGGAGAAAATAATGAATGTCAAAGGAAAAGTAATTCTGTCAATGCTGGTTGTCTCAACTGTGATCGTTGTGTTTTGGGAATATATCAACAGGTAATTATGAAACATGATGAAATAATGTGGGTGAAAATGCTGCTTTGATTCTATCCCGCTATTATCATCCAAGTCACCAGGTTGAATTGAAATTAGGATTAACCAAAACCATAAATAAGGGATTCCACCCTTCCTAAATCCCTAAGCCCTGGACTATCCTTCAAATCATTAGCTCTCCCAAGTGACTTTTGGCTAACTACTTATCTTCCTTCCTGCCTTGTTCCTAATATCGTAATTTTTGTAATAGTAGGCTAGATCCAGAGAAAATGAGATCAAATTAAGCCCAATGTAATTTTAAATAACTTACATAATAAAAAATACAGAAATAACCTTAAGAAATTTCAGATAGGAATTCCATGAGAAATCCACCCTGAATTTTGAAATCCTAAAATATTTGCAGAATTTAAAGGAGCAACTTAAGTTGTTGATTTTTGCTGCAAAATACATACTGAGTTGCTGGTGATTCATTTGTGCCTGGCTCAAACCTTTGAATGTGTGTGTGTGTTTTTAACTTTGAAAAGCAAAATGAATTAAGCATTTCTAAGTTTTCAAATTCATCTGTGGATTCACCCCAAATATATGAGCCACCTCTGTGCTTTTTGAAACTACAATGCCTTGGAGATTCCAACTGGAGAGGCTTCTGACAGAAGTCTCCACAAGCAGCCACAGAAATGCCTGATGCCTTTGACTCAAAAGACTGGAAAAGCTCAGCCTTAAGGTTCAAAAAGTCTATTGTACAACTGAGTTGTACAGAGCTATTTTGGTACCATTAGTATTTTCATAGAGTGTTTCATTGGCCCCCAAGTTCAAGATGGTAGCCTGGATTAACATTCGAATATCTCTTTTGATACTTAAATTCTAAGATTCGATGAGCTAGGAGGACTGACTTGGTTACTAAAAATGGAACTGTACCTTTAGGTGCATCAGTAGCAGAAGGAATCTCCAGAATGCTGGAGCCATTAGTCCCTATGGTGCTGCATAGATGGAACCACTTCTGGAATGTTCCTTTGTTTCATTCTGCACAACTCATTTTAACAAAAACATGAAAACATGACAAACTAGAGGGTGACCAAGTTAAAAGGTTCTGGAAACTAGGTCTTTTGAATTGAGAAAACTGAGGGGATTGAGTCCAAAGAAGAGATGACTCAGTTTGGTGTGGGTACCCTGGAGCTTCCTTAGGCAATTGAGGGCTGAGGAAGTTTCCCACTTAGACTTTAGAGCTAGGCTGCTCCTTGGGCAAGTTACTTAGCCACTCTGTTCTTTAGTTGCCCTAGCTTTATTTTATTTATTTATTTTTATTTATTTAATTTTTTTTGAGATGGAGTTTCGCTCTGTTGCCCAGGCTGGAATGCAATGGTGCAATCTTGGCTCACTGCAACCTCCACTTCCTGGGTTCAAGCGATTCTCCTGCCTCAGCCTCCCGAGTAGCTGGGATTACAGGTATGCACCACCACACCTGACTAATTTTTGTATTTTTAGTAGAGATGGGGTTTCACCATGTTGGTCAGGCTAGTTTCGAACTCCCAACCTCAGGTGATCCGCCCTCCTCGGCCTCCCAAAGTGCTGGGACACCTGTATTCTCAGCTACTCAGGAGGCTGAGGTGGGAGAATCACTTGAGCCTGGGAGATTGAGGCTGAAGTGAGCTGTGGTCTCGCTACTGCACTCCAGCCTGGCTGACAGAGTGAGACACTGCCGCAAAAAAAAAAAGTTGAGGGAGGGATTATAAATACTACCTGCTTCATAGGGTTGTTGGGAGAATTAAATAAGTTATTGTGTATAAAGCACTTAAAAGCAATACCTAGAGCTTAATAAACACTCAATAAATACTAGTTGTCATCCTCCTCCTCTTTTCCTCGTCATCATTTTAATTTAGACCACTGTAACCAAATACCACAAGGTGGTTTAAGCAACAGGAATTTAAGTCTCTCAGTTCTAGAGGATGGGAAGTCCAAAATCCCCAGTGAGGGCTCTTCCTGGCTGGCAGATGGCTACCTCCTCCACACGTGATGGAGTGCAAGTAAGCTACTGCCTCTTCCTCTTCTTGTAAGGACACTAATTCCTTCTCAGGGGCCCTATTCCCATGACCTCATCTAAACCTAATTACCTCCCACAAGGTCTGCCTCCAAATATCATCACACTAAGGTCAGGGCCTCCACATATGAATTTTGGGGAGATACAACATTCACTCCATAACAGTCATCTTCATCATGATCTGTTCCAGAGGGCAGAACAAGATAGGGAATTTTGGCAAATAGAAGAGCTCTAACAGTTGGAAGAGTCCAACAGAAGAACAAGTGCCCTTTGGGGTTCCTGCCTGGAGTCAGAATGTCTGCTTGGATAACCTTCAAGCTCTGAGTTTGAACACTTGATTAGATAACTTTGGTGTTTGGAATCATAGCCAGAGTTGTACGTGCATAACTGAGCCAAAGGCTCAAACTTGCATATCTGCAGCCGCCTCTCAGAAAGAGGGTTACTTTCAGTCTGGACACACTCTCCCTGCACGGTAGCCAGAGCAGGTTCTGGCTGCTCTTCAGGCCAATCATCTGGCACCTGGACTCTGGCCCCTACATCCTCTGATATGCAGAATCCACTTGAACATCTGCAAGAAACTTCAAGGGGAGTTTTTTTTCTTTCCACTTTATGAATTGGCCACATGATGGCTTGAGGTGAGCTGAGGACACTAACCTTAGACAGGTTGGCAGCACTAAGCTGGAAAGGATTAAAAATAACTCACTCAAACATGTCAACCAATTAGTAAGTAGAAGAATTGTCAGCAAAGCATATTGAAAGAATATCATCTAGGATAGCATTTGATTTGAGGCTGGATGAAAAAAAAACCTTCGAATTTTAAAATTAGAGGAAACCTTCAAAATTATGATGAAATAATCATGATGGTAGTAATCACGATAGGAGCTACTAGTTATTGAATGCTTGCGTGTGCCAGGAGTTTTGCTATGCATTACCTCAGATTTTTTATTTTATTTTATTTTTTTTGAGATGGAGTCTCAGCACTTTGGAAGGCCAAGGCAGGCAGATCACTTGAGGTCAGGAGTTTGAGACCAGCCTGGCCAACATGGTGAAATCCTGTCTCTACTAAAAATACAAAAATTAGGTGTGGTGGTGTGAGCCTGTAGCCCTAGCTACTCCGGAGGCTGAGGCAGGAGAATTGCTTGAACCCAGGAGGCAGAGGTTGCAGTGAGCTGAGATTGTGCCACTGAACACCAGCCTGGGCAACAGAGTGAGACTCTGTCTCACAAAAATAAAAAAAGAGCTCAAGGAGGCAAAAATTATGTTTGGTTTGGAGAAGGATCCATTGTTTTGGATCCATTCACAAGTGTTTATTGAGTACCCACTATGTACTAGGCACTGTGCTAGGATCATATCAAGCAAGGCACAGAAAAGGCAGCATTTGAGTGGAGACTGAAGGATGAATACATATTTAAAACCCACTGCAATGTGGATATTGCTGTGACCATTGTGTTGTTGAAGGATTCTGAGAGAGGAGGGTGAGGAGGGTAAGGAGAAGGGTTGTTGAAGAGATATGAAAAGTTGGTGAACCTGAATTTATAAATCTGTGGCCTGAGTGCCAGGTAGGGTTTTGAGTGCTAGGTTGCAGGACTTGTAAGGGCTTTAAGAGTCTCACTGCCTTCATTAGCTAAAGAAATGTTTTTCCAGGCTGTCCTATAGAAGGCTCTGAGTTGGCCATGGCATTAGGTTCTACAGTTGATGCTTTGTTTTCTGGGGGAAGATAAATCCTGGGGGAAGGATGTCTGGGCCATGGCATTTCCACCTTCCAGGGCCTTTGTCATCACCAGGCACCTGAGTAGGTGGCAGGAGAGGACCCATCTGTGCAATGGAGAGCTGTCTTCTTTTTTTAAAACAAAAAAAACAAACAGAATTTGAGGCCAGGCGTGGTGGCTCACACTTGTAATCCCAGCACTTTGGGAAGCTGAAAAGCTGACTGTGGTGGGTCTCCTGAGTTTGAGACCAGCCTGGGCAACATGATAAAACCCCATCTCTACAATACACACACACAAACACACATTTGAGATTTTCCAGAAAACCCTTTCCCCTTGAGATCCTGAAGTGGAAATTTCCAGTCTCCTGATGTCATTGGTTATGTCTCAAAGGAAGATAGGAAACCTGGAAGCAGCTAAAACCCAGGCTCTCAGCTCAGCCTCGGGCTCAGTGATAATGGTTACAAAATCGCCTTTCTCAGAATTAAAAGTAACATGATATGTTTTTATTTCTCTTGCTTTTAGCCCAGAAGGCTCTTTCTTGTGGATATATCACTCAAAGTAAGTACGCTGAATTCTAGATTTCTGGTGGATGTCTCCCACAGCCACTCTGGCACCCTCTACAGTCCGTTCTTCACACGGCAGCCAGCCATGGTGCTCGGCCAAAGTCGGAGGCGGGGTGGATTCCTGGGGATCTGGAATGTTATTGCTGCAGCCTCCCTAGACTTATCGATATAGAACCATGGCTTGTATCTTGCCCTCAGTTCTCCTCAGACTTCTCTTAAGTGCTGTCATTTGAAAACATTCCTGTCTTGCTGATAAAAAGTATCTAGGGAGATACTATCTATTATTCTGCCCTTTAAATGTTATATAAAGACCCATGCAAGAGATTGCTCTGAGAATAAGAATCAGGAAAAAAAAAAAATGAGTCTCTTGAGAAACCAGTATGTATCTTTAAAATTTTCTTTTCCTATTTTTTGAATACAAAATGAGAACCATGTAAACCTTTATATTTCCTATTGTTGGCTTGGTTGTCAGAAAGCTCAGAGCAAAGTATTGCACTTAACTGCTGTACTTGCCCCAGCCTTCATTTCTGATGTCATTTATCCCCTGGTGTGAAATCCTGGCTTTTATGCCCACATGCCACGTGACCTTGGAAATTTGCTCAAACCCACCGAGCCAGTATCTTGGCTGTGAAATGAAAGTAAAGGTGAAACTTTTCTTTGGGATGACTGAGGTCATGTGAAAATACATACCTGGGTGACTAAATCAACATATCTCTTTCTGTTCTTTCTTGTGCTTTTTAGTCTTGTGTTATTTTCCTGTTTACTGTACCTATATATTGGAAGCCATCTCAAACACTTCCAAGAGTTAATGGGCTTTAAAACAGGTTTCATAATATTATGCCTGTTCATGAGTTACCTCACCACCTCATTTGTCCAACAGAAGGGCATTGTCCATTGGCTTTCCTCTTCCTCCAGAAGCCCCCTACCTTTTCTTTGCTTTCTTTTCTTTCTATTTTATTTTTTAAATTTTCTGAGATGGAGTCTTGCTGTGTTGCCCAGGCTGGAGTACAGTAGTGTGATCTTGGCTCATAGCAGCCTCCACCTCCTGGGTTCAAGCAATCCTCCCACCTCAGCCTCCCAAGTAGCTGGGATTACAGGCACCCACCACCATGCCCAGTGAATATTTTATATTTTTAGTAGAGACGGAGTTTTGCTGTGTTGGCCAGGCTGGTCTTGAACTCCTGACTTCAGGTGATTGGCCCACCTCAGTCTCCCAAAGTGCTGCAATTACAGTATTGAGCCACTGTGCCAGGCCCCCCACCTTGAAGAGACTTTCACAATGAATGAGAGTGTGGAAACTTTCTCAAATGGGTGGCTACAGTGGCTTTCAAGTAGTTTCCTGAACTTCTTGTTCAGGGACCCCCAGATTTCCTGAGGCTGTTACTGCTAACCTTTGGGCAAACTGAATTTTTCTCTAGCTTTTATAACAATCTGAATTCTGCTGGTTTTAGCTAAAGAGATGATTCTTGGAAACATGCATTGGTTTTTCATGAAGATTATAACTTGTTACAGTCATTTTCAATTCATAAAGCTCTTTCATGTATGCTATTTCATTCAGTCTTCAAAATTACCTTCATGGTAGGTCTGTTATTAGTATTATTAACTATACTTTTTGGAGGAGAAAGTCAAAATTCAGAGAGGGAAAATGTTGTATCACAGTCACACAGCTAGTTGGTGGCAGATCTAGGACTCAGGTTTATGCATTAATGCACTGTAGCCCCCTTTTCCCTTCTCTTCCTCTAGGACCCCCAGAATGAGCTGAGGGCTGGGGGCTGCCCAGGGAAGAGAGATTGAGAGAGCTTCAGGTCTGTTCTCTCTCATTCAGCTAGAGTGTCTTATTTTGCTGTCTGTTTAATAAATTGGCTGTTTTCCATTTTTTAGTTTTTTTAAAAGTAATCTCTGCTCTAAAAAGAATTTGGAAGCCCCAAGTTTGGGGACTACCACATTTTCTAAAAATGTTTGTAATCTTTTCCATTTCTTAGAAACCCAGAAGTTGATGACAGCAGCGCTCGGAAGGGCTGGTGGTTTCCTGGCTGGTTTAACAATGGGTAAGGTCATCAGACAGCGATCAGTGTTTGCCGACCCACCTGATGCTTGTAGAGGGTCCACACACAATGGTTTCATGTTCATGACCTTCTCAGTCACTCATCTTTCTTGCTTATTGAAATTATATGAAGAATATTTTGTGAGTGAGACTAAGACATTTGAGGGTTGGTTTTGTTCTTGAGACAGGGTCTTGCTGTCACTCAGTCTAGAGTACAGTGGGGCAAACATAGCTCACTGTAGCTTCGAACCCCTGGGCTCAAGTGATCCTCCTACCTCAGCCTCCTGAGTAGCTAGACTACAGGTGTGCACTACCACACCCAGCTAAATAAGTTTTTTGTTTTGTTTTGTTTTCAGTTAACTTGGGGGCTGAGGCTTGGGCTCTTTATTTATTTAATTTTTTGAGATAGAGTTTCACTCTTGTGGCCCAGGCTAGAGTGTAATGGCGCAGTCTCAGCTCACTACAATTTCCACCTCCTGGATTCAAGTGATCCTCCTGCCTCAGCCTCCCAAGAAGCTGAGATTACAGGCACCTGCCACCACATCCGGCTAATTTTTGTATTTTTAGTAGAGGTGGGGTTTCACCATGTTGGCCAGCCTGGTCTCGAACTCTTGACCTCAGGTGATCCGCCTGCCTCTGCCTCCCAAATTGCTGGGATTACAGGTGCAAGCCACCATGCACAGCCCTGGGCTAAAGTTTAGATTGCAGGAAAGACAATTATAAACTAAAATGTTCTTAGAAGAATTGCCTTACCAAGTTTCCCTCACCCCCCTGAAATAACCTGAAGGTTGTTATGCCATTAAATTGCTAATGTGCTGACTTGGAAGGGTAATGAGGTGAGTACTGCATCTTTTCATCAAAAATATATCTTTATGAATAAACGCTTAATGTCTAGAGTTTTTTTCTGGTCAATTCACTTAGTGCATGCATAATCTGCCTTGAAACGCATTTTCACAAGCTATTCAGCAGTTCTCCCACCACCATAGTCACCTTCCCTGCCTTACCTGGTTTGCTTTCCCTTTGTCCTTAGGATCCACAATTATCAACAAGAGGAAGAAGACACAGACAAAGAAAAAGGAAGAGAGGAGGAACAAAGAAAGGAAGATGACACAACAGAGCTTCGGCTATGGGACTGGTTTAATCCAAAGTAAGGAAAGCAGTGTCACTTGCTGTGCAGCAAATCCATGGCCCTGCAGGAGGTGGTGTGGCAGTGGCGGCAACAGTGCCATTGAGAACATTCCTTATTTGGGAGAAAGAGCCTTAGCATATTAGATATTTAACACTAGGCTTATGGGTATGTGCACGTATTTGATTGTGATGTAAAATATATTTCTCACTGTGAGTTATGGTCAAAAACACTGTGCTACGCATTGTCATAGGCAGAAGAGACAGGAGAAATCAATCAACGTGGTTATATTTGAGAAGTTCATGGTCTTATAGGGGTTGTCACTGTAAAACCAGTATTTGCCTAGATTGGTAGGAGGCAGGATCTACTGGAAGGATGTGGTTCTGGGAGTGAGGAGGTGGGAGCTGTCCAGGGTGACTTTGAGACCTCAGACTGGTGAGCAGTGGTGCCATTAGCCAGGAAGGGGACTGAAGGAAGAAACACAGGCCTCAGAGCTGGGGGAGGTGGGGAGCCCCATTAAAAATGCATGGGGATGCAGGTGCTTACGGGACATCTAGACAGAGTCACAGGGTACTCCTGAGCTTGGCAGAGGGTACGTGCTGGAGATGATCATCAGAATAATCAGGAGAGAATGGCATCATTAAAAAAAAGTTTTAATTTTTATTTATTTTGAGGCAGGGTCTTGCTCTGTTACCCAGGGTGAAGTTCAGTGATGCAGTCGTGGCTCACTGCAGCCTTGACCTCCTGGGCTCAAGCAATTCTCCTACCTTAGCCTCCTGAGTAAGGAGGCTTGGTGTGTGCCACCATGTCCAGCTAATTTTTATTTCTTTTTGTAGAGACAGGGTCTTACTATGTTATCCAGGCTGCTCGTGAACTCCTAGGCTTAAGTGATCCTTCCGCTTTGGCCTCCCAAAGTGCTGGGATTACAGGTGTGAGCCACCATGCCCAGTCTGAAAATAGCATCTATCCCATCATGAAGGATCTTGGGCTCTGGGAAGACTATGTTCTAGCAAGTTCTCTTATAGTTTGGGGATAAGAGATCCATGCCAGTGTGGAGGGATGGGAATTTTGGCTTCCCATATGTTGTTTGATGATCTACATGACAGGGTAGGCATCTCTGAAATGCTAAACCACTAATAGAAATGTGAGAAGATGGAAGCATTGTTACTTTGATAAAGCCCCTTAGATGGGGAATGAGAATCCCTAAGGGGCAGGCTAGATGGGCTAGAGATGGTCCCCAAAGGCCCTTCTAAGAAGAATAGGGCAATTTTACTGTGGCACTTGTGCTTTGCTGAGCAGGATTTGGGAGGTGGGGCTGGGGCGGAATGATTGGAGGCGGAGAGGAGGGACAGATCACAGTCACCAGCTCTCACTGTCTCTACTCTCCCCCTTGCATGGCTTTACCTCCAAATGAATAGGGAGCAGATATTTATTTTTATTTATCTTTTTATTTTATTTATTTATTTATTTGAGACAGGGTCTTACTCTGCCAACCAGACTGGAGTGCAGTGGCACGATCATGGCTCACTGTAGCCCCCACCTCCCAGGCTCAAGCAATCCTCTTGCCTCAGCCTCCCAAGCAGCAGGGACCACAGGCATGTGCCACCACGCCTGGCTAATTTTTGTATTTTTTGTAGAGACGGGGTCTTGCCATGTTGCCCAGGCTGGTCTGGAACTCCTGGTCTCAAGAGATCCCCTGCCTCAGCCTCCCAAAGTGCTAGGATTAAAGGCGTGAGCCACCACGCCTGAGCACAAGCAGATTATTTACAGAATGTTGGTTTGAAGTAGCACCAAATGTAAGCCTTCTCAGGGTACCTAAGTCTATTTCTTGCATAAATGAATGACTGATGAAGGAATGGATGAACAAATAAGTATACTTTGTATACATTTATCCTTTTCATGGCTCATGCCTGTAATCCTAGCACTTCGGGAGGCTGAGACAGGCAGATTGCCTGAGCTCAGGAGTTCAAGACCAGCCTGGACAGCGTGGTGAAGTCTCTACTACAAAACAAATCAGCTGGGTGTGGTGGCAAGCACCTGTAATCCCAGCTACTCAGGAGGCTGAGGCACAAGAATTACTTGAATGCGGGAGGCAGAGGTTGCAGTGAGCTGAGCCACTGCATCAACAAAGTGAAATTCTGTCTCAAAAAAAAAAAGTGTCCTTTTTAATAAACTACCTAAAACCATGATATATTGTGCATATTTCCATATCAAGGTCGCTTTGCTTCCATGACACCAAATCCTCATTTGTGACTGTTTTCTGATAGGGGCAGCTCCCTCTTCCCAGCTGTCAGGGATTAGAGTTTATAGGGGCTAAGTCCAGTATCCTCTTCTCTGTTCTTTATACACCATTTTCCAATGTGCTCTCCTCCATTTTCATGGCATTAGGTACCATTAGTGAGATTAGAGACCATTCCACATTTAAATCTTTAGCCCAGATGTTGCCTTTGAGCTGTGACTTGTGTCTACCTGCCTGCCTGACATCTCTGCATGTCTCACATGGCCAGAATGGATTTCTCAGTTCCTCCCCACCCTTGTTCCCCTCACTTTCCATCCCATTAAATAGCTCAAGCCACACAGTGTGAGAGACCTTTTCCTCTATCTATCTCACAGTCTAATTCATTAGCATGTTCTGTCAATTCCTCCTCCAAAATCCTTTCCATTTCATCCCCTTCTCTCCATTCCACAGCCACTCTGCCATCCCTGTTCATGTTGCCATCAGCTTTTCTCTGCACCCCTGTATAGCCAGCCTGCTGTTGCTTAGAGGGAATTCAGCCAATAATGAGTTGTGCTGGGCACAGTGGCTCACACCTGTAATTTCAGCACTTTGGGAGCCTGAGGTGGGAGGACCGCTTGTGTCCAGGAGTTCAAGAATAGCCTAGGCAACTTAGTGAAACAAAAAATCAAAAATTGTCTCTACAAAAAAATCAAAAATTAGCTGGATGTGGTGGTGCATGCCTTTAGTCCCAGCTACTCAGGAGGCTAAGGTGGGAGGATCACTTGAGCCTCGGAAGTTGAAGCTGCAGAGAGCTGTAATCGTGCTGCTACCCTCAGCCTGGGTGACAAGGCGAAACCTGTCTTAAGTAATAATAATAATAATAATAATAATAATAATGAGTTGTATGTATTCCACATCTTTTTTAAACCTACTGCACGATTCATAGAATTTTAATGCTTCCTCTACCCAACCCTTGGGTACCAAAATGTACCATAAATAAATACATAAAATTTAAAAGCTGCCAATAACCTAGGGAGGTGTGTGCTTTGGTTAGGGGGCCCTTTTATTTTGGGGGAATCTTCTGTGGAACTGCACACTCTGGCATCACATCATTGCATGCCCTACTTGGAAGGAAAGCATCTGAGCAGCTCTTTCCTGGCACTTTTCCCTTTCTTTTTAGTGCCCTATCTTTGTGATCTAGGACTTCTCTGGCAGTTGACATTGTCAAAGACTAGCTTTTGCATATGCGTGAGCTGCCCTCTATCACTTCTTTTTTTGGGGGTTTTGTGGTTTTTGATGACTAAGACTCCTCCATGTAGCGGTTCATGCAGGAAGCAGATCTTGATCTCATTCTCCCTCCTCCTCATTATCCCCAACTGCCTGCATTTTCAGGCTGTTGTGTGGCTTTGTAGTCAGGGTCACTGACATGCTGGAATTGTCAGTGAAATCAAATAATTAACAGCTGGGAAATAGAATACTTTAATTTTTAATTCAACATTAATTTTTAATATTGCTACTTTTTCTTCCTACTTGAAGGAAGCCAAGTAATTAAACTGGACTCTGGTTTTCTGACTCAGTTCTTCTAGAAGACCTGGACTGAGTGATCATGTGGTTGAGGAGTGTGTAGCAGGTGGACCACCTGTCGGGACTGAGAGATTCTCAAGGGGAAGGACTGGGTCTCATTTCTCCCATCTCAGTGCTTAGCAGGATGACCTGGTATAGACCAGGGAACTGGGAAATGTGCGTCAAGGGATCAGCCACCCAGTTGGGTCTTTTATATAAATTAAATGGCAAAAGGCTCCATTCCCTTCCTCTTTCCTACCCTCCACTTTATCTGCAAAATGGGAATGATGATAGCACCCACTTCATAGAGTGGTCGTGAAGATTAAATGAGAGAATAAAAGTCAAGCACTTAGCTCCTGGTGCACCGTTAAGTATTAAATAACTATACCTATTCCTCATTTTCCTTTTTAAAAAAATAATATCACCAAATGCCCAGCTTATACACAGTTACAAGACTTAGCTAGTGGGCTAGGTTAGAACTACTAAAAGATCTTTGACAGGCTAAAACTAAGATGCAGTGAATGAGGTGCAATGAAGAGAGTTTTAAGTTCAGAAACAGTTACAGAAGTATAAGATAGCTGTGTGGGTTATTTATTTATTTATTGGTTTTTGGTTTGCAATCTCATCATTCAACAAAGCTAAGCGTTTTACAGGACTAAAAGCACCATGTAAGCTACAACGTGGTGCTGTTGGAAGAAGTCCTAAATCACAAAGATGGGGCATTAAAAAGAAAGGAAAAAGGGCCAGGAAAGAGCTGCTGAGATGCTTTCCTTCCTGCTCAGATGCTGTTGTGTAAAAACAACAACAAAAGTCTCATCACTTCTCAGTCCGAATTGACGAAAATGCCAATGTAAATAAAAATAATTCCTTTTTATTTATTTATTTATTGAGATGGAGTTTTGCTGTTGTTGCCCTGGCTGGAGTGCAATGATGTGATCTCGGCTCACTGCAACCTCTGCCTCCTGGGTTCAAGCAATTCTCCTGCCACAGCCTCCCAAGTAGCTGGAATTACAGGTGTGCACCACCAAGCCTGGCTAATTTTGAATTTTTTTAGTAGAGACAGGGTTTCACCATGTTGGTTAGGCCGATCTCAAACTCCTGACCTCAAGTGATCCACCTGCCTCAGCCTCCTAATGTGCTGGGATTACAGGCGTGAGCCACTGCACCCGGCTTATTTTTTAAGTGGAAATAGTGTTACATTTAGATGAGGACAAACCTGGGTTTTAACCCCAACTTCATCAGCAGAGGAATGAAATGGCATATAAGAAACAGTATAGGTGGTGGCTCAGCTCAGAGCATGGACTCCAGTGTCAGATGATCTTGTTTAAATCCCAGCTTTAACCTAGCACTAGCTGTACAACCTCAGGCAAGTTACTTGACTTCTCTGTGCTAGCTTCTTCACTGATAAAGTGGGAATGAAAATAGCACCTACCTCAGAAGGGTGAGTGCTTTGCACAGTGCCTAGTCTCACAGGAATTGCTCAGTGTGTGTTAGCTGCCATCGTCAGTGACCAGCTGCTTGGCCTTGGACAAGATAATAAGCTGCTCTGAGACTTGGTTTTGTTATCTGGACCATGGACATGATACATTGCAAGGCTGTTGCAGCGACTAAATGAGAAAGTGTACGTGATGGGTGCCTGGCACAGGTTGGTGCAGTGTGCATGGTAGCTTCTTTCATGACTGAGGGAAACCAAGGGCAACTGTGTCTTCCATGCAGCAGGCGTACCTGGGGTGCTGAAGGCAGAGCTAGGTCTTAGAGTTTGAGACTCCAGACAAGATGAGGTGAACCAAGAGAGCACCCTGAAAGTGTTTCCCCTCTCTGCCATCTGGACCAACCTGGGGCAATTCCAGCTGTGGGGCGGGGAAAATGTTGGCAGTAGGCCAGTTCCAGCTGTGACAGAACCTGGGAAGCAGACTAGATGTGATGCCTGGGACTGGGGTGGGAGGGCAGAGTCAGCTCAAGAACTACAGAGTGCACTGTTTGGGGATAAGGGACAGAAGGCCTGAGACGAGAGTCTACTGAGGCTCCTTTCCACTCTGAGGCTAGGGTGAGGGAGGGGATGACCCAGCTGTGCTCCTCAGCCTCGCTGTGGGAAAACCCAGCTTTGCTGATGGGTAGGGCGGTTCTGTGAAAACCCAGCCCTCCACTGGCCTTGCTGGCCCGAGGTATTTGCTAACCTCTCCCTGACAGCCTTACAAGAGCCAGTGCAGCCAGCAGGAATCATCAGGACTTTGCCCCAGTCACATGCCTTCCCAGGGTTGAACCAAGATGCTGCCCGCAGTGAACCCAGTGAAGTACAAGAAAATGCCAAGCAGGGTGCCAGGCCCATACTGGGGTTTGAATTTAAATGATCTGTGCCAGTCTCTGCTTCCCAAGGGGGAAAATGCCCCCACCTCCTAGGCCAATGAGGAGTCGGAGCCTCCCCCTGCCTGGAGCTCCACCCTCATGCTGGCCCAAGCGGCTCTGTGCTTTCTGCATTTACCCTTCAGGGCTTCGCAGTTTTGGGCTTTGTCATTGCTTCCTGTGTTTTTGTTGACCTTGCCAAGTCCAGTTCAAGCTCTCTGAGCACAGCAAAGCACCCTCCCTCTCACCCCTTTTGTGTTCCTAGTAAAGAGGCTCCTGGTCTAAGAAGGTCCTTGCCAGAGCCCTGCGCTCCAGCCTTGGCCTTGGTGGGCCTCTATGAAGTCCCTTCCTTTCTGGCGCCTTTGTCCTTTGTTTATTAAGTGAGCAGTAACATCAGAATCTCTTTAATCTAGGGTTCTTTTTGGCCAATAACCAGGTTCCCACCCAGATATCCCTTCTGACAAAAGGCCAGAAACAGCCTTTTCTCTTTCAAACCTAATGTCACTCTCTCATCTGCCTGTATCAAGGCTTAGGATCTCCTTAAGCTCAGATGACATCCACAGGGATAAATAACACCCTAGGGTGCTACTGGTAGTTTAGGAAGGGGCTGGGGAAGTAGGAAAAGGGATTTAGAAGTAGGAAGAGAACAAAGAAAGTAGAAGAGGAAAGAAAATATGAAATGTAGAGGTTAAGAGCCTCATAATGGCCCCCCAAAATAGCCTTCAGAAGACACGGTACTCATACCTGTAATCCTGGCACTTTGGGAAGCTGAGGTGGGTGGATCACCTGAGGTCAGGAGTTCAAGACCAGCCTGGCCAACGTGGCGAAACCCCACCTCTACTAAAAATACAAAAATTAGCCAAGCATGGTGGTACATGCTTATAATCCCAGCTACTTGGGAGGCTGAGGTGGGAGGATCACCTGAACCTAGGAGGTGGAGGCTGCACAGTGAGCCAAGATAATGCCACTGCACTACAGCCAGGATGACAGAGCGAGACTGTCTCAAAAAAAAAAAAAAAAAGGAAAAGGAAAAAAAATAGCCCTCAAAGACACCTGAATCAAAACCTCCTCTTCCTCACCCAGAAGATGCTACCCCTGCAAATGGCACACCTCCCAGCCAAGTGTTTGGGGTTAAGCTACAGTCAGGATTCAAGGACAGTCCCTGCAGATCATAACTGACCCCCCTTTTCCTTGGAAAGTCTCTACCCCACAATGGCAAAGCTGCCCTGACTCAGGGGACTTTATGTTTTATCACCAGGAAACGCCCAGAGGTTGTGACAGTGACCAAATGGAAGGCGCCGGTTGTGTGGGAAGGCACTTACAACAAAGCCATCCTAGAAAATTATTATGCCAAACAGAAAATTACCGTGGGGTTGACGGTTTTTGCTATTGGAAGGTAGGTGTCACTGATAAAACTGTCCAGACTTTTTCTTGTTCCACTATCAAAATGTTAGTGTGGAGACTCCTGAACTGATGGAGGCCAGCCATGATTTTTTGATTAGATAGGAGAATGTTTTCATGGGACTGTTTCAGTCTCCTTTCTGCTGAGGCCCTAAAATGCTGAGAACAAAATAATAGTAGGTAAGTCCATTCATTCCCACCTCAAAATGAGGGCCTTGGGTTGCAGGAAAAATTGTCTGCTCCACCCACCAAACCCAGGGTCAGCAGCATACCCACAACAACCTCCTCCCTGACCACCTTGGCTTCCTTTAGAAATTCCACAAGTGCTAGCTGCTAGACAGCCCAGAGTGCATCATTCTTTTTTCTATGCTCTATGGCCCAGGACCAACTACAGAGAGATTCATAGCAAGTTCTAGGTGCAGAGTGACCTAAGCACAGTGGTTTTCCATGCTGGAACACAGCTGACCGCTCTTCTGTGGGTTCTTCAGATCACTTCTTTTTCCCTCATGGAGGATTTGGCCCTAGGAGATTTGGCTGGTCAGAGCTTGCTCTTCCAAAGGTTGAATAGGTTCCAGTTTCAGCTCCCTTGTTCAGAACATATGGTGCAGAAAAACTGCAATCCTTCTTACTTGAAAGTTCTAGCTCTAATATTAGTCGTTAAAGATAATCCATTTTACTTTTTTGGAGAATTTTCCTTTTTTTTTGTTTCCAAAATAAGACTGAAAGTCCAATTTTCCTATATTTTTTTTCTGCCCTCTGGGGCTTTCTGTCTGTATCTCTTCTGAAGAAGCCTCATGGAAAGTTGATTCCCTTGCCTTGTATAATGGAAGTTAAAGGTTCAAGTTGATCTGAGCTTTGCCAAGGTGGGGCTTAAAACAGAGCTCTGTAAAGATCTGATAGTTCTCCAAAGATAACCTTCCCCAACCCAGAGCCCAGCAGCTATTACTGTTCTGTCATTAACAAATACCAATCAAGTTCTAATGTCACTGAGTGTGCTGATCCTAGGGACCTATGTCGTGTCTCTAACAAAGAAGGGTAACTGTGGAGTTTTGACATGTTTACTAGAAGAATCTGTACTAGTATAAGTCGGGAGCCAGTGCTCAGCTTACCTAATCCTTTGCCACAAAACCTAGCCACATTGCAGATTGATTTGATCCTGGTGTTTCCAAAAAGAACAGAACATTCCCCAATGCCCCACAATGGCTTCAGCCATCTAGTTCCAACTCTGCACAACTAAACTTTAAGTGCACATCCTGGTGAAAGCACTCTGTCCTCAGCTCTGAGGCGAGAGAGGACTGTTTGTATTCAGCAGCAATAAATCTCTAAAGTGGATTTGGACTTTTAGGAGGTGTGATGTTTGGTTTGTTTTCAAGCAACAATGTGTGGAGCCAACTGCAGTGCTTTAATCGCTAAACAATGTGAAACCTCACAATGACTCTCCCCTGCACTCGACCCCACCCCACCCCACCCGGGTATTGTTTCCCAAGCTTCAGGGCACAATAGATTTTTCTTGAAGTCCCAGAATACTGAAGGATTTCCTGGCCACTAGCCACAGAGCCATGTTGAAGTCCCTTTTTATATTCCTCAGATACATTCGCTCCATTTAAAGAATCAATACTATAAACCTTGGATTACCACGTGCCAACATTAAAAGCACACTTTATTTTGGTAACAAAGAAAGGAAATCCAAGCAGCAACAAAAAGAGAAAAGAAGTGCCAGTCATTATTACTCACAAAACACCATCATTGGCCAGTAGTGTGCTCAGCACATTAAATTCAGTCCACATGAGTTTAGGGTTTGGACAAGTTGTATTAAGCCATCTGGTCTATTCTTCCTCTTCCTGGTAATCTCCATACCATGGCTTCACAAGATAGTCTATAGCTTGGGCTTACAGAAGACACCAATAAAATGTTTTTCAAATGAATAAATAGTTAAAATACCACTGAATACCTACTAGAATGGCCAAAATTCAAAACACTGACAACCCTGAATGCTGGCAAGGATGTGGAGCAACAGGAACACTTATTCATCGCTGGTAGGAATGTAAAATGGTACAGCCCCTTTGGAAGACCATTTGGCAGTTTCTTACAAAACTAAATATACTCTTACCATACGATCCAGCAGTTGTGCTCCTTGGTATTCACCCAAATGAGTTAAAAACTTATGTCTACACAAAAACTGCACATGAATATTTATAGAAGCTTTATTTCCTAATTGCCAAAACTTGGGATGCAACCAAGATGTCCTTTGGTAGGTGAATAGAAAAATGAACTATGGCACATCCAGACAATGGAATATTATTCTGTGCTAAAAAGAAATGAGCTATCAAGTAATGAAAAGATATGAAAGAACCTTAAATGCATGTTACTAGGTAAAAAAAAAAAAGCCACACTGAAAAGGCTACATGCTGTGTGCTTATATGACATTCTGGAAAAGATAAAACTATAGAGACAGTAAAAAGGTCAGTGATTGTGAGGGGGTGTTCAGGGAGGGAGGGATTAATAAGCAAAGCTCAGAGAATTTTTAGGGCAGTGATGCTATTTTGTATGGTACTATAATGGTGGATACATGTCATTATAGTTTTGTCTAAATCCTTAGAATGTCCCACATCAAGAATGAACCCTAATGTAAACTATGGACTTTGGGTGATAGTGAGATGTCAGTGTAGCTTCATCGATTGTAACAAATGTACCACTCCGGTGCAAGGATGTTGATAGTAGCAAGGGGCTCTGCAAATGTGAGAGCAGGAGGTATGTGGGAACTCTCTGTACTTTTGACCCAATTTTGTCATGAACCTAAAACTGCTCTAAAAAACATAGTCCTTTATTTCCTTCTTCTTGTTTTTTTAATTTCTTTTAATTTTTTTATCTTCTTTTTTCATCTACATTTACTCAACCACCTAATGTGGCTTACTGCTAACACCGTTTTTTTTTTTTAAGACAAAGAAAAAGTGGTTAAAATAAGGTTAAATCAGAGGTTGCTCACTCTAGTATCTGGACTTTATAATGATGGTGTGTGGACAGTGGATTGGTGTTTTAGGTGACTAGTGGGAGGCTCATAGGATAACTATGTAAAATGAAAGCAGATCTAGATCTTGTAACTCATTCTCCGTATCACAGAGGAGGACAAGAGAGTGCTGCTGTTTGGGCTTAATGCGTTCCCAGTGGTTCCAAGGGTCACATCACTCTTGTATCTGGTCTGGCAGTAACAACATTGAGGCTTATGTTAGGGCTTTTGAGTGGAGCTCAAGAACTAGTACCCCCTTTGACTGTCCAAAATCTGAACCAATTGGTAAATTATACAAAGGGGTAAGATAGGCACAGGGTGGTAAATATCACCTTCATTATAGTTAAAGCTGATATTGGAGAATGTGGCTTATATCTGCAGGCCCTGGGTCTCCTAAATATTCAACCCCCAGAGTTAGAAAGACTTAGGCATCCAGACACCTATAGGCCACTGGATGTGGGAATAGATCCTGTACCAGTAAGCTTCCTGCAAAACCCAGAGCAGTTGAGAACACATGCTCTCTTGGACTGGCTGGCTTCTAAGAGCCAGAGAAGAGGAAGGACAAGGCAGTGCATGTCTAGTTCTAGTTGCTCTTCCAAAATTGGCAGTCAGATAAGTCATTCCAGCTCCCCAAGGACTGAGTGACTAAATGGTGGAGAATAGCCAGGGGTGTTGCACTGACATGAAAACACACCCAGGGTGGGAAGAAATCATTCTCCTGTTAACCATAAAATATAGACAAGATGATTATAATAGCATGTGGTTTCTTTCAGGAATCCCAGATGTTAAATGTTTTGCTTTTCTTCTTTGTTTCAGATATATTGAGCATTACTTGGAGGAGTTCATAACATCTGCTAATAGGTACTTCATGGTCGGCCACAAAGTCATATTTTACGTCATGGTGGATGATGTCTCCAAGGTGCCGTTTATAGAGCTGGGTCCTCTGCGTTCCTTCAAAGTGTTTGAGGTCAAGCCAGAGAAGAGGTGGCAAGACATCAGCATGATGCGTATGAAGACCATCGGGGAGCACATCTTGGCCCATATCCAACACGAGGTTGACTTCCTCTTCTGCATGGATGTGGACCAGGTCTTCCAAGACCATTTTGGGGTGGAGACCCTGGGCCAGTCGGTGGCTCAGCTACAGGCCTGGTGGTACAAGGCAGATCCTGATGACTTTACCTACGAGAGGCGGAAAGAGTCGGCAGCATATATTCCATTTGGCCAGGGGGATTTTTATTACCATGCGGCCATTTTTGGAGGAACACCCATTCAGGTTCTCAACATCACCCAGGAGTGCTTTAAGGGAATCCTCCTGGACAAGAAAAATGACATAGAAGCTGAGTGGCATGATGAAAGCCACCTAAACAAGTATTTCCTTCTCAACAAACCCTCTAAAATCTTATCTCCAGAATACTGCTGGGATTATCATATAGGCCTGCCTTCAGATATTAAAACTGTCAAGCTATCATGGCAGACAAAAGAATATAATTTGGTTAGAAATAACGTCTGACTTCAAATTGTGCCAGTAGATTTATCAATTTGAGAGAGGAGTATTCTGGCTACTTCCTCAGAAAAGTAACACATAATTTCAACTTAAAAAAAATACTAATGAAACACCAACATGGCAAACACATACCATTCCTCCTTGTAACGTGGGGCCTTGTGATGTGGGAGAATGAATCTAGGGTAATCAGATGTAAATTCCAGTGATTTCTTATCTATTCTGGGTTTGGGGGAAATATTATCAACTGAACCAAAAAGAACTTGTCATAGGCAAAGATAAAGCCAGAAACACTCTACACATGCCAGATAACATGCTGGAGAAAAGGGTGCTAAGGGGAGCGTTTGGCAGCAAGATATGATTGTAAAGGGTTGTCCCTTGAGTTCAATGTCTGCCTATTTCTGGTGGGTCTAAAGTAACATGGAGTTACTTTGCAGCAGAGCTCTCAGTAAAGACACCATTTACCTTGGCAACCCTCAAAAGGTTTCAACAGCAGATTGCTTCAGGCCATCTGTAGTCCATCCTTTTCTCATCAGGATGTTGTTTGGCTTCTGTGTGAAAGATTGTTGAGTGTCCCAGCAGATATCATGGTGGTGCATGATCGGAGTCTCAAGGAATCTGAATGAGCCAAGGTGCCCAGAGTGAAGTAAAAACAAAGCCTCGACATGAGTTTGCCATGAAACAGCAAAGAGCGAGTGAAAGAGAGGAGCCACCACTGTGGGGCAGAGCCACCCTGGGGGCACTTAGGGCATGGGCTTGGTGCTTAAATACATCATGGATCCAGGCACTGAATGGGAGGAAATGTGGGTGATTTCCAGCCTCATTAAATTATGAATGACAAGCAGCAGGGACTTGAACAGAAGATGCTTCTTGTTTTGCCTAAGTGGTATTCAGTCTACCAGACTCTGCAACTTGCATCTTCAGATCCTTGGCAAGGAGATGTGGATGGTGTCAGAGAAGGCAAAGGCCTGCAGTGGATTGAAGAGGCTTGCAAGCAGTTCCATTCCCAGGATGTGGGCTTCATCAGAGGACAGTTGGTCATCAGCTGGTCCCATCACTTAGCTAGTCTCAGGGTTCCTCAGTCCATCATAACCCAACTTGGAGGGCTGACATCAAGGAGTATACTGGAGAAATAGCCCTCCCATCAAGTAACCTCTTGTTTTCTCCTGCTCTACCTGCACTATGAAAGTGTAACAACTAGATGTATTTGGTAAAATGGTTAACTGATTTTGTAACAAAAGCATGAGCCATAACAATAAGAGATCTAGCTATCATGACTGAACAGCTTAACATTCAATTCCCTTCTCTAAGAGAAGCTGTGAAATCCTACATATTATTTAAAGTTAACCAAATCAATGTAAAGGAAGTTAGGAGGCAACATGTACATATGCACATATATTTATATTTTGCTTGTGTTCCAGTCGAGGTCATTTGTTTTCATTTTCTTCTTTTCTTTTTTCTTTCCTTTTTTTTTTTTTGAGACAGAGTTTTGCTCTTGTTGCCCAGGCTGGAGTACAGTGGCACTATCTCGGCTCACTGCAACCTCTACCTCCCTGGTTCAAGGGATTCTCGTGCCTCAGCCTCCCAAGTAGCTGGGATTATAGGCGTGTGCCACCACGCCCAGCTAATTTTGTATTTTTAGTAAAGATGAGATATCTCCATGTTGGTCAGGCTGGTCTCGAACTCCTGACCTCAAGTGATCCGCCCACCTCAGCCTTCCAAAGTGCTGGGATTACAGGAGTGAACCACCATGCCCGCCCTGTTTCCTTTTTCAAGGAATTTATTTGAAGAGCCATTGTACTAACCTGATATATACTGCAATGAGCTTCTTTGATAAAATGAAACTCAGATTTTTCTCAAGTATTTCTGTGCCTCCTACTTCATTTCTTGCTAGAAAATCTCACACACATCTGTTAAGACTCCTGCTTCTCTATTAGTCAGATTGTCTTGGATTCAGTCTGGAGTAGGGAGAGTTTAAAGGTTTAAGTCCTGAACCAAAGAAATAATCTAGCCTGAAAGTTTAGAGCAAAGGACTAATGTTTACTTTTAAGGGAATTTCTTGATTTTTAAAAAAACTTCATTAAAATTTAAATCTCCAACAGACAAATTCATGATCTCGTTAATCATTATTACTAAACTTATTAAAAAATTTCCCAATTTACAATTTAATAAATTATTTTCTCAGTATATTCTGGTCTGATCATGGATTGTGCATTTCCTCCCAAAGATATTCAAAATTGTCAATTAGAGAATTTTAGGTTTTCAGACTCAGAAAAGTCCTCATGCCTTTCTGAAAATGTGTCCACTATTAAAAAAATAGAACAGACTTGGGATTCCCAAATTTTTGTTTGTTTTTGAGACAGGGTCTCTGTCACCCGCACCAGAGTGCAGTGGTGTGATCATGGCTCACTGCAGCCTCGACCTCCTGGCCTCAAGTGATCCTCTCACGTCAGCCTTCTGAGTGGCTGGGACTACAGATGCCTGCCACCACACCCCACTAACTTTTTTTAAAGCTTTTTTGTAGAAAAGAAGTCTCACTACGTTGCCTAGACTGGTCTCAAACTCCTGGGCACAAGTGATCCTTCTGCCTTGGCCTCCCAAAGTGCTGGGATTACAGGCGTGAGCCACTGTGCCCAGCCAAGGGATTCCCAAACTTTTAAGCAACAAATACTTATATAGAGCTTTCCACAGGAATGCACTGAAATAATGAACTGCGAGTGGAAGAATCATTAGGGAAAGTCTTGCCCCTGAAGCCCAGGGTGGGGCATCAGGGCAGAGGAAGAAAACAATGCTATGACCATATCTGGGGATTATTAGTCCTGCCCTCTGGGGAATATACCTGATCAAGGAGGAAAGTCTGGATTTCCAGCAGGGGTACTTCTACTAAAAAATTTAAAGGTGACCAGGCTGATTTAGTGAAATGCCTGAATATACAACAAGGTATGATTACCTCATAGTGAAGAATTATTCTCATTTTATAAAAGAGGAAGATGAAGTCCAGAAAGGTTTTAGACTTAGAAAAGTCCTTATGCCCTTCTGAAAATGTGTCCACTATTAAAAAAATAGAACAGACTTGGAATTCCCAAATTTTTGTTTGTTTTTGAGACAGGGTCTCACTCTGTCACCCATGCCAGAGTACAGTGGTATGATCATGGCTCACTGCAGCCTCAACCTCCTGGGCTCAAGGTAAGTGACTGATGTGGGCTTCATCAGAGGACAATCAATCAACAGCTGGTCCCACCACTTAGCTAGTCTAAAGCTCAGGGTTCCTCAGCCCATCATATCCCAACTTGGAGGGCTGACATCAACGAGTAAACTGGAGAAATAGCCCTCCCATCAAGGAACCTCTTGTAAGTGGTGACTGAACTGAGGCTCAAAGCAGGGAAACTTACAAGGACAGATGTGTTGACAGCGCATTCGGAGGGCCATGTTTCATATTACGGGAAGTGCAACTAGATATCTTCCTAGGCCTCTACCTTTTCCCACTTTTTATGCATTAAATCTGCCCCAAATGCATTAAGTTTAAAAGCATCATGTTAAAAAAAACAGGTTAGGCATAGTGGCTTAACGCTCATAATCCCAGCACTTTGGGAGGACAAAGCGGGTGGATCATTTGACCCCAGGAGTTTGAGATCTGCCTGGGCAACAGGGCGAAACCCCATTTTCAGAAAACATACAAATATTAGCTGGGTGTGATGGTGTGTGCCTGTAGTCCTAGCTACTCAAGAGAGTAAGGTGGGAAGATCATTTGAACCCAGGAGGTGGAGGTTATGTGAGCCGAGATTGCACCACTGCACTCCAGCCTGTGCAACAGAGACCCTGTGTCAAAAAAAAAAACATTGTTATCATTCTTATCTTTACATTGTGCATGGAGGGCTGATGTAAGCACCATGGGCATGCACTGAACGGTTACATCAGGGTAGGACTTCAGAAGGTGTGATCAGGCAGAAGGATAGGTGGAAGGAACAAGCCACACTTCCTCCTTCCATTCCACCTCAGATCTGGGAATCACATTCAGCCAAAAGGGGAAAAATGTGTTCAAGGCCTGAGGTTTTCTCTTTGTCCCTCTTTGCTCTCTCTTAGCCAAAGCCACCACTATTAGGAACCTCAACTATAGCAGTACTTATAAGTACTTATTTAATGTACTGTTTGTCAAATGTGCCCGGTGTAAACAAGTAACACTGCCACGATTGTATACTCACAAGCGTGAAAAGTCATAGAAAGTGAATGTGTAACACACTACACAAACTTTTTAAGGAAAGAAAAGAGTCAAATAGGGATCCATTGGTGAATGTCTGATATCTGAAAGGGTGCAGATCCAGGACTTAAACCCAGGACTGTCTGCCTATAGACTGTCTTGACTATAAATCCTGCGCTGTTTCCACAGCTCCAGACTTCTTGCTCACTCTGTTTTACACACACACTTTTTCTTTCCCTCTTTCTTTTTTTGTTCCTTTTTCTTTCTTTCCTTCTTTCTTTCTTTCTTTCCTTCCTTCCTTGCTGCCTGCCTTCCTTCCTTCCTTCCTTTTGTTTTCTTTTCTTTTCTTTCTTTCTTTTTGAGATGGAGTCTCGCTCTGTCTCCAGGCTGGAGTGCAGTGGTGCAATTTTGGCTCACTGCAACCTCCACCTCCCAGGTTCAAGTAATTCTCCTGCCTCAGCCTCCCAAATAGCTGGGACTACAAGTGTGCGCCACCACGCCCAGCTAATTTTTGTATTTTTAGTAGAGACAGAGTTTCACCACGTTGGCCGGGATGGTCTTGATCTCCTGATCTCGTGATCTGCCCACCTCGGCCTCCCAAAGTGCTGGGATTACAGGTGTAAGCCACCACACCTGGCCACCACACACATTTTAACCATCTTATTGTTGAAATTGGGGATACCAAAGGAATCGCCACCAAAGCTCTCAATGCCTTTGTTAGACATTAAAGAGAGGGGATTTAGGAGACCCCAAATTCTTCAAAGGCAGAATGTAAGTCTAAAATTGGAGAAGCGGGAACATGAAACCTCACCAGGTATGAGGCATAGGTAGTACCAGGGCTAAGGGAGTATGAAAGAAGTATGGCTCAGGGAGGTAGAAGAAGCCTCAGAGAATCTGACTCTGAACTGAGCTTTGACAGGAGAGAAGGGGTCACTGTGAAGAGTGGATGGAATGAGGTTTCAGAGGGGAAAGCAGCTAGTGTAAAGCCCAGAGTGCTGCAATAAGACTTTCATGGAAACCCACAGGAATGGTACTAAGGCTTTGGGACCAGATGAAATCACCTGGCAGAGCCTGTGTGAAAAGAGCTGGCTGACCACCCCATATTCACCCAGCATTTCTGGTGCTCTCTCTCCCTTCCCAGCAATCCCTGATCTCCTTTAGGGAATTTATGTGATTTCTATGGAAACTGGTGCCATGCTTGAAGCAAGTACTCTTAGCTAAATCAATCAATCAATCAATCAGCACTTTCCATTCCTCTGGTGACAATGATTGATTAGAGGGTGGGTAGGTAACTTAAAGTAGTCCAAACAAAGTTAATTTTAGGTCTCCTACTAGAAATTAGGACGCATGTAATACTGGAGGCTGCTGGATAAAGGAAGTCCACTTTAGGATGAAATTGACAATAGGAAAGGAAAAACAGAGACACTGAAGGAAACCCAGGCCCTGGTGATAACCTTGAGCCATTGGATCCAGCCTTACCTAAGCTCTGCACCGTCTGTGGGCTCTTCAAATGTATGGGCCAATAAAGTCCCATGATTGTTTAAGTCAGCTGGAATTGGACCCTCTCTTATTTATAACTGATAATATCTCCACTGAACCCCTCTAGGATTATTAGTTTCTTAAAGGCAGGGCCATAGTCTGCCATTGCATCAGCTCTAGCACCTACTGCATCACCTATCTCGGAAGCACTCCTTAACAAATATTTACTGAACAAATGAATGAATGCACCAACGTCCATTCCAATCGTGCCTTACAAGAAATGCTTTGCTTTAGTTTGAAAGTTTTACATTTTTTATTATTAACTATGTGTCCTATTAAAAAGCAAGTGTTTGGATATTTAACACCTGAAACTTTTCCTCCTGTAATACACAGTATGGGAACTCAGGAGTATGGAAACTCAGGAGTTGCAGCTTGGGCTGTAGGCTTAAGCTCCAACTTCGTGCCATAAGCTGGTGTGTTCAGTGCTACTTCAAGGTCAGCAATGTGTAGAATAAATTTGCTTCATCAGCCTAGAGCAGTGGTTCTCAGCCTGGGAATCGCTCGCCTCTCCCATCCCACAGGACATTTGGCAGTGGCAATGTCTGGAGGTATTTTTGGTTGTCACAGTTGGTGGAGGGGTGGGTGCTATCTGCATAGTGGGTAGAGGCCAGGAATGTTGCTAAACATCCTGGGCAACATAGTGAAGCCCCGTTTCTACACAGAATTAAACAAAGAAATTAGTCAGGCATGGTAGAGTGTGCCGCTAGTCCCAGGTACACTGGGAGGAGGCTGAGGTGAGAGGATCACCTGAACCCAGGGTTCAAGGCTACAGTGAGCTATGACTGTACCACTGCTCTCCAGCCTGGACAACAAATTGAGGCCTGTCTTAAAAACAGAACAAAACAAAACCAGCCAAGTGCAGTGGCTCTTACCTGTAATTACAACACTTTGGGAGGCCGAGGCAGGTAGATCACTTGAGGTCAGAAGTTCAAGACCAGCCTGGCCATCATGGTGACACTCTGTACTGAAAATACAAAAATTAGCCAGATGTGGTGGTGGGCACCTGTAATCCCAGCTACTTGGGAGGCTGAGGCAGAAGAATCGCTTGAACCCAGGAGGTGGGGGATGCAGTGAGCTGAGTGCCACTGCACTCAATCCAGCCCAAATTACAGAGCAAGACTGTCTCGAAAAACAAAACAAAACCAAAAAACCATCCTATAACAAAGAATTATCTAGCTCAATGTGTCATTAGTACCGAGGTTGAGAAACTCAAATGTAAAATTTTCTTGGACTTCATTAATAAACAAACATTAGGAACCAATATGTATTACACTCGCCCATCTCTACCCTGGGAATAGTCCCCTGATCGGGCATCAAGAGCCTCTAACTCATTCACAGCTTTAGAGAACACAAAAGTAGTTCTCTTTACTGGACACCAGAGGGCAGAAATTTCCAAAGACAACCCTGTTTTCCTAAGAGACTGCAGTGATTAAAAATATCCTCTTCCAGAGCTAGTGAAGACTCTGCATATTTGTAGACATAGATATTAATTTTGCATACAAATGAAAATGGCAATTAATATTTAAAAGATATGGCTATAACAAAACAGCCTTATTAAACTAAATGAGTTTAACAATTAAAGTAAGCCTTATCTGTCTAAATCCCAAAAGGAGTTTATTGGGAGGCTACTGGAGAATTCTGTGAATACAGGGAGCATTGATAGGCAAGCAGTAGTGTGCTGAAGCCAGCTCAGACTGGCTTGTGAGAGCCTATTATAATCAATACTTCCCAACTCCCTGTTCAGTGACATCACTGTGATCGCTTGAAATAGGCTGTGGTGGGAGTATTTACACCATAGGAGTCATCAAACACCACCAGAGCTCTTTTTCCTTTCCTTTATTTCCTTCTTTGTTTTTTAAAGTGTCAGGTGTTAAAAATTTACCAGTATATTACTGCAACCAGTCTATGAGTAAGAACCAGGAAAGCTTAGGGACCTTGACAACTGAAAATTGTGGACTCTCCCTAGAGGTCTGCCATTAATACAAATCAGTTCCAACTGTCTCCAGTCTCAGTTTCTTCCTTCAAAATTCTAAATTCCCAGGAAAGAAAACCCCAAAGTCACAACACCACTTCTGCTCCCAGCAGCTGTGCCCTGGAGTATGTTTACTGGAGAATGATTACACTATGGGCAGCTCTCAGAGAAGCACATATTATTGTGAGCTGGATATCTACCCTCTAAAAGTATCTACCACTTTCCACTTATGGCTATCTGGCTGTCAATTACTTCCTCCCATACATCTAAAATATTCCCTTACCCTGATCCAAAAATGTTATATACTACTCCAGCATAGTCCCCTCTCCTAATAGACCACTGAATCCACCGCTTATGCCAGAGGCCAGGCTGCTACTCAGTCTACTTCTCCAGATAATAATCATTTCTCCTTTAATCCTTTAGACAGTTTGTCTGACTGTTCTGCAATCTGTGACATAAAGGGTAAGTTTAGTTCATATCCAAACACACTACAGTGACAGACAAGGAAGAAATAGAAGGGAAAATTGTAGTAACTCCTACTTAAAAGAGGAAAATGATGGTTCCTTTCTCTGGAATTCAGTGGGTCTGTGCTGTAAGTTTCCAATTAAAGCTAGCCACATTCTTCAACTGCCATTCCAGTCTACTTCAGACCCATTCTTCAACCGCCATTCCAGTCTACTTCAGACCCATTCTTCAACCGCCATTCCAGTCTACTTCAGACCCATTCTTCAACTGCCATTCCAGTCTACTTCAGACCCATTGAACTATGTAACATATGACTGGTTGTAAGGGCTGTGGCAGGGTAACCTGTCTACAGCCTGGACCAGGTAAAGCACTTTCACTTATCCAGGGTCCCACTGAAAGCTCACTTCTTTTAAGTTTATCAAGTAAATGGCAAGCAGCTGGACACCCACATGTGTGGGACATTGCCTCCAAAACTCAGACACCTGCAGGAGTTAATGCCTCTTTCATAGAAATAGGGGGCATGAAACACTGGTTCTCAAACTGGGCTGTATCTTGGAATTACCTGTAGAGCTAATATTGATGCCTGGGGTCCCACCCAGAGATTCCAAGTCAATCAGCATGGGGTGAAGCCTGGACACTGGGATTTTTACCAGCTTCCAGGGTGATTCTATAATAGTATGCAGCAAAGTTTGAGAACCACTGGCACAAAATACAGCAACTTGCCCTGTGATTTCCTAGGTGTAGTTTCCCTTGTATTTTTATTTTTGGGGGATTTGCTAAACTTCTTGAATCTGTAAGTTTATAATTTTATTTTAAATCAAATTTGGAAAGTTTATGGCTGTAATTTCTTTAAATTTTATTTCTGCTCCATTTTCTCTTGTCTCTACTTCTGGAAATCCAATCACATGCATGTTAGACAGCTTGATATTGTCTCATAGGTCACTGCAGCTTTATTTATTTTATTAATTATTTTCGTCTCTTTTTCACATGGGATGTGAAAAAGATATGAAAGATAAATCAATATTATATCTTTCATTTATCTGACTTTATTCTGCAGGATTCAATATTTAAATCCATTCAATAATAGTTTTATTTCAAATGTAATACTTTTAGAGTTCTAGAATGTTCACTGTTTTTATAGCTTCCATTGATTTGCTGAGAATTCCTATCTGTTCATTCATTTTGATAAAATTTTCCATAAAGTCCTTAAATGTTTTCATAATAACTGCTTTAAAGTCCTCATTTATCACTTCCAACATTTGGGTTATATTGGTTTCCTAGGTGGAAGAGAGTATTGACTTAAAGGGGCATAAGGAATGGGATCATGACAATGTTCTGTACCTTAACCTTAGTTAAGGTACAGAACATGTATATATGTATACCTTAACATGTATATATGTATAACAAACTCAAAGAAATGTACAATTACTTCATGTAAATTGTACCTTAATTAAACATTTAGTATACATTTTTTAAAACACCCCCAAAACAAAAGATGCTTAAATAACCTTTTATTTTAATTGTATTTTTAATTTTTGAGACAGAATCTCAATCTGTCACTCAGGCTGTAGTGCAGTGGCATGATCTCAGCTCACTACAACCTCTGCCTCCTGGGTTCAAGCAATTCTCATGCCTCACCCTCCTGAGTAACTGGGACTACAGGTGTGCGCCTGTTTATATCTTTAGTAGAGACAGGGTTTCACCACATTGGCCAGGCTGGTCTTGAATTCCCGGCCTTAAATGATCCACCTGCCTTGGCCTCCCAAAGTGCTGGGATTACAGGCATGAGCCACTGCACCCAACCTGAACCTTTTTTTTTTTTTTTTAATGGAACAAAAATCCAGTCTCTTGATAATGATAAAGAGCAGCTACTGACACATGAATTCTTATTATTGCATCTAGTTATTTTATCATCAAAAGAGAATCTGATGACATCATCAGAGAAGACAAAAAATAACCACAGAAACTGTAGAGACATAGAATCAAGACAGGATATCTGATTCATGATTTTTCAAGGGTCTCAAATTGTCCTGCCCGAAAAGTGTCAGCCCTCCTAAGATTCTTCACATGTATTCTCAAACTACTCTACCATAAACGTTAAGAGTCTCCAATAATCTATATAAAAGTCCTACGTGACCTTAGGAAAATAAAAGGTAAGAGATTATCCTTGATTTTAACTAAATTGAGACACAGCCAGTTCCTTTTCTGCACATAGACAATTTCATATTGCGTAGATTAAATAAGGAGTTTTGTAAACTTGATGGCAAAAAGTCCAAGGTCAGTGCACAGATAACCTGAAAATTACAATTGAGCCTCCAGCCAGTGCTGTGAATCAATTTTATATTCACATGCTTTTGAGATGGGCCACATGTTTTACCTTTCTGTCAGTCTTATCACCTTTCTTGGAAGGATCAACCTCCTAATATCATGTAACTAAAAATAACAAACAACTTCCTTTATGAGTATACAACTAACTCTTTAGAGTCCAGGTAAGTATCTTCATAAACACCTCTTTTCACTGATACCTCCCCTCGCCCCCACCCCAGTGAGTTAGGCTGGGAAGTGGCATTTTTACGTTTCTTTTCTGTAGGTAAAGGCCTCTGTAATTTAGAAAAGACAAATGAAAGTTATGAGATCGTTTGCATTAAGGCCAGCTAAGGCCAGTAATACCCTAAAACTTTCTACAGCAAGCTCAAAACCAAGTGTCTCCACTGACTCAACTCTATTTTCTTATAGACAGATATCCAAGAAATAGTAGTGCCTTAATTGCTAGTCAGTATCTATTAAGTCATCTAGCTGAAGTCACAAAGAGGCAGGCCTTACCACAGCTTACACTGTATACACTGTACTTCATTTAATCTTCCTTCATCTGTTTCTTTTTTCTCCCAGGAAAGAATGAAATACAAAAGAAAAATAATTCTATTGTTATTGATTATATTGTCTTTATGGGCCTTGTATACAGAGTATTATTTCAGGTAATTACAAAAACTTAATTTTTTTCTGATGTTTGGTAAGGACCTGGTATATCAAAAAGGTGGCAAGTTAAACCCTTGAATAAATCAGCATCCAAATGTATCAACCCAAATATATCCAAGTGACATCAAAATATATTAGCATAAACAAAGCCTTCAGCATCTAAAGCTTTTGTTCCTACTGAGATCAAGGCTAAAGATAATTTATGTGGGCCCCCATGTGTGAAGAGAATAAGCTACCAGTGACTGTGGCAATGCAATGTCAGTAAATGTTAGAGAGAAACTGCCATTTTGAAATAGGTGACATCTCCTTTAAGAAACATCCCTAATAGGCTGGGCACAGTGGCTTACGCCTGTAATCCCAGCACTTTGGGAGGCTGAGGTGGGAGGATCACCTGAAGTCAGGAGTTCGAGACCAGCCTGGCCAACATGGCAAAACCCTGTCTCTACTAAAAGTACAAAAATTAGCTGGGAGTGGTGGTGCATGCCTATAATCCCAGCTACTGGGGAGGCTGAGGTAGGAGAATTGCTTGAACCTGGGAGGTGGAGGTTGTAGTGAGTGGTGCCACTGCACTTCAGCCTGGGAGACAGAGTGAGACTCCATCTCAAAAAGAAAAAAAAAAAAAGAAACATCCCTAATGTCCTAACATTGGTGACTTCAGGCACTACATATAGTATTTGCCCTCCACAAATTTGAGGCAAGTAGAAAGACTTTGTTGACAATTAGCAAGCTTCACTGATCTAATTATATTAAGTAAGCTTCTTTTTTATCTGTGTCTCAAAGAATTAAGTTGTGGATGTTGTTGTTTTTAAGATATAGCATATGAGGTCTTTAATTGTGATGATTCTTATGTTCATTACTGTATCTCTAGAACCAACAATATACCTGGCACATAGTGTGTGTTCAGTAAATATTTGGTAATATTAGGTAATAAAATAAATGGATTGATGGATTCTAGCTCTAGTCATCTTACATGTGGACCCCTTTTATATACATTTAAGAGTAATATGATGCTTTTCATTTATCCTAAGCACAGAGAAACTACAAAGGATGTATCACTGCTGGTAAGTCTTTATTTTCAAATATGTGACCTCTTCTTTGAGGAGTAAACTGAGGGGAGGGCAATGGAGCACCTGTGGTTCCTTGGTTGCTGCAGGCAGAGTAAACCAAAGCAATTTTATGAACACGTTAGAGATAATTTGCTTAAAATCAGAATGCTAGGAACCTAAGCCAGAGCAGACTGGAGAGTGCCATCTCTGATAGAGGGGTGGGAGCTTGTTAGAGGAAGTATATTCCAGGAGCCAGAACCCAGCCTCCAGTAACATGTGGCCCTTTAAAGCTCTGGGCAAACATAAAGGAATAAAGACTTGGCTAACAGAGTCTCAGGAAATCATATTAATATTAACCACATACCACCTAGAAGATCATCCCATAGGAATGTGTCCAGAGAGGAAAACTTTCCCAAAGATTGGGCAAGATACAATATTATAATATGTTCTTCAATTTCTCCTATGCTTATGGGAACCCACATGTGAAGTGAAGAACAACTTTTCTTTCTGATGCTTGATGTGTCCAGGGTCCTTGTCTCTCTGATGATGCTATAATTTACAACACCCCCACTAACACCATGACCATGGGTGGTTACCATGGGTGAGGACCATGGGTGAGCTGTGTTATGCATGAAAATAATATATTAAGAAGTTATGGCCAGGTGCAGTGGCTCACACCTGTAATCCCAGCACTTTGGGAGGCCGAGGCAGGTGAATCACGAGGTCAGGAGTTCGAGACCATCCTGGCCAACATGGAGAAACCCTGTCTTTACTAAAAATAGAAAAAATTAGTTGGGCGTGGTGGTGCATGCCTGTAATCCCAGCTACTCAGAAGTCTGAGGCAAGAGAATCGCTTGAACCCAGGAGGTGGAGGTTGCAGTGAGCCTAGACTGCACCATTGCACTCCAGCCTGTGCGACTGAGTGAGACCCCATCTTGGGAAAAAAAAAAAAAAAAGAAGTTATGTTTCCCCAATATACAGCCATGGCAAACAGGAGACAGTAATGTTCAACAACCTGTAAACAGCAGGAAACCCCTAGGCAAAGATGGGAATATTCAAGGAAAAACTGCTGCAGCAGAGGCTGGGATAAGAAATAGATTAAAATGTTTTCTGTCAAATGCATATGTGTATGTGTGTGTGCGCGCGCATGCATGCGTGTGTGTGTGTGTGTGTGTGTATATATATATATATATTTTTTTTTTTTTTTTTTTTTTGAGACGGGGTCTTACTCTGTTACCCAGGCTGGAATGCAGTGGCACAATCACAGCTCACTGCAGCCTCGACCTTCCAGGCTCAAGCAATCCTCTCACCTCAGCCTCCTAAGTAGCTGGGATTACAGGTATGCACCACTACACCTGGCTAATTTTTGTATTTTTTGTAGAGACAGGGTCTCACTATATTGCCCAGGCTGGTCTTAAACTCCTGGGCTCAAACCATCCTCCTGCCTTATCTCCCCGAAGTGTTGTGATTACAAGTTTAAGCCACCATGCCCAGACTGCCAAATGTATTTAATGTAATACATTCTGACAATAGTTCTATTATTAATATTAGTTCATCTTGCATCAGGATTCTGTAGCCTTAACATACCAATACTCATCACTCAAAAGCACAGCTGTCAATGGTAGTGGGTATTTGAGTAGAACATCATGTCTTAGTCATACTCCTAACATTGCAGTTATTCCTATTTATAGGTATAGGACAGAATGTCTCATGACATAGGATTAAGCAACATAGCTACCCAATCCTTTCATTAACTCAGCCCAGGATCAACTCTTCAAGGGTGCCCTAGCTCTACAGCCACGGTGCCCTTAGAGTATACAGCAAAAAGGAGGAAGAAGGATTCAGTCAAAACCACTTGTCTTTCCACTTACTATGTGACTCTGGAAAAGATATTAATAATAAAATCTCTTTATACCTCTGTTTCTTTAATAATAATAGTACCTCATATGTCTGCTCTATGGATTAAATTAGGAAAGTATTAAATAAATAATAGTCATCTAGGAGATTAGGGAACTTCCCTTAGGAAGGGATATTTAAAATCAGATTTTTTTGGGCTGGGTGCAGTGGCTCACGCCTGTAATCCCAGCACTTTGGAAGGCTGAGGTGGGCAGATCACTTGAGGTCAGCAGTTCAAGACAAGCCTAGCCAACATGGTGAAACTGCATTTCTACTAAAAGTACAAACATTAGCCAGGCATGGTGGCACATGCCTGTAGTCCCAGCTATTTGGGAGGCTGAAGTGAGAGAATCATTTGAACCCAGGAGGAAGAGGTTGCAGTGAGCCAAGAGAATGACACTGTACTTCAGCCTGGGCAACAGAGCAAGACTCCATCTCCAAAAAAAGTCATATCTGAAGGCTATGTAGGAATTTACTGGCTGAAGTAGTGGCATGCTTAAGGAAATGAAAGGCCAGTGAGTGTGGAAAATTATCATGGTAAGGGCTTGATAGGAGATGTGAGCTGGAACAGTGTAAAAGGCCAGGTCATGCAAAACATTGGATCATATAATGTGGACACTCAGGGCAAGAGGAAGCCACTGAACAGTTTTTTTTTTTTTTAAGATGCAGTTTTGCTCTTGTTGCCCAGGCTAGAGTACAATGGCACAATCTTGGCTTACTGCAACCTCCACCTCCCGGGTTCAAGTGATTCTCCTGCCTCAGCCTCCCGAGTAGCTGCAATTACAGGCATGCACCAACACACCCGGATAATTTTTGTATTTTTAGTAGAGAAAAAGTTTCTCCATGTTGGTCAGGCTGGTCTTGAACTCCTGACTTTGTGATCCGCCCACCTTAGCCTCCCAAAGTGCTGGGATTACAGGCGTGAGCCACTGCACCTGGCCCATTGAACACTGTTAAGCAGAATAATGACATGGTACAACTGGAGCTTTGGAAACATGATATTGGAAGCACAGTGGAAATATGGAGATTGGGTTAAAAAGGGGCAATGCAAGAACAGACAGAGAGGGCAACACCTTGTTGATTCTGGGGAATATGGGGGTTCATTATATTACTCTCTTCACATTTGTGTGCTGTTGAGATTTTTCATATTCTAGAGTCTGTCTTCTTTTTAAGTTTTTAGAGATAGGGTCTCACACTGGCGCCCAGGCTAGAATGCAGTGACTTGATCACAGTTTGTTGTAACCTGGAACTGCTGGGCTCAAGTGATCTCTCCTGCCTTGGCCCTTCCCAGAGGACTGGGATTACAGGTGTAAAGGCACCGCACCTGGCCCAAAGCCTTCTTTTAAAGTATACGAACAGTAAGACCAATTAGGAGGCTACTGCAGCAGCCCAGACAAGAGATGATAGGGACTTGAAGTCATGTGGTGGCAGGGAATGGAGCCAGGTAATGGAGTTGAGAGATGCTTTGGGAGGTAAAGCCAGCAGGAGTTAGTGATGGATTGATGTTAGGTAGCATTCTGAGTAGAGAATGACTCCACCTGACAATCCAGGTGGATCCAGTAATGTAAGGCACCATAAGAAGAAAGCTACTTTTGGGAAGATGACTTTTACATCAAACATTCTCATTTTTTAGTGTCTATGCAAAATGCAAGTAGAGAACTTCAGAACAGTTAGATATTCGAGTCGTAAGTTCATGGGAGAGGTCTAAGTTGTAGGTAAAAATGTGAAGCACAGGAAAGTGCCAGAAGAGAGTGTCACATGATAAAATAGAGGACCCGGGAGAAACCCTTTGGGAAGAGCTGTCTAATCAAGGCTTCTGACAAATCGGATATTTAAGGCTAACCTTAGAAAGAAAGTAGGGGTATATTTCCATTGTGAAAAAAGAAAAAAAGTTCAGTGCTATAGCTACATTTGGAGGAAAGGTGGCAGAAAGTTGAGGAAGATTTCATCTGTTGGTCACTATTTTCTGTGTGAATTAGAAGAATAAGGATGAGAACTCTGGAAACACATAAAGATTTTTGGGCAACACAAAGACTTAAGTTGAGGTGGGAAACCATGATTTTTTCGTGCCACCACCATCAAAGTTCATCATTGTTTTTCTTACTGCTTCACTCTTATTTTCATTTTGTGTCTTATTATAATATAGCCCATGACTTGACAGATACTCAATTATGTATAGTAGATAGTTTGAGATAATTGAGTATCTATCAAGTCTTGGGCTATATTGCAATAAGATGTAAAGTGCAAAATATCTACTATATCTACTATTATCTACTGTATCTACTACATATCTACTATATCTACTATAGCTACTATTCTAGTAGATGTAGTATGACTATTTGCATTATTTTTCCTTATAGGTCTCAGAAAAACCAACCGGGATTACAGCTATCAGATTGGTTTCATCCCAGGTAAGAATCCAAAGCTTGCACATGTGACATTAATCCATATACGTTAACAGATGGCCACAGTACTACTAGTGGCATTCCAATTGTTGGAGAGTTGATAGATCTCTGATTGCAACGTTTCAAGATATAAGCAGTGGTCAAGAGCCATGGGAGCTGGACATTTGGACCTACATCTTCCATGAGTGCAAACTTAAATTACATAAACTCAAAGGTCCTAGATGCCAGGCCAAAAGTGTAAGGGTATATTTAAGATTATTTGGTTGAGTCTTCTCATTTCACCAATGAGACCTGAAGCCCAAAGGAGACAGACAGGTGAGCTGTCTGTGCACTTCCTGCATTAGTCCAACAGACTTCCTCTGGCCTCTCTGTTTTTATCTTCTCTTTCCACCCATCCATCTTTCACCCTGATGCTACAGTTTTTAAGGAATTTCCCTAATTAAACTTTAAAAGGAGACATCCAGGTTATGATCATGACTAAATAATGGTTCATGACTCATCTTCTCAACACTGTAACATTTACCAGAGTCCAATCAGGGCACAGAAAGCACACCAATTATTTAAACAGATAATTTAATATAAAGAATTGTTAACGGCCAGGCACGGTGGCTCACATCTGTAATCCCACCACTTTGGAAGGCCAAGGCAGGTGGATCACTTGAGGCCAGGAGTTCAAGACTAGCCTCGCTAACGTGGTGAAATCCCGTCTCTACTAAAAATACAAAAAGTAGTGAGGTGTGGTGGCAGGTGCCTGTAATCCCAGTTATTTGGGAGGCTGAGGCAGGAGAATCGCTTGAACCCGGGAGGCAGAGGTTGCAGTGAGTTGAGATCGTGTAATTGCACTCCAGCCTGCTGGGTGACAAGAACAAAACTCCACCTCCAAAAAAAAAAAAAATAAAGAGAGAATTGTTAAGTAGTATAAAGTTGTTAACTAGGGAAAGGAGAGACTGAAAGAGAACTAAGGGATCAGGGAGGGTAACAACTACGGAAACTATTCTTAGGGTTGAAGAAACAAAAGAAGGAAGAGGTTGAAATTCCTTCTTTTTTTACCTCAGTTAAAATGGGCAAAGACCCTATTTCCAAATAAGGTAACACTCCAAAGTCCTAGCTGGAGATGAGTTTGGGGAAAAATCTATTCAGCCCACTACAGGTAGGGATTACATTAAACCTGTAGATCACTTTCGGGTGTGTTGCCATCTTAACACTATTAAGCTTTCTATTCAATGAATGTGGATGTCTTTCCATTTCTTTAATTTCTTTCAATAATTTTGTTTTTAGTTTTCATTGTACAAGTCTTGTGCCTCCTTGCTTAAATTTTTTCCTAAATATTTCCTTTCTTTGATGCTATTGTTTTCTTCATTTCATTTTCAGGTTGTTCATTAACAGTGTATGGAAACACAAATGATTTTTGCATGTTGATCTTGTCTCCTGCAACATCTGTTGGCTCTAATAGATTTTTTTTTTTGGTGGATTTGTTAGAATTTTCCATATATAAGATCACGTCATCTGCTAGTAGAGATAGTTTTACTTTGGATGCTTTTCTTTTTCTCGTCTAATTGTTCTCGCTAGAACATCCAGTAAAATGTTGAATAGAAGTGGTAAAAGGGAGCATCCTTGTCTTGGTTTTGGCTTGGTGGGAGTGTGTTAGTTCGTTATCATGCTGCTATAAAGAACTGTCTGTGGCTAAGTGCAGTGGCTCACACCTGTAATCCCAGCACTTTGGGAGGCTGAGGCAGGCAGATCACCTGAGGTCAGGAGTTCGAGACCAGCCTGACCAACATGGAGAAACCTGTCTCTACTGAAAATACAAAATTAGCTGGGCGTGGTGGTACATGCCTGTAATCCCAGCTACTCACGAGGCTGAGGCAGGAGTCGCTTGAACCCGGGAGGTGGAGGTTGCAGTGAGCTGAGATTGAACCATTGCACTTTAGCCTGGGGAACAAGAGAGAAACTCCATCTCAGAAAAAAAAAGAAAAAGAAAAGAACTGTCTGAGACTGGGTAATTTATAGAGAAAAGAGGTTTAATTGACTCACAGTTCCACGTGGCCAGGGAGGCCTCAGGAAACTTAAAATCATGGCAGAAGGGAAAGCAAACACATTCTTTACATGCAGCAGAAGAGAGAAGTACAGAGCTAGGTGAGGGGAAAGCCTCTTATAAAATCATCAGATCTCATGAGAACTCACTCACTATTATGGGAACAGCATCGGGGAACTGTCCCCATAATCTAATCACCTTGCACAAAGTCCCTCCATGACACGTGGGGATTATAGGAACTACAATTCACGATTAGATTTGGGTGGGGGCACAGCCAAACCATATCAAGGGGAAACTCAGTCATTCAACACTGAATATGATGTTAGCTATGGGTTTTTAGTAGATGCCTTTTATCATGTTGAGAAAGTTTTCTTCTATTCCTAGTTTGTTGAGTATTTTTATCATGAGAGGGTATGGGATTTTGTCAAATGCATTTTCTGCATTAATTGAGATGACCATGTGGGTTTTTTCATTCCATGAATCTAAACATTGATTGATATTTGTGTCGTCAACCACTCTTGCATTTCTGGGATAAATTCTATTTGGTCATAGTGGGATTTTAATATGCTTCTGGATTCAGTTTGCTATATTTTATTGAGGATTTTTGCATCTATATTCGTAAGGAATTTCAGTCTTTAGTTTCTTTGTGGCTTTGGTTTTTGGCTTTGGTATCAGGGTACTATTGGCCTTGAAGAATGAGTAGAAAGTGTTCCCTTCTCTTATATTTTGTGAAAGACTTTGAGAATAATGGATGTTAACTATTCTTTAAATGTTTGGTAGAATTCACCAGTGAAGACATCTGGTTTTAGGCTTTTCTTTGTTGAAAGGTTTTTTTTATTACTAATTCAATCTCTTTACTTGTATAGATCTATTCAGATTTTCTATTTCTTCTGGAGTCAGTTTTGAAAGTTTGTGTATTTCTAAGAATCTGTCCATTCATCTATGTTATCTAATTTGTTGGAATATAATTGCTCATATTATCCTCTTATAAATCCTTTTTATTTCTGTAAGGTCTATAGTAATGTCCCCACTTTTCCCAATTTTAATAATTTGAATCATCTCTCTCTTTTTTTTTTTTTGGCCAGTCTAACTAAAGTTTGTCAATTTTGTCAATCTTTCCAAAGAACCAACTTTTGTTTCATTCATTCTATTATTTTCCTTTTCTCTATTTCAGTTGTCTCTGCTCCCATTTTTATTATTCCCTTCTTTCTGTTTGCTTAGGGTTTAATTAGCTCCTTTTCCCCCTTAGTTCCTTAAAGTGGAAAGTTAAGTTATTGACATGAGTTCTTTCTTCCTTTTTAATATGGGTGTTTACAGCAATATTTTTCTACTGAGCACTGCTCTTCATTGCATCCCATTAGTTTTGGTGTGTTGTATGTTCATTTTTATTCATGTCAACATATTTTCTAATTTCCCTTGTGATTTCTTCCTCAACCCATTGGTTGTTTAAGAGTGTATTGTTTAATTTCTACATATTGTGAATTTTCCAAACTTTCTGTTTTCAATTCTGAATTTCATTTTATTGCTGATGAAAAATACACTTTGTATATTTTTAATCTTTTTAAGCGTATTGAAATTTTTGTTAAGCCTAACATATGGTCTACCCTATAAAATGTTCCTTGTCTGCTTGAAAATAATTTTTCAAGCATTCTGTTATTGGGTAAAGTGTTCTGTTTGTGTCTGATTCTTTTCTCTGCCTGCTCAAATCTGCTACTAAAACCCTATAGAGAGTTTTTTATTTTGTTTATTGGACTTTTCAGCTCCAGAATTATTTCTATTTAGTTCCTTTAAATAATTTCTACCTCTTTTTTAAAATTAAAAATTTTTTCTTCTACCGTGTTAGGTATAAAAATTTATTTTTTAATGAACAAATAATTATGCATATTAATGGGGGTACTCAGTGATGTTTCAAAACATATAATGTATAGTGATCACATCAGGGTAGTTAGCATATCCATCATCTCAAACATTTATCATTTCTTTGGGTTAGGAACATTCAATATTCTCCTTCTAGCTATTTGAAACTATATATTATTGTTAACCCTAGTCATCCTATAGTGCTATAGAATAATAGAACTTATTCCTACTATCTAGCTGTAGTTTCATATCCTTTAACAAATCTTTCCCTATCCTTCTTCCCCCACCCTTCCAAGTCTCTAGTATCCTCTGTGCTACTTTCTACTTCCGTGAGATAAACTCTTCAGCTTTCACATGAGTGAGAACATGCAGTGTTTAGCTTTCTGTTCTTGGCTTATTTCTTTTAATATAATATCCTCCAGTTCCAGCTATGTTGCCATGAATGACAAGATTTTGTTCTTTTTATGGTTGAATTGTAGTCCATCATGTATATATCACATTTTCTTTATCCATTCATCTGTTATTGGACACCTAGGTTGATTCCATATCTTGGCTATTGTGAATATTGCTTCAGTAAACATGGGGGTGCAGATGTTTCTTTGATACACTGATTTATTTTCATTTACATAAATATCCAGTAGAGAGATTGCTGGATTATATAATAATTCTATCTATAGGTTTTTTTTTTTTAGAATCCATACACTTTTTTCCATAGTGGCTGTACTCCTTTTCATTCCCATTAACAGTGTCGAAGAGTCACCTTTTCTCCACATCCTGTGCCAGCATTTGTTATTTTTTTGTCTTTATGTTAATAGTCATCCTAACTGGGGTGAAATGATACCTTATTGTGGTTTTGATTTGCATTTCCTTGATGATTAGTGATGGTGAGCATTTTCCCCATATATTTGTTGGTCATTCATAAGTCTACTTTTGAGAAATGTTATTCAGATCATTTGCCCATTTTCCAATCAGATTTTATTTATTTTTTGCTGTTGAGATGTTTGACTTCCTTGTATATTCTGAATATTAATTCCCTGTTGGGTGAGTAGTTTGCAAATATTTTCTTCCATTTTGTAGGTTGTCCTTTTACTCTGTTGATTGTTTCCTGTGCTGTGCAGAAGCTTTTTAGTTTGACACAATCCTACTTTAAAAATTTTTCCTTCTGTTGCCTGTATTTTTGAGGTCTTAATTATAAAATCTTTTCCCAGACCAACATCCCAAAGCATTTCTCCTATGTTTTCTTCTAGTAGCTTTAGAGTTTTGGGTCATAATTTAGGTCTTTGATCCATTTTGAGTTGATTTTTGCATAGGGCAAGAGATGGAGGTCTGGTTTTATTCTTCTGCACATGAATATCCAGTTTTCCCAGCATCTTTCCCCAACATAAATTCTCAAAACCTTTGTCAAAAATTAGTTGGCCATAAATTTTGGGATTAATTTCCATAATCTCTATTCTGTTCCATTGATTTATGTCTGTTTTTATGCCAGTACCATGCTGTTTTGGTTATTACAGCTTTGTAGTATATTTTAAAGCCAGGTAATGTGATGCCTCCAGCTTTGCTGTTTTTGCTCAGGATTGCTTTGGCTATTTGGGTTCTTCTGTGGTTCCATATTGCAGCACTGTTTACAATAGCAAAGACTTGGAACCAACCCAAATGTTCATCAACGATAGACTAGATCAAGAAAATGTGGCACATATACACCATGGAATACTATACAGCCATAAAAAAGGATGAGTTCACGTCCTTTGCAGGGACATGGATGAAGCTGGAAACCATCATTCTCAGCAAACTGACACAAGAACAGAAAAACAAACACCACATGTTCTCACTCATAAGTGAGTATTGAACAATGAGAAAACATGGACATAGGGAGGGGAACATCACACACAAGGACCTATTGGGAACTAGGGGGGCTAGGAGAGGAATAGCAGGGGGTGAGGGAATTGGGGAGGGCTAACATTAGCTAAAACACCTAATGTAGATGACGGGGGGATGGATGCAGCAAACCACCATGGCATGCGTATGCCAATGTAACAATCCTGCACCATCTGCACATGTACCCCAGAACTTAAACCATAATTATAGAAAAAACTTTAGGATTTTTGTTATATCTATGAAGAATGTCATAGGTATTTTGATAGTGATTGCATTGAATGTGTGGATTGCTTTGGGTAGTATTGTCATTTAAGTAATATTAATTCTTCCAATCTATGAGCAAGGAATGGCTTTTCATTTGTATCCTCTTCAACTACTTTCACCAATGTTTTGCTATTTTCCTTATAGAGGTCTTTCACCTCCTTGGTTAAATTTATTCCTAGATATTTTAAATTTTTTTGGTAACTGTTGTAAATGGGATTGCCTTCTTGATTTCCTTTTCAGGTAGTTCATTGTTCATAAATAGAAATGACAGTGATTTTTGTATATCAATTTTGTATCCTGAATTCATTTGATCAGTTTTAAGAGTTTTTTGGTGGTGTCTTTAGGCTTGTCTATATATACAATCATGTTGTCTGCAAATAGGACAGTTCGACTTACTCCTTTCCAGTTTGGATACTCTTGATTTCTTTCTCTTACCTAATTGTTCTGTCTAGAACTTCCAGTATTAAGTTGAGAGTGGGAGAGAATGGGCATCCTAATCTTGTTCCAGTTCTTAGACAAAAATCTTCCAGCATTTACCCATTCAGTAAGATGGTTAGCTGTGGCTTTGTCATATATGATCTTTATTGTGTTGAGATACTTCCCTTCTATACATAATTTATTGAGAGTTTTTACTATGAAGTGATATTGAATTTTATAAAATGTTTTTTACTGATCTATTGAAATAATTACATGATTTTTGTCATTCATTCTATTAATGTGATATATGATGTTTATTGACTTGTATATGATGAACAGTTTGTCAGTATTTTGTTGCGGATTTTTCCATCTATGTTCATCAGGGATATTGGCCTGTAGTTTTCCGTTTTGTGTGTTTCTGTGTGTGTCTGTGTGTGTGTGTCTGTGTTTGGTGTTGGTATCAGGATTATGTTGGCCTTGTAGAATGAGTTAGGAAGAATTCACTCAGTTTCAATTTTTGGTGTAATTTGAGAATTACTATTCTTCTTTAAAGATTTAGTAGAACTCAGCAGTGAAGCCATCTGGTCCTGGACTTTTCTTTGTCGGGTTTTTTGTTTATTCATCTTGTCCCTTGTTATTGGTGTGTTCAGGTTTTTTAATTTCTTCTTGGTTCAATCTTGGTGGTGGTACATGTTAAGGAAACTTTCCATTTCCTCTAGCTTTAAAATTTATTGTCTTATAATTTTTCATAGGAATCTCTAATAATCCTTTGTACTTTTGTGATATCCATTGTGATGTCTCTTTTTTTTTCCTGATTTTATTTGGTCTTCTCTCTATTTTTCTTACATAGTCTAGCTAATGGTTTGTCAATTTTGTTACCTTTTCAAAAAATAACTTTGTTTCATTTATCTTTAAGTTTTAATTTTTCTTATTTTTGCTCTGATTGTTATGATTTCTTCCCTTCTACTAATTTTGGTTTTCTAGTTCCTTGAGCTGTGTTAGGTTGTTTATTTGAAATCTTTCTAGTTTTTTGCTGCAGGCACTTATTGATATAGACTTGCCTCTTAATACTGCTTTTGCTTGTACCATAAATTTTGGTGTGTTGTGTTTCTGTTTTTGTTTCAAGAATTTTTTTTTTTTGAGACAAAATTTTTGTTGCCCAGACTGGAGAGCAGTGGTACAATCGTAGCTTACTGCAGGCTCAAACTCCTGGGCCCAAGTGATCCTCCCATCTTGGCCTCCCAAGTAGCTAGGACTACAGATGCATACCACCATGCCTAGCTATTTAAAAAAAAATTGTAGAGATGAGGTCTCACTATGTTGCTCAAGGTGGTCTCAAACTTTTGGCCTCAAACAATCCTTCAACTGTGGCTTCCCAAAGCTCTGGGATTACAGACATGAGCCACCATGCCAAGAAATTGTTTAATTTCATTCTTAATTTCTTCTTTTACCCATTGGTCATTCAGGAGCATGCTGCTTAATTTTCATGTATTTGTATAGTTTTGAATGTTACTCTGGTTATTGACATTTAGTTTTATTCCATTATGGTCAGTTAAGATATTTATATGATTTTAACTTAAAAAAATTTGTTGACACTTGTTTTATGTTCTAATGCATAGTCAATCCTGGAGAATATTCCATGTGCTGATGAAAAGAATGTGTATTCTGCAGCTGTTGGGCAAAATGTCCTGTAAGTGTTAGATTAATTTGACCTATGGTGCAGTTTAATTCCAATGTTTCTTGTTGATTTTCTGTCTAGATGGTCCATCTAATGCTTAGGATAGGGTGTTGAATGTAAGGCCAGTTAGTTTCTAGTAAAATAATTTTTTTTTTTTATGTTTCACAGATTTAGAAATCAGTACCTGAAAGAGTTCATACAATCTGCTAATAAGTACTTTATGACTGGCTACAAGGTTATCTTTTCTATATCTTGGTGGATGGCATCAACAAGCTACCTCGAATAGAGTTAGGTCCCCTTCGAACATGCAAAATATTTACTGTAGTAAAAGATCGTGCATGGCAAGACTTTAATTTCATATACATGAAGAACTTAAATGGGTATATCACAGATTACATCCAGCATGAAGTCAACTGTCTCTTCACTATGTCTGTAAACCAGATCTTCGAGAATGACTTTGGAGTAGAAACCCTGGGCACATCTGTAGCTCAGCTCCATGCATGGTGGTATTTTAAAAATGCTAAAGATTTCCCTTATGAGAGAAGACCTAACTCAGCAGCTTTCATCCCCTTTGGACAAGGAGATTTCTACTACCATAGTGCAATTTTTGGTGGCACACCCCAAGAGGTTGTAACCTTCATTAAAGAATATCAGAAAGGAATTGTTCAGGATACCACAAATAAACTTAAGAGCCTATTTGAAAGCTACCTAAACAAATATTTTTTTGTTAAGAAACCTACTAAGCTGTTATCACCAGAATATAATTGGGATCCAAAGTTTAGAACCCCTCCACAAATTAAAAAGGTTAAGATAACATGGCAGTCAGAAAGGTGATGGTTATACTATTAGGTTTACGGATTAACAAGGGAATCACAGCAATTTCTCAAGTTAAAATTCATGAAAGTTTTTAGCTTTTTAGAAACTTATAAAAATGTACAATCTTCCAAAATAAATTATGCTTCTCTTTGCAATTTTGAACTAATTCTACCTATGCTGAATGAAGAATAAATGGATAATTTAATTTTATTACTTATGCAATGTGATATTATTATATATTATTATAAATAATGTGGAAATACTTTGGAGGCATAAAATCTTTTTATGAAGAAACACACCCAGACTCTAGCTCAGAAACATATATACATGTGTGTGTATATATATGAGCATATATGTGTGTGTGTGTATATATACATGTTTATATGTATATGTTTATACACAGATATAAAATATATATATATTTATATATGTATACATACATGTATAAACATGAGTGTATATATACGTGTGTGTGTCTATATATAGACACACACACATACGCATACACTCATGCACAGACAAAAACATGCATACAGACTATATCAAAGGGATCTATATAAGAAGAAAAATGAATATTCATCAATTCATTCATCAGCTATTTACTACATTTTTCAGTGTCTGGATATAAATTGCTTGTGATTAATCTTCTCAATTAGTATTCAATCTGTCTAGTACCTGATTGAACTAAGGTCAACTAGAGATACCTTAACTATATATCTTACTTTTATTGATACAAAGAGATGTTGAGTTCATATTTTTAAAAATGCTATGGGACTGTTTTTTTTAAATAGATATTTACTGAACTCCAAGGTAAATGTACTCTTTTGAGTGCAGTCAGGTATAAAAAAAAGCCATAATTTATCAGGCCGCGTGTGGTGGCTCATGCCTGTAATATTATTTTGGGAGGTGGGCAGATCACTTGAACCCAGGAGTTGGAGACCAGCCTGGTCAACATGGTGATACCCCATCTCTACAAAAATATAACAATTAGCTGGTCATGGTGGCAGGCACTTGTGGTCCCAGCTACTCAGGAGGCTGAGGTAAGATGATTGCTTAAGCCCAGGAGGCCAAGGCTGCAGTAAGCCTTACTCAAGCCACTGCACTCCAGCCTGAGTGACAGAGTGAGACCTTGTCTCAAATAATAATAATAATAATAATAATTTGTCCTCAAAGAGCCTACAGCCTAGCAAGGGAGAGAAGATTATCCACAAATATTTCTTTTGCAAGTTTAGAAGTGCTCAAAGTCACAAGGAAGACATAACCAAAATGCTATGATGGTTCAGTACAGGAAGCACCTGCCTCTATAAGAATATGTAATCATACTAATTATGTTTTCATAAATTTAGTGAGGCATCATAGCATAGTTATAAGAAGGCTAGGCATGGTGGCTCATGCCTGTAATCCCAGCACTTTGGGAGGCTGAGATGAGAGGATCACTTGAGCCTAGGAGTTGGAGACAAGTTGAGGCAACATGTGAGATCTCCATCTCTACAGAAGCCAAAAAAAAAAAAAAAGCTAGGTGTGGTGGCATGCACCTGTAGTCCCAGCTACTCAGGAGGCTAAAGTGGTAGGATTTCTTAAGCCCAGGCGACTGAGGCTGCAGTGAATCATGATCATGCCACTGCACTCCAGCCTGGGTGACAAAGCAAGACCCTGTCTCAAAAAAAGAAAAAAGGGTCGTGCCTTTAATCCCAGCACTTTGGGAGGCTGAGGTGGGCAGATCACTTGAAGTCAGAATTTCGAGACCAACCTAACCAACATGGTGAAACCCTGTCTCTACTAAAAATACAAAAATTAGCCTGGTGTGGTGGCCTGTGCCTGTAATTCCAGATACTTGGGAGGCTGAGGCAGGAGAACTGCTCAAACCTGGGAGGCAGAGGTTGCAGTGAGCCAAGATCACACCAATGCATTCCAGCCTGGGTGACAGAGCAAGACTCTATCATAAAGAAGGGGAGGGGAGAGGAGGGGAGGGAAGAAGTGGGGGGGAAGAAGGGATGGAGGGAGGAAGGAAGGAGAGAAACTTTGTAAGAACTGGAGGTTCTAAAGTCACAATTAGTTATTATTTTAATCCCCTTTAATGAGAGAAAATACTGAAAAAACTGAAGTTTAATAAGTATTCTACAAATGATAAGTATTATTGACCATGAAAACACTAAAATTATAAAGAATATTGATGATGACTGTTGCAGACAGACTCTACTACAGTCCTTAATGATTTAATTCTGGTATTCATGTCCTTATGTAATTCACCTCCCCAACTCCCTAACCTTGAGTGTGAATTGAATGTAGTGACTTGCTTCCAACCAAGATAACATGACAGAGGTGATGAGATGTCACTTTCACGGTTAGGTTACATAAGATTGTGACTTCTGTCTTGCTACTGGCTTGCTTGCTTGCTGCTTTGGATGTGGCAAGTTGCCATGTTGGAGGCCCTCAGCAAGGAACTGAGGGCAGTCTCTAGCCAACAGCCAGAAAGGAACTGAGGCTCTTAGTCCAACAACCCTTAAGGAACTGAATACATCTAACAACCACATCAGGGCACTTGAAAGCAGACCATCCTCCAGTTGCGTCTTCAGATGAGACCCCACTGGCAGCCAACATCTTGATTATAGACTCTTGAAAAACCCAGAAGCAGAAGATCTAGCCAAGCTATGCTGGTTCCTGACCTACAGTAACCCATGCCCCCTGTTTCCTTTCACTTCCCCTCCAACATCAGTGGCAGAAGGCACCCAGGTAGATGCTTTCCACCTCACCAGCAGTAGCAGAGATGCAGTAAGAAGCTCATCAGCACCAAGTGACCTGATGAGCAGACCCCAAGAAATATCCTCTACCCATAGGCCCAGCATCCTCCACCCATAAGCTGGTACTGGGGAGGGCAGAAAAGCACCTTCCATGCCCTCAGGTAACACCAGTAGGGATCAAGCAAGAGCCCCACTGGCACTGGCCATCCCAAAGGTCAGGTTCAGGGAAGCACTCACTGACCCATGGCCTGGCATCTCCCACACTTCACCTGTGGAACCAGGCCTGCAAAAGTGCACTCACCCCTGCAGGAAGCATCAGCAGAATCAAGCAGGAGCTTCAGTTGTGTCAAGTGAACGAAGAAGACCAGAATAGCTCTGTATAGGCTCTGACATGTATATTGCCATTGCAACCACAGCCTCAAAACTAGGCCAGGAACTATGCACTGTATTAGTAGGGTGCCCCATTGAAACAAAGCCAAAAGGATGGAGACACATATATACAGTCAGTCTTCCATATCCACAGGTTCCAAATCTGATGATTCAACCCACCAAGGGTCAAGAATACTCAGAAAAAAAAAAAATTATCCTGAATAAGTAGACTTTTTTTTTCTGGCCATTATTCCCTAAAGCATACAACATAACAACTATTCACATAGTGTTTACATTCTATTAGGTATTATAAGTAACCTAGAGATGATTTAAAGTATACAGCAGGGTGTGTGTAGGTTACATGTAAATACTATGCATTTTATTTAAGGAACTTGAACATCCACAGATTTTGGTATCTACAGGGGTCATGGAACAAATCCCTCATGAATACTGAGAATGACTGTGGGGTGTGTGTATGTAGTGATAACACAGAAAGAAAGGGAAAATTTATTACAGGAATTGGCTCACATTATTGAGACTGAGAAGTCCCATACTCTGCCATCTGCAAGCTGATGGTGTAATTCAGTTCAAACATTAAGTCCTGAGAACCTGGAGCACCAATGTCTGAGGGCAGGAGAAGATGGATGCCCCAGCTGAAAGAGGGAGCAAATTCACCATCTCTCTACCTTTTTGATCTACTAAGACACACAATGAATTGGATGATACCCACTCACGTTGGTGAGAGCAGATCTTTACTCAGTCTCACTGATCCAAATGCTAATCTCTTCCAGAAACACCTTCATAATCTCTTCCAGAAACACCTCAACCAGAAATAATGTTTTATCAGTCATCTGGGCATCCCTTAACTCATTCAAGTTTATATATAAAATTGACTAACATAGATTATATAATATATGATTCCATTTACATGACATTTTGGAAAAGGCAAAACTATAGAGATGGTAAACAGATCAGTGATTGCCAGGATCTTGTGGAAGGGAGGGCTAAATAACTGAAGCCAGGGGATTTTTCAGGATAGTGAAACTATTCTGTATGATTCTGTAATGGTTGATACTTTGTCATTATGTGAAATCCCACAGAACTGTACAGCATTGACCAGATCTTAATGTATGTAAAGTTTTGAAAAATCACATAGGGGGTCAGAAGATCACAGAATGGAATATAGGTTGTAACAAAAATAATCTAAATGTATTACAAATGCATGAAATGACCTCACTGAAGAGGCTGTGAGGAAAACATCCTGACCTAACTTTGGAAATAAGTGGAGACTGTAAGACTGAAAAGGAACTCTACATAAAGACTGGACTCTAGCTGGTCAAACTGTTGTTTCCATGGGGGTATGGGTTAATATTTCTGAAACCACCATACATGGACATACTGGAATCGAACAGTTTAGTAAATGGGTGATGGATGGTGGGAGCCATATTTCTTATTGCTGGAATGTGAGGTTACAGGCAAACCAGAGGAGGAGGCCAGAATGATCCATGTGGTAATGGATAAGAGTTGGAGACATCATTATGAACTCATGTTTCACTTAATATTGATACAAATGGGTACATGTAGAAATGTTTATAAACCTGTATATATACACAGGTTAGTAGAAACATATATTTCTTGTTCTGTCAGCTGAGAGGGGCTTAGAAAGGATGACACTCCAGTAGCAACAAATAGACCTAGAACCAAAATTTTGGTTTCTAATACCATTCTCCAGTAAAAGGAACCAGAGATCCTTGGAGAAATAGCTGATTCCAGAGCATGAGTATGGAATATGTACAGAAAGGGGGACATATTCTTAACCATTTCTGTACATTTTCCCAACTCATGCCAATCATCCCAAAATGATTATGGAGTATATTTTAGTGCCAGAAAGTAAGGAAGTGCTCAAAAAGAACACAGTGATAATGGTATGTCAAAGGCAAAAGAAGCCAACTAAAAAAGCTTCCACTGGAACAATTTGAGCAACAAAATAAATAATATAGAACTGAATTCTAACCCAAAATATAAAACAAATATCCATGAGTCCACACAGATATGAATAAATGAATGATTGCAAAAGAATTCCAAATAATTAATGTAAATACTCTCCCTCAAGGAGGTAGAGAATAACTTCCCATCCTTCTGGCTTAGTAAGTGCAGGCTGAACATAACAACTTCTGTCCAAAGAGAATAATATAGAAGCAGGGAGAAAGAGAGTAACTTTACTGTGGAGAAACTTGACAAAAACTACCTTAGCCAAGCGATTACGGTTAACATCAACCATGATAAGCCATGTTGATAGCTTGTGTCCTTCAAGTGATGTTATGAGAATGGCACTGTTACGGGTTCACTTGCGTCTCCCCCAAAAAAAGATGTGCTGAAGTTCTTTTTTCCCCCAATCAATTTAGAAAGTTTATTTTCCCAAGGTTAAGGATGCACCTGTGACACCACCTCAGGAGGTCCTGTCAATATATGTCCAAGGTAGTTGGGGCACAGCTTAGTTTTATATAATTTAGGGAGACATGAGACATTAATCAAAATGTGCAAGATGTATATTGGTTCAGTCCAAAAAGTCAGGACAACTCAAAGGGGCCTGGAGGAGGGAGGCTTTCGGGTCACAGGTAGATAAGAGAAAAAAGGCTGTATTCTTTTGAGTCTGATTAGCCTTTACATGTGAGAGGAGGGTAAATGAATAATCTCTTATGCCTTAGTCTGGCTTAGTGAATCTACATTTTTACATAAACAATAGGGCAGAGGAAGCAATCAGATACTCATTTGTCTCAGGTGAGCAGAGGGATCACGTTGAGTTCTGTGTTTCTCCTGCACCTGTGAAGATAAGCTACCAATTTACTTTGCCAGGGTGAAATTCAACAAAACTGTTTTAGGGAAAAGATCTTGAGGCCCACAAGAAATTTCCTTGTGGATAAATTATGAGGAAGGTATGTAGCTTTTTTAAAAAAAAATTTTGTAGCTATCTTATTTAGAAATAAAATGGAAAGCAAGTTTGCCTAACACAGCGCCCAGCTTGACTTTTCCCTTTGGCTTACTGATTTTGGGGTCCCAAGACTTATTTTACTTTCAAATTTCCATTCTTTTATTTTTAAAATCTTTGAGAGAAAGCATTTTAGAAGAAAATGAGTCTCTGGTCTCAGGTTTTGTTTACCAATCCTTGCAAATGTGACCTTATTTGGAAATAGTCTTTGCAGTTAAAATTAGTTAAGGTGAGGTCATTAAGGTGGGCCTTAATCCAATATGACTAGTGTCTTTTATAAGAAGAGGGAAATTCTGACAGACACACAGATAGCCAGGTGAAGACAGAGGCAGAAATCAGAATGATGTATTTATAAGCCAAGGAACACCAAAAATTGACAGTCATCACCAGAAACTAGGGGAGAGGTGTAAAATAGATTGTTTCTCATAGCCGTCAGAAGAAACCAACCCGGTTAACATTTTTGGACTTCTGGCCTCCAGAAGTGTGAGAAATAATACATTTCTGCTATTTTAAAGTCACATAATTTGTGGTACTTTGTTATGACAGGCAATTTACCTTTGTGGGCTTCCTCCCAAAGACCCTAACTTTAGTGTGTTCATGATAAGCCCATCAGACAAATCCCAATTGAGAGACATTCTGTAGGCCCTCAAAACTTTGCAGTTATTAATACTCCTCAAAACTGTCAAATTAATCATAAACAAGGAAAATCTGAGAAACTGTCAAAGCTGAGAGGAGTCTCAAGAGATATGTCTACCATTTTTTTTTTAATTGCTGTAGTCTATTCCCTCCCTATCCTTTTTCCTAGTTATTTTTCTTCTCATGGCCCTTAATCCCTTCTGAGGTACTAAAACGTTATGTAATTTACCTATTTTATTTATTTATCATCTATCTCCCTGACCAGAATGTAAGCTTCATAAGAGCAGGATTTCCTGTCTGTTCATTGATGTATCCTCAATACATAGTAGGTGCTCAAAATATGTATTGAATTAATGAGTAATGTTTAGCAAAAACAACTAGTTACAGCTGGGCATAGTGGCTCAAACCTGTAATTCCACCACTTTGGGAGACTGAGGCATGAGAATCATTTGAGTCCAGAAGTTTGAGACCAGCCTGGGCAACATAGCGGGACCTTGTTTCTACAAAAAAAAGTAAAAATTAGCTCAGAGTGGTGGTGCACATCTGTAGTCCCAGCTACTCAGGAGGCTGAGGTGGGAGAATCACCTGAGCCCAGGAGGTCAAGACAACAGTGAGGTGCTATTGTGCACTCACTGCACTCTAGCCTGGGTGATGGAGTGAGATCCTGCCTCAAAGAAACAAACAAAACCCAACTAGTTACCTAGGCCAAGGTCTAGGGCATCATCAATACCCAGAAAAGAAGAAAGACTGACAATGTTCTATCTCTTTGCTAGTGGTGGTTTCTATTTAAAAAGACTAAAAATTGACAAACCACTGGCAAAATTAGACAAGAAAAAAAGAAAGTATAAGTAACAGTATCATAAATAAAAGGGGAGATGCTGTTATCAATAATACGGATATTTAAAAGCTAACAAAAGCATATTATAAGTAACTTTACTCCAATAAATTTGAATATATGGATGAAATAAAAATTCTTTTAGAAAAATATAAAATTACAAATGACACAAGAAAATGTCCTGGAAAATAACTCTAGGCCCTTACCTCAGACCATTTACAAAAGTTAACTCAAAATGGATCAAAAATCTAAATATAAGAGCTAAAACTATGAAAGTCTTAAAATATAGGAATAAATCATTATCTTGGATTTAGCAAATATTTATTTCTTTAAAAAGAATTTTTTTTTTGGAGACAAAGTTTCACCATGCTGTTTCACTATAATATGCTGTTTCACTATAATATACTGTTTCACTATAGTACAGCATAAAAACCTCAAACTCCTGGGCTCAAGGGATCCTCCTGCCTCAGCCTCCCAAGTAGCTGGGACAACAGGCGTGCACCACCATGCACAGCTGGCACTGATTTTTAAGTTATGACACCAAAAGCACAATCAAAAGAAAAAATAAATCAGAATTCATCAAAATAATAAACTTTAGTGTATCAAAAAATACTATCAACAAAGTGGAAAGACAACCCATAAAATGAGAGAAAATATTTGCAAATAATTTATCTGATGAGTTTGGTATGTACAATATATAAAGAACTCACACAACTCAACAAACTGCTTTCTACAGTAGCTAAACTAAATTTACATTCTCACCAATAGTGTATAAATGTTCCCTTTTCTTTGCAGGCTCACCAGCATCTATTTTTTAAAAAAATTTTAATAGTAGCTGGCTGGGTACAGTGGCTCATGCCTGTAATCACAGCACTTTGGGAGGCCAAGGTGGGTGGATCACGAGGTCAAGAGATGGAGACCATCCTGGCCAATTTGGTGAAACCTCGTCTCTACTAAAAAGACAAAAATTAGCTGGGCGTGGCGGTGCACACCTGTAGTCCCAGCTACTCAGGAGGCTGAGGTAGGAGAATTGCTTGAACTTGGGAGGTGGAGGTTGCAGTGAGCCGAGATCGTGCCACTGCATTCCAGCCTGGTGACAGACCAAGACTCCATCTCAAAAATATAAATATAAATATAAATAAAATAATAATAGTAGTCATTCTAACTGGTCTAAGATGGTATCTCATTACAGTTCTGATTTGCAGTTCTCTGATCATTAGTTATATGGAGCATTTTTTCATGTACTTGTTGGCCACTTGTAGGTCTTCTTTTGAGAAGTGTCTATTCATGCCTTTTGTTCTTTTTTTAAAATGGATTTTTTTGTTTTTTTTTTTTTTTTTTGCTTGTTGATTTGTTTAGGTTCCTTATAGCTCTAGATACTAGACTTTTGTCAAATGCATAGTTTGCAAACATTTTCTCCCATTCTGTAGGTTGTTTACTCTGTTGATAGTTACTTTAATTGGTAGCTTTAATTGGAAGCTTGTTAGTTTAATTAGGTATCATTGGTCAATTTGTTTCTGTTGCAATTGCTTTTGAGGACTCAGTTATGAATTATTTCTCAAGGCAGACGTCCAGAATGGGTTTCTTAGGTTTTCTTTTAGGATTCTTATAGTTTGAGGTCTTACATTTAAAATATTTAATTCATCTTGAGTTAATTTTTGTATTTGATGAAAGGTAGGGGTCCAGTTTCAGTCTTCTGCATATGGCTAGCCAGTTATCCCAGCACCATTTATTGAATAGAGAGTCCTTTCCCCATTGTTTATTTTTGCTGACTTTGTTGAAGATCAGGTGGTTGTAGGTGTGTGGCTTTATTTCTGGGTTCTCTATTCTGTTCCATTGGTCTATACATCTGTTTTTGTCCTAGTATCATGTTGTTTTGGTACTGTAGACTTGTGGTATAGTTTGAAGTTGGTAATGCAATGCCTCCAGCTTTGTTCTTTTTGCTTAGGATTGTGTTGGCTATCCAGACTCTTTTTTGGTTCCATATGAATTTTAGAAGAGTTTTTTTCCAGTTCTGTGAAAAACAATGTTGGTAGCTTGATAAGAATAGCATTGAATCTGGAGATTGCTTTTGGCCATTTTAACAATACCGATTCTTCTAATCCATGAGCATGAACTGTTTTTCCATTTGTTTGTGTCATGTATGTTTTTTTTTTCAGTAGTGTTTTGTAGTTCTTGTGAGATCTTTCACCTCCATAGTTACTTGTATTCTTAGGGATTTTTTTTCAGCTATTGTACATGGCATTACATTCTTGGTTTGGCTCTCAGCTTGAATGTTATTGGTGTATAAAAATGCTACTGGTTTTTGGACATTGATTTTGTATCTGAAAATTTTCCTGAAGTTGTTTATCAGTTCTAGGAGACTTTGGGAAATCTTTAAGGTTTTCTTTTCTTTTTTTTTAAATTTTACTTTAAGTTCTGGGGTACATGTGCAGATCTTGCAGGATTGTTACACAGTTATACACATGCCATGGAGGTTTGCTGCTTCCATACCCCATCACCTACATTAGGTATTTCTCCTAATGTTATCCCTCCCCAATCTCCCCACCCGCTGCTATCCCTCCCCTAGCCCTCCACCCCACAATAGACCTCAGTGTGTGATGTTCTTCTCCCTGTGTCCATGTGTTCTCATTGTTCAACATTCACTTATGAGTGAGAACATGCAGTGTTTGGTTTTCTGTTCTTGTGTCAGTTTGCTGAGAATGATGGTTTCCAGATTCACCCATGTCCCTGCAAAGGACATGAACTCATCCTTTTTATGGCTGCATAGTATTCCATGGTGTATATGTGCCACATTTTCTTTCATAAGAAAAAAATGTGCATAAAGACATATTTTATGTGCATAAAGACACATGCACACACTGCTTACAATAGCAAAGACTTGGAACCAACCCAAATGCCCATCAGTCTATCATTGATGGGCATGTGGGTTGGTTCCAAGTCTTTGCTATTGTAAGCAGTGTGTGCATGTGTCTTTATAATAGATCAATTTATAATCCTTTGGGTATATACCCAGTAATGGGATTGCTGGGTGAAATGGTATTTGTATTTCTAGATCCTTGAGGAATTGCTACACTGTCTTCCACAATGGTTGAACTAATTTACAATCCCACCAAAAGTGTAAAAGCGTTCCTATTTCTCCACATCCTCTCCAGCATCTGTTGTCTCCAGATTTTTTAATGATCCCCATTATAACTGGCATGAAATGGTATCTCAATGTGGTTTTGATTTGCATTTCTCTAATGACCAGTGATGATGAACATTTTTTCATGTTTGTTGGCCACATAAATGTCTTTTGAAAAGTGTCTATTCCTATCTTTTGTCCACTTTTTGATGGGGTTTTTTCTTGTATGTTTGTTTTAGTTCTTTGTAGATTCTGGATATTAGCCCTTTGTTAGATGGGTAGCTTGCAAACATTTTTTCCCATTCTGTTGGTTGCCGGTTCACTCTAATGACTGTTTCTTTTGCTGTGCAGAAACTCTTAAGTTTAATTAGATCCCATTTGTCTATTTTGGCTTTTATTAGCATTGTCTTTGGTGTTTTAGTCATGAAGCCCTTGCCTATGTCTATGTCCTGAATGGTATTGCCTAGGTTTTCTTCTAGGGTTTTATGGTGTTAGGTCTTATGTTTAAATCTTTAATCCATCTGGAGTTAATTTTTGTATATGGTGTAAGGAAGGGGTCCAGTTTCAGCTTTCTGATGTTTAAATCTTTAATCCATCTGGAGTTAATTTTTGTATATGGTGTAAGGAAGGGGTCCAGTTTCAGCTTTCTGCACATGGCTAGCCAGTTTTCCCAATACTATTTATTAAACAGGGAATCCTTCCCCATTGCTTGTTTTTGTCCAGTTTGTCAAAGATCAGATGGTTGTAGATGTGTGGTGTTACTTCCGAGGCCTCTGTTTTGATCCATTTGTCTGTATCTCTGTTTTGGTAGCAGTACCATGCTATGTATAGATTTCTATCATCAACAAAGAGAGATAGTTTGAATTCTTCTTTTCCTATTTGGATATCTTTTATTTCTTTCTCTTGCCTGATTGATTGCTCTGGCAAGGACTTTCATTACTATGTTGAATAGTAGTAGTGAGATTGAGCATTCTTGTCTTGTTCCAGTCCCCGAGGAGAATGCGTCCAGTTTTTGCCCCTTCACTATGATGTTGGCTGGTTTGTCATAGATGGCTCTTATTTTGAGCCATCTAGTCTTCCTTTGGTGACTAGTTTTTTTGAGGGCTTTTATCATGAAGGGATGTTGGATTTTATAAAAAGCTTTTTCTGTGTCTACTGAGAAGATCATATGGTTTTTGTTTTTAATTCTGTGTATGTGGTGAATCACATTTATTGATTTGTGTATATTGAACCAACCTTGCATCCCAGGAATGAAACCAAATTGATCATGATGAATTAACTTTTTAACGTGCTTCTGGATTCAATTTGCTAGTATTTTGTTGAGGATTTTTGCATATACATTCATCGGGGATATTAGCCTATAGTTTTCTTTTATTATTGTGTCTTTGCCAGATTTGGGTATCAGGGTGATGCTGGCTTTATCAAATGAGTTAGGGAGGAGTCCTTCCTCCTCAAATTTTTTGAATAGTTTCAGAATTGGTACCAGTTCTTCATCACATTAAGAGGTTCAAGCAGAAAAGAAGTTCTAGTATTTCTACATAGATGCAAAAATTTTAAAGCATTTGATAAAACTTAATATCCACTCATGATTTTTAAACACTTAAGAAAAAAGAAACAGAATGACAGTTCCTAATCTAATAAAAAGTATCTGCAGAAAACCAAAGAAAATTAATGGTTTATGTCAAAAGCTTTTCCTCTAAAGTCAGGAACAATTAAAGGGTGCCCAATATCCCCATTTCTATTCTATGTTGTATTACAACTTCTAACTAGTACATGAAGGATAACAAAAATAAATTAATGGTATAATTATCTGCAGATGATAAATTATATATGTAGGGAAAAGAGATTTATTAGAATTATAAGAGCATTTAGCAAAATCCCTAGATGAAGAATCAATATGACAAAAGTAACCACATTTCCAAACACCAGCCATAAATTGTTAGCAAATAATTTTTTAAAGATGACTTTTTAGCCTAAAAAAATCAAGTATCTACAAATAAATATATCAAAAGATATATAAGACTTTTATGTCTATTCAAAGACACTAAAGACTGATGTAAATGGTGAATTGGAAGGTCCAATAGTATAAAAATGTCAGTTCACTCTAAAATGACTTAATGATTCAGTTCAACCCCAGTAAGTATTCCCAATAGGGTATTTTGATAGAATCTGACAGACTAATTTTAAACTTTATGGAAAATTTAAAGGCCAAGAATATCCAAAACACTCTTTTAAAAAATAAGGTGGGAATTCTTGCTGTACTAAATATTAATAATGATTATAAAGTAAAATGATAAAGACATATGACATTGTCACAAAAATTGACAAATAAATCAATGGAGCATAACCAAGATATGCAATGACTCACACATAAATGGACACTTCATATATAACAGTAATGGCACTGCAGAGTCCTAAAGAAAAAAGATAATCTTTTCAGTAAATGGTGCTTTGAAAACAGAACATTCACATAGGAAAAAAAAATGAAATGTACTCTTTCATAAGTGTAAGCTTCCAGGAGTTCAGAGTTTTTTCAGTTTTGTTCACAGCTGTAACCCCAATGGCTAGAAATGTAACTGGCATATAGAAGGTATGCATACTCATTCAGTATTTGTGAAGTGAATGAATGAATGAGTGAATAAATGATGACTTTGGAAACATTTCTCAAGTTTTTAATCTGCCTTCTTTTAAACATCTAACTAGGAAAAAAGTACATGAGAGTTACCACTAGATGGAGAAACGTAACAAAGTAATCAACACAGTCTTTCCTTCTGAAAGGAGTTGCTTCAAGAAAAGCCTGCTGTCACCTTTGCTGTAATAACTCATATTTCACTGATTTATGCCCCAAGGCACAGATGTTATTCTGCTCTGCTAAGTATTTTAGTTCTTCCGTGTACCAGTACAGGTTACCAGTTCCTCTTCCCTCTTCCCCACCCTCTCCATCCCTTGCAACTCCCCAACCTGTATTTAACTGAATTTCCCAATGTACTAAAGCCCTTAGGTTTCCAGAGCTGTGAGGTGGTCCATGGTGAAAAAGAATCTGTCCCCTCTGAGTTATACTCTGTTAAAGTAGGTCACAAGTTAGCGAAACAGTTCTTTCATATTTTACTTCCAACATCCTTTCTCTGTGGAATCCCAGATTGGATCCACTGTGGGGTAGATTTGAATGGCAGCTACCATGCATTATCAAGGACCACCATTTCTTTGCACCACTAAAGGATCACTTGCTAGGTCATGGTTATCCCAGAAGGTGTCTCAGTGCTTATGCTGATAAGCTCCCATCACTAATCTGTTCACCCGTTCATATTAGGCTAGTGTGACTAACTTATCCTGGTTTGCTGGGGACTTTCACAGTTTTAGCACTGGAAGTCTCACATCCCATGAAATCCCTTTATCTTGGATAAACTAGAACAGCTGGTCACTCTACACTAGGCCCAGATCTCTCTGAACCCCACTCAAGCTCAAACTGGATTGTGTTATACAAGTGTAAAATTTTTAACCACATATATAAATTCTTGTTCCCTCCTCCCACTCTGCATATAGTCAGCCACCGAGTCTGTCAATTCCACTTCCTATGTATCATTTAAATTCATTTTCTCCTCTAATTCGCCCTACCTTACTTAGCTCATGTCTCATCATTTTATTCAGAATTACTAGGTAATCTTAAATAATAGTTCTACCCCTAGTATTGCTCATCTCCAATTCTCCCTCATGAAATACCTTTCACACCAATGTGATGTGATCACATCACAGCCCTGCCCAAAAAAAAAAAAAAAAAAAAAATCATCACTACTTCCCCTCAGCCTAGGATTTTGTCCACCTCCTTCATATGGTACATAAAGCTCTTCCTGCTGGGTGTGGTGGCTCATACCTGTAATCTCAGCACTTTGGGAGGCCGAAGTGGGTGGATCACCTGAGGTTGGGAGTTTGAGACCAGCCTGACCAACATGGAGAAACCCTGTCCCTACTAAAAATACAAAAATAGCTGGGTGTGGTGGCACATGCCTGTAATCCCACCTACTCAGGAGGCTAAGGCAGGAGAATTGCTTGAACCCAGGAGGCAGAAGTTGTGGTGAGCCGAGATCACGCCATTGCACTCCGGCGTGGGCAACAAGAGAGAAACTCCATCTCAAACAAACAAAAAATAGTTCCTCCCAGTATAGCCCTATCTAATATTTCCAATTTTATCTCCCATCACTCCATTCTTTATATCTTTACCCCCAGTGCTACTTACTACTCAACAGAACTAATTACTGCTCCCAGAACCCACCATGCCCATAGGCCTTTGCTTCCACTGATCTTATTTTCTAGAATGCCCTCTTGCTTTGCTATCTGGTAATTTACCTTTACTCATCAGAACCACCAAAATCGAGAAGGGAAGTTTGCCCAGACCAAGAGATGCTATGTAGACCAAAAAGAAAGAAAGAAATATTCAGACAGTTTACAGGACACACATATACCTCTCTTATGATAATACAAGCCCAAAAAATTCTTACTTAACAAAATGTACTATTTTATATACAACCACATATGAAGGGAAAACAATTAAAGTCACATCTGGCCGCTATATCAATAGGTAATGTTATGCAGTCCTTGTTCTCCAAGTTCAGGATCATTGTGCCAGTCCTGGGCCTCTTTAGATTTTGTAGGCAACAAAAACCACAATTCAATGCTCTGCTCTGATGCAGTTACACCAAGTAATTTGTAAGGCTGCTTACTTCTGAATGGTGCCTGAAGCAAGAGAAGCCTCTACAGTGGGTCAAGGCAGTGCCATTCCAGTCTGTCTACCCAGTGGTGCTCCAAGTGTCTGTGGTAAGAGTGCTACATAGCTCCTCTGGCAAGCCTCAGCAGGAAAATGACACAACACATAGCTAGCAAACAGAAACATACCCTACTCTGCTCCCTTAAAGACGCAGCTCATAGCTCATTATTATGCCCTGGTATAAACTGTTTAACCATGGAATTCCTATTACATGACCTAACTACTACATGACCTAACTTGCCCATTATGAACAAGACCTAGCTATAATGTTGTGCAGCAGCAATCCATTAGCAAATAGACATAATATGTGCAAGATCAGATTCTCAAGCAAGCTCAGAGCACAAGTAAGTTACATGAGCAAGTGGCCCAGACCTCCACAGTACCTACTTCTGCTGCCTTATGGCCTCTCCCTCAACCAGCATTTGTGGTTTTATAGGGAGTTTCTTATGACCTGTTGAAAGAAGGGGGAAATACACTTGGGCCTTATCCCTGTCAAAATACCAATGATATTCTTCATAGAAACAGAAAAAAAGTCTAAAATTTATATAGGACCACAAAAGATCTTGACTATCCAAGGCAAGCCCAAGCAAAAAACAAAACTGGAGGCATCATCCTATCTGACTTCAAACTATACTACAAAGTCATAGTAACCAAAACAGCATGTCACCAATATAAAAACAGACACATAGACCAATGAGACAGAATAGAGAACCCAGAAATTAATCTGTGTATCTACAGCCAACTGATTTTTGGCAAAGGGACAAAGAACATACATTAGGGAAAGGACAGTCTCTTCAATAAATAGTTCTGGGCCAAGCATGATGCCTCACACCTGTAATCACAACACTTTGAGAGGGTAAGTAGGGAGGATTGCTTGAGCCCAGAAGTTCAAGACCAGCCTGGGCAACAAAGGGAGACCCCTCTCTACAAACACACAAAATATATATTTTTAAAACAGCCAGGCCTGGTGGCATGCACCCATAGTCCCAGTGACTTGGGAGGCTGAAGTGGGAGGCTCACTTGAGCCTGGGAAGTTGAGGTGCAGAAAGCCATAATTGCACCATTGCACTCCAGTCTGGGTGATAAAGCAAGACCCTGTCTCAAATAAATAACTAGTGCTGGGAGGAAAACAGAATATCTATACACAGAAGAATGAAACTAGACTCCTATCTCTCACCATACACAAAAACCAACTCAAAATGGATCAAAGACCTAAGTGTAAAACCCAAAACTATAAAAGTACTAGATTATTGAGGACTACGTGATTAGGTACTGGAAAAAAAAGTACTAGAAAAAAGCAGAAGGGAAATGCTTTAGGACATTGCTCTGGGAAAATATTTTATGAATAAGACCTAAAAAGCACAGGCAACAAATGCAAAAATAAATGGGATTATATCAAACTAAAAAACTTCTGCACAGCAAAGAAAACAATCAATACAGTGAAAAGACAACTTACAGAATGGGAGAAAATATCTGCAAACTACTCATCTGACCAGATATTGACATTCAGAATATGCAGGAACTTAAATATCTCAACAGCAAAAAATAAAAATAAAAAAATAAACATTGATTAAAAAATGGGCAAGTGATCTGAACAGACATTTTTCAAAAGAAGACATACAAATGACCAACAGGTATATGGAAAAATGCTCAATATCACTAATTATCAGGGAAATGTAAATCACAACCACAATGATATAACATCTCACCCCAGTTAGGATGGCTATTATAAAAGAAAAAAAATCATGGCAAGGATGCAGAGAGAAGGGAACTCTCATACACTTGGTGAGAATGTAAACTAGTACAGCCAGTAGGGAGAACAGTCTGGAGTTTCCTCAAAAGACTACAAGTAGAGCCACAATATGATGCAGAAATTCCTCTACTGGGTATTTATCCAAAGGAAAGGAAATCAACATATTGAAGAGAAACCTGCATCCCTATGTTTACTTCAGCATTATCATGAGAGCCAAGATATGGAATCAACCTATGTGTCCAACAACAAATGGATGAATAAGAAAAATGTGGTATATAAATATACAATGGAGTACTAGTCAGCCATAATAAAGAATAAAATCCTGTAATTCAGGGCAACATGGATGGAAATGGAGGACATTATATTAAGCAAAATAAGCCAGGAACAGAAAGTCAAATACTGCATGTTCTCACTCATATGTGGAAGCTAAAAAAAGTTGATCTCATAGAAGTAAAAAGTAGAATAAAGGATATTAAAGGCTGAGAAGAGTAGGGGGAAGAGGGAGATAGAGATTTGTTAAAGGATACAAATGGATAGGAGAAATAAGTTACAGTGTTCTATACTACTATGGAATAACTATAATTAACAGTATCTTATAGTTTCAAATAGCTAGAAAAAGGATATTGAATGTTCCCAACACAAAGAAATGATAAATGTTTGAGGTGATGGATATACTAATTACCCTGATTTGATCACTATCCATTGTATGTATCACAACATAGCTATGTACCTCATAAATATGAACAATTATTATGTGTCCATTTAAAATTTTCTAAATGAAAAATTAAAAAAAATTTTAAACCAACTTGGGCCTGGTTTACAGAAGGGTGTCCACATGACACTAGTACCAGTATACTCACTCAGAGATGCTGCTGAAGGGAAATGGTGAAGAAACTCCCAGAAGGCAGAAGTTTTAGCAGTACACCTTGAAGTCCTCTCAGCCAGGAAGGAGGGATAGCTTGTGGTACAGGTATACACTCATCTGTGGACAGTGAATAATGCTTTGGTCACCTGGTCACGTAATGGAAAAGAACAAGACTGATAACAAGGAAAATTGAAGAAGAGACACATGCACAGATCTTTCAGAATGAGTGCTAAATGTGAAGGAATTTGTGTGAGCGCTTACCAAGATACAGCCACTGTAGAGGAGGCCTCAATAATAGGGATGAGCAAAGTGACTTGTTCTGGGACTATCAGTCAGCATCCTTCCTCATCTTCTGTTTTGGGCTTGTGTACAAAATGGCCATAGTGGCAGAGATGAAGCACAGACCCAACAAAGTGCTCACCATGCTAATATGACTGTTGGCATAGTTGAGTGCCCATATTATCAAGAGCAGAATCTAAACTGTAAATCCCCAATATGGCACCATTTCCCAAGGGGATCAGGCAACTGTGTGTTGGTAGGTTGATTATAAGGCACCCCTTCTATCATGGAAATGAAAGCTATTTGTTTGCGCTGAAATAGACACCTATTCTGTGTATTGATTTGCCTTTCCTGCCTATTGCATTTCTGCCAGCACTACCAGAAAATTCCTTACTCAATATCATGGTATCCTACTCAACACAGCTTCTAAGGAACACATCTTAGAAGTGTAATTAGAGTTTGCAAATTATGGAAATAAGTAGTCATACTGCATATCCCACCATCTAAAAGTATCTGGCCCGATATAACAATGGGATGGCCTACTAAAGACTCAGTTGCAACATGAGCTGAGAAACATTTTGTAAGGTTGGAACTCTGTTTTCAAAGAACAATATATGCTTTTAGTCATTGACTAATGTATGGCACTATTTCTCCCAAAGCCACAATACACAGGTCCATAGTCAAGAAGTAGAAGGGAAAGTGGCTTCTCTCATTATTACACTTCTTCACAGAATTCTGCTTCCCGTAACTTGAACTCCGTTTAATTCCCAAGAGAGAATGCTTCCATTGAGTTTCTAACAGCTAAATGGCCATTTTAGATTCCATATACAACTGAACCAATGGACAAAGAAAGGAATTACTGGCTAGAGTGACAGATCCTGACAACTAAAGAAACACTGGGTTGCTGCTACAAAGTGAAACCAGGAAGGACTATATATGGGGATGCTGCCATTCATGACAGCATGGCACCCCTGTGTTCCCACTGCTGATAGTAAAAGTTAATTTTAAAAACTATAATAACCAAGAAAAGACAGGACCACTGAAGATTCAGACCCTTCAGGAATGAGAGTTTGGATCACACCACTTGGTATATGCTGGCTCAGAGTACAGGAAGCATGAAATGAAACCACAGGCTCCTGACTAGACAGAAATAAAGACTAATAACTAAGCATTATTTCTTACTTGCTTAATGTATATGTGTGTTTATGTATTTCTGTATATATTAACAAATTTGTCTTCTCCTTTCCCACTGTAATTTAAAAAATTAATGGCAATTGTTAACTTTACAATTTCATCTTCAGGTTATAGAAGGTTCATAAGGGACTTTACTGAATTGAAGAGTAATTAACACACAATCCAGAGATTAATGTAATGACATTTGGGATCATCTCTTTATGGAGAAAGGGTAAGAATGTCAATTTATTTATTGTTATTTTTATTTTTTTGAGTCTCATTCTGTCACCCAGGCTGGAGTGCAGTGGCACGATTTCAGCTCACTGCAACCTCCACCTCCCAGGTTCAAGCTATTCTCGTGCCTCAGCCTACTGAATAGCTGGGATTACAGGCATGCACCCCTACACCCAGCTAATTTTTTTTATTTTTAGTAGAGATGGGATTTCGTCATGTTGCTCAGACTGGTCTCGAACTTCTGGGCTCAAGTGATCCACCTGCCTCGGCCTCCCAAAGTGCTGAGATTACAGGCATGAGTCTCTGCGCCTGGCTGAGAGTGTCAATTTGTACAAAGGATAGCTGTATCTTGTTAAAGAAAAAGCTGCCATTTTTATATTGCTGTATGGGAAGCTCAAATATACAGAGAAAGTTGTGTATGAATATTGAATAAGCAAAGTAATGAGCTGTCCCAGTTGTTATGCCATTGTCTCTCAGTCCAAACTCACTCATATAACTCTTCTTTATGACAACAAGGCTGGGACTATGAGAACTATATTTCTACTTTGCCAGTTGGCTTCCTATTAGTTCTTCAAGGCAGAAAGAGTGAGATAGGATACGCTTCCTTCCTGACAAGTGGCTATCATTTCTAATATTCAACTTTTTTGGAATTCCTAGAACCAGCCTCAACATGCCTCATCCAATGATGCCAGCAAGAGTTAGGCAGTGGCCCCTCCTCAGAAGTCTGAGATACCTCTCCTTTAACTTTCCTTTTGTGCAAACTTCCTTTTGTGTCCTCGACCCTAGGAGTAGTAGCTTCCTCCTATAGTTACTGTATCTATATTAGTTTAATGTCTGCCCCTTCAACTTTTTTTTGCTTTTTTGGTTCCCCAAAACTCCTTAGCCAATTTCTTATATTGAATTATCTCTGTGGAAATACCAAGTATAGGCCGGGCACAGTGGCTCACGCCTGTAACCCCAGCACTTTGGGAGGCCGAGGCGGGTGGACCACAAGGTCAGGAGATCGAGACCATCCTGGCCAACGCGGTGAAACCCCTTCTCTACTAAAATACAAAAAACTAGCCAGGCATGGTGGCACACGCCTGTAGTCCCAGCTACTCGGGAGGCTGAGGCAGGGGAATCGCTTGAACCCAGGAGGCGGATGTTGCAGTGAGCCGAGATCATACCACTGCACTCCAGCCTGGCAATAGAGCAAGACTCCATCATAGAAAAATAAAATGAAATACCAAGTGTGGTTTCTGTTGTCCTGACTGTATCCTGACTGATACAGTCATCCTGCAAGTAAAGAACCCAAAGCATTTGCAGTCATTATAAACTTAAGAATCAGTTGGTTGATATCCAGGAAATTATTTTCTGGGATTTTGATTGGGTTTGCCTTGGATCTATACATCAAGTTGGGAAGAAGTGATGTCTTGATAATATTGAGTCTTCCTATCCATAAACATGGAATCTCTCTCCATTTACTTAGATTTTTATTTCTTCATCAGAGTTTTATAACTTCCCTCATAAAGGTCTTGTCTATTTTTGTTAGTTTTATGCCTAAGTATTTAATTTGGGGGCACTATTGTAAATGGGATGTTGTTTTTAATTTCAAATCCCATTTGTTTGTTGCTGGCATATAGGAAAGCAATTAACTTTTGCCACCTTGTTATAATTGCTTATTAGCTCCAGGAGGGTTTTTTTTTTTTTTTTTTTTTTTGGTCAATTCTTTCAGATTTTTTACATAGACAATCATGTCATCTGCAAACAAAGGCAGTTCTATTTTCTTCTTCCTAATCTGTATACTTTTTACTTCCTTTTCTTGTCATATTGCATTAGCTAGGCCTTCCAATAAATATGATGTTGAAACGGGTTGGTGGAAAGAGACATCTTGTCTTGCTCCTGATCTTAATGGGAAAGCTTCAATTTCTTACCATTAAGTACCATGTTAGCTGAATGATTTTTGCACATGTTCTTTATCAAGTTGAGTAAGTTCCCCTCTATTAGTAGTTTGCTGAGAGTTCTGACCATAAATCAGAGCTGGTTTTTGTCAGATGTATTTTCTGCATCTATTGATATGATCATTCGATTTTTCTTCTTTAGCCTATTGATATGACAGATTACATTAATTGATTTTCAAAGGTTGAACCAGCTTTGCATTATTAGAATAAATTGCACTTGGTCATAATGCATAATTTCCTTTATATATCACTGGATTAAATTTGCTAATATTTTGTTGAAGACTTCTGCATCTATGTTCATGAGACATATTGGTCTGTAGTTTTCTTTTTTTCTAATATCTTTGTCTGATTTTGGTATTAGGTATTAAAGTAATTATGGCCTCATAAAATGAGTTAGGAAGTGTTTCCTCTGCTTCTATCTTCCGAAAGATTGTAGGGCATTGGTATAATATTTTTCTTAAACATTTGGTAGGATTTGCCAGTAAGCCCATCTGGGCTTGGTGCTTTCTGTTCTAGAAATTATATTTATTATTAATTCAATTATTTAATAGATATAAGCCCATTTAGATTGTCTATTATATAATATTTTGATAAGTCCAATATGTTCATTCCACTCCCGTGGTTAAGCAGTTTGAGCAGCTTCATAGTTACCTTTTAAATCTGGACTAGCCTTTTAATCCACTGTCATTTCTCAACACCACTGCCTGCATATGTTACTACTTACATTTACCCAAAAATATCAAGTTCTGACATACCCCTATGCATTTACAAGGACTTTTCTGTATTCCTGAAGTACCCTGTTCTAACCCATATTGATCCTACAAAATTCAGCTTTCCCTGGAAGCCTTTCCTGATGTCTCCAAGCAGTCAAGCTGCCCCATTCAACTTGTACAAGAGAAAAACAAAAATTATGTTTTAAAACTACAAAGAGGAAAGTCCAAACTTTTTAACAGTTATTTAATTGTTTCTATTTAATTCAAGATATATATGAAATAAACTATAATATTCTGATTTGGTTGTGGATTAAGTCCTGTCATTTATAAATTTACTATCTAAGATGGACAGACACATTTTGACACAACATATCAATAATGATACAAATACTGAATTATCTCTGTTGGTAACATTTCAATATAAAATAAAGATTAAAATGCACCAAAATTGAAGGGAAACTTCAGTATCCAATTAGGTATACACTTACTTGTGTTCATATCTGAAAAGTGCATCAGGACAAGTTTGCATCTTTTTGTCTATTTTTATTATGAATGATTAAGAGCTCAAATTCAGGAGTTACACAGTATACGTAGGGCAAACAATATCTACACCACTCACCTGTGCTTCACCAAGATTTGTGAAATTTTGGGTAAATGACTAAACTCACTCTCAGTCTCCTAACGGGATAAAAGTACATCATAACTGGTGGTGACAGTAAATGATGGTAATGTTATTTATTGAATTATTAAAAGTAATGTCTTATATAGACCACTCTTTCCTCTCACATATGATATTTGATACAATTTTTTTTTTACTATGAATCTGTAGTGCTCTGTAACAACCGAACTGTTAAATAAAGGACCCCTTCTTCAACATAGTTCCCCTTTATTCATTTTTAAAACTTTAAGAAAAGTAGTAGAATATGGTGAACACTAGATGAAGCATCATTCCAGGTAGAATAATCCTTCCTAACCAAGAACTTTCTAATTATAGCTTAAAAATTATGTCTTATATCTTTCAAAATAGCTAGAAGAGAATAATTCAAATGTTTCTAACATAAATAAAAGATAAGGTGATAGATATCCCAATTATATTTATTTGACCTTTACAAATTATACAAATATATTCAATTATCACGTGTGCCCCCCAAATGTATACCTCTATTTTTTTTTAAGACAGTCTCTCTCTGTTGCCCAAGCTAGAGTGCAGTGGGGCAATCTTGGCTCACTGCAACCTCTGCCTCCTGGAATCAAAAGATTCTCCTGCCTCAGCCTCCCAAATAACTGGGATTACAGGGGACTGCCACCACACCTGGCTAATTTTTGTATTTTCATTAGAGATGAGGTTTTGCCATGTTGGCCAGGCTGGATATTTCTATTATCTGTCAATTAAAAAGTAAAATTTTAAAAAGAATAAGTCATACCGGCAGGGCGCGGTGGCTCACGCCTGTAATCCCAGCACTTTGGGAGGCCGAGGCGGGTGGATCACGAGGTCAAGAGATCGAGACCATCCTGGTCAACATGGTGATACTCTGTCTCTACTAAAAATACAAAAAATTAGCTGGGCACCGTGGCGCGTGCCTGTAATCCCAGCTACTCAGGAGGCTGAGGCAGGAGAATTGCCTGAACCCAGGAGACGGAGGTTGCGGTGAGCCGAGATCGCGCCATTGCACTCCAGCCTGGGTAACAAGAGCAAAACTCTGTCTCAAATAATAATAATAATAATAATAATAATAATAAGTCATACCTAGAAAAATAATCACTCATAATCACAGGTCACTGGACACATTTTGCAAGTAAACATAAATGGCTTTGGATATCTCAGGGATGTGGATAGGAGAAAACAGGCAATACAAAGATGTGGATACACAGTAGTCATGTGTGATATTATGGGCTGTGTTTCCCCAAAATTCACATGTTAAAGTCCTAACCCCCTATATCTCAGCATGTGACTATCTTGGGATACAGGATCTTTAAAGAGGTAATTAAGTTAAAATGAAGTCATTAGGATGGATCCTAATTGAATATGAATGGTGTCCTTCTAAGGAGAGGAAATTTGGACACAGACATACAAAGGAAAAACAGCGCGAAGACACAGGAAGAAGACATTTATCTACAAGTCAAAGCCAGAGACCTGGAACAGACCCTTTCTTCATGGTCCTGAGGAGAAGCCAACCCTGCTAACATCTTGATCTTGGACTTCTTCTAGCCTCCAGAACTGTAAAACAAATTAATTCCTGCTGCTTAAGCTACCCAGTCTGTCGTGGAAACCCTAGCAACTAATGCACCTGGAAAGGAATACTAGAATGTAAGATCTATGAGGATAAGAATTTTGGTCTTTTTTGGTCACTGATGTGGCCCAAACACCTAGAACAATGCCTGGCATGTAGTTAGTATGCAATAAATATTTGCTGAGTGAACTAATAAAAAAGCAGATTAATAAGATTATTTTCATAGATAACACTAATAAATAACACCAATAATACAGTAATGCTTTTTATTTTCAAAAGTCCCGAGGATCTGAACTCCTGGTGTCTTACCTGGTGTTGTGGTGTAATTAATCTGCTGCCACAGCCCAAGTGTATAAAATCCTCTGGTGAATCTCTTGTGACAATTCAAATCCTGGAGTAATTTCCTGAAGAAGAGAAGAGCTAAGAAGACAAAAATCTTGTTGTAGTGCAGTAAGTGTGACTTAATACATATTAAAATCAGTTAATACAGATCAAATTTGTTAGTCCCATCATAGAGAAAATGTCACAGACAGATGTAACTTGATGGTATTGCTATTCTCTCAAGGTATTTAGCTAGCTGACATCCATAAAAGCATTGAGAACATCCTGGATTAGCAAATTAAAAGAAAAAAAAAGACTTCTCTGTTGTTCTTATTAAAGCACTGCAATGGACACAGGAAAAAGGCTAATTAAATTTCCTTCTGACTTACTCAATTATGGATTCATGGTGCATATCTGTTTTAACCTGATCTCCATGTCTTAATGTTATCACTGTTACCATCAATCAATACTTAATTTGGTACCCTGAATATGCTTGGCAAATAACAGCAAAATGAAACATAAAGAATATGGAACATCTACTCTGATTTTCAAACTATATGTAAGTATCCTTTAAATAACAATTGGGAAAAAATTCACCAAAATTGTAATAGAAATTTTGTTAGAGGTAATACGTAATTCTCTCTTCAAAGTACTCACAATTTTATGTCTCCATTTTAAAAGTATAATGTTATTTATTTATTTTATTTTTTGAGATGTGTCTCACTCTGTTGCCTAAGCTGGAGTGCAGTGGCGCAAGCTGCGCTTACTGCAACCTCCACTTCCCAGGTTCAAGCGATTCTCCTGCCTCAACCTCCCAAGTAGCTGAGATTACAAGTATGTGCCACCATGCCTGGCTAATTTTTTTTATTTTTAGTAGAGATGGGGTTTCACCATGTTACTCAGGCTGGTCTCAAACTCCTGACTTCAAGTGATCTGCCTACCTTAGCCTCTCAAAGTTCCGGGATTACAGGCATGAGCCACTGAGCCCTGCCAGAACGTTCTTTTTAAAAAAAAAAATCTAATCATTACTGGGAGAAATTTTAAGATTAAAAATCCTCCAAAAGGAGAAAGTGATGCACTAATATTTATTTTTTTTCTAATCTTAACTGAACAGTGAGAAATTTATTTTTAAAGTACATTTAATCAATGCATTTATACAGAATATGCATGAGAACGCCAGAATACACCAATTTCATGGGCAAGTGAAAGTAAGCATATTTAAATCAAAAATTGGAAACTCTATTCTAAAAGCAGTTTAAAAATCAAGTCAAAGCTAGTTCTTAGTTTAGGGCCAGGAATTAGTTTTAGAACTGATGCAATCTCAAACCAGAGCCAACAAGTATTTACCAAAGTCTCTGTCCCAAAGGGAGACACTTGTAATTCTCCAGAACGGACACTGTTAGGATTGTCTTGAGACTTGGGCTTAGGTAACTGATAGGGGTACAGACATTAAATTCATTTTGAAATGCCATTTTCCTTTCCAACAAAAGTGAAACCTAAATTCTTTTTCACAATATGCAATTTGTAATCAAGGCCTCCTCTAGTGAAGGGTTTAATTAGCTTCTTGTGCATTTGCTCCTCTTTCCTGGGAATAACAGGATAAACGGGAAGTTCATGCCTTGAGGGCTTATTCATTACAGAATGGAAAAAATGAAGCTATGGACTTTCTCAAGGATGATTTAGAGAGAAGGGATCATTAAATTACCGTACTCCCCTCCTTATCTTCTCCAGAAGGCTAATAAACAAAGTGACTGCACAAGCTGCACTCTACCGCAGGAATACAAACAGTTTTTGGCCAGTATTTGACTAGAATACTTGTGAGCTCTGAGTCAGGTTTTGATCACACATTGTAGCCTGTTCCTGGAGCAAAGATCATCTTAATGCCTCTCTTAACACCTGTTGTGTCTCCTCCAGTTTCCGTCCCAAAAGTCACAAAGCTCTAGAACTATAAAAGCAGAGAGAAAGTCTACCATTTCATATGACCTAAGTACTACATGGTGTTGGGTAGAACACAGCCAACTACTGAGCACATTAAAAAAGAAGAAAAAAGTGCTCCTCTTGAGAGAGATCTTTGTGGTGATGGAATAGTTCTGTATCAGTTGCTGTGGTTATATCAATCTGCACGTGTCAAAATGGCACAGAACTATAAATACATTTTGTGCCACTGTCAGTTTCTTGGTTTTGATACTCTAGTTAAGTAAGATGTAACTATTGGGGGAAACTGGGTAGAGAGGACATGTGACCTTTCTGTACTGTCTTTGCAACTACCTGTGAATCTGTACTTTTTTCAAAATTGAATGTTTCTAAAAGTGCACCTTGTGTACATTAACATACTTTGAACATTGTGCAATAGAACAAGTCTAATTCAAACACAATCTGGTTTCCAAATGTGAGGTCTTCAGCCACAACCCAAGAGGCTTGAGGTTGGGAATGTCTCTGCAACATACTTTTCCCTCTGCCTGGGATACCCTTTCCCACCTTCTGCACTGCTTATTCCCCTTCCCCAGGCTGGCTCCTTCCCATTTCTCAGGTGACATCTCAAAGCCACTTCCTTACAGAGGTGTTCCCCTGTCCTAACCTTTGCTGTTCTTCGAATATTCCATTCCTTCCACAGCTCCCTTCACCATGTGTAATGATTTACTTAGTTGTTTGTTGCCCATCTCCCCACTAGAGTATAAGGTAAACTCCACGAGGCGCTTGCCCACTGCATCCCTAACCAGGAGCACACACTCTGCCACATGGAAGATGCTCCAAGAGGATTTTGTTTGAATAATTGACGCCCACCAACTGTATGAACTTTCTTGCGGCCAAGAAGACTCCAGAAAACTTTAAAACTGAGTTCCCAGCCAATGACAGGACAGGTCAGACACACCTATCATACCTTCTCCTTATTGGAGTTTAGACAGAACAGCTGACCAGCATTAACATTAAAATACAAGTTGTAAGACCGACAGAAGAGACTCTGTGGCAATAACATACTAAATTATAAACAAATTATACCTAAGGTCATGCCAGGCAAAGGTTAAGTCACACATCCGTTCGCTTAGAGAATAAACTATGTTCTAACTGCCACAAGGTTTTTCTCTTTCTCTAGCAGCGAAACAAGCACTGGCCTTAAGACAAGCAATATTAAAACAATTTGCAGATCCAACAGATGCAAACTAACTGAACCCTTATTCCACCAGCCATCACTACAGCTTTACTTGGACAAGAGACTTGATTTCAGTAACCTTCTCCTGATAGGAAGATCAACAACCATGGATTGGCACTGGCTAGTTTACACAGACTGCATACTTGCACACCTTCCTGTCCTGAAAAGACCTTTTGACACATAGGGCCTGACTGTAATACATGTATTATTATTATATTTTAGAAATGAGGTCTCAGTCTATCAGGTTGGAGTGCAGAGATCTGATCATAGATCACTGTAGGCTCCATCTCTTGGGCTCAAGCAATCCTCCCACCCCAGCCTCCTGACTAGCTGGGATCACAAACGCACACCACCACACCTGGCTATTGCTTTTACTTTTGGTATAAATGGGGCATTTATACAAAAATGTAGCCCAGGCATTTAATATTTAAATGGTAACTCTTCAAAGTGAACATGGGTTGTATGGTTACATGCATGTTTGCTCTATAGGCATGTGTCAGGACCACCTGCATGAATATTCATAGCTACTCCTGTCGGCGCTGAATATGCATGTTTACCCAAGCTGTTCAGCCTAAAGCTGCTGAACAGCTCGGGTAAACCCCAATCCCTCCTCTTACCAAGTGCCTGTCTCTGGTCCTGACCGTTTCCCAGCCTGCAGAATGGCCACCGCGTAGGGTGTAACCCCTTACAAGACATAAAAGTCTCTTCTCCTTATTATTATTATTTTTTGAGACGGAGTTTCGGTCTTGTTGCCCAGGCTGGAGTGCAATGCCGCGATCCTCCACCTCCCGGGTTCAAGCGATTCTCCTGCCTCAGCTTCCCGCGTAGCTGGGATTACAGGCATACACCACCGCACCCGGCTAATTTTGTATGTTTAGTAGAAACAGGGTTTTTCCATGTTGATCAGGCTGCTCTCGAACTCCCGATCTCAGGTGCCTTGGCCTCTCAAAGTGCTAGGATTACAGGCATAAGCCACTGCTCCTGGCCTTTTTTTTTTTTGAAACGGAGTCTCTATCACCCAGGCTGGAGTGCACTGGCGCAGTCTTGACTCACTGCAACCTTCGCCTCCGGGTTCAAGTGATTCTCCTTCCTCAGCCTCCCAGGTAGCTAGGACTACAGGTGGGCGCCACCACGCCCGGCTAATTTTTGTATTCTTAGTTGAGACAGGGTTTCACCATGTTGGCCAGGCTGGTCTCGAACCTCTGACCTCAGATGATCCACCTGCCTCGGCCTGCCAAAGTGTTGGGATTACAGGCGTGAGCCATCGCGCCTGACTTCCTCTCCTTTTCCAAATGTATACATTTTGATTTTTTTTTTTTTCTTCACACACCTCACTCGAGTTCGTTCACTTCGGTTGAGGGTTGATCTGCCTGCCTTCTCAGCTCAGGCTGACCTGAGCGCCCTTACCTGAGCCTTCTCCTCTCAACTCAGATCTCCCTCCGTCACGAGGGCGCTGTTTTCTTCCCTCTAACTCCTTGGCCCAGACGACGCTTCTGGGTCCAAGTACCTCTACCCCGCGGGGCAACTCACTGGCACTTTTTCTTCAGGCCATCCCCCGCGGCCGCTTACCCACTACCCTCACCCTCAGCTCCACGTCCCTTGGCTTCCGCCCTCCCTTCCGGCGCAGGGGCCCGGCCTAGTCCCCAAAGCCTTAGGGGATCTCGCCTCTCAGGCCACGCCCCTCAGCCTGAGCGGGAAGTGACTGCGAAGCAGCTGCTCTGGAGGGACCGGAGGGCGGGGAGTCGGAGGTGTGTTCTCCTCTGTCCTGGGCGTTGATTGGCCGACTCTCCAGGGGGCCGGGACCTAGAGCGGGGCGGGGCGGCAACCCGGGTCTTGTGCCCTCTGCCCCTCAGGGCATTCACCGCGGCTCTGGCTTCGCCGACGACGACTGGGGAGTGCGACTGTGTCTCGGGCAGCATGGCCGAGAAGCGGCACACAGTGGACTCCGAAGCCCAGCGGCTCCCCGTCTCCTTCAAGGGTGAGCCCCGAGTCCCCTTACCCTCCCCCTTGGACCGAGCCCCCGCCCGCGGCGTGCGCTCCGCGGTCTGACAGCCGAGCTCCAGGCCAGTCTCCGCTGCCTCGGGCTGGACGAGACCTCAAAGCCGCGGCTCCTCCCTCGTAAACTAAGCATCACGAACCCTGTTTCGCAGACTGGGGTCATGACGGAGGGGCAGCGGGGTGCCAACAGCACGTTTCCCATCGCGCAGGCTCGGGTTATCTCGCGGCTGCCAGATGCCAGGTCCCTCGCCAGCGCTGCACTATCTCCTGCACGCAGACGAGGAAACGCAGAGGGAACTGGCAGCCAGCGAGGGGGGCACCGGGACCCCGCGTCTCACCCTTTGCCCACTCCCCTTCTTTCCCGACTCACCCTCTCGGAGGCCACCTCCTCCACCCAGCCCTGGCCCGGCCCCAGGGTGAACCCCCTCCTTCCCCAACCCCACCTCCTGAAACTTAGACCGATTTACGGAAGGAAAAAGTTGCTCTGACTTTGTTCTCACCTTTCTTTCTGGCTCCACTTTCTGCCCCATTTTCCCCCCTAAGCTTTCCTCTGCGTTTTGAAGAACTCTCCTTCCCGACTTTTGTTCCTTTCCAGGAACCCTGAGTTCCCCCATCTTCACCCCCAACCTGCCTTACTAGTCTTCAAGGCAGCAGCTGCGAGTGGCGCAGTCTCGTTCCCCATGGAGAAACTGGCACTCTGGGGAGGGGGGTCCCAATAAAGAGAGGTGGTGGACCTCCCAGGAGTCCTGGTATCCACTCAGGAGCTGCTAGTGATCAAGACGAATTACAGTGTTTCTAACGATGGAATTTCAGGCAGGGTGGCAGTGAAAGCAATTTAGGGAGCTGGGTGGGCTTTTCCAGCACCCTGCAAAGAACACAGCATTGGAGTCATCTATTCTGATTATTTGTAAAGCAGGTTTATCCACACATCTTACCTCTAAGTTCCATTTCCCTTTCCCAGGGATCCCTGTCTTCATTTCCTTCCCAGGAGCATCAAAGGAATTATAGAAATCTTTATTTCTCTGCTAAGAACATTGAAGGATTATCTAACCAAGTGGAAAGTGTAACATGGAGGAGTTGATGAGAATAACAGCAACCACAACAAAAAACTAAATAGGCCAGACTCTGTGCCACTTTTTTTTTTTTTTTTTTTTTTTGAGACAATTTCGCTCTTGTTGCCCAAGCTGGAATGTGATCTTGGCTCACTGCAACCTCCGCCTCCTGGGTTCAAGTGATTCTCCTGCCTCAGCTTCCCAAATAGCTAGGATTACAGGCATGCGCCACCACACCCCGCTAATTTTGTATTTTTAGTAGAGATGGGGTTTCACCATGTTGGTCAGGCTGGTCTCAAACTCCTGACCTCAAGTGATTCACACACCTTGTCCTCCCCAAGTGCTGAGATTACAGTTGTGAGCCACTGCACCCGGCCAGTACCACATATTTTATGTATATATTATTTTATTGAATCTTCACGACAGATGATGTGCTAGGTTTCCTTATCCTCATATTATACTTGATGAAACTGATAGTCAAAGAAGTTAAATTACTTAAAGTCACATAGTTTGTATTTAAATCTAGATTTGACTGATTCTAAAACTTGAATAGGAAAAACTTGTGTGGTAACTGCCTCTTCGATAGTTAGTTGTCTTTTCCTAGATAAGAACGTGGGTGTAGCATGCATTCCTCAGTACTCTGACCTCCTGGTGGGAAACTGCAGTGGGAAATCTGCTTAGAGAAGTTCTTTGGGAATAAACATGATCTTTGTGCTTAATGTTTATTTACAGATGAGGTTTGTTTATTTATTTATTTATTTATTTATTTTTGAGACAGAGTCTAACTCTGTCGCTCTGTCACCCAGGCTAGAGTGCAGTGGTGCAATCTTGGCTCACTGCAACCTCTGCCTCCCAGGTTTAAGCAATTCTCCTGCCTCAGCCTCACAAGTAGCTGGGATTACAGGCACCTGCCACTGCGCCCAGCTAATTCGTATAGTTTTAGTAGCGACAGACTTTCACTGTCTTGGCCAGGCTAGCCTTGAATGCCTGACTTCGTGATCCACCCGCCTCGGCCTCCCACAGTGTTGGGATTACAGGCGTGAGCCACCGCGCCCGGCAGCAGACAAGTTAACTTTCAGGTTTTTTTCTTGTTTCTACCCTTAACTACTTTTAGACAGAAATCTTTCAAGATCTAATGAAAACCACTGCTTCTTCTCAAAAATTAGACATACAAATAAAATTTTGCATAGTCCATGTTTTTCTTTTTTAATGTAAACCTTAGAAATTTGGCACTGCTAGGAAAACCATTGCTGGAATTTATTAGAGTTTACTGAATGCTTTCCCTGCGCCAATACACAGTTTAAGTGCTTTACAAACATTATCTAATTGCATTCTGTAACAGCTCTACAAGGAAAAAGCCATTATTCACCATTTCACAATAATGAAACTGAGGCTCAGAGTGGTAAAATCACACAGTTTCTAAAATTTTCAGCCTGGTTTCAAACCCCAGCTATCTGATTTTCTGAACCGTTTTCCCTGTCCCAGAGATGCATACCACGAATATAGAATCTTGTCTAACTTCAGTACTTTTCTGAAGTTGAGAGACAATAAACAAAAAAAGCTTGGAGGAACAGCTTCAGTGAAAACTTTCAGGAGTCTGCTTGTGAGGGAAGCAGTGGAATTATAAAAGCCTAAACTCTGCCTCTTTATGTCTTTGCTGAGAATTAATCCTAAGTAGGTAAATAGGACCAGACCAAGGGCAAGACTAGTTTTTCTTAAAGGCAGTGTATTCACTTTGTAATGAAATAATACAAGTGAGTTGCAAAGAATGTATCACTGTAATTAAGAGCCATGTCAACAAAATAAATCCCTTTGGGAGAATATCTGAAAATAAGAAAAATCACAAGACTGATTGTTTTAATCAGTTGTTATAGCCAGTCAGACTGGGGAGAACTTTGTAACTTCAATAATTAATCGAGTTATTCCATCACTGGTCATAAATTAACTTATGGAAGACTAAGCCTACAAAAACTGGCTGGCATATTTATTTATTATTAAATAGGTTTTTGGTGCTACCTGATGGTATAAATTTTACGTAGTAAAAGAGTCACTGATTCCTAGTCAGCTTTGAGGAAAAAAAGTTAAAGATGTTGATAAAGTGATATAGATGGGATTCAAAAATCAGTTTTTTAAAAAGGCATGGAAAAGCAATTTCCTGAAAACTATTGTAACTACAAAAAAGTAAATACCCTTTTCTGCATCTGCCTGGTATCTTGTGCATATCCCTATCATAATGTTTATTACATAATATTATATTTATCAGTCCCCTCCCCTCCCATAATTAGACTACCCTCTTTCTTTTTGAGACAGGGTCTCACTCTATCACCCAGTTTAGAGCAGTGGTGCAGTCATAGCTCACTGGAGCCTCAAGTGATTCTCCCACCTCAGCTCCTTAAGTAGCTGGGACTACAGGTATGTGCCACCACACACAGATAATTTTTTTATTTTTTGTAAAAATGGGGTCTTACTATGTTGCCCAGGCTGGTCTTGAACTCCTGGACTCAAGCAATCCCACTTTAGCCTGCCAAAGTGCTGGGACAACAGGCATAAGCTACCATGCCTGGCCTTTAGACCACACTTTTGAAAACAGAGATTATGTCCTTCTTCATTGTAATAGCCCAATATCAAGTACATAGTAGGCATACAAAAACATTTGTTGAAAGAGAAAGGAGGCAGACAGGGAGATAAAAATCCCATGGCATAAGTAATGTTGTTAAGTGTTTACCTTAGCCTTATATTGGTGGAGCAGTTTTTCTGTTTACTGTTTATTTTATTAAGTTTGTTATAACCCATACTGTGATTTTAGGGCATGGCATCATGTTTATTATCTATTACTACAGATAGACTATTTGTTTGGTTTATATTATCAATAAAAGGGTTATAGTTGCCAAGATAATATATTATTCTTAGTAAGAAATCTCCTTTTATTTTTTAAAGCATGGAAAGAGAAGTTAGAGGTCATGGTTAGTAGAAAGAAGGAAGTGTGTGTCAACAGATAATTTTATATTGACACACTTGCTAATAATTAAAATAGATAATTTTCTGTTGACACACAGTTGTTGCTACATTCTTTTTTAATCTTTCTCTGTTTGCTGGGACTAGTAAAGAAACTTGAACTCCAAGCATTTGGCCTCACGTTTTAGAAGATTATCCTTGAAGATGCAACCAATAAAGTCCTAAAGTCTCAGACAATGAAAACTATACCAAACTTGTGGTCCACTTAAAGTGAGCACTTATGGTAAGGTAGTAGAGTATAGTGAAATGAAAGCAGAATTTATAATTAAAAGATTTGGGTTGAGATCACTTTACCATCACTTAAGAGATTTGTATGAAGGATGGTCCAAGAAAGTTTAGAACTCTGACTTACTGCCCCAAGTATAGTCTGTTTCTCCTCCAGAGATAGAGTCCCTAAGCAGATTGTTAGTTGACATTTTCTCCATGGTGCCCAGATCCCAAAAGGTAATTCACTTAATAAAAAGTTTCTTCCTGTAAACTTATCAGTAACGATCTTAAAGTTGTGGTAATAATAATGCCTACTGTTTGTTGACTGCTTCCTAAGTATCAAGCCCTTTACATATTTTCTCATTTTATCTTCACAACTGTGTGAAATAAGTACTGTTCTTTTCCTTCATTTTACTGATGAGAAGATTTAGTGGTAGATTTGGAATCTAATACCCAAAACGCAAGCTTTTAGCCACTGCTTAGCTGTTAACCACAGTGAAGAACTGAGAACTTTATGATCTAGTTTCCTTTTGCTTCCATTAACCATTTTTAAATGAAAATGATGTTACCCTCCAAAGACTTATATGAGAAAAACTTAACTGTGGATAATTTGAAGATGTCCAAGTAAAAGAGCTGAAAAAAAAACAAAAAACATAAAAAGTGGGAGGGCTTTTGTTCTGTTTTCGTGTATTTCAGGCCTAGATGAAATTTAATTAACTTAATACCCATTATGAAATTGTTTTTCTCTCCAATTTTCCTGAACATAAATGTTTTGGTACTTCAGACATGGGCCATGTTCAGCCCATCCTTCTACTGTCCTGAATTCTCTAACCTCACAGTTAGAAAACATCTGATTTTTTAAAAAAGAAAACACTTGAGGAAAGCAGTTGACAACTACTTGGGACAGGAGATAATTCTGTACTATATTCTTGGATCCTGTCTGCTGTTTCAGTTTGTCTTCTGTAATAGGCAGTCTTTGTTTTTTCTTTTCCCCCAAAGAAACGACTCCAGCAAGTATTTAACAAATGTTTTTTGAGTGCCTTTTATACACTAAGTATCTTCCATATTAGCTCTGAGAAGGTACTCTTATTAACCCTGTGTTTAGATGAGTAGACTGAGGCATAGATGAGTAATAAGGTACTTTCTCAAGATCATGCAGCTAGTAAGTGGCAGAGCCATCTGTGAACCCATTATGCTATGCTGTTTTCATAAAACCAAAATCTTATGAAGACAGACAACTGAATATAATAATAAGTGTGATAAATGTTGTTTTAAGAGGGTAAAGTGCTATTGCGGCATTATTTAAGACTGAGAGGTCTTTAATTTAAAATTATTGATGTTACTCTCACCTTTTCTTTCCCGTTTTATGGCCTGAAACTTTTGAATGAAGGGAAACTACAGAAAATCTTTAAAATATTTGGGAAATGAGATATTTATGCTTATTTACTTTCCTTATTCTTTTTGAGCTAAGCAAAGAACAACTTCTTAAAAATCTTTCTTAGAAGTATTAGTCTATTTCTTTTCCTTAGGATTTCATAGTAAACACATATTAAGCTTTGTAATTCAAATCACATAATGTTTCATCAGTATCATTTCTTTTGGTCTAGCATTTATAGCTATAGAGGGATTTTAATAGGGAGGAAAAGTTACAGTCTTCAGTCATGGTTTTTAACTTGATGCTATCTGGCCTGTAGATACTCTAGCCCAGAGAATAATTTCTTCTCTAGAGATTTAAGGATAAGGGCATTTGAACAACTAAGCTGTGCCTAATTAAAATAATAATTTGAAAGGCAGGCTACAATATATGCTTGTTTGCTTTGAAATCCTGTCTTAAATGAATTGCAAGTTTGATCTCTAATTAAACACCATCATTTTTTTTTAACATATGTTTATCGAGACCCTGCTATGTGATAAACTCTGCTTCTTTCTCACCTCTAGCTTTTTTTTTTTTTTGAGATGGAGTCTTGCTGTGTCACCAGGCTGGAATGTAGTGGCATGATCTCTGCTCACTGCAATCTCCACCTCCTGGGTTCAAGCGATTCCCCTGCCTCAGCCTCCCAAGTAGCTGGGATTACAGGCGCACACCACCACACCGGCTAATTTTCTGTATTTTAGCAGAGACGGGGTTTCACTATGTTGGCCAGGATGGTCTCGATCTCCTGACCTCCTGATCTGCCTGCCTCGACCTCCCAAAGTGCTGGGATTACAGGTGTGAGACACTGCACCCGGCCACCTCTAGCTTTATTTATTCTATCTCTCTTTGTAAGATGCTGTCTTCATTTTTGTTTCTCCCATCTTTACTCTATTTCTCTTATTTTCCTTCGCTTCTGTAATGTTCTTCCCTTCTTTGTGTTTTTCTCCTAAAATTCCAGTCATTTGAAAAACTTAGTTATAGTAAAAATTTGGTTAATTGAAGAGGTATTTATATTCACTTATTTTACCTACCCTTTTGCTTATTTTCACCATAAGTTTTTGTTTATCAGGCTTTATAAAGGCCTTGTTTCAAAACAAGCAAAGGAGAGAAACTGGGAAGCTGGGAAATGTACCTTTATTTGAATAGCTGGAAGAATGATCAAATGCATTATTTAATTTATGCAAGTCTTCCTCCTCAGATAAATAGTTGGCTGACATAAAACAGGAATAGCAGTCATAACAGTCCATGGTCCAAATCTAGCTGGCTCTGTTTCTATATGTCCCACAAGTTATAAAATAACTCTTATATTTTTAAATGGTTTAAAAAAACAAAAGAATGCTTTTCATTACACATGAAAATTATGTGAAATTCAGATTTGTGTCCATAAATTAAGTTTTATTGGAACAGCTGTGCCATTTACGTTAGTACTACCTATGGCTGCTTTCGTATTACAAAAGTAAAAATGAGTAGTTGCAACAGACTACAAAGCCTAAAATATTTACTTCCTGGTTCTTTACAGGAAAAGTTTGCCAATCCTGACAGAATCGCTGATGAAGAATAATAGTGGCCAAAATAACACTTATATTCTGAATACATATGTTTTTAAAAAGAAAGTTCAAAAATTGCCAAGACTTTTCATTTTGACCTACTTTTACCCCTAAAAAGTGCTGCTACAACTGAAAAGCATGTATTTTTGAGACTAAATTTCCAGCCATTCTGTCTTGCACAGCAGTGCTGTTCAGTTTACAACATGAAGTGTTTTATTTGCACTGTGTGAAGGCAGAAGGAAAAGAGTGTCCATTAACTGTTGCAGTTTAGGTATTTCAGTAATTCCTTAGCCCATCCTTTCCTTTTTGTGTACAATAATGCTTGTGACTCACTCACAACCAGATTCTCGGCAGAGGAAATCCAGTTATCTTTTGAACTTTACAATAATAAAGTATCAGTGATTAGTGGATTTATTCCTCCACACAATTTCCAGTAGTGCTAAGGTTAATAGATCTGAAAGTAAATCATCTGATGGGGAACGGAAATAACTACAGCCCTCTGGACTAATCAGTCTGTGTTGTCATCTTGGAAAGAACGTTTTACTGCCTTTCCAGAAACTTACCCAACAAAAATTACTACACAGCTTGTCATTTTTCATTTGTTTCATGATTTGGTTGGTTTTCTTTTGTTTCTTTTTTTTTTTTTTTTGAGACGGAGTTTCCCTCTTGTTACCCAGGCTGGAGTGCAATGGCGCGATCTCGGCTCACTGCAACCTCCGCCTCCTGGGTTCAGGCAATTCTCCTGCCTCAGCCTCCTGAGTAGCTGGGATTACATCTTTTGTTTCTTTCTACAAGATCTTTAGCCTTATTTCTTTGGAAGTTCAGGAGGCATATTTTACACCTACTTCACAGATTTTTGTAAACATTATAAATACTCATGTATGTAATACATGTGGCTAATATGTCTTAGGAATTCAATAAATGGTAGTTATTAGGAGTAGTAATAAAAGGTACCTTCAGAATGAGAGAATTTTAAGAATTGTATAATTTCATCTTTTCAGAAAAATTAATTTACACAGAAAATAAGCATGTACAGAAACATTGCTAAAACTGTATTCAATGAAGTAGAGTTTCTAAGGGAAATTTGGACACAACAAATTTCATCATATGAAACAATGGAATTAATCTTTAATAATGATAAAGAATATGTACTGATGTGAAAAAATGTTTATAACATGGGTGGGAGGGAGAAGATTTTAAATCACTGTGTATACCATTCTTTCATTATTGAAAAAATAACAGGATAGAAAAGATTTAAAAGATATATATCAAGGCAAAAACATCCAGAGATAAAGTATAGATAATTTTCTTTTTCCTGTTTGTTGAGCTATGATTTCTAATTTTTCTAGTAACTTTTGCTTTTAAAGTAAAAAAGCAATTTTAGAAAATTTATGTCAGTTTCCTGGAGGTAAGCCCAATTTGAATGTTCAATACAAAAATTCAAATGTATATATAGGCTTATGTCCATATTCAGACCCTTCTTTGATTATTTAAAAGCTTATTCTACTGCCATTTTGGTAATAAAAGAAAAAAAAATACTCTAAACCAGGGGTCTCCAACCCCCAGGCCACAGACCGATCAGATCAGCAACATTAGATTCTCATAGGAGCACGAACCCTGTTGTGAACTACACACGTGAGGGATCTATGTTGTATGGTTCTTATGAGAATCTAATGCCTAATAATCTGTGGTAGAACAGTTTCATCCCAAAACCACGCTCCCTCACCCTTTCTTGTGGAAAAATTGTCTTCCACAAAACTGGTCCCTGGTGCCAAAAAGGTTGGGGACCATTGCTCTAAACCATGGCAAAGTAGTATTTACAACCAGGTATCATAGGTTCCCTAATTAGGAATGTTCTCACCCAGCAAAATATCAACAAATGTATTAACCAAACATCTCAGGAACACTGACCACTTGTCCCTTTCCCCATAAAACTGGTAAAGGATTCAGTCCTAAAGTAATAAATGGGAAACTTGAAGGAAATGATTTTCATGAGATTGTAGTGAGTGAGAATTTCTTTCCTCTTATTCCCAAAGTGGTAGATGACTAAGGGTTCATTTATAAGCCAGCTAGAGTTTAAGCTTCACCTCTTTGAGCTATAAATTTATAACAACATGCTATAAATAGGCACAGCTGGAATTAAGAGGGCTTCCTCTGTAAAAACATCAGATTTCATTCTCAAACTCTAGTGGTACATTCCCAACTTAGATACTGTGTACCTTTTGGAGCTGTAACCAGGTGGGGAAGAATTTTGAGAGTTTAAAATAGAATACTTTCATTTTAAAGGCATTAGAAAAATATGGAAATGACATTTCCCCAGTGTATACACTGATTATTTCTAGCCAAGCATTTGATATGTGAAAGACCAAATCCAGTCTTCAAAATGTGTCCTTAATTCCTTGTTCCTGGTGATTTGCAATCCCATATACACATCTGGGGTTTTAAAAAACACAGTGTGACAATGGGAACTGACACAGAAAAACTGGGCTGAACTTTTTGGCTTGTACTCATGTAGATTTCCTCATAAATGAACTTCTTGAGAGTCTTTGAATGTCCCAACCAGTCAGACTAGGGGGCAGCTGTGAAACAAAGGGCAAATTAAATTGTTTAAGAAGCTTTTGATCTAAAAGGGTAAGTGCTGTTTTCCCATTTTTCTTCATGAAGGTACAAACACTTAAGTAAAATAGGATTACAGAAAAGTATCATCTAAATTTGCTGATCATTATCTGTATTCTACAAGGCCAGTCTAATAATCTTTACTTTTTACCAGTAAGGAAACTAAAGTTCAAAGAGGTAAAGATCATACAACTAAGAAGTATCAGAACTGAAATTCAAACATAGTTACTTTCCATTCTCAGAAAACCTCAGTGTAATAAGGGATATAAATGCACAAGAAATTTAAATATTAGATTAAAATAATAAAAGATTAAAATCCTTCTTTGGGAGATCAATTTTAAAAAGATTAGACAAGATGTAAGTGCCATAGATAATTTTCAAAAAATGCTATTGAGGTTCAGGGGAAAAAAAAAACTTATCTAGCTAGAAAACTTACTGAGAAGCATTTTATTTTGTATCTACTTTATGCAGATACTGTGCTAGACATTGAGAATATAAAAGTGAATAAGCAACACCCTGCCCTCAGGGAACTTTTACTCTATTATGTTATGGGAGACTTGGACAGTATTTGAAATAGCACCAAATGCTGTCAGATGAATAAGTGTTTGTGGTCCATCTGTCCTTGTTTGGAATCTATTTCACCCTGGAAAGCTAGACATATGTCTGGCACAGAGCCTTGAAACTGTCTTTTGCTATAAATAGGCATGGCTGGAATTAAGAGGACTTCCTCTGTAAAAATATTGGATTTCATTCTCAGAACTCCAGTCATGCTTTTCCAGTTTGGATACTGTCTTGAGAAACTGCTTCAACCATGAAAACATCTTTAATGAGAATTTTTTTATTCAGGGGTGAATTGATTTAGAACACAGGCTTTGGAGTAAGATGACCCATATTTGAGTCCCAGGTCCTCCATTGTGTGACTTTGGCAAAGTTAAATGTTGCTTTAGTTAACTCATTTGTATAAAAGGGAGCTAAAAATACCCTCACAGGGCTGTCGTAAGAGTTAAATGAGAAAAAAATTTAGTTAAATGAGATACATGTCTAAAGTAATTTTAGAAAATGCCTGGAGTATAGAAAACCCCTCAAAACAACCACCGTTGTTATGATCAGTTATGGTAACACTAGTTAAAGCTTTCTCCACAAACAGTGCTATGGCCCTGCTTTGAATATTCTCTCAATGATTATGTCTGTACCCCCAAAATTATAACTTAGAAACCTCCAGGATTGCTTTAGATTATTTAAGTATACATGAAGATGTTTACCTCACATTATGATACAGGATCAGAAAATTACAAAGTCACATATAACCCAAGTACTCACTGTATTTCTGATTTTTCATCCTGTTTTAGAGCACTTGACCATGTGTCTCTCTTTTCTCCCATATTCCCAGCCTGAACACTCTGCTTATTTCTTGGTCTCCTATTTATTCCAAGCCCCATCTCACTGCCATTTTGCCCTTTAAAAGAAAACCTATTATATCCCTTGGCCTTCTCAGTCCCTATGTCCTCTACAGAAAGGAAAAGCAAACTAAAAATGAGGATGACACTGGATACAGAAAATAGGAACACAACATATGAGGTGATGGGAGTTTCCAGGATGATAGTGAAAGCAATTGCGGAGTGATAGCTGTGCACACCAGATGAGGGAAATCTGCACAAGGCTCTGAGAGAGAATTCTTTCAAAAGATGAAATTGATAGTATACCTGATCCTTTTGAGAGGAAATTTAGGCAGTCGATTTAAGGTTGGATCAATAAGTACATTGAAAACTGAGCAAAGGGAAAAAATAAGACAGTAACTCCAGAAAAAACAAAAATGTGACAAGAAGAGAAAACCAGTAATACCTCACTACGTGGCTTAGCTTTGAATTGTATTTACAAATTCATAACATAAAATCTGATGTTGATCTAAATGAAGTTCTGACGTAATTATATTGGGAAGATGGGTATATGTATGTGGTGGTGGGGGCGGGGAAAAGAAAGAGAACTCAAGCCTTTTCCATAGTAGAAAGTTAATAGTGCTCAAAACTGAAAAAGCAAGAAGTAACAAAAGAAGCATTTTATTTAATTAGTTTTTTTTTTTTTTTGAGATAGAGTCTCACTTTGTTGCTCAGGCTGGGGTGCATCACAGCTCACCGCAGCCTCGAACTCCCAGGCTCAAGCAATCCTCCTATCTCAGTCTTCTTAGTAGCTGGGACTATAGGTGTGTGCCACCACACCCAGCTAATTTTTTAAAAAAGTTTCTTGTAGAGATGGGAGTCTCACTATATTCTCCATGCTGGTCTCAAACTCCTGAGCTCAAGCAGTCCTCCCATCTCAGCCTCCCAAAGTGTTGGGATTACAGGTATGAGCCACCGTGCCTGGCAGAAGCATATTATTATTATTATTATTTTAAAAGTAGAGACGGATTCTTTCTATGTTGCCCAGGCTAGTCTCAGACTCCTGGGCTCAAGGGATCCTCCCTCCGCAGCCTCCCAAAGTACTGACATTACAGGCATGAGCCACTACACCCAGCCATGTAGCATATTATTTAGAAACATGGAGGTAAATATTAAAATGGTCAAAATAGTAAATATTTTTTACGAGGAAGAAATTGGAAGAGGTGAGCTTGGGAATGCCCTTTTTGGGTACTAATCTTATGTAATGGTTTAACTTTTTAAACTTTATGCAAGTGTAACTTCAAAAACACAAAGGCCAAAAAAGAAGGTGAAAGAAAAATAGCTAGAGGGAAAAAAATAGGTTACACATTTTATTTATTTATTTGTTTTAAAAAAATATCATTTAAGGCTGGGTGTGGTAGCTCATGCCTGTAATCCCAGCACTTTGGAAGGCCAAGGTGGGTGGATCACTTGAGGTCAGGAGTTCAAGACCAGCCTGGCCAACATGATGAAACCTCATCTCTACTAAATACAAAAAGTAGCCAGGTGTGGTGGTGGGTGCCTGTAATCCCAGCTACTCAAGAGACTGAGACAGGAGAATCTCTTAAACCCAGGAGGTGGAGTTTGCAGTGAGGTGAGATTGTGCCACTGTACTCCAGCCTGGGCAACAGAGAGAGACTCTGTCTCAAAAAGAAAAATAAAATAACATTTAAAAATGTGGTTGTGTACACAAGGAAAATTTTTGAAAGAATGTACTAAAATAGCGCTGAATTTAAAGTAATTTTTCCCTCCTGTGTTATACTTCTGTGAATTTTTTGCATGTATTACTTTTGTTATCAGACAGAAAAGCCGTTTCATATTACAGGAACAGGAAACAATTAGAAATGTGAGAGGAAAACTATGTACAAAGATGTTCATTTCAACATTGTTTATAGTACTAAAATCAAACAACCTGTGTAATCAGGAAGTGGGCAATAAATGATGTTGCATAAATCTAGTGAAATACTTTACAGGTATAATTTTTAAAAAGCTCTAAACAACGTTATACTCATATCATATGATTTTCACCTTTAATCATATTGTACCCCGAACTAAAATGCCCTAATGCCCTTTTCCCTCCTTCCCTTTTCTTTTCTCTTTCTTTCTTTCTCTCTTTCTTTCTTTTTCTTTCTTGTATGTATGTATTTAGAGACAGAGTCTTCCTATATTGCCCAGGCTGCAGTGCAATGGTGCTATCTCGGCTCACTGCAACCTCTACTTCCTGGGTTCATGCAGTTCTCCTGCCTCAGCCTCCCAAGTAGCTGGGATTACAGGCACCTGGCACCGCACCTAGCTAATTTTTGTATTTTTAGTAGAGATGGGATTTCACCATGTTGGTCAGGCTGGTCTCGAACTCCTGACCTCAAGTGATCCACCTGCCTTGGCCTCCCAAACTGCTGGGATTACAGGCATAAACCACTGTGCCTAGCCTCCCCTGCCCTTTCTTTTCACTGATATATATATATATATTTTTGGCTCTAGTACTTGCCACATTGATATTTTCTTACCATTATATCCTTCAAAAAACTCTGACAGGCACCATCACCTCCCCACCCCATTCCATTTTCACCTCCATCCTAACTGCACGAGTTAACTCATTCTGTGTCTTGAAAATATTCTGAACAGATACTCTATATCTGTACTTACTACCTTATATTATAATTATGTGTTTGACTTCCCCACTAAGCTTTAACCCTGAAAGCTGGGATTGGGTCTTACTCATTGTTGTCACTTCAGTACAAAGCACAGGGCCTAATAAATAGTAGATGCTTAATAAATGTTTGCTGGATAAAGTAATGAGTAATGTGGAAATATACTTGTGTTATGATGTTACGTAGATAAGGGAAAGTAGTACCTACACTTCAGGGCTGTATGAGGATTAGATGGGAAAATTCATGTAAAACAGCTGGCCTAATGCCAAGCATGTAGGTGTTCAGTGTATGGTAAGGATAAAGATGGTGGTGATTATGCTAGTAACAGCTGTGAGAGTTGTGTATTTTTTGTTTTCAACAGACAGCCCTAGGACGGGCCTTGGACCTTGTGGTTGGATTTTGGTGGCTGTCTCATTCTTATTCACAGTTGTAACTTTCCCGTTCTCAATATGGATGTGCATAAAGGTAAAGAACATTTCATTCACTTCTGGGAAGGGGTCAACTCCTACCTCCATAAACCTACTTCATGTATACATGTGTGTGAGAAAGAGACAGAGAGATACTGTCTCTCTCTTGTAATTCTTATTTCTTTATCTTTCTTTTGGAAAATTTATACTACTCACCTATTAAAATGGAACCTTAAAACTTCTTTTCAGCCATTGCTCTTACATGTGGGCTAAAGTAAGGATCACCATCAAAAATGTCATGGGGTCAGGGATGTGAGATGGTTCTGAGAGAACAAGTTCTTTAGAGTTAGAATTGTAGGGTCTGACTGCTGGCTTTACTGTTTACTGTGTGACCTTTGCTGTTCCCTCACCTGTAAAATGGGAGAAAGTAACAATACCTACCTCACAGGACTATTGCAAGGATTAAATGAATTAGTGTGTCTAAGTGTACTTATCACAATGCCTGGCACATTGTAAGTACCCTCAGTGCTGGTTATTATTTTCTAGCAAGTTGTTAATACTTTGATATATGACTATCATTTATATATTTCTAAGAAGATAAAATATGCTCCAAGGATCTTCAGATCAATTTATTCTTAAGGAAATCAGAAGAAAAATTGTGAAGACTTCAGCTTTTTGTTTTTTTTTTTTGAATTAACAATGCATAAGCAATTTTTTTTTTTTTTTTTTGAGATGGAGTCTCACTCTGTCTCTCAGGCTGGAGTGCTGTGGTGCTATCTCGGCTCACTGCAACCTCCACCTTCCAGGTTCAAGCGATTCTCCTGCCTCAGCCTCCTGAGTAGCTAGGATTATAGGCACCCGCCACCAGGCCCAATTAATTTTTGTATTTTTAGTACAGACAGGGGTTTCACCATGTTGGCCAGGTTGGTCTTGAACTCCTAACCTCCAATGATCAACCTGCCTCAGCCTCCCAAAATGCTGAGATTACAGGTGTGAGCCACCGTGCCAGGCCTGCATGAGTAACTGAATAACAATGTTAACAGCTCAGAAGTGAGGTTATGAATTTGTTTCTGTATCCTATTCTGTCCTTCCTAAATTTATACAGTGAGTATCTATTGCTTTTGTAATCAGTACAAAAATAAAAAATATCATGCTTTGAGAAGGTAAACATTGGACATGTTATAGATATGATTTGGATCTAAAGAAAATAGATGAGGCATCTAATCTGTTTCGAGCAAAAACATATGTTTAAGAAGCCATGCATGTATATGTTTGTACTCTTTATGTTAAATTATCATTTGTGTTTTTATTCTAGATTATAAAAGAATATGAAAGAGCCATCATCTTTAGATTGGGTCGCATTTTACAAGGAGGAGCCAAAGGACCTGGTCAGTACTGGGATTCTGGATTGTTTATCTGCAAACTAAAGTTCTTTTTTACTTTTTTATTTTTATTTTTATTTTTTTTAAGACAGGGTCTCATTCTGTCACCCAGGCTAGAGGGCAGTGTCATGCTTATGGCTCACAGCAGCTTTGAACTCCTGACCTCAAGTAATCATCCCACTCCAGCCTCCCAAAGCACTAGTATTACAGACATGAGCCACCGTGCCCAGCCGGAAATTTTTTTATTGATGTGATTTCCCTTATGAGGGCTTCTTCTACTCTGTCTTAGAAAATAGTTCATGCAGCAGAAGTTGTATAACAATAGCAGTTGCTCTAGCCAATCTTTTGTTACCGTTTCCTTCCTACCTTTCCCCTCCCCTTCCCATTTGAGCTGATAAGATTACCTCTTAAGCCAAGAATAGCTACATCTATACAAGTTTGAGCATGAGAATCTCTACGGAAGAAAGACTTACATTCATTTGGCAAACTTCAGTTAAACTTCTACTGTGTTCCAGGCTCTGGGAATTCAAGGGAGACTAAAACACAGTCCCTACCCTCAATAATCTTCCCATCTAGTGGTAGGATATCAACAAGGAAACAGATAGCTACAACCCTATGTGATAAGTGATATGATTAAGTACTCACAGAGAGCTGTGAGAAAAGACAAAACCAGAGAAGTGTTATTGATCCGAACTAGTAGTAGGCTGAAGTAAGGCTTTCTTGAAGTTACATTTTGATTGAGTCTTGAGCTCTGAAACAGTGTTAACTAGTAGTAGGCTGAGGTAAGGCTTTCTGGAAGTTACATCTTGACTAAGTCTTGAGGTCTGAAAACGTATTAACCAACAGGAGGTGTTTGCAGCAAAAATAGCAAACATAGAAGGGAGTATTGCAGATTGAAGAAACTGGAAGTAGATCAGTTCAGCAAGAGTATAGGGTGGGAAGAGAGGGAAAGTGACTGAAGAGGACAACAAAGGCAGTCATGCAGGACCCTGCATGGTGGAGGGTTTGTATTTTAGAGGGGATTGCTCTGCTTGCAGCTTAGGAAATAGATTATAGGAGAGAAACTGCAAAAAATAGAAAGATGGCCCCGGGAAACGATTGCGTTGGTCCCAGTTTTAGTGGGGAGGGGAAGAGTGATAGTAACAATGGATTAAGGAAATGAACTCCGCAGGCCTTAGTGGGGGCAGTCAAATGTGGGAAGTAAGCAAGAGGAATCAAAGTTATCATTCCTGGCTTCTGGCTCATTCATGAAGATGAACTAATGACTTTTCAGTTCATTAGGTTGATTTTCTTAAAACTAAACGGAGAGGTGAACTGATTAGGTTGCTGGTGTCTCTATAATATGTGTATCTTTGTTGCAGGTTTGTTTTTTATTCTGCCATGCACTGACAGCTTCATCAAAGTGGACATGAGAACTATTTCATTTGATATTCCTCCTCAGGAGGTAAGGTTTTCTTTGAATAACTGAGATATAATATGTGAAAGTGCTTTACAATGAGAGACAACATAGTTAGAGCATAGGCTTTATTTATTTATTTAAATTTTTATTTATTTATTTTTAATAGAGACGGAGTCTCGCTCTGTCGCCCAGGCTGGAATGCAGTAGTGTGATCTCAGCTCACTGCAACCTCTGCCACCCAGGTTCAAGTGATTCTCCTGCCTCAGCTTCCTGAGTAGCTGGGACTACAGATTTGTGCCACCACACCCGGCTAATTTTTTTGTATTTTTAGTAGAGACAGGGTTTTGCCATGTTGGCCAGGCTGGTCTTGAACTCCTGACCTCAGGTGATCCTCCCACTTTGGCCTCCCAAAGTTCTGGGATTACAGTCATGAGCCACATGCCCGGCCAGAGCATAGACTAAATCCTGACTGCCTTCAGCATTTCCAGCTCGGTGACCTTAAGCAAGTTCTTTAACTTTTCTGTGCCTCAGTTTCCTCATCCAGAAAATAGAGGTTGCAATAGTAAGAACTACTGTATAGGATGGTTCTGAGAAGTAAGTGAAATATATGTGCAAAATGCTTAGAGCAATGGCTGATAAATAGTAAGTGCTATAGAAGTTTTTACTATTATTATTACAGTTGGCCCTTTGCTTGCATGGGTTTTGTATATAGGGATTCAACCAACCACAGATGGAAAATATTAGGAAAAAAACTCCACAAAGTTTCAAAGAGCAAAACTTCAATTTGCCATGCATAAGTATGGCATTGAATGTACATGAATGAAGTGATATGTAGGCATTGTATTGGATAATACAAGTAATCTAGAGATGATTTAAAGTATACAGGAAAATGTACATAGATTATATGGTTGGCTCTCCTAATCCATGGGTTCCACATACATGGGTTCAACCAACCATGGATCAAAAATATTTGGTGGAAAAAGCAATAGACAGTGATACAATAATACAAATTTTTAAAAACAGCATAGTATAGCAACTATTTACGTAACATTTACATTATGTTAAGTATAATAAGTACTCTAGAAAGGCTTTATAAAGGAGGATGTGCATAAGTTATATGCAAGTATTGTGCCACTGTGTATAAGGAACTTGAGCATCCTTGGATTTGGGTATCCTCTGGGGGTCCTGGAATCAATCTCCCACAGATACCAAGGGATGATTATTATAAAACATAGTGTAATGCTAATGTAAGTATAATAATATCATCATTGTTGTTACTATCGCCATTTTTACTGCCATGTTTTTCTTCTATGGGTTTCTGATAAAAAACCCTATTTAGTACATTTTTTCTTCTTAAGGTTTTCTTCTAAATAAAATTGGTTAGAAACCAAAGAAATTAGAAACTGCTTATTGGACATTTTAGATAAAACGTATAATATTTTATACTAGTGATTATTTTGTGACTTTTCAAACTACTTCACAAATATTACCGTAGATGAAACTCACAGCAGAATCCCTAGAAAGTATATTGTTGCAGTGAAACAAAGGAATTCCTCCAAATTACAGTGGCAGAACCAAGACTAAAATTGAGCTCTCTGGATTCCCTGTCTAGTACTTTTTCCACAGCTCCATACTAAATGAATTGTACATGAACTCTCTTATGGCCCCTGAAAAAGTGATGGCCATCCTGGGAACCATGTCCTTAGGAGGCATAGTAACTATTGCATACAGAAAACCTAAAAACATCATGAAGGAGGAAGGACAGAAGAATGCTGTCTGTGTTTCCTGGCCAAAGGCCAGTTACTCAACATGGTGATGGAGCCTGACCATGTTGCCTTCTCTTGTCACAAATTCCAGAAACCAGCTTAGGAACTTCATTGTTGGTGCTAATCCAAGTAGTGGGTGAGGTAAGACTTTATAATCCACACAAAGTTAGTGATGCCAGAAATCATTTTGCCCACATTTTACTCATAAGAACAAGACTCAGAGTATCAGTGTATTCTCTGTATGTTGCCCCATCGTCTAGGGAGATTGAGTCTCAGAAGGAGCCCCTTTCCAGGTAGCTATGCATTCCAGCATTTTCTACTATAAACATTACAGACATCTGGCAGAGTTGCTGTTTAAGCTTCTGCTTTCCAGTGGCTCCCTCCTCTCCTGTAAGCTGCTGAATGCAAAGCAGATTGGAACTTGGCAAGCAATCCTTTTTCTGATCCCCAGTGATAAACACTTGCCTATGATAAACAGTAGACAGAGAAGCTGTAGCTTTAAAAAGCAGCTGTGACAAAGTCAAATTGGCAAGAAATTTGGGAATGACACACATTTTCCCATCATGTCATGGAAAATAATTAGTTTTCATACAAGATGGTAACACATTGTACATTTATTTATAAATCCTCCACTTCTCTTCCATGTTAGAAGTATTTTGAGATTACTAAAAGAGGATCACTGCTTTGGTGTCTGGCAGGGCTAAACAGCCATGTAATAACATTGTTTTGTTATTACCTTCCATTTACATAGCTACTTGCACTTTCAAAAGGGCTTCGTTCACAAGTATGTTCTTATTTGATCTTCACAGAAATGGGACAGAATTAGGCAGTATTTATTAGCCCCATCTCACAAATGAGGAATCTGTGGGTCAAGTGGGTTAAAAGCCTTGCTAGAGGCCATCCAGGGACCTGGAGGCACAGCTGGGACTACAGTTCAGGTCTCCTAACTCTCACTCCTGTGCTCCTCATCAGTCAATGTTCTTAGGACCACATTTCAGTTCAGTTCATCTCTCATTTATTGACTACACGCTATGTTTCAAGCTCTCTGACAGGGTTAGAGTTACAAATAATTGCCCTTAAGAAATTCATAGTCTAAAGGCAAGTAGAGGCTGGGCGAGGTGGCTCACGCCTGTAATCCCAGCACTTTGGGAGGCCGAAGTGGGTGGATCATGAGGTCAGGAGTTCAAGACCAGCCTGGTCAAAATGGTGAAACCCCGTCTGTACAAAAAGTAAATAAACAAATACAGACAAGTAGAAATGCAAATAAATAATGTCACTACAGTGAGGTGCAATGGATGTGCAAGGGAAGAGTGCTTAACTCTGCCAGGTAAGTGAAGGAAGTTTCACAGAGAGAAGGACATTTAAATGATCAGTAGAAAGGTGCCAACCTGATATTATGAGTGAGAGAGGCTGGAACTCCCAGGCTGGAGCAATCTTCCTGCCTCAGTCTCCTCAGTAGCTGGAACTACAGGTGTATGCTGCCATGCCCAGCTGACTTTTTTTTTATTGTCTAAATTAACTTATTACAGTTAAGTAAATGTTTTATTCAGAAGAGTTACCACAGTTATCCAAGATGAAATGATAATACAGCTCTTATGTGACAGGTGCTTTTCTGAGCACTTGAATGTATTTAATGCATTAATTCTAGCAACAATGCAAAGGGTACTATAATTAATCTCTCCTTTACAAATGAGAAAACTGAGTCCCAGTGAGTTTAAGTGACTTATGTAACTGTTTTCCTGGAGCCTCTCACTCAGATAACATTTTAGTTTAAAACAAAATTATGTCATGTTTAACATTTTTATGTAGTATGCTGTAAAATATGTTTTTATGCTGACCTTGCTCTTTAAAAACATTCATCTGTACTTTTCATTCCAGTAATATTGTGCAACTTGTGGTTTATCACACCTTAACTCTCTAGTGTCTCTCTCTTGAATATTGTTCCACTCCACCCAACACCCTCAGAAAAATTGTATTCCTTTCTTCAAGATTCAATTTAGGTATCACCCCTACCGCCCACAGATGCCCCTAAAAGCTTCCTTTGGTTCCCTAACCTCCTTCAAAGTAGGAACCAAGTTTTTTCCTACTTTAATCCCTGGTACCTGGTACATTGCTGTTGAGTGGTATCTCAATATTTGTATGACTGAACGAATTAATGGACTTGAATAAATACATTTATTTTATTAAATGTTAAAAGGTATAATTAGCTTTCTGATACCTTCCTAAAGAAAATCAGCTAGTATTATAAGGTATTCTGTAGAATAATATTGCTTACAGTTATGTTTAAAAAATGGTTGACAGATGTAAAATTTCTTCCTTCATCTTATAGATCCTCACTAAGGATTCGGTGACAATTAGCGTGGATGGTGTGGTCTATTACCGTGTTCAGAATGCAACCCTGGCTGTGGCAAATATCACCAATGCTGACTCAGCGACCCGTCTTTTGGCACAAACTACTCTGAGGAATGTTCTGGGCACCAAGAACCTTTCTCAGATCCTCTCTGACAGAGAAGAAATTGCACACAACATGCAGGTGGGGAGTGCATTGATGCTGTTCCCCCCACCCAGAAATTGAAAAATGAAGCAAAGCAAAGAGTCAATAGTTGTTTGAGAATCTTTTATTAATTCAAGTTGCGGGGGGTCTGTGGTCTTTTTTTTTTTTTTGCTTCATAGTAAAATTTTTCAAATTTGGTGGGAGGGGACATTTTTCACATTAGCAGTTCATGAGTTAGTAAAACTCATGCATACATTTTTTGAAAATTTTCTTTAGTGTGTATTTTTTTCCAGAATCAGTAATAACCTTTTTGTTTAGAACAGAGGCTATTCCACAAGGTAGTGTAGGTATTCCTAAAGCTTTATTCTGTGTGTGAGTCCCATGAATTATAACTATTGTGCTTTCCAGTCTTTCTTGAGTAACAGATATTCAGCTAAGCATAGCTTATTCAAAAAAGATAACGTGCTATAACTCTGGATTCTTATTTTTGTATAGACTTCATTGTGGGTAAAATCTATGATCGTATTTGATATCCACAACAACCTATGAAATAGACGTGTGGCTTCATTCCTGCCATTCTAGAGGGAGGAAGTTGAAGCACAAAGAAGAAATATGGCTTACACAAAGTCACATTAGCTCAGGAGCTGGTACACTGTAGCCTACAGGCTGTAGTTTTTGTAAGTAAAGTTTGATTGGAGTATAGCCACAGCCATTTATTTATATAGTATCCAGGGCTGCTTTTGACTACAACAGCTGATTTAAAATAGTTGAGATGGAGACTACAAATAAATAATCACTATATAACCCTTTTAGAAGAAGCTTGCTAACCCCTGCATTAGCTTGTTAGCAACAGAATCAGGATCAGTGAGCCAGCCCCGGCGTCACCATTCCTTCCACCGTAGAGTAACTGTCTCTCCACAACCCTACCCAGCACCTTGTCTCCTCTAAATCCCAGTGAATATAGCCTCTGTCGGCATCTGGGCTGGGCTGAGCTGATTTAGCTTGCCTCCTCTCTTCCTAACAGACTACTCTAGATGATGCCACTGATGCCTGGGGAATAAAGGTGGAGCGTGTGGAAATTAAGGATGTGAAACTACCCGTGCAGCTCCAGAGAGCTATGGCTGCAGAAGCAGAAGCGTCCCGTGAGGCCCGCGCCAAGGTAATATTTTTTTTAGCTTGTTTTTCTTGTTGAGTTTCTCTTTTATTAATAATTACATAAAAGTAAAACATGCTTGCTGTAAAAACTTGAAATAATCTTGAAGTGGTAAAGTTAGTAGAAGTGAAAGCCCTCCCCATAACTTCAAATCATATTCCCCCCGAGGTTACCAGTCTTAGCGGTTGAGTGTATTTGGATTTTATTTGACTAGGTTTTTGGATTACTGGCTTGTTTTACAAAAGAGGGTTATACTGCACATGTTGTCCTGTGTTTTGCTTTCTTCATTAAATATTAATATCTATGGGCATATCAGTACATACAGAGTTACCTCATTCTTTTATGACTGTGTGTACCATACTTTATTCTTCCAGTTCATTAGTAAGGACAAATTAACAGTTCCAACTTCAGAGCAAGTGGATCATCATTCCATCCATATCACCCATCTCTTACTTATTTTTGGCTTCTTTTTTGTTCTGTTTCTCTTCTCAGGATCTTTTTCCCTTTTACTGTTTCCTATTCCTCATTCTCTCTTTTCCTCTTGTTTATATTCTCTTACTTTGACGTCTTACTTTTTTCTCCCTTCTTTTCATCATCATCTGCCTATGTCTTAACCCTGCATGGGTGGCATGGCCCCTCTGGGAGGCTCTGAGGAAATATTTGTTAACCTAACCTGGAGAAGAGTATCATTAAAGATGATCATATGTACAAGTTCGAGGATATCTCACCAAACCCAAGGTTAGGAAGTAGGGGCAAGTCTCACCAAAACAGGAACCGGAAGGCAGTTCAGGGAACTAGTCATCCCTTCCCTGTGACCCATCTCACTATAGATAGTTTGTGTTGGAGAATGTCTGGCTCCCAGGTTTACATGTCTGCCAGGTACACACTAGAACACAGGCCAGCCCTAATTCCACATTCACAGAAGAGAGATTCTTTTTGGTCCAACTTTGGTCAAAGTGCAAAGATACCATAATAATATGGTTCCACAGCCCTATGCCTGTGAATGGGTTGAAGAAGAGGAGCAGTTTTCATAGGAGGAGTTGCTGTGGCCTTGACAAATCTCCCAAGACACAAGGAGCAAACCAATTTGTTGTTGTTAGAAAATAGTAGTAGCTGGTGGTAATTGGCTGACCACAGAACCCTGTTCTCTTCTTAGGATGCCCTTTAAGCCATAAACCAGTCACTATAATTTACTTAGCCAGCATCGAATAGGATAATAGCTCATTTGACATGTGACTTCAGAATTTTCTGTTAACCAGAATTTTTTAGATTTGCCTACTGTGATCATTGTTGCTTTGTGATGATAACCTGATAATACTGCAGAACCCTCAAGTGCCTTCTTTCAAAACCATTACATATAGAAGATTAAATTATGTTTATTTTGTTATTAAATGTGCCCTATCATCTAATTATTTTGAAAATTAGGAATTGCTTTTACCTAGAATATGTTTTTTTGTTTGGTTGGTTTTTTTTTGAGACGGAGTTTCACTCTTGTTACCCAGGCTGGAGTGCAATGGCGCGATCTCGGCTCACTGCAACAACCTCCGCCTCCTGGGTTCAGGCAATTCTCCTGCCTCAGCCTCCTGAGTAGCTGGGATTACAGGCACATGCCACCATGCCCAGCTAATTTTTTGTATTTTTAGTAGAGACGGGGTTTCATCATGTTGACCAGGATGGTCTCGATATCTTGACCTTGTGATCCACCCGCCTCGGCCTCCCGAAGTGCTAGAATATGTTAGTTACCAAAAGGCTCATTTCCAAACCAGATTGAATAATAGAATTTATTATACATATACTATGTAGAATGTCAAAGCCTGAAGGATCCTCAGAGATTATCTTTCGTAGGTGGCAAATACCTAGCCCAGATGCTACCTCTCCATCCTGCTATTCCCATGCTAGTAATTAACCACAGCACTGTTTTCCACTGAGTTTAGACTTGACCTCAGAACCCTTCTACAGCACTCCAGGTAACAACCTTCAACTGCTTAGAGTTAGCTTAAAAAACAAAACTTGAGGCCAGGCACAGTGCCTCACACCTGTAATCCCAGCACTTTGGAAGGCTGAGGTGAGTGGATCACCTGAGGTGAGGAGTTTAAGACCAGCCTGGCCAACATGGTGAAATTCCTAAAAATACAAAAAAGTAGCTGGGCGTGGTGGTGGGCATCTGTAATTCTAGCTACTTGGGAGGCTGAGACAGGAGAACTGCTTGAACCCAGGAGGTAGAGGTTGCAGTGAGCCGAGATAGCACCACTGTACTTCGGCCTGGGTGACAGAGTGAGACTCCTTCTCAAAAAAATTAAATTAAATTTTGAAATTAAATAAATAATAAAAACTTTTTAAAAAATGAAACTTGTTTGCCATCCCACTATTCAAAGGAAAAGTCGAAGCCCAGAAAAGTTAAGTAACATCCACAAGGTTGCACAGTTGATTAGTGGCAGTGGAAATTAGAATTCCCCTCTGCTCCTCACTGCCTCCTCTAAGACTGACTTTCCAGGATGGGCTGTGAGCCTCTTCCATAGCATTCTTAAGAGTTTGGAAAGAAAGTTTCTATCTTCCCTTTATAATAATAAGAAAAGATAGAAGAAACCACTTAGAATTCTGAATTGCCATGCTCCCACTTAGACGGGGCTCTAGGGTTAGTCTGGAAGCAGTCTCATGAACTTGGGCAGTGCTGTCTTGGAGTTCATGCATAGAATCAGAATGAGCCTAGCTCTTCTGTAAGATACAGTAACCCCGGAACAACCATAGGCTTATTATATTGAAATTCTCATGGAAAATAAGGGGCCACAGTTTCTTCAACAAATAAATTACACAGGAAAGGTGAGATAGAGTGGGAGAATCTAAAGATTAAGAGACTTTACAGAAAAATTCCTTAGGCTAATTAACCATCAGGGAAATGCAAATTCACAGTATAAGTACGCGTCACACTAGACAGCTATCAGAATGGCCTGAAAAAAATGAAAAGAAAGGAAAAGAACCAAGTGTGGGTGAGAGAGGAACTAGAACTCTCATATTCTGCTAGTGGCAGCGTAACTTAATACAACCACTTTGGAAAACAGTCTGGCAACGTCTGCCCAAACTGAACATTTGTATACCCTATGAGCCAGCAGCTCCAATCCTAAGTATGAATCTTACAGAAATGCACTCATGTTTACCAAAAGGCATGTACTAGAATGTTCACAGCATCACATTGTCCCAGACTATAGAATACCCAAATGTCCATACCTAGCTGAATGGATAAAATCTGGTTTATTCACATGAAGGCATGCTGCATAGCAAAGAGACTGAATGTAAGTGCTCACACACATAATTGGAGTGAAAGAAGCCAGTCACAGAAGAGGACAGATTCTCCCATGTGTTTCTCTGTATGCTAGGTTTGGTTTTTAAAGTGTTTAGTGGCTTGAAATGTAATATCTTTTGTGTTTGCATCATCTTTTATTTCCTTTTCATAACTCTCAGAAAAATGCCTGGCACGTGCTTTTGGGCTCATGTTCCTGGGTATAGAAGTCTATTAATTGAGAGGGTGGAGTGCAGAAATACAGATCACCTTTCTCTGCCCTTTCCTCTGCCCAGACCACCTGGTCTACAGAAGGGGACGGGTAGTACAAATTTCACATACATGAAAATGCCAGACTTTAAAATGATGTTCTATAAATAAAAAATGTCAATTGCCATGAGATGGCTGCACATTTGACAAAAGCCTTGCAAACCCAGAAATAGCTTGCTTTGCTCTCTAAGATTCTGTCAACAGAGTGTACTTGGCCTGTGTTTAGACAAAGCCGGTGGTGTTGTGTTCACATATTTGGCAGCTTGCTCAGAGCGGCTTTTCTATGAACAAAATGTGTGCCCAGCCTGGTGGGTCTGGCTTCCCAGCCAAGAGGTTGTGTATTGATTGGTGGTGGGAAATAAGATCTCTTTTCAGCTGGTCTGTGTCCAAAGAAAAAAGTGCCTAATTGGACATCTGAGAAGACATGGAAAAAAATCAGAGCCTGCTGCTCTCATAGCAGGGAACTTCTGATGTATTCTCTGTAATGCCTACCTTGGAATACAGTTCTGTGGTTTTCTTTGAGCAGAACTGGCACTTGTCCCTTCTCACAGACATGGCACTTGTCCCTAGGCAGGACATGATGGGTGGCTTTGATAAATTAAGGTTTTTATTCTGTAAACTAGAACCTTTCTCTCAGTGAGTACCATATTCTGCAGCCTGTCTTCATTAATGGCACTAACTTATGCAACCCAAACCTAGAAACCTGGGTCTCAGCCTCTGTTCTCCTTTTCTCCTTATACCTAGTCTCCAAAATCTATTGATAGGGAGAATAGCTCCCCAAACCATTTTGTTCTCTGTCCCCACAACCTGTGAATCACACCAACCACTCTAAAGCAGTTCCACTAGCAGCTTTCACTGTCTTTTCTTCTAACCTCAGACATCCATCAGAGAGGTTTTTCAAACTAGATCTGATGGAGGTTACTTATCTACTTAAAATCATTCTGCAGCTTCCCATTACCTAGAAAATGAAGACCAAAAACCCCGGCCCTCACTGCCCTTCAGAACCTGGCCCCATTCGTCCCCCACATTTCGCCTCTTCCTGGCATGGTATTCAGCCATTGACAGTTTTCTGGAATATGCCAACATTTGTATACCTCAGTACCATTTTATGTGTTCTGCCTAAAACATTTTTCCTCCTCTTTTTCTAAACAGCAAACATTTTATCCTTTAATATTCAACTTCTATAACCTCACCACATCACCCTCTGCAAAAGTGGCCTTCTTCTGTGTGCTAGCACTGTGTCTTGTACCTATTTCTGTCAGCATATATCACACTAGAATGAAATGATCTACTTCCATGTCTGCCTTCCCTACCTGACCAGGAGCTGAAGAAGGCTAGGGATTCCACTCTATCTCTATCCCTAGCTTCTCCTACGCAGGGCTTATTAACCCCTAGAAGCCCCCCAAATTTTGTTGTGTTAAGTGAATGAAATTCACTGGGCATAAGACCGTTGCCTCCAATTCTGATATTTATGGACTATTACGGGCCATCAATTTTTTGAGATTCAAGTGAGGATAATAACCTGGAGAAACTCTACTTTTAATCTTGATAATTATGGTACTTTAATACCTTTCCTTCTCCTAGGATTATGAATTAAAGTAACTGCCTTGAATCTTTTGTGCATTAAAGCATAGTTGGACCTGAAAATCAGGTCTCGTCACTTGCCATTCCTTTATTCATTTAACACTTTATATACCTTCTCTGTCTTCCTCACAAGTGGTCCTCTGAAGTGCATGTTAGTCTGCTTTAAGAATGGGAAACTGAGGTTCAGCATGTTCAGTAACCTCTCTGAGGACCTTCTGCTGTTAAATGTTAGATTTGGGATTTGAACTCAAGTCCATTTGACTCCAGAGCTCCTGTTCTCTCCACTACTCAAGTGAGCTTCAAACTTTTTTGCCTGTGAAACCCCTTATAGAATTTAGAAAAACTATAAAGCCCATTAAACATTTTAAATTGGCGTGTAAAATTTTTCATCTTGAATTTATGTAGTTGCCAAGTATATAATTCCTGGCATGTTGTAAATATTGACATTTTTAAATAAAACTGTTAACATCATTCTTTTAAATGTACCCAGTAAGACTTACATAATAATGATTTAGTTATCTATTAAAAGTATGTGAGTAAACTCCTTCTTAACAGTCAGGAGCTTTTTAAAATTTTTTTTTTTATTATTATTCTTAAACTTAAGTTTTTATTCCACCTTCCCTTCCCCCAGATTCTTTCCCTAACATATATTTTGTCATGAATTATTTTATTAACCTACTGTAACACGTTTAGTTCCTAAAATTATTTTTTAAAACTTTCCCATAACTAAAAACAAGATTCTACAAACATTTCAGAATTTCTCCTAAATAAGAAGCCAATTTTTTTTTTTTTTTTTTTTTTTGAGGTGGAGTCTCATTCTGTTGCTCAAGCTTGAGTACAGTGGCATGATCGTGGCTCACTGCAACCTTCCGAGTTCAAGCAATTCTCCTATCTCGGCCTCCTGAGTAGCTGGGATTACAGGCGCCTGCCACAATGCCCAGCTAATTTTTGTACTTTTAGTAGAGACGGGAGTTTTGCCATGTTGGCCAGGCTGGTCTCGAACTCCTGACCTCAATTGATCCGCCTACCTCAGCCTCCCAGTTTTGGGATTACAGGCGTGAGCTACTGCACCTAGCACAAGAAGTCAATTTTTACTAGAAATGCTTGTCTTCAAAAGATGAATGAGAATTAAATAGTACATATATAGATGGCTATTAATGCTAGAATGAGACAGGATTCAGCATCAATTTTATTCCTATTTTTCATTTTTATAGATATAAGGACTTTGAAATCTTATTTACATAAGTGGATAGAAATGGAAGTTTTGTTTAAAGTAGTATCATACAATTCTTAGCACTCCCTTTGAATTTATGTGCTAAAAAATTATATCACAGTCTTTCAACAAAAAGTGTTTATAATGATCTGTCAGCTTTCAGTTTAGTAAGATACTCATCAGAGAATTGGAAATCCTCTTGACTTGTGAAAAGATTTGCATGAAGTCATTAAAGTTATTTTCTTTCTCAATCCTGCACAGTATTTTGAATTATCCCTTTGTTTGGTACCCTGGAAAATGGGAGAAAGGCTATAGTAAAAGAGAATGTCTTGATCCAGGCACTACTCAGGCGAGTCAGTTTCAGAAAAAGAAGCATATGGAAACTGAGTATGTAGAAATTGATTTCCTTTAAACTATTCTGGCATCCACCCTGGAAAGTTTTGTGGACCACCTGAGGTATACATACCCCGTGTGATTTTTCTCCAGTTCAACGTCTCCTTTCACCTGTCCATAGGTTATTGCAGCCGAAGGAGAAATGAATGCATCCAGGGCTCTGAAAGAAGCCTCCATGGTCATCACTGAATCTCCTGCAGCCCTTCAGCTCCGGTACCTGCAGACACTGACCACCATTGCTGCTGAGAAAAACTCAACAATTATCTTCCCTCTGCCCATAGATATGCTGCAAGGAATCATAGGGACAAAACACAGCCACTAGCCTAGCATAGAGATGAGCGCTACCCTTCCAAGGATGAAGTGAGGGACCAAATTAGCCTTTAACTCATAGAGTAGGGCTTGAATATTCTCCCTCCCTTTCCTTTTCCATATGTCAATTGTGGTGTTCCCAGAATGTATAGCAGTTATAAAAATAGGTGAAAGGATTGTTAGCTTGTAGATACTGAGAGACTGGTGATTTATATAAAGTAATCTGTTAGTCTTTAAATAGTTAAAAGTTTGTATTTTTAGATTATTATGTAGTAGGCTAGATCCCCCTTGTTTTGACTTCCACTGAGTTATTCTGAACCCTCTAAGCACCCAGGCCAGAGGCAAGAACCTAGGCTGTAACTGCTACCTGACACCGCTGGCTGGATTGCACAAAGTGACGACCTTACACCACAACCAGCTTCTCTAGGTCACATGTGCCTTATCTCCAGAGATCCAGAGAGTCTTTTTCTTTTTTCCTCTTTTTTTTTTTTTTTTTTTTTTTTTTTGAGACAGAGTTTTGCTCTTGTTGGCCAGGCTGGAGAGCAATGGCATGATCTTGGCTCACTGCAACCTCCACCTCCCAGGTTCAAGCAATTCTCCTGCCTCAGCCTCCCTAGTAGCTGGGATTATAGGCATGTGCCACCATGCCCAGCTAATTTTAGTTTTTTGTTTTTTTTTTCAGTAGAGTTGGATTTTCACTATGTTGACCAGGTTAATCAAGAACTTCTGACCTCAGGTAATCTGCCCGCCTCGGCCTTCCAAAGTGCTGGGATTACAGGTGTAAGCCCGGCCCAGAGAGTCTTAATTAAGGAAATTTCCCTAATGTTCATTTGTTTTCCAAATCCAAACCATATTTCAGAATAATCCTTACTTGAGAGTAGCCATTTTCTTGCCTGTACTTGTCAGAACTAGGGGAAATAGTCAAGACTAATGAAAAAGATCACCCTAACCCTTCAAAGACTTTTAAATTCACTAGTATAGTGGCCCTTTTTAAAATACGTCCATTTTTTAACATCTTTGAGCCTTCTTTATGAGTAAATGATTCCTCTGTGTTCTTTCAAACCAGCTAAATATTTGTCACAAAAGTGCTTTTTTCTCACTGTTGCCTATTTTCATATATCAGGTTTTAAATAGTTTTAATTTTACAATCAAATTTTCTCTACATTCTATATGCAATTGTTATATATCGATTTGAATAGTCTAAGGACTAAAATACTTTTTTAAGAGATAAATTCAGGAAGCCATTATATTTTACTGTCCGCATGCTGTTAACTGTGGTACACTGTGAAATATCTCGATTACAAACCCATTCATTACATGGTATAAGGAATTCACAGTATATTGGATTTGTAATGTCTAATGACCTTGGGCAGATGCTGTCAAACCGATGATATCTATATAGATGTAGATCTTTATAATTTGCCTAGTCATTCTTCTATCATGTATACTGATGCTGAAAGAGGAAGTGGTCAGCTCCTCTGGACCACGATTTCTTTGCAAATGTCTGTGAATCTGAGCAACCTGGCATTCTACTTACTGGTCCAGAAAGTTGGCAGGTGACATTTGTAACACTTTGAGACTCTGAGTTCACCTAGGGAAGTCTAAGAATAACAGCTTTCTTTCCTAGCACTAGCCTTTATAGCTGTCCTTAGATGAACGACTCTGTCCATCCAGCCAATGGATGTTCTTTCCCCTGTACCCCAATTTCAAGTTTATTTTAGGAAACCTTGAACAACCATGTATCCTGGCTCCTAGGTGAGTGTGGAGCAGTGTAACTGAAACTGAAACTCAAGTTGCACTTATATTTTGAATTTTAAAATGATAGTTTTATCTGTTGTGTGAGATGGCTCACCCTTGAGGACCAGGAGTCTCCATATCCTGACTGAAAATCTTTTCTGAGACTTAGAGCAACAATGCTTTTGGTTCCTTGAGTTCTCCTGTCTCCAGATACCAGATGATCTTCACTTCTCTGCCTTGTGAATTCATAACCCCATAGGTTGAAATTAAATCACTTGAGAGGGATGCATAGAAGGAGCTCTAGGGACACAGTGCCAGTGCAAGTGTTTTTCCAGGTGGCCTCCCTTTCCAACAATGTACATAATAAAGTGTATGCACTTTCACTGATATTTTTGGAGTGAGAGTCTGTTTCAGCCTGCATTGAGTATATGTGGATTTCAGTTTTCAGAAGTAATACATTAGATCCTTCAGTTCTGAGCTGGCTGCTTGGGTTCTTTGTGTGCTTTGTGGGCCAGGAGAAGGGGCAGGCTGCTGTGGACCATCTGCTGTCTCCCAGGTCCAGGCCCCCTCTGGTGCACTGGCCCACATACTTTCCCTGGGGAGTTAGAGATCCATGCACACACACACACACACCCACCACAAAGCTTTAACTGGCTTCATTTTCCTTTGCCTTCCTCCAAACGGGACAGGAACCCACTTCTTGCTGTAACCCAGTTAATCACATAGACATACCCTTTACTTAAAAAGAGAGAAAAAATGATATAAAACCAATGGGTTTTACCTGCAACATCTGACCTTTGAAGAGCTGTCTTGAATTAATGGCTACCATTTGGGAGCACCAGTCACTCAGCTCTGTGCACAAATACTTGTACATACATTCTATCATTTTATCTCAAAATAGCTTGATAGACACTTTATTGTCATCATTTTGTAGATGAGAACACTGGGGCTCAAAGGTTAAGACAGCCAAAGTCACATGTTTAGAAAGGAACAGAGCTGGGATTCAAACCGAGGTCTGTCTAATGCCAAAGATTTGTAAGGTGTATCAGTGTATCTTTGTGTGACACGGCCTGCCTCTAGTGCCCCCATCCACACACCACCACTACCATTTTATAGATAGATAGATAGATCACAACTTTTCCCAAGACTATCAAAGTTTATTTGTCTTTATATTCACACCAAACAGGCCCTAAACTTAAACTTTAGTTTGGGGCCATCTGATTCAGCCAAAGTTCATTGCAAAAAGAGGAGAGTTGATTGTACATTTGTAACCACAAATGTGTAAGACACTGGCCTGAGCAAGAGGAAACCAGTGTTCCATAGACTTTGAGCTTATGTCGCCTTTTAAAGTATATCATCTCTTTTGATACAAACCTGGTCTCACAGTTACTTGGCTGGTGAATAGTGAATCCAGTGCCCCTTCCTCCTCCTTTCAGCAGCAAATGCCTTTTTTTAAAGGTAACTGCATTGGTAAAAGGTTTACAATGTCTTTTGCCAGGATAAATTCAGTAAATTTATAACATTTACTGAATATAAAGTAACTCAATGAGAACAATGAGGCTGTTTTGAAAAACAAAAATTAGTATTAGTTATGAAAGAGTTCCAATCTTATATTCGGAGTCTACATTCAATTTCTCCATTTTGCTAAAGTGTCTGTTTTTATTACCACTTTGAACATGGAATTTGAAGCTAATGTTTATAAAATCACATAAGCACCTCATAGATTTTCCGTCTGAAAATCACTGCTCTGGAATGCTTTTCTTGCTATACCATCCACCTTACAATGTGACCTTAGATAAATCATATGTTCTCTCAGCCTCATTTTTTCTCACCTGTAAAACAAGGAGATTATAGTTCCCCTGTTTGGGTCTCAGACCTTTTGAGACTGTTGGAAGCTACAGAGCGCTTTGTCTGAAAACTGCACATAGTGTGCACAACACAAAGTTGGATCCTTTGGGGTACACTGGCCCGTACCAAACCTATCCAAAGACTTAAGAAATCCTGGGCTAGATCATGTCTAAGATCCTAACTTCAAAGCTATGTAGTTACCTGAAGAGTTTTTACTTTATAGGAACCAAGGCAAAAGGAACCATGGTTGAATGCACTGTGCAAGACACTTTACACATCTTTTTTCATTTCCATTTATAATCTCATTTGGCTGTGTTGACCAGGCCACAGGAAAATCCACAGGGATATTAGTGGTGCTCTCTTCCTGTGATGTTGTTAACATCAGGTCTACAGTAGATCCAGGCTCAGATCAAGCTAGGATTTGCCTAAACCAGTCATACTTGCTAATAGGATACGGCCCCTTTCAATCTATTCTATAGCCAGAAGAGTTTAGTGAGAAAGAAAATTGAAGGCACATTAAAACTGAGGTTTTAGAATAAACTCTAGAAATTTAGTAATCATAATGTAGGCTGCAAATCTTCCCCAAAAGATTCTAGGGGAAAAAAATGACTGGAAATTGAGCACTCTGAAAATTGCTGGATGCCACAGAACTGTAAGGAGCTATTACTTTTAATTTTATTTTCAGCATCTGGCCCCTAAGTCTCCAGCAAAATGGCGGTCTACCTAGCATCCATTTATCTCCTCCCTCCCTAGGAACCATGACTTGGTTCAGGTACCTCCCGCTTAGAGCTCTGACCTCAGAAGTAGAAGAATTCACCCCCAGCAGCTGGGATGAACCTAACTGGCCTATGAATAATTCCACCCTTCTAGCCCATGATTCCATCAGGAATGATTATGTGACCCAATATGGGCTCTTGAGACCTGAGGAAAGGTTTTCTGTGGACTTGGGAGCAGTTTCTCCTCCCTTTTCTGCAAACATTTCTAGAAACAGCCCTCTTTTCCTCTGGGCATTGCTGTTCATGGGTGTGGAGCAGCCAGAACACCTACAGATATTTCAGTGCCAGACGAGGGAGGGCCAGGCCAAGAGAAGGAGCAGGAAACCCAGGCCTACCGGATTTAATCAACCATGAGGGCCTCCGCAACTCGAACTGATTATGTATGAGAGCACATAAGTGTGCTTATGGCTTAATTTGGTTTGAGTTGGCTCTCCATTGCTTACAGCCAAAAACTTTCTTTCTGATCCACAGTACATTGGGTCTTTACCTCCATGGCTGAATACTAGGTTCTGCTATGGCCTAGGCGCTTTCATTATTTTTAACCATTTTTGAGCACTTATTATGGACCAGACATTGTGCTAAGCATTACCTCCCTTAATCCTCATGAGAATTCTAAGTGGGGTGACATTGTTCTTATTCCCATTTTTCAGCTAAGGAAACTGCAAAGAACTTAAGATCACACTGCTAATGAGTGGTAGAGCTAGAATTTGAACCCAGGTCTGGCTCCAAAGGTCATCTATTAGCCACTATATTATACTACCTCAGCTAGGTATTAAAAATACAATACTACCATTTTGCAGGTGGGTAAACTGAGGCTCCAAAAGCATTTTTTTTTTTAGATGGAATCTCACTCTGTTGCCCAATGTCAGCTCACTGCAACCTCCGCTTCCCAGGTTCAAGCGATTCTCCTGCCTCAGTCTCCTGAGTAGCTGGGATTACAGGCGCATGCCACCACACCTGGCTAATTTTTGTATTTTTAGTTGAGACGGGGTTTCACCATGTTAATCAGGCTGGTCTCAAACACCTGACCTCGGATCTGCTCAGCTCAGCCTCCCAAAGTGCTAGGATTACAGGCATGAGCCACTGAGCCCAGCCCAAAAGTTTTTTTAAAGTATTATATCTATAATACCTTGCACAAAGTAAGTACCAAATAAATATCTGTTCAACTGAATTGCCCAAGATTGGACACAGGATCTAATCCTAGCATTGTCCCTTTGGCATCTGTCTCATTATTTCACAATGATTTTTCTATTGTAGGAGATGATGATGTCTGTAACTGTCAGATAAAGTATGTGGTTGAAGTGACAGTGTTCCTGATTGGCTTGTTTGCCTTTGAGAGAAAAATATGAAGTCAGCATCTCCGTGACCTCAGGCTATTTTCTTTCTCAGAGCATTGCACAACTCTCTCTTGAGGCCATACTCTTGAACGCCGGTATAAACTGAAATGAAGAATTAATGGGTAGGCCTACCTGAAATTTTACCTCCCACAAATTTCTAGTAAGCTAGCTAGTTCTGTCTAAACAGGCCTCTACCTGCCTCTCATGAAAGCCCTAGAAGCTCTGGGTGGTAAATGCCACTTTTGCACCAGGACTTTGTCAAGTTGATAGCTTTGACCATGAAAGCAACCCTTTGGGGGTAGGCAAGGCAGGCATTATGGGATCAAGTCAAAGCCCCTGCCCACTTCTCAGCTCTGAGGCCTGCCACTCCAGGCTGCCGTCTGTTCCTGAGCACACTGCTCCCCTCATAGCTCTCTCTCTGCCTGTACCTGCTGCACCCTCTGCCTGAAAATGACGATCCTCCCTCCATGCTTCACCCAGAAAATTCCTTCTCCTCTACCCTCAACACTTCTGCGATGAATCAGAATCTCTGGAGGAAGGGCCCTCAGGGAATCCATGCTTTTAAAAAGTTCCCTGGGCAATTTGGGTGATCAGCCAGCTTTGGAAATAACAGTGTAAACACACACACACACACACACACACACACACACAGCCTGCCCATCATTTAAACCCTCACACTGGTTTCTGTTCTTTTACATTATATGCACAAGAGCTTTCACATCCTAACTCAATGGGGATGGATTGGTGGTGGGAGGTGACACAGAACAAGAGGTGGGAAAACGAGTGAGAAGAGACCAAAAGGACAGAAGGGGAGGACTGGGGAATGTCTGCCAGCAGGTTCCTTGGACTGGTTTCGAGTCTCCCAGGAGAAAAGATTACGAAACAACATGGAAATGTCCAAGAGGGACTATGTGACATGCTCAGCATGAGTAGAGTCAGGGCCCAGGGGACCAAGAAGGCACAGAAGAGTCCCTCTCCCATACCCTGAAGACTGCAAACTTTGAGAGCATCCAGGGAAGCTCTTACGATGGCAGCTGCTGCAGCAATTTCTCCACATCGCTTTGGGGCAGCAGAATGAATCTGTGGGAACCAGAGGTAGCAAGGAAGGTCCAGGCAGCTGCTACAGGATGTGGCAGCTATGCACCCTGCCTGCTTTCTACCGCACGGCATATGATTGATAAGGGCTCCGGCTGCTGGCTTTGAACTTCATCCCACATGTGCCATGTGCCCCAAGGCCAGGCCTCCCAGTGACTGAGTGCAGGCGGCAGATAAGGCATGCCTGCTTACTGAAGAAACATGATTCCTTTGCTGGCTGACTTTGACTCTGGCTCAAGAACACTTGAATCAAACAGACACTTGTGTTCATAGCAGCCTTATGCATGATAATAGCCAAAAGGTCCATTGATGGCTGAATAGGTAAACCAGATGTGGTATACGCATGCAGCAGAATATTACTCAGCCACAAAAAGGAGTGAAAAGTTGATATATGCTACAACATGGATAAGTCTTGAAAACATTCTGCTAAGGGAAATAAGCACACACACAGGACAAATGTATGATTCCACTTACATGAAGTTCCTGGCGTAGTCAAATTCTGAGACTGAAAGTAAAATACAGGTTACCAGGGGCTGGCAAATAGGGAGGAATGGGGAATTATTATTTAATGGGCAGAGCATTTATATTGGGGAGTATCAAAAAGGTTTGGGTACAGAGAGTGTTGATGACTACACAACACCGCATATGCAATGTTACTGAAATACACACGAATGGTTAAAATGATAAATGAACTTCATTCTTATGCACAGTTTTCCACAATAAAAAACAACAAAACTGGGACTATACCATTAAATTTTAAAAGAACACTGTATTTGGCTTTAGGACTGCCCACAAGCCTTGCCAAATCTTCCTGGACTACGTGACCACATGAGACACTTCCACGCAACCTTCTTTCCCTTTCTTCTCCACCTAGGGTAGAGTCTAGGGTCCGATGACCCTCCCAGTCTTCCGTGGTTCCCTCCCTATTTCCTTTCTTTTGAGACAGAATCTTGCTCCGTTGCCCAGACTGGAGTGCAATGGCGCAATCTTGGCTCACTGTAACGTCCACCTCCTGGGTTCTAGAGATTCTCCTGTCTCAGTCTCCCAAGTAGATTGGATTACAGGCATGTGCCATCATGCCTAATTTTTTTTTTTTTTTTGTATTTTTAGTAGAGACAGGCTCTCACCATGTTGGCCAGGCTAGTCTCGAACTCCTGACCTCAGGTGATCCACCTGCCTTGGCCTCCCAAAGTGCTGGGATTATAGGCATGAGCCACCATGCCCGGCCCCTCCCTATTTCCTTTTACATAGGTATCCCCCTAGGACAATCTACACACATCGCTTCTCACTGTGGCATCGCTTCTCAGGGCACCAAGATTCACACACAGGGTGGTTGTAGCTTACCTACCAGTTCAGGGGAAAATGCTAGGCACCTCTCTGGGCATTCTCAGAATCACCAGGGACATACTCAGGCAAGGCTGATGCTGGCTCTCACTGTCAGGTGGGCACAAGGAAACAGTTGAGCCACACTAGAGTACACACTTCAAAACGTTTTTATTGAATTCAATTTCCCAAACACTGACATTTTAGACAATTTTGCAAGGACCCTGAATTTTTTCAGGGCTGTTTTTGGATACTGTAAAAAAAAAAAGAAAAAAAACAACACACACACACATAGCAGAGTTGCTCTGCTCGCTGTAAGGCCTCTTTGAGGGAAGGACAGTTCCAAAAGGCACTGACCGGTGACACGGGTGGGTCCTGCCCCTCCTCAGGCAGCCAGCTCAGCCATGGCCCTGTCCAAGGGGTCCACAGACCAGTAATCATCATCCCAGCCAAGGAACCAGCCCACGAAGGAGGGAGGCTCAAAGCCTTGCTTCACCACGGTGATGGGCGTCCGCCTATCCCGATTGGCTGGGTCCGTCTCGATGTACCGCTTAGCTGCAGACACACGTGCAAGAAAAGGAAACCCCAGAATCCTTAGTGCCTCCCTCACCAGGGAGAGGGTGACTCAGGACAGGAGTTGACAAAGAAGAGTGTCTATGGTCCTATTGTCCCTACTGCCCACCCCCTGCCCTGGGCACCATCTTCCCTTACAGGCACGATGCCCATGTGTGTTCTCCACCACCCTGCTCAGGAGGAATACAGGAAGGAACAGGGGCTACAGCTTAGTCGCCTTCTTCATAAAGCTTATTACTTTTCCCTTGCAGTCCCCTACTGAAGATATGGGAACCAACTTTTGGGTTCCCAGCTCCTAAATCAGATCTAATCAACTACCAGGAGTCTGCTTTGCAACATCTTTTTCTTTTTTTTTTTTTTTTGAGACACCATCTCGTTCTGTCACCCAGACTACAGTACAGTGGTGCGATCACAGCTCACAGCAGCTGTGACCTCCTGGGCTCAAGTAATCCTTTGAACTCAGTCTCCTGAGTAGCTGGGACCACAGGCATTCACCAACACAGCTGGCTAATTTTTTTTTTCTATTTTTTCTAGAGATGGGGTTTCACTATGTTACCCAGGCTGGAAGTGACCCTCCTCCGCCTTGTCCTCCCAAAATGCTGGGATTACACTACTGGCCTGCATTGCTACATCTAAACCTTGACAAGTTCAGCTCTTAAGTTTTCTGGGAACTTGAAGTTACTTCTCATCTGTTCCTTCCTTCCCCTAGAACAGATCAGTTCCTTCAGAAATCCTGAGGTTCCTTCAGAAGCCTCAGAGTTTCTGAAGGAACTGATCTGTTCTTCACTACCCCTGGCAGAATTTATGGGGGGCTAGCCATAGAGGAGGAAGTCCCCACCCTACTGATGCTCAGTCCTGGACCTATACAGAAGTCACTCCCACTACCCCATGAGTAACAGATCCCCAGGGACTCGGGTCCTCACCAGAAGTCAAAGCTTCTGTCTTTTCTTCTTCTTGGGAATCCTTTCCAACCCAGACAAAGACCTGGAGGCGAGATGAGACATGAAAGGTACATGAGGGGTGCTGACCAAATTTATGACTAGAGGAAGACTGGGGAGGGGCCACGTGTCAGACCAGACAAAGCCCTCTCCTCACTAACAGAGCCCATGAACTAACACTGGAGGATCTGGAACAGAGTTTGAAAACTGGTAACCTACAAACACGTTTTGTTTGCTCACCCACCACCTTGTGCTGGCCAACAATGTCTTTTTAAACCATCGATGACATAAAAATCTATACTTCCAACTTCTCTTAAAAAATGGAAGGATCTAGCAGCCTGAGCCTTCCAACCGCACTTGAGTCAAGCTGTGCAGGAGTCGCCCCTTTGAGATGGGCAGTTGTAGTTTGCCTCAGACCCCACTGCTCCTTCATGTCTCCCCAGCCCAGTCGGCTTCACTCACTAACATTGCCAACCAGGCGCCGTCAGCCATTGAGTTTGAGATTCTTCTCTGAAGGTCCATGAGTTAGCTCTTCAACAGCATTCACTCATTCAACAAATGGGTGGCCAAACACATTCTTACTCATTTATTCATCCAACAAATATGCACTGAGAGTCTGCGATGTGCCAGTCTATGTGCATCTTGGCCAAAGTGGGCCTAAGGCTTGGAATAAAAATAACTCACCACCACTGGTCACCATTTTGAGCCTTGTTACAAGTTCTATTACATGTAATTGAGCTGATTTTTAGGTATCATCTATTTTTATGCATATCTAAAATATTACTTCAGAGAGCACCTATCATTGATAAAATAGCATTAGACAATAAAATATCAGACTTGGTTTCTCTTATTTTTTTTTTAAGATGGAGTCTCACTCTGTCGCCCAGGCTGGAGTGCAGTGGCACAATCTCAGCTCACTGCAACCTCCGCCTCCTGGGTTCAAGCAATTCTTCTACCTCAACCTCACAACTAGCTGGGCTTACAGGCACCCACTACCAAGCCTGGCTAATTTTTTGTGTGTATTTTTAATAGAGACAGGGTTTCACCATGTTGGCCAGGCTGGTCTTGAACTCCTGACCTCAAGTGATCTGCCCACCTTGGCCTCCCAAAGTGCTGGGTTTACAAGCTTGAGCCATTGTGCCTGGCTTTCTCTTATTTATAAATGTGTTCCCAACTAAAGTGGAAGCCTCTTGAAGGCAGACATTCTATTCTGCTCATCACAGGATTCTCAGCACTCAGCATTTCACCTGGAAGACAGTGGTGCTGAATAAATGTTGGCTGACTGAATGCCTAATAGATGAACAAACAGATTAAGTAGCCAATGGCTCAATCAATGACAACTGCTGAATGGCTGAAGCTGCAACCATTTTTGGTCCTGATCTTCCAGCTGGGGATTCCAAGAAGCAGCACTGTAGGTAGTAGAGAGTCTATGCCTTCATGGCCAGCCATTCCATAACTCTGAGGACTCTGGGAGAAGCCACCTTGATGGGAAGAGTGACTGACCTGACACCCCTGTGAGAATGTAAGCCCTCTGAGGGCAGGGAAATGTCTACTTTATTCATTACTCCATCCCTAGCATCTCAAACACAAAGCACCTGGCACAAAGCAGTGCCCAATTCATATTGGTTGAGTGAGTGGATGGCACTGTCTCCTGCCAAGTCCTACATAATGGCCTTCTCCAGGAGATTAAATGGAGACAGAACCCAGAGGCCTCAAAATAGAAGCAGGAGCCCTCTAGAGCCTCCAGGTGATACTGGACAGTATATGCCTGCAAGCGAGATGCTGCTAAGTTCAACTTCCTTCACCAACAGATTTAAAGGAAGAGTTGATGCTCCTGTAAGGCCTGGGAGAGAATGATGTTGCCTTTATATGGCATTCTGCAGCTTTCAAGGCAAGTGTACCCGCAAGGGAGGTTCCGCCACTCCCAGTTTACAGATGAGGAAACAGGCTCAGAAAGAGGAAGGGACCTCCAGTAGCCTAGAGACTTGTCTGGCAACACCTGGCACTGCCTCTTTTAAGTCCTTTTAGCAACTGATCATAGAACTGGAAGTGTAGCTTCTCACTCCCTTTGGCACAGAAAGCCTTCACTTGTCCTTCACCCACCTGGTCCCAGGTGTCCAGAAGCATGACGTCATCCGTGGCCAGGTCTTCCTGCATGAGCTCACCAGGAACTTCTTCGATCTGGGAAGGAACGAAAGAGCATCAGTGGGACGTCTTCCCTCCCCTGGGTGGGCTTCCTCTATCTGCCCCCTGAGGGAATGGCACAGCTGGCTGCAGCTGGCAGAGGCCCCCTTCCTCTGTGCCATGCCATCAGAACCGTTTCTCCTGCCCCTGCTGCCGGCCAGTCCCCTGGAACCCACCTCCCGATGAGAAAGCAGAGGTGTGACCTCCGCAAGGCTCACCACAAAACGTCCAATCTTGTTGGAGCAGGCAAAGAGACGAGGAGGATGGGCGTCCATCTTCTTGTCCTTCAGCCGTGGGGACGTACGGTAGGCAGCCTTCCCGCCCAGGGCCTCCCAGAAGCTGTCTGTCAGGGAAAGCCACACCAGTTGCCGAGCGATGCCATCACCCCTCTCTCCCATCTCATCAGACCCTGGGCCCAGCCCTGCCCAAGCCCAACCAACTGCTCTCCCTCCCTCTCCTCCCTCCATCCTAAATCCCAAGGGGCCTGGAGGGAAGAGGCCTGAGGGAATTGGAAGGTGATGAAACAGAGGCCCAGAGAGGGCAGACTTGGCAGTTGTCACACAGTCAGGACTACTATTGGCTTGAGGCTGACGACAGCATTGCAGGATGGGGATCATTAGCTCTACTCAGCTAATGAGGCGATTGTGGCTCAGAGAGCTTAAGCAGCTCACTCAAGGTCACACGGATAGTAAGTGTTAAGACCAGGATGCAAATCTTGTCTGACTTTAATGCCTGTATTCTTTCCACTATACCTGCTCTGTCTATGTGTAGCCATGTAAATTTAAAATCATTAAAATTAAATTCAACTAAAAGCTCAGTTCTTCATCCCCACTAATTCCCACTGGTTGCATTTCAAGTGCTCAACGGCCACATGTGACTAGTGGCTGCCAAATTGAACCTGGCAGATACAAAACATGTCCATGTGCATAGACAGTTCTGCTGGAGAGAGCTGCTTTATTTATTTATTTATTTATTTATTTATTTATTTATTTTGAGATGGAGTTTCGCTCTTGTTACCCAGGCTGGAGTGCAATGGCGCGATCTCGGCTCACCGCAACCTCCGTCTCCTGGGTTCAGGCAATTCTCCTGCCTCAGCCTCCTGAGTAGCTGGGATTACAGGCGCGTGGCACCATGCCCAGCTAATTTTTTGTATTTTTAGTAGAGATGGGGTTTCACCATGTTGACCAGGATGGTCTCGATCTCTTGACCTCGTGATCCACCCGCCTCGACCTCCCAAAGTGCTGGGATTACAGGCGTGAACCACCGCACCCGGCCCAAGAGCTGCTTTAGACCAAGTCACTCTTCTCCATTTCTGTTAAGCATCAAGCAGTTGGGAATGGACTAGAAATAACAGTAGAAAGACTGCCTGCTGGCAGAAGGAAGAGCTTCCCGGCCCACGTTCTGGACACAGCAGGCTGGTGGCATTTCTGTCCATGGAGATTCTAGAGATGCAGAGACCACTGCCCCTCCGACGCTATCAGTCCTGCCTACCGCCTTTCAAGGCTTCCTAGCAAGGGACTGCCTCCTTCCACAGCCCGACTGCTCCTTCCCACACTGGGCTTTCCTTCCTTTAATTCCTGGAGACCTCTTTCTTTCTGACCATAGCCCTCATTTTAATTCAACTGCTTTTATTTAACTTACCTTAGGGGACAGGCCCTGGGGAGAGGGGAGGATTTAGAGCCCCCATGCAGAAGCAAAGGAGGGAAATGTGACAGCTGCATCCCGGCTCCTACCTGGCTCGCTGCCTTCTGTCACCTGCACAGGCTGAGCCCGCAGCACCCGGAGCAGCTCCTGGGCCCCCGTCTTCTCCGCCTCGCTGGCTCCGGTACCCACCCACAGGTATGCGGCTGAGGGGGTTTTCAGGACAAAGGCATCGTTGGAGTTCAGTGCCCCAGCCTTAGGCATTACCTGGGAGGGTAGAGCTTGGTCAATCAGGAACCAGACAAAAAGCCCTCAGCCCCCTCCTCAGCCCGGCCGACCCTGCAGCAGGACAAGCTCTCAGGTGGGGACTTGGAAGAACACAGCCCATCAGAGCTAAGGGCACAGACTTTGCACCCTGATGGCCTTGGTTGACTCCCATGAGTCACTAATGCACTGTGACTAGCCAAGATGATTCTAGAATTCAGGGCTGCATTAACAGAAGTTGAGCACCCAGAACAAAGAAGGTGAGAGTCCCATTCCCCTCTAGGCTGCCCAGACCATCCTGGGAATCACGTCCAGATCTGTGCCTTCCTCCTGAAAGGGATAGTAGCCAACTGGAATGTAATCAGGAATGGCGTTCTGATTGTACAGAATGGTAGGTAGTGAGCTGTCCACTGTGCAAAGTGTGCAAGGGACACTGGACATCCTTGAAACAGGGGGAAGTCTAAGACAGATCACCCCGCGGCCAAAAAGGTACAAAAAGCTGCTTCTTACCCCCTCTCCCACCCCACCCCATCCTGTGCCTGGACATCTGCCCATTGAGCCTGGGAGGTTTCAGGGAGGCCAGTCCCTTCTGTGGTCCAGGACCTGGGAATTACCTCGACAGCCCGGGTGGCTCCAGCGCTGTTGGCGCGGACTTGGAAGAGGCGGGTGCTGGCAGGGGCTGTCTGCCCGCCCTCCCGGGAGGTGCCGCCCTTGTAGATGATCATGGGCTTCCCACCAAACAGGCTCATGAGGTGGGCGGGCTCCTTGCCTTGGACCACACGGCTCTGGCAGAGAGACAGGAGAGTGAGTCAGGGACCTTGGGGACAGGCCTCAGTCCTTCTATGTTGCACCGGGCCCACCCCTCCAGACGAAGCCATCATGCTTGTGTCTGTGTGTGGCAGGGAGTGTGACCCTACAACACACAGGCCCGGATACTAAATTCCAGGAAGGGTGGAGACAACACTGTTGCCTGCGGTCCCCAGGGCACTGCTGCTGTGGCTGCTCTCCATCTCCATGAGGACGTGCCTTGCTGACCCTCAGTCTGGTCCAAGAACCAGGAGAGCCCATGTTTGCAAATATTCCCTTAAATAGAAGCACAGGGATTGCTGGTGGACATTCTTCCAGAATGGTGACGTCAGGCCTGGGCAATGACTGCCAGTGGAGTGGTAAGAACAGAGCATTCCAGATCTGGAAAACGCCCTCCTGCACAGCCAGTGCACCCCAGATGCAGGCAGCAGTCAGGGGCTGGGAGGTGGGAGTGAGGCGGGGAAGATGTGCATCCTCACAAGTGCTACCCACCCCCCGCCACGTGTGCCACCTTACCGCAGCCCCGACTAACTACGTCCAGAAGAAAAACACACGTGCGTGTCGGGTGTGTGGCAGTTGCTTCCCACTGTGACCCAACTCCATCCTGATGGTGAGAACTTGGGCACATATCTCAACCTCTTGGGTTCCTCCTCTGTAAAACGCAGCTATGGATGCTACTCCCAAGGCCATCGTGAGGATGCACTGAACTACGACGGTCATCATCTCATTTAGTGCTCAGCACCCAGACTATCACAGTCAAAGGTCAGGGCATGAAGCCCCGATCCCAATCTAGAGCCCTGCGCACCCCACGGGTAGGACGGAGGAAGCACAGTTGTAGTCTGCTTCCCACAAATCCACGAACCAGCTCTCCAGCGCCCCCCGCTAGCCAGAGCGACTTTTTCAACCAGAAATCCCCACATAGCAGACTTATCATTCAGCAACTCCCTGTTATTCTGAGCATCAAGGTCAACATCGTCACCGTGGCCTCTGGTGGTCTGGGCCCTCTGAGCACCTGTCCAGCCTCAAATCATGGCACTTTCCCTTCATTTTAACACCCAGTGCCCCCGCCCACTCCAGGGCCTTTGCGTATGCACCACTCCAGGGCCTTTGCGTATGCACCACCCTTTAGCTGGAATGTGCTTTCCTTCACTCTGCCTGGCCAACTCCCACACATGCATTAGGCCCCCATTGAACGGTTCCCTCTTGGGACAGGAGTGGGCTTTTCTAATCCAACAGGATCCTACCTGGGATTTATGTCCTTATACTTAACACATGTGTATAAGGGAGGAACTTATTATATGCCAGGCATGGCTCTAAATGTTTTACAAATGTTAACTCTTAATCCTCACAGCAATCCTGTGGGATGGTACTGTTATTACCCCTATTTTGAGGACACAGAGGCACAGAGGGGCTAAGTGACTTGCCCAAAGTTGTCCAGAGGTAAGGACAGGATTCAAACCCAAGCGTGCTGGCTCCACATCCATGCTCAGCCATGTTGCCTCTCCCACGTCTGTGTCCCCAAGGTCTTATCACTTTCACTCGCTGCATCTGTCACAGCCATTAGTGTACATGTGTGCTGAATGTGTACTACCACCCAAGACAGCAAAGCCCATTAGGGCAGGGCGGTGTCTGCATGTCCATGGCTACAGAGGCAGTGTGGAACACATCCAAGCCCTAAATAAATATCTGTACCATGAATGGATGGATGGATGGGTGGGTGGGTGGGTGGATGAATGGATGGATGGATGGATGGATGGATGGGTGGGTGGATGGATGGATGGATGGGTGGGTGGGTGGGTGGATGGATGGATGGATGGGTGGGTGGGTGGGTGGATGGATGGGTGGATGGGTGGATGGATGGGTGGATGGGTGGGTGGATGGATGGATGGAAGGACAAACGAACAGATGGTTGAGAGTCAGACGGATGAGTAACAGATAGACAAGGCTCAGGCTACAGCCCAGGGAGCTGGTGGGCTGGGCTCACCTGGACAGGGGTACCTCCCAGCTCCTCATCCAGCTGAGCAGTCAGAATGGCAGATGCAGCGACTTCATCCTGTGTAGACTGGGCGCCCTGCCTGGAAGGGGAAGTGAGATTCAGCACCAAGGTACACACAGAGCCCTGAGCCTCTCCCTTGCCCTGAGTCTGAGAAACCTACACATCTCCCGTTACCGGTAATGAAACAGACAGAGAGAGAAGGGGACTCTCTCATAGTGATGAGAGCCAGGAACCACACCAACAACACTTCCACTCTCAGCCAAGCACCTTGCCTGCTTACAGAGATCTGAGTGCAACGCATGAATTTCCTTATCCTAAATGTGTCCCACAGGAGACTGGCTGGGTCATCCCATGCTGAACAGCCACAGAGAAGGTGCTCTGAGACTCAAATCTGAGATGCAGGAAAGTGGCCAGGACATTTCTCTGGGTGGAAAAGCAGGTCACAGAACAGCAAGTGTCACGTGAGCCTATTTATGGGAAAAGACGTCAACGATTAAGCCTCCTGTGAACACGTGCAGAGAGGTCTGCACAGATGTTCACCAAAAGGTCCATGGTGATTGCCCTTAGAGGGAAGATTTAGGGGGATTTTGCCTTTCTATCCCACCTCTTTGCATACTGTCTACGTTTTCCATAACCAACATATGTCATCACATAAGCAAACAAAATCTGACATATCAATGTGTTGATGTAGCTAATTTTTAAAAAAGTCTTCATACAAATTTTGTACCAGGTATTTTTAAAGGTCTGGGGTTGTCAAATTGAGAGGCATTCTACAAAATAACTGACTCGTACTCTTCAAAAGTGTCAAGGTCAAGGTTATGAAAAAAAGGAAAGACAGGCAAACTGCCATAGATTCAGAGACTTCAGAGACATGATGAGTAAATGCCATGTGGGATCCTGGGTTAGATCCTAGATCAGAAAAAGAACAGTAGTGGGGGCTGGGTGTGATGGCTCATGCCTGTAATCCCAGAACTTTGGGAGGCTGAGGCAGGTGGATCATTTGAGGTCAGGAGTTTGAGACCAGCCTGGCCAACACAGTGAAACCCCATCTCTACTAAAAATACAAAAATTAGCTGGGCATGGTGGCGGGCACCTGTAATCCCAGCTACTTGGGAGGCTGAGGCAGGAGAATTGCTTGAACCTGGGGTTCAACCTGGTAGGGGTCGCAGTGAGCCGAGATCACGCCACTGCACTCCAGCCTGAGTGACAGAGTGAGACTCTGTCTCCAAAAAAAAAAGAACAGTAATGGGAAAACTGAGGAAATTTAAGTAAAGCCTATAGATTAGTAACCAGTATGTGTCAATGTTAGTTTTCTGGCTTTGTTAATTGTGCAATGGTTATGTAAGATGTGAACATAGGGGACTGTTCTGCCAGGTAATGGATATACGAGAACTGTCTGTACTACTTTTGCAAGTTTTCAGCAAGCCTAAAATTATTTCAAAATAAGAAGTTTAAAGAAACAAGAAATCTGGCCAGGCACAGTGGTTCATGCCTGTAATCCCAACACTTTGGGAGGCTGAGGCAGGCAGATCACTTGAGGAGTTTGAGACCAACCTGAGCAGCATGGCAAAACCCCATCCATATTAAAGTACAAAAAGTAGCCAGGTATGGTAATGAGTAGTGGCAAGTAGTCCCAGCAACTTGGGAGGCTGAGGGACGAGAATCGCTTAAGTCCCAGAGGTGGAGGTTACGGTGAGCAGAGACTGTACCACTGCACTCCAGCCTGGGCAACAGAGTGAGACTCTGTCTCAAAAAAAAAAGAAGAAGAAGAAGAAGAAATCCAACAGTCAATAGCCAGACAAAAATTTCAGACTGTATAGTATGAGAAATACAAATTAAAAATACACCGAGACACCATTTTATAAACCGTAAGATTGACAAACACCCAAAAGTCTGACCACACGATCCACGCGTGCGACTGTAGGGAACCAGGGACTCTCACAGGTTGCTTGGTGGGAATGTAAAATGCTACAAACACTATCAAGGGAAATTGGAGCTATCAATCAAAATGACAAGTGCAATTACTCTTCGATCCAGCAATCCCACTTCTGGGAACTTACTCTAGAGACATTTCTCTGCACGTTCAAAATGATGTTTGTTTAAGGTTACTAATCACAGCAATGCTTGTAATAGAAAAAGACTGGAATCAACCCAAGAACGCATCATCAAGGAATCTGTTAAATAAACTATAATACAGCCGCCCAAAGACTATTATGCAACTATAAAAATGAATGAGAAGGTCTCTCTTTTTTTTGAGACAAAGTCTCCCCCTTGTCCCCCAGGCTGGAGTGCAATGGCGTGATCTCCGCTCACTGCAACCTCCGCCTCTTAGGTTCAAGCAATTCTCCTGCCTCAGCATCCCAAGTAGCTGGGATTACAGGCACACACCACCATGCCTAGCTAATTTTTGTATTTTTAGTAGAGACAGGGTTTCACCATATTGGCCAGGCTGGCTGGTCTAAAACTCCTGACCTCAGGTGATCTGTCCACCTTGGCCTCCCAAAGTGCTGGGATTATAGGCATGAGCCACCACGCCTGGCTAAGAATGAGGAAGCTCTCTATGTACTGACATGATTGATCTCTAGGAAGAATGGAGTCAGAAAAGTAAGGTGCAGGGCAATATACAAAATATGCTATCTTTTGTGTAAGGAAGGGAGAGACCAGGCTATAAATTATTTGTATATCTTTTTCATAAAGAGTTACTGGAATGATTAGAGCAAGAGATTAAAGCAGTTACTCAAGAAGGAATGGGGTCTGGAGAATGGGGGAGAGAGGGACAGGGGTGGGAATAAGATTTCTCAATAAATACCTTTATATTCTGTTTTGATTTCTGAACCATGTAAATGTATTCTCTGTTTTAAAGTAATTGTTGGGCTGGGTGTGGCGGCTCATGCCTGTAATCCCAGCACTTTAGGAGACTGAGGCGGGTGGATCACCTGAGGTCAGGAGTTCGAGACCAGCCTGACCAACATGGTGAAACCTGGTCCTTCCTAAAAATACAAAAAATTAGCGAGGCGTGGTGGCGCGCGCCTGTAATCCCAGTTACTAGGGAGGCTGAGGCAGGAGAATCGCTTGAACTCAGGAGGCAGAGGTTGCAGTGAGCTGAGATCGTGCCATTGCACTCCAGCCTGAGCAATAAGAGTGAAACTCCATCTCAAAATAAATAAATAAAATAAATACATAGTAATACAATAATTTAAAAATAATTTTGGCTTGAAATATATGTGTGGGAGGATAATCCCCAGTGTGCCCCGTACTTGGACTTGTGGGAAATGTTCTGTTTGTTTCCTCACATTCACTATATCTCCTACAATAGATGTATAATCATTTGGTAAGAGGAGTTTAAAAGTTGTTTGGAGAAATAAGCAAATGGTGTTGCCCTATGGATGAGAGCCTCTCCCAGCAGAGAGTGGCAGTCCCACCTCAGGCCCTGTTCAGAGCCCAGCCAGTGCCCCCCACAACACACACGGAGGGCCCCAGAACCTCACCAGTTGTAGATTATCTGCCCCTGGCGGCCACCATGGCGGTAGTTGTACAGAATGATGTAGCTGTCGCCTCCATAGAACTGTCCATATGTGGTAGGGTCCACGGGCACTTTGTTGGAGCCTTCAATTCTCCAGATCTGTCAGAGCAAAGCTGGGGTCAGATGCTGTGCAGCACCCCTACCAGCCAGCTCAGGCCAGCCAGGAAACCGCAGCGTGGTAGGTTGTGGTTAGACCATGGGATGAACTTTGGGCTCAGACTGGAGTTAAATAGTTTGCCCAACTCACAGAGCCACTAGGAGGCAGGGCTGGGACTCTTCGTCAGGGTTCCTGTCCAGGACCCTCATACCATGCCCTGCCCCAGCCTGTCTGTCCCTCACTGAGGACCATCAAGGCAGCTCCGAAGGAACGTAGCACAGTGAGAGGAGGAGCCAGACACAGACCCCAGATCAGACCCCACCCCCTTCCGGGCCATGAGATTTCAGACAACTGGCTTAACCGCTCTTGGCCTCAGTTTTCTCATCTGAAAAACGGGGATAATCATAGTACCTACCTCAAAGTATTGTGAGGCTCAAATGGGTTTGCTCATGAAAGTCTAGCACAGGGCCTGGCAAGAGGGGACAGCTCTGTAGGTGGCAGCTGCTCTTATTACATTAATTATTATTATTGTCTTACTAATATCACCATTATCTCTATCATAATTGAGATGCCTGGATTCTTTATTTCTTTCTTTCTTTTTTTTTTTTTTTTTTTTGAGAAGAGGTTTCACTCTTGTGGCCCAGGCTGGAGTACAATGGCGCCATCTCTGTTCACTGCAACCTCTGCCTCCCGGGTTCAAGCCATTCTCCTATCTCAGCCTCCCGAGTAGCTGGCCTTATAGGCGCCTGCCATCACTTCCAGCTAATTTTTGTATTTTTAGTAGAGACGGGTTTCACCATGTTAGCTAGACTGGTCTTGAACTCCCAACCTCACGTGATTCGCCCACTTCGGCCTGCCAAAGTGCTGGGATTACAGGCCTGAGCCACCAGCTTGGCCTGCCAGGATTATATAGGTCACCTGCAGAGGCAGGGCCATCACGAGGCGACCTCAGCGTGACCCCTGCTGGCAGGTCTCTGCAGTGCTCCCGTGACACCGCTTTTTCCAAGTGGTCATGAGGCCCGGCAGCGCCACCTGGTGGAGCTATGGAGACACAGAGTCGTCCGAGTCCCGGGAAACAGAATCCCAGAATCTCTGGATTTTAAACATTCTTGAAGGTGATGGAGTAGGATGAAACCCCATTTTACAAGTGAGAAAGTGAAGCTCAAAGAGGTTATGTAACTCGCCCAAAGTCTCACAGGCAGACTGCCAGGGCTCTTAACACACTGCCCTACCCGGAGTATTTTCACTGCATGCTCCCTATCCACTGAAGCAATGAATGAATGCTAATAACACCAAACCAAAAACAATAATACATACAAATGAGCACTTTTACTATTCCTATCATTAGGAATGGAATCAAGTTTGCCTGAAGCGGAGTCTACCTCCTAAACACCTCCCCATACCCCACTTACCGTGATCTCCACTGTAACCCTTAGTCTCAAGCTCACCATCTTCTCTCCCCTAAACTATTAGAGCAAGTTCCTCATAAGCTCTCTAATTTTGTCTTCCTGCCTCCAGCCCATTTTCTTAGTTTTCTTTTCATTTTTCTTTTTTTGTAATTGATTTTTTTCTTCTAATGATATCCTGGAGTCATATTCCAACCCATTTTCACGGTGAGTTTCTAAAGCACATGACCAGGTGCAGTGGCTCACACCTTTAATTCCAACATTTTGGGGGACTGAGGCAGAAGGATTGCTTGAGCCCAAGAGTTTGAAACTAGCCTGGGCAACATAGCAAGACACTGTCTCTAATAAAAATAAAAATTAAAAAATTTTAAAAAAAAGATAAAGCATAGATCTGAGTCTGTTGCATTTCTGATTTAATAAAAAGAAAAACCCCTCACTAGCACCCACTGGTTAGAAAATCATGTCCATACTCTTGAAATTGGCATTCAAGTCCCCTCCCTGGGGATGCCATCAGCACTAGCCCCCTGGGACAGCTCCCTCCTACCCGAACACAGTGAGTCCCGCTTGGAATGTCCACCACTCTCCACTCTTCCCTTCAGGCAGCAAAGCCCTACTCCTACTCTGAGACCCCACCCAAGGGTCCCCATCTCTGTGCAGACTGCTCTGACCAACCACCCCTGCTGCCCTTCCTGTGTCCCCACAATCCCCTGTGCTCCCTCCCATCTTCCACTGATCGCACAGGTCTGTGGCTGCGGTCAGCTCGCCTCAGATCAGGCATTCCTCAGGGCAGGGTGGGGCCAAGATACTTGGCCCAGGGTCTGATACACAGTAGGTGCTCAGGGTGTATTGGCTGTAAAAACTAAGTAACACCAAAGAATCACAACTACCAAAATTGTGCAAGCCTCAGAGAGAAACCTCCTCGGGGAAGCAAGAGGCAGTGCATGGGGAAAGCGAAGGAGGGGCCTGGACACACCCACCCACCCCCTAAAGGTACCTGTTTCTGGCCAGTGCCATCGTCATCCATGCCGTGCTGGGCGGCCATAGCAGTGGAGGTGTGCAGGGTGGCAGCGTCGAAGGGCACCCGCTCCACGTTGGCGATGTGGCTGGAAAGGTAGGACAAGCCCAGACCATCTGTCTGGTCTGGGTCCCGCCAGTTCTTGAAGAACTGCTTGAACAGTGGGGTCTCACCGCCCTCGGGAAGGACCGAGACCTGGGGAGGAGAGGTGGAGGAGCAGGATGTGGCTGGGCCGCCCAGCAGGGTTCCCAGGGGAGCCTCAGATACCCCATCCACACTGAGGGTAGGACACCCACCCTACTTTGGCCCATCCCCTCCAAACAGAACCCACTCCTTCCCATCCTACCTGGCCTCCAAGACTCACCTGGGTCTGCTTGGGGTAGTCCATCTTGGTGATGAAGTCAGAGGCTGTTTTGAGGGCAGCCTTCCTCTCCTCTGAGTTTGCCTGCTTGCCTGTCAGCAGCCAGAGGGAGTGATGGAGGGTTAGGGGCCCAGGATCCTGCTGCATCCTGACCTCCAATGGTCCAGGAGAAGGAGCAGCCAAACTTCCCTCCCTGCTCTTCTTAGACTGTGGACAGCCAAGACCAGAGACTCCCCCGGAGCTGACCACTCACTAGAGCTTCTGGAGTCCAGCCTGGGGGCTGGCTGATGACACCAATCACAACACTATTGTGGTCCATTTACTGAGCATGTATTTTGTATTTAGAACTATACGTAGATTATTTAATCTACAAAACAGTCTTAAGTGATTTTTTAAAAAGTTACCTTGTTTGAGTATCTATAAGAAAACTAGGGTCTTAGAGAGATTAAATTACTTGACCTAGGTCACTCAGTGGGTGAGAAGCTGCCACCCTGAGGACATTCCCATGCCAAGCCAGCTCCTGGCCAGACAGTGCTGGCTCTCAGTCCCCAGCCTTTCCACTGCCAAGGCCAAGGTCCAGATCAGCTGGTCCAGGACCCAAGGGGCCTAGAGAGTAATCATTATAATAGTCTCTCTCTCTCTTTCTCCCCACTCTCTCCCTCTCTCTGTCCTCCTACCACCTACGTCTCCTCTGTCCTGTTCCCCAGGATGAGCCTTAGTGAATCAGGGAAGGATACTGATGGGTCCTCTCAGAACATCTCAGGGCCCCTAAGAAAAATCTGGGCCAACAGTTTCCAAGAGAATTCCCACAAGGTATTATCCAAAGAGTTTGTGAACTTCTGGCATAGCATTTCTCAACCCAGATCATCTTCATGAAAAGCCCCCCTGCCCTATAAATGAGCAAGTTAGAAATCCTACGGTAAACAAACTTGTTGAACATTTTAAAATCCGTTGTTGCCCATAAACTTATCGGACCATACAGTTAGACGTTTTCTACATAATTTCTACATGATGCCAATTAACCTCTCAGAAAACTGACATTATAATCCACTTGGGGAACACCCATTTTAGCCCAGATCAGGAATCTGAGGCCCAGAGAGGGTAAGTAAAGTGCCTAAGATCACACAGTAGGTCAACTGCAAAACCAAGGCATCAGCCCAAGACTTCTGATTTCCATTGCACCAGGCGCCTCTACTTCACGCTCCCTGAGAGCTGAGATCCCGGGAGCTGCAGGATATCCCACCCGAGGTCCTACAGGCCAACTGGGACCCTTCCACTGTCCCCAGTACCTTTCCAGACAAAGATTTTCCCATCCTTCCCATGGTCCAAGATGAAGCAGTCCTCTGACCTCAGGGCCCCCTGGGCGAAGGGGTTCTCATCAGCTACGAGGGAGACAGACATGGTGCCTGCACCATTGGAGACCTGAGGGACGAAGCAGAGGGAAGCAGCACGTGAGTGTCTGTGGCTGCCCAGCCCTGAGACTTCCACCAACTTGCCCCACCCCCCACCCTGAATGGCACTGCAGAGTAACACCTGGGCTTTCTCTTGCACACATTTAGACTTTCTCTTTCCTTTTCTCCTTTGCCAGAACCACATCTGCTGACCTAACTTCAAGGGTAACACAAACTGCACATGGGAAGGGAGGGCTGGATAAAATGCAGGAACATTTAGGGAACTGGGTGCACAGTTTGCTGAAAATGTATTCTACTTCATCATTTAAAAAAAGAGAAGAGGCCGGGTGCAGCAGCGCACACCTTTGATCCCAGCACTTTGGGAAGCTAAGGTGGGGGAATGGTTTGAGCCCAGGAGTTCGAGACCATTCTGGGCAATATGGCAAGATCCCATCTCTACAAAAAACACAAGAAGCAGCCAGGCGTGGTGGCGCTTGCCTGTGGTCCCAGCTACTTGGGAGGCTGAAGTGGGAGGATCACCTGAGCCTGGGAGGTCGAGGCTGCAGTGAACTGTGACTGAGCCACTGCACTCCAACCTCGGTAACAGAGCCAGACTCTGTCTCGAAAATAAATAAGTAAATAGAAGAAAAGAAAAATAAAAGTAAAAAGAGCTAAATGCAATCTTGTATCCTGGATTGGAACCTGGAATGAAAAACTGAGGAAGTCCGATAAAGTCTATAGTTTAGTTAATAGTATTGAAGCAATGTTAATTTCCTAGTTTTGACAGATGTACCTGGTTATGCTAAGATGCTAAGGAGGAGCTGAGTGAATGGTATATGGGAACTCTTTGGACTATCTTTACAATTTTTCTGTAAACTTAAAAATTATTCTAAAATAAAAAGTTCATTCAAGTTCCAAAAAAAAGTATGTCTTATAAGATAAAATCCAAATATTAAATTATCCAGTTGGCAAGGCTCTGGGTAAACAGACTCAAGATCCCTGGTGAGAGTTGTTCCACATTAATTGAGTACTTACTACTCTGTGCCAGTCACTGTTCTAAGCAATTTCTATAACTCACATAATTATAGAACCCATTTAATCCTTGCATATGATAGTTCTGTTACTATCCCCGTCTCATTCACAAGGAAATCAAGGCACAGAGTGGTTAAGTAACTTGCACAGCTAGAAAGTAACAGACCTGGAATTCAAACACAGGCAGTCTGACTCCAGAACTGGTATTTTCTTTTTTTTTTTTTTTTGAGATGGAGTCTCACTCTTGTCACCCAGGCTGGAGTGCAGTGGCACACTCCTGGCTCACTGCAACCTCTGCCTCCCATTTCAAGCGATTCTCCTGCCTTAGCCTCCTAAGTAGCTGAGATTACAGGTGCCTGCCACCGTGTCTGGCTAATATGTTGTATATTTAGTAGAGATGGGGTTTCACCATGTTGGCCAGGCTGGTCTCGAACTCCTAACCTCAGGTAATCTGCCCACCTCAGCCTCTCAAAGTACTAGGATTACAGGCGTGAGCCACCATGCCCAGCCCATAAGCAGTATTTTCAACCGCTGATTCATTCTTCAGCCTGTGACCAGCAGTGCCTTGTCTAGGAACTTGCCCTAGTGCTATGCTGTACTTGGCACACCAAGAGGGATTGTCTTCAATTGGAGAAGGCGGGAACATCCTAATGTTCATCAATTAGGATTTGCTTAAATGCTTACATTCATAAAATAGAATACCATACAGCTGTTATAAAGGGTCAAGTTGAGATTTATTATAGAAAGATATTCCTGACCATGTTGAGTGCAAAAAAAAAGACCACAGAACAGCAGGAATAGTTGGGGTCCAGTTATATAAAATAGAAATGGCCGGGCACGGTGGCTCACACCTGTAATCTCAGCATTTTGGGAAGCTGAGGCGGGTGGATCACGTGAGACCAGGAGTTCGAGACCAGCCTGGGCAATATGGCGAAATCTTGTCTTTACAAAAAAATACAAAAGTTAGCTGGGCGTGGTGGCACACAACTGCAGTCCCAGCTACTCAGGAGGCTGAGGTGAGAGATCGCTTGAGCCCGGTGGGCAGAGTGAGCTGTGACTGTGCCCCCACTTCACTGCAGCCTGGGTGACAGAGCAAGACTCTGTCTCACAATAAAATATGGAAAATTAATTAGGCACAGAAAGCTGTGGTTGGACAAAGATGTGCTCTCTGGTGAGGAAGAGAGGCTGATTTTTTAACTGGATATTGTCATTTTTGTAATTAAAACACATTTTAAAAATAATACTGTTTTTTTAAACTTGTAAAATTACATGGACTTTTCGTTTTATATTTTTGAGTACTTTTTTAAACAATAAACACATATTACTTCATAATCAGAAAACAATCAATAACGCAGTGGTGTTTCTTGGCAGTGGTGGTAATCGACATCCCGATTTCGTAGCTGTTTTACTGAAAATGCTTGGGGCACAACATGAGATGATTGAGCTTCCTCCCAGAGCTCAGCCAAGAGGGTTCCTTAGCTGGAGCTAAGCCTCCATTCAGTTGTGAAAATCACAAGGAAGAAATTATAAATGAACTCATTAACCATAACCCACACCCCCAACCTTCCTACATACACACCATTTCTGTAGTGTTTCCCCAAGTATTTTATAAGCTATTTTCCCGTCTGTTTTCTCTGTGGACTCCCAGAAATTCTGCAAAGTAGACCATTCTGCTCTTCTTCCCACTTTACAGACTAGGAAACGGAGACTCAGAGAGACCCTGTGTACGAGCATGACACAGATGTGTCCAGAGTTGATCGTATGCTCTTATTCTTAGTGCAGGAAAGTGAAGGAAGCACACGAGCATCCACTGGAGATGAGAAAGCCGAGGCCCCCTCCAAAGGGGCGCTTTGCTCAGGATCCCACAGCAGTGGAGTGGGGAAGACCAGCTCTTCCACCTCCCTGTCCTGACCCCATGCCCAGGCAGACAGTGCGTCTGGTGCTCACCTTGTAAAGCTTGGCCAGCTTGCGGTTGGCGGCATCCTCCTTGGCTGTGTCCTCGGTACCTGCGGGCAGATGCGGCTTGGGGCCCAGCACCTGTAGGAGATGGAGAGATGGAGAGGAAGGGTGGCTGTGAGGAAGGGGCCGGGCTCCTGAGACAGCTCCCAGGCAGGCAGGGACCACACAGGCATCCACTGTGACCCTCTCCGTGGGGTCTGATCTCCTCCAGAGACATCCTGCGTCTGCTCACATGTACAGATCCGTTCATCAGAGGTCCCTTCCACCTTGTCTCCCAGACTCAGACACTCCAGGAGAACACCCCTGCTCCTCTGCCTCGAGACAGCCCTTCAGATATTTCGTCTACCGGCTAATTGTGATAACTATAGCTATTGAACACCTTCTGCCACCTGCCTTTAAAAGATCTCACTGCATCTTCGCACCCAGGCCCAGAGGCACAGATTATCACTCTTACCTTACAGAAGAGGAATCTGAGGTCCAGAGAGATGAAGTCACCTACCCACACAGCTATTAGGTGGCTAAGCCAGAATCTGAACCTCCATCCCTGTGGCTTCAGAGCCTATTTGCACTTCCACTGTATCCCCCCAAGCCGTGGCTGGTGTCCAGGTCTCTTCCCTTAATAATAATCACCCTTCTGCTCACTCCAAAAACTGGAATTGGATGCCCCCAGGGAAGCAGGAACCAAGTGGCATGGAGCAGAGCTCCTGGTCTCCTCCTTTTCCTGGTGAATCTTGCCTCTATTGATATATCCTCAAAACACAGTGGCTGGCAATCCCATCATGTGACTAAATGGGCCAAAAACTACCAGGAATAGTCAGAAGAGGAAAGAGGAGATTGGGGCTTAGGGGTATCTTTCTGACCTTGTTCTAGCACCAAGCTGGCCCTCAGGGGATGCTAAGAAACCATCCTCCTTAGCTCCTGCAGAGGACCTGGTCCTTCCTGCTGGAGAATGTGGCTCATACTCCCAGCACAGGCTTGAGTTCCAGTCCCACCCCTCAGGGGAGTCTTGGAGTTGCACAGGGAACCGATCTCCCTCGCTCCCTAAAGTGATCAGGTTTGATGGAAAAACAGCCTCAAAAGCAAGCCAGGGCCAGCATGGTGACTGACGCCTATAATGCCAGCATTTTGGGAGGCTGAGGCAGGTGGATGGCTTGAGTCCAGGAGTTGGAGACCAGCCTGGGCAACATGGCAAGACCTCATCCCTACAAAAAATTCAAAAATTAGCTTTGCGTCGTCCCTCACTTGTGGTCCTAGCTACTCGGGAGGCTGAGGCAGGAGGATCACTTGAGCCCAGGAGGTTAAGGCTGTAGTGAGCCATGATGGCGCCCCTGTGCTCCAGCCCAGGCAACAGTGAGTGAGACCCTATCTCAAAAACCAAAAAATAAAAATAATAAACTATTTTAAAAATAAAAAGGCAGGTGGAACCGAAGTTATGTTTTCCTCAAATTCACCTCAAATTGCCTACTGCAGAAGAAGGTCATGAGCAGCCTGCCCATGCCCACCCCATGCGCACCCCACAGGCACCTGGAGCATCGCCTCGGGCTCAGCGCCCTCCTCAGACACGTGCACTCGGGCCCGGCCACTCCGCTCGTTGTCCCGGATGCCTTTGGACACCAGTGTGGCCTTCAGTCTTTCTAACCGGTTGCTGTTGGAACCGCACCACTGGTGGATGTCCTGGAAGACACAGACCCAGGAAGTCAGTGCCCCGCCTTCCTCCAAGCCCCGCCCAGTGACAGGGCTGGGGGAGAGCATGTGCTGTGCAGGCGCACCTTGTCCTGCGCTTGCCCAGGTGAAGGCTGGCAGAGTCTGCACACGTGCAGTATTCACGTGCAATTAAGCGTGATCCGCACACACCACGGGATGAGAGTGCATGTCTGAGGATATGAATTTTTTTCACAGGTACAACTACATCTAGAATGTGTACAAAGATGTTTGCCTGCTGAAGGGAATATAAATTGGTACACCCATTTTGGAAAACCACTTGGCCACAGCCACTAAAGCTGAATATACCTATCTCCTATGACCCCGCAATCCTACCTCTAGGAATATACCTGACAGAAGTGCATTCCTATGTCCACCAAGACTTGTGCAAGAATGTTCAGAGCAGCACTGCCTGGAATAGCCCAAACCAGAAGCCACCCCAAGTACCCGCCTTCAACATAAAGGATATACAAATTGTGGTACACCCACACAACTGAATCTTCCACAGCAAGGAGAATGAACAATCTACAACTAAATGCAACAACACAGACACATCTCAGAGATGCATTGTGGAGCAAAAGAGGTCAGACATCAAAGAGCAAGGCTCCGTGTCCGCAAAGTTCAGAATCAGCAAAACTCATCTGTGCTGTCGAGAAAGTTCAGGATGATGGCTGCCCTGCAGGGTGAAGGCAATGAAAGGGGCAACAGGGGCCTTCTGGGGGCTGGGGAGATTCTGCTTCATGATCTGTTATGTGATGTGTTAACCTTGTGTAATCCATCAAGCTGTACACTCAGGACTCACACACTCTTCTGTGTGCCTATGATGCTTTAAGAAAAAGCTTACACTAAATCAGGGCATGCTCATGTTTGCACAGACATTAGACCACAGGTGTATATGCATACGAGCTTTGGGGTAGAGTGGCCATGTCTGTTTGCAGGTCTGTGATCACAGGGATTTATGAGACGAGTGTGTACAAAGCATCACACATCTGTAAGGTGGGCCTGGGTAAGGGCATCCCACACACATTGTCATAGATCATGTGCCTGTGCAACTACGTACATGACATACACATGCAGGACCTTAACATACCCATGTGTGGGCATTCATTATGGTGCACCTGTGCACACCTGCTGGGCAGGAGCCTATAGTGTTTGTTCATGAGTGTTATGTATTTATAAGCATGTAAAAAAGGACACAAGATGTCCATATAAGCAGATGTCAGGAAGTGTATATGTCAATCAAAGCCCACGTACAGACTACATCCATGGTGTGTACCAGAGTTCTGGGCTTGAGTCCACATTTGTGGGAGTCTTTGCATACACACGTATCTGTACGTGGGTCTCTCCGACTCTTGCACAATGCTGGTCCCTGTGGTTTGTGCATCTGTGTCTATGCATTTGTTCACGGGATATACGCAAGTCCCTAGAGTCAGGCCTGGCCAGGCCAAGAGCACCTCAGTGGCTCCTGGAAAAGGGGAAAACAGGACTCACGTTGCCCAGGTCCAGGATGAAGCAGTCACCATTGTTGAAGCTGTCCCAGGACACAGGCACCTCAGTGGCACGGACCACACGCCGCCCTTTGACCTGGAAGAGTCTCTGCACTACCACCTCGTTGGGTACCACGTGCTTGAATCCTGATGCCACACCTCCTTTCTGTGGGGCCAAAGAGACAGCATTAGCCCAGGGGAGAGGGCTCAGGGAAGCAGATATGGGAGAAGGGGATAGAATTGAGGTGAAGGAAATTCCGGCCTGTGGACCAGTGACTTTCCAGCAACAGTGATTCTCAGTTAACTCAGGACTTTCATACCCATTATCTTGTTTGAGACTGGACCATTCTTATGTCCATTGCAGAGAAGGAAACTAAGGTTCAAGAAAGGAATAAAATTTGCCCAAGGCCACACAGCTAAGAAGTGAGAGAGTCCCTACCCACTGCATCTTTCTGCCACCGCTTTGAATCCCATACTCCACTACCAAGGACACCTGTAGCCACTTCCCCAGATCAAAAAAATGCAACAATTCCTTTCTCAAAACCAGCATTTTCCAAAGGCACACTAGTTCTCTAAGACATTCTGCAAGGAAATAATTCCATGGTCAAATAAGCATAGGGAATGCTCCTCACTCACCCTCCCTGACTGTTACACAATGCACATGCGCATAACAAAGGCTCTGCCAAATCCTGTGGTGAACACACCTGCTTGCCTTTTGTTTTACACAGCACTTCCCTGCCTTATTGAATCAAGAACTACTTTTCTTTATTTCTTTCCCTTTCTTTCCTTTTCTTTCTTTCCTTGTCTTTCCTTCTTTCTTTCCTTTCCTTCCATATTTTCTCTCTTTCTCTTTTTCTTTCTCTCCTTCCTTCCACTGTCTTTCTTTCTTTCAACAGGGCCTCACTCTGTCCCAGGCTGGCTATGATCACAGCTCACTGTAACCTCAAACTCCTGGACTTGAATGATCCTCCCATCTCAGCCTCTCGAGTGGCTAGGACTACAGGCATGAGCCACTGTGCCCGGCTTATTTATTTTATTTTATTTTAGACATGGGTCTCACTATGCTTCTTAAGCTGGTCTTCAACTCCTGGCCTCAAGCGATCCTTGGGTGCTGGGATTACAGGAGTGAGTCACTGAACCCAGCCCAAGAACCCCTTTTCTCCACCATACCCTGCCTCCAGCTTGAGGGTTCTGCAAAAGCCACTTTGAGAGGTGCTAATCCAAATCTTTCTCATCCTTCAAGGCTTTCTGGGAAGTCTTCCTAGATTGTTCCAGCCCACGCCACCCTTCTCCTTCCCCCTAAGGTACCACAGCGACTCCCACCCTGCGGTGCCTTCACAGCAGCTGTGGGTAAGGGACAGGTACCCTGCCACAACAGTGCTGGATGGCTTTGGGTAAGTCACTTGCCCTTTCTGAGCCTCAGGCCTCTCCTTTCTGAAGTGGAGACAAAAGCTCCTGCTTCCTGACCCTCTGACATCATTACTGTACCCCAGAGCAGGGCGTTCGGAAGACCCTCCCTGCTGCAGTCACAAACGCCCTCACTCAGGAGCAAGCCAAGGAAAGTCGGCTGGGCTTCCCTGTGAACAGTCCCCAGCTCCATGCCCCGGAGTTCTCAAACCAGAGTTGGGGTACTCCTTCTAGAGTACCCCACTTTACCCATGGCAAACTGAAGCCCAGAGAAGTGAAGTGACTTACTCAAGGGCGCTCAGCAAGCGTGTGGCCAAGCCAAGGCTGGAAACTTTGTTTCCTCCTCCCGACTGGGTGCTTGTCTCCCTGCTCCACACATGGGGGTGGAAGCAGAGGGCTTCCACTCAGGCCAGCAGGCAGCCGCCCCATCTAGGGCCCCTCAGTCCACTGTACTAAGTCTAATTCTAGCCACACAGACTCGAGGAGGGCAAGCAGCAAAAGGAGTCCATCTATACTGGGTCCTGTTATGTCTTCCCATAGTGAGCAATATCCATGTTTGTGAAATGATGATGCCCACTGTGCCGGGCATTCTTCATGCATTGCCTGCAAGGGAGGCGTCACTGCCCCATCGTATAGATGAGGACAATGGGGCCCACAGGTGAGGGTACTTGCCCAAAATCTTACAGATGGTAGGTGGTAGACCTAGAATTCAAACACAGGCATGTCTGAATCTGTAAGATCCACATTCTTCTTTCAATATCAAGTTTTCTTTTTTTTTTTCTTTTGAGACAGAGTCTTGCTCTGTCACCCAGGCAGGCTGGAGTGCAGTGATGTAATCTCAATTCACTGCAGCCTCCGCCTCCGGGGTTCCAGCGATTCTTGTGCCTCAGTCTCCCAAGTAGCTGCGAGTACAGATGTGCACCACCATGCCCAGCTAATTTTTGTATTTTTTTGTCGAGACAAAGTTTCACCATGTTGGCCAGGCTGGTCTCGAACTTCTGACCTCAAATGATACACACATCTCAGCCTCCCAAAGTGCTGGGATTACAGGCATGAGCCACTGCACCCAGCCTTATAAAATAATTCTTGATGTCCAATTATTGCAGCCATGAGTTTCCTAATTAATTAACTCTTCTAATTTTACGGGTCTAGGAAACTAGTATTGGAAACATTAACAAAAATAAATTAAAGCAAGCTCTTAGAAGACAATAGTGGATCCACGAGGGCAAAGGAAAGAAGCTTTTTGAAGTTTTTCCTGCTTTTGACTCTAATCTTTAGCACTGGTTGCTGCTTTCTAGGGTCTAATCATTAGGTGGGCAAGATTGGCATCAAATTATTTGAACAAAATTCTGTAGGATAAATGTGGGGAGAAACCCGGCAAGAGCCAAGGCAAGGGTCTGAAGCCTCAGCACGTTCTCATGTAAATACAGAATTAGAAAAGAATTAGAGATACAGTCACATAGTTATTCCAATATATAAACATAAATAATCACATAGCTATTCATATGTAATCATAAATATATACACATATATAATCATATAATCTTTAATCTTACTAATAAGTTTCGGGTCAAGAAGTACAGGACTGAAGTGGCATTGGAAAAGAGGTGACCCTAGGACAAGATGCTCTAAGTCCTCTGTCACGTCCGCATAAGGGGCAGGTGCAGTGTCAATATTCTCTCAGTATCAGGTTTTCTTCTGTCGGCTGTGCGACAGTGTCAGCGCTGTGAAAGCGCCCCCTGTTTAGCCAGCTAGGGAAGGAAACGTACAAGATTGCCGAGACATCTTTTTCCTCTGGGGAGCGAGGAGAAAACTCTGCTCTCCAAGCTCTTGTGGTCGGCCTGACGGCTGTTAGGGAAACCCACAGACATCGGGGACTTAATTGTCTCTATGTGGTGCTGTGCTTCAGCGGTCACGTTCCATGGCTACTTTGAGGTTCTGCTTCTGCATCTGGTTCCTCTTTTTCTTAGAAGAGAAGAATTAGTAATAGTAACATAAATCTTAGTGACCTCGCTACTTCTTGACAAGTATGAAAAAAGTGCTGATGCCTTAGGTTTTCTCCTGGCCTCAGCTTCTGCAAAGTTTTGGGCCCCCTATCTCCAAGACATGTGATTTACCTGACCCTAACACTGACCGCCATTACCTCATCCCACCTGCCCTTCCCCTGCCTTGTACTTAATAAAAATCAAAGCGTCCAGGCACTCGGGGCCACTGCTGGTCTCCGTGTGTTTTCTCTTTCTCGGTGTGTTGTGTGTTTTATTTCCAGTTTCTCGTCTCCACACCTGCAGAGAGGGACTCACAGGACCCTGTAGGGCTGGACCCTACAGATAAATTGTTTTAAAAGCCACTTTCCAAATTAAAATGATTACATATATCTGTGTCTGTCTACATACGTTCAGAGAGAGAGAAAGAAATTAGCCACTATATGACATATATCTTCAAGGGTAGAATCATGTTTGGGGGGGCCTTTTATTTTCTAGAACCTATATTTCTGTAATGTTTGACATCTTACAATAAGCTTATATTACTCTTGTAGTCAGAAGAAGGGGGGAAAAAGCAATGAAGATTTACATGAAAACTAAAGTTAAACAGTTTCTAAAACAAAGAAAAATGAATTGATCAGGGTTGGTCCCCTCCATCCTCTAAACTCAGAGCTTCTTTTCTACGAAATTGGAGGGAGGGAGGACAGAAAGGTTCCAGTGATTCTGTGGGTTCCCGATTGTGTTTCTCAGGTCCAAGGGCTCCCAGGACTCTGCCCAGGCCAGATTCCATTTGAACAATGGGTTTCAAATAACCCAGCCCCAGGGAGTCTCCAGGGTTCAGTCCAAAAATGGGGGTATGGGGAGTGGGAGGAGGAAGGCGGGGAATCTAGGGATTCTCAACTCTCTTGCCGTACAGTGGCCTAAGGATCTGGAGGTCACAGAACAAGAGGGCCAAGCCCCAAGTCAGCCCTTTCTAGTGGCTCGCTGTCCCCTCCCTGCCCCTTCTCACACGCCAAGGACAGAATTGGCTCAGAGGAAGAGGCTTTCACAGGAACAAGTCTTGCATAACAAGCCCTGCTCCTCCGGGATCTATAATTGATGAGGGCGCCAGGGCGAGAACCTTGGGCTGGACCTGCCAAGTGCGGGGGCAGCCTGAGGACTTGCAGAAGGTGGTAAACAGGACCAGCCCTGGGCCTCCCATTTGCACCGGGAGCCAGCGTCTTTCAGGACGGAAGCCCCAAATCTGGGCCCAGCTGGAGCTTTCCTCGGGTGTGATCCAAGAACATCCTGGAAAATCATCTGGGGGTGAGGGAGCCAGGCCATCCAAGCAGATCACAGGGCACATCCGAGCTAGGATCAAAGATCAGGGACACAAATGTCTACTCTGCACCAGGTCTGTGCTAGGCCCTTCACACCTGGGATTGCACCCTAGTCCAATCACTAGCTGTGTGACCTTGGACAAGTTGCTTGACATCTCTGTGTCTTGGTAGCCTCATTTATAAAATGGTGCTAATAGGTAACTACCTATTAGAGTAAAATCAGTTAAATGAGTAAAGCACCCAGAAGAGTCCCTGACACACAGAAAGTAATAGATAAGTGTTCAATAATAAGTACCTTTTACTAGCTGTATGAGCTTAGGCAAGTTAGTTTACTCCTCTGAGACTCAGCCTCCTCATCTACAAAATGGGAACATTACCATCCATCCTAAAGGCTATAGGGAGAAATAAATGAGTAGTCAAGGCTTAACACACGGTAGGGATTCTTATCCTTGTTTATTCCTAATAATCCGGGGAGCCTATGACCTGCTCTGCAACATTCTTTGACCTGGAAAATCATCCTTCCTGTGTATATGAGAACTCTCATATTTGTAACTATGTTAGACCGTTGGGTTATGCCCTAAGAAACGGTGACTAAGATGAGATAGTTTAGCAAACACCTACTCATCTGTCTCATCCCTGAACCCCTTCCAGAGCCGAGCACTCCCTGAGACCCCACCTGTCATCCCACCACTGGGAAGCAGTGGATTGATTTTTTGTGAGGCTGCCAGTCTCCCCAACTCCTCAGGACACTCTCAAGGGCAGGGACCCACCTTCTTCACCTGGCCACCCCAGCACCCAGCACAGGGCCTGGCAGAGTTAAGGGAACACAAGCCTGGGTTTGAATACAGTGGCCTCTCTGAGCCTCCAGTCTCATCTATAAAATAGAATTGGAATTACTGACCTCCCAGGACAGTTATGAGGCTGAAATGAGATAACCTACACTCCCAGCACCGTGTCTGCCACAATGTAGCAACAATGAGCAGGTGCAGCTGTTATTGAGGCTCAGTAAGTATTTGTTGAATGAATGATGAAGGGGGAATGAGTGAGAACACCTGCCCAAAGATATGTGACTTGCCCAAAGTCTCACAGCAATTACAGGAGGTGGCCTTGCAACCCGAATCCCAGTCTCTGATTCCTGGGCAAGTGTTCTTTCCAGTTCTTGCTCCAGAAATTGCAAAGACCTGGTCCTTCTCCAGCTCAGGGGCCTGTCTCCCAAATTTCTTACCTCTCCTTCTGCAAGGCATCAAGGCCCCAGAAAGGGCTGTGGCAAGAAGGCAGAGCTGGACAGCTCAGTAGGAGGAGCTCAGCGCAAGGGGAAACTGGCATACAGGGTGATGGACAGACTCCAGGGAATCCAGCCCAGCCCCACCCAGCCCTGGACTGTGGTTCCCAGGACACACCCTGGCCGTTGCTATCTGAGTTTCATTGGCACTTTCCCATCATTCAATCTCTTGTGCCTCACCAGGCAGACACACCAGTGCCTCACCATTCCATTGACACAGATGATCCTGAGGTCCAGAGAGGAACAGTGACTTCTCTAAGGTCACACAGCACATCAGCAGCACAGATAGGCTTGAACCCTACCCTAGGACCCTGGTCATTAGGGATATGTCGGTTTAGTGGAAAGAATGCTGAGAGTCAGGACATCTGGGTTCTAGTACTGGGTCTGGCACCAATTTGCTGTGTGACTCTGGGCCAATTGCTTAAGGCTTTCTGTGTCTCAGTCCCCTTTCTCCCCCAGTAAAATGAGAGATTTGGACTCTGACATTAAGGCCCACCTGGTTCTGAAGGCCTGTGATCCCCCTTTATTTCCTGACCAAAGAAAACCCCAGCTTTGTAAAACTACAGTGTTCCCAGAGCCCTTCCAGACAGCCAAGCCCCATGCAAGGCATTTCTCAGCCACCCCCGCACCGAATCCTCTCCCAGCCCTGTAGGGCAGGTACAACTGGCTCTCGAGTAACCAGAGAGGAACAGGAGGCTCAAGGAGGTCAAGTGGCTTGTAGGAAGTCACTAGCATATTAGGGTACAGCCCCTTGGAGCTCCCAGCTTGGCTTTGCTCAGCCCCACCTGGCTAGGAGCTTGGCAAAAGAGCTCTGTCTTGGTCCAGACTCTTAAGAGTTCAAGTTCAAAGGGGATTCTAGTGAACAGAAAGAGGGATGTGACTAACAGTGCTCTATCAGATACCTAACACGGGGCCCTCTGTGGCAAGGCCCTAAGAATTAAGGGGCAGAGGAACAGGACTAGGCCAAAGCCCCCCAGGGCCTGCAAGGACTGGATTTCCACCTCTGGCCCACCCCTCACTATTGGGGCCAGGAAGACAACACTATGAAGTTATGGGGAATTTTCTTCTTCCCATTTTGACATAAGGAACCAGAGGCTCAGGAAGGCAGTGTGATTTGTCCAAGCTCACACAGCTAGGAAGAAGCCAGGATGTAAATCCAATGTTGGTTGACTCCAAAGCCTGATCTCTGATGGGTCTGCCCCTTGCATCACAAGGTCAAAAGACAGATGGGCCTGAGTGAGCCCTGTTACTGGTGCATCTGTCCATACTGCTCGAGCACAGTGGGGCCCCACCCACCTTGTACTTCAGGCCAGACTTGAAGTAGCCTAGGAAGGTGGCAGACTCGAAGCCCTGGACCTCACGGTGCTGCACGGCCCGGCCATTCAGGTAGTCATCCAGCTGCACGGTAAAGATGGCAGCTGCCCCACTCTCATCCTGGCTGCACTCATTGCCTAGGGGACATCAGAGCAGCATGAGTCTGGCTTCCCAGAAGTATCCCAGACCCCTGGGGAAGAGGAGGAGGAAGAGGAACCCCAGTACTGCCCTGGCCTAGCTGTAGAAGCTGAGCAAGACCTTACTTTCTGTGAGCCTCAGTTAATCCATCTGTATAATGGGACGATGGACCTCATCTCTCTCTAAGGGTCTTCCCAGCTCTGTCACATTCCTCTATGCTCATTCTCAGCCCTCCTGAGCATGAACTCGGGACTGGGAGCATCAGCTCAATTCACAGATTAGGAAACCGAGGCTCAGCAAGCGGGTAGGACTTATATAGCATCACACGGCAGAGGTGTGGTGGGGACTCCGGGCTCCTGACTCTGAAGGGCAAAGTGGGGAGTGCCTGGAGCTGGGCCAGGGAGGTTGTGGAGGGGTCCAGGGTCTCCAATTCACCCACAGTTCTAAGTGCCATAGTAAAGTGTTTAACCCTCACGACATTCCTGTGAGGTAGTGCAGAACTATCATCATGTCCACTCCACAGGGACATCAAGTGACTTGCCAAAGGGCAGAGGCAGACCACAGGTTGGAGCAGAGTAGGGGTGTGAACTCGACCAGGCTGGTTCTAGAGTCTAGGGGCATGAACCACTAGCCAAGGGCCTGGCACATACTAGTTGCTCGATACTAAGTTCCCTTCCTGGGGACCACGCCTCAAAGATCTGCATTGTTCAGAATGGGGGCTGGGGTGGGGGTGGGCAGGGCCAGCCTTACCCAGCCAGTAGTGGAGGTCGTACTGCAGATTCCCGTTCCTCAGCTGCACTGTCTTCAGGATGACGTATGCATCGCCCGTGAAGAAGTCTCCGTAAAGGTTGGTGGGCACAGGCACCAGATCGAACTTCTCCACACGCCAGATCTGCAGGCCGGGCTCCTTCCCTGCCTTGAGGAACTCGGGGTGTTCCACCACCATGCTGCTGGGCTGGGAAGAGACAGGGCAGAGCCTGAGTGGGGGCATGGGTCCTAGCAGGGAGGGACCCCAGGCACGAGGGAGGGTGGTTTCTAGCACGAAGAGCATCTCACTTGAGCCTCCTGCTCTCCCAATGCCACAGGCAAGCCTATCCCCTTCTGAGTGCCCTGTCTCAATGAGTCAACAAACAGGGCAAGAGTTTTATGCTTCAAATCCTGTGCCACAGCCAGCATCTATCTCTCCTACTCAGCCTGCCATTGGCTTTTTCTGGTGATGGAGGGCACAGAGGGCTCTACTTCCCTGTTCCCTTCTTTTCTTTTCTTTTCTTTTTTTTTTTTTTTTTTGAGACAGAATCTCACTGTGTCGCCCTGGCTGGAGTGCAGTGGCTCGATCTCGGCTCACTGCCACCTCTGCCTCCTGGGTTTAAACCATTTTCCTGCCTCAGCCTCCCAAGTAGCTGGGATTACAGGCATGCACCACTACACCTGGCTAATTTTGTAGTTTTAGTAGAGATGGGGTTTCACCATGTTGGTCAGGCTGGTCTCGAATTCCTCAGGTGATCCACCCACCTCGGCCTCCCAAAGTGCTGGGATTACAGGTGTGAGCCACCGCACCCAGCCTCCCTTCTTTTCTTATTGCCAATTGGATGTGATAATCGAGGCACAGAGAGGTGAAAGGACTCTGCCAGGGACCTCCAGCTAGGAAATAGTATAGCAGGGATTGCCCCAGGCTCCAAGATCACAAGCTCTGGGACTATGGGTAGACCTCTCAGATGGCAATAGTAAATCTAGGGGTCCTTAGGGTCTCAGCTTGCTCCCTTCCAGCATCTTCAATGGCTATTACAACTAAAGGGCTCTCTGAGAGCTCATTATCCAAACCCAATCTGCAGATAGAGAAACTGAGGCTCAAAGAGGGGAGGGGACTGACCCAAGGTCACACAGCCTGTTTGCTTTTGCCCTTTGGAAGTGGAAAGATTTCCAGCATGAGGCCTGGCATACAGCAGGCGCTAACTCTGTGCACGCTAAATGGGTGCACTTGCAAACTTCGGCGAGCCCAGCTGAGCCTCCTGTGGCCTACGGGAGCCCCCTCTCCTCTCTGCACCCATCCCTATCATACCCTCAAGAAGGATCCAAATGGCTGAGCCCAAGTGGCCTCCTGCGCTGTCTGCCTCCTCCCTCCTGCCCCGCAACACCCCACCCGCAAATTTCATTTCTTGGAAGAGGAGAAGAGGATGCACCGGGGTCTGCAGGAGGCTGTTGGAGATGAGGTGGTTAAGGATGGAGAGGCCGTTAGACATGCACTGGGGCTGGGGCGGACGCAGGAGGGTTAGGCTGGAGTCAAGGACAAAAATCAGCAGGTGCAGGTCACCTCTGGCCGGAGAAGAGATCTGGTGGGAGTAAAAGTCAGAGGGGAAAAGTCAGAGAAACCAGGCGGGGAGAGTGAAAAAACACAAGGGAAACAGGAGAGAGGAGGTGAAACCAGACGAGACAGGGAAGACAGCAGAAAGGAGAGAAGAAATAATAGTAATGACCATAAGCAGACAGAGGTGAGGTCATATAAGAAAGAAGGAAATACTGGAGAGGGAGAGAGAGCAAATGCGAACAAGGAATCGGAAAGGGAAGAAGACTTCGGAAGAGAAAGGAGAGAAGTGAGGCAGACAGAAGAAATCAGAGAAGGAAAAGGAGAAATCAGGAGGCAGGAGGTAAGATGTCAGACGGGGACAGAGGAAAAGAAACCTGGCCAAGGTGAGGTTAGCCTCCTGGGAGGGAACAGCCAGAGCCCCGAGGCTCCCACCCTCAGCTGCGAGCCAGAGCCCCGGAAGCAGCAAGAGATACTTACAAAGCAACAAAACAGTTTTTCCATTCTAGACCTGAATTACTCCCCTTTTCCTAGCGCTGTATCTGCAAGAACTTACAATAGAGAATTACTCCGGGAGCCCCGGGGCCCCCCGGGCACTCACCCGCACCTCGGGCGCCTTCACCTGGGGCGCCCGCGCCTGGGACGCCCCCCGCGACGCAGTGGCCGCTCGGACGGGCGGCGACAGCGCGCACAGCGCCAGGACCAGCGCGCAGAGCAGCGCGGGCGCGGGGCAGTGCGGAGCCATGGTGGCGACAGCGGCAGAGGACCCAGTCGGCAGCTGCGGCCTTGGGTCGCCGACCTTAAGTAGCCGCCCGCCCAGCCCGCCCAAGCCGGGGACCGCCCCGCAGGGAGGGCGCGGGGCGGGGATCTGTCCCGGATCTTGAAGACATCTGGGTTCCCACCGGGATCAACCCGATAGGGCGCGGCAGCCCCTGCACCCCAGCTCCGGGGCGGAGACTCAGGATCAGCATGGGACCTGGCATACAGCAGGCACTGGCTCTGTGAACGCTAGATGGGCGCACGCACGAACCACGGCGAGCCCCGCTGAGCCTCCTGTGACCCACGCGAGCCCCCTCTCCTCTCCACACCTAACACCTCCAGGAAAAAAAATCACATGACCTAACAATTTTTGAAAGCTTTTCACTGAGGCATCAGCACACCCTTTTCAGAGAGGGGACAATGGCCAACCCATTTTACAGAGGGTGGAACAGCACAGAGTGGTGAAGCAACTTCCACACAGCTACTAAAAGGTGCTGTCCCGGTATTTGAACTCAGGCAGTAGCGGGCCTGGGCAGAACCCCCACCAGGCAGCATGCATGGCAGCAGGGCAGGGGACCTGGCTCCCTTGGGCAGGTGAAGCCAGCAGGACTCAGAGGGGCGGGGCAGAACGCTCAGCTCCTGGGATGCCCCTTCCTACTTTCCCCAAGACGGACTTTCTTTCCTTCTTTTTGAAAAGTTTTTGTTTTTTAAAAGTCTACTTTAATCAAAACGTGCAGTCACGTATTTGTACACAGTTGTTTCCTCTCCATCCCATTTACCTCTCCCCAGAGGCAACCACTGCTATCTACCTCTTTTAGCTGATGATTCAGGGTTTACCTTCATGTCTCTAAACAAGCCCTTGTTACTTCTTGAAATTGTTTCGTTTTGTTTCCCTTTTAGGTACTATTCATTGACTCTGCAGGGGGAAGACAGAGTTTGCATTTCCTCCTCATTCCCAAGCTCCCTTCCCATCCCTCCACCCTCCCACTAGAGTCATTGGGTTAGGGAAAGTGCTATCCAAACTGGAGGAGGCCTGCTATCCACCTCCTCCAAACCCTCTCCTCTCTCCCAGCACTGTGCAGAATCCAACTGCCCCACCTCTAAGTTCTCTGTATCCCAGACCTCCCATCACCCTGCAGCCTGATGCAGTCACAGGAAAGAAGACTGGGGCGTTGGAGAGCTGGCTTTCATTCCCACCTCCGCTGTGCGTGTTTTCAGTGTCTCATCTTTCTCATCTACTAAATGACTACAGTAGCTGAGGATTAGCTTGGTCTGTGAGTATGAAGACAGCCTGGCCAGCAGCTAGGTAAATGTGAGTTCTCCACAACCTCCCCACAAACTATGGTCCCCCTTCCCAGCTCCTCCTGAAGTCCAGCCTCTATCTGATCAGGCTGAAGTTTGCCCTCTCCCATGCACAATTTGCTCCCACCTAAGGGGGGATGTGGTTCAGATCAAAGGCTAAAGGAACACAGAGAAGATGATTCAGGCTGGAGGGATTATAAGAAGGGGTTGTGGAGAAAGGGACTTGTGACCAGGCCTTGAAAGACAGGGAGAATGGAGAATAAGAAGAAAAGGCATTCCATGGGGAGGGGACACATAGGCAAAGGGCAGGCAAACATCAGCCATATCCAGTGAATTACCAGGGGTCCAGTCTGAAATACAGGGAGCATGAGGAGAGGAGGCTGCTGAGGGCAGCAGGGGTCACAAAGGCCTGTGTGCCACACTGAAGACTGTGAACTTTATCTCGGTGTCTGTGGGGGCCCCTGAGGGAAGTCTGAGTTCTCAGGGCTCCATGTCCTGGTTAAGTCCAGGCCTGGGCCTGCCCAGCCTGCAGTGGGCCAGCTTGGCCTAAATTCAGAGAGCCCTCCCTTTACCCTAGCCATTTGGAGGATGATATTATTTTTAAAAAACCCACAGCTCCCATAGGCTCTTGATGGAAGCATAAACCAGTTTCACCTCTCTAGATAGCAATTTGTCCCAACTCAAAACACACAATGCAACAACAGTTCCACTTCCTACAGAATTACTTACCAAGAAACACAAAAATATATGTGCAAGGATGTTCACTGAAGCATTGTTTGAAGAAAACTGGAAAGGACCCAAACGTCCAAATAAATTATGGAGCCACCATACAATGGACACTATGCAGCTGTGAAAAAAGAATGAGCTACATCTGATTGTGCCTGGCACATAGTAGGTACACAATAAGCACAGGAAGATCTCCGAGTGCAGAAAGCAACTGCACAACAGTGGCTACAGTATAGCTCCTCTTGTTTTTACAATGGTGCCTGTTTTTGCATACACCCTTAAAAAAATCAGAGGGTCAGCACCAAACTTTTAAGGCCGTTTGCTCGAAAGGGAAGAAGGAGAATTTCATCCTCGAACATTGCCGTGGCTGCCTGAGGCTGGAGGAAGTGCCTAGATCACTGCAGTTGAAATGAGGGAACTTTTCAGAGTGACAAAAATATTCTAACACTGGATTACAGTGAAGACTGTGCAACTGATTAAATCTACTAAAATTCATAGAACTATATGTATACTTAGTGAGTGAATCATGATGTGTAAATTATATGTCAATATACTAGCTGAAAAAAATTGTAAAAAGCATTGCTGTAGAATTTGAAACTTTATAAGTGTATATCCAATATGGTTCTTTTTTTTTTTATAAAATGCAAATCCAGAAACAATCACTTTTAACATATGCTTATAGTGATGCCTGCTCATTAGACAATTTGGAAAATTCAAACAAGTAGGAAGAAGTTTCCTTAGCCACCCAGCCTCCAGACAGAACCTGGGCCAGCAGCTGCCCAGCTGAGCGGCCCCTTCTGGAGCAGTGTGACTCTGACCTGCATGGTTGGTAATTAATAGAGGGCTGCTGTGGCTTGACCTTGGTCCCAGGGGCCACTGACCATCAGCCGAGGGACCACGTTAATGATCACAAAGGCCTTGCAGCTTTGCCTGCCATATAGCTCTGGAGCCCAGGCTCTTGGCATGGGAGACCTGGTGAACAGACCCCGCGCTTGCCATCTGGGAGCCCTCACTACAGACCCTGGAAACTCTCGCTACAGGGCACTGATGAGTGGAGACCGTAATGGGGGCAACATTGTCTTACTCTGCTTCCTGCCTGGAAGAAGACGTATGAGTTCATGGGAATGGAGAATTCAGGTACAAGAGAAAGACCCCTCAGTAGAAAGGAAGAGGCCCCATTGCCCGGGCTGGCTCTGCCACTGACTTCCTGGGTGACTTTGGGCAAGCCACAGTACCTCTCTGGACTTAAGTGTCTCCATATGCAAAATACAGGGTAGGGCCTGATGCTCTGACTCTAAGCCTCTTTCCTAGCCCCAGCACTCCCAGATACTGGTTGTACGATCAAATCCAAGACCTACAAGTCTCTGAGCTCCAGGGTTTCCATCTGTAAAATGGGAGCATTGGACCAGGTCACCTCTACAGGCCCTTCTGGATCAGACAGTCCAGGGCCCCTGACTTGCGGAAGGAGGCATTGCAGTCACCAATAGCAGCATGCCATCTCACCTCCAGGCCCAGCCTGGGAAACTGAGACTCAGGGAGGCTCAAGTCACTCAACTGGAAAGAGGTGTTGCCGCAATTCAGACACAAGTCCGGCTGGCTTCAGAGCCCACGCTCTGTCTGCAGAGACCAAGCAGGAGCTCCCGGCACACCTGGGCTGGGCAGGGAGCAGCAGTGCTCTTTCCAGCTAAAAGCCTAAGTCAATCAAGCCCAGGTCAAGCCTGGCAGCCAGGAGTCTCTGGGGCAGCTGTCCCCACTACACCTCTCAGGCCAGGGCAGGAGGTGACACCGGGAAAGCCCTCTAGCCTTTCACACACCTGATGTGAGTACCCAGACCCAAGGCCTGGAAGATCCCCAGGCTGTGGCCACTTAGCACAGCACTGACTGTGTCACGTGCACTCTGGGCCACATGGCACTCAGGTCTGGCATGATTTCTTTGATTTGGAGGCAGCCCGTCTGCTACCAACTCAGTTCATGAGCACATCCTGGTCTCTGCGCTTCTCTGCACCTCAGAGACCTCTTTGACCTCTGATCTCGGCTGTTTCTGGGTCCTGCCCAGCTCCAGGCACACAGTAGGCAGATTCTCTGTGTCTGCCACAGGATGGGGGCTGTACAGCCCATGTCCCCCTGGCAGACCCCTCTCTCCCCTGTAGTTGACCCAGGACCCCCACAACACAACCAGCTCTGGGCCCTCCTTTCCTCTGTAACCTTGGTCTCTGTATGTCTACAGGACCCCCAGAACAGCTACCAGAGACCAGAGGAGGTAGCCTCCCCTGCCCCTTCCATCCCCGGCCACAGTGTGCAAAAAGGCCTTGGCTAGGCCTGGAAGACACAACCCTGTTCTTTTCTCTTTACTCCAAACACTGTTGTTTTGATTCTCCAGGCAGCCAGCCACTCATGGAAAGCCCTCTCTTGGAGTCTATTTCCTTTTTGGCTCACTGCTATTCTCTGGGTTCTCCTGGGAGCCCCCGCCCTTCTGGCCAGGGATTTTGCTAATTGGGACAATGGTCAGTAAACAGAGAAGCCAGTTATGAAACCCAGTGAAACTGGACAGGGCCTGGAAATGTTCTGGCAAGCCCTGTGGACTTGAAAGAACACAGGTTTTCAAATCTGGACTACTCAGCTCCTGCAATCAAGGCCTCAGTTTCCTCATCTACAAAAGGGGGAGAATGGTACCTAGAGCATGGAGCAGTGAGGGAGCCCAGGATGTGAAGCACAGGAGCTCCCCAAAAGTAAGCACTCTTCTTTCTGAGCAGCCTAGTTTCTGCACAAAGGCCTTCGTTCAGCATGTGATGGTGTAGATTTCACAGTAAGACACTAGAGTTCAGGTCTGGGCTGTGTAACGTGGAGCAAGTTACTTTTCCTCTCTGGGTCTCAGGTCACTCATCTGTAAACAGGGACAGTGATGCCCAGTTGCAGGACTTCTGGGGGAACAGGAGCGAGACTGTTGGAGTATGTTGTTCCCAGCAGGATTATTGGCAGCAGTGGTCATTAGTCTGTCTTCTCTTTTGTAGATGATCACACCAAGAACAAGAAGGTGACTTTTCCAGGTCACAAAGCAAAATAAGTGCCTGGCAGAGTAGATCTAGAACTCAGGTCTCTCCACAACCAGACCAGAGCTGAGGCCTGGGTCTCCATGACACGGCAGGGCTCCAGGCTGGCTGGGCTTCGGCTTTGGCCAAGTCCATCCTGGGAGTGGACAGCTGTTGCAGAGATGGCCAGCAGGGCTTGGCTGAAGTCACCTCCAGGAGACCAACTGTCTCAGGGACCGAAGCCATGTCTCTTTCCCAGCTTCCAGAGCCAACACAGGGCTGGACATCTGGAGGGGCCTGGCCCTGCCACTTCCTGACCCCATGCCCTAGAAGCAGCTAGATCTGGCCATGGGTATGAGCCCTGGGCCCTTCTTGCTAGGGCCCACTTCAGCAGTCTGTCTCCCCTTCTCTAGGGGAGGAACTGGCCCTGAGAGGCACGGCGGGTCAGTAGCCAGGGCTGCAAATAACTGTGTCCTAGCCCCTTCAGCATCCCGCCACTCACCCCTGGGAAGCCCAGGCACGAACACAAGTCCGCAGCCAGACAAGGAAACCCAGCTGCAGATGCTGGGACCGTGGAATCCATAGAAGACTTTGGAGAGACACAGGCACTGCAAAGCTTCAGGGGAAGGCAGGGTCTACAATGCCCCAGCCCCAGCCAGAATGAGCAGGAGGAGCCACAGGAGGCAGCATCCTGCTCTGCAGAGGAAGAACTTTCCAAGAGGGAGAAAAACAAAGAGAGCGACCTTCTGTGTGTGATTGTGGAAAGAGCTCCCACCAGAAACGCCGGCGTTTAATTTCCTGATCTATCACTTTCTAGCAGTGTGGCTTTAAGCAGGTCACTCTGGCTCTCTGAGCCTCAGTTTCCTCATCTATAAACCACGGATTATAATACTTTTTTCCTAGGGTAGTTGTGTGAATTTAATAAGGTAAAGAATATTTGGGGCTTAGCACGGTGCTTGGTACAGAGTAAGCACAGGTAAAGGAGGCTGCTTTTATTGTTAAAAGAGACTTGGATATGTTTCTATCTCTTTGAGCCTCTATTTCCTTATGTGTAAGATAGTGTTAATAATGCCTTTCTTTTTTTTTGAGACGGGGTCTCGCCCTGTTACCCAGGCTGGAGTGCAGTGGCATGATCTTGGCTCACTGCAACTTCCACCTCCTGTGTTCAAGCGATTTCCAGCTAATTTTTGTACTTTTAGTAGAGATGGGGTTTTACCATGTTAGCCAGGCTGGTCTTGAACTCCTAACCTCAAGTGATCTGCCTGCCTCAGCCTCCCAAAGTGCTAGGAATACAGGTGTGAGCTACCGTGCCTGGCCTATTAAATGACAAATTTTATGCTGTGTGTATGTTAACACAATTAAGAAAAAATGGTTGCCAGGTGGTGCCACGCGCCTGTAGCCTCAGCTACTCAAGAGGCTGAGGCAGGAGAATCGCGTGAACCTGGGAGGTAGAGGTTGCAGTGAGCCAAGATCGCACCACTGCACTTCAGCCTGGGCGACAGAGGGAGACTGTCTCAAAAAAAACAAAAAAAAAAAAAAGGAAAGACAAATGCTGGTTTCCTTCCCCTTTTCCAGAGAGTTAATGAGCTGCCCAGTGGTGTGTGGTTGAGAGGACACAGGGGACAAGAAAGCCGGCCCATGTCTACGTGTCTAAGAACCCCTTCAGGGATTCAAGGATGCTAAAAGACACACAGCAAAAAGCAAACAAGTTTGTGCATCTGGCCAGGGTCCCCGCCTGCCTGTCTAGGGATCAGATTCATCCTTCACTGGGATCTATCAGGAATGGTGGAAGCTTCCCCAAGCCAACCACCTTCCAGATGGGGACAATGAATGATGCAGGGCATAAGATGATGGTGCTACATCCCTCCTGCTGCTGTCTCCAAACGAAGCCCTTCTCTGTCTCCCACAACAACTACAAGTCTCCCACAACAACTACAGCCAAGATTTCCTCCTTGCTGGGCTCTGGCAGGAAGTGTGAGCCCATTGTCTGGATGTGGAAAATCGGGGTCAAAGTGCGTTTCTTGAAGGCTAGTTGAGAGGATTAAATGAGACCATAAATGTGAAGGATCCAAGGACCATGCCTTGTGAAGTCACCCTGCAGGGAGAACTCCCTGAGAAAGACAAAAGGGGACAGGTGTGGGGAAGAGGGAAGAGACAACAGGATCCAGGAGTGCCTGCAGAGTCTCTGTGAGCTGGAGATACCAAAAATGACCAACAGGGTGAGGACGAGTGACCTTCCAACCTGAGGAATATGAGGCAATGTGCAGGGATGAATCTGGACAGAGCCCAAACCCCCTCCACCAGGGAACTTACGCCAGTGGCACTTTCTGTGGCACTTCAATTTCCTCCTCTGTAAATGGGGTGAAGATTCCAACCTGGTGGGGTGTCTGGCAGGATTAAAGGAGCCCCTGGCACTGTGCTTGGCACATAGCAGGTGCTGAGTAAGCCTAACATCCAAAGAGGACCCCCAGCACATGTCCGGACCCTACACACACACACAGCTCACTGGCCCCTATACCTGCCCTACACCTACCCCATACCCACCCCTCTACCTCTGTGTCTTTGCATCCAAAGCAAGGGAAAGAGGGAGGATTCCAAATAAGGCTAGAGCCAGGGATGCGGATGCATCTCAGGAGAGGGCCAGCCTCAAGCCCACATCTACAGAGCCAGCTTTGCTACCCAATCCCCTGCATGAGACTCCTTATGACACCCCCTCCCCTCCTCTCTGAACTTTGCCTGTTCTGCCCCACCCAAAAGAACAAGGGCTCTTGGCTGGGCATGGTGCCTCATGCCTGTAAGCCCAGCACTTTGGGAGGCCAAGGCAGGAGGATGGTTTAAACCCAGTAGTTTGAGACCAGCCTGGGAAACAGAGTGAGACCCTGTCTCTACAAAAAATTTAAAAATTAGCCAGGTAAGATAGCATCCACCTGTAGTCATAGCTACTGGGGAGGCTGAGGTGGGAGGATCACTTGAGCCTGGGAGGTCAGGGCTACAGTAAGCCAAGACTGTACCACTGTACTCCAGCCTGGGCAACAGAGTGTGAGATCCTGTCTCAGAAAAGCAAAGAAACAAAAACAAAAAAGAGAGGGCTCTGGATCCCAATCCCACCACTTACTTACAATTGGGTGATGCTGAGCAAGGGTCTCAACCTCTCTTGAGCTTTGGTGTCCACAGGGATAGAATGGCCATATTATCTCACAGGCTCACCAGAACTTGATACAAGTACAATTCAATTAGAGAAAAAGTCCAGTGGGAGCCAGGAGTGGTGGCTCACACCTGTAATTCTAGCACTTTGGGAAACCGAGGCGGGTGGATCACTTGAGGCCAGGAGTTTGAGACCAGCCTAGCCAACATGGTGAAACCGTGTCTCTTCTAAAAATAAAAAAAATTAGCCAGGCATGGTGGTGTGTGCCTGTAGTCCCAGCTACTCAGGAGGCTGAGGCAGGAGAATCACTTGAACCCGGGAGGTGGAAGTTGCAGTGAGCTGAGATCGCACCACTGCACTCCAGCCTGGATGACAAAGCAAGACTCCATCTAAAAAAAAAAAAAAAAAGGCCAGGTGGAGATATGTCAGAGGATACTTGTCCCTCCATATCCATAGGGGATTGGTTCCAGGATCTCCCTCAGATACCAGAATCTGCAGATGCTCTACACCTATATATAAAATGGCATAGTACAGTATCTGCATACAACCTACATATATCCTCCCATGTATTATACTTTAAATCTCTCTAGATTACTTATAAAACCTAATACAATGTAAATTCTACTTACATAGTTGTTAGATTGTAGTTGTTACATAGAAATGTAAATGTAAATTTCTATGTAACAATAAACTATGTAAATAGTTGTTATACTGTAGTGTTTTTAAATTTTATATATTTTTTTGAGAGATCCAAGATGGCCGATTAGCAGCAGCTCAGGATTGCAGCTCCCAGTGAAAGCGCAGAGAGTGAGTGGATGCCACACTCCCAGACGAATTTTTGTTGCCCATGGACCAGGAGATTCCCAGCAGAGGAGCCCCACAGGTCACCAGCATGACTCTTTTGGCCGGCACGGCTGTTTTGCCGGTGCTCCGGCACAGCAGTTCTCAGTGCAGAGTATACGGGACTGGGTGCCCTTTTAGTTGGCATTTGGAGCTCTGGGAAGGCAGAGTCGCCCATTCAACAGGGAGCCAGACCAGGAGATTCCCGGGCAAAAAGGCGCCATAAATCTCAATGCCACTGTTTCAGCCGGCGCAGTGGGTCATTGCAAGAGAAATTACACAGATTCCGGCACCCTTTCAACAGGCAACTGGAACACCTGGGAGAGAATTGACCATTCAACTAAAAAAAAAAAAAAAAGGATCTGAGACAGGGAACCAGGTGATCAGGCTCAGCTGGTCCCACCCCCACAAAAAAACAGCAATTGGAAACGCTGAGGATTGAGAGTTTCACAGCAAGCACAGCTGAACCCGGGAAGGTCCAGCTCTGTGGGGGAGAGGCGTCCACCAAAGGAAAACTAAGAAACAGAAAAAACTTCATCACCAACAAGCTGGACGTCCACTCAGAGACCCAATCTGAAAGTCAGCAATTACAAAAACGACAGGTGGATAAATCCACAAAGATGGGAACAAACCAGCGCAAAAAGGCTGAAAACACCCGAAATCAGAATGCCTCTCCTCCTACAGGGGATCGCAGCTCCTCATCAGCAAGGGAACAAGGCCTGATGAAGAATGAGTGTGATGAATTGACAGAATCAGGCTTCAGAAGGTGGATAATAAGAAACTTCTGTGAGTTAAACATGTTCTAACCCAATGCAAAGAAACCAAGAACCTTGAAAAAAGGTTTGACGAAATGCTAACGAGAATAGACAATTTAGAGAGGAATATAAGTGAATTAATGGAGCTAAAAAAATACAATACGAGAACTTTGTGAAGTATGCACAAGTTTTAACAGTTGAATTGATCAAGCAGAAGAAAGGATATCAGAGGTTGAAGACCAAATCAATGAAATAAAACGAGAAGACAAGATTAGAGAAAAAAGGGTAAAAATGAATGAGCAAAGTCTCCAAGAAATATGGGACTATGTGAAAAGACCTAATCTACATTTGATAGGTGTACCTGATTGTGACGAAGAGAATGAATCCAAGCCGGAAAATATTCTTCAGGATATTATCCAGGAAAACTTTCCCAACCTAGCAAGGCAGGGTAATATTCAACTCCAGGTAATACAGAGAACACCACAAAGATATTCCTCAAGAAGAGCAACCCCAAGGCACATAATCATTAGATTCACCAGGGTTGAAATGAAGGAGAAAATACTAAGGGCAGCCAGAGAGAATGGTCAGGTTACCCACAAAGGGAAGCCTATCAGACTCACAGCAGATCTCTCAGCAGAAACCCTACAAGCCAGAAGAGAGTGGGAGCCAATATTCAACATCTTTAAAGAAAAGAATTTTCAAGCCAGAATTTCATATCCAGCCAAACTAAGCTTCATAAGTGAAGGAAAAATAAAATTTTTTGTGAACAAGCAAGTACTCAGAGATTTCATCACCACCAGGCCTGCTTTACAAGAGCTTCTGAAAGAAGCACTACACATAGAAAGGAACGACCAGTATCAGTCATTCCAAAAACATACCAAAAGGTAAAGAGCATCACCATAATGAAGAATCTACATCAATTAATGGGCAAAACAGCCAGCCAGCATTAAATGGCAGTATTAAACTCACATATATCAATATTAATCCTAAATTTAAATGGACTAAATGCCCCAATCAAAAGACACAGACAGGCAAATTGGATAAAAAGCCAAAACCCATCAGTATGCTGCATCCAGACCCATCTCACATGCAACGATACATAAAGACTCAAAACAAAGGGATGGAGGAAGATTTACCAACCAAATGGAGAGAGAAAAAAAAAAAGGGCAGGAGATGCAATTCTCATCTCTGATAAAATAGACTTTAAAGTTACAAAGACCAAAAGAGACAAAGAAGGACATTACATAATGGTAAAAGGATCAATGCAACAAGAAGAGCTAACGATCCTAAATATATATGCACCCAATACAGGAGCACCCAGATACATAAAGCAAGTTCTTAATGACTTACAAAGAGACTTAGACTCCCACACAGTAATAGTGGGAGACTTTAACACCACATTGTCAATATTAGACAGATCAACAAGATAGAAAATTAACAAGGATATCCAGGACTTGAACTCAGATCTGGAACAAGTAAACTTAATAAACATTTACAGAACTCTCCACCCCAAATCCACAAAACATACATTCTTCTCAGTATCACATCACACCTATTCTAAAAGTGACCACATAATTGGAAGTAAATCACTCCTCAGCAATTGCATAGCATTTCACAGGTTTAAATGAAATATTGGTTGGCTGATTGTTATTTTCTTCCCTTATTCCTTCCTGTCTCCATTGTTAAGCACAATCATTGGCATAAAAGAGGTTTTCAATTCCCATTTTTAGACTGCATTCTAGCCTGGGCAATAAAGCAATACTCCCATTCTCTCCCCCTCTTTCTCTTCCTCTTTCTTTCTCTCTTTCATTCTTTTTTTCTTTCTCTCTTTCTTTATTTCTTTTCTTTCTTTTGCTTTCTTTCTTAAGAAAAAAAAATTTTATATTATTTTTACTGTTGCTTGTTATTTTGTATTGTTTTTTAAAAAAATATTTCTAACCCATGGTTGGTTAAATCCACGAATGAGGATACAGTGGGCACAAGGTATGAGATATGTGGAATGAACAAGTCTAGACAGCTCATGCCTGTAATCCCAGCACTTTGGGAGGCTGAGGAGGGAGGCTCGCTTGAGCCACACAATTTAAGAACAACCTGAGCAACATAGTGAGACCCTGTCTCTATATATATTAAAAATAATAAAATAAATAAGAATTTAAAAATAAAGTGGCACACACCTGTAATCCCAGCATTTTGGAAGGCCAAGGAGGGTGGATCACAAGATCAAGAGATTGAGACCATCCTGGCCAACATGGTGAAACCCTGTCTCTACTAAAAATACAAAAATAAGCTGGGCATCGTGGCCTGCACCTGTAGTCCCAGCTACTTAGGAGGCTAAGGCAGGAGGTGCTTGAACCCGGGAGGTGGAGGTTGCAGTGAGCGGAGATGGCACCACTGCACTCCAGTCTGGCGACAGAGCGAGACTCCATCTCAAAAAAATAAATAAAAATAAAAAGAGCACTAATGTGCAACATGAGGACTATAGGGAATAAGACGTACTATATTTTGGGATTCATGTTAAATCAGTAGATTTTATTAGGTCAGTGCAAAAGTAATTGCGGTTTTGTCATTGGAAGTAATGGCAAAAACCACAATTACTTTTGTGCCAACTGCGACGATGCACATGTTCATTTGCTTCGCTATAGTAACCTTTTTACTATATATATATTTTTAAGAAAGAAAAAATCCAAATAGCATGATTAGAGATTTTTCACAATTTATCTAAAACTTTTGTCTACAATAGAACCATCAGAGATTTATTGCTACTAATCCTTTTAACTCTAATAGTTTTTATATAAAGTACTTTCCCCTCCTTTAAACCGAACAGAGGTATAGTACTGGAATGCTTTTCTTCATTCCCCAGCTTAGAGGATAATCATAGCCAGCTGGAAGATTTAAACAAGATCTGGCACCTAAAATACAGTCTCTGGCACAAAGTTGAGCCCCCGTGTGGGTGCTGCCTTCTGTCCCCGGGTGTGCTTTAGGCCTCACCTCCATCCAGGCACCTGCCCAATCATTACCACAATCCTCCAAGAGCCTGTCCATGTGGGAACTTCTAGAACCCTCTAAAATACTCTTGGAGGAAGGACCCAATCACGGTCATCCCACCAAGACAGTACATAAAAGCTGAGACCAGAGCAGAGAACCTCACCTCCTCCCCACTTTATACCCACTTCTCACCCCCACACTCCAGCCACTGTCCTGGTTCAGCCTCTCCATCTTTTCCCTGGGATCATGACATCAGCTCCCTCACTGCCTAAACTCTCCCTGCACCAGGCCTGTTACCCATACAGACCGCATCATTCCCTGCTCAAGCCCCCTCTGGGGACCTCAGTGTAGACAGAAAGAAGTCAGGACTCCTGAGCTCAGTCTTCTGTGATCTGGGGCCCGCAAGCCCTTGCAGCCTCATTGCCCACTCACCCCCCAACAACATCCCCTGTGCCATGGCCTCTAGACAACCTCACTCGCCTGCCTCTGGGAGAACCAAGGTCTAGGCCTTGGCTCTGCCTCCTTGTGTGACCTTGGGCAAGTTCTTTGCCTCTCTGGGCCTGTCTCTTCATCAGGCCCCTGGAGCTTTGTGCAAATGAGACAAGATGAGGTAGTGAGTGCCAGGTGCCAAGAGGCTCAAGAAATATTAATCTGCAATCCACAGCCTCCTCTCGTGCACATCCACCCCCTCCTACAGCAGCTGTTAACAATCTACTTCCTCAGCCTTAACAGCAGCGGTTCTCACTCTCTCTCCTAAGCTCCGGAATGCAGACATGCTCACAGCCAGCACCAGCAGGCAGGGAGGGGAGCGGAGGGAGGATAGCTTAGAGGAAAATCACCCAGCTTTCGCTTCAGCCAACGCTGGTGCTCACAGCTATCTCAGAGAGAGGGGATCTGGGGGCCTGGCAAACCCTTCCTGAGCAGTGGACTTGGCCCCAAGCCTTGACCCCTGTCTAAGCTGCTGGGATGGCAGGGGTGAGGGGTTACTCCGGCCACCACTCCTCTGGGATACTCCCACTCTTTGGCATCCAAAGAGATGGAGGAGGAGGGAGAAAAAAATACAGACAGGCCTTTGTGAGGAGGAGAAACTTGTTCCTGCCATTGCTTGCTGGGGCCCCAGGCACCAACATAATGGAGGATCCAGATGACAAAGGGTCCCACTGTGGCCAAGAGCCTGCCCAGTTGCCACAGCTCAAGTCTCAAACCTAAGTACCATGTCCCCGCATTACAGAGTTTGTCACGCCCAGTGTCACACACCCTGTGACAGTGCCACATACCAGGCCCTGCGTTCCTCTTGCCTTGTCCCGTGTGTCTCCCTTGTAGTTGCACCCCATGCCTCTGACACCCCAGGTCATGCTTCATGCACAGTGTCATGTCTGTTTTGTGACAGACTCTGTACCATGTACTACCATTTGAATGCCACATTCATCATACCAGGTCCTATCCCTTAGAAGTATGTGCCATAAACCTTGTCCTGGATCCATGAATTGGGATCCATTAATCCCTTGCTTGATTCACATCAGGAAGGGGACAGGATGATGTTTATGGAGGACAGGCTCTGGGATGGACTCCCAGCCCTACCAACTATCACCTACGTGACCTTCAAAAGCAACTTCCTGTCTCAGTACCTGTTTCTTCATTTATAAAATGGAAATGATACCTACATTCACTGAGGATTAAAATAGGTAATACATTTAAGATGCTTAGTCTAGGCTGGGCGTGGTGGCTCACACCTGTAATCCCAGCTTTTTGGGAGGCCAAGGAGTGTGGATCACGAGGTCAGGAGTTCGAGACCAGCCTGGCCAAGATGATGAAACCCAGTCTCTAATAAAAATACAAAAATTAGCTGGGCTCAGTGGCGCAGGCCTGTAATCCCAGCTACTCAGGAGGCTGAGGCAGGAGAATCGCTTGAACCTGGGAGACGGAGGTTGCAGTGAGCTAAGATTGCACCACTGCACTCTAGCCAGGGTGACAGCAAGACTATCCCAAAAAAAAAAAAAAAAGATGCTTAGTCTAAGAGGCTGGCATGGATTGAGTGCTTTAAAATGTGTGCTAGGCCTGTGCCAACCATGCCCGGGCATCTGTATTATTTCCTGTGCCCTGTGTACCAGCCTCCTAAGTGCCCAGCTCCTCAGGTGCATCAAACACTGTGCATATTCAAACAACCCGCTACAGGGAGGGTAGGATTATTCCCTCTCATACAGAGGAGTAATCAAAGGGCAATAATTTGCATGAGGTTATGTGGCCAGCTGGAATGAACACAGGTCTGGACCTTCAAAAAGACAGAAAGCAGGCCAGGCGAGGTGGCTCACGCCTATAATCCCAGTACTTTGGGAGGCTGAAGCGGGGGGATTCCTTGAGTTCAGGAGTTCAAGATCAGCCAGGGCATCACCTTGAGTCCCCATTTCTACAAAAATTAGTCAGTCATGATGGTGTGTGCCTGTGGTCCCAGTTTTTCAGGAGGCTGAAGTGAAAGATCGCTTGAGCCCAGGAAGCTGAGGCTGCAGTGGGCAGAGATTGCGCCACTGCACTACAGGCTGGATAACATAACAAACAACAATAAAACAGCAAAGAGACAGAAAGCAGACGCGTGGTCAGCTGTGGGGCGTGTGTGCAGGTGGACGTCAAGCAAGCGTGAGGAATTTCTTTGGGGATAATGAACGTCTTCTCAACTGGATTGTGATGATGGTTGCCTAACTGTAAATTAACTGAGTATTATTGAATTGGAATGAGTGAATTATGTGAATGTAAATTATATGTGAATTTACATCAATACATCATGTAAATGATATTTCAATAAAGCTGTTTTTTTGTTTTTGTGTGTTTTTTTTAAAAAAAAGCCCATGTGCTTCCCATGCACTATTGTGCCAAAGCATTCTGCAAGAGAAGGGCACTTCCTGTGGGTCAGTGAAGTTCAACCAGAGGCCGAGCTGCTCTGAGGCCCAGCTGGGAGCAGGTTTGAGCTGAGTGGTTCCCTGACACCTCTGCAGACCAGGTGTGCAGCAGGATCACCCAGGGAGCTCAGGAAACAAGATTTCCAGGCCCCACCCCCAACCTCTGAGTCTGCAGGCCTGGGGTGGGGCCCTGGGAACCTGTGATTCTGAGGCTCAGCCAGGACTGGGCCCACATCTTCCTTTCACATTTGGGGAAACTGAAGCTAGGCAGGAGAGAGACCTGATCAGACCTAGCTGATCAAATGGTGGGAGAGCCAGGGCTAGAATTTGAGCCCTTTCCTCTTCTCTCTCCATTCCCTCCACCTCCCACCCACTTCTCCCCCTGTCCTCAGCCTCCCAGTGACTCAGGGCTCTGAGTCATCCAGAGTCCCCACAGAGGAAAATTCTTAGGAAAAACAATTGCCAAACAAAGCTTTCCCTGATCTGGGGAACAGAACAGGCCCATGGGGCTAAGAGTGGGAGAGGAGGGAGAACACAGGGTGGAGTCCAAGGCCAGGACTCCCAAGACTTGGAGTCTCAGCCACTCCCTTGTGTGGGGCCCTAGATAGGGACATCCCCACAGTGAACATCCCCACCTACAAATAACGCCTCCTATGCTCACAGAAGCCCATTGTGATGAGGCCACACGATAAGTACTTTATAAGCATTGTCTTGTTGAATCCTCCCCAAAACCCATGGCTGGCATTGTCTCCTTTTATAAGATGGATGAACGATGGCTCAGTAGAGGTTCAGCCCAAGGTTATACCATTAGGAATCGAGGGCTCTCTGACTCTGAAGTCCAAGTCTGACTCTCACTTCCACATGCATTTAAAAAATACCTACTGTACACAGTGGCATGAAGATCAGTCCTCATCAGACAGGTAAGGAGAATGGCCACAGTGGCGGTTCAATCACAAATTGTCTCCTTTCTTTCTGTGTCAGGCCCTGCTTCGGGACTGCCCGGCCCAGTGGGCACAAAAGCAGGAACACCAATAGTCATTCAAGCAGCTGTGGGCCCTGGGAGCACAAAGGAGGGAGCACCCACGGTCCGACAGAGCCACAGAGGAGGGCATTGAGGCAGAGCCTTGGAGGAGGAATGGAGATTCCTCTTTGAGGAGGTGGGAACAACAGAAGCAAAGGCTCGGAGGTGTGGCCGGCACAGGGAAGCGTAAACAGTTTGGAGAGGCATGGCTGGGGTTGAGATAGTGGATACCGGGAGTGGTGGGGGCAGGAAGGGGTCTGACTGCTACCGAGTCCTGATCTGAGACACTGAAGATTTTTTTTTTTTTTTTTTGAGACGGAGTTTCGCTCTTGTTACCCAGGCTGGAGTGCAATGGCGCGATCTCGGCTCACCGCAACCTCCGCCTCCTGTGTTCAAGCAATTCTCCTGCCTCAGCCTCCCTAGTAGCTGGGATTACAGGCGTGCTCCACCATGCCCAGCTAATTTTTTTTTTGTATTTTTAGTAGAGACGGGGTTTCACCATGTTGACCAGGATGGTCTCGATCTCTTGACTGGCCGACACTGAGGATTTTTAAGCAGAGAGAGAATAGGATTGGAACTGGTTTCATCTCTGCAGAGGGCCTGGCTGGTGGTTGAACTGGGAGTCAGGATGGGACTTCCCCTCAGGTCTCCCTGGCGTCCCTCCTCTGAGCTAGCTTCGGGGACCCCCCCCCAGATCCCTTGCTACTCACCCATGGGTTAGAATTGCCCCCGAGGGCTTCTTCCTCGGCCATCGCTAAGCTGGGGGGAGCTACGTGGGCCTCTCCCGACACTAATCATCTCAGCCTATAAATAGGACTCAGGATTAGTCTGAAATAGCTGTGCCAAGCCAACTCCACGGCATCACAGGCATGCACAGTTCCGGAAACGGTTCTCCTCAACACAATTAAAACTCAACACTTCCTCAGGAAACTATTGTTCACACTTTGCTTTGCTTCCTTAAGCAAAAGGCAGTCGATTTTGGGGGAAGAAACTGCCTGCCTACTGCTCATCAGTGGGGGTGTGCCTTGTGGAAAGGAGGCCCCTTTCCTGCTTCTCCCCCTCTGAGGACGCTGCGGGAGCAACTACCACTCTCTGGGCATCAATTTCCCCAAATGTAAACTAGGGAGGTGGGACATGATGCCATTTTTAATTTATCAGCATTTTAAAAATTAGAATGGTAATAAACGTGAGCAGGGAGAAATGAAGAGGTTCAGGGCCTGCCACTGAAGGACTCGGTGACCTTGGATGGCCACTGTTCCTCTCTGGGCCCCAGATTCCTCAGTTGTAAAATGAAGGTGCTGGGGGATGATGTCCAAGATCTACAATTTAATTTTTTTTTTTTTTTTTTTAGACAGAGTCTTGCTCTGTCGCCAAGGCTGGAGTGCAGTGGAGTGATCTCGGCTCATTGCAACCTCCGTCTCTCAGGTTCAAGCAATTCTCCTGCCTCAGCCTCCTGAGTAGCTGGGACTACAGGCCCACGCATGCCAACATACCCGGCTAATTTTTTGTATTTTTTAGTAGAGACAGGGTTTCACCACGTTGGCTAGGATGGTCTCGATCTCCTGACCTTGTGATCTGCCCACCTTGGCCTCCCAAAGTGCTGGGATTACAGGCATGAGCCACTGTGCCCAGCCTTAATTTCATTTTTTTGTTCAGTCTTCGTAAGAACCCAGCCAGCTGGCCATGCTATGCCAGACTTGTGCTGATGCTGCGGATAAAGGGACAAATAAAACCCACTCCAGCCCTCTGTGTGCCCAGAGGCTTCCTTTGGGGCTGCTGGAGACATCTTGTTTCTAGTTGAGAATTCAGATTTATGTTCAAGGAGAAGGACTCCCCAAGAGCAGATTACAGCATGGACTGAGCCATCACAATCGACAAAGACACAAAGCTAACACAGTCATCATTATACACCACACATGTGCTAAGGACTTGATTTCCCCATTGTTCAATCACCACCAACTTTATTATCACCCCCATTTCACAGATATAAAAACTGAGGCTGGGAGGAATAAGGGACTTGTCCAAGGGCACAGAACAAGTCAGGGCTAGAGTGATGTTTCAGGCTCAGACCTGTTTGCCTCTGGGTTTAACACACCTGAGTGCTGCTGTGAAAGGGCTCTGGACACCTCAGGCCGGCTGGCCAATGCAGGGCTAACCAACAGGGGCATGGAACAGAAAGGGGCATCGAGGATGTTGCTGTGTGTGTGCAGTCGGGAGCTCAATGAGGCTTCAGCGATGGTACTCATTCACTCCAACCAGCTCCCAGCGCTGCCCTCCTCTGATCCACCCTCCCTCTGCCTGCCGTGCACTGATTGTTTTGAAATCCCATGGATCAAGTCACTCCTCAGCTGAAGACCTATCTGTGGCTCCCTGGTACCCAGAGGATAGAAACCCAGCGTTCAAAAGCTCTATGACCAGCTCTTCCCATCACCTTCTAATCTCAACCCCCACACTCCTGCTCACTAGACCCTGGTACAGTGGGGTCACCTCCCCACCTCAACCTCCACACTCTTGCTCACTAGACCCTGGGCACAGCAGGGTCACCTCCCCACCTCAGCCCCCACACTCCTGTTCACTAGTTCCCAGGCACAGCAGGGTCACCTCCCCACCTCAACCTCCACACTCCTGCTCGCTAGACCCCCGGCACAGCAGGGTCACCTCCCCACCTCAGCCCCCACACTCCTGCTCACTAGTTCCCAGGCACAGCGGGCTCCTCCTATGAGGCCTTCTTGCCTGGAATGCCCAAATCCCGCTTCTCAGCCTTGTTTGACTCTCAAGTAGGAAAAACACTCCCTGGCTCCCTGAGCCCTTTGGCACGTATCACAGAGCACTCTGGGCGTCAGCCGCCACTGTCTCCGTCTTGGATTAGAGTGGATCTGCGAGGGCCGGGTGGTGTCTGATTCACCTCCCTCTCCAGTGCAGAAGCTCAGAAAGGGCTGGCTGGGTAAATTAAAAAATGCAAAGAGCCGAGAGAACCCTGGGAAAGTGCACATTTCCCAGGACTGCCCAATGACAAGCCCCGTTCCGAGGCACAGCATCAGGACACCCTGCTGTGGAAGAACCAAAAATTGCACCCTCACGGCTTATCAGGATGGTCCTTGTGTCTGTCTCTTTCAAGGGTTCTGATAATGAAATCTGGGCAAGTTGCCCTCCCGCTTTAAAACTTCCAGATGTTCCCAGAGGTCTAGCATAAAATCCACCCACATAACCTAGGTGCTGCCTGGCCCCAGGCCCTCCTCTTGCCACACCCCTTCCCTGGCCAGCCTCCCTGGCTTCTTTCGGTTCCTCAAGGACTCCCCACACTAAAGCCTTGCCCTGGCTGCCTCTCTGCCTGGGGGGCTCCTTCGTTCCCTGCTCACTCAGCCACCTCCTTCCCTCCTTCAGGTCTCACTTTTTAGGGGAGGTTTCCCTGATCTGTCCAGATAAGACCTCACCACTCCCACACAATCCCACACGCTCCTATAACCCCATCATTTCCTTCACAGCAAGAATTAATCTTTGGTGTAAACAATGATCTACAGGAAGACCCATGAGGAATGGGAAAGTCTTGTTTTTGTTGAATTTCCAACGCCCAGATCAGAGCCTAAATATCTTTCAAATGAATGAATATATGAATGAATGAATGAACATCTATACATAAATCAAGACAAGAAGGTGGGCAGAATCCTAGGGAACACTGAGATAGAAAAAACAGGGCCCTGGGCTGGGCACAGTGGCTCACACCTATAATCCCAGCACTTTGGAAGTCCAAGCCTGGCAGATCACTTGAGGTCAGGAGTTCAAGACCAGCCTGGCTAACATGGTAAAACCTCATCTCTACTAAAAACACAAAAGTTAGCCAGGTGTGGTGGCACATGCCTGTAGTCCCAGCTACTCGAGAGGCTGAGGCAGGAGAATTGCTTATACCAGGGAGGAGGAGGTTGTAGTGAGGCGAGATCGTGCCACTGCACTCCGCCTGGGAACCACAGCAAGAATTCGTCTAAGAAAAAAAAGAAAGGAAAAGAAAAACAGGACCCTAACTAAGAAAGTCAGAAAGGAAGAAATAAACCAGACAGTTCAGCTTCCCAGAAGCAAAAGGAGGAAGTTTCTAGAAATGCACTAGAGACTAGTACATGGAGTCCTGAGGAAAGAGCCCTGGATTGGACATGGAGGAGGTCACTAGGGCCTCCCTGATGGAACCAAAGTTCCATGGCGGTAGGTACAGGGCTGATACACTGCAGGGGGCAGAGGAGCAAACAGGGGTGAACAAGCAAAACTCTCAAGCGACAGGTGCTCAGCTGGGCCTGCACCAGCCCGGCCCTGCAGGGTCTGCGGAGGACAGGGCCCCTGTGTCATAGTTACCAAAAGCACCAATGCAGCATAACATTCTTTTTGTTAACAGATCACTTTGAGGCATTGGCTTTGGGAGTTGTCAGGGCTCAGTCTCAAAGGCAGGCGCATCAGAGCCAAGACCCGGCCCTCAATTCCTCCCATTAGGGCAGCATTGGGACCACCCCTTTGTCTGCAGAACCTCTGGGTAGTGGCTGATGAGGCAAGTACCTTTCAGGGCCCAGCAGGCCTTTTAGGAATCCCTGGCTTTTGGGGCACAACATCCTGGGGACTATCAAAAATATCAAAAAGGCCTTTCACCTGAGCTTCGGGAAAGAGGAACAGCTTGGGCTGTGGTCAGCTCGTGTCACCACCTGGAAGCCAGCTGGGCCACAGCAGACGTGAAAGTCCTGTATGCATTCATCTCCTTCTCCTTTTGGCAGAAAAGGGATGGCGTGGACTGGAGGGGTGTTTCCGAGGTCCTTGCACAATCGCTAATTAGAAATTCACTTCTGTTTGGGTACTGGAAGCTGGGTGATTCCCCCTAGTAGTGATCCTTCCTGTTTCGCTGCTCACAAAGCCCTTTGGCATCTACGAACTCACTGGGTCCACAGGGCACCTTTGTTAGGTGGGTAGGGGGAGACCAAGGCACCTGTCTCACAGGTGGAGAAACCAAGGCTGAAGCTGGGAGGTGAGCCAGTCTCCTGGCTTCCAGCCCAGGACTCTGCACTCCACCCCCACCTCCCCGCCTACTTCAGCAGGTCACCTGTGAATCTGATAGTCAAGTGGGCCCCACCCTGCCAGCCGGCCCCAGGGGGCATGACTCATCCGCCTTCCCCATGACTCACACATCTCAGGTGCTCCTCCTCTGGTCAACAAGTCTGGAGACCTGGCAAATGGACTCCTCTTTTTCTCACCTCTCCAAAGCCTCTGGCGAGAATCCCTGCACCTCCTCTTCACGGGGACTCTACCCTTCTACAGAAGAGCCACCAAGGCCTTGAGAGGGAAAGCAACTCTCCTAAAGTCACACAGCAAGCAAGCAGCACAGCCAGGGTGGGAGCCAGGCATCCGGCACTGCACCCAGTCCCTGCCTCCTCCCCACAAGATCACCCTCGCCCGGCCTCCCTCTCAAGGGCAGGCGAGGAGCAGAGATGCACTCTGAGCCTTATTAGAAAGACCTCAGGGACTCCCACTGAATCCACTGCCGCTACAGCAGCTGCTTTCACCACTGACGGCCCCTCCAGGCTTCCCTGGGCAGCCAGGGCTGGGTTTAAGAGAAGGATCGGTGTCTGCATTGCTCTACCTACCTAACACGGCTGTGCAGGGTGAAGAGGGCTGCTCTGTGGGATGGCACTGGGACCAAGGCCGAAGCACGGGACAAAGGGAGCTATGAGCACCACCTGTAAACAAAGGACGCAAGAATGTCAGCCTCAGGGGGAGTTCAAGGTCATCTGGTCAAATCCCCATTTGATGTTCCAACTCCTTTCCTCCCCTCCACCAGGGGTCACACAATCACCACTTGCACACATCCAGCAACAGGGCACTCACTGCCTGCCGAGGCTGCAAGACTTACTGTTGGGGAGTTTGGCTGAGTAAAAGAATTGTCTGAAGGATGCACTCAAATCTCTCTCTTCTTATGCCTTGCACCTGCTGGCACTAGCTCTGCCTCCTCCTGGGTCAGCCAGAACAAGTCTGTCCCCCTCTTTCCTGATGGCTCTTTGGAGATTTGAAGGCAGTGATCCTGGGACCCTCAAGTCTTCTACAAATTGTGCACCCCTTTCCTCCAGCTCCTCTGAGACCAGGGTTTCCAGTTTGCTCACCCTGTTCCCTGATCTGCTCCAGATGAACCCTGTCCCTACGGACAGCACAAGACCCAGAATTAGACAATCAGACAAGCTCTACTCAGAGCAGGACTATCACCTCCCTCATTAGAGATATCGAATCCCATTCGAATTTAAGGCAGCCCTACTGCATGGCTGAATTCAGTTTACGGTCAACCTCAGAGCTTTAGGACTCTGGAGTTTTATAAACTGGCCCCTCACTCAACTGTAACTTGAGCAAGCTGCGTCACTTCCCTGAGCCTCAGTTGCCTTTTCTGTTCAAGAGGGATAATATTAGAACCCTACAATGAGATAAAACATGTTCAGGGTTTTGCACAATGCGTATGTTTACTCTGATTATTAATAATTAAATTTCTAAGTCTTTTGCCTACAAATTGTATTTTTCTCATCCTGCGCATGAGCGGTGTGGGGACCCATGACTGTTGATATGTCACTTCCGCAGCTCTACGCCTCAGCATTGCTCTATTATTGTTCTACTGCACTGTTGCTGAGCAAGACTGCATTATCAGTGTTTGGGGATAGGACTTTCTCTCCCTCTAGGCTGTAAGCTCCTTGGAGGCAAGGATTCTGCCTGCGTTACCTCTGAAGCTTCGGCATGTCACATGCCCTGCAAACGGCAGGACTCGCGGACATATGCTAGATGCGTGGGTGAAGGACCATCCCACATCAGCCTGCTGGGGAGTATACAGCTCAGTCCTCCCGCCTTTCAGGGACAACTTGGATCTTCACCCTTCCTCATCACCAAGAATTCCAGTCATCTCCATTCAGAGGGCAGCTGAGCAAACTGGCTCCCGCCAACACTGGAAAATGTCTCTGCCGAAACCAGCTTCCCCCAGCCAAGGGGAGAGTCCAAGATCCCAAAGGGAGCAGGGCCATGCAGGCTCCTGGGATTAAGACACAAACAAGCCCTGTTCTCAGGCCAACAATAAATGGTCCAGACAGTCCTGATGACTTGTGCATTGTGACTGACACGGGGCACAGCCACGGAACTGGAGTCACAGCGCCCAAAACCAGAGAGGTAAGAGGCCAGACACGTATCTGGGCTGCAGGACCTGGTGCTGAAGGGCACTTCCGTTGGCCTTTCTCAAAGACTATGGCAGAAACTTCCTGGTTCCAAGGGATAGGTCAAAGCAGAGTTGGGTTTTGTTGTTCCTGCCAATGACTAATGACCTCCTGCACTCTGTCAACTGTGTGTGAGGATAAGCCCTTCGAATCCAGCCCCTCTTCTTTCTACACAGCCCAAATTGCACTCTCATCTGCAAATGCACATGGTGGTGCTGCATTTGTTCCCAAATGCAACCTGCTCCTCCCAAGTGCACCTCATCTCAGCAAACACCACTACCATCTACTATCCACCATCCACCCAGTGGACCAGTCCAGACACCAGGCCCTCACCCACCTCAACACGCCACCCCACCCCTTTTGATCTGTCACTCTCTCCTCCAGTGTATCACCGTGTCTTGCTAAATCAACCCCTGACTGCCTCCAGAATGTTCCCCCTTCTTTCCACCCCAATGCCAACATCTTGGTCCACAGCCCCATCACCTCTCGCCTGCATGATGGCAGAACCTACCTAACGGGTCCTCCTGCATCCTCTCCCTCCTACAAGGCATCCTCCTCAGAGCGAGCCCAGACCATGCCACTCCTCTGCCCAGACTCTACCATGGCTCCACTATGGCCCCAGATAAAGTCCAAGATCCTTAACAAACCTCTCCACATTCTTCGTGACCTGTCCCCTTCAACCCCTTGAGCCTCGGCCCTCATGGCTTCCTGGCTCCAGCCACATGCAACAGCACTCTGTTCCTGAGTCCTCCCTGAAGTGTTTGCACAGACCTCCACACCCGCTACTCTGCCCAGTCACATTCTGCTCTAACAGTCCCTTTGCAAGTCAGCCTCCCCAGTTAGATGAAGGTTTGCTCCCATGTATCCCAGAGCCTGGCCTAGGGCTGGGACCACCGCAGCTCAGAATTTACCAAAGTAGGAAACTATGACTCCCATGTGTGCACACATGTGTAACACATAGGCACATGTGCGCGCACACATTCGCAGAGCCGGCTAAGAGTGCAGATGCTGCCATCTATGGGTAAGAAAAGCATTACACGCTCCCTGAGACTCAGACACCCCAGGAGCCTCAGAGTTTTTAAACTCAGCCGTGTTTAGAATCAGCCCCAGCTAACTCCAAGTTGGTCTGTTTTCCATTTTGAACCTTAAGGCTGTAGCAGCTTAAAAACAAGGTCAGCAAACCACTGACTCTAGTCCATCGCCCCCACAGTCCAGATGGAGCCATAAAGAGAAAGGTTTCATTCCAGCACTCACAATTCCAGCCTGGGGCTCTGACTCCGTGCCTGTCTGCTGAATCATATCTTAGAGCACAGGAACAGAAGACGCCTTCTAATAGTCTCAGCTGCGGAAAGGCCAGCCTCTGGGGAGAGAGCTCGTCCGGTGAAAATGTGCAAGGCACCACAGAACCCCGTCTGTCTAGGTGGCTAAAAAGGAGCTTTCTGCTCTGGGGGTGGGATTGGGGGAGGCTGGAACAGAGTATTTTTCTCTCCTAAAGGACTGCTCCCAGTTTGTTGGGAGGGCCTTCAGACTTGATGGGAGTAATGTGGTATCTGTCCATTAATACCATAAGGGTTGAAATGGCCACCCCTAATAACAATAGTTATCATTTTCTCTGCACCTTCCAAGCGTTAAACTCTACAGGCATCACGTCTCAGCCTCACAATAACTCTACCAGGCAGATATCTTTGTCCTCATTTTGCGAAACAGGGACACAAGCTCAGAGAGGTGAAGCAATGTGCTCAGGGTCACACAGCTAAGATGTCTGGGCAGTTTCCACCAATGCAGGCTGCCTGCCCTATGTCTTGACCTCAATATATTTCAAAGCTGTAAGACTAGGCCTCTTGCTCACCAGAAAAAGAAAAAAACAACAACAAACCACAAAGCTTTGGGTACTCTAGACCACAGGTCAGCAAACTTCTTCTGTAAAAGACCAGACCGTAAATATTTTAGGTGTTACATGCCACACACCCTCTCTGTTGCATATTCTTCCTTGTTTGTTTGGCGATGGTGTTTTTTAACAATCTTTAAAACTGTAAAACCATCCCTAGCTCAGAGGCATACAAAAACAGACTAGGGCCTCCCCAGGGCTGTAGTTTGAATCCATAGATACAGAGAGAATAATGTTTATCATCTCAAGTATAGAAACTTCTGGTGAAAAAGTTTATCAAATGCTAGCTGTGCTTCTCCCTCTTCCAATGGCTTTCTACTGAGTCATTCTCTCCTAAAGAAGGACCCTACTTTGCTTCACAATTAAGCAGCAAATTATTTCAAGGACTGTTCAGAGTCTAGAAACTCATAGCTGCAGACAAAACAGACACATAAGTCAGATTCCAAAGATAAGATATTAAAAGATCTGGGCTCTTGGCCGGGCGCGGTGGCTCACGCCTATAATCCCAGCACTTTGGGAGGCCAAGACAGGTGGATACGAGGTCAAGAGATCAAGACCATCCTGGTCCACATGGTGAAACCCCGTCTCTACTAAAAATACAAAAATTAGCTGGGCATGTAGTCCCAGCTACTTGGGAGGCTGAGGCAGGAGAATTGCTTGAACCCAGGAGGCAGAGGTTGCAGTGAGCCGAGACTGTACCATTGCACTCCAGCCTGGGTAACAAGAGCGAAACTCCATCTCAAAAAAAAAAAAAAAAAAGATCTGGGCTCTCTAGGCTGGACCCTGTTACTGTCACTGGCCCTTTAGCCCTGAACGAGGGACTTGCCTCTTAAGTCCCTTATCTCGTAAGTATTAATTCTACATTAGTAACAGATTGATTTCAAATCTTACAACTGAAAGTATGATCCCTGGACCAGCTACATCACCATCACTAGAAGTGCAGAGCCTCAGGCCCTACCCCAGACTTGCTGAACCAGAATCTGCATTTTAACAAAAGCCCCAGGTGATCTTAGAATGCTCTAGAACATCTTTTTTGTCCAGCTGAAACACAGCTCACAAAATCTTTGTTAGTAATGAGGAGAGAAAGGATCTAAAGACATCTTTCACGATGCCATGGTATTAAGTGTCTGACCTAACACATGTACCAGTGACCCCATAAAGCATTCTACTGTAGGACCAATTGACAGACCAAGCTCTACCACTGGATCTTAAAATGAAACCTTAACGAGGTGGAAAGTAGACCTAGGGGAACAGGAGAAAGTGCTATTCCCCATATTATTGAGTAGGGAGAGGGAAAATAGGTTAGAGAGGGAAATAACTTACCCAAGACCACACAGCCAAGACAAACCAGGGCTATGACCACCACCAGGTTTCTTCATCTTCCTTACTCAGGCCTTAGGTTTAATGATAACTGAAATCATTTTGGTTTGGTAGAGTGGCAATCAGAGGGCTTGCTGTTTGCTTTGGGAAATTCACTTGCTCTCTCAGGGCACAATTATCTGTAGCCATAAAGTGAGGGGGTAGAGCCAGTGATTCCCAAAGCCTTGCTATCAAAGTCACGGCCTGGCAAGTTTTGAGATGAGGAGGCAGTCCGGAGGCGTGCCCTATGCCAAGGGTCACCACAGTCACACCAGAGTCTCTGGGGATGGGACCATACAGCAAGTTCTTCAGTCATTTGCGTGGAGGCTGAGGAGGGGCCTGGAGTGAGTCCAAGCCATGCACCCCCAGGTCACCACAGGGTGGCAGAGATGCTAAGAATGTAGCCCATTTTATAGATGAGGAAAATAGGTCCTTGAGAGGGGCTAGGGCTTCTTACCAAAGCAGAGAATTCTTCCCTTCAGCTGACAACTGTGCAAGGGTACCCTGTATTCAGAAAAGCTAACATATGAACACACAGATGTGTGCAAATGGTTGATCTGGAAATAATCAGACTCTTTATAAATAGTGCATTCTGTTTTACAAACAGATTCATTACAAACAAGATTCATGGCTTTGACGGCAAGGCTTCCAGTGCAATGCTTCTCACACTTGAATTTGCACAAGAATTCCATAGGGATCTTGTGAAAATACAGATTTGGATTCAGTAGGCCCGAAGTGGGTAGGGTTGCCAGATAAAACACGAGATGCCCAGTTAAATCTAAACGTCGGAAAGACGATAAAACGCCTTGGTATAATTATGCCCCAAACATTCCAGGGGGCATACTCATGCTTAACTGGCACTCTGTTTTTTACTTGCTAAATAAGGCAACCCTAAAGGTGGAGCCTGAAATTCCACATTTCTGAATAGCTCAAAGATGAAGACTTAGTGCATTTAAAATGCAATTTACATCCATGAAAACTATATTTTATGCAACCATGAATTTTATGGTCTTTTATTTAATACCACTGAACAAGCTAGGCAGGGAGCACTCTTCCAAAAGAGCATAGAAAGAATTCTGGCTGCCATTGGAACTGGGAACTTGCTTTCCAAGAGAAACAGGTACTGTGGTGGGAGGGGCAGTGGGAGAAGAAGGGGTATAGGCTAGCCCACAAAAGCCTGTTTTACCTCTATTCCGAACAACATAGTTCCATTGGACTACCACTTCCTGAACTGAAGCTCAGGACACCAAGAAATATGGCCATTTCTTTGCTGAGTCCATGAAATGGGAGTGATCTGTCCCTCCCTGCTTGCTTCCCAGGACTCTTTGGAGTCAGATGAGCTTATACAAATTCCCAGCACCCACATGATTACACCGGCCAAGCACGGTGTTAGGTACTTTGCAGCATTCTGTGAAGTGGGTGTTGAAGCCACAGCTGAGAAGCTCAGTAAGGTGATGTTCTCAAGGTCTTATGGCAAGTGCAAAACAAAACCTGGAAGGAGAACCAAGTTCTCTCTGCTTCTTTGGCCTGGGAGTGTAACTTGTTATCCTTCATTGCTGCGAATTGTGCAAGTATATTTGCCAAATGAATGAATGAAATGCAATGTTTCGGGAAAATGGTCCCTGTACTCTATCACAGGACAGCTGAGCTGTTTATAACCAACTTCAGATGCTCCTAAAGAACGCTGACACTCTCACGGATGGCTGGTAGGAATAAGAACTGCTGTAAACTTTATGAGCAGAAATTTGGCAAAATTCAGCATGACGCAGATTCTGTGCTTAGCCAAACTTTAGCCAGGCTTCTGAACCCTCTCCTCGGCCCAACTGTGCACTTCCTTGTAAAATCCAGTTTTAGCAAAAGAACCTGCTAAGTTTGTTTAGCCAGAGCTCCTCATCCTTCACCATCCCCCCAGTGATGTTTGAATCACCCTGGTTTGTCTTCATCAATAATTTTGTTAGGTCAGTTTAGCAAAAATATCCCTTATTCCTGAGTTTCCTCTTAGTAATTTTCCATCCGCTAACCCCCTACCCTGCTCCATGGCTATCAATTCCCACTCGCCCATGCTGTATTAGGAGTTGAGCCCAAACTCTCTCCCTCACTGTAGGCCCCTGTTGCAATGGTTCCTACACCCAAAGCGATGGTCCTGAATAAAGACTTCCTCACTGTGTTTTAACAAGTATCACTGAATTTTTCTAACAAGAAAAAGCTATAAAATGTGTGATTTTGACCCAGGAACTCTATGTCTAGGGTTCTCTTCTAGGAAATAATAAAAGAAGAACACAAAAAAATTGGGCACTAGGTTGTTCATTGCAGTGTTGTTTATAAATAGCCCAAATGTTCAATAATTGAGAATCATTGGCCAGGCACAGTGGCTCACATCTGTAATCCCAGCACTTTGGAAGGCCAAGGCTGGCAGATCACAAGGTCAAGAGATCGAGACCATCCTGGCCAACACGGTGAAACCCCATCTCTACTAAAAATACAAAAATTAGCTGGGCATGGTGGCACATGCCTATAGTCCCAGCTACTTGGGAGGCTGAGGCAGGAGAACTGCTTGGACCTGGAAGGTGGAGGTTGTGGTGAGCAGAGATTGCACCACTGCACTCCAACCTGGCGACAGAGCGAGACTCTGTCTCAAAATAATAATACTAATAATACTACTACTAAAATAATAATTGAGGATCGTTAAGGCAACATGGTTTATGTATACCAAGGACAGAATAATAGAAAGTGACGAAAACTTGGGTGGGCATTTATTTTGACCATAACTAAAAAAGTAAGAGGCAAGTCCCTTGTTCAGGGCTAAAGAGCCAGTGACAGTAACACAGTCCAGCCTAGAGCCCTGTTCAGATTCTAGAAACTCATAGATGTCTATTTTATCCACAGCTCTGAGTTTCTAGAATCTGAACAGCCCTTGAAATACTTTGCTGGTTAATTGTGAAGCAAAGTAGGGTCCTCTAGGAGAGAGTGACTCAGTAGAAAGCCATTGGAAGCGGGAGGAATACAGCCAGCATTTGCTAAGTCCTTTCGCCAGAAGTTTTTATACTTGAGATGATAAACATTCTCTCTGTATCTATGCATGTAAACTACAGCCCTGGGGAGCCCCAGTCTTGCTTCTTTGGGGTGATCTTGGGTAAATTCTGTCTCTCTAGGCCTTTTTTTTTAATAAATAAAAAGCATTATTTATTTTTTTAATCCCCTGGACTATTGGAATAAAAGATTTAAGTTAGAATAAACACTTATCTACTTAGGTATAGTATGCTTTTAAAACTTTTAAAAATTAAATTTTAAAAGAATCCTTAATAACATGAGAAAAATACTTATGATATAACGTTGAAAAAAAAGAGAGGCAGAATCGAAAATTATAAATACAGGATGACCACAGTTGTGTGGGGGTAAAAAAAAATGCACTGAAAATATCAGGAAGGAAAGGCACCCAGATGTTGGCAGCGATTTTCTCTAGTTCGTTATGAACACTCCTTTTTTTATACATACTTTTTTTATTTTCTAAATTTTCTATCACAAGTGTAATTGAAATAATAAGGGTGGGGGGGAAAGATCCTTGGAGGTGGGGAGAAAAAAGTACATATGCCATCCATACCATCAACACACACCCAAAAATTTAACTAGTATTTACTTAGTACTCACTAAAAACCCAGCCCAGACACAGCCTCTGTAGCAGGGAAATCAAGGGCCAAGCCCCACCCTGAAGGCTCACATATATAGAATATATATACTTTGCTTGGCAAATAACTCTGGCCCAGATGATATTCTTATTAAGGTTGGAAAGTAACAGGACTGTTTGCTTAGCCAGCTCAGCAGAATAAATGAATCCACTCCCACTGCTGTGACCCCTTCACTGGAGTTCCCTGAGAGGCTCCATGGCTTAGAGCCTTTGTGGATCACACTTGGGAAGAGTCAATTTCAGGGATACTTTATAGCCCAGGAAGAAAACTGTTCTCATCCCTTAACCCAGGCACCGAATGCAAGAGGTACAGAGGCTCTCTGTGAGGCCGAACAAGCAAGGGGCCAGGGAGGAGCCGGAGGGCCTGGGAAGGAACCTAACAGACCTTGTGTGGCCCCTGGGGACCCCTGGGCAAGGGAGCTCATGCCTCCAGGCCTGAGTTTCCTCATTGGTAAACAGGTCACATAATGACAACCCCAGGACTATTGTGAGACTCAAAGAAGAGAACGTATAAGTCCTTTCATTGTTCTAAGTCTCAGTTTCCTCATCTGTAAAATGGAGTCAATATCTCTCCCCCGTAGATCTGTTAAAAGATTAAGACAATGAAAGCAAAAGGTGAACATACATAGTGTGTTACATATGGTGGCCATTACTATTGCTGCTTGTAGAGTGGGTAATGGGATACCTAAATGAATCCTAGGCCTCAACTTCCTTATCTGCAAAATGGGGCAATCAATTCAGTCTGAAAGATTATATTGAAGAACAGTAGCTGAGCCACCAGCCGCACCACTGTGGGTTCACTTTGTGTCTCAGACATGCTGGACCCAAGCTCATGTGGGGAGCACAAAGCCCTCCAACTCAGGGGCCAGCAGAGCTGGGACAGCTGGCATTATGCTGTCCACCCCACAGTGCAGAGTGGACACTGGGGCCCAGAGAAAGGCATGCATTAGCCCAAGTCACCCAGCACTTTGTCAGTGGCAAAGCCAGGATCCGAGCCCAGGCTTTCAGCTGCCCACCGTTGCCCACAACACCCACTGCTTTTCTCTGCTCTATTCTTAAATTGCTGATGTGGTCCCAGGCAGGGCAGAGGAGAGCAGGCAGGCAGGGGAGGGAGAAAGGGGGAGTGGAGGCTGGCCAGCAGCAGGAACTGAGCCTGCCTGTGGTCTCCAACTTCACAAACCACATCAGGCTGAAATATGACACACGCTCACTCAGTTGAAAGCGAGGAGATATTTTTACTTAACATCCCCTTGCTGCTTAAACACTGGTCTCTTTTTTTCCCCTCCTCCCAAGAATGCATAACCCCTGGGACGTGCCTTTCTCTGCTTCTGCTGGCATTTTCTCAGGGAATAATCAAGGAGCAGGAGGGTGCCCACTTTTCCTGGCTTCACCAGATAGATTTCCAGAGCATGGGCTTGACCGATGAAAAGCAGGGACCAGTCCTGGCTGGGCTCTCACCTCACCACATGACCTTGCTGGGCAAGTCCTGTGTCCTTTGGAGCCTTGATTTCCTGTAATGGAGGGGAGACTGACCTATACTCGAGGGTCCTGTGGGTGGTACAGGAGAGTATGAGTTTACACACAGCCCTGGGAGGCCCCTCCAGGCCTCTCTGCTGCAGGGCTGAGCTCTCCAAGCTCTACAAAGTGACTCCCACCCCTCATTGGTCTCAAGAAAACCAGAGATCAATGCCTCAGCAAAGTCCCACAGACCAAGCGGAAATCATCTCTATCAGTCACATCACAAAAGACCCAAACTATTCACATGGAGTAGGGGAAAGTGATCCACTGTCACTGGATGGCTAAGAGTGAAGGCAATCAATCAACATGTTTGGCAGAAGTGCACACACCACTGTTAACGGTGGCGACCTCTGGGGAAAGAGGAGGGCTTGGAGGGATTTATGTTTGAATCCTTTTTTTTTTTGAGGCAGAGTCTTGCTCTGTCACCCAGGCTGGAGTGCAGTGGCAAGATCTCAGCTCACTGCAACCTCTGCCTCCCGGGTTCAAGCAAATCTCCTGTCTCAGCCTCCCAAAGTGCTGGGATTATAGGCATCTGCCACTGTACTCGGCCCAATTTATGTTTGAATCTTTAACTTTTTTGTTTGTTTGCTTTAAAACTTATAAAAAAGAAAAAAAATTACAATGCTGAATACCTTAGCAGCCTTCTCCAGGTAGGTATAGCCTGTTGCCTGCTTTTAGATGAAATTTATAGCAGGTTCTGAGATCTTCAGCTGGGCTTCCAGAATCTGCCGCACTGACCCATCCCAGTGGCCACTGCTCTAGTTCAGACCTGCATTCTACTTCACTTGAATCATGCAACAGCCTCCTCAGGGTCTTCCTGCCTCCAGATTAGCCCCGTCCAATGCATCCCCTACATCAGCCACTCAGAATAATGAGTTTTTTAAAAAATCACTACCCTGTCAAAACCTTTTCTCATTCCTTCATTGCCTTCAGGATGAAGTCCAAACCCTTAGCTTATAATCTAGCTCCATCTTCATTTAGAGTCTCAACTCCCACCACTCTGCCCTTCTCCCATCCTCCATTCTAGCCACATGGATGGCTCAGAAAACCTCAGTCCCTTTGGACAAGTGGTTCCTGCTTCTTAGAATGTCTTTCCCCCCAATTCCTGTTTCTCCTGGCAAATGATTACTCATTTCTGAGGTCTGGCTCACCCAGACAAAATTAGTCACCCTTCTTGCAGGCTGAAGTCCCTCTTAAAATATGACACGAACGTGCCAACCACTATAGATGGGAAGCATCTTGAGGACAGACTGCTCTGTGCTCTTCTGAAGCTCTTGGGCCCCTCACAGGGCACGGCACAGAATGAGTGCTGAATGGAGGGAGGGGGAGAGGAAGGAAATCCCATGCCAGGCAAAACCCACAGCCACCCCTCTTGGGAGCAGCCTGTTTCCCGGCTCATGTTAGTCCCTAATAAAAAGACTATGGAAAATTCTGGAGTAAATTTCCCTTCCCTGATTCACGTGGAAACCTTTGCTGCTGTGTAACGTAACGAGTGCCAACCCAAGCTCCCCCAGCTGTTTACGATTTCCCTGGCATTTATAAATAGCAAGGCCCCAGAAAGAAAAACGGACTTTCAAAGGAGCTGAAAGCAGATGGTTCCCACCCCCATCCTTCCTCCTCTGCTTCCAAGCCTCTTCCACTTAAAAGCCCCAAGAAACAGCAACTAGCACTCTCAAGTGTGTATGCATGGAGGGGAGTGCTTAGCTCTTTAGTGAATGGAACATCGAAGAAGGAGGCTAAAGTTCCCCGCCGAAAGGAGTCCGCAAAGGGCAGATTGGAATTGGGTCCCAGCCCTACCCTGCCTAGCCTTGTGACAATGAGCCCATCATAAACTCTCTGGGTCCTTGACTTTTCTCAACCGTGAAATGGGGATGGGGTAAGATTCTAGCAAGCCGTGTTCACTGTGAAATGCAAAGCAGTGAGAGGTCCTGGTGCTCAGAAATGTGGTCCTGGGAGAACAGGACACACAGGATTAAGTCCCCAGAGGCCAAACAAAAGCGGGAGGCACCTCCCCAGAGGCCCCGCCTTCCACAAAGTCCAATTACACTCAGGACAGCCCAGAATGAGTTCTGTGTGTTTTAAAGATCCCTTCGATGCTCTCAGGAGGGTGTGAGGACAGGATAAAGCTGCAGCTGTCTGGGCAGACGAGGGGCAGAAAGCCAGTCTCCTCCTCACTCACACCCCCAGTCCCCAGCCTTCCAAGGACTGGGGCTTTTCCCTGGGCACTACTCAGACCATCCAGCCTGCACTGGACCATAGAAAGTTGCTGTTATTTAGGTTTTGGGGGGCTGGACCCCAGAAGACAGGGGGTCTCAGGGAAAAAGGGTTCCAGTCACTGTCTTCAACTCTGCAAGAAGCTTCCGTGTGAGTCAGGGAAGGGAACACCGGGCAGGGCCGGGGAGGAGCCAGCACCTACAGGTAGCGGGCGTCCACAGATTGCAGACGGTACAAGGAAGAACTTTCTAACAGTCCTGGCTCCAGAAAGAGGAAGGAGCGGGAGAGGAGAGCAAGGCACAGGTATCGCCCAGGAGGCAAGGGTCCTCTGAGCGGACTCCCCAGCGGAGTCACCGCCCAGATCATGGCTGGTGGCCCCCTGCATGCCCGGACCAGACACCCCAAGTGCGGGGTGACCCCCGGGCCAGTTCCCCCATCCCGGGGGCGGGGTCGAGATTATGAGCTCAGGTGCCAGCAGCACAGCGGAATCACGGGGTGGAGGCCTGGCCCCTCTCCTCGCCTGCTCGGGCGTCTCCCCACACCCCCGCTCCCATCCACACCCTTTGTCCCCTGGAAGACCGGCAAAGTGAGCGAGGAAGCCCTCTTCCAGCGATGCCCCCGCGACCAGGCCGAGCTCCAGACGCGGGCGAGCTCGGACGGGGAGGGAAGAGAGAGGAAGGACTCAGATCAGCCCGGGACCCCCAGATGTCCGGGGCCGGGGCCGCCCGCCTCCCCTACCTGCTGCTGCGGCGCTGGCGACGGCTGCTGCTGGGTCCAGCTGTGCTCAGCTGGTTCCGGGCGGCGGGGCGGGGCGGGGGCGCTGCGGTGAGCGCGGCCCGGGTGGGCAGGGCGCGGGCGGGAGCCGCCCTCGGGGCGGGGCGGCCGGGCCGGCGGGTGGGGGAGGAGCGCAAGGCCCTCCCGTCGGCTGCAGGGCGGGTGGCTCCAGGCTTGCCTTCATCCAGGGCGACCCCTCGCTTCACCCCGGCAGGAAGGCGCCAAGCTCCCCGCTTTCCCCTGGAGGAAACTGAGGCCCGGAGCACGGACAGGATATCTGAAGAGGCCTAGGGTGGTGGAGGAGACCCAGGGCAGCCGCTGAGCTGGGCTGGGGCTAAAGAGCTCAGATGGGGCGGGCAACGAGCAATGCTCAACTAGCGCCAGCTGAGGCAGGTTTCAGCCCCGGAGAGGACGGCCTTCTGAAGGCAAAGCCCTCGGAGGGTGACATAGGCTGCCCGCAAAGCAGGGAGGCTGCCCGCAAAGCAGGGAAGCTTCCCTCCCACGGAAGGGAATAAAGAGGAAGAGCGATTCCCGGCTCATTCCAAATGAAGTAACGAGAAATGCCAAGTACATCTCTGGACCTTAAAGTGGACCATTAAGCAGGCGCCTTGGAGTCAGAAGGCCTGGTTTGGAACCCTGACATTGACTAGTCCTGTAACTCTGGGCAAGCTAGCTCACATATCTAAGTCTCCGTATCCTTGTCTGTCAAATGGGCATCCTGACTTGTCTCTTCATGGGGCGGTTGGGAAGACTCAGTGAGAAAAAGACTCTCAGCACAATGACAGGGACTGTGGCTTCTGCATAAACGAATGTTCTTATTAGTGTCGAGGCAGATACTGTTTTAGGAAATTGAAAAAATCCGTATTAGGCAGAAAGATGAGCACAAGGTCACTTTTCAACAAATGTAATACTTTGTCGATCTCAACAGCATCTCATATGCATTTGAGAGATAGTCATTTATTATCCAGCAAGGCACAGGACAGCCTCCCAACAGTCCTGGTGCACACGTGGGTTCCCAGGGTCTTGCAGTTGCTGCATGACTCCAATTTGGAAGGATTCACACACTCGACGGGAGACTGCACCACCTGACAGAGATACCATTCCCAGCCTAGGTGCTGGCAGCAGCCCCATGTTCAGCCAGGGTAAAGCTCCCGCTAACTCAAGGTAAAATGTACTAGAGTCGGTAATTTCAGGTGCTGGGGATCAGAGCTGAAAAGGCTGTTGTTTAAGTAGCACAGAAGCCAAGAGCACAGCCCTCACTCCCTGGTTTTTCCATTGAATGGCAGCCAGGGAAGCCACAGGACCTGGGGAATCTCACCCTGGCTCTTCCTCCTGCTGTTCTCTCTTTATTCAACACCAGTAAATACAAGAACCATTTCTTGAATGCCTCATGCCATGCTCTGGGCTTCCCACATATTACCGACTTTCAATCTCACCTCCCTACCTGGCCTCCCAAGGGAGGCACTGCTGTGTGTATTTTTCAGATGAGCAGGCCAAGCCCACAGAGAGGGTTAAGTACTCTCTGGAGGTCATACCAATGATACTGAGCAGTCTGCTCTTCTATGCCTGAGTCCTTGCCCCACCCCCACCCCCCTCTCCTTTGCTCAATGTCCTGTGTCACACTCTGCCACCCGTCCTGGCTTGGGAAATTCTGTCCAGTTCCACTTTCTCTGAGAATAGAAGCAAGGTATCCACCCCCCAGGGAGGTTCACACCCTCTCTGCCACTCTCTGCTTTCTCCAGAGGCCGCCTGTGGCTCAATGCAATGCTGCTGGGGAGAAAAACAAAGACACAGGCTTATTTGGCTCTAGACTCTTTGATTACAAGCCTTGGCATACACATGCCCTGGAATTATCTAACATATCATTTCCAGCCCGAGCAACTGCTCTCAGACAAAGGGAGGTGGAACTCTGAATCTGTCTCCCCATAGAACTGGAGAATACCACATCAGGATGGAGGAAACTTTGGAAAATATCTGGTTCAACTCCTCCCTTTAGTGATGGGGAAACTGAGGCTAGGAGAGCAGAAGGCTTTGCGCCCATAACCCTGTGATTGTTCCATTTGGTGGCTGGAAAGGAACATGGTAACAGGGCATCACCAGGAATAATTAAAAATGATAATGGACCAGGTGAAGTGGCTCACGCCTGTAATTCCAGCACTTTGGGAGGCTGAGGTGGGCGGATCATGAGGTCAAGAGATCAAGACCATCCTGGCCAACATGGTGAAACCCCGTCTCTACTAAAAAATACAAAAAATTAGCTGGGCATGGTGGCACACGCCTGCAGTCCCAGCTACTTGGGACTGCCTCCTCCTGAGGCAGGAGAATTGGTTGAACCTGGGAAGCAGAGGTTGCAGTGAGCCAAGATCGAGCCACTGCACTCCAGCGTGGTGCCTGGCAACAGAGCAAGACTCTGTCTCAAGAAAAAAAAAAAGGCAATGAAGATGATGATTGATTGATGATGATGGTGATGATGATAACCAATACTTAAATGGGAGTGCCCCTCTAGGGACACTTCTAGCAATTTCCTGGTGCTTTGCTTTATGGCTCAACGTGTATTTTATAGCTAGCAGGATATATCAAGTCTGCCTTTCGTGGATGCCTAGAAGTCCTCTTGGTATCCTGTCTTCACTCCTTTCTAGATTCGTCTTTGTACTTCTCCCCACATTGGATCTAGGCACCAGTAAGGCCTTTCTGTCCTGGATCCTCACCTCAGAATGAATGTCTTCTTGATAAAGATTTCCTCTGATGGAAGAACTTTGATATCTTCTTTTGCCAGAAGACCACCTCCTTCCCAGAGTGAGGTTGGGGAGAAATGAAGGCCACACATAGGCCAGGCATTAGACAATTTGGGGGTATGTGCTTCCTCCTCTGAGAACACCTCTTCCCACCCAACAGGATGGCCCTCACTTGCACCAAGGTTTATACCGTAACCTACCCCCACAACACAGCTGACAGTATTGGAGTTGATGGCAGAACAAAGCTGGACTATTAGAATTTGGAGCTGGAAACTGAGATGTGACAATCATGGTGAATTAACTGGGCCTGTGAGGACTGATGATCTCTGAAGGCCAAGGCCGCCATTTTGAGGTGGCCATCTTCCATTGTATTCACAGAGAAAGCCAGTGAGACTCATTGAAAGACTAGAAGAGCATGGAGAAACTCACAGAGGAGATGACTGGGCTGGACAGCCAGGGAAGACTTCAGAGTTCATGAGGCTCATCTGGTTACAGACCTCTCCTGGAGCTGGCTTCAGAAAGAGAAGTTATCAGCACAAGTATTTGTTGAGCATGGAATGCCTCGTAGTAGGTCCCTAGAAGCAGAGGATGAGATGGGGATTTCGTACAAGAGATTACTTGAGGGAGCGCTCTCAGGAGATCTTGAAATATTCCATGGAACACTAGGGCAGGGGTGCAGCTGGGCCTCAGGATCAGACCACAAGCAGGACCTGAGTACTAAAGAGAACCCAGAAAGTACTTTCTCCCCCATCTTTCATCTCTGCCTGTCTGCTCCATTCCTTTGCCTCACTTAACTCAAGCATATCTGCTTTATGGAAAATGGCTTTTACCAGCAGCAAGCTGGAGTCTTTGTGATCCACAGTTCTAAGTTGGATCAGATGCATACCCTTTAATTAACTCTGGCCAGAGTAGCAGGGTCACACTGCACAAACCTGGCTGCTCCCACTGTAACCTATGGGTGGAGGGGGTGTACTTCCCAGAGAAAAGGGGAGGGGAAGCCTAGCAGAGACAACAGCTTGGACTCAGTCATCCTTGAAAGGATAGAAAGAATAACAGTGGAGGTGAGGAAGGGAACAGCATCTTCTGCTAAGGGCACAGAATAAGCAAAGGTGTTGAGGTCAGAGAAAGAACTGGAAGGAGGAAAGGAATCTGTTGTTTTCTCCAGCCTTGGTCCCCTTTAGTGTTGTGCTAGAGGCAGCTCTTAAGAACTGATTGCTCAATTTCCATGATTTTTTTTTTGAGACAAGATTTCACTGTCACCCAGGCTGGAGTCAGTGGCACAAACATGGCTTCTTGCAGCCTTGACCTCTGGGCTCAAGCAATCCTCCTAACTCAGCCTCCTAAGTAGCTAGGATCAAAGGCACATCCCACCGTGCCTGGCTAATTTTTATATTATTTGTAGAGATGATCCTCCCACCACAGCTGGAATTACAGGAGTAAGCTATCACACCTGGCCAAATTTCCATGAATTCTTACAGCCAGCTGTATTCAGGCTGGATTAAGCACAGCCTTCAATAACAATCTACATAAATTTATAATTGAGTAAATTATAAATTGATATGGTCTGGCTCTGTGTCCCACCCAAATCTCATCTCGAATTGTAATCCCCATAATCCCAGGTGTCAAGAAAGAAACCTGGTAGGAGGGAGGTGATTGCATCATGGGGGCAGTTTCCCCCATGCTGTTCTTATGATGAGTTCTCACGAGACCTGATTCTTCTTTCTTTTTTTTTCTTTTGAGACGAAGTCTCACTCTGTCGCCCAGGCTGGAGTGCAGTGGCACGATCTTGGCTCACTGCAACCTCCGCCTCCCAGGTTCAGGCAATTCTCCTGCCTCAGCCTCCTGAGTAGCTGGGATTACAGGTGTGTGCCACCACGCCCAGCTAATTTTTGTATTTTTAGTAGAGACAAGGTTTCACCATGTTGGTCAGGCTGGTCTCGAACTCCTGATCTCGTGATCCACCCGCTTCAGCCTCCTAAAGTGAGACCTTATTCTTTTTTTTTTTTTCTCGAGACGGAGTTTCGCTCTTGTTACCCAGGCTGGAGTGCAATGGCGCGATCTTGGCTCACCGCAACTTCTGCCTCCTGGGTTCAGGCAATTCTCCTGCCTCAGCCTCCTGAGTAGCTGGGATTACAGGCACGCGCCACCGTGCCCAGCTAATTTTTTTGCATTTTTAGTAGAGACGGGGTTTCACCATGTTGACCAGGATGGTCTCGATCTCTTGACCTTGTGATCCACCTGCCTCGGCCTCCCAAAGTGCTGGGATTACAGGCGTGAGCCACCGCGCCTGGCCGAGACCTTATTCTTTTATGAGTGTTTGACAGTTTCTCCTTCACATATTCTCTCTCCTGCCACCATGTAAGACTTGCCTGCTTCCCCTTTTGCCATGATTGTAAGTTTCCTGAGGCCTCCCAGCCATTCAGAACTTTGAGCCAATTAAACCGCTTTCCTTTATAAACGACCCAGTCTCAGGTATGTCTTTATAGCAGTGTGAAAATGACTAATGTATAAATACAGGTAATACATTCTCAAAACTAAGTATTTCATAATTATTTTACTATATTTCACTATTATCTGTGCTCTTAAGGTTACTTTAGCCTTTTATCTATATGGTAGAAATACTGTATAATTGTGTGCAATTGCATATCTCTTCTCAACTGCACACTCAGTGACATCATGCTGGTAGCCTGGTCCCCATGGTGGGAATATTTACACCATGGAGATCAGCAAAGGCTATAAATCAGGGTTTTCCTTCTCCCTGCCCCCAAAAGCCTCTTGTTCAACATTTACCAGCACACCACTGCTCAAAACCCTGGGCTTTCCTTGTTCAACTCACTGCATTCAGATTGTCCATTTATGTGTATATCTCATTAGACCGGCAGCTCAGTGGAAGGAGAAAATGTGTTTGCTTGATTTTCCGACATCATCCCAGTGTCAAATAGTGCTTAGCACAGAGCAGATGTTTAGCACATTTTTATTGGATTAATGAATTGGTGAATGAGGAAAGTCACCAGAGATGAGTTTGGTGAGATAGAGTGATTGGGGACACATCAGGAAGACTCGAGAGAGGGTTGCTCTTTGAATTTCAAGAGCCATTAATCTAGACATGTTCTGAATGCCCCAGGCAGGAATGTGTTTGTCTCACTATTTTAATGAGAACTTAAAACTGTGAGTTCCATACAAGCACTGCCGGCTCAGCCCTAAGGCTTGGATTCCAAGCAGGTATGATTCTATAATTATGCCCAATAGATGCCAGTAAGATGCTAAACAGCGTAAGCATCAGTGACTTCACTTTTACAAAGCAGAGGATTTCCCAGCTAGCCAGCCTCCCAGGCTAGAGTTTTCGGGAAAGAACAAAACTGCCTGGAGGTTCTTCCTCCACAGCTTAATAGAGCTGGCCCTATGACAGTGGCATGCATGATAATAACTAAAAGCATAATCATAACTACCACATTCCGAATGTTTACTCTATGCTGCTCACTTTATTATTTCCATTAAGCCTGACAATTACCCTCTAAGTGAGTCATTCTTATCTCCAATTTTACAAATAAAATAAATGGGCTCAAAAAGAGTAAGTTACTCTGCTTAAGCTTCCAGAGCTAGGTGAGTGGTAGAGCTGGGATTTGAATCCAAGTCTGTCTCCAAAGCCCACATTCTTTCTACAGCCAGAATGAAAGAAAGTCAAGAGAAAGGTAAGGTTTTTTTGTTTGTTTTTGAGATGGAGTCTCATTCTGTCACCCAGGCTGGAGTGCAGTGGCACGATCTCGGCTCACTGCAACCTCCGTCTCCCACGTTCAAGCAATTCTCCTGCCCCAGCCTCCCGAGTAGCTGGGATTACAGGTGCGCACCACCATACCCAGCTAATTTTTGTATTTTTAGTAGAGATGGTGTTTCACCATGTTGGCCAGGCTGGTCTCAAGCTCCTGACCTTGTGATCCGCCCACCTTGGCCTCCCAAATTGTTGGGGTTACAGGCGTGAGCCACTGCACCCAGCCTGTTAAGGTTCTTTTCCATGCTTCCTACTCAGGATCAAGAATTATTTCACTTCATCTTGACAATGTTAGGGTCTGAAGTTAGGCCCCTCTCTGTACACTTCATATAATGCTTGACTACAATTTATTGTTTCTTTGTATGGAAGGTATTTGGAGCTGTTCAAGAAATGTAGAACCACTTTCAGAAAGATTGTGAATGGCTATGCTTTAGAAACAAAAAGTAATTCATAAAATCCCTTAAACACACCCACACCAAAAAAATGTTGGAGATGGTGCTATTTTTATATTCAGAGGCCTTGGAGGACAGGACACCCTGAGTCACTCAACCTCTCTGAGCCTTGGTTTCTTCATCTGATAATAGTATCCACTCAAAGAACTGTGGGGAAATTAAATGAATTCTCTATGTCAAGGCATGAGGCATATAAAGGGCTCTGTCAACAGTGGCTGGTGTCATTATGGGAACCCCGTAGGTACAGGTGTGGAGGTGTGTAAGGCGAGTGAGCTTGAGCCAGTGGGTTGGGATGCAGAGTACATCCACTGAGTTACGGAAGACCAAGCTAGATGGCAGGATGCATGAGGCTTACATGAAACAGGAGGAAACAGTATTCATGGGTGCCTGCTCTGGGCAGTATCTCCTCCAAAGTTGACAACAAATTTCTCAGACTGGAACTACTTTCACTCCCAGTTCATAGATCGAGAAACTGAGACCCAGCGAGTTAAAGACTTATTTATGCTGCACAACTAGGGAATGGCAGAGCCGAGACTGGAACCCAGGTTTTGCTCCAAAGCCACTGCCTTCCATGTGGGGCTAGGAGCACGCCAGGCTGAAGGCACTCTGCAGGAGGAAGCTGTCGCAGGCTCACACAGGAAACTGACACTGTTGGAGCTGAATCAAGATGTTTCCTGTGGAGGGACAAGGGGGCCCACAGGCCTAACAGCCCATGCCTGCCAGGGATTTAGCAGGAAGAGCTGGCTTTTGTTCTAGATGAATCAGCCCAGCTGTTTCTGAAAGCCCAGCCCCACTCTTCTGGGCTCAGCGGACCAGAAGGCATTCAGCTGTCCCCGCAGGTCACCAGTGGGGTGGGAGGGGGCAGTACTTTGTACAGTGGACTGCACCATTTACAGAGAGTTATATTATCACCACACCAAACAATGGGCTTTTCAAATGTTGTGCTGTGTCTTGGAGTTGAAACACAATCGGGCCAGCAATGCATTACCTTCTTTGGAATTTAGAGAAACTTCAAACAAACAAACGAAAAAAGCTGATGATTAAAGTTTCAGTCCAAAGTTGATCTCCCTCCTTTTTCCTCCTCCCCTTCCACCTTCTTCTTCCTACTTTCCCTTCTCCCTGTTCTTCTGTGCTTCTCCGTTTCTTTTTCCTGTTTTTCTCCTCTCTCATCACTGTTGTCGGTAGTAGAAGCACTCTGCTGTGAAGTTCTAATAGGCTTGCCCAGGGAAGTAGGACACCCGAGTTCCACGCCCTGTCTCCTTTACCTTGCGAATGACCCTGGGCAAGTCATCCACTCCTTTGAGTCTCTGTTGTGTCATCTGCCAACTGGGACAATAGAAATAAACTACTTCCAAGAGAGATTCCACCCGGCTCATAAAACAGGGGGTTTTTCCAGCCCTGGTTGCGCTGTACTAGCCCCAGCACAGGTTTCCTGTCCCAGGGAGAACCAGACGGCATTTGTCTCGTAAGATCCATTAAATTGCTTTTCGAAATGTTAGATCTTAGGTCAAGTCACTCTAGGTTGTCTTACTTTACATTTGTAATTTGTAAGAACCTTCAAAAATGCACAGTGCAAATGTAATCACTTCATTTCATTTTCTCTCAAACCAGAACCACCAACTTGAGAAACCAATATCCAATGAACAAGAAGCATGTTTCCCTCATGGAGATCTCCTCTCCTCCTGAATGATTCCCAAATTCTGAGGCTGAGGCAGTCCCAGTGAGAAGGGGTTCAGCCCGTCACATCAAGCAGGCAGTCTAGAGTTAGGCTTTCTCCCTGGCTCAATCTTGCTGCTTTCACCTTGACCTCAGCCAGATGACCCTACAGATCCAGGTCCCTGGGTGAGCGCCCGGGGTCTCGGGGAGCTGTCCAGCTTCCTCTCGGCTTAGCCCAGACCCATGCTCAGCTTCTCACACAGCCATTCTCCAAAGTCTTAGCTGGCTAGAAACCTTATATCACAATGTGTTAGTATACCTGTCCCACAGGGACTCTGACCATCCTCTTTCTTGTCTCCAGATGCCCTACATGTCCCCCTATAGGGATGAGGGAGGAGCCTTTAAACAGTTTAAGGTGAAGTACCCCAGAAACTCTTTCAGGCCTGTTTTCCCTAGAGCTGAAAAAGAAAAGCAGCTAAATCTTCAGCAGCAAGCTGTGATCTCTCTTTTAAAATATACTACTTGGTCATGGCATAAAATATTAATACAGCAGATGCAGTCTGGCTTTTTGAGACCCATGAAAGGCTCTGGGAATCCCCGGTGCCAACAGCCACGGGTTGGTAAGCTCTACGTTTTATCACTAATCCAGACAAGCTCTGAGCTGCTTTAGCCTGGCATTGGTGGCCACACATGATCTGGCCTTGCTTTATCCCTCCATCCTCATCTCATCCCCTCCCCACCCGAACCCCATACCCCTATGCCATGGAATCCTGCTGGTTCCTGGCAGGTCATGCTTTATGTCACCCCAAAACCTTCAAGACTTTGCACCCCAGCTCTCTTTCTTGGGACTGCCCATCCTGACACTTTCCCCCTTTTAACTCTCCCCTATTTTTTCAGGCTCAGTTTTAGGGGACCCTCCTTGCAAAGTTTTTAGGAGGAGACTTTCCTTGTCTCCTCCAAGGTGCATTACATTAGCAGCCCCTCTGTGGTTCCACAGTCCCCTGCACATGCCTCCATCATAGTACTTCCTGGACCATTCTGCTGAAGTAGGCTCCCCTGTCTTGTTATTCTCCACCCCAGAACTCTGCTTAATTCCCTTGTAAGTGATAGTTATTTGTAATGATTTCATTACTGCGTTGTTTACCGTCTCCCACACTAGACTGTGAGCTCCCTGAGGGCAGGGCCAAATATCTCAATCTCTGCTGCCTGTGAAAATGCCCAGCATAGCACCCTGGACAGATCAGACCCTCAATACACACTGAATTGAATGGAATTGCAGTGACACTTAGCACAGTGTGTTATACTTACCTGTTTATGTTTCTAGCTCTATCAGTGAGTCCCTCATGGGGAGGGACCAAGTCTTGTTCACTATTACGCTCCCGATGCCCAGCACAGAACTTGGTACATATTAGGAGACTAGTAAATGTTGAATGAATGGATGGATGAATGAAAGGAATGAAGAGAAGAACTAACATGAAGGCAGGATGAACAGATGATCAAATAAAGGAATTCCAAGTAACCATTATGAAGCAACCAATTGATATATATATATATATATACACACACACATATATATATATACACATATATATATATATATTTTTTTAAATATTTGAAATAAATACCAGCATCTTCTCTTGATTCTGCTCACTTGTGCTGCTGGGAGGGGGGAAAAACTTATAATAGGATTGGTCAAGCCTAACCTTTAAAAAACAATCACCATAGGACTCCAATAACTGGAGTAGCCTTTTAATGAATAGGCAAGATGTTGATATCAATTTACCTTAATTAGGAAGGCTAAGATACCTTCTCAAAATGTCTGCTTCTGCCATCTTCTAAATTTATATCAGATATCACCCCTTAGTTTTTCCAAGTTTCACAATTTGAAAAAATGCCATAGTCTTTTTTTTTCTTTTTTTGAAAAGGAATCTCACTCTGTCACCCAGGCTGGAGTGCAGTGGTGTGATCTTGGCTCACTGCAACCTCCGCATCCCAGGTTCAAGTGATTCTCCTGCCTCAGTCTCCCAAGTAGCTGAGATTACAGGTGAACACCACCACGCCTGGCTAATTTCTTGTATTTTTGGTAGAGATGGGTTTTTGCCATGTTGGCCAGGCTGATCTCTAGCTCCTGACCTCAAGTGATCTGCCTGCCTTGGGCTCCCAATGTGTTGGGATTACAGGCGTGAGCCACCGCATCTGGCCAAGCCTCAGTTTTCCACCTGAAATCACTTCATCTCCAGGGAACCTCCCCTAGAGTTTTTGAGAGTTCAATGAGTTAATGGAAGGGGTTATTCTGGGGAATGAGAATGCAGGCTTTTGGGGGTCACACACCTTTTTGGAAGCCTGGCTCTGAAAACTTCTTTTTAGGTTAACTTTGGGAAGTTACTTACCATCTTTGATTCCCGATTTTCTCACTTGCAAACTGGAAATTAGAGTGCCTTATGTAGATCATCGGTATGTGGATTAAATGGTTTTTTTAAAAAATGTATGTGTAATATTTAACCCAGTGTCTGACACATGGTAGTTCTTAATAAATTATAGCTCCTATGATTATAGTCACTATTAATTATCATACTTTTCTTTTCCATGGAATATATGTTTCATGATTACTTAACCTTTACCGCATGATTTCCTGTTCCTTACTCTTTTTTAAGATTGATACGTAATAGTTGTATATATTTTGGGGGTACATATGATATTTTGACACATGCATATACAATGAGTAATGATCGAATCAGGGTAATTTGAATCTCCATCGCCTCAAACATTTATCTTTTTTATGTGTGTTGGGAACGTTACAAATCTTCTCTTCTAGCTATTTTGAAATATACAATAAATTGTTGTTAATTATAATTTACTATCAGATTCTAGAACTTAGTCCTTTTTTGTTTTTGTTTTGAGATGGAGTCTCATTCTGTCTTGCCCAGGCTGGAGTGCAGTGGCACGATCTCAGCTCATTGCAGCCTCTGCCTCCCGGGCTCAAGCGATTCTCTTGTCTCAGCTTCTCAAGTAGCTGGGACTTCAGACATCTGCCACTATGCCCAGCTAATTTTTTTCTTTTTTTTTTTTTTTTTTTTTTTTTGTATTTTTAGTAGAGATGAGGTTTCACCATGTTGGCCAGGCTGGTCTTGAACTCCTGACCTCAGGTGATCCACCTGCCTCGGCCTCCCAGAGTGCTGGGATTACAGGTGTGAGCCACTGAACTTATTTCTTTTATCTGACTACCTAGAACTTATTTCTTTTATCTGACTGCATTTTTGCACCCTTCAACCAACTTCTGTTCATCCTCTCCTCCCCAGCCACCATTCTACTTTCTACATCCATGAGACCCATGGTTTTCACTCTCACAGATGAGTGGGAATGTGCAATATTTGTCTTTCTGTGCCTGTCTTACTTCACTTAACATAATGACTTTCAGTTCTATCCATGTTGCTGCAAATGACAAAATTTCATTCTTTTTAATGGCTGAATAATATTCAAGTGCATATGCACATCACATTTTCTTTTGGTTCCTTACTCCTACAGGTAATTTCTGCAAGGCACATCCTTAGGCACACAATGTTTTTCTTCTCAAAAAAAAAAAAAATTCACCAGACACAGTGGCTTATGCCTGTAATTCCAGCACTTTAGGAGGCCAAGGTGGACAGATCACCTGAGGTCAGGAGTTCGAGACCAGCCTGACCAACATGGAGAAACCTGTCTCTACTAAAAATACAAAAATTAGCCGAGTGTGGTGGTGCATGCCTGTAATCCCAGCTACTCTGGAGGCTGAGGCAGGAGAATCACTTGAACCCGGGAAGCAGAAGTTGCTGTGAGCCAAGATTGCGCCATTGCACTCCAGCCTGGGCAAAAGAACGAAACTCTGTCTCAAATATATATATATCTTCAGATTAAACTCCCAAGAAGAGCCAGCACAAGCACATAGCCTTCCCCTCCCCTTTTTGTTTAGTGAGCTCTTGATTTCTCAAGACCTAATTCAAAATATCTTCCACTAAAAAGGCTTCTTTGACCCCCAAAGAGAGTAGTTCCCCGCTAGTCCCACTCACCTAGAACTCATCATCTCTCTCGTAGGTATCTCTAGGTTCTCTCCCTCCAAACAAGTCCCTTATGATCCCAGAAGGATTTTTCTAGAAATACATGTCAAGCATTGTGTGGGAAAACGGAATTTCTTGATGTCTAGTAAGAGTGTAAATTGATGCAAGATGAAAAAGAACAATTGGAACACCTATGCTCTTTGATCTGGCAGTTCCACCCCCAGGAATTTTCCCTACATATGTATTCCAACGGGCAAAATGGCATATTTACAAGTTACTAAGCATTGTTTGCAAGAAAAAAATAATGGAAATCACCTAAAGTTTCACCAAAAGAATATTATTTAAATAAATCATGACACATGCATATAGTAGAATGCCATTCCATTATAAACAAAGAATAGGGAAATCTTTATGTAGTCAAATGAGGACATTCCCAAGCTATATCTATAGTTTTACATGTATGGAATATCAGTGTGTGTGTTAAAAATAAAAAAAGAGGGGAAAGAATAGATATATGGGCCAGACATGGTGGCTCATGCCTGTAATCTCAGTACTTTGGGAGACTGAGGCGAGAGGATCACTTGAGGCCAGGAGTTTGAAACCAGCCTGGGAAACACAGTGATATCCCACTTCTACAAAAAATAGAAAAATTAGCCAGGCATGGTTGTGTGCACCTAGTCCTAGATACCCAGGGAATAGGTGGAAGGATCACTTGAGCCCAGGAAGTTGAGGATGCAGTGATTGTTGTGCCACTGCACTCTAACCTGGGTGACATAGCGAGACCCTGTCTCAAAAATAAATTAAGAAAAATAAAGATGTATATATTTGCTTGTACTTATGTAAAATACTTCGTAAGGATATATAAGAAACTGGTAATACTGGTCACCTCTGGGGAGAATACTAGGTAGCTGACAGGTGGGGCAAAAAGGAGATTTTTCTGTGTATATCCTTTTGTTGCTTTTGAATTTTAAACTAGTGTATATTAGCTGTTCAAAATAATAATAATAATAGAAGTAAAACATGGTGGAAACACAAACATATTGCTGTGTGTGCTCACTGCTACAGCAGTTAGCAGAAGAATTCATCCTTGGGAGAAAATTGCCCTTTTAGGGGAGAAAAAAAATCTTTTTTTTTTTTTTTTTTTTGAGAAGGAGTCTTGCCCTGTCACCAGGCTGGAGCACAGTGGCGCGATCTTGGCTCACTGCAACCTCCGCCTCCCAGGTTCAAGTGATTCTCCTGTCTCAGCCTCCCGAGTAATTGGGACTGCAGGCGCCCACCACCATACCCAGCTAATTTTTGTATTTTTAGTAGAGACAGGGTTTCACCATGTTGGACAGGATGGTCTTGATCTCTTGACCTTGTGTTCTGCCCACCTCGGCCTCCCAAAGTCCTGGGATTACAGGCGTGACCACTGCGCCAGGCCAAGAAAAATCTTTCTAAAGGTCTTTTGGTTGTGCAAAGCCAAAGACCAGAGCCTGCTCTGGAGAAGAAAGGTTAAAACCATCCTAAAGTGAAGTATGACCTATTTAGGTAAAGAGGCTCTGATTTTAAATAATTCTTTCCTCCTGTATGGCGGACCCCAGGGACAGGAGTTTGGGGGAGTAGGAACCTGGGGGAGAGAAAATGAAAGAGAAAGAACTTAGATCTAAGTAAGAATGAAACTCAGGACTGAGAGACTCTGTAAATGGTAGAAAGCCAAAGGTGTTTAGAGCAGGTGATCCTGTTTCTGGGAAGGCAAGTCTTGCTATTATGCATGTAGCAGGCTGTGGAGGCTAAAACTGTGTTAGGACCAAGGCTGAGCTGTTTTATAATTGCTTCCCTTTCTTTGCCTACCTGCCATGATTTTTGCCCCAACTATATCATGCAGTTTGAAGGCTGAGCGCTCCTGACCACTTAAGGAAAAGGCAATTATCTTTTTTCTTTTCTTTTTTGACTTGTTTTAATTGCTGATGATCCAGACTCTAGATTTAATAGATCATCAAGTCTTCTGTCAAAGAACAAGAGAATGGAGGAACTGGTAGAGAGAAAGAAGGAAGTACTATTGAGGAAGCCAAAAAAGGAGAAAAAAGGATTTTCTCAAAACGTGGACCAGAGCAAAGGAGTAGAAGACAGTGAAGGGAGGGTTACCCCAAGAGCCCAGCCAGCCTGGGAGCTGATGTGGGGCAGTTTACCAGAAAGGAAGAGGATCTGAAGCTCAGTGGAAACAGGTGAATGGAACCAGCAAAGGAGGGCTTCACGGGACATTGAGCACCAAGGAGCAGGGTGAGACCTGAGTCATTGTCACAGATCTCTCAGCCATAACCAGAGAGAGAACTGCCTGTTCCTGCACCAAATTCATCTACATACTTTGTTCCGCTGTGGGCAGCTGGTAAATATGTCACTCCATTAGTGGTAAACACTTTGATGCCTGCCAAGCTGGAGAGATGCCCAGTAGTACCATATAACTTCAGCGTGAACCTGTCCCATGACTCCAGGTTGCTGATACCTACATAATGCCCCAGGACAAAACCTAGAAGCTCATAGCAGGGGCATGGGGCTCTGAGCCCAGAGCAGTGGTGACAAGAAAGCTCTGGGCCTCTGTACTTGATAAGGGAAGGATAACAAGAAAAATGGGAGCCGAACCCAAGAAGCTCAGACTCTCCTGAGATGAGACAATGGTTGATGACACCACTGTTATAAATGCATTGAGACAATCTGGATGGCAGTTATCGGGCAAATCTGACGTTACTCACCTGCTTAAAACCTGTCGAAGGTTATGCAATGGACTTAAAATTTGTGCCCACCAAAATTCGTAGGCTGACACTCTAACCCCAATGTGATACTATTTAGAAGTGGGGCCTTTGGGAGGTAATTCAGTTACGAGAGTGGAGCTCTCATGAATGGGATTAGCGCCCTTGTAAGAAGAGGCTAAAGACCCAGCTAGCTCTCTTTCCACTACACGAGGCACAATGAGAAGCTGGTAGTCTGCAACCCCGAAGAGGGCTCTCACCAGAGCCCAACTTTGCTGGCACCCTGATCTTAGACTTCCAGTCTCTGGAACTGTGAGAAATAAATGTCTTTTGTTTATAAGCCACCCAATTCATGGCGCTTTTTTATAGCACCCCAAGCTGACTAAGACAAACTACTCTCCACCTCCAGGGTAAATTCTGAATTTCTTACCCTGGTGTATCAGTCAGGAAAGGTTAGGTTATATTATAGTAAGAAATTAGCCCCCAAAATCCTGGTGTCTTAATACAACACAAGCTGATTTCTTGCTCATGATATATGTCCAATGCATGTGCTCCACATAATCACTCATAGACCCCAGACTAATGGAGGGGCCACATACTGAAGTTGCACTTGGAAGACATGGCTGCCTTGTTCATTACGGCAAGGCAGGAAAGCTAAGGGAGAGCTCACACTCACTTTTTTATGCTTTAGCCCAGAACTGACATGTGTAGCTTTTGCTTATAGACCCTCAGTGAAACTAGTCATGAGGTTCCTCCAACTGCAAAAAGACCAGGAAATGTGGAAAGTAGGTGGATAGATATTTGTTGAACAGTAAATATCTCTGTCATACATGGTATTCAAGAGCTTTTGACATGTGCCTCCAGGAGCCCCTCCAGCTTCATCTCCTTCCACTGTCCACCTTTCCAAACTCATAATCCACCACTGGCCACAGGAGTCTTCTCCCAGCTCCCCAAGCATGTCCTTGAACCATTGATCCCCCGTGCCTTAGCTCATGCTGGTTTCTGAACATACAATGCCCTTTTTCTACCTGCTCCAACTGTCAAAATTCTACTTCTCCTTTTAAGCCCAGCTCAAACGCTACCTTCCCCATTCCTCATCCCTGGGGGAAAATTAATTGATCCTTCCTGGTTTGGCCACATCTCTTTTTCTATGCTCCTTAGACATCATCCTGCCTGCACCTCTGTTGCCAGGTCCTGTCAATTCTATCTCCTCAATCTTTTGGAATAAGCCCATCCTCGCCATCTCCACTGCCTCAGCCCTTATGTTATCATCTTACTTCTAGACTGTTGCAAGAGTCTCCTAACTGGCTTCAGTGACCCCAATCTCATCTCATGCTAATCATCCACTATACGATGGCCTCCAAATGATCTTTCTTAAAAACACAACCCTGTCATTTCCCAGCCTGAAACTCTTCAACAGCCCCCATCACCTTCCAAACTTCTCAGCACAGCCTCCAAGGCCTTCCTTGATCTAGCACCAGCGTCACCTACGCCCCTTCTTTCCCAGACACCAGGACTTCTCCTCTGGCCCACCCCACCAACAATCTATGCTTGTGTGTTTTCTAAGGCATTTGCTCTCTCTGTTCCCTTTGCCTAGGACGCCTTTCCCATTTCCATAATCTCTACTTGGTCATGTTACTTATCCTTCAAGGTCCAGTTCAATGTCATCCTTGCCTCTGAATGCCTCCATATTGTATCCATTTTTAGCTCTGGATACACCTGTTCCCCCTGCTGTGTTCTTTCAGAGCAGTAACCAGATCTCGTGTATTTTCAAACCCCCAGTTTCAAGCCTAGGTCCTGACCCATAGTAAGAATCAATAAATGCTTATGGAAGGAAGTAAGGAAGGAAGAGACGGGGAAGGGAGGGGGGAGAGAAAAAGGAAAGAAGGAAGGCAAGAGAAGGAAAGGAAGGGAGGAAAAGAGAGGGAGGGAGAGGAAAGAGAGGAAGGGAGGATTAAGAAAAGAGACAAGGGCTTGGGCATGGTGGTGCACACCTGTAATCCCAGCTACTCGGGAGACTGAGGCAGGAGAATCGCTTGAACCTGGGAAGCAGAAGTCACAGTGAGCTGAGATCACGCCACTGCACTCCAGACTGGGCAATAGAGTGAGACTCCGTCTCAAAAAAAAAAAAAAAAGAGTCGGCCGGTCGCAGTGGCTCACGCCTATAATCCCAGCACTTTGGGAGGCCAAGGCAGATGGATCACGAGGTCAAGAGATCGAGACCATCTTGGTCAACATGGTGAAACCCTGTCTCTACTAAAAATACGAAAATTAGCTGGGCATGGTGGTGCACGCCTGTAGTCCCAGCTACTCAGGAGGCTGAGGCAGGAGAATTGCCTGAACCCAGGAGGCGGAGGTTGCAGTGAACCAAGATTGCACCATTGCACTCCAGCCTGGGTAACAAGAGCAAAACTCTGCCTCAAAAAAAAAAAAAAAAGAGTCAAGAACTTGAAGTTATAACAATTTTTTTCTTCTTTATCACTGGCTAACAGGAATACTTTATAGCACTTCTCCGAGACTCGGTCTCCTCTTTTATAAAATAGCATCTGTCCTATCTAACTCCCTTTATTTGGATCAAATAAAGGAGAGAATGGGAAGCACCTTATTCATTTCCATGTAAATATTAGTTATTATTAATTTCCCATTGTGTAGCATATACGTATTCTCCTAACAAACTCAAGACTGCCCCTTTGTGGACGGCCTTCACTGGTCAGACTCCCTTGCACTGGCGGGATGTGGGGACGCTGGTTGTAGGGGTGGGTTGAGGATGCTTTACCTGGGCTTTATCAGCGACCCATTACCACAATCTTGTGTCAGGTGCGGCTAACGTTGAGGTCCATTAGGATCCCAGCATAACAACTGAGTCAATTTGATTATTTGATTTGGTGATTTGATTATTCTATTCTGGGTGCTTTTTGTACTTATTTTAAATCTTGGATGCTCTTTTCCTCCTGATTCAAATGAATACTACAGAATATGCACAACTATTGCCTAGATTAAGGATTTCTACTCAAATAAAACATTTTCTACTCCCTTCTCTCTCGAGCTTCTGGATCAGTTTAATTGAAAAGTAGCTTAAGCCTGAGTGACAGTGCAACGGAATATGAAGAAACCCGATTTCAGTTTGCAACTACTTATCGGTGTGAGTCAGGATGTTCTCAATACTTTGTCACTAGAATGGAAGGTAGAAGTCAGAGGCTGGACAGTTAAAATCTGATTTTTTTTGCGGATGTGATTAAGAATATTAAAATGGGGAAAGTGTCCTGAATTATCTAAGTTATCTCTAAATGTAATTGCAAGTTTCCTTATAAAGGGGAGGCAGAAGGAGATTTTACCATGGAGGAGAAGGCAGGATGCAGACAGAACAGAGGTTTGAAGATGCTCCGTTGCTGGTCTTGAAGACGGAGGAAGGAGCCATGTGCCAAGGAATGCAAGGAACGAAACTCCAGAAGCCAGAAAAGGCAGGAAACTGGATTCTCCCCGGAACCTTCAGAGGGAGCGCAGCCCTGCCAACACCTTCATTCTAGCCAGTGGAGACTTCTGAACTCCAGAACTTTAAGAGAATAAGTTGTGTGTGTTAAGTCACCAAGTCTGTGGTAGTTTGTTGCAGCAGTGATAGGAAACTAATGTACCCTCCATAAGGGTTGTGTTGTTTTATGTTCCTGCCAGAAATGTAAGGTACGTCCCCCTTTCCTTAAGGATGAGGAAAAGATGATGTGCCTTACATATCCTGATATCTCATTGGCCAGAATTTTACCACATGCCCATTTCTAAACCAATCACTGGCCAGAGTAATCAGGCTTCCTCCTGCCCTTGTCCTAAGGCTGCACCATTTTCTCCTGAGCCATTCAGTTGCCTGATCCTGAACAATTATCAGGGTTGCACCGTCAAGGAATGAGAAGGGCATAGCTTTGGTTTGGCAACCAACAGTGCCTACCTCAAAACTTATTTGCAGAAAAAGAAATTCCTCATTTTAACATATATTTTACAAAAGTTAAAAACCTTGGACTAGACTCCCCAAGGAACCATCCACTGTGGTCCCCAGGCCACGGCTTTCCCCTGTCTATCCCCCTCTGGTTCCTTCCTGCTCTATCCCCCTTTTTCCAGAGGATGGCAGGCCCAGTCGAGCTCTGGTTGTGAGTCACCAAGGTTAAACGAGGCCTTATGATGAATACACAAGCCATCTTCCAGAAACATCTCTCCCTCGCAAGTACTGACTCAAGCCCTATAAAGGAAATCTTCAATGTTTCTTCCCTGTTTTAGCTTTTCTCTGACATATTATCCTAGAATTTTAAAGCTGTAAAGGCCCTTAGAGTAATAATAATGATGGTAATTATGATAGTTAATTATTTATAATGCACATTTATTGAGCTTTTACTAGGTTCCAGGCACTTGGTATTTATTATCTCATTTAACCCTCAAGTCTTTTTGAGGATTGATGAGGTAGATATTATTATCATCTCTTTGAGAGATACTAATAGATATAATAATAGAGATTATTATCATGCCTCTCTGATGGATTTTGAAACCCAAGAAAAGAAAGAATAAGCTGTCCAAGGTAATACCTGGCACTACGTTTCTAACCAAGATCTGTAGAGCCTCCGAAGTTCATGCTGTCAACACCCTGAAGTCCAAAACCTTGCATTCTACAGATAACAACATGGGAGTCTGGGGATGGAGACGGGGTTGGGGGGAGGCATAAGCATTTTGCTCAGTTCCATGACCAGAAAGTGAACCCTCACTGACTGTGCAGCAAACAGCTCATATTAGCTTTTTTCTCTCCTTCACAGGAATCAAATATTTACAAATCATCATGTATCTGAGTCAAATAAGAGGTGTTCGTCTTTTTGCACAGCAATGGACACCTTTTGCATTGTGATTTTTCCTATTTATCTGGCATCATGGGAGAATAAAAATAGCAACTATAGCATGAAACGTGCTTTACAGTTTACGAGACACTTCCAAATACTTTCTCTCACATGATCATTGCTACAGCTCTGAGAAACAGAAAGATAGGATTATCCCTCTTCACAGGTGAGGAAACTAAGGCCCAAAAAGGTTACATTACTTGCCCCACAGGTCTCACAGGTCATTAAATGACAGAACCAAGATCAAAACCAGGAGAGGAAGCTTTTTGGCTATGAGGATCTGACATCCACAGACGGGGACTCTTCCTATGAGTTTTAGATTCGTATTTTCAAGTTAAAAGACCTAATTAGGATTTTGATTGGCTCAGGATTGATTTTGTTTGTTCAGCTGAAATCTCTCAGTGAATTAATCCATTTGTCTAGGGAGAAATAACATCTTTATTATCCCAAGTCTTTCTACCCTTTGTCTTTTACGCCTCCAAGGAGAATCTGATGTTTTCTTTTAATAGAACCCTTTGCACTCCTTTCCGAGTTTATTCTTTAACAAGCTGCCTTTGTAGCTAAGTTGAATAACATCTTTGGTTCTCTTATGCTTTCTTTCTAATTGATCTGTGTGGCATTATTTGTATTTCCAGTGAGTAACTTGATACTTGGTTGAACTTTCTTGTTGTTTCCAAGAGCTTTTCAGTCGATTCCCTTCCGTTTTCAGGATAGAATTATACCATCTGCAAATATTTGTAAAAGCCAAACAAAACCTGCTCTCCTCATTTCACCAAGAGCGCTCTTTTTACCACATGACACTGCGTTTTCCCACAACTCTGCGTTTTCCAGGTGACCAAATGGCTCCTTTAAGTGCCATGGTATTTAGAAACACAGCCGCCTGGGCTGGAAGTCTTTCTTAAAGTACAATGTGTAGCAAACACCTGTGGCTTCACCTGCATAACACATGCCTCCCCCATTTTTAGTAGCTGCCCCTCACTTTCTTTTGGAGAACTGCCCCTCCACTTCTCCGGGAGGCCCTAGCAAGACTGCCAGTCACTTGATTTCACTCATGTGCCCCAAACAGGCCTGGTTTCACCACAGGTTAACCCAACTGACTCTTCCAAGAATTTGTATCTTGAGAAAAAGGACACTTGGCCAGAAAGATATTGAAGCAGAATCATCTGGAAGGGAGGCCTTAATGAGATGTCCAGGAATTTTTGCCTCTCCCAAGGTCTGATTGTTAAAGTTCTATTTTGATTCCAGGAGCCACCCAATATACTTCCAATACATTCTCTTTCTTTGCTTAGGTTTGCTTATTGCAGACAATAGACCTTGTTGTGAGTTGAATTGCTATGAGTTGAATCCCCAACCCACACACAAAGAAGTGTTGAAGTCCTGACCTCTAGGATGTCTGAATGCAACCTTCATTGGAAACAGGGTCTTTACAGAAACAATCAAGTTAAAATCGGGTCATCAGGCTGGGCCCTAATATTGATATAATGTGACCGATGTCATTTAAAAAGGGAACTTTGGACACAGAAACTGTCGAGGGGAGACAATGTGGAGACACCCAGGGAAAATGCTCCGTCAAGACAGAGGATGATGGCGCTGCAGGCGATGCATGGGGTTATGAATGGGCCACACCCAAACTACCCATGCCCACTGGTGGTGGGAGCTCAGGAGCAGGTGCTGGCAGTTAGGCAGAACTACCTCTCCCAGCCTCGTCTTACATACATCACAGTATCAGGAGTCCATGGTCCACTAGTGATCTTAGATCATGTTAAGTTTCCCATATATGCTGAGTTTGTCCACTGGACATTACTAGATGGCACAAAGAGACATGGGCAAGTTCTAGAAGTTGGTGGCTCCAAGGCAGTGGTTCAGGTATTTCAAGGGACTGGGCATATTCTCCAGGCAGCAGTGTCTGATGATAAGCTTGGTTGGGTATTCAATGGCTTGGGAAAACCCATTGACAGAGGTCCTCTTGTACTGGTTGAAGATTTCTTTGATATCGTGGGATGGTCAATCAATCCTCAATGTCAAATCTACCCAGAGGAGATGATTCAGACCAGCATTTCGCCCACAGTTGGTGTGAGCAGTATTGCCAGGGGCAGAACATTTTTTTCCTCTCTGCTGCTGGGTTACCACACAAAGATTACAGCACAAATCTGTCACCAGACTGGTTTGCTAAATAAATCCAAAGATGTAGACTACAGTGAAGAAAAATTTGCAATTGTATTTGCTTCTAGGGATGTAAACATGGAAACTGCCTGTTTCTTCAAATCTGGCATTGAAGAAAATGGCTCAATGGACAACGTCTGCTTGTTTTTGAACTTGGCTAATGACCTAACTATTGGGTGGATTATCACCCCTCACCCGGCTCTGACCACAGCCGAATTTCTGGCACACCAACGTGAGAAGCATTTATTGGTTATCCTAACAGATATGAGTTCTTCTACTGAAGTACTTCAAGAGGTTTCTACAGCCAGAGAGAGGTTCCTGGTGGATGAGGCTTCCCAGGTTACACTTATACAGATTTAGCCACTATATATGAACATGCTGGTCAAGGGAAAGGTAGAAATGGTTCAGTGACTCAACTGCCTACTCTTACCACGCCTACCAATGATATTCACCCATCTCTGCCCTGAGTGGGACAGGTCTATGTGGACAGACAGCTGCACAACAGAGAGATTCACCCACCTATCAATGTGCTGCCTGAACTATCACTGTTCATGAAGTCTGCTATTGGAGAACGGATGACCAGGAGGGATCGTGCAGATGTATGTAACCAGCGCATGCAAGCTATTGGGAAGGATGTACAAGCCATGAAAGCTGTACCTGGAGAAGAAGCCCTTAGCTCAGATGATCTTCTTGACTTGGAATTTCTGCAGAAATTTGAGAGGAACTTTATTTCTCAGGGTCCTCATGAAAATCACACTGTCTGAGACTTTGGATACTGGCTGGCAGCTGCTCCGAATCTTCCCCAAAGATATGCTGAAGAGAACCCCTCAGAGCACCTGTACTGGTCAGGGTTCTCCAGAGGGACAGAATTAATTAGATAGATGTATATATATGAAGCGGAGTTTATTAAGGAGTATCGATTCACACGATCACAAGGTAAAGTCCCACAATAAGCCATCTGCAAGCTGAGGAGCAAGGAAGCCACTCCAAGTCCCCAAACCTCAAAAGTAAGGAAGCCGACAGTGCAGCCTTTAGTCTGTGGTCGAAGGGCCAAGAGTCCCGAAGCTGAAGAAAGTGGAGTCTGATGTTCAAGGGCAGGAAGCCTCCAGCATGGGAGAAAGATACAGGCTAGAAGACTAAACCAGTCTAGCCCTTCTAAGTTCCTCTGCCCGCTGTTAGCCCAGCCACGTTGGCAGCTGATTAGATGGTGCTCACCCAGATTGAGGGTGGGTCTCCCCTCCCAGCACAACTCAAATGTTAATATCCTTTGGCAACACCCTCACAGACACACCCAGGAACAAAACTTTGCATCCTTCAATCCCATCAAGTTGACACTCAGTATTAACCATCACGGCACCTGAGCAAATTTTACCCTTGAGACTCTCTGCAAAGCCTTGGCTGCTGCTTCATCACTGCTTAATATACGTGTGAAATACTGGTTCTGTTTTCTTTATTCCTTTAGCACTCCCCCAGCCTCACCTTTGTGTTGAAGTTTACCGCGTTACCGTATAATTAAAAGCAAAGAATAGGTAACATATTGTGCCAGTGTTGAGTGATTTAAACCTGCTAACAGACTTTAAACTATCCCCTATTCAGAAAACCTGGGTCTTCGGTGCTTTGCTTAAAGTAGCTGCAGGGATGGAGATGATGTTTTCTTATTGATGTTTGTATTAGTGGTACAGTTCGTTACCTAATAATGTCCTCATTATCTGGGTCTCTTAGGTCTTACCTCTCAACCTCCTCAAGAGTATCAGCCTCTGAGTTATAACACTCTGGTCTCTAAATTAGGGGCAAGATCAGGTCTAAAAGATGTCTCCTTTCAGAAGAGCCAAGATGCTCTTTCCTGAGCATTTCCTCTTGGGTTGTTGATGTACCTGTGGGTCTGTGCTGCTGCTCTAAACAAATGGTTATTTTTGTTTGGTTTTGTTGTTGTTGTTGTTGTTGTTGTTGTTTGAGACAGTCTTGCTCTGTTGCCCAGGCCAGAGTGCAGTGGTTTGATCACAGCTCACTGCAGCCTCAAACTTCCAGGCTCAAGCAATCCTCCTACCTCAGTCTCCCAAATAGCTGGGACTACAGGCATGTGTCACCACATGCAGCTAATTTTTTAATGTTTTTGTAGAGACAGGGTCTCACTATGTTGCCTAGGCTGGTCTTGAAATCCTGGTCTCAAGTGATCCTCCCTCCTCAGCCTCCCAAACTATTGGGATTACCAGCATGAGCCATCACCCTCAGCCTAGCAGATGGTTTGACTGTCTACATGCTCTTTCTTATACAATAAATAGATGAGTAAAAGGAATTTCTTTTCCTCTTTAGTACATATGCAGTGAGATTCCTGTGTCTTACAGCTCTCCCTCTCTGAACAACACACAGAATCCTGCAACTTTTGCACAGCTGATATTTATCTGATAGCAGTGAAAGGCTTTGTCTTTGGTGACCTTTACTGAGTTTCCATGCAGAGGAATCACATGATCAAAATAGTTGATGGAGTGGTTGCTTGGGGTACAACAAAAGAAGAAAGAGAAACCTATAGCCACTCTACATTCTGACACGTGAACAGCAGTTTAAGTGTCTAAAGTGTACCAGATGCGGAAGGTGAGAAGCAAAAGCCCTTACGTTTGTGGATATGGTAAACTCTGTTAGAAAGCAGCCTTTGGAAAATCTCTGATTTGGTTCTGCTTTCTGACCTACCTCTACCTTTTCAGGGTAATCTGGTGGCACAGGTGGTGGCATTTAGAAGTTTTGAGTTTTATTCCTGCTCCTTCCTGATGCGAGCCCTGCACTATCTTCTATGCCGTTGTGCCCTCTCTACTGTTTGGTCTCTGTGTTCTTTCCTACTCCACGCGTTCTATCTTTCACATTGTGTAAATTTCTTCCCTTTTTTTCTCTGAGGGTGTAGAATATGGGGACAGTCAGTACGATTATATTTTAATGTAGAAAATGTGACACCTGGATATAAAACGAAAATACATGTTGGCCAGGCGTGGTGGCTCACGCCTGTAATTCTAGCACTTTGGGAGGTTGAGGCAGGCAGATCACGAGGTCAGGAGTTCAAGACCAGCCTGGCCAACATGAAACACCATCTCTATTAAAAATACAAAAATTAGCTGGGTGTGGTGGTGTGCGCCTGTAGTCCTAGCTACTCAAGAGGCTGAAGCAGGACAATTTTTTGAATCCGGGAGGTGGAGGTTGCAGTGAGCTGAGATCACAATACCACACTCTAGCCTGAGTGACAGAGCAATACTCTGTCTTGGAAAAAACAAAAAGAAAAGCCACAAAACACCTGTGGCTGCCAGGAGCTAGGAGTGAGGCCTGGAGAAGAGCTCCTTCCATTGCCTCTTCAGGGGGAGTGTGGCCCTGTGGACACCTTGATTTCAGATTTCAGGCATCCAGAGTTGAGAAAATAGACATTTCTGTTGTTTTAGGCCACCCAGTTCACGGTACTTTGTTATGGCAGTCCTAGACAACTCATTCAGACCCTAGGAAATAAGAGCTATTTGGAATGTGTAGTCGAGACTGCTAGGTGTTCACCAAAAGGCTTTCCATTCTACTTTTTTACCTAAGCAGAATAGAAGCCAGGTACAGGGCTGCCCCACTAGACCTTCTTTGCCAGCCTTGCTTGTGTTTAGGGTGGCCAAGTGTCTGAATTCTCACTAGGGGAATCAAGTGGGAGTGACGTGCCATTTCTGGGTCTGGGTTCAAAGCTAACCAGCAAGCCTCCTCCACTGTCTTCTCCTTTCCAACCAGCTAGAACCCAGCTGTACCCATGCAGAAGAGAACACTGCCCTGGGGAAGAATGAGTGACAAAGAACCAAAGCTACCCTGCTGCCCTGGGCCACTCACCTCAAGTGTAAATAGGCTACTCTAGTTTGCCTTTTTATTACAGGAGCTTAGCTCTTCCTCCAACCGATCCATGATCCTTGAGCTGGACAGGCAGCAAGGCACTGAGAATCCTAATTGTCTTCTAGAATAGGAACGAGCAGGCCCTTGGAAGACAGTGGCTAAGCAAGTAATCTCGTTTGGTCATTTGGGACTTCGGACAAGCTGAAGCTAAAATTCTCAGCCACCTAAAAGGGAGACGAAAGATGTGGAAACCAGTAGGGTGGCTGCTTCTGAAAGCATCAGGAAACTTAATTTAGGAAAATGACAAGCTCATGTCTTGAGATGTTTGCCACAAGGAACAAGGTGAAACTCAGGACTTCTCTCTGGCCAGATGGAAACTGTTCACTGAGGCCATGGGTTTGAGATTGCTGAAGCCAAACTCAGACTTGGGGAGTTGCTGAATTTCAGTGTCAGCCAACAGCATGACTTTGCCAGGTTTCCTTTAGGAAAAGATGATGTTATCTGGAGGTTGCAGAGGACTTGGAGAATCCCTACCCACTAACCATCTTGGTCTGCAGCCTTTCCCCTGCACCTCCCTCTCATGGAGGAGGAAGCTAACACTCTTCCTTCTGCCCCACACCTCCCTGTTTCTCAGCTAGGAACTAACTCTATCTGGAGCAGACAAATTGTTCTCATGGTAATGTCCTGCATTTATTTATTTACCTATTTGATTTGTTTTTTTAGAGACAGGGTCTCACACTGTTGCCCAGGCTGGAGTATGGTGGTGCAATCATAGCTCATTGCAGCCTTGAACTCCTGGGCTTAAGCGATCTTCCAGCCTTGGCCTCCCAAAGTGCTGGGATTACAGATGTGAGCCACCATGCCCAACCCTACATTTATGTTTATTTGGATTTGCTTTCCTTGCCCTTCATTCCTCCACCAGCGCCACAGCCTGCAGGCTTACAGAAGCTTTTACACCGTCGTGGTATGTCACACGATGTTCCCTCTTATCAAGGAATTCACTTCATGGCAAAAGTGGCAGTGACTTAAGGCCTGTGGCAGTCACTCCACACCTAATAGACCCCCCACCCATGACCCAGGAGCGGCTGGCTCCTATGGCACAGTAGAAGGCCTTGTGGAGGCTCACAGTGCCCACAGGGAGATAACTGCTTGATCTCCTCCGGAAGGGATCGGTGCTGTGAGTCAGCTTCCATATGTGATGCCATTTCCTTGTGTCTCTCTATCACTTTTCAAGATGTAGCAGTGTGGTGGCTTTAAATAACCTTCTACGGGAGAAAGCACCCTATGTGTTTTCATCCCTTCCTCTGCCTTACTGCCCGACGTGTCATCTTGACCCAGGAGGCTGAGGTCATGCATTGCATAGAAAGCAGATAAAGAACCAGGGTCCCTGACATCTTAGAGCACTATTCCAGTCTGGATCACTTACCCACAGTTTTGTAACAGAAAGAAACTTTCAACTTGCTCAAGGCATTATTGTCTGAGGTTTTCTGTTGCTCAATGAAGGCAAACTGAATCCCAATCAAAACAATTGCTTCCGAAACAAAGGGGTGGAATTGCTCAGGGTGACACCTAACATCTGCTCTCCAAATATTAGACTTGCTGTCCTGTCTTCCAAGTGCTAGCTTTAGGGTCTCTTTTGGTTGTCTGTTGCTGTATAACCAACCACTCCAAAACTTTGTGGCTTAAGGCAGTAACATACTGTTATCTGTCATGGTTCTGTGGGTTGGCTGGACTCAGCTCAGTGGTTCTTGCTTGGAGTCTCTTAGGAGGTTGCAGACAGATGCTAGGTGGGGTTGGAACCATCTGAAGGTTTAACTGGGCTGGACATCAAAGATGGCATCTTCATTTGACCTCCAGTGCCTCAGTGATCTTCTGTGGGCCTGGCAGAATAGCCTGGACTTCTTTTTTTTTTTTTTTTTTTTTTTTTTGAGATGGAGTCTTGCTCTATTGCCCAGCCTGGAGTGCAGTGGTGCGATCTTGGCTCACTGCAGCCTCCGCCTCCTGGGTTCAAGCAATTATCCTGCCTCAGCCTCCTGAGTAGCTGGGATTACAGGCATGTGCCACCATGCCCAACTAATTTTTGTATTTTTAGTAGAGACGGGGTTTCATCATGTTGGTCAGGCTGGTCTCAAACTCCTGACCTCATGATCCACCTGCCTCAGCCTCCCAAAGTGTTGGGATTACAGGCGTGAGCCTCCGCACCCAGCTAGCCTGGACTTCTTACATGACAGCTCAGGGCTTCAAGAGGGAGGAAGAGGAGGTTGTTAGTCTTATTAAAGGCCTACCTCAGAGCTGACAGAGTATCACTTCTACCACACATTGTTGGTTAAGCAGTCTCAGGCCAACCCAGATTCAAGGGCTGAGGAAGCACATTTCACCTCTCAACAGGGAAATGATATGGAATTTGTCGCCATCTTTAATGCACCACAAAGCCCAAGGGAGAAAAGCTCTATCACAGGACTCAACAATGGTTCCTCTGAACTGTAAGCTGAGAGTGCCATCCAGCCACTTTGGCTCCTCAGCCACAAACCAAACATCAAGGAAAGGGGAGTTCTTGAAAGGAAGTGCCCGTGAGTCCCGACTTGTATGATCGGTGGAGTTCTAGTTTCTGGGCTGCCTGAGACCTAACCTTTGCCTTTCCTTAGGCAGAGTTCCTCCAATCAATTTCACAAACACAAATAATTTTTATTTTCTTGGCTCAGGATAGCAAGATGGAATAAGCTCCATAGATATGCTGTACAATATTATCTCTATAATCAGTAATACCATATTATACACTTGAAAATTTGTTAAATGGGTATTCCTCATGCACATGTTCTAACCACAAGAAAATATATTTTTTAAACAAAAAGGTTGCAAAATTGGAGTCTGCCCCCTTAACTAATACATTCATCCCTATCATGCATACACACATGACTTTTTATCAGGGTAACTCCCCCATGAGTGCCTGAGGCTGTGAAAAAGGGATAGCTGACTAACACCAGCCCCACCAGATAAATCAGAAGCCTGACTTTAATATCTACAGACGAATAAGTTTTACAATCATAGTGAGGGCCATAAGGTGTCAAGATTTTCAATGACATTCCCTAGATTCCCTCATTACATAAATGCTTCCTAAGATCCCACCAGATGCCACACGCTGTGCTCAGCACTGGACAGTCATGAAGCAGGTCCAGCCCCTGATCTAGGGAAAACCAATTTACATTGTACTGCTTTATAACAAATTAGGTTTGGGATTAACAGAGCTTCTGGTCTCTCCTACCACTTCCTCCCATACTTATCTGGAATAGCTGCAAATGCTTTTATATACATATGTGTGTGTGTGTGTGTGTGTGTGTGTGTGTGTGTGTGTGTCTACATAGATACATAGATAGATAATTTTTTTTTTTTTTTTTTTTTTGAGACAGAGTCTCGCTCTATCACCAGGCTGGAGTGCAGTGGCGCAATCTCAGTTCACTGCAACCTCTGCCTCCTGGGTTCAAGTGATTCTCCTGCCTCAGCCTCCTGAGTAAATGGGATTACAGGCACCCACCACCATGCCCAGCTAATTTTTGTATTTTTAGTAGAGACGGGGTTTCACCATGTTGCCCAGGCTGGTCTCAAAGTCCTGACCTTAGGTGATCCACCCACTTTAGCCTCCCAAAGTGCTGGGATTACAGGCATGAGCTACCGTGCCCAGCCTGCTTTTATATTTTTAAGATTAAATTTTTTCCCCATCTTTCCCTTCCTCTCACTCTCTCTCACATTTCCCCATCTTTAAAACAATAGACGCCTGCCTGCTACATCACCACGAATGCTCATACTGTAGGGCTCTGTGATCGCTCTGTTGAAAACTTACACTTTCTCTTCCTATTTCCCAGCTCTCAGTTGAATTGGCTGGAGTTCTGATATCACTGAAGTTACAGGGTTATCTCTTCCTCCTTCTCTTCCTTCTCCTCCTCCTCCTCCTCTTCCTCCTCTTCTTTTTCTTCTTCAAAATCATGTCTGAAGTAAGTTATAGCCTCAAAGTGCTTTTCTAATCAGTTTCTCCAGGTGAGGCAGTTGGCTCTGGGCTAGCCCGATCTCTGCTACCTTCACCCAGTTCATGTTTGAAGTGTAGGAGTCCTTGGTAAATAATATTAATCTAAGGCTTTCATGAGTTATCTCAAGGATAGAAAAGAAAAAAGAAATCCGAAGTCACCTGCTTTCCTCCCAGTGACATGTGCCATGGAAGGAATGCCATTTGCTGATGATAACACTCTTTTACCTTCACAAGGCTCTGCAGCTTTGCGGAGGGTTTCACAGCAAGCTCTTCTTTCTCCTTCTGAACACGTGAACTATGGAAAAGGACAGACGTAGAGGTCAGAGAGACCTTGATGGAATCCCAGGTTTGCTTCTTCCTGGCCCTGGACTCCAATTGATCATGTATTAAAGGAGAAGTATAGCGATATTTGCCCTTTGGTTTTATCATTACGAATGTGATTACCCTGCAGGTAGTAGGTGCTCATGAAATCTATTGAGTGACACTGTGAAGTTTGCAGGGTAAAGATTATGAACCCTGATTTGCATGTGAATAAAATAAAGTTCACGAGAGTGGGAACAGGACTTATCCTAGGTCACAGACGATGGACGAGGGTCTTCAGAATCTAAATCTATTGATTTTTCTACCACATTAACCCACTGAATAACAGGATTTTCTCAGATTTTAATAATAATAGCAACAGCACTGGTGGTAAAGGTAGCTTTTGTCTATTGATCATTAGCATGTGCCAGACATTACACTAAGCACTTTAAATGAATGAACTCATTTAACTAGGAGGTGGGTATGATTACCCCATTTTACAGATGGAAAAGTCTGGGATTCAACAAGGTGAAGTAACTTACCCAGAGACACATAGGGGCTGAATCTGCTTGAGTCTTAAAGGAAACCTTGGTTCTTCCTTACTCCAAAACCCAGGCTCTCATCCCCCACGTTACAACTTCCTCAATAAATAAAATATCTTTGAAACGTGATACTAATTGTCTAAGTTCAAAGTTACCATCCAGATGTCTCCATCTTGTTAGGCAAGCTCTGCGTGCAGACAGCTAAGGATTCAGCTACATCTCTTCATGAGGTCCTTTGTGAACAGTAGGATTGTCTGGCCTTTCAGTTTAGCTACTTTCCTAGATATTTGGAATTGAACATCCTGAGCTTGGGCAAGATCTCCCAAACATTGTGAAAAAGCAAGCCATTTTCTCTCTCTGAGCCTCCTTTTTCTCCTCTATAAAATAAGGGTAAATTTTGAACCTGGAATATCTTGTGCCAGAAAACAAACAACGTTCAAAGCTATTGGAGCCACATCAAAGCACACAGCAGCCAGCTCAAAGCAGCTTGCACTGGTCAAATTTGAGACAATTTGAACATCAAAATGAAAAATGATCACAAAGGATTTCTACACACCGAATTTCTAAAAATCCTTCTACACAAAGGATTTCTACACATTGAATCAAAAAGGATTTGTACACATTGAATTTATACAGTCCATGAATGTGTAAAAAAAGAATCCATGAGTATATAGTGACATTCTGACCAAAAAAGAAAAAAGTATAGATGAAATTAGAAAAACCCTGTTTTGCAACCATGATAGTAATAACTGATTCAGGTAAGATTTCAATAAATGCTAAAACATTGGGTGATAAGCTGTTGGCTCCATATAGTCTCAAAGTATCTCCCCAGAAATTACTTGATTACAAACATAAATGGGTAACTTTACAATGAAGATATTGGATAATCACCACTTAAATCAACCAATTGAACTTAGCATCCCCAGTAACGAGACAAGCTGACAATGTGTGTGACACACTGGAACGACATAGGATCACCTGAATAGCATTTTGGCCCAAAAATGTGTAACTCAATCTAATAATGAGGAAACATTAGACAAACCTAAATTGTGGAACATTTATAAAACAACTGACCTAGATTCCTCAAAATTTCATTATGAGGCCAGGCATGGTGGCTCACACCTGTAACCCCAGCACTTTGGGAGGCTGAAGTAGGTGGATCACCTGAGGCCTGGAGTTTGAGACCAGCCTGGCCAACATGGTGAAATCCCATCTCTACTAAAAATACAAAATTTGCCGGGTGTGGTGGCACATGTTTGTAGTTCAAACTGCTCAGGAGGCTGAGGCAGGAGAATCACTTAAACCCAGGAGGCAGAGGTTGCAGTGAGCTGGGATTGCACCACTGCACTCCAGCCTGGGTGACAGAGCAAGACTCCATCTTAATAATAATAGTAATTTAAAATTTTCCTTATGAAAGACCAAAAAAAAAAAAAGTAGGGGTGAAATTGTTCGAGGTTAATGGAGACTTAGAAGTTATGACAATTACATGTTCTCTATACTGCTGGATGAAAATTAAAAAGCTATAAAGGATATATCAGGCCAATGGGAGAATGCAACATGGGCTCTTCTTAGACACTGCTTTCATGTCTTATGTTTATTGATTGTGACAATGGCATCATGATTATGTAGAAAGTGTCCTTCTTCTTAGAAGATATGTGCTAAAGATTTTAGGAGTGAAGTCTTAAGATCAGCAACTTTTAAATGGTTCAGGGAGAGAGAGAGAAAGAGAGAGAGTGTGTGTGTGTGTGTCTGTGTGTACATACATGCACATAGAGATTTAAAAACTGTGGCCAAATTACTGAATCTAGATGAAGGATGTGTGGGTGTTTATGGTGCTGTTCTTTCAACTTGTCTGTTTATCTGAATTTCTTTAAAATAAAGGACTAAGGGCTGGTGCAGTAGCTCTTGCCTGTAATCCCAGCACTTGGGGAGACTGAAGCAGGCAGATCGCTTGAGTCCAGGAGTTTGAAACCAGCCTGGGCAACAGGGCAGAACCCCATCTCTACAAAAAAATACAAAAATTAGCCTGGTGTGATGGTACATACCTGTAATCCCAGCTACCTGGGAGGCAGACGTGGGAGGATCACTTGAGCCTGGGAGGCAGAGGTTGCAGCAAGCCAAGATCATACCACTGCACTCCAGTTTGGGTAAAAAAGCAAGACCCTATTAAAAAAAAATTCACTGAGATTCCATAGGTAATGTGTCTAGCACACAGTAGATGCTCAACAAAACATGGAACTGGGGATAGCAGTTGTCTAAGATCAAATGAGTAAATCTTTGCAAAGTATCATTTATAATTCAGTCAACACATGTACTCTCTGCAGCACCTTGGATGTGCAGGGTGTGTGCTAGGAGCTGGGGACAGAGGGAGGAGAAAAGCATACTTCCTTCTCCTTAGCTTCCTAAGATAATGGAGAAAGACATTTGAGTAGGTAATTACAACACAGGATAAATATCAGCGAGGGGAAAGTGAGCCTTGGCAAAGGAGAGTGACTGATTGCATCACAGTTAAGATCAAGAACTTGGGGCTAGGTGTCCACTTTCTGGTTGCAATGGGGCATCAGCCAGCAGGTTGCACCTGAATTTCTGGGTGCACTAACCAGCCCCCAGATGGATCAGGTCACTCCAGAAGTAGTGCATTCCTGGCCCTGGAATGTCCAGGCTGAAGCTGGGATGAACCCATGTGGGGTACTGGAGCCAGAATTCCTAAGCTGGGAATGCTGAGCCTGAGTGGCAACTGCCCTGCTTAGGCTTCAGCAACACTGGCCTTCCCTTGGTATCTCCAGGTATTAAAGATAGAAAAAAGCAAAAACAAAAACAAAAAACAAAGTGTGTATCTACTCTCACGTACCACTAAACACAACACTCTGACATCAATGTGGGATGTATTTCCCTCACACCAAGCAATTCTCCAGTAGACAGCTGCTGGGTGGCCTCTTACTGAATTCAATTCTAACACTATCTACTTAAAGACTGTATCAGATTCCACAGGTGAAGGGCTCAGTCCCACAAGACTGTCCCCCACTTTAGATACACATTGCAAGGAGTAGGTTATCATCTATACTTCTGACTGACAGGCTATAAATCAGGGCTCCCACTACCCCCTCTTTAAGTCCAATTAATTTGCTAGTGAGGCTCACAGAACTCAGGGAAACTCGGTTACCAGTGTCTTTTTTTTTGAGATGGAGTCTCACTCTGGAGTGCAGTGGCATGATCCCAGCTCATTGCAACCTCCACTTCCTGTGTTCAAGCAATTCTCCTGCCTTAGCCTCCTCAGTAGCTGGGATTACAGGCATGCACCACCATACCCAGCTAATTTCTGTAGTTTTAGTAGAGTCAGAGTTTTACCATGTTGGCCAGGCTGGTCTCGAACTCCTGACCTCAGATGATCCATCCACCTCAGCTTCCAAAGTGCTGGGATTACAAGTGTGAGCCACCATGCCCAACCTTCAGTGTCTTAATAAAAGTTAAAATAATGGATACAGATGAACAGCCAGATGAAAAGACATATGGGGCAACGTCTAGAGAGGTGCTGATGGCAGGAGCTTCTGTCCCCATGGAGTTGGGGTGTACTACCTGCTGGCACTCAGACGTGTTGACCAACTCAGAAGCTCTCTGAACCCCATACTACCGGGATATTTATGGAGCCTTCATCATGTAGGCACGATCAATTATGAACTCCATTTCTAGCGCTTTTGCCCTCTTTGGAGAATGGAGGTGGGGCTGAAAGCTGGTGGCTTGGCCTTTGGTGACCAGCCCCCATTCAGGAGCCTGCTAACAGTTGCCTCATTGGAACAAAGATCTCTTATCACCCAGGAAATTCCAAGGGATTAGGAGCTCTGTGTCAGGAGCCGGGGTCAAAGACCAAATATTAGAACAAAAGATGCTCCTAGCTCACCTATGGCTCAGGAAATTGTAAGAGTTTTAGGAGCTCTGTGCCAGGGACTGGGGCAGAGACCAATATTTATATTTCTTATTATTTCACCCCTGGTAACCCTGTTCCATCTTGTTCAGACCCTACCAGGTCTTCTCTCAGCCTGGATGGGTCCAACAAACACAAACTCCCCCATCCATCAGGTCCCTTTCTCTGAGGACCTTTCCGAACACCTCCCTGCCACCTCATCCCCTGTGACTCAGTCAAGGGGTTCCTGCTACAACCTGGGTTGCTTTTCCTTATAGCTTTCCTTCAGTTCTAAATAATTTGTTTTTGTAAAATCATCTGTCCTGTATCTGATGTCCTAGTGAGACTGTAAGCTCCAGGAATACAAAAAGTGCCTCTCTCATACTCACACTGGTCTCCCCAGCACCTGCACAGTACCCTACATGCATGGATGCCCAACCAACATCGACAGAGGAATGACTTGAAGAGTTCGGGTGAGCTCCCAGAGAAGGCAATGGAAGGGAGCACGCATTTTTTGATTGTCTAATAAGTGCCAGGCTCTGTGCTGGGCAGTCTATACTAATCATCTTCCTCACTCCTCAAAAACATTCAGAGATGCAGGTCTCAAGAGACCCATCTTACAAGCAAGGAGATAAGGGTTTGATGGTGTACGTCTCGTCAAAGGAAAGGCAAATGCCACAGCTAGTTTGAAAGTCTGGGTTCTTTTTCACTTTGGAGGAAAAGTGATTAGTGGACACCTCCCCCTTCACACCTGTATCCATGTCTCATGCTTTTTCAGACAGATTTTGGCTGCAGAGCTGGAAATCACAAAGATCATAATGACAGCTCAAACAACCGAGCCTATGCTGATGAAAACTGCCTTTGAACAGCCGTGCTTACAGGCATTATCTTTTCTAATCCCATTATTGGCCTAACAATTGGTGAATGCATAAATGATTTTGGATATGTGCTTTTGTGTTTAAAAGACTGGGATCTTGGGTAAATTCTCCTTTTGTCTTTCAAGTCCATTTGTAGTTGCTTTTTTTTTAATTTTTGTTTTTGTTTTGCCATGTAGACATTTTAAAGCATTTTGTAGTCTAATTTGTTAAAATTTTCATTTATGATTTGTTTTATAAATTATAGAAGATACTATAGAGCTAACTACTCATTTTTCTTGTAGTTTATTTATTTATTTTACATTTGGCCAGGCAAGGTAGCTCACGCCTGTAATTCCAGCACTTTGGAGGCCAAGGTGGTAGTATCGCTTGAGCCCAGGAGTCTGAGACCAGCCTGGGCAATATAGGGAGATTTCATCTCAACAAATAATTTTTTAAATTAGCCAGCATAGTGGCATGCATCTGTGGTCCCAGCTATTCTGGAGGCTGAGACAGGAGGATCACCTGAGTCCAGGAGGTTGAGGGGGCAGTGAACCATGATTGTGCCACTGCACTCCAGCCTGAGTGACAAAGCAAGACCCTGTCTCAATAAATAAATAAGCTTATTTATTTATTTATTATTTTAAGTGCTTGGCCCATTAGTAATACATACAAATTCAGTTTTCTTTTTTTTTCAGGTAATAATCATGTCTCCATTGATTAACTGAAGGATGAGTTTACTACTGACAGGTCCCCAGTCATTCCCACTGGTATTCAGACTAAAAGTAACATTGGTGGCAGGAAAGCACACAGAAAAGACTCTATTTCAAGAAGAAGTTAGAAACCCTGGGGAGAATCCTAGTTCTGCCCCTAACCTGCAGGGTGGCCTTGGATAAATCTTTTTGTACCTTGCTTTGCATTTATAGCTGTACCACTAGGGGGAGAGGAGGAGGAACAAAGTAATCTCTGGCACTGATAATTATCTTTGCAAAACAGTCCTGAAGAATTCTTGTAATAAAAATACATGTATATTCCAATAACACTGAGATACCTTTTTTTTTTTAACCTATCACACTGGCAAATACTGAAAAGATTGATATTATGGCCGGGTGCAGTGGCTCATGCTTGTAATCCCAGCACTTTGGGAGGCCAAGACAGGCGGATCACAAGGTCAGGAATTAGAGACCAGCCTGGCTAACATGGTAAAACCCCATCTCTACTAAAAATACAAAAATTAGCTTGGTGTGGTGGCAGGCACCTGTAGTCCTAGCTGTAAGGTTTGTCCTCACCGAGTTTAAAGCGAAGAAACTGCGGCCAGCACTAAAAGATCCAATGCGAAGGAATTTATTCAGGCTCCCGGGTGAGGTTCTGCGGTCCGACAGGAGGGGCCGGAGAAGTCGCGCAGACTCCACTCAGACGTGGGGTTTTATAGGGAGTGAAACAGCTCGATTGGTTGTGGGAGATCAGGACTGCTATTGGGTAAGCTACAAGCCTTTATCTAGGACTTGGCTTGTTGGTTGGAATTACTTGGCTGCTATTGGTTGTTAAGACTCGGCTGCTATTGGTCAATAGGGCTTGACCGCTATTGGTTAACAAGAGGCTATGGTTACAGCACCTTGTTTGCATACTGGGCTCTTTAAGGGAAGGTCAGGCTGTGCAAGCATGGGAGAAGGGAATAAGTCTGAGCATGTCTGAACTTGCCCGAGCTCGTCCGGGCTTGTCCGAGCTTTTGAAAAAAGAAGGTTGGGGGGGTGGTGTGCGTCCGAGCTCCCGACGAGGCAACCGGCCTTAAACTAGCTACTCAGGAGGCTGAGGCAGGAGAATCGCTTGAACTCAGCAGGCGGAGGTTGTAGTGAGCTGAGATCGCACCACTGCACTCCAGCCTATACAACAAAGCGAGACTTGGCCTCAAAAAAAAAAAAAGATTGATATTATTGGCAAAGATGTAGGGAAATTCTCTTAAAAACCAAAAACAAAAAACCCTCAGGCCAGGCACAGTGGGTCACACCTGTAATCCCAGCACTTTGGGAGACCGAGATGAGTGGATTACTTGAGCCCTGGAATTCAAGACCAGCCTCAGCAACATGGCAAAACCCTGTCTCTACTAAAAATACAAAATTGGCCAGGCACAGTAGCTCATGCCTGTAATCCCAGTACTTTGGGAGGTCGAGGCGGGTGGACGATCTGAAGTCAGGAGTTCGAGACCAGCCTGACCAGCATGGTGAAACCCCGTCTCTACTAAAAATACAAAAAAAAAAAAAAATTAACTGGATGTGGTGGTGGGCACCTGTGTAATCCCAGCTACTCAGGAGACTGAGGCAGGAGAATCGCTTGAACCTAGGAGGCAGAGGTTACAGTAAGGTAACATTGTGCTATTACACTCTAGTCTGGGTGACAAGAGCAAAACTCTCCTTAAAAAAAAAAATTGAAAACAAAAATACATATTTTGTTATGCCAGCCAATAAAGAAAAAAAAATAAAATAAAATACAAAATTTAGCCGGTGTGGTGGTGCATACCTATAATTCCAGCTACTTAGGAGGCTGAGGCACGAGAATCACTTGAATCTAGAAGGCGGGGTTTGCAGTGAGCTGAGATGGTGCCACTGCACTCCAGCCTAGGCAACAGAGCGAGACTCTGTCTCAAAATAATAAAAATAAAAATAAAGTACTTATAAAGTTCTTTATAAGAACAACAATACTTATAAAAAATGAGATAATACTTACATAAAGTACTAACAACAGTGCCTGACACTCCCTGAGTAAGCACTCCCCAAATATTAGCTATTGTAACCATGATATATATTTCAGTGACAAATTGTGAATGTTTATCAGGTGTCCTTTTAATGGCATGCTGTGTGTTGTCTAGATTCTTTGTGGGTTACCTGATTCTAAAGTGGTCTTTCCTGTCTCTGACTAGGCTATTTCACAACTCTCAGTTGTAGAAAAGTAATAGTACTGCTACCTTAGGTAGGTAATCAGACATGAGCAGGGCAGGAGAGGGAGCCCTCTCACCCGGAATATCAGGTGATCATCAGGTGGTTATTATGCTCTCTCTCTAAAATGGTAATTGGTCAAAGCCAGTGCTAGGGAAAGGCAGTTTCCCAATAGACAGAAAACACCTGAAACCAGTGATCTACAGCTTCCTGATAAAATCTCAGGAACTGGGTAAGTGGGGGCTCAAGCATGCGCACTCAGAGGCAAAATGGCGGAGTTTAACTGGTATATGTCCTTTCTTTAGGAATGCTCGACTGCTAAGGGAAAAAATGCCTCAAGTGAGCATGTGCACAACTTCAGTAAACACACTGCACATGCGCCCCTCTCAAGTGCTAGCAGACCACTGTGCATGCAGACAGCCCACCCCAAGGGAAGCATGGTGGGGCGGGGGTGGGGGGAAGTAACACAACACTGGAAGCATGCCATTGGTAAGACCCCAAGTCAAAGGTCAAACCGCACCCGGGACTCTCCCACGTTGCCCGCTTGGCTCTCTTCCAAGTGTACTTTCTACTTCCTTTTGTTCCTGCTCTAAAATTTTCTTTTCTTTTCTTTTCTTTTTTGGGGGGGACGGAGTTTCGCTCTTGTTACCGAGGCTGGAGTGCAATGGTGCAATCTCGGCTCACCGAAACCTCCGCCTCCTGGGTTCAGGCAATTCTCCTGCCTCAGCCTCCTGAGTAGCTGGGATTACAGGCACGCGCCACCATGCCCAGCTAATTTTTTGTATTTTTAGTAGAGACGGGGTTTCACCATGTTGACCAGGATGGTCTCGATCTCTTGACCTCGTGATCCACCCTCCTCGGTCTCCCAAAGTGCTGGGATTACAGGCGTGAGCCACCGCGCCCGGCCTCTAAAATTTTCTTATAAGCTTTCACTCCTGCTCTAAAATTTGCCTCAGTCTCTCCCTCTACCTTAAGCACCTCAGTCAAATTATTTCTCCTGAGGTGGCAGGAATTGAGGTTGCTGCAGACCCGTATGGAGTCACCACTGCTAACATACTTTGGTGCTGTGGGACTCAGATACGCCCCCTAGAGGTAGTAGTAATGCAAATTATCCTTGCCCATAGAAATGCAAATTTTGTCCTATAAATGTACAATTTAAGAGACAATTCCAAACATCACATTTTCTTGCCCCAAAAATAATAACCAATTTCTCATCTATTATCAGATTTATTTCTGCATTTTTGATTGCCCATATATACTTGTCTGTTAATCAGATTCTCCTTTGAAGTGGCTTTAATATATTATTTCATTAATAACTCAGTTAAATCTTTGACAAGCACCCATTTTACATTACTTTAAGAGTCATGATTTTACCTTTTAAAAATTACAACTGTATTTCTAGTACGATCCTATCCTTATTATAAAGATGTTTGTCTTTATATTTCTCAGAGAAAACTTGAAAGAATGAACACAAAAATGTCCACAAAGGGTATCATCGACAGAGGCGAGTGGAAAACATTTCAGTTGCCTTTTACTCTCTTCTTTATAAATTTCATATAGTTTAAACATTTGCATACTGGGCATCTGTTTTATAGCAACTTAAAAAAAAAAAACACCTATTCTCCCTTTTAAAAGACAAAAGAGGAGAATTTCCTGCTAGAACCAGTCCTTTGGGATGGGAGGAGAGAGTGCTGAGGGGTCAAACGTGAGCGGCTTCCTCACTCTGAAGGGTTTGGTTATTTATCTAAGGAGACCCCTTAAGAAGCAGGACAGGCCAGCTTAATTCCCAGCAGACCTGTTTCTCCTGACGTAGGGCACTCAGGCATAAAATCAGCTGAAAGTGGAAGAGCATCAAAGTCCTCTTAGTGGCCAGGCTGAGGTGGTCAAGCCTGAGAGCTGGGCCTCAGCTCTGGCTAGCTCAGCTTCTTTGGCTATGTGCTGGTCAACTAGCTCAGACTCTGGCTGTGGCCCAGAGAATGTCAACCCTGGAAGAGACTCACTTAATCCCACCTCTTCTTTCTATGAATAGGAAAACAGGCCTGAAGAGGGGAGGAAACTGACAGAGGCACACAGCAAATTGGGGTCACTCTAGCGCTAGAACCCTGATGTCCAAAGTTCTGGCCCAATGCTCTTTTACCTCTCTGTACTGGGCTAATTGTGAAGGGCCTTGAATGCCAAGCTAAGGAAAGAAACATGCCCCAGAGAAACAGGACACACTAGAAAAGGAGCGGGCAGCGTCAGAGATGCACTGCAGAAAGTCTTCACTTAGAAGCAGGGAGGAGTTTACCTCTCTCCTTCTAGGGTCTGGGCTGGGAATTGGGGCTACTCTTTATTGTTTATTTATTTTTTTTGAAGCGAAATCTCGCTCTGTCACCAGGCTGGAATGCAATGGCGCAATCTCGGTTCACTGCAACCTCTGCCTCCCGGGTTCAAGTGATTCTCCTGCCTCAGCCTCCCAAATAGCTGGGACTACAGGCACATGCCACCATGCCCGGCTAATTTTTGTATTTTTAGTAGAAATGGGGTTTCACCATGTTGGCCAGGATGGTCTCCATCTCTTGACCTTGTGATCCACCCACCTCCGACTCCCAAAATGCTGGGGTTACAGGCGTGAGCCACCTTGCCTGGCCCGGGGCTACTCTTCAGATCTAATGTTCTACCAGGCCTTCAATAAACTGCCCTTGCAAAGCAGCCTCCCATTTCATAGCATTTGAAGGAAAAACTGGCTGCTCTTTTTTTTTTATTTGGGGAAAAATTGTGGTCAGGGGACTTTTGTTATGTAAAGGGAGATGGAAATCCCCTTGAAATGGAGAAGTTTCGGACAATAAAGTGGCGTCATGGAAAGGCTGAGTTTGTGATGCTAACTGGCTTTTCTTGGACTGGAGCTTGACTGGGTCAAGGCGCCTCTCCTCGGGGTCTCTGCCAGAAATGACGGAGGGAGGAGGCCCCTCAGCGCTGAAGAGATGGACTCTGGCATCCAGGCTCAAGTTCCTCTTTATTACCTACATTGTTCTGCAGCCTTGAGGCCCCAAATCTCATGATTTTTGACATTTCAACAAACGAATCACACTATTGTTGACAATATTTTTCTGTACATCTACTCACTTTTAATAACTGATATTTTAAAAGAATGTTTCTATTGCTACATCAGTAGAAAATCAACTTCATTTCCATAAAAAATAAGTACAAGGAAAACAAAACAACATGATTACGTTCTGGCTAGATATGGTTGCCTGTTCTGTCGTTGTTAGGAAGGGAGATTGGAATTGCATTAGAGAACTTCTACTGGCATATTACAAACAACCCGAAGCTTTCCTTGACTTAATCAAAAGGAAGGGAAAATAATTGAAAATAGAGTAACTAGGTGGTTTAGTTACCTAATGTCTTTGTGTGAAACAGCTGAAATTCGCTCTGGTTCCACCGATTCTAGCCAAACCTTGGAAAATGCTTTGGACAGGACCTTGCTCTCCCACCCACTGGCTGAGTGACCTTGGGAAAGTTCCTCAAGCTGTCTGAGCCTCTGATTCTTCACCTGCAAAATGGATGTGTTCACAGAATGTACGCCCTCGGCTTCTAAGATGCTATCATAGAAGGCATAGGAAGTCCTTCACCTACTGTGGTCTCTGAGAGGTAAGAATAGTAAGAATACTAATGGTGCTGATACCAGTGGGCTAGGGGAGGTCCCCAGATACCCGTAGGACTTTGGCCCCGGCTGGTGTCCAGGAATCTGACACCATCGTGAAAAGGAATTCAGCGACAAATTGGAAAATAGTGAAAGTATGGAGAGTTATTGCAAGATGAAAAGTACATACTCAAGAAAGGGGAGTGTGGGTATACTTAAGAGAGAGAGAGTCATGCAACCGGATTTGCAGTTTCCATCTACATGGGTTTCTTTAACCAAGAGATGGAATATTCATGAAAATTCCTGGGAAAATGTGAAGATTTCTCAGAATTCTGGTGCCACTCATTTTTACTCACACCAAATATGGGTATTCCAGGATCTTTCCTGGCACTGGTGGGTGTGTGATTATGTTAATGAGCATATAATGAGGTCCTCGGTGAGACCTAGGTCAAATTCAGCGCCATGTTGGGTCCAGTTGGTCGTAGCCAGCTTGACTCACACCCTGGTTTTTCAGGGTCTTCTTGGCCCCTAGTTTCTGCAGCTATTTTAACAGTTTCCTTTTGCTAGTCATGTAAAACTGCTGCCTGGAATTTGCTGTTCTCCTGTGTCAACCCTGTATCACTCCTGTCTCAATGCTATCAGGAAGGCTTTGATAAAATCCCTTAACTTGGAGTGCTGTGGCTCCTGCCTGTAATCTCACACCTTGGGAAGCCAAGGCAGGAGAATCACTTTAGCCAAGGAGTTTGAGACCAGCCTAGACAACATGGTGAGACTTGCCTCTATTAAAAAAAAAATCCCCTAACTTGAACCTTCTGGTATTTGGTGTGTTTTGGGGAACTGAGCCAGGAGTCTGGGTAAAGAGAAGCAGCGAGAGCAGAAGCAGCAGACACAGAGCCCCAGCAGAACTGCCGGGCCAGAGGAGTTGGCCCCCAAGGGGTGGATCTGTGATCCATCCCCAGGACTCTGAGAAACATCAAGGAAGTGAAACTGAATAAAGATACTGGACTTCAGTGGTCATGCAGGATGGATGCTTAGACAAAACTGGTAGGGTAACCTCCAAATGCCAGATAATTTGAGGACCCTGGGAGATGAATATTATTGTTCTCCATCTTACATACAAGAAAAATGAAACTTATGAAAGTTGCCAGTACCAAAATGGAGTCACTTATGTCAGACTCTCACCAGATGGAGCTGGGAGGCCATGAAGGAAGGGTTCTCATGCATGTATGTCTATAACAGAAACTATCCAAGGAATTCCACAGAAGCCACCTGGCTTGCATAGAGACATTTGCCCAACAGCAGCTGTCTCCACCAATCGGCTAAGGCCAACTCCTGCAACATGCTCCTGTAACCGATGGTCTTTTTTCCAAATTAGCTTACATGTACTTCTCCTCCTTTGTTTATTTTTCTTGAGACAGAGACTCACTCTGTCACCCAGGCTGGAGTGCAGTGGTATGATATCAGCTCACTGTAACCTCCACCTCCCAAGTTCAAGTGATTCTAGTGCCTCAGCCTCCTGAGTAGCTACAGTTATAGGCTCATGCCATGATGCCAGGCTCATTTTTGTATTTTAATAGAGACAGGGTTTTGCCATATTGGCCAGGCTGGTCTCGAACTCCTGACCTCAAGTGATCTGCCCACCTCGGCCTCCCAAAGCACTCGGATTACAGGCATGAGCCATTGCACCCGGCCTCTCCTCCTTTCTCTTAAAAGCTCCTCCTTCCCCTATCCCCTTTGGTGCACCTATGGTCCACCATAGCACGCACACCCCAAATCACAATTCCCTGTTATTCCCAAATAAATTCTTTGTTTTGGGGAACTGGTCTCTCTGCTGTTTATTTCAGGTTGGCAGAACTAAAATATAATACAATATTAAATGACTGCCAGGCAATTCATAGCAGATCTGTACTCCAGGACCGCTCTTTTTAAGAGCTCAATAAATGTTCTGAACATGCTTAGTCATAGCTAAACTGTGATTCATGGCATGAAGTAGACTAGACACATACATAAAAAGAATGAATTTAGCAGACCATGCATGGTGGCTCATGCCTGTAATCCCAGGACTTTGGGAGGCCAAGGCAGGTGGATCAAGAGATCGAGACCATCCTAGCCAACAAGGCAAAACCCCGTCTCTACTAAAAATAGAAAAATCAGCTGGGCATCGTGGTGCGTGCTTATAGTCCCAGCTACTCGGGAGACTGAGGCAGGAGAATCGTTGAGCCTGGAAGGGGGAGACTCCATCTCAAAAGCAAAAAAAAAAATCAGGATTTACAAAACAATAAGGACAATTTTTTTTTTTTTTTTTTTTGAGACGGAGTTTCACTCTTGTTGCTGAGGCTGGAATGCAATGGTGCGATCTCGGCTCACCACAACCTCCACCTCCCAGGTTCAAGGGATTCTACTGCCTCATCCTCCCAAGTAACTGGGATTACAGGTATGCACCACCACACCCAGCTAATTTTTTGTATTTTTAGTAGAGACAGGGTTTCACCATGTTGGCCAGGCTGGTCTCAAACTCCTGACCTCGTGATCCACCCGCCTTGGACTCCCAAAGTGCTGGGATTACAGGAGTGAGCTACCATGCCCGGCCAGTAATAATACATTTCTATATTATTTGAATTATTAACAAATTTAAAGAAATGGCTGTTGTGGGCTGAATTGCATCACTCACCCACACTCCTATTGAAGTCCTCACCCCCAGTACCTCAGAATGTGACTGTATTTAGAGTCAGGGTCTTTCATGAACTGATGAAATTAAAATGAGGTCACTAGGGTTCGTCCTAATCCAATATGACTGGTGTCTTTATAAGAAGAGGAGATTAGGGGCCTACTGGAGGGTGAAGGGTGGGAGGAGGGAGAGGCTCAGGAAAAAGAACTCATGGATACTAGGCTTAATACCTTGGTGACTAAATAATCTGTACAACAAACCCCCATGACAGAAGTTTACCTATGTAACAAACCTGCGGTACTGCTGAACTTAAAAGTTAGATTTTAAAATAGAAATCTCCTTAAGTTAGAAAAATACTTTTAAAATCTAAATAAAACCGGGCGCGGTGGCTCACACCTATAATCCCAGCACTTTGGGAGGCCAAGGTGGGTGGATCACGAGGTCAAGAGATTGAGACCATCCTGGTCAACATGGTGAAACCCCGTCTCTACTAAAAATACAAAAAATTAGCTGGGCATGGTGGCACGTGCCTGTAATCCCAGCTACTCAGGAGGCTGAGGCAGGAGAATTGCCTGAACCCAGGAGGCGGAGGTTGCAGTGAGCCGAGATCGCGCCATTGCACTCCAGCCTGGGTAACAAGAGCGAAACTCCGTCTCAAAAAAAAAAAAAAAAAAATCTAAATAAAGTGTAAGACAAAACCCACAAGTAAAAAAGGATGAGGAAATTAGGAGGCAGACACACAGGGAAGACCATGTGAAGACACAGAAAGAAGACAGCTGTCTACAAGCCAAGGAAGAAACCAGCCCTCAGAAGAATGTAACCCTTGGACACCTTGATCTTGGACTTCTAGCCTCAAGAATAAAATAATTTTCTGTTGTTTAAGCCACCGAGCCTGTAATATTTGTTATGGCAGCCCTAGTAAACTAATACAATGACCAAGGTGAAATTCTTGTCTTCCAGGAACTCCTAGCCTAGTGGGAGAAGTGATTAATAGAACAATGTCACTATAATGCCAAGAAAACTGGGAGAAGTCCTGCAAAATACAGAAGCAAGGTACTTCGGAACCTAGGAGGAGGAGGACATTGCAAGGCCTGGCAGGTATCACAGGGGAAGTGGCTTTTGAGCTGGGCCATGAAGGACAAGAAACAGAGAAAAGCAGGCAGGTGGGAGAGATAGGGACTGTTTCTGGGGGAAATACACAAGCAAAGGCCTGACCGGTGAAAGTCAGTCCTGTGTCAGATTAGGACAGCAATGCTTTCCCCAAGTACATGCTTTAGGAGGTGGTGGAGATGCAGCTGGAGGTGTGTGTTTGCTGGCAGTTTCATTCATCAGCAGTTCCTGATCACTATTGGCCATCATGGATGGTTATTAAACATGGGAGTGACATCGTTGGATTTGCTTTGTAGAATGATCACTCTGATGGTCTATGAGGCAGGAGTTGAAAAGTAATGGGCCGGGTGCAGTAGCTCACGTCTGTAATCCCGGAATTTGGGAGGCTGAGGCAGGTAGATCAGCTGAGGTCAGGAGTTTGAGACCAGTCTGGCCAACATGGCAAAAACCCGTCTACTAAAAATAACAAAAATTAGCCAGGCGTGCTGGCATGCACCTGTAGTCCCAGCTACTCAGGAGGCTGAAGCAGGAGAATTGCTAGAACTTGGGAGGCAGAGGCTGCAGTGAGCCGGAAAAAAAAAAAAAAAGAAAAGAAAAAAGAAAAGTGATAGCCTAAGAGCTTTTCGGTCCACAGAAATGTTTTGTTTCATTCAGTTATTTTTTTCAAAATTAATTAACTGTGCTAACAGTTAATAAATTATAAACAATTATAGGTATAATTATAATTTATATGATACTTAAAATATATGGTTTCTAATCATAAACATTATAATTAATTTTCCAATGAATTAACACAACCATGTTAATGTTAATTTTGTTGGTTGATTTATATGTGTATTATAATATTAGTAAATTGGAAGAGCTCTTAAAATCTTCAGGTTTTTTTTTTTTTTTTTTTTGAATCTGAGTCTCACTCTGTCACTGAGGCTGGAGTGCAGTGGTGTGATCTTGGCTTACTACAACCTCTGCCTCCTGAGTTCAAGCAATTCTCCTGTCTGCCAGCCTCTCGAGTAGCTGGGATTACTGGTGCACACCACCACACCTGGCTACTTTTCGTATTTTTAGTAGAGGTGGGATTTCACCACGTTGGCCAGGCTGGTCTCGAACTCCTGACCTCAGGTGATCCACCTGCCTCGGCCTCCCAAAGTGTTGGGATTCTAAGTGTGAGCCACCAACCCGGCCAATTTTCAGGTGTTTTAGAGATCTTTTACAAATGTTATGGGTTGAATTCTGTCCCTCCACAAAAAAAGATATGTTGAATTCCTAACCCCCAGTACCTTTGAATCTGACCTTTTTTGGAAACGGGGTTTTTGCAGATGCAATTTTGATGGAAATTAAGATATGGTTATGTAAGAGTAGGGTGGGTCCTTGATTCAATATGACTGGTGCCCTTATTAGAAGAGGAGAGCCGGGCGCAGTGACTCATGCCTGTAATCCCACCAGCCTGGCCAACATGGTGAAACTCCGTCTCTACTAAAAATACAAAAGTTAGCCAGCCGTGATGGTGGGCACCTGTAATCCCAGCTACTCCGGAGGCTGAGGCAGGAGAATCCCTTGAATCTGGGAGGCAGAGGTTGCAGTGAGCCAAGATTGTGCCACTGCACTCTAGCCTGGGCGACACAGTGAAACTGTCTCAAAAAAAAAAAAAAGAAGAAGAAGAAGAAGAGGAGATACAAACACAAGGAGAAGATAGCCATGTGACGATGACAGGCAGAGCCTGGAGTGATACAGCCACAAGCCAAGAACAACAAGGATTGCCAGCGACCACCAGAAGCTAGGCAAGGGCAAGGAAGGAATTACTCAGTCTCAGAGGGAGCATGGCTCTGCCGACACCTTGATTTTGGGCTTTCAGCCTCCAGAACTGTGAGAGAATACGTTTTTAGTATTTCAAGCTACCCAGTTTATGGTAATTTTATCATAGCAGCCGTAGGTAGCTCATACAGCAAGGAGCCTATATTTCCTCCTAACAAGTGGCTGCTGTCCAGTAAGGTACTCCCAGGAGGTACATCTCTAGCCAGATGACATTGCTCACCCACCTAAGGCACAGATGCTACAACAGAGGTCCAGAAGAGAAAAGATGAGGTCTCAACTAACGCAGTAGCTCCTGGGAGGGACTTTAAACTGGGTTAGCTTGTGAGACCTTGGACAAGAGCTCTGTAGGAATGCGTCATAGGATAACTCAGGAGAAGCGATGTGTTCCTGGGAATGCTATCTGATAGGTCTTTGGAATTGGTAGGAATGTAGGCTTATCCCTCCTTGTTCTTAGAAATAGTCATTCCTTGCTTCATGAAAGAGGATGAACTAGTATTCATTATTAATATGTTATATTTTGTACACTACCATGAACCAGGCCCTGTTTTGAGGGTTTTATTATATACCTTGTGTCATTTAATCCTCCTACAATGCTATGAAAATTCTCCACTTTATAGACAAGAACACTGAGGCTCAGAAAGGTTATGGGACCTAGATTTAAAAAAAAAAAAACAGGACTTACTCAATGCCTCTGAGGTGCCTGAGCTGGCATTTTAAGGATGCACTCATTGAATCCTCACGAAACCCCGTAAGGGAGGTGCTTTTATGATCCCCATGGTGCTGGGTGCGGTGGCTCACACCTGTAATCCCAGCACTTTGGGGGGCCCAGGTGGGCAGATCATGAGGTCAGGAGTTCAAGACCAGCCTGGCCAACATAGTGAAACGCTGTCTCTACTAAAAATACAAAAATTAGCCAGACGTGGTGGCATGCACCTGTAGTCCCAGCTACTCAGAAGGTTGAGGCAGGAGAATCGCTTGAACCCAGGAGGCGGAGGTTGCAGTGAGCCCAGATTGTGCCTTTGCACTCCAGCCTGAGCGACAGAGTGAGACTCTGTCTCAAAAAAAAAAAAAAAATTATGATCCCCACAGTATGCCCTGCACCATTCAGATAAGGAAACTGAGACTCAACAGGTCAAATAATTGCTGAAGCTGGATGAGGGGTACAGCAGTTTGTGCTTTTGTCTGTATCTAAAGTCCTTGCTCTAAAAGAAGGCATGAGCTTGTTGGTTGAAAGTGTTTTTAATCTTTTTATTCATTCATTCATTGATGAATGCTCTTTATTGTTTTATGTATTTTGGAAAGAAGGCAGCTGTGTGTAGCTGAGAGGACACTGGCCCAGGTGCTGAGAGACTTGGGCTCTGGTCTAGTCTGGGCCTCAGTGTCCCCATCCATGACATGTGCGGGCTGTAATGGCTGATCTCGAATGCCCTTTCTTGTGCCAAGAGTCTATAATTTTGTGATTCCCCAGCCTTGGGAAGAAGTCACTAGCTAATACTATTACAACAGCTCAGAATGCTAATTTGCCAAGATCTCAGCTGAGGATTTTAATCCAAGTCCACCTGACTGCAAAGCTTCTTCACTTTATTCTGGGTTGAGAAAACAGAGGAACTGAAAAAGAGACTGGGGAAACACTGCTGCCAAACCGGGTGTGCGCGAGCAACACAAATGGGACCAGTGTCCACAAGCTGGGAGTTCTGGCGGCAGAGCAGGCCCGGCGTGGGCCTACTGCGCCCTCTAGTGGAGCACGCCTGAATCGGCTCCCTTTTTCGTAGACAAAGGGTTGCAAGAAGCAGGAAGTGGTTTTCCCAATAGTTTTGGAAACCACTGACCCCAGCTATTGTCCTAAAATGTAGGTGGCTTGAAGGTATTTGTCACTCCTCCGTGAAGCCCAGCTGCCCTGTGTTCATTTACTGATGAAACTAATTATATTTTGTTTCTGTTTTTATAACTTGCAGATACTTAGGCCAGGTAAAAAGCAGTGAACCCACCAGAAAAGGTGCCTTTCCCCTTCAGCTCAGGGTGAGGGAGGGCAGACATTAAACCTGTAAAATAGAAAATAAATATATGGGCAGGAAGAAAATCTCTTTCCTTCACGCCGCCTTTTCTCCTTAGCTTTCTCTCCAATCTCTGGATGGGAAAAAGATCTTTGTCAAGAGCAAGAGCCAGGTGTGGTGGCTCACACCTGTAATCCCAGCACTTTGGGAGGCTGAGATGGATGGATCACTTGAGGTCAGAAGTTCAAGACCAGCGTGGCCAACGTGGCTAAACACTGACTCTACTAAAAAAAATACAAAAATTAGCCAGGTGTGGTGGTGCATGCCTGTAGTCCCAGCTACTCAGGAGGCTGAAGCAGGAGAATTGCTTGCACCGGGGAGGCAGAGGCTGCAGTAAGTTGAGATCGTGCCACTGCACTCCAGCCTGGGTGACAGAGCAAGACTCTGTCTCAAATAAAAGAAGGCCAAGGAGTGCAAAATACTTTTTAACATAAAAAATGCTTTAAAATTATGTCCAGCTTCATTTGTTGCAGATACTATGCTCTGGGGATTCTAAAATAACTTCTAATCTGTACTGAAGCAATGCCGAGAGTCAGCCTTGAAGGCTGTATTGTGAGCCTCCTCCAGGAAGGCACTGACTCCCTGGCAGGGAGAGCAGAGGGTGGGAAATGATTGGGGGCTACAGTGGAGGGGGATTTTACACACATTTATAACCTTCACAACAATCCGATAAGCTCGGGACCACCATACCTATTTTACAGATGAGAAAACTGAACCCCAGAGAGATCAAGATGCTTGCCCAAGTCTCAGAGCTAATAAACTGCAGAGTTGGAATTTAAATCTCGGAGGAACAATTGATAAGGATTCCAAAATCTGGTTTCCAATCTCAGCTCTGAACATGCTTGTTGTGTAGCTGTTTGTTTTTTTAATCTGCATTATGAGGTCTCAGTTAAAAGGTATCCATAGTCTCTTCCCCATCTGCCGACATAAGGGCCTCTGCAGAAAAATGGGAAGGTGGTCACTGAAAGGTTTCAGTGGACAGGAGGAGACAGGAGCCCAGGTCCGAGCCCAATCATTGGTCACTGATGAATGAGTACACAGCTAACCCATCAGCCTTTCCTGAATCTCACAGCTTCACCAGTAATCAAATACAGAACATTAGAGGCCTCAGAGATTCCTTTATCCAACTGTTTTTTAAGTTTTTAAACAGAAGTCTAATTCATAAAGCCTTTCATATTCTTTTGGTATGCATTTTTTCTTTTGGTGGGGAGGCGGCTGTTGAGAGAGAATGGAAGAGGGGATAGACCCCATCTACTTGAACTGCCCTGGAAGACTGTGGTCCTTTGGTCTGAAAAAAAAATTGAACTGAAAAGATCAAGTAACCTCTCCACATTCCAGATAGGAAAAATGAGGCCCAGAGAGGGGAAACTACCTACCCAAGGTCACACAACTGGTTTAAGGTAGTCCCAACCTCAAGCTCTCATTCCCAGTTCAGTGCTTTATCCACCCCACCTCCATCTGAGCTGGATCCCCAATTAATTATTAATGGCAACTTTTACACCTAAAAGTATTTATTAGCAATGTCAGGCTACTAAAATGCCATCGCCTACTTACACAGTAGCTAAAGGATCTGTTGTGTGAGCCAAATCACTCAAAGTTTCAAGGCATTTTAAGACTTGTGAGTTTTTTTGTTTTGGTTTTTATTTTTTTGATACCATATACCTTTTTTTGGTGGTAAAATACACATAATATAAAATTTACCATCTTAGCCACTTTTAAGTGTACCATTTAATAGCATTAAGTACATTCACATTGTTGTGTGACCGCCACCACTATTCATCCTCAGAACGTTTTCATCATCCCAAACTAAAACTCCGCTCATTAAATGATACCTCCCCATTCCGCTGTCCACCAGGGAACCACCTTCTAAGTTTCTGTGTCTCTGTATTTGACTGTTCTGCGTACTTCACGTAAGTGGAATCCTGCACCATTTGTCTCTGTGACTGGCTCATTTCACTTAGCATAACAGTTCATCCTCGTAGTTGCATGTGTCAGAATTTCCTTTCCTTTTCAGGCCGAATAGCGTCCCATTCTTATCAACAATATCCCCAAATGTGGCATGTATCACATTTCCCTTAACCATTCATTCCTCAGTGGACACTAGGATTGTTTCCACATCTGTGAGCGGAGTTAATAACATTACTTACCTTGTGGTAATTGCAAAGACTGAATGAGGTAAAAGCGGTTTACACAGTTCCTGGTTATGTACTAAAAAGCTCGGCAAGTCATTCCTGTGGTCAGAGAGGGGGTGAGATATTTTATAATGTGTTCTTATCTCTCCCAATACACTCATACTGGTATTGAAACTCTCTCACAGAAGTGTGGTACTTTATAGTTTACAACCACATTCACGTCGGTGATCCCATGTGCACTGCTAGCCCTTCTCTGTAAGATTCACAGGACGGGTGCTGGTATCTCCATTTCACAGAGGATAAAACTGAAGCAAAGAGAAAGCCCCAGATCATCCAGATATTAGCAGCTTTCAGTGGCTGTCTGTCTCTCTGGCTCTTGGGGAGTCCACTGCGATAGATTGGGTTACATTCACCTATATTCACCTCCCCACAGGAGAATTAGGCACCCCAATCCTATCAACATGAGGCTATAAGACTCACTCTGGCTAATAAAATGTGGGCGTAAGTGACGTGTGCTACTTTGGAGCAGAATCTGGAAGACTTAGGACGTCACTCACCAGGTCGCTTTTCCCTCCGCCGTGACATCTGACAACGTTCCAGAGAGATAAAGGGAGGGACACAGAGAGGCAATGTGTTCGGCCAGCCTGGGTCCTAAAGTGAAGATGGTGTGGAACAGGGAAGCAGTTGACACATTATGGTCGTAGAGAAGGAGGAAGAAACACACCTTTGTGATAAGGTTTAAATCCACTGACATTTTGGAGTGATTAGTTACACAGTCAAACCTAGCCTCTCCTGACTAATATATCTATAAAGGCAATATCCTCTCCTGAGAGTAGGGATTTATTATGTCAGGCCCTAGATGAATCTTGACTGGTCTATGGTGCATGTGTGTGTGTGCGTGTGTGTGTGTGTGTTCATGGCACAGGAAATATGAGAAAGTGAAGGCCTAACCCAAATTGTTTTAGATGCTGTGCAGAGAGGCCTGTTTCTCATTCTTCCTTCCTTCTCCCCAGTTGTTTGTATTACTCTAAAGAAAACTTTCTGGTTTCTGTTTAATTCCATGATAGCAGATAAAGGTTTTCTTCTTTCCTATTTGGGGAAAAGGCTTTCAGGAGCTATGTATTGGCTCGTAGAAATAATTACAGGAGCTTCTGTTTCCTGAGTGTTTATTCCCTACCAGGCACTATGCTATGAGCTTTTCACATTCTGCCTCATTTTCTCTTAATAATTGGCGTAGGTATTAAATACTGCTATTTCCTGATTTTCGAGACGAGGAAATGAAGAATTAAAGACCATAAGGAACTTTCCAAAGCCACATAGCTACTAAGAAGCAAGGCTGGGACTGAAATCCAATTACAGTGTTGGATGATTTCTGACTTGTCAGTTTGGGTCCCTCTGACAAAATATCTCACCCCCTCTTTGCCCACAGGAATGACTTGCCAAGCTTTATAGCACATAACCAGGCACTGTTATTTGTAGGCACTATTATGCTTGCTTCCTCTGCTATTTCTTTCCCCCTCTGCTAATTCTAAGCCCCACTCTTTGCTCACCATGGATGGTAGAGGGGAACCTCCTTTCGCTAGTTCTGGTTTCAGTGAGGAAGGATTTTTTTCTGAGCACATTCCTGGTTCCTCTTCATGCTTTATCCATTCTTGGAAAGATGAAGGACTGTAAATTTGAAAATGCCTGGTCATTCCCAACTTAGCATTTCTTTTGACAGAAGTGCTCCTTGGCCCTGCCCGCTTCAGCAGGAGGCCTCCCCTAGTCTTTGCAGCCCACTTCTTTTTTTTTTTCCTTGTTTCAAGTTTTAATCAAAGCTTGTATATAAGATTACTTTATTCCTGCATCTTCTCAATTGTTTCTTCCTTATATTTGCCCTTTTCCTTTCCTACTTGGCAAGATTTGGCTTTCCATTCAAGGATCTTTTTGAGGCCTTTGTCCAGTTTTAGCCTAGTGATAACCACCTTGCTGTACGTGGACAGTTGTGCCATTAGCCTTTTCCTGCTGCACCCGTTCAATGTAGATTACGTATTTCTTCCTGTAAACCTAGACTACTTTGCCAATCTGCTGCAGCCCACTGCTTAGGTTCACTATTAGTGGCGCCCTTCAGCTAACAGCCCTAGAGGCTTCTTCTCCAACCTAGCGATATCAGTAATTAAGAAAATATTCCGGCCTCCCTCCACATCTTTTTGTTTGGTTTCTGAACTTGTTCAGAACTCAGACAAAGCAAAGGAATGCTATTTATTCAGAGCCCCGCCTAGAGCCCCAAATGGGCATCCTAAGGGAATTACATTGGTGGGAAAGTTTTCACGGTCCACTGATGGTCCTCGTCCTCACCTTGGTGGCCTCAGGGTTTAACTCCAGCCTCCCTGGACCTGCATCTGTCCCTCTTTTAGGCAATGAAAGGTGGTATAGCAGAAATAGCTGGTTGTTTCTCAGTATCCATTCTTTTCTTCCCTCATTATTAATAATCCTCCCCAGGACAAAGACTAAATTTCTCTGCATCCCTTGCAGCTAGGTGTGACTGTGTGATCCACCAATGGGATGTCAGCAAAAGCAATAGGTACAACTTCTGGGTCATACACTTAACACGAAGGCATGTGCTATATACTTCTTTTTCTCTCCTTCCTGGTGTTAGCTGAAGTATTTGAACCATGATATAGAAGCATGATTTGAGGATGGCAGTGCAATAAACAAGGAGGAACTTACATCTTGCTGCCTTCAAGCTGCTATGTTACCTCTGTACTACTTACCCAGACTTCTATGTGAGGGAGGAATAAATTTCTATTGTGCAAAAGCCATGGTCATTTTTTTAGTCTCTTGGTTGCAGCATGTGAACCATGTATTCTAAGTAGGTACTCAAGAAGGGACTTCCAACTGGGGAAGGGGTTCAGGGCTCTGCCAGGAGCCTAAGTGTGTGCCTGATTCACATGGATGAGGGCATTAGTGAATAAAGGTAGGAAAGAAGGACCAGGCATTTGTTGATGCTTGATTCTAGATATTGTGTCACATACTTTCAGTTACACTTTCCCAGTTGATCTAAACAACAATTCCATGTGTGTATGGGCAAGGGGAAAATCTATTATCTCATTTTATACTGGAGGCTCAGAGAAGTTAAGTGATTTGGGCCAGGTGCAGTGGCTCACACCTGTCATCCTAGCACTTTGGGAGGCCAAGGTGGGCAAAACTCTTGAGCTCAAGAGTTCAAGACCTGGCAACATCAAGAAACCCTGTCTCTACAACAACAACAACAACAAAATTAGCCGAGTGTGGTGGCATGCACCTGTAGTCTCAGCTATTAGGGGGTGAGGACTGAGGTGGGAGTATTGCTTGAGCCCAGGAGGTGGAGGCTGCAGTGAGCTGATATCGTGCCATTGAACTCTAGTCTACATGACAAAGTGAGACCCGTCTCAAAAAAAAAGAAGTTAAGTGCTTTGTCTAAGGTCACACAGCTAATAAAAAGTTCTGCTGGAAATGGAACTGAGGTCAGTTTGAGTCTCAAAACCATATACTCTCCTCCATAGCATACCATTCACTCATTAACTCCCTCCACCAAATACAATACTATATTCTACAACACAACAAAATCCTGCCCCTGTTGGGAGACTACCCTCCATGGGTCCCATGTTTCTGCACATCTTGTGAGCATAGGCACAACTGCCCTTTGTCCTAAACTGTCTTTCCAAGGATGTTTATAGGGCAGTCTTGGAGGTTAGAGATAGTGTTTCCTTCTACAGCAAAAATAGATATAATTACTTCCCATTATAAAAGATGTGATTTCCTTAAGCACAGGGTTCTTCTGTAACACAATCCACTGTATGCGCTGGTACCCCTTCCTATCACCACCTGCAGGTCTTTGGCACAAAGAGAACTACTGCAAATATGTGATGCTCATGCTGCTTGCTGTGCTGTGAATAATATAGTCCTCTGTCTTTGACTCAGAAGTCTCACAACTTCTGCCTGTATCCATGAAACTGGCAGGCTGGCTCGTTAGCTTGCAAGTAGAGTAAGATCTCAGTTCTTAACAGCACCTTCATCATCAGTTTAATTCAGTTGTGTTACATCACGCATGCTTTTAACTAGCATTCTTTCAACTAAATGTACAAGGTCAGAAAAAGTCACAAAGAAATAATCTAGATACCAATCTCCCTTCCCTTTTTCTGAATAAGTGTATGCCTTGGCGTGAGCATGCAATGAAAGAGTTAAATCTGTATTCTCAGTAGGTCTCAGTTCCATGTGGATCTTACGGTGTGCTCTAAAGTTGAAAGAAGTTTACCGAGCATGGTGGCATGTGCCTGTAGTCCCAGGCTGAGGTGGGAGGGTGGCCTGAGCCTGGGAGGTGAAGGTTGCAGTGAGTCAAGATCACTGCACTCCAGCCTGGGCAACAGAGCCAGACCCAGTCTCAAAACAAAGTTCAAAGATGCATATTTTTTTCATGTAGCATGGCCTCTTAAATTGAAACTGCCCACTTCTGGTCATCAGCCCAAGGAATGGTTCAATGACAATAAATGAGTCTACAGTGTGGTGCTTTTCCTGAGAAAATTTCAAGCATGCTTTTTACCTTATATGAATATGATTTATTTACCTTAAATAAATATGATTTATTTGTTTGTTTGTTTGTTATGGGCTAACTTTAGAATGTCATGTCCTCATAAGCTATGACACTAGAGGATATTTTTTGGGACAGGGTGGCATAAGGTGTATGGGGAAGTGAAAGGGTACTATTTCAATGGACATACGATTTCTTTTACAATTGAACATAGAGTGTACTTATTCTTACATTGATGCATCACCTTTTTTAGTGTGATGAGTTGATCTAATCCTTTTTCATACCCAGAGACTAATGAGTCTTATGCCCTTGATTTTGACTTCTTCGTCACCTGCTACATTTTGAAGTATATTAATTGCCATTTCTTTTTTGGTTAATGTCAATGGCCATACCACCATGACCGCAACTGATCTCAACTTTTTTTGGTTAAACTAGCTTTTTTGACCATTTCTGTTTAATTAAACTATGTATCACTGGAAGTTAATCAGCTACATTAAAATATATTGGGTTTTTTTATTAGGTAGAACACACATGTGGTAATAAAATTTAGAGTACAAATTATCTTAGTTCTGCTAACTCTTCAATACCACTTCAGGAACTGGGACAGCAGTATTTTAAAGCCTGAGTGTGGCTTGGTGGCAACTCCAAAACCACTGCACAAAGAATGTAAGCACAGGGGTAGGAGGGAATCTCCAATTCAAGATAGCCTATGAATTACAATTCACTAGCATAAGAAGAAAATGAACAAATAAAATTAAGCTCCTCATAAGGAGATGAATTAATTTGGTTTAAATAAATGCAATAGAGAGATCTGAGAATGACTTGTTTGGGCTCTGGGAAGAGATGAAGGATAAAATAACGTTGACTTTTGCAAAACAAATTATAAAAATACAAGCAGAAATGAAGCCAGAGTTGGTGGCTATGGCAAAGAATCTGCACCTGAAGAATCCCATGCATCTCCCCAGGAATAGGTGACCCCCCTCGCATTTGCTGTATCTTCCAGCAGTCTGCTAGCTTATGTCGCTATGCCACACTCCTCTCTGATGGACACTTCTTTGCTGAATCCAATCTGGGGCTAGAAAGCCAAGGTGGGAGGAAGGGAGGGGGGAAGCAACTTCAGCCCCTCTCCGTCTAAAGCCATCCAAAAGCCCCTATAGTGCTCTCTCTCTTTCCATTTGTGTTCTCTTTTGTGTAGGAAGCAATGGGGCAGAGCAGATCAGTGCTGCCCCAACAGACAGATAACGAGGGAGTTGCCAGTCCCATCTTCCTGCAGGCACACCCAATCCTTACTAGATTCTTTTGGAGCCCCTCTCCCCTGGTTCTAGAAGAGGATACAGTCCCCATGCGGGGAGAGAAAGAAGGGGTCTCCTTCCATGGCATTACAATTTCCCTAAAGGCTGACTTCCCTCCCATGTCTCCAATCTTTATTTCCACAGATTACTGGTGATGGTCTGTCTGTGAGGAGGGGCTGGAAATGGGGAATAGGTGAGGGAGTAGTGGAGTGGAGGTAGAAGTTGGTGGAAGGGCTGGTTTCTTCAACAACTGCTCTTCAAATGCCCTACTAGAAGGTAGCTGGCTCCAGCCACTGGCAGTTCTTTCAACAAAGAATGCTGGCTCCTTGTGGACTTTTTGTTTTCGGTTTGGGCTTCAGCAACAGATCCAAGACAACAGGAAGAGGATGTATCCATGGAATAAACCCCTCCTAACGTCTAGTCACATAAACACACATGTCTTCTTTGCCCTCCTGTTACAGTTTGACAAATGTTGGCACGCTATTTAGTTTTCTGCACCTTGCTTTTCTCCCTCCAAGTATTTCTTAGACATTGTTCCTTATCAGGACACATACATGGGCTTCATTCTTTTTGATGGCTGCACAGTATTTCACAATATAGATGTACTATAATTTACTATTACAGTTTTCTAGTGATAGACATTTTGTTTGTCTCCAATCTTTTGCTATTACAAACAGTGCTGCAGTGAATATTCCACGTATACATCTCTTCTTATAGAAACAGCTTTTTTTAAAAAGTTAAGTAGAAACCCCAGTGGATGTTTGGCACCCAATGGACAGTCCCTCTTAATTATGCAGCAACTGGTCACATACACTCTCCTAACTTTGAAAATTCTGGGACTTATTACAAGAATTGACCATTTCTACTGTCTTTAATTGCATTGCTTAGCATGTGACGGGCACTCTGCATCCACAATAGTGTTTCTGTTCAAAGCTGCATCAAAGTGTAATGTCTTTCACATAGGAAAGCAGCAATTAGGCATCTACATTTAAGCTGGCTATTGTGCTGCAAGTGCAAATAAGGGAGGAAACAGAATAGGGCTTATTAGAGCCCTGAGGTTACATGTGGCCAGATTCAAGTCCCAGCCAACTTTCACCTAAACGACTTTAGATCTGTATGACACTCAGCTTTTTCATTCATAGAAGGGGGTAAATATAGTATTGACTTCATGGGGACGAGGTAAGGATTAAATAAGAAAATATACATGATTCTTAGGACAGTTCCTGGTACATAGTGTCGAATAAACATCAACCATACATACAGATCTCCCTTCAGGTGACAGTTGAATATAAGAAACTTACTAGCCAGGTCTAAGTTCATACCTGGCAATTAATGATCAATGGCTCACAATTTTCTCCTTTACTTGGCACAGACCAATTTCTTAATTTCAAAAATGTTGAAGTTTGACAACACACTATACTTATTAAATAATATGGAAATAGAAGCCTAGACCTAGGGTTGCAAAGGGATTTCAGTATCACCTTATATTAGATTATTATGTAACAATCATTCTCATTTCTTATTATATACCAGACATTTTGCATATACTATCTCACCTAATTTTCACAAAGATCCATGTGAGAGAGATATTAAATTTTCATATTGCAGAAAAGACTGACAATCTGAGAAATCAAGTGAGATGCACAATGGTATGCCATTAGTAGATTATAGAGCAGGAATTCGAACACAGGTCTCTCTGAAAATATGAGCTGTACAAACTGTCAAACACTTTTCCAGTGAAATCTCACTTGCTCATGGCAGAACCAGTTCATAAAACGTCCTGAATACTAAGGGGAAGATTTAATGGCGGGGGGTCACCTTATCTATTAGGCACAGTATGCACAGTGCTTAGGGCCTCTAATACTTTTAGGGGCCAACGAAAATGAATATTTATTTATTTTAGAGACAGGGTCTCCCTATGTTGCCCAGGCTGGAGCGCAGTGGCTGTTCACAGGCATGATCCCATTACCGATCAGCAGAGGAGTTTTGACATGCTCCGTTTCCGATCTGGGCCAGTGCATCCCTCCTTAGGCAACCTGGGGGGCCCCTCCCTCCTGAACTTAAGCGCGGACATCCCATCTATTGACACAGTGCACTACAGCCCAGAACTCCCTGGGATCAAGCGATCCTTTCTCCTCAGCCTCCCCAGTAGCTAGGACTACAGGTGCAGACTACCAGCCCCGGCTTATGTTCTTTTAAAGTCAGAAGCAAAAAATAAACTCTTAGGTCAAAGAAAATATTTTGTTATATAATACTGAGATATCATCTTTATATCAATGTAGTTGTAAAATATAAGTTAAATATTTCTACATATATTTAACTTCAATGTGTGTGAAATATATGTGTGTGTGTAATGTATAAGCCACAGGGCAAAAGTGCCCAGGGCCCAAGAAAGTCAAAACGTGGCCCTGCACCCGAACTGCACGAAATCTTCTGGATAATGGCAGTGCAAGTTGGAAGATGGGAGGTGGTAGACAAATTGTGAAAAATATCACATTTCTCTCTCCCTGTCAAAGGCACTCCCAAAGTGAAGTCAAAATAGAGATGAAATGCAGGGCCATTTCCTAGCTGCGTGATCTTGGACAAGCGAGTTGACCAACCCGAGCCTCAGTTTCGCCGTGGATACAATGGGATGCGTGGCTTCAACGTTTGTTGAACAGAGACCTAGCCTGGCTTGTTCACCGCTATATACGAAGCACACAGCGATATCTATAGTAAATGCCCCCATAAATACATGTTGAATCAATGCAGTAAATGCTTGCTTAGCACGGTGGCCAGTATACGGTAACCGTCCAATAAGTGGTAAACGCTGGCTTTAAAAATAGTTTTAAAATCTCCATGAGCGAAATCCTACTTCAAGACGCAGGCGCACCCCATCAGGTTCCATGCAGACCTGCGCAGTTGCGCCCCCAAATAGGCGGGGACACGCGACTGCGCTTGCGCATAAGCGCTTTCCACCTTCCCTCCGGGCGTGAGCGCCCGTGGGGCGGGCCTCAGCGGCGGCGCGACAATTCCAGAGGTGAGGGCTGAGGAAGGGGCGTGGCTAGCAGGCCGGCCTCAGCCACTCTCTTCCGGGCTCCGCCAGCTGCGCGCGCATCTTCTCCCCCTTCTTTTGTGGTCCGACCCATTGCGAGGGTGACAGGAAACCCTGTGCAGGGAGCGCCGCCATCTTGGACCAGCCCGAGGAAGATCCTGAGGGAGCCACAGGAACAGTCGCCGCTGCCACCGCTACTGCCACTGGCGCGTCTGCATCTCTCGGCCAGCCCGCGTACCTGCCGGGGCCTCGGCCGACAGCCCCCGCCCCCTCTCCCGCTGCGTCCGCGCTCCCGTTCCTTGTCCTGACGCCCCCCTCCCGCCCGGAAAGCTGCCCAGCCACCAGCAACCCCCCAGGTAACCCGGGCCTTCCGCAGTGTCCGGCCGGCCGATGCCTCCTCGCTCAGGGCTCTTCAGAGGGGCGGGCGTGGGGACGGCGGAGACCGGGCCGCAGGCGAGCGGCGCCCCGGGGCCAGGCCCCGGCGAGCCCGGGGGTCGCCGGTAAGCGCCGCGGCGCCGGCCTGACAGGACTCCTGAGCCGGGGCGGAGGTGTCCCCCGCGCGACTGCTGCCCGAGCCTCCTGCCTTCCCCACCCCGCGGGGCTCTCCGAGGCGTGCTGGGAAGGGTGTGTTCCGGCCTCGCCTTCCCCGCCTTTTCGGCGCGGCTGGGCAGGACTGCATCTCCCGCAGGCCCCCCTCTCCTCGCCGCGGTTCCCCGCGGCCGCAGCCCGCCCCCGCAGGGTTTACCCACGCGTGCAGCGCAGCCCTGCAGCCCGCGAGCCCCAGATGTGGCGGTCCCGTCCCGTAGACTGCGTCTGGCTCTGAGTACAAAGGCAGCTCTTCGCAGCCTCCCGGCATCTCGGGGCAGCTCCGGTGTCCTTGTGGAAGTGGGGAGCTCGGCCTGGAGACTGGGTCTGTGCGCCTGTGCTTGCGGGGTCCTGGTTTTGGTGCGTCCCTGTGAGGCCCGTGGACAGCCTATGCGGCCCTGAACCTGCAGAGCATCTAGAAATAAGAAGAGAAAGTTATGGTATTTCTAGAATTTAAGAGAAGACAACAGAATTGGAGTGTTTTAAGGGTTTTAACTGTGGGCTAGGTACAGATTTAGGTGCCGTTGTATTTATCTTGCACCGCGTAGCCCTCGGGGATAAGTTGTCTCCACTTTGTAAGTGAGGAAACTGAGGCCTGAAGTTGTGATGTGTGTCTGGCTGATGATGGTACATACAAACTGGCCTCGGCTCACACTGGGTGGTGGTTTCTGTACTACACTAAAAAATTAGGCCAGGGTTACAGACATGACCATTTAAAATGTAGCTACAACTTAATTCCTTTTTTACTGTATTCTTATTGAATGGCAGCTGATTACTCCTGTATGATCTAAAGTCTATAAAGTCAACCACTACACTGGCAGATCCTCATGCTCACAAACCCCAAAAGAGAGATGCCAGGATTTTCATTTCATATATGAAGAAGAAACGGATTCCAAGAGGACAAGTGCCTTCTTGGTGATTCCACAGCAAGTGTCAGAGCTCAGATTTGAACTCTTGCAAAGTTTACTGCTCATTTCATTACTATCCCAACTGTCTTAAAAATTCTTTTATTTTTCTAAGATAAATATTGTAGACGAACCAACTGCCTTTTATTTAAATTTGATTGTTCAGGACAAACTTGACCTTGGGATAATCCAGCTTCTACCCCCTTATTCCCCCAAGCCTTTCCAAATTTTTTCTTCCAAGTTCTGTTTAGGCAGTTTTACTTGATCATGCCTAGAGGTATGTTGTGGTTAAGAGTTTTGGAGTCACACTGTCAAGGGCTCCCCCTCCAGTCCTGCCACTTCCTAGTTAAGTGATCTTAAGCAAGTTACTTAACTTCTCGGACTCAGTGTCCTTATCTATAAAGGGGATAATTGAATCTGCATCTTAGAGTTGTTGCTAGGATTAAATGGGGTTTAAAGAAAGCCCGTAGCACGTTGCTTGGCATATAGTAAATGCCCCAGTGCGCCTGTAACAGTGCCAGGCACATAGTGGGTGTTTAATATCTTTTGAATGAATGAGAGAGGAGCGTAGCTTTTGAGAGCTACGTGTAAAGTTAAACCTGGACCTTAATTCTAGCTCTGCATTTTATAGTATGACCACGGGTAGGTCACTTTGGTTTCCTTATTTTTTAAGTGAGTTTTTAGGATTAGAAATTGTTTATAAAGTAGCTGGCATGTGTTAGGCCGTCAATACATGGCAGTTGTTGTAAAGATATAAAACCTTAGACTCTAATAGCTATTAAAAAGTGTGTTGGAATAAAGCTACATCTTAAAAAGTTGTTGCTTTTTATTATTACAGTTAAGCTTTATCATTGTTGCATACTTCAGCTTTGCAACAGAATTTGGAGTGTTCCTACAACTGATTTTTATCAATATCAAATATCTTTGCATAGTCACAGTAAGATACTGTGTTAGTGGAGGAAACTTAAGGTAAATAAAATGTTAAAACTAGGGCTGTTGAGAGAATATTTCCTGTTTTTTAAAAAAGGCTTGAAACATTTTTATGTGGTTAAAAATGCCAGACATAGCTAAAGACAACAGTTTACAAGTAGAAGTATTAGGGATGTTATACTTCACTTTTTAAAAGCTTCATATTCTAGACAATTTTAAATATATACAAAATAAAGTAGTATACTGAGCATTCATACACCTATCAGCTTGTGTCAACAGTAATCAATCTTACTCCATCTCTGCACACTTGCCTCCTCCCTGCCAAATTATTTTGAGGCAGATCTCAGACACAATATCATTAGTAAAATTTTCACTATTAATCCTTTTAACTTTAGCAATAAGTGCAGGGGTTTTTTGTTTTGTTTTGTTTTTTGTGGGTTTTTTTTTTTTTTTTTGGCTTTTTGGTTGTTAAATGCTTGCTTTCTGTGAACAGAAGTCCAGTATTTGAATACTTTATTTCCTGTGTATAGTAGACCATCAAAGTTACTTCTCTTGACACATTAAGCAATCCAGCTTTTTAACACTATTCACGTTATTTATATAAAAGTGACATTAATATATTGTCAGAAGTTAGGTTTTTTTTTTTAAAGCAGGTGGGGTATTTTCAGATGTTGTATTACTGTTGAGGAAATTGACCCCTCATTTTTATTAGATTAGATTATTAGATTAACTACAGAATTATCCACCTGACTGACAAATCAGGTAGTAGTTTTTCATTTTAGTGGGTGTCTAAAGCAAGTCAGAGTGCTTCTGTTCTTGAGTTCCATGAAGGCAGAGACAGTGTTGTCTTTTTGATCCTTGCTATCTTGCCGCTTTATTAGATACTTAACGGTTATGTTTATATTGGAATCGCAAAAGCAGTCTCATCTAAGCGCTGGTGTTTTTAACAAAACATCATACGTGTTTGTTGTTGTTTTTTAAACACAGAAAACTTATCAATGGAAATAATAAGGATAAGAATTTAAATCACCTGGAATGTTGAGTGGGTTGCTTTTCTCCTGTTATGTCTTGGATCAGCTATGTAAAAATTATACAGTAACATCATAGATTCTAAGGAGTAGAATAGCTATATAACAGTTGTTAAAATCAGACATAGTGTATAAGCAAACAGTAAGTAGTTAAGCTATATTAAAAAAAAAAATGCCCTATACTGTTGAGTGTTGGTTTTTGGTTTTGAGGCGAATCATATTACTGGCTTCATATGATGTTCCCCTTATTATCAGTAAATTCAGAGATAATGTTGGAAATGTTAGTGGGAGTTTTGTTTGTTTGGTTTTGTTTAGGTATTTACCTGTATTAAAATTACACAGAGAAGTGCTTTTCAAATATTAGTAGAGAAAAATTTATTTTTAATTCATATAAGTCAGAGCAGTAAAGAAAAGTTATTAATTTCTCCCTTCCCTTTTTCTCTTCTGAGTTCATGCATATTTCACAATTTGGTGTGTATTCCTTATTACATGCATATAGGGTTGAGTGTGTGTGTGTGTGTGTTTGAATGAAGTATGCTATTGCATAAAACTCTGCAATGTGTGTTTTTTCACTTAACAAAATCATGGATGTATTTTCAGGTGAATGCATATCGATCAAAATGGTTTCTAAACTAGATGAATATTATTTCATAGTACAGATGTACTTTATTCAGTCATTCCCTTGCAGATAGATTATTACCAGTTTTTTGCTGTAAAAATGGTGCATTAAATGCACTTACACCTGTAGCCTTATGGACTGAAGCTTTTGTATGTGTAGAATACTTCTAAGTGGATTTCTGGGCCAAAGGATGATTTGGATTATTAAGATTTTTAAATATACTGATTACTTTCCAAAATGTCGGCACATTTCCACAAGCAGTATGTATGAAAGTGTATACCTTCACATCTGTACCTACATATTTTGAAACTAGTCATTTATATGTCTGTGTAATCTTATTCAGAAAGATGTCTGATTCAGTAAATGGAAACCATGCATTCTGTTTTTGTCACAACAATAATTAGTGTTTAATATGTGTTCAGTAACCACTTAGATCTAAATGTACTGATATGAAAATATGTCCATGATTTTGTTGAGTGAAAAAAATATGCAGAATTTTACAAGACGGCATGCCTCATTTTAAAATAGATTTTTCACCTTCACAGTGGTGAAAAATGGTATGTTTTCACAGTGGTAAAAAATGATATGTTTCATGTTTAGGAGATGAGGTTGAGAAATCCCTTATTAAAGCAATATTAAGCATATTAATATTTTTAAGGGGCACTTTAATACATGACACAACAATTGTGTTTACTGTGCATTTAGTAAATATTTCTCTTGGCAGCAAGGGTAGTCTATAGCTAAATTTTACATGCACTAATAGTAACAATGTTACTCTAAATTTTCAGTATGATTATTCTCCCTCTTTGATTTTAATTTTATTAGTCCACCTGTACATGCCCAGAATAAGCTACCTTAGATGAGAAAATCATGGTCTTTGGAATCAGGCCTGGGTTCAAGTTCTAGGTCTACCACTTACAAACTTTAGAACACTGGCCAAATTAGGGAATTTCTCCAAACCTCAGTTTCTCTAATTTTTTGCATGGACTTAATGACTCTGCAGAGTTGTGAGAATTCAGTAAGGATTATATAAGACAATACAGGAAAAAGTATAGATCATTACATGGTTTGTTCTCAAGTGTTGTCTTAAACTTTTTCTAAATAGATGAATTGTAGTATTATAAATTAGTATTGCTAATATACCCTTCATTTATATCTATAAATTCTGACCAGTGCATCCTCTGAATGTAATTCATGTATCTTATTCAGAATATGAAATTAGAATTAAGTGAATGAATACTGCAGAGCTTGATGAGATGCTTGATCTCATAATCACGTGGAGGAGGCACGGTGGTAGAAAGGGCATGATGGTGTAGTGGTTAAGAGGGGGTCTCTGCAGTCAAAACAGTCCTAGGTTCAGTACAGACTTGGCTGTGTGACCTGGGCATGTTACTTCTTGATTCTGTTTCCTCATCTGTAAAATGAGGATAATAATTAACTATGTTATAGGGATAGTAGTAAGGATTAAATGAAATTGCATGTAAAATATTTAGCACACTACCTGGCATATGTCAAGTACCCAATAAATTGTAACAATTGTATTTGTTATTAGTTTGCAAATTGTTGATTATGTGTTTAATGCCTGTTGTCTAAATATGTAGGGCTTTTTTTTTCCCTAAAGGCAATAAAGATATTTTATTTACATACAAACTTGATTCAAATACTTTTTTGGAAATGTGGAATAAAGCAAATTTTAATTATCCTGGTAGTTGTATACAAGTTATAGAATATTACCAAGATTTTTTTTAATTTATGGAGATTATAGTGTAAGTGGGCTCATGTTTTCAAAGAGTTTGAACTAGACCCACATTTCTTGTCCTTTTTTTTTTTATTTTTTTTAGACTTAAGAATTCTCTAAGTAATAGGGGAAGAACTTTTTTCCCTTCCAAAGTTAAGTAAAAATATATTTCTCACCTTAGCAATGGTATGTTTCATGTTCAAGAAATGAGACTGAGAAATCTTTTTTGTTAAAGTAACCTTAAGCATATTTAATATTTGATTATAATTCTACTGCAGATACTTTTGACTGAATGTATTAATATCAGTAAACAATGGGAATATATTTAAACCTAGACAGCATCTTAGAATAAGAAAGGGAAAGACCTGTGGTGAGTATTGGTGGCTACAGTGTTAGATGTTTTCTGCCTTTTTTGTTTACTGAAATGAGTTAAATTTGAGTAGTTTTCCTTTAATTCTGCTTTTATGGTTTTCGTAATTTTTTAAGAAACTTGAGCAAGAAAAAAGTGTGTGACAAAGCGCTGGTATTCAATCTGAAATAGTGATCATTTCTTTTATTTGGAAATAGTTTCTACTATATGAATGCTTATAATTTTAAAATACATTTTCAAAATTAGTTATCTCATATTTAATGACTGTATGATAATTAGCAAGTATACAAATTAGTACAGCTAAAATTGGGTCATAATTTTATGATTAATCTTTAAAGCATTTGAAGTAGGAATTTCCGATTGTTAGAAGTCATAGCTTTAACATAAAATGGAAGGAGCAAAGTATGTACAGTTATAACTTTTAGTTAGAAGAGGGAAAGAAATTAGGAAAATTAAGGAGAAGAGCACAGGAGAGACAGTAACTTGAAGGTGACTAAGTGATTACTTTTACCCAGGTTTGAATGGGGAAAGAATTTAAAAGAATTCAAAATTGATTAGAAGAAAAGAGTCTGGGAAGAATTCAGGTTAAAAAGTTAATAATCTTTAAATTAATGTAAGAGATTATTTTTTCGCTTTATGTTTGGCATCTGGTTCAGAGATTGGGTGAATAATCCAGACCAATTTTAGTCTCAGGACCAAGTTCATTCTTAACAGTTTTGAGTCCCTAGTGCCTGGAAAAGGGAATAAAGTTGTGATGTTCAGAATCAGAGTTAATCTAATTAGAAAAACTCCCTTTCCTGAAAGAACTGGTTAAGGGAGTTCTGTGATGTAGGAGAGTGATTATAAACGTGTTACAACATGCCAAACTGGAAATGGTAGCAAGGCTTCTACTTTTGCTAAATGCAATACAGATAGCTAAGTGAGAAGACTGTAGTGTGTGTAGTGATTAATACTTTACTGTAATTAACAACTTCCTCTTCCCTTACAATAATAATTCGCTTGCTTTAAATATACTTTCTACAGATTAAATGTAATTAATTATATAGAATTTTTTCTTGAAATATGGTATATAGTAAGGTAATAATTTCAGTAAATGAATTTCTCCAGTCATATTAAATATCTGGCTTGTGTAATGTGACATTGACAGAAACACTAAAAGCCAGACTTAAAAATACTGTAAGTCAGATTTTTTTAAATGGGGTTAAATCATCATATGTATAAATAATTTTTGTCTTAAGCTAAAAGCTGGTTTGAGAATAAACTTTATTGAAAGCTATTACCAGTTTTAGAATTCATCCCCTTTTTTCTCTCTAGGACCCAGCACAGTGTCTTAACATTCAGGGCATTCATTTCATTAAGTTGGACAGTTTTTTGTTGTTGTTTTGTAGGAGAGAAATTAGAATGCTTTAGGTTAAGTCTATTTGAGAGGAAGAAATGGGCTGTGATCTTTTTGAAATATCTTCTAATACCAAGCTTTCAAATTTTTCAACCATAAGTACAATTTTATGACATTATTTCTCTCAGTCCCTAGAATAGTATATAGGAAGCACTTACTATATTGTTACTCTGACCGGGCGCAGTGGCTCATGCCTGTAATCTTAGCACTTTGGGAGACTGAGATGGGAGGATTGCTAAAGGCCAGGAGTTCAAGACCAGCCTGGTCAACATAGTGAAAGTGTAAGTGTGTGTGTGTCTGTCTGTCCCCGCAAGTCTGTCTTTTCAAAAATTGTGTGTGTGTGTGTATGTGTGTGTGTGTGCAAGTGATAATCTGCAAGTCCTGTATTAGGTTGAGCCATATGAAATTGCCAATAAAACCTGACTTGAAAAATCTATAGGAAGGACAGTTTCATGTGATTCAATCTAGTTCCAACATTAATTTGGAAATTATACGATTGCACTTTCTTTGGATGCTCTGCTAACTATTGATTTAAAGTAGAGTAAAAAAGTTGCTTTGTGTTATTAAGTGGTTCCATTCTGTTTAAAATCAGAGTTCTGAACAAGTAGACCATTAGTAACTTACTTGATCAGTTAACAGGGAAGGGGACTTTAAGGGGAGAGGAGACTATTTACAGTGATGTTTAACTTAAATTTATAAAGATTTTTTTTGTTTGAAATTGTTCAGAGTACTATTATTAGATATTTTCTAAAGTGAAATATTGGAGTTTTGGTATAAATGGTTTCTCATATTTCTGTGGATAGCACGTGAGAATGGTGTAAGCATCTTTCATTCAAGATCAATTTGTGAAATGCAATTGTAACCTATTGTAACCAACATTTATTTGTATTCAATGTCCTTTATCTGCCTTTAAAGGATAGCAGTGACCTATTTGAATAACCTGTATATACTTTCCTTCTGATGTAACACAGATTTCTTTGTTTTTAGTGCCACCATGGCAACTGCACCATACAACTACTCTTACATCTTTAAATATATTATTATTGGTAAGTTTATTTAACCTATACTCTTGTTCCCGAAAGAAGGTTAACATACAAAATATTTATTTTTGCATTAGCAGTGCAGCTTTTGCACTGTGTCCCTGGATACTTCTGTGATAAAGTGCTGGGTACCTTGTGAAATGATATTGGTTGTTCTTGAGGGCTGCTTGAAAACTTGTTGATGCTAGAAAGTATCAGTGTTGTTCCCAAAATACTATGAAAGCTCTCAGATCCCCCTAGGTTCCAAAAATTGGTAGAGAATATTGTTTGATTTCAAATCAGTTGTGTAATATACATAAAATATAGTATTCCCCTTAATTGGTATTTTTTTTTTCTTAAGTTTCAAGAAGGTTTTGCTCAAATTAAGTCTTAATGCTATTTATCCAAACATAATTATAAAACTACATTTGAAAGTGCACATGCTTTTCAATGAATTGTTCACATTAGAACAATTTGCTTTAATTTTGAACTTAATGTGTCTTTATAATGTTTCCTTCATCAAGGGTTAACATTGCTATAGTACAGTCAGAGATGACATCTTTTCTCCTGGGGTTTTCATGTAATGCAAATTCTTTTCTTTCATAGACTGTTGCAAGAAGTTTAAGACAGGGACCTAGTGAATCAGACTCCCAGAACTCAGTTTGTTATTTCTGCTTGTTACATGCTACCCCATTTGTCACTCTTTGGAATCTTTTGCTTATGTGCATGAGTTAAAGGAAAAATAAAATAAAATTTTGAAACAGCTCAAAGTAAAAAATGCCATTAAAAAATAAGCACTTCAAGACCAGGCATGGTGGCTCACGCCTGTAATCCCAGAACGAGGCGGGTGGATTATGAGGTCAAGAGATTGAGACCACCCTGGCCAACAGGTCTCTTCTAAAAATACAAAAAATTAGCTGGGCGTGATGGTGCATTCCTGTAGTCCTAGCTACTTGGGAGGCTGAGGCAGGAGAATTGCTTGAACCTGGGAGGCAAGGGATTGTGGTGAGGCGAGATTGCGCCACTGCACTCCAGCCTGGAAACAGCGAGACTCTGTCTCAAAAAAAAAAAGAAGCACTTCCCAGCTCGTGGTTAGTTATTAACATAATAATTATAATTTATAACCAGATTTTTTCACTGCTAAAGATTGGGAATAATAGTCCATTTGTGTCTCACAGTGAAAACTTTTGAATCATTATAAAGAAAAAAATAAAAATTTGTTAAGTGTCCCAGAAACTTCTGATGTTATATGGTAAGGAATATAGCAGTCATTGTATAACATTAAGAAATGTCATTGGCACCTGAAACATCTTTTTTTTAAACAGGGGATATGGGAGTAGGAAAATCTTGCTTGCTTCATCAATTTACAGAAAAAAAATGTAAGTTCAATACATGAGGTAAAACATTGTTTTCTTTACTGTCATATTTCTACTTTTTAAAAAGTGTCATTTTCAGTGTACTTCATGTATTTAGAGATAACCTTTCCCTATATTTGCACTTTTTTTAATGGGTACAGATAAAATGAAATATACCAGCATATTTTAGTGTTGATTTTTATACACATTATATAATCTGATTCACTTGTTTTGATTTCTTCATGTTAAAACAGTTTTTAAAAATACGTTAAAAATGTCAAACTTAATCTCCTTTTTATTCTCTGACTTTCTGTATTAAGAGAAATTTGCTGCATGTATCATTTGTTAAATAACAGATTTGAAATACTTAATGGAATTCTTTCTATTCTTTCTTGGGTGATAGAAGGGGCCAATTTGTTGTAACTGATATGCTAAATATAGTAGAAAATGTTTCTGTATAGTTGAAATTATTTGACATTTTTGTGCTGCTTACCACAGAGGTTTGATATAACATTTTATGAAGTGCCCAGTGGTCTGTGTCCTTGTACTGGAGAATAGTGGGTTTAGGTTTTAAGTGGCTTCATTATAAGGAAAGGACTAATAAATTTGTTCTATTGGCATAGACATATATAACTAATATATATAACTTGTATTATAAGAAGTATCTATTAGCCAGCTGTGGTGGCTCACTTCTGTAATCCCAGTAGCGCTTTGGGAGGCTTACATGGGAGGTTTGCTTGAGCCCAGAAGTTCGAGATTACAGTGAGCTCTGATTGTACCACTGCATTCCAAGATGGGTGACAGAGCAAGTCCCTGTCTCTAAATTATATGTGTATATATGTAAAACATGATGATTTTCTTTGAGACAGATACTTTCTGGGATAAGAATCTGTTTGACTAATAAATCCTAGAGCCCTAAGACCATTGATTGATCTGTTATAGGTAATGATTATAAGAAGGCTAAATGGTATCATGTTGATAATGTGAAGAGTTTATTAAAATCCTTATTTTTACTTAGCTAATTATTTTAGTTGAGGGGTCAGCAGACTGTGACCAGTGGGCCAAACCCAGTCACTGCCTGTTTTTGTGAATAAAATTAACTGAGATACAGCCATGCCTGTTTTACATATTGTCTCTGGCTGCTTTTATGCCTCGGTGGCAGAGTTGAGTAGCTTTTGACAAAGACCTTTTGACCTACAAAACTTAAAATATTTTCTGCTTGGTCCTTTCCAGAAGTTTGCTGACCCTGATTTTAGTTCAGCCACATTTCTCTGACTTCTTACTTCTAGGTCTTTGTTAATTTTTTTTTTTCCCAATGGTAGCTTTAGTCTATAACCTTTAAGTATTAGTAAATAATTTGCTTATTTAGTGGATTTCCCCACCTAGGCTTCATTTGAAGTTTTCTAAAAATTGGGCTATTACTTTTTTTCCTTCCTAACAGTTATGGCTGATTGTCCTCACACAATTGGTGTTGAATTTGGTACAAGAATAATTGAAGTTAGTGGCCAAAAAATAAAACTGCAGATTTGGGATACGGCAGGACAGGAGCGATTTAGGGCTGTTACACGGAGCTACTACAGAGGAGCTGCGGGAGCTCTTATGGTCTATGATATCACTAGGTAAGAGATTAATAATTTTTCAACTTTCACACTGGGAAAATAAACTACTTTGGCCATTTTTTAAGTTTGTAATCTTATGACTGTAAATGAACTTACTTGGTTTTTATGGTTTCTTCTCTAAGTTGCTTGATATAACACATTGATACTCTTTTCTGAAAGTCAGTATGACTGAACAAAAATTTAGCGAGATGTTGTGTAAAGCTAATAGAAGAATACAGTTCTGAAAAGCAACTTCAGTTGAATGATTTGAGGAGAAATAATATTTTATGTAAAATGTTCTTTCAATTAGAAAGCAAGCAAGCAACTCTTTGAAGTAACTTCAAATACTACATGCAGTAGGTTTAAATTTATTTCAACATGAGTGTTTCTGGAATTCCAAAGCACTCGATGTAAAGTAATAAAACTGTACTGTATGTATGTAAAGGTTTGACTTTGGAGAACATGAAAAACTGTGCCACTTGATTAGACCCTGCACTGTTTATCTACTGTAAGCTAGAAGACGGACTAGATCACCTTTCATGTTGATGTAAAGTGCCAGTCAAAAGCAATGTGACTCTCTTTGTTGGGGGTAAAGATGGGTGAGTGGGACCAAGTGATAATTAGAGTTTAAACCATATTTCCTTTCAGAAAATGATCTATACTGTTTCCTCTTGATACATCATAATGTGCGTTAGCATATTAGGACCCTGAGAAGTTCTGCAGTAAGAAATTCTTTGCTGTATGACTTTGTTTAATTTGGTGTTTCCTAAGCTTATTTTATTGAGGAACACACTTTGGAAAATGCTGCCTTACAATAAAGATATTGACTAATTATAATTGTAGCACCTAAAGTTTCAGTAAATTCTAGAATTGGGTGGCCCCAGGGCAAAACAGGGAAACAACACTTAATGCTCTTTGTTATAACCAGGGAGTCAGCGATATAATCAAGAGTATTATGTGAAGATTATTAATAAACCTGGCCATCTATACAAAACTGTCTTAATTTTATGAGGAATACATTTCTGAAGACTTCACATAATTAAAAACTCAATAAAATTTAAATATGGTGATGTGTGATAAGAATATTATTTTTGCTTTTAAGCATACCTTTTAAGCATAGTTAATACTTTTGGAAAAATTTATATCTGTTCAAGTCATCAAAAAGTATTTCAGCTGGGAACAATCCAAACGTGCATCAACTGATGAATGGATAAACACTGTGATGTATCCATACAATGGAATGTTACTCAGCTATAAGAAGGAAAGAAGTACTGATACAGGCCACAACATAGATGAAACTTGAAAACATTATGCTAAGTAGAAGAAGCCAGACACTAAGAAACACATATTGCATGATTTCATTTATGGAATATTCTGAATTTATATTCTGGTAAATTTATAGAGACAGAAAGTGGATTGCCAGAGGATGGGGAGTGAGTGACTTCTTAGTGGGTTCAGAGTTTTTCTTTGGGGTGATGAAAATGTTCTAGAATTAGATAGTGGTATCAGTGTACAACTTTGTAACTACCCTTAAAACAACCAAATTACGTACTTTAAAAGATAAGCTTTATGATATGTTCATTATAATAAAAACTGTTACTGGAAGAGAGTACCCTAGGCTTTAGGCAGGTACTAAAGTGATAACTTCATTAGTGACTTTGATGTTGCTGTCATGACAGTAATTTTTTTCCATTCTTTGACATTTTACAAACATAAAGTTCCTTTTTATTTTTGTCATTAGCTCTCATTGTTAGAGGGTGCTTTTCTAAATTGAGAGCATAGCCTTTCATGACAGATGTTTTGCTATAACATTTTGACATATCTAGTATTTTAGCACGTTTTTTAGCACTAGTACCACCAATTAGTGAACATTTGAATAATATTTATTTGTAGATTTAAAATTATAAAGATAGTGGATTTTAAATTAACATTTACTAGAATCATTGGCAGAAGTTATGGTACATGTAAGTAATATAGTTTATATGATTTTGGTACTAGGCTTTTCTGTGTACTTTACTCTCCCTACCAGCTTTGAAATTTTAAAATTCATCAAAATTAGTAGAAATGTTTGGACTTGTTTAAGATTTATGCATGAAGTAGTAAAACATACCTGATGTGTAAAGTCAAGGTATGCCAATAATACAAGTATTGAACACAGATAAGGCTTGTGCTTTTTAAAAATGATGTTTTATCATTGTTTGCTTAGAAAATTCTAAAACATTGGGGGAAAGGGGGCTATTTTGATATATATAACATTTTTGACATCTCTGGTGATTTAGGAGTAATATGATATAGCATAATAAAAGTCTGAATAAGGAGTTCTCTTCAGTTCTCACTGGGAAATAACTATATATTTCAAATAACATTTTTTTGAGCACTGGCAGCTAGAGATCATAGAATATATTCACAGGACTAAACTAGGAGCACTTAAAGGACGTGGTATTTGTGAAAGGGTTCTAGGCCTGGTTTTGATACCAGTTAAGTCTTCATGGGCTTCTGTTTCCTCACATGTTAAGTGATTAAGATAGACTAACGTTCTGTGAGTCTAGAAATCAGAAACATTTTTAACTTCAAAAATTTTATTATCTTGGACCCCTTTGGTAGATTCTTCTGTCTATAATATTACAGATATTTGGGTTTGTTTACTAGCTTAGGGCTTACTTGGCTAATGCAAATGAGCCTATGAGTTTTTAAACTCTTTCTTGGAGAAAGTAGAAAAATAGGACAGTTAGAATCCTGAAATGATTTAGATGCCTGATAGATAAGAGTACAAAGTTAGAGTGAAGTTTTTCTCTGATATCTGGGGACTTGAATTTCTTGTCAAATGTATTAAATGGGCCGGGCGCAGTGGCTCACGCCTATAATCCCAGCACTTTGGGAGGCCGAGGCGGGTGGATCACGAGGTCAAGAGATCGAGACCATCCTGGTCAACAAGGTGAAACCCCGTCTCTACTAAAAATACAAAAAATTAGCTGGGTATGGTGGTGCATGCCTGTAGTCTCAGCTACTCGGGAGGCTGAGGCAGGAGAATTGCTTGAACCCAGGAGGTGGAGGTTGCGGTGAGCCGAGATCGTGCCATTGCACTCCAGTCTGGGTAACAACAGCGAAACTCCATCTCAAAAAAAAAAAAAAAAAATTATTAAATGTCTTTTAAAGTCAATTTTATGTTGTTAACGGTTAGCTTACTCTTTAAATTATTAAGGAAAGATGAATTGTATGACAGCTTATAATAGTGTGACTTGGTTTCTAATTTAAATTAAAATTTAAAGACCAGCAAAAATGTCTTCAATTGAATGTGTCATGGTTAGGCATTTTGATACTACTTTGTCTGTGCTTTGTGATTGAAAATCTGTATGATTTCAAAGTAATTTTAGTTTTGACTCCACATTGGCATTTCCATCAATTTACTGTGTTGTTCCTTGCTTGCTTATTGGTCTGTTTATGGTATGCTTTTAGGAATAAACAATTTACTCCTGACATGTAATTATCAAAGTTGTTGGATGTTGAGTTATTTATTTAAAAATAATAGGTTTGGATAGATTTTTGAAGAGTAGTTGTATTTCACAACTTCTGTTCTGAGTAACTGGTCAAGGCAAAATTATTCTTTTAGGATATGTTGATTAATGTTGAGTTATTTATTTAAAAATAATAGGTTTGGATAGATTTTTGAAGAGTAGTTGTATTTCACAACTTCTGTTCTGAGTAACTGGTCAAGGCAAAATTATTCTTTTAGGATATGTTGATTAAAGTGTATTTTAATACTTGCTGATTTTTTTTTCTATAATTACGTGGCAGTCACAAATTTAAACTTTTATTTTTGCAGAAGAAGTACATATAACCACTTAAGCAGCTGGTTGACAGATGCAAGGAATCTCACCAATCCAAATACTGTAAGTTAAATGGCATGTTATTACACAGAAAATTTAAGAACTAAGTTAACCCAAAAAGGAAAGCCATATACTGGTGAGATTTTTGTCTTTAGGTACTAAGAATGAGAGGTTTCTATTGTGTTAAATTAGTTAAAGAAAATGTAACAGTTATTTTTCAGTTTTAATTAAACCAGGTTTTGCATTTTATTATACCTAGGGTTTTTTTTTTTTTTCATGTTTGTCATTAATTAGTAGTGGTGATCTCATGTGAAGACTATGAAATCTGAAATTCTGATTTTAAAAGGGATCTGCATTAATTTCACAGAACTTTAGCATTGGAGGAAGCTGGGCAAAATGTACAAGAGATCTTTCTGTACTATTTCTGCATGTGAACCTACAGTTATCAATAAAAATTTCAACCAGAGGAGGAGAATTACGAATAAAAATTTCAGTCAAAAATAAAAAGGATTCTGTATGCGTTAAAACATTAGCTTCTTAACCAGACTGAGATATTTATTGAGATTTTAAAGGCCAGCCACCATGCCAGACTCTGCAGTATACAAAGGTAAATATGGGTCTTTGGTCCCAAAGAGCTTATAGTCTAGCAGGGAGAGAACCAGCAGGTATGCAGATAACTAGGCTGCAAAGTAGATTGAAACATGAATTAGAAATAGAGGGACTGGCACAGTGCTGAGGGGCCTAGGATGATCAGTGCCATCTGAAGAGAAAGCAACTTTACAGAGGAGTGCTGTTTGAGCTGGTCCTTGAGGGGTGAGTAAAGTTTCAGTAGATGTTGTTGAGGGTATGCCAGGAACAATGTTAGGAAAGACGCACTGAGCTGTGACTGAGCCTCTCAGGAACAAGGTCTGTGTCTCGCTTGGCTTTATACCCTCAACACTTAATATGAGGCCTACTTGAATAAATATGTAATCAATGGTAAGATTCGATTTTATCCGGAAATGGCAGGTTAATCATATTGAGAGTCAGTTAACATTGTTTTCCTATCATGCTAGGGACTATGCCCAAAACTTTCATTTCCATTATCACATTAAACCCACCAACCTATAGATGGGTGTTCATAGAAGCTTTGTTTGCAGTAGCCCAAAACTGGAAACCTAGGTGTTTCCTAACCTGGCCATTGACAGGTGAATGGTTAAACAATTTGGAATATCTCTATAGTGGAATATTACTAAGCTGTACATAGGAATGAATTCCAAGGGCATCTATGCCTAGTAAAAAAGTCAATCTCAAAAGTTTATTTACTCTTAAGATTTCATTTAGAAAACATTCTCAAAATGACAAAATTGTAGAAATAGAAAATAGATTAGTGGTTGTCAGGGATTAGCAAAGGGGTTGGCGGGTGGAAGTGGTGTGACTACCTAGAGAGCAGCACAGAAGCAGTTTCTTTGTAGTGATGGAACACTTCTGTATCCTGACAGTGATGATGCAGATCTGTACCTGAGATAAAATTATATAGAACCACCCATGTGCGAATGCACATGTGCCTGAGAGCATGTAAAAACTGAAATCTGAATAGGGGCTAGGGACTGTACTAATGTCAGTTTCCTGGTTTTGAGAGTGTATTATAGTTACATAACATCCTACCATTAGGGAAGCTTGGTGAAGGATACGCAGGACCTCACTATTACTTTTTGTAAGTCTCTGTGAGTCTATAGCTATTTCAAGTAAAATATTAAAAACTAAATTCATTGTAGAGGGCCCGTGGAGGAGTATAATAAAATTAACTTTCCTGCCTCATTTATGTCCTTTGAAATAGAACCAGATCAGGAGAAAAAAATTCTTGAGGTTTTCTTAAAGCTCCATTTTCTATAAAATTGCCTTTTATTTCCGTGTAGAAGTTGTGGTCCTTCCCATTTTGTTGTGGGTATGTTTTGTAGCTCTAATTAGCATGCCACTTTATGTCTTCCCTTTCATCGAGATAAGAAGCCTTGTTTGAAGATTCATAGGGAATCAGGATGGGGGGCAGTATGTCTTAAATTTTGAGTACCTGTCTTATAATGGCCCTATGGTAGTTATTGTGACTTTACCAGACTTAATTTTTTATAAATTGATTTCCTTTTTAAGTATCATTATTTTATTCTTTTAAAAGACTAATGGATAGTATATGAAAGTTTCTTTCCCTTCACAGTGGGCACTTTGTCCACACTGTTTAAAGAATGCTCAGTTTTGCTGTACTACTTAACTGTCCTTGCACAAGGTTTACATTCAGATCAAAATGGTTATTTGGTTTATGGGACACAAATTTTTGAAAGTGGAAGAGCCAGGAACTGTAATTTCACATGAAAAAAAAGTTAATGGCTTTTAGTTGAAACCATCTATTCCCAAAGTGTTCATATCTAGATTACCATATGTGTTTGAAAGGGGGAGGAAGGGAGGGATTTTACCACTTGGTATCAAATAAGCTCGTAAATGTACAAAGACAGTTCATCCATAACCCCCCTCCCCACCCCAGATAAAGGCCAAAGCACTTTGCTGTTTCCCAAAGGTACATATTTTTTTCTGACAACTTTACAGAGCTGCCTTTAACTTTGGCCTAACTTCATTTGTATGAGTGGTTCCAAGGTGGATATAGGTAGGTGGGTGATATTTTGTCTTGGATTTGAACTTAAGCATCAGTGCCCCCAACCCCTACTCCCAGCTGCCCCTTGTGGATACACATAGACATTTCTTATCAGTTACTATTAACTGTAAACTCAGTCCTGTCTAGGGATAGTGTGGGGTAGGATAGTATTTGTCTGAAGATCATAGTTTGGGTTTCTACCTAAAATCTATGGTCCTCCTCCCACTGACTGACTGAGTGACCTTCGGCAAGTCCCTTTGCCTTATTTGAGCTTTAATTTCCTTACTGGTAGCCTAAAGGAGTTGAACCTAGTGGCTTTCAAACTTTTAGAGGACCTCAGAACTGTTTGAAAATCTGATGGAAGCCATGAACCTTCTCCTCCAGGTAATGCCCACATTACAGTATTTTTGTGCTTAATTTCAAGGTATTTACAGATCCCCTGGAGCTTGTCCATGAACCCTTAGAAATCTTACTCAGATATATCATAATCTTTGGATTAGGCCAGGTGTCACCAAAGTCTGTATGTCCTGTGGGCCACATTCAGTCCACAGCCTACTTTTGACTGGCTTGTGAATGAGGGATGGTTTTTAGATTTTTAAAGGGTTGTTAAAAACAACCACAACAAAAGACTAGCAAAGAATATGTAAAAGAGACCATATGAGGCTCACAAACCTGAAGAATATACTATTTGTTCTTTACAAAAAGTTTGTCAACCCCTGGCCTAGATCATTGCTAAAATCCTTTGTACTAATGACTTCATGAAACTGTAGTCCTGTCTAGTGGATAATTGCTAGTACTTGGTTTTCTTTTTAGGCCCAGTTATTTTTTCTATCAAGAGTTTTGGATTTCAGAATTTGCATGGTTAAATGATTGCTTTTGTTATAAGGTGTCTTTCTTTTGATCACAAATTAGGTAATAATTCTCATAGGAAATAAAGCAGATTTGGAGGCACAGAGAGATGTTACATATGAAGAAGCCAAACAGTTTGCTGAAGAAAACGGTGGGTTTCTTTTAAGACTTAATGGTCACAATTGGGAGAATTTTTAAGGAAAGGTGGGATTTTGATATTGCAGATTGACAGTTGTTTTTTTTTTTAAATGCAGACTGCTCAGAAATCTCAAGAATGAGGAAGTAACAAAATGTGTGTCTGTTTCTGTGAGATTTATGTTGGAGCAGTACAGTTATTTAGTGACAAAAACAAAGATGCTCTCCACCTCAAACTTACACACTTTTTTTATAAAATACTGTGGGAGGAGTACTGAAAACTAAGGGGAAACTTTTTCAGATGTTACTGAAGAAATGCACTTGTGAGTTAGTTTGAAATGTCCTAATTCGAGTCTGAATTTTATTTTTAGGCTTATTGTTCCTCGAAGCAAGTGCAAAAACGTAAGTAAGACCAAAATATAGATCATGTTTCAATTATATTGAAGCTTCTCAAAGAACTCTATATATGAAATGTATATAATGTATATACACATATAAAGTACTGTATATAAATGTGTAATGCTTACATCTCTTTGTTTCTGTTTTTACAAAATAATGTGAATTTTTGTTACTTAAAGACTGTACCTTGATCATGCAGTTGGTAACTCAGGTTAATAAATGAAACTTTGTTTACATTTCAAAAGTGTTTGACTTCACAAATGACAGTGTTTGACTTTTCACAAGTGAGGTTGAGTTTGGCATCTCAGACATAAGCTTGGTCAACCTGTTCTTCCTCTAATTGATCACACTAAAAAGCATGATTTAAGGGGATAGTGTCTACTCAGGAGCATAGTGAACATTTTGTAATTGTTCTTCCATGTTTGCTGTTAAACTCTGGTACTCCCATCATTGTTCTTCATTTATTAGGCCAAAAATGTCTTGTGAGGAGAGGCCAACCTGTTTTTGTTTAGTCTTAGCTGTGCTGTTAGTCCAAAGAAAACCAAAAGGAGATGTTAACATGGCTAAGCATGATTATGTCACCATCACACGATTAAAAACAGCTCAGTTCATGCTTGGCTAATCAGACCATATTATTCTTGGAATTCTTTTCAGCATGTTTGGAGAGATTTCATTTCTGTCTGGAGGAGAAATGGCCTATCTTAATTGTCATGGTGTCTATTAACATAATAGTTTTTTAATGATTGTATATAACACATGTAGTTGTCCAAATAGGGTTTGTAGAAGGGGCTTTAAGCACCATAGACGTATGTATGCTTTCCATAGCAAATAGTTTTCTATATTGTTGTCTTAGCTCAGAGTTCTGGTCATCTCTTATTAGATGGCAGTGGTTAAGTTGAAGATACCATGGCAGTTAACTAAAGGTTAGCAGAAGGTCAGTGTATAATGTCTTGTCTTTGGTAGAAAACTGTGGTTCTTGAATAAAGTTATTAATTGCCTCTTAGGGGAGAGAACGTAGAAGATGCCTTCCTTGAGGCTGCCAAGAAAATCTACCAGAACATTCAGGATGGAAGCCTGGATCTGAATGCTGCTGAGTCTGGTGTACAACACAAACCTTCAGCTCCACAGGGAGGCCGGCTAACCAGTGAACCCCAACCCCAGAGAGAAGGCTGTGGCTGCTAGTGACCTCTTTGCCATGGCCCCTCATTTGACCTTTCACCTCTGTCTGTTGGAAGCAGTACTTTTTACTGCCTCATTGTCTTCTGTACATCTTACTGGGTTTAATTAAAAAAAAAAAAAGAAAAAACAAAACTCTGTTGTATAAACAGTTTAACACAATACTAAACTGCTAAACAACTAGATGTAATCAGGTTATCAAAGGCAAGTAGAGTAATAAATCTCTCCCGCATGGTAAATCTAGACTTTTTTTCCCCTTTGTCCTCGTGATAGGTATGTCACCAATATATGATTTAAACTGAGCACTGATGCTGGACTTCATGATTTTTACCCTCAGTCTTTGGCAAGGCTTTGTCTCACTGTACGGTTTAATTTGATGATATCTTAAGCCTTTCTTCCCATCCTTAACTGTTCAAGTATGTCTGTTGTAACCAATAGGTTTATTGCTGTGAAATGACTTCTGATGGTAGAGAAGGGGTTCTGTAACTGCTTTTGTTTTGTTTTTGTTGGAGAAATTTCCTGTTGTGTGGGTGGCATTTTTCTTGACGAGGTTTGCTTCTGTCTTAGCCTCGCACAGGGAAAATATCCATTTATCTTCTCTCTCATGCTTAATTAATAGCTTTATCTTTTTTTTATACCATTTTATCCTTTTCTCTTTAACAGAAAGTAAATATGTATAAAATTTGAAGGAATTGAACTAACAATACATTCTGTGTATATTATTTTAATGAAGAAAATAAATTGATTACTGGCATTGGAACAGTATAAAATACCAGTTTGTACAGTATGACCTATATGTGACCATGTTATTCCCTTCCATTTCACACAAAGAAATAGACACAACTGCAGTTCACAAGTAGTACTGGCTCCACCCCTTGGTGCTGGCAGTGTTTAGCATCAGAGGATTAACACTAGCAGATTCTGTTCCATCTTTGCACTGTTGCTTACCTGCTGATTTTCTTAACTGTTCTTGTGCAATTGACAATGTGCTAACCTGCTTTTCTCTTTTTGTAAACGTTTTTGCATTACAGGCTGCATTCTTGCCTTACTGTATAGAAAAAGAAAAAAGGCTGGGTTTATTATTGCACATTTAAGCTTTTATACCTTTATCTTCTTGGAATGGTCAGATTCTGAACTGGACAGTCAGAACCACAGGTCTGCTGTTAAGGGATTTTAAATTGTGCATTTTTAACACTACAGCAAAATAAGATATCCCTGTGTTCACAGTATGAGGGGCTATTTTATGTCGTGTTGGCATAAATTGTTGTAAAAGGGAAAGTGTTTCTAAAGGTGTTTTAGTGCTTGTGCTGATACAGAGTAAGTTATTACTTTGTACTAGGTGGTTTGGCCACTGAATTAATACTGTATAGCAAGAGAAACAATCTTTCTTCTTTAGACAACAAACATGTTTTATTAATTTCTTCACTTCTGTTGATCTTTTTTTATTGCGTTTATGATTCAGTGGCTGGGAATTGAGAATTTATTTGAAGTAGAATAGGTAACACCTCAGCATACTATATAGAATGCACTCAGTTTAACTGCTGTGTTTAAAATACACATTTTAAATCCCTCTTTACAGACACTAACATAAAAGTACATCTTTCTGGGTTGTAAACGTGGTAGTACCAGAGTATTGTATAGTCAATGTTAAATAAAAGCCAAAACTGGAATGTGCAGAAAATAGGATTTGTTTAATTTGTGGATTCATCTTTATTTTTGTCTTTAACTTTTTTAAAAATAAGATTTCTGGAGTAGATTGGTATGTTCTGTTAAAGACTTACAGTGATCCATTTTGCTTACACTGTTGCATCACAAGAGATTGACCCAGGGACCATGACCTGCTGGTGTGTGTGTATTTACAAAAAACAAAACAAACAAACCACCCATTGGGATATAAGGTAGCAATCACAAACTAAAGACTGCGGCTTGTTTAGGTGCAATACCTTGATTCCCAAAGTTAGTTACAGTGGGTTTTATTGTTTTTGTGACCGAAGGATTTATTCAGACTGCTGTACTCTTCATTTGATGTAACAAAATGCTATTAATCTAAATATTTGTAAATAAAGTACCTGTATCTAGATTAAATTAAAATTGGTTGCATTATTTTCTGAACTATAATAGGGTTTTATTTTCTTCAGGCAAACAATTATTTGACATGAGTCATCAGTTTTTATTGCAGCACTGTCCTTATTCATTGTATAAAGAGGGTCTACATATGTAGCGTATAAAACCACATCGCTAAGTAATAGAGCCAGTTTTATTCTTGTGTTTGCACCACCGTTGAAATGTTTTCAGTCAGTCTTTTTCAGTGTAAGATAGCACATTTGTTGGTCAGTAGTGTTCTTTATACAGGGAGCCAGATTATATCATATGCATGTGTAATCCCCTATAATAAACTCAGGCGCTCACAAATAAGAGCAAATTGTCATATTGTAACGTGTGTGCCAGACACTGGGCAGTACCCTTTGGAAAGAATGTGAAATCCTTTTAATTTTTAATCCATAGCTTACTGCTTGTGCGGTCACCTGCTTCTTGAGGTTACTCATTGCCCTTGCACCTTTGAGGCAGCCCTCAGATTAGTAACTGGTGCTTAGTACTATATTTATGCTTAAATAGATCTTCCAGTACAATGTTCAAGTATTTTTCATGGATAAGTGTTTAATGGAGTAACAACTTTTTTTTTTTTTTGGTTGGTGGTGTGTAATAGAGGTAAAACTTCTTTGGAAAGATGTCTTTTGAAACCAGATGTTAAGCTTCATACATTACCTCCCTTCTCAACTTCCTTACGACAATAGTTTTGGGGAACTTTTTTGCCTGTATGTCCACTGTTTTAAGTGTGATTTCAAAAAAAGATGAGTGGTTCAGTTCATTCCCTTAAACAGAATTAAAGACCAAATAATTACCTTCCATTCCTGTTCATGTGGGAGTACAGAGAGTGTTCATGTGGCATTTTAGAGAAAAGATAATTTATCCTCCTTCAACACAGGCCCAGAAAATTGTGTCCCAGAAGGATGTCAATAAATGTGACTAGGCCAGGTCTTCAAGCATTTTGTTAAGACTTGAAAGAGTGAAACAAAAAATGTAAATACAAAAGAAATCAAGTTTTGTTTTGGAAGATGTCTTCTTCTAGAACTTACTGTGTATTAATAAATTGTATGTCATCTTTCATTGTCTTTATTGTAACTCCATTGATCCATATCTCAACAGTCCACTTCTAACCAAATAACTGTTTTTGGAATAAAAACCTTGGTGAGGGATTACTGTACTGTGCTGTTCTGTATTCTGGTAACATGGTATAATGCCTTTTGTGACTCAAAAGCTGTCTAGTGATCTAGAAAAAGAGTTCCCTGAGAATATTTTAAAACCTAATATATTACATATTTCCCCCTTGGGAATAATTCTGCCAGACTGTGAGAGCAGTTGCTATTATTCTAGTTTTTAAAGAAATGTATACATCGTGGAGTTGAGCTGTTAATTAATGGTAGTTCAAAATTTTAAAAGGTAACACACTTTGAATTTATCACTGGGTCAGATTCTCCAAGGTACAAAGAGTATGTTGGCTGAGGAAAGGCATCTGAAGCATAATAGTTTTATAACTGATAAATTTCCAAATGATGAAACCCTTCATTGATAAGTATAACATTCCTCAACCTCCAGGTAAAAGAAATCCAACTGAAAGCTTACTTAATTGGAATTAAGATAAAAATTTGACTGCTTTTCCACAGATTGTGAAGTGTAGTCAGATGACAGACCCAAGTTAATTGTTATCTTTTATTTTCATATGAAAAATAGATTTTAAGCAAAATTCAAAAATAACACTATAAAGAGGGCCTTATGAACTTTCTTTTAACAAGATTTGTTTGTAGGTTCAAATATGCAGTTAAAATCACTGTTTTTAAAAAAACATTGCAAAGATTTAAAAAGCCACATAAGATGTTGGTTTAAATTGTATGCAACTATTCCCATATGTACAAGTGATTTACAAAAATAATGGTACAAGCAAAATAAATCTCAGAATATCAGTTCACTGGATCTTGATTTAAAAAACCAAGTGACATTCCAATTATGAAGTCAGTGAGGTAGTGGAAGTGTCTTCCTTGAATATATTTACACAAGACAGTATTTCTCATCTGGCTGAGGCGTTCTTTTCCTACAGGTAAGACAAAAAGGAAGGATAAATCAAATTCTTGAAACTAAAAACAGTCTTAACTAAGTGATGGCATGATGGCTTATAGGTAAATTACATATTTGAGAACCTCTTTGGAAAAATGTTTTAAGATGAACCAGTGTACAAAATTCTGAAGAGAGAAAGTTAAATGGTAAAAAAAGAAAGCTGTAACATCTACCCTGTGAGCAGGAATTGCATCAGTGTCGCTGTCTAGTGGTTCCGATGAACCTGCTGGAAGGAGCTCTGCAAAGAAGGAAGGTCACTTCTCAGCCTTTTGGCTGAGATCAAGTGTAGTATGTGTTCTTACCAGAAAACAAGGGAAATAAAATGTTATGCTCAGAAGCCAGTCCCCTAACTTTTAACTTAGTTCAAGCAACTCCAGACTTCTAAATAATTCTACCAATCTCGCCCCTACCCATTGTGTGTGGGTTGCCTTTACGGCACCTAAATAATTCCGGCTGCCACCTTGAGCTGATAATTGAACCTGGCTCTTAAACCCTTGTGCATTCTTCTCTCACTGGTCTGGACTGTCTTATCCCCAAAGCTTTTCTATTCAATGCTCAGTGCCTCTCTCACTCCTCTCAAACCCTGCTCTGAGGCCCATGATGATTTTTGGCCTTTACCTGACTGGGCCCCATCACAGATGGTGTTAAGATAATCACATTCAGATGGCCCTGCTGCTACAAATTAGCTATGTGTCCTAGGTAAGTCACTTGCCCACCTTGGGGATATTAAAGAGGCAACTGTCTTTGTATGCTCCTTGTGACTCCATCATTAAAATATACTGCTCTGTGATAAAGATAGATTAGGCCATAAGTTCTGCTGTTGTCCTTTGCTATGTCCTTGACCAAATCATTTATCATTTTGTACAGATTCCTTATCTATATAAAGGGATAATTCCTATACCCAAGGATATAAAAATTAAATGAGATGGTGTATATAAAGTTTTATATGAACACACAGTGGGCCCTCAAAAGTGGAAGCTATTACTACCTCTGACAGTTATGTGTGCTACTAATAACCAGTTCCGTGAGTGTATTTCATGTTTCTCTTAAATGCTTATTAACCTTATCTAAGTCTCACACAGAAAACCTTTGTGAAATTCAGGGTTTTTATAGACCCTAGGTTAAGAGGTCTGCATTCCAACTTTTTGAATGTAAGTTACAAAATGCAGGGAGACAGACTAAACTAGGACTCATATTGGCCTCACAGGTCTAAGCTCTTTTATATTGACAGAGTAGGAAATAAGGAAATCCAGAAGTAAAGAACATGAAGAGTAGAATTAACTATATCCCTGCCAGGTCATCCAATCTGCAGTTCTAGTCTGTTTCCTAAGCCATCAGCTTATCTACCTCTACCAAGTCTTTGTTAAGACAAGTTTTCCAGAGAGTTGAAGGTGGCATAATGTATATCTTTCTGAATCTCCTCTAGATTATATATTCCATGGCTTTTAAGTACTTTATATGTAATATATTAAATCCTTTGTTAAGAGTTTCCTCTTGGCTCAGAGTGGTGGCTCATGCCTGTAATCCCAGCACTTTGGGAGGCCGAGGCAAGAGGATCACTTGAGCCCAGGAGTTTTGAGACCAGCCCTGGCAACACAGCAAGACTCCTATCTCTACAATTTTAAAAAGTAGCTGAATGTGGTGGTGTGTGACTGTAGTCCCACCTACACGGGAGGCTGAGGTGGGAGGATTGCTTGAGCCTGGGAGGTCAAGGCTGCAGCGAGCTATGATGGTACCACTGCACTCCAGCCTGGGTGGTAGAGCAAGACTTTGTCTCAAAAAAAAAAAAAGGCCCAGGCTATTGTTTTGTTTTGAAAAAGAGCTGCTTCTTACCTGATTTTGTCCAAGTTGAGAGTCCTCCGTGATGGAAGACTCCAGCTGAGACAGACTGGGTGACGACGCTGAATCTGCAGAGGTGCTGGTGACCAATTCCCCTAAAGCATCAACTTGTCTCCTCAAACTGTGTAAAGTGCCCTCTGTCTGCCGCTTTCCTTTGATTAATACTTCTGCTTGCTTGGACATACAGTGTCGAAGTTGGGCCTGAAAAGTGTTAGGACAAGACTTAGGGTTTTACACAGAAGAAACCTACCAGAACTACTGCTCAGCTTCCTCACAACATTTGATAGGCATATCTGGCTAACAGTAGCAATGGCTGTCGAAAATGCTCGTCTTTGAAAAGAACTGTAGGAGGTGCCAGGTGGATACTTAGTGTGCATAAACCTTTACTGTTCTGTGTTGTCTTTAACTGGGCCTTACACTTGGGCTGTTTTTTCTAGCAGTGCTTAGAATTCCTGTATCCCTTGCTTCTCCAAGAAATTATTGCCTTATCTTTTTTTTTCCTTTTCTATTATAACTGAAAAGATCAGTTTATACTTGACATCTGCAGTGTCTCCTCATTATGTATTTTTTTCCTAAGCCTTAGTTTCCTGTCTATAACTCACTAGGTATTTAATCCTCAACTCCATACTACTTTTTGGCTTTTGCCCCTGTTGTAATGAAATGATTCTCTCAAAGTCTATTGGAGTGCTGTCCAACAGAACTTTCTGCAATGATGGGAATGTTCTATATCTGGCTATCAATAGAGAAGCCAGTAGACACATGTGGCTATTAAGCACCTGAAATGTGGCAAATGAAGAACTGAATTTTTAACTTAATTATAATTTATTAAAATTTAAATAGCCACACATGGCTGGAGACTTTTTGGACATCACAGGGCTCCACTCAATACTGCAGCACTGTACTCTCTCATCCCACGCTGTCTACATAGCCACTCCCCCAAAATAAGTGTATCCTCCCACCTATACTCTTAACTGTCAAATCTTTAGCTCAACACTGATCAGTAATCCTAGACTCCTATTTTTGGCTGCCTACAGATAGATAACCTTCCCTGGATATCACAAGGCCTTCAAAGACAGTATGTTCTAAGCCAAACAATTCTTTAACTGACATTCAGCCTACTTTCCAGTATTCCAAATCCTTCCTGCCACCACTGGCCTGTGATAACCTTATAGTTCATCACTGTTTCTATTTCCTGTCCCAAATACTTAGATTCTATCAGCTCTAGCTGAGGTAAAGCAGCATCTCATAGGTTACAGAACACTGGAGTCAATACAAGAAGTCATGGTTTTTAACACTGCCTGCCATTTACTTTGTGATGCCAACTCCTCTGAGCTTCAGACATGCCATCCCTGACACTGCTGGCAGTGCTGCAATAGCGTGGATGGGAAAGCATCAGGTAAATGTAACTCCCCGCTCCCCTCCCCAGTGTGCCCAGGATCTCATGCTGATTTTTTGTTTTAAAGGGCAACCTTGAGTCGGTCTTCCCGGTGACGCAGTTTCTCCCGGAGTGCTTCTCCACGCCAGTGCTCATCCTTTCTCAGAGGGAAAATGGAGATACCATGAATCATCAGCTGCTACAAGTGGGAGCCAACCAGCCTTTCCCTCCTCCTACCTCAACACCCCCACATCTGTGTTTTAGCTTAGCTGGGGAAGGCAGTCAATCCTATGAAGCCCAGGAATAACAGGATAAACCCTTACCATTATGTGAACTTGGGAAAAGTTCAGTTTTTCTTCCAAAGTTCCCTCATTCATGGGAAATGGAAAGTTCTCTTTCAAGCTTTCCAGTTCTCCTAAGTTTTTGTTTCTTTCCAAAATAGCTTCTAGATCTGCTGGTAGTTCTGGAAGAAACTGATTGAGATTCTTCAAGCTGGTTCTGATTTCATCCTTCACCTCAGATCTAAGTGTCCTCATTGCATCACTGATTTCCATTTGTCTTCTCTCCAAATCTTTTTGGTTTGCCATCTAAACAGTGAGTTGGTGTCAATTATCATTATATAAAATTTCAGACTTACTTGGAATTGAGCTGTATGATATGCCATGTATTTAAAGATCTATAAAATATCAACTACCACGATTACTACAACTGTAAAAGCTTGTGATTTTTCAGATATTCAAGAATCTATAAGCTACTAAATGAATTATTTTATTGGCATTGTCGCTAGAAAAATTTCTATTTAGAAAAGCATGTACATAAAGTTCCTTGAAGGTGAATTACTCTATAGAAGACAGTCTCTTTGGAGTCAGACAAAGCTAGTTACCAGTCTCATTTCCAGTATTACCAGTATGACTTATGGCAAGTTGGCTAACATCTGATCCTCCATGACCTCATTTATACACAGATATAAATACCTTCTGCTCAGAAACGTGAAAACTAAGTGAGAATTTATAAGAAGCACCTTAGTGGCACCCAACTGGCAATCAGAGTAAGTAAGCCGCAAATGAGAAAGGGCCATTTACTGAAGTAAGTCATAAGTGATATGCATTATAAATGCTGGGGTATGGTGACACAATCTTGGCTGACTGCAGTCTCAACCTCCCAGGCTCAAGCAATCCTCCCACCGCAGCCTCCTGAATAGCTGCGACTATAGGTATACGCCACCACACCTGGCTACTTTTTGTATTTTTAGTAGAGACGGGGTCTCGCCATGTTGCCCAGGTTGGTCTTGAACTACTGAGCTCAAGCAATCTACCCAACTCAGACTCCCAAAGTGCTGGGATTACAGGAATGTGCCACTGCATCCAGCCTAGAGGTTTCTTAAAGTTTTATCAATTGCACTGATGCCAGAGACTACTTACTCTCTATGGCTCTACCCCATATAGAGCTTAGTGAAATATGAGATTTACACCTACTGCTAAATACCTTACCAAGTTTGCAAAGGCATAATCACTAAGGGCTGATGGTCTTTAAATAATTTTTTAAGTTATTTTTTTCCTGAATCAAATGGTGGGTATATGTGGGGAATCAGGGGATTGGAAGCACAGATGAAACTGGAATGACCACGTGGGATCATCCAAAGGACTAAGTAGAATAGGGCCAACTGAGTGGCCACAGCAGCCTGACTAGAGTTCGGGGAGGGCCCAGATGCTGTAAAGGACATCAGAGACATCAAGGATTAGACACTCTACCAGTCCAAGCATGAACTGGTTTCATACTCTCTGCTGGTTACATTATGTGATATCAAAGGTTTCCCCCTGGACCATTTTTTCTTGCTCAAAGGTTAGTGGAGGTTTTGGCTCCTATAGACTTGCTTATGGCATAAAATCTTAACATTTCAACATAGTTGTTTGGGACATAATAAAATGTGATCCTCAAGAATTACCTTGTTTTTTCCTTGAAAAACTAACATTAAGAGCTTGTCAAATTTAAGAGAATTTTCTAAGTATATTTTTAACAAAATAGTGGAGGTGCATTTCTAAATTTTGAAGCTAAAAAAACAGATTTGACTTAAAGAACATTCTTATAATCAGCTTTCCACAATTTCCATAAAGAAATACTACTATAGAAGGGATATTAAAAACAATACAGTCTGTCTGAGCCCAGCAAGTCCTCTCTCCCCAGGCTGGCCGGCTGGGCTTCCTGGGCACACACCTGTTTCTTGAGCTCCGTGTACTCATATTGCATCTGGTTGAGCTCCTTCATCAGGCGCCTGGCCCGCTCATGGTTGTCCTGGGCTACCAGTTCAATTGTTGCCATTTCCTTTTGTATGCAGCTGTTCTCCTGTTTTTGCTCCTAGCATAGGAGGAAGAAAAATAACTCTGTGATCCAACACGTGGAGCTGTGGTCTGCTGGCTGATACACTCGCTAGCTCTATAACTTAATTCCCCATCTGGGCCTCAGCTTCTCTAGCTGTCAAATGGGGATAATTCTGTCTGCCTTTCATGGGCAGATAAAGTATAGCTGGGAGTACATACACATCAGTCTGTTAGCCCAAAGTCTGATTCCCAGATCTGTAGCATTATGTTTGAATAATAAGCTACTATCCCTTTCTGAGTCTTCATTAATTGTCTATAAAATGAGAGTAATACCCATCAGATCACCCATCATTACTGGGAGTATTAAATTTTAGACATCTATATTTCATCTTTATGATGATCTTGCCTATCACTAGTACACCTATCAAAGTATATCCTCTTTGAAAGACACACATGGTTTAAAAGTTCCTTTCATACAACAGGGCTCCACTAACCCCTCCAGAGGGTACTGGAAAAACTCATACCCTTGACAGTTCATTGCTGCTCACCTGCCTCTATCCACCATAAATTATTCTGACCTATCTGAGTGTCACTTCACAAATTTATTTCAAGGATGAAAGCATGGTAGATTGGGCTTCCTGGTTTTAGGATAATGATTGATTAAAGCTAATGTTGGCCAAAAAGGGCAGGATGAGAAAAATCTGTAAGCACTGACTCCGGCAGTGTAAAAAAACCGGCCAGGCATGGTGGCTCATGCCTGTAATCCCAGCACTTTGGGAGGCAGAGGCGGGCCAATCACAAGGTCAGGAGTTTGAGACCAGTCTTGCCAACATGGTGAAAGCCTGTCTCTACTAAAAATACAAAAATTAGCCAGGTGTGGTGGTGTGTGCCTGTAATCCCAGCTACTCAAGAGGCTGAGGCAGGAGAATCGCTTGAACCCAGCAGGTGGAGGTTGCAGTGAACTGAGATCACGCCACTGCACTCCAGACTGGACGACACAGCAAGACTCTGTCTTGAAAAAAATAAAAATAAACTGTTGGCCAGGCACGGTGGCTCACACCTGTAATCCCAGCACTTTGGAAGGCCAAGATGGGTGGATCACAAGATCAGGAGTTCAAGACCAGGCTGGCAAATATGGTGAAACCTCATCTCTACTAAAACAAAAATTAGCTGGGTGTGGTGGCGGGAGCCTGTAGTCCCAGCTGCTTGGGAGGCTGAGGCAGGAGAATTGCTTGAACCCAGGAGGTGGAGGTTGCAGTGAGCCGAGATTGCGCCATTGCATTCCAGCCTGGGCGAAAGAGCAAGACTCTGTCTCAAAAAAAAAAAAAAAAAAACAAATAAATAAATAATAAACTGTCTATGGGCGGGACACAGTGGCTCATACCTGTAATCTCAGCACCTTGGGAGGCTGAGGTGGGTGGAGTACCTGAGATCAGGAGTTTAAGACCAGCCTGGCCAACCTGGTGAAACGCCATCTCTACTAAAAATACAAACATCAGTCAGGCGTGGTGGCACACACCTGTAGTCTCAGCTACTCAGGAGGCTGAGACATGAGAATCGCTTGAACCCAGAAGGCAGAGGCTGCAGTGAGCTAAGATTGTGCCACTGCACTCTAGCCTGGGAGACAGAGCAAGACCGCGTCTCAAAAAACAAAAACAAAAAACTGTCTTGAGAAGGCTTCTTCAACACCCCCTCCACCCCTGCCAGTGGAGGTGTAAACTGAGGCTTGCTAGCAGAACGTGTTCTCTACTTTGCGCTGACAATGGCTGTTCACATGACAGTCTCCCCAGCCAGCCAGAGCTCCTTTGAGGCTGTATCCCTGTCCCAGGCAAAACTTACCATCAGCTTCAAGAACAAATGATGCATAAATACACCAATAACAACAGTTGGGTTAGGGACTGGGTTGATGAGTAATTCATTTTCTCTATGTTGAAGTGGTGATGCAGTTTAAAATTTTAAATTTATCATTTCCTCACAAACTGCCATGGCAGCAGGTACTCACAAGAAGGTTTTTCTCCAGCTGGCTCCGCTGGATCTTAAGTGCTTCCTTCAGGCTGGCTACCTGCTTCTCAGCTTTCTTTCTTTCTGTTAAGAACTGGTTCCGCAGGAGGCTGAAGTCTGCCCTCACAGAGTCTGCCTCTTTCTGGAGGGCCAACAGCTCACCTGACTTCTCCAACAACTGCTGCTCCCTTTCCGAAAGCTGCCGTTCTGAAATGAGCATTTTCAGTAGGATTAGCCAAAGGCCCTGGGCCAGCTGTAGGCAGAGTTCCCCTTCCCTTGTGGCAGATGCATAATGGTGATCTGCTACCCATGCAGGTGCTTTCCTCCATTACAAAGTCTTACAAGTCTTCCCTGACCCACACACCAAAGGCCCAAAAAGATACCCAGATAAAGGTGCCTTTTGAAGTAATTGGTTCCTGAAGGGCCTGATCCCAAAGTGACAGACAGCTACTATATCTCTTTTTAAGTCTTTGAGACCACTGAGAGGAAACCCCACACCAATCCTGAAGTGTGTGGAACTGCTGAAATTTTTTTTATAAACATTGATTTTCATAAAGGGAAGCACACCAGGACTACTTCCTTCCACAGGAGGCATTGCAGTGGAAAGAGCACAGGATTTGGAGCTGGCTCCTACACTGGTCTGAGCCCCATTTGATAGACAAGGAATACACTTCTTGATGTTCAATTGGAATTATATATGCAAATATCTGGTACATAGTGAGTACTTGACAGAGAATGCTTACTAAATAAAAGTGAGATTTAAAATATATTTTTCTTATCACCCTATTTAGAGAAGCATCCTGCCCAGATTTTACTTTTCAACAACTGGCATGATCAGAATTTAACATATTTTTTTAGTTTCATTTTCATAATGAAATGATTGGGTCTGGGTATATCAAGAGTTCCCAGGGAAAAAGGAATAATAACCCTTTCAGATCCCCAAGCCCACAACATCTTCCAAGCATTATTAAACACTGCAGTCTATGAAAGAGGAAAACCATTTACTGATGTAAGAACAAGTACTTACCCTGGATTCCCATGTCAGCTTCATTTATATATAGCTCAAGAAAGAACAAACACCTGTATTCTGGTACCATTCACTATGCCGAATCTGGACAGAACTGTTAATATTATGTTTTTGACACTTGAGATGAAGTAGACCATTATTCCCAAAGCTCACAGATAATATACTTTAAGAGTATCTTTTGGCAGTTCTTCACTTGAATGTTCCACTTTCTTGAGATAGCATTCTCAAAGGAGACAATATGAGCAAGGAAGGACTTGCTGGTCAGTCTCAGGATCAAATCTCTTCTCCATAAAGATAAATATTCCCTTTGTCTGTCTGAACCTGCTTCCTCATCTTTCACTGGGCTACCATACCTCCTGCTTTGCTTCTCCTGGGCTCTGGCTGGGGTCTGGATCTCTTCAAACACTTTTGCAAGACAACCACCAGCAGAGCCAACCCCTACCCCATCTCCCAGTGAGAAGTTCCAGAATACATACTGGTTTGGGAGAGCGTCTTCTCCAGGTTCTCACCCCACTTCTCCTCTTCCTGCAGAGTCCTAACACGCTCTTCAGCCACTAGCACCTGTGAGAGCACCTGGTCTAGTTTGCTTTTCTGGTCTGTTAATTCCTTTTCCAGCTGGTGCTGTTGCTCCTTCAGTGTCACTTTACTGGCTTCGAATTTGTTTTCTTCACTCTCTCTCTCTTTCTGGAGTCTCTGAAACATCTTAATAAAGAATAACCCTGATTAGTCATAAAACAACAAATAGTGTCCCAGAAAACCTGCATGGACATGAGAAAGACTAGTTCAAAAGAAAGTAGAAGACAGCCCACAGGGATAATTCCATTACAGAGGTGATCAAGAGGGCCTGGGAAGCTATCTGGCCAGCATGTGAAGAGGGGATTCAAGCAGCAAATGGCATGTGGACATTAAGTATCTTTACAGGACCGATGTTCTATGATTTTTAAAGGTCTGTAAGAGAGTCACATTGTTGGTGTAAAAGCTACCCATGGCTACAGAAGGCAGTTACGTGACACATAGTCCCATGGGGGATATTTCTCAGCAGCTTTCTGCCAGAAGAAAAATAAGCTCACATAAGTGACAAAACTCTTCTTTTATATAAAATCATAAATGTGTACTACCATTTCTTGTTGGACTAGTTTGAGCTTGTTTTCTTCAATCTCATTCTGAAGCACATGAAGTTGTTGTTGTTTTGTCTCCTCTTTCTTCTGACAGTCTTCAAACCTTTTTGTCCATTCACTGATGTCCTTCTGGAGTCGGGTCTGCTCACTGAGCAATATATCCTGATGCTTGGTGGTGTGAAGCAAGTCCTTTAGGTGAAAGAACAAGTGGAAACTACTAATAAAACCATGTGTACTAGAAGTGGCCAGTACCAATCCAGTATCCACTAAGTCTGACAGAATGAGAGGCACAAAAGTTTATTTCCTTTATTATCTCAATAAACTTACAGGTACAAGAGAATTTAGATATCTAACCCAACTTCTTTATTATTATTATTTTTCTAGACAGAGTCTTGCTCTGTTGCCAAGGCTGGAGTACAGTGGCATGATCTTGGCTCACTGCAACCTCTGCCTCTCGGGTTCAAGCGATCCTCCCATCTCAGCCTCTCAAGTAACTGGGACCACAGGCATGTGTCACCACACCCAGCTAACTTTTTGTCTTTTTAGTAGATGGGGTTTTGCCATGTTGGCCAGGCTGATCTCGAACTCCTGGCCTCAAAGTGATCCACCTGCCTTGGCCTCCCAAAGTGCTGGGATTATAGGCGTGAGCCACTGCATCCAGCCTGTGTCTAATGTAACTATTAATTTACATAATAGAAACTGAGGTCCACAACTTGCTTGCAGTTCTTTGAATTACAGCACTATTCTCACAGGACAACACTGAACTACCTTTAAGAAAATCATGAGAAGTATAAGGGTCAAGAATCTGCTGTATTCAACATCTGACAAGATAGAGGCCCAGATTTGACAGTTACTCTATGGCTCAAGGAATCATCAAATCTAAGCCCAGCCTTTGGAGGCCTTATCTGTGCCATGGATTAGAGATGGTCCATCTGGTCCCTGAAGCCCCCAGAAGGGCTGCTGACAGACTGCTGCTGGGTTCTGGTCTAGCCACCACCCTACTTACTAGTTTTGAGTAAAACTTTGTTTGAATCAAGACTGCTCTCCACCAAAACTTTTATTTATGTGATGGTTATGTTATATAAAAGGCCCTATGGTCCCTGCTGTTGTGAGAAAGAACCAGCCTACTTGATTTCGTTGTTATTTAAACCAATTGTCTAGATTCCCTCAGTATACTACTAGAATATTACATTTGCTAACCTTACCTGTTTTGCTTGGTTCAAATGGTCTTGGACGTTAGCTAGTTCCTCCTGCAGTGAGTTTACTGCTTCTTGTTTTTCTACAGAAATGACATTTTCATAAAATAAGAAATACATATGTATTTATTGTACAGATTCCCATTAGCGTCCCCAAAAAGTAGAGAAGTTAGTTTAAGCTTACTTCGGTTACATGTTTGATTATGCCATACTATCTCATTAAAGGCCAAAAGAGAGTTACACGCACAATTCAGATTTGAGTTTTTGAAGATTTTCATGTTCAAAATCTCACAAAGAAAAAATTACAGATAATACTTAGTATTAGTCAGGTGCATGGTTTAAAAACAGCTACCTTCTGCATTGTTGGTAGAAATATAAACTTAACCTTTCAGGAAGGCAATTTGGGAATAAATTTTATATACTAGATTTGTCAGTTACCAGCTGTGTGACCTCGAGCAAGTCACTTCTCATTTAAGCAGTCACAAGAAAACTAAGCTTCAGTTTCCTTATTTATAAATGAGTAAAATAATTTTTATCTCATAAAAATCTTATGAGGATTAAATGAGAAAATGTAATACTAAGAACATAAAAAATGTTCAACAAGTATATTATTAGCTAGAATTACTCAGCAATTTCTTCTAAATAAATTATCATATTTATGAGCATTTGGTACTTTTAAAATCTTCATTATTTACATCTTTGTTTTTGTTTTTCAAACTAGACACACATCCCTAGCAAAAATCTGGAAGGACAGTCACCAAACTGTTAATAGGAATCTATGAGGAATGAGGTCAACAGCAATTTTTATTTCTTTCTGCTATGTTTTAAAATTGTTCCCTAAGGAACATGGATTAAAAAAAAAAACTGACTTTATTGAGATAAAATTCACATATCATGTCCTATTTAAAGTGTACAATTCAAAGGCTTTTGGTATATTCAGACTGTGCAACCATTACCACAATCTAATTTTAGAAAGAAATCCCATGAATTATTTCTGTCGTAAGAAAAATCAAAGAATCTAACAAAGGGCAAGGAAATCACATTGTCACTGTTCTGCTGCCTTATACCTTGGAGCTGCTGTTGCATTGCTGAAATGTCATTATGCAGTGACAGCTTGTCTCTGTTTAGTTGGTCTAGTTCCTGCTGCAGTTTTCTGACATTTAATTCCAACTTTTCTAAGTTTGATTTCTCCATTTTGCTATTTTCTTCTGCTGCTGCTAAAACCCTACCACAGAGAATAAGTCAGACTGTCAAATATAAAATATTCAAGCACACACAGGAGATGACTGAGGAACAGTGTTACCCTTTCACAACACACAGTTATGGAAAGTATGAATGATTATAAATCTTCACAAAATTTAAGACTCAACTCATTTTCAAAATCTTACCAGCTTTCTAAGTGGAGACTTTCAAAAAGTGACTCACTAAACTGAAGTTTCATAAAAATCATGGATAAAAATATGGATAACATTCAGAATTCGAAAAATCTGAGTGATAAAAATGGAGCTAACATGTGACAATTGAAAAAGTAGAAATTAACTGTATGTACAGTAGAATCTGTCAATATAGCAGACATGCATGAGCAGGTATTGTAGTACATAAAGGGAGTCATACAGCGTGGACTTGTTTTTGTCTGGCTTCTTTCACTCAGCATAGTTACTTTGAGATTCAGCCATGTTGTGTGTATCAATACTGCATTCCCTTCTTATTGCTGAGTAGTATTCTACAGTGTGGATATACCACAATTTGTTTATCTGTTTACCATCTGATGGATATTTGGGTCATTTCTAGTTTTTGGCCATTACAAATAAAGCTATCATGAACATTAGCATATACTCTGTGTAGAAATATGCTTTCATTTCTCTTGAAAAAATGTTGCTATTCACTCGGGGTGGCTGGCAAGATATTAAAGATATGAACTGTTAGGAAAAATATAGATTGTAATCTCAAACCTTTTAGAAGACCAAAGGGTTTTATAGGGGCAGGCTGAAGGCAGCCCTCATTAACATTAGCATAGGAAGGAGATTAAAGACTGATCAAAATGCCTTACCCCACACCCACTTGTCTCCACTCTGTTTACTCATGTTAATTTTGTGCTGGGTGGTCTCTCCAAGAGGATCAAAGGGGAATTATCTGTTAACTGCAATTACTCTGGACACCAGAACCAGAAGTTTTTATCAGTTGTAAAACCATTCTCTTAACCATGTTAATTACCTACAAGTATGTTAACTTAGAACCTCTACTGTAATGTCTAGGGAATAAATTATCTATCTAGGAGTGGAATGGCTAGATCTTCTGGTTGGTGTATGTCTGATTTTTAAGTAACTGTTAAACTGTTTTCCAAAGTGGTCATACCATGTCCCTCAATGGTATATGAAAGTTCCTGGATAACATCTGGTATGGTTGTTGATCTAATAGGTGTGTAATGATATCTCACTGTGGTTTTAATTTGCATTTCTCTAATGATTAATGATCCTGTGTATCTTTTCATCTGCTTATTTGCCATCCATTTATCTTCTATAATGAAATATCTGTTCAAATCTTTTGCCCATTGAAATAATTGAGTTGTCTTATTGAGTTTTGAGAGTTCTTTATATATGTATTCCAAATACAAGTCCTTTATCAGATACACGGGTTGCAAACATTTTTTTCCCAACCTGTGATGTATCTTTTCATTACCTTAACAGTGTCTTTTGAGGAGGAGCAATGTTTTAAATTTTGATGAAGTCTAATTTTATCAATTTCTTTTATGAATCAAGCTTTTGGTGTCATACCAAGAATTTTTGCCCACTCCAAGGTCACAAAAGTTTTCTACTATGTTTTATGTTTTCTTCTAGAAGTTTTATATTTAGGTTTTACATATATGTTTATAGTCATATATATATGTTTAGTCATATATATGTAAAACTTAAATATAAAACCTATATATGACTGTAAACATATATACAAAAGCTATATAATATATATAATATATATTATATATAATATTTATATATATAATATATATTATATATTTTTTTATTTTATTTTTTTTGAGACAGGGTCTCATTCTGTCACCCAGGCTGGAGTGCAGTGGTATCATCATGGGTCACTGCAGCCTTGACCTCCCAGACTTAAACAATTCTCCCACCTCAGCTTCTTAGCCTGGCTATTTAAAAAATTTTTTTGCAGAGACAGGGTCTTTCTATGTTGCCTAGGTTTGTCTCAAATTCCTGGTCTCAAGTGATCCTCCTGCCTTGGCCTCCCAAAATGCTGAGATCACTGGCATGAGCCACTGTGCCGGGCCTCATTTTAAATTAATATTTATCTATTATACAAAGTGAGATATGAATTGAGGTTCTTTTTTTTGGTTTTGTATATCCAATTGTTTCAGCTACTTTTTTTTAAAAGACCATCTTTACTGAAAAAGATGCCTTTGTATCTTTATCAAATCAGTTGTCCACATATATGTCAGTTTATTTCTGGACTTTCTATTCTATTCCGTTGATCTATGTGTTCATCTTTATACTAATACCACAGTGTTTTGATTATAGGTTTATAAAAGTCTTGCAGTCAGGCAGTGTTAGTCCTAAATTTTTGTTCTACTTTCTCAAAGTTGTTTTGGTGTCATACCTAAAAAATTGTATAAATTCTATTCTAGGTCCTACAATAATTTGATTCTAGGTTCATGTAATTTTAGAACCAGCTTGTCAATTTCCACAAGAAAAATCTATTGAGATTTTAATTGTAACCGTTTTGAATCTAGAAATCAATTGGAAGAGAACTAAATAGTTAACAATGTTGTCTTCTTGTCCATGAACAAGACATATCTCTCCATTTATTTCCAGCATGTATTATTTTACTTAAAAAAAAAAAAAAAAAACACAGGCCAGGTGCAGTTAAGTCACATCTGTAATCCCAGCACTTTGGGAGGCTGAGGCAGGCGGATCACAAGGTCAGGAGATCGAGACTATCCTGGCCAACATGGTGAAACGTCGTCTCTACTAAAATACAAACTATTAGCTGGGTGTGGTGGCACATGCCTGTAGTCCCAGCTACTCGGGAGGCTGAGGCAGGGGATTTGCTTGAACCAGGAAGTGGAGGTCCCAGTGAGCAGAGACCACACCACTGCAGTCCAGCATGGCGAGAGAGCAGGATTCTGTCTCAAAAAAAAAGATTAAAAAAAATACTTTTGAGGAAAAAAAACTAGTAGGAAATTCACCAAAAAATTCAACTGGCAAAATATATTATGATACCAAGTTTGTGGTGCATTTTTTTTATCCCTTTCTCTACTTTCCAAGTTGTTTACAGTGTGTTTATAATGCTTAGGCCTGAATAAGTGATCCTGCAAGCTTATTTGGTCTTCCTCTCACCTTTTGGTTTGTGCCAACTTTTTTTCCCAAATGTCACATTTCTCTTGGAGATCTTCCTTTTCGTTGCTCAAACGCTCAACACATGATTGTAAAGCTCGGGACTCAGCAGTTATTCGTTCTATTTCTCGTTTATCCGTCTCAAGGAGCTGCTTCTGCCAGTCTATTTCCTCTTTCTGTTGCTGGACTATCTGCTGCAAATTCTCTAACTCCAGTTTCTCCTAAATCAGATAAAAGAGGACTCAAACATCCTAAATGAGAAAGACTCAGTTTCTTAAGGGTACAATGGTTTTGTTGATTACCTCTAGCACTGCCACCTGAGTCTTCTCTAATTCAGATACCTTTTGGTCATGTTGTAGCTTCAAACCTTGTAGCTCATTGTTTTCAAGTTGCAACATGTCTAGAATATTCTTTAGTTCTAAGGGACAGAAGAAACAAAGCATGGTCCATGCTATTAAATGAACTTGGAAAACGTTTACAAAATTAAACAGAAAAAAATGCTACTGACTAATATAAGGGTTCTTTACAAATTTTGTTGAGCTGAATAAGGCTAATTTTATTTTTAATAAAAAAGTTATCTAAAAGTATTGTTAAGTATTATTTAATTTGTTAAAAACATTTTAACAAACCAGGTGCAATGGCATGTGCCTGTAATCCCAGCCATTTGGAAGGCTGAGGTAGAAGGATTGCTTGAGCCCAGGAGTTTGAGACTAGCCTGGGTGACAGAGCAAGATCTCATCTCTATATAAATAAACAGACAAACATTTTAACAAAAATATTTAATGAATAAAGATCCTGGTTCCAAAGCATTTGCTTCTATATAAAAGAATGAACTAAAAGCATTTTATATAAAATTGATCAAAATAAATTTTTTAAAACTTTAAAATACAGACTGAGATTTATGTAACAATTTTTTGGCCTTTGAAATACAGATATTTAAACTTTTTTCCTGATTTTTTCCTTATAGAGATAACTGCTTACTGTAGAAAAGTTGGAAAATACAAAAATAAAGCATAAGAGAAAAAAAATGAAAACCCACCATCATTTCACCATCCCAAATCACTATTACAATAGCATTTTGATGTATTTCCTTCTAGGACTGCACACTCACACACACACACATACACACACACATTTTAAGATAAACTGGGACTATACTCCATATTCATTTTTTACCTATTTTTTTTTCATTCTTCTCATGAGCATGTTTGCATGTCATTAAATGTTAAAAATACGGCTTTTAAATTGGTCATTTGTTTCCAATTCTGGGGGGGGCTGGCATGGCAGAAGAGGCAATGTTGCCCAGGCTGAAGCATAGTGGCATAATCATAGCTCACTGCAGTTTTGACCTCCTGGGCTCAAGAGATCCTCCCTACTTGGCTCTCTGAGTAGCTGGGACTACAGGTGCACATCACTGTGCCTCGCTAACTTTTGAATATTTTTGTAGAGATGGGGTCTCACTATGTTGCCCAGGTGGTTTTGAACTCCTGGGCTCAAGCAATCATCTTGCCTGAGCCTCCCAAAGAACTGGGATTATAGGCATGAGCCACCACACCCAGCCTGTTTCCAAATTTGGTCATTATAAATATTGCTGCAATGTACATAAATGCTTGCCCCTCTCAGAAGGAGTAGAAATGGGCTGACTGGTTCAAGAGGTGTGAATTTCAAGAGTCTTGAAACACTGGGAGATTGTTCTAGTTTATACCTCAATTGATATAGGCTGCAAGTGCTCTTCTTTCAGAACACTCTGATCATCAATGAGCATGATTATTTTGCTTTTAAATAAAGTTAATCAATGCAAATGGCAGAAAATAATATCATATTCCTTTTATAACCTGCTTTCTTTGCTTATTAATAGTAAGGTTAAACTTTAAAGTTTATTTAGCCATTTGTTATTTTTTCAATGATGTGTAATACAGACATTTCGAACCTCAAACTTTGTATGATTGTTTTCCTTTAAACTTACCAGTTTTATGTTTAGACATCTGCCTTAAAACAACCTGAAGATTCTCTTCCTCTTTTTCAATTTCCTGCTTTATAAGTGTAAGTTGGGTTTTTCTTTCACTAATCTGAACATTCAGTTCTCCTTTCTGAACACTCAGTTCTTCCAGAAGAGATTTTACTTCCTGCATTTAAAAAAAAAGTTAACCCCTCCTGTGATTGTAAATGAAAATTACTTTAAAATAAGTTCTCTTATATTGTCTTATTTCATAGAAATTCTAATTTGGAAACAAGCTCATTTTTGCCTTTCATGTCAAGAATAGCATTATATTTGGCAGGAACCTATTTCTATATAATAGAAGCAAAAAAGCAACATATTCCCTTCATCTAAATATATTTGCAACATTACTATAAGCAAGGCAATGTGCTCTAGAGAGAAAAGGCTGACTGAGACATGGCTCCTGCTCTGGAGGGGCTTAGTACGTTGTCGAGCGGTAAGGCAGGGAACATAAGCACAACCACGAAAGGCTAAGATGGCCTAGGAAACAGGCAGACAGAGTGTTTCTAAACTCAAAAGAAGGAAACTCCTTCTTACAGGATAAAGGAAAAAGAAGTTTTCTTTTTTGAGACGGAGTCTCCCTCTGTTGCCAGGCTGGATCACTGCAACCTCCACCTCCCGGTTCAAGCGATTCTCCTGCCTCAGCCTCCCAAGTAGCTGGGACTGCAGGCATGAGCCACCACTCCCAGCTAATTTTTGTATTTTTAGTAGAGACAGGGTTTCACCATGCTGGCCAGGATGGTCTCCATCTCTTGACCTCTTGATCCGCCTGCCTTGGCCTCCCAAAGTGCTGGGATTACAAGCCTGAGCCACTGTGCCCAGCCAGAAGTTTCCTTAGAGGAGGTGGCATAAAGCTGGGCAATGAGAAACAAGTGGGATCTGGCTAGTGATAGAGAAGGGGAATCCCTGGAGAAAAATGGTATCGGCAGAAGAACTTTGGGCATATCCAGAAAACAACGAAGAGGGAACTATACATGACAGCCACTCCATGGATACGTAACAATACCAAATTGATGTTACAGAGGAGGCAAGATTTCAGGAGTTTATATTTTCATTTGGGGAGAAGCAATGGAAATATATCAAACTAAACCTATAGCACTATCCTAAGACTCTTCAGAAAACCTAATAAAAAACATACCCTAATGTGGTTGCACTTCTCAGCTACTTCAGTCTCTCCCAGTCTCAGAGCTTTCTGGAGGTCAGCTTTTGCCTGGACCATGCTTCCTTGGAGTAGATGCAGCTCCTCCTTTTTATGCCCTAACTGCCTGTCCAAGACAGTCATCTCCTGCTGCTGACTTGTCACCTGTATTAAAGAAAAGGGAAGAGTAAGTTTGACAAAGGCCATGCAACCCTCAGTGCTAACCTGGAGATAATTTAGTTGTGAGGCAAAATCAAGAGCTAATATCCCAATCCCCAAGAGTCAGAAAGCCCAGGCAAGGAGTGTGAAGATGAAATGCCTAAAGAAGACCTTGAGCCCACATATTTAAAACCACTCAAATCACAGTGATCGCAGTAAGAACAATATGATAATCATGATTATCCCTCAGATTATGCTTTTCAAAGAACTTTTATTTTTATACCCTAATTCCATTTTGACATCCTTGATGATGGACGTTAGAGATTTTTAAAATTTATTCATCTTTAAAATCAAAAATTCATTACATTTTTAAAGATAATACATATATGTTTACCAAAAAAGAAAAAGGAAGAAGACCATGCAGATATCCAAAAAGAAGAAAACAGAAAATACCCAAAATCCTCCCTTCTCAGATGACCACTTTTGTACTTTGGTATTGACTAAAAATACAACCACAACTGTTCATAAAGACATTTAACAGAAATGATTTCATAGAGTATACCATGTTTTGAGACTCACTTTTTTTACTCAAAAATATATTGTATTAAGTTGGGATTCAAATTTAGTTTAGACTTTATGCTTAACAACTATGTTATGTAGCCTTATTTATTCTTTTTTATAATTAAACATGTATTACTTTTATAATCATAAAACATATGTAGGTTTTAATACTATGTGAGTTGTTTTTTTCAAGACGTCTGTTGCCATACCTGGCTTCTCAGCTTTTCTAGTTCGGCTCTCTTGACCTGAAGAAGTGTCTCAGATTCTTTAAGGACCTGCAGGTGGTGATCCTCATTGCGTTCTGCCATCTCGATGTCTTTTTGCAGTTTCTGAAGCCTACAAAGCACCAGCAGCACTAGAGCAGATCCTAAGGGACTCTGAACCCCAGAGCTGTCTTCCAGGACAAACCCCTTGCAGCCCTATAGAGGCCTTACTTACTCTTCTGTCAGTTTTTCCTTCTTCTTGCTTAAACACTGGAAGTCTGAGTCTTTTGCTGCTACAATTTTGTTTATTTCTTTCAAGATTTCTTCCTGCTTGATTTTGTGCTGCTCCAAATCCTTTGCATCAGCCTGGAGCAATCTAAAACATATTGCTTTATTCCCCCCAGGTCCCATAGACTGAACGTGCATTACTTATCATAAACCAATTATTATCCTCTTAGAAGCAAACTTTTCATTCATCTCAACATATACATCAATGGCTTAGGGAATCCACCTACCTTAGCTGCTGATCAGCTTTGACAAGGTTAACGGCAGTTTCCTGAGCTCTCCTTTCTAATTCCTCAGCATCTGACTCAGTTTGCAATAAACTTCTCTTGGCATCAGTGAACTTTTCAACAGCATTTTTTGTCTAGAAAAGAAACTGTCATTAAAAGCCATTCAGTTACAATACTCACTCACAGCCTTTGGCCATATAAACCAGTACAGTTCTTTTGGAAAACAAGATGATATAAAAGACATAAAAATGTCCATTCACTGTAACTCTAATTCTCGGTAAATAATTCAGAAGCAAAAAACTACCACATAAAAATGTTCATTGTATAATAATATAAAACCTGACAAATAATAATAAATAGGCTAAGTGATAATGCATTAACAAAGTGGAATACTGTGTAACCTTTAAAAATGATCAGATGACAATGTAGCAACATGGAAGAATGTTAATGACATTATGTTGGCTGAGAAAAATAAATTTAAAATGGTATAAGCACTTTGAGAGCAACTATGTAAAACTACAGTTGTATCAACAAAGAAAGACTATACAAAAATAATTATGGTCATTTGAAAGTAGTGGAACTAAAGATGCTTTTTATTTCAAAATAATCTGAATTATTATTATATCATTTTTAAATATTAAAACTACCCAACTAAGTGGCAATGAAGTTATTTTACCAGGATTCCCTCCACACACAGATTCTTGCTGTACTCTAGTCATTATCAAGTGAAGTAAAAATGCATTGATCTGATGATGATGTAATTATGGCTGACAAACACAAACATTAAATGCTCTGCAAATATTTAAAATCTTCCTATATAAGATTTTGTAAAAACACTATATATATATTTTTATCAATTTGGTTTCTTTTTCTGCCTAACATAAGAGGCTTAAAACAATGACATCAAAAGTTCCAAAAATAGAGTGTGGTTTGCACTTGGTTGAGCAGTGACTCACCTTCAGCCAAAAAAAAAAAAAAAACTGAGGTCTGCCATTGTACTAAAGCCAGAGGAGTCCATATGTTAAATCTGTCTATTAAATATCTGTGTGGATGCAAAAGGGTTGGCAAGCTCCCGGAGAGCTACATATTTCACCGTACGTCTTTCCATTTCAGATAGCTTGTTTCTGTCAATTTTATCAGCAAAGCATTGGACGAGACTCACTATGCATTCCAGAGGGCCACCAAATAGTTTTTTTCTCCTTCTATGTCAGGTTTTAAGATGTCTAGCACACTCCTTACAAAACGCCACTACTTTCTCTCTCCTCCTCCTTCTTACCAAGCTGCCTCCCTGAGTCATTTTGGGAAGATGAAGGTGAAAGAACTTATCAGCCTTGGTTCACTTACTACCTCTGCCTACTACCAGTGTCACCAATTTTCTTTTGATGATTTTACATATCTATATATATTACTATATAATCAAAATATGCCAGTGATATTTTGATGACATATCATCAAAATAATATATATATTATTATACCAGTGATATTTTTTCCTCTAGTTCTGCTTGCAACTATTTTCTCTCACAGTAATCCAACAAATGACAACAGAAGTAACAGCTCATCTGAAAAAAGAGGACTTTTTCCATTCTTAATTACTTACAGAATTTCTTTAATTATTTAGTTCCTAGGTAATAGACTGCTATTAATTTAAATAGATTGACATTGAAATAGCAATATAAAAATAATGGTTCCTGAGGTGTTTCATGTGGGTAAGGAACTCTTTCCATCCTGGATTTCTCATTTAACTAAAAGAGCTCTTGGCTGGATGTGACTCTGGGCCAGTAACGAGCCTCTCTGAGCTACATCAGTAAACTGAGCTAACGTCATCTTACAGGTTGCCAGGAAGGTTAAATGAAACATTTACAAAATGGCCATGTGTAGACATAGCAGTGGTTCAATAAAAGGTAGCTCCTTTTTCTCCCCAACTTCCCTCTGTATTATAGTCTAAAGAATATTATCTCAGACAAAAAATATTTTGTATCATTATCAACTTGAAGAACAAAGCAATACTTGTGAGGTCCACTGTAGCTTAATAGGAATATAAAGATTGGCCTGTTTGAAAAAACACAGGTAGTAGAACCCAAATATTAAATACAAAACATACACACAAGATAAGGAGGTTGGGTATGCTGGGAACAAAATAGCTTCAGGAATTTTAAATATACTGTTTTATTTAATCCATGTTGAAAGGCCTACATATTCTTAGCCTGAATTTACAGATGAGAAAAGCAAAGCCAGGGGACTTATGTGACTTGCACAGATTCTCACATCTCCTTAACTAGCAGAATCCAGCTTGGAACCTGGCTGTCTGACTTGGACAACTGTTCTCTCATCACACACATTCTCTTTCTAATCCTTCATGTGGACAGTAAGCTGACTCACCCACACTGAGCTCACACCCCAAACCACAACAGGACATACCTTCTCTTTAGTGCTTGAAAGTTCACTCTCAGCCTCCGCCAGGAGTCGGTCAGCTTCCCTGAGCTCTGAGCGACGTTTCAGAAGAGTCTTCTCAATGCACTCAATTTCATCTACAATATCTTCATGATGTTTGAGTGATTTTTCTATTTCTAGTTCAGTCATAAGACTCTCAACATTTCCATCAATGAAGTCCCTAAAAAATGATATACACACCCATTAAAAGATTTTAAATGTAGACAATATAGATGCTTGTAGCTTAACTACTTAAAAAATGCACAATGATTTTCTAATTTTATATGAAAATAGATAAGAAAGACTGCTACATTTGATTATGTTCAAGGTCTATGTTTATCATTTTACTAAACATGGAATTCTTATTGGCAATAAAGGCTAAATATGTAAAATGTATGATATGGAATTGTTTCTCCTTTTAAATATAACAACAAAGATTATTGTGTTGTCAGCACTTCACCAAGAAAATGCTGATACTTCTGTTCTTCTGAGATATAAAAATAAAGCAAACCACTACCACAGCACTCATCCATTCCCTCAAAACTATCCTTCAAGGGCCAGTTGCTGCCCTGATGACTACCTGATTTTGTGATTTATTCCGTTCGGCTAAAGTAAAACTCTAGTGACAACATTTGACACATTAGAAACCATGACACACAATTCAGTATCTTAAGGCTAACATGACAAAATTATTTGAAAATTGGATTATCTATGACTGCATGACAGAAAAATATGAAAATAAATTCAACATTTAACAGATTCTTTCTCTTTAAATGAAGGCATACGTATGATTTTTACTTTCTTCTTGGAACATTTTTGTGTTATCCAAATTTCCTAGAATAGTACTTATTATACTTTTATAACTATGAGAAGTGGCGATCCTACTACCCTATCATCTCCCTCAGAAAAACCTCGAAATAAAAAAATGCCACTCCCCAATGTGTATACCCATAAAAATAACAGATATAACCATCTGCCTAACCTTCAAACATGTTGTCCCTATCTTTTAGATGTGACCCTTGCTTTCCCTTGCCAGGACTATTAGTCACATGTCTGCTGCTAGATGGCAGTGACCACATCTTACTTACCTGTGTCCTCTGCAAGCCACCCTACTACTCTGGGGCCTGGGCCAGGCTGGGTTAAATGACAAAAACTGGGGAACTGTCACAATTCATGGACTACTGCAAAAAAATAGGCTTTTGCATAATTAACCCAATCAATAGATGTTGCATTCATCAACTGACCCTATGACAGGTGCTGGGACACAGAGATGGAGGTCCAGCTACTACCTTCAAGGAGCTCCCAGGTTCCTCACAACATTGTATGAACCGTGCTATGTCCAAAGTTGCTAATCTTGAATTGGGGGTGCCTGAGAAAAGGCTTTTAATGAGAAAAAAAAGGGAGGGGATCTCTGACCTTTATTTTGAAGACAGGAGTCAGCAGGGAGAACACAGTACATGCAAAAGTGTGGAGGCAGGAGAAAACGTGGTGCTTGGGGGAAACCACAGGAAAGTAAGTGGGCCAGACTAAACACTGATATAAAAAAAAAGACAGGTGGGGTTCAGATGGAGAAGGAGGGTATATATTCTGATGGGACTAAGAATCACATGAGAAAGTGAAACAGTCAGATTTACAGTGTGTCAAGATAGAGTGGAGACCAAGAGAGACAATATGGAAGGCCAGTGTGGAAGCTATTACAATGGCCAGGATAAGACTGATTAAAAGCTAGAGAAGGGGAGATGACAGAAAGGGACCAGTTTGAGAGCTCTCTGGATGCAGTCAGCAGGATTTAGAGACCAACTGGAAGCACAGGAGAGTATGGGAAGAGAAAGAGTTGAGAACCCCTGCCGTATTTTTAGCAGCAGGTAACTGGAGAGGGGAAATGGTTACACAGCTCTCCAAGAGGGACTACAAGAAGAGCTGACTTGTATTATTGGCTGAGAGAACTCAGACCTGTATTGCTCAATATGGTACTTAATATGTGGCTATTAAATTAATTGAAATTAAATTCTGTTCCTCAGTTCCATAAGCCACATTTCAAGTGCTTGACAGCCACAATGAGCTAGTGGTTACTGTTTTGGACAGAAGATCAAGAACATTCCAAAGTTATAGAAAGTTCTATTTGACAGTGTTAATGAACTAATATCAAATTTGTCTGAATTATAAAAATGTATTAATTACTTTTGCTGTTGACGTTTCTGAACAGTTCTATGTAATTCTTCTATTTCACGCTCTAAGCCTTTCTTCTCTTGTAAAAGATCATCAATTCTCTGATGCAGTTCTTCCATTTCTTTCTCAGACTGCCACTTGGATGCTCTCATCCACCATTCTTTCCGTCTCTTTGATTTTAAATGCTGCATTATGTCTTCTAATCTAGAAACTTCATTCTCCTGAATGAAGAAGGGGAAAAAAAAATGCAGTGCTGAAACATCACAGGACGTTTCCTCTCTTTCCTGTCAAAAGCTGAAATTAACTGTGGTTAAAGTGATATCAATGACCCAAAAAATGATGGTAGATTCTAAGACTTTGGTATAAAAACTTAAATGTCATGGATGAAATTGATGGACAAATAGAATCTTTAATTTTTCCACCAGTCCGACTATGATTCAGAAACATGTGCCACGCCTCTCGTGGATAAACTCTGCCTCCAAGGTTCAGTGTCCAGCAGAAGATACAGACAGAGGCCTCTTCCTCTTCTGGACACATGGGAGAAAAGTTATCCAAGAAGATTGCCTAGAAGAAGAGGTGTTTTGCCTGGGTTTTGAAGAATGAATGAAAAGGGAAAGACTTAGGCTGAAGAAATAACATACACAAATGTAGAGAAGTATAAAAGTGCACCTGAGAAACTATGTAAACAGTTGGGTAAGTTTGGAGAGTAAAAGAACCAGTTTAAGAGATTATCAATAAATGCTGAATAGAAAGAATTGTTACAAATTAAAATGTGCAAGAAAAAACTGCAGGAGAATGTGAGTAACTACTATAGTCAACCGTGTAAATGCACACAGGCCCTCTAAAACTAGTCTGATCTATTACAATGGGACTGGCAACTTGATTCTCAGGTGTCCTAGTCCTTTATTTTCTACTATATCTGCCGAGATGGGAAGGAAAAAACAAAGCCTCCAGGTTTCTGAGTCTGAAGGAGGAGCTTAGACTGCATTTTACTTCTTTAGAACCAAAAAGTCAGAAAGTAACCTAGCGAGGCTGGGCCTAGTGGCTCACGCCTGTAATCTCAGCACTTTACAGGTCAGGCAGATGGATCACTCCGGGTCAGGAGTTTGAGACCAACCTGGTCAACATGGTGAAACCGCATCTCTACTAAAAATACAAAAATTAGCCAGGCATGCTGGGTGCGTGCCTGTAATCCCAGCTACTTGGGAGATTGAGGCAGGAGAATCGCTTGAACCCAGGAGGTGGAGATTGCAATGAGCCAAGATCACACCATTGCACTCCAGCCTGGGTGACAGAGCAAGAGTCTGTCTCAAAAAAAAAAAAAAAAAAAAGGAAGTAATCTAGTGATTAGGAAATAGTCATTTCTTAAACTATAGCCCAAGAATAAGAGATACAGTAAGAATTTACAGTCAGGTACAGTACCTACATATATAGAAATGTTGTATAGTAATTAAAATACTGTTTAAAAACATTTGTAAAACCATGGGCAAATGCTTATGACATTAAGTAGGAAAAACAGAATACAAAATATTGTGTACAGTAAAATATAAACTATGAAAATAAATAATTAATAAATCCCACCACCTAGAGATGATCCCCACCAAAACCTTATTGTATGCTGTCCATACATGTGTGCATACCCATGTACATACATGTGTATACACACATATACATATATGTATGTGTACAATTACAGGCACTAGTATGTGAATATGTACATATGCAATAATACAACACTTGTCAATAGAAAAATATGTAAGCTTTGTAAAAATGGTTAATTTCTGGATTGAAAACATTTCTGTTATTAAATGGCTAAACCAGGTATGTAGACCAGCCTAAGACCTAATTCCTATACATGGTATTTTTGGGGTTTTTTTGTTTTGTTTTTTTGCTGTTACCCAGGTTGTCCTTGAATTTATGGGCTCAAGCAATCCTCTTGCTTCAGTCTCCTGAATAACTCAGACTATAGGCACATGCTACTGCTTGTATAAGAGAATTTTAGTAAGAATGCTTGTACAGTTCTAAACATCAGCCTTACAAAAACACTTTTGCCATATAATCCAGTCATAAATAGATAAACTAATTACATATATAACCTTATCAGTCACCCATGAAAGCAGTGTGGAAACAGAGTCTATGTCTTTCCACTTACTAAGTGATGGTGTTCTGGGACGTTGCAATGCAGGACACCCATAGGAATGAGGGGGACGGAGAAGTTTGGGGGTGGAGGCCCATATACCATGGGGGCCCCAGCAGGAGGTGGGCCATAAACAACAGTGCCAGGGGTGAGAGGTCGGCTATTGTTTGGCAAGGGAGGAGGTGGTGCATACAGGGCCATGCCCTGGGGTACAGGAGAACCATCAGGAAGCACAGTATACATCATATATCCAGGAGGAGGCACAAATGGGGGTTCTTCTTGGTCATCCAGCTCACTCTCTTCCTGGCTATCTCCTCCACTGTCTGCATCTTCAAAGAAATAAACAGAAGAGTTTCTTAAACAAAAGAGTGTATTACTCCCATGGTTTACCAGGTAAACAAATTCAGTAAAGAACAGCAGCATTTAAGCCAAGATACTGGAGATGTGAGAATAAAACTCTGAAAAAAAGGTCAAAACTATTTTTGAAAAGCAGATTGAAACATGGATTCAAAGTATTTTCTATGGCTAATACTTGAGTTTTTCTTAGGTTTATCTGTTGGTTTGTTCCTGCATTCGTTAATTTATTCATTAATTAATTAAGTGACCATTGGGTGTTTAATTCACACTATATACAAGATTTCACAGCACTCAGTGTTTACCACTGTCATAACATATAACACTCTCCAATGTGATAGCTTACTAACTTATCTGCGCTAAAAGCAGGAAATATGTTTGCTGATCACTGACAACAGAGAACCCAGCACACAGCAGGCACTCAATAAACACTTCCTGGCCATGTGTGGTGGGTGGCTCATGCCTGTAATCCCAGCACTTTGGGAGGCAAAGTGGGAGGGTCACTTGAGGTCAGGAGTTTGAGACCAGCCTGTCTAGCATAGTGAGACCCCCATCTCTACTGAAAATACAAAAATTACCCAGGTGTGATGGTGCATGCCTGTAAGCCAGCTACTTGGGAGGCTGAAGCACGAGAATCACTTGAACCTGGGAGGCGGAGGTTGCAGTGAGCCAGGATTGCACCACTGCACTCTAGCCTGGGCAAGAGGGCAAGACTCCATCCCCAAAAAAAAAAGTTTCTGAATGAACAAATCCTCAGAAGTTAGTATTCACATTTTACAGATTAACAGTTTCAGGGCAGCTAAATAATTAGCATAAGACCACACAGCTAATAAGTGAAAAAGATTTACTCAGGTCTGACTCTTCCTCTGGAACTTTGAAAGACAGACCCATAACACTTCATTTTAGGAGGGTGAGATTAAGGCCATGATCCAAGGATACAAGACACCATGCTCCAGTACAGTCAAAGAGGCTGCTTAGTCAGCATGGGTGAAGCTGGGTAGAAGAAGGCTCCATTTAGGAGCATTGTTTGAGGACCTGGGTGTCACTGAAGGATGAGTAGGCATCAGTATGGGAGGGTAAGGAGGAAGGACATTCCAGACAGGGTTTAAAACAACGACAGGAGGTTGTTGGTCAAGACCAGATAGGTCACAGAAGACCTCACAGAGTTAGCTAAGGAGTCTAGAGTGCATCTTAGGGATTTTAGGGAATCAATAAAAGGTTATTAAATAGGGAAGAGAATGCAACTTTCCTATGTGATTTGACTTACCTCTATTTGGAAACAATTTATGTAACCCACTCCTGATGGGAGAATAAACCCAATATCCTGAGGCAGGTGGAGGTCTACTACCTTCTTTCCCATCCTGCTGCCCAGAGCGTGGTTTTCTAACAGGAGTTGAGGCTGTGTACTTAAGGCCAACACCAGAGTCCTTGGTGGCCTGGGAACTATGGCTGGAAACCTAAAACAAATGACAGCAGAGCACACTATCTATTACAAGCAGAAAGGCTGATTTTAAGAAATGTAAAAGTCTAGAGCAATGTTGACATGTGGCAAGGCTGAGAAAGAACTTGTTTTCTTTTCATTATCCTCATTTTTCATGGAAGTGAGGTGATTACACAGTCACATAAACTGCAGTTATACACAATTCAGCTTATTAACATCCCTCTAGACTTGATCAACATAGCAGTGTCATGGAAGCCATGCAGAAAGGAGGGCTGTGTGTGTAATTGCTGGGGTCACATCAGACTGGTCTGTGAAAGTGAAGGGCTCAAAGTGTGGTGAAAGCAACCAAACTAATGTCTATCCTTTCAAAAGCTATTTTTAAATATTCATCTCCTAATCCTGCCTTTTGGTACAATTTTCTAGAAATATCAAGTCTTTGGCTAGACCAAAATGGGAAAAGCATGTTATCTGGCTGTTTGACTGGGTTAATTTTAGGCAGCAACTCCCCAAGAGAGAGAAATGAAAATAAGTTCTCCATAGTAATCAGACTCCTGGGTGTCAGCCTCTCTTCTCCCTGTAGTCATTTTTCCTAGCAATGTTTTTTGTTTTGTTTTGCTTTGTTTTTAACCTCATCCTTGATAGCCCAGTGACTAAGGCAAAGGAAACCAGTGAACTTTCGAAGAAATCTGGGGACACCAGTCTTCTGTTGTCCTGGGAGCTTGGCAAGGCTTTAAAGCTCTTTTCTGCTGACCTCCTTCTCCTTCCCAGTCTGCAGGTCCATCATCTAAACCCTCACCCAGATCAGGCTTATATGTTTTGCTCTAATTTATACTGCTTCTACCTCCAGCTCTGGTTGCATCAAGGAGTTGGCTTCCTTTAGGATTTCTGGGAGAATCTAAGATTCTGCTCTTCAGGGGTCTGGTTAAGTCTATATAGCCCTGGGATCCTAGTGTGTCTGAGCTGCTTCTCCCTGACTACTGCTCATCAGCTGATGGTAGCAGGATGGCACCAGGCCCCTGCTTTGGATGAATATAGCCTACAGTCTTCTCACTTCCTACATTCAGGCCCCAGTCTTCTCACTTCCCACATTCAGGTCCCAGGCCCTGATCATTTCTCTTTAACATCCTTTAATCTCATCTCCTCTTTCCCAGCTCCACTGTGATCTAGCTCTGGCTTCTACTCTTTACCTGAATCAATTCAAAGAGCCCCACAGAAAGCTCACCCTACCACAAGTCTGGTCTCTATACTAGCCAGACTATTACTCCTAAACTATAACTCTGATCATGTTAGTACACAACCCATTTCCCATGGCCTATATAATTAAGTGTAAGAGATTCTAAGCCCCTTTTTTAAAAAAGCATGACTCCAGGCTGGGCATGGTGGCTCACGCCTGTAATCCCAGCACTTTGGGAGGCCGAGGTGGATGGATCACCTGAGGTCAGGAGTTCAAGACCAGCCTGGCCAACATGGCAAAACCCCATTTCTACTAAATATAAAAATTAGCCAGGTGTGGTGCTATGTGCCTATAATCCCAGCTACTCAGGAGGCTGAGATAGGAGAATAGCTTCAACACAGTAGGAAAAGGTTGCATGGAACTGAGATCATGCCACTGCACTCTACCCTGGGTGACACAGCAAGGCTGTCTCAAAAAATAAAAAAATAAAAAAAAAGCATGACCCCAATCTACGTTTCAGCTTCATCTTTCACTGCTCCTGTAAACCTTCTAGCCCCACAAAGCTACTTGTCTTTGCTAAGCCAATAACTCTCCTTTTCCATAAAGCTGTTTCCTCCCTCCTAAAAGTCCATCTCTCACTGCTTGTTAAGTGCTGACTTCACAATCCTGCTTGTGAAGCATTCCTTCCTGAACTTCCCATCAGATGAATCCTTAATACCGCTCTGCAACTATAGAATGCAGGTCAGGTCTGTTGGTCTCAAAAAATAAAAAAAAAAAAAAAAAGCATGACCCCAATCTACGTTTCAGCTTCATCTTTCACTGCTCCTGTAAACATTCTAGCCCCACAAAGCTACTTGTCTTTGCTAAGCCAATAACTCTCCTTTTCCATAAAGCTGTTTCCTCCCTCCTAAAAGTCCATCTCTCACTGCTTGTTAAGTGCTGACTTCACAACCCTGCTTGTGAAGCATTCCTTCCTGAACTTCCCATCAGATGAATCCTTAATACCTCTCTGCAACTATAGAATGCAGGTCAGGTCTGTTGTCATAGGCATATCACCATTTTGCAATTATGCTGGCATGGCCAATGAGCTCTTTGAGAGCAGGGGCTTTAACACTTTATCATTTATTGTGATGCCCCACCACTGCCCAGCACTTGGCCTAGGCTTCGGTAAGCACTGAATGAATGTTTGTTAAAACGACATGAAATCCAGGTCCCCTTTTTTTTTGGTTGGAGCCTCTGCACAATTCTATGCCCATTTCAGTGGGCTCTTTGGGTTTAAGTCACCATTTCCCCTTACAGCATCCTCATTCAGGGACCCTACCACATACCACCTGAGTATGAACAGCCAACTGCCACCTTCCCCAAGAAGGCCCTATTTTCATCTCAAATATTAAAAACACTGTAGAACCTCAATGCATGGCTTAGCATAGAAATGTTTTTGGTACCTGTTCATAAATTTGGGGAAGGGGACAATGTCACACTTTCTTCAAGAAAATTCAGTACACATTCCCAACACCACAGAATTCCTACTTTTGATGATGGTGGTGGTGGCATAAAGTACCAATAGCCTCGTCTTTTGAAAGGATCTGCCATGCTGCTGATGTAATCATTCTGATAAGAAACTTCACGTCGAAGTTCAGCAATTTCTTCTAAAACATTTTCAAAGCCTCCTTTGTTGTCTGTAAGGAAAAGTCATTCTATGGAATTGATATAAAATCATTTACTTCCTTTCTTACTCAAAATAAAAAAGTGATTCCATGAGAGCCAATGAATTTTATCAGTTCCTCAAAGCTGACTTTCAGTCTGCTCTTTGGTAAGTCAGAAAAAGCAAATAAACTGATTTGTAAACATTATTGCTTTTGAAATTACAATATGAAACTCATTTTTGCAACCAAGTCCCCCAATAACACACTTACACAAAATACTTTTAAAATTATTTAATTTTACTTATTAAGCTAATTACCACAACTCTCTAAATCAAGCGTGGAATTGATTTGTAACAGTTAAAAGTAAAAAACAAATGAGATGATTTGATTTCACAACTACGAAACCACTGCCAAAAATCAAAGTCCAATACTTTACCAGTTCCAGTGAGGTCTAATATATTCTTCAGTCTTGCAATCTCTGTCCTTTGTCGTTCCATTGTCTCATTCAGTTTCTCAATTTCTAGCACCTGTGAGTTTGCTCCCCCAGTACCGACACCTGTTTTCTCCATCTCAAGTTGAAACTATTTTAAAAATCACATATACAAAGTTGCCAATGAATTCATTTTTTCCGAAATATATTTATCCTTTCAACTTGATGATGATTCTATAATATTTATTTATACTTTCCCAGTGAGGAAACTGCATTACTTGAAACTGCACTAAGCCTGGCACACAGTAAAGGATAAAGTACAGATTAACTATTGATTGCACTTCAGAATTCTTTGAGACATCATCTACAGTAATTTTATCTTTTAGGAACTGGTAAGAATCCGGCAAAGAGAAGGTCTCTGGGTACCAACACTGACCTGCTCCTCCTTCTGCCTGAGAAGATTCTGCAGGAGTTCGATCTCAGCTTCTGCTCGGGTCAGATCCCTGGCTGCTTGTGCTGCCTTTCTGCTGAACTTCTCTGCTTCCTGTAACTCCTACTGGGACAGAGGTATAAGAAAGACACTGCTGCTATTTCTTCATTTCTTCCTCTTGGACTGATTGCTCTGCTTTCACCACATTGCCCACCCAGCTGTCCATGCAAATATGGCCCCAAGCCCCACCTTCTCCTGTGTTGTTCCCATTGTAGGGCAGCCTGCCCAGCCCCCAACCCCAAGGTGCTGCATCACAAAGAATAGAGGCTAATTTTTTTACTTTTTCACTTTTACTACAGTTTTCCATAACTACGTCTCTCTGGGCTCTCCTCATTAGATTTTTGTCTCCTATAATCTGCTATCTTAATCTCATTAGCATTTACATCCTATAAAGCACAGTAACAGACATTAGCTCAGTAAGGAGACATACTATGAAGTAATATATTTTCAGATGACTGCACAAGATGAAAAATTTCAGATAGGGATTATATGACAATCCTTCAAGAACCCTTGTCCAGGTAGGTATTGACAGCCACCTCCCCAAGCAGATTCCTACACTTAAAGGTAGGGATAATATGTTTATATGATGATTCCTTTCAGGGCTCAGTAGAATGCAGGATCCATGGCAGTACAAAATAAATTATTGAGGGTTGTGATGGGGGAACATAATCTTTATGTAAGGTCTGACCATGCCATGAGTGGCATGGTAATCTCTGTGACCTGCACATACACCCTAGATGAGTTCCTGGAAGAAACCATCAACCCCTGCGGCGCCTAACTAACTTGAGACATTCTTCTATTGTTTCTTATTCCAGCTTCAATTGACAAGGCCATTGGACTTTAAACAGACAACTTTACAGTGGTTTATAAAATAACCAATGTCTATAAGAAGATTAATAATACAAGTTGCTATGTTTTCTGACAGCAGCAGCATTGATGGAAACCTGTTCTGTACATGTGAACTCACCTCTGCTCGCTCCTGGTTAATTTTCATAACGGTTCCATGAAGGGACCTCAGCTGGTCCTTGGCAATGGTGAGCTCAGCTGTGGCTAGCTTATCAGAGGTGGCCACAGCTTTCTTTAGTTTTTTCAGTTCTTTATCTAAGCCAAAAAATTGTTCCTGAGATTTGGCATCTTCAAGTTTCTTCTAAAATAAAAGAAACATTAAGCAGATGAATCATTTGCTAGGAATGAATTCAGATGTAAGATCCAGGAGGGCAGGGACTCTGTTCACTGCTTCTTAGAACAATACTTGATACACAGGAGGTACCCCAGAAATATCCACTGAATAAATCTTAGCCAAGAATCTCAGTGGTCATAACTTCATCCATTCATTGGAAAAACATTTCCTGGCACTACCACCAAGACATGGATGGATCTGCCTTTGAAATCACTGAATCAGGACCTGGGCATAGGGTGGTATGAAAGAATTTGGCATTTTTGAGAAACTGAAAGGAGAAGCACAGTGAAAAAGGAGAGATCTAAACAGAGGCAAATCATGTAGGCCTTATAGGCTTAAGAATTTTGGTCTTTATCCTAAGAACAAAGGAAGCTACAGGAGGGGAGACTGATTACAACCACTTGACATTTCAGAAAGAGCATCTTGGCTGCTGTGTAGAGCAGGGTCATGAGTAGAAGTGACAGATCAATCAGACAGCCACACCAATCATCCAGAAGAGAGATGATGACAGCACAAGGGTCTAGCATCAGATAAGAAAAAAGGACATATATTCCAGATATATTTTAGAGATGGATTCAATAGGACGTGGGAACTGATGGGTTCTCAATGAAGGATGAAGCAAGTCATTCACTGAGGCTGGAAGAAAGCAGATGGCAGAGTGTGAAGAATCAGAAGTTGTGAAACTGTAAGACATGGGAGAGAAAGCTCACCATAGGAAAGGGTCATGTTGTCCGTTTGAGATTGGTAATCATAAGTTTATCATGACACCACTATGCTGGATGGGCAACTTTTTTCTCCAGGAATACCCAGCGTAAGTGCAGTCCCAAAGAAAAGCAGAGAGTTTTGTCAGGGAAGTAAAAAAAAAAAAAGTTTTGTCAGGGAAGTAAAACAGTAGAAAAGGGCAAGGGACTTGAGGATATTTGTAAAAAAAAAAAAAAAAAGAAAGAAAAAGTTATAGTTGGTAGATAATGAAATTTAAGTTGGACGAGGAAGAAAGTAAAGACAAGGGCTTAACAAATAGCAAAGGTGGGGGGTAGGGCTAATGAATTGGACGCTCAATAAGGTTGATAAATTTTTAGTGTGTGGATGTCAGCAAGATAAATGGTTACGACCAGAACAAGACACTTCAGTTTGTGATTTCAGAGGTAGGTGCAATTTTTAAAACTTGACAAGATCCAGAATGTGACAATTGGAGTAGATGGTTGAGGTGGAATAGAGACAAGCCATCAAAGAGAGGCCAGGGTATTAGAAAGGATGAAGAGGAATTTAAAAGTAATTTCCCATGGATGTGTCCAACTGGACATGAGGTCCAACTCCTCCCAATATCATTTGTTAAGTACCACCTAATTAACTCGAAACTCACCCCTTACATTCCCAATTCTCTTGTTTCCATCTGCCACGACACCTGGTCTTAGGGTCTTGATTCGATGACATGCATCCAGGTCCCACCTAGGTCAGGTTCAGCACCGTGCCAGCGATGCAGCCAGAGATGACTATGGATGGCACTCATCTCAGCTAACCTGATTGCCAGCGGGCAGGACACTGGGAGCAGGTACTTATGTGACTCATTTTCCAAGCCTTCCCTACCTTTTTCTCTAACTCTCGGAGTTGGGCCAGAATTCTCTCCTTCTCTTCATCGGCTTCCTGAAGTTGGAGATCTGTAAGACCTTGGATTTCCTCCATACTTTTTAGATTTTCTTGCAAATAGTGAATTTCATTCTCCAATTGCTGGATTCTTGCTTCATGTTGCCTCTTATCAAAATTAATCTGTGAAGAAATAAAATTTCAAGAATGATTTTTAGGCAAAATATGTTTTAAGCAAAATAAAAACTTTTTATAGAATTATCACCTATTTTACTACAGGCTATAAGTTAATTTTTTTTTTTTTAATGGGCGTACTCTGATTTCTAATTTTGTAAACCAATTGTATCCCCCAAGGGGGTGCACCGTTCCTGGAAGTACTGCAATACCAGGTCGATGCATGGAGTGGATGGAGCAAGTTCCTATTCCATCTCCCAACTCCAAAAATACATTTAATATGTTGTCCTCGGATAGAGAACATATAGATATTAAACTGATAAGAAGAGATAATAAACTTGATCTTAGCCAAAAGTTAATTTTTTAATAATGAGTTGTCAGGAATGGTTTTATCTTGAATGCTCTCTAGGAGTCATCTGAATGTTTGCCTCTTCATTAAAATCATCACATCAAAAAATACCAGATTCTGGCAACACACCATACTCTAGGAATGTGGCATTATTTACCTGCCTATTATAAAATAACTCGACTTTGCTTCCAAATCAAGGAAAATACAATATCACAAACAAGCCTGACTTTGACATTATAACCACATTCAGGGTTGAATTTTAGTCACACCTAGATTGACTTGTTATAAGTGAAAATAACAATTATGCTGTATTTACATGACAAAGGAAGCATTGTAATTTGCTGAAAAACATTAACATTTGCCAAACACTTCCCTCCAGTTGCCTCTTGCCCTTTTCTTACTCTTGCTTCTAGGGCTCTCTCACAGGCCTGCCTGAACTCTTCTTGTCCAGTTGCCAGTTTCTCTTGCTGCAGAGCCATTTCTTCTTGGAGTTTTCTCTCTCTAACTTGTGCTTCCTCTCTTTCCCACTGGGAGCATGCAAGAATTTCACTGAATTGTTTCTGTAAGTCAGCAAGACTTTTCCCCAAGACATCTGAAGGACTATGGATGCTAGTAAAGAGGGTGAAAAAATGGTATAAATGCGAAATTTTATTTTTGATGCTGGATGCAAACATGCTGTTAACATTAGCTCTAGAGTAAAATGAGCTGTGTGAAGGGACTAGTGTCAAGCTATAGCAATTTACTGAGCATCTCCTAAGTGCAAATTATTGTTTTATCCAATGACTGCTGCTACTCTGAAAACATGGGCTCATATCAGTCTAACGATATTTGCTCCAAGAATGTCCATTTCATATATATGAAATAATTGTCTTCTTATGATGTTTCTTCTCTATTTAAAATGTATAATGTGGCTCTACTTCCTGACCATATATAATGAACTGTCAAGAAAGAATTACTCTTAAAAACCAAAAATTTCTCTTAAATACCAAAAAAAAAAATAAAGATCCAAAATGTAAAAACAATCAGTGGCAGACAATTAAAATTAAACAATCAGCTAGGCATGAGTCTCACGCCTGTAATCCCGGCACTTTGGAGGCTGAGGCAGGTAGATCACAAGGTCAGGAGTTTAAGACCAGCCTGGCCAAGATGGTGAAAGAAACCCCGTCTCTACTAAAAATACAAAAATTAGCTGGGCATGGTGGCAGGTGCCTGTAATCCCAGCTACTCAGGAGGCTGAGGCAGGAGAATCACTTGAACCCAGGGGGACGGAGGTTGCAGTGAGCTGAGATTGTGCCACTAAACTACTCCAGCTTGGGTGACAGAGTGAGACTCCCTCTTAAAAATAAAATAAAATTAAATTAAACAATCTTTTGTCTCAGTCATGTAAACATCATAAGGAGAATCTTACAAAAGAAATCTGTCATTAATAGAACTTAGAAAGGTGAGTTTATCATCGAACTTCACACTCACAACTCTCAAGTTGTGAGGCCCACTCTAGACTTGGAGGTCTTGCTTTTTCCTTACTTCATTTCTCCAGCTCCTAATTTCAGTTTTCTTCTTAGCTCATCCACACAAGCTGCCACTTCTTCTGGATGAACCAAACCATCAACCACATGGTTAAGGTGATTCTGGAAATCTTTAAGTTGCTGTTTTAACAAATTATTGTCATCCTATGGAGGGGGATGAAATAGGGATTATCTATTACATGTCAGTATATTTTCACTACTGACAAACTAACAAACATTTCTAGACCACAGAACTAAATTCAGACAATGCCTCTTTCAAGTAAAAAGGAATTCCTAAAATTTCCCTATGATTAATCTACTTCAAACTCAGTGTAATAGTGTTAACTAAAATGAAGAATTTAGAATTCAATTAACATGCTTGAAGTGCCTGTTTCATCTGGAGTCCTCTTTATCTATAAACTGTCCATGCACATTGCTCCAAGGCAGCCCTTTCTGTAGTACTATCTAATCCTGGCCACATCAACTCACTCGAGGCCAGTCAATACATCATCTAGCCAGAAAACAGGTTCTCATTCTCTCCATAATTTGAAGCAAGATTCAGTATAGCAAGGCTGTATAAATGCTGGACCCAAAAATATGTCAACTCAGGGGTGGGGTCTACACTGGGCCACATACAATGCTCGGAGAGATGGAAAAAGAGAAATGAGAGAGCCCCTATTTCAACATGAAAGGCTGATAGAGCAGCTCTGGTTCCTAGCAAGCTGTCTCCTTTCTTGAGCTCGTGTGAGTAGGTTTTGGTTCAATGCAACTAAATGTTTTCTGACAAAGAAATGTAGAGTGGGTTTAACTTGTACTCAGGAGGTTAGTTGGCCAAGTAACCAAAGAATCTAGTTCTAACTAAAGTAGTCCCACAACACAGGTCAGCATTCTAGAAAGCTGACTTCACTTTCTACTTTGGAGGAGAAGGCCCCCAAAGAACATATGTTAGTCCTTTTCTGTAAGAGATATATGCTGAAGTATTGGTGGGTAAAGAAAGATGTATGACATTTTTCTTTAAAATATTCCAGCTACAAAAGAGATGGACAAAATGTAACAATGGATGTTGACAACTATTTAGGTTGCGAAATGGGTAAATAAAGGGTCATAAGCTATTCTCTCTGTTTTTGTGATTATATGAAAACTTCTATACTAAAAATGGAAAATGATAACTCAAGAACCAACGCACACACACTTCAAACAGTAATGGAAAACATGTATATCTTTTATGATACTTGCTTCAGAAGTGGAACTGAGAGCAGTAAAAATTAAATTACAGGTTATTAGATTTCCTTAAACTTCGAGGAATATCTGAAATGTTAGAAGATGAGAAAATTTGGGTGAGCTTTGTCTTATTTCTCTCAAATCCCCCTGTGTGGTTTTTTTTGGAACCCTTCCTCCGAGCCACATAAACTCTGCCCTTTTATTTCTGGTGATAACAGCTACCATCTCAGCTAGTCAAGCGGCCCCTGACCTCACAGATATGGAGACCTGAGTATTGATTCAGGTACTTGTTTGTTCAGACATCTGTCTTCTTTGAGAGTTTAATTATCTGAAAAATCTTATCCACCTGTTTTTCCTGCAGTTTGTTCAGCAGATTACTGTGAGAACAGTTATAAAAATATTGTCACACATTCCCACAAAAAGTGGTTATATTTTTAATAGCAACCTTTGAGGACTGTGAAAACTGTTTACAGATAAGAAATCCCACTGCAACTCACTCTAGTTAAATTCCTGGGTAATTACAAAGATATTTCAGTGGAAGAGGAATGCACCAATCTGATCATTTTAGTTTGATCTGGTGACAAATCTGTTTTTAGAAGAAATGCAAGATACTGCTTTTGCCCATGAGTTTACACGGCATATCGTTTACTACTGATACTGCCTCTATCTCTTTGCACCATCATAAAAACAAAAGGAGATTCACAAATAATAATCTTAAAACCATGGTCACAAGAGAACAGGGGCTATGGTGCTGCTCCTCCCAGAATTCCTTTTTTTCTAGTAATTCAAGTTGCTTACTACATGTTAGAGCAGGCTGCTAAGTGCCTGACTAAAGATATCATCATCTTTGGGTGTTCTGTGTAAGAATGTGTTCTAAAGCAACAAATCTCTACCTGCAGGTGTTTAAGTTTCGCATGCAGCTCACTGTTCTCTTGCTCCTTTTCTTCTGAGAACTGGGCTTTTCCAAGACCATTCTTCAGGGCTTGCCTTTCCTTCTCAAGTTCTGCTTTAAGGGCTGACTGTTCTAACTGTCACCATAAGAAGCAATGACATGAAAGTATAAAATAGCAATAATTTGTGATTTTAAAAGGCAAAATAAATTTACATATACACAAAATCCCTTACTAGCTATAGTTTTACAACTCAATTTTATGTTTGTACTCCCAAATTTAAAAACCAAAGATAATTTTTTCACACAATCCTTAAACTATTAGTAACATTTAAGAAGGATTAAGTATCAGAATCAGCTCAGCTCAATTACACCAAATCAGGATCTTCAAGGGTGGGCCAAAGCACCTACCTTTAAAAGCTCTCTGCAAGTGATCCAATAATTATTGCTCTCCTTTCCCTTAAACCAGTATTTCTCAAACTGTGGTCCTCAAAAAAACTGTATCAGCAGGGAGCGGTGGCTCACGCCTGTAATCCCAGCACTTTGAGAGGCCAAGGCAGGCGGATCACCTGAGGTCAGGAGTTCAAGACCAGCCTGACCAACATGGAGAAACCTTGTCTCTACTAAAAATAAAAAATTAGCCGAGCATGGTGGTGCATGCCTGTAATCCCAACTACTCGGGAGGCTGAAGCAGAAGAATCACTTGAACCCAAGAGGCGGAGATTGTAGTGAGCGAGATCGCGCCATTGCACTCCAGCCTGGGCAACAAGAGCAAAACTCCATCTCAAAAAAAACCAAAAACAAACCACCAACAACAAAAAACTGTATCAACACTAGTTATGCTTGTTAAAAATGCAGATACTTAAACTCCATCTCAGATTTTTTAGATGAGAATCTCTAGGGTGAGACCAAGGAATCTGTATTTATCAAGCATCACAAATGAATTCATATAACTAAAGTTTACCAATCAAATATCTGTAGATCTTCAGATCAGAGACAGAAGATCTGTTATGCTTCATATTCTCAATGTGTGGTTTGAAGACCAATCCTGGCAGTCTTGGTGCTGAGGGAGGGTGAATGTCCCTTTCAACACCAAGTGAATCGGTGAAAAGGCCAGGCTCTTATAATATTTTTGTCAAGACTTATGAGAGAAAAATAAAAGACAAGGAAAGTACAAAGAACAATGTATTTCAAGCTAGTACACGCTGGCTTGAAAAGAGGAGATTTATTAAGGAAAACACCATCTAGAAATTATATTTACTATTATTTAAAAATATTTACTGTTATTTCAATTGTTTTCCCAAAACCTCCTGTTTTCTGAGACTCTGATCTTGTCAACTATAGTTCTACAAAACTTGGTACTCCTGAGAAATATAATCCTGACAACTGTCAAGTGACGATTTGATATCTCATAAGGAATATACATTACTATAATAAACCAGATATATTTCTAGTTCCTTTTCTAATCATAATGAATTATTTTTTACATGCATTCCTGAGATTCAAAATATCTTATTTCGTTTTCATCAAATAAGCACATACTGATGCTTCTCATGTGCCAGGCACTGTAAAAGCAGAAACAAACAGATATAATCTGAGTATTGACTGAGCTCTGAGTCTAGCTGGGGTAAAACAAACAGATCATCTAGGATCATCTAAACAGATGATCATCATACGCATGACAAACAGCTTTATTGTGTACAGGTTATAGGAAAACAGGTAGAGTCCTGAACCCAGATTTTCAGCAGGCAGAAAGGAAGGTTAAGGTGGGCTTCCTGAAAGAAGATGCAGCCCATCTGGCTAATAAATTGTATTTTTAATCTGATAAAGAATATATTACAACTGGGCTCTGACTGCCTCTCTGCCTTTACCTCTCATTCTCTTTCCCCACTCCTCTCCCTGCTCCTGGCATCCTGGAGGTATACTTTCAGCACTTCAAATTTACTATATGCTCTCTCTCCTTACTGCTCTGCCTAGAATACACATATCTTAACTTTACCCCTTTTCACTCTGTCCCCTCTGCATGGCCAAATCCTACTCATCCATCAGCCATCAGCTGAAACATCATTTCTATAGGGTGGTCTTCTCTGACTACTTCCTCCTTGGCCAAAGAATCCTGTCCCTTTCTTTTTCCCACACCTGTTCCACCTGTCAGCTCCATAGGATGGTGACCATGTCTGTGCTTTTCCTAGAGAATCCACAGCACCTGGCCCTCAATGGTCAATCAATAAATATTTATTGGATATGTTTTCTGTAATTTGCAAGTATAATTTTAACTAGTGGATCTTTCAACTAACCCTAAAAGGAGACAGCAAACTACAACTTACCATCAACCTAAAAGAGGTCTCTTAAACCTATTCTAAGAAGGAAAAACTAGCATACATTAAGTATCAACTGCCAGGTGCTTTCAAGTCCATTATCTCATTTATTCTCCCCATAAGCCATTTTACAGAGGAGGAACAGGCTGGGAGGCTCAGAGCTATGAACTGATTTGCCCATGTTCACACAGGGGTAGTATTAGCACTCAGAATGTCTGACTCCAAAATTGTGACTTTCTCATCACTCCACATATACTGTATTAAAATGCTTAATCTTAAATTAAGACACAAATAAAGGAAGGCTGGTATCTTAAGGCACAGGGTACTTAGTTTCTCATTGGCTTCATGCTCCTACTTACCTGGGTAAGTCTTGTTACTTTTTCCAACTCTTCCTTGAGCTGGTTGGCTTCAGCATCCCTTAGGTTTAGCCGAGCCTCTAGCTCAGCTTCATAGGCACTGAGATCTCCCTGGGTCTGCTGCAAAGATGCATTCACTTCATGCTGCTCCTGGAGGGCAGTTTCTAGCTCTGCAAGCTCCTAGAAGGATTCAGTGGGTTTAACTATGGAACCCTCACTGTGCTGCTTAAGAAGCATCTGCAAGGCATTATAAGGAACTTGAGCACTGTAAACCAAATGCTGGCCAGCTATTGCTGCCTGCCACAAAGTTGTCAGAAGCAATATGATGAAGCCTCAGGCTGTGTACATCCTGACTGGAAAACAAAATCCTGGCTAAATGTAATCAGGAAAGTTGGTAAGCTACCAACATACTATTTTTCAAAGGGACCAGTTCTGTGATACTTGTGAGTCTAAAAACATAAGGAGGGAAAAAGAGAAAGGAAGCAAAAAAAGAAGAGAAGATTTAAAGCCTATTTTTCATCTGACGTTGGACAAAATGTTTTCATATTCATTATTTCATTCTATCTTCACAATAACTGTGTATGGCAACTTCCAGTTTTACAGATGAGGAACTACAGAATGAACATCTAAGTAAATTGCATTGGGCTGGTGTAGCTAGAAAAAGGATAGTCAGGATATAAATGCAGATATCTGACTCCAAAGCCTATACTCTTTCTATTAAACCATAGCATGTTCATTTATCAGAAAAACAAAATGGGACTGACACTCTCTAATATCAAGGATGATAAGAATACCTTAAATGAGTGCTAACAAGAATATGCACACGTATTTATTAGCATACCATGGTTCTGATTCATTTTAGTCCATCTGTGTTTTGTGATCAAACATTACAGCTTTCATCTATTTACTTGGGATCAAACTATTATAGATTAAAGAAGAGAATCCTATGATGATGAGAGCTTCTACAAAAGAGCTGTCCAAAAACAACTGGGCAACTGAATCATTTGGGTTGCTTGTTTAAAATGTAGATACTACATATAAACAACCAAAGATTATTATCCAGGATATATAAAGAATTCCTACAAATCTTTAAGAAAAGGCACACAATTCAACAGAAAAATAGGCAAAGAGTATGAATAAGGAATTCACTGAAAAGGAAACCTCAACAGGAAATGAAAGGTGATTAGCCTCTCCAGTAATCAGGAGAAAATTCAGTTAGCTTAAGATACTATTTTACATAGAGCATAGAGATACAAGTTAAACAAACCAGGAGGAAACAATCAGTCAAACCCAGAACATGGGACAATCTACGGAATGCCATCCTGGATTTTACACACACACACATGCACACATTCTTGAGACAATCGAGAAAAATATGAATATGGTTCAGAGATTAGAGGACATTAGGGAATTACTGTCAATTTTCTTAGGTATAATAATACTACTGTAGCGACGAAGGAAAATGCTCTTAAAGAGATGTATGTTGAAGGGATGATGTTATGATATATGCAACTTTCTAATGAGCAGGGGAAAAAAGTATGTGTCTATGAGAAAGAGGAAATAAATAAATTGAAATATTTATTGAATCTAAGAGGGTTCACAGATGTTCACCAAACCATTCTTTCAACTGTCTTGTAACTGTAAACAACTTCAAAATAGAAAGATGGAAAGAAGACCTTTAAAACTCAGCACTGGCAAACACGAAGGCTGATAAAATACTGAATTTCCTAAATTTGATAATTATTTTGTGTTTATGTTAGAAAATATCCTTGTTCTTAGGAAATATATAATGAAATATTTAGGAGCAAAGGAGCATGATGACTACAACTGATTTTCAAATGGTTCAGGAAAAAATCTGTATAAAATGTATATAAAATCATGTAAAAATTATTTATGATGAGATAAAGCAAATGTGTTAAAATAGTAATTGGTGACTCTGGGTGAAAAGCAAATGTGAGTTATTTATATTTCTCTTGCCACTTTCCTGCAAGTTTGAAGTTATTTCAAAATAAAAGTTTTCAAAAAAAAAAAAGTTGGGGCCAGGTGCGGTGGTTCACGCCTGTAATCCCAGCAGTTTGGGAGGCCGAGGTGGGCGGATCACCTGAGGTCAGGAGTTCAAGACCAGCCTGACCAACATGGAGAAAACCCATCTCTACTAAAAACACAAAAAACTAGTCCAGCGTGGTGGCACATGCCTGTAATCCCAGCCACTTTGAGAGCTGCGGCAGGAGAACTGCTTGAACCTGGGAGGTGGAGGTTGCAGTGAGCCGAGATCGTACCATTGCACTCTAACCTGGGCAAAAAGAGCAAAACTCCATCTGAAAAAAAAAAAAAAAGTTGGGTCCCTGCCTCACCACCTCTCTGCGTGGCCGTGTGGCTGAAACCAAACAGAGGGAGGGTGTGATGCAGACTTGTGCAGGTCAGGCTCGGACCTACGCTGCCTCAGGATGTAAAGTGTAACAACGGGACTGATAGGGTGGGTAGCGTGGGCTCTGCAGTGGTCCGCTCCGGTTGGGTGCAGATTTGGGTTCCCAGCCCAAGGCTGCCCGTTCTCTGCCGCTTACTGTGGCCCTGACAGGCTGGGGTTACTGCAGCAGGTAGTCCTGTTCTGCAGGAGCCTGCGGCTACCCCTCAGCAGTACTTGGGGCTGGTTCTGGAGGAGCTATGCAGGGTTGTGGCAGCACTGCCTGAAAGTATGAGACCAGATTCTAATCCTTATGGTTTTCCACGGGAATTGGTGATATGTGCAGCTGTTGTTGGATTTGCTGTTCTCTTTTTGTGTGTGTGGGGATAAGTTTTAGATTGGTTAAGAGTTGGCTTTATGTGGGAAGAGAGAAAAAGCTTGCTGCAACCGTTTCTGGACTAATTGAAGAAAAATGTAACTACTTGAAAATTTTAGCCTTGTTCAAAAAGAGTATGAAGCCTATGAAGTAGAGTTGTTTTTAAAGGATGCCAGCTTTGAGAAGGAAGCAACAGAAGCACAAAGTTTGGAGGCAACCTGTAAAAAGCTGAACATGTCCAATTCTGAACTTGAGACAAAATATTCTGTCTAGAAAAAGAATTTTAAAAAAAGAGAAATCTAAACATTCTGAACAAGATGAATTGATGGCGGATATTTCAAAAAGGATACAGTCTAAAGAAGATGAGTCAAAATCCCTCAAATCACAAGTAGGTGAAGACAAAATGACCTTCAAGATATTTCAAATGAATGAAGAACGACTGAAGATAGCAATAAAAGATGCTTTGAATGAAAATTCTCAACTTCAGGAAAGCCAGAAACAGCTTTTGCAAGAAGCTAAAGTATGGAAAGAACAAATGAGTGAACTTAATAAACAGAAAATAGCGTTTGAAGACTCCAAAGTACACGGAGAACAAGTTCTAAATGATAAAGAAAATAACATCAAGACTGACTGAACACTTGCTGAAGATGAAAGATTGGGCTGCTATGCTTGGAGAAGACAATGGATGATGGTAACTTGGAATTAGAAATGAACAGTGAATTGGAAAATGGTGCTTAGATAATCCTCCAAAAGGAGCTTTGAAGAAACTGATTCATGCTGCTAATTTAAATGCGTCTTTAAAAACCTTAGAAGGAGAAAGAAATCAAATTTATATTCAGTTATCTGAAGTTGATAAAACAAAGGAAGAGCTTAGAGAGGATATTAAAAAATCTTCAGAATGAACAAGCATCTTTGCAGTCAGAAAACACATTTTGAAAGTGAGAACAGAAGCTTCAACAGAAACTTAAAGTAACGACTGAATTATATCAAGAAAATGAAATTAAACTCTACAGGAAATTAACAGTAGAGAAAAATTCCTGGTTAGAAAAAGAAGAGAAACTTTCTAAAGCAGACAAAAGATCAACTATGCCACTAAAGAGCTGCAGACCTATAGAAAGTTAGCCAAAGATCTTGAAGAATTGGAGAAAACTATTCATTTTTATCAAGGGAAGATTATTTCCCATGAGAAAAAAAGCACATGATAATTGGTTGGTAGCTTAGACTGCTGAAAGAAACCTCAATGATTTAAAAAAAAGAAAATGTTCACAACAGACAACAATTAAAACAGAGTTTAAATTTGAACTTTTAGAAAAAGATCCTTAGGCACTTGATGTTCCAAATACAGCATTTGGCAGAGAGCATTCTCCATACAGTCCCTCACCATTGGGTCGGCCTTCATCTGAAACGAGAGCTTTTCTCTCTCCTCTAACTTTGTTGGAGGGTTCACTCAGACTCTTATCCTACTTTTGCTTCCAGTGTGAGGAGGAAGAGGCTCAAGAGGCCCAGGGGCCCTCTGGATCATCACATTACCAATGAAAGAGGAGAATCAAGCTGTGATAAGTTAACTGATCCTCATAGGGTTCCTTCTGACACTGGGTCCCTGTCACCTCCGTGGGAACAGGACCATAGGATGATGTTTCCTCCAACAGGACAATTACATCCTGATTCAGCAATTCCTCCACAGACAGATTTTATTCTAATTCTGGTAGACTGTCTGGACCAGCAGAACTCAGAAGTTTTAATATGCCTTCTTTGGATAAAATGGATGAGTCAATGCCTTCAGAAATGGAATCCAGTAGAAATGATACCAAAGATGATCTTGGTAATTTAAATGTGCCGGATTCATCTCTCCCTGATGAAAATGAAGCAACTCGTCCTGGCTTTGTTCTTCCACCTCTTGCTCCAATCAGAGATCCATTGTTTCCAGTGGATACAAGGGGCCCATTCATGAGAAGAGGGCCTCCTTTCCCCCCACCTCCTCCAGGAACCATGTTTGGAGCTTCTTGAGATTATTTTCCACCAAGGGATTTCCCAGGTCCACCACATGTTCCATTTGCAATGAGAAATGTCTATCCACTGAGGGGTCTTCCCCCTTACCTTCCCTCAATACCTGGATTTTTTCCTCACACGCCCATATTCTGAAGATAGAAGTGAGTTTCCTTCAGAGTTGATTCCACCTTCAAATGAGCCTGCTACTGAACATCCAGAACCACAGCAAGAAACCTGACAATATTTTTGCTCTCTTCAAAAGTAATTTTGAAGTATCTCATTTTCAGTTTAAAGTAACTACCACTGTTACATAAGTGATTACATTTTTGCTCAGACTGAAGCTTAATGGAATTAATTCTCAGGACAGTATTGTGTAAACAAAGGTGATTTAAATATCAATCTTATGAGTAAATTATTTCCTTTTTCTTTTATTCTAGATAGCGTAACTATTTTAATTTGATTAATCCACTATTATATAAACAATAGTGGGAGTTTCATATATGTAACCTTGCAGGTAGGGAGGCTCTAAATTCTAAAAGCTATGTCTTTATGCCAAGAACTGTATCTACTGTGGTTGTAGATAAATGTGAAAGTAACTTTATACTTAATTAAATTAAATTAATTCTAGTTGATTTAAAGACTTATTTGGCATTGATAATAATAAAATCAGCTAGTTTTTCTATTTAAAAAAAGTTGGGGCTGGGCGCGGTGGCTCACGCCTATAATCCCAGCACTTTGGGAGGCCAAGGCGGGTAGATCACCTGAGGTCGGGAGTTCAAGACCAGCCTGACCAACACGCTGAAACCCCGTCTCTACTAAAAAAATACAAAAATATTAGCCAGGTGTGGTGGTGTATGCCTGTAATCCCAGCTACTCAGGAGGCTGAGGCAGGAGAATTGCTTGAATCCAGGAGGCAGAGGTTGTGGTGAGCCAAGATTGCACCACTGCACTCCAGACTGGGCAACAAGAGTGAAACCATAGCTCAAAAAAAAAAAGTTGGACAACATTACAGGGTTGGCAAAGATGTGGCAGAATGGTAGCTCCCACATTGCTGGTGGGAGTAGAAACTGAAAAACTCACTATGAAAAGTAATTTGACAATATCTACTGAACTTAATTAAGGATGGACATACTTTCTGACCCACAGTCCTGCTTCTGAGCATAGTCCCCATGTGTTCAAGATGTGTACAAGAATGTTATACTCAGCATTGTTTGTAATAGCATAAGCCTGGAAATCACCTAAATGCCCCCCCAAAAGGGAACAAATAAATAATAAATTTGTGGCATGTACATAAAGCAGGATGGTACATCTATCAGTAAAAATGAACAATGTAGAACTACATCTATCAGAGTGCATAATTTTCAAAAACATAAACATGAAGAAAGAAAGAAAGTGGCCAGATATGTACACTATGATACATTTTGTATAAGTCTTAAAATCATGGAAAATACTATATATTGCTTATGGATGTTTACATATATAATAAAAGAATAGAGGTACAGGGAAATAATAACCATATTCAGAACTTTGTTACTTCTGGAAGGGAGTAGACAGAGGATTTCAAATATATCTATAATGTTTAATTGGTTAAGCTGGGTTGTAAGTACATGATGTTAAATATTTGTGATTTTTTTATATACCTGAGAAATTTCATAATATTAAAATATATTAATTCAATTTCTGGACCCAGCCCTACTGAGCAAGGAGTTTGGGAATCTGCAGTTCTCATGTATGATAACATTTGTTCCAAACAACTAAAATAGAGCAAGAGAAATCTTCAAATAAATGGGCAACAAATCAGGTTCATAAGGGTATAATTTAAAACATTATGTTTGCCTTGTTAGCTATAAAATAATGTTAAAATTATCTAGTAACAAAAAGAATAAGAAAAACCATTCTGTGCTCAATTTTGCAGCACAAATAAAACATGAACATTTAATACAGTATTTGTAATAACTACAATTTCATATTCTTTAGAGTTATTTAGCAATAATACCTTTCAGGGATAGAAATACAGCTTAAATAATCTTCCTTTTCTGAGCAAAGAAAAAATAATAATTCTAAATGTATCACAGCTAAAGAAGAAGAAAAAAACCAACTTTTAAAAGAAAAAAATCACCATATAGCCACTAATACTTTTTCCCACTTAAAAATGTACTGTTGGCCAGGCACGATGGCTCACGCCTGTAATCCCAGCACTTTGGGAGGCCAAGGCTGGCAGATCACGAGGTCAGGAGTTTGAGACCAGCCTGACCAACATGGTGAAACCCTGTCTCTACCAAAAATACAAAAATAGCCGGGCATGGTGGCACACGCCTGTAATCCCAGTACTCAGGAGGCTGAGGCAGGAGAATCGCTTGAACCCAGGGGGCGGAGGTTGCAGTAAGCTGAGATTTCGCCATTGCACTCCAGCTTGGGTGAAAGACAGACTCTGTATCAAAAAAAACCCAACCAAACAAATAACAACAAAAAGAAACCTGTACTGTTAACTCCTCCAACTAACTTAATTTGGACATTATCTACTTCGGAAGCTAAGGAAAATGGCAGGAAAAAAAAAAATCATACCTTCCTCATATTTTCTGCATCCATGGCAACTATTTCCAGTTGGTCTCTCTCCTGCGTGACTTCTGTCAATTTCTGCAACAATGCCTCTTTCTCATCCCGTAGCTTCCTGCATTCATTCTGGGCCTGAGTTGCCTGGCCTTTAATGGTCCCCAGGTATTCTTGCAAGCCACTGATGACACCTTCTAACTCCTTCTTCAGGGCTTCATTTGCTGCTATCTGGCCTAAGCAAGATGCAAAAAGGGTAACAATATATTTTTTTAAAGTACTGCATTGCCCCCTCAGCACTTTGTTACTACCCAAGAGTGAAATTCTAAGCTTTCAATTCTTTCCCATCATTTTTCTTTTTCAAAACATAATGTTAAATTTTCTTCCTATTATAGATAGTACAGAAGTATTAAGCAGGTATAAAATAAAATAGTATATTTTGTGGGCAATATTTGTAAAATGCCTCATTCATGCTGTGAAGAGTTTGATTTCCAAATAAAATAAAATAAAAAAATACGTAGCAAAACTGCGAGTTCTTGCTGCTAAATACATAGAACAAAACCACTCAGTATACAAGATGAATCCAAGACTGTCAACATAAACATGTAACCTGAAGACTTAAAACACACACACATTTCCATATGCAGTACTGGATACACACTATGTGCCAGGAACTTTATGAACACTATCTTTTTTTTTTTTTTCAGACAGGGTTTCACTCTGTCACCCAGGCTGGAGTGCAATGGCACAATCACAGCTCACTGTAGCCTCAACTTCCCTGAGCTCAGGTGATCCTCCCACCTCAGCCTCCCAAGCAGCTGGGACCACAGGCATGTGTGCCACCAGGGCTGGCTTATTTATTTATTTCTTTATTTGTAGAGACAGTGTTTCGCCATGTTGCCCGCACTGGACTCGAACTCCTGGGCTCAAGTGATATGCCTGCCTCAGCCTCCCAAAGTGCTGGGATTACGGGTGTGAGCCACCACTCCTGGACTATGAATATATCTCATGTAATTCTCCCAACAACTAATGATTGAGATAATAACAACTTGTCCAAGGTGACACAGTTGACAGTAGCAAAACAGGGAGTGAGACCTTTTTACACTGAGCCCAGGCTCTCACCACTATGGCCTATTGTCTTCCTTTTCCACTGTTATGGAAACGTCACAGTTTAAACCTTCATTGCAAAAGTAGATCCTAAAACTCTTTCTTCGTATAATCAGACACTGAATTCCCTGATGCCAATGGGTGCTTTGCTCCTGAATGGATTTTATGCCATAGACAATCACATGCCAGAGCTTATCATGATCATGTATTGACTTCTGGCCTACTGACTGGAATGACCTGACTTACTAGACGTCAACGCAACAAAACAAAAACAAAACTTTAAAAGTGTATTAAATACTTTTGGGTATCCTGTAAATATTTCCCTATCAAACATTAGCACTAACAGGTAAACTGTATTAAGCTAATATCTGGATTAATGCTTATCTTTATCATCTTTCTTTTATTAGTAAAAAACTGACTTACCTTAAATCATATGTAAATTCTCACCTTCAGTAAGTTGTTCTTCAAGGTCCTTAATCTCTTCAGTTTCCTTAGCAATTCTAGAAAGTATCTCATCCAAACGACTTTCAAGTTGTTTGTACTGCTTGTTCATAATGTCAAGCTGTTGTTCTTTACCCCTCTTTTGAGCCTTCATATGGGACTGAATTAAAAAAAAAAAAATCAACAAAACCCCAAATTCCTTAAACTCCTTTAAAAATAATAATCCTTAACATTTTTAAAGAAAGAATAGAAAATAAATAAAATAATTTGCGTCTATTTTGTGTCAGGCCCTATATTGTTTTCACCTGGGTAGTTTTCATTTAAACTTCAGGATAACTTGATGTAGAAATCATTTCCACTTTACAGGTGAGAAAACTGAGGATCAGAGATGTTAAGTGATTTTTCCAAGGGCATAGCTAGGTAGGTAATGTAGCCATGTTCAGTGTTACTTGCATTGCATGAGATTGTGCCGCTTTTTCTTTCTTTTTTTTTTTTGAAATGGAGTCTCACTCCATCACCCAGGCTGGAGTGCAGCGGCACGATCTGAACTCACTGCAACCTTCATCTCCCAGGTTCCAGTGATTCTCCTGCCTCAGTCTCCCGAGTAGCTGGGACTACAGGTACACACCATCACACCTGGGTTTTTGTTTCTTTGTTTTTTGCTTTGTTTTGTTTTTTTTAGTAGAGATGGGGGTTTCACCATGTTGGCCAGGCTGGTCTCAAACTCCTGATCTCAGGCGATCCGACAGCCTTGGCCTCCCAAAGTGTTGGGATTACAGGCGTGAGCCCCCATACTGGCCTGAAATGTGTCTTTTAAAAAAGGTTTCCAAAGTTAGTTGGTTATAGCATATATCTATAGAAAAAAACTTAAAAACTATATCCCAAAATGTTAACAAGAATTATACCTGGGTAGAAGGATTACACGGGGAATTTTTTCCTTTTGTAATGAGTATTTTTATATTTAAAAAAACTTTTTTAGTAGATAATGCCTTTTTAATTAAAAAACATTAAATGTATTTTTTAAAAGTTTTCTTAGAAGAAAATAGAGGCATGAAATAGATAAAATACTTGAAATTGAAATTTACTTTGAATCTTTTATACAAACATTTTGCTTTTCAATAAACTGAGAGCTGAGAGGGACCTCAAAGGCCACTTAGCCCGGTGAATCTCAAAATGGAGGGCCCTACCCAGGCATACCTCTCTACCACTACACTTGTCCATGGTGGAAAACAGAGCTTTCACACACCCACACACCCTCTGGTACCCTGAAGTCATGGCATTAGGGAACTACTGTTAACTGAAGAGTGGATTGTATTTCTCAGGTATGCTAGGGAAAGCAAATCAAGAGGCAACCATCTAGTCTAACCCTTCCTTTTAAATATGAGAAAACTGAATTTCATTTCCATCAAATGACTTTCCCATTTCCTGAGGCAACCGTTCATATGGAGACAAAACAATTCCCCAGAGAACCTCTGCCCTCCCCCTCACTCCTTCATGACTCTTAAGTTTGCACCCACAGGATCAGAGGAACACAACAATAAATGAAGAGAAAGTTATCAAAAGAGGGAACTGTATCAGTTAGAAAAACGAACACCAATGATTTCAAGTCTAAGACCCATGTGATTATAAAAGAACATTTCTCAATTTTACGTATTTGCTTACCCCAAATACAAGAAAGAAAAGTCTCTTCATTCCTGATGAACAAAAGACTGTGGCAGCTTAACTGGAAGGTTTTAAATTTACTACTGGTAAAACTTTATGCGATTTTGTAAACTCTTTTCCCTATGCTCCCAAAATACCCATTTGAAATCTTTCTGAAAAGTTACATGTAACAGCTTACATTCTAAGTAAATTTCAAATTGTTATGGCTCAAGAAGTAATTTCTTAGAAGACTGCACTCATATCTGTATCAATAAAGCTTTAAAATTCACCATTAAAAATTCCACCGAAACCTTTATACACAGGACAAAAATTTGGTTCAATATGCTGATGGTGTATATTAAACACATGAGAACAAAAGTAGATTCTGCAATTTACACCACCGTGGAGCTCACAAAAGAGTTATTGTAAAAACAGGAACTTCCATCTCTGACTCCTCCTCCTTTTAAGTCCTTTGTACAGAGAGAGAAAAAAATGATCATACCTTAAAATTCATCCTGTTAAAACTGAGCCGTTGATAACAGAGAAATTGTGGGCGGAACGCTTTCTAATGCTGTCTTCAAACTCCTGTGCACTTCCCTCTCTGACAGCCACATTTTTGCAAGCGCCTCGGAGCCTCTGTAACTTTGCAGAGCCTCAAACCACATTCTTGACCAAGAGTGAGCGGCGGCCCCGCCCATCCAATCACCAGCAGCCTCTGCGGGCAGGCCCCACCCTCCGAGAGTTAAATCATAACACAGGAAGCTCCCGGGGGCCAATCACGCCCAAACTTTGCAACAGATCACTACAACAGCTCATTCCCTCTAGCGAACAGTTATCTTTTGCTTCCAATAGGGCATTTCCCAATAGAGAAAAGTAATACAAATCTTTATTATGTTTGCTCCTGTGATAATCTGTGCTTCTATGAGTAATTTTATAACTAAAATAGTCTGTGATTTTTAAATGGCACCCTTTCCTTTTGAAACCTAGTTAAATGCTTATATTCGCTGAAAACTTGCCTAGGTTTGGTTCTGATCTAATTTTAAAATAATCTCTTTAAACCTTTAATCCCTTTGTGAGGAGAGAGTCACTGTAGTATCATAAGTGAGGGCTCCACCTCTTTCTAAAATGATGATTTGGGGGCAAATCACTAAATCTTTCTATATCACATTTTCATCCTCTGCAGATTGAAAGAAAAATGGATGGATGTGATAAAATAAAGTTCCTTGCCAAAACATGGACAATTCCCAGCACAATGTATGACATATCGTGGGCACTTAATATGTTTGTTTTCTATCATATCTCATCAAAGTTAAGCTTTTACTTTTAAATTATATTGGCTATTCAGAAAGATACTTCATCTGATTACACAAAAATTAATTAAATAAAAGTCTACCTATATCTATAGAAAAATATGCAGGCATCTCACTCTTTATAATTTCTCTTCTGCTTAAAGACTCACATTTTGTAGCCTAAAATGGGATGCCTAATACTAGCCAATATGAAACTTTGTGAATCAGAAGATGTTCCCTTTGGATGAACTTAAAAGAGATCTCCTCTGATGCTGGGACTAAGGCAGCAAACTTAATAACTATTAGTAGTTTTAATAAAATTAAAAAAGAAATTCAAATCTGGTTTGTTTCATCCCCACTGCACAGGTTGATTTCAAAACTTGGATGCGGTTCCCATGTCTTATTTACCTCCTTTCTATATATAATTATCTACAGAAATCCAGTGATAAACTCTCTGTCTGCCAGAAATATCACAGTCATTTAATGAAAGCAAACACATACTCCAGCTACTAATTAGACTCATGGATCACAGAACTGGAAGGGGAAGCAAAGGAGTTTTGGGTAGGATCTGGTCTATAAGCTGCTTCCTTCCTCCCTTCCATGATGCAAACATTCATAATGCAAACATTCATAAATACAGGGCTGGTCCCTGGGGATACAGATACCAGTAGGATACAGTTCATGTCGTCAGGTGCCTTACATGGGTGGCAGATTGAACAAATATATGTGATAAAGTAAGCTATTGTTGACCACATTACACATCACTTAAAATACCCAAACAATCAAGACTACTTTTGGTTTCAATGTTAATACTTTGGTTTCAATTTTTAGGTTTTTGTTAGAAAAGACATTATATCTGTGATGATAAGGTTATCCTTTATTGAAATTAGCTGGCCCACAAAAAATATATACGATATTGTACTAAATGTTTAAAGGAATAGTTAAATAACTTGTCAAGTACATAAAGCAATTATAGCACAATATTCTTGCTATGTTAAATGTTATGATTTCCATTAATCCAGAGATCTTAAAGTTCTTTTTTTAAAAACAAAAACAAAACCATTATTCAAGGTATGCCAGGAAAATGTGTAGGAGATATTTTTTGCTTGTATTTTAGGAGTATTAGCTAAAATATAAGCAAGTAGTACAACTTCTTAGAGTAGAGACAGAGACAGAAGTCTGACCGTATCCAGCCACCTGACCACATCTAGCTTGGTTCCAGAGAAACATTCCAGAGAAATGTTTCCTTTTTAAAGGACAAAACAAGACAACATGAAAAAAATACATAGCTTCAGGGGAATATTTGTGTAAAAGATTAAATAGAATATGTAGAAAAAGGACTCTGAACCCCCTTCAGCTCTTTCTGCTCTTAAGAAAGATGAAAAAAAGGCAAGGAGAGAGAAAGGCAAGGAGGAGATCTCTCTTGCTCTGCAGTACAATGAAATTCAACCACTTAAAAAAAGTAAGTATACCAGCCAGGCACAGTGACTCAAGAGTATAATCCCAGCACTTTGGGAGGCTGAGGTGGGCAGATTACCTGAGGTCGGGTGTTTGAGACCAGCCTGATCAACATGGAAAAACCCCGTCTCTACTAAAAATACAAAAATTAGCCAGGCATAGTGGTGAGCGCCTGTCGCTTGAACCCAGGAGACGGAGGTTGCGGTAAGCCGAGATCGCACCATTGCACTCCAGCCTGGGTAATAAGAGCGAGACTGTCTCAAAAAATAATAATAATAAATAAGTATACCGTTCGGCCATCATTTACAGAAAGCTACCTTCTTCAAGCCCTAGGTTCTTTTGTTTTAGACATACACATACATTCCATATATATGTGTGTGTGTATACATATATAATATACATACATATACACACACATACATTATATATACACACATATGTACAGTTTTCCTTTGGTATCCATCGGGGTTTGGTCCCAGGATTCCCTGCAGACACCAAGATTCACTGATGCTCAAGTCCCTTATATAAAATGGCGTAATATTTGTATTTAACATATGCATATTCTCTTATATGTTAAAATCATCTCTAGATTACTTATAATACCTACAACAGTATAAATGCTATGTGAATAGCTGTTATACTGTCTTGTTTAGTGGAATAATAACGAGTGGAAAAAATCTGTACATATTTAGTATGGACGCAACCATCCTTTTTTCCCCTAATATATGTGATCTGCAGTTGGTTAAACCCACAGATGCAGAATCCATGGATATGTAGCCTGACTGTATTTATATATCACTTAAATTTGTACATCAAACTAAAAGAGACTTTCAGAAAGGACTCTGGACTCTGATGCTAACAATAATGAGACATGTAATATGTAGACAGACAAGTCAAAACTTCTTAATTTACTCACATGTTTTGGGTCTTTGGAATCCAGTCTACCTATGGCTATTTGCAGGTCTTTGATCTCCTTCTGCTTTTCAGCAATTTCCTGCTTTTGTTTTTCCATCTGCAGTTCTAGATCCAGAGCTTCATGGCGTAATTGATTCACAAGTTGTAGTCTACCACTCAACTGCTTGTACAGAAGGTCTTTCCCTGCTTCTGAAATCTAATCTCCCCAAACCCCAATATATAATTAACAGAGAAGAACAACATTGATTTATTAAGACAACATCTATAATTTTAAGAAGTATTCTATGTTCTATCAGTTTTTTAAAAATAAAAGTAAAATATGGGAGTTTTCTAAGCACTCCATTGCATATTTTACACTTTTATGATTATATGTAGAAAATCTTACTTTATAAAAGTTTATGAAAACCAATAGGCACAAATCAAGTTGTCATTCTATAATAGTATAGGCAACTTGTAAATTATTAATAATAAACATAATACTAATAATAGCACTTACCATGGACCATGCACTGTTCTAAACTCTGTATCTTTTTATTTAATTCTCAAAACATATAAAGTAAAAAGTATAATTATCCAATCTTATAGATAAGGAAACTAAATTATGGAAAATTTGAATATCTTACCCAAGGTCATACTAGGAGTTTGTGGAAGCAAGACTTTATGTGACTCTAGACAATTTCACTGACTATTACACTACAGTTTACCAATTAGCTTTAGTATAAAGACAGTCAACCAATATATTAAGTACTGACATAGAAGCAATAACTTAATACTCTCTTATTTCTAACAGTTTTTAACATAGAGATTTAAACAAATGTAAAAATTTCTCCAGAGTCTGTATAGAAGTGTAAAAAAGATGAAGATAAAAGACTGAAAGGAAATAAAATAAGGATATTATGTAATTCCCTATAACTGCAATACCTTTATGATCAGGAAAAAATTTTAGAATTCCATGTTCACTGGAAAATCATCTCACATTACAGAATTTCAAAATATAGCAAACTCTCATTAAATTGAGATTTTTATTTAACTGAATCAGAACCCGGCTGAAGTTTACCTTTGTTAGCATGTCAAGTAAGTGAATAGTATAAATAAAAATTCAGGCTATTAACTATTTATTAATGATTATTAACTGTTAATATCAACACATTTAAATAACTCGATTTTCCAAGCATATTTTGAACGTATACATTTCTTTTAAAATTATGTACGTTATTTACATCTACCAATCTATGTAAAGCTTTGGCCAGTGCTATTATAAAACATTCTTTTTAAATTATTAAAACCATTTTGATAGCTCCCTCCATCTCATCTCTTATTTTCAACCTATCTTTAAGTCCTGTCAGTTTGACTGTCCAGTGTTTCCTGGAATCAGCTGGCTTTCTCTCCACATCCACCAGCACCTTCCTGGTTAGTACCAGTATCATCTCTTGCCTGTACTGAACAATAACCTCCTGACAGGTACAGATGCACACATCTCCATTCTTTCTATCTCACTCAGTCCATGTCACCCTTTGTAAAGTAGGGCAAAGTGACAAATAGGATCAGCCATTCAACTATCAAAGGTTTCCCATTGCAAGCAAAATAAAATTCAAATTCCTTAAAATGGCTTATGAACAATTTGGTAGGCCAAGGAGGGTAGAGCACTTGAGCCTAGGAGTTCAAGACCAGCCTGGGCAACATGGTGAGACCCCCATCTCTACAAAAAAATACAAAAAATTAGCTGAGAGTGGTGGCACATACCTGTAGTCCCAGCTATTCCGGAGACAAAGGTGGGAGAATTACTTGAGCCCAGGAAGTCAAGGCTCGGTCTCAAAAAAAAAAAAAAAAAAATTGCCTATGAAGCCTGGCATGATCTTTAACCTCATGACTCTTTAACTTCATCTTCCTCTACACTCTCCCTCATTCTGCAGAGAAATCTCTAATATGAAGGCCTTTGTACACACCGTCACTTCTATGTGGAATACTTTCCACCAGCTCTGCCTTACTGGCTCCTTCTCATCCTTTGTATCTTTGCCTGTCACCTTCTTAGAGAGGCCTTTGTGAATTCCCACAATCTAAAGTATATCTCTTTTAACATCTCTGCTAATTTTCTATTTTTTTCCTTACAACACTGGTGCTGTTTAACTTTTATATTTTCCTTTTTGTATATTTATTGTCTTATTTCCCCCACAAGTCTGGCCATGAGAGGGACATATGTCTATTTTGTTCATTACTCAGCGCCCAGCCCAGTGGCTGACATATATAAGCTTCCAACAAATTTGAATCAATTTTTAGTTATTATAAAATCTGAAAGTAACAATACAGTGTACCTTTTAAAATAATCTACAATTTGGACTCCACATTCTTGTTCTACCTACTGTGGTATGAATGTAGTTACCATCATAATTTTTAAATACTTTTAAAAGTTGTAAATAACTAAAACCTGTTTACACACCTAAAAACTAAAATGTCAAGCTACTTCCTTTTTTTGATTTTTTTCCCCTGTGCAATTACATCATGGATTTGAGCTGCTTACTTGCCTATTTTACAATACACTTTGGTAATTTTTGAGAATATGTTCACATATCTTCAATCTTTTTGTATACCACATATCTTTTTTTTTTCTTGTGTTTGATGACAATATTCATGCTATCGCAGCGATATCTCCTGGTTCTTAATCTAAGTCCCAGGATCTTAAAGGTGTGCAGAGTGCTTAATTAAATTAGAAGAGATACATCAGGAAGCAACTTCTCAAGACTACATCTTTTTACATAAAATTAAGTAATTTATTTCTAAACATGTTATAAAATGCTAATCGGATGTCAACATAAATGGAAGAAAAATATAATTGGCAAATACTAGAACTATATTTGACTCTGAAATTTATTATTCCATAATTAAGCAGCTAACTGCTTTTTTAAATTGTTTTATATGGTTATGAAGAAAAAAAACACATTTAATTTTTCATTTCCCCTTAGCACTGCTGCTTTGCTTTTACATACTTTTTTTAGTTGTATTGCTTCTTCCAGTTGTTTAAATTCTTCAGTAGCTCTCAAAATTTGTTGTTCTGCCTTTTCTATTTCATCATGCAGTTCTGATAGTCGAGTTTGTGCTGCAAATTTAAAAACCATGCATACATAATATGAAACAAGAAAAATCTTGAATTCTGAAATTTCAACCAGATAGTCCTTCTTGCAATAATCTTCTCCACCCTCTATTAAACATCACAAAAAAAATTTAAGTAACTATTTATGATGCTTTTCTTGTCCACCAATTAATCTCTAGAATAAACTGTTTCATGATATGATACAGAATTATACTTGATACTTTTATTTGTAAAATTCTTGACATGAAAGGGGCTTTACTGGATATTCCCAACACTAGTAAACCCTTTTGAGAGAACAAGAACTTTATTGGGAAATATGTACTTTACATGTCACTAAGTTCTAATTAGGTTCAGGATACTTTAAAAAACCCACAAAACCTTGTGTTAGAGGCAAATGCTTTATGATGGGATTCAATATCAAGAAATTCACTACCGAGCTCTCTCTCCCAGTTGGAGATGATCTCAAATCAATTATTTTCCACCTAAAATTTAAGATTTCTCTCTCCCTGTCTTCTACAAAACTATAAGCCATTTCCTTTAAAGCTAGTCTGCACATACATCTGATTTATTTTTACCTTCCCCAAGAGCCTTGCATATAGTATACATAGACATGAATAATTCAGTTTCTTTTCTTCCTTCACCGAGTCAACCTCCATTTGCCTTCCAGGTCTTCTATTTAGCTACCAGTCAAGGGAAGATAAGCTGCTGGTCTGATCGATAAGAGCACCACAGTGGGCCATAACGCTAGGGGGATCCACAAACCCAGGTCAGAGTTCTCTTTCTTCCATATCACGCAGCTTTGTGGGTAAGTAGATTCAAACTCTGTCATTGGCAGGATCTCTAAAGTGCACCCCCGGCTTGGCTTGATTTCTTCCTTTATGTGACTTGCCAGAAGGTATTAAGATCCCTTGAATCAGATTATGGAGCACGGGGCATGTCAGGAAAAGTCAGAGGCTAGCCTTAGGCCCAAGTCTGACAAGCATGCTCTGTCCAGCTTATACAAAGCGTTGCTTTAGGTTTTTGCTACATGCATAGTAATCAATCAAGTGGTTCTTTACTTGCTTCAGTTATTACTAACTTTGAATGTATAGTTCCAATGCTTATTGGAAGGAGGGGATTTACTCATTCTTGAATCCCCTGGACATGTTGCCATCTAATTACTGCCAAAAACTCCATTCTTAATCATAACAGGAATCATTACAAAATAAATGTTCGATAAATCTGTTTGATAATCACTACTTTTGTTTTAGACTTTTCATGGAAACAACAGCATCATCAGCATGTTTAATAAAAAGAGTTATAAAACAAAATTGGCTTACATATTCAATGTTTTTATATTTTTAAAGAATTTAAAATAATTTTAACCTGCATTTATTTTTTTTCCTTTGTCTTCCAGTTGCAGGTCCAGTGGTGCATGGCCTATCGAGTTCACGTGATCATTTCTAAGTTGTTCATCTGGCTCCATCTTCTTGATCTGTACTATCTGAGCATTATCAATAATGTAACTCTCTGTGGCAAACATATTTCTCTTGTATCTGGATTTGCCAATGTAAGGGCTTTCATCTGGGGCTTTATCAATTTCAGCATACTAAAAGCAAAATAAGATTTACGGTTTAATAAGTGACCTCTAAGCAGTCAAATGACATTATTCATTTTACTAGTGGCAAACATACCACAGAATTTCTCAAGTTAATGTAAATCCTACATGCCTAGAAACTAAAAAATACATGGTATTCTTTCATCTTCTTTTTTTTTTTTTTGAGATGGAGTTTTGCTTTTGTTACCCAGGCTGGAGTGCAATGGTGCAATCTCAGCTCACCGCAACCTCTACCTCCTGGGTTCAGGCAATTCTCCTGCCTCAGCCTCCCGAGTAGCTAGGATTACAGGCACGCGCCACCATGCCCAGCTAATTTTTTGTATTTTTAGTAGAGACGGGGTTTCACCATGTTGACCAGGATGGTCTCGATCTCTTGACCTCGTGATCCACCCGCCTCGGCCTCCCAAAGTGCTGGGATTACTGGCGTGAGCCACCGCGCCCGGCCTCATCTTCTTAATATACCAAAAAGGAAATCAGACTAAAAATGGTCTCAAAAAAAATTCTACCTCCTACCACTGAAGAGTGAAAGTTTGGACTGATTAACAACTGCCTATAGTTAGGTGATTTTTAGCACTGCTTGATCTCTCAAATTAGAAATCTGGGTGTTTTATTTTGGTTTCTTGGCAGATAGAAATAAAATCTCAGTCTAATTGTCTTTTTTCAGATACATAGTATGTAACCATCAGTATAATTAATGTCAATCATTAAATTTTTAAAAATGAAATACATGATATGGGTTGGAATCACTGGATCTTAGAAGTTTGGCATTTCCCCCACTTGCAGTGACATTTATGGCATTTGTACCAGTCATGATTGACTAATACTGAACCCGGTGATTACTGAACAAACCATGTAAGCAGATGACTATTCCCTGGTACTGTAGCACTTTTCCCAGAAGTCTGAATTTAAGGGAGCTGATCAACCCATACACTTGGGAAAGACAGCTGAGAGTTAGACAACTACTTTTGGTAATGGATATGGCTATGGACAGATTCTTTTTAAGTTTTTTACCTCTTTAAGATACTGTTCTAACTCTCTGAGCCAAATAATTCATAGATTCAACCAAAACACACTTTACTCCTCTTTTAACAAGAAAGTGGAGTGATTACTGATGAAATCCCTTACATGTCCTCACCACCTGCCCTCCCCCACTCTACCCCATGTGGGCTTTACCTGTGGATTACTAAAAACTTAAAATAACTCACCTCTGATGAATAATAATTTAGTGGCTCAAATTTAGCATCAATTTTATAAAAGGCCAATTCCTGTTCCAGCTCATATTGCTTCTGACATGCTCGTGTTAGTTCTATGGTCTTCTGTTTTAGCTATTGGCCCAATTTGATATGAGACAACATATAGGATCAGTAAGTTAGTATAAAGGTGTGATGATACAGCAAGTTCTCAAAGCTGCACAACACTCAAAACATTTTATCTTCTAAATTATAAAAAATGAAATACAAAATTATCGTTTCATAAGAGATCATGTAAAAGACCTTTGAAGTTTGTATGCTATTTCAGGATATAATGAATAATGATTTTTAAAATCACTTAAATTTGTTTTAGCTAAACAGAAAAATATTTTTGTATCAATTATTTTTGCATAACTGGCCTAATAAATATTTGCTGACTTCCCAAAAATTAGCACTAATTTCTTTAACTGACTTTTCGACTTTAACAATAGCTTCAAATTATGAGGGAAAATGGTAATTGGCATTAACTGCAGAGAAATAAAGAGGAATGAGAAGGATGAAAATAAGAGCTTGGTTTTAACTGTCATACTGTTGTTGCTATAGTATTTGTGGCTAATAGCATCTCAGTTTTAAGTGTTGAGGACATTAGGATGTGAATAAGCTCAATCAGATACAAATATGTAATATTCAATTTTAATAAAGCAATTCTACTATAACTTTTTATTCTTAGAAATTTTTGGAGCTTGGAGAAGATAAATGATTCAATCTAATTCTCTGAATTTATAAATAAAGAAATTAAGTCTCAGATTGGTGAACTGACTTGTCAAAAGTTACATATTAAATTAGCATCAGAAGCTAAATATTTTATTAGCTAACTACTAGTACTAGCCTTTTTCCACTAAATCAAAGTTTGAGTTTATTTCAAAGATCCACTAAGTGATTTTTGTCTTTTTTTGGCCAGTGTCTGATAGTAGATATCAAAGAAAAAACATGCAGAAAAATTTCACTAACATAAAAATGCAAGCAGAAGAGAATAAAACATAACAAACACAAACGTTTTACAAGGCCCAGGAAATCAAAGTCGTGCATGATTTAGCTGACAGTCACCTCCTGATTATCCATCAAAATGGAAGTCGTAGCCTAGATAACAGGAAACACTGAGCCAAATACTCAATGTGTGCCAGACATTGTGCTAAGCATTTGACATATGCTATTGTACTGAATCTTCACAACTACCCAATAAGATGATAAAAGCTGCACAGAGAAGTTAAATAACTTGCCCAATTGCACAGCTGGTAGTGGAAGAGGCAGAATTCAATTCCAAGTCTCCTGATTTCGAATCCGACATTGTCTATTGTTCATGCTGCCTTTGATGTCCTGCTGCAGGGTGTCCAACACATTACCCACATAGATACTTTCACTGAATGCTCGTAAGTCTACGAGTCTCAAGAAAGCAACTCACAGTCAACACTGTCAACTAATCTTGGGTTCTCTCCTCAAAAGTCATTGGCAATAGTGGCAAACAAATGGCAAATGTGACTAGAATCAGAGAGAATACATGAACTGGTCTGCAGGCAAATATTAAGAAACAGACTGTGCATTTCAAAGTACTTTACTTTTGTGTCTTTTTTTTTTTTTTTTGAGATAGGGTTTCGCTCTTGTTGCCCAGGCTTGAGCTGGAGTGCAATGGCACAATCTTGGCTCACTGCAAACTCTGCCTGCCAGTTCAAGTAATTCTCCTGCCTCAGCCTTCCGCATAGCTGGGATTACAGGCGCATGCCACCATATCCAGCTAATTTTTTGTATTTTTAGTAGAGACGAGGTTTTACCATGTTGGCCAGGCTGGTCTTGAACTCTGACCTCCAGTGATCTGCCCACCTTGGCCTCCCAAAGTGCTGGGATTACAGACGTGAGCCACTGTGCCTGGCCTTTTTGTGTCTTTTATAAGCCCTAGGCTTAGCATACAGTAAGCACTCAATAAATGTCTGTTGAAGAAATGCATAAATAAAAGCAAAATAGAAGTCAAATGAACTAGAAAGTAGGCTAGTTGCAGTATTAGCTGTGGATAATCAAGAGTTGACTGCAGGTAACATATTTACCAATCAGAAAAATTATTCTTTCCCCCACATTCAAATTTGCTCTCCTATAAACATCCATTAAAAAACAAATACATACACACAACACACATTTCCCAAGAAGGCAAGCCAGTTTCAAAACTTAAAATGTAAGCAAGCATATTAATACAAGTTAGCATGCAAACCCTGAAAAACATAATGTGCAGTTCAGGCCTGGAAGAACTACCTTCAAGGAAGAATAAAGAATCAGCAGAAAAGGGCCTGCAAGAAACCAAGACAAGGGCTAAAAGAAGAAGCAAACAGCCACTGTTCACTTGGAGAGTTAAATTGTAATAATACAAGTTGCTCTTTACTGACAACTTACCATAGGAAGATATGGCTTTTAGTACTGGCAGTATTCTTACATGGACATATTTTATTGTCATTCTGAGGTATAGATTTACTATCTTCTGTTACTTAGCTTGATTCATTTCAAATTATTTTCACACTCATTACCTCATTAAAGCCTCACAATTATGTGAGGCTAGCAGGACAAGTAAATAATCCTCATTTTAAATATAACTAAACTGAAGCACAGGAATTAAATAATTTGCAAAAGGACAAAGAGTAAATTTGGTTAATATTTGTTGGTGGCAGGACAGGACTACTATGGTTTAAACGGCCACCAAAAGACTTACTTCAGTGATACTTTTCTTTTATACATTAACTGGTCTAATGCATAAGCAATTACTTTTTTAAACCAGAAAACGTCACATCATAGCAGACGATATTCTCACTAGATATTCTGCAAAAAATAATAAAAATGTTTTTCAAATGTCAGCTCTTAGAATAAGACCCGGAATTATTTTAGGCATCTAACAGTCCTTGGGACTAACAGAATAGGCAAAACCAATATTAACTGGCAATTTAAAGAAGAAATACAAAATAGCCAATAAATATATATGCAATATTCAACCCTCCAACAACTATAAAAATTCAAAATTAAAACAAGATTCCATTTTTTCTACCATATGTACAAATTCAAAATAACAATAGCCAGTTGGAAATTGGGTATTTTCTTCCCTGCTGTGGAAATGTAAATTGCTTAGAAGCTTTTTGAAGTGTGCATTAACATTTATCAAAATTTTAAATGCAAATTACACAGTAATTCCACTTCTAGTGGTTTATGGTAAAGAAATACTAGTATGAATGCATACAAATCTTTGTATGCATATAGACACACACACACAAAAGATTTTCTCTGTAGTACTGTCTCTAATAGCAAAAAAAGTGAAAGTAACCTAAATATCCATCAGTAGGAATAGGTTAACTAAACTATGACAAATACATTTAATGGAACACAATACAGACTTTAAAAAGAATGAGAAAACTTTATATATACATTTCTTTTTTAACTTGGAGAGCTGTCCATGTATGTTGTTCTGTGAAAGATAAGATGGTTAACAATAATATACAGTCAATCCTCCATATCTGTGAGTTCTGCATCTGTGGATTCAATCAATCACAGATTAAAAATTCTTTTTTTGAAAGGATGGCTGCATCTGTATTGAACATGTACAGATATTTTTTCTTAATTATTATTCCCTAAACAACATAATATGATTTAGGTATTATAAGTAATCTAGCAATGATTTTAAAGTATAGTAGAGGATGTACATAGGTTACTTGCAAATACTACACCATTTTACATAAAGGACTTGCACATCTGTGGATTTTGGTATCCTTGGGGGTGTCCTGGAACCAGTCTCCCACAGATACAGAGGAATGATTACATATAGTGATATTCCTTTTTTTAATTACAAAAATATTCAAAGGTATAATGTGCTTAATTGCATATACATTATGTAATTACATGTATACTGTATAAGAAGCATAGAAAACAAAAATTAACATCTGGGGAATGGGGTAGGGAAGAGTGCACTTTCATTTTTGCTAAATACAGTTGTCTAAATTTGTTATAATGAACATACATTAATTTTGTATATAAATGTGTTTTTATCTTATTTTTGTAGAGACAGGGTCTATTATGTTGCCCAGGCTCATGTTGAATTCCCAACCTCAAGTGATCATCCCACCTCAGACTCCCAAAATGTTGGGATTGAAGGCGTGAGTGATGGTGCCTGGCATAAATGTGTTTCTAAATGGTTATTGATAAAAATAGCATAATGACACAGAGAAGAGCACAGTCTGACTTCTAACAAAAATAGGTACAGAAAAAAAAGCAAAAACTTCTGACAGTTTACAAAACATTTTTTCACAGCACAAACATATCAGTAACATTATAAATAAGCAAAAGAAAACTAGGCAACTACAATTCATAGTTTTAGAATAGTGGAAAGTCTTAAGGTCTGACATTTTGCCAAGGTTTTCAATGGGCTGACTAACATGCACCAGGGAATCAACATATAGAAATTAAGAGTTTTTTTAATCTTAGTAACAAAAGACGGATTCCATGTCCAAAAAGACCTATAATTCATGAAAATTTGGATAATTTTGCCAAATTGCCTTCTAAATGTTTTTCCCAATGAACAGCCTCACCTACAATGTTGTTTTTACAAAATAAAAATGTCTAGGAGTACATAATGCAGCCCAAGATAGCATTAGTGTTTTGGGAAGCCGTATCATCCAGTACACAGTCAACTACAATTCATAAGCCTTTTGCACATATTTCCGTTAAACCACATCTTCCCCATTATATGGTCAGGAAGTTGTATTTTTAGACCCAAAGGCAAAGAATTATCTGTCTTAAGAGAATACAGCCAAAGCAATGTAAAATATGAACTTACCAATTCATTTTTTGTGTTTAAGTCACTCTTGAGTTCCTCACAGCTCTGTTTCTGTAACATCACCTCCTCTTTCAATGATTTATTCAATTTATCTTGATTTTTGATTTCCTCAAGGAACCTTGTTTGTTTGTTCTTAAGCTCTTCAGTTTCTATCATCTTTTTTTCTAGGTCTCTTTCCAGTCTTTCTACCTCTTCTGCCAATGAAAATTTAATAGTTTATTTATCATTATATTTCCTATTTTTAAAAAGGTAAGAATATGTCTCAAAACAATAGCCAAAAAAAGTCTAAAAATATTATAAATACAATTTTACTTTTAAAATTAGCCACCATGGTTTTGTAAAAAAGACTATCCTGATCTTGAAATTGATTTATATTAGGAGGCAACAAGGCATCATTTTGATGACATTTTTAAAAGATAATACTTTACTTCCAAGTATTTAATCCAATTACTGTGCTGATAAATGAGTTTTTTCCTAGGTGACCTTTGAAAAACATGCAATATTTTTCTGACATTCGTTATTACATTTAAAAGGATGCTGCAAACATGTTTGCAAAATACAGTATTATCTTAAAATCCTTCAATGGCTTCCTGTTACTCTAAGATCCAAAAGGTTTGCGAAAAGCAGATAAAGCTCTTCACAATTTGGACTCAACCTCCCTCTTCTGCCGCTTCTTCAAGCATATTCTACTGCAGCTTTCTTAACATGATCCCATTTCTTCAGATTTGTGATGCCTCTTCTCACCTATAGGCTTTTATTCACACTCTTTCCCTAGAACTGTCTTCCTCTACCTCCTACTGGGCTATATTGCATCATCCAGGTCTTAAGTTTTAAAAAAACATTTTGAGAAGCTTGCCCAGGCCCTAACCTGTCACCAGGTTAGATGCTTCTGAGGGATGCTCCCATGCCACCCTGAAATTCTGCTTGGCCCTTGTCACACAGGGAGTTGTAAAATGTGATCAAATAGCTTAACTGTCTGCCTTCCCCCACTAAAGTGTCACAAAAGCAGAAACTGCATCTATCTGGCTCACCATTAGATCCTAAGAGACTAGCACATTAAAGGCTCCTAATTAATATCTGAAGTCATAAAGGAACCACGACTAGTCTAACCATTTCCCCCAAAAGTATATCTAGGTGATGACTTTCCTTTGCATTATTAATATTTTTAATGATTCCAAAACATAAACTTCAGAATAACAAATGTTGAATTGGGGAGATTCCAAACTAATAAAAATTTGCCATGTTTCTCAAGTACTGGATCAAACCATATGAAATTGCCATTTTTGTAGGTCAAAACAGACTAACACCAATTTCAAATGAATATAGGCTCATTTTCCAACACTCTAAAATGGCTATTTCATACCTTCCTTTCTTCACAAACTTCCCATACACCTTCTTCTATTTTCTCTCCCACCTGATGATCTCACATTTAATTAGGAAAATGACCCCATCAATAAGAACTCCCTGTTTTACCACCACCACAGCAAAAAAAAACTACCCACACCTGCACATACCTTAGTTGCTTTCTTTCTTTTTTTTTTCTTTTTTTTTTTTTTTTGACAGAGTTTCACTCTTGTCGCCCAGGCTGGAGTGCAGTAATGCGATCTTGGTCACTGCAACCTCTGCCTCCCGGGTTCAAGTGATTCTCCTGCCTCAGCCTCCCAAGTAGCTGGGATTACGGGCTCGCGCCACCATGTCTGGCTAATTTTTGTATTTTTAATAGAGATGGGGTTTCACCATGTTGGCCAGGCTTGTCTCAAACTGCTGACCTCAGGTGATCCACCTGCCTCGGCCTCCCAAAGTGGTAGAATTACAAGAATGAGCCACCATACTCAGCCTCTTTTCTCCTTTCTGATGGAGAAAGTGTCGCTCCTATCAAGTGATGATCTAATCTCATTCTCTTGTCTTCTCAAGAACCAAAATAATTGAGCCATGTCTTGTTTCTCCATTCCACTTTTAGTTTTGTTTGTTTTTTTTTGAGATGGAGTCTTGCTGTCACTCATGCTGAAGTGCAGTGGCTCAGTCTCAGCTCACTGCAGCCTCTGCCTCCAGGGCTCAAGTGATTCTCCTGCCTCAGCCTCCCAAGTAGCTGGGATTACAGGAACCCGCCACCACATCCAGCTAATTTTTGTATTTTTAGTAGAGGTGGGGTTTTGCCATGTTAGCCAGGCTGGTCTCAAACTCCTGACCTCAAGTGATCTGCCTGCCTGGACCTCCCAAAGTGCTGGGATTATAGGTGTGAATCACTGCGCCCTGCCTCCACTCCACTTTTGAATATTCTGTTCATTTGTTTCTTTGTTTTCTGGCTTTGAAGTTTACTGCGTTTGTTGTTTCTGCCCATTTCCTGGTCTGGAAGCCACTGGTGAATTTTTTAACTTTAAATCTTTTTTAAAAAATTATTTATTAAGTACTAGAAGAGACAGATTGTGGGAGGAAATTTCAAATCTCCAGCCAAATGTCTCCCTTCTATTCACTCTTCAATCCATTATAATCTAGCATCTGTCCCCTCCATTCCTTAACTACTCCTGTCAAGACCATTATCACCTGTGGCCAATCTAAAGCACTTCTCTGCTTATCTCCCTTGATATCTCAGCAACATTCAACAGAGTTGATCACTTCCTGTCTTGAAAACTTCTCTGGGCTATTTCCCACTATTTGCTGGTTTTCTCCTACCTTGCTGGCCCCTCTCAGCTTCCTTAGTGGACTGCTTTTCTTCCTCCTCCCAGCCACTGCCTGAGTGAGTTGATTTCCATGGAATTTAATGTCATTTTTATACTGATGACTGAGCATAAAATTTGTATCGCTGGTCCAGATCTCTTTAAACTCCAGACTCATATTTCTGACTCTCTATTTGACACCTCCACTTAGTTGTCTCACAGACATTTCAAACTCATGTCCTAAACAAAACTCTGAATTCTCTGTTTTTATAAATGACATCACCATCTAGCCACTCACTCGAGCCAAAAGCCTGGGAATTATCTAATCCATTAGAAAATGCTACTGCTTCTACCTTCAAAACTGATCCATCTATCTTTCATTTCCACATCCACCATGTTAAGTATAGGCCACTAATGTTTCTAGCCTGGATCACTCCTATCCAAGTGTTAACCAGGGCTGACTCTGCCTAGCTTCTACGATCTTGTGAATGCATTCACATGGGCATAGACTCCAGCCTAGATTACTATACTAGCCTCCTAACAGGTCCCTTCATCTCAATTTTCCCTGCTCTAAATCATTCCCTACTATATATCAAAAATGATGTCCTATTTCTGCTTAAAAATTGTCAATGGCTTTCCACTGCACCTGGAATAAAATCAAAATTCCAAGGCCCTGTGCCATCTCACACCTACCTATGTCTCCAGACTTTTTATTGAGCTGTCCTCCAGTCTATCTGATCTTCTTTCACTTCCTTAAACTCACAGGGTCTTTTGAACCTTAAAGAACAAGCTGCTCCCTCCCCTTGAATGTCATTCTTCACTTGGTTAATGCCCTCTTCTCTTTGCTTTCGTTAACTGTCACTCCTTCAGAGAGCCATTCCTGTACACCACAAAGAGGGTTCACCTCTGTTACTTTATTTGGGTTTATTTGCTTTTTGTCTGTCTTCTCTGCCAAAACAGAAGCAGCATGGACACCAGCAATATATGTCTTGCTCCCCATTGTATCCTTAGTGCCAAATAAAGTGCCTGGTGCACAGTACACAATAAATATTTGTTGAATTGATTTATGCTGCCATTTCCCATGTACATTTTAATAGCACTACAAAGTTCATAATACATATTTCTAGATAACTTCTGAAAATAAATTCCTTCCTCAACCAAATTTATTATTTTTTTGAAATTTAATCTTACCTAAACTGAATCTGTCAAAAGCCTCCTGTCTATCCTGAGTGGTTACTGGCTGACCTTCCAAACTTTCCAGTGAACGGAGGTGGAAAATGGTAAACTGGAGGTAATGTGGAAGGGTCACAACTGGATTTTCAACTAGGATCAGAGAAATCAAATCTTGAAGCGGTTTCAACTTGCTTATATCTTGGAGCTGAAATGATATAACATTAGTATTGGTACAATTTAATTTAAAAATCATAGCATACCTTAAGGAAGTTACAAATCAAGAACATTTAACATGGCAAGGAACCTATTCATGAAACCAATTACCCAAAAGTAGTGGTTGTCAGGAGAGATACAGAAGAAGAGTGTATGAGTATTTATAGTGTATTCGGATGGTATCAGGCATTTTCCATATACCATTTCATTTGTGACTCCTCACAACAACCTATCATGTAAGTATCACCTTAATTTTACAGATGAAGAAACTCAGGATCAAAGAAGTTAGGTGACTTGGCCAAAGCTCAAAGCCTGTAAGTGAATGAAACAGGATTTGAATTCAAGTTTGTATAACTCTAAACTTTGTCTTTTCATTATACTGATTCAACAAATCAAAAAAATGAATGGCTATAAAAAATATTTTTGTAAAGCTTCAGATAACTGAGCTATAATTGATAGTTTATTCAGATAGTTTATTATCAACCTAAAAAGGCTGAGAAACAGTACTCCAAATAGCTAGTACAAATAAATCTTCTCTCCCAAGTGAATGTGTAGCATTCTTTATAATGCCAATGTCCAATATCAACTGGGTGAGGACATCATACAAAATTAGAAATAATTATTGACTGATTGATTTTCCTGTTGCTCAACTGACACTGACTAAGTTGATATGATCTAAGAATCAACTACTTCAGGAATCTATGGCAAATTTTAGATCTATGACTACCTCTTCCCATCATCCCATAAGCTTCAAGAGCTCCGAGGTGATGCTGTATAACATGGGGTTGGACTTGGGCTCTGAGGCTCTTGGGCTATCACAGGATAAAATTAGAAAGCACAGGTATTGTTAACAACACAGCATTAAATGAATGTTGCTTATTATTATTGGCCTCCACTGGTGAAGGGTTAAAGAATTTATCTTTGGAGTTAGTGTTTTTTTGTTTAATTTTTTTTTTTTAAAGATAGGGTTTCACCATGATGGCCAGGCTGTCTTGAAGTCCTGACCTCAGGTAATCCACCCACCTTGGCCTCCCAAAGTGCTAGGATTACAGCCGTGAGCCACCGCACCCAGCCTTAAATTTTTTTTAAAGCATTTTCACATCTATCATTTCATCTGAGCCCCCATAATACCTCTGTAAAGGAGGCAGTATGGGGATTATTTTCCCCAGCGAGTTTTAGAGGGATTAAAGAATTCTCCAAGGTCATGGAAGGCAATTCTAGGCCCATCTTTGAAGTCACATCTTTCATTTTCTATTCTACAACTGATGTTCTTTAAACTATAGCACAGTTTTCCCAATTTTAATACAAATTTAAATAAACATTTTTAGTAAGCAAATGCTTACTAAATACCTAGCTGTGAATAAATACCATAAGAAAATCATAAGCTATACTCCAGAGAAAAATATATATCATCATCCAAATATGTAAATCATGGTAACAAAGTTGCTCTATTATAAAAAGCTAGTGATCAACCTCCTATAACACCTAACTTCATAATCAAAATAAACTGGTAAGTTTGAAATTGCAAGTTAAAACTGTCAAAAAAAACCAACCCAGAACTTTCTTCTAAGCATTCAGTGATCTGGATTCTGGCACAAAATTTGACTTTGGATGAGGGACTCAACATGTCCTAGACCTTAGTTGTTACTACCTAACTTATAGTATTATAAAAAAATAAACCCTGTAATAAATCCTGTAAACCTTGCCTTCTTAGCAAGAATGTTATGAGGCTCACATGAAATGATAAACGTAAAAATGCTAAGAGGTTAACTCTTAGTTATTATGGAACCCATGCAAAACGAGGACTGCTTGTATTTAATTAATCTAGAAAATCCTGGGCTATGTCTGAATCTGGTGTTTAGTGAAAGGACCAAAAACTTTACAAGAAGAAATCCCATTTTTAAAAAACTTAATTTTAAAAAAATCTCTTATTTTTCAACAAGTCCAAAAATTCCTGCTATTTTGAATAACTTACCGATGATATCTTATTGCCTTTCAAATTGAGGACTCGCAATGATTTTAACTTCTTCCCTAACCATACTGGAATATGCTCAATTTCATTTCCTGCAAGGTTTAGCTTTTGCAGATTACACATATTTTCTATGCCTTCAATTTTGCTGAAAAGCAAAGGATAAAATTAAGTACGATGATAAGAGTCCCTGCATTGTAGTTTTAGAATAAACAGCCTTGGCTCCATGTGAGATTACTTCATAATGAAATTTATTAACTATTTTCATAAATGAGAACAAAGAAAAGTGGCTAAAGCCAAATTTACCAGAACAGCTAAACTGCGAAACCTTTATTACTATGCCCAGGAATCCTATCCATCTTACCATCAGACTTTGCAGCTCTGTAACATACAAAAGAAGAATGTGTCCATGGCAATCTCACCGACTCCTGTGAACAGTACTAGCAAACAGCCAGCAGAGAGCTGGAAAACACAGTAGTACCCTGTGCTATCTGCTACATTCCTGCCCAAAAGATGTCTTTAATTATTGTCTTAAATCATCATAAAAAGATTAGCTGTGCTAGCAGGATATGGGAGCCCATAGATGATACTGTATTTATGAATATAAGTAATTTAATCAGAACTTTTAAATAAAGCATTTATCACACATATTGATGAATTCTGACTGATGAAGCTTTTCCCAAGTCACTTCTAATTTATTTGTCAATTTAATTCTTTGATCAATTTTCTATACTGCACAAATACTTCAAAGCTTCTATCTATACTGGGTAAATATTTCTAAGCTTCTCTACTTTCACTTTTATTTTACTGAAATTATTTTCATCAGAATCAACTTTTTATACAAATTTTATATTAAGGGTTTATAGTCCATTAATCATTTTTTTTCATTTCAGTTTTGTCATATTAGAACTTTTGCCATTGCTAGTCATTTTCTTGGCCATCATATTTACCAAGTCTAACTTGGGGGGAAAGCAAGCAGATATTAAGAATTTCAAGATTTGATTCTTGTATCATTTTGTCTATAACAAGTTTTCTATATGCAGTTTGAGCCACTGTCAGTTTTAGTATGTTTATTTCTCACAGCAATATTTATTATAAATTGGAAACAAGATTGAGAGCATACTTCTTGTAGCAATGAGCAAAGAACATCAGAATCAAAACAGGTTAAAACATCTTGAGGGTCAAAATGGCAGGGTTAAAACATTCTGCTTCATGTCAGCATTCTTAATGTAATAAGACAGTAAATCATAAACAATATCTGGAAAAACTTCCTGTAAGAAATGAAATTAAGATATAATTTGGTGGCCGAGCGCGGTGGCTCACGCCTGTAATCCCAGCACTTTGGGAGGCCGAGGTGGGTGGATCACGAGGTCAAGAGATTGAGACCATCCTGGTCAACATGGTGAAACCCTGTCTCTACTAAAAATACAAAAAATTAGCTGGGCACGGTGGCGCGCGCCTGTAATCCCAGCTACTCAGGAGGCTGAGGCAGGAGAATTGCCTGAACCCAGGAGGCGGAGGTTGCGGTGAGCCGAGATCACGCCATTGCACTCCAGCCTGGGTAACAACAGCGAAACTCCGTCTCAAAAAAAAAAAAAAGATATAATTTGGTGCTCAAAAAATACATCTCTTTGATAATGCTAGATGTTATGCTGTACTTCAGTAACACTAAAACATAAAGGCAGTTACCTACCATATGTGAAGGGATAGACATTCATTTGATCAATGAATAAAGATGAAAATATCTTCTGTTTCTGTGTCAATGGATTCTTTCAGTAATGTGGATGGCATTAATATACCTCTCTACGGTGGCTCACGCCTGTAATCCCAGCACTTTGGGAGGCCGAGGCGGGTGGATCACGAGGTCAAGAGATCGAGGCCATCCTGGTCAACATGGTGAAACCTCGTCTCTACTAAAAATACAAAAAATTAGCTGGGCACGGTGGCAGGTGCCTGTAATCCCAGCTACTCAGGAGGCTGAGGCAGGAGAATTGCCTGAACCCAGGGGGCGGAGGTTGCAGTGAGCCGAGATCGTGCCATTGCACTCCAGCCTGGGTGACAAGAGCGAAACTCTGTCTCAAAAAAAAAAAAAAAAAAAAAAAAAAATATATACCTCTCTAACAAAGCTACCTGCAATGCTATCTAAAGATTTTGTTATGTCACTCACCTGATTTTGTTATATGATAAGTTGAGTTCACGTAATTTTAACAGCTTGTCCAACTTTTCAATCTTCCCTATTAGATTATAGCTGAGATTCAGTACTTCAAGTTTAATACATTTTTCCAAATTCTCGATATACTAATTGGAAACAAATCAACAAATACTTTACACAACAGATGACTTGACATAAAGTATAATATTTACATATGTGCATCAGGGGCTGTTTGATCAGTCATCAGAAAATAATAAACCCTTACTGCTCTCCTGGACAATCCCTGGATGCAGCTCTCCTTGACTAAGAGTAATAACTCTACTCAAGCTATCAAACTCTCCTTGCCCTTCAGTAGGCAACAACACTGCCTACATACTAAGAAGTTCAAGACTGTCCAAGACTGTCCAACAAGAATTCCCTCACTATCGTTCCCTCTACCTCAATTTTGCTATACCTCTCCCTGTCCTTCTCCTCCTTTCTTCCAAAAGATAGTGCTATGGTTTTAGTGTCCCCTCCTAAGCTCATGTTGAATTTAATTGCCATTGTGACAGCTCTGAGAGGTGAGAGTTCTGCTCTCAGGAATGAATGAATGCCATTATCTTAGGAGTGGATTAATTATCACAGGAGTTCAGCCTCCTTTTTCTGTGTCTCACATGCTCTCTTGCTCTGCCTCACCATGTGATGCCTTCCACAATGTTATGATGCAGCAAGAAGGCCCTGACAAGATGCAGCACCTCAGTCTTGAACTTCCCAGCCTCCAGAACTATGAGCCAAAGAAATCATTATGCTTTATAAATTACCAAGTCTGTGGTAGTCTGTTATAGAAGCAGAAAATGGACTAAGAGAGATAGATTTCTTCTTTTTCAAGTTAAACTAGGTACTTACATTCTTGCAGGATCTCACTCACTTCCTCCCCCAATGCTCTTGCAAATTCGACCTCTTTTTCCCTCCTGGATCTTCCCCTCAAGTTTAAAAGCAGTCATTTTCCAACACATATTCATTACACACTTACTACATATGAGGCATTGCACCAGGTAATGGGAATATGGCCTGAACTAGACAATTTTTCCCTGCTGCCTGGAGCTTACATTCAATATGTTCAGATTTCTTCTATATAAATCACTTAGGACTAAACTTGTTTTACTTGAAGCTATCATCTTACCTCCTTTATCTACCACCAATGTTCTCACCAGAATTGTCTACATTTGTTCATTCTGTCTTCCACTCATTTCTATTCTACAGGTTGACTATACCTTAACCAAAATGCTTGGGACTAAAGTGCTTCAGATTTCAGACGTTTTGAAATATTTGCATTATACTTACTGGTTAAGCAACACAAATCAAAAATGCCAAAACCCAAAATGCTCAAATGAGCATTTTCTTTGAGCATCAGGTCAATGCTCAAAAAGTTTGGATTTTGGAGCACTGGAGATTTTTGTATTTGGGATGCTCAACCTGTATTGGTAAGGCAATATATCTTCTACCACATCAAATGGTTCTCTCCAAGATTATCATTCATTCATCCATTCCACAAACATTTATTGAACGTGGATTATGGGCCAGGAGCTGTTCTAGGTACTGGAAACAAAGTAGTGAACAAAGAAAACAAAGTTCTTGTTCTCAGTCACAGAAACAGACAATAAACAAATATATTAGCAAACAAGATCTTCAGAATATGAGCATTGCTAACAAGGAAATAAAGACATCCTGTGACAGAATGCAAGGCACCAACAAGGCAGATTTTGCCTATTGTGTTCCTACTATAGCACTACTGCCTAGTGCTAAATAAATACTGTTGACTAAAAGAATGAGAGTGTGACTGAAGAGAGGGTGACTAATTGTGATCAGGTGGTAAGAGAAGGCATCAGCCTAGATGACAGAGAGACCCTCTCTTCAAAAAAAAGAGAAGACCTCACTAAGTTGAGACCTTAACAACAAGACACCAGCTGTGTGAACATCTAGGAGCAGAGAAAAAAATGCAGAGGCCCTAAAAGAATGAACTTGGTGGGCTTAAGAAACAGAAAGATGGACTTTTTAATGGCCAAATCCAAATGACTTACTTTTCTTCCTTTTTTTCATTTTTTGTTTGTTTGTTTTGAGATAGGGTCTCATTCTGTTAGCCAAGCTAAAATTCAGTGACATGATCTCAGCTCACTGCAGCCTCAACCTCTCCAGACTCAGGTTCCTCCTGTCTCAGCCTCCCAGGTAGCTGAGACTAAAGGCATGTGCCACCATACCTGGCTAATTTTTGTATTTCTTGTGGAGATGGAGTTTTGCCATGTTGCCTAGGCTGGTCCTGAATTCCTGATCTGAAGCAATCCTCCCACCTAGGCCTCCCAAAGTGCTGGGATTATGGGTGTAAGCCACCACACCCAGCTAAATTTTCTTCCTATTTGACTATTCTGACATGTTATATCATCCTTTCCCACCTATAGTTCCCCCTCCTTTGGCTTCCATTCATCATACTCTTGGATCTTAGTTCCTTCAGACTTTTTCATAGGGTTGCCCCCTCCATGCATGCTCTCTGATTCTCCCTATTTCTCCTCTTAATTCTGGGCATTCTTCACGCTAAGCTCTAGATTCCCAGAGATCAGAAACCAAGCTTATTTATTTATCTGTGTCTACCCCCACAGTCTAACATAATGCCTGACATGTAACTACAACACAGTAACTATTTACTAATTTGATATTTCATTTTTGCACTTTTAAAATTCCAGCATGTTTCCTCTTTTTTTTTTTTTTTTTTTTTTTGAGACAGTCTTGCTTTGTCTCCCAAGCTGGAATGCAGTGGCACAGTCTTGGCTCACTGCAACCTCCACCTCCCAGGTTCAAGCGATTCTCCTGTCTCAGCCTACCAAGTAGCTGGGATTACAGACACCTGCCACCATGCCTCGTTAGTTTTTGTATTTTTAGTAGAGACATGGTTTCACCGTGTTGGTCAGGCTGGTCTCAAAATCCTGACCTCAACTTATCCACCCACCTCTGCCTCCCAAAGTGCTTGGATTACAGGTGTGAGTCGCAGCGCCTGGCCTCCTTTTTCCTTTTTAATTACACAAGATCTAAATATATTCTAGCTGATATGGTTTGGCTGTGTCCCCACTCAAATCTCATCTTGAATTCCCATGTGTTGTGGGAGGAACCCAGTGGGAGGTAACTGAATCATGGGGGCAGATTTTTCCCATGCTGTTCTCATGATAGTAAGTCTCACGAGATCTGATGGTTAGTATAAGGGGAATTTGGCTGAGCGCGATGGCTCATGCTGGTAATCCCAGTACTTTGGGAGGCTGAAGCAGGTGGATCACAAGGTCAAGAGTTCAAGACCAGCCTAGCTACCATGGTGAAATCCTATCTCTACTAAAAATACGAAAAATTAGCTGGGCATGATGGCAGGCACCTGTAATTCCAGCTACTCGGGAGGCTAAGGCAGGAGAATTGCTTGAACCTGGGAGGCGGAGGTTGCAGTAAGCCAAGATTGTACCACTGTACTCTAGCCTGGGCGACAGTGTAAGACTCCGTCTCCAACAGACAAAAAAAAGTGGAGGGGGAGTTTTCAGGTACAAGCTCTCTTTTTGCCTGCTGCCATCCATGTAAGACGTGACTTGCTCTTCCTTGCCTTCCACCACGATTGTGAGGCTTCCCCAGCCACATGAAACTGTAAGTCCAATTAAACCTGTTTCTTTTGTAAATTGTCCCGTCTTGGGTATGCCTTTATCAGCAGCATGAAAATGAACCAATTCAAAGGCCAAATAGTAAATGTTTTTGGCTTTGTAGGCCATATAGTTTTGTGGCAACTACTAAGCTCTGCTACTGTAGTGCAAAAACAACCATACACAATATGTAAACAAATAAGAGTGACTGTGCGCCAATAAAAGTGTACTTACAAAAATAGATAGCAGGCCTGATCTAGTATGCAAGCTGTATTTTGCCAACCCCTTCTCTACAGTTAATATTGTATAGAATATTGGGTAATAGAAACTTATTAAGTTGGAGATGTCATATAATACTTTTGATTTAGAACATTCACTGGAAACAATAAAAGGTCTGCCAAAAATTAGGTGACATTAGGATAATTTTTTTCCCTGCAGTTTTAAAGCACAGAAAAGTTAAAAACATTATCTATGCTCAGAAATTGTTGGTAACCTGCCTTAAATTTCTTGCCACTGTCTTTAGAAAGTGAAAGGTTCAGAGATTTTATCAAGGCAAAATTGTCTTGTTTAGTAAGTTTTTTAATGAGGGCCTCTGTAATATATCGAACTCCCGCATGTGAATCAGCTCCTGAAATTATAGAAACAGATCATCATCAGTAGAGGAAAGATATAAATATCACAAAGAACAAGTTGTTTTGATGTTACATAACAAAAACAAAAATTATGTAAATACAAAAAGCTGGCTATTTCTAATACAATATTTTAATAATATTTTACTTTATAGCATTTTATAACAATAATGATGATGATAATGGTTATACACACTATATATGCTGTGTGCCAAGCTTTGTGCTAAATGGTTTACATTTTTAAATTTAGTTTGTACAACAAACCTTTGAGATAGAAAGTATTAATATCCTCACTTATCAAAAAAAAATCATTTGCTCAAGATCCTATAGCTAATTAAGGTACTAATCCAGAACCTGAACCCAGTCAGAGGAACATAAAACTTGTGCTTTTAAGTATATGAAGTTTTTAGTAACATTTTCATGTTAGTTTTTAAAAATAAACTGGTGATACTTAGTTGTTTTTTTAAAAATTCCAATCTAAAGTTCAGAAACACTGAAATTCTTAAAAATCCTCTTTTCCTATTTTTTTTTATGATGAGAAACTCCAAATTTGTTGTTCTTTTGCTCCTTTAAATAGAAAGAATCACAACATATTTTACAGCTATAGAGCAGTCACCTGAAGGATGGTAAATCTGGTCTTATAACTTTCCTGGATATTGTTGTCAAAGACTGTTAATGCCATATTACATTTTATAAAAGTAGCCCTAAAAAGAAAATCACCTCTTGGTTCTTGCCTTATGAGTCAGAAAAAAATTAATCCTGGGTTGATATCCAGGCTGTGAGCCAAAGATGCCCTATGATTATTTATTAGTTAGTATTAAATATAATTTGGTTCAAATTAAAATGACTTTCAAATTTAACTTGGCTTGTTCTAGGGAAGAAAACTGATTAATATTTAATTTATATTCTAAATTTGATAATATTCTAAAATGTTAATCAAATTAAAAATAACAATATGCCAACTACTACTAAAGATACAGTATTAAATCAATGTTGTTAATGTTTACTAATAAAAGCTGATTAGAGTTTAATGGCTATTATTTCACAACTTGGCAAAGAAGAATTTACTTTTGAAATCAAATGCTCTACCACTAAGCTATACCCACAACAATGCACTTTTTTTTTTAAGACAGAGTTTAGCTCTTGCTGCCCAGGCTGGAGTGCAATGGTGCGATCTCGGCTCACTGCAACCTCTGCCTCCCAGTTTCAAGCGATTCCCCTACCCAGCCTTCCAAGCAGCTAGGATGACAGGCATGTGCCACCATTTCCAGCTAATTTTGCATTTTTAGTAGAGATGGGGTTTTTCCATGTTGGTCAGGCTGGTCTCGAACTTCCGACCTCAGGTGATCTGCCTGCCTCCACCTCCCAAAGTGCTGGGATTCCAGGCGTGAGCCACCACGCCCGGCAACAATGCACTTTTGAAAACAGATTTCTAGACTAACAAAATGCTTTTAAGAAAAAAATAAAACACTGGTGAAACATACATGCATGTCCCATAGTGGAAATCAGTCCATTCACAAATAAGCAGTTTGCTTTTAAGAAGATTGGCATAGGCCAAGTATGGAAACTAAGTTTCCTCTTTCTGGAAACTCTCTCTTTGAATCCACTGACATCTTTACCCTCATCCAGAAGCCTCAGTCCTCCCACTATCCTTACAAAATTTGTTAATAAAAACAACAGATCAAATTAGTACCAGAATATAAGCTCAAAATTTTCCATCTCTACTTAAAGTATGTGGGCAGACCAATTCTTAGATTAAAAAGTGATACCTTTATGGTCTTGGTAGTCCAAAAGCATATTGTTTTCATCTGCAATCTCAACTTGTTCACACCACTGTCCTCCAGAATGAAAAGGTGGAGTCTCTGATCCAATCAAAGGTGAAAGTGATCTAGATCTCATATTGGACATAGATGATGGAATAGGAGAGTGAGGTGACGATGGCATCTTTGCTTTGGAGAATATTTTTTGTTGAGGACCTTTCTTCATTGCAAGAATAAAGTCAGGTGTTCATCAAAACCTGTAAGAGTTTTCAGTATATTCAACAAGATTAATTTTTAAGAGCTATCAAAACTATTATTTCTAGAATCTTCAGGACTATAAAGTTATAAGCTCAGAGGCTATAGATGCTAGGACCCATACTACTCCAACCTAATGGAACAGACACTATTTCAAACATCACTGAAGGCCTTGCCAGAGAGAAAAGAGATCTCCAGAGGGTCTAGTATTGACACATGCTCCAGTTGGAAGTGTTGTCATTCCTGTTCTCAGTTAATTGAACCAAACTAGTCACAAGGCTCCTTTTACTCACACGAGGGGGGTCCTAGAATGCAGGAAGCTGGAATATTTGGCAACCAGCAGTATTTAATACTGATGAGCACTCTCTCCTTCCTCAAAGTCTCCTCCTTTCATTTCTGGGACACCACACTCTCCTGGTATTCTCCTGCCTCCCTGGCTACTCCATGAACTCCTTTGCTGGCTTCTGTTTCTCCTTGCAGTGTAACTTAAACCTCAGAGCTTCTCAATGCTCCCTTCTAGTCTCTCTCTAATCTTATCTTCAACAAATTAATGCACACTCATGGTTCCCAATGCCATGTGTTAATTGATATTTATTTATTTAGATACGGAATCTCACTCCTGTCGCCCAGGCTAGAGTGCAGTGGCATGATCTCAACTCACTGCAACCTCTGCCTCCCGGGTTCAAGCGATTCTCCTGCCTCAGTCTCCTGAGTAGCTGGGATTACAGGCACCTGCCACCATGCCCAGCTAATTTTTGTACTTTTAGTAGAGATGGGGTTTCGCCACAGTTGGTTGGCTGATCTAGAACTGCTGACCTCAGGTGATCCGCCCACCTCAGCCTCCCAAAGTGCTGGGATTACAGGTGTGGGCCACCACACTGGGCCGATATTTATTTATTTATTTATTTATTTTGAGACAGAGTTTCACTCTTGTTGCCCAGGCTGGAGTGCAACAGTGTGATCTTGGCTCACTGCCAACTTCCACTTCCCGGGTTCAAGCAATTCTCCTGCCTCAGCCTACCAAGTAGCTGGGATTACAGGCATGCTCCACCACGCCCAGCTAATTTTGTATTTTTAGTAGAGACGGTGGGGGGGGGGGGCGGGTGGGCAGTTCTCCATGTTGATCAGGCTGGTCTCGAACTCCCGACCTCAGGTGATCTGCCTGCCTTGGTCCGGGATTACAGGCGTGAGCCACTGTGCCTGGCCGATATTTATATCTTCAATCCAACCTTTCTCTGAGCTCCAGACTCCTATTTCTAATTGCCTATGTGATATCTCATTGGTATCCTAAACTCAGTCCAGATTGAATTTATTATTTACCCCATTCCTCCTCTCACTCTCCTGTTCCTCTTCCAGTGTTCCCTAACTAGTAAACACTGCTCACTGGAATAAGCCAGAAACCTGGGAGTCATTCTTGACACTTCTCTCTTCCCTTGTCCCATCGCTAAATCCTGTTAAGTTTTACTCTCAAATATCTCTCAAATTAATCTGCTTCTTTCCATTTTCACTCTTATGGACTCTAATCCAAGCCCTCAGCAAACTGCTGTAACACCTTCTAACTGATCTGTCTACAAGCTCTCTTGCCTTACTCTTCCATCCTTACACTGCAGTCAGATAGTCAGAGTGATCTATTTAAAAAGTAAAACCAGGCCAGGCATTGTGGCTCATGCCTGTAATCCCAGCTACTTGGGGTTGAGGTGAGGAGACTGAGGCAAGAGAATCTCTTGAACCCAGGAGGCAGAGGTTGCAGTGAGCTGAGATTGTGCCACTACACTCCAGTCTGGGCAACAGAGTGAGATTCCATCTCAGGAAAAAAAAAAAAAAAAAAAAAAAAACATGTAAATCCAGCAGTCTGTAATGAAGGAAATCTTTACCATGACCTACAAGGTGGTCCTCCTTGATATGGCCCTGTCGTTCTAGATTCACCTCTGTCATTCGTTCTTTCTGTGGGCTCCAGTCATACTGGCCTCCTCACATAATTCTTTCTGCCTCAAATGCTTGATCCCATTCTTTTTACCATGTTAATTCTTAGTCTTCCTTCAGAGATCAGCTCAACTGTTGCTTCTTAGGAAAGCCTCCAGTGTAGGGCAGATGAAGTAAAGTCCCCAGCTCTATACGCTCAATGAATTTGCATTTTTTCCTCAAATAATCCGTTTGAAATTGCACATTTATGTCATTTTGCTTAACATTTGTCTCCATTCTGAACTATATGCTCCACAAGAGCCCGTTTTGTTTACAGTGTCTCCCCAGTCTAGCATAGTGCCTGCCACCTAGCAGGAACTCAATACATATTTGTTTAATAAATAAACAAATGGAGTTATCTTCCGGTCATCCCTCTCCATCATCCACCAATATTGATTCTATCTCTGAAATATTTTGAAATTCATCTCTATCCATCTTCACAGCTACTGCCCTAGGTCCAACATTTATTCTCTTGCTTAGACTATTAAGATACTCTCTGAACCAGCTTCCTTCCAATTCTCCTTTGCTTTACCCTCAATCCATCCTCTACCTTTGACCCACTTATATAATAAAAACAAAAGAAATGTAATGGTTCCCAATGCCTATAAGTCTAAACATTTTGGCACCATGCACACACATAGGACTCATCACAGTCTGGCCCCAACTTTATGGCCTCGTCACCACATACCGTTACTCTAAATCATCTTTTTGTCATTACTTGAGCACATTATGAGTTTTTGCTCATGAAATTCCCTTTCCTTAAAGGGAATTCCTTAAAGGGAATTAAACATCCTCTTCTTTCTCTCAACCAATTAAAATGTCACTTTGTGAAGACTTTCCAGAAATCTACTTTCTTCAGATAGAATGAATCCTCCCTGTTTATCACATTGAATATACCTCTACTAGAGAACTTACTATACTATATATCTTTTGCTTGCCCAGAATGTAACATTCACAAGTGGAGGAAAAATCTCTGAATTCCCAGTAGCTCCAATGTATAGGCCATGAATATATCTAACATCTTTTTTTTTTTTTTTTTTTTTTTTTTTTGAGACGGAGTTTCGCTCTTGTTACCCAGGCTGGAGTGCAATGGCGCGATCTCGGCTCATCGCAACCTCCGCTTCCTGGGTTCAGGCAATTCTCCTGCCTCAGCCTCCTGAGTAGCTGGGACTACAGGCACACGCCACCATGCCCAGCTAATTTTTTGTATTTTTAATAGAGACGGGGTTTCACCATGTTGACCGGGATGGTCTCGATCGCTTGACCTCGTGATCCACCTGCCTCGGCCTCCCAAAGTGCTGGGATTACAGGCGTGAGCCACCGCGCCCGGCTGTATCTAACATCTTACAACTAGAATTCACCCTGTTTAAAAACAATACTGTCAACAGTGTGCTCTTTCATGCATGTGCTCTCTCTGTAGGCATATTTTTTATTGCAATGTATCACACATAAAGTACATAAATCATAAGTGTACATAGCTTCATTAATTTCTATACAATGAACACAAGCTACGTAATTAGCATCAAGGTAAAGAAACAGAATATTTCTAGAATCCCAGAAGTCCTCTTATATCCACTTCCAGTCACTAACTCCCACACATGGGTAATCACTATTCTGACTTCCAACGCCAGAGATTTTTGAAATATTTTTGAATTTTAGAAAAATGAAACCATAAAGTATCTTTTATATCTGCCTTTTTTGTTAAACATTGTTTCTGAAATTCATTCATATTTGTCTCATGCTATATGAAAGACATCTGATCACTTCAAACTTCAGTGTCTACTATTCTTACCTACAAAATTGATTTTATTGAAGTACAGGTCTTTCAGAAGGAATTAAAGCATTTGTTAATGAAAGAGACCTTGGTCAATCCCTTTAAATGTTTTCATATAAAAATATTTCTTTTCTTATATGAAAGAAAGGTAAAGTTCACTACCATTAAGACTCAGAATGGTTTAACACCATGACTTGATTAGTCCTTAAAAATGACATCCTCTTCTGTTCTAGGCCTATAGTGTGCTGTGCCTACAGTGTGCATGCAGCACATTCTCTGTGCTAGGCCTAGAACACAGCCTAGCAAATGGTAAATAATTAACATTTATTGAATGAATTAGTCATAAAGAACATGAAATGTAAAAAGTACTATTTATTATCTCAACAAAAAGATGTCTATATGAGCAATACTAGTCCTCAACATCAACAGTCCTAAATTTGCAAGGTTAGGTGTATGCAAAAAAGATTTTCATGATACACAGTTGTTCTTATAAGTACATTTAGTCTAAAAACTGTATATAAATTATAAATTTGACAAACTTTTGGAAAAAAATTTATAAGACATATAGATCTTGAGCAACGCTACATTAACGATGCTATCTTTGCTCAATACCTTAATTTCCCTGCTGAAATGTGAAATGTCACTGCTGAAATGTGAAAACGGAAATTATTTTTTACAAAAAAAATTTAATGAAATAAGATATTAGGTTAAAGCAGTTTTTAATCCAAGGATTTAAAGTAGCTCAAGTCTTAATGCTATATGAACTGGTAATAGAAAGGGATAGTGGAATGATGTGTAAACATCTTCATATATGTGATACTGTGAAATACATACAGTCATGCATCACATAACAATGTTGTGGTCAACAATGGACCACACACATGACAGTGGTCCTATAAGATTACAATAAAGCTGAAAAATTCCTATCACTTAGTAACATCATAGATGTCATAATGTCATAGTGCTGCACATTACTTGCATGTTTGTAGTGATGCTGGTGTAAACAAACCTACTGTGCTACAAGGTGTACACAAGTTTGGCACGTACAATTATGTAGAGTACATAGTACTTGGTAATAAATGGCCATGTTACTGGCTTATATATTTACTATACTATACTTTTTATTGTTAGAGTGTACTCCTTCTATTTATTAAAAAAAAAAAAAGTTAACATAAAACAGCCTCAGGGATGTTGGTCTTTCAGGAGCTATTCCAGAACATAACATTGTTATCATAGGAGATGATAGCTCCATGCATGTTATTGCCCTTGAAGCCCTTCCAGTGGAACAAGATACGAAAGGCAGTGACACTGATGATCCTGACCCGTACAGGCCTAGGCTAATGTGTGTGTTTGTGTCTTAGTTTTTAACAAAACCTTTAAAAAGTAAAAATGTTTTTAAAATAGAAAAAAGCTTATAGAATAAGGTTATAATTAATTTTATATAACTGTACAATGTGTTTATGTTTTAAGCTAAGTGTTATTACAAAAGAGTCAAAAAGTTTTCAGAAGTTTAAAGTTTATAAAGTAAAAACATTACAGCAAGCTAAGGCTAATTTACTATTGAAGAAGGAAAAAATGTTTACTAAACTTAGTATAGCCTAAAGGTACAGTGTTTAAAAAGTCTACAGTGTGTACAGTAATGTCCTACACCTTCACATTCACTCAACCACTAATTAGAAAAGAAACTTCCAGTCCTACAAGCTCCATTCATGTGGTAAGTGCTCTATACAAATACACCTTTTTTTTACATTGTAGAGCATATTTTTATTGTACATTTTCTATGTTTAGTTGCAAAAATATTTACCATTGTGCTACAACTGCCTAAAGTATTCAGACCAGTAACATGCTGTACAGGTTTGTAGCCTAGGAGCAACAGGCTATCCCATACCATCTAAGTTTGTGTAGGTACACTCTATGATGTTTGCACAACGATGAAATTGTCTAACAATGCATTTTACAGAGCAAATTCTGTCATTAAGGGACACATGACTGTATTTTAAATTAAACTGAATTTTGCCTGAAGGTGCCTTTGTACTTTAAGTCTACATAATGAACTGCAACCTAACTTAGAAGGTAAACTAACTGAAAGTCTAACTTAGGAGTATGTTTTTGTAACAAATAGCTGAGTCTCAGCCAATCACAGCAGTTGAGCTTCAGTCAATAACAGGCAGTCAAGTGATCACACCATGTTCAAATAAGGTAAACAGAAGCTATAGCCAATCAAGCTGTTTCTGTACCTCACTTTCCTTTTCTATCCATAAATACTGCCTGCCTGCATTGCAGAATGAATCTGTCTCTTCTGGTTCTGAAGGCTGCCCAATTTGTGAACTGTTTTTTGTTCAATTAAACTGTTAAATTTAATTTGTTGATAGTTTTTCTTTTAACCTATATATTTGATCTTCCTCCTGTTTCCTATCACATAGCTCTTAAAATCTTTGGAGTCTCCACAGTGATAAGTGTCTTTTGTATACTAATAAGATGACTGGTGACACCTAGATAGCTTTGGGGTGAGGGCCAGTCACCAGAAAGACTAAGGCATGTTTAGAGGGTTAGGACTTTAAGCCCAACCCCACAACCTTTAAGGAGGGAAGAGGAGGTAAAATTGATTTGTTAACCAGTAGCCAGTGATGTGATCAATCATGCCTACATAATTAAGCCTCCATAAAAACCCAAAAGGACAGGGTCCAGAGAACTTCCAGATAGCTGAACATATAGAGGTGTCTGGAGGATGGCATGCTGGAGAGAGCATGAAAACTTCATACTCCTTTCCACATACCTTGACCTATGCAACTCTTCCTCTGCCTGTTTGTATATTTTGTAATATCCTTTATAATAAATGGAAAAATATAAGTAGTATTTCCCCGAGTTCTGTGAGCCACTCAAGCAAATTAATTGAACCCAAGGAGGGGATAGTGGGAGCTCCAATTTATAGCTCGGTGGTCAGAAGTATAGGTGGCAAATCTACTACTTGTGATGGGCTTTCGAAGTTGGTAGCATTCTTGTGGGACTGAGTCCTTAACCTGTGGGAACTGATGCTATCTCCAGGCAGACAGTGTCAGAATTGAACTGAGTAAAGGGACACACAGCTAGTATCCACTGAAGAATTATTTGGTGTATGGGGCAACAACCCTTACACATCTGGTGTCAGAAGTATTGTACTGTGTGGTATGACCATAGGAAAAACATTCTGAGTTTTTCCTATCTCTATTAACAGATAATACACCTTCACAAGCATATGGGTATCATATAGGCTGTGATTATAAAGAAACTTCCCGAGAACTCTCAGCTTTCCGTGTAACAGCTAGCCATAAAGAAATTAAGACCCTCATTCCATAGGGGTCCTACCCAATACCCAGGAGGAAGGAATGCTGCATAGAGAAGCCAAGAAAAATCTGGAGAGGCAGGCCTTGCTGAGTTTCCTCACTCAGTCTATTAGCATTAGATCATGCCCATTTTGTCCAATCCTATTTCTATACAGCTATCCATACTTCATTGATCCTAAGCATAAAAAATGGGTAATTTTTCCTGCATTTTTGGGTCTTCATTCTGAGGGGTCCCATGACACATAATGCTTTGATCAAATAATTTGCTATGCTTTTCTCTTGTTAACCTGTCTTTGTTACAGGGGTGTTAGCCATAACCTTCATGATGGGAAGGAAAGGAATCACTCCCTTTCCTCCCCAACAGAGCTTATACGGTATATAAAGGAGCGATTACACTAATATAATCTATTAATATATTCAAGTTTTGGAATTCCTCTTTGGATTCTGCTTTCAAACTAATTTATAAGTCTCACAAGAAAATCAGGCCCATCACTTCAGGTACACTTCGTTTTTATTTTGATCACTAACCTTACTCAGCAAACTTGTCTACATACGAATTTTGTCTACCTCCAAAAATGTAATATTTTATGAAAGGATGAAGTTAATTCTAAAGAATATCATACTAGTGGCTAATATTTACTGAGGGCTTACCATGTATCAAATATTGTGATACTTCGTCAGGCACGGTGTGTATACCTGTAGTCCTATTTACTCCAGAGGATGAAGCAGGAGGATCACTTGATCCTAGGAGCTTCAGGCTGCAATGCACTATGATCAAGGTTGTGACTGGCCACTGCACTACATCCTGGGCACCATAGGGAGTCCCTGTCTCTAAAAAACAAACAGACAAACATATGTTGTGATAAGCTCTTTATGTATATCATCACATTCAAAGAGTTGAATACAACAACTCTATGAGATAGGTGTTACTTCCCATTTTACAGACCTTAAATAATTTGTCCAAAGTTCCTTAACTAATTGGTTTAGCTAAAACTTGAATCCTGATCTAATTCAAAATCCATATTTTTCATGACCATGTCATATATAACTGACTGAATTTTGTGGAGTCTAGATTATGTCTACTTTGTTCTCTACGGCCTAGCATGATGCCATAGGTGGCAGGTGGCTATAATCCCAGCTACTTGGGAGGCTGAGGCACAAAAATCGCTTGAACTGGGAAGGCAGAGGTTGCAGTGAGCTGAGATCATGCCACTGCCCTCCAGCGTGGGCAACAGAGAGAGACTCTATCTCAAAAAAAAAAAAATCCTGAAGGAAACCCAGAAAATTTTATACAAAGATAGGATATCTGATATCATGATCTGACCTTTCCAGGTAACTAGTTTGAAAGGAATAAAAACCTGTCACTTTTTTTGTTTTTAAAAAGTTAATTATTATTTCCCATACATTACAATATAGCCTCATTCACCACAGGTTAAGCACTCCAAATCTGAAATATTTAAATATAAATATAAAAAATATGAATAACTATAATGCAAATATCCCAAAATCTGAAAAAAATCCAAAATCTAAAACACTTTGGGTAGCAAGCATTTTGGATAAGAGATAATCAATCTGTACTTTATTTTTATTTTTTTTTTAGAGACAGGGTTTCATTATGTTGCCCAAGCTGATCTCAAACTCCTGAGCTCAAGCAATCCTCCCACCCCTACCTCTCAAAGTGCTAGGATTACAGGCATGAGCTACCACACCTGGCCTTCAATCTGTACTTTATGAACTTAAATGTATCTGTACTTTTTCCTTCATTTTCTCATATTAAACTATACATATGGATCAGAAAAACTCCCCCAAGTCACATAACTGCTATTTATGCCATTTCCACAAGGCTTTTGGTCCAAATTTCAAGTGCGGTAAACAATTTTTGTGCCTTATAACACAATTTTGCAATGGAAAAAAAGTCTTTCAGGAATTTTAATATTATGAAATACATACTTAGTCTTAGTCCCTTTTCCTGTCATAAGTGTCTTTTTGTATTTTGGTGAGTTGACTGATGGCTAGCCACCTCTAGGCAGCTTCAGGATCATGGCTGGTCACTAGAAAGAAGGAGGTGAAGGAGCTAAAGGTTGAGTTGATCACCAATGGCCAATGATGTAATCAATCAGGCCTATGTAATGAAGCCTCCAAAAAAATTTAGAAGACTGGGTTCAGGGAACATCCAGATAACTGGACACAGGAAGGATCCTGGAGGGGAATCCACCCAAAGAGGGTGTGGAAGCTCTATACCCCTTTCCACCTTCCTTATGCTATGCATCTTTTCATCTACATCCTTTGTAATATCTTTTATAACAAATGAGTAAATGTAAGTAAGTGCTCCCTGAGTTCTGTGAGCTGTTCTAGCAAATTAATCAAACCCAAGGAGGGAGTTATGGGAACTCTGATTTATAGCTGATCAGTCAGAAGCACAGGTAACTATGTGAGGCTTACAGTTGGCATCAGAACTTGGGGGCAGTCTTGTTAGACAGCCTTCAACCTGAGGGATGTGACACTATCTCCAAGCAGACAGTGTCAGAATTGAACTGAACTAGAGAATAGGCCTGTGGTGCCCACCACTGCAGAACTGACTGCTTGCTTACTGTGTGGGGGAAAACTCTACAGAATCATGTTGTAAGAGTATAGGGGAAGAGACTGAATTTGTTTAGTCTATGGTCTCAGTAATACTATTTTTTTCTTTTTTTGAGACAGAGTCTCACTCTGTTGCCCAGGATGGAATATGGTGGCATGACCTAAGCTCATTGTAACCTCTGCCTCCCAGGTTCAAGCAATTCTCCCACCTCAGCCTCCCAAGTAGCTGAGATTACAGGCGCATGCCACCACATCCGGCTAATTTTTGTATTTTTAGTAGAGATGAGGTTTTACCATGTTGGCCAAACTAGTCTTACACTCTTGACCTCAGGTGATCCACCCACCTCAGCCTCCCAAAGTGCTGGGATTACAGCTACCGCGCCCAGCCCTCTGCAATACTATTGATACTGCTAAACTACACTGGTATTCTCCTTCTAAATAAGCATAATACTCTGAAATAATACTCCGAAACTTGAGAAAAGCTAAGAGCCATGTGCTTAGGTAAAATCTCATTCCTAATTAAATGGATTAACAGACGACATATATTACAGTATGTAGAGTATGTAGTCGGGTTTTTTATTTCATTTTGTTTTTTTCTGAGACAAAGTCTTTCTCTGTCACCCAGGCTGGAGTGTAGTGGCATGCTTATGGCTCACTGCAACCTTGCCTTCCTGAGCTCAACTGATCCTCCTACCTCAGCCTCCTGAGTAGCTGGGACTACAGGTACATACAACCATGTTCAGCTTATCTTTTATTTTTTGTAGAGATGGGGTCTCACTATATTTCCAAGGCTGGTCTTGAACTCCTGGTCTCAACTGATCCTCCTGCCTCAGCCTCCCAAAGTGCTGGGATTATAGGTGTGAGCCACTGTGCCTAGCCTGTAGTTTTTATATCCTAATGACCAAGACCCCTTAGGTCTCACCAGACTATCATGAGGTCCTTTATTACTTCTGATTAGTAAAAGTCAGGCTTACTCATTCATAGACTTAAACCCTTGCTTGCCACAGCTTCTGTAAAAGCCTGGACACTGAAACAACATATATGTAATCAGTCTCAGAGAATAGCTAACTCAGTGAAGTGGGCTTAGAGATTTACAGTGTTTGAGAATGGCTGGCATTATTTCACAGGCTACTGCCTGGAGGTGGTAAATGCTGAATTATAATTTTAACAGAGAGATGAGGATGTAGTTTGACCCTTAGGGTGTTGTTTGCAATCACATGAACAAAGACCAAGCAAGCAATGGAAAAATGAAGACAGTTGAGAGGGAGACTTGGGTGAGTGAAGAGGCAGGATAAAGAGAAAAAAAGGAAATAAAGTCCAAAGCTGCAGTTATATTTTAAAGGTGGTCTGTAGAGCAAGAGAAAGCCATTGGAATGATGTGATAATCAGAATCCTATGACCAGGCAACAAAACACTACCCATCCTATGACCTATAAACCCAGATACTTGCTCTGATCTAACAGTTCAGTCCATCACAGCTTAGTAGAGACTGCAAACTCCACCTCTATCCAGGCTTTCCTAACCTTCCTAACTTCCCATCTTCTCTGATCTCCAAATAAGGCAGACCTCCTTCTGTCTCTCTACAGACCCCCTAATATGCAAATACCCATCCCCATTTCTTTCTTTTTTTTCTTTTCCTTTTTTGAGACAGTTTCACTCTTGTTGCCCAGTCTGGAGTACAATGGCACGATCTCAGCTCACCACAACATCCACCTCCCAGGTTCAAGCAATTCTCCTGCCTCAGCCTCCAGAGTAGCTAGGATTACAGGCATGCACCACCATGCCCAGCTAATTTTGTATTTTTAGTAGAGACGAGGTTTTTCCATGTTGGTCAGGCTGGTCTTGAACTCCCGATCTCAGGTGATCTGCCCACCTCGTCCTCCCAAAATGTTGGGATTACAGGGGTGAGCCACCGTGCCTGGCCCCATCCCCATTTCTTAACCCCCATATCCCTCTCCTTAGCCCTTTAATTGGATTTCAGTACTTTCCCTCCAAGCCTACTTACTTTATCCCATACCCTCTGACCTACTTACTTTTACTCCTTAACCTTCTCCTCCTTTCAAATATCCTGATTCCTATTCCTCTGCAAAGTCTCCAGCCATTTTTCTTTCCTTTCTGTGCTGCCCACCTCTGCCTCCCATTCTTTTTTATCCCATTCTGATTGACAATTTTCCCACAAATTCTATCCCAGTTCCCTAACACAGTAATAGTCTCCCCCATTTCTCTACGGTTATTTCCTGTGCCCAGACTCAACATTTCTCTATCCATCCAGGTTTCCCAAGCTGCTCATCTCTCTTTATCCCAGAAAATACCCTGACATCGTAATGCATTCCAATACTCTGACCTCTCATTACTCCCCTCTCCAAACAAAATACTCAAACCTCCACCCATTCCTCTTCATCCCAACCCAACTGTCTGCCTATCTGCCCTTCCATCCTAATGCCCTGGCCACTGTGTCCTTCTCCATCCTATTAACAGCCTGAAACCCCCTCTCCCATCTCTCTTTTTCTACTCAGATACCCTAAAACTCAAGCTTCCCATCCCTTTCCTTTAATTATTTAGTTATTCAATTTTATTGAGCAACTTTTATGTAGGAAGAACCTTGCTAGGCTCCAAGCATACAGAGCTGAGAAGGGCAGTGCTTCTTTATGCAAGATGCACAAGTTTGTATCTCCGTATTACCCATGGTCTCTGCACCAAGCAGTCTCCATGGCATTTTATAACAGAATTAATTATGTGTGAAAGTACTTGATTGTTGCCTGTTTCTCCTTCTAGACTATAAGCTAGAAGAGAGCAGAGGTTTTGTTTGTTGTTCTATAGACAATAAATATTCATTGACTGAAGGACTGTGCCAAACACGCCAGACAATACCAAATTTAAATCCTCAAAGATTTAGCTGTATAGGATTAGAATTATTAACCTCATTTACAAGTGGCAAGGTATCTGAACAATCAGAAGCTTGGATTTTGGAACTAAACAGCCTGAGTTCAAATTCTGATTTTCCACTTACTGTGTGACCTTAAGCAAATTACTTAACCTCTCTGGTCCTCGGTGTTATCACTTTTTAAATGGGGATAATCTCATACAAGTTATTTTAAATTCTAAACAAATTAATACGTGCCAAGTACTTAAAACTGGATCTGACACATAGTGAACACCCAAAAGTGACTAGCAATTATTTTGACAAATGAAGAAACATCCTCAGGAAGGCTGAGACACATGCCCAGGGTTAGTCACAGACCCGGTTAAGTTACACACGGTGGCAGAGTTGAGGCTTGAACCCAAGTTTGTCTGCCTTCAAAATTCACTAACCCCTTAACGCATATAACGGAAGTGTTTGCTCTTCCCCTCCTTTTAGCATTTCGTCCCCATATCCAGTCATCTTTCTCCACGCACTGTACTCCGTCCGATACCATGACAACCTGTCAGGACGCCCAAACTGTCCTTTCTCCCGCTCGCTCACCACAGACAACTGGCAACTCCCAGCCGTCCCTTCAGCTCAGGTGGCAGGGCCCATCACCCTCTGGGCGCCGCACCCTAATTTCTACACCTGCCCACGCTCTGGTTCTGCATCCCCAATCGCCCCCGCCGTCTCCACCTCTTCCGATCCAAACCTCCCTTCTTCATCCACCGCCCCACTCCCGTTCCGGACCCTCCCCTCCTTCCCGTCCAATCCCAATTCCCAGACACGCGCCCCCGCCCCAAATCCATCCCAAGCCGGCCCACCCCACGCCCGGTTCGGGCCTTCCCGCCTTTGCCGCTCACCGATCGGGCCGGACGCCGGAAAACGGACTCTACCAGGTCTGACGCTCACCGCCTAGGAGCCGAGCCGAGCAGTCCCGGGGGCTGAGGCCGAGCGGGAGACGTGCGGGCTCTTCCCTCAGGCGCCCAGCGGCGCGGCGGCCATTTTGTTGTGTTGTGCCGGTTGCCGAGGGCCCGCGCGCGTGGGGGTGGGGCCTGCCTCAGTCACGCCCCTCTCCGGGGCCGTTGGGAGGGGCGCGGAGGCGTTTCCCGCCGCTTTTGCAGCCTGCGCGCCAAGGCGCGGGGAGTCTTAAGCGCCAAGCTTCCGGCCGCGCAAGGTCGGCGGGATTCGACGCCTTAGCCTTCGGACTGCGTTGCAGATGGAAGTTTTACGGGTGCAGCGTCAAGGGGAGCCTAGGTTTCATGCGGCAGCCGCCAGCAGTGCTGTGGCCTTCGCTGAGACAAAGCTGCCGCCGCCACCCTCTGAGACACGGACACGCTCCTCGGGGCCTGAGTCGGAGGACGGGTAGAGGCGGCGGCGCGGCGCCGCGCCACGCCGGCCTCCCGCACTCCTGATGCCTGCGGGTCAAGAGCCAGCGTTCCTCGCAGCACGCTTCTCCCTGACTGTTGTATCTAAAACGAATTCCCTTCAGGGACCCAGGCACGGAGGAACCTGAAAGCGGACGCAGCCTGGGCTCAGCTGCCGTGTGGGGAGCCTGGGAAGCCTGGGCAGAGGATGTTCCTCTGGCTACAGGGGAGTGAAAGCAAGAAGCATTTGCACCGGCTTCAGCTGGGGCTTGCCCATGAGTGCGGCGTTCGCGACATGCATTCAACAGATATTTTAAATAATTTAGCAGATACTGGGCTGGATGCTAGGGAAATACTGAAGTTTTTGTTGTTTGAGATGGAGTCTCGCTCTTTCTCCAGGCTGGAGCGCAGTGGCGCAATCTCGGCTCACTGCAACCTCCACTTCCCGGGTTCAAGCGATTCTCCTACCTCAGCCTCCCGAGTAGCTGGGACCACAGGCGCGTGCCACCACGCCCAGGTAATTTTTCTATATTTAGTAGAGACTGGTTTTCACCATGTTGGCTAGGATGGTCTTGATCGCTTGACCTTGTGATCCGCCCACCTTGGCCTCCCAAAGTGCTGGGATTACAGGCGTGAGCCACCGCGCCCGGCCCCAACGCTGAAGTTTTTTTAAAGTGTTATCACCAAGGACACCTTTCACTCCAGCAGCCTCCCGTTTTGCATGCATACCCTGGACTATGTTACCATCAGAGGCTGCACCCGCTCCAGAAATCCCCAGTGCAATCACTCCCCCTCCTTGACTATAATCCTCTCATTTTAGCAGCGTGCCTGCTCAAATGACCCCTATACCAGCATAATTCTTTTTTTTTTTTTTTTAAAGATGGGGTTTCACCATGATGGCCAGGCTGGTCTTGAACTCCTGACCTCAGGTGAGCCACCCACCTCAGCCTCCCAAAGTGCTAGGATTACAGGCGTGAGCCACCGTGCCCGGCTCACCAGCATAATTCTTAACTTCCTTGCGTCTTCCAGTCCCTTGTTCTTAACTATTTTCTCGCAGTCATTCCCTCCGGTCTTCATTTCCTTTCTTCACTACAGTTTATGGTCCACTTGTATAACACTATTTTAGAAACTCCCTCTATCTGTGCCTCAGTTTGCCTGATAGTTATAAAAGTGAATCCAGGCCAGGCGTGGTGGCTCATGCCTGTAATCCCAGGACTTTGGGAGGCCTAGATAGGAGGATCACTTGAGGTCAGGAATTCGAGACCAACCTGGCCAACCAGGTAAAACCCCGTCTCTACTAAAAATACAAAAATTAGCTGGGCGTGGTGGTGCACGCTTGTCATTCCAGCTACTTGGGAGGCTGAGGTGGGAGGATCGCTTGAACCCGGGAGGCAGAGGTTGCAGTGAGCTGAGATTGCGCCACTGCACACCAACCTGAGCGACAGAGTGAGACTCCATCTGAAAAAAAAAAAAAAAAAAAAAACCTCCAGTTTTCCTCATAATTATAAAAGTGAATCCATGTGATAGAACGGTGAGGGACCCATAGTAAGTTCTCAATATGTCTCAGGTATTTCATTATTAGATAAACGTTACCCAGAAGTGATGTTTCTTCCTAGACCTGAAAGAAAAGTTTAGGCAGGGAGTAGGGAGGTGGGAAAGAATTTGCTGGGCAAAGGGAGCAACTCGTGCAAACCCCAGAACGGGAAAAGGGGCTTGGCAGTGTGCTGGATGTTAAGTAATTCAGCGTAGCTGGAACAAAACATGAGTATGGAAACATTAAATAGCTCGTTATGGCTTGTGCAAAAATCTGGGGTGAAGAAGTTACATCTGGAAAAGAGACTCTATTATAAGCAGTATTAGGCACTTAAATTTTTCCTTAAGGCAGAGATGGCTTCACCTCAATAGGAAATTGAGGTGAAAATAGGAAAAGGGGACTTCCAACAGAGAATAAACTGCAATAAACATGGGGATGCAGATGTGTCTTTGATATACTGATTTCCTTTTCCTTTTACTTAAGTGTCATTCCTGCTGACATTTAAGTGAATGGTGCTGTCCTCTCCCCAACTATACAACACAGAAGGAAGCCCTTGGAGTTGAAACCCATAATTTTTGAAAAGTTCCATTTAAGATTAAAAGGAGAGGCTGGGAGCACTGTGGCTCACGCCTGTAATCCCAGCACTTTGGGAGGCTGAGGTGGGCAAATCACAAGATCAGGAGTTCAAGACCAGCCTGGCCAACATGGTGAAACCCCCGTCTCTACTAAAAATACAAAAATTAGCCAGGTGTGGCATGTGCCTGTAGTCCCAGCTACTCCGGGGGCTGAGGCAGGAGAATCACTTGAACTTGGGAGGTGGAGGTTGCATTGAACCGAGACCGTGCCATTGTACTCCAGCTTTGGTGACAGAGTGAGACTCTGTCTCAAGAAAAAAAAAAGAACATAATCTCCTTTTATTTTTATTTTATTTTATTTTTTGAGATGGAGTCTCACTCTGTTGCCCAGGCTGGAGTACAATGGGACGGTCTCGGCTCAATGCAATCTCCGCCTCCCGGGTTCAAGCGATTCTCCTGCCTCAGTCTCCCAAGTAGCTGGGATTACAGGCATGCACCACCACACCCGCCTAATTTTTGTTATTTTAGTAGAGATGGGGGTTTCACCATGTTGGCCTGGCTGGTCTCGAACTCCTGACCTCAAGTGATCCTCCCACCTTGGCCTCCCAAAGTGCTGGGAATTACAGGCGTGAGCCACCGTGCCTGGCCGAAATTACATTCCACTCCCCCTCTTTTTTGGGAAGAGTCTAACTCTGTCTCCAGGATGGAGTGCAGGGGCACAATTTCGGCTCGCTGCAACCTCTGCATCCTGGGTTCAAGCCATTCTCCTGCCTCATCCTCCCGAGTAGCTGGGACGACAGGCCCATGCCACCATGCCCAGCTAATTTTTGTGCTTTTAGTAGAGATGAGGTTTCACCATGTTGGCCAGGCTGGTCTTGAATTCCTGAGCTTAGATTAGCTGCTCGCCTCAGCCTCCCAAAGTGCTGGGATTACGGGTGGTTACTACAACTTTGTAGTATTTTGAAGACTGTTAGTGTGATGCCTCTGGCTTTGTTCTTTTTGTTCAGGATTGCTCTGGCCATTTGGGTTCTTTTGTGGTTCCATATGAATTTTTAGATTATTTTTTCCTATTTCTGTGAAGAATATGGCGATTGCATATAATCTGTAGATTGTTTTGTAGTATGGTCATTTTAATAATATTGATTCTTCTGATTCATGAAAAGTGAGATGTTTTTCCATTTGTTTGTATCCTCTTCAATTTATTTTATCAGTGTTTTGTAGTTTGCCTTGTAGAAGTCTTTCACATCCATGCTTAAAATTATTCCTAGGTGTTTTTTAAATAGCTATTGTAAATGAGATTGCTTTCTTGATTTATTTTTTAGCTCGTTTGTTGTTTGTGTATAGAAACACTACTGACTTTTGTATGTTGGTTTTATACTCTGCAACGTTACTGAATTCATTAGTTTCTAATAGATTTGTTGTGGAATCTTTGAGGTTTTCTACATTCCATTTTACCTCTTCCTTTCTGATTTTTGATGTCTTTTATTTCTTTTTCTTATCTATTTGCACTTGTTAGTTCTTCCAATCTACATTGATTAGAAGTGGTAAGTTCGGGATCCTTGCATTGTACCAGATCTTAGTGGAAAAACTTTTAGGTTTTTTCCGTTGATGATAATGTGAGCTGCAGGTTTCTCATAAATGGCCTTTATTATGTTGTATTAGTCCATTTTCACACTGCTATAAAGAACTACTTGAGACTAGGTAATTTATAAAGAAGAGAAGTTTAATTGCCTCACAGTTCCACATGGCTGGGGAGGCCTCAGGAAACTTACAATTATGGTGGAAGGCAAAGGAGAAGCAAGGCACATCTTTTGTGGCAGCAGGGGGAGAGGGGAAGTGCCACGCTATTAAACCATCAGTTCTCGTGAGAATTTACTCACTATTATAAGAACAGCATGGGGGAAACTGCCCCCATGATCCATTCACCTTCCACCAGATACCTCCCTTGACACATGGGGATTACAATTCAACATGAGATTTGGGTGGGGACACAAGAGCCAAACTATATCATATGTTGAGGAATTTTGCTTTTTTTTTTTTTTAAGATGGGATCTCACTCTGTGACCCAAGCTGAAGTGCAGTGGTACAATCATGGCTCACTGCAGTCCTGACCTCCACGGCTCAAGTGATTCTCGTGCCGCAACCTCCTGAGTAACTGGGACTATAGGTATGCGCTATCATGTGCTTTTCCAAAGTCTTCATAAGCCACAGACCAGGAGATTCCCTCCAGTGCCTACAACACCAGGGCCCTGAGTTTCCAACACAAACTGGGAGGCCATTTGAGAAGACACCGAGCTAGCCACAGCAGTTTTCTTTTTCATACCCAAGTAGTGCCTGGAATGCCAGTGAGATAGAACCACTCCCTTGGAAAGGGGGCTGAAACTAGGGAGCCAAGTGATCTGGCTTGGTGAGTCCCACCCCCATGAAGACCAGCAAGCTAAGATCCACTGGCTTGAAATTCTCACAGCTAGCACAGCAGTCTGAACTCAACCTGGGATGTTTGAGCTCAGTAGGGGATGGGGTGTTCACCATTGCTAGGGCTGAAGTAGATGGTGTTAACATCACAGTGTAAACAAAGTCGCCAGGAAGTTTGAACTAGATGGAGTCCACAGCAGCTAAACAAGCCCTCTGAAAGTAGACTGTGTCACTAGACTCCCTGCTCGCTGGGCATGGCATCTCTGAAAAAAGGCAGCAGCCCATCAGGGACTTATAAATAAAGCCCTCACCTCCCTGGGGCAAAGAACCTGGGAAAAGGGGCAGTTGTGGGTACAGCTTTAGCAGACTTAAAGGTCCCTGCCTGGCAACTCTGAAGAGAGCAGCAGATCTCACAGCACAGCATTTGCCCTCTGATAAGGGACAGACTGACTCCTTAAGTGGCTCCCTGACCCCCATGTATCCTGACTGGGAGACACCTCCCAGTAGGGGCCAACAGACAACTCGAGCTCTGGCTGCATCTGCGGGTACCCTTCTGGGACAAAGCTACCAGAGGAAGGAACAGGTTACAATCTTTGCTCTTCTGCAGTCCCTGCTGGTGCTTCCCAGGCAAGCAGGGTCTGGAGTGGACCTCCAGCAAACTCCAGCAGACCTGGAGCAGAGGGACCTGACTGTTAGAAGGAAAACTAACAAACAGAAATAGTTTCAACAGCAACAGAAAGGATGTCCACTCAGGAGACCCCATCCAAAGGTCACTGACTTCAAAGACCAAAGGTAGATAAATCCACAAAGATAGGAAGAAACCAGCACAAAGGGGCTGAAAATTCTAAAAACCAAAACGCCTCTTCTCCTCCAAGAGATCACAACTCCTCGCAAGCAAGGGGACAAAACTAGACAGAGAATGAGTTTGACAAATGGACAGAAGCAGGCTTCAGAAGGTGGGTAACAGCAAACTTCTCCGAACTAATGGAGCATGTTCTAACCCAATGCAAGGAAGCTAAGAAACTTGAAAAAAGGTTAGATGAAATGCTAACTGGAATAACCAGTTTAGAGAAGGACATAAACGACCTGATGGAGCTGAAAAACACAGCATGAGAACTTCGTGAAGCTTGCACAAGTTTCAATAGCTGAATCAATCAAGCAGAAGAAAGGAGATCAGAGATTGAAGATCAATTCAATGAAATAAAGTGAGAAGACAAGATTAGAGAAAAAAGAATGAAATGAACAAAACCTCCAAGAAATATGGGATTATGTGAAAAGACCAAATCTACATTTGATCTGTGTACCTGAAAGTACACAGACGGGGAGAATGAAACCAAGTTCGAAAACACTTTTCAGGATATTATCCAGGAGAACCCCAACTTAGCAAGGCAGGCCAACATTCAAATTCAGGAAATACAGAGAACACCACAGAGATATTCCTTGAGAAGAGCAACCCTAAGACACATAATTGTCAGATTCACCAGGGTTGAAATGAAGGAAAAAATGCTAAGGGCAGCCAGAGAGAAAGGTCGGGTTACCCACAAAAGGAAGCCCATCAGACTAACAATAGATCTCTTGGCAGAAACCCTACAAGCCAGAAGAGAGTAGGGGGCCAATATTCAACATTCCTAAAGAAAAGAATTTTCAACCTGGAATTTCATATTCAGCCAAAGTAAGCTTCATAAGCAAAAGAGAAATAAAATCCTTTACAGAAAAGCAACTGCTGAAAGATTTTGTCACCACCAGGCCTGCCTTACAAGAGCTCCTGAAGGAAGCACTAAACATGGAAAGGAACAACAGTACCAGCCACTGCAAAAACACAACAAATTGTAAAGAATATTGATGCTATGAAGAAACTGCATCAACTAAGAGGTGAAACAACCTGCTAGCATCATAATGGCAGGATCAAATTCACACATAATAATATTAACCTTAAATGTAAATGGGCTGAATGCCCCAATTAAAAGACTGGCAAATTGGATAAAAAGTCAAGACCCATTGGTGTGCTGTGTTCAGGTGACCCATCTCACATGCAAAGACACACATACATAGGCTCAAAATAAAGGGATGGAGGAATATTTACCAAGCAAATTGAAAGAAAGAAAAAAAAAAGCAGGGGTTGCAATCCTAGTCTCTGATAAAACAGACTTTAAACCAACAAAGATCAAAAGAGACAAAAAAGGACGTTGCATAATGATAAACGGATCAATGCAACAAAAAGAGCTAGCTATCCTAAATATATATGCACCCAATGCAGGAGCAACCAGATTCATGAAGAAAGTTCTTAGAGGCCTACAAAGAGACTTAGACTCCCACACAATAATAGTAGGAGACTTTAACACCCTACTGTCAATATTAGATCAATGAGGCAGAAAATTAACAAGGATATCCAGGAATTGAACTCAGATCTAAACCAAGTGGACCTAATAGACATATACAAAACTCTCCACCCTAAATCAACAGAATATACATTATTCTCAGCACCACGTTGCACTTATTCTAAAATTGATCATATAATTGGAAGTAAAACATTCCTCAGCAAATGCAAAATAATGGAAATAATAAACAGTCTCTCAGGCCACAGTGCAATCAAATTAGAACTCAGGATTAAGAAACTCACTCAAAACCACACAACTAACATGGAAACTGAACAACCTGCTCCTGAATGACTACTGGATAAATAATGAAATGAAGGCAGAAATAAAGATGTTCTTTGAAACCAATGAGAACGAAGACACAACATACCAGAATCTCTGGGACACATTGAAAGCAGTGTGTAGAGGGAAATTTATAACACTAAATGCCTGCAAGGGAAAGGAGGAAAGATCTAAAATCGACACCCTAATGAGCAAGAACAAACAAATTCAGAAGCTAGCAGAAGACAAGAAATAACTAAGATCAGAGCAGAACTGAAGGACATAGAGACACAAAAAAACCTTCAAAAAAATCAATGAATCCAGTAGCTAATTTTTTGAAAAGATCAACAAAATAGATAAACCACTAGCAGACTATTAAGGAAAGAGAGAAGAACAGATGCAGTAAAAAATGATCAAGGGGATATCACCACTGATTCCACAAAAATACAAACTACCATCAGAGAATACTCTAAACACCTCTATGCAAATAAACCAGAAAATTTAGAAGAAATTTATAAATTCCTGGACACTTACAGTCACCCAACACTAAACCAGGAAGAAGTTGAATCTCTGAAAAGACAAATAACAAGGTCTGAAATTGAGGCAGCAATTAATAGCCTATCAACCGAAAAAAGTCCAGGGCCAGACGGGTTCACAGCCAAATTCTACCAAAAGTACAAAGAGGAGCTGGTACTATTCCTTCTGAAACTATTCCAAACAATAGAAAAAGAGAAAATCCTCCCTAACTCATTTTATGAGGTCAACATCATCCTGATACCAAAATGGGCAAAAAGAAAATTTCAGGCCAATATCCCTGATGAACATCAATGCAAAAATCCTCAATAAAATACTGGCAAACCAAATCCAAGAGCACATCAAAAAGCTTATCCATCACAATCAAGTTGGCTTCATCCCTAGAATGCAAGGCTGCTTCAACATACACAAATTGATAAATGTAATCCATCACATAAACAGAACCAAGACAAAAATCACATGATTATCTCAATAGATGCAGAGAAGGCCTTCGACAAAATTCAACAGGCTTTATGCTATGAAACGTATCTCAAAATATTAAGAACTATTTATGACAAACCCACAGCCAATATCATACTGAAGGGACAAAAACTGGAAGCATTCACTTTGAAAACTGGCAGAAGATAAGGACACCCTCTTCACCACTCTTGAAAGATGAAAAATGCATTGGAGTCTCTCAATAGCAGACTTGATCAAGCAAAAGAAAGAATTTGTGAGCTTGAAGACAGGCTATATGAAAATACATAGAGGAGAAAAAGGAAAAAAATAAGAAGAATGAAGCATGCCTACAAGATCTAGATAACAGCCTCAAAAGAGCAAACGTAAGAGTTACTGGCCTTAAAGGTTATATATATAGAGAGAGAGAGAGATTGGGGTAGAATGTTTATTCAAGGAAATAGTAACAGAACGTTCCAAACCTAGAGAAAGATATAAATATCTAAGTACAAGAAAATCAAAGAATGTCAAGCAGATTCAACCCAAATAAGACTACTTCAAGACATGTAATAAGCAAACTCTCAAAGATCAAGGATAAAGAAAGAATCTTAAAAGCAGCAAGAGAAAAGAAACAAAGGAGCTCTGTAATATATCTGGCAACAGACTTCTTAGTGGAAACTTTACAGGCCAGGAAAAAGTGGGATGACATAGTCAAAAAGTGCTGAGGAAAAGAAAACATCTAACCTAGAATATTATACCCAGCACAATTATTTTTTAGACATAGAGAAATACTTAGACAAGCAAAAGCTGAGGAATTTTATCAACATTAACCTTATAGGAAATGCTAAATGAAGCTTTTCAATCTGAAAAAAAATGATATTAATGAGCAACAAAAGATAAAAGTATAAAACTCACTGGTAAAAGTACACAGAGAAATGCAGAACACTGTAACACTGTAATTACAGTATGTAAACCACTCATACGCTTAGTAGAATGACTAAACTGATAAAAAATAATAACTATAATTATATTTTAAGAGGCAATGTAGAAAGATAAATCAACACAATAAAAAATCAAAATACAGGAAAGATAAAGTGTACAGGTTTTTTCGCTTTCTCTTTGCTTCATTTTTAAAACTTTTCTTTATAGTTAAGTTGTTATAAGTCTAAAATAATTGTTTATAAGATATTATTTGCAAGCCTCATGATAACTACAAAGCAAAAACCTATAATTGCTACAAAAAAATAAAAAGCAAGAAATTAAAACATACTACTAGAGAAAATCACTTTTACACAAAGGAAGATAGGAAGGAAAGAAGGAAGAGAGGACCAACAAAACAAGCAGAAAACAAATAACAAAATATCAGTACTAAGTCCTTACTGATCAATAATAACAAGTAAATGAGTGTAAATGGACTAGAATCATTTTTAGAAGGCACTGTAAACAGTTTTGTCTCTTGTTATGGCAGATTGCCTTTAGTAGATTATGTGTAGCCTACTTCATCTCAAAAGCTGTAAAAAGGCTTTGTTCCAAAATATCCTTCTCATTTAAACTTTGAACCCAATATTGTTTGAAGTATTCCTCTTGCTTCTCAAGAATCAGTCTAGCAATTAAGAAGAAATGCCATAAATGTTAATCACATCTCAGTAAGACCTGTAAACTCCACTGCATTTAAAAGAGATTTTATGAGACTCAGACATACAGAACATCTTCTCAGCCTTTAGGGAGCTTATCCAAATGGTGACAACACAATAGCTACCCATTATTAGTTTCCAACATTTATCAGTTATTGTGATAATAACTTGCTAAATTATCTCTCATCTTTATAACCACACTGAAGGGTGTTATTACCCTCAGGTTACCAGTGAGTAAACTGGGGCTCAGAAAAATGTAGTGCTTCAGGGAACACATCTCTTAGAAAAAAAGGAAAGATATCAAACCATGCTGAAGTCTTACCTTCTCTTTGACACCTTCTCCATGTATGTGTGTGTGTGTGTGTGTGTGTATGTGTATATATATACACATATATACATATATATATATACATATATATATATGGAGTCTCGCTCTGTTGCCCAGGCTGGAGTGCAGTGGCACGATCTTAGCTCACTGCAGCCTCCACCTCCTGGGTTCAAACAATTCTCATGTCTCAACCTATCAAGTAGCTGGGACTACAGGTATGAGCCACCTTACCTGGCTAATTTTTGTATCTTTAGTAGAGACAGGGTTTCACCATGTTGGCCAGATGGGGTTTCACCATGTTAGCCAGCAATTCTCCTGCCTCAGCCTCCTGAGTAGCTGGGATTACAGGTGTCTGCCACCATGCCTGGCTTTTTTTTTTTTTTTTTTTTTTTTGTATTTTTAGTAGAGACAGGGTTTCAACAGGCTGGTCTTGAACTCCTGACCTCAGGTGATCCACCTGCCTCAGCCTCCCCAAAGTGCTAAGTTACAGGTCTGAGCTGCTGTGCGTAGCACACACCAGGTTAATTTTAAAAACCTGTTTAATGATATTTTATGGTGTATAGGGTGTGAATCCTTGCCTGAACTCCTGACCTCAAGTGATCCACCCACCTTGGCCTTCCAAAGTGCTGGGATTACAGACATGAGCCACAGCACCCAGCCTTATCCAGATAGTTTGTAACTAATTCTCTGTTTTGTAAACTCTTAAATAATTTATATCCCAGTCTGAACATTTTGATTCTTATTATGTACATTGCGTATTCTATGCAAAGATTCAAATGTACAAGGTGGTAATAAATGTGACATAATTGAAGACCTAATCCAGATTATGTCTGGTTCTCCCTTCCTCAGTAGGGCTGGAGCAAGACTGACTGAAATGACCACCAGGCAGATGGCAGATTGGGAAGACAACCTGAAAAGGTCAGAGGTGGAGTCAGAGAATAACTAGATAAGCCACATTCTGGGAAATACAGTGGATCAAATTCACTGTGGATAAATTTGTATTTGAAGATCGAATGGTAAGTGAGGAAAAATAGAGAAGAAAGCCATTGCTTGAACTACACTTGAACGTCACCAAAGCAGTGACTATCTTGGCAAAGTCTCTTGCTGTCTTCCCTCTCTTTGCCAAATCAGAAGGCATCTCTCTCCAGGCTTGGCTAATTGGAGCTGGGGGAGGAGTGATTCAGACTCTATCCTGGCCACAGCTGGCATCACACTTGGTCTTACCTAAAGCCCACAGCCTTCCAGACCAGCTAAGTACTGGGGCTCACCAAGGCCTGCAGTCACTACTGCCTAGTTATGCCTGCTGCAAATGTTTATTCAAGGCCCAAGGCCCCTTTAGTCAGCAGGTGGTGTATCCTGCCAGGACCAAGTCCATACCAACAGGGCAGTGGATTCCCTTCTGACCCAGGGTGGGTCTAGAAACACCATCCAGGAGCAAAGCCTGGAATCGGAAGCTTTGGGAATCTGCTTGGTGTTTTTACTGTAACTAAACTGATACCCAAGTTGCAAGACAAAGTCCTCTGTGCTCTTCTGTCTTCTTTCCTCAACTTACCTGGAGTTTGGGGAGGAGTGACATATGTGCTTCTGTGGCTGCCACAGTTAGTGTCAAACTGTGTTGCACCCCAAGTCCACTACCTCCAAGACCAGGACACCACTAGACCTTGCCATAGGACTTGCTAACAGAGAAAAAAAAAATCAGTAAAATATTTCAGAGTGGCTTATTTTGAGTCAGTATGAGTGATCTTGGTCTTGGGAACAGTCTTAAGAGGTTCTGAGCAGTCTTAAGAGTTGCCTGAAGCAGGCTGGTTACAGTTTGGTTTTATACATTTCCAGGAGACAGGAGTTAAAGGCAATGACATAAATCAATACATGGAAAATATACATTGATTCAGCCCCCAAAAATCAGGACATCTCCAAGCAGGGACTTAACAAGACATAGGTGGGTTTTAAGGATTCTTTAGTTGACAATTGGTTGAGAGAGTTACTCTATTGTCTAAAGGCTCAGAGTCAATAGAAAGTAATGCTTGAGTTAAAGGAGGTTGTGGGGTCCAAGGCTCTTGTTATGTAGATGAATCCTCATAGGTAGTGTCCCTCAGAGAGAGTCAGTGGCAAATGTCTGTCTCTTTTCAGACCTTTGAGATGTCAGACTCTCAGGTCAACTCTGCTAGATCTGGGAAAAGCCTAGAAAGGAAAGGCCTGGCTGCGTTAATGGAGATTCTCTACAGATGCAAATCTCCCCAACAAAAGATAGCTTTGCAGGGCCATTTCAAAATATGTCAAAGAAATATATTTTGAGGTAAAATATTTTTATTCGCATCAGGGTCTTCTGTCATGTGATGCTGCATCAGATTCAGGTTGGAAAGTAAGCCATATTATACCAGGTTATTTATTATTTATTTATTTATTTTAGAGATGGAGTTTTGCTCTTGTTGCCCAGGCCTGAAGTGCAATGGCATGATCTCAGCTTACCCGCCCCCTGGGTTTAAGCAATTCTCCTGCCTCAGCCTCTGGAGTAGCTGGGATTACTGGGGTCTGCCACCACACTTAGCTAATTTTTTGTATTTTTAGTAGAGACCGGTTTCACCATGTTGGCCAGCCTAGTCTTGAACTCCTAACCTCAGATGATCCACCCGCCTTGGCCTCCTAAAGTGCTTGGATTACAGGCGTGAGCCACTGTGCCCAGCCTATAACAGGTTGATTTTTAAAACCCATTTAATAACATTTTATGGTGTGTAGGGTGTGAATCCTTGCCTGAATGGCCTGAGGTCTTGTTTGTAATTTGGTATCTTACTGCCACAGAGTCTGTTTTATCCCTCTTATGATCTCTCTTTTAACTTAAATGCTGGCCAGTTGTGCCTAAACTCCAAAGGGAGGGGGTATAACAAGGCATGTGTAACCTCCCTTCCTATCACGACCAGGAATTCAATTTTTAAGGTTGTTCTGGGGTCTCTTTGGCCAAGTGGGAGTTCATTCAGTCAGTAGGGGTAAGTTGGGGGTACTTAGCATTTTAAGTTTAATCTACAGATTTTAGTCTTGTGTCCTGACTGCCTCTCAAATAGATTCAGGACCTCAGACCACTTTAGTTAACTAGTGGTGAAGCCAGCCATGACCTGGGTTTCTCCCTCTGGAGCAGAGAATTCTCCTCTGGCCCAAGGCCTGGCCTAAATGTGCTGTCAGAATTCTGGGCAGTGGCAGAATTCTGTCCTGTGTTATGTTCCACCGTGACAGGGCAGCACTGACTCCAATACAAAGTCCCACACTCACTTTGCTCTCCCTCTTCCAAGCACAGATTCTCTTTCCTGTGGCGCAGCCTGTGGTTGGAGGAAGGGTGGTGTAGGCAATGCAGGGCGGTCTTTCCCACCATCTTCAATGCCTCTTTCCTTATCATTATGGTAAAAGCAGGCACTGTGATCACTCACTTGATTTTATGGCTTTTAGGAAGGTGCTATCTTGCATGGATAGTTGTTCTATTTGGTGTTCCAGTATGGAGAACTATCTCTGGGGGCTTCTATTCAGCTACCTCACTTCAGCTCCGCCCTCTCTCCGGTCAGTCTGTAAACTGCTGGTACTGAAGCCTGCAGTGCCTTCCTTTTCTGTGTCCCATGGAGAGTTATTGAAGTGGTTCTTTTTGAATTTCAGTTGGCCTTTTATTAGAGCCTTTCTACTAAAGGATTAGAACATGAGTCTGTGGGCTTAAGCCAAAAAGCAGTCAGAGGGACACATATTGGGTTTTACTTAGAATTACCCACCTGCCTAGTGCCAGCCTACCACTCTTGAACAAAACTTGCATGATTCTTGTGTCTTCGTTTAGAATAATTTAATTCTGAGGAGACACCTCTGTTTCTCCACTGGCCTCTGGACAGGGAACAGGCTCTTGAAAATTACCTGGGGCAGTTATGGGTCACATCACTTCTTACTCTAGCCAGCCAGAAGGCACTTGAAGTTCACAATCTTGTGGGCTAAATTTCTGAAAACAATAACAAACAAAATGTCGCTGATTTTTTATTCTCTAAATTTATAACCCATTAATATACCTCCCTGTAAGCTCTCTGATTTTGAAAATTATGCACGATAAAATCCTTTATTATACATATAAAAGAGTTCTGTAGTTTGTTTTCATAGAAAATTGGTGTTCAGACATATTTTACTAAATAAGTGCAAAATAACTAAAGAATATCCAATTGAAAGATACAAAATTGTTATCCTGCTAAGAGCACCTTGGTGTAAAGGTGACTTCAGGGAACAATCACAAGTAATTCAGCTACTTGGCCAAAGTGAAGAATGGAACGTTGAGGCTGGAGAACTGAGCATGGCTCAAGAGGGTCCTTGTGCCCTAGGCTAGGTCATTTGGGCTGAATCATGAGGGGAGAACTGAGGTAGCATTAGCAGGAAGATCAGGTGACCACCAAACTTTCTGCCAGATCTGAGATTCTTCTCTTTTAGAAAGACAGTATTTGTATAAAAAACAAAGATTCACCAAAGGTCACATTTTAAATTATAAAGAAAAAAATTTTTTTTTTTTCTTGAGACAGAACTGTTGCTCAGCCTGGAGTGCAGTGGCATGATCTCTGCTCAATGCAAACTCTGCTTCCCAGGTTCAAGCGAATCTTCTGCCTCAGCCTCCTGATTAGCTGGGATTACAGTAGCCTGCCACCACACCCAGTTAATTTTTATATTTTTAGTAGGGATGGTGTTTCACCATACTGGCCAGGCTAGTCTCGAACTCCTGATGTCCTCAGGTGATCCACCCACCTTGGCCTCCCAAAGTGCTGGGATTACAGGCATGAGCTACCACATCTAGCCTCAAAAATTCATCTGTGAGCCACATTTAGAAGGTAAATAAAAAATTTTGACTAAACACAGTTGAGAATCTTTAAATTGTTGAACTTCAGTTCTGTTGAGAATCTTTGAGATCCATCATTTTCTAAATGTTTTCTACCAGAGAAACAGGACAATGGTTTGCAAAAACTGGTTATCAGCATTTACTTTATAGCTCAAGCAAACAGACTTATTTGCACTTAAAATACAAATATTACCTATCTTTATTTGAGTGTTCTTGTTCTCTCTTAAATTTCATTTCCCAAAACTGATGGCAAAAGTACTTTGTTTATTTTAACTTGACCCTTCTTTTGCAACCCAGCTTAATCATTTCACAGATTCCCTTTTGAAATAAATGGGCTAGATGATCAGACAATAGTGGCAAATGTTTGTCATTTCAATGACATGCAAGAGATACCTTCAGTGAAATTTGTATATCAAATTTATCTTTGTGCTCCTTTTTTTCCCTAGTGAATTCAGTATTAAAGTGTTTGTAAATATTTTTGGTTTATTATTTATTAATTCAAAGCAAAGAATGCCAGTGTGCCCATAAATATCTCATTTATACAAATATGTTTACAGACATCTGTTTTATTATTTTAAAGATCAGTAGATATTATATACTAAGGTAGAAATAAGTACTAAAAAAGAGAAGATAATAAATTTAAAACTTTCTAGTGAACATAAACATCATAAAAAATAACAAGTAAAAATCACCCAGGCGCAGTGGCTCACACCTGCTATCCCAGCACTTTGGGAGGCCGAGGTGGGTGGATCACCTGAGGTCAGGAGTTTGAGACCAGCCTGGCCAACATGGTAAAACCCTATCTCTATTAAAAATACAAAAAAATTAGCTGGGCATGGTGGCGCATGCCTGTAGTCCCAGATACTCCGGAGGCTAAGGCAGGAGAATCCCTTGAACTTGGATGGCAGAGGTTGCGGTGAACCGAGATAGTGCCACTGGACTCCAGCCTGGGTGACAAAGAGAAACTCTGTCTCAAAAAAAAAAAAAGTATAAAGATAAAATTTTAGTACATTGTGAATTAATTACTAGACTCAGTTGTTATAGGAAGCTTTGTTTTTCTGGAGCTTTTATATTAAAATTATTAAAATTGTGACTGAGAGGTATACTATGAGTTTTCTTTAAAAGAAAGGATATTCTATATCTGAATAAAGACAAACTTGGAATGAGTGGTGTATGACTTAATAAATGCTGGAGAATATCCACTCCCTAGTCAGTACTAAATTATTTGATTGGTTACTTAGAGAAGGACAACAACAAAGAAGAAAATTTAAAAAAAAAAAAAAGAGAGAGAAGGACAACAGCATACTCAGCATGGCATTTTCATTGCCAGTCACAATCTTTCCTCCACCTAATGTTCTCTAGACTGACACAGATCAAAGAATAATTCCCTAGACTTCCTTTGCAGAGCTAGGTTATGCTCAGACCATTTCCAGCACCAAGGACACTACCATTCAGGTCTTCAAAAAAGATCATCTTGTAAGCCCTGTCTAAACCAGGACACTTCAAAACTCATTTCAATTTGAAACTGAGTCCAGGTGGGTCTCCATCAGTATTAGAGTGGACCTGCTGGATATGTGCTTGCAGATGATGCAACATCAAAGCAAATGCCCTGGACAAGAGAAGGAAGGCCAAAGGCAATGGGCTTACTGGTTTCTAGCTTTGAGCCACTCTTCATAGTGCCAAATTCCCATTTTAGAGTCCCTTTATTTGTATTAACAAAAATAAATTCCCTTTATTTGTATTAATAAAAATAAATTCCCTGGGTATAAGTTCCTATAAAAGACTCCCTATCTGTATTTCTGGGCATGAAAGGGTGTTTTAGTTCCAATTCTAGTTTTCCTGCTTAGATGTTCACCTTTCTGACATTAATAATTAACCAGATTATCTGAATTCTTCAAGTTCAGTTTATTTAAAAGGAGAATATCCTCAAAACGGTTATATCCATCATTTCCTGTTACCTACAACCATGGGCCTCTTGGGAATACTTTGTTTTTTAATATTCCTGGGGAAAACTTGGGGACAGGAGCAAACGTAAGTAAAACAGCTGTCTTCATTTTTCAATGCATCTTAGTTGTGATGAATGAAGAGTAAATTGAACAGATTGTGTTAATTTGAAAATAACTTGCTACTTCTGAGAACACCAAGTGAATAGTATCATCTCTGAATGAGAAAGTCATGGAAGCATTTTGATTTAATAAGTAGCTAACAACATGACAGCTTACATGGAATTGTTATTTATTAAAATGTATGTAAGTGATTATTCAAATTCCTCTTCAAAAAAGCATGAGACAAACTCAAGATAATAAACTTTCTGAACATTTTTTGCTTATTTTAACTTGGTGTTTAGTTTTCTCTTTGTGTTTTTCATAGACTATCATAGTTAAACCAGGATTATTTGGGAATCAGTCTAATACTGTGATCTGAAAATCTGTTGTCATAACGACTTCTATAATACATTTATAAGCTGATTTTTCACAATTTTTAGTGTCATTATTGACATAATATGCACTTTAGATAATGTTTTAAAAATAATGATCTTATATCTAGAAATATTTTAATACTGAAAAGTAACTGTAGATTAATCAAACCTATTTGTTTTATATATGAGGATAAGTTTGGATAAGGGGAGTAACTGGCCAAAGGTCACAGTTCTAGAGAGAAACAGGATTTTTATTAAGGTATCCTTTTTATCACTTTATTTTTTTTCATTTTGTCATAAATGTATACATATAAATATATATAAACACATACTTAGGATGTCATTCTTTTTTAGCACCCTCCTATTTCTGATCTGTGATTTTATCACATGACCACAATCACTCCACTACCTTAGCATCCTGTCTTTATTATTTCCTTTTGAAAGACAAGCAGCTAAACCTTAGAGAGACTGAAATTAAGTGACTTCAAATTAGTGGCAGAACTAGGGCTAGGACCTGGGTTCCATGGTTCTTGTCCAGAGTTATTCTGAATTCTGTCTACTGGTCCTTAATAAAAATTATTTCCTCACTTTCTCTGAAAAAGACAGAGCATACCATTTACAACATGGCAATTAATCACTTTAATTAACTGGTTGATTGATTGATTCAACAAATATTTATTGAGCACCTAACTATATGATAGGCACTGCAGATATAGCAAATGGTAAGACAATTCCTAGAGTTTGCCTTCCAGTGGGAGAAGCAAGTAATGAATGAATGAAGCAATGAAAGAATGTGTAAGGTCAGGTAGGTAGTATTACGAAGAAAAAAATAAAAGAGAGTATGAGAATTAAAAGATAATAATTATGGGGCACTACTTTAAAATGTGGCCAGAAAAGGGTCTCTTAAGGAGAGCTGCACTCAAACAGAGCCTGAAGGAAGTGAGGAAGCAAACCATGCAAATATTTGAGGAAACAGCATTCAAGGTAGAGGCCAAAGTAACATTCTTGCCTCTCTGCAAGCTCAGTAGCCTGATCATCTGCAGCAATTGAAAGACAAAGAAAACTATGAAGTTCTTTAGATGAATAGATTATGCTACTGAGCATAAGTAGCATAAATAAGAACTAAAATCTTTATGAAGGGTGGTTCCAGAATCATCTTTTAGGGGCTTCTGAACACTTAATATTTTAGGCTTGACTGCTACCATCACATAGACCAGCAGTCCCTAACCATTTTGGCACCAGGGACAGGTTTTGTGGAAGACAATGTTTCTATGGACCGGTGTTGGGGTTGGGATGGTTTCAAGATGAAACTGTTCGGCTGCAGATCATCAAGCATTAGATTCTCAAAAAGAGGGTGCAATCTAGATTCCTCACATGCACAGTTCACAATAGGGTTCATGCTTCTATGAGAATCTGATGCCATCACTGATCTGACAGGAGGCAGAGCTCAGGTGGTAATGCTCCTTTGCCTCACTGCTCACCTCCTGCTGTGTGGCCTGGAGGCCACATGTGACCAGTACTGGTCCATGGCCCGGGGGTTGGGGCCCCTGACATAGACAATTCAAAACTAAGGCAATACTAAACTGAAAAACATAAAGCTTCTATAAATACTGAAATTAAAGTAGCTTTGTATCCCTAAATTTTTCTAATGACAAAACTCTTGATAAATTCCGTTTAGTACAACAGTTGAAAATGTTAATTCTGGAAACGAGCTGCTCAGGTTCTATTCCTAATTCTGTAATTTGTGAATTATAGAATTCATAAATCCTATATGTGTGGCCTTGGGAAAGTTAATTAGCAGTTTCTTCACCTTAAAATTGGAGTAATAATTCCTCAACATAATGAGTTTATGTATATAAAGTATTCAGCATAGTGCCTTAGCACAGGGTAAAATTTCAGTAAATGTATCTTATTACCATAAAAGCTGAACTCTTCTCATTGTCTGCCATCTCCTGCTAGACATGTGGAGAAAGGGAATTCAGATGATGGTTGGAAATCTGGAAATTCTTTCCTCTCTTTTATAATTTGCCTATAGGTGGATCCAAATTAACTGTCATGTAGGAGAACTGCTAGATGCTTTAAATGATTTAATTGCTGATAAATTAATTCCATTGTTACTAAAAACTTTCTGCTTTTACCAGACTCTTAAAATGTCATAATGTTGGCAGAAGCCTGCAGTAATTCTGCCAAGTGGGGTGGTGGGTGCACTTCAAGCTTGTTGGACCACTTGAATTAGTCGTTCACTATGCCCTTTTGGGTTAAAACACTTTTTTTTCCTATGTAATAGCATATGTAGTTCTCAATATTCGAATTAGACATGTTTGTGATATACAGTTAATAATCCAGTCTATATTTGTGAATTTTTATTTATTAATATAATAAAAAATCACATATTTAAAAATTTATATTTCAAAAACATGTATAGATTCACTTCTATTCTTGTATAAATCACATGAAAAGTAAAAATAAGAGAACAGTCTATGATTGTGAATAACACTTATAACCTTAACCTCAAATGTACACATAACAACTGAGAGAGAACGGATATAAAGTCTTCCCCCATTTACTTACAAACCATATAACCTTAGCCAAGATAGCCTCTTACCACTTGCAAAATAGGAATAATGATAGTATCAGTCATTGGCTTATTGTAAAGATTAACAAGAGTTGTATGTAAAATGCTGATAAAGCCTCTGATATATGGCAAGTACTTAATTGCCATTGTTGTTTGACGATGATGATGATTTGCTCTTAAAGGACCACCATCACTATTTCCATTTCCAAATGCACTTCCCAGCTCACTCATATTTTATCCTTTTCATTATCCATTTACTAGTATAACATAGTATTTCTAAGATCACGCTGTTTTAACTTAATTTAGTGAGATTAATAAATCTTAACATATATTGAATACTAAGCATGCTAGGACCTTTCATATGTATGTTCTTATGTAATCTTTACCAGATTCTGGTAAAGAAGGTGATTATTTTCAGAGTAAGTTATTGTAGCCTCAGAAAGAGTTAGTGACTTTACCACAGTCACTCAGCCAGCAGATGGCACTGCTGGAATTCAATCACTGGTGCGGATATTGCTTTTTTCTTCATTGAGCAAAAAATATTGACCCCATTTACATGTTCTGGTCAATATGATTCAAAGTCTTCCTTGGCTACAGTAGCTAAGAGAAGGTGCTATTATTACTTTACCTTTATAAATGTAAACTAAACCTCCAACTTCATTTCTCAGGTCTTAATTCCAAACTACTTCTTGGAAATTATGCTGACATTATGGTAGGTCACAAGTACATTTTAACTTACTAATATCATTTTTAAGTGAGGACATATATGTATTTTAAATGGAACCTCTCAAGTGAGGAAAAAAATCAAAAGTGTAAGAAAATATGTCATATAAAGACACTGAGCCTTATTTTTTCCTTTTTCAACAGATATGTCATTTCAGCACCAAAAATATTCCGTGTTGGAGCATCTGAAAATATTGTAATTCAAGTTTATGGATACACTGAAGCATTTGATGCAACAATCTCTATTAAAAGTTATCCTGATAAAAAAATTAGTTACTCCTCAGGCTATGTTCATTTATCCTCACAGAATAAATTCCAAAACTCTGCAGTCTTAACAGTATGTATTTACCCTTTATTTTCTTTACATATGCAGAATATTCTCAACAAAAATGTGTACAAAGTTTGAATATTGATAACATATAGATGCAATCATTTACCACTGTGGGGTTATTAGACGATGTCAGTTACTCATGATAATATAAGTGAAACAGAAAATTCTAAGCAGAAGAGTTATGTCTGCTTTTTGAGCAATGCTTGTAAATTTTCACATTCTTATTGGAAAATAAAATTGTACTAATGTGAAAATATTTGGAAATAATCGAAAATACTTGTTTGCCATGAAAATTATTATTGGAAAGAAATCAAGAACTATGAATATGATTTGATCTGTAGTACATTGCTCACAAAAACCCATGGATATTATTGAACATTCGATTGAACTCTAATATTCTACAATTATAGTTTCAAAAACTAAAAATTTTTTTATTATTGAAGTGCATAGCTCTCATTGACAGCCTGCAATTAATAGAAAGAACAACCTTGATCAAATAACTCTTTCTCCTATTAAGATATTGTAGTACAGATTGCTTAGACACATACCTGCAACTTATTTCTTACTCAAAATTCTAATACTTAATAAAGAAAATCAAAGAATATCAAAGACATAAAATGGGTTCTGTAGTTCATTTAGACTAGAGTTTCTCTAAAGTGAGTTCTTTATAAAGAAATTAAAAACTGAAGTTTAATGAGCAGCTTAAAATTAGAAATATATTGATTTTATAACATTTTGAATTTATTTTATAAATTTGTTTTGATTTTTTAATTATACAAAAATCATAAGATTATATCCAGTTTTAAGTTTGTATATATTTAAGTAACTTTGTAATAAAAATGATTTTGATTATGTTATAAATAATAAAAAGTCAATGCTGGGGATCTTCTTTGACTTTTGTCCTTTAAAAGGGGAAGGCATATTACTCATGTTTGAGAAACACTAATCTAAATAATTTCTAATCAAACATAGAAATTCTTTCATTAATGTTTTTCGAAGTAAATGCTCATATCTCTTAACAAATTCTTCCACTTACTAGGTTTGTTAACAATTAAAATTCATTTATTAGAAGTGTTACTTTTGAGGCACATGCTTATAATCCCAGCCGCTTGGGAGGCTGAGGCAGGAGAATCACTTGAACCCAGGAGGCAGAGGTTGCAGTGAGGCAAGATCCCACCGCTGCACTCCAGCCTAGGCCACAGAGAGAGACTCCATCTCAAAGAAAAAAAAAGTTACTTTTTGTATCAGATAAAAGATACTCTTCAAGTGTTCAAATAGCAGCATGTAGCTAGTGGCTACCATAGTGAACAGCATAGATATAGAATATTTCTGCCATCACAGAAAGTTCTTTAAACAGTGCTGACCTATATGGTTAACTGAAAAAGTAGATTAAGGTGGGGGAATCATAGTTGGTATGTACATACTTTAAACATTTAATTTTATTGTAACAATACCATATATCTTTATTTGTCAATTGTTTAATGTTGTATCAAGGTCACTTAAAAGTGTGGGTCTATGAATTGCAGTGTCAAATCTCATTGATTATGTGTTACAACTTTTTGGGTTTTTTTGAGATAGGGTCTCGCTCTATCACCAGGCTGGAGAGCAGTGGTGCAATCTCGGCTCACCGCAACCTCCACCTCTCAGGTTCAGCGATTCTCCTGCCTCAGCCTCCCAAGTAGCTGGGACTACAGGCATGCACCACCACGCCCGGCTAATTTTTGTATTTTTAGTAGAGATGGGTTTCATCCTGTTGATCAGGATGGTTTCGATCTCTTGACATTGTGATCTGCCCGCCTTGGTCTCCAAAGTGCTGGGATTACAGGCATGTGCCACCTCGCCTGGTCACGTGTTACAATTTTAGCAGATCATCTTTGTTCTATAGTTTCTTTCTTTCTTTTTCTTTTTCTTTTCTTTTCCGTCTTTTTTTTTTTTTTTTTTTTTTTGAGACAGGATCTCATTCTGTCACCCAGGCTGGAGGACAGTGGCACTATCTCAGCTCACTGCAGCCTTCGCCTCCCAGGTTCAAGCAATTCTCCCACCTCAGCCTCCCAAGTATCTGGGATTATAGGCATGCTCCACCACGCCTGGCTAATTTTTGCATTTTTGGTAGAGAAGGGGTTTCACCATGTTGGCTAGGCTGGTCTGGAACTCCTAACCTCAGGGGATCTACCCACCTCAGCCTCCCAAAGTGCTGGGATTACAGGCGTAAGTCACCGTGCCCAGCCTAGTCTATAGTTTCTGTTTCTTAAAAGGGAAGAAAGAACTTAAAGACACTTACAAAGCAATCTGGGTGCAGAATATTTATAGATTTTTAATGTTTTCCAAATTTTAAAATAATTTCACAAAACTAATTCCACAGCAGTCGGATTTTGTAATTAACTTTTATCCCATTTTTCCAAAGCCTAAATTTTCATAGAGGTAGTTTCTTTTTCATCACTTTTTGTGTATTAGATTTACATATCATTGAATGTAAAGGGAATAATTACAAACATAAATTGGAAAATGAACATCTCAATTTATGGGAGCAGAAGTATGTGAGGTAATACTAAAGGTCCAGAGAGGCTGGGGTTGGTGACTGATGCCTGTAATCCCAGCACTTTGGGAAGCTGAAGAGGACGGATCACTTGAGGCCAGGAGTTCAAGACCAGCCTGGCCAACATGGTGAAACTCCACCTCTATTAAAAATACAAAACAAAAACAAAATTAGCTGGGCATGGTGGTGCACACCCATAATCTCAGCTACTTGGGAGGCTGAGGCTGGAGAATCACTTGAACCTAGGAGACAGAGGTTGTAGTGAACCGAGATGATGCCACTGCTCTCCAGCCCAGGCAACAGAGTAGGTAAGACTCCATCTCAAAAAAAAAAAAAAAAAACTTAAGGGTCCAGAGAATCGTCAGGAGGTTTCACAAAGGGAATGGGAAGCATGGAGTAACCCAGCAAACTAACTGAGTGAAGGTTTCTTAAAGCCTTTTATAGTAGTAATTTCACTAAATCTATATAAAATTTAGGAAACATGAAACCAAAGAGACTTTCAATTGCTTAAAACTAAATTTTTATTGTGTAATTAGACACTAAAGGGCTTTGGGCAACATTTATTTACTCTTCTTGCTCCTGTATCACTTTTTAAATGATTACATGTACATACTCATGAGATTACAGTGGTATTTAGAAATTTAATGTGTTTAATAACTTTAGAATTATTATACTGTTTTCCATCAACAATTTCTTTTCTAGATACAACCAAAACAATTGCCTGGAGGACAAAACCCAGTTTCTTATGTGTATTTGGAAGTTGTATCAAAGCATTTTTCAAAATCAAAAAAAATGCCAATAACCTATGACAATGGATTTATCTTCATTCATACAGACAAGCCTGTTTATACTCCAGACCAGTCAGGTAGAGTATAAGATATTTCTCTGGGTGGGGGATTCGACACTATATTGTAGAGTTTTTTAACACCTGAAATTGAGTGGAGTTAGTTTCTAATATGCTCAAAAGAATCTCAATTCCCAATGATATCTATACTTTCAAATATTGAATAGCATTTTAATTTTAAATTTATGGGGAAAGTGCTAAATAAATTACAAAACCAACAATTACATTATCTGCCCCATCAGTTATTTTCAAATAGAAAATGCTTTTTCAAAATTGTAAAATGTCATGTTAAATCTTATTTATTAAACAAATAGACTTAATTGCAAATATAATTTGGCAATGGGACAATAATTCATTATAGAACAATGTTCATTAAAAATTCCACTGGGTCTGGAGCTAATCCCCAAACTGGAAATATAAATCTAACCCTAGGGGATCAGATGTTTCAGCAGAGAATAAACTAGATCACAGAAATATATGGATATTAATTTTCAAAGGGGAATCTACCTAAGAAAGTTTCTGTTAGAACATTGTTCTTCTGTTAGAGGCAAAAGGGGAGAATAGCCAATCAAAATCATGTGAATAGGAATGACTGGACTTATTTCCAATGAACCAAAAGTAAAACACAGAAAAGTGTGAATGCTGCCCAATATATTCACGTGTTTGCAAAGCCTTCCATTCCCCTGTTTCTCCCTCTCACCATCACTGACTTTTAAGCACATCAGAAACAATATATGAGATGTGTATGTGGGAGGGAGAGGCTATGCAATTTCACTAATGATATTGTTGGGGCAGGACAAAGAAAGGAAGTGGGGACCAGCTGACTTTATTGAAAAACTTTATACACAGTAGATATTTGCTAAATGTTGGTTGATGTTGATGATGAGAAGAGTAGGGTGGAACTGGGCTGCACCATTACCATTTCAGCAGGAGCATTTGTTATGATCAGCTCAGAAGGAAAGGCCTAGAGAGGGTAGAGATGTTGCTATCCGCTTGGCCAGAATATCATTGCCAGAATAGTACCATCTCTTTACTCCAAGAGACAACTTGATATGCAAGGAAATAGTCTCTGCTCACAAAGATTGGGTCATTTTAAATATAATCATACCTAGAAACAAGCATATAGTCTCCCTTGTCCTCCTCCTACATTGAAGGATACTTCATTGCTTGGATCCTGTTGACACTTCCCACAACTTAAGGTCATCGGTCTTTGTCCAACAAGCAGTGTAATACCCAGAGCCTGGGACCTTCTTTAGTTGTCAAGGCTTTCCTTAAGAATGGCTTCATGTATTATTTCTCTATCAGGACTTTACTATAAGAAGATGTAATATCCAGCCAGGCATGGTGGCTCATGCCTGTATTCCCAGTACTTTGGGAGGCCAAGGCAGGTGAATCACTTGAGGTCAGGAGTTTGATAACAGTCTGGCCAACATGGTGAAACCCTGTCTCTACTAAAAATACAAAGATTAATCAGATATGGTGGTGCATGCCTGCAATTCCAGCTACTCGGGAGGCTGAGGCACAAGAATCGCTTGAACGTGGGAGGCAGAAGTTGCAGTGAGATCATGCCACTGCACTCTAGCCTGGGCAACAGAGTGAGGCTGTCTCAAAAAACAAAAAACAAAACAAAACAAAAAAGATTTAATATCCATATCCATTTTAATCCTAGAGGAAAATAAGAGACATTTCCTATAAATATTGGCCCATTTCTGAGAGTTAGTGAAGTAAATTGGTTAAAAGCAGACTCTGGAGTCAGATTGCCTGGGTTCAAATCCCAGCTTGAGCTGCTGTAAGCTACATGACCCTGTGTGAACTACTCAGCCTTTCAGACCCCCACTTTCCTCACCTGTAAAATGGAGACAGTAATACAACTTACCTCATAGAGTTGTGAGAATTAATTGAATTCATATGTGTAAACCACTTAAGATAGTGCCAAGCACACAGTAAGCACTAGGAAAGTGTTTTTCATTATTGTCTATGGAATAGCACAAAGCCATATTTGCACAAAAGAAAAAGAATTATTTAAAAGTATTCTTTAGTGGTCTTGTTATTTATAACTGTAATGTCCTGATCAACACACTTAATCTGAAGATTCTTGAGGGATTTTTAGTGTAAGCATCTTTAGGATAAAGGCTTAAATCTTCAAGGCTTTACTGGATAAAGAACTTTAGAATATTAGCCAAAATCCTTCAATTTCATAAAGCCTATGTCCTGCCTTCTTCTCCAGCTTCGTCACCTCCTATGGTCCCATCCTCTACAAATGCAAGCCAAACTGACCTCCTTTCAGATGCTTTCTCACACCGTTTCCCCATTCACATTAAGGCCTGTGTAACATGCCATTGCCTCTGCACCATACATTCTTGCCCCTCCTTTGCCTTGTTAACTTCTACTTCACCCTCACATGTCATCACAGACCCTTCTAAAGGCAGCTTTCCCTGACCTCTTCAAATCTCTCTCTTCTACACACTCATAAGGCCGGGCAAATATCCATTGTGGCACTTCACACCCTGAAATTTTACAAATGATTGTATTTGCCTCTCTCCTCCACTCTATTTAATTTTATTTATTTTTTGAGACAGTGTCTCAATCTGTCACCCAGGCTAGAGGGCAGTGGCGCAATCTTGGCTCATTACAATCTCTGCCTCCCAGGTTCAAGTGATTCTCTACCCTCAGCCTCCTAAGTAACTGGGATTACAGGCCTCTGCCACCACGCCCGGCTAATTTTGTATTTTTAGTAGAGACAGAGTTTCACCATGTTGGCCAGGCTGGTCTTCAAGTCCTGACCTCAAGTGATCCACCTGCATCAGCCTCTCAAAGTGCTGGGATTATAGGCATGAGCCACTGCACTCTGCTAATAAGCCATATCTTTTATACAAAAAATTGTGTAGATCTTGCCTCCACTGTACCATCACTGTGAAGACAAGATTAATTTTCTAACCTAAACACAAACTGAGTTAAAAACTAGCCAAATAGTAGTCATAGAAATAATAATAAAATAAAATAATAAGCATTTATTGATTACTTAGCATGTGTCAGGCTATGCAAAAGCTTTGCGTTCTTTAATTCTCACAAGGACACTATGAGCAGACACTAGTGTTCCTATTTTACAAGAGGTTAACTAAGGTTTAGAGGGATTAAGTATCCCACTCAGGGTCATACTAGAAAGTGGCAGAGGCAGGAGTGAAACCAAAGTTTCTAATTCCAGGGCCTGTGCTCTTAACTTTTGTGACATTCTGCCTTGGGCAGCTTCCCAGTGATACTCAGGCCTGAACTGGGTGTGTCCAAAAAGCAGGAGATAGGATTTGTAGTGGGAGACAGGTATGAGGGGAAGGAGAGAGCAGAGAGTGGGGCATTTACTGAGCACATTGTTTTTACCTTATGAACTTAGTAAAACCAGTGTTAATGTGGCTTCTTATATAGAACTTTGCATAATCCTGATCTTTTAAAAGATACTGGGTTTATGGTGCCAGTTCTATTTTATTTTGTGGGTGAAGTTTTGGCCATGAAATGGTTTGTGTCAGCAATACCCTAGAGAAATTACAGTATGTCAGTGGAAGGAATTAGATCTCTGTGTCTCAAACAGCTGTGAGTTAAAAGCAAAACAGATGCTTTTGTTTAAAAAGTAGGGATCTATTAACTGACAGAAAGAAATGGAAGAGAACTTACAGTTATTGAGTCCCTGCCATTACTCTTTTAACAATGAGAGAACAATTGTAGGATCTGCCTCAATAAATATAACAAAACTGTACAATTCAAGGCTGCATTTTGCAGTAAGAGCTAACTTGGAGCCTTGTTGGTTTTCATAAGTGAAAGAGTGTGTGTCTGAATCAAGCTCCCAATTTTCCATTAAAATCTTCAGTTCTATTATGGACACTGTATTATGTTCCCCTATAACCGTATGGTGGACATCACTGTTTTGCTACTATGAAATTTTTGATAAATAATGGCCTAATTACAGATGTAATTAATTTCATACTGTGGATGTGTTCTCAAAACATTGTAGGTAAATGCATTTTAATAAAGTGAACTGTACTTTAAATCCACTAAGAGAAATAGTTCTTTAAATGAATCCCAGAGGATTCTCTTAAATAAAAGAATTGTTAGTAATGTATATGTCTGCAAACTAATTTTTCTTTCTTTCAAACATGGACTTTTGTATATTGAGTTTTTTAAAGTAAGATTCATTTCTTTTAAGGATGGTTGTTTTAAAAAATCAAAATATCCTTATGTTTACCAGTTTTTGATGATATCAATTATTCTTACAGTAAAGGTTAGAGTTTATTCATTGAATGATGACTTGAAGCCAGCCAAAAGAGAAACTGTCTTAACTTTCATAGTAAGTATTTTATTTATTTAAATAATACTTCGATTCATTTTTTCAGGACAAGAATATCATTTCACAACCCTGTTCTCACACTATACTGAGTCATTCAATGTTCCACAAATGGTTATTGAACATCTGCAATAAGTATAGTATCATAGATCTATACCTCTGTAATATATGTATGTGAAAGGCTGATAAAAATTAAATTTCAACAACTTGAAGGATTTTGAGCTAAACCATTTAAATACAACCTTGGTGATTTCCTTTTTAAAGAACACCCACCAATCACTAAGAATTGATTGAATATCCATTTAACTATAAGATATACAAAATGGATATATCTATGATGTATCTATTATGTGCAAGATTTTTGACTTGTACAGTTTAAAATAAAGAATTATATTTCATGGCACTTACTCTTAAGAAACTTAGAGTTTAATAACTAATATACTAACACATAAAAAAATCTTGCTAAACCATGAGTTAAAGATCAGCAGTTATTCACCATTTATCACACATGACATATATAACAGATGATGTGCATTGAACTCCCACTATCTCATCCAATTTGTGTCACACATCTCAAACATTTTTGTGAGGAAATAAAATAATACAACTAGTTATAATTGCTCAGTTATTAACAGTAGGTTTTCTAATCGTCCTTCAATATAGGCTGCTGCACTTTTTCTGCTACTCAAAAAAAACAACAACAAAAACAAAATAAAATCTTATCGGAATGCAGGTGCAAAAGAATAGGTACTAGAGAACAAAACCATACTAAAATATAAACCAAATAAATAAATTATTCAGTAGGACAAATACCATGAGCTCGGAGGGAAGACCAATGAGAGGTGAGAGTGGGGGAGATACAAATCCTTCTCTGGAATGGAATAGATAAAGGGAACCCTGAGTTGGGTGTCAATGAAAGGAGTTGACATAAATTATTTAAAAATAGTGAAGACCTTCCCATGTAAGAAGCAGAGTGAGTTAAGCTATGGGGGCAAGAAGAAATGAAAGAAAATAAAGCTAGTAAATAAACTGATTGACCGATAGAGTATCTGAAAGAGAACTAAGGAGAGCAATGTCAGCTCAAATGCCCTGTTTCTATCAGAGAATGCTAGGGGTGTAGACATATACTCTTGATCCAGTGTCTTCATCGTTGAACTTGAGTGATGCAGAATCCTGGCATAATGTGGAGAAAAATGAATGCCAGTCATCCCTTGTAAGAGCTGCTCCCGGAAGAAAGGATTGAGGAAACTGATCCCAGAGCTGTAGGAGTTAGTATAGAGGAAGTATCCTGAAAATAGTACCTGAGAAAGATGATCTTAGAAGAATTGTGCACAATGGATAGTGGGATGAAGAATAGCCATAAAAATAATGAGCTACAAGTGTAATTCTTGTTCAAAATAGGCTTCTGTTTTACAATTAATTAAGGAAAAAAAAGTACCTCTAAAATCCAACTGTGAATTTCAGTCATGGTAAATAGTGCTAAGTTTTTGTGTTCGGGTTTTTGTTTTGTTTTGTTTTTGAGACAGGGCCTTGTCCCATCAAGGCTGGAGTATAGTGGTGTGATCATAGCTCACTGTAGCCTCAAACTCCTGGGCTCAAGCCATGCTCCCACCTCAGCTTCCTGAGTAGCTAGGTCTACAGGCACCCATCACCATACCCTACTAACTCTTTAAACAATTTTTGTAGGCTGGTCATAGTGACTCATGCCTGTAATCCCAGCACTTTGAGAGGCTAAAATGGGAGGATTGCTTGAGCTCAGGAGATCAAGACCAGCCTAGGCAACATAGTGAGACCTCATCTTTACTAAAAATAAAAAAATAATAATTAAAAAAAGCTGGGCATGGTGGCGTATGCCTGTGGTTCCAGCTACTTGGGAGGCTGAGGTGGGAGGATTGCTTGAGCCTGTGAGTTCAAAGCTGCAGTGAGCTATGATCACACCACTGCATTCTAGCTTGGGTAACAGAGCAAAGCCCCTGTCTCAAAAAAGTTTTTTTGTACAGGATAGGGGTCTCACTTATGTTGTCTATGTTTACATGTTGAGTTAAAGCTGAATTGGACCTCCATGTGTAGTCCAAAGAAAGTCAAAACCTCATTTCAATAATTTGCTAACCCAAACCAAGTTTATGGGGAAGTTTTATGAGAACTATCAAGTTTGTTTAACCATTTGAGAGTTTTACCAAGCTGAAAATGCCCATACTGTACACTTATAAAACATCTGGATAAAAAATATAGTTTATAGAATATTTGCTTTTGAAAGCTTCAAATGAACATATATAAAAATTAGATTCTGGTATTTATAAAGCCTGACAAATTCACATTTAGTTTATCAAAAACATTAGTTTTTTGTTTGTTTGTTTGTTTTTATTTTTTTAGCCCTGCAAATTTTTTGTAGTTTTTACATGTTACTCTTCATCTTTTAGATGTACAACAGAGTTGAGTCTCTTCAAGGTAATGAGGAGAGATGGGGAATATTGGAAAAAGAAGAAGGGAAATAGCTGAAATGAACCATATTTCCCTTCTATAACATTTAATTGATCTTCATCCTTCATATTTAATTTGAAGACATGGGTATTTGCCTTCAAATATTTAATCTACAGATATTTTTGAGGGTGTTTGTTTTATTCACAGGACCCTGAAGGATCAGAAGTTGACATGGTAGAAGAAATTGATTATACTGGAATTATATCTTTTCCTGACTTCAAAATTCCATCTAATCCTAAGTATGTTAAAATAATTGTTAATAAAATTTTCTCTACACATATGGAACTTTTGGTGGAGAAGCAGATAACCAGTTAAAGGGAGCCACCTAGTGTTAATAAAGGGTGTCACATATGTGGATATGCAAACTCTTTTGAAGTCTAGCGAGAACTTAAGCTCTGTTCCTGGCAAAAAAAAATTCCAATATTTCTCACCCGTTCTTTTTACATGTAGAAATAAAAATTTAGAAGAGGAAAAAAATAGTACCCAGGTTTTTTTTCTCATCAAAACCATCAACTTCTGCCCCTCAAAGTATCTAATAGATTGTCAACTTAAAAGACAGATGTGGTCTTGTTCCTTGCTTTGGTTACTATAAAATATGGTCGTCTGTAGTTTTTGCCTGGATAAACTACCAGCAGGCAAAGTCCAAGAGGGAAGGAGTTCTCAGAGGTATATCTATTATTTGGCCTCACACGAAAGGATTTAAGAAAAAGTTTAAAGAGGATTCAGCATAATAAATATTCAGTGAACACATTCTTGGTATGTGCAAATCACAATAGGAGGGAGAAATACAAAATAAAGAATCCACAGTCCCTGCTTTCAAGAAACTTATCATAGGCCAGGTGTGGTGGCTCACGTCTATAATCCCAGCACTTTGGGAGGCCAATGTGGGTGGATCACCTGAGATAAGGAGGTTGAGACCAGCTGGTCAACATGGTGAAACCCTGTTCTACCCAAAATACAAAAAGTTAGCCAGGTGTAGTGGTGGGCACCTGTAATCCCAGCTACTAGGGAGGTTGAGGCAGAAGAATCACTTGCACCGGGGACCTGGGAAGCAGAGGTTACAGTGAGCCAAGATCACACCACTGCACTCCATCCTTAGCAACAAGAGCAAAACTCCATCTCAAAAAAATGAAAAGAAAAAATTTATAATAGAGCAGAATGAATAAGACAAGTACACCTATACATGACTACACTGTAATTTTAGAGCAACATCTTTTTATGGTCATTTTCCTCTGCCCTCTAAAGAGGAGTTCACAGTTAATTCACTGTACTAAAATTTTTCTAAAACTTTGAATTGAATTTAGGGGGTTTAAGTAACTTGGATGTTTTTAAAATTCTGTACATTCTTTAAAATGCTACATGGTCCATAGTACAGAATTGGACCTATTATTTTATTACTGTTATCATTTCTCCAACTTCATCTTGTGCCACTTGCCCAATGGCAGATTATGTGCCAGCCATGAAGGTCTGGCATGTCCAGTGCTTTCCTACCTCTGTACCTTTGCACATGTCTTCCCCTCTATTTAGAGTGAGCTTCACCTGGCTCTTCATAAGCCTGGCTTCTTTTCATTGTTATGACCTGGAGTGGATGCTGCCTTTACAAAAAGGCTATTCCTGGATGCACGATCTAATGTAATCTCTTGCTTTGTTTTACTCCCTATCTATCTCAGCATCTTGTTTATTTTCTTCATGATGCTTATCTCAATGTCATAGTCATTTCTTTACTTAGTTGCTAGCTTTTTTATTCCCCACTAGCTTATAAACTCCTTAAGGCAGGCCTTTTCTGTATTGCACACCAGCAGTTCAACATAATAGGCCCTTGATAAATATTCATTGAATTGATGATGATGGTAATAATCATTATTGTAATACTATTAAAATTTGTAGACTGCATAGCCAATCTGAAAGGTAGCCTCAATATGTGTGTGTGTGTATATATATATTACATATATATGTAATATATATATACACACATACACATACACACACACGCACACATGCACACACTTTTTTTTTTTAAACAGAGTCTCACTCTTTCACCCAGGCTGGAGTGCAGTGGTACCATCTTGGCTCACCACAGCCCTGACCTTCTGGGCTCAAGCAATTCTCCCACCTCAGCCTCCCAAGTAGCTGGGGCTACAAGCACACACCACCACACCAGACTGCTTTTTATATTTTTTTGTAGAGGGGGAGGTTTTGGCATGTTGCCTCAGCTGGTCTCGAACTGTTGGGCTCAAGCAATCCTCCCTCCTTGGCTTCCAAAGTGCTGGGATTACAGGCATGAGCCACTGTGCTTGGCCTAGTATACATATTTTAATAAAGGTTGTTAATTAAAGCCAGATCATTTTTGTCTTTAAAAAGCCATGCTTTGCTTCCAACCATAATTTCATTTTTGTAAGGTGTAAATTTTATCATCTGGATAAGCTTGTCTTGTATTACATGTTTCTCAAGACATTATTATGGATTTTGTACTATATTTTGGATTTTAGTATTATGTTAGCATAATTAGGCTCCAAGATTAAATAAATTCTCAGAAATCATAAGCTCTTCAAATCAAAACTAATGACTTTATTAAGATAAAATACCAGGAAAAATTATACAATATATGAAAAACTAGTTACTAAACAATTTGTTACCTATTATCCTAAAAATACTCAGTTACTTATTGCTTAAAAATCAGTCACAAATATATTACTTAGGTTTATGTATCTTTGTGTATTCTTCCCTCTTTAAAACAGAAATTTATTAGATCTCCTCTGAGTGAATTAAAAACATTTGATGACATCTGTAATTTAAAATATTTTGCTTCCACAGATATGGTGTGTGGACGATCCAGGCTAAATATAAAGAAGACTTTTCAACAACTGGAACCACCTATTTTGGAGTTAAAGAATATGGTAATTTCTGGCAATTAAAAGTTTTCCTATAAAAAGTTAGTGTTTCCAATAATTCTTTTTAATAATGTCGTTAATGCAAAATTATTCCTAGATGAAGATGAGGCAGCCGGCTGCTATGGCTGGAAGTACTGACTAGGGGTTGGAGGTTGGAGTGGTAGTTGAATGCCTGGGTTCTAGTTCCAGCATGCCTTTAACCTTGAGCAAGCAGACCAACCTCTGTAGACTTGTGTTCCCCATCAGAGAGCTAGAAGAGATCTAGTCCCCTGAAAAGCTTGACTAGTAAAGATCCTTTCTAGAATTGGGATTATTATTAGGAGAAACTTAAATAGGTGAGTGGAACCCAGTAAGACCAATAAATGATTTACTTGAGTCTTAAAACCAATTAGTGACAAAACAAAAACAACAATTAGGTTTCCTTACCCCTAGTCCAACACTATTTTCTGGCTCCTAAATTCCCAGTATATTAATTTGAATATGTAAAATATTCTTATTTTGAAATAAATTATATTAATAGACTAACAAGTAATGTAAATAGTTTAATTTTTCTTTTCTTACAGTAGTTTACTAGCATTTCTGTGTGCTTTGCTATCAGACTTAACTTTCTTCTGCTTGAAGCCATTTTTTATTCCCTCAAGAGATTCATAATGACATGGAGAAGAATAAATACTGACACAAATTTTAACAATTAACAAGGGAAACAGTGACCAAACAAATTTGTTATGATGAAACTCAACCTTAAATATTATAGGCTCTCTGTAACATATAATCCTAACCCATCTCCCTTCTTCTAAGTGTTTTTGCTATTTTCTCTGTATATCTAGAATCCACTCACCTCTTACTATCTGTAGCCACTCTCATTGATTTATCAGTAGTCTCCCTCCTGGACTGCTGCAAAAGCCTTCTAACTGATGTCTCTGCTTCCAAGCTATCTTGCTTGATATTAGCCAAAATAATCTTGAAATGCAAATCTCATTACATTATGTCACTATTGAAAAGTTTTTTTGTTTTCAAGGAGCCTATACTCTAATGGAAGAAATAATCTATTGCCTATAATAAATGCTGTAATCAAAATATAGGCAAAGTGCTTCTAGATTGACCTCTGATTGGTGGAATGAGAAGGCTCTGCAGAGATATTGTTGTTGATAATGATGATGACAATGATGATGATGATGATAAGGTGGATGTTGTGTTGATGTTACAGGTTGTCCAAATATACCAGAAAGTCTAGCTGTTTGCTAGGCTTTAAAGTCTGCTCTAATAAAAATGGTAATATTGCCTCTTTGTTTTTATTTTCAGTCTTGCCACATTTTTCTGTCTCAATAGAACCAGAAAGTAATTTTATTGGTTATAAGAACTTTAAGAATTTTGAAATTACTATAAAAGCCAGGTAAGAACATTTGGGTTGTTTTTTGTCATTATTTATTTATTTATTTTCAAATTAACTCAACTCTGGTTGATGATAGGTGCCCGAAGTGAGATCTGTGATTTATTAGCAAAGTCTGCTATGATTTGGGGACTAATTGATAAAGGAGACATCATGCTGATAATTGATTTGCTTATTCTGATTTTAGCTGATTCTGATTTTAGCTTTGTTGGCTACTCACTAGCAAAAACAAAGAAAAGAAAAGTGCCAAAGATCTAGGCTTGGTGTGTGCGTGTTTAGAAACTAGGGTGACTTAGGTTATTGGGACTGAGATATGAAGCCTTCACTTCCTGTCATTTTGAATGACTTAATCAGCCAGCTAATGCTGCATAACTACTTCAAAACCCAGTGCCTTAAAACCACCACCATTTATGAGTCAGCTGAGAAGTTCTGCTGATCTGGGCCAGGCTGGTGTCAGCTGGGCTCACCCATGTACTTGCAGCCAGTTGGTAGGTCAGCTGGGGGCTGGCTGGTATAGGACGGTCCTGTCCATATGTCTGGTAGTTGGATGGGGCTAAAAATGTGTGTGTCTCTCATCATCCAGCAGGCTAACCTGTAGCAGCAGCAATGCTCAAAGAGAGGGAATGGAAGCATAAACGATCTCCTAAGCCTAGGTTGATGCTGGCACACCATCACTTCCATGCATTCTTTTGTCCAAAGCAAATTACAAGGTCAGCCCAGGGGCAATAGACTCCCCCAACACTTTGCAGACAGAAGGAACTGTGCAAAGGTTGTGGATACATGGGGAAGTAGACAATTTGAGGTTAGTTTTTCAAGCAACCTATCACAAAAGCTTGTCATTTAAAAATGACAATATAATCTAGTTACACCAATTTATATAACTATATGTGTGGGGCACTCTTCTAAGCACTCAGCATAATCAGCACATTTAATCTTTATAACAACTCTATGCATTAATATTGTTACTATCCCCACGTTACAAGTGAAAAAAAACTGAAGTACATAAATGTTCAATAATCTGCTCAAAATCACACAGCTAGTAATTTGCACAGCCTGTCTGGTTCCAGAGTCCATGCCTCAAACATTACCCTATGCTGACTCTTTTATTTGCATTTGTTTGGAAAATAGAATGTTTATTTCTTGGTCTAAACCAGAATAAAAGGCTCACTTGAGAGAAAATTATAGAAACTGACTTCCTATAATGGGGACTATTTATTCAAACCATATAAGGAAAGTTAGCTCTTGCTGTAGTATTATTTGCTGGGTAGAAAGTTTACTTGATTCTTACTTTAATTCTAAACTAAAAAGGAAAACATGCAGTTTGAATTTTTTATGAAGAGTATATCTCATATAACAGTGAGATTGGACATGTACCTTTTAAAGACATAAAAGAAAATAGAGAGTAGTTCCCCACTGATATTAAAATCATCAAGGAAATAATTTGGCCTATAGGAAAGGGCCCTGGATCTAAGTCTTGTGATCTCCCCAAGATCATTTTTTTCCATCTAGCACATAGCTTTATTTGTGTGGCTTTATGAGGATGAAATGTAATAGTGGATGAAAGACACTTTAAAGTGCATCAAGTGCTTTATGTAATTTCAAATTGTTACATTTTATCTGAATCCTGTTATTGTAACATGTTAGTAAAAGAGTTTTACTGTCTAACATATATTTCTGTTATTGTCTGACAGATATTTTTATAATAAAGTAGTCACTGAGGCTGACGTCTATATCACATTTGGAATAAGAGACGACTTAAAAGATGATCAAAAAGAAATGATGCCAACAGCAATGCAAACTGCAGTGGTAAGATGTTAAGACACTCACACCTACAGATGCATTCAGAAGTGAGAGATGGGAAGCTACTTCAAAACCATCTAGTCCAATCCCCCAGTTTAGATAGGTTGAAAATTAAAATCCACCGTTGGCTTCCCGTTGCCTTTAGGGTAAAGTTCATTCTCCCTGGTATCAGCCTCCCTTGCAGCTGATCTCATGCCCTTTCCTCCCTCTCTCCCTCCCCTTTGTATTAATCACTCCAATTTCTCTAACTGACCAGTCTCTCTTGCCTCCAGGTCTTTACAATATCATTTCTTCTGCTTGGGAGTGCTCTTTCCCATTGTCCCCTTCTGCCCCCTCTTTGCCTGGCTAATTCCTTCTCATTTCAACATTGACAGTCTTTCTCTGGGAAGCCTTCCTTGACTCTTCTAAACTAAGTTAGCTGCCCCTGCTGTATAGCCTCTTTTCTTAGCACATTCTTCACACTTCATTGCAGTGGTTCTCAACCAGGGATGATTTTTTATCCCCCCAGGGGATATTTGGCAATGTCCAGAGACATCTGTGGTTGCTATTGGCATTTAGTAGGGATAGGCCAGGGATGCTGCTGAATTCCTACCATGTACGGATCAGGCCCCTACAACAAAGAATTATCCTGTTCACAATGTCAATAATGCTGAGGTTGAGAAACCCTTCTTTATCGGAATGCTTTATTTACTTTTCTATCATTTTCAATATTGAACTATTTGTAAGTCTGGATCATTTCCCTTATATGCCCAGAGACAACAATGTTTCTTGCAAGGAAATATTCATGAAGTTATTTGTCCATAGTTTAGGGCTAGTGACTGCTGGAACTGAGATTAGAGCGCTGGTTCCCTTTCCCTTATTCAGCGTGCTTTACATTATACCACAGATGATATGAGTTCATGTCATTTTTGCTCACTTTTGCATATTCATGTGGTTTGCATCATCAATTGTTTATCCTCTATAGTCTTATTAATTCAAGATGTAATTTTTTAAATTATTTATTTATTTATTTATTGTTTTTTTAGTAGAGACGGGGTTTCACCATGTTGACCAGGATGGTCTCGATCTCTTGACCTCGTGATCCACCCGCCTCGGCCTCCCAAATTGCTGGGATTATAGGCGTGAGCCACCGCGCCCGGCCCATCAAGACGTAAATTAAATGCATTTTTAAAATGCAAAATTCTATGCTAGACACTGGGATTTAAAGCTAAATAAGACAAAAATGGCTTCCCTCAACTCACTCAATTTTATAAGAAAAAATAAGGCAAAATTTACTGTTATGTTAATAATTAAATAACATAATATTACTTAACCCCATATCCCCTTGTTCATTATATTTTTTTGTTTTTGTTTTTTTTTGAGATGGAGTCTCAGTCTGTCACCCAGGCTGGAGTGCAGTGGTACGATCTCAGCTCACTACAACCTCTGCCTCCCAAGTTCAAGCAATGCTCCTGCCTCAGTCTCCCGAGTAACGTTGACTACAGGTGCACGCCACCATACCTAGCTAATTTTTTATTTTTAGTTGAGATGGGTTTTCACCATGTTGGCCAGGTTGGTCTCAAACTCCTGACCTTGGGTGATCTGCTCACCTCAGCCTCCCAAAGTGCTGGGATTACAGGCATGAGCCACAGCGCCTGGTCATGTGTTTTTAAATTAGTATTTAAATTTGTAAGCCGTGAAGTACAAATTAAATCTTATGAAAACCAACAAACTCTCAGTTAAGGGCAGAAGTATGCTGAGAGGCCTAGAAAGATGAATGATGACTCAGGATTGGAAGAAGGCATGTTTGTCAGCTAGTACCAAAAAGACCTGTTGGACCATGTGATGTTCAGGAGTCTTCCACTTCTATAATTCTATTCAAATAATTAGAAAATAACATCCTGGGCTTAATTGTGGACTCGGTTTTCTACTTTACTTATGGCACTAAACCATTCTTCTGACATTTGCCTTCAATTTAGAGGCTAGGAAAAGCAGATTTTGTTAATTTTTCCTTACAATTTCTTCTCTGAAATAAATCCTTCATTTTCTTCTTTTAAAAAGTTGATAAATGGAATTGCTCAAGTCACATTTAATTCTGAAACAGCAGTCAAAGAACTGTCATACTACAATCTAGAGGATTTAAAGGACAAGTACCTTTATATTGCTGTAACAGTCATAGAGTCTACAGGTAAGAGAAAGAGATAGAGTGTGTGTGTGTGTGTGTGTGTGTGTGTGTGTGTGTGTGTGTGTACTTTCTTTTGAAAAATATTTAGACAGAATATTAAAGGTATTAATTTCTAAATTTCTATAATTATTTCACATTGTATTTTCTTTCATAGTTAAATATAAGAAGTAGATTTTTATATAGTTATAAAAAGGCTGTAGAGCTCTACTTCTTTGTAGTCATTGGGCAAGCCATTGTCTCCCTATTACCTTCACTTCTACTGCAAAAATGGGAAAACAGTACTCAATTTATATCTTAAGTAGTTCTGCAGGCTCTCTGCCTTGACCATTTGGCACCCCCATGTTCTCACCTGATGAAAGTCAAAACCAAAGTAAGATTATGTATGTAAAACTATTTGATAAAGTACTATACAAATAAAAGGTATTACTATTATCATTATTATAGTCTACACAATGATGGAGTCAAACTGAATGTTTCCTAAGGCCTAAAGTTTTCAACATTATTTTAATGTTTCTTCTTTTTATTTTTTCCTCAATGTATTTTAAATAATTTCAGTTTAAGCAGTATCTATGAGATATTTAAAGTGTTGCCAAACACCCAGGCTTACAAACATGAATGATGTATGATCCCACCACTAAAGTGGCTTACAAATCAGCATCAGGTATAAGACAGGTAAAGAAAGAACTGTTGAAAGAAAGAATTCCATATGAGCTCTAAGCAAAATATTAATGCACTACCATTCAGAGGAAGGCGAGCTTCTAGATGATTGTTGAGCAACCAAGAACAGTGTTGTGAAGATGAATAGTCTTAAAAAAATAAGTAGGGTTTTGAGGCAGAGTTGGCAGACAGGGTGAAACAGAAACTCTCCATAGAGAGGGCAGATGCAAAAGGGTAGATGGTGAAGCTTAATTTTTGAGGACAGCAGATCATCCAGTTTGGCTGAAATATAGGATATGTATAGAGAGAATTAGAGATGTAATATTGGAAAGGAGTTTGGGGATATTAAAGCTTCAAGTGTTATTCTTAATAGTTTCACTTAATCTTTAGCTGGAGGGTAACATTATTGGGCTCTTGCCAGTAGACCTTCAAGGGTTCTTTTATTTTTATTTTTTCCTTTCTTCTTTTCTTTTCTTTTATTTTTCTTTCTTTCTTTCTTTCTTTTTTTTTGAAATGGAGTCTCACTCTGTCACCCAGGTTGGAGTGCAGTGGCAGAATCTCGGCTCAGTGCAACCTCCACCTCCTGGGTTCAAGCGATTCTCCTGCTTCAGCCTACCAAGTAGCTGAGATTACAGGCGTGCACCACCATACCTGGCTATATTTTTTTTTTTCCGTAGTTTTAGTAGGGACAGGGTTTCACCATGTTGGCCTGGCTCATCTCAAACTCCCCTTCAGGGTTCTTTCTACATCAAGCTCCCTTTTTCTGATTTCTCTTCATGTATTTATGCTCTGTGAACACCACCTCCTCCACCTCACTTCACCCCACCTCTGTAGGCTCAGTCTCTGGCCTGACCCTTCCCTCTCTCCTCAATCCCTTGAATATAGTCAACTGAAACTAGGGCCACTGATGAAAAGTGATGTCCCTTCCTAGCATCCTTGCTCAGTCCAGTCCTATAGCTCTACTTCTCCAAGGGCTTCTCTACATAAAAGCTTGTGCTTAAGACCTTGGAAACTCCTGATATCTAAACTCTTCTCTGCAGTGCCCCTCTGAAGCAAGACCTGTGTCCCACTTACTACTGGCAAATTAATGAATGCAAGAAAGGAGTGAGTGAGTGAATGACTCTGTGGAGACATATAGAGAAAAAATGGATATCCATACAACTCATGATACTCCTAAAAACTGTCAACATGATGCTTGTCATTTCCTTAGGTGGATTTTCTGAAGAGGCAGAAATACCTGGCATCAAATATGTCCTCTCTCCCTACAAACTGAATTTGGTGGCTACTCCTCTTTTCCTGAAACCTGGGATTCCATATTCCATCAAGGTAGATGGGGTGAGGGGGTAGACCTTGCTACATATGATCATCTTGTTCTGTTCATGGAAAACATGTGGGTGGCAAACAAGGTAAGGATGCTGGCATGGGAAGTCACAGAAGGAGCTTATTCTGTGAAACCTGCCCCTCCTGGCAGACACAGACAGGGACAGGAAATTGCAGGTCAGCTGCAGCCTTGGCAGTGACTTCAAAAGTTAGAGCAAGATAGGCTTGTATTAGGCATCCCTAAATAAACATTGCATTAAATTATATGTAAATAAAATCCCCTAAGTCTCTAGTTCAAAAAATACAAACATTTGAAATTATTTGGTGGCAAGTTCTTAAAAAGCCTTAATATGGAGATATCATTCCTTGAAAATAGACTCCTTTCTCTCACTACTTTTTACCTCCAGTGTGTCTCATTTGTTTCCCTCTGTCTCTGTGTTGTCTTTATGCATAACTCTGTTCAATCTCTTGTCTCTGTATTGCTCTCTGTTCTTTTCATTTTTGCTTCTGTCTGTCCCTGAATCTTTTTTGTTTACTCCTTCTACTTTCATTTTTCTCTCCTTCATCTTCTTTTCGTCTTCTAAATGCTAATAGTATAGAATTGAAACATTCATGTGGTTTTTATCTATTATTGTATTATATATTTTATTATAAATAATGTATTTCATTATGTTTATTAAATGGAAATCTTTATTCCCTGCCCTTAATTTAGAAAGCTAGAGCAAAACAATTTTTTTGTTCTTTGAAAATGTGTTACTTTTAAAGATCAACTTAAGTACAATCAAAATGTGTTATTTATTATTTACTGTGGGTCCTGGGCTTTTAAGGAAAAAAAAAGGATTTGCCAAGCCCAAAGCAAGGTTTGAACATGCTTGTAGGTTCTTACATACATATACTATATATATAAAATAATATATAACAAAGTATCATCAAATGCATATACAGTAATGTAAAACAATATGTAACAAAATATATACATATAACAATATTATATAGAACAAAGCTTAAAATACATAAAATACATTTTACATTAAATATTTTACATAAAATATATTTTATATAAAAATAAAATAACAAACTATATCTGTGTGGAATTGTACATAGATATGTGACAGTGAGAGGTAGATGTTAAAGGAAAAAAGGTGTATCTATTTATTGTTTCTCATATTCAAGGGACTTATTCCCAGAAGCGATTGCCTCATTTTCTCCTTTATCCAGTCCTAACCCAATTAAAGAAATACAGAAGTTTGATAACAGAAGACCCTATCTCATCTACATCTACTTCTTGACTGACTTAATAGAATGATATTTATGCTTTTAGTCTGCTTGATTTATGGGAGAATCCATTCAAGAATAATTTAACAAAATAGAATTAAATCTTTCCATAAGCTGAGAACACACTTCTCTTTACTAAATTAAACATAAGTAAATCAGGTGTGGTGGTACATGCCTATATAGTCCCAGCTACTTGGGAGGCTGAGATGGGAGGATTGTTTGAGGCCAATCATCCAAGGTTGCAGTGAGCTATGATTGTGCCTGTGAATAGCCACTGTACTCCAACCTGGGCAATATAGTAAGTCTCTGTCTCAGAAAAAAAAATTTAAGAAAAAAAAATGCATAAATAATTTATACTTTGGTGGGGAGGAAGGAAAATTATTTCAGAATTGTTGTGCTTTAAAAGAAGTAATGAGCTGTTGAAACAGATTTGGACTGTTTTGACGAACAGGTGCAGGTTAAGGATTCGCTTGACCAGTTGGTAGGAGGGGTCCCAGTAACACTGAATGCACAAACAATCGATGTAAACCAAGAACCATCTGACCTGGAGCCAAAGAAAAGTGTAACACGTGTTGATGATGGAGTAGCTTCGTTTGTGGTTAATCTCCCATCTGGAGTGACGGTGCTGGAGTTTAATGTGAGCTGAATTCTCCTGTTGTATTTTGTAGGACAATGTGTACTCTTGACTGTATGTTTTGGCTAGTGTGCAGAACAGATGCGGCAGATTTTATACACGAGTCCAGTGAATAGTTTCATAATTTTGCTTCCAAGACAAATGAGCTCCAGAGACAATCTGCCAATCCATTGAATGGTCCTTGAGAAAGATAAATGTATCAATTTTTTTTAATTTGGGAGTTAATTATTTTCTTTTACACCAATAAGACCATATCAGACTCTAGAAGCTTCAGAATAGGTATAGCAGTGCACATGAGTGTTAGGAATATCCTCGTATTTCCCCTCACTTTTAATCCCCTGAAGGGCCACAAAAGGGTCAAAAATATGGAAGTCTCCCTTTTTTCTAACTGCAGGAACCATTCTACTTTAGAGCTCACTTAATAGTCTTCTCTCCCAGCAATTATTATTCAAGTTCCCAATCTCATAAGCAAGTTAATAACACAGGCCAATGACTGCAGCATGCATATACTCACTATCATCTACTGAGCACTTAGTAAGTGCTAGGCATCATGCTAACAGCTTTATGAAGAAAACATTAAAAAACATTTAATTAGCAAGATGAGTTACAATATTATCTTTGCTATTGTGTGCCTCAGGAAATAGAGGCTTCTAACCTCTCTTTTGATTAAATAATTTATCCAGAATGGTGGTACTGGTATGCAAACCAGTGTATATCTGACTCCAGAGCATGAGCTAATAACACTTCTGCTGTCTGAGAGCAGATATTGCTGCCATGATATCATTTCTTCTCCACCTCATGTTTATAAGCACCCATCTGTGCCTCTGTTTCACAATGAAACTGGGCCAGATAGTCTCTGAGACATTCATTCACAGCTCCTGTCCCCAAGTCCTCAAGAATTAGTGCTACCTCCCCACTACTTCCCTTCTCCTACCCCCATTTCCCAAATGCTTAGACATCCCCAGCTTACCATGACATTTCAGGAAGACCACCAATATTTATTCCTGGAACATCTTTCTCTCTTCATTTCAGACTTTTCTGCCATAGCCCATAATCCTATCATTCTTGTCTGTAGTCTTTGTAAAGTTGCTTGATACCACAGCTGTATAAACATTGGAGTAATGAAGGGTTTTTTTCCCCCTTTAGCATTTGGTATTGTGAAATTTAGAAATTTATAAAGCAAAGAAAATAATTTGAAAGGTATGTTTTGTAGAAAGCATTACATCACAGTACAGATGTCTTTTTGAAATTTCCCTTTTCAGGTCAAAACTGATGCTCCAGATCTTCCAGAAGAAAATCAGGCCAGGGAAGGTTACCAAGCAGTAGCGTATTCATCTCTCAGCCAAAGTTACCTTTATATCGATTGGACTGATAACCATAAGGCTTTGCTAGTGGGAGAACATCTGAATATTATTGTTACCCCCAAAAGCCCATATATTGACAAAATAACTCACTATAATTACTTGGTAAGTAAATAATGATGGATTTACATTTTATTCCCCCAGCTGGAACATTTTCCTTTACCTCTAGAGAAGCATTAGAATGATTCTTTATGCTTGTATTTACAAAGCACTTTTGAGAACATCATCTAACTTGAATATCAGTTTCTCAAAAAAGTTTTGAAATAGGGCATGATTTTCATGACCATTTCACAGATGAGGAAACTGAGAGACAGAGAAGTTAAAAGACTTATGATGGTCACTTAGCTGGGAAGAGGAAGATTTTCATTTGAGCTGAGGACTCTGACTCCTGTTCTAGTAACTCTTTTTACCAAAGAGAGCCTGGTTATTCCAAGACAGAACCTGATTAAATCATGTTGCCTCTGCTCTCTTTCATGGCCAAAAATACATGCCTAGACCCAGTTTGGATAAGTGCATTTTATTGTCAAAAAAGGGGGAAGCGAAATCCTCTCCCGAGAGTTGAGTCCTATCTTGCCTGTTCCAATTCTATAGTTCAGCAACATCCCTATTGCATCATTTATATTAAACAGAGGTGGATCAATCATGCCTGTTGGTGAAACCGAGGAAAAAATTTGCAAAAAATATTAAGAGCTTCCTGACAATCACCGAAGAAATGGAATGAATTATTTTGATGGCCAGGCCAAATACACACTGCTGGCTATTCAACATTTTTGAGGAAGAAATTGAAAAAATAGTAATGAGGACCATAGAAAAATATTGACTGATGAAGGGAAACAGTTTATGGACTATACACTAAACCCATGTATGCAGGCCTGGTCTCTCAGGACAATTTAAGGGATCTTTGAGGGCATTTTGGCTTTACGTGATTTAAAAAAAAAATCTTAAACCTTCCATTTAGAATCTAATCCCTGGATTTTAAACTTAATCCCCAAATAAGATGCACTCCACTTATTCATCTTTTTTTTTTAATCAGTGAAATGAAAGAGGTTTTAGTGACAGTGCGATGACCTTAAACAGTTTTTGGGTTCAAATTTTAGCTCTCTAATTTGCTAGTTGTGTGATTTTGAATTAAAATCAGTATGACTTTTAGTTAGTTCCTGAGCCTCAGTTTCTTCAATGAGACTAATATTCTTATCTTAGTGGTGTATTGTGAGAATGAAAGGAGTTAAATAAATGTTAAATTTCCTGGCACATAGTAGGCCCATACATGTTAACTTTTCCTTCCTCCCCTCCCCTCCCCACCTTCCCTTCCCTTTGTTTGATGGGGTCTCGCTCAATCACCCAGGCTGGAGTGCAGGGCACCATCTTGGCTCACTACAACCTCCACCTCCCCGGTTCAAGCAATTCTCCTGCCTCAGCCTCCAGAGTAACTGAGAGTACAGGCACCCACCACCACACCAGGCTAATTTTTGTATTTTTAATAGAGAGGCTAGGGTGGCCTCGATCTCCTGACCTCAGGTGATTCACCCGCTTTGGCCTCCCAAAGTGCTGGGATTACAGGTGTAAGCCACCGCACCCAGCCAAAATTGGTTTTTGTTTGTCTGAGACAGAGTCTTGCTCTGTTGCCCAGGATGACGTGCAATGGCATGATCTTGACTCACTGCAACCTCCACCTCTCGGGCTTCAGCAATTCTCCAGTCTCAGCCTCCCAAGTAGCTGGGATTATAGGCGTGCACCACCACTACTGGCTAACTTTTGTATTTTTAGTAGAGATGGGGTTTTGCTATGTTGGCCAGGCTTGCTTCGAACTCCTGGCCTCAAGTGATCTGCCCACCTCAGCCTCCCAAAATGCTAGGATTACAGGTGTGAGCCACTGCGCCTGGCCTAACTTTATTTTTCCTTAACATAATTTCTGCTCCAGCTCCAGGCTCCATCCTAACGCACAGGTTTTGTTTTTGTTTATTTTTTACTTATTGTTGCTGCTGCTGTTTATTTTTAGATTTTATCCAAGGGCAAAATCATATACTTTGGCACGAGGGAGAAATTCTCAGATGTGTCTTATCAAAGTATAAACATTCCAGTAACACAGAACATGGTTCCTTCATCCCGACTTCTGGTCTATTACATCGTCACAGGAGAGCAGACAGCAGAATTAGTGTCTGACTCAGTCTGGTTAAATATTGAAGAAAAATGTGGCAACCAGCTCCAGGTAAGCCACAAATTATAAGCCACAAATGAATTTTCTTTTCAGTGAAGGAGGCTGCCAAAGTCTTAGCTGCCTCTGAAAAGTCTTGTCTCATACAAATGATCTTTTCTTTTTCAAATGAACTTTTAGGTTCATCTGTCTCCTGATTCAGATGCATATTCTCCAGGCCAAACTGTGTCTCTTGATATGGCAACTAGGATAGATTCCTGGGTGGCATTAACAGCAGTGGACAGTGCTGTGTATGGAGTCCAAAGAAGAGCCAAAAAGCCCTTGGAAAGAGTTAAGTAATGCATGTCTCACTGCAGTGCTGCATGTAGTGTGGCGACCAGGCTAGTATATGGGGGAAGAACTAAAGGAAGACTAGGCCTGCTTTTCTATTATCTACTCATCATACTTGCTTTTAGGAAGGTAAGCCATCCTCATGTTAACTCCCAAAGCACAGGTCAATCCTCTCCTGTTTTTCAAATGTAAATGTAAGCACTTTAAGAATATATGATCATGGCATCAAATACATTCATGGAGGAAAAATTACTATCAGAATACTTTGGAGGTTTAAGGTAGGGTGGTGATGGTGGTTATAGTAGCTAGTAGCAGCACAGAAAAGAACTGGATAGGTAACATTTGGACTTTTTTAAACTCTCATTGAGATCCATGGCACAGAAGAATTTCAAAATCATTCAGTTCTCTTAAGTTCCCATTTATCTTCATTATGTTCAGCTATTATTTTCTATGCTTGAATTTCTTTGAATAACGAAGGAAGGAAGGACTGAGAAACTGTAAAATTAAAAAATATTTCGTGAGAAAAGAACATTTGGGGTCAAAATTAAAATGATTAAGCCTACCCAAACAAGTCCTCACCCATTTAGAACCTAGAGACCTCCCTACCAAAATGCACAAAGTTGTGCTTTTTAAGCAACTTAAAATTAATTTCGTTGTTAATCCAGTCCTTCATGCATTCATACCTATTATTTATTTATTTGCAACATTATACTGATTGCAGCATTCATTCTATGTACAAAACACTATAGGTCAGTTTCTAAGCTATTTGTCTAAGACTTAGTTCGTGATTTAATTTTGTATAGGTATGTATTTATAAATACAAAATGACAAGTTTAGAAACAAAGTTGGGAAATTTTGTCTTTGATCATTTGAAAAATACTATCTGTGTATCTGTGTATTTCACTGGTTTGTGATAACCATGTAACAACTAGTACCTTTTAGTTCTTTTTTTTTCCCCCCAGGATTTTTTTTTTATTGCATTTTAGGTTTTGGGGTACATGTGAAGAACATGCAAGATTGTTGCATAGGTGCATACGTGGCAGTGTGATTTGCTGCCTTCCTCCCCTTCACCTATATGTGGCGTTTCTCCCCATGCTATCTCTCCCCAACTCCCCACCCCCCGCTGTCCCTCCCCTATTTCCCCCCAACAGACCCCAGTGTGTAGTGCTCCCCTCCCTGTGTCCATGTGTTCTCATTGATCAACACCCACCTATGAGTGAGAACATGCAGTGTTTGATTTTGTGTTCTTGTGTCAGTTTGCTGAGAATGATGGCTTCCAGGTTCATCCATGTCCCTACAAAGGACGCAAACTCATCATTTTTGATGGCTGCCTAATATTCCATGGTGTATATGTGCCACATTTTCCCTGTCCAGTCTATCATCGATGGGCATTTGGGTTGGTTCCAGGTCTTTGCTATTGTAAACTGTGCTGCAATGAACTACCTTTTAGTTCTTTAGAGGAATGATTTATACATCTCAATAGGCTCAACATTTTGCCTTTCTGAACAGGTATTTCAATATTTAGAGAAGAGTGATCTGGGCTGTGGGGCAGGTGGTGGCCTCAACAATGCAGACGTGTTCCACCTAGCTGGACTTACCTTCCTCACTAACGCAAATGCAGATGACTCCCAAGAAAACGGTAAAATGCTCAGCACATTTATTACTGAAAATCACATTGATCATTTGCCTCCCAGATCTCATTTTTGTCCCTCTTTCAGAATATTCTCTACCCTGATCTTAGAATGCCAAAACTACATAACTCACCTGTATAAAGTGTTTCACTGACCTTCAAGATAAAGTACAAATTCTTTAGTGTAGTATTCAAAGCCTTCCATGATCTTCTCCTTGGCTCTCTCCAACTAGCTCTTACCCTGCTGTGCCTTATGTTATGTTTAAGCTCTACAGAACCAAGTAGAGTTCTTGAGTTGCTATTTTGCACCTTTGGGCCTTTATTTATTTGGATTGCTTTCCCCTTCATTAGCTTGGAGAAGCAAATGTAAGAATCATCCCCTCTATGCAACCTCTTCCCAACTTAGAATTTATCATTCCCTCCTCCTAATAGGGAGGCTATTGCAGGGACTAGATCTATTTACAAGTAATAGAACAGCACTGTGTCATTGCACATTCTTACACGTAGTTATAAGAAGTCCTGTCTCACCTACTGCATAGGGAGCTCTTTAAGGATAGTAACTACATCTTAATCATCTTCTTTCTATGGTTTTAAAATTACTCATAATTATGTTTGATACTATGATATTCATATTTATATTTGTCATACTATAACACAAATAACAAATAATAAAAAATAGCATACCCAGCAAAAGCATCAGTCATTCTAAATGCTTAGGTATTTCTCTGGAATCAGTGGACCAGAAAGACTGCAGGATTCAAAACCAAATTCAGATAAAACAAGTCAAATGATATGACACTAGATCATGAACTCTACTAAGATAAAACAAGTCATATTAAGAAGTATGGTGCACAGTTCCTAATCCAAAGCAGCCTCTCAGTATTTGTTAATTAATGACTTGTGAATGTTTTAAATACTTAGTTTCCTGAAATTTTTTTGAGATGTTATCTCTTTTTTATTCTTTTTCTTTCTCTCTCTTTCTCTCTCTCTCTCTCTTTTTTAAACCAGATGCACCTTGTAAAGAAATTCTCAGGCCAAGAAGGATGCTGCAAAAGAAGATAGAGGAAATAGGTACTCTTAGATTCATGTGATTGTAAAAAAGGTTATGGTCATATCATTCAAAAACTGAACAAAATTAAATGTTATATAAATTCCCATAATTGAAATAGAATGGATGAAAAGAAAGATACATGAGGAGGCCTAGCTCATCTCTCTCAGAAAGATTAATCCAAATAAAATCTAGTAGTTCATTTACCATAGCCTTAACCTAAGAAAATAGGTCTTTATTACTTCTAGCTCTAAAATCCAAAATATTAGCTTTTATTTGTCATAAATACTTTCTCTCTAAAAAATCTAGCAATTAAAATCATATTCTTCCATTTTTTTCTGACAAAATCTATGATTTGACTGTTTTGGGGACATACCTAGAGGTCTATTAGTTCTATTTTATACATTTAACTGTTAGTAGCATTATTCTTTGAAAATACATCTTGTGGGAATTATTTTAAAATAATTATTTAAATGATTATGATATTGACCATGTTACAGTAGAAAGTATCAAACTGGAAGTCAGCAAATTGAGTTCAACTAATATCATGTTTATAGTAATATAATAATTTATTTCATTTGTATATGAGTTATTTTAATTCTAACCTTTATTCTAAGATCTAATGATATGTAAAGAGAGACACTGACTAATGTGAGCACTTACAATGAAGGATGATGCTACTAGTGAAGTCCACAAACCATGTTATGTAAGACGTTGCTGAAAAATAGGATATTCAGCTTGAAGAAGGAAATATTTGTATAGTGATGTAGCCATCTTCAAATATTTGAAGGCTTCTTGGATATTTAACTTATTTTATTAAAAATATTTATATTCTTTGTCTATATTTTTCTGCTTATTTTCAGCAGAACCCAAAGTGCCAGTTTCAAGAGTTAGTATCTGCTGGGCGCAGTGGCTCATGCCTGTAATCCCAGCACTTTGGGAGGCTGAGGTGGGCGGATTATGAGGTCAGGAGTTTGAGATTAGCATGGCCAATATGGCGAAACTCCATCTCTACTAAAACTACAAAAATTAGCCGGGCGTGTTGGCGTGGGCCTGTAAGCCCAGCTACGCGGGAGGCTGAGGCAAGAGAATTGCATGAACCGGGAAGGCGGAGGTTGCAGTGAGTCAAGATCACACCACTGCACTCCAGCCTGGGAAACAGCAAGACTCTGTCTGGAAAAAAAAAAAAAAAAAAAGAGTTAGTATTTAGCTTGTTTGCAGGAAACCGTTTAACCATTTAGTGTGAGCTGGAATGGACCATTTGGTAAGGTCACATTCTCTCCATTCTTAGAAAAGTTTCAAGGGAAGTCTGGACAGTCATCTAGCTATGACTATTAGTGGGTAGGAGGATCATATAGCAATAGAAACCAGGTATCCCTTGAGATTCCTTCTAAGCCTGAGATGTTATGACTGCGTGATCAAGGGCACTTGCATTATTACCATTTCAGCTACTAAATACAAAAATTCAGTAGTGAAGAGATGTTGTTACGATGGAGCCCGTGCTAACTATGACGAAACCTGTGAGCAGCGAGCTGCACGGATTACCATAGGCCCAAGATGCGTCAAAGCTTTCACCGAATGTTGTGTCGCGGCAACCCAGCACCGTTCTAATAGCTCTCATAAACACATGCAATTGGGAAGGCTAGGTAAGTATGACGTTTTCTATCAGAATTCTGCTCAATATGGGGAATTTTGTGTAATTTGATGTTTCTAAGAAAGGCAGATTTCATGATCTATTTAGAATTGAAAGTAGAAAAGATAACTTGTAATGTCCATAAGAAAAAAATCATTTTTGGGCCTCCGAAGAGGTACAGTACAGAGCAGAGTACACTAGGCCAGAGTTAAGACCTGGCATAACCTTAAAGCCAAGTCATCCCATAAACTTGAATGATTATTTATCTTCTCTGAGCCTCAAGCAAGGAGCTTTGACCAGATCCTCTCCAACATACCTGTGAGTTCTATGATTCTATGCTTCTGTGATATTACAACCATTAAAAATTGTGTCTATGGCTGGGCGTGGTGGCTCACGCCTGTAATCCAAGCACTTTGGAGGCCAAGGTGGGCGGATCACCTGAGATGGGGAGTTCAAGACCAGCCTGACCAACATGGTGAAACCCCATCTTAAAAAAAAAAAAAAATTTCTGTCTATACCTACATTGACGAAACAAAGGAGAAGATTTCTAAATCTAGCCTAACGTTGTGTACTTATATAAAAGTTGATGTGTTATTTCAGTTTCAACCACAATACATGTTTCCAGAATTTATAGAACTCTCATTAATATGTTTTTAGAACTTTTAGGACTTTGTCTTTTTTTTTTTTTTTTGAGACGGAATTTGGCTCTGTCGCCCAGGCTGAAGTGCAATGGTACAATCTTGGCTCACTGCAACCTCTGCCTCCCAGGTTCAAACAATTCTCCTGCCCCAGCCTCCTGAATAGCTGGGATTAAAGACGCCCACCACCACACCTGGCTAATTTTTGTATTTTTATTAGAGATGGGGTTTCACCATGTTGGCCAGGCTGGTCTCAAACTCCTGACCTCAGGTGATCTGCCTGCCTCAGCCTCCCAAAGTGCTGGGATTACAGGCATGAGCCTCTGCGCCTGGCCTGTATCTAATCTTTAACTAAACAAACAAAAACAAAATGACAGTTTCTGTTTTATACATATGTGTGCCACATAATGACATTTTCATCAATGATGGACCACATATGTGACAGTGGTCCTAGAGGATTATAATACCATATTTTTGCTGTACCTTTTCTGTGTTTAGATATGCTTAGATACACAAATGTGTATCATTGCATTACAGTTGTCTGCAGTATTCAGTTCAGTAACATGCTGTACAGGTTTGTAGCCTAGGAGTAATAGGCAATACTATATAGTCTAGATGTGTGGTAAGTTATACCATCTAGATTAGTGTAAGTACACGCTATGATGTTCACACAACAACAAAATCACCTAACAACAGATTTCTCAGAACATAACCCTATTGTTAAGCAATATCTAATAATCATCATTTTGGTAAATGGCCATAAAATTTATGTTTGTAGAAATATATTCATTGAGATGTATGATGTATGAGAGTCAGATTGTTTTCCAATATTTGTTTTTTGTTTTTTTTTTTGTATTGAGAGATGAAGTTTCGTTCTTGTTGCAATGGTGCGGTCTCAGCTCACTGCAACCTCCACCTCCCAGGTTCAAGAGATTCTCCTGCCTCAGCCTCCCAAGTAGCTGGGATTACAGGCACCTGCCACCATGCCTGACTAATAATATTTGCTTATGATAAGCAGAATTTTAATAAACAATCTAGTCCATATGTTGGTTTTCTTTTTGGAAAGAGGATTTGGCTTTTTTTCTCTTAAATTTTTTTTTAATTTTTAAATTTTTGTGGGTAAACAATAGGTATGTATATTTGTGAAGTACATGAGATACTTTGATACAGGCATGCAATAAGTAATAATCACATCATGGAAAATCGGGTATCTATCCCTTGAGGTATTCCTCCTTTGTATTATAAACAATCTAATTATGCTCTTTTAGTTATTTTTAAATGTACAATGAATTTATTATTGACTATAGTTGTCCTGTTGTGCTATCAAGTACTAAGTCTTATTATTTCTATTTTTTGTACCCGTAAACCATCCCACATCCCCCACATCCTCCTACCACCCTTCCCAGCCTTCTAGTCTCTATCTCTATGAGTTAAATTGTTTTGAATTTAGCATCTACAAATAAGTGAGAACATGCAAATTTTATCTTTCTGTGCCTAACTTATTTCACTTAACATAATGACTTAACATAATAACTGGAGTTCCATCCATATTGTTGCAAATGAAAGGATCTCATTCTTTTTATGGCTGAGTATGGCCACATTTTCTTTATCCATTCATCTGTTGGTGGACATTTGGTTGCTTCCAAATCCTATTTTTAACAGTGCTGCAACAAACATGGAGTGCAGATATGGCTTCGAAGTACTGACTTTCTTTCTTTTGGGTATATACCCAGCAGTGGGATTGCCCGATCATATGGTAGGTCTATTCTTTGTTTTTTGAGGAAATTCCAAACCGTTCTCCATAGTGGTTATAGTAATTTACAGTCCCACCAACAGTGTACAAGAGTTCCCTTTTCTCCACATCCCCTCCAGCATTTGTTGTTGCCTGTCTTTTGAATAAAAGCCATTTTAACTGAGATGAGATGATTATTTCATTGTCATTTTGATTGCATTTCTCTGGTGACTACTGATGTTGAGCACCTTTTCACATGCCTTCTTGCCATTTGTATGCCTTCTTTAGAGAAATGTCTATTTAAATCTTTTGCTCATTTTTAAATGGGATTATTACATTTTTTCCTGTAGGGTTGTTTGAACTTTTAATATATTCTGGTTATTAATCTCTTGTCAGATGGGTAGTTGCAAATATTTTCTCCCATGCTATGGGTTGTCTCCTTTATTTATTGTTTCCTTTTCTGTACAGAGGCTCTTTAACTTGATGTGATCCCATTTGTCCATTTTGGCTTTTGGTTGTCTGTGCTAGTGGGGTATTATTCAAGAAACTTTTGGCCCTACCAATGTCCTGGAGTGTTTTCCCATTGGTTTCCTGTAGCAGTTTTATAGTTTGAGGTCTTAGAGTTAATTCATTAATCCATTTTTATTTGGGTTTTGTATATGGAGAGAGATAAGGGTCACATTTCATTCTTCTGCATATGGATATCCAGTTTTCCTAGCACCATTAATTGAAGAGACTGTCCTTTCTCCAATGTATGTTTTTGGCACCTTTGTCAAAAAATGAGTTGACTGTAGGTGTGTGGATTTGTTTCTGGGTTCTCTATTCTGATCCACAGGTCTATACGTCTGCTTTTATGCCAGTACCATGCTGTTTTTGTTACTATAGCTCTATAGTATGATTTGAAGTCAGGTAATGTGATTCCTCCAGGTTTTTTTCTTTTTGCTCAGAATTGCTTTGGCTATTCTGGTGTTTTGTAGTTTCATATGAATTTTAGGATTTTTTTTTTCTATTTCTGTGAAGAATGTTATTGGTATTTTTATAGAGGTTGCATTGAATTGAGATTGCTTTGGGTAGTATGGACATTTTAACACTATTGATTCTTCCAATCCATGAATATGGAATAAATTTATTTTTTTTGTGTGTCCTCTTGAATTTCTTTTACTGGTGTTTTATAGTTTTCATTGTAGAAATCTTTCACTTCTTTGGTTAAGTTAATTCCTAGGTATTTAATTTTATTTGTGTGTATTGTAAATGAGATTACTTTTAAAATTTCTTTTTCACATTGTTCACTATTGACGTATAGAAATGCTACTGATTTTTGTATATTGATTTTGTATCCTGCAACTTTACAGAATTCATTTAGTAGTTCTAATAGGTTTTTTTTTGTGGAGTCTTCAGGTTTTTCCAAATATATGCATACAAAGATCATTTGACTTCTTCCTTTCTAGTTTGGATGAACTTTATTTCCTTCTCTTGTCTAATGATTCTGGCTAGGACTTCCAGTGCACTAGCACTTGCCTAGAAATTGCAGTCCCTGTGGCCTAGACTGCCCCTCAAATTCACTTAGAACCCCAGAACACTCCAGCCCATGGTGGGGAGGCTGGCTGAAACTCAAGCTCCAACCACGGGGATGGGCAATCCCCCTCTGGCTAGGGCCAGTCCAAATGCTCCCTCCATGGGCAGACATCAGCTGAGTACAGCCTGGTTCTGCTTTCCACTGTGACAATGCAGCACTGAGTTCAGTGCAAAACCACAGAATCACTGCACTCTTGCTTTCCCAATATATAGGTTCTCCACACTGCACAGCCACTGCTAGGGGATGGGGGAGGAGTGGCATCAGTGCTTCAAGACTATCTTTCCTGCCCTCTTCAATGTCTCTTTCAGTGATGTAAAGTCAAAACCAGGTACTGTGATTGCTCACCTGATTTTTGATTCTCATGATGGTGATTTTGTGTGTAGTTAGTTATTAAAATTTAGGGTACCAACAGGAAAGACAAATGGTATAGGCTTCTATTCAGCCATCTTGCTCTGCCGTCTCATTTTTTCATTTTTTTAAAATTGTACTTTAGGTTCTGGGGTACATGTGCAGATCATGCAGGATTGTTGCATAGGTACACACGTGGCAATGTGGTTTGCTGCTCCATCCCCCTGTCACCTACATCTGGCATTTCTCCCCATGTTATCCCTCCCTGACCTCCCCACCCCTTCACTGTCCCTCCCTTGGCCCCCCACAACAGACGCCAGTGTATGATGCTCCCCTTCCTGTGTCCATGTATTCTCATTGTTCATCACCCACCTATGAGTGAGAACATACGATGTTTGATTTTCTGTTCTTGTGTCAGTTTGCTGAGAATTATGGTTTCCAGATTCATCCATGTCCCTACAAAGGACACAAACTCATCATTTTTTATGGCCGCATAGTATTCCACGGTGTATATGTGCCACATTTTCCTTGTCCAGTCTATCATCTATGGGCATTTGTGTTGGTTCCAGGTCTTTGCTATTGTAAACAGTGCCACTATGAACATACATGTGCATGTGTCTTTATAACAGAATGATTTGTAATCCTTTGGGTATATACCCAGTAATGGGATTGCTGGGTCAAATGGAATTTCTATTTCTAGGTCCTTGAGGAAGCGCCACACTGTCTTCCACAATGATTGAACTAGTTTCGAGTTTATACTCCCACCAACAGTGTAAAAGTTTCTATTTCTCCACATCCTCTCCAGCATCTGTTGTCTCCAGATTTTTTAATGATCACCATTCTAGCTGGCATGAGGTGGTATGTCAATGGGTTTTGATTTGCATTTCTCTAATAATCAGTGATTATGAGCATTTTTTCTTATGTTTGTTGGCTTCATATATGTCTTCTTTTGAAAAGTGTCTATTCATATCCTTCATCTACTTTTGGATGGGTTTGCTTTTTCTTGTAAATCTGTTTTAGTTCTTTGTACATTCTGGATATTAGCCCTTTGTCAGATGGGTAGATTGCAAAAATTTTTCCCATTCTGTTGGTTGCTGGTTCAATCTAATGATTGTTTCTTTTTCTCTACAGCAGCTCTGGAGTTTAATTAGGTCCCATTTGTATATTTTGGCTTTTGTTGCCAATGCTTTTGGTGTTTTAGTCATGAAGTCCTTGCCTATGCCTATGTCCTGAATGGTTTTGCCTAGGTCTTCTTCTAGGGTTTTTATGGTGTTAGGTCTTTTGTTTAAGTCTTTAATCCATCTGGAGTTAATTTTAATGTAAGGTGTCAGGAAGGGGTCCAGTAATCATCTGGCTTGGCTTCAGCTGGATAGAAGTCTCTCTCTGCAGCCCCTTCCTCGCTGGAACTCTGCCCCTCATTCCAGACAACTTGGCTTTGCAAAACTCCCATCTGCGTTGCCACAAGTCTTCAAAATCATCAGGCTCTGCTTGGATTCCTCTTCCTGCCCTAGTCTGTAAACTGCCTCTAGGCAGTAAGCTTGGGCAATTTTAGGTTTCACCTAATTGTTTCCTTTCTCTCAGAGATCACAGTCCTGCTTATGCTCTAATGTCTGAAAACTGTTGTTTTGTATACTATGTTTAGTTTTCTGTTAAAGCGTCTTAGATAAAAACAGAAGTCCTGTCCATTTTTATTCAAATAAATATAAACAAATTACCAAGTTAAGGAACGCAGAGTCATAAAAAGCTTCTCTTTTTTCTAATATAAACACAATTATTATAATTATATAAGTGCAAATAACTTTATAGATTGATCAATATCTTATATAATCTCAGGAACACTATACATTTAGCAATTTAAGAAACAAATCATAAAAGATATTTTGATACTTTGTTTTGCCAATGCTATTAGTGGAAAAATCCTAAGCTTTTACAAGTTTTTTGTTTTTGTTTTTGTTTTTTTGAGACAGAGTCTCACTTTGTCACCCAGGCAGGAGTGCAGTGGTGTAATCTCGGCTCACTGCAACCTCTACTTCCAGGTTAAAGTGATTATCATGCCTCAGCCTCCTGAGTAGTTGGGACTACAGGCACCCGCCACCATGCCCAGCTAATTTTCATGTTTTTAGTAGAGACAGGATTTCACTAGGTTGGCCAGGCTGGTCTCGAATTTCTGACCTCAGGTGATCTGCCCACCTTGGCCTCCCAAAGTGCTGAGATTATCAGCATGAGCCAGTGCACCCTGCCTATGGTTCTATTTTGAAAGCATTAAACAAAATATTTTATTTACCCATAAGAAAATGCTTAAGTTATAGATTAAAGGGCCATATTTTAAAGTTCAGCTATAAGTAGAATTCATATTGTTTTTTCATAATTAAATATGATTTTTTTGCCCAGACATGAAGATCCTGTTGCCAGTAAGCAAGCCAGAAATTCGAAGTTATTTTCCAGAAAGTTGGTTATGGGAAGTTCATCATGTTCCCAGAAGGTATTATACTTCTTTCATGTGTCCTTGAAAGAAATGTGGATAATGCAAGTATTATGGCCAAAAATCTGGAAACTACCCATTTCCCAATAGCTTGCTAAATAGTTAAGACGATCCTGCAATTTGATAAGATTTTGTTTTGTTTTGTTTTGCTTTGCTTTTTTTAATTTTTATTTTTTTAATGTACATTGCACCAGTGATTGGCTCCAGGGCAGAATGAAGAAGGGTACTATTCCACTTCATTTCTATGCATTTAGTACACACAACTATGTGCTATGCACTATATTAAGCCGCTATTTTTATCCTAAAATATCTTGTACTATAAAACAAACATTGATAAGCAAGAATAAAGGTTCTTTTCTTTGTTTTTTATTCAACATGTTTTAAGAAAAACACTTCCTCTATACCACTGAAAACAATGATGTACTGAGTCCTCAAGCCACACTCTTCTTAGGTGCACTTAAAGCACTGGTTTTCCAATGAGAAGGCAAGGAATGCCTTCAGAGCCCTGCAGGTGTCTCCTTATGCATCTCCTCGTTTCTACCCTTGTCTTTTCTAATCTTTCTTCCACACAATTGGTGTCCATTTCATCTGACATTATTCATTAGCTAGTATGTCCTCTAGTAAACCTTCTGGCCACTGCTCCCCACCCTACCAGTGATTGGATTAATTAAAATGTAAATAACTTGAGGGTGTGAACTAAATTCAGATTACTGTTTTTGTGTTGAATGAATGCACACTGCCTCTGAACTCTTATAATGCCTTATTGGTAAAATGATTACAGTGCAGTGTAATTTATTTACTTAACTGTTTCTTCCACTAGATTGTAAACTGCCTGAGAGTGGGACTATATCTTTTCAGCGCTGTTTACTCAGTACTCAGCACTATACCTGATACAAAGTTGGTAGACAACAGCTGTAAATAAATATACAAGCTTAATCATAATCAGAAGTTTTTAGTTATGTCAGCTTTGTTTTGAGCAGTGCTAACATGCATCACTGTGCTTCCCTATGTTAGAATATACTGACAATGAACATAGTTTTCTCTTTGTTTTATATGCTTGGATTTTGCAATGTTTCATAGGCATCCTTCTGAACTTGAATTCTCATCATAGAGGTGTAATGTCTAAAAACATGCAATATATACCAGAGTTACTGAATTTTTTTTCTTGATGAGATTTTCCTTAATACCTAATGTGATTTCATCTTGTGAATTTTTTTCTTTCTTCTAAAGTAGTTTGAAGCAAAAATTCTGTTAATAGATGTCTCTCTCAAGTTGGATTAATCAATATTCTACTGTATTTAAATATCAACATTTTAACTTCCAGAAAACAGTTGCAGTTTGCCCTACCTGATTCTCTAACTACGTGGGAAATTCAAGGTGTTGGCATTTCAGATAGTGGTAAGCAGGCTTAAGTTATATATGCTTTTAAAGAATAATTTCATTAGCAAGATGTAATTCTCTGTTATTATATATTTAGTTTACCCAAGACTTAAATGGTAGCAATTTTTAAAAATATATATATTTTTTATGTATTACCAAAAGACTTGGATATATCCATATCTTTGAACATACTGATTTCTCCTTTTGCTCCTCTTTTCTTTTCCCCCTTTTTTTTCTTTTTTGTAAATGAAGAAAGGGTCTCACTATGTTGTCCAGGCTGGTCTCAAACTCCTGGTTTCAAACAATCTTCCCACCTCCACCTTCCAAAGTGCTGGAATTACAGCTTGAGCCACTGCACTCAGCCTCAAGTCTTTATTTTCCTTCACTTTTTTTACTGACTGAGATTTTGTGTAAAGTTAGAAACAAATAAATGACCTCTCTTGGGCTGATCTTTGTGATGATTAAGTACAGATGCTTTCTAAATAACTTCAGGGATGGTTTTGTTTGTTTGCTACTTTTGTTTTAAAATCTTGGTTTCCACAATTAAAATTTTATACCCATTAAAAATGGCACCAATAATGAATATCTAAAAAGATTTGGTGCTTTAGGTGATAAACATTCTCATGCCTTAAATAGAATTAAATATTTATTGAACAAATGAAGTTTTCTGTTAATACTAATTATCATTGAAATTAAGATCAATGAATAGAAAATTCAAGGGCATGAGGTGAGAGTGCAGAGAAAAATATGACGTAATATTCTTTTTTTCCTTGAAGTAAACCAAGTGTGAGAAATTTTAATACCAATAAAGCATTATAGGGATTTCCTAATATAATTCTACTTTGCTTCCACTTTGGGCTGAAGGTATATGTGTTGCTGATACTCTCAAGGCAAAGGTGTTCAAAGATGTCTTCCTGGAAATGAACATACCATATTCTGTTGTACGAGGAGAACAGGTCCAGTTGAAAGGGACCGTTTACAACTATAGGACTACTGGGATGCAGGTAAGTAGGTATTAATATTTATCAAATGAAGGAAACATTCTCTGGTTTTCTGAGCATTCTGTTAGTGGAATTACCATACACAAAAAAGTAAAAATTCAACCCAGTTCAGCAATAGAAACCAAACAGTTACAATGAGCATTGTACTAGATGTGTAGGGATATGAATTAAAGGGATGAAGAAAGGAGGAAGGGCAAGTAGGTATTTATGTAACTTCAGTTGAAAGAATAAATTGCTTAAGATAATCAATGTGCTGTGTAAGTCCAGAGAAGGATGAATTCATATTTAGTTCCTTTATTTGCCAGTACTCAGAGTTCCTTGATCTCCTTGATTCTAACAACTCTTTCCTTTCCTCCATTTTAGCATTCATACTCAACTTCACTTTATAGATCTTATCATCTTCTCTAAAATCTTGATTTCAGACATCTCACATCTCACCATCCAGTGACAACCTCCTTCGGTTCAATAGCATCACTGAAACCTCCAGTCCATTGACTCAGTCCCTTTTATTGTCCATTACTCCTTTGCTGTTTTTACTTTACTCCTTGTTCATGTTAGAATTCACAAGCCGTCATTAAAACCACACTGACTAAAATTATGCCAACTCCCTGGATCCTCTCTCACTCCAGGATGCAATTCTAATCATGATTAGACCCACGATTTATCTTCCCCTTGCCAGCACACCTCTAAAGAGAATTATATAATAGGCTGACTGATTTGACTTGAAACTAACATCACAAAACTTTGCATAATAATTCAATGTGTTCTAAAATTCTAGCTATATTTTTTAAAAACACTAACTTTATTCTTAGAGATTAGTATTTCAGTGGTTTCCTAAAATTTTGCTTACATCCCCTCGTTTCAGAAAAACTATGTACCTCTTTGACACATTTTAAAAATTGGCATCTAAAATTTTTATCATACATTTTAAAAAGATGGCAATCTATTACTTTAAAAATATTTAAATATTGATATTTTAAAATAAAACTCTTGCATCAAACTTATATTAGCAGACTCCAAATACCATAGAAATCAATTTTTTAATTGATGTGGAGAGGTGGGAACACTTTTACACTGTTGGTGGGAGTGTAGATTGGTTTGGCCATTGTGGAGGGCAGTGTGGCGATTCCTCAGGGACCTAGAAATGGAGGTTCCATTTGACCCAGCAGTCCCATTGCTGGGTATGTATCCAGGGGATTGTGAATCGGTTCTACTATAGGGACGCATGCGCACGAATGTTCGTTGCGGCACTGTTTACGGTGGCGGGGACCTGGAGCCAACCCAGGTGCCCATCGATGATGGACTAGACGGGGAGAATGTGGCACATGTACACCATGGAATGTTGTGCAACCATCAAAAACGATGAGTTCGTGTCCTTTGTAGGGACATGGATGAACCTGGAAACCATCATTCTCAGCAAACTGACACAAGAACAGAAAATCAAACACTGCATGTTCTCACTTATAGGCGGGTGTTGAACAATGAGAACACATGGACACTGGGATCTGTTGAGTGGAAAAAGGGGAGGGACAGCGGGGGGTGGGGAGTTGGGGAGAGATGGCATGGGGAGAAATGCCAGATATGGGTGAAGGGGAGGAAGGCAGCAAATCATGCTGCCATGTGGGTACCTATGCAACAATCTTGCATGTTTTTCACATATACCCCAAAACCTAAAATGCAATTAAAAAAAAAAAAAAGACTACTTGAAACATAGTATATAGCTAATCCAGGTCTTCATAATCTTTACCAGAAGTTATTTGCTCTTGTGCATAATTACAAACAAATGTTCTGTGTTGTGCACAATTATTTTGATCTTAAAGGCCATGCTTATTAGAAAAAATGTTTAGGATTCTGTAGTTTCCCCTTAGTGCTTTCAATATATCTTCTTTGTATTCATGCTTATCTATATATTAAATTATATTTATAATAGTTTCTATATAGGCTTGTTTATGTATGTATATGATTGTACATAGACATATGTATCTAGACTTGGGAATGTATAGACTTAAAAATAAAATTATAAACCTTGTCATAACTTGAAAGAAAAAAAAGAAATCAATTTTTAAAATGTTTAAATAAGCTCTTTTTTTTTTATTTTGAGGTGGAGTCTCGCTCTGTCTCCCAGACTGGAGTGCAGTGACACTATCTTGGCTCACTGCAACCTCCTCCTCCCCAGTTCAAGCGATTCTCATGACTCAGCCTCCTGAGTAGCTGGGATTACAGGCGCATGCCACCATGCTTGGCTAATTTTTGTATGTTTAGTAGAGACAGGTTTCACCATGTTGGCCAGACTGGTCTCGAACTCCTGACATCAAATGACCCACCTGCCTCAGCCTCCCAAAGTATTGGGATTACAGGCATGAGCCACTGCTCCCTGCTTCAAATAAGTTCTTAATGACAGATTATATATCATTTCTTTTCCTCAATGAATTCATATTTCCATTCTACTTCCTTAATGTTATGTATTTATGCTCGAATCTTTTCTGTTGATCACCTTATTATACTTTGATGAACAAAAATATCTATATACATTGAAAATGAAATATTTTTAAATTTTGTGATTGTAAGATTCAAAGTATCAAATGATATGTCAATTTAGGTATCATTACAAATATTATTATTAGTATACTATTGATAAAATAACATAATATATATTTATAAAGTTATTAAATGTAAAAAATAAAATTTTATTTAAAAATTATCTTCTCATTGGATAAATGAAACTTTTCTCTCAATTGGCTTAATAGCTATGGATAAATATTATTTATTGTTAGAAATGAGAGAGGGTTTGATATAAATTCTATTCTTATTTTTCACTTTTATAGAGGTAGGCATTGCTGTTTAACCCAATATTATCAGGAAGTTTGTTAAAATAAAAATATTGTCAATTTTATTACCTCTTTATCAATATATTTTAATCTTGGAGCTTCACATTTAGCTTATTCAATTTATGTAATATGTTTGCTGCATAATCTAACTGGAAAAATCAGTCCTCATTGATAAAATAATTAGCCAAGTCAGACTTACTTTTTGTCATGGAAAGGCCAGTTTCTGATTTTTTAATCCAAATCATGTTAAGAAATGTCATTCTTTTTTTTCCACAATTTTAATTTTCAGTAAAAATGAGCTTTTCCATATAAACTTGTTTCATCAGAGAATGCACACACAAATTTTACTTGGCCACAGGATGTAAATGGGGAATAAACTTAAGTAATCAGAATTTACCATACTGATGGTATTATTATTATTTGAGACAGAGTCTCTCTTTGTCACCCAGGTTGGAGTGCAGTGACATGATCTCGGCTTACTGCAACCTCTGCTTCCCGAGTTCAAGTGATTCTTCTGCCTCATCCTTCTGAGTAGCTGGGATTACAGGCATGTGCCACCTCACCCAGATAATTTTTGTATTTTTAGTAGAGATGGGGTTTCACCACGTTGTCCATGCTGGTCTTGAACTCCTGACCTCGTGATCTGCCCACCTCGGCCTCCCAAAGTACTGGGATTACAGGCATGAGCCACGGTGCCCAGCCAGTATTATCTTATTTTTATAGAAATAAAGTCAAAATGTTACTCATTTATCTTCCTTAGAATTTACTCACAGGGTTTGCATAAATCCTGTGAATCATGCTACCATCTTCAGCCATGTGGAATTGCCTTCCCTCATTTGGCTTCACCCCCACCACCCTAAATACAACGTGAAGAGTTGCAAAAGGGCCTCAGTTAAGAAGCTGGGAAGTTGCTTTAACATTATTGCCTTCAAACTCATATCTTTTCTGCAAACAGAATGCTTTCTTGAATTTAAGATAAGCTTAATTCAGATAGAGATACCAAAAACCATTTCTCCAGTGGGTTCTTGTAGTGGTTTTTGTCTCAAAATCCTGATTCAAGATTGGCTTGAGGCCTGGGAACTGAGATACTAAGACAGTCAGACTATCTCATCAAAACAGGCTGAGCGTAATTTTATAACTCACACTGATCTTGGCTACCAAAAGATTTTGGTAGATGATTACGGAGGTGTCATTCTTAAACCATGTAAATTGTAATTCAAGATAGACACATAAATAGGTGGGCATAACAAATGGGTAAGGCACAGAGGCCAAGCCAAACTCTGTTCAGCTGTAGAACTGAGATCAGCAGGGGCTCCTCTGGTCACCTAGTCTTAAACATATGAAATAGGTTTGTGTATGTATGTATACACACACACACACACACACACACACACACACTGCATCAGCAATTTGTGCTTCCACTAATAATATTATCAGAGACATCCTTCCATATCAGTATATACAGATTTGCTTCATTACTTTAACGGCTGCACAGTAATTCACACGGTGGGTATATTATAATTTATTGAACCATGTTTCTATTAAAGACATTTAGGTTGTTTCCAGGTTTTCACTATTATAAGTGATTTTGCAAAGTCTCCATTTATGCATACATATCTTCCTACATGTATATTTCTGTAGGATGGATGTTTTTTCTTGGAGTGAACTAACTGGGCTAAAGGGCATGGACATTTTACCTTCTGATAAATATAGCCATAATTATCTTCCAAAAGGACTACATCAATTGACATTCTTACCAACTGTATTCAGGTAGCCTTGATCCCTCACATTCTTATAATTTAGGGGATGAATACTTTTTCTTTTATGCCTACAATGAACACATATACAGAAATTGAAATGAATGGACTAGATAACTACATGTATCATTTTGATTAAAGCTCAAAAATATAACATTGCTGAAAAAAGCAAATTGCAAAATAATATGTACACAATGAATACAACTACATAACTTTTAAAAACGTGAAAGACAGCACTATGTATTGTTTATTAATACATATAAAGTTTTTGCCAAGTTGACAGACACAAGTGATATGTCATTGATGTTTCTATTTCACTACCCTGATTACTAGCAATGTTGAACCTCATTTCATTTGTCTGTTGGCCATTTGTATTTCTTCTTTAATGTATTCTATGATATTCTATATGCTACTTTAATACCCTTTCTTTTGCTTTCCATCGCTTCTTCTTTCTTAGTTTCCTAATCTGAAAAATAGGATGATAATAGTAGCTATTTCATAGTTGAAGAAAAAATGAGCTAATTCATGTAAATATAGTACTTGGCCCATAGTAAGTACTCAACAAATGTACTTTTTATTGTTTATAGGAGCACTTTGTATGTTACAGCTGTTAATCCTTTATTGATTATAAATGTTGCTGGTATTTTCTCTAATCTGCTACTTGTCTTTAACTTTGTTAACAGTGTTTTTCATTTGTGTGTTATAAAATCTGTAGATCTTTTCCTTTGTGTCTTCTGAGTTTGGTGTTTTTGGAAATCTTTTCACATGGCAAGTTTTAAAAACATTTTTCTACAAAAAACTGCATGTTCTCACTTATAAGTGGGAGCTAAACATTGAGTATATATGGACACAAAACAGACACCATGGCCTACTTGAGGGTGGAGAGTGAGAGAAGGGTGAAGATAAAAAAAATTACTTATCGGGTACTATGCTTATTACCTGAATGATGAAACAATCCACACCAAACCCCTGCAACATGCAATTTACCTATACAACAGACCTGCACAGGTACCCCTGAACCTAAAATAAAATTTTTTTAAAAAGCTATTTTTTTCTGGCCAGGTGAGGTGGCTCATGCCTGTATTCCCAGCACTTTGGGATGCCAAGGCAGGTGGATCACCTGAGTTCAGGTGTTTGAGACCAGCCCGACCAACATGGAGAAACCCCGTCTCTACTAAAAATACAAAATTAGTTGGGCATGGTCGCGCATGCCTGTAATCCCAGCTACTCGGGAGGCTGAGGCAGGAGAATCGCTTGAATCTGGGAGGCGGAGGTTGCAGTGAGCTGAGATCGTGCCATTACACTTCAGCAGGCAACAAAAGCAAAACTCCATCTAAAAAAAAAAAAAAAAACCCTGTTTTTTTCTATATTTTCTGTAGTACTTTTATAGCTTTTTATGAGCATTTAGATTTTTTTTTAAATCTGAAATAAAGAGTTAATCTCAAATAGATAGCCAGTGATCCAGCAGTATTTGTAAGGAATTCATCTTTTTCCACTGATTTAAAATGTCACCTTGCCCCCATATATATTGAATTTCCATATATGTGCATCTATTTATAGATTCTCTCTTCTGTTTTGTTTACATCAATATCACACTGATTAAAAGTACCATAGATTTGTGGTTATATTTTATATCTATTAGGCAGGTATTCTCTGGTATTCTTACTTTTCAAATGCTTTTGATGTTGTTATTCTTACACATTTACTCTGCTAGATAAACTTTGGAATTAGTTTGATGAATTCTCCTTTAAAAATTATAACAGGGTTTTCATAGGTATTGTCCTGAATTTATAAATTAATATAAGGAAATTGACCTGCCATATGTTGAATCTTTTATATGTCTTTATCCTATTGGTTTATGAACTAAATCAAGGGTCAGCAATTTACGGACCACGGGCCAAATCTAGCCTGCCATCTCTTTTGTATGTCCTTTGCAATGACATAATTATATATAACTTGACAGCATTTGAAAGTGTCATGCATATTACTATACTGCCATATTTTACATAATCTTTAAATTATCAGTGAATTTCCATCATATCAAAATAAGAAACAAATACAACTGTGATATTTTGGGGTTAGTTCCTGTTAATTACCTTTCCTCTTGAGTATGGGTTACACTTTCCTATCTCTTTATATCTAGTAATTTTGGATTGAACCTTGGGCTTTACTAATAAAAATATTATGTAGACTCTGGATTCTATTACGTTCCTCTAAAGATCTTTCGTGTGTGTGTGTGTGTGTGTGTGTGTGTGTGTGTGTTAGCAGACCGTTGGCTGAATTCAGTCCCAAACTCTGAAATCTCAGTTCAGTATTTTTAGCCTTAGCTGGGATGCTAGAAGTCTGTCCTGTGCATAGTTCAAGGGTGAGCCAGGTTCGAGCCAGGATTATACGCAGAACTTGGAGCTCCTTCACTATTCAGCTATGGCGACTACTCCCTACTTTGTCCTTTAGTTCCTCAAGCCAGTATGATATCAGGTTCTACTGGGGTTTTAGCCACTCCAAGGTACCAATGGGGCCTGCCCTCAGGGTAAAGCTATAAAAAGCAGGACACTTATTCAGTGTCATTCCCTTCTCCCAAGTGCCACTTTCCCTTCCACTCTCTGGTATCTGCAGGTAGTTTGTTTGTTTGTTTTAATATATATGTTGTCTAGAATTTGTGGTTATTTTTCAGAAGGGTTGCCCAATATGAGCTATTTGGCTATTACTGAAACCAAAACCACTGTTTTTGATATTTTCTATCAGTTTCAAAAGTTCCTTTTAGTCTCAGTTTACTAAGAGTTTTTGTAATGCAATTATGTTGAATTGTATTAAATGACTCTTCTATATCTATCCTTCCCCACCCTACCCCTGCTGTCCTAAGGAAATCATTGGCTGAAGGTGATCCAATGGTCTTTTGCTCTGGCCCCTCCCATCCAGGTGGTTGTTTCCCAAGAAGATAGTTAAGAGGGAAACGGAACTTTCTATTTTCAAGAAATTCCTCAAAATCAGTGGCTAGATAGCTGGTGCTCTCTCTTGTTTACCTGCTTGATTTATTCTGGATTTTATGGATTTATTCTTTTGGGTATAGTTCTCAATTTTATCAGTTCACCAGAATTTGGAGGGAAGACAAAAAATGTTCACTAGTTGAGCCAGAAGTCAGTTGGCACTATTATTATTCCCATTACAAAGATGAGAAAATGGAGGATTAGAGAGTTCATGCAACCACTTTCCATCACCAGTTAATAAGATGGATGCCAAAATTTGAATCCAGGTGTTTCTGGAGCCAGAGTTTAGTTGTAAAATGAGATACAAATGGGAAGTTGATAAGATTAGAAAAATAAGCTGAGGACATAATGGACAGGGCCTTGAATGCCAATATAGGGAATTTTCAGTCTTTGATGAAACCATCATTTATTGAATACCAGAGACTGAGCTAAAAGATACAAAAATGAGTAAGATGAAAATGAACAAGTACCTGAACCTAAGGCTCCCACTATCTGAAATACAAGCAAACATGTAAGGAGACAGGATAACAAGTTCTGTCACAACAGCCTGAGCTCTGTACCTAATTTAGTAGGTAACAGTCTGAGAAAGGTAAGATGTGTCTAAGACAGTATTGACTTTTCTAGACATCTCTTTGCATTGCTAAACTCTACAACTTGTGTATCTACGTTAGGAAATCTGAAAGAAGCTTTCTCCTGTGCCTTAGAATCTAAGGGATTATTTTAACATTGTTAAAGTGGAGAGTTTGTGTCCACACAAGCATAATCAAGGTAAACTTTTTTAGAGATAAAATATTTCAAGGCCGGGTGCAGTGGCTCATGCCTATAATACCAGCACTTTGGGAGGCTGAGGCAGGCAGATCACCTGAGATCAGGAGTTTGAGATCAGCCTGGCCAATGTGGAGAAACCCCACCTCTACTAAAAATACAAAAATTAGCTGGGTGTGGTGGCGCATGCCTGTAATCCTAGCTACTAGGGAGGCTGAGGCAGGAGAATTGCTTGAATCTGGGAGGCGGAAGTTGCAGTGAGCTGAGATCACACCGCTGCACTCCAGCCTGGGCAACAGAGCAAGACTCTGTCTCAAAACAAAAATGTATTTTGATATAATTCTTAACTTGTGGTATTTCAGTTCTGTGTTAAAATGTCTGCTGTGGAGGGAATCTGTATGTCAGGAAGCCCAGCCACTGATCAACAGGGCACAAAGCTCTCCAAATGTGTGTACCAGAAAGTAGAGGGTTCCTCCAGTCACTTGGTGACCTTCACCGTGCTTCCTCTGGAAACTGGCCTTCACAACATCAATTTTTCACTGGACACTTCGTTTGGAAAAGAAATCTTAGTAAAAACATTACGAGTGGTGGTAAGAAAAACATGCTTAAATAACTTATGCTTAAATTATTGCAAAAGAGAGACACAGAAGGAGGGGGAGAGAAAAACAACAATGTAAATTTAACAAAATGTTAAGCATTAAGAAATCTGGTTGGAGGTTATTCTAGATTTTGTTGTACTATTCTTGCAATTTTTCTGTAAGTCTGAAATTGTGCCTAAAATTTTTTAATAAAACAATAACATTTGTTTTGTAGAAAATATAAAATATTGAAAAACCACAGATAAATAAAAATCATCAATAATTCCCATACCCAGAGATATCCAATTTTAACAATTGGTACATGTCTTCCAGGCTGTTTTTCCCTTAATATATTCAGAAAGTGCATCTTAAAATCTATGTGCTGGACATTATGCAAGGTACTGGAGATAAAGCAATAAATAAGACATGACCCTTGAATTTAAAGAACTTATAGTCTAGAAAACTTTCCATTGTATAAACAAATAAACAGCCCCAAAAAGGAAGAAAAGTATCATTTGTTGAGTACAATTTACTCACAGTCTGTTAATTGTATTCCTGTTATTAACATTAATATTTTTATATAAGTATGATTTACAAGTTAAAAATAATAGTACTTTTTAAAGGACAAGATTCTTGCCAAGAGTCATATGGCCAGTTAATGACAGACTGGGTCTTCCTGGCTCTTCACTCTCTGAGTTCTGTTTTCAACTATGAAATTCACTTCAGTAAACATGTACCAACTTATTTTGTGCAAGGCACAGTCCTGTACATCCTTGCATTGTGGTTCTGTGCACTCTGGAGCGAGGCTGCCTGGCCTTGAATCTTGGCTCCATCACTTCCTAGCAGTGTGATGGTGTTACTTGATTTCCATGTGTGTCAGTCTCCTCATCTGTCAAATGGGAGTAATAACAGCACCAACCTCATAGAGGTTTTTAGAGGTTAAATGAGTTAATACATAGAAAGCACTTGGAACAATTATATGACATATAAATAACTTCCATTTAAGTGTTTGCTCTGGTCAATATGCAAATAGCCATAAAATCTTATTGCTGCTTTTATGCATGTAAGTATTTTTACATAGTTTGCCTTTTCCAAGAAAAAGAATTTTTTAGTTGGAAAAGTTGATCCAGGAAATTCGGGTTATATAAACTTGATTATGTTTTTAACTGAATGTTTTCTGCCTTTATTTTAGCCAGAAGGTGTCAAAAGGGAAAGCTATTCTGGCGTTACTTTGGATCCTAGGGGTATTTATGGTAGGCAAAATGATTTTTTATTTTATATGTTGTCTTTTGCTTTAGAAGTTAAAGTGTGTATATAACTTAAAACACTATTTTTCAGAATGTGAATTGTCTAGAATCAGAAGTATCCAATTGTGGCCAGGCATGGTGGCTCACGCCTGTAATCCCAGCACTTTGGGAGGCCAAGGTGGGTGGATCATTTGAGGTCAGGTGTTCAAGACCAGCCTGGACAACATAGTGAAACCTTGCCTTTACTAAAAATACAAAAATTACCCAGGTGTGGTGGGGAAGGGGGGTGCCTGTAGTCCCAGCTACTCGGGAAGCTGAGGCAGGCGAATCACTTAAACCTGGGAGGTGGAGGTTGCAGTAAGCCAAGATCATGCCACTGCACTCCAGCCTGGAAGACAGAGCAAGACTCTGTCTCAAAAAAAAAAAAAAAGATGTATCCACTTCTTAGATCACTGTCTTTCTTGACAGACTTTCTTGACAGCATTATAGAACAACTACTATAATCTGAATGACTGAGACACAACAATAATAATTCCATTAATTTTTAATGTAAGACTTCCCTTATATGTTATTCATTTTCTATTATCACAATAATAACTTATTATTGAGCCAACGGTCCAAAGAACACCTAAGAAAAAGTAATTTACATAATGAATATGCATTATTTGAAAACATAGTAATGCTGATTAATCACTTAACAAACCCATTCCTCATTGCTCCTGCTTCCCTGCTTTTCCTTCAATTGAGATATCACAAATCTTCCCAAAGCTAGAATTCTGCAAACATTTGAGTACTTAATCAAGGCCTAAATACATATACATGTATTCATGAAATTTAGGATGTGCCCAGTTAACCATTCTTTTCTTTTCAATTAAAGAAGACAGATTACTATAGTTCTTATTAGATGCTTACAATTTCTCTTAAAGTTATATCAATAATTTTTGTTTCCTTTCAGTGATATAGCAATGGGGAAAAAATTTACTTACAGATAATAACCACTATCATCAGTGTCATTTCCTCTGGGAAAGCAAAGAATTAATACCCTTTACACTTTAATTCAGCTGAGTATCATGAACTGAGGAGTATTAATTCAGTAGAGTAATTAAAAAGAAAACTCCATCTGTGTACATATATCCACATGCTTACTTGTTTCTCCAATTTTTCCTTCACACAGACCTCCTCCCAGCCTGCCCATTGTGAATGATCAATGGGTAGAGATATTACAAGTTTTGAGGGTTTCAGCCTCATACAATTATGTCAAACCTCAAAAACCACTGTGTCCTTGACTTCTCTCTCTCTCTCTCTTTTTTTCCACCACTGATGCTTCCTATACTGACATTATTGCAAACAATTTTCCAGACCAGTCTTGTTTTACTCATCCTAGGTCTGAACATCAGGGCCACAGGATAGGAACCATCTTTTATCTGGGAATAAATCTCTCTAGAGAAAATCTGGGTTAAAACAAAAATCTATGCCTCTTTCCAATCTTTTCATATGACTTTTTTCCCTTACCATTTTAGGCAACTTAGATTTAGGCAGCTTTCCTGATTTCCAGAGAGCTAAAGAGGGAAAAGATGAAAATTCTGTTAAGGTTATTTCAGATATTTTATTAATATTCTAATATTTCTTCTTATTATTATTGAGACAGGGTCTCACTCTGTCACCCAGGCTGGAGTGCAGTGGTGCCATGTCAGCTCACTGCAACCTCCACCTCCTGGTTTCAAGCAATTCTCCTGCCTCAGCCTCTGGAGTAGCTGGGACTACAGGTGTGAGCCACCGTGCCTGGCCTACTTCTAATATATATATATATATATATATATATATATATATATATATACACACACACACATACATACATGTATGTATTTTTTATTTTTTATTTTTTTGAGACGGAGTTTCACCCTTGTTACCCAGGCTGGAGTGCAATGGCGCGATCTCGGCTCACCGCAACCTCCGCCTCCTGGGTTCAGGCAATTCTCCTCCCTCAGCCTCCTGAGTAGCTGGGATTACAGGCACGCGCCACCGTGCCCAGCTAACTTTTTGTATTTTTAGTAGAGACGGGGTTTCACCATGTTGACCAGGATGGTCTCAATCTCTTGACCTCGTGATCCACCCACCTCGGCCTCCCAAAGTGCTGGGATTACAGGCATGAGCCACTGCGCCCAGCCATATTTATATATTGAAGTTGCTATACAAGTATGATACTTTACAGGGTTCAATTTTTAAAAAATGCTAAAATGTATTTGGAAAAATAAATGGACAATGATGTTAAAGGAAATCTGAAAAATATATCAGTGAGGGAGAGCAAACTGTATATAGTAATATCTCTATTGTTATAGATATATTTAATTCATTTTTCTTACATAGAATTTCAGAGTATGTTTCCTCACCATTTTATCCATCCCCTAGTGAATTTTATCCATTGCTGTATATATAATACATTTTCCTTGGAAAAATCCGTGTTCACATTTACCTGGACTATATATCCAGGAGGTGGATCAAAGGGTATACACATATTTAATGCCATTTAGTTCTGTCATATTGCCCTTCAAAGTGGCCATACTTCCACTAGCAGTGCGTGAGGGTTTTCCTCTCTCCACAACCTCACCAACCACATTTGCCTCTCTAAAATGTGGCATCTTTGATGGGTATAAAGCAATATCTCATTATTTTTTTAATTTGGATTCTTCTGGTTACTAGTGATTTTAAGCATTTCTTCATATACTTGTCCATTTGGGTTTCCCATCTGTCAATTGCCTATTCATACCTTTTGCACATTTAAAAATTTTACATTTGGGTTGTCTTTTTTTAATTTCTTATTGATTTTGTCTCTTATGTACCTCTTTGAGCAACAGCAAACCTTCATGGGTTTTGAAAAGGAATTCTTTATTCTGATGTAGTCAAATCCATCATAATTTTATCTTATGATTATATATATTTTGGGGTGATCTTTAAGAGGTCTTTCTCTTCCCTTAGTTCACAAAGATGTTATAGATAGTCTATTAATTTTATAGATTTGACTTGAAAATGTTTTAATCTCTCCGGAATCTGCCTTTTTATGTGATGTCTTGATGGGTCTTTTATCATGATTACTGACGAGGAGTAAAATTAACTTCTCTTAGTTTTAACTTTCTCTTTACCTTTTCCATCTGGTAATAGAGTTACCAACGGAATTGAAATAGTTAAGAGCAGGTTTCAGTGGGGAAAATGGTGCAGGAGCAAATCTAGGATAATCTCAAAGCTATCTGTAGTAAGTCCCATATACTGAGCATGAATTGTATGCCAGGCTGTTTGTCTATATTATTTTTATCCCACAAAAATCCTTTGAGGAAAATATTGTTATTTCCGTTTAACTGATGAACAAATTGAGGCTAAGAAAGGCTGAATCTTGCCCAGTATCACATACATAGTAACCTCTTTTTGAACTCCATGCTCTTTCACCTACATTGCAAACCTCTTAAATGTCTTCACTGAGTTTTATTTTGATATATCCTCTGCATTTATCAAGGGTTAATGAAGAAAGAAGTTTTATGAGAAATGTTCCTGCATTTTTAGGAAAGCCACATGGCTTGTCCCTTAAATTTCAAAATATGATTCATTTTTCTTTAGCATCTTCCATATGCCAGGGACTATGCTACGTGCTGGGACTACAACTGGAATGAGAAATGATTCCTGTCCCCAAAGTACTTTCTTAGCAGGACAACGCGAGGTGGATTCTCTTTGTGGTGACTAGTATGGGCTCTGCAGCAAAACTTCTGGAGTTCAGATTGCAGCTCCACCTGTACTCGTTCTGTGACCTTGAACACATTACTTTCTAAGCCTCAATTTCCTCATCTATAAAATTAAAATAATGAAAATGGACATAACATACAGGGTTGTTGTGAGGATCCAGTACAATAATTCAATTAAAGAGCTTAGTAGCATACTTGGTACTCTTTCAGTAGAATGATAAATGTTACCTTTTTTTAGATATAAACCAGTGATCACAATAGAAAAATTATCTGATACTAGTATGCTAAAACTCTGTTGTTTTGCTTATAGATTAAAAAGTATCAAAACTAGACTGGGAAGGGAAGGTAGAAAGAATTTCAGGTCATATTTCCCTGTGGAGCTAATGTTCAATATATCCTTGACTAAGAAATTGCATGTTAGTTATTCTTGGCTTTCAGTTCCAGGAACAATCTTCCCTCTTTGGGCAAGATGGCATGCTATATTTTGCTGGTGAATAAGATTTATATAACCTATTTGTTTCACATCTTATAATGACCAGGAAGCTTACAGCCAGGTTTAATGCTTTATTTAATAAGATTATACAAGCATAGGGTTTGATAAAAGTCCTTGATGATTTTTAACTTTCTTTTAAAATTTTAATAGTCTAATTATAAAAGAATCTTTTATTTTGAAAAATTATTTGAAAGTAGATACACCCTATAAATAATCTGCAAATAGTCTTCCCCTGGAAACTCTGTATAAATCCAAATTTTCTAAATTACAGGTGCCATTAGCAGACGAAAGGAGTTCCCATACAGGATACCATTAGATTTGGTCCCCAAAACAAAAATCAAAAGGATTTTGAGTATAAAAGGTAAATTAACAAATGCCATTTTTATTTCTCATTTCACTTGGTGCTTCAAACAGAAATCAAATATCCTCATGATTATTCTGTTTCTCCACTTCTGTGTTCAGTAGCACACACAAACCTACCCTTAGGAGTGCTCTACCCTTACCCACCCCACTTTCAAACCTCTGTTCACTTTTCCCACTATCTTCTTCCAACTGCCTGATTTACATGGAGATTCATTCTCCCATGATGGAGTGTAGGGACTGTCATTGGCTCAAAGATGTCTCTAAAGTAGGGGTGCAGTTGCTTCTAGACTTAAAGAACTTCTATGGTCTTAGTGGCCAGTCTTGCTCCAGAGAAGGCTTTATGGCCTGCACATGGCCTGGAGAGAACAGCACTACTCTGCTGAAGTACCAGTCCCAGAGGGGTTGTCTTAGTCCATTTATGCTGACATAACAAAATAACAATATTTATAAAGAATACAAATTTAGGCCGGGCACAGTGGCTCACGCCTGTAATCCCAGCACTTTGGGAGGCCGAGGCAGGTGGATCACGAGGTCAGGAGTTTAAGACCAGACTGGCCAACATGATGAAACCCCATCTCTACTAAAAAACACAAAAATTAGCTGGGCATGGTGACTCGTGCCTGTAATCCCAACTACTTGGGAGGTTGAGGTAGGAGCCCAGATTGTGCAACTACACTCCAGCATGGGCTACAGAGCAAGACTCCATCTCAAAAAAAAAAAAAGAATACAAATTTATTTCTCACAGTTCTGAGACTGGGAAGTCCAAGATCAAGGCACCAACAGATTAGGTATTTGGCAAGGGCTGCTCTCTGCTTCCATGAGGACACATGTTGCTTTATCTTCATGTGGCAGAAAGTGGAAAGGCAAAAAAGCAAAAAGTGGTGAACAACTTCCTCACACCTCATCTATCCCACTCATGAGGGCGGAGCCATCATAACCTAATCACCTCTCAAAAAGCCCCACCTTCTAATACTATCACGTTGGTGATTAGGCTTGAGTGTATGAATTTTGGAGGGACATATACATTCAAACCATAGTAGGGGTTCTCCTCCACTCAGCTACATTTGCAGAAGTGATATTTGCACAAGTGACTAGGTTTTCCCTAGTCTCCAGGCTTTATGATTCAATAACATATTACCAAATGATAGAATGTCCTGACTACATTTTAGCTCAGATAAAACTTTAGAATCACAAAATGTTAGTACTGAAAAGGATCTTTTCAATCATGTGCAACCCTGTCATTGGATATAAAAGAAAGTGACATGTCCAAGGTTGCACAGTGAGTTATAGACAGAGTCATGTCAGCACTCTCTGTTCAGACTCTCTGCTTTGCTTCCTGGAAAAGATTGGTAAATATGGTTTATGATGTCTAAAGCTATCAGGTTGAATGACAACTAATTTGCCATGTTCTCTTGCAGCAATCAGTCCACTGTATTACTTTACCTACCACCATATTTTAGTGATTTTTAAAGTCTTTTTTTGTTTCTTTCAAATTGATATTCCTAACCAGATCTTTTTCACTCACCCCATTTCTGAGAAGCAAGTTAACTGCCTAGATAAAAAGGGAAGAACCATCTCTAGTTGGTTGTTCTTCCCTCTTCAGAATGTACTGTTAGAAGTGAATAAAAAGCGGCTGTGTCTACTTTGATCTTTTCTGTTTCAGGACTGCTCATAGGTGAGGTCTTTTCTGCAGTTCTAAGCCAGGAAGGCATCAATATCCTAACCCAGCTCCCCAAAGGGAGTGCGGAGGCGGAGCTGATGAGCATTGTCCCAGTATTCTATGTTTTTCACTATCTGGAAGCAGGAAATCATTGGAACATTTTTCATCCTAACTCATTAACTGAAAAGCAGAACCTGAAGAAAAAATTAAAAGCAGGTAAAAAAATGAATTTCACATAAAAATTGGGTGATTTTAAACTTTAATTACACTAATATTTAAGTTGTGAATTATAGAAAACTTTATAAGAGAATTTTAGCAAAAAAAAATCATGAGATGGACTCTACTATATAAAGATTATTTCTGTAGCATTTTGGCTTAACTTACCAAAATGCCTGGATGAGAGACAAGGCACCTGCATTCCAAAGTACAGAACACTTCCTTCCTCTTGGAATGAGATCAGAATGTTCAACTTGATAATTCCCAATTCAAGCAATTCATATACTTCCTTTGAGAAGTTCAATGCTGGCCACAGAGTTTATGCTTTCTGCCCAACACCAAAGGAAGTTTACCATTCTCAGGGGCTGATAAAGTGTTCTTAGAGTAGAAACGGAGGTCAGTGAAGCACTGTATTCTTTTTCTTGTTAGGGATGGTGAGCATTATGTCCTTCAAAAATGCTGACTATTCTTACAGCGTGTGGAAGGGTGGAAGTGCTAGCACTTGGTAAGTAGAAGATTTTGAGTTGCATTTTCATGTAGTGGTTAATTAACTAAAGAAGGATAACCATAATGTAAACTCCATTCCTCCAGTTGCTCAGGCTAAAAGCCTAGTCATCCTTCACTCCTTACTTACAATTCACATCTGATCCAGCAGATATGGATTCAAAACATATCCTGAATTTGACTACTTCTGACCAACTCCACTACACCATCCTGTTTCAAGGATAACAACCAAATATTGTTATTTTGTTATGTCAGCATAAATGGACTAAGATATACCTTCCTCTCCTGCCTGGATTCTTGCACTAGCCTCCCTTATTCTTCTGGGTTCAGCCCTGGATCTTCTTCAGTCTATACTCGACACAGCCACTGAAGTAACCCTGTTAAAACATGTGTTAGATCATGCCACTCAAAACCATTTAGGAGCTTCCCATCTTACCCAGGGTAAAAAACAAAATTTTTATTGTGATTTACAAAACTCTGTATGATCTGGCTCCACCTCATGTCTCCTACTTTATCTCCTACACTCTCTTTCCCCTTGGTTCAGCCCCACTGGCCTTCCTCAAACACACCAGGCATGCTTTCACCTCAGAGCCTTTGCACTGCCTGTTTTCTCAGTCTGGAATACTTCTCCTTAGGTATCAGCATGACTGGCTCTCATTTCCCTCAGGTCTTTACCAAATGTCACCTCAGGGAGGCCTCTGCTATATCATAATATCTAAAACTGCAACCCATTCCCCTTCCAATATCTCGTATCGTTTCTTTTCTTCTCAGCATAATTACTAACATTCTTGCTTATTCCACTATTGTCTATCTCCCCAACTGAAATGTAAGCTCCATGTGGGAATGTCCTAAGTATCCCTACTGCCTGGTACATACCTGGCACATAGTAGACGCTCAATAAGTATTTATTCAATGAATCATAACTTCCAAAATTATGATGATTTGAGGGAAAGATAGTGTGAATTAATTAAGAGTCCACATGGCAGTCTATTTTCAAAAAATACCTGCTAGGTGTGGTGGCTCATGCCTATAATCTCAGCACTTTGGGAGGCCAAGGCGGATGGATCATGAGGTCAAGAGATCAAGACCATCCTGGCCAACATGGTGAAACCCCATCTCTAGTAAAAATTTAAAAAAATTAGCTGGGCATGGTGGCACATACCTGTAGTCCCAGCTACTTGGGAGGCTGAGGCAGGAGAATCACTTGAACCTGGGAGGTGGAGGTTGCAGTAAGCCAAGACCAAGCCACTGCACTCCAGCCTAGTGACAGATTGAGACTCCATCTCAAAAAACAAAAACAAGAAAACAAAACCATCATGCTATGACAAAATATTTAATAGACACGATGTGCCAGCTGCTTTGTAGGTTCTATATGAAACATATTTAAGGAGTTTACAACCTAGAATACTTTAATTTTAGATTTTTTTCTTTAACTATTGAGATTTCCCAGAAAGTTATCTTTGACTCTCTTAATTTTCTGTAAACTCTCCTGGTACAATCTCATTTTTGCTCATGACTTTCATAATATCTAGGCCAATGCCCCCCTAATCAATGTCTCAAGGCCTAAATTCTTTCCTAAGAAGTTAGGAAATGTTCTAGATCCACATTTCTAGGTTTTTGGGAGACAAAGACCCTTCAAACAATATGTACCAAATTCATTTTTTTCTTTCTCAGATATATTTCTCTGTTTCTTTACTCAGTGCACAGCAACACCTTGCCCTTTGTCCCCCATTGATCATGTGAGAATCATCAGTTGGTTTTTGATTCCTTCCTTTCCTTTTGGCTTTATCTCTGATCAGCTACCAAGTTCCATCAATTATACCTTAGAATTAGGTCTGACCATGTATGGGTGGTGCACTTTAAAAGATACACAGAGCCAGGTGCAGTGGCTCACACCTGTAATCCTAGCACTTTGGGAGGCTGAAGCAGGAGGATGGCTTGAACACAGGAGTTCAAGACCAGCCTGGACAACATAGGGAGACCTTGTCTTTAATAAAACAATAAAAACTACCAGACATACAAAGATGAGCTGGTACTATTCCTTCTGAAACTATTCCAAATAATCCAAAAAGAGGGACTCCTTCCCACATCATTTTATGAGACCAACATCATCCTGATACCAAAACCCGGCAGAGACTCAACAAGAAAAGAAAATTACAAGCTAATATCCATGATGAACATAGATGCAAAAATCTTCAGTAAAATACTGGCAAGCTGATTGCAACAGCACATCAAAAAGCTTATCCACCATGATCAAGTAGGATTCATCCCGGGAATGCAAGGCTGGTTCAACGTACGCAAGTCTATAAACGTAATTCACCACATAAACAGAACCAAAGACAAAAACCACATGATTATCTCAATTGATGCAGAAGGCCTTTGACAAAATTCAACAGCCCTTTATGCTAAAAACCCTCAATAAACTAGGTATCGACGGAACGTATCTCAAAATAATAAAAGCTATTTACGACAAACCAACAGCCAATATCATACTGAATGGGCAAAAACTGGAAGCATTCCCTTTGAAATCTGGCACTAGACAAGGATGCCCTCTCTCACCACTCCTGTTCAATATAGTACTGGAAGTTCTAGCCAGAGCAATCAGGCAAGAAAAAGAAATAAAGGATATTCAAATAGGAAAGGAGGAAGTCAAATTGTCTCTATTTGCAGATGACATAATTGTATATCTAGAAGACCCCCTCATCTCAGCCCAAAATCTCCTGAAACTGATAAGCAACTTCAGCAAAGTCTCAAGATACAAAATCAATGTGCAAAAATCACAAGCATTCCTATACACCAATAACAGACTTAAAGAGAGCCAAATCAAGAACCAACTGCCATTCACAATTGCTACAAAGAGAATAAAATACCTAGGAATACAACTAACAAGGAACGTAAAGGACCTCTTCAAGGAGAACTACAAACCACTGCTCAACGAAATAAGAGAGGACACAAACAGATGGAGAAACATTCAATGTTCATGGTTAGGAAGAATCAATATCGTGAAAATGCCCATACTGCCCAAAGTAATTTACAGATTCAACGCTATCCCCATCAAGCTACCAAAGACCTTCTTCACAGAACTGGAGAAAACCACCTTAAACTTCATATGGAACCAAAAGAGAGCCCACATAGCCAAGTCAATTCTAAGCAAAAAGAACAAAGCGAGAGGCATCACACTACCGGACATCAAACTGTATTACAAGGCTACAGTAATCAAAACAGCATGGTACTGGTACCAAAACAGAGATATAGACCAATGGAATAGAACAGAGACCTCGGAGGCAACACAACATATCTACAACCATCCGATCTTTGACAAACCTGACAAAAACAAGCAATGGGGAAAGGATTCCCTGTTTAATAAGTAGTGTTTGGAAAACTGGCTAGCCATATGCAGAAAACAGAAACTGGACCCCTTCCTGACACCTTACACTAAAATTAACTCCAGATGGATTAAAGACTTAAACATAAGACTTAACACCATAAATACCATAGAAGAAAATCTAGGCAAAACCATTCAGGACATAGGCGTAGGCAAGGACTTCATGACCAAAACACCAAAAGCATTGGCAACAAAAGCCAAAATAGACAAATGGGACCTAATCAAACTCACAGCTTCTGCACGTCAAAAGAAACAGTCATTAGAGTGAATCGGCAACCAACAGAATGGGAAAAAATTTTTGCAGCTTACCCATCTGACAAAGGGCTGATATCCAGAATTTACAAAGAACTAAAACAGATTTACAAGAAAAAAAACAAACAAGCCCATTCAAAAGTGGGCAAAGGATATGAACAGATACTTTACAAAAGAAGACATACATGAGGCCAACAAACATGAAAAAATGCTCATCATCACTGGTCATTAGAGAAATGCAAATCAAAGCTACATTGAGATACCATCTCACACCAGTTAGAATGGCGATCATTAAAAAATCTGGAGACAACAGATGCTGGAGAGGATGTGGAGAAATAGGAACACTTTTACACTGTTGATGGGGTGTAAATTAGTTCAACCATTGTGGAAGACAGTGTGGCGATTCCTCAAGGACCTAGAAATAGAAATTCCATTTGACCCAGCAATCCCATTACTGGGTATATATCCAAAGGATTATAAATCATTCAACTATAAGGACACATGCACACGAATGTTCATTGCAGCACAGTTTACAATAGCAAAGACCTGGAACCAACCCAAATGCCCATCGATGATAGACTGGACAGGGAAAATGTGGCACATATACACCATGGAATATTAGGCAGCCATCAAAAATGATGAGTTCGTGTCCTTTGTAGGGACATGGATGAACCTGGAAACCATCATTCTCAGCAAACTGACACAAGAACACAAAATCAAACACCACATGTTCTCACTCATAGGCGGGTGTTGAACAATGAGAACACATAGACACAGGGAGGGGAGCACTACACACTGGGTTCTGTTGAGGGGAAATAGGGGAGGGACAGCGGGGGGTGGGGAGTTGGGGAGAGATAGCATGGGGAGAAACGCCACATATAGGTGAAGGGGAGGAAGGCAGCAAATCACACTGCCACGTATGCACCTATGCAACAATCTTGCATGTTCTTCACATGTACCCCAAAACCTAAAATGCAATTAAAAAAAATAATAATAAATAAATAAATAAATAAGATATAAATAAGGAAAGGTAAAAAAATAAAAACTATATTATATATTAAAATTACATATTATATATTATAAAAAATAAATATATATAAAAATTATATATTAAAAAAAGGACACATAGACCCCTACAGCACACCAACCAAAGGATAACCCAGGATGCAGGAGTGGGAGTGAGTGTCAATGAAGACTGGAAGCTGCCACAGCAGGACCTGGGAAATAGATCTATGTCTAAAACTGCAACCCATTTGGAGAGCAGAAAGCCCCACAGGAAGGTTCAACAGCCTCTCAGTAGACACTCAGAGCCTTTCAACGGTTTGGGGCAAGAAACATAGACCCAACTCCATAAATTCCTTGAAAGAAATAATAGACATAGAAGAAAATGTCTAGCACCTAAATACCCTCAAATTTTCTTGAGAAATACAAAGATTTTTAAAAGTACAAATACCATTCATATTAACAAAACCCCAAATTATTGACTATAAACATTTTTTGTATTTGTCTTTATTTTTTTTTTAAAGAGAACATTATGGATATTGAAGTTTTCTGTTTAACTATGAACCTCCATCTTATTTCTGTTTCTTTCCCCCATGGGCATTCACTATCATGAGTTTATGCATCTTTCCAGAACATTTTTAATGTTTTGTATAATACACATACATGAAATCACATAGATTTAACTTAACTCCAGTTTGGCTGCTCACTGCTCAAATGCCAAACTCAAGAGACAAGGGTTGGTAGGAGAAAAAGCAGGTTTATTCAGGAGGCAGCAACCCAAGGTGATGGCAGACTAGACTCATGAAACTATCCCGAATGCCCCAGGCTGGCCAGAGGAATTTTAAAGAGGAAGGGGCTTGGAAAACTATGTGCAGGAGTTAGCTACATACAGGTCAGCAGGTCTTGTTCTGATTATTATCTTGAGTAATGGGCCATCTAGTGGTCAGCTAGACTGAAACAGGTTTGTAAATTAACGTTCAGTATTTTTCTTCTCCAGGGGACATTTCACAACCTTGATTTTTATCTCATGGCTAGTTCCTGGAATTCTTAAGCAAGCACTGTTTAAGGAACTTAAGCATTGTAAAAGAGAGAATGGCTGTTTTGCTTCCAAAATGAAGTTATGCCTTCACAGTCCCTTTTTGTATTTCTAAATGATTATAACTATTTTCATATCTATCATTTTGTAACTTACCTTTTTCTTTTAATACTTAGTTTTTTTAGATCTAACAGTATAGGTAAATATAGCTCACTCCTTTTCATTGCCATGTAGTGTTTTATTTTACAAATATATCACATAGTATATATTCTTTATCCATTCCTATCTTGACAGGCAGCCATTTCCAACTTTTGCTATTACAATGTGATAATGCACATCTTCATATGTCTCTTTGTCTACATGTGTGAGAGTTTCTCTAGGGTATATCCCAGGAGGTAGAATTGCTGGAACATGAGGTATACATATTTACAGTTTTATCAGATTTTGCCAGATTTCTCTTCAAGGTGACTAAAAAATTATTTTCTACTCTTAAATTTTTAGTCCCAGACCCTATTATAAAACATGAGGAACTAAACTAGACCATATTAATAACTTGTAGAGGTAGCCTAGGGTTGGGAACAAAAGCAAATCAAATAGCCTACTTTTTCTTTTTTTCCTCCAAGTCACACTTAAAATTTGAATTTCAGGGCAGTCTCCAAGAGACAGGTCAGTGGGAAAAGGAGAATGCAAAAAACTAGAGCAAGCTATATTTGCTTCACCTTTAGGGAAGAGCTGTCTAGACCCCCACTCCTTAAGGACTCTAGGACTGAGGCACCCAAGAGTTCCAAAGAGAAAGAGAGATAAGAGTAAGAGCTTATAAAAGCCAGGCATGATGGCTCATGCCTATAATCTCAGCACTTTGGGAGGCTGAGGCGGGTGGATCACCTGAGGTTAGGAGTTCGAGAACAGCCTGACCAACATGGTGAAACACCATCTCTATTAAAAATACAAAAATTAGCTGGGTGTGGTGGTGCATGCCTGTAATCCCACCTACTAGGGAGGCTGAGGTAGGAGAATTGCTTGAACCTGGGAGGCAGAGGTTGCAGTGAGCTGCGATCGCGCCATTGTACTCCAGCATGGGCAACAGAGTGAGACTCTATTAAAAAAGGAAAAAAAAGGTGTAAAAGCTGATACCTATTGAATACTTACTGTAATCTAGAACTATTTTAAGTATAATCATATATATAATCCTTATAACTGATCCCAAAGGATGAGTCCATTTTTTCTATTTATTGCTATTGCCTTTTTCCAAAGATGTAACTAAAGCATAGAAAAGGTACCTAATGGGCCAAATATCTGATAAGTGGAAAGGCAGCCTGGTCATATGACTGTACTCATATGTCTTTCTAGCCTGCTAAAAGAAGAGAGACTTCCAAAAGCCAAAATCCCAAGAGAGACCCAATATAAAACGTGGGCCAGTCTTTGAAAATGTGAGTGTCATTGAACCTGAGCAACCAATAGAAGTATTTCTCCTCCTTGAGAGCAGTGCAGGGAATTTAAAAAAGAGGAGCTCAGTCAACAGAATAGAAAATAAATTTCTGATGTTTCTAGAGAAAGAATTAGGAAAAGGCACCTAGTTGTGGAGGGGCAAATTCCAATTAATATCAAAAAATAATTTTAGACCAGGCATGGTGGCTCACGCCTGTAATCCCAGCACTTTGGGAGGCCAAGGCGGGCAGATCACAAGGTCAAGAGATCAAGACCATCCTGGCCAACATGTGAAAATCCATCTCTACTAAAAATACAAAAATTAATTGGGCATGGTGGTGAGTGCCTGTAGTCCCAGCTACTCAGAATGCTGAAGCAGGAGAATCTCTTGAACCTGGGAGGTGGAGGTTGCAGTGAGTCGAGATCGCGCCACTGTGCTCCAGTCTGGAGATGGAGACTCTGTCTCAAAAAATAATAATAATAATTTTAAAATAATTTTAAAAAGCATTTAGGTTAGAGAATAACCTAAATGTCTACAGAAAGGGAAAAGGCTTAAATGGCTTTGGTGCATTTGTACCAAAATATTGTAATATAATGTATAAAATCACTTGTAAAAGAATGAGGAAACTTTATGTATTAATGCAGACCTGTAAGTCATGTTAATAAATGAAAAAAGGCCAAGCACAGGATAATGTAAATATTCTCCCACTATTTTAGTGTGTTGGGATGAAAAAGTAGATGGGAAGGCTATATTCTTATATCTACTATTTGGAAGCATGCATAAGAAACAACAGTCATCTGTTGGAAGGTGGAGGGGGACAGGGACTGTTAGAAAGAGACTTTTCATTATATATCCCTTTGTGCTTTTGAATTTTTTTTTTTTTTTTTTTAAGAAAGGGTCTTACTCAGTCACCCAGATTGGATGCAGTGGCAGAATCTCAGCTTATTGCAGCCTCTACCTCCTGGGCTCAAGCAACCCTCCCACCTCAGCCTCCCAACTAGCTGGGACTATAGGTGCATGCCACCACACCTGGCTAGTTTTTTGCATTTTTTGTAGAGACAAGGTCTCACTATGATGCCCAGGCTTCACCTTTGGATTTTTGAATTATATGAGGGTTTTACCTCTTTAAAAATGCTTGAAATACATTTAAAAAATGAAAATGAAAAAGAAACACAAATTTTTAAATTGAGGGGAAGTGGGAGGGCGAATCAAGTGGTCTGAGTCTCAGACATCTGAGGACCTGGGGAGTGGAGGCTCCTAGGCGACTGAGAGAGTGAAGAGATGTTATGGGGAATGCATTCAGTCCTCTCTGATACTCTTCGGTGGGTATTAGTAGAGACTTGAAATTGCTTTTTGACTAAGCAATCATGATCATTAAAGTTTCCTGTGAGGTAGTAGGTTCTGTGTCAATGGCAGCACTCAAGGACAAGTGAGATAAACACTCCAGGAACATTGGGAAAGGGGACTTGGGGCCTCAGATAGGAATTTAGATTCTGTGGCGTGTACAAATTTTACAGTCTAGAATTTTATGATTTACATTTTCATGTCTCATGTTCATGGGTCAGTGCCTTGACTCAAAACTATTTATTTTTACCTCTGTTATCTTTAACTTTAGAGTGTAATGTTTTTATCATCAGGAATCAATTTTTAGCTGTGTGCTAGCTAACAATGTTGTAATCACAGAAAATGTGCTGTTCACATTTGTTTACCAAATGTTTTGGAGATATTCCAAAAATCTTCCCTTCCTTTGTAAAATGGTGACTTACTTTGAACTTGTATATTTTAAAATGTTATTTTCTTTTAAAAAATAAAGTTGTGATCCAAGATGGCTGATCACTAGCAGCTCGGGCTCGTAGTTCCCAGTGAAAGCGCAGAGAACGAGAGGACACCACACTTTCAGACGAATATTTGTTGCTCATGGACCAGGAGATTCCCAGCAGAGGAGCCCCACGTGTCACCAGGGCGACTTTTGTGGCCGGCGCGGTGGTTTTGCTGGTGCCTTAGCGCGCCAGTTTTTGGTGCAGAGTCCGGAGACTCCCGGGCAGAAAAGCACCATCAATCTTAACACCGCTCTTTTGGCCGGCGCAGTGGATTGCTCAGATTTCGGCGCTGGGAATCAACAAGTTGGACATCTGCTCAGAGACCTAGTTAGAAAGTCGGTAATTACAAAGACGACAGACGGATAAATATATAATGAAGGGAAGAAATCAGCATAAAAAGGCAGAGAATACTCAAAATCAGAATGCCTTTCCCTCTACAGGGGATCGCAATTCATCAGTAACGGAAAAGGCTTAATAGATTACGAGTGGCCGGGCATGGTGGCTCACGCCTGTAATCCCAGCACTTTGGGAGGCCGAGGCGGGTGGATCACGAGGTCAAGAGATCGAGACCATGCTGGTCAACATGGTGAAACCCCGTCTCTACTAAAAATACAAAAATTAGCTGGGCATGGTGGCGCGTGCCTGTAATCCCAGCTACTCAGGAGACTGAGGCAGGAGAATTGCCTGAACCCAGGAGGCAGAGGTTGCGGTGAGCCGAGATAGCGCCATTGCACTCCAGCCTGGGTAACAAGAGCGAAACTCCGTCTCAAAAAAGAAAAAAGAAAAAAAAAAAGAATAGATTGCGAGTGTGTTCCAATAACAGAAGCAGGCTTCAAAAGGTGGGTGATAAGAAACTTCTGTGAATTAAAAGAACTTGTTCTAACCCAATGCAAAGAAACTAAGAACCTTGAAAAAAGGTTTGACGAAATGTTAATGAGAATGGACAATTTAGAGAAGAATATAAGTGAATTGATGGAGCTGAAAAACACAACACGAGAACTTCGCGAAGCATGCACAAGTTTAAACAGTCGAATTGATCAAGTAGAAGAAAGGATATCAGATGTCGAGGACCAGCTCAGTGAAATGAAACGAGAAGACAAGATTGGAGAAAAAAGGATGAAAAGGAATGAGCAAAGTCTCCAGGAAATATGGGACTATGTGAAAAGACCTAATTTACGTTTGATAGGTGTACCTGAATGTGATGAAGAGAATGAATCCAAGTTGGAAAATACTCTTCAGGATATCATTCAGGAAAACTTTCCCAACCTGGCAAGGCAGGGTAATATTCAACTCCAGGTAATACAGAGAACACCACAAAGATATTCTTCAAGAAGACCAACCCCAAGGCACATAATCGCCAGATTCATTAGGGTTGAAATGAAGGAGAAAATACTAAGGGCAGCCAGAGAGAAAGGTCAGGTTACCCATAAAGGGAAACCTATCAGACTTACAGCAGATCTCTCAGCAGAAACCCTACAAGCCAGAAAAGAGTGGGGACCAATATTTAACATCCTTAAAGAAAAGAACTTTCAACCCAGAATTTCCTATCCAGCCAAACTAAGCTTTATAATCGAAGGAAAAATTAAACCTTTTGCAAACAAACAAGTACTTAGAGAGTTCACCACCGCCAGGCCTGCTTTACAAGAGCTTCTGAAAGAAGCACTATACATATAAAGGAACAACCAATATCAGCCTTTCCAAAAATATATCAAAAAGAAAAGAACATTAACACAACGAAAAATTTACACTAACTAATGGGCAAAACAGCCAGCTAGCATCAAATGCCAATATTAAAGTTATATATATTCTAATCGGATAAAAAGCCAAAACCCATTGGTATGCTGCATCCAGACCCATCTCACATGCAATGATACACAAAGACTCAAAACAAAGAGAAGGAGGAAGATTTATCAACCAATCAGAGACTAAAAATAAACAAATAAATAAAAAGCAGGAGATGCAATTCTCGCCTCTGATAAAGTAGACTTTAAAGCAACAAAGAGCAAAAGAGGCAAAGAAGGACATTACATAATGGCAAAAGGATCAATGTAACAAGAAGAGCTAACGATTTTATAGATCAACGAGACAGAAAATTAACAAGGACATCCAGGACTTGAACTCAGACCCGGAACAAGTAAACTTAATAAACATTTATAGAACTCTCCACTTCAAATACATAAAACATACATTACCACCTCACACCTATTCCATAAGTGACTACATAATTGGAAGTAAATCACTCCTCAGTAATTGCATAGCATTTCATAGGTTTAAATGAAATATTGGTTGGCTGCTCGTTTGTTATTTTCTTCCCTTATTCCTTCCTGTTTACATCAAGTATAATTATTGGTATAAAAGAGGTTTTCAATACCCATTACTAAACTGCATTCTAGCCTGGGCAAGAAAGCAATACTCCCATTCTCTCTCTCTCTTTCTCTTCCTTTTTCTTCCTCTTCTTTATTCTTTTTCTTTCTTTCTTTCTTCCTTTCTTTAAAAAAAAAAATAAAAAATAAAAATAAATAAAGTTGTATAAACTAATTGAAAGCCAAAATGGATTCAGTGTTCTAAATATTTATTTATTTGATTTTGTCTTAAAGGTTAACAGCTTTTGCTTTAAGAGTACTTGGACAAGTAAATAAATATGTAGAACAGAACCGAAATTCAATTTGTAATTCCTTAGTGTGGCTGGTTGAGAATCATCAATTAGATAATGGATCTTTCAAGGAAAACTCACAGTATCAACCAATAAAATTACAGGTAAGAAAACCAAATGCACAAATTAGCAATAGTTTTATTTACAGGTTGAGTTTTATCAGATTATGGGAGGATGAAGAAGAAGAAGAAAGAAAAAAATGTAATTCTGCAAGAAATTTCTTTTGTGAACAAGCAAAAAATACAAAGGTCTTCCCATAATACTGAAGTGAAGCGATCTTCAGACAGTTCACTAGAGATCAGAGAAGTGATACCTTAGACATCTCATTTAACAGGGTGGCGGGAGATGGGCAAGTGAAAGTACTCAAGTGAGATAGACCTAGGGCTTATTGAGAAATTGGAAGCAGTCCACCTGCAGTGCATGAAGGGAAAGAATGGAAGATAAGGCTTAAAACACAGAGTAGAACCAGGTCATTTCACTTTAAAGACACCATTTGACTTTCCTTTTAAAACATTGCTTCTTTTTAGGGTACCTTGCCTGTTGAAGCCCGAGAAAACAGTTTATATCTTACAGCCTTTACTGTGATTGGAATTAGAAAGGCTTTTGATATATGCCCCCTGGAGGTAAGTAAGAGATTTCTTTCTCTAACACCCATCATCTCTTTCTATGCTACATACTGGAGGGTCCACCAATCAGAAGACCTTTAGTTTCAAAAGCTTCTTTTCCTTCTTTTCAATTACTTGACAATAACTTAAACTCCAGAATTGAAAGATTTCAGAACTATAATAGATATTAGAGACCACCTAGTCCAACCTACTCATCGACAGTTGAGAAAGCTGAGGACTGTAAGTAAAGTGAATTCAATTGTACAATGCCACAGGCTAATAAATTGTAGAGCTGGGTCTAAAACTGATAGCTGGGACTGTGATGGGAGAATGATCCCCAGCTTCTCTCTCTTATCTCCCCTAAATCCTGCTTTATATATGTTACTGTTATCCTATAGTGAAAGCACTCTATCATGCAAGTACTGAGGATACACAACAGCAAGTGTGTTTCTTTGGGTTGTACTGTTTCACTTGCTTGGAAACGGGCAGAAAAGTGATGATCCACCTAAGTGAATCAACATAGAAGATTTCCAAGGTTAGTTGAGGTGATACCCTGGTCTGGGAAGAGATGATTCCTGAGCTGAGGTTAAATACTCCTGCCTGCAAATCAGAAGTCAATTAGATGTGTCCTTCAAATCAGGGTTGAGATGGAAAATCTCAAGGAGATTTACAGAACTGGAATCACAAAACAAAACCATTTGTTTTCAGTTTGTTTCAAAAGCTTAACAAGACAAAATAATCAATGATGACCAGTTCCCAGGAGCCTAGAGGACCAGTTGGCACCTAGTGGCCACATGGGTGAGAGATGCACGTGGAGCTGGGAGAGAAGGAGCCAGGCAGGATGTTAGCAGCATTGCAGCAGGCTTTCTCCTGGCCCACTTGTCCAACATAACCGTTTTGGTGGTGTCGGAACTATTTACCCAGGCATTCTTAGGATCTAGAAGTACTTTGGCAGCTTGGCTTTCCTTCTTCTTATTGTTTTAATTTTTAAAAGTATACCTCCTTTTGAACATGTGTGTATGTTCAAAATGCTGAGAGGGAACGATAAAAGTTGTGTCTATGCTCGGTACCTTTTCTTCCTGGAGGCTAGGTCTGGTGGTGTAATCAGAAACTAAAGGCACAAAACCTCTAAAAGGAAGGTGAGAATTCAGAGACAAAAAGCTTAACCTAATTTGGACTTCATTATCTCTTCCAAGATTATGTTCTGCTCCTTCTCTTGGAGGGGTTTGCTTCACTGAGAAGCCATCCATTCCCATTAGTCAGTCCTCTTTTTACCCTCCATCTTGCCTACTCCAGGACAGTCGGACCTGATGATAGTTCATATTAATTGATAGGTGGTTGCTTGGCATAGAAATTGAAGTATCTTCTGCTCTTGTTTCCAGAAAATCAACACAGCTCTAATTAAAGCTGACACTTTTCTGCTTGAAAATACACTGCCAGCCCAGAGCACCTTTACATTGGCCATTGCTGCCTATGCTCTTTCCCTGGGAGATAAAACTCACCCACAGTTTCGTTCAATTGTTTCAACTTTGAAGAGAGAAGCTTTTGTTAAAGGTATAACTTGTTCCATATATTTATTCAAAGAGCGTTCACTAAGCCATAAAGTCTGCTAAATCTGGGAAGTGGGTGGTGACATGCAAACTTGAGTAAGATGCAGTCTCTGTCCTCAAGGAAAAAACCATCACAATACAAAGTAATGTGTGCTGTTATTCATTCATTTATTCATGTATTCATTCAGAAAATATTTATTCTTTCTTTTTTAAGACAAGTTCTCGATCTGTCACCCAGGCTGGAGTGCAGTGGCACGATTGTGACTTACTGCAACCTCCATCTCCTGGCTCAAGTGATCTTCCCACTTCAGCCTCCCAAGTAGCTGGGACTATAGGTGTCCACCACTGAACCCAGTTCTTTTTATATTTTGCACATACGAGTCTCACTATGTTTCCCAGGATGGTCTCAAATGCCTGGGGTCAAGCAATCCTACTGCCTTGGCCTTCCAAAGTACTGGGATCACAGGCCTGAGCCACCACGCCTGTCCTCTATTTATTCCTTTATTCGATAAATATGCATCGAGTATCCTCTGGATACCTCCTATATACCTGGCACTATTCTAGTCTCTGGGAATAAAGCAATAAACAAAATAGACTCCCCCAAATCCAGGTCATCAGGAAACTTATATTCTAACTGGGGAGACACAAACATGATAAATAAGTAAAGCTTTGTGAATAGGCAGTGATGCCTGATATGAAGAAAAATAAAGCAGGGAAAGAAGATAAGGTGAGAGGATGGGTTGTAATTTTAGTTAAGCTGATTGAGCTTAAGTTTCACTGAGAAGATGGTGTTTGCATCAAGACCTGAAAGGAGGTGAAGAAGCAAGTCCTGTGGCTATAGAAGGGTGTTCTTGGTGGAGAACAGAATGTGCAAATGCCCTGAGGCATGGGCGTGCCTGGTGCTCCAAGAATGCCACGGAGGCCAGTGTGACTGCTGATGAGTGAGAAGAGGAGTAGAAAGTGAGGTGAGGGAAGGCAAAGGTGAAGAAGCAAGGGAAGGTCATCTAAGGCATTAGAGAGACTCTTCAGGGCTTCCGTAAACAGTTGTGCAGTGGACAAAGCACCTAAGGAAGCAAGTGAATCGAGGCTGAAATCCAGCCCGTGCTCCACGCCACTGGCCACGTACCCTAGTTTAGGGCTGCTTCCACCCAGAGTGAGAAGTTCCCATGACTCATCCACAGCAATGTGCTGTGGGGACCAGAAGGAGCCCTAGAACTTTAATTTCAGCTTTGAGAGTGAGAAGGGGAGCCATTGGGGGATTTTGAGCAAAGGAGTGCATGACCTGGCTTATATTTTACCAGGTTTGCTATAAAAGTATGTGTTTGGTTTTGAAGACTAAAGATACAGCTTCCTATAGGTCAAGAAAAAAAAAATGGAAAGAGAGTAGCAATGATTATTGGCATGATTTGGCACTTTGGAGTCCTCTCCTAGCTAAGATTTTCTAAAAGTTTTATAAATCTTACTGAGGTTTATGACTATCTACAAAATATGATTTGTGTCATTTTAAAATGACTGTATTTTAATATATGCCTCAAAATCACTTGTATGATACTTCAAATAACACAAAATAAATGTCTTGGGTATTGTGAGATATGGATCATAAAATTATAGAATTTAAGAGCTAGAAGGGAACTTAATAATCCAAAAATTTTTCCAGCTGGGTTTCTTTAAAAACCTAAAGTCAACTCTTCATTTTAAATACAACAAATCTGCCGGGCGTGGTGGCTCACACCTGTAATCCCAGCACTTTGGGAGGCCAAGGTGGGCAGATGACCTGAGGTCAGGAGTTCAAGACCAGCCTGGCCAACATGGTGAAACTCTATCTCTACAAAAAGACAAAAATTAGCCAGGCATGGTGGCGAGTGCCTGTAATCTCAACTACTTGAGAGGCTAGGGTGGAAAAATCGCTTGAACCCAGGAGGCAGAGGTTGCAGTAAGCCAAGGTCGTGCCATTGCACTCTAGCCTGGGTGACAGGGAGAGACTCTGTCTCAAAGAAAATAAAAACACAGCAAATCTGAGACTCTGAGAGGAAGGGTCGATATCTTTTACAAGGTCATGCAAATAATGTAGTTATGAATTATAAATATATATATCAAAATTTTGACTAACTTTCAAAAATGATTTCCAAATATACATTACTGTTTTTTTTTTTAAGTTCATTCCCAAAAGGATTTGGGGTTTATAGGTTTAAATAACAAATATAATTTACAGCCTAATTTATGAAAAGTGCTACATGTATGAAACTGTCTTGAGTGCTTTAAATTGGAAAAAAATAATAAAAGACTGAACTAAGGCTTTAGATGTAATCTCATAATTTCCAGGATGTAAATTTTCCTATCAGGAAAAGTTCTCCAATTTATTTTTTACTGTCAATAGTAATAATAACAAAAATCCTTTATATATGCATGATGCTTTCTAGTTTACAAAATCTTTTATAGTTAGTATTTCATTTGAGTTTCGCTACATGGAAGAAAGTATTATCTATACTACAGGTATTAGGAAATGAAGTCACACAGAATTAAAGGAATTTGCCCCAAGTGGCATGGTAAGTTAGTAACAGAAGAAAGACTAAAAGCTGGGTCTGCTAATTCCCAGTTAATTGCGCTTTCCAGTCTACTAAACTGCCCCTTCCTAGTACATGTGTACTGTGTTGATTTTAAAATAAAGATTGAGTCCAGATGCAGTGGTTTATGCTTATAATCCCAGTACCTTGGGAGACCAAGGTAGGAGGATTGCTTGAGCCCAGGAGTTTGAGACCAGCCTAGGCAACATAACCAGGCATGGTGGCACACTCCTATAGTCCCAGTCACTCAGGAAGCTGAGGTGGAGCCCAAGAGATTGAGGCTCACTTGAGCCCAAGAGATTGAGGCTGCAGTGAGCTACAGTCACACCACTGCACTCCAGCCTGGGTGACAACAAGATCCTGTCTCAAAACATCAATCAAAAAACAGGTTGAGTGTTCCTTGTCTGAACTGCTTGGGACCAGAAGTATTTCAGATTTCAGGTTTTTTTCAGATTTTGGAATATAAACGTATACATAATGATGTTTCTTGGGGATGGGACTCAAGTCTAAACATGAAATTCATTCATGTTTCATATATACCTTCCTTTACACATAGTTTGAAAGTAATTTTATACAGTATTTTCAATAATTTTGTGCATGAAACAAAGTTTTGACTGCAATTTGACTGTGACCCATCACATGAGGTCAGGATGAAATTACCCACCTGTGGCATCATGTCAGAGTTCAAAAATTTTCAGATTTTGGGGCATTTCAGATTTCAGGTTTTCAGATTATAGATGCTCAATGTGTAAAGACAAGTAGAACCATATTAAGGGACCTTGTTTTGCATTGGTCGTCTTCAGGAAGTTCCTCTAACAAAAAAAAGTAAGTAGCTTCTAGAAATTAGAACACCATAATACACCTGATAGAATTGTTATGTCAAATTTACATTTTTAATCATATTAATGAATGTGATTTGTTGATATTCAGGTAATCCACCCATTTATCGTTTTTGGAAAGACAAACTTCAACATAAAGACAACACTGTACCTAACACTGGTACGGCACATATGGTAGAAACAACTGCCTATGCCTTACTCACCAGTCTGAACTTGAAAGACATAAATTATGTTAACCCAGTCATCAAATGGCTCTCTGAAGAGCAGAGATATGGAGGCGGCTTTTATTCAACCCAGGTAACATTTCTTTGTCTTGTTTCATCTTCCTGTAGACATTTTTATTTTCTCCTATGCCACACTCATTCTGGCCTCCATTCCTTTGGCCACCAAATGAGCATGCAATAGATATGAATAATGTCCAGAATTGAAGGACCCCTAGAGGTTATCTGCATCAACACTCTTATTATACAAAAGAGGAAATGAGCCCAGGGAGTTTCATTCAGGGAATTCATGGCAGAGCCAGAATCAGAACTCATGTCTCCTGACCTCAAGCCCAGTACTTCCTTCATGATTCTAAATCACCATAAAAGGCTAGTAAGGTTATTGGCAAGTATGTCATATCCTATATAATAAATAGTGGCTGCCATGTAGACAAAGGTACTGATGCTTCTTCTCCACAAAGAAATAAATAAAAAGTGAAAGAAATACTGATTGTTTATATGTTAATCTATCTAGCTATTTAATATAAACTCATTTGAGTACGTATTTTGTATTACAACTAATTATTATGTAGATATATAATATATACTTATATTCAAAGTTTAACTTGAATGTTAATATCTTCCCTGTTGCCTGGATGTTTAGATAATGATGGAGTGTGTATATCTATATATATAAAGTTTAGCGGTAGAGAGGGCCTTCAGTATTAATTTAGTGACCATCTAATGTGTTTCATTTTAGGTACAACTATAGGGTTAGCAGAAAAGAGTGCACTATTGATAAGCATTCACTGCCATAGATACAGGCAGAGGGAGTGGCCACATTGTTTAGCATCTCTGATCTAGTCATGTTTCTCAGTTTTGTAGATGAGAAAGATGAGGTCCAGAAAGATAAAGTTTATTCCTTCGACAAATATTTATGTACCCACTAAATGCAATGGACAGTGCCTTAGTCCATTGCATGTTGCTGTAACAGAATATGACACATTGGATAATTTATAATGAACAGAAATTTATTAGCTCATGGTTCTGTGTCCTAAGAAGTCCAAGATCAAGGGGCTGCACCTGGTGAAGGCGTTTTTGTTGCATTATTCCATGGTAGAAGTGCAAAGAGAAGGCAGAGTAGGGGGTTGGTGTGAGTAGGGTATAAACTCATCCTTTTATAACAAACTCACTTCTATAATAAGCAGCATTAATCCATTTACGAAAATGGTACCCTCATGACCCAAACACCTCCCATTAGGCCTCACCTCCTAACACTGCCACATTGGGGACCAAGCTGCCAACACATGAACTTTGGGAGACACATTCAAACCATGTCAGGCACCAAGAAAAATATATTACCTACTTGCCTCATGAATCTTACATTGCAGTGGGGGAGGCCAGCAATAAACTATAAATAAAAGTATTACAAACTGAGATGAATGCTATAAAAGGCAAAAGAGGAACATTAAAACAGAGAATAATGGGAGAGGGGAGTTTACGGCCTTGTTGTGGAGATAACTTAAGCTGACACTAAAGAATGAGGAAGAGATAATCCTGCAAAGACTCAGAGGAATTCTGCAAACAGTGACTTGCCTGAGGTTACATTTGCAGACTATATAGAAGACCCAGATATGAGGCCACACTTCCTTCCTGTCCCTGCTAACAGCAATGTCTCTGTTGAGGAGGGAGAGACCTTCCTTCCACCTCCACAATGGGGCCCTAAACCAGTCTTACTGAGTCAGCTGGAGTTTCAACTCCAGACAATGCTGCCCTACCCGCTCATAAAAAGGGCATTTGTAAATAGGCAGTTTATAAATAAACTAAACATATTTTTGTGCCTTGCTGATTGTTGACAGGACACAATCAATGCCATCGAGGGCCTGACAGAATATTCACTCCTGGTTAAACAACTCCACTTGAATATGGACATCGATGTCACTTACAAGCACAAAGGTGCCTTACACCATTATAAGATGACAGACAAGAATTTCCTTGGGAGGCCAGTAGAGGTAAATGAAGAACTGTGTGTAGTATTTTACAATTGGCTGAGACCATTGAAATCATCTGTTCCACTCTTATTTTATAAATGTATCTCTTCACTACTTAAACATATATTGAGTGTCTGCTATGTCCTAAGCAGGGGTGCTTGCTATATCCTGGGCACTGAGGATTCAAAAATAAAGCACAAAGAATCAGCGTATTACAGGGAGACTGTCATTTAAGCAGATAGTGAAATATAAGAGTCTTGATAGGTACGTGGAAGCACAGAGGGGGCCTCCTGATCCTGGCTGAAAGAAGGAAGGAGCTTGTCAAATGTGTCCAGATAAATCTGAAAAAAATCAGAATAAGTTAGCCAAGTGAAGAAAAAGGAAGAACATTCCAGACATAGATAACAGCACACAGAGCAGTACAGTGAATGTAGGAGGGAAGGCATGTCTGGGGGTCTGCGGGTGGTTCTGAAGCAGGAGCAGCTGCAAACAAACCTCTCAAACATCAGACAGGGAAGGAAGTGGTAATTTTATTCGGCTGGGAGCTGCAGCAGGCATAGATGCCTCAACAACCAAGCTCCCCAACAAAGAAAATCCTGGCCCTTTTAAAGGCTCACAATCTAAAAGATCTAAGAGATGCACATTGAGAGGGTCATGATTGATTTAGCAAGTCTTGGGGATGTGACCAGATAGGGGTCTTGAGTAGCTGAGTAAGATCAATGCCTTCCAGGATAAGGTTCCTCCATACCATGCCTGTGACCTATAGATAGGATTGTGGTCAGGAGTAGGGGGTTTAATTTTTAACTTCCAGACCTGGTGAGCTGCGCTGAGCTGGTTCCTCCACTGACCTCATTTGGCTGGCTTTTAACTTTCATTTCCTCCTTTTCCCCTAAGCACAAGCCAAAGGAAGGGGGTCTCCTTCCTCAGTTCCCCACTTTGAGAACTTCACTTATTTATTAGTTGGGGTTCTCGCCCTCTTCCTCACTATCCTGGTCATGTAACAATACCGATTGATAATGATTCATATTATATGCTTGAGCTGAGGTCTTTTGGTGAACTATAGTAGTGACTAAACCTCTAATCATTTGGAGGAATACAGGCAATAAATAGGGGAGCAACAAGCATGCACCTATTACCAGCACCATACCTATAATGAGGGTTTTAAATCCTCCTAAAGTTGGGAACCATCTCCTAAACATAGATGCAGGGTCAAACCCATGCCAAACTTACACTGGCACATAGGCTACTTTTGTCATATCTCTTACAATATTTTCAACTGCCTGGCCTTGATTATCTATATGCAGGCAACAACTGGTTAAATTGAATTTTCCACTGACTCCTCCCTTGGCCACTAGCAAGTAGTCTAGTGCTAATTTATTTTGGTAAATAGCATTTCTTATTTGAGTTTCTTGCCAGGCCAAAAGAGTTAAAGCTTTACCAGTTTCATTGTTGATTATTTCTAAGACAGCTTGTAACCGGATAATGAGGTTGATCATATAAATTGGGGTCTGATATCCCCATGAGCTGTCCTGCGTCCATGTAGCAGGCCTGTAATATTGTATGATCCTTTCAGGGGGCCATTCATCATCTTTCCAATCTCCTACAGACAGTCTTCTTGGGTCCTGGGGAGCTGTAAAAACGGGGTAGCCTAACAATTCACCTGTCTTGACGGGCAATAGGAAGAAAGAAGTTTTAATAGTGCCTATGACACAGCTGCCAGTCCATTTTTCAGGCAGCTCCACATACGCTCTGTGCTCGCATATCCAATACAACCCAGCTGGGGCTGTCCAGTCTTGATAAAGCCCAGGATGATCCCAGGCATCCTGCGATTTAGGGAATTTAAGGAGAGGGTTCTTTTCTGTGTGGTTTGAACTCCACCAAGTGACTGTATCTGCTGTTTCATTATACAATTGCTGTCCCAGGCAACTAAGCCTCCCTACTGGGACAGTGAAGTTTTTTCCCTCTCTTGCTAGGCAATATTGGCCAATAATCGAGACTTTTAAGACCCAGAAGCTGTTGTTTTGAATTCTTTGGACCGAGGTTAGGTCCGGGACAAGATCAAAGGGCACTAACTCTCGGTCTTCACATGGCCACCAGTCTCCCATTGTAGTCCCCCCACACACATAACAGGAAGTAACATTAAGTGAGTGGGCTACATTTTCAGCTAACTGGAGGAACAAGTTTTTCATCTTTTTTGGGAGTTCTGGGGCTGGCTCGTTTAACTCATCATTAAAAGTCTGATACACTACCACTGGACTGGAGGTACGTACGTCTTTGGACCTCCCCTTGAATTAAGACATTTGCCATGGGATCCAGTCCTTTCCCATCAATTCCTAGCTTTACATATTCTCCCCCTTTCCAGTGAGGATCCTGTGGATTTGTAATTATTACGTCTAATAGATTGCAATGCCCAGGGGTACAGAGAACATTACTCCAGGGAATATTACTTTTTCCCTTTGTCAGACGGACGTGGTCATTTTTATCATTTTTCCAAGTGGCCCAGATAACACATGACCAGTAAGTACATTCACTACACCAATATGTTGTCTGGCACATATACTTATGCTCTACTGCATAACTCTGCTCCCAACCAAAAGAGCCACACCCCTTATCCATAGCCGCACAAGCATCAAATTTTATGACAACTTGCTTGGGGATTCCTTTCTCCTCTGTTCTAGCAATTAACTTACTTGAGGTTTTCCATGCCACAGTTGTTAAGTGTTTTACTTCAAAAATTGTGTGCATGGGGGGCTCTGATGGGTCATAGCAGGCATCTGGTTGCCCATCCTCTGGGGTGCACACTTTATATTGGGTGCCATTATACAAACAAGTTCCCTTCTGAGTTCCTGTACATTCATAATAGCTGTAGAACAAAAACATGGTAGTGATTTTTCGTCCTACCTTAGTGACCTTACGTATACACTGAGAACAGTCTCCAAAGTTAGGTAAAGTTCTTACTACATGAGTCCCAGTTTCAAGGAGAATGAGCCCCACGATAAGTTTTCTCATGCTTCGGCCATGCATGGACCAGCCAGCTTCCAGGATGTGGCTGGGGTAAGGCTTGTCGTCTTTCTCAAGGTGATTTTGCAGCTGTCGTCTGTGTCTGGTTGCACCTCCCAAGTTTCAGCCACTGCAGGTTTTACTCAGCTGTGATGAATCCGAGCTACTATTCCTTCCAACTTCACAGCTGTGCTAGTGGTCAGGATTACAGTCAGGGGCCCTTTCCACTGGGGCTTCAAAGGCGTAATATTCCAATCCTTTATCCACACTTGATCACCTGATGAAAAAGAGTGAACAAGGAAGAATAAGCTCACTGGGCACCTTTCATTTACCCAGGCTGAGATGGTTTGGGTAACTTTTCCTAAGGCCTGTAGCTGTCTCTGCAATTCAGTTTCACCTAACTCTTGAGGAGTTCCTGGGAGCCCCCATAGTTTAGGAGGGGGTCTGTGGTAAAGTATCTTTTAAGGGGAATACCCTTTTTCGAAGGGGTGCATTTAATTTTAAACAACACCATGGGAAGTGCATGTATCCACTGTAACCCTGTCTCCTGGCATACTTTCCCTAAACCATTTTTGATTGTCTGATTCATTTGCTCCACCTTCCTGGAACTCTGTGGTCGATAGGCGGCATGAAGTTTCCAAGTGATTCCCACACTGTTGCTGTCTGTGAACCAAGTCAGCCATGAAAGCTGGCCCACTGTCTGCGCTGATTCACAAGAACGGTCCAAACCTAGCAATGAGATCTCAAAGAAGCACATGGATTACTTCATAAGCTTTCTTGGTTCGAGTTGGGAATGCTTCTACCCACCCAGAATATGTACATACCAGAACTAGCAGATACTTACAACTTCCACACTTGGACATTTCAGTGAAGTCCACCTGGAGATTCTCAAAGGGAGCTGCTCAGTAAGACTGTATGCCAGGCAGGATTGTTGGACCCTGCTTTGCATTGTGTTGTCGGCAGGTGACACATTGCTGTGACACTGCATTTGCTAGAGCTGACAAATGTGAAATGTAGAAGTACCAGCCTATGAAGTTTTCAAGAGCTTCTTGGCCCAGATGTGTAGTCTCATATATGGCTTGCACAACACCAGCGCTCAACAACTGTGGCACTGCTATTTTTCCACCTGGTAACTGGATCCACCCTTCCTTTATTGCCTGTCCCCTTCATTTTGAAAAAAGTCCCTTTCCTCCTTAGAATAGGTAGGCACAAAATCAGGCATTTGGGGGATCGGGGGGCTGTTACTGTGGCTCAGTAGGGAATGGATGCTACTTTTCAAGCTTCTGAGTCAGCCTGGGTGTTTCCCAGGGCTACAGAGGTGGAGGCCCATTGATACCCCCGACAGTGCATAACTGCCACCCACTGGGGCTTCCAAACTGCCTCTAATAGCTGTAAAATTTCTCACCAATACTTTGTTTTCCACCTGAGTTTAAGAGGCCTTTTTCCTTGTATAATGTCCCATGTATCTGGAGAGTCAGAAAGGCATACTGAGAGTCGGTATAAATGTTCAGTCTTACCTTCACTCAGCTCCAAGGCCCGCGTTAAGGCAATAATTTCAGCTTTCTGGCCTGAGGTTCATTGTGGCAGTGATTTAGCTTCAACAACTATATCCAAGGTTACTGCTGTATACCCCACACACCTCTCTCCGAGGGAGTTAATCAGCAGTTGCCCAAGGCTGGTTTCAGAGATTAGGCCTGCTAGAATAGTCTGAGTCCAACACTTCAATACAATCAAGTTTCACTGGGCTCTTTGATCTTGGGAGCAAGGTAGCAGGATTTAAGGTGTTACAGACTTCAATGGTGATGTGGGGGTTTTCACAAAGCAAGCTCTGGTACTTAGCCTGGCATTTGTCAGCCAGTGATGTCCCTTGGTATTCATTAGAGTCACCATTGCATGAGGAGCCTTTATGTTCAGATTCTGCCCCAGAGTTAACTTATCTGCTTCTTGGGCTAACAAGGCAGTTGACGCTAGGGCCCTTGGGCATGGAGGCCAGCCCTTTGAAACTCCATCCAGCTGTTTAGAGGTAGGCCACCGGCCTTGGCCAAGATCCCATGGTTTGGGTTAGTACTCCAACAGCCATTTTTTCTTTTTCTGATACATATAATGTAAAGGGCTTTGTCAGGTCAGGTAATCCCAGTACCAGAGTAGACAAGTTTTCCCCTTCAGGGTATGGAAAGCCTGTTGCTGCTGGGGTCCCCATTCAAAGGGTTCCTTGTCTTCCTCTTTGTGACTTCATACAGGGGTTTGGCCAGCACTGCAAAGTTCGGGATCCACAGTCTACAGAAGCCCATGGCTCCCAAGAATTCTTTACCTGCCTTCTGGTTTTGGGTTCTGGCAGGTTGCAGATGACCTGTTTCCTTTCTGCCCCTAGGCTGTGCTCCCCTTGTCAAATGGTGAATCCCAGATACTGGACTTGCTGCCTGCAGATCTGAGCTTTTTTCTTGGACACTTTATACCCACAGTCCTCCAGGTGCTGAAGTAAGGCATCTGTTCCCTTAGCGCACCCAACTGCCATGGGGTATCTTAATAAAAGATCATTAACATAGTGGAGCAGCACACAGCCTAGGCTTTCAGTAGGAAACTTCTGGAGATCCCGAGCTAGTGCCTCCCCAAAGATGGTGGGGGAATTTTTGAACCCCTGGGGAAGCCAGGTCCAGGTATACTGGGTAGTGACTCCTGTTTCTGGATTTTCCCACTGAAAGGCAAATAGCTTTTGACTTTCAGGAGCTAGCCTGATACTGAAGAAAGCGTCTTTTAAGTCCAAACAAGTGAACCAGCTGTCCTCAAATGGCAATAACCCCAGCAACGTGTACAGGTTAGGCACCATGGGGTGCAGGATCACGGTTGCTTGATTGACCATGCGCAGGTCCTGCACTGATCAGTAGTCCTTAGTTCCCAGCTTGGGGACAGGCAGGAGATGCATGTTCTGGGGAGACTGGCAAGGAACTATAATACCATAAATTTTCAGGCATCTGAGATGAACTTGGATGCCTTCGAGAGCTTCCCTTCGGACCAGGTATTGTCTCTGTCTGATGGGTAATGCCCCTGGCTTTACTTCGATAACCACCAGGGCTTGGTTTACTGCCAGCTCTGGGGGATTGTCCTCTGCCCAGACCCGTGGCCATCACTTGGCTAGAGCAAAGATTAATTCTCATCCTGATTCAGTCAGGAAGAGTCTCCACTCCCCCTCCCAAAAGACTGTGAAGGCCATGATAATCCCTGTCCGAGGCAGTTTTAGCTGCAGGGAGCCCTTATCAGTGAAGGTGACGGTAGTTCTTAGTTTGCTTAGCAAGCCTCTTCCCAAAGCGGGTAGGGGGCAGTCCAGCATGTACAAGAACTGATGTATAATTTCATGGCCTCCCACCAAACAGCTTCATGGTAGGCAGAAAGCCTGCTTTTCTGAAACTCCACTTGCCCCAATTATGTTTATTGTCTTGCTGGACAAAGGAGCCACGGTTGCATTACGACCAAGTGTTCTGCCCCGGTGCTGACCAAGAAATTAATGTCCTTGCCCTCCACTTCATCCTGACCATGGGCTCTTTGGAGCCATTTGAGCCTGGTCCCCTTCAGTTTAATGGCCCCCCTGCCAAGTTAAACAGGGTAACCTCATCTTTTCCTGAGGCTTCTTGCTTAGGAATACCCTGTTCCCCCACCAACTGAGGACACTTATTTTTCCAGTGTCCCATTTCTTTGCAATAGACACACTGGTTGTGCTGTAGACATGGTTGATCTGACTGGGTGTTTTTCCCAGGGGCCCCCTTGCCCTGCCCCTTTGAATGTGCTCCTCTGATAGCTGTGGCCAGCAAATTGATATTTTGCCAGTTTTGTCGCACCTTCTCTTGGCGGCTTACTGCATCTGTATGCACAAACACCTGATAGGGGGCTATTTCCAACAACTGCGCAGTGCTCATGGCTGTTCTGTTTTTGTAACTTTTTCCTGATATCATCTGCACTCTGACTAACTAAAGTTAAGTTCACCATGCCCTGATTCTCGGGGTCCTCAGGATCAAAGGGAGTGTACATGTGGAAGGCCTTATACAGTCTTTCATAAAACTGTGCTGGACTTTCATCTTGTCCATGCTTAAATTGAGATACTTTGTATATATTTTCGGCTCTTTGTGCTCCTTTTCTTACTCCCTCCAGCAAGGCCTCTCTGTATCGAGTTAGCTTCTGTATGCCCCTGGCAACTGGGTCTTCACATACTCCTGAGGGTTCTGGTAATCAGCTGAAACATGCTCTTTCAGCCATTTAGATGCTGCCTGGAGCACTCTCTGCCTCTCATTAGTGTTGAAAAGGTACAAGAGCAGCTGGTGACAATCAGCCCAAGTGGGATTATGAGTTTGGATGACAGTCTGAAACAGGTCAATTAAAGCTTGTGGCTTGTCAGTGTAAGATGGGTTGCTATTTTTCCAGTTTATGAGGTTGGCCAAAGTGAATGGTATATTTGTGAAGACACGCTTTTCTACCATGTCGCCATCCTCATCTATCCCAGTGTACCGCTGTTCTCTTAGAGGCATTTGCACTCCCACATTGGGTCGTAACCGGGCTGCCAATGGGGGTGATTTTTCTGGGAAGCTGGCTGCTATGGGAGGAGTGCCTGCTTTTCCTTCCACTCTGGGTGGTTTAGAAGTGTTTGGATCTTGTGGAGGTGCAGAAGCCTCTGGTTCTGGAGTGTGGGACTTCTACTCCAAGTAAGGAGGGGGTGCCATTGGAGGGGGTGCTACTGGCAAAGAGTCTTCTGGTGCCGAGTTGGCCAAGACCTTAAGAGTCTGTGTCCTCTGGTGGGTGGAGCAAGATTTTTCCCTGCCTGTCTGTCCCTGGGCCACTAGAACTGCAGCTGCCTGGCCCTGTAACCACTGTCCGGGGTTTAAAACCAACTGTAACCAAGAGTCTATATGTGGGAATTGGTTGGGGTGTCCTGACTTGCCTGTAACCTTGCACCACACTTTGGAGACAAGAGACTTATCCAGGCTCCCTTCCAAGGGCCAATCTGTCTTCATTGCTGGCCAGGCCACTTCACACAAAGTTCTAAGTCTTACTGGTGTCATGGTGGTACTGTAATCTCCATTAAATCCCTTTTTGAAATTTTTTAGCATCGTTCCCAATGGAGTAGTTTTGCTCTGTGTTTTACCCATCTCCTTAAGAACAGCACTACCAAAAGGTAGAAAGGTTTCTCACTGACTTTGCCCGATATTACTACTTGGGACTCTGCATTCCACCCTCAGATTCCCACCCGTTTTGGTGCAACACTCTCTTCACTTTCGCTTCAGACGGGTAGGACCATCCCCCTCGCGGGAGTGTTTCAGACACTGTTTGGCATTGGAGAGATCATTACTCCTCCCACAATACCTAGATTGTGAGGGCACTTCCTTCAGCCTTATGCAGATTGCCCCTGGTCCCAGCTGGCCCCACAAATCACTCGGGACATACGGCCACTCTAACAGAACTGCAGCCCCCACGCTTTGCAGCTAATGAGCCCAGTTGGGCCCCTCCACACTCGCACACACTCACACACCTCTGACCACCCAAATTCTGAGAACACAAGATTACTGAGACCAGTTATAAAGAAACAAAAATCAAACTCAAAGTGCCAAAACAGATTGGCATGTTGTGGGTGATGAGGCCATGCTTCCACCCAGTGGGGTGGGCAAGTTTCCCAAGACAAAGTCCTACCGTGTTTCTGAAGTCTGGACACTTCAGGCACCTGTTCCTTCTTGGTATTCAGCCACTGGTGGATCCGCTGCAAAGGCCTACGCTGCTTTGCTTTGGCGAGGCTTTCCACCAGAGCCAATGCCTACCAGAGAGCACTCTCAGGACTCTTGTTGCCTAAGCGGGCTGGAGTCCCCAGCAGGGATGCTCCGCAGGGCAAGTCAAAACCACCTGGGAGACTGTCCCAGCTGTCCGCCAACCGAAACTTGCTTCCCAGTCAGGGAACCAAAATGAAGCAGGAGCAGCCACAAACAAACCTCTTGAACATCGGACAGGAAAGAAAGTGGTAATTTTATTCAGCCGGGAGCTGTGGCAGGCATAGATGCCTCAACAACCGAGCTCCCCAACAAAGAAAATCCTGGCAGTTTTAAAGGTTCACAGTCTCAGAGATCTAAGAGATGTACATCATGATTGATTTAGTAAGCATGGGGAATGTGACTGGATAGGGGTCTTGAGTAGCTGAGTAAGATCAACGCCTTCCAGGATAAGGTTCCTCCATACCATGCCTGTGACCTATAGATAGGATTGTGGTTAGGAGTAGAGGGTTTAATTTTTAACTTTCAGACCTGGTCAGCTGCGCTGAGCTGGTTCCTCCACTGACCTTATCTGGCTGGCTTTTAACTTTCATTTCCTCCTTTTCCCCTAAGCACAAGCCGAGGGAAGGGGGTCTCCTTCCTCAGTTCCTTCTGGCCCTGGTCATACATGCAGACTGTGGCCAGGTTGGGATTGGTCTTTAGGGTCCCCAGCTCCTTGCCCCATGTCCTTTGCTACTGCTGGATTTTTAAAGGTGATAATTTTGATGGCTTCTGAAAATTTCACAAAAAGACATGTTGGAAAAACTGGGTTCTATATTAATATTAGCTGTCCACATATAGCTGCTAATACATATTTTTCTAATTACTGTGTTTGCATTATTTTTAAGTATATTTAAATGTACATTATTTTTAAGTATATATTAAATACAATCGGAGCTAGTCCTCACTGTTGACATCCTTCACAAGTTGGTGTTTGTTAAAAGTAAACAAGCATGAGATATATATTTTTTTTGAGATGGAGTTTTGCTCTTGTTGCTCAGGCTAGGGTGCAATGGCACAACCTTGGCTCTCTGCAACCTCTGCCTCCTGGGTTCAAGCAATTCTCCTGCCTCCTGAGTAGCTGGGATTACAGGTGCCTGCCACCACGCCCGGCTAATTTTTTGTATTTTTGGTAGAGATGGGGCTTCACCATGTTGGCCAGGCTGGTCTCAAACTCCTGATCTCAGGTGATCCCCCTGCCTCGGCCTCCCAAAGTGCTAGGATTATAGGCATGAGCCACTGCACCTGGCAGAGATAAAAAATTTAATGCAAAAATTGCAAACTGGTGGCCCATAAGAAAAGAAAAAGATATGGATATAAACATAGATATAGATACATGCCAACATTTACAAATCCAGAGATTTCAAATAAAAACCTGATTCCCAACTTCCCTTTATAAACCAAAAGATCTGATAGCAAGGCACTGGGCATTGGCATGCCTTCTTCAATTTGCTGCAGTCCCCACCAGTCATAGGACCTATGCATGTGCATGTATGTCCATACTTGCTTTGTGCTGGGGCCTCTGCAGGCATTTGTGCTTGTGGTCCCTAGTTTGGGAATGTGTCTCCTTTCCCTGGGATCATTTAGAATTCACCAGAGATTCGTGTTCTGGGTCTAAGCTCTAAAGAGGATCTCTTGACCTTCCATCTACTTGAGGTCAAAATTTAAACCTCAGCCCAGGATGCTCCTTTCACATGAAACCTGGGCTGTTATCATCTAGTGTGAAATTTTTTACTTCAGCATTTTCTGAAATGCGTTCCATGAGAGAGTGTTAGGTGGTTGAAAAACTCTAGTTTAAATGAAGTTAAACAAGTTCTTTAATCTAGAATCTCCCTGTTCTGTAATATGTATGTGATTAAGTGTGGTGACTCTGGGTATGAAAAGGTGCAGAGGCAGGGTACCATGCACAGCATTTTCCAAACATATTTATCATGCATGCTTTTCACATGCAGTATCTCAAGACACTCGTTTTCCAGCAAATGCTGCTGTATTCTATCAGGGAGAACAAGAAAGTTGTTCTTTCTTGTTCCTACTTTCCTATATTTAATAAAATTTGAAGGAAGGATTGAGAAACTTTAATTTATGCCCAATCCTTCTTGCATTATTAGGCTAAGCAAAGGAAAGGGGAGGCTTTAAGTAAAGGAAGTACCAACTCTTTAGGCTCAAAATGATCTCTCCCATACTTTCCACAAATTAGGGAGCATTTGGATGAGAGTTTCTATGGAGGAGAATGACTTAACTCCATTCATGTCTTCACTTTCCTCCTAGCAGAGTAGGAAAAAGAGCAGCAGCAACTAAGGATTTGGCAGGCTTGAGTGGGGTGCTAGTGGTTTGGGGTGCGATACCAGGGGTTTCTGCAAACAAAGGCAGGTGACAAGTGGAAAAGATAAACCATCAAGAGATGGAAAAGGGGTATAAAGGGGGAACTCAGAGATGCACCCATTTTCAAGTTATGTGGAGGTTCCCTGCTCTGGGTTCAAATGAAAACAATCTCCATTGGCACACAGGATGCTGATTCCTGAGCTAGGCACAGAAAGGAATTTATTCAGTTGGCAAAAGGAGATGAAGATCCAGGTTTACCATGGCCATATGTAAATGAAGATGTAACCAGAAGTGACCTCTGACATGTTTCTTTTGTTAGTTCACTCAGGAGATCTCAGACATCTTATTTACATGTAGAGGAGAAAGGGGAAATGCCAGCATTGTTTAGCGCTGCTATGGGCATAGGATTTTCAGTGTCTCATCCAGTTACTCTCAGAGGAGCTCTGAGAGAGGAGGCTGATAGGTGTCAGCCTACTCTTCATAGATAGCTCTATCCTCCTTCCCTATCAAATGATGAAAGAAAGCATGGTTTCTCTATCCATCTTTCCAGGCGCTTCTCGATGATGACCTCGTTATCAGTACAGGATTTGGCAGTGGCTTGGCTACAGTACATGTAAGTATTTAGTTGATGGCCAATAATGAGTTATGTGTCTATTTGTACTAGGTAACATAAAAGTTAGGGGCTTTGCCACAAAGTAACAGAAATCTGGGCTTGAGTAACCATGACTAAAGTGAGATTCACTTATGTAAATCCTTCTAGCAATCTTTGTAACTATTCTTACAATTTTTTTGAAAATAAAATGTTAATCTTTATATGTATACATTCTGTATACTTATAGAAATTATATATATATTTATGGAGATATATAATTTTATGATTATATATGTATATATGCATATGGCATATGCATATGGTTCACTCAGGAGATCTCAAGACATTTTATTTACATGTAGAAGGGAAAGGGGAAATGCCAGCATTGTTTAGCACCTTCTATGGGCATAGGATTTTCAGTGTCTCATCCAGTTACTCTGAGAAGAGCTCTGAGAGAGCATATATGCATATAGCATATGCATATATACATATGTACATTGTATATATGTGTTTTCTGTACCATCTCATTTATCCAGCATTTTGGGAGATTTGTTATTCATAAAGGCTTGTTTCTTCATTTTAGGCACTTGGCCCTTGCAACTTTTTTTTCTTTTTTTCTTTTTGAGATGGAGTCTTGCTCTGTCACCCAGGCTAGAGAGTACAGTGGTGCAGTCTTGGTTCACTGCAACCTCTGCCTCCCAGGTTCAAGCAATTCTCCTGCCTCCACAGTAGCTGGGGTTACAGACACATGCCACCATGCCCGGCTAATTTTTGTATTTTTAATAGAGATGGAGTTTCATCATGTTGACTAGACTGGTTTCAAACTCCCGACCTTAAGTGATCCTTCTGCCTTGACCTGCCAGTGTGCTGGGATTACGGGCGTGAGCCACCATGCCCAGCTGGCAGGTGCAGATTTTTCTAGGCTGTTTAAGTATGTTTATGCATGTTCTGAGCATAAATTAACATTCTGTTGATAATTTTAATCATGCTCTAATCTTTGGTACATTCATTCCTTCAAGGACTGTTGTGAGTTTATATGGGGGAGGAGAGATTGTCCACTTTTCTGTCATTTCTGGTTGCTGTCAGTATATTTACTTCTGGCAGTACATCTGCCCATTCATACACACCTATCATTTGTTGTTTGCCATGATGGTGGGTGGTTGGAAGAAACCCACACTTCCTAGACTTGTGGTGTTGTGTGTAAAATTAAAGTGGAAAGGTTCAAAAACAAGAACCCTGGGAACTCTCCTGTAGAGTAAGGTGCCCAGATTTGACTGCATGGAATTTAGACCAAGATTCTAACCGGCCAGAATTTATATTTTGCTCACTTTGGGCCTCTCAGGTTTAGATTATGGAGTTTGCTTAAAGTCCAGCTGCTGCAAAAATGAGTCACTAATGTACACCATTTGTGCTGGATTATGAAAATGATCCTTCAAGCATCCCATTTGCAGCAGCAGTGCTGCCATAATACCTTCTTCACTTTCCCAGTTTAAATAGAAACTTTTTGCTTACTTGTCCCCAATGTAGGTAACAACTGTAGTTCACAAAACCAGTACCTCTGAAGAAGTTTGCAGCTTTCATCTGAAAATTGACACTCAGGATATTGAAGGTAAAACAGCAGCATTTATGCTGTAATTTTGGCTAAACATAAAGAATGTTTATAAATAGAGAGCTTCCCTGATTAGGAAAAATATGCTTACTCAAAAAGCAAAATTTCTTAATCAAATACTTTAGCAGGTTGACATCCAAGTAAATATCACTTCCATTTTTTATAATAGATATAACTCTTTAACAATAGAAGCTAATATTCAATAACAATAACTAAGCTAAATGTATTTGCTATTGATCAATAAATTGTTTTGACTGAGTGTTACTTTTAAAGAGTGTAACTAGTTGTAAAGTCACATTAAGGTCTAATTCCAGAACTAGGAATTTCTATTACTTTTGCATTAGCCTTCCAATCTGGGACCTTGAATTCTCTTATCACCCTGTTAGTTTTCCATCCCTTAGCCTTTCTGTATTCCAAGGGGTCCAGCAAATGTACATTTCTATGCCTCTATCTTTAACTTGGTCTCTCCTGTACTTATCATCTTTTCTTTAAATGTATTCTCCCACCATTTTTTTTTTTAATCCAAGCCCCTCACATCCCTCTGCTGGTTGGTTCTCCCTTTCCGGTCCAAAAGCAAGTCCATTTGCACACTCCAGTCCTCCTCCTCTCCCCACTGCCTTCAGGATCAGAATGAACACTGCTGCCTCTGCCCTGCTATTTTCCATCTGTGGCTCAGAAGCCTGTTCCTACAAGAAACTTCCCAACTACCAGCAAATCCAGGCATCTGCTCTTCCTCCCTCCAATATCTCCCAAACATATTACCAATACATACTTATCTTTAATAATTTCTTCCTTAATTTATAAGTTATTTGAGAGCAGTGGGCTGTTCTAATTATTCAAAGACTTCCTGGTATTGTCAATAACCATGAATTTCCATTAGAACCATCAAAAGTATCAACTTGCAAGTCACAAATCATTGTTAAGTATGTTCAGAGATTTGCTCATTAATGATTCTGTTCTTACAGGTTCCAAAGCAGCTGAAAACAGTTTACTCTTATATTTTTCTGTTTGCTTTCTTGTTGTGTGTGCCAGCATCCAGCTACAGAGGCTACGGCAACTCTGATTACAAACGCATAGTAGCATGTGCCAGGTGAGCCCATTTCCACAAAGGGGAGTATAGACTTCAAGTTCTCATTTTTGTTATAGTATTGTTTCTTTATATATTTCCAAATTTTAGTATGTCTGGGAGATACAAAATTGTTCAATTGTTTAAAAATGCAGAACGTATGTATTCTTAAATAGCTACTTACTGTGAAGAACAGCCTTGGTTTTGGTCATATAGTTTTCTCTCTCATTTTTGTCTTCTGATTCAAACAGTATAATATTAATATTTCTTTCAACCCAAGCTCACAAATAGAGATTAAAAAATCTATATATATATTAATTTTTCTGTCTTTCAGAGGGGTAGAGATGTAATTTTTTAAAATTGGAAAATATATATATATAAAAGATTCTCTCAAGAAAAACCCCAACTCTCTAACTTAGAAAAATCACATTTATCTAATAAAATCCCTGGCAATTATCAGCTAGATTCTCAACTCAAGCTGTACATTGAAGTCAAGTGGAGAGCTCTTAGACATGTCCCTTGCTCCAGAGGTCATTCTAATGGTAGCCAGGGTTGAGAACCACTGATGTTCAACCCTCTGCTAACTAAATACAGAGGCCTCAATTGGCCACTGTATTAGCTTTTTATTATTGCTAAGTAACAATTTATTGCAAACTTAATGGTTTAAAACAACACAATTTTACTATCTTGCAATTCTAGAGGTGAGAAGTCCTAAAATCAAGGAGTTGGGTAGGGCTATAATTCCTACTGGAAGCTCTAGAATTTTTTTGTCTATTCCAGATTCTAGAGGCTACCTGAGTTCTTGGCTTGTGGCCCCTTCCTCTGTCTTCAATACCAGTGTCATAGCATCTTCCAATCTCTCTCTGACTGTGACCCCTGCTTCCATCATCACACTTCCTTCTCTGACTCTCTTGCTTCTTTTCCTCATAAAGATCCTTGTCTTTACATTAGGCCTACACAGCTAATCCTCCCTCTATCTCAAATCCTTAATTTAATCACATATGTAAAGTTATCTTTGCCACATAAGGTAACATATTCACAGGTTCAGGGGATTAGGACATAGATATTATTGGTGGCCATTATTCTGCTTACCACAGCCACCATCCTAAAACATTTATGAAAATGTAGGTTTTTTGCTGTATATGGTGGCTCATACTGTATCCCAACACTTTGGGAGGCCAAGGCGATAGGATTGCTTGAACCCAGGAGTTCAAGACCAGCCTGAACACCATAGCTAGATTCCAACTCTACAATAAATTTTAAACATTAGCCAGACGTGGTGGCACACACTTGTAGTCCCAGCTACTTGGGAGGCTGAGGCGGGAGGATTGCTTGAGCCCAGAAGGTTGAGGCTGCAGTAAGCTGTGACCATGCCACTGCACTCCAGCCTGGACAAAAAGGTGAGACCCTGTTTAAAAAAAAAAAAAAAAGAATATATGGTATTTGAAAAGATGTATAAACTTTTGGCTTTGGTGATCACACAGTGTGATCAGATAGTGGTAGAGCCAGGACTGAAACAGAAGAGACTTCTTCCCTGTTCTTTCCATTGTCCCTCAATCCTTTCTATTGTGTTCTATTTTCTTAATGCTTGTATTGTCAATAACAGTGATATCTATGGATGGTATTTTGCTGATTTTACTTATAATCATGCACCCAGTGTGGGTAACATGGAGATTCAATAGTGTTGTGCAAAACATGAGAGCTAAGAAGGACCTTAGGGATGATATCATAATCCTCTTATTTTGGAAATGAAGAAACTAAGACCCAAAGAGATAAAGTCACTTGCCAAGTGCTTACAGTTAGAGGCAGAGCCAGGGACTCAAATCCCCAACCTCTGATGCTCAGTCCAGTATCTAAAACACCTCTTTTTTTTTAGATGGAGTCTTACTCTGTCGCCCAGACTGGAGTGCAGTGGCGTGATCTTGGCTCAGTGTAACCTCTGCCACCTGAGTTCAGGAGATTATCCTGCCTCAGCCTCCTGAGTAGCTGGCATTACAGGTGCATGCCATCATGCCTGGCTGATTTTTCTATTTTTAGTAGAGATGGGGTTTCACCATGTTGACCAGGCTGGTCTCAAACTCCTGACCTCAGGTGATCTGCACCCCCCAGCCTTCCCAAGTCCTGGGATTACATGCCTGAGCCACTACACCCAGCCTAAACCACCTCTTTCAATCAGTGTAATCTAAGACCACTAATCCTAAGGAACAGCATGCTGTTTCTCCCTGTCTTACTCCCAGCTGTTTCCCAGCCTTCTCTATGTCCCAAGCCCAATCGCTTCTCAGGATCCTTCACTACTCAGCCCTATTTCCTTCCTCATTGGCATTTCTTCCTTTCAGGATTTCCTACTTCCTTCTGTGGCCAGTCCGTGCTCTCTGTTTCCACTCAAACATCTTTCCTCATTCCCTAATGTCTTTCCAGTAAGGTTGCCCTTTCCCAGGCAGCTTCTTTCCTCCTACATGCCATTCCTACCCTTGGGCACCTACCAGCTGGGGAGGAGCATGACCACAGTTATCTTTAAATTTGTAACAGTTGTCAAAAGGAAGTGTGAGCAAACTTCTGGGCAGAGCTCAAATTAGTGCCTGGGACCCTACAGGGAGGCATCTGGACTTGCCATAAAGAAGAGCTCACACTCAGGATACAAAATCAATGTGCAAAAATCACAAGCATTCCTATACACCAATAACAGACTTAAAGAGAGCCAAATCAAGAACGAACTGCCATTCACAATTGCTACAAAGAGAATAAAATACCTAGGAATACAACTAACAAGGAACATAAAGGACCTCTTCAAGGAGAACTACAAACCACTGCTCAACGAAATAAGAGAGGACACAAACAGATGGAGAAACATTCCATATTCATGGTTAGGAAGAATCAATATCGTGAAAGTGCCCATACTGCCCAAAATAATTTACAGATTCAACGCTATCCCCATCAAGCTACCAATGATCTTTTTCCCAGAACTGGAAAAACCACCTTAAACTTCATATGGAACCAAAAGAGAGCCCGCATAGCCAAGTCAATTCTAAGCAAAAAGAACAAAGCGGGAGGCATCACACTACCGGACATCAAACTCTACTACAAGGCTACGGTAATCAAAACAGCATGGTACTGGTACCAAAACAGAGATATAGACCAATGGAACAGAACAGAGACCTCGGAGGCAACACAACATATCTACAACCATCCGATCTTTGACAAACCTGACAAAAACAAGCAATGGGGAAAGGGTTCCCTGTTTAATAAGTAGTGTTTGGAAAACTGGCTAGCCATATGCAGAAAACAGAAACTGGACCCCTTCCTGACACCTTACACTAAAATTAACTCCAGATGGATTAAAGACTTAAACATAAGACTTAACACCATAAAAACCATAGAAGAAAATCTAGGCAAAACCATTCAGGACATAGGCGTAGGCAAGGACTTCATGACCAAAACACCAAAAGCATTGGCAACAAAAGCCAAAATAGACAAATGGGACCTAATCAAACTCCACAGCTTCTGCACGGCAAAAGAAACAGTCATTAGAGTGAATCAGCAACCAACAGAATGGGAAAAAATTTTTGCCGCTTACCCATCTGACAAAGGGCTGATATCCAGAATTTACAAAGAACTAAAACAGATTTACAAGAAAAAAAACAAACAAGCCCATTCAAAAGTGGGCGAAGGATATGAACAGATACTTTACAAAAGAAGACATACATGAGGCCAACAAACATATGAAAAATGCTCATCATCACTGGTCATTAGAGAAATGCAAATCAAAACTACATTGAGATACCATCTCACACCAGTTAGAATGGCAATCATTAAAAAATCTGGAGACAACAGATGCTGGAGAGGATGTGGAGAAATAGGAACACTTTTACACTGTTGATGGGAGTGTAAATTAGTTCAACCATTGTGGAAGACAGTGTGGCGATTCCTCAAGGACCTAGAAATAGAAATTCCATTTGACCCAGCAATCCCATTACTGGGTATATATCCAAAGGATTATAAATCGTTCTACTATAAGGACACATGCACACGAATGTTCATTGCAGCACAGTTTACAATAGCAAAGACCTGGAACCAACCCAAATGCCCATCGATGATGGACTGGACAGGGAAAATGTGGCACATATACACCATGGAATATTATGCAGCCATCAAAAACGATGAGTTTGCATCCTTTGTAGAGACATGGATGAACCTGGAAACCATCATTCTCAGCAAACTGACACAAGAACACAAAATCAAACACCACATGTGCTCACTCATAGGCGGGTGTTGAACAATGAGAACACATGGACACAGGGAGGGGAGCACTACACACTGGGGTCTGTTGGGGGGAAATAAGGGAGGGACAGCAGGGAGTGGGGAGTTGGGGAGAGATAGCATGGGGAGAAATGCCACATATAGGTGAAGGGGAGGAAGGCAGCAAATCACACTGCCACATATGCACCTATGCAACAATCTTGCATGTTCTTCACATGTACCCCAAAACCTAAAATGCAATTTAAAAAAAAAAAGAAGACGAAGAAGAGCTCACTGATAGGATGAGGTACCTGTGGGGTAGCCTCTGCCAGTAAGAACTCCAGTGACCTTCAGGAAATCAGCTAACTTCTCCAGTACTCTTCTATAAAGCAAGAATATTGCACTACCTTATCTCAAATGTTCTGCCAGTTCTAATTGTCCACAATTCTGTTGTACAGAAAAAGGCTGTTATCAAAAACTGGTTCATTTGACTGCATTGGCAGGAGGCCTAATTCCAGATTATCAATATACAAAAGAAAGCAAGGAGAAATGCAATCTTGAATAGTCTATGCTTTGGTTTTTACAAATTGGGGACAGAATGTTCCAGAAAGGCGGGTGGAATATGCTTTTGGCTCTGCTGACACTGAAGTTAGGTTGAGTAAATTCCAAAAGGAACTGTGTAGTACTTACTCATGTAAGAACTTCTTTGCCTTCAAATATTCTCTCTCCTGATTAAAAAATGCCAGCATGAAATTTCTGTGTTCAGAGGGTCTCTTTCGTGTATTTACCTTTTTACAACCTCTCTGTTGTATTCCTAAGAAAAAAAGGATTTCATTTCTCTCAAATGCCTTTGGGTAAGACTGCTGGTTTTGGCAGCAGGCAAAGGGTTTCTTGAAAGGAGGATTTCAGTTCCACCATTGAAACGGTCTCCATGGCAACCAGTCATCAAGGCTCCAGCAACCTTTTCATAGACACTCTCCACTCGGGAGGCCCTTTTCCATCCTGCTGACAAAGTGTTTGCATCTGTGAGCAAGAGTTCTCTGCTTCTACCTATCTAATTAGGGAGATGTTCAGATGTCACATTAGAGTTCCAAGTGTTTTATATTCTGTTCTAAATTGTTAATTTGGTAAGAATGGGGTTAAATTTTTATGAGTCAGAATTCAGAATACTTTTCATCATTGTGGCAAATATTACGTCTATAACTTCTAATGGGGACTGATTTTTTTTTTTTTTCTTTAGAGGAAGTCTCGCTCTGTCTCCCAGGCTGGAGTGCAATGGTGCCATCTTGGCTCACTGCAATCTCCGCCTCCTGGGTTCAAGCGATTCTCCTGCCGTAGCCTCTTAAGTAGCTGGGATTACAGGTGTGTGCTACCACACCCAGCTAATTTTTGTATTTTTAGTGGAGACAGCGTTTCAGCATGCTGGCCAGGCTGGTCTTGAACTCCTGGCCTCAAGTGATCTGCCTGCCACAGCCTCCCAAAGTGCTGGGATTACAGGTGTGAGCCACTGTGCCAAGCTGGGACTGCTTTATATATGCTCTATGAGGTGTCATTGAGGAAAAGATTCGCCCTGACTCCTCACCAACTGGCATAGCATCTCCTCTTTACTAATATTCATACTTGTAGTTGAGATCAATTCATTTTCCCCCTTATGAAGCTGTCTTCTAATTTCTTCCTTTAATCCTGACTCCTCTCCCAAGCTTCACTCTCAAACATCCAGCTGCCTCTCAAGCTTCTTGAGGTGAGGCTGGAACCTGAAATCAACTTTTGCAGAACCACACTCCCTCTGCCCCTCTCCCAGCCTCAGCCCCTCTAACCTGTCTCTTTTATGCCTTTTAACATCTCTTAATGATAGCTCTAAGCCTCTGCTACCCAAAACCAAAGCCTGGGAATTATAAAGACATATTTAAAACACAAACTTATACTTCTTCACAGTTAATTTTACAAATAAGAAAAATGAGCTTAGAAAGGGGAAATGATTTATGGGAATCTCAGAACTGGAATAAAACCTGAGTTTCCCGATTTTCCATTTCAGTATTCTTTTCTCTCTTACAAACAAAAACAAAAACAAAATCCTCCCATGGTGCCCTCTTTGCATTTCTCCTTAACTTCCTACTAGCAGAATTCCTACTGAAAGGATAGTCCTTGAAACATTTTCTACGTAAAGTAGCCATTATGGGAAATTTAGAAAATAGAAGAAAGCATGAAAAAGAAAAGAGATAATCGCTTATAATATCACCATCCAGAGAAAGTAGCTACTAATATTTTGTGTTTTTTTGTTTTTAAAGAGGGAGGCTTACTCTGTCACCCAGGCTGAAGTGCAGTGGTACGATCTTAGCTTACTGCAACCTCTGCCTCCTGGATTCAAGCGATTCTCCTGCCTCAGCCTCCCGAGTAGCTGGGATTACCGGCGTGTGCCACCACGCCCTTGCTAAATTTTTTTTTTTTTTGTATTTTTAGTAAAGGTGGAGTTTCGCCACGTTAGCCAGGCTGGTCTTGAACTCCTGACCTCAAGTGATCCGCCTGCCTTGGCCTTCCAAAGTGCTGGGATTACAGATCTGAGCCACGGTGCCCAGACTTAGTGTATTTTCTTCTAGCTTTTCCTGGACATGTTTACTGAATCTCTTTTCAACATACAACTTATTTTCTCCTTTGAATATGCTTCATTAGAAAATGAATGAACATGAGAATCCAAAGACCTAGATTCTTCTGCAGCTTTGCATGAGTTAGCCATGTGACCTTGAACCAGTGCCTTACTCTCATCCTGAGTTCCCCCAGCTAGTTAGCTTGGTGTGGATGACTTCTGTGCTCCAGTAGAGCAGTCAATTGAGATTACTGATCAAGTGAGGAAAGAGAATAGATGACTCAAAGATCTCTTGCAACTCTAAAGTCAGAGATTTTAACCCACACATTGTAGAAAAGCAAATAAATGGAGACCCAAATTTAAAAATTAAGGTCTACTAAGAAAGAGTGTCCTTTCTTAAACAATCTTATTCACTTATTTACTACATTTTCTAATCTCTTTTTTATTTTAGCTACAAGCCCGGCAGGGAAGAATCATCGTCTGGATCCTCTCATGCAGTGATGGACATCTCCTTGCCTACTGGAATCAATGCAAATGAAGATGACTTAAAAGCTGTATGTGTTTTCTTTTAAATTGTGTTGTGAATGCTTTTTTTCTTTTCTGAATTATTTTATAGGCAATTTTACTTCCTTTAATTTTAATATGCCACATTAGAATCCCCCAAACTATTCTTTGTTTTTTTTCTGGAGATGGATTTTCGCTCTTGTCACCCAGACTGGAGTGCAATGGTATAATCTCTCACTGCAACCCAACCTCCTGAGTTCAAGCGATTTTCCTGCCTCAGCCTCCAAAGTAGCTGGGGTTACAGGCATGCACCACCACGCCTGGCTAATTTTTTTGTACTTTTATTAGAGACAGGATTTCACCATGTCGGTCAGGCTGGTCTTGAACTCCTGACATCAGGTGATCCACCTGTTTTGGCCTCCCAAAATTCTGGGATTACAGATGTGAGCCACCATACCGGCCAGAATATTCTCTTCAAAACATAATGAACCTACATTTTGATTTATCAAAGTGAAGTGGAAGTATACACTAGCATGCTCTGAAAAATATGAGTTTATATGCTAATGTGTTCAGACTTTTTCAAGAAGAGGAACTGCTCTTCAATTTTTTTGAATAATGGATCACATCCCTGTGATGTGACATCTCATCAACAGGTGAATGCATTTAAACAAAAAGATAATGAAATGAAATTTAAGTTTCTCTCTTTCCCCCTTTAGCATGTGGAAGGAGTAGATCAATTATTCGCTGATTACCAAATCAAAGATGGACATGTTATTCTGCAACTGAATTCGGTAAGCTCCACCTCCTACCATTTTTCCTTTACTATTCAAAATATACAGGCTGAAAGATTATAAATATCGTCTTTCCATACTTTCCCTAAATCCTTGAATTTGCTGAACAGATTCCCTCCAATGATTTCCTTTGTGTACGATTCCGGATATTTGAACTCTTTGAAGTTGGATTTCTTAGTCCTGCCACTTTCACAGTATATGAATACCACAGACCAGGTAATCAACACCATGCTAATATTTCTTCCGAAGAGTAATTTGTATTCTTTACAGAACATTTAGAAATCCATTAGAGTCCTGTACATTTTATGTATTGCCTCTCTCAGAGACCACTCTTCATAAAAGTTCCAATTTGAACATCCAAATTACTGCATACAAAATACTATCCACAAACTACTTCTTGACATCGAGCAAATCATTTCACCTCTCAGTCCTCAGTTTCTTCATTTTAAAATAACTGGAATATAGTGCCTCCAACTTCAATATTCTTTGCCTTGAGTTTATCTATAGTGTTCACAGATAAATCATATCTCTCCTTTTGAGAGAAACCAACTCAATACCCCCAGAACAACTTCTAGCCCATCTATGTTCTCGTTACACTTTGCAGATAGCTCTATTATAGCAGCTGTCACATTAAATTATAATTATTTGTTTGTATGTCTTTCTCATCAACCCCAGAGTGTTTTCATTCTTGCATCCCTAGTATCTAACGCAGTGTGAAGTACATAATGTGAACTCAGTAAATATTTGTTGAATGGGCAATCCCACATTTTTCTACTCAGCCACTGTTGAGAATGTTATGTGATTGAAGAGCTTATTGGTTCACAAGACAGATGACTCCACCTTGGGCAGTTCTACTTGTTAGAAAATTCTTAAAGTGAACCAAAACTCTGACACCCATTCCTTCTAGTTTTATATTCTGAAATCACATAGAACATACATAGTCACTCTTCTCCTTGAGATAGATGTATAGAGATACGTAGATATATGCTTTTCTTCTCTTGTCCACCCTAAACAATTCCAGTCTTTCAAAAGATCCTCATGCAATGTAATTTATTTTCCTCTTACTTATGGAAGTATCAAACTTTTCATTTCTGAGAAATGAATGTTTCAAGCACAGAACTAAGCTAAAAGGAGAGATCTTTCTGAGGGTAGGGTAATGCTTCCCAGGACAGTCAATTCATAATTTCACCTCCCTGGGCCTTACCTATAAAAAGAAGGGTTTGAAATAAGCAATCTTTGAGGTTCCATGTAAGAAACTCGCCAATTAGTAAATATGCTGTGCATCAATCAAAGCACCTCTCTTAACCACTCTTTCGTTGCCACAGATAAACAGTGTACCATGTTTTATAGCACTTCTGACATCAAACTTCAGAAAGTCTGTGAAGGAACCGCGTGCAAGTGTGTAGAAGGTAAACTTCATTTAACATGTTTAGGCTGCATGCTTATTTAAAGCAGTCAATCATAATCTGGGGGATAATGTTTGGTAAACTGTTCTTTCTCAGAAGTACAAATGCTACTTCAGCTAATTGAAAGCTAATGATTCCTTGAGCATTGTGAAACCACTTTTTCACAGTTCCTCAACAACCTCATAGTTCATGCTGTACAGAGGCAGAGAAACACCATCCAGATGGTTGTTGGATATTACAGGAGCAACATGATGTGAAATTTTACTTTCACCTAGTCTTTTTAAAATAATAGGACCAGAGGCTCGGGACTGTACCATTAGCTTCTGTTTCTTTTATGTTATACTTCCCAGTTAATGGAATTCTGTTTATTGTCTAGTTCCACCTAGTCTTTATTGAAGAAAGCCTTCTTGGCCAAGGAAAAGATGATCCAGAACTCACCAATAACCAACAGCTGGCTCCATGAGGGTCTGAGTTGGTTGTGTTTTTTTTCAAAATCCTCAGTATCTACACATTTTCTAGGTACTTATTGTGCTATTTTATAGCTATAAATCAGTCACATTATCATGTTGGTTCCTTCAAAGGACTTCTTATTATACTCAAAATGGAAAGATTTCCCCTTTCATGAAGGGAAGCACATACATTTCTAAAGACCTGAATACGGAGTGGCCGCCCGGTCTAACAATAAGTCTTATGCCAGGGATGTCCAATCTTTTGGCTTCTATGGGCCACATTGGAAGAATTGTCTTGGGCCATACATAAAATACACTAACACTAACAATAGCTAATGAGCTAAAACAAAAATCACAAGAAAATCTTATTATGTTTTAAGAAAGTTTATGAATTTGTGTTGTGCCACATTCAAAGCTGTCCTGGGCTGTGTGCAGCACACAGACCATAGGTTGGACAAGCTTGTGACTTATGCTCAAGATTTAGTTTTTTGTTTTTGTTTGTTTTGTTTTTGCTTTATGTAATGTTTCACTTTATGAAAGAAAAGAAAATGGGCAGGTCTTAGAAATCTGACATTTGTGAGGTTGTATTGAGTTGTCTCTGGGCTCATGGAAAACTGTGTTTACTCCTAGAGAGAGTGTCTATTTCTTTACATTAACCATATTTTGACCAATATTCACAAAATCTAGCTGATTGTGGGCAAATGCAGACAGAATTGGATCTGACAATCTCTGCAGAGACTAGAAAACAAACAGCTTGTAAACCAGAGATTGCATATGGTAAGTTCAAAAATTCAATATAGCTCCTTTAAACATGAAATTTTATGAATACATGTTTAGTTGGAAAGACCAAAAACTTTACATGGTGATTATATGGATACAACATTCCATGTGATCCCCTGAAGGAAAATGCCATCATTTTTTATCATTAACATGCAAAGTGTTTTATTCCTCAGCAAAGAAATGTGATTTTCATTATAAATAATAGAAGTGACATGTATACCCAGCCAAGATACTTTCCTCTAATAGATCTTTTTCAATTGTAGGCACTAAAACATAGTCAAAGGGAACTTTTGAGAAGCTACAGAGGTATAAGATTTCAGTTCTGTACTCTTCCAGTTGATAGACCAGAGGCAGAGGCAAAGGTGGTTTGGGGGATTTGGTTCTTTAAAAATCTCTTCAGGGTAAAAATACAAGTACCAAATAATTTTTAATATATTCAGGATTGCAATTCATGTTTGTGACACTCTCCATTTCAAAAAGCGAATCTCAATCCTTCTAGCTGTCCAGAGCTCAGAGCTAAATTAGTGTCCAAGTACAGTTGTAGCCTTGTCTCAGATCCTGATAAAATTAGCTCCTTTGTTTCCTATTCAGTTTTTGACATTTATTCCTGGCTTTTTTTTTTTTTTTTTTTTTTGAGAGTGAGAGAGAGAGCATAGTTTTTGACATTTATTTCTGGCTTTTTTTTGAGAGAGAGAACATATTGTACACCATCTCAAATCTTTTTTTTGTTTTGAAATTGGAAGGGTGGAGCCAGGCATGGTGGCTCATGCCTGTAATACCAGCACTTTGGGATGCCGAGGTGGGTGAATCACCTGAGGCCAGGAATTTGAGAACAGCCTGGGGCGAACATGGTGAAACCCTGTTTCTACTAAAATTACAAAATTTAGCTGAGCATAGTGGTGTATGCCTGTAATCCCAGCTACTCAGGAGGCTGAAGCGGGAGAACTACTTGAGCCCAGAAGAAGGAAGTTGCAGTGAGCCAAGATTGTGCCACTGCACTCCAGCATGGGTGACACAGCAAGACTCTGTCTCAAAAAAAAAGGAAGGAATTGGAAGGCTGTTATTTATAAATTTAAAAAATAAGTGCAGCCAAGTTGGTGCTTTGTGTTTACCAACAGCTTTCATAGACAGTTTCTCATTGCAGTGGAAAGGGTTCTCATTCTTACGGAAAGGGTTCCATAAGAACTTTATGAGGGCGGGGCACAGTGGCTCATGTCTGTAGTTCCAGCACTTTGGAAGGCTGAGGTGAGTGGATCACTTTGAGCTCAGCTGTTTGAGATCAGCCTGGGCAACATGGCAAAACTCCGTCTCTACAAAAAATACAAAAATTAGCTGTGCATGGATGGCTCGTGCATGTAGTCCCAGCTACTTGGGAGGCTGAGGTAGGAGGATCGCTTGAGCCTGGGAGGTAGAGGTTGCAGTGAGCCATTGCACTCCAGCCTGAGTGACAGAGTAAGACCCTGTCTAAAAAAAAAAAAAAAAAACCTTTGATGTTCAGGGAGATTAAATAATTTGTTCAAGTTCATGCAGAAAGCAAGTAGTGGAATTAAGATGCATCCTGATCTCCAGTATAATTTCCACTGAATGTGCTTAATAGCAATGCAGTCAACAGAATGAATTTTGTATGGTTAATAACATTTCTTTCCTTTGAATTTGTCTTGATTTTGGAAAAAACAAAAAAGCTGAAAAGCTGCCTGACTCAGCCTAGACCCACTGCAGTTTGTTAAATACATGAAGACTTGAGAATACTATATTGTCTTAACAAACAAAAAATCCACTAAATTATTTCTTCCCTCCATTTTAGAACTGTTTTAAATCTAAAATATCAGAAATCTATTTTAACACAGAGAATAAATCCAATTTGGGTTTATTGTGTTGTTTCAAGAAAATACTTAGCTGGCTTTTTCTGGACTATAAGCTTTTACTGGAATAACAGAATAGAAACAAAATCAAGTAGTTCTGTCTCTCTACCCGGGCCCATATAGTAAGTACATTACCCATGTCTACCATAAAGACTTGTGAATCTGAAATTCAGAACATTGTTCATGCATTTTAAGCCACTAATTTACATAGCCCTTGGTTCTGCCAGGATGAGTTCACCTATCTATTTCTCAAGCTGTCAATCTATATCTGGGATAGATTTAAAGACTTGAGGGATCTCCAGAATAAACAGATATTTTAGGTCACTCATTTCAAAACAAAAAGTAGAAAGATCAAAAGCCAAAATAAAATAAATCTCTCCTGAGGCCACATAGAAAGATGAGTCCCTTCAAGCTGATCTTTCTAGAGCTGAGGTCAAGCACATTATGCATCAAACATTGATGTCTGAATGAAGAGGAAACAGGATTGTGGGGAGCTCATGTTAGGTAGTTGCCAAGCAAGGGTAAGTGAGAAAACAGAATCATCCTAAAAACCAAAGCTCAAAGCCAGTGGAGTGATATGAGGAAGCAAAGCAAGAAACCAAGGAAGCTCACATGGTAGAACTGAATGAGAGAGAAGGCCCCCGCTCTGTGGTCATGGAGAAGAGAATCTAAGGGGCTCTTCAAAGGATGCCCACAGGCATGGCTTCATTCATCTTAAAGGATCAGCCTCTGAACTTAGCATCTAACAAAGGTTTATCTTGTTTGTTTTATGTGCATCTGTTGTTTTATGAAATATGTCTCTTATCTTAATGAGCCTGTTCTATAACATTGGCCAGGACTAATGATTCTAATAGATTGAGAGATTGAATCAGACTGAAGGGATTGGGGAAGACTTCTTGGAGGAAATAAGAACTATAATAGTTTGCCATGCTTCATTTCTCATGTTTGACAAATTCTGGCTTCTACTGGACATAACATTAATAGTATTAAGACTGAATTGTTTCATTTTTGTTTTTTACCAGTTTATAAAGTTAGCATCACATCCATCACTGTAGAAAATGTTTTTGTCAAGTACACGGCAACCCTTCTGGATATCTACAAAACTGGTAAGAATTCATTTCATTTGTTCTTTCATTCAACAGTTCTTTAGTACCGACTATGTGGCAGACATTATATTTGATGCAGAAGATACAACCCAAATAAGAGAGACAGGGCTCCCGCCTTTTTAAAGCTTATATTTGGGCCGGGCGCGGTGGCTCACGCCTGTAATCCCAGCACTTTGGGAGGCCGAGGCGGGTGGATCACGAGGTCAAGAGATCGAGACCATCCTGGTCAACATGGTGAAACCCCATCTCTATTAAAAATACAAAAAATTAGCTGGGCATGGTGGCGCGTGCCTGTAATCCCAGCTACTCAGGAGGCTGAGGCAGGAGAATTGCCTGAACCCAGGAGGCGGAGGTTGCGGTGAGCCGAGATCACGCCATTGCACTCCAGCCTGGGTAACAAGAGCGAAACTCCGTCTCAGAAAAAAAAGCTTATATTCTACTTGGGGAGAAACATTTTTTGAAGATTTCATATAAATATTTCTCATTGAATTAATTTTTCTCAGACTTCAGCAAAACAGTTTTTTAAATTGTGTAATTGTCCAATTTCTTTTTTTTTTCCAACTTTTATTTTAGGTTCAGGAAATACATGTGCATGTTTGTTACATGGGTAAATTGCATGTTGGGGGGTTTGGTATATAGATTATTTTGTCACCCAGGTAATAAGCATAGTACCCAATAGGTAATTTTTCAATCTTCACCCTCTTCTCACCCTCTACCCTCAAGTAGGCTCTGCTGTCTAGTATTCCCTTCTTTGTGTCCATGTGTACTCAGTGTTTAGTTCCCACTTATAAGTGAAAATATGTGATATTTGGTTTTCTGCTCCTGTATTAATTCACTTAGGATAATGGCCTTCAGCTCCATATCCATGTTGCTGGAATGAACATGATTTCATTCTTTTCGTGATTGCATAGTATTCTATGGTATCTATGTACCACATTTCCTTTATCCAGTCCACCACTGATGGACATTTAGGTTGATTTCATGACTTTGCTATTGTGAATAGTGCTGTGATGAACATATATGTGCATGTGACTTTATGGTAGAATGATTTCTTTTCCTTTGAGTATATGCCCATTAATGAAATTGATGGCTCAAATGGTAGTTCTGTTTTAAGTTCTTTGAGAAATATCCAAACTGCTTTCCACAGTGGCTGAACTAATTTACATTCCCACCAGTAGTATATAAGCATTCCCTTTTCTCCACCACCCTGCCAGTATCTGTTATTTTTTGACTCTTTAATTGTGGCCATTCTGACTGGGTATGAGATGGTATTTCCTAGTTTTGATTTACAATTTTCTAGTGATTAGTGATGTTGAGCATTTTTTCATGTGCTTGTTGGCTGTGTGTACGGCTTCTTTTGAGAAGTATCTGTTCATGTCTTTTGCCCATTTTTAATGGGGTTGTTTGATTTTTGCTTGTTGATTTAAGTTCCTTATAGATTCTGAATATTAAAAATTTGTCAGATGCATAGTTTACAAAAATGTACTCCCATTCTGTATATTGTCTGTTTACTCTGTTGATAGTTTCTTTTGCTGTACAGAAGAAGCTCTTCAATTAGGTCTCATTTGTCAATTTTTGTTTCTGTTGCAATTACATTTGGAGTCTTTGTCATGAAATCTTTGCCAGGACCTATTACAGAATGGTATTTCCTGGATTTTTTTTTCTAGGCATTTTATAGTTTTAAGTTTTAGATTTAAATCTTTAATCCATCTTGAGTTGATTTTTATATATGATAAATGGAAGGAGTCCAGTTTCATTCTTTGACATGTGACTAACCAGTTATCCCAGCACCATTTATTGACTAGGGAGTCCTTTCCCCATTGCTTGTTTTTATTGACTTTGTTGAAGATCAGATGGTTGCAGGTGTGTGGCTTTATTTCTGGGTTCTCTAACCTGTTCCATTGGTCTATGTGTCTTTTTTTGTACCAGTACCATACTGCTTTGGTTACTGTAGCCTCATAATATAGTTTCAAGTCAGATAGTATGAGGCCTCCAGCTTTGTTCTTTTTGCTCAAAATTCCTTGGCTATTTGAGCTCTTTCTTGGTTCAATATGAATATTAAAATAGTTTTCTCTAATTTTGTGAAAAATGACATTGATAGTTTGATAGGAATAGCATTAAACCTGTAAATTGCTTTGGGCAGTATTGCCATTTTAACAATATTGATTCTTTCTATCCATGAGCATTGAATGTTTTTCCACTTGTTTGTGTCATCTGTGATTTCTTTGAGCAGTGTTTTGTAATTCTTATTGTAGAGATCTTTCACCTCCCTGGTTAGCTGTATTCCTAGGCATTTGTGTGTGTGTGTGTGGCTATTGTGAATAGGATTACATTCTTTTTTTTTTTTTTTTTTTTTGAGATGGAGTCTCACACTGTCACCCAGGCTGGAGTGTAGTGGCACAATCTTGGCTCATTGCAACTTCTGCCTTCCAGGTTCAAATGATTCTCCTGCCTTTGCCTCCTGAGTAGCTGGGATTACAGACATGCACCACCATGCCTGACTAATTTTTGTATCTTGGTGGAGACAAGGTCTCATCATGTTGGCCAGACTGGCCTCAAACTCCTGGTCTCAAGTGATCCACTCACCTCAGCCTCCCGAAATGCTGGGATTATATGTGTGAGCCATCACACCCAGCCTCATTTTGGTTGATATAAATTTTTCAATAAGTAGGACCATAAAGCTAAATTGCAATTATATATTTATACTAAATTTTTTCTCTTTTGAAATTCTATCAAAATTTCAAGTCCTAAAATGCTTGATTTTTTTTCTTTTGTGGTGGGGTCTCACTATATTGTTCAGGCTGGTCTCAAACTCCTAGGCTCAAGGGATTCTCTCTCCTCAGCCTCCCAGCTTGAATATCACTAATCATACCCTAGAGTTTAAAATCCTAGAAATATTTTTCAATTTTGTATTTTCTTTATCAACACTTTGATAATTTTTTTAATTTTTGTTATTTTGAAAGTTTTATTATATGAAACTGATTTGTGATGTTCTTTTTTTCTTCATTGATGGTCACAATTTTTTATTTGCACTCTAGTTGCCATTCTAATGAAATAAGTGTTTATAACTTTGATCTTTCCACAATTCAACTTTCGAGCACCATTTGTATCCAACATTCACATTACAAGCAGTAATAAGCCATTCTCTTTTTACTGAAATAACAAAGTGCTTTTCATTTCAGAAATACAAATTACTTGTTTTATTTCATACTGATTCTTGCAGAGTATTAAAAGACATTTTAGATTGTTCTGAATTTTTCATAGCATTGGGTGATTCCCACGCTACAGTTTTTTATTAGTATCATTTCTTCTTTGTTCTCCAGTAAATCCAAAGATTCATTTTATGATATTTAAAAGGAAATGTTAAGAAACATTTGCATCTTCTTCTCCTCATTCTGGGTTCATTTTTAACACTTATAAATTTGAATTTTTATAAATATCAAAATACCCCACATTATTTATACAAGAAATGCTACATACTGACAATAAACCACTTAGAATCATAGGCAAACTGTAGTTTGAGGATAATGAAAAATTAGTATTTCTCCAAAGCACAGAGTGCTTAGAATAGGTGAGAATACAGATGAATAAAAGTTTGGTGATTATTGAAGCCCAGGGTAGTTGCCTGTTCTCTCTTCTGATTATACTTTACATTTTCCATGATAAGAAGTTTAAAAAATAAAGAGGCCCCACACAGCCACACTGCTTACTATGACAGGGGCTGAAATGGCAGATAGTGCTGGAAATGTTGCTCAGATATTGACACAATAAGAATCTACACCATCGGGCAGCCTAAGAAATCAGCTTGAACTAATGAGTATACCCTGAAATTTTTATTACTAATGAAAGTTTACCACTTACACAATTTCTATTATACACTATTTGCCAGGATTTAACAATTAAGATGACTCTGCCAGAACTTAATAGTTAAATATCAGCCCTGGATATGTAGTGGTAAATCAGACACAGCCCATGCCTCGAGAAGTTTCTAGTCTAGCTAGAAAGACAGATGTGGGATAAAACGTGATAGAAATTAAAGTGCAAAAGAAGTAAGGAGGAGACAGAAAGATATTTAAAACAAAGAGCATCCAGGAATATTTTACTGGATACTGTGAGAATTGAAGGAGACTTTTAAGAGAAATGAAATTCAATAGGCCAACATGGGGAGGAATGCATTCCAGGTAGGGGGACTGGCTACTTGTGAGTTCTTTGGGAATCCTAAAATTATTATCCTTGAGATTTTCCAAGTCTTTCACATTTTGTACTTTTCTACAAAGTTGACAATCACCAACTACCAAATAATTTTATCTTTTACTGTATAACATGACGATTAATATTGTTCAACTAACTATAGGTAGGCTCTTTTAATTCTGGTTCTATAAGAGTAATGATAAGTACTTATATAGTTTCTACTATGTTCCAGGCACTTTTTATATATTAACCCATTTAATCTCACAATGGTTCTACAAGGTAGATTTTATCATCATGCCCAGTCTTCAGATGAGGGTCTAAGGCCTTGTACAGATAGCATAGATCATTTCCCAGAATCACATAGCCAGGAAACCACATGCTTAGAGTTTAACCCAGTCTGGCTCCAGAGACTGAAGCCTTAACCACATGGATATCACTGCTTTCCACTAGCCATAAACCTCTAAGTAGCCACAAGGAACCAGCAAACTTGAGCATTTGTAATTGTGACATTAAAACCTGAATGTTATAACCTTACTTGACTTGTGTGTCTCTCAGGGGAAGCTGTTGCTGAGAAAGACTCTGAAATCACCTTCATTAAAAAGGTAACCTGCTCTAACGCTGAGCTGCTAAAAGGAAGGCAGTACTTAATTATGGGTAAAGAAGCCCTCCAGATAAAATACAATTTCAGTTTCAGGTAAGTCACCAATATTTTGGAGTCACTGATCTGTCCTCCAAAACTGAGTATAATTTATTCTTAAATAGGCTACATGTTTCTATAGCCCTGCTCTTAACCAACAAGCCATTTTGAACATAAATGAAATAATATGAGTGTCAAACAGAGAATGATTTAAAACCATCATGGCAACTGAGGACTTAACTGCCTGATCAACCACCTGAGTGTCTGGACCTGATGATGAATCTAAAAGTGCTCACCAGACCTCCCCTAACCACCACACCAATTCTTTTGATGGGTTCTCAGATTGTTGTTTGTAAAGAGGAAAATATGTAAATATGCATTGTATTATCTGCTTTTAGCAACTAGACATTGAAATAGATGTCATTTCTGCCTTTAACATGGGAGTATAGGCAGCTTCACGATGCATCAAGTGTTTGTGAACCTTTCCCAGGAAAGGCTGGTACAGAAGAGTTTGGCTGACAACCTGACCCCTGGGGACCTGATCACAGTTGGGCTCTTATAGAAGAAATCAAATTCAACTTTTCTGTATTGTGGCCACCTCACAAACACTTTGTTTCTTGGTAGGTACATCTACCCCTTAGATTCCTTGACCTGGATTGAATACTGGCCTAGAGACACAACATGTTCATCGTGTCAAGCATTTTTAGCTAATTTAGATGAGTTTGCTGAAGATATCTTTTTAAATGGATGCTAACATTCCTGAAGTTCGACTGCATACAGTTTTTACTTATGGACTCCTGTTGTTGAAGTTCGTTTTTCTTTTTTTTTTCTTTTTTTTTTAAACATTCACAGCTGGTCTTACTTGTAAAGCTCACTTTACTTAGAATTAGTGGCACTTCCCTTTATTAGAGAAGGATTTTAAACACTGTAACTTTCTGAAACAACATGGTCTTGGAGGACATGAAGACAGATACTCCTCCAAGGTTATTGGACACCGGAAGCAATAAATTGGAACACCTCCTCAAATCTACCACTCAGGAATGTTTGCTGGGGCTGAAAGAATAGTCCATTGAAATGGAGTATTACAAAAACATGGCCTTTGCTTGAAAGAAAATACCAAGGAACAGGAAATTCATCATTAAAGCCTGACTTTGCTTTCAAACTGTGCTAAAAAACCTGTTATTTTATGCTAGATCAGCTTCAGCCGCACAAAGACAGGCAAATTGAGAAAGGCGGAGAAAGTAGGCAGTAGAGAACCTTAACCCTGAGCGGGCTTAGCCTCAGAGCCCTCAGCACACCGAGAAGGTAGGCGAGTTTGTCTCTGCCCCCTCCCCGTCCATTGCCCTCTCCATACCCCTGAAGGGAGATCCTCTACTCTCTTTCCTTCCCTCTTGGCATGTGTTCATTTCCCCTAGGAACTCACTCTCACCAATAATTGCTTTATTAGAAGGCAGACCCCAGTGCAGCAACCTGATGAAAAGAAACTGAGTGGGGGATCAGGAGACCTTTCCCCAGCCCTAACCAGGTCTCTCTCTGAACCTCAGTTTGAGCTTTATAAAAGAGGATTCATAATAAGGAGTTAATTTTTAAGTGACATTTTGCAGCACTTTAGAGCGTATTAAAAAGTTCTTAGATATATTACCATTTAATGCCTCAAGATTCTCACAGGTTCAGAAATTTTTACTATTATCATTATCATCCCTATCTTACAGATAAGAAAATTGAGGTTCAGGCCTGGCTCAAGCCTATAGTCCCAGCACTTTGGGAGGCCGAGACAGGTGGATCCTTTGAGGTCAGGAGTTTGAGACCAACCTGGCCAACATAGTGAAATCCCTTCTTTACTAAAAATACAAAAATTAGCCAGGAGTGGTGGCATACACCTGTAATCCCAGCTACTTAGGAGGCTGAGGCAGGAGAATCACTGGAACCCGGGAGGTGGAGTTTGCAGTGAACTGAGATCGCACCACTGCACTCCAGCCTGGGTGATAGAAAAAAGAAAAAAAGAAAATTGAGGTTCAGAAAAAAAGCATATTCTCAGCCTAGTAAAGAAAAGAATTGGAAATCAAACCCCAAGGCTCTATCTCAGTCTAAATACATCTCTCTTCCACATCACTACATATTGCTTGTCAGGTTGAATTTTCTAACACTAAGGCAGGATATGGTACAAGTTTCTTAGACACAGGTTAACCAGTCCCACTGAAGTATCACATCTCCTTTTGAAGAGTCTGCTTTTTCACTAGTTAGGTGAAACTATCCAAGGCCTTGTAATGTGCCTTTATAAATAAGACTAAGATTTTCCACTTCCAGGGACTAAGGGCTTATTTTTCTCTAATGTCAAAGCTTACATTGTAGGCACTCCCTTGGCAAAAACAACCAGTGTGTCATGTTCAAGATGTCCACACTCCCTGTCAGCGAGGGGTGAGGAGATCTTCCCCAGAGCAGGCCTCTGGGTGTCTCCTGTCACCTTCTTACTGAATGCAGGGAGGAGGGAACAACTGGTGCTGCTTCAGAGGCACAAGAGTCTGACTGCCTTTTCCCTGAGCACTTTGGCAAATAGGGCAGGCCACAGTGGCCTAATTAACCCACAATGCAGCTGTCAAATATCAAAGCAGCTTTTGTGAATTAGCCTGGTGCCATTTAAAATATCCACCAGCTCCTCTTCGGCTAACTCCTATGCATTTGAACATACTATCTCAGTGAGGTTTTTGTGACCTCCAAACCAGGCTGGGCCCACTACCCAACCCTGCACTTCTCCTCCAAGGCACTTGTGCTCTTGCAATGATTTTTAATCAGATGGAGTTATTTGTATAGTGTGACCACACTGAAAGCTCCTTATAGGTGAGGCCTGAGTCTGTTCTATTCACCAGTATCTCCTGTAGTTGCCACAATATCAGGCACATCATAGGGATTTAATAAGTGGTTGTGGATTCCCCCACAGTGTAGAGATTCAGGAGACCCAAGTTCTAGTCTTGGCTTTGGCCCTAATTGGCAGCAATTTGGGACAAGCCTCTTAATCTCTTTGATAGCCTATAAAATAAGGAAATTGGACACTCTAATGTCTCTTATCTACAGCTAAGAAGATGTTTTATAATCTTATGATGTGAAACAGAAAAAAACAAATGGCATATAAGCATCCAAATATTGGGCTTATGTATTATTATTATTATTTTTATACAATGGCATAATCTCAGCTTACTACAACCTCTGCCTCCTGGATTCAAGTGATTCTTCTGCCTCAGCCTTCTAAGTAGCTGGGATTACAGGCATATGCCACCATGCCCAGCTAATTTTTTGTATCTAGTAGAGATGGGGTTTTGCCATGTTGGTCAGGCTGGTCTCAAACTCCTGGCCTCAGGTGATCCACCTCCCTCAGCTTCCCAAAGTCCTGGGATTACAAGTGTGAGCCACCGCACCTGGCCTGGGCTTACATATTCTGTCTGTAAGTATGGAGAGAGCTCAGAGAAGGAAGCTGGAGGAGCTACCAAGGCTTCCTGGAGAAGGACAATGGGATTTGGGTAGGTGGCAGGTACAGGAGGGGGCCTTTCTGGTTAAGGGGGAATGCTTAAGGCAGGTTTCCCCAGGGGTAAGCAAGATGTTCTCAGGTGATGCGATGCATGTTGTTCACTTTAGTAGCTATATGTTTATTTTAACATGTATTTTTAAAAAGTAGCTAGCACATCAAAGCTGTGATATAACATTTTCTTTCAAAATAAATTTATTTCCCAAGAAGTAAGTCTACTTAAGAAAAAGTATTAAGTAAATAAAAGTAAGATTATTCTCCAGGCAAAAATCATGCAGTTGGCATACAAATGATTGAAGTTTAAGATACTCTGTCTTAAGAAAATACATGGAGGTGACTATGAGCCAAGGTTGAGACAAGCACCCTCACTCCATATTTCTCAGTGACAGATTCTGGACCAAAGTCATATTTAGTCTTTCTTTCCGTACCTATAATGCTAATGTATTCGGCAATCCAACAAACACGTATTGATTGGTAACTGTAGGCTATGCCCAATTCTAGGTGCTTGGTACCAAGATCCCTGCCCTTGTGGAACCTAGATTCCAATTGGGAGAGATATGCAATAAAAAATAAAGACAGTAATTAAGGAATTAATCTTGGATCTCAGAAAGTGATAAGAGCAATGGGAAAAAGAAAAAGTAAAGCAGACTAAGGGAGACTGGTAATGGTCATGGGAGGGGTTGTGATTCTAAATAGGGTGGTCAGGTCAGGTGGACTTCAATGAGAAGGTGAAATTTGAGCCAAGACTTGAAGGACGTGAAGGAGTGAGCTACGCAACTAGCCAGGGGGAGAGTGTTCCCAGCACTCTTGGTATCTGGTGTCCAGCCTAAGGCAGGAGCATGCTGGTGTGTCACAAGAAAAGCAAGAAAGCAGGGGTGGCAGGTGCAGATTATGAAGTCAATGGAAGGGGTTTGGCTTTACTTGGAAGAGAACAGGAGTCATTGCAAGGCTGTGAACAAAAGAGTGACATGGTCTATCTTGCCTTTTTAAAGGACTACTCTAACTACTGTGTTGAAAATAAGGCAAGAGTAAAGAGAACTGATAGGAGGCTACTGTAATAAACCCAGTGAGGGATGATGGTACCTCAGACCAGAGTGGTAGCAGTGGAGGTATTGAAAAGTGGTTGGATTCTGGATATATTTCAGAAGTAAATGATACAGTTTGGGTATTTGTCCCCCAAAATCTCATGTTGAAATGTGATCCGCAGTGTTGGAAGTGAGGCGGGGTGAAGATGTTTGGACCACGGAGGTGGATCCCTCGTGAATGGCTTGGTGCTCTCCCCATGGTAATGAGTTAATTCTCACTCTGTTAGTTACTGCAAGATCTGATTGTTAGAAAGAGCCTGGCACCTCCTTCTTGCTGGTTGCTTCCTCTCTCACCATGTGCCACCTAGGCTCTTTTCTCCCTTCCACCATAATTGTAAGCTTCCTGAGGCCGCACCAGAAGCAGATACTGGGACCATGCTTCTTGTACAGCCTGCAGAAACATGTGCCAAATAAATCTCTTTTCTTTCTTTCTTTTTTTTTTTATTGAGAATAAGTCTCACTCTGTCGCCCAGGCTGGAGTGCAGTGGTGCAGTCTCAGCTCACTGCAACCTCCGCCTCCCAGATTCAAGCAATTCTGCCTCAGCCTCCCAAGTAGCTGGGATTACAGGTGTGCGCCACCATATCTGGCTAATTCTTTTTTGTATTTTTAGTAGAGACGGGGTTTCACTGTGTTAGCCAGGATGGTCTCGATCTCCTGATCTCATGATCCGCCTGCCTCAGCCTCCCAAAGTGCTGGAATTACAGGCATGAGACACTGCGCCTGGCCATCTTTTCTTTATAAATTTTGCAGCCTCAGGTATTCCTTTATAGCAAAACAAAAGTGACTAATATAGTAGGTTTAATTGAAGGGGCTAATAGAGTAATTTTAACTGAATTTCCTGATAGAGTGGAAATAAGTGTGAGAGAAAGAGAGGAGTCAAAGATGATGCCTGAACAACTGGAAAGATGGAGTTGCCTAAGATTAGGAAGGCTGCAGATGGAGCAGGTTGTGGGGAGTTAGGAAATCTGTTTAGTTTTGGATGTGTTGAGTTTTAGAAGAAATCTATTAAACATCCAAGTGAAGGAGTTTGGAAAGCAATGGATTATACTGTTCTGGAGTTCAGGAGAGAGGTCTGGGCTGAAAAATATAAATCTGAGAGTCATCAGCATGCTAAAACCATTAGACTAGCTAAGATCACTAAGGATGTGAATATAGACAGAGTAGGGGAAAAAAGAAGGCCGAGGATAGACTTTTTGAGCATTCCAACATGAAGTTGTTGGAGAAAAGAGATAGAGATCCATTGAATTGGAAGAAAAAACAAGAGATGAAGTCCCCTACAAGCCAAGCAAAAGAAAGAGGTACTGGGAGGAAGAGTGTTGAACTGTATCAAATGCTAAGAGAGAAGTAAGATAAAGACTTGGCTATTGGGTTTAGCATTGGCGACTTTGACAGGACAGGTTAGGTGGAGCAGTGGGAATAATAGCCTGCATAAAGTGAGTTTAAAAGTAAATGGAAAGAGAGGATTTGGAGACAGAGAGTATGGACAACTTATTCAAGGAGCAAAGAAATGGATTCGCGGAAGTAGAGTGAAGGAAAGTTTAAGATGGAACAATACACATTTGTGTTCTAAAGGGAATGACTCAGTAAAGAGTAAATAATTGACAATGCAGGAGAGAGAAAGGAGACTATCTAGAGTAATGTCCTGGAGAGGTAAGAGTGAATGGGATCTGGAGCACAAGTGGAGGACTTGGCTTTAAATAAGAACATGACTAGCTCACCTGTGCCAGAGGTCAGCAAACTTCTGTAAAGAGCCATGCATTAAAATATCTGTAAATATTTTAGGCTTTGTGGGCCATGCAGTCTCTGTTGCAACTGCTCAGTTCTCTTATTGTAGCACAAATGCAGCCATAGATAATGCAGAAAAGAATGGGTGTGGACTAGGCAGGCTGGATTTAGCCCTTGGGCAGCAGCATACTGATCCCTGATCCATGACTCGTGATTGTAGGCAGAGACGCTGAGTACATGCAGCAGATGCTGGCAAGGGTAGATGTGGTGAGAGTCTGTGGAAGTCCCTTTCTCAGAGAATTAGGATGCAAGATCATCACTTGAGATGGAGGATAGGGAGGAGCGATTGGAGGCATGATGGGAGGAAAGAAGCGTGAGATCATTATTTAAAAGAGAGGGAGGCTGAACCAACTAAAGACTTGTAATATATTTGCCTCTTCATATTAAGGGTCCACTTGAAGTTTCCAGTCATGAATTTAAAGTGGGACTGATCAGCATGAGTTGTAGGATTTTTTCCAGTCATATTCAGATCCTTTTCAGAATCTAATGAAAGCTATAGACATCAATTCCCTCCAATCAAGATTAACTACGAATGCCTAAAACTGAACAAGGTCAGTTTGCTGAGTCTTTGCAACAAGGGAGAACACACACCATGGGGGCTATAAGGCTTCTTGGTGAGAGGGTGTTAGAAAAGCCTTATTATAGGATGTGTGCTTGTGATAGAGTATTTGGAAGAAGGCTCAAAGAAGTGGAACTTTACTCTGGATTGGATACTTTCAGGAAGCAGGGGCAATCTTATGACCCAGTGTCTTATTTCTTTTCTAGGTGGGAGGAAAAGCAGCACTTACTCACTTTAGCCAGGAAAGAAGGGTGTGTGGTCATTTTTGTGGTTTGGACAATGTTATCGTTTTTATATCCTGCTCAAATATGATTATAGATCATTTTTAGTATTGATCCATTTTGTCTGATGTTGATGTTCTATGACATGAGACACAGAGAACACCATAGCCTGGCTTTGAGTACCAAACCAGTTCCCAGGGACACCAAGGCCTCACTCCAACTGTCCAGGGCCATACTTCTCTTTCACAGACCCCTTTCCCAGAAACAGGCACATACACATGCCATGCTCACAGCTACATACCTGACAGAGGCCCCCCTCCCAAAAATCCATGCATGGACTTCATGATTGAGAATCTCTGTCTCAATAGCCAGGAATTTAGCAGCCAACTTGGGAGGTTCTCAGAGACACAGAGCAAATCTGGATCATGTTTCCACAGGTTTTCCCTACACCCGAAAAGAGATTGATTCTGTATGTTTAATGTGATGAAAGAAACATACCAGCAGGGACATGATCTTTAACCTTGATTGGGAGATTAAAATACTCCTTTATGCCTCTGAATCAGGAAGAAAGGCAGGGAGGGAGAAAAACAGAAAGAAAAGAAAGAAGGAGAGAAGTTAAAAGGAGAGACAGGAAAAAGGGGAGAGAAGGGGGATTTTAGGACAAGATGAGAACAACTTTTCTAGAACTTTCTGGATTCTTCTCAACTGGCAGAGTCACCACCCTGACAGACACATTGGCATAAATTGATGTATTCCTTGGAACGCAATGCCCACTCCTTCTCTGTTTCCATTACTATAGTCAGATATGTGTATGTTACATGCATAGTCATGAATTATACAAATCTAAAATGCCCACACCAGAAAGGACCTAGAGCTCATCTTGTCCAATTCCTTCATTGTGAACACGGAGGTCCAGAGGAGCAGCTTGCCTGGGATTACGGTGCTGATAAATGGAAGGGCCGGGACACAAGCCCGTGTGAGGCCTCTGAGCCCCGAGTTCTTCCCACCACTGAGATGAGCAGGAGTTACAGAGACATTGGTTTTGGCTCCCTATGAAGAATCATTTTCTTATAGGCAGAGCTGTTCAAAAGTAGAGTCAGCCACAAGCTCCCCATTGCTGGGGCCATCTGAGCAGAGTCTAGCTGCCACCTTCCACGGATGTTTCTGGGTGATTCAAGGTAGGAGGTTCAATGTCCCTTCTACTCTGAGAGGCTTTTAATAGTCAAGACTTCTTTAATAAAATGGTAAAGTTTTCATATCTGAAAAATGGAAGTACTAATAATACCCAAGTCAGAGGGTTTCTGCAAGGCTCAAATGAGATAATACAGATAATGCACATAAAATGATTAGCACAGTGCCTGGCACAATAGAAGTTCACTTGTGGTTGGGTAATAATACATCCCTGGCACACTATAGGTGATAAATTCAATAATTTTTTTCCCTATGAACATCCTACTCAGAATCACAAAATATTGACTTTAAAGATCCCCTAGAGATCATCTCATCAATGCCTGCCCATATCACAGATGAGGAAGCAGGCCCAGGGAGGAGCCAGGACTCACCAAAAGGGTTCTACAACAGAGCTGGGGCTAGAATCCACAGCATCAGGCTCCTCTGCCTTCCTGTACACAGCCTGGTGTCTCCTCCAGGCCTAATAGGAACATTGCCTGCAGGGGCAAGCAGAGGCCCGAGCCTGGCGGTGGGGTCCAGGGCTAAGATGTCTAACAGAGGAGATGGGAGAAATCAGAGGGTTTTGTTGTTGTTATTGTTGTTAGGCTGGAGGGGTGCGTATGTGGGGGGGGTGGGTGGGTGTTGGGAGTGTGGTCGATGGGAGGGGGGTTGAAACTGAATGAGATAAGAGAAATTGGAGTTGAGGAAAGGATTGTTTGGCTTAATAATATCTTTTCTAAATAGAGAACCTTTAGGAAATTAGAGCCAGGACTAGACTCTAATTCTCTGAGGGCAAAGGATGAGGAAGAGAAAGGAGATATGCTTAGAGTTGGAGAAGGCAGAAAGGTTTCCTGAGTCTGTTGGGGCCTTGGGGCAAGACTGGTCATCATTATCCTCTTTTTGCCTCGTCCTTTCACCTCTGAAGGCAAAAAGCCAAATTGTGGTCTGTTCATTAATTAAATGCTGGGTGTCTAAATTAAAATGGCTCATTGGTTTGCTATGTTGTGTGTGTGTGAGTGAGAGACAGAGAAAGGAGGAGTTACTGTGGGGAGGTGATATGGTGAAGAAGTTAGAAACTGAACCATGAAACAGAGGAGCTGTCCTGACTTGTGACCTTGGGAGAGTTCCCGAACCTCATCGAGTCTCAATTTGCCGATGTAGAAAGTGGAAGTAACATTATCAGCCCTACAGGGTTATAAGGATTAGGAAAAAAACCTGAATGTCAATTCAGGTGCCCACAACCTGTGGCAGCCAGCTGGAGTGTGATTTCCAACTGTCTTAACTCTCTGGGCCTCGGTTCTACCTTTTAAAAATAAGAAAGAATTTCCCCCAACCCAATTTACAGATTTTTTTGCAAGGATGAAATAAGATCAAACAAGTGAGAGAACTTTTAAAATGTAGAATCTTGCACAAATATAAACATAGCATTAAAAACCAAAAGCATCTTTGTGCTAAGATACCATAGGCAGAGACTGCCTGGTGTGGTTTTTTTAAAATTGGGAAAAGGCCACTATCTTAAAAAAGAATCTCTGGCTGGGCATGGTGGCTCATGCCTATAATCTCAGCACTTTGGGAGGCCGAGGCAGGTGGATCATGAGGTCAGGAGTTCAAGACCAGCTTGGCCAACATGGTGAAACCCCATCTCTACAATACAAAAATACAAAAATTAAATTTTTAGAGATGAAACCCCGACTCTAAAAACACAAAAAAATTAGCTGGGCGTGGTGGCAGACACCTGTAGTCCCAGCTACTTGGGAGGCTGAAGCAGGAGAATTGTGTGAACCCAGAAGGTGGAGGTTGCAGTGAGCCAAGATTGCACCACTGTACTCCAGCCTGGGCGAGAGAGCGAGACTCCATCTCAGAATTGAAAAAAAGAGCTTGTGAAAGTGCAGGTTCTTATTCTATAGGTCTGGGATGGGCCATCCTCTTTACTTTTGTACGATTATAATTTTTCTTTTTTTTCCTTCTAATTACCATCATTTTATAGTTACAGGTTGAGCATCCCAAATCTGAAAATCCAAAATCTGAAGTTCTTCAAACTTTGAAACTTTTTGAGTACCAACATGACACCACAAATGGAAAATTCCACACATAAGTACTTAACACAAACTTTTATGTATAACATTGTTTAAAATATTGTATAAAATTACTTTCAGTGGATGCATATAAGGTATATATAAAACATAAATGCATTTTGTATTTAGACATGGCTCCCATCCCCAGGATATCTTATTATGTATATGCAAATATTCCAAAATCTGAAAAAAATCTGAAATCTGAAACACTTCTGGTCCCAAGCATTTTGGTTAAAGTTTACTCAACTGGTATCTTATTCTGCTTTATTTATTCTCAGATTCTATTTATTTGTTCTTAGGGATTTTTTTTAACTTCACGTTTTTTGTAATGTTCCTAGCAAATGTTGTTCATGTTATTTAATTTTTTTAAAATTATGCCATTGCTCTAGCAACCGAGCAGGAAACAAAGGAATACAGGGCCAGTGTGGTGCTGAATGGGCCTGGCAGTGGCAGAACTACATGAAGAGGCCTCTGTGTTCCTGGAGGTTTACGGACAGAGGTGTTGCATAACATACTGTTCCAGACCCCGTATCCTAATCAGAGTAGCTGCAACCCAGAAACAGCCTCTGCAAAGGAGGCTTTAGTACCAGATCCAAGCCTCACTTTCTGTCCTCACTCCCACTTTCGCATTAGCCCCCGACTCAGACCTTAGGATTTCAACCCGAAGAGCAGGTGCACCTGTCAGCTTTTCTGCTCACTCTGGCTCCTGTGGCCAGACCCAAGTTCATACAACAGATCTTTCCTGCCCTGCATGGGCTTTTGAGACGCTGTGGAGGGTGGGCCTGCTTGGTTGATTACTGCTGCTGCTGCTTCTAGTTCCCTTGACCCACCAGGAACAGCAGCTCTGATTTGGCCTGTGCCTGCCCTCCCCCAACCTCCATCTTTCCTTTTTCCCCTCCCTTCCTCCTTGCCTTCCTCCCTCCCCCACATACCAGAAATCACTATCTTGGCACTTGGGATTGAAAGGTTGCCCAAAAAATGAAAACCGATCTTACCTCTCTGCAAAGCAATTCGACAATGCATTTCAAGAGCCAAAATATGTTTATATTTCTTGATCCAGTAATCCTTCTCCTGTTGAATGATTTATATAAATTCCCAAAAGGAAAAAAAATAGTTTGTACACAAAGATCTTCTGTGGCAGATTAATTATTCATTTAATAAATATTTATTGAGTGCCTCCTGCATGCCAGGCACAGTTCTAGATGGTGTAATCAAGATAAAGTCTCTGCTCTCCTGGAGGTAAAGTCTCTGCTCTCCTGGAGGTTATGTTATAATTGAGGAAAAAGACAATAAATACCTACATAAAGAGAGGAAATAATATATTTACTAAATCCTCTGCAGAGGATTTTTTTTTTTTTTTTTTTTTTTTTTTGAGATAGAGTCTCACTCTGTTGCCCAGGCTGGAGTGCATTGGTGTGATCTCGACTCACTGCAACCTCCACCTCCCAGGTTCAAGCAATTCTCCTGCCTCAGCCACCTGAGTAGCTGGGACTACAGGTGCGCACCACCATGCCTGGCTAATTTTTGTATTTTTAGTCGAGATGGGGTTTCACCGTGTTGCCCAGGTTGGTCTCAAACTCTCAACCTCAAGTGATCTGCCTGCCTCGGCCTCCCAAAATGCTGAGATTATGGGCGTGAGCCACCGTGCCTGGCTTCTGCAGAGAATTTTTAAAAAGCTATGTGATGGAAAATGACTCAGGGACTGCTCTAGATTGGATGGTTAGGGAAGGTCTATCAAATGTCACTAAATAAGGTGACATTTAAGCTGAGATATTTTTCAACAAGAAAGAACAACCACGTGAAGGTCCAGGCTGGTGCATGTAAAGACCCAGGGGTCCAGAGAACAGTGAGAAGGCTGACGTGGCTGGATCGAAGAAAGCAAGTGATGGACAGTGAGATCACAGAAGTGAGAGAGGCCAGATCACTGGGATTTTGTAAGAACTGGTAAGATGTTTGGATTCTATGCAGTTGAGAGTATTAAGCCAAAGGCCGTGAGACCAGGTTGTAGATTAGAACATTCAGGGAAGACCAGTGAAGAACTGGTGCCGTTGTCATGTGAGAGGTAACAGCAGCTTAAACTAGAAAGGAAGAAATGGAGATAAAGAGAAATGGATGAATTCGGGATAGTTTTGGAAGTGGTGCTGAGAGGATTTGCTGAAGGAATCAGGGTGGGGTGATGAATGCAGAGGACTCAAGGATTACTCATGGATTCCTGGCTTGCACTGCTGCAGACACCATTTACACAGCAGGGGAAGACAGGAGAAGGTGCACATTTAGGAAAACAAGGAAAGAAGATGTTACGGGTTGAACACCATGCCACTCAAAAAGATATGTTGAAATTCAAATCTACAGTACCTCAGAGTAGGACCTGATTTGGAAATAAGGTTGTTGCATGTGTAATTAGCTAAGGTAAAATGAAGTCACACTGGAATAGGGTGACTCTTAATCTAATGTGACTGATGTCCTTATGAGAAGAGTGAAATGTAGACCCAGAGATACGCAGAGAAAACCCCATGTGAAGATATAGATGCTGCGAGAGGATGGTCACATACAGACAGAGGCAGAAATTGGAGTGATGCAGGTGCAAACCGAGGAAGGCAAAGAACCGCTGCTGTCACTGAAGCTAGGAGAGAGGCATGGGTCCGCCCTCGGAGCTGGCCAGAAGGAACCAACCCTGCCGACACTTTGCTTTCAGACTTCTAACCTCAAGCCCCGTACAAGAATACATCTCTATTGTTTCAAGTCACCCAGCTTGTGGCACTTTGTTACCACAGCTCTCATACTAATTCAGAAGAGAAGAAGGATTTCTGTCAGGGCTTCGCTAATGTTTGAGAAGCCTTTCAGACATCCTTGTGGAGATACCAAGTAGGACTTAGCCTAGAATTACTATGAATCTAGAATTAGATATAAAGTAATACATTGTAATTTATTGAAGTACTTTGTGTGATATAAAAAGCCTGACATATAAACTAATAGTTCAAAAGGGGGAAATTGTAATTACTACTCATAATTACATGTAAATGATGGAATGCATATTCCATGAACTATTATGCAGCCTCTAAAAAGAATCATTTTAAAGACTAGGCAGGAACCTGGAAAATGCTTATGATCATCACAAAGGCAGTGATTGCCACTATGTAATAACTGCCTATGGATGAGAAGCAGATCTCCAACTTTATGGGTTCAAATCACAGCTTCAACTCTTCTGAATGCCCTGAGATACATTGTATGTCAGTATCCTGCGCATTATGTGTGCTCCCTATATTTGCATCACCAGGGTAAGTGAACACAGGCTGAACTGCAAAGTGCCAAGATGATAAGAGTAAAGAAGCAATCAGAGTAGACCTAGAATTAAGCAAGGAAAAATTCCTGGAAGTGCATGGCCTGGGGCAGGAAGCTTATCATGGGCCAGACATAGTGCCAGCTTCAAGAAGTACACTCAGGACAAGCTCCTGTAAGTCCTCTGGAAACACACCTGTGCTGGAGCTCCAGCCACCCACAGCCTTCTCATTGATTGCTTATCATGGCCCTCCATCCCACTGTGAGCTCCTGGCGGACAGGGGCTGTAACTTGTTCCTCTCTGTATCCTAAGCACAAGACCTGGCACTTGGTAGGTATAAAGTCCATGGCAATTAGTAGAACATCAAAACCATAATTTTATTGTCACACAAGAATTTGCAAAAAAGGCTTATTGATATTAAGTCCTTCAACCTGTGGACATGAGAATCCCAAGGAGTTAAGGGTTTAAAGCCTAAAGCACAGCTGATCTTTCAGGTAATTGTTAAGTGCCTTTATCTGAGGTGAGCCCAGGGTTTCAGTTGCTTTGGAAGATGTGATAGAGGCAAACAACACCAATTAGAAAAATATAATGGAAGAAGAAATCTCATTGTACAAAAGCAAATATAATTGCTAAATTAAGTAAATAAGACTCACTGTGCATACTTAGAAGTCAGCTTTATTTTGTCTTCCAGTGCTCTATAAAGATTTATTCAAAGGGAAGGGAGAGATCCTTTTTGTGCCCTTTAAGGAAAACTCAAGCATCTTATGAGTGTTGTGATCACTCTTAGGAACTAAACAGTCCTATGATCAGCCAGGCGTGGTGGCTCACACCTGTAATCCCAGCACTTTGGAGGCTAAGGCGGGCAGATCACAAGGTCAGGAGTTTGAGACCAGCCTGCCCAACATGGTGAAACCCCGTCTCAAGTAAAAATACAAAAAAAAAAAAAAAAAAAAAAAAAAAAAGCCAGGTGTGGTGGTGTGCGCCTGTAATCCCAGCTACTCAGGAGGCTGAGGCAGGAGAATCTCATGAACCCGGGGGGTAGAGGTTGCAGCCAGCAGAGATTGTACCATTGCACTCCAGCCTGGGTGACAGTGCGAGACTCTGTCTCAAAAAAAAAAAAAAAAAAAAAGTCCTATGATTACTTCAGTCACCTAACAACTCTATTCATAAGTTATGTTCAGTCCCATACAAAAGCAAAATTCCCAACTTGATTTAAAATACAATCTTCTCTCCCAACCAGGGCTTGCTGCAGGTGGGACCCCTACAGCTGGGATTAGTGTCATGAGGAGCTGCTTCTTTCCCTGAACTTTCCTTCTCAGCTTACTAAGGCTGCTTAGTGTGACTGCTTCTTTCTTTAAAATTGTAATAAATTAAAAATGCATAACATAAAATTTACCATCTTAACTACTTCCAAGTGTACATTTCAGTAGTGTTGACTATATTCACATTGCTGTGCAAGCTGTGACTTCTAACCTCTCCAGCACTAGAGGGATTGGTGGGGAAAGAAAGGGAGAAGAAAGGGGAACAGGATCACTTACTTGACCAGTACTACCATAAGATGGCTTTCAAGGCTTTAAAGCGGACTCTTTCATGGGCATATCCATGGACTTTTTAGACATCCCCTCAATCTCTCTCTCTCTCTCTCTTTTCTTTTTTTTTTTTTTTTTAAAGATGGAGTCTTGCTCTGTCACTCAGGCTGGAGTGCAGTGGCCTGATCTCAGCTCACTGCAACCTTCACCTCCCAGGTTCAAGCGATTCTCATGACTCAGCCTCCCGAGTAGCTAGGATTACAGGCGTGTGCCACCATGCCGGGATAATTTTTGTATTTTTAGTAGAGACAGAGTTTCACCATGTTGGCCAAACTGATCTCGAACTCCTAACCTCAGGTTATCCACCCATCTCGGCCTCCCAAAGTGCTGGGATTACAGGCATGAGCCACCGCACCTGGCCACACCTCCGGTCTCTAAGGACCTCTCACTATTCCATGCTCATTGCACCGCAGTGTATCCCATTTTTCACTCTTTCTGCTGCCCTAGGAATCCAACAATGCCTTCAGTTTGTCACCCATCCCCATTGGACGAACCTAAGAGGCCTTTCACATCAGCCCTCTTGTGCATGGCCTGCTTCTAGTCCATGGGAACAGCGTTCTTTGCCCACACCACCTTTGGGAGTTGAGGCTAATCTGAGCAGAGCCACCTCTCCTTTGTCTTGTTTGTCTAAAATGGTGCCCATCTCTCATCGTTAAGATTTTTTGGGTGGCTAGCATATGCTACTATGAGATAAAGCTCACTATGTTTCCTCTTCTCAAACTACCACTGACAGTACCGTGTGCGTGCATGCACACACACACACTCACACACACACTCATACCCATATAGGGGAATCCAAGATGAATCCAACACTTTTTTTTTTTTTTTTTTTGAGATGGAGTCTCGCTCTCCCGCCCAGGCAGGATGGAGTGCAGTGGCACCATCTTGGCTCACTGCAACCTCCACCTCCCAGATTCAAGTGATTCTCCTGCCTCAGCCTCCCAAGTAGCAGGGACTACAGACACCGACACCCAGCTAATTTTTGTATTCTTAGTAGAGTCGGGGTTTTACCATATTGGCCAAAATGGTCTCAATCTCTTGACCTAGTGATCCACCTACCTCGACCTCCCAAAGTGCTGGGATTACAGGCATGAGCCACTGCCCCTGGCCCAACACTGTTTCTTAAGGAATTCAGTCTATTAGGGGAACTACAGCATGTGCCCACAAGAGAAGTACAAGGCAGGATCATTGCTGCTGCGTGCAGTGGAGAAGGCTCCGTGGGGAAGGTGCCCCCTGAGCTGGGTCTGAAAGAATGACTAAGGTTTGGATACACCAAAATGAAGTTATTTCAGAGAGGAGAAGTCATGTGAGCAAACACCCAGCAGTGGGACTCAAGGGAGGTGCAGACAGAGACCCTTAGGCAGTTTGCTTAAATGAGACAAGTGGAAGATAAGGCCAAGCTGGACCAAAAATGAGCAAGATAAAGGGTTTGGATTTATTCCTGCAGGAAGTGAGACATTTTGAAAGTTTCTGGACAGCGCTGCAGGATGGAGGAGGGATTAGGGAGGGTAGTGATTTAACTCTTGGTGAAGTGTAGGGTTCCATTAAGAAGAAAAACAAAACAAAACATTTTAGGACCTGCTTTCTTTCCCAGAAAAACCCCTGCCCTTTGGAGCCTCTCATGTGTTTGGTTGATAAAGGGATTAGATCCTGTTTTTTTAACTGTTAGTTAAGGGCCCTTGGCATAGCTGCCAGTCCCAGGACCCTATTCCCAGCTCTGAGTCCTGGTGGGGCTGTTTGACCCATTCCCTTGTGTCCCCCAATGACTGTGACCCCGAAAGACTGCTCTCTGGAAGCATCTCAGGAGAAGGGCTTGCCTCTCTGGGCAGCAGGACCAAGGAACTCTGGCCTCTGATGAGTCCAGCCATAAAGGCTCCCCGCTGGGCCCCACTGAACTCAAACCTGCGCCAAATGGAAAAAATCCAGGAGGCTACGAAGCCAAGAAAAAGATTTGGATTCAAATTCTAGCTCTTCCCCCTTCCCTTTCTGATCTTGAGAGACCTCACTGAGCCTCTGTGTCTTAATCTGTAAAATGGAAACCTACCCTACAGGGTTACTTGTCAAGATGAAATGATAGAGATTTGTAAGTATGCCTTATAAATGCCAGACCTTGAAATGCATATAGCAGCCTTTTAATAAATATTCCTCCCACCTCTTCCCCCTACATCTCTGTTTCCCCACTTACTAAATGTGATGGAGACTGAAGGATAAAGTTGAATTAGGTGATTTTCCCAAACCTGTGTCATCTGCCCCATGTAGTGGCCCTCAGGAGAGCAGAGGGCATTCATCTGAGCCCTGGAAGCTATTTATTTTATTTTCAAAAACGTTAAAAAAAATCACAAAAGACCCTTTACTGGTAATAACACTGGCACACACTTGGAATGAGCCCACATCCTCTAACCTCTCCCCACTACTGCTGTCTGACTCAGGTTCCCTTCTGTAAAGGAGCCTGGAGCAGGTCCCCTCTGCAACTGCCCACAAGGTTGGGAAGACAGTGCCCGGCAGAGGGCGCTCCAAGTGTAACCTCCTAACCAAGGCATTGGGGGAAGGCAACAGGCCAAGGAAAATTCTAGTGGAAAAAATGAAGAAAGGATTCCAGGTTTATGAGTCCCAGACTTTGAAAAACAAAACTGCTGAGTTGTCTCCTGAGTTAGGAAAAAGAACACCACAGCCGACTCTAGATTTCCAGGAAACTATTTCTGAAGGCTTTGGGCAAGACTGGCAGGGGTCTGGCAGGGGAAACTTGGGCTGCGCCAGCTTAGGATCCAATACCTTTGTGGGGTAGGGGGTGGGAGATGGAGGTGGGCGGTGTGCATGTGGGAACATCAGCGTGCGCGTGCTCTTCAGCATGGTGGGGTTATGTGGGTTTAAATGCATGCCCCATCTGTACACATTTGTATGAGCCAGTAGGCACAATCCCACCAGTACATATTGAACACCTTCTATACTCTGCTGGGCACAGTGCCAGGTGATGGGATGCACCAGCAAAGGAAACACAGTCTCTAAACTCGTAGAGCTTAGTTTAGAGAAGGATGCAAAGTAATAGGCAATGTTAATTCAGAGTGTAGGCATCTGGATGGTTGTTTGTGTGGCGGTTCAGAACACGGGCTTTGTGGTCAGGCAGCCTAGATTTTGACATGATCTTAGAGCTCTCTCTGACATTCAGTCTGCTTAGCTGGAAAGTACAAATATTAAAACCATATCCCAGGAGATACTATGTGTGTGTCAATGTCCAATAAAGGTCTCTATTATGTGTGTGCAGGGTTCACATCTGGATGAACGATGTGTACAGCCCGGGTGAGTTATGTGCGGGCACATTCATACATCGGCTTTTGTTGTGTTTATGGAGTGCCAGGCTCTACCAGAGGTCACAAATAGTGGCCCACAGACACAGTTCATAGGGATGCTCATTTGGTTTGGGTTTGTTTGTTGGCTTATAGGGTGTTCTAAAAATCAAGACATTTCACATAAAAATCCAGTTTTCCAATTTCTCTTGAAATCTTGGATGAGCCAGCCATCCTGTGAGCGTGTGCGTGTGTGTGCCTGCCTTCCACAGTCTCTGCTTCCTGATAGATGTGTCCTTCCCAGGGGCACCCTCCCTCCTGGCCAGCGTCCAGGGCTGTCCTTGGAGGGATTCCAAGACTGCTCAGGAGAGCTGGTGTGTAGACATGTTCCCTGTGAAAGGAGAAGCAGGACTAGGCAGGAGCTGGTGCCAGGGCCCCAGGCCTCCCCAAGCAGTTCCAGTTTCAGCAATCACAGGGGCCAGAGAGAGCCATGGGCCCTACCACAGATCTCTGGCTGTGCAGCTGGGCACTGGTTACAGAAGATAGTAACCAAGGATGTCAGTTAGACAGAATGGCTTTTCTTATCTACTTAATTTTGGATTTTAAAATGTACAAGTACAGATCTGAAATGATTAAGACCATGATCTCTAGAAATTGTTGCTAGATATATATGCTAGAATTCTTTTTAAAATTTACAAAAAGGGCTGGGAGCAGTGGCTCATGCCTATAATCCCAGCACTTTGGGAAGCCAAAGCAGTTTGAAGACCAACCTGGGTAACATAGTGAGTCCTGTCTCTGAAAAAAAAAAAAAATGTTTGTTTTGTTTTTGTTTTTTAATTAGCCAGGTATGGTGGTGCATGCCTGTAGTCCCAGTTGCTTGGGAGGGTGTGGTGAGAGGACCACTTGAGCCCAGGAGCTGAAGGCTACAGTGAGCCATGATCACAACACTGCACTCCAGCCTGGACAGCCAAGTGAAACTCTGTCTCAAAAAAAAAAGGCTCATGGTAGAAGCTAAACACATATTTGTTAAATACATCTATCTGGGTAACCCACAGATGTGAAAGGCAGGATTAATATTTCCTGATATCTCTGAATCCTCTTATGACAGCAAAGAAGTCCCTCTTCATAGATCATTACTGAGCCCCCACTGTGTACGAGATGCAGGCTAGGTGCAAAGGAGCCTACAGAAATGTCTATGCCCTGCTTCTTGGCCCTCAGGAAACTCAGTCTCGTGGAGAGTTATCCAAGGAGAAACAAGTGCAGGAATAAAAGGACAGGATATTACCAAGACATCTTAAGACAACAGGGCATCAGAACACAGAGGAAGAGTCTTCTGGACCTTGGACTGACTGTGCAAGTTCATTTCCCTCTCTGGGTCCCCATTTCCCCTTTTGTAAGACAAGGAGGTCAGAAGAGATGAGCAAACATCAGCTCCATTTTCACAACCCTCCTGGCCCCCAGCCGGGGCATTCTTTGAAAGTAAGGGCTGCACCCTTGTTCTTAGCTTCTTGCTCCTGCCACACATTCTTGCTCCCAAGCCTTGGCTTGTGCTGGGAAATCGTTTGGCTTAAGCTCTGAAAGAAAATCCATCGGAGGAGGTTTTTCACATAGCTTCCCTTGAAAAAACAAAAAACAAAGTGTTTGGAGTCCAAAAAGACTCTAGTGGAAGCTTCCAGTGTCCATTATAGGGATTGCTGGTACCACCCCAAGGGCAGGTGGGGAGAACCGCCACTTGACAGATGGGAGAACTGTGCCCCTTCCCCAGCAGCAGGGATTGAATGATTAAAGTTTAAAGAATTAAATGGTTCATGCTGAAGGATTCCTCTGAAGTCATTCTCCCACTTTGCAGGTAAGAAAAAATAAGGTTTAAGGATGGAAGGAACTTTCCCCCACGGCCCTCCAACATCAGAGAGGACTGTCTGATATCTGAGTGACAGCTTTCCTCACTCCTTGGTTTTTCTGTCTTAGACTGAGTCCTCAAGATAAAGTGAGATGGGGACCTCCACGCTGTTCCATTCTCAGTCAGATGTTGACAGCTGTTGAGCTTGAACACCGAGTTATTCTTGTTCTGTACTAGCCAGTGGCCAGGGAACCCAAGCCTCACAAAGTGGAGTATGAAGAAAGAGCAATAATTCTGTAGCCCAGGAAAAAGCCCTGGTGCAGCAATGTTCACCTTTGGGAGAGTCTTTGTTTCCAGAGTCCATGAAAGAAGGAATTGTCACACAGCAAAAGCAGTCTCTTAGAACAGGATAGCTAGGTAGCCAGAGATGGCAAAGAAAGGCAGTAGACTGGCTAGTATCAATGCCTTCCTCATCATTGGCATCTTAGGGCATGTCCCTATCAAAGGGTCCATCTGCCACATCACCTGACCATAAATGTCATTGGCACTCCCATCAGAAATTGAAATCCCCATTGCATCTTCACAGTGCACAACCAATTAATTAGAAAAACCCCAGGGACTGCTTAGTGCCTACAATTCAAATAACTTCAGAGGTGCTTTGTTTCTTTTCTTAAATTCTGGAAATCTCTTGAGATAGAGAAAATTACTGGACATAGAAACTCCCTTCAACAAACAACCCCAGATTTCTTTCCAAATTTTTGCTAGAATGCTATTTCTAACTTCACAACACACAGGAAAAGGCCAGGTCGAAGATAGTTAATAAATGTTTTCTGATGGTGGAGAAATCATTAACTCTGGTTACCACAAGTACAAATTTTTATTAATAGCATGTTGCATATTAGTCATTTATTGAATCAATATTTATTGATGTCTCCTATGTACCTAGCATCATGCTAAGCCAAGGGAAACAACAGTGAAATCAGATACAGCTTTACTTTCATGGTTTTAATTAATCTAATTTCATATATTCCTATACACAATTTCATGTTTTCATAATTCTGTGGTAGAAAAAAACCCTGTAAACAGCCATGTTTTAAAAATTGCTAGTCATAATAAGTGTGATAAGAACCAAGATGGAGATTAACAGAAGGAAACTGGAGGCATTTTTAATCATCAGACAAAAGTACACGTGACATGCTATCATTTTTATAAGATCATGTTTTATTTCTTTGTTTTGTTGTTGATATCAGTTCTACGTAAGGTACCAAAGGGAGACACTGAATCTGGATTGAAGAACCCAGTACCATTTGGTCTTCTAATCTGATAGGTTGCTGACAGCTTGTAATCATCTGTTTAATTAAATTTCCTGGTTCAGGAATCAGAAGTTATCAGAGCAGATTAAGATGATACTAACAGGAAAGCTGTTCACTAATTGTTTTTACTGAACACAAGCTGTATGACAGAGACAAGGCACGCTGCTGACAATGAGAAGAAGGCACCAAAGGGCTGACTGGGGTTGAGGAAGTGATAACCATTCTGGGCTCCACATTTAAGGGCTGTTGACAAACAGGAGCCTGCCCAAATGGCGGCCTTTAGCCGACTGGATTCACTTACATGTTGCATTCATTCTGCTTAGAAATGCCAGATATAGTATGCACCTAAAGTAAAATAAATAAATTTAAAAAAGAAAAAAAAGAATGGATTATAAATTGCTGCTCTGGGAAACAGTGCAGGCCAGGAGGTGGCTGGATGCTTAGAGGCAAAGTCTAGGGGGCACATCACTTGTGCTCCATCATCTCATCATCTCCAATGCAGAATGGCTCACAGATCTGTAATTATCTAGAATCCTCCTGGCTGCAGGAGCCACAAGCTCAGAAGGCTACTAGGTTAGGCAGGCAACTTCAATGTCAAGGGGCGGATAGCTAAGGGATTAGGGGAAATCTGGAGGCTGAAAGCCTTTCCATGCCTCTTAGAACAAGCGAAACATATTAATACATGGACAAGAAGGGAGAGGGCTGAGGCTCAAACGCTGCCCACTTCCCTGTGTTCATTTTCTTATTCCTCAGTCGTGGCTCCACGGTCAGAACACAAAAATATGAGGCCTTGGCCAGATGAACTATTTCTCTTTTTAAAGTTATTTTTAGAAAAAAAAAATTCAACTGGGTAGACATGAGTGGCCTCCAAAAGATTTTCTTTCCTTTCTGAGTCAGGTTCAGCCTCACTGGGCTCAGCTTTCAATTTCTGTTGCCTTGCTGTTCCCTGGGCATTCAGAGGTCCTCTGGTGATGCCCCTCCATGTCAAGAGCCCCCCAAATTAAGCTGAATGACTACAGATAAGTTTTTGGTACTTTCCAAAATTAAACTATTTCCCTTGGTAAATTTCCAGCAAATGAGCTCATGAATCTGAAAACAGGATGTGGCACATGAAGAGAGTGAGGTCAGACTGCCTGCTCTTTTCACTTACGCTGTGTTAGGGCAGAGAGGAAGGGGTGGGTGGGACAGAAGACAGTGGCTTTTATAGGCCCCAAATCCTTGAGAAACTTTTCTTCAAAAGGCCCCTGTGCAGCGTGCCCACCTTTGGAAGAGTCTTGGTTTCCCGAGTCCATGAAGGAAAGAATGGCCCCACAGAAAAACCTGTCTCTCAGAACAGGACACATGGGTAGCTACAGATGGCAAAGAGACACCGTAAGCTGGCTACTATTAATGTCTTCCTCATCATTGGCATCTTAGAGCATGTCCCTATCAAAGGGTCCATCTGCCAAGCTCTTCGCCTGAACCACATTACCTGACCATGAGTGTCATTAGCACTTCCATCAGAAACTGAAATCCCCATTGCACCTTCAAAGTGGCCAGTCCCATAAGCAACTAGAAAAACCTCAGGGATTGCTTGGTGCCTAGAATTCAAATAACTTCAGAGTTGCTTTGTTTCTTTTTTTAAAATATGGACGTCTGTTGAGTTAGGGAAAAATCACTAGACTTAGGAACTCCCTTCAACAAACAACCCCAGATTTCTTTCCACATTTTTGCTAGAACGTTATTTCTAACTTCACAATACCCAGGAAAAGGCAAGGTCAATGACACATAAATGTTTTCTGATGATGGGAAAACCATCAGACTAATTGACTCAGAGTCCATTAATTTTTAATTCAGACACTTAACTCTTTGAACCCTTTTCACAGAGGCCACATCTGGTCAACCTCCCATAGATTGCAGAAATTCTCTCTTAGAGGCCCTTGAGATCCTCTGCTCATCCACAAGTAGCATCTCCCTCCCAGGTGGGCCCCCCTGAGGTCCCACTTTCACTAGAGTACCCTGGGTCCTGCAGCTTCAGCCTGTGTAGTGGAAGTTGGAGGACAGCAGCTCTGCCTCCAATGAGAGACTTACAGTCATGCCAGGTTAAAAAACAAAGTAAAAGATAGTTCCCTGCTCTTACAATCCAGTTGAGAGTCAAGACATGAAAAGGGTTCCTAACACATAAAGAGATTTAACAGGTGCCTTTGAGGGGTTAAAACCAAACCAACAAGGTGGGGAGCCTTGCCCCTCCCTCCATCAGTTCTGCTAAGATAAGACGTCTGACAGAGAAGGAGCCTTTGTCAAATTGGTAGTTTGCAAAAATAAAGGTCGTTTGTAGCTTTTAATCTAAAATTCTACCCCAACACTAAGTTCCATCACTATTTTGATTACTATATATTCATAAGGACTTAGCGACTGTGTGTGTGTTTAAATGGAAACAGAAACGGTTCCTTAAAATACCCGGTTTGTAAAAACACAGTGCCTGGAACCTCTTAGTACCATCACTTTACTGATTGTGTTGTGGAAATCTGAGCGGAGAAGAACAGAGCGATCAAGAGAACCAAGAGAACCTCTTTACTGGAGCTCCGGCTGACAGTGGCCTTACTGCTAGTAATGGCCGCCAGCCTCAAGCAAAGAAAATACCTTGCTTATATATTTTCTCTGCGGGGAAAACAAGGCAGGAAATAGGCTTAAACAAAGACAGTTAATCATTGACTTGTGACACGTTTTACAACCTTGAGAAAACATACATTGTCTACTTGGTTATTACGTTCCCAGGACTTGTAACTGGGGAGGAAAAACAGGATTTTACAGAAATATGCTTGTGGGCTGCAGGTACAAGGATATGCTTGGATGTCTTATAACCGAAGGAGGAGACCGTGCTGGGTCTGCTTTTTATCTAAACACAGTTCACAACTTAGCCTGGAATGTAAGATAAGCTCGGCAGCTGCGAGCAATCTAAACTAAGCTAGGGAGGTTGCTTGCTCCTTTACTCACTATGATTATTTCTGTGACATTGGTTCAAAGTTTATTTATTATTTATTAATATTTAATATTTATTTTCCTCCTCAATTGCTCCAACCCAGTAAGCTTGGGCCAGCCTGGCACTGTGCTAGGATCTCTGGAGAAATCCAAGAAGGGTAAGACTCGGGTTTTAATACTCTTCACCTTTTCACCACTGGGATTTCGGGCAGGCGAGGGGACCAGGGTGGGGGCTCCAATTCCCGGTTTGTGTTTGTATTTTAAGGGGACATTTGACCGAGCACTAAACACGCGCAGGCGCCGCACCAGGTGCCATGAGCCCCTCACGCAGAGGAGCGGCGTCCATGTGTGTCAGTTAACAGTGGGCGCACAGTGCCCGTGGCGCCGCAGACCCGGGCCTCAGCCTCAGTTTCCCCGCATGGGGATCGCTCGCCCCTCCCTGGGGCGGCCCGGGGAGCAGCCCCCGGCCCCGGCCCTGCCTCCCCGGTTTCCGCCTGCGCGGCTGCGGCCTCCATACTCCACCGGAAGCTCCCGGCGGGGCAGCGGGGAGGCGGTGGCAGAGGCGGCGCCGAGGTTGCCTGCCCTGCACCCCGACGCCAGAACCGCAGGGCGGCTCCCGGCCCCCTTCCACGCCCTGGATGCCCCGCTCCAGCTCGCGCTCGCTGAGGCGGGGACTCCCCGGGCGCGGCCGGGGACCTGGAACCGCAGCTGCGGAGCCCGCCCCCGGACTCACTGTGCCCAGCCCCGCCGCGGGCGCCCCGGAGCCCCGGGCGCTCCTTCCTCCTTCTGCAGGCTCCGGCGCTGCCCGTCTCCCAGCGCTGCGCTCGCAACTGGATTTGTGGAGGTGGCGACTCGACAGTCCCCGCCCTTGGGCAGGCTCACGGACGGGGCTGGGGACTCAGACAGGCAACCCGGCCTGCGGAGCCGGGCCGCCGGGGTTGTGCTGGCGCCAGCGGGCGCGAGGAATCACAGAGCGGGGCGCCCAGCCTCATCATGGGGCGGCCCACGGAGACTTCCCAGGGGAGTTGGGTCTGGTGCAGGGGCGCCCCGAAGGACGAGTGGGAAATGGGGACACGCGACGCAGAGAACTCCTCGTGGATGGAGCCGATGGAGGCTCAGCATGGAAGAGAAAGGGGTCAAGGAGACAGATAAGGAGCCACCAGAGACGCGGGGGAATTCCCCCCAGAGGGTGCGGGAAGCTGGGGAAAGGAAGGGATTCCGAAGGAAGGGCTGGGAGCTGGGTCAGGTGCCGGCAGGAGGGCTGGTTGGATAGAAACTGCGACAGGCCCAGTGCATTTGGAGTCCTCGACATTCATATAAACTTGGAGAGATGGTTCCCTGGCGATCCAGGTGCCTGTATAGACAATATTTTCTAGAAGTTCTACCGTTAAGTGAGGAGAGAGAGTCGATGTGGAAATTGGAGACGAATGCTTTGAAAGCAGGTGTGGTTAGAGGACTGGCTCTGGGTTCAGGAGTCCCCACTCACTAGCTGTGAGACCTTGAGCAAGTCACTTAACCTCTCTGTGCCTCGGTTTTCTCATCTGTAGGATGGGGATGGTGATGGCAATACCTGCTTCATAGAGTGAAAATTAGATGAGATGATTCCATAAAATTACATAACACAACACCCAAAAGTAGTACTAGTTATTTTTCCCTTTTCTTCTTAGAGCAGCTTGGGCACATTTTGATGTCCGTGGGAATGAGCAGATAGATGGTGGTATTGAGGCTGAAGGAGAGAGAAGGGACCCAGAGATGGGGAGATAAGTCTTGGGTGGCTGCTCCCAAACCAGGGGAAGGAGGGAACAGGTAGGGCTGCAGGTAAGTTTGCGGCTATGGGGTACACAGTTAAAGGGAGTGTCTTCTGATAGTCTTGGTGCAGGTCTGGAGGTCGTTTGCTATACGGGTGGAGGTTCTGATGTACACTGCGGCCGTAAGATGCCGTGCGTGCCCTCTTTGCCACCAGCCTGTGGCATCCCCGGTATTACACCATGGCAGGTGGGTAATTTAATGTATCTCAGGTCAGATGACCTGCCCTGCCAACCTTTGAGGCTCCAGTTGAGAGACGTGAAAACACAGTATAAACATAATGCACCACTTTAATCCTTTCTCTGAGGAGCTGGAAGGCCTGTAGTCATCATCTGAGCCAAATGTCAAAGCCTTTCAAGTACTTCAGTTGGGCTACACACCATGCCACACTTTGACCCACCATCTCATTTAGTCATCACAAAAATTGGGTGAAATAGGTATGATTGTCTCATTTTACAGATGCAGAATATGAGCTTCAGGGAAGGAAGAGGACCTTGTCCCAGGGACCACCGTTAGTAAGTGGTGGACCCAGAATCCCAACTCAGCTCTGTCTGACCTTAAAACCCATAATTTGAAACCACCATAAAAGTTTGCAAAACCTCTGTAGCAGCCCAGCAGGATGGAAAGATGTGTAGGGATATCTTCTCCATTTGATAGATGAAACAAGAGCTGGGTACTCTGATCTCCATCCCAGGCACACAGAGCTTGGGGCCCCACAGCCCTGGTGCGAATCCCACTCCACCACCAGAGGAGCTGTGTGCCTTTGGACCAGGCATCTTGCTTCTCTGACCATATATATGGCTGCAGAAGAATTCCTTGCCCATAAACTGCTGCCCAGCACACAGTAGACATGCAGGAGCCATCGTTCTCAAGCTGAACTTTTCCTGCGAACGTGGATCTTGTATTTGTTTAGTGCTTTGTTCTCCTTGAGGCAGCGACGTGGTGGCGCCTGACCTGAGCATGTAGCCACCTATGACTTCCTGAGTGGGGTGATCGGGGAGGGCCCTGAGGCATCTGTGGTCCTAAGGCCTTGGATTTCAAAGGAGAGTCATGATGTTGTCACTGTGACTGTTCAGAATGCCATGAGGAGTTGGGTCATCAGGGGCCTTCCTGCTCCTTCTGGTTGCCTCAGTCCCAGGAGAGATAGGGTCCCAGCATTTTAGAGCCCAGAGGCCACCTGTTGCAACTTCTTTTTTACAGAATGGGTCATCCAAACCCACTGTGAGGAAGTGATTTCTCCTTGAGGTTACCCAGACGCTCTGAACAGAGCAGAGCAAAAGCGCCTAGAACTTAAACTTTTGGACCTGCCTCCAACACCCTGGGGATTTCCACTAGGAAGGTGAGCACCCGCACTGAGAATTCTAGGCTGCTCGGAGGTGCCAGGGAACACAGACCACGGGCCAGCTGTGGCGCTCTTCTCCAATGTGCCCAGGGAGGTAGGGGAAGCCAGGGGCAGCCTGTGATTCTCAGCCAGGGGAACTCTCGCTGTGCTTTCTGAGAGTCTGTGACATGGTTCATTTTCTCTGACTTGCTCTCTTGCTTTTTCTCACTCTAAAATTAAAAAATGACTGGACACTCCTAAAGCCTTCAGTCACCATCCAGGGGATTTTTATCACCACAAAGGGTAATTCCTGCTCCATCCCTGCTGTGACTCAGCTATGACGTTGAACCACACAAGCCAGAGAGAAGAAGATAAAGTCATCAGAGACTCCTACTCACCAGAGAGTGAAGCCCAGGCCAGAACTCCACAGAGCTGGTCCCCTGCCCTGGAGGAACTTAGACGGGCCCTCTGGCCAGCCTGGAATCCTGAGATGGCCTCCAGCTCAGGCAGCAGCCCCCGCCCGGCACCTGATGAGAATGAGTTTCCCTTTGGGTGCCCTCCCACCGTCTGCCAGGACCCAAAGGAACCCAGGGCTCTCTGCTGCGCAGCCTGTCTCTCTGAGAACCTGAGGTGAGATGATGGAGGAGCGGAGGGCGGGCAGAAAGTGGGTGCCAGGGAGGGACCCCTGATGGAAGGTGAGGGGCCAAGAAGCCTGTGACCTCAGGCAAGTGACTTTACTTGTCTAGGCCTCAGTTTCCACAGCCTTTCTCACACTCCCTGACACTGCCCCTCTGGCTGTGGTGGGAGGAGAGGAAGCCACAGAAAAGTGTCAGCGCCCACCTATTTTACAAATGAGGACACTGAGGCCTACTAGAGAGATTAGGTCAGCTTTGGACAGTTTCCTGGCAAATATGCCCTTAAACTGCCTCATGTGATGACCTTTTGTTTGGGGTTTTATAGCTTAAGAAGGTGGGAAAGCTGAATCAGGCAAGTGAGAAGTTCAAACGTGGGCAAAGAAGGGGGCTGTGAGATAGCGGGGAGAGACTGTGGCAGTGGAAAGGCCAGCCAGGGGGTGGAGGAGCAGAGTTTGACTGGTTTAACCACCAAGCTGATTGTTCAGGGTTCAGCTCAAGCTCTGATGGTGGGTCTCCTGGTTTCCCCTTTCCATCCTTCCAAAACCTGGCAGAGGAGGGAGCTGATTGGAAGTTGGAGGGCCAAGGCCCGAGGCCTGAGTCCTGAAGAACTTCTACTCAGCTCTGCTTCTGACTCACTGTGCCTTGGAATCCACATGCCCTCTGGGGCCTCATTCTCTCACTTGTAAAATGGGCTATCTCAGTAGCGGGTCAGAGACACCAGGAACTTTGTGAAAACACAGGTGCTAGCCAGGCACAGTGGCTCACGCCTATAACCGGAGCATTGGTAGGCCGAGGCGGGAGGATCACTTGAGTTCAGGAGTTTGAGATCAGCCTGTCCAACAAGGTGAAACCTCATCTCTACTAAAAATACAAAAATTAGCTGGGCCTGGTCTTGCACACTTGTAATCCCAGCTACTCGGGAGGCTAAGGCACAAGAATCGCTTGAACCTGGGGGCAGAGGTTGCAGTGAGCTGAGATCACACCACTGTACTCTAGCCTGGGCGACAGAGTGAGACCCTGTCTCAAAAAACAAAAACCCAAAAACCAAAAAAAAACCACGGGCACCCAGGTACTCCTGATTAAGAACCTCCAGGCCAGCTGTTCTCTGAGGCCCCTTCTTGTTCTAATAGGCCATGATCCTCTGTAATTACTAAAAATATGAGACCAAAACCAAATGGAGGACCAAATGAGAAGAGCAAGTATAGTCACGTGTCAACAATCTCTTGCCAAAATCCCTGGCATCAGATGTGTTTTGGAATTCAGAATTTTTTTAGAAAAGCAAATCAGGGCATCACCTAATTCTTCTGGCAGGGAATGGGGCAGCACCTTGTAATCAAGCACATTAATGTTTCTGCAATGAAACCTGTAAATATTCACACTAAGTGGGGCAGGTAAGGGCTATAATAGCTTCCGGTCAGTGCAGTCAGGGCAGGTTTGGCAGCCCAGGAAGCTCACTGCAAACCACCGAAAAACGTTGGATGCTCGGCACTGTTGCAATTTAGGAAGTGGCCCTGGGATTGTGAACGTACGCGATCACCACCTGCTGACGCTTCGGGCTTCTGGAGCTGTCAGGACAGTGGGTGGTGCAGGGAGCTAGAATGCATCACTCCAGGGCTTTGTCCCTGTTTCTCCAGGAATGGCGAGGATCGGATCTGCCCCAAATGCAGAGGGGAAGACCTCCAGTCTATAAGCCCGGGAAGCCATCTTCGAACTCAGGAGAAGGTAATGTTGGCCCATCACAGAAAAGTATTTGTCCATTGTCTTGATTTTTCCAGGTTGAGGCTGAGCAGACAGCTGCCTGCTCCACCCCTGGCAGGCACCTCCCTCCTAGTTCTGAGTCTGGACTGAATTCACTTTATAAGGAGTGAGGAAACTGATGTTCACAGTGGTGAAGCGTCTTGCCCAAAGCCACCTGGCAGTAGACTTAGGGTGAGAGCAATCCAGTCCGGGGTCCGCAAACTATGGCTTATGGGCCACCTCTGGCCTACCACCTGAGCAACGAGCTAAGAACGGTTTTTATATTTTCAAATGGTTGAAAAAAATCAAAAGAATGATAGGTCTGTAATTTCTCGAGGCGGAGTGAGGCTACTCTCTCACTGTGTGGTCTGGTGCACTGCTAATATTCCCAAGCCACAGCTTGCTTGTCTGTAAATCTGTTTTCTGCATCACAGAATTGTTATGAGGCCTAATTAATAATCATCAAAAAAGCTCTTATAATAACAAAGATACACCCCTTGGTAGATGACAAACTGTTACCAAATTACATGCCTGTAATTCTGAAGTGTTAGAATTCAAATTACATAGAATTACATACCTGTGGCCAGGCATGATGGCTCATGCCTGTAATCCCAGTACTTTGGGAGGCTGAGGCAGGCGGATCACAAGGTCAAGAGATTGAGACCATCCTGGCCAACATGGTGAAACCCCGTCTCTACTAAAAATATAAAAATTAGCTGGGCGTGGTGGCACACACCTGTAGTCCCAGCTACTTGGGAGGCTGAGGCAGGAGAGTCACTTGAACCTGGGAGGTGGAGGTTGCAGTGAGCTGACACCAAGCCACTGCACTCCAGCCTGGCAACAGAGCAAGACTCCATCTCAAAAAAAAAAAAAAAAAAAAAAAAAATTGCATGTTTGTAATTCTCACACTTTGAGAGGCAGAGGTAGGCAGATAGCTTGAGCCCAGGAGTTTGATACTAACCTGGGCAATATGGTGAAACCCCACCTTTAAAAAAAATACAAAAACTAGCCTGGCGTGGTGATACATGCCTGTAGTTCCAGTTAGTCTGGAGGCCGAGGTGGGAGAATCACCTGAACCCGGGAAGGTCGAGGCTGTAGTGAGCCATGATCACTCCACGACACTCCAGCCTGGGCGGCAGAATAAGGCCCTGTCAAAAAAAAACAAAAAAAGATATTTTGGGACACATGAAAATTATATAAAATTGAGTACTTGTAACAGAGACTTCAAAGCCCAAAATATTTACGTCCAGCCCTTTACAAAAATACTTAGCAAACTCCTCATCTGATGGTTCTGTCTGCCTCTGTTTGCCCTTAGGCAGGGAGAGACCATGATCAGCTCACCTCTTGGGCTCTGCCAAACGTGCTTCTAGGGATAAGAGACACCTTTGGAAGTGTGATAGGCCAGAGAAACATTTTCAGGAGCTACAATTTAGAACCCTGGCCTCCCCAGCTGGAAGGCCCCTCATAGGTTACACATCCAGCTCAGAGGTTCCCACATGCTATCCACAACTGATCCATTCCCATCAGCTCATGACAAAATGATAAAAATAAGGCAATTAGGCCAGGCATGGTGGCTCACGCCCATAATCCCAGCACTTTGGGAGGCCGAAGAGGGCCAGATCATGAGGTCAAGAGATCGAGACTATCCTGGCCAACATGGTGAAACCCCATCACTCCTAAAAATACAAAAATTAGCCAGGTGTGGTGGCACGTTCCTGTAGTCCCAGCTACTTGGGAGGCTGAGGTGGAAGAATCTCTTGAACCCAGAAGGCGGAGGTTACAGTGCTCTGAAATTGTGCCACTGCGCTCCAGCCTGGCAACAGAGCAAGACTCCGTCTCAAAAAAAATAAATAGATAAATAAGGCAATCATATAAATGAGTTTATGTAAACTAAATTCTTTCCGTTTAAAAAATCAACCTTTACTCTGAGATTCTGTCCGTCCTATGCATGTCTTTGTGTAAACGAGAGGATGTAATCGTAGATGATAGTTTTTGGTAAAGCCTTTACTAAGTAAAATTAAAAAGATAGCAATCCCTTTGTTAATCTCTCAGGTTAAAAAAAACACACTTGTATTGGTCCGTGAATCCAAACAGGCAGGAGTTGCTGCTCAAAATCAAATCCTCTTGTTTACACATGGGGCCCTGAGACCCACAGAGGAGTCTCAGTGCCCAGCCACCCTCTCTACCTCCACTGTGAGGTGCCTGGCTCCTTTCAGCCAAAGCCCTCTTCTTGCAGTAAACTGTGGCCCAGGGATCAGGAGCCTGATGTCCAGGTTGTGCATAACTCTCTGCTTGGGTGGAGGCAACTCCCAGGCTCTGTTTCTGCATCTATAAAATGAGGATATTAAGTTGGCCCTGCAAAGCCTTTCCAGGATCTGTGATGTCCAGATCACAGTAGCAGTGCCGGTGGGGCAGCTATCCCCCTACCCTTGGACCAGAGGCAGACGAGTGTCCACACCTCCTTCTCCTTTCTCTGAGCTGGTCCCTCTGATTCAGAAGGTTCAGGGGAATTTCCTGTCCCACCCAGAGCTGGTTTTGAGCACTCTTGCATCTGCTTTTCAGCAGCCCCTCCATCCACAGGTTCCTCAGGGAGTAAGAGTAAGGATCAAATGCATGTTCTTGGAACTTTCCTCTCTGCAACGTGGTAGGAGTTAATATGATACACTGATTGGTGGACTAACTCCCTGACCCTCCCTGTTTGGCTCTTGGTGGACCGGCTGTGAGACACAGGCAGACCCTCAGCTCTCTGTGGGCCACTGTCCCCACTTGCAAAAGGCCCTTACCTGCTTGAATGCTCTAGGATTCTTGTGTTTGGCTTGTTTTATTCTTTCCTCTTAACAAAATTAATATACATTTGTTGTGTAAATCTTAGATAATGTAGATATTTTAATACCTCTTAATCCAATGGCTTTTTTTTCCCTCTTTTTCAATCAGATGAAAGTAGAAGTGTTCTGATGGAGGGGGAGCCTGGAGCCCCCGCCTGTCAATTGCTCCATTTAACAATTAAGGGGTTCTGGGGACTCCTAGGGCCCTGCAGGGCACAGTTTGAAACTTGCTGCCTTAAGTCAAATGAAGGGACTTTAATGGTAGAATTACAGGCACCCTGACAGGCTATGGGATGGGAGAGGAAGCTGCCTATATTTGGTAGCAAAGAAGTCTTCTTGAATGCAGGCAGACCTCTGAGAGACATTAGCCCCCTCCCCTCTCTGCAAAGTGGCTTCCCCACCTTGCAGACTCACCATTGTACTCCTGGTGAAAAGCTGGGGTGGGGTGATAGTCATGATCTGATCACCTACACAAAGCCACATAGGGGAAGGACCAGGGACTCCTCTGACTTTTGCCCTAATGGGAAATTTGGGGAACTTTTGACCACAGGAAAGTGGCTGATGATAAGTCAACCTTTTGCATATGTGGTAATTCCTAAGTTGGCCTGCACATCTGGGGCGACCTGGGAAATGGAGGCAGGGTAGAGGGCTGGGCCATCCCTCCTTGCAGAACTTCCCATGCCATGTGCTTATCAGTTTGTCCTCAGCCTCTGACTTCATCAGATGATTATCTCCCGAAGAAGTGACCAGAGCCATGGACCAATTAACTAATGTAAGAAGCATGTATTAAAGGATTAATGTTGACCTAGTTAGAGACTTGATACTTGCTTGACATGATCTTAGAAGTGACAGTGAAGGAGGGGATGACCAGGGGCTGGAAAATAACCTTCAGTCCTGTCTGCTGAGGACCAGCAAATGATTGTTTCCCCTACTCTCTTCCCTCTGAGGCCCATTCAGGAAGGTCAAAGGCAAGCTGACATCTGATGCCAGTAGCTCACAGTAATGCCTTCGTTTTTCTAGAGTCAGAAACTGACGGGAGTTTAAACTGTCTAGTCCAATTTCTGTTCTGTACTGGATTCCTGCTACATGGCTCCGTGTCCTTCCAATGGCAGAGAGCTCATTATTCCATGAAACAACCACGCCCACCCTGGGGGGCTCTGACTGTTGCAACATTCTCCTCTTTCCTTGTACTGAGCTGATGAGGCCGCAAAAGGCAACCTGGCCTCCTGTCCCATGAGTCAGTCCTGCCTCCGTGGAAGGACACTGAACAGTCTTTCCCTAGTCTCTGTGCATTTGGGGTAAATGTGCTCCTGTTTATCTGTGTTCCTTGAATGCTTGGGAATAAACCCCCAAAACTTAGACTTCTGAGCTTGACAGTGTTCATCTGTAATCGCTCCAATCCTATGACATCCTGTGTGGCGGGTGGTGGCCATAGCCCTGTTTTACCAATAGGTAGTATTTTGAGGCTCCATGAGGAGGTGTGCCTGGACTGGTCACACAGCAAGTAGGAAGCAAAGCCAGGCTCTAACCCATGGCTCCTGAGCTGGTGGCATCTTCTCTATGCTGCCTCTACACAAGAAACCCTCCCCGAAATGTTTCATACGTGCTTCAATAACACAGTCACCCTTTAGTGCAGGAGTCCACCTGGTGCTATGGAAGAAACAGGAATGGGCAAGACTACTTTCAACCAGGAGAATCAGGCAGGGCTTCCTGGAGAGGCGGCAGTCGAGCTGAGCAGAGGCTGACAGAGTTAACTGGCCCGGTTACAAAGGAGGGCAGGAATGGGTGGACAGTGGCAGACTGACTAAGCTCCCCGTGTGACTCCCCTCGTGACCAGCTGAGACCCGAGCCCAAGCAGCCCCTCCAGGCATCCCTGACCTCAGCCTGGCGTGGGGGTAGGCAGTGCCTGGCATGCTCAGATCCTCTTTGTCCCACGCAGGGGCCGCACAGAGGTGGCACTCATGCTCCCGACACCCTCTTAACACTCACATTCCCGGAGGCCCCTGGTCTCAGAATGGGGCCCCCCACTAGGGCCCACTGTGACCCCACCACAAAGGGCCTGGGTAGCCAGGGTGGCTGGAAACACCACACACCCAGAGACTCCTCAGACCCAGACAGAAGAACAAGTGTTCCCTCAGGGCTGGGAATCTGTTTTCTCTGTTTCTGTCTCCTCCTTGGAGGAAATTCCACTGCACACTTTATTTTTAGCAATTTGCAGGCAGTAAGGCTACTCACACAGGGGCCACTTGTGACACCAGACGTGTACCAGGGTTGGCCCAGGACAGATGCCCTATTCTTCTCCTGCAACACAGTCTGATTCCTGATTCCCTCTCCTGTCCCCTCCATCCCTGGCCTGAGGTGAGGCCACCCCAGGCAAGGAGGCTGTGGTGGGGAGGACGGAGCCTGCACATGGACTCCAGGCTCCTGGGCTCGCCTTGCTGCCCCGTTGCCTCCTGCAAGTCACTGATCACCCCTGGGCTTTGGCTTCTCCACCGACACTAGGGAAGCAGAAGTTCAAAGCCCCAACCTCCTCCTCATGGCTGTGAGGATCTGATGGGACAGTGTCTACACGAGTGCCAGGTCAGCACCAGGCCTTGCAGGGGCTCACAACTATGGGAGAGAATGCGCAGGTGTGCCCGGCTCCTTGGCTCGCAAGCTCGGTGTGGCCTTAAACAAGCCATTCCCTGTTTCTGCTGGTATTAAGGCGACACTAATCCAGCCCTGCCTCCCTCAGAGGATTGCTGCGGGGATCCTATGGGACAACATTCAAACACGTTTTGGTCCTGTTCATTTAGAGATGTTCCTCACCGCCTTGAGGAAATCCAGTGGGAAAAATGGAGTTTTAGAGAATTTGTTGTGAAGAGTTTGTGATGTGAGGATTAAATGAGATACATGTATATGACAGCCGTTGGGGGACTGGGACTGGCAGTGCTTAATCCATAGGAATAATGGTATCACTAATCAATACTGATAGTATTACTACTAATTAGTATTCTTAGTGTTATTAGTAGTAGTAGAATTAACGAGTATTCAGTAGTAGTTCTGAATAATTTCAATATATATGAGCCATTATTGCTAATACTAATAATGGCCTTTATTACTATTACTAATACTAATAATGGCTCATATTTACTGAACACTGTGTTATGCAAAATAATGTCCTCCAGAGATGTCCCCATGTGAACCCCCAGGACCTGTGAGTTCGCGACCTCGCATGGCTCTATGCATTTGCTAGGGCTGCCATAACAAAGTGCACAGACTGGGCGGTGCAAACAACAGAAATGTATTTCCTCGCAGTTCTGGAGGCCAGAAGTTTAAGGCAAGGTATTGGTGAGTTGGTTTCCTCCAAGGCCTCTCTCCTTGCCTTGACGTGACCATCCTTTCCCTGTGTCTTCACATGGTCCCTCTTCAAATCTCCTCTTCTTACAAGGATACCGGTCACATTGGATTAGGGCCCACCCCGAATGACCTCATGTTAATTTAATTAGCTCTTTAAAGGCCCTATCGCCATCTTCTGAGATACGGGGGGTTAGGACCTGAACATATGATTTGGGTGGGGGATGCTGAGTCTAAACAGCAAAACAGACTCTGCAGACACGATTAAATTAAGGATTCTGAGAAGGGGAGATGACCCTGGATTACCCAGGCCAGCCCAGGGTAATCCGAAGGGTCCTCAGAAGAGGGAGATGAGAATCAGAAGGGGAGATGCTCCACTGCTGGCTTTGAAGATGGAGGAAGGGACCACAAGCTGAGGAGTGCAGGCAGCCCTGAGAAGCTGGGAAAGGGAGGAAGCCATTCTCCCCTTGGGCCTCCAGGAGCAACGCAGTCCTGCTGACGTTTCCATGTTAGGACCTCTGGCCTCCAGAACTATATGATAATAAAGCTGTGTTGTTTTGAGCCATTAAGTTTGTGGCATTTTATTACAGCAGCAATAGGTAACTAATACCAGTGCTTATATGTATTATCTCATTTAATCCTCACAATAACCCTATAAGGGGGATATATATTATTATCCCTATTTTGCAGATGAGTAAACTGCAGCACAGAGAAGTTAATAACTATCCTCAGGCCACAAAGCTAGTATGTGAAATGACAGAAACAAGCTCTGAACCCCAAAAGGCTGGCTCCAGAGGCCATACCCTGAACTCCCGTGCACTCTAAGGAATCAGTAATGATGATGGAAAAGCCTCTCAAGTCACCCTGCCCCTTCCTCCAGCAGCCGTTCAAGGCTCATCACAGTCCATATCTGTACACACATCACAGAAGGATGCCCCTACATTTGTATAGCATTTTACTCCCTGAAACAGGCATTTGCTGTTTACACAACACCAGGAAGGCTCCACTGCTAAGACACATCCCCTCTACCTGCAGGGTGATGTCTGGAATTTCACTCTTAGCTTGATCATTTTCACGTTCTTATCCCTTTAATGACTCTCCCATCAAGCTTCAACCCTTAGAACCGTGGAGAATTGGATCATGGACCTGTGGGGAGTGGTGGGACCGGAGAGGTTGCCCCGAGTGTATTCGCCCAGGAGCGAGGTCCACACCTAGCATCGGTTCCTCCACTGTTCTCACGTGTCAAAAGCTACATGTTGGGAGAGGTTTCATCACCACAGACTTCCCGAAGCCAGCACGGTCTCCCTGCCAAGACCGCCCTCTGCCTGCCCTCCATAAAACATCTGTTTTCTATTCTTTGTTGGGAACAACTTGTCCCTGAAGCCCTGGGCAGTTGGGGGGGGTCAGGGTGGCCTTTGCTGGGCTATGTTCTGTCTGTGTCCCAAACCAACTGTACTCATTAAGCCCACAGCTCTCTGCTTATGTTACTTTTAAAGAATAATAACTAGTGTGGCTTTTTGTATTTGCTCAGTCTGAAAGACCTCTGTCCTCCCCTGCTTTCATCCAAATCCCCTTTCACGTGGTTCCATGAAATTATTCTCTAAAAAAAAATAATAATAACAGAGTGCTTATAGAATCAAGATATTATTTATATGCAATAAAACTCACTCATTTTTAGTATACAGTTTGATGAATGTAAATAATCACGTGACCGCCACTACCATCAGGTGGCAAACGTTTCTGCACAGGATAAAGCTGCTTTCTGTCCCTGCATAGTCACTCCCCTCCCTGCCCACAGCTCCAGGCAACCACCGATCTGCTTACTGCCACTCTAGTTTTGCCTTTTCTAGAAGCTTGTAAGAATGGAAACAGGTAGTATGTAGTCTTTGGTGTTGTCTTCTTTCACTTAGCATAATGTTTTTCAGGTTCATCCGTGTTAGTAGTATTTAATTCCGTTTGGTTGTTCTGTAGTATATACAGACCAATTTGTTTATCCACTCACCAGTTGATGACACATTTGGGTTGCTTCGAACAAAGACACTACGAACACTCACATACACATCTTTGTACAGACATTATGTTTTACTTTCTCTTAGGTAAGTTCCTAGGAGTGAAATGTGTGGATTGTATGATAACTTTATAAGTATGTTTTTTTTTTCTTTTTTTTTTTTGAGACAGAGTTTCGCTCTTGTTACCCAGGCTGAAGTGCAATGGCATGATCTCGGCTCACCGCAACCTCCGCCTCCTGGGTTCAAGCAATTCTCCTGCCTCAGCCTCCTGAGTAGCTGGGACTACAGGTGTGCGCCACCATGCCCAGCTAATTTTTTTGTATTTTTAGTAGAGACGGGGTTTCACTATGTTGACCAGTATGGTCTCTATCTCTTGACCTCGTGATCCACCCGCCTCAGCCTCCCAAAGTGCTGGGATTATAGGCATGAGCCACCGCACCCAGCCATAAGTATGGTTTTTTTGTTTGTTTGTTTGAGACAGAGTGTCACTCTGTTGCCCAGGCTGGAGTGCAGAGAAACGATCTCAGCTCACTGCAACCTCTGCTTCTCAGATTCAAGCAGTTCTCCTGCCTCAGCCTCCTTAGTAGCTAGAATTACAGGCACATGCCACCACACCTGGCTAATTTTTTTGTATTTTTATTAAAGACGGGGTTTCACCAGGTTGGTCAGGCTGGTCTCAAACTCCTTACCTCATGATCTGCCCACCTCAGCCTCCCAAAGTGCTGGGATTACAAGCCTGAGCCACCACACCCACCCATAAGTATGGTTTGTAAGTAAATTATTTTATAAGTATGGTTTAACTTTATAAGATACTTTCATAGATTGTGTCTGTTATTTTGTGTTTTTTTGTTGTTGTTGTTGTTGTTTTTTAAAGAGAGACAGAGTCTTTGCTACCCTGGCTGGAGTACAGTGATGTGATCATAGCTCACTACAGCTTTGAACTCCTGGACTCAAGTGATCCTCCTACCTCAGCTGCCCAAGTAGCTGGGACTATAGGTACACACCACCAAGACTGGCTAATTTTTAAATTTTTTAAAGTAGAGATGAGGTCTTACTATGTTGCCCAGGCTGGGCTTGAACTCCTGGCCTCAAGCACAATCCTCTTGCCTCAGCCTCCCAAAGTGTTAGGATTACAGGTGTTGAGCCACGGAGCCTGGCCTTGCCCATTTTTCATTAGGTCATTTGTCTTCTTATTAGACTGTAAGAGTTCTCTACACATTCTGGATATAAGCCATTTTGAAGATGCAGTCATGTGCCACATAACATTTCAGTCAACACCAGACTGCACATACGATGGTCCCAGAAGAGTATACTACTGTATTCTTACTGTATTTTATCTATGTTTAGATATATTTAGATACACACATACTTACCATCGTGTTACAATTGCCTACAGTATTCAGTATAGTCACCTGCTGTACAGGTTTGTAGCCTGGGGCAATAGACTATCACAGAGTTTTGGTGTGTAGCAGGGTATACCATCCAGGTTTGTGTAAATACATTCTATGATGATCACACAATGATGACACATTTATCAGAACGTATTCCTGTTGCATGACTGTATATGTTTTGGAAACTCTTTGCTCCCATCTCTCCTGGGCTGACTCCTGTTAATAGGTAGTGATGTGTGTGGGAGGGGCCCTGTGGCTGTGCTGCCTCCCAGCTCTGCCTCTTGGGCAAATCCTCTCTCTTCTGTGAGCCTCAGTTTTTTCATAAGTAAAATAGGAGTAAAACCCACCCTCTCTTCCCCACCATGCTGTAAGGAGCCCTGGGAAGAATTACAGCCATGAAAGCATTTGGTAAACGCTTCACACCTAAATAGGCTAACAGTGGGGTCAAATTGCTATTATAATAGTACTGAAGACCCTCTGTGTCCCTTCCCCCGGCTGGACGTTATCTGGAAGGGAAAGCTGTGCAGAGTGGACGCACCTCAGTCAAGGATAGACGGCCAAGGAGGGATGCAGATGGGAATTGTGTGCACACGATTCCCCATAGGCTTCAGGAGGAGGGAGCAGCCAGTGTGTTCTGAGTGTCTCCACTGTGCCAGGCACTGCCCTCAGCACTGGGAATGTGCCATGACCATCACAGAGCCCCTCCAACCAGTCAGGGCAACCAGAGAGTGAGTGATGGTTACGGAGCTGTGCAGACTACGCCATGACAGGAGAAACAGCAGTTCTACCCGCGATCACAGTCGGGGCCCAGGTCCTGTTTTGAAGGAAAGTCATGGAAGGGTGGAAGCTTGAAGAGTGGAAAGGAGATAGCCAGAGGGAACAGCATCTGCAAATCTGTGTGGACCAACTCATCTGCTGCCTTGGTGGATCCTGATATATTGCAGAGAGACCCCGGGGTAGCCACAGGGATCACTCTAACATTCAGTGACGTGATTATTATTTCCAGGCTCACCCAGAGGTGGCTGAGGTTGGAGTTGGGTGCCCCTTTGCAGGTGTCGGCTGCTCCTTCAAGGTAAGAATCTGAGTGTGAGAAAGGAGATCTGTCCACTACGGTTCTGGACCTCTGGGTCTCCCCACTGCAGCCCCTCCAGGATTTTCCCATAACGTCAGCCCACTCATCTGGATGTCCCTTATACTAATGACTTTCCCAAGCATCACATCCTACTATTAAGTCATCATAGTACTCAGGGACATTCTTCTTAATGTCTCACCTAAGCATTGGCAGAACATCACTAAAATGACCCCCACCTGACCCCTGCCGCCTCTCTCCATGGTCCTGAATCACCCTTGTACTCCAGGGCAAGGCAGAATTAGAGGCTGCAATGCATACGGCTCATCGTGGGCATGTCTGATGCCAGGATCTTCCTCCTCAATCCCTCCCACTGTACAGAAAGCCATTCTTCTTTGCCGGGTGAATGGATCTGACTTTCCTTGGTGACTTTTGATAGCAGGGCTCTCCACTGCTCTCCGCTGCTCCCCTGTCCTCCCTCCAGTGTTTACACTGATCAGCCCCACTCTCTTGGCAGGGAAGCCCACAGTCCATGCAAGAGCATGAGGTCACCTACCAGACCTCACACCTAAACCTGCTGTTGGGATTCATGAAACAGTGGAAGGCCCGGCTGGGCTCTGGCCTGGAGTCTGGGCCTATGGCCCTAGAGCAGAACCTGTCAGACCTGCAGCTGCAGGCGGCTGTGGAAGTGGCAGGGGACCTAGAGGTAGACTGTTACCGGGCACCCTGCTCCGAGAGCCAGGAGGAGCTGGCCCTGCAGCACTTCATGAAGGAGAAGCTTCTGGCTGAACTGGAGGGAAAGCTGCGTGTGTTTGAGAACATTGTTGCTGTCCTCAACAAGGAAGTGGAGGCTTCCCACCTGGCCCTGGCCACCTCCATCCACCAGAGCCAGCTGGACCGCGAGCGCATTGTGAACTTGGAGCAGAGGGTGAGTGTAGGAGGCAAGTTTGCTTTCAAGCCTGGCTGAGCCCCATCCTGACTCCAGAGCAGCAGACAGGCTTCTTCCTAATCATTCATCCTGCTTAGAGCAGTCACTCCATCAAAACATATCTCCCCTTTCTCCCACACCCTTCCAGGAAGAGCACTGAGTTAGTGAACTTTTGTGATAAGACACCACCTCCTTGAGCAGCTCATTCCATTGCAGGACATATTCCACTATCAGCAAGTACTTCCTTACACTAAGCTAAAATCGGCCACTCTGTCTCTTCCCTGCATTGTTCCTGCCCCTGCCCCTCAGAGCCCACAAAACAACTCCACCTTCTAGTCCCCACAACTTCAGGGACAGAGAGTTGGATTCTGTCCTATCTGAGTGCTTCCCTTTTCAGACTAAAAGCCCCAGTGCCTTCACCTCTTTCTCAGAGCACGCTGCTTCACATTGCCCTCCTGTGCTCTGGCTCAACCTCTAAAGAATTCTAATGCTTGGAGCGTGGTCCCGGGCTGACTCCCGATAATCCACTATCGACAGTTCTTGCTCCAGCAGGCTGTCTCCTCCTTTATTCTAGAGCTTATACTTTCCTTAATGTAGCCAATCACCATTCTAATGTTGCTTCTTTTGCAGTAACATTAACATTACGTCATTGTCTCATATTGAGTTGGGCCTGGATTTTAGTTCCTGCTTCACCATTACCATTATCTGCCTCACCATTCACGGTTACCATTACAGCAGGTGCTCAGAGCCACCTGCCGTGTGGGTCTGAGCAAGTCACTTTCCCTCTGGGACCTCAGCTTCCCCATCAGTAAAATTAAGGATTAAATTTTCTTTAAGGATGCTCATTTCCATTCATGGCTTCCCTACCTGAACACACTCAAGAATAAATTTGTATTCTTTCCATTTTATTGGGGAAATCTATTAGAAGAGCCAGGCACTGAGTTGGAGTCACTGAGACTTTATTTATGTAACTCTTGCCCCAGTTAAAAAGTGGGCTCCCTGAAAGCCACAACTGTGTCATCATTTCACCCACAAACTTCCTGGCTCTACTTCTACATGCCAGGTACTATGCAGGGTGTGGACACCAAGACGAAATGAGCCCTCGGTGGAGGAGACCATCTGGTAGGGAAGGCAGAAAAACATGTCTCATAAAATCATTGTAAGGGCTCTGTAAGAGCATGTTGAGAGAGAGCAGCTGAGCTAGGACAGTGGTTGAAGGCTCCCCAGATGAGGGGCCTGGATTCCTGGTGGATCAAGAAAAGGAAGGCCAGGCAGAGGGCAGCACATTCAAACACAGACGCACATGCCTGAGTGAGGCGTGGTCGGGAAAGCATATTTGGGGCTGATCAGTCTCCACATCCTGCCGTCCCCGTCCCATCCCCAAGCCGGGTTCTGGTGTTCCTAGCTGAACAGTCTTCCCTACAGGTGGTGGAGCTGCAGCGGACCCTGGCCCAGAAAGACCAGGCCCTGGGCAAGCTGGAGCAGAGCTTGCGCCTCATGGAGGAAGCCTCCTTTGATGGCACCTTCCTGTGGAAGATCACCAACGTCACCAGGCGGTGCCAAGAGTCAGCCTGTGGCAAGACTGTCAGCCTTTTCTCCCCAGGTAACACCTCCCAGGGGCACAGAGACCCGCTTGGGGAAACAGGCCCCACAGGACCCAGGAAGTAAGTAGTGAAAACAGCCAGCTCTGTGACAGCCGTGCTCTGTCCAGGTTAGGCTGGCGCCCATTCAGGCCACTTGCCATGGCTGGGAACCACGCAGGGACCTTGGGGTTTGTGCAGGAACCGTGCTGTGCCCTGTGGCTCTCAGCCACACACAGCAGTGGCCCAGGCTGACTGACATTCAGGCCCTTCTCCTCCCTGGATGTCAGTCACGTTCTGCAAATAGGAATCAAAATTGTTACCCACTTCATGGATTTGGGATGTAATGGTAAGTGTGCTGTGGGCGGATGAGATGGATGTGGATGATGATTTTCACAAGTGAACACCGTAGGACCCCTGGCCTCAGAGAGCTGACAGTCTGAAATAAGATTAGAGAGCTGAGTAAGACACGTGCACTTGTATACAATTGCAGTTAGCAGGTGAATGAGTGTCTTACTCATTTCTTACTCATTTCTGGGGCCCCTGGGCTTGGCACGATGTCTTGCATAATTACTTGGTAAGTGTTCCTCTTAATTAAATGATATATGTTAATATAAAAATGCATATATTTGTGCAGAAAATGAGGCAGCGACCTGGGTGCAGTGGCTTATGTCTGTAATCCTCACGTTTTGAGAGGCTAAGGCAGGAGGATCATTTGAGGCCAGGAGTTCAAGACCAGCCTGGACAACATAACAGGACCCCATTTCTACAAAAAAAAATTTAATTAGCCAGGCATTGTTGCCTGCACCTGTAGTTCTTGCTACTTAGAGGCTGAGGTGGGAGGATCACTTAAGGAGTTTGAGGCTGTGATGAGCTATGATGGTGTCACTGCGCTCCAGTCTAGGCAACAAAGCAAGACCCTGTCTCAAAAAAAAATTTTTTTAACCAAGTCAGGAGCGTTTATCACACTCCCAGAGCAGGGCTGGGACCCCTTTCCTGCAGGAGCAGTGCTCATCCTGCTCTGTGAGGACAGCCTCTTCATAGGGTGGCCTCGAGCCCTACTTGTAGACTTTTTCCTTCAATTCTTTTCAAAGAAGGAAAAAGCAAGCAGTGCCTTAGGCTTCCTGTTCTACCAAAACATAATAGGCAGAGATGAGTCAGACCCTCCTCTACCTGCTTCCTGCCCGCCCCCATCCACATCCCAGTCAGCCCTCCCAGAAGGACCCTCTGCCAGAGGACGTGCTCTTGTGAGATGGCCCCTTCAGCTGCCCAGGGAGTTTCTGTGCATCATCACCAGGGATGATTCATCCCTCAAAGGTTTTTGCCACCTGAGGATGGCTGGCAGAACTGCGAGTCACCCCATGTACCCCCAGCCTCTGGGGACCCCGACCGGTTGGCATAGGGCAGCAGAAAGAATCCGGTGCTGGGAGGCAAGAAGCCTGGCCCCTCATTCTTGCTGGGCCCCCAACACACTATGAGATGGTGACCAGCCACTTTCTTTCACTCAGCTTGGTTTCCAGACTAAAACGTAGGTTGGTTAGATCAGTGGTTCTCAGAGTGAGGACCAGCGGTATTGGCAACCCCTGCAAACTTGCTGGAAATGCCAACTCTCAGTTCTCACCCCAGGGTTACTGAGTGAGAAACTCCGAGGGTGGGGCCTGGCAGTATAGGACTTGGATGGCCAGGTGACAAACACTGAGCTAGATGATCCCCAAGAGCCCATTCCTCTCTGACACCCTCGTCGAGAAGAATACTGGGCTCTCACCCCATCTTTCATGGTTATGAGCCACTGACCTTGGGCATGCCTAACCGCTGGGTCCCGGTCCTGCATCTGCAAAGTGCAGCACTTCCCAGCTGCCTCTGGCTTCTGCATTTCAGCATTCTACACTGCCAAGTATGGCTACAAGTTGTGCCTGCGGCTATACCTGAATGGAGATGGCACTGGAAAGAGGACCCACCTGTCGCTCTTCATCGTGATCATGAGAGGGGAGTACGACGCGCTGCTGCCATGGCCTTTCCGGAACAAGGTATGAGCGTGGAGATGCGGGGGTGAGGTGGGGAGCGTGGGAACCCGAGTCCTAGGCCTGGTTTGGCAATGAATTGACCTGTGACATGGAAAGTCCCCCCCCCCGCCCCCACTCTGTGTTATCAGTTTCTCTTTTTATAAAACAATCAGATCTGGTAACTAGGGCTCCCTCCAGCTCTGTGAGTCCAGGAACTAAAACGTCTGGAATCTTCCTGAAGGTTATATAGAAATAAAATTCATAGCCAGGTGCAATGCCCCACACCTGTAATCCCAGCACTTTCTGAGACTGAGGTGGGAGGATTGGTTGAGCTCAGGAGTTTGAGACAGCCTGGGCAACATGGCGAGACTTCATCTCTGCTAAAAATAAAAACCATTAGCTGGGTGTGGTGGCACGTGCCTGTAGTCCCAGCTACTTGGGAGGCTGAGGCGGGAGGACTGCTTGAGCCTGGGAGATCGAGGCTGCTGTGAGTCATAACCTTGCCACTGCACTCTAGCTTGGGTGACACTGAGACCTTGCCTCAAAGAGAGAAGAAAGAGAGAGAGAAAAAGAAAGGGAGGGAGGGAAGGAAGGGAGGGAGGGAGGGAAGGGAGGGAAGGAAGGGAGTGAGGAAGTGAGGAAGGGAAGGAGGGAATGAGAGAGGGAGGAAATGAATGGCCAGTGGCTGCCCACTCTTCTTTCCCCTTCACATCGTGGGGGTAAATAAGGAAAACTTCCTGGAGGAGGTGCCGTGAGGCTAGCTTGAACTGGCAGAATTTTTAGGAAGAAGGAAGAAGGCAGATACCACTACATGTTAATACATACTAGAATGGCCAAAATCCGGAACACTGACAGTACCAAATGCTGACGAGGATGTGGAGCAACAGGAACTCATTCTTTGCTGGTGGGAATGCAAAATGGTAGAGCCACTTTGGAAGACAGTTTAGCAGTGTCTTGCAAAACCAAACATACTCTTATCAAACGATATTGCGAATTGCTCTCCTTGGACTCAAAGGAGTTTACTTAAAGGAGTTGAAAACCTATGTTCACCCAAAAACCTGCACAAGGATGTTTATAACAGCTTTATTCAAAATTGCCAAAACTTGGAAGCAGCCAGGACGTCCTTCAGTAGGTGGATGGATAAATTAACTGTGGTGCATCCAGACAGTGGAGTATCATTCAGTGCTAAAGAGATGAGCTATCGAGCCATGAAAATACAGGGAGAAACCTTAAATACACATTACTAAGTAAAAGAAGTCAATTTGAAAAGACTGTGTTCTGAATGCTTCCAACCATATGACATTCTGGAAAAGGAAAAGCTGTGGAGACAGGCCAGGCCAGGCGCAGTGGCTCTCGCCTATAATCCCAGCACTTTGGGAGGCTGAGGCAGGCGGATTGCTTGACTCCAGGAGTTTGAGACCAGCCTGGGCAACATAACGAAACCCTGTCTCTACAAATAATACAAAAAATTAGCTGGGCATCATGGCATGCGCCTGTAATCCCAGCTACTCAGGAGGCTGAGACATGAGAATCGCTTGAACTCAGGAGATGGAGATTGCAGTGAGCTGAGATCACACCACTGCACTCCAGCCTGGCGACAGAGACTCTGTCTCAAAAAAAAAAAAAAAAAAGCTTTAGAGGCAGTAAGCTCAAGAGTAGGTGGCTCACGCCTGTAATCCCAGCACTTTGGGAGGCCGAGGAGGGTGGATCACAAGGTCAAGAGATCGAGACCATCCTGGCTAACACGGTGAAACCCCATCTCTACTAAAAATACAAAAAAGTATCGAGACCATCCTGGCTAACACAGCTGTCCAAGAGTAGGGGCAGGGAGCGATGAATAGAAAGAGCACAGAGGAGTTTGGGAGCAGCAAAACTATTCTGCTTGATACTGTTATGGTGGATGCACGTCCTTACGTGTTTATCAAAACCCATAGAAGTTGAAATGCCAAGAGTAAATGCCAATGTAAACTGGGGACTCTGGATGATAATGATGTGTCAATACAGGTTCATCAATTGTTACAAAAGTACCACTCTGGTGGGGATGTTGATAGTGGGAGAGGTTGTGCATTGGGTGGGGGCAGGAGGTATATGGGAACTCTGTATTTTCTGCTCAATTTTGCTTTGAACCTAAAATGGCTTTAAAATATAAAGTCTATTAGGCCAGGCACGGTGGCTCATGCCTGTAATCCCAGCAGTTTGGGAGGCTGAGGCAGGTAGATCACAAGGTCACGAGATCGAGACCATCCTGGCTAACATGGTGAAACCCTGTCCCTACTAAAAATACAGAAAAATTAGCCAGATGTGGTGGCATGCACCTGTATTCCTAGCTACTCAAGAGACTGAGGCAGGAGAATCTCTTGAACCCAGGAGGTGGAGGTTGCAGTGAGCCGAGATCACGCTACTGCACTCCAGCCTAGGCGACAGAGACTCCGTCTTGAAAAAAAAAACATAAACAAAATAAAGTCTATTAAAAATTATTGACCAGGTGCGGTGGCTCACACCTGTACTCCCAGCACTTTGGGAGACTAAGGTGGGTGGATCATCTGAGGTTAGGAGTTTAAGACCAGCCTGATCAACATGGTGAAACCCTGTCTCTAGTAAATACAAAAAGTTGCCCAGGCAAGGTGGTGCATCCCAGCTACTTGGGAGACTGAGGCAGGAGAATTGCTTGAACCCAGAAGGCAGAGGTTGCAGTGAGCCAAGATTACACCATTGCACTCCAGCCTGGGCAACAAGAGCAAAACTCTGTCTCAAAAAAAAAAAAAAAAAAAAAGAATTCTTATAGAGGGGTTTAGGGGATAGGCATTCCCTGTGGGTGAACAGCAGCATTGCATGAGTAGGGAGTGTCAAGAATAGAGACCTCAGGTCCTGGGAAACAGGTGGGGCAAGGCAGGTGTGCCGTGTGAATCAGTGGGTCCTCCCACCCCCAGCAGTTCCCAAAGGCGCTGGGGAGATTTTTAAAACACCAACGACAGAATCTTACCCCGTAAGTGATAAGGCCTGAGCATCAGGATTAAGTCTCCCCAGGGGCTTCTAATGTGCAGGATTGAGGACTGCTTCAGTTGGCAACGGGAAGCCATTCAGGGTCCTGATGGGCATTTCAGAGACAGGTGCCAGGGAAGAGGGTTTGTGTCACTTTTAGACAGTCAGCTTCTCAGGGGAACCTCTATCTGCGCTGTGTATACCAAAGGCTCCACAAATGTCTCAGGACATCGATGACAGCCCTCAGTAGAAGACCTGCCTGTTCTGGCCCTTCTGCCTTGCCCCGGGAGGTTCCGGCTGTAGCTGATGAAGCAAAACTTTCCACGCCAGAGGGGGTGTTATAGGTTATTGCATCCACCCACCTTGTCAGTGCTTCAGTCACACCTTTCACCCCAACAGCCAATCAGACTTGACTGGGGCATCAGAACCTTCCCGCTTCCTGCTGGGTGGAAGGAACATCTGATCCTCATCATAGAACAGCCCCTGAAGTGCACTCAGAATACCAGGTGATGTGGGCTCCCTGAGCCTGGCCATACGCCAGGTGTGCTCCTTATCTGACTTCTCTGACTCCGAATCCATCTGAGCCAAGGGTCCGAGGGGCTGCTTAGGCAGTAGGCATGGAGCGCAGCTCTGAGCCCAAGCCTGGGCCTCCAAGCTGCGCTGCTGCTGTTGGGCCTGATCTCCCACCTGTCCCTTCCCTGCAGGTCACCTTCATGCTGCTGGACCAGAACAATCGTGAGCACGCCATCGATGCCTTCCGGCCCGACCTGAGCTCAGCGTCCTTCCAGAGGCCCCAGAGTGAAACCAACGTGGCCAGTGGCTGTCCACTCTTCTTCCCCCTCAGCAAGCTGCAGTCACCCAAGCACGCCTACGTGAGGGACGACACCATGTTCCTCAAGTGCATTGTGGAGACCAGCACTTAGGGCGGGCGGGGCTCCTGAGGGAGCTCCAACTCAGATGGGAGCTAGCGAGAGGACTGTGATGCCTTGCCCTTGGCGCCCAAGACCCCAGAGCACCAGGATGGGCAAAGACTGGCGCTATCCCAGCAAGACTGAGGGGTCGACTGTTGGCTGGCCATCTGGTTAGGATGGCAGGATGTAGGCTGGTCCCACAAAGGCAAAGGGCCCAGAAGGAGACAGGCAGAGCTGCTCCCCGCTCTGCACTGACCCTGTAACACCAGGAGGCCAGGGAGCCACTCCAGCCCCAAATGTCAAGGTGGACTATCACCAAGATGGGAAGAAAACGGAACCAGGCCTGGAACTGTGGGACCTAAGCAGAGAAGTTCTCAGGCTAGGAAGATCTCTGCAGGGCCACCAGGGAGACCTGGACACAGGCCTGCCCTCTTCCTGTCCAGGGTCAGAAACAGGACTGGGTGAAAGGGATGGGGGGCCGTGTGAATGCAGTCTGTCCAGGCCTGGACTGAGTTCCCTGTCACTGGAGGTGAACAAGCAAATCCAGAGGGCTCCAGTGGGACTTCAAACTGGGGGTTGGATTTGAAGACTTTTACAGTTCCTTCCAGCCCAGAAAGTCTAATTCTAGGCCTCCCGGCCCAGGCGAGTCCTAGAGTTACAGGGGGTTCTGGAAACATTCAGGAGCTTTCTTCCCTCCCAGCTCCTCATTCATCTTCAATAACCCCTGCTGGACTGGCCTGGCCCGCAGGGCACCTGCCACCCTGGGCCTGGCAGCTCAGCTTCCCCAACACGCAGGAGCACACACAGCCCCCTCGTCCTGTGCCTCCACCAGCCAAACGCCACTTCACTTCCTGCAGGTGAAACCTGGTTACTGTGAGCTCCCAGGTGCAGCCAGAGGTGCCTTGAGAAGGAGAGGGGCGTAAACTTTGCTCTTCCTGCCTGGAGGCCTCACCTTTGGTGCTTTCCAGAGTCCCATATCACTTGATTAACTGAGGCAGCCACTCCTCTCAGCAGACTGATCAGGACCTCCAAGACACTGAGCAATGTATAACACCAAAGACAATTTTTAGAATCTCTTTTGAAGTTTTCCTAAAGTGTATGGTTTGGGAGTTGTTTGTACTGAGCCAGGTTTGAAAAGGCCATTGCTGAGTTTGAGGTGGTGCCACCAATTTTGCAGGTGGCATCAGAGGCTGGCATCCTGGCAGGAACATACCCTCTTGACCCCAGTCTTCTCTTTTCTATGATGAGACCCACCCCGGCTTGCCTCCCTCCCTGGGTTCTCTGACCCTCAAAGGAGATGCCACACAGGAGAGACTGGAGAGAGAGAAGCCTGGGCAACGCTGCCTGCCTGTCATCGCCTGCTGGTGGCCCACAACTATCTTCTCACCTCAGAGGCCACACCCAGCTTTCCAGAGACCCCGAGACAGGTCAGGACCCTACCACTCGCCCACCGCCTTCCCGACAGCTAACTCTTCCTCCACTGCTGAGCCTCCACTAGACTTCAGTCCTCAAACCGCTAGGGTTCCTTCTGTAAAATGGGTCAGTAGCCCTTCCTTTTCTCTCCAGCCCAGCATACAGGAGGATCAAAGGAGGTGAGGGAGCATTGTGGCACAGCAGGCTCCATGGGTTAGAAAACCCGGGCCCAACTGGGCTCTAAGCCTGGCATCCTGTCATGCCTCAGCCCTCCAGCTGAAGACCAGGGGAGGCCCCTCCCTTGCCCTGCCCAGCTCTAGGGGTTTTCAGGAGGCCTAACTGCGATAATGGAGCACTAGTGCTTTTATGTGCAATGGCGTCATCCATCCAGACAGCAGCAAACATGCTGGGGCTGCTTTTTCTTGTTCCCACCGCTGGCAGTGTGGCAGCGGAGACTGCGGAGTCAGTGGAGACTGACTGCTTCCCGCTGACAGCTGATGTCACACATGAAGGTCTGGCCTAGCAAGTGATGGGGTGAGGCCCCGAAACTGATGTCCTAGCAATGACCTCTTGATCCCTACTCACCAGTGCTGAGCTCAAGGGGGATTTGTAGGACAAGCCACCACGAGGGACAGCTGACACTCTACACTTTTGATTGCCTATTTCTGATGGGAAGAGATACATACTCTCTTCAAAGAGTGTGAGATGCAACCATTCTTTCAGCAAAGCTTCACTGACACTTGCACGTGTTATCCACTGTGTTCCAACATTGAGGGGAGAAAGCAAGATGGGCACCCTGACCTCAAGAAACTCTTAATTCAGTGGAGGAAATGAGCACATAGGCAGCTCGTTATGACCGAGAATAAGAGAAGCTTAGAGAAAGCACAGAATCCCAGATCCACTGGGTGAAGGAGGGAAGGCTTCATGGAAGAAGTGGCATTTAAACTCAGCCTGAGAGTATTTTGAAATGCAGAGAATGGGGAAAAGGGGAGTCCCGACTTGGAGATGGGAAGCAGTCTTGGCTGAGGTCAGGGTCTGTGTGGCAGGATGGGGGAGGGAGACAGAAGGGTTGGAGGAACTGGAATGTAGACAGCATCAGATGCGGCAGTGCCCTCCCCAGAGCACCTGCTGGTAACCCCTGAGCCTGTTGAAAGCAGGATGAGATGATGATTTAAAACACCGAATGGGCCGGGTGCGGTGGCTCACGCCTGTAATCCCAGCACTTCGAGAGGCCGAGGAGGGTGGATCACTGGAGGCCAGGAGTTCAAGACCAGCCTGTCCAAGATGTTGAAACCCCGTCTCTACTAAAACTACAAAAATTAGCTGGGCATGGTGGCAGGCACCTGTAATCCCAGCTACGTAGGAGGCTGAGGCAGGAGAATTGCTTGAACCCAGGTGGTAGAGGTTGCAGTGAGCCAAGATCGCACCACTGCACTCCAGCCTGGGTGACAGAGAAAAACAAAACAAAACACTGATTTCTTTTTCAACAAAGCTCTATGTTAAGTGTACCAAAGATGTGACTTCATATCTTTTACAGGTGATTCAAGGGTGGGGGAGGCAAGATGAAGGCAAAGCCATCGTTTCATTGGGTGGGGTCCGTAGGTCCTCCCCACCAGCAGTTCCCAAAGATGCTGGGGAGATTTTTAAAACACCAACGACAAAAGCTCACCCCCATAAGTGGTAAGTCCTGAGCATCAGGATTAAGTCTCCCCAGGGGCTTCTAATGTGCAGGATTGAGGACTGCTTCAGTTGGCAACGGGAAGCCATTCAGGGTCCTGATGGGCATTTCAGAGACAGGTGCCAGGGAAGAGGGTTTGTGTCACTTTTAGACAGTCAGCTTCTCAGGGGAACCTCTATCTGCGCTGTGTATACCAAAGGCTCCACAAATGTCTCAGGACATCGATGACAGCCCTCAGTAGAAGACCTGCCTGTTCTGGCCCTTCTGCCTTGCCCCAGGAGGTTCCAGCTGTAGCTGATGAAGCAAAACTGTGTCAGTGCTTCAGTCACAACAGCCAGTCAGACTTCACTGGGGCATCAGAACCTTTCCCTGCTTCCTGCTGGATGGAAGGAACATCTGACCCTCATCATAGGACAGCCCCTGCATTGCACTCAGAATACCAGGTGCTACGGGCTCCCTGGGTCTGGCCTTACGCCAGGTGCACTCCTTACTTGGTTTCTCTGACTCCTAACCCAAATAAGCTAAGTGTCAGAGGGTCTACATGCAGCCTGCTCCCCCAGCAGTGTGGGAAGCAAACTTCAATCCTCTTTTACAGATTAGGAAACTAAGGCCAGAAAAGCCAAATGCTTGGCCCAAGGAGGGAGGGATGGGACTGGCATTGGAAATCAGTTATTTGCTTCCAATTTCTTTCCTTCCTCTCCCTTTTGGGTGAAATCTTCAGCCTTGTTGAGGTCATATCTTCATGGAGGCAGTAGGTCCTTCTGCCCCCAGTCAGAGGGCCAGTCCTATGGGACCCACTGATGCCAGCCTGGCTGCACCCCAGGAGGGCAGGGCAAGCGCAGTCAGTGCCACACAAGCTTGCTCACAGAGGCCACCTCATGGGTATCCGCAGGCAATCCCCAGGCAACCCTGGGCAGTAAGGGCAACTATCATTTATGACTTCAGTTGCTAATTTCTGATTGTCTTAAGAAACACATACTCATTATAGAAAAGCTGGACCGAGCACACTGGCTCATGCCTCTAATCCCAGCACTTGGGAGGCCAAGCAGGGGAATTGCTTGAGGCCAGGAATTAAGACTATTCTGGGCAACATAGCAAGATCCCCTCTCTACAAAAAAAAATTAAAATTAGCTGGGCATGGTGGCATGTTCCTGTGCTCCCAGCTACGCCAGAGGCTGAGGTAAGAGGATCCCTTGAGCCCAGGAGTTGGAGGCTGCAGTGAGCTGTGCATCATTGCACTTCAGCCTGGGTGACAGAGAAAGACCCTGTCAAAAAAAAGGAAAATGAAAGAAAAACTGGGAAAGTACAAAAGTCATATAAAGAAGAAAGTAAAAATCACCCATGAGCCCAGTGTCCGGAGAGTACTACTGGGAATGTTTCGGTTTATTTTCTTTGTATATTTGAAAAAGTAGATACAAGTACATACACATAGATTGACTTTTAAAAATGTAATTAGAATCATATTGATTGCTGTTTGGTGCTCTCCCTTTTCACTTATCATCCTATTATCACATTCTACTACTAGCCCCTTCTTCCAGGCAAAGCCACAGAAACTAAGAAAATGAAGTCAAGGCCAGGCGCGTTGGCTCATGGCTGTAATCCTAGCACTTTGGGAGGCTGAGGCGGGCAGATCACCTGAGGTCAGGAGTTCAAGACCAGCCTGGCCAACATGGTGAGACTTCGTCTCTACTAAAATTACAAAAATTAGCCGGGCATGGTGACACATGCCTGTAATTCCAGCTACTTGGGAGGCTGAGGCCAGAGAATCGCTTGAACCCGGGAGGTAAAGATTGCAGAGAGCCAAGTTCACACCACTGCACTTCAGCCTGGGTGACAGAGCGAGACTCTGTCTCAAAAAAAAAGAAAATGAATTCAATTGCTCAAGGCCACTCCAAATCAGTGTTCACTCTCAGGTCTTTCGATACCAATGCCAGGGCTGAAATTATCACAACTGTTTTTAATGGAGAAACTGAGGCACAGAAGGGCAGTGTCCTGCACCAGTGTCAGGCTGGGGATTTGCCTTTGGGACTGGAGGAGCCGATGGATTTAGAAGCTGGTGGGCAGGACACCGTGCTCACAGCCGGGGCCAGGGAGGGTAACACAGCCTCTGCTTTCAAAGCAGCTTAGCCCGGGAGAGACAGACAGGACCCACTTTCCTCTACTGAGCTTGGGAGCAGAGGCTCGCTAAGCCTCAGCTTCTACCTCTGCCATGAAAGTGAAAATTATAACCTCACAGTGTTGTCATGAGGATGCCAATTGCAGAAGCTGCTTGCTTTGTCCACTGTGGGGGTGCCAGTCTAAGAATAACATAACCTTTTTTTCTTTTTTTTTGAGATTGAGTCACCCAGGCTGCAGTGCAGTGGCGCAATCTCAGCTCACTGCAACCTCTGCCCTCTGGGTTCAAGCAATTCTCCTGCCTCAGACTCCTCAGTAGCTGGGATTACAGGCACCCACCACCACACCCAGCTAATTTTTTGTATTTCCAGTAGAAACGGGGTTTCACCATGTTGGCCAGGCTGGTCTCAAACTCCCGACCTCAGGTGATCACCTCACTCAGCCTCCCATAGTGCTGGGATTACAGGCATGAGCCACCACGCCCAGCCAGAATAACAGAATCTTAAACAATCATGGAGTGCTTAGTTAGAGTCAGACACAGCACTGCAGGCTCTACCTGCATTGCTCCATGAAACTTTCATTTAAAAACCCATCAGGAAGGTATGATTATTATCATCTCTGTTTTACAGCAGAGAACACCCAGGCTTCAAGGGGTCCAAGGTCACACAAGCACCAGGAGCCAGGACTCGAACCAAGATAGCTCTATGGCAGGTTCAAACCCTTCAGTCCAGTGATTGGATTCATGACTAGAAGCAGCATAATGCTGTGGGGAAAGTACAAAAACAGCTATGAGCCGTGACATCCAGTTTGATTCTGCACAGACTGCATATCAAGTTGTTTAGCCGTGATAAAATGATGATAGCTCTCATTTGCTGAGCGCGTGCTTTTCTTGCAAGTATCACACTTAATACTGATAACAGACTTTGGAGAAAAGTATCGTTTTTGTGACTTAATAGATGAAAAAACAATCTCAGGGCAGGGCGCGGTGGCTCACGCCTGTAATCCCAGCATTTTGGGAGGCCAAGGCTGGTGGATCACCTGAGATCAGGAGTTTGAGACCAGCCTGGCCAACATGGTAAAATCCCGTTTCTACTAAAAATATAAAAATTAGCCGGGTGTGGTGGTGGGTGCCTGTAGTCCCAGCTACTTGGGAGGCTAAGGCAGGAGAATCACTTGAACTGGGGAGGCAGAGATTGCAGTGAGCCAAGATCGCGCCATTGCACTCCAGCCTAGGAGACAGAGCGAGACTTTGTCTCAAAAAAAAAAAAAATCTCAGAGAGGCTAGGCAATTTTCCCAAGGTCACACAGCCTCCACGGCCAGAGCCTTGCCCCACCACGGTGTGCTCTCTGGCGGCTGACAATAATGGCAGCAGTAGTAGTATCAGGTAGCTATTTTTAAAGCTCATACCATGTGATTTCTGTGCTAAGTTCTTGCTGTGTGTTGGCAGGAAGGAGTCACACAAGACGAAGTATGCTTTCTGCGCCAGTTGCCAGCCGTTCTTCTCCAAGACCCCTCTCCAGGGGATACGTCCCCTGCCTGGAGTGCTCCACCCTGGGGGGCCACTTGAGTGGGATTGATGTGGGCCTCCGGGAAGGGGTAGGATGAAGTCAGGGGAGCCGCTGCTGAGCCGGTGACCCTTGCCAGGAACTGGGTCTCATTTGCCACCTCGGCATCTGGGACTTGTGTGTTTCTTTAAGCAAAGCACATTAGTATGGCACAGACTGGGTTTAGGGTATCTTTCCAGAGAGAAGCGGATGTTCCAAGCATCTGGGCCCATGGCATTCTTCTTTTTCAGGCTCTTTCCTCGACCCCCACCCATCTCAAGGCATTCTCCTCCTTGGAAAACCTGGGTGTACAGTGCTAATGTTGTCATAACTGTCTCAGCCAACCAAGCAGGGAGGTCAAAGTAGCCGCCAGGCAAGGTCACCCAGTGGATCAAGGACTTAGCTGTGGTGGCCTGGGACTCCTCTCCGAGGAGAGGAGGTTGGCTGAGCCATCATCCAACCCCGCCTGCTGCCCCCACCCTCCCAGCGTCCTATGGGGCAGTTGGATCTCTTCTTCCAGCAACAGGGACTCCATTCCATGTGTACAGATGAAAAGAAGGAGCTCAAGGAGAAGAGTAACTTGCTCAGGCACCCAGCTGCCAAGAGGCAGAGCCCACCTGGGTCATCTTTTTTTTTTTGAGATGGAGCCTTGCTCTGTCACCCAGGCTGGAGTGCAGTGGCACAATCTTGGCTCATTGCAACCTCTGCCTCCCGGCTTCAAGCAATTCTCCTACCTCAGCCTCCAGCGTAGCTGGGACTATTGGTGCACACCACCACACCCAGCTAATTTTTGTATTTTTAGTAGAGACGGGGTTTCATCATATTGGTCAGGCTGGTCTCAAACCCCTGACCTCAGATGATCCGCCCACCTCAGCCACCTGAAGTGCTGGGATGATAACAGGCATGAGCCACCTAGGTTCAAGGGATTCTCCTGCCTCTCAGCTTCCTGAGTAGCTGGGACTACAGGTGTGCACCACCATGCCCAGCTAACTTTTTGTATGTTTAGTAGAGAGGGGGTTTCACAGTGTTAGCCAGGATGGTCTCGATCTCCTGACCTCGTGATATGCCTGTCTCGACCTCCCAAAGTGCTGGTATTACAGGCGTGAGCCAGCACGCCCAGCCGGGAATAGTTTCTTGCGACACCTATAGAAACTTAGGCCTCAGGGGGCTGGTCGAACCACCACCTGCCCACTGTGCAGCAGGGCACAGAGAGGCCAAGAAATAGCCCAGGCCAGCTTGGCGAGCCAGTGGGGGGGCCAGAACAAGAATCTCAGGCTCAGGCCTCTCTACCCAGGCCTCAAAGAGCCCCTGCCTGGCCCCCTGCCCCAGGCAAAACACAGCTCCCGCAGGAGGAGCAGAATTTAGTGAGGTCCGAGCCTTGGAGAGGTCACTTTCCAGGAAAAGGCCACAAGCCCATGTCAGCATGGGAAAGACCTGCCTCCTGCTGCTCCCAAGATTTGCTTCTAGAAGGGAGAAAAAAACCAAAAGTCAGGAAAGGCCTTGGAGCCCTCAGCAGGCACCTTTGAAGTCCTCTGAGGTGTCCAGAGCACTGCGGCTCAAGCAGATGGAGGGTGCAACCCCCCTCACCCTTGCAGTCTGGCCAGCCTCAGCCCTTGAGCTCAGCCAAACACCTGCACCTGGATGTCCTCACGACCTCCTTTCCACACTCCTTCAACTGTCCCCAGAGCACACACACACCTGAGAACTCCTTTGATCTTCGAAATGGCTCTGAAAATGTGCATTATTTGAGTTTTTACAGGTGAGGAAACTGAGGCTCACAGAGGGGCGTGGCACCGCAGCATGGTCTGGCTCGACTACCAGCTCAGCGAGAGCCCCTGGCAAGCCTCTTCTTCACTCTGAATCTGTTTTCCCATCTGTAATATGATGTAGCTGAACCCTACATGGTCTCTGGCAACCATCCTAAAACTCAGAACTCCCCTTTACAATGAAATAAGCACTTACATGCCTGGTGGCCTGTTGCATTTTCCCAGCCATGGGTTATCATCAACCTCTTTTTACAGGCAAGGAAAGTACAGTCATCCAGGGATAGGAAGTGATCTGCCCAAGGTCCCACATCACAGCTGAGCTGGGGCATGACACCTGAAGTTTGGATTAGATTGTTCACCTTTGTTTCTGAAAGTGGCACTGTCCAATGTGATAGTCCCTGACACCTGTGGGTATTCAGCCAGAGGGCAGGCTGAATAACAGTCCTCCGAAGATGTCTGTGTCCTGACCCCGGAACCCTGTGTACATGCTATTTCTCCTGGGACTTGGCAGATGTGATTAAATTGAGGGTTTTCGGTTTATATAGCCAGGTGAGCCCAGTGTAATCACAAGTGTCATTTTAAGAGGGAGTCAGGAGGGTCTGGGGCAGAGAAGGGAGGATGGCAAAAGAAGCAGAGATTGAAATGATGAGATGGAGGAAGGGGCCATGAGCCATGGAATTTGGGCTGGAAAAGACAAGAGCCAGGCCGGGCGCAGTGGCTCACACCTGTAATCCCAGCACTTTGGGAGGCCAAGGTGGGTGGATCACTTGAGGTCAGGAGTTAAAGACCAGCCTGGCCAACATGTTGAAATTCCATCTCTACTAAAAATACAAAAATTAGCCGGGCATGGTGTCAGGCGCCTGTAATCCCAGCTACTCAGGAGGCTGAGACATGAAAATCACAGGAACCCAGAAGGCAGAGGTTGCAGTGAGCCAAGATCATGACACTGCACTCCAGGCTGGGTGACAGAGCAAGACTCCATCACAAAAATTAAAAAAAAAAAAAAAAAAAAAAAAAAGACAAGGGATAAATTCTCTCCCAGAGCCCTGCCAGCACCTTGGATTTAGCTATCAAACTCTGCAGACATCCAGAACTGCCAAATCATACATTTGTGCTGTTTTAAATCACTAAGGTTGTGACCATGTGTAACAGCCACCACAGGAAACTCACACAACACTTGAAATGTGGCTGCTTCAAATTGAGATGCTCTGTCTGAAATACACACCAAAATTCTTTTTTTTTTTTTTTTTTTGAGACAGCATCTCACTCTGTCTCCCAGGCTGAAGTGCTGCAGTGGCGCAATCTCAGCTCACTGCAACCTCTGCCTTCCGGGCTCAAGCGATTCTCCTGCCTCAGCCTCCCGAGTAGCTGGGACTACAGCTACAGGTACCCTCCACCATGCCTGGCTAATTTTTGTATTTTTAGTAGAAACAGGGTTTCACTATGTTGGCCAGGCTGGTCTGGAACTCCTGACCTCAAGTGATCCACCCGCCTTGGCCTCCCAAAGTGCTGGGATTACAGGCTGGAAGCACTGTATCCAGCAGAGAATTTAATATTTCATTCATATTTTCCTATTGATGACACGTTGAAATGATAAAAAATTTTGATAAAGTATATTAAAATTAATTTCATCTGCTTCTTGTTTTCTTCTAATATAGCTACTAGAAAATTTAGAATTACATATGCAGCTCATGTAATATTTCCATTGGAGAGCACTAGAGGACTTTTTCATTGCCTTGGCTACAGGGAACAGGCCCCGCCCACTCCATGTGACCTGAAACCAGTTCCTTTGTAGTCAGGGGCCTTCCACTGGGTAAAGGAATCATCCCTCAAACACACCCACATATCTGCACACTGCAGGTGGAGAGTTCAGGTGGTGCGTGAGCATCCCCACCCCTTCTTCCCCTACTCCCATCTGTCTCTGGGCCAGCCTATGTCCCTACAAGACATGACTGTTACTATTTGCACTCGCCGCCTCAGCACAGCTGGCTGGGGAGCTTGCTGGGCATGGGCCAGTCCCAGGACTGACATCTCCCTGCCAATGGGGGTCTCAGGAGAACTCAATTGTGAGGCTCTGGAGCCTCTGAGGGCCTGTGAGCAAGCTCGCAACATCCCTGGCAAGTACATATGACCGTAATCTGCATCTTTGCAGATGATGAGACCAAGGTGAGGAGGTCTCTATGAGCTAGGAGGTGGCAGAGCTGGGGCTTGGAAGCAAGTCATCTAGCCTGGGCCTTCTTCCCAAAGGCCTAATACTTCACGGGGTGGGCTGTGGGCCCTGCCCACTACACTCTGGGCAGATGCCAGGCCTCGTGCAGACATTCACTGGGGGCGTTTTATACCTTATAAAGTATTCTACACAAGAGAAAGGGAACCAACTGATTTGGAAGGTGGATAGGCAGATGAAACTGTGCTTCAGGGCGGGCACCCCAACATCTCCAGGTGAAGTGGGTTACAATAATTTAAAGGAGCCATACAAACATAAAAACAAAACTACACAAAATCCGAGACTGTCTCATGGTTCAGAACCCAAGTTTCAGGGTTCTAACCCATGCCTCATCTTTGAGAGCCCACTGGCCCTGCCCTGTCTAAGCTTCGGTCTCCTCCACTACTACACAATTGGCATGAGAGTGGTTAGAGGATTAAATGAGATCATGGACATAAGAGCTTCTCGAAGTGCCAGGTACTAGTGAGGCCTCGGTAAACACCAGCTAGTGGTATTATTTATCAAGAACTTATTGCATATCAGTGATGCACCATGCTAACTGTTTACACAATTCCTCCCCATAAAACGTCACAACCACCTCCTGAGGCAGCTATTCATATCCTGCCCATTTTACAGATAAAGAAACAGAGACTCAGAGAAATGAGGTCACTCTTCAAGGTCACATGGCTAGTAAGGAGCAGCAGAATTGAATTTTTTTGGTAACAGCTTTTTAAAGACATAATTCACATACCGTGCAATTTACTCACTTAAAATGTAAATTTTAAGTGGCCAAAATGTTTGGCCAGGTGCAGTCGCTCACATCTGTAATCCGAGCACTTTAGGAGATCGAGGTAGGTGATCACTTGCGGTCAGGAGTTCTAGACCAGCCTGCCCAACACAGTGAAACCCTGTCTCTACTAAAAATACAAAATTAGCTGGATGTGGTGTTGCATGCCTGTAGTCCCAGCTACTTCAGAGGCTGAGGCAGGAGAATCACTTGAACCTGGGAGGTCAAGGCTGCAGTGAGCCAAGGTAGCACCACTGCACTCCAGCCTGGGAGACAGAGTGAGACCTTGACCAATAAAATGAAATCCATTATAGCTATTAGATAAATGCAGCATGAAAGTCACAGACTTCTCTTTAAGGCAATCGTGTTTTTAAATTTGAAGCTCTGGCAGGGGGCAGGGGGGTCCTATGCTTTGTTTGGGGGTTTTTTGTTGTTTTTGTTTTTATTTTCTTATTTCTTTTGAGACAGAGTCTCACTTTGTCACCCGGTGTTTTTTAAATTTTTTTTGAGACAGAGTCTTGCTATGTTGCGTAGGCGGGTCTCGAACTCCCAGGGTCAAGCCATCCTCCCACCTTCACATCCCTAAGTACTAGGATTACTGTTACTGGCATCAACCACCTCGCCCGGCCTTAAGGGGACAGTTATCTCCTTCGTAAGTCTTAGTAACTCTGCGATTCCAGTGAGGAAAGCCTCCAGGGAGGCCAGGGTAGGTTAAGTTTCAGCAGGGTCCCCTCCCTCTGGAGTTTGGATAGAAAGAGCACTAGACGTGGAGTCCTTTAACCTGGATTCAAACTCTGACTTGCTCCTTGCTACCCATGAGACCTTGGGCAAGTCAGATCACCAGCTCTGAGCCCAACTCTCATCTTGGGCAATGCTGGAGAACAAAGTCCCTGACCGGTCAGGGATCTGGGACTGGGTTTACACAGATAGAAGAGAAGGTCCTTGCCCATGGCAGGCTCCCAGCGATGTTCGGTGGAGCAGAGTCTGGGGAACTGTGTGCTGGGTTATTTAAGGAGCCAACTCTCTGACGCCGTCTACACCAGTCAGTTGTATACTTAGCATTCATGCATCTAAGCCTCCGGATGCCTCCTACGTGCCCGGCACTGTGCTAGTCTCCGTAATCCGTGGTCCCCATCCCAGCGCCCAGACGGATCGGAGAGACCGACAAGAACCCAACGCAAACTGCTTCCCGCGGGGCGGGCGCGGGGCTAGGGGAGCCGCGGGTGGCCGGGTGGGCCCGCGACGCCGCCATATGGAACGCATTGAGCGGCGCTCGCATTCCAAACGCGCGGGGCTGCCTTGGCTCGCAGGCGCCGGCTCCTGGCCCGCGCCCGGCTCTCTCTTGGCAGCCGCGGGCCTGATCGCCCTATCAGGGGCCTCCTGCCGCGGCCTTCGCGGGAGCGCGGCCAAAGCGGACGAGGCGGGTGGGGGGCGTCGTGGAAGAAGCGCTTGCCCCGCTATGGACCCCGGAGGTGCCCCCAGGATGGCGGGAATCCCGAAGATCCCGTTGCTTTGCTGTATTACAGAAAAGTAATGGAAATATGTGAGCAACCGCCGCAGGCAGAGGCAAAGAAAGCATTGAAGGCACCAGTCTGAGTTTCAGATCAGCTTTCCCTGACCTTCATCCTATCTCTCCTCTCTGCTAAAGCCCTTATCTTGGGTTCCATGACTGACACAGAACAGTACCCAGGCGGTAGCTGACCCTCAGAAGGTAGTGGGTGATCGGCCACAAGGGAGGTGGCTCAGGACCAACCACGTGCCAGGCAGGCGTTCCTCTCCTGGCCCTTCCAGAAGCCACTGCCATGATGAGGATCGCCCCTGTTGACAGATGAGGTGACAGGTTCAGAACGAATCCACCACTCCACTGGTCTGAAAACCGACCTTGCAAGTCCAATCACCCCTGAGCTTGTGAAAACGGGGAGTGCTGGGTGGGCCCCATGTCGTTGGCCTCAGTAGTTCTGGAGTGAGGCTGGAGATTTTGCATTTATGAGATGCTCCCAGTCTAGGCTGATGCTCCAGATCTGAGCTACGCTTTGAAAAGCGCTGCCCTAGGCAGTAGTGTCTCTTATGAATAAATTTTAGACCCTTGGGGAAAGCTGCAACTCACCATAGACCACCTTCTAAAGCATGCGTGCATCTGTCAAGGAAAAGGTCAGGGAACCTTTCAAAGATGAATTTGCTCACTTCAGTGATGATGAGGAGAGGGATCAGTCAAGGCTGGGGAAGGGACTAGGAAGCTTGCAGAAACTGCCAGAGGCTTCCAGAAAGGGAATGTACAGGGCTAGGGCTAGGGAGTTGGGAGCAGGCAGGACAGGGCCTTCAGCACATGAGCATGGTGGGAGGAGAGTGACAGGGCGGTCACACTTGGACAGGGAGCTACTTGCCATCGCTGCTTTAAACAGAGGGGCCCTGGTGGGGTAGGGGGAGCAGAGACCTGGGATGAGGACCTGAGGGAATCAAGGGCTTCTGGAAGGCCTTCCCATTTTATTGATCCAGTGAATCCATGTGGCTTCTGGCTTGACCAAAGGGAGCATGTCCTCACTCATGTTGCACACATTACTGCATTTACTAAGTCATTTAGCAATGACATTCATAAATAACGGTATTTCTGGTGTTGAAATAATCACAGCTGCCACTTATTAAGTGCCTATGACATGGCAGACACTTTACATCATCTCACTCAATCCTTCCAGCAACTCTGATAAGGTGGCACTGAGATTGTCCCCATTGTACAGATGAAGAAACTGAGGCTAAGAGAGGTTAAACAGCTTGGCTAAGGTCGCAGTCGCTAGGAAATGGCAGGGCTATTGTCTCTCCATCTCTAAACCGCTGCTTTCTGCTCTATCATCCTTCTCTCATTTCCTGAACACCTGCTCTGTGCAAGGCCTGTGTGAAACCACAAGATGAATCATTCAAGGAGTCATGTATTCAATAACCCTTTTTTGAGCACTTACTATTTTTATGGGCTTCTTTATTTATAGCATGCCTTATTCCAGAAAGCACTTAACTTCTTTATTTGATAGACAAGAATAAAATTTTACAGGAGTGGTCATGTGATAAGCATCCAATGAAAAACAGAAGCTGGAAAGGTCAGAAGAACCCAGGAATGACAGGTATACAAATGCAGACCTTGAGGTCCTATAGGCCATGGGGACAGGACACAAATTGTCCTCTGAGCTTTCTAGCAGCTGAAACTGGATCCCACGCAGTTCACAGTGGCCATAAGACACTGGCACAGCATTGCTGAGGCAAATCAAAACCCTGGTAGACCCTAAGACCCAAGAGGTATTTTTTTAGAGTTGGCATGAAGAGAACACTGCTAAATGCAAGGAAAAATGTCCCCAAACAGCCTCCCAATTGCACGTACAGCACAAGTTTCAGGGGCTGTTTCCTGTACCCTCCTCCATGCTGGCCCAAGTCCCATAGCAGGAAAGCAGCTCAGAAGAGAGAGAGTCGAGACAAAGCCAGGCAAGCACGACACCCTCTAGCTTCATCCACATGTGGGGGTAACAGATGCTAAATGCAGGCCCTAGGTAAGTTTCATTTGGCCTGAGCTTTGTACTTAAATGGCTTGAACTCTTTGTCAACTTCAAAGGATTTCACCTTTTCATAAATTCCGATTTTGGCATTCTCTCTTTAAAAAAGAGGGACTTGACAACACGGGGCTCATATTCCCAAAGAACAAGAATTTGCTAGAGCCAGTCATTTTCCAGACCCTCCATGGTCCGCTGAAGGCCCTTCTTTGCTTTGAACTTCCCTACCTGTCTCAGCAAGGCATCACAATTTTGCAGCCTGTTTTAGGATGTTTTGAGTCCTGGCACATTTGTGTGCAGGAGGATCACAAGGAGACTTGTTTATAGCACAGGGTCCCAGGTCTGGCTCCTTGGATTTGGGGTGGGCTCAGACAGGCACCCTTCTAGAGATGACTGTGATGCATCGGTCTCTCCTAACAAGCATGGAAGACTGGGTGGGGTCTGTGGGGGGACTGTACAGCTGCTCAACGCTGCTGACCCAGATAAGTGGATGAATAGTTTTCTTTCAACACAACAAATATGGCAAATATGGTGGGGTTCCGAATTCAAGGTTGTACTCCCGAGGTGCCTGGAGTGCAGCGCCTCCAAGTGGCTAGGTGGGTCTTGAGTAATTTACATGCTGTAAATTATGGTAGCACTCCACCTGGGCTGCCCCTTAGAAACACCTGGGTAGCTTTTCAACCCACACTCCTCACCCCATGCCTAGGCCACATTCAGGCCAATCAAACCAGAATCTCTGAAGATGAGAACACAGGCATCAGCATGTTAAAGTTTCCGGGGTGATCCCAAGGTACTGCAGGTGTGAGGGCTTAAAACTGAGCAAGGTTCTCTATAGGCCAATACCTTCTCTAAGTATTGACTGCAGCTGGACCAAGTTCCTCATGGAGGGAGGGGAGGGAAGGAGAGGAGAAGGAAGCAGAGAGGAGAGGAGAGGCAGGTGAGTAAATGGATCCTTACAATAAGTGCGATGAGCAGAAACCTGGGCGCTCTGGGGCAGGAGCAGGGATACCTAACCCAGCCTCGGGAACCCAATCTTTCCCCACCCCTGCAGGAGAGTCTTGGGGTGAATTTTGGGAGTAAGGACCATCCAGCCACATGAAGAAGGGGAAGGAAAATCCCTATCAAGGCAAGGACAGTCCAAGGCTCTGAGGACCAAATTCCGGGGAGAGGGGTAAAGGTTGTCTGGTCACACCTGGGTCAAAGGGTGGGGTGGGGAGTAGGAGAAGAGGCCACACAGGTGAGAAGGTGTCAGATCACAAAGGGTTTTCTATGCCAAACTAAGGAGATTGAACTCACTGGTGAAGCTAGGGAGACCCTCTGGAGGGTTTTAAAGCAAGGAGCCGTGTGGATGAACAAACCTGTGATGGGCTGGGGTTACCCAAGGAGGGCTTCCTGGAGGAAGTCAGACTTGGGCTGGGGGAGGGATAAGATTTGGAGAGCTGACATTCTGATGGCTGCTTCAGTTAAAGCTGGCAAAAACCCTTCCCTCCCCCATGCCCTGTGAAGCCATTTGAATCACAGATTGCGTGCGTTAAAGATGTGTTTGTCTGTTATTTGAAAGCTGTGGTTTCTCTTTAACAGATTCAGGGCCTCATCTTCTGACTAGGAACCAGGAAGGAATTAGGAGCGTGTCCTCCTGCCCAGAGAGCTAATTACTGAAATTCAGCAGCCTCACCAGGGTGAGTGGCGTCACTGGGCTCCATCCTCCAATGGCTCCTAATTTATAACTGGTCAGAGTTAGACATTTCAGTACATTTTTATGGGCTGCACAAAGCCAGCTGGAAGCTTTTTTTCCATAAACTCTCCCTGAGACAAGTAGCCAGGTTTCACATATTAAAATGAAAATGTCAAAAGCATTGTTTAACAGGAAAAAAAAAAAGAGCCGGCTCATTTGTGAGGCCTCAGCTCACAAAACCTGAATCAGGGTCCAACAGCATCTGCCCGTTTTTCTTCTGCAAAGCTGATGGTCAAGTTAGAAGGATGATGATAATCACTTGTTTATCCATTCACTCAGCAAACACTTACTGGGCATTTGCTGGGTGCCAGGCCTTGAGCTGGGCACTGAGATGAGAAGCTGCCTGAGGCATGATGGTCCCATCCCCACTGCCCTCCAGGGCTCAAAATACTTTATAGTTTACAAAGTGTTTTCACATGAAATTTTGTGAGCTGTGGGTGCCATTATTATCCACATTGCTTAATACATGGCAGAACCTGACCTTAGGTTATCCAAGTCCGGATTCCAAGTCCAAGTCCAGTTTAGACTCTAGAGCCTGTCCACTCTTTCCTTCCTTCCTTCCTCCCTTTCTTTCTCTTTCTCTCTTTCTTTCCTTCCTTCTTTCTTTCTCTCTTTCTTTCCTTCCTTCTTCTTTCTCTCTTTCCCTTCCTTCCTTCTTTTTCTTTCTTTCTTTCTTTTTTTTTTTTGAGATGGAGTTTCGCTCTTTGTTACCCAGGCTGGAGTGCCAAGGCGCGATCTCGGCTCACCGCAACCTCCGCCTCCTGGGTTCAGGCAATTCTCCTGCCTCAGCCTCCTGAGTAGCTGGGATTACAGGCATGCGCCACCATGCCCAGCTAATTTTTTGTATTTTTAGTAGAGACGGGGTTTCACCATGTTGACCAGGATGGTCTCTATCTCTTTGACCTCGTGATCCACCCGCCTCGGCCTCCCAAAGTGCTGGGATTACAGGCTCTCTCTTTCTTTCTTTCCTTCCTTCTTTATTTCTTTTGCTCTTTCTTTCCTTCCTTCCTTCCTCCCTCCCTCCCCCCTCCTTCCTTCCTTCCCTTCCTTCCTTCCTTCCTTCTTTCCTTTCTTTCTTCCCTCCCTCCCTTCCTTCCTTCCTTCCTTCCTTTCTTCCTTTCTTTCTTTCTTTCCTGACAGGATCTTGCTCTGTCACCCAGGCCAGAGTGCAGTGGCACAATCATGGCTCAGTGAAGGCAGCCTTAACCTCCCAGTCTCAAGTGATCCTCCCAACTCAGCATCCTAAGTAGCTGGGCCTACAGGCGCCTGCCACCACACCAAGCTAATTTTTTCATTTTTCGTAGAGACAGGGTTTTGCCATGTTGCCCAGGCTGGCCTCGAACTCCCAGGCTCAAAGGATCTTCCTGTCTTAGTCTGCCAAAGTGCTAGAATTACAGGCATGAGTAACTGTGCCCAGCCTACATACCTTGCTCCCTCCCACCTTTTTTCTTTTTTTTGAGATGGAGTCTCCCTCTGTCGCCCAGGCTGGAGTGCAGTGGCACAATCTCGGCTCACTACAACCTCTGCCTCCTGGGTTAAAGCGATTCTTCTGCCTCAGCCTCCTGAGTAGCTGGGATTGCAGGCGCACGCCACCACGCTTGGCTAATTTTTGTATTTTTGGTAGAGACGGGCTTTCACCATATTGGCCAGGCCGATCTCAATCTCCTGACCTCGTGATCCACCCGCCTCAGCCTCCCAAAGTGCTGGGATTACAGGCGTGAGCCACCGCACCCCACCACCTTGCTCCCTTATTAAGCCACATCATCTAACTGTTATTGGCCTAAGTTGGACAATAGCTCCAAGAGGTTTATCTGTCACTTATGATCTGCCCAGCATCCACCCCCACCTTAAAATTCTGGTTTCCTTTTTGGAGGAGCTCCCCATTTTGAGGAAGGATAAAACTAGCACCCACCTCCCATGGCCACCATCACTGTGAAATCCTACTGGAGCTAAATCATTCCACAGCATCTTATCCTGCCTGGCTAGTGGACAGGCACATGGAAAATGCACCACTAGCCAATCAGATGCTCATTCTTAGGGCTAAGTATTGAGTGAGCAGTGAGGAGACTCTTGGAGATCACTCACCCTCAGTAGACAATCCTGGATCAGGCGGTGCCTGCAGCCTTCCCTTGGCCAGAATTCCTCTCTTGGCCCTGACTTTTGTCCAAGCTCATTTTCCAGCCTCTTGTTCATTCTGTGTACCCTCACTACCCTCCAGGGACTCCTCACTTTTGCTTTGGATGGACGGAGTTGCTCATAATCAAGAATTCCAACTGATACAAAGTCCTAGGTCTCCATCCTGTTTACAGAGCTGGCAGGAAATAGCCACTCCCATGGTGCCACGAACACTGACCAAGGAGTTTCTTCACCGAAAAATCATTTTTGGGTGCCATGAAAATATTGGCATAGCCTCTCTTGCCAAGGCCTGAGAATTATCACAGCAGATAGACCCAGTTGTCCAGGCTGCTGCCTGTATCCTAAAAAGCAGACATAAGCTCACGGCTCACTGCTGGGTTCCACACCTCTCAGCTGTTCGAGCTACCACCAAGCTTGTTCTCCCTGCAATTCCACTCCCATCTGGGAGATTCTAGCCTTTTAAGGGTCATCAGTATGAAGAAGGAGGCTGGGCCAGGTGCAGTAGCTCACGCCTGTAATCCCAGCATTTTGGGAGGCCGAGGTGGGCAGATCATTTGAGGTTAGGAGTTTAAGACCAGCCTGACCAACATGGTAAAACCCTGTCTCTACTTAAAAAAATCCAAAAATTGGCCAGCACAGTGACTCACGCCTGTAATTCCAGCACTTTGGGAGGCTGAGGTGGGCAGATCATGAGGTCAGGAGATCGAGACCATCCTGGCCAACATGGTGAAACCTCATCTCTATGAAAATACAAAAAATTAGCCTGGCGTGGTGGTGCATGCCTGCAATCCCAGCTACTAGGGAGGCTGAGGCAGGGAATCACTTGAACCAGAGGTTGCAGTGAGCTGAGATCATGCCACTGCACTCCAGCCTGGTGACAGAGCAAGACGCTGTCTCAAAAAAAAAAAAAAAAAAAAAAAATTAGCCGGGCATGGTGGTGCATGCCTGTAGTCCCAGCTACTTGGAAGGCTGAGGCAGGAGAATTGCTTGAACCCAGGAGGTGGAGGTTGCAGTGAGCCGAGATTGCACCACTGCACTTCAACCTGGGTGACAGAATGAGACTCCATCTAAAATTAAAAAAGGAGGCTGAAGTAAAAGCCACGTGTGTGATCTGCTGAGGAGGGCCGTGTGGGGACTTGCAGGAGGACAAGGAGTCAAGAGACCCGCACAGGTGTCATTAGATGCTCAGGAGAGGAACTCTGTTCTCAAGGACTGTGAAGGGGGGTGGGTCTGTCCGTCTCTGGAGAACAGAACCAATGAGAGATACAAGGGATATGTATACAGATGCTTGTCCACTTACAATGGAGTTTCGCTCCAAGAAGCCCATCTGAAGTTGAAAATACCATAAGTGGAAGATGCATTTAGTATACCTAACCTACCAGATATCATAGTATGATTCTACTGAAGGCATACAGCTTTTGCACCATCGTAAATCCAAAAATTTGTAAGGCAAACCATCATAATTCAGAGACCATCTCTGTGTGTGTATACATGTTTGTTCATAAAGAGACATATTTATTTTAAGAAATTAATTCCCATGATTGCAGGAGCTGGCAAGTCTGAAATCTACAGGGCAGGCCAATAGGCTGGTGACTCAGCAGAAATTAATGCCACAGTCTTGAGACAGAATTTTTTCTCCAGGAAACCTCAGTTTTTGTTTTTGTTTTTGTTTTTGAGACAGAGTTTCACTCTTGTTGCCCAGACTGGAGTGCAATGGCATGATCTCGGCTCACTGCAACCTCCACCTCCCAGGTTCAAGCAATTCTCCTGCCTCACCCTCTCAAGTAGCTGGGATTACAGGCATGCGCCACCATGCCCAGCTAATTTTGCATTTTTAGTAGGGACAGGATTTCACCATGTGGTCAGGCTGGTCTTGAACTCCTGACCTCAGGTGATCCGCCCACCTTGGCTTCCCAAAGTGCTGCGATTACATGTGTGAGCCACTTCACCCAGCCAGAAACCTCAATTTTTACTCTTAAGGCCTTCTATTGATTGGCTGTGACCCACCCACACTATTGAGGGTAATTTTCTTAAAGTCAACTGATGATAAATGTTAACCACATCTATAAGATGCCTTGACAGTGACACCTAGATAGATGTTGGATTAAATAACTGGGTATAATAGCTTAGTCATGTGGACATATAAAATTAACCATCACAGAGGGGTCAGCCCAGAGTGGTACCTTTTGTGACTGTCAGAGGGCAGTGACTACAGGCTGCATGGACCAGCCGTTGGAGTGGGAAACACTCCAGCTGACATTGGGTCATCTGTCTGTGGAAGAGAACTCCATAGTCACACCAGGGGTGCATGGCCAAATGCTGGGGTTAGCTGTGAAGGATGAGTGAATACTGACTCATAGTTTGAGCCTGTGTTCTTCTTTGCTTTCCCTGTGACCTGCACAGACCAAGCTCCTTGCTGCAGAGGTCTGATCTTTGCAATGCCTCCCCCCATCCACTTTTTGTCTAGCTGCCTGGACATCTCTCTATTTTGGTTTGATGTCCATACAAACACCAGCCCCATTTAACTCCTCAGAGCCTCTTTCCTGCATGCTGACTGTTCAGATTCCCTGCACACACGTACCTGGGGCATGTCGAAGCCTCATGGGTGAGACCCAGACCCCGATGGTCAGAACCACATCTGGAATGAAAAGCTCTCAGCTCACAGGCTCCTACCCCGAGGCATCTCCCACACAGCTGGGCTCCCTCCATGCAGCTCCAGCTCAGATGTTTCCTCTCCTCTGCAGGGGGAGGCGTTGGGACTTTGAATTGTAATCTTGGAAGAAGCAGCTATAAGACACAGATCTGAATGGTCCCAGCTAAACGTCTTGGAACTATTGCCCCAACCTAAGCCCAAAGATCAGGGAGCAGAACAGATAACAGAGAAAGACCAGGCCTGAGCATTCCTTCTGAGAGCTATAAAAGAGGGAAGATTAGCTTTAAAGAGCCAGGGAATTCTGGCAACAGAATCTCCGCCTCTCCAAGCTGAAAGAGGTCCTGAAGGTCACTTAGACATTCCTCCACCCAGGCAGGGATTACCTCTGAAATTCATAAGAAAGTCACATGTCACAGGACACTCAAACAGAAGGGTTTTTAAATAAATTTTGGCAATTAAAAAACTCAAGAGGACTTCTGGAGACCTGACAAAGTGGCATGACATACATCTCTGGGCAGGGGAGGGGGCAGAGGCCTTGACCGCTTATGGCTTATGAGCTGATTCACTTCTTGACCTTGAACAAGTCTTTCCTGCTTGACCTTGGCCAGACCTCTCCTGCTTTCTAGATACTGGTTTCTCCATCTGAAAATGAGAAGTTGGGTGACTTGACTTGGAAGGTCCCCTCCAGTGTGACTACCTGCTCATGAGTCTCATGCCTGACACTTCCTAGCAGCATGGCCTTGAGAACCTCACTTAACCTCTGTAACCTCAATGTCATCATCTACAAAATGAGGGAGTAGGAAGCCTTGCCTTGCACAGCAAAATCGCTGTGTAAATGGGATGAGAAATGCACTTTGTGTGCACTCCAAACAGCTATTCCTGTATAACATATTATTGTAACATGGAACATCATTTTACGACATCTGGGTATCTTAAGCTGAGTAAAGATCTACGAGACCAAAGAGCAATATTCACAGGGGCAGACGGCGTGTAGTCATAGGCTGTGGAGCCAGCTGCCTGGGTCCTCGGCTCAGCCCTGCCACATTTACCAGTTTCCTCTGGAGTAAAACAGGATAATAACGAGGCACGGGAAGCTCAGGGTGGTACCTGGACTGTGGTGTGCTCTCTGTGCACATCATGAATGTCCTCCAATCACAAAGCAAGGAAGGCCGATTGGGGCAGTGGGATGGGCATAGACTACTGTGGGCTTTGTTTGTTTTATGACACAGGTCTCACTCTGTTGCTCAGACTGGAGTGTCATGGTGTAATCATAGCTCACTGCATCCTCCAACTTCTGGGCTCAAGCAATCCTCCCACTTCAGCCTCCTGAGTAGCTGGGACTGAGGTGCATGTCACCACCCCAGCTAATTTATTTTTATTTTTATTTTAAGAGATGTGGTCTTGCTATGTTGCCCAGGCTGGTCTTGAACTCCTGGCCTCAAATGATCCTCCTGCCTCAACCTCCCAAGTAGTTGGGATTACAGGAATGGCTGGCATTTGCCATTTTTCCTTCTTTCTTTCTTTCTTTTTTTTTTTTTTTTGAGAGAGTGTCTCACTCTGTCACTGAGGCCAGAGTGCAATGGTGCTATCTGAGTTCACTGCAAATTCTGCCTCCGGGGTTGAAGCGATTCTCATGCCTGAGCCTCTGGAGTAGCTGGGATCATAGGTGTGCACCACCATACCCAGTTAACACCATACCCAGCTAATTTTTTTATTTTTTTTATTTTTTGGTAGAGATGGGGTTTTGCCATGTTGGTCAGGCTGGTCTCAAACTCCTGGCCTCCAGTGATCCACCCTCCTTGGCCTCCCAAAATGCTGGCATTACAGGTGTGAGCCACCATGCCCAGCCTGGCATTGGCTTTTGAATACACCGTATCAACTGGGTTCAAACCTCAGAGCCACCAATACTAGTTGAATCATACAAATCACCCTGTTGTATCTACTCGTCTCTTATTTGGTCTCCTCTGGTTATATGTTGTCTCCTTCATGGAACACTCAGCAAGAGCCTTGGCTCTCGGGAACAGCTCTCATATACATTTCCTCTTTCTTCTACACACCCAGCTCGGGACCTGGAGCTCAGCCACCTCACGTGGATCACTTGTGGATTGCTTGATCCCAGAAAAGATGCCTCGTAAATATTGGAGTTCATTAATAAAATGGCTCCTCTGTATTTTAATGTGGGGAAAACTTTAAAGATATCTTCGGTCTTCTCTGGAAGTATCTGCTATAAAATGGCATAGACTAATTAATTACCCAGTGTTCTTACTTTTGGCAAGAATTCTATTAACTATCTAAGTCTGTCTTTTATGATCACACTGTTTTAATCATATCAATCAAAAACTCAAATTGAAGATAGTATGTAGACCTAATTCATAAAAACAGGAAGATAAAATATCTCTCAAATAGTCAGTGCAGCGTTTGGTGGGTCAAATCTTTATATAAGATCATTTACAAAGAATGACTGGGAACAACTCATTTGTTCTCGACTTCATGTGAAGCCCTTTTAAGAGAAGTGACCTATCCTAGGTTACCCAGTGAGGGAAAAACAAAGATTTGATTGAGTTCATAGAATCAAATAATTTTGTCATCAGAGGCACCTTAGAGGTCACTGTGGTTTGCACAGAGCTGATCACTCCTTGTCTTGACTTCTTCCAACAATTATCTATCGATCTGTCTGTCCACCTATTCTACCCCCTAGCTCTAAACCAGGAGCTTCTTCTTCCTTATTTTTTTTTTCTTTTTTTAAGACAGGGTCTTGCTCTGTCACCCAGGCTGCTGGAGTGCAGTGGTGCCATCTCAGCTCACTGTAACCCCTACCTCCAGGCTCAAGTGATCCTCCCATCTGATCCTCCCAACTAGCTAGGACATGCCACCATGCGCAGCTAATTTTTTGTATTTTTGGTAGAGATGAGGCTGGTCTCGAACTCCTGAGCTCGGGCAATCCACCTGCCTCAGCCTCCCAAAGTGCTGGGATTACAGGTATGAGGCACCGTACCCTGGACCAGGAGCTTCTTGAGGTTGAAGCCTGCATCTTATTCATCTTCATGCCACGCCTGTCATTCCTAGCATGGTGCCTGCCTGCAGCACAGTTCCCTACACACATGCACTATGTCGAAAGCATAAACAAACCTCCACTTTATCTTTAACAGATGGGGAGACTGAAATTTAGATAAGGGAAGGGTTCCTTGGTTCCACAGCAAGCTGGCAAGGCAGGGAAATAGGATCTCCAGTGTCTGGTGAAGGCTCCATTTTCTTTTGTGTATCCCCTAGGCTCACAGAGAAGGCAGGCAGACTTCTCCACAAAAGCCACAGGTAAAAGTGTTTATAGCTTGGCAGCTAACCAAGGCCACAGGCACGCCAGCAGGTCACAGTCTGACCCTAGCAACAGTTTTTTTTAAAACTGGTGTTAATAACCATGCTTTCTACTATAATTTGAAAACTCTCTGCACCTCCATGCTGAGGACATGATAAACCATCCTCCAAATTCAGGCCATAAAACATGGGCTCATCTAACTGGTGACCTGCATAATAATTATTTCCAAAAGTTATATAATAATAATTATTATTAATATTTGTGAAAAGCCTTTTCTGTGTAGAGCATTCTTTTTTTTCTTTTTTTCTTTTTTTTTTGAGATAGAGTTTAGCTCTTGTCGCCCAGGTTGGCGTGCAATGGCACAATCTCAGCTCACTGCAACCTCCACCTCCCAGGTTCAAGAGATGCTCCTGCCTCAGCCTCCCAAGTAGCTGGGATTACAGGTTCCTGCCACCACACCCGGCTAATTTTTGTATTTTTAGTAGAGACGGGGTTTCACCATGTTGGCCAGGCTTGTCTTGAACTCCTGACTTCAAGTGATCTGCCCACCTCAGCCTCCCAAAGTTCTGGTATTACAGGCATGAGCCACTGTGCCCAGCTGTAGAGCACTTTCATATAGGCTAACTTGTTTGGTATTCAAACAAGTATTTATGAAAGAAAATGATGTTCTCTCAAAATAGGGACTGTACATTTAAAATAGGTGAATTTGTCATATGTGAAATATACTTTGATACATCTGATTTTAAAAGTAACAGTGAAAATCACAAGTGACTTTTATTTTCTTCCTTGTGCTTTTTGACATTTTCCAAATTGTCCTTAATTGAAAGGAAACATAGAGTAGCACAGCAGAAGGAAGAAGATGGGTTACTGGAAGGCAGGAGACCTTGTCTCAGGGCTCCCTGGTCCTTTGGTGATCTCCCCGTACAGGCAGGTGCTGAGACACTGCTGAGCAAAGGGGACGAGCCCTGACTGTCTATTATGTGTGATGCTGAGTAAATCACTATGCCTTTCCAAACCTCCATTTCATCCCCTGCAAAATGGACCGGATGCCTGCCACACCTGGCTCACCAAGCTGTGACAAGCCTTAAAAGAGAAGGATGGGCCAGGTGCAGTGGCTCACGCCTGTAATCCCAGCAATTTGGGAGGCCAAGGTGGGTGGATCATGAGGTCAGGAGTTCAAGATCAGCCTGGCCAACATGGTGAAACCCCATCTCTACTAAAAATACAAAAATTAGCCAGTGTGCTAGTGTGCACCTGTAATCCCAGCTACTCGGGAGGCTGAGACAGGAGAACTGCTTGAACCTGGGTGGTGGAAGTTGCAGTGAGCCGAGATTGTGCCACTGCATTCCAGTCTAGGTGACAGAAACTCCAACTCTAAATAAATAAATAAATAAATAGATTGATCAGGTCCATGCATGAGGGGACACTGTACTATAACCACCCTGCACACCTAACAAGCAATGCTGTCATCAACACCTCTGCTGCAATCTCCTCATAGCCTCCCTGCCCCTCCCATCTTTAAAATCACCAAATATTTCAAACAAGGAAAAGGTTTAGACTTGAGAAGAAGGATCAGAGAGAACAACTATAGATCAATCACCCAGCTCTGTTACATCTTGACACTTGGTCATATTTGCCTCAGATTTTAAATTTTTTTCTAAGAAATATGACATACGAATAGAATTAAATCCCCTGTGTGTGTCCTTCTGGTCTCATTCCTGTCCCTCCCTTCCCAAAGTTTACTCTGTTCTAAATATGGGGTCTTTCATTTCCCATGCATGTTTCAATACTTTTACTAACTGACTGGAGTCCCAAAATATCTACATAGCATATTCTGTATTTCTTTTTGTGTGTGGGTTTTTTTGTGGGTTTTTTTGGGGGCAGGTGGGGGAACAGTCTCTCTCTGTCACCCAGGCTGGAGTGCAGTGGCACAATTATGGCTTACTGCAGCCTTGAATTCCTGGGCTCAATCAATCTTCCCACCTCAGCCTCACAAGTAGCTGGGACTACAGGTGCATGCCATCATGCCCAGCTAATTTTTGTATTTTTAGTAGAGATAGGGTTTTGTCATGTTGCCCAGGCTGGTCTTGAACTCCCGAGCTCAAGCGATTTTCCCACTATAGCCTCCCAAAGTGCTGGAATACCGGCTTGAGCCATGGGGCCCAGTTGACTGTGATAAGAAATATTTTGTATCATTTGTGTCACACTGAACCTATACTACATCTTGATGTTAGCTTTTTCCTAGAGTGTATCTATGTTGAGGCTACAGACTTAGTTTATTTTTACTCCCAGTATATTATTCCATTGTATGACTAGATCACAATTAATCTATCTGGACTGCTATTTTTGTGTTTGTTTGTTTGTTTTTTGAGACGGAGTCTCGCTCTGTCTCCCAGGCTGGAGTGCAGTGGCATGATCTCGCCCACTGCAACCTCCGCCTCCTGGGTTCAAGCAATTCTCCTGTCTCAGCCTCTCAAGTAGCTGGAACTACAGGTATGTGACACCGTGCCCGGCTAATTTTTGTATTTTTAGTAGAGACGGGGTTTCACCATGTTGGTCAGGCTGGTCTCAAACTCCTGACCTCAAGTGATCCACCAGCCTTGGCCTCCCAAAATGCTAAGATTACAGGCGTGAGCCACAGTGCCCGGCCTATCTGGGCTGGTGTTCATGGATAATTCATCAGTTTCTAAATTTTCACAACTATATGCTGAATGACTGGAGCACAGTCATTGGATTGTAGCCGTGAGAATCTTCCACTTTCTTACATGTTGCCAAACTGTTCTTGAAAATTGTTTTACCAGTTCATATCTCCATCGGTGGCATTTGAGGGTTCCAACAGTGCAACTTGCTTGCCCCCACTCCCCTATATTGACAGACTTGACTCCGTGCCCATCTGGTGGATGTTTAATGGTGTATCACACTCTCTTTATTTGCATCTCTCACGTGCCCAATGAGGTTGAACATCTTTTCACATTTTAGGCTATTTTAGCCATTTAGGTTTCCTCTTTTGTGAATTGCCTGTTGATATCCTTAATCCATATTTTTAAAATTGGATTGTTGGTCAGCCCATTAAACTCCCTCCACCTGGCACACCCACCTCCCTATTTCCGCAACCTAACTGAATGCCACCTTTTCCATGAAATTTGTTCTCTTTCCTCAATTCAAAGTTAGAGTTGCCTCTAAACAACCGCTGGTCGCACTGTACCATTCTTGTGGCATTTATAATTTCCTGTTTTGTAGTGTTTTAACTTCTTATTTTGCATCCCAAACTTTTTAGTTTACAAAAGCACCTGCTCCTTCATTATCTTATTTGAACATTTATGCAACAGCCCCATGAGATGGGTAGCGTTATTGCCCCCTTTTAAACAGATAAAGAAACATGGTGTAGGTGGGTCTAGCTAACCCAAGACCCTGCCCTGGCTCAGAGGCAGAACTGGACTGGAAGCCAGGACACTCCAATTCCATGTCCAGCTCACAGCACAATCCCCTCTTATTTATCTACGAGTCAACACTGCCTCCTCCATGAGATTGCCAGTCCCTTGTCTCCCATCCACCTGCGCGTCATACATCCCCCAACTCTAGTCCCACACAGTGAGGCAATCGGGATTCTGAATACAGAATTTCCTAACAAAGTATTAATAAAATGATCACTTATTGCATACCCACTGGGCACCAGGGGCTTTGCATATACATTAACTCTAACCTTCCCAAGAACTCTATTTAGGTGAGGACAAGGAAGCTTAAGAGCTGAAGTCTTGGGAGCAAGAATTGTTTAAAAAAAAAAAAAAGAATCGAAGTGACACACTCAGGATCCCATGGTCAGTAATGGCTGCGGCTGGCCTGTAGCCTCAGAGGTGAGCTCTTCCCTCTGTCAACTCTGTCCCCCAGCATCCTGAAGGCAGATCCAGCCAGCTTAGAAGCTAGTGGGAGTGTTCTGCTCACATCATCAGCCCTGCCCACATTGGACACACATTCTCTTGGCAGAACATAGATAAGTAGCACAATCCTAGGGCCCCTTTGGGACTTAAAAATGTGCTCTCCAGGATTAGGAGATTTTGTGCCATGGGGCTGCTCTCAGGCTTTCCTTCCCGGTTCAGGCAGAGGGGAGGCAGGTGGTCAGCACTGCTAGGTTTTGCTGTGGTGCCAGGATCCAGAATGGGGCAGTGAGGCAGGTGAGAGCAGGAGGATCAAGGGGCAGAAGGAAGTGAGGAAGGAGGTGAGAGGACTCCTGGATCTCTGCTGAGAAGGTGAGGTGGAGACTGCACAGATCATGCTCCAAGGCCAGGAGGCAAAGGGTCCAGAGTGAGCAACTGACCATGAATAGGGAAGGCTCTGAAGGAAGGTGCTGTCCACTGGCTACACCCATGAAAGCACATATCCCCGTCTGGTGGGCATGTCTGCAGAGTGGGATGGTAGCCACAGAGGTGGGCGCTGTGGACTAAGGGCAAGGATGCAGGTGAGGGTTATTGGTAAGTGTTCTTCCCCACTTCCTCCAAGAATGAGTCTGGGTGGGGCCATGTCTATCTTTTCCCCCCAGGGCAGAGACCACATGATTGGAGCTCTGCCTACTGCCTCCATCTGCCATTCCTATGACTCTGCATGTTGTCTTTCATTGTGTGCCCTTTATTCACATGAAGTGTTGTGCATGCGGTATATATTTGCGATTATATCATATATTTCTGTGCACTCTATCTCTATGCAATTTGTTGTCTGGGACTACTTCAGCCATGTAGGTTTCCTCTTTTGTGAATTACCTGTTGATATCCTTAACCCATATTTTAAAAATTGGATTGTTAGGTCACTAAATTCCCTCCACCTGGCACACCCACCAACCTATCTCCACAACCTATCTGAATGCCACCTTTTCCAGGAAACTTGTTTCTCTTGCGTGTCTGTGTTGTTACTGTGTTGTGGCTTTATGTATTATGTCCGTCTACCTTAAATGCATGTTCTGTTGTGTGTCTCTGTTGTGTAGTGTATCTCCCCTTGTGTATCTATGCCTATGGCCGGTGTGTACGGTACTTCTCTTTGCAGTGTGTGTCCTGTACATGCTATGGTGTGTTCTGACCTGTGTCTGCCCGCTGTGCACTGTGTGTTGTGTATCTACATTACGCTCGTGCTGTGTCTCCGTGCCGAACGCCTGTGCTGTGAGTGCGAGGTGTTGTGTGCTTCTGTTTTGTGGCCCGTTTGGCCGTCCTGGGTCTCTGTCTGCGCCAAGTGTCCGCGCCGCCCTGCTGGGTGTCTGTGCCAGGGTCCGCCGGTGCCTGCGCGCAGAGCTGTTTCTTCAAGTGTGCGAACGACAGTGTGCGCCATGCGCGCTGCCTGGCGTCTCCGTGTGCGCCGCGGTGTGGCCGCGCCTCGGCTGGGGGCCCGAGTCCAGGCTGTGCGCGCGGTGGCCGCGGAGGATGCGCGCCCGCGGGGCGGGCGGGGCCGGGCGGGGGCTGGCGGCGCTGCGGGGCCCGGCGGCCGCGGGCTCCAATGGCGAGGCCGGCGCGGCCCCCGCTAATTACATAAGCGGGACGTCAATAATTCGCGGGAAAACGCGAAAAAGATGGCGCCCCGCGCCCGGGGGGCCCCTTCCTGAGCGCCCCGGCCCCTCCCTCCGCCGCCTCCCTCTCCTCCCTGCGGCGCCCCCGCCCCGCCCCGCCCCCGCCGAGACCCCGACCCCGGCCCCACGGGCGGACACTCGGCCGGGCAGCCGCGGGCCGAGCGCAGCCGCCTCCGCCGCCGATGCGCCTGGTGGCCAGACTCCAAGTGGGACCGGCGGACACGCAGCCTCGCGGTGAGTTCTGCGCTGCAGGGCGAACTCCCCGCCACGCTCTCCCCTCCCAGCCCTCATCCCTCTCTTTTCGAAATCTCCCTGAACTTTGGCGGCCCGAACGCCTCCGGGGGGTGAGACTCCTGCGGAGCGGGGCGCTCAGGGGTGGTGACGGGGGTGCAGGGTACCTGCGGGGCAGAGGGGCCCCGGGGGGCGTGGGTGACAGGTCGTTCTTCCTCGCCCCCGATCTTTAATTTTCCTGTCGGGGTGGGGGAAGGACAGACGGGCGTTTGGCATTTCGCTCACGTCCGAAGTCAGGCTGCGGCAGGGGTTGGGATGGGCAAGGCTTGGCGTCCGAGCGACCGAGGAGAGGAGCGCTGAACGCGAAGGGGGTGCTTCTGCAAGCTCTTTTTCCCCTCCTGAACACCCTTTTTAAAAAGCCAACGGCCGCCCTGGGAGAGGCCCCGGCGCATGAATCATTCTCGCTTCCTGCCCCCGCCCGGCCCCGCGCTCCCGGTGCCGCGGATTTGAACTGGACGCAGACGGGAACCCGCAAACAGGCATTTCTTTGCAAATGGGTTTGAATCAGCCAATCACAGCCCGCAGGGGCCCGCTCCGGGAGGACGGAGGCGGGGGCTGGGGGGGCGCCACCCGGGGGCCCCCGCCCGGCCAGGGTGGAGGGGGTGCGGCGACCCGGCCGGCTCCCAGAGGCTCAGCGGGGGAGGAAGTGTCAGTTTGTGAACCTGCAGCGGCCCCGGCCTGGCCCCAGGCAGGACGGGCGGAGACCTCGCAGCGCCGGGGGAGCCAGGTGGCAGGGAGAGGACAGGGGTTCAGACCGTATCCCCTGCCCGGGAGCCTGTGCGCTCTGCGCTGGAGAAAAAGGAGATAGAAGTGGGGGTGGAGAGGGTCACGCCACCATCTGGGGAACTGAGACCCCTGCAGTGCCCGGCTCGCCCCGGGGCCCCGCACATAAGCTTCACACACTCCCTGGCACAATGCCTTGGACATCATCCCACCCAGTCTTACAGGAGTACACACACGCACCACACAAAAACAGGCACTGGACTCTCTCCCTGTGGACAGTCATAACACCAGGTGCCCAGCGCCATGGCCACAGGGAGGAGACCCGAATAGGCGCGCAGGGAAAGAGCCAGGCTGTGACTGGCTGTAGTGGAGAGTGTGTGGAGAGGCATGGAGCCAGGTGAGCCCAGCGGGAAGGAGGGGGCGTTAGGGATGGCTTTGAGCACCAGTGAGGGCAGTGGAGAGCCCCAGAAGGTTTCTGGAAGGAAATTGGTGGCCCTGCGGAAGAGTCTGGTGGAAAGGCAGGAATGCAGGAGCGGCCTGTTTAGCACTGGGTGCTGGTAGTACCCGTTCCCCAACCCAGGTGCCTAGTGGAGGTGAGCACAAGGCCCAGGAAACTGTTATTGAGTGAATGAATGAATGACCCAAGCAAAAGATGAGGCCTGAACTCAGACCAGCATGGGAGGATGGAAGCTAGAGCCGGAAAGCCAGAAGTCATGGCACTTAAAATGGGCAGACTATGGCAGCTCATTGCTTGGAGGAGTTTGAGATGCATGGAGGCAGTGCCACTGGCAGGGAGAGGAATCCACGGGTAAACTGCATGCTGCTGAAAAGGATGGTGAGAGACAGGTGTGGAGAGGTTGGCATGGGGATGACTTCACTGCTTGGAGCAAATGTGTATCTAGGTGAAAGCATAAGTGGGTTTAAATGTCCCAGAATTGGTTTCCATTAAATCATCTCATAATTGAGAACAGAAGGGGGATTACAAAAGACAGATGACCCGTCTACACTAGTTACAAGCCACCCAGGAGTTTTCCTTTCTAGGTGAGTTTTCTCTGGGCATATCTCAGGGAAGGGATGGTTGCAGGGGTTGGGGTTAAAAAAAAAAAAGAAGAAAGAAAGAAAAGAAACCCAGCTGCTCCCTTGAAGAAGACCCTCCATCCAGAGTACATGGAGTGTGTTTGCCTAAGGAATAAAACCTCAGCCTCCTGAGACAGGGAGTATGGTTCAAGCCCGCTGGGTAGGGGACTTTGTTCTGTGTGAGTTGAGAGATCTATTCACTTTAAAAGACAGTGTGGTATGGGCCATGGCTCTGCCTTTGGCCCATCAGCCTCTTCTCCTTGCCACACCTCAGTTTCCCTGTCTGTAAGATGTGAATAATATCTTCCTCATAGGATGGCCATGAGGAACCAGTGAGATAATAAACAAGCCTGGCTTATAGCACAGGATACAGAAATGCTGATTTTCTTCCTTCCCCTGATGGGCTTTCTGAAGCAGGGAAGCAAGAAGTGAAAACCCTGTTCTTTCTCTCCCAGTGTCAGGGGAAGCTGATGGAGAATCGAGCTCTGGATCCAGGGACTCGGGACTCCTATGGTGCCACCAGCCACATCCCCAACAAGGGCGCCCTGGCGAAGGTCAAGAACAACTTCAAAGACCTGATGTCCAAGCTGACAGAGGGCCAGTATGTGCTGTGCCGGTGGACAGATGGCCTGTACTACCTCGGGAAGATCAAGAGGGTAAACCCACCCTCTCTGGTCCCTGTTCTCAGGCTCAGCATCTCTCTGCTCATGTTCCAGCTTGGCTCTCAGACTAGGGGGGGACAGAGGGATTGCTAGGGAATTCCCTTCTTGTCCCTCAAGACCAAAGCTGGTGGTGGGAGGGGCCAGAGCCTGGTCTTGCAGGCACCATCCTTAGGGTCAACATCATCCAACCAGTTCTTTAGAAAAGTACTTGGAGGCCAGGTGCAGTGGCTCATGCCTGCAATCCCAGCACTTTGGGAGTCTGAGGCGGGTGGATCACAAGGTCAAGAGATCGAGATCATCCTGGCCAACATGGTGAAACCCCGTCTCTACTAAAAATACAAAAATTAGCTGGGCTTAGAGGCGCACGGGAGGCTGAGGCAGGAGAATCGCTTGAACCTGGGAGGTGGGGGTTGCAGTGAGCCAAGATCGCACCACTGCACTCCAGCCTGGCAACAGAGCAAGACTCCATCCCAAAAAAAAAAAAAAAAATGAAAAGTGCTCTGAGAGCCTGCAAAACCAAAAAGTCAGGTTCTAGAGGATCACAGAGGAGCGTCTGAATTGTGCTTCGGTCCTCAGCGTTCTGACCAAGTTGTCATCCGTCGGTAACTGGCTAGGAGCACACCATGTCCAGGAACTGCTATCCTCCTTCCCCTTCCAGCCCTGCTTTCTGGAGCATAAGGAGACAAAAATGGGGAAGGAAGACTGTATTCCAGGTTGGCTTTTCCCCAGCCCTTTCTCACTTGCTTCTTCCAATCCGTGCCCCAGGTCAGCAGCTCTAAGCAAAGCTGCCTCGTGACTTTCGAAGATAATTCCAAATACTGGGTCCTATGGAAGGACATACAGCATGGTGAGTTTTCCTAAAATTTCGGGTAGCCCCCAACCTCCCCAGGTCTTCTCTCCTCTGCTGCTTTCATTTCTTCCTTCTCTCCTTCCATCTCCTACTCCTGGCATCTGCCCTTGTCCATGAACCCCAAGCTCACCTGAGGTGATGATCAAATCTGGTTGTATATTGACTTGGCAAGGCACTTAGGACATGAGTCGTCCCCTTGAGAGTTCATACACCAGGAAGGAGGCAGGGCAGGTGGGGAAGGTAGCTCAGGGAGGCTCTTGGAGGGCCAGGACTGGGCCTCAGGCCTGTGTTTGCTTCCTGGCTGCACTACATCTCCAGCTGCTGAAAGCTCTGCGTCCCAGAATTGCTTTCCATTTAAATGTCCCAGAATTGGTTCCATTTAAATGTCGCAGTCTAGGCTAGAAAAGGGGATGTGCCCAGGTAATCAGAATTGTCAGCTCTAGATGCAAGCACAGTGTCCCTGATTTAACATGTGAATAAAACTAGTGGAAGCAGCCGTCTCCACGGGGCAAGGAGTTCGCGGCGAATGGGAGAAAAACCAATAAAGCAGAGAAGACCCAGGCAGGATGAAGACGGACATGCCTGGATGGAGCTAGACCCGCTTTCAGGGCTGAAAGGAAGCTGGGTTTCCCTGCCCTTAGAAAGCTGACATCTCTCCCTTACAGAGATGGCAAATCAGGACCATGTTTGCCACCATTCTCCCTTCCCATGCACACAACAGACATCAGTAGTCATTGACAACACATGTACTTTCAACGTGGAGCCCCAGGCAGCTACGTCCTGTCAATCAGAGTTGGCATGAGAGGAGAAACCTATTTGCCATTTATACTCAATAACAGGAGAAGAGACACGGCCCCTAGCGGGGGAGGAAGCAGGTTTTAGGGTCAGATAGACCTTGAACCAAGTTCCAGCTTTGCCACTTACTAGCTGCATTTGCTAGAGCAAGTAACATAACCTCTCTGAGTCTTAATTTCTTCAGGTGAAAGAAGGTGATAGTGAAAGTACTGGCTTCATAGAGTGGTTGGGAGGCTTAAGTGAGCTAATCCATGTAAAATGCTTGCTCAGTGCTATTGCTTAGAGAGAGGCTGTTAAGAATTTGTTACCAGCCAGGTGTGGTGGCTTATGTCTGTAATCCCAGCACTTTGGGAGGCTGAAGTGGGTGAATCACCTGAGGTCAGGAGTTCAAGACCAGCCTGGCCAACATGGTTAAACCCTGTCTCTACTAAAAATACAGCTACCCAGGAGGCTGAGGCAGGACAATTTCTTGAACCCAGGAGGTGGAGGTTGTAGTGAGCTGAGATTGCACCACTGCATTCCAGCCTGGGCAACAGAGCGAGACTCTGTCTCAAATAATGATAATAATAATAATTTACCATAATTTACCATAATAATAATTACCATAAGAGATGATTCCAAGAAGCCTGCCAAGTAGAGGCCGCAGAACCCAGCCAGTTAGTAAAGTTTTCAAATTGCCCCTTTCTCCAAGAAGCTGTGGCCAGTGGAGACCGATTTTTCTCCAAGTCCTGAAATGTATAAGGATCCAAAGCAATGAGACTTCTCTCCTGGTTTACCTCCTTATTGAAAGCACAAGGAGCCAGATGGAGAAGCCCATGCATCTTAGCTAACCTGTGTAGGCCCACCACATGCCAGGCTCCATGGAGGTACCACAGTGATCAGCTGAAGAATAGCTTGACTCCTAGCCAGAACTGCCCCTTCTGGGCACCCCCTGGCATCTCCCGAGCTGAGAGCATAAGGCTGAGCACCATTGTAGTTATTGATCCATTGCTTCATTCAGCCAGTGAGGACTTACTGAGACACACTGTGGGCACCACCTTCCTGGGAGCATGTTCAAGAATAAGAGGCAAGGTTCCTGCCTGGCCATATATTCAACAAACTTGTCTTTGAACACCTGTTAAATGCCACACTGTATGAGGTCCTGGGGAGACAGAGATAAAGAGATATCATTTCTGCCCTTACAAAACATTTAGCGAGCTGGGGAAATAAGGCAGAAACACACATCAAAATGTGTTTAATGTATTCATACAAACCTTTCACACATAAAAATATATTCTTCAACCAAAATAAAATGCAAAGAAAAAAGAGATGGAGAGGGGGCCTATAGATTAAAAGCAATTTTAAAAACTTCAGCCAGTCACCATGTATGGACTTTACTTGGGGATCTTGATTCAAAAGAACAGACTTAAAATTGTTAGGGCATTTGTATTTAAGAGACAGTTGGAAATGTGAACATTAACTGAATTTGTTAATGATATTAAGCAATTATGTTAACTTTTAGGTACAATAAAGGTGTTGTAATTATGTTTTTTAAAAAGCCTTGATCTTTCAGAAATACATATGGAAATATTTATGAAAAAATGATTGGGTATCTGGGACTCAATTTAAAATAATTACAGGAAAGAGATGTAGGTGGGAATATAGTAGAAACGAGATTGGCCATGAGTTAATAAGTGATGAGAAGATGGAGTTTCATTATAACATTCTAGACCAGGCATGGTGGCTCATGCCTGTAATCCCAGCACTTTGAGAGGCCAAGGCAGGTGGATCACTTGAGGTCAGGAGTTCGAGACCAGCCTGGCCAACATGGCGAAACCCTGTCTTTACTAAAAATACAAAAATTAGCCGGGCGTGGTGGCACGTGCCTGCAATCCCAGTTACTCAGGAGGCTGAGGCAGGAGAATTGCTTGAACCCAGGAGGTGGAGGTTGCAGTGAGCCAAGATCACACCACTGCACTCCAGCCTGGGAGACACAGTGAGACTCCATTTCAAAAAAAAAAAAAAGAATTCTATTATCCCATAATAAAGTTTTAAAAAATTACTTAACCATTTAACAAAACAAGTTAAATCAAACGGGAGAGGCAATATGATGTGGTCAAAAGAACAAAGGGTTTGATGTCAAACAGCCATGGGTTTGAATCCCCCCGCTCTCCTACTTACTAGCTAAGCAAGGGACTTAACCTCTCAGAGCCTCAATTTCCACATCTTTAGAATGGGGTAATGATGATAGGCATCTCAGAGTGGTTGGGGAGATTCAGTGAGGTGCCATGTGGGGCCCAGTGCTAGGCTTAGCAGACAGTAGAGGCTAGGCATCTGGACTGTGAGTGTAAAACTTCTCATTCCCGTGAGCTGGACCTGACCCTCGAGGGCCTTTCTTTCAGCTGGCGTTCCAGGAGAGGAGCCCAAGTGCAACATCTGCCTGGGGAAGACATCAGGGCCGCTGAATGAGATCCTCATCTGCGGAAAGTGTGGCCTGGGTGAGTGGAGCAAGCAGAGCAAGCAGGGCCCTGAGAAGGCCCCAACCTGTGGGTCCCCATGCACTGGCCCCTGATGGGTACTGCTCCAGCCTGTTGGGGCTTAACTGGCTTCCTGTTTCTCTTGGCACTCCAGGGTGAAAGGGGGCCAGTTGCTGTGAGAGAGGGCTTGGGAGGAGACCCTGGGGAAAGCTGGGAGAGTATGCTGGGGTCCTGCTAGATGGAGAGGATGGGTGGGAAAGATGGGGCTCAGGCACTGAAGCCAGACCTTTGTGTGCCACCCTCCACTGGCCAATGCTGTCATTTAGTCCCCAGCCTGGACACTGACTTGGCCACCTTGGTGGGCAACAGCAGCCAGGCTCCTGGCAGCTGGCAGGCAGAGCTCCTAGGATTTCCCTCAGCCCTCCCAGCCCTGCCTCCTTTGGGCCAACTGGCCTTGGGCCACAGTTTCCTTGTGGGCGCTCACTGCCCCCTCCTTTGCTGTAGGTTACCACCAGCAGTGCCACATCCCCATAGCGGGCAGTGCCGACCAGCCCCTCCTCACACCTTGGTTCTGCCGACGCTGCATCTTCGCACTGGCTGTGCGGGTGAGCCTTCCATCCTCCCCAGTCCCTGCCTCTCCTGCCTCCTCCAGTGGGGCAGCCCAGAGACTCGCCATCATAGAGCCTGAGCTCCAAGCAGAAGGGCCACACCTGGGCTTTAGAGACAGATGGCACCTCTGCCACTATCCTTGGCCAGGATTCATAGACTCCCTGAGCCTAGTTTCCTCAGCTGTAAAGTGGAGATGGGTTTGGTGTTGGGAATATACAGGACCAATAAGTGATGCTTTACTATTAAAAGAGAAAATCCATGTAAATACACGTTGGTAATTGCTGCCTTTATTGCGCTTATTACTCAATATTGTTATCAACGGGGTTCCTTCTGGGATAGAGGGGATGGGTTTGGAATTGATGAGAAAAAGCTCTTTGCTTTTCTGACTACGTTCGAATATCTGCGGGTCCCCCAAGCCCTGGCAGCACTTCCCTCGATAGATAGCTGTGTGCTGACTCGCGAGGTCCACTCGGACCTAGTAGTTGACTGGGGCCCTCGTCTCCCCCCAGAAAGGCGGCGCGCTGAAGAAGGGCGCCATCGCCAGGACGCTGCAGGCCGTGAAGATGGTGCTGTCCTACCAGCCGGAGGAGCTCGAGTGGGACTCGCCCCACCGCACCAACCAGCAGCAATGCTACTGCTACTGCGGCGGGCCCGGAGAGTAAGGCAGGGGATCAGGGCCCCCCGGGGAGGCAGGGCAGATCTCCGAGAATCGGCGGCGGGGCCCGCCTGTAGAGAGCGAGCCTGGATTGTCAGCGGAGGCGGGGACCTTGAGGGCGGACCCAGCGTGCTGTGGTGTGGGGGCGGGACCCTAAGGGGCGGGCCTGTAGTGTCAGCCGCAGGGGTGGGGCCTTGGGAGGCGGGTCTGGGGTGACAGCCGCTGTGGAGGCGGGGCCTCGAGCGGGTCCGGAAAGTTGGACCTGAGGGCGGGGACTCGAGGGGCGGGCCCGGAAGGTTGAACCTGGGGGCGGGACCTTGGGAGGTGAACTCGGCAGGTTAGACCTGAGGGCGGAGCCTCGAGGGGCGGACCCGGGAGGTTAGACTTCGGGGCGAGGCTTCGGGAGGCGGTCCTGGTCGGTTAGACCGCTGGAGCAGGGCCCCAGGGAGGCGGGGCAGGTTGAGAAGCACCCTGTGGAGGGGCGGGGTGGGGAGGAGGGAATAGTAAGGCCTCGGGAACAGGACTTGAGGAGGCGAGGGCTCAAGGGGCGGTCCCCGAAGGGAAGGCCGAGGGGGCGGGACCTCAATGGGAGAACCTAGGGCCGTGCTCCGCGCGGCGTCTAGCACTGTAGAGCAGGGCTAGAGGGCAGAGGTGTTTCCTTGGAGCTCTGTAGGAAACGAAGTATTGAAGAGTGGTTAAGAGCCTGGGGCGGACACAGTGCGGATTCTTCCAGGACGTCCACGTCCTGGCTCTGCTCCTTACCACCTGTGCAGCCCCTGAGCCTCAGCTCTCTTAATAGTTTCCCCATCATGTGGTGATTATGAGCAGAGCGTGAATTAACATAATTCACGTAGAGGTTCACATAGTGCCTGGCACTTGGTAAACACTTTTTGAAAATGTGAGCTGTTACTGGTGGCGGTGGTGGTACTAATGCATGAAAGTCAAGATAACCTTTTCACCATCAGAGTCAGTGGAACCCGCTGCTGGTAAGATACTAAGATCCTTTTCCTGCCAGGCACGGTGGCACACGCCTGTAGTCCCAGCTTCTCAGGAGGCTGAGGTGGGAGGATCACTTGATCCTGGGAGATGGAGGCTACAGTGAGCCGTGATCATGCCACTGTGCTCCAGCCTGGGTGACAGAGCAAGACGACCCTGTCTCCAAAAAATAAAAAGAAAGATCCTTTTCCCTGGAGATGTGCAATCAGGCAGGGGTGGGGGCAGGGGGCGAGTCATGCTATGCTGGGGCCACTGTGAAGGGAATTCTTATATGCGGCAAGAGTCTTTGATTCTTCCTTGCCGACCTGGACCTCTGTGTAGCCGTGGCAGTTGAGCCTTCTCCCTTGGGCTGAGTGCACCTGGCATCATGGAAAGAACCACAGATAGAAGAGGTAGGGCCTCTACCCTCAGTAAATTCACCCATCAAGACCTCCTGAAATCCTGAATCTCAGCCCCAATCTCCAGCTGGGTAATTTGGGCAGTGGTTGAACTACTTCATCTCTCAAATGGGCTTAACTTCAGGCCCATCAGCTTCCCTAAGTATTGTCAGATGGAGAAATGCTTACGGGAAACCTTTCCTGCATTAACGCAGTGCTTCTCAATGCATATGGGCAGAGTTGCACAGGATGTTTATTAAAAAATGCATCCCAGAGGCTTCCCTAAAGATTGAATAGGTTTGTGGTGGATCAAGGAATCTGCATTTTAACCTGGACCTCACCTGACAAGGTATCAAGAAAGCATTGAGCATTTCGCTCTTCATATTCCATGAATACTTGTTGGATGACCATCATAGGGCAGATACAGTTGCAGGTAGAAAAGCCAGATGTGGTCTTGCCCCCATGCAGCTTACAGAAACCATTATTCTCCCATGAAGTCTCCAAGGCAAACATTTCCCTGTCAGCGGTGTGTGTGAAGCAGCAAGTCCAGAAATGGTGGCCCCATTGTGGCGTGGCAAGGAGAGCACAGCTTTTGAAGTTAGGGAGACTAGAATTTGAATCAGCATCCTCCACGTGCCTTCTGAGTGAGCTTGAGCAAGTCATTTCACCTGTGACTCATCTGTAATATGAGGACAATGGTCCATCTTTTACCAGGTGGTGAGGTCAAATAAGATAGTATATGTCCAACTCCCAGGTCCTCCCTTGGCACAGCGTAAGTGCTCCATAACTATAAATTCTCTTCCCTTTCTGCCAGTGGAGGGCAAATTTAAGTTGGGAAAGGTTGCCGAGGCCCATACCTGGCTGGGAGTGTGATCCTGGCTGACCTTGGCTGCTCTGTCTCTCCAGATGGTACCTTCGGATGCTGCAATGTTACCGATGCAGACAGTGGTTCCACGAGGCCTGCACCCAGTGCCTCAATGAGCCCATGATGTTTGGAGACCGGTAGGTGCTAATTTGGTCCAACTGGGCCTTGGGCATGGTGGGGAGGGACCAGGGATGGCAGCAACAACTCCTGCAGGTTGACTGCCAGCCTCCAGATAAGAGGGAGGCTGTGACAATGTATGCCTACCTGTTTACTGGAGGCAGCTCAGGGTAGGGGATCCCCCAGCTATGCAGGGCCGGGAGGCAATAAAGAAGTACGCTGGCTGGTCGCAGCAGCTCAAGTCTGTAATCCCAGCACTTTGGGAGGCTGAAGCAGGCAGATCACGAGGTCAAGATCAAGACCATCCTGGCCAACATGGTGAAACCCCGTCTCTACTAAAAACACAAAAAAATTAGCTGAGTGTGGTGGCGTGTGCCTGTAATCCCAGCTACTCCAGAGGCTGAGGCAGTTGAATTGCTTGAACCCTGGAGGTGGAGGTTGCAGTGAGCCGAGATCATGTCCAGCCTGGCGACAGAGTGAGACTGTGTCTCAAAAAAAAAAATAAAAAGAAAGAAAGAAAAGAAGTATGCTGGGCCACATCCCTAGTTGCCATTGATTTGTGGAATACCTTAGAAAAATGCCTGCCTTCCCTATTCCCCAGTCACTTAAGTATCTGGGGAAGAAGGGGTGACAGTCTTTGCACCAGCCCTGCCCAGGGTTGTTGTGGGAGCCACTGGGGAAATGGACAGCTTACCGTGGCTTCTGGCCAATGGAGCTAAGCTAAAGGAGTCATTATGGATGTCAAACCAGATGTTATGCATCTTTTGGTTGGTGTCTCATGTCATTTGTGATGGCGTGTGTGTGTCTGTCTCAGAGGGGAAGAAGATGACCATGGGAGCCCAACCTAGCCCAGCTCACTCTCTGCAAACTCAGTTATGCTTCAGGGCAAGATTTGGGAAGGAGATTCAGGGTAGGAGTTAGAAGGATTATGAGTGATCCCTGTCTTCCCCTGTCCTTGCCCCCCAGTGGCCAGCAGCAAAGATTATGGGAAGGCAGGTGGGGAGTGAGGGGATCAGGAAGCTGGACAGGGGGGTGTCAGAGCCCCTCCCACCATAGGCCCCCTTCTCTACCCACCCACAGGTTTTACCTATTCTTCTGCTCCGTGTGTAACCAGGGCCCAGAGTACATCGAGAGGCTGCCCCTGCGATGGTGAGAGGGTGGGGCTTGGTCCAGACCCACCCCTGCTCCTCCCAGCTTCTCCCCTCCCTCTTCCCTCCTGGAACAATTCCATTTCTAGTTATTGGGTCCCAGCCCTGCCTGTGTCTCAGCCTGGACCCAGAAGGCTGTGACCTTGGCTGAGCAGGCTGCCACCTTACCTGGCCCCACCTCCTTGCCCAGGGTGGACGTGGTTCACCTGGCCCTCTATAATCTGGGGGTACAGAGCAAGAAGAAGTACTTTGACTTTGAGGAGATTCTGGCCTTTGTCAACCACCACTGGGAGCTCCTGCAGCTTGGCAAGGTATGCGGGGTTGTGGGATGTCAGTGGCAGGAGGCAGAGAGGTTTGCCCAGGGCCACACAGTGCAGTACTAGGATGGAGGTCTGTGAGCTCTCACCCTTGAGTTGCTGCATGAGTTCAGGCCTCTGAGCCTGTGTCCTTTAAGGACCGTCCTAATCCCAGATTTTGGCAGTGGGCAGGTTGGGGTCCCTCCAGCTCAGTGGAGGGGAGCTGAGGCCCTAGATCAAGTCTGGCTGGAACACAGCTCTCTGCTGAGTGTTTGACCCACTCCAGATTTCCTGGCTGGGATGCAACATGGAGTGGGTCTGCCTGATGCTGATCCTGTGCTGAATAGTGGGTCATCAGGGGCCTGGGAGCCTCAGATCCATGGAGTGAAGTAACAGAGACTTTCAGGATGTCAGAGCTGGAGAGTGACTTGCCTGTGGTCAGCAGAGCTTTGGGGCTGAGCCAGAGCTGGAGCCAGGGCCTCCCTAATCACTCCCATGAGTGCTGTGCCTTTTTTTTCCCTAAAGACATCCTTAGAATCCTCTCCGTCACATACAGAGTGAGCCATCTTCTCTACAGACTGCCCCAAATCCTTCTTTGATGAAAAGGAGTTATTAAAAAAAAAACCTTTATGCTTTGCAAAATACATCTTCATTTGCAGTATTTGATAATTTTTAAAATAGATATTATAAAACCTTAAAAGATATGTAGAGTTGGTATTTTTAAATAACTTTTCTTCTGATTCTTTTTTTAAATTGTACATATTCCTGGTGGAAAATCTTTAAAGTACCAAAAAGTATAAGGAAGTATACTTTTTAAAAGACCCATATCACACCACCCAAGAATCACTAGAACTAATGCATAGGTGCATTTCCTTTCAGACTCTCTTCTCTGAATATTTTTTCTTTTTAATGGTTTAAATGATACAGTATATACAATTTTAAATAATCTTTTTTTAGTATACATTATACTTTTCCATATTATTAGAATCTTCATAAACTTTTTTTTTTTTTTTTGAGATGGAGTTTTGCTCTTTCGCCCAGGCGGGAGTGAAGTGGCACCATTTTGGCCCACTGCAACCTCCGTCCCCTGGGTTCAAGCGATTATCCTGCCTCAGCCTCCTGAGTAGCTGGGATTATAGGCGCCCACCACCATGCCCGGCTAATTTAATGGCTGCACTGGTTTCTGCCATAGTTTACTTGTTTCCTTCCTGTTGGGCAGTTTCTTTCCCACTTGTCCACCATTAGAAACAATGCCACCGTTTTGTATGTAAAGTTTTGTTCATATTTCATGTTATATCTGCAGATATATAGATTCCTTGATAGAGTCCATAGAGTAGCATTACTGGGTCAAGGGTATGGACTTTTTAAAGCTCTCGATATAGTTAGGTCAGGAAGTATTCTCTCCATTTACAGATGGGAATGAGCTTGGAGAGGTGAAAAGGCATATCTGAGATCCTGGAGTGAGTCAGTGGTCCTCACCTGGAGGACTCAGAAGCATCAGGAGATGGAGGGGAGGGAGTAGGGGCTGGGGCCTCCCCACGCACCACGTGCCTGGGTCTGATGTCCTGCCGGCCTGCTCTCCCACAGCTCACCAGCACCCCTGTGACAGATCGAGGACCACATCTCCTCAACGCTCTGAACAGTTACAAAAGCCGGTGCGTGCAGGGAGGGGAGGGTATGTGGTGGGGCCCTCTACAGGTGAGATTTCTTCTTACCGCATAGCCTTTGCTCAGGCTGTGCTCCCTGCCTGTGTCCTCCTCCCCTTCTCTGACTCATTCCTATTCTCCAAGATCCAGGGGACACCCCACCTTCTTTGCACAGCCATTCTGACCACCCCAGCAGCCTGCCACATTTTGGTACTGTGCTCAGCTCTGTAGTGGGGGCTGTACCCTGGCTCTCTGAGGGCCCCTCCTACTCTAGATATCTAGGGATTGTGGGCCAGGCACTGAGGGATGAGTGCATCATCCTGAGTGGGCTACAGCCTCCTGACCCATCCCTCAGCCCCTGTCTTCCCATCCAGGGTTCTCAGCATACACAGCTGGCCACGTCCCTCACCACACCACAGAGGCATGCCCAGGCTCCTGAGCCTGGCACTCAAGGCCTTTGAAGATCAGGCCGTGCCCACGTCCTCTGCCACTGTCTCTTTGCTTTCTGTATTCTGAGTGCCAGCCATCCTGAGCCCTTGGTTTCCCACCTGGAACTTTTGCTTATGCTCTGCCCTTTGTCTAGGATGTGCTTCAGTCTTTTTCACTCATTTGTTCCATCAACAAGTATTCATTGAGTTGCTGCTCTATGTTGGGCCTGTCTGGGTGCTGAGGTCATGGTGGGGAATAAAACAAGGTCCTCATCCCTGAAACTCTTCCGGACACTTCTAGGCAGAATTACCCACTCTCTCTTCAACAATCTCATGGTTTAGGGCCCAGACAAAGCCCTGCTCTTCAGTATCAGCGGTCCCCTGCCCTCCCAATGGACAGATCCCAGATCCCCAACTCCTTTTACTTCCATTGGGAGGGCAAGGGGCCTCTTGTACTAAAGAGGGGAGGGCTGTGTCTGAGTCACTTCTGCAGCTTCAGGGCAACTCAGCCAGTGTTGCTTTCAGTCTTCTGGGGAAACCAGAGAACAGAATGAAGTAGGTTCGTGTCTTGACCATAGGAGTTCCATTGTGAGCTGGAGGAGGCCTTGCAGGAGATGGCCTTGGGGCTGGTTGAGGCAAATAAAAGGGACAAGAGCAGCAAGAACCACACTCGTGCAGGAGGAAGCACAGGGAGGAGGCACCAGCCAAGTTCTCAGCTGCTACCTGGAACCCCACATCCCATGGGCTCTGAGGAAATCAGCACCTCCAGAGGCCATCCAGATTTTAGCTCTGAGTCCAGCGAGGCAGAGAAGCTTGTGTCATGCTTGACCCCACTCTCCAGGAGGATGGACGTGCAGACTCCAGAGCTTCCTCCTCCCTCTGCCCACCCACCAGGTTCCTCTGTGGCAAGGAGATCAAGAAAAAGAAGTGCATCTTCCGCCTGCGCATCCGTGTCCCACCCAACCCACCGGGGAAACTGCTGCCTGACAAGGGACTGCTGCCAAATGAGAACAGCGCCTCCTCTGAGCTGCGTAAGAGAGGAAAGAGCAAGCCTGGGTCAGTGCTCGGGGACCCAGGGGCCAGGGCTGCAGCCAAACCTGGTTTCTCTGCTTCCAAGCAAGCAAGGAGGACCTGCACCCAGCGAGTCCCAGCTGTAGGACCCTGAGAGGGCTAGGTAGTGGCTGAGCAGGAGCCCAGATCCCAGATCCCCAACGGCTTTCACCACCACAGCCCCCTCATTGCCTCACAGGGAGGAAAAGCCAGATCCGAGGACCCAGCCTTGCTGCATTAGGACTTGGGCAAGGAGGTGAAGGGGAAAGCAGAGTGTTTGAGGGGTCCCTCACTTTCCTGGCTCAGCTGAGCCCCCTTATCCTGGCACTGGGGGGCAGGGCATCTGGATGCATGTGCCTGGGGAGGCACCTTTTCTTTTTCTACCCACTTTACCCACTCCACACCCTCCCACCCCTGCTGCCCCCAGGACTCTCCTCCCCAGGCCTCCCTGTGAAGGTGCAGCTGTGTTCAGAGCCTGTCTCCCCAACTGCTGTGACCCCCGCCCCTGCGGCACCTCCCTCTGGGCCACCCTAGGGCCCTCAGGCTCTGACGGGGCCACCCTCTCCCTTTTCTGTCTCCACAGTTTGTTGCCTCACGAATTCCAGCAGCAGAAAAGGCGAGTTTATAGAAGAAAAAGATCAAAGTTTTTGCTGGAAGATGCTATTCCCAGTGTTAGTTCCTTGTTTTCTTACTCTCCATTTTCACACACAGGGTCAGCACTTATTAGGGCTTCCTGTGCCAAAAACTAAGTCCCCCAGGCCCAGAGGACTCTAATGACCCTAAAAGGAGAAGCCGGTCCCTATTATAGCTAAGTCAGGCACTCCAAAACCACTGCGTCATCTCCCCCCAAGTTCTCTCAAGAACCCAAAGTTGGGGGGTAAGGGCAGGTAATAGTCTTGTCCCCACTGTCCAGGTAGGGACATTGAGGGAAGGGTGGGGCAGTGACTTTCCCCAAGGCCACACATCAAAGTGGCAGAGCCCAGCCTGGAAGCAGGGTTCCAGAGCACTTTCTTTCCTCCTTCAGTAACCCTGCCTCCTCCCTGAAGCCCTCCCTGTGGGGAATAATATTAATAATGCCTCATGTCCCAGCACTTTGCGCTTTATAAGCATTATTTAATTGTACTGCGCTTCCTGACGTCTCTAAGAGTAAAGCAAAATGGGGAAATTGTCCCCATTTTGCAGTTGAAGTAACTGAGGTCCAGAGAGGTGAAGGTCGTATAGTCAGCTAGAGACAAAGGCAGGGCTAGAACTGGGGTGGCTTGGCTCCCTGGTCAGGACTTGGAATAAAGGTGATGGTCTTACCCTAGGGAGGGCCCAGCCCTCAGCAGCCCTGGCTGGACAGGAGGCAGCCTGTGTGGGAGGTGGGTTTCACACTCATCTGACCCTTCCTCTCTCCTTCCTGTGTCCACAGAGTGACTTCACCTCAGCCTGGAGCACCAACCACCACCTGGCTAGCATATTTGACTTCACGCTGGATGAAATTCAAAGTTTAAAAAGGTATCAGTGTGGGACCTACTGGAAAGGTCTGTTCTGGAGACTGGGAGGGAACCAAACAGAAAGCCAAGCCCCCAGTTAAAAGGATCCCTCCTGCACGGGTCTGCCTGAAGGGGCTTTCTGCAGCAGAGCTTTCAGCATAACATCCCTGTTCCCAGAGCACCACAGCCCTCCCCACTTCTCCAGCCCTCCCCTCCTGCTTCTCCCCGCCTTGAACTATGGTATCCACACTCACCATGCTGTTTGATGCCTGCTCATCGTGGCTCATGTTGTTCCCTCTGCCTGAAATACCCTTGGCCCTGCCCTAGCCCATCTGAAAACTCAGGGCCCTGCTTCTTCCAGGAAGGCTTCACTCACCCTCCCCAGGCTGCGCTGGACGCCCTCCTTTGTAGTTCCATAGTGTCCCTATGTTTAAGTACTCCCTAGGGAGGAACTGCATCTTCCATCATTTTAGTTCCCAAATTATTAAAGGTCATTTAGTATTTTCCTGAGGACATGGAGGAGGGCTTTAGAGTCAGACCTGAGCTCCAGACCCTGCTTATCTTCCTCAGCTATTTTCCTCAAACAAGATAATGCAAATGAAAGCACTTTTGACCTGTCAAGTGTTGCACAGGTGCCTCCAATCATCCTCATGAAGTTACTGGCACCAGTGCTTACGTCACTGCCAGGGGAGGGTGCTCTGGGGAGCTTTTCTTGACTTCTTGGACTTGAAAAGTGGATGGGTAGGAAACAGACAGGTGTGGTGGTGGGAAGCTCAGCTGTGGGAAGATGGGCACCCACTGGGATGGAGGATGCATGTTAGGGGCAGAGAGATGGCTGCAGAGGTCCCAGGGGATCCTGCGGGCCAGGTTGACAGGATCTTGCTGGGCCGGGCCACCGGCAGGCTCACCGTCTTGCCCCTCTCAGTGCCAGCTCAGGCCAGACCTTCTTCTCAGATGTCGACTCCACCGATGCTGCCAGCACCTCTGGCTCTGCCTCCACCAGCCTCTCCTATGACTCCAGGTGAGCTTCCTGGAGGTCTGACCTTCACATTTTGCAAGGACCATCATTCCTCCCAGCCCCTCCACCTCCCACTTCTGTCATGTGTGGCTCATTCTGTGTGTCCTAGTCTCTGGTGGGGGGACGTGGCCTTCTGCAATTGTGAGTCTGGCTCTCAGACCCTCTGGTTCTGAGTCATGGGGCTGTAGATGGGACCTAAGTATAGGCATTCAGGCTCCTGTGGTTCCCTCCCTTTGGAACGCTTCACCTGCTGCAGAAGGTTGTACAACACCGCTCACTGGGTGATTCCAGTTCTTGGATTGTTGGACCAGAGGTTCTTTCACTTTTGGCCTCTGCATGCCATGAGTTTGCATGTCTCTGCCTCTTGGACTGCAGGGTTCCCTGACTTTGATTCTTCGCTGTCTGAATAATCTGGTGTCTGTCTTCTGTGGTCTCTAAGGGAAAGAGCCATTTATTTAGAAGCCTGACAGAAGGGAAGACGGAAGATGGCATCCTGTAGGATGGAAGATTTAGGAATGGGAACAGAAATCCCTGGTGGCCTATCTTTAGTACTGCTGGTCTGTCAACAGCTGGTCCTCAGCAGTACGGGGAGTGGTAGAGCAAAGGGATTTCCTCTGCACTCAGGCTGCACTGTATTTTGAGATACTTGACACCCTTGCGAAAGTAGAATTAAAAGTATAATGCCTGGCTGGGCACAGTGTCACACCTGTCATCTCAGCAGTTTGGAAGGTTGAGGTGGGCGGATCACCAGAGGTCAGTAGTTTGAGACCAGCCTGGCCAGCATGGCAAAACCCCATCTCTACTAAAAATACAAAAAAATTAGCCAGACATGGTGGCACATACCTGTAATCCCAGCTACTTGGGAGGCTGAGGCAAGAGAATCACTTGAACTGAGGAGGTGGAGGTTGCAGTGAGCTGAGATTGCATTACTGCACTCCAGCCTGGGTGATAGAGTGGGACTCCATTGCAAAAAAAAAAGTATAATGGTATAATGCCTGTAGAGTCTGTGTCTCTTGACATCTGTTTAGGTGTCCTCTGCTGTTGCCTCTATTTTTATTTCTTCCTGTGTGTTGGTTGGTTGGAGATAGTCTCGTTCTGCTGCCCAGACTACAGTGCAGTGGCATGATCTCAGCTCACTGCAGCCTCCGCCTGCCAGGCTCAAGTGAGTCTAATGCCTCAGCCACCCGAGTAGCTGGAACTACAGGCATGCGCCACCACACTCAGCCAATTTCTTCCTGTTTCTTTGGCTTTCACCAGCACTTCAGGTCTTGGTTTCTGTCTCTAAGCATCTGAATGTATGCCTCGTTGTGTGTGTCTGTGTGTCCATTTCTCTAACACTTCTGCATCCAGGCTCTGGGGTACAGGGTCCTTCAGTTCCTAAATCCCAGCCGTATGTGACCAGTCTAGCTCCATGAGTCTGGTGAGGGGCAAGGCAGGATAAGCAGGGCCTCTGCACTGCACGACCTCAGGAGGCTCAGTGAATGGTGCTCTCACGCTTGTGCAGTGCTGGGATCCTGGCTGTAAGAGCACGTGTTTAGGAGTTGGACATTCCTAGGTTTGAATCCTGGCTCTGCCACTCCCTAGCTGGTTTTCTCCTCTGGATCCTCAGTTTCCCTCCTCGCAGGACTCTCATGAGAATCCAGAGAGATAATCTATGCCCAAGGCCCAGCACAGCGCCTGGTACTAGGGATGGGCTCAGAGAAAGAAATTTATCTCTCCCACTCCTGATCATCTTCCTCTCCTGCTCCTGATACAGATGGACAGTGGGCAGCAGAAAGAGGAAGCTGGCAGCCAAGGCATACATGCCCCTGCGGGCAAAGCGGTGGGCAGCTGAGTTGGATGGACGCTGCCCCTCGGACAGCAGTGCAGAGGGGGCTTCGGTCCCTGAGCGGCCAGACGAAGGCATTGACAGCCACACATTTGAGAGCATCAGTGAAGATGACTCGTCCCTGTCCCACCTCAAGTCATCTATCACCAACTACTTTGGTGCGGCTGGGCGGTTGGCCTGTGGGGAGAAGTACCAGGTGTTGGCTCGGAGGGTCACACCTGAGGGCAAGGTTCAGTACCTGGTGGAGTGGGAAGGGACCACCCCTTACTGAATAGCCCCCAGGGGGTTCCAAGGGCCCTGAAAACCAAAGGAGGGGCAGCAGAAGCCATAGGCTCCCCAGCTTTCTCCAGGCTGGGGTGGGAGAAGGAAGCAGGACAGAGCTGCAAGTTCCTGGCAGAAAGCCCTGCCTGCCTGCCTGCCTGCCTGCCCGCCCGCCTGCCCAGCCAAGGCCTGCGTCTCTCTGCTGTACCAGCTCTGCTCCAGGGCCTCCTCAGGCTCACCACCCCTGTGCCTGTCTCTACATGCTCCACACCTCCTCAGACTCTGTCTCTTCCTCTGACCTTGTGTCCCCTGCTCTGGGACCCTTCCTCCTGAGGCCCAGGTCTTTGTCCCAGTTGTGTGCCTTGACCTCTCTTGCCCCTTTTGGGTGTGTTTGCACATCTTGTGTGTGTACAGCTGGCACTCCACTGGATACCCATTCACTCCTGACTCATGGGGCAACCAGTCCTCCAGGGACTACATAACAGGTGCCTTTGAGAGAGCATAGGAGAAGATAGATAAGAGGATGCCACTCAGTGCTTTTCTCTTCCACTTTCCTGCTACTCCCCACTGCCCTTGAAGAGAGGTGGCGGGGTGGGAGAAAGCTCCTTTGAAAGCCTGCAAGGATCTGAAGAGTAAAGGGCTGTGTCTGCCTCAGAAGGCGCCAGCACCAGGGCCTAGGTATTAAGGCTGAGAGTGAAGGCTGCCAGTGTCAGCTTTGGAAGTTCCAGAAGTCATCTGTTCCCTGCCCCCTCTCCCCTCAGTCGCCACAGAGCTGGGCCAGGCCTTGTTGGAATGGAGGCATCCTTCAAAACCTGGGGGACCAGGGTGGAGGGTGGTAGTGGTGGGAGAGAAACCATGTCGTGCTAAACCCGACTGTTTCTGGTGCCCCTAGACCCACCAGACACCACCCAGCAGACAATACACACCCACTCCCACAAGCTTCCACCCACGTGTGTTGTACTTTCTGCCCTAGGCACACACACAGCCACACCACCACATGCCCAAGTGTACACACAGCCACGCAGTCCCTCTGGGCCTGCTGGCTCCACCCTTGGCTTTCCCATGGCCCTCTATATGGAATGTGAAAGCCCAGCTCCCGCCCCTTCTTTTAGCCAATCAATCAACCAGCTTTGGTCCCATAGGGAAGCATAGGGGACTCACCCTCTTTCATATCTCTTGCCCTTCCCTGAAACGGACAATCACTTTTTGGGATAGGTTACTATTTTTAAAGGGCCTGCATGATTCCAGTTCCCTCAAAGAGAAGCCCTTGCCAGTGGGGGTTTGAAAGAGAATTTTTTGGAACCAGCATTCAAATTCTGCCTCATCTGGAGGGAAACCAAAATTAGGAGGGGAAAGGGACCCCTCATGTTTTGCTGCTTCCAGAGATATTAGAAACTGACTCACTTGATTGATTGGAAAATGGACAAAAGTGCCTTGAGGTGGAGGGTGGGCGCCAGATGGGGACTAGCCTTGCCAACTGCTGCTGTGGCCTCCAGCTTGGCTGGTTTTGCCGGCCACCAGCAGGAAGGCGAAGGTGATAGTACAGCAAGCGGCACTGGCGGGGCAGCAGGCCTGCAGGAGCTGTTCTCCATTACCAGGCCTGCCCCTCTACCTGTGAGCATTCAGAGGGTCCCTGAGATAGTTTAGATGCCCCCATCTTAGACCTCAGCTCCCACAGTGCCTTTTAAGAGGGACCTCACCTCCTACACACAGCCCACCCACTTTACTCTGCTTCCCTGGCACAGCCCAGGCATAGATGAGCTGGCGTTGGACCCAGTTCTTCCCCCTTCTCAGCCCCACAGCTGCTGCCACAGGGGCCAACTGGGGCTAGGTGGAAGGGGAGCTAAGAAGCCAGCCCCTAGCCCAGTGGTGCTGTGGGACCTGGGATCCAATCTGTAGCTTCCTGCCTGGCTTCAGAGAGCCCAGCAACCTCCTAGGCCTGCTTTCCAGATTTCTGAGACAGCCTGGGATGAGCAATCCTGTTACAGTACATCTGGACCTTCCCTACCTGGGTGCCAGAGAGGCTCTGGGCTTGGAGAGGGAAAAGCAGGGAGGGGGTGTCTTCACCACCTGGGAGGACAGCACAAGGCCTAATGAGGTCACCCTGACTCCCCACCCCAGCATTTCATTCATACCAGATAATAGCTGCATTACTGCCAACTGACCTTATAACCCTCTGCACCTTCAAAAAGATTCATGGTTTTTAATTGCTGCTTTTAATAACATTTGTTAAAGTTATAATTAGTGTGTCTGATTTATGATTTAAAATCTCCCTTTGAACAATCACCTGTCTTCCCTGTAGTGAATTAGCTGCTGGGTAGCAGAAGGAGTTGGCTCTGTCTTTTGCTGTTGGTTTACTGGAGGTTAAGGAGGAATGGCAGGACCCTGTCCTCTGGCCACCCTGCCACTCCTACCACTGCCAGCAACTTTCTCACCCTTACTGCCAGAGAGAATATGGAATCTTTTGTGAGTACCCAACCTATGGGGGCAAAAAACATTAGTTGAGGGCCACTGACAGGTAAAAGATGAGAAATGAACTTAGAAATTTACCCTATTAAAATACTTAGGTCCGGGCACAATAAAACTATCAGTATATTGTCACACAACTCCAGAAATATGAAATGAGTTCTAGGCCTGACTGCTAGTTCTAACCTGTGTCACTTTAGTCAGATTCCTTTCCTTCAATTTTCTTACCCTTCAAATGCCATTAATAATCCCAGCACACCTGCTCCCCAGGTGTTGGGAGAGGCTTTCCTGTGTGTCACTGATTATTACTTTAAAATAAATAAACCTCTAAATTAAGGGTGGTTTGGAGGAAAAAAAAAGAAAGCAGGAGATGTGAAGGGATAGGAAAAAGGTCATCTAATAGGGAGGTAAAGGCCATGGATTCCATTGAATTCTACAGTTTCAGGGGTACAGTGTAGCCTGTAATCCTGAGTGAAGGGCTTAGTGGTATTAATAATGTCTGCTCTTAAACGTCTTCATTCACTGTGGCTCCTACTTCTTTCTGCCACTCCTTCAGCTTCAACCTTTTATCTGTCCTCAGAATAAAACTCCAGTGGGAGTTGGGGGTGGTGGTGGCTATTCTCGGCTGAAATGAATGGAATGAAAAGTGCATGACATCAGGTGTCAAAAGACCTGGGTTCTAATGCAGGATCTACAGTAAGCAGCTATATGGACCCTCCCAAGATCAGTGGGCCTCCCAGGCTAGAGAGTGCCTGCTTCTCTATAGTCTAGTATTTCCAGATTCACAACATTTATCTTTGGAATTTAGGGACAAGGAAGTAGAATTCTCAGAAATCCCCCAAATCGTAAGTTATTCTTAAAATACTTCATTCTTTATACTCTTCCTCATTATTATAGGTATCTGGAAAAACTTTATTTTCTAAGTAGACATATTAAGCTTATTTGTACTTAAAAAGACTGTGGCTTATAGAGACTATTTAAAAGGAAGATGCCAGGGAACATATATTGGATAGCATTCAAATAAATATAACATTTGAATATCCTAGAGCAAGGTAAACAGTATATAGAATCAATCGTGTCCAGACTGTTAACTTATTTTGCTTCCAAAGTTTATTTCTCGGAACACCATTCATAAGATTTGTATCAAGTATGCTAGGTTGTTTATCAAATCATTTTATTCGCAAGAAGAACTCACCATTAGCAGCCGATAGGGCCAGACATACACACTTAGTGACATCACAGCAACCAAAAGTAAGGCTAATTAGTTGGTGATCATTTCTCTCGGCTATGCTCCTGTCTCTGTTCTTGTAGCCTTCAACTCAGTATGTTATATTTGATGAAGCTGGATTCTTTCAAACCAGTAATGTCTCTATAATGGTGTTAGTATTCACAGAATAATTATAATACTTTTCATTTCCTCAACTGATTTTTCTAGGGATTATAGATTCAAAAACCATACATTTCCTAAGAAATACTGGGAGGGAATTACCACATGGAAACACTGGTCTGGGTCCTAGTCCTAGCCTCTGCAGCATCATTCTGGGATGACTGACAGTATGTAATAGTGGCCAAACCACGTAAGTTGGAGTTAAGGCAGACCATAGAGATCAGTGAACACCTGAAGATCTGTGGTGAGTAGTAAACAATACTTTTTTTCTTTTTCTTTTTTTGAGACAGAGTTTCGCTCTTGTTACCCAGGCTGGAGTGCAATGGCGCGATCTCGGCTCACCGCAACCTCCGCCTCCTGGGTTCAGGCAATTCTCCTGCCTCAGCCTCCTGAGTAGCTGGGATTACAGGCACGCACCACTGTGCCCAGCTAATTTTTTGTATTTTTAGTAGAGACGGGGTTTCACCATGTTGACCAGGATGGTCTCGATCTCATGACCTCATGATCCACCTGCCTCGGCCTCCCTTACCACATACATGTTTTAAGAATTAATAACTTTATTGTTGGCTGTGGCAGCTTCTCTGGATCTATGGCCTACAAAGAACTCAATGAACCTCTGAGAAAAAGTAAGAGCATTAGGTTTAGAATCAGAGTTGGGTTCACATCCTAGGTCTGCCACATACTTTACGTGTTTCATGCTCTCTGATCTCAGGTTTCATCTGTAAAATGAGGATAACAATGCATTATAAGGATTAATGTTAAGGAACCGAGGACAATGCCTAGCAGAAATGGCCCTCTCCCCTTCTGTTTCCTACAACAGTCAACTTGACACCAGGGAAGAGGAAGGCCACCAGGAGTTTTCTGATAACAGAAAACTACCCAATGAAGGCCACAGACAGAAAAATCTCCTTTGGAATTAGTCTCACTTTAAGAATATTCAAGGAAAAAAGTTGAATTTGCTAATTCCATAAATCAAAAGTGATTATGTACTGTAGAGAGAGCTTTAGTTAATTAAATACTTAAGACATCAATTTGCCAAACAGGTGCAAGAGATTAAATAGATTAAGACATGCCCCTATCCTCAAGCAGCTTACAACCTAGGAATACAAAGCCGACTGTGATGCACAAAGATGACAGGAATACCACAACAGAAGAGATTCCTCCCAATCATGGAACCCAGGCCATACAAAGGAGCAGCAACATTTCACAAGCATTCATGCAGAAGGGCATTCCGGGCAGAGGGGACAGCAGGAACACAGGAATAACATCACACAGTATAGTGGAGCCATCCATTTCCCAAAGTGGGAGAGGAGATGCAGGGGATGATGACGGAAAAGGTGAGCTGAAGCAAGGTTATAAAAACCAGACCTAGAAATTGGACTTTCTCCTGGAAGCAATACAAGCAGTATATCTTGGGTCCCCAATACATTTAGGTAGGGTCTACTTTACACAGATTTGCATATATATCAGAACATGATCTGTTGTAAAAAGCAAGGGATATCACCATTATTATTCTCTTTGTTCTTCTGAGGCAGTCCCTTAAAATCTCCATTGGAACCCTCTGGAACTTTCCAAGGGCCTCAGCCTAAAGTCCCTACAAGATCTTTGCAAAGGACTCTCAGAGATCCTCTTCCATTTGATATTTGGGAGCACAAAGATCCACGAAGTATAGTAATTGTCAGAACTACAGCCTGGCATTAGCCCTCCTACACACCCTCCCCTCAAGGAGAGACCCAAGATATAACAGCTATCTGTAGACCCCCACCCAAACTGCCCATGGTCTCCACAGAATGGAGTTACCTCATGGCAGATTCAGAGGGCTTTCTGGGGCAAATTTCCCTTCTTCTTAGTCCATGTGGCTCAGCAGGCCACTGCCTTCCCTGCCCTTTTCCACCACAAACCCATGGAGCAGGTACAAGAGAGCATGAAACAGAGGATGAGCAGCCCAGGTTGCACCACCCCCTTTCTGGGCCTCCATGCAGTTCAGTTTCCTGCAGTAATCTATAAAATGAAAACTGACTCAGAGGGGTGGTTTACAAATCTTTAACAAAGCTTTTAAAAAATTTCCCATGCAGGGAGCCTCCAAGGTACCTTTTGTCAACCTCTGGGGCTCTGTGAAGCAAACCTGAAAGACACAGGTTGATTCCTGGGGCTGCTTCTATGCTCAAGGGAAAAGGTTAGTTTGGTGGGCTCAGAATCTACATCTTCACTGACAAGGCACCAGAATGACCTGATGTCTGTCATTCAGGCTAGGGAAGAGCCACGACTTACTCCCAACCCATGAGGCTGTGCCAAAGCTGTGCCAAAGTCCTAATATTCCATGGAGCCCATTCCTAGTCCCACATCGTCAGAATTCAGAAGCAACAAAAGCCTCTTTAGCAAGGAGAAATAATCCTGCTGATCCATGAAATGGCACCATTAGCAATTTATCTTTTTGATAAAGCACTTGCCAGTCCCCCTAGGAGGAGGCATTCATCCCATACTCTTCCAGGTGAACAAGGTCACTGGGGCCACTCCTCCCCATGAGAATCAGCAGAGCAATTACATCCTAGGCACTTCAGGTAGGCCTAGTGACTCAAGAAGATGACAAGTCTCACCCTCATTGCCTCTTGCCCTCAGTCTCCACACAACCATCCTTGTGCCCTCGTATCCCCGATCCCCCTTAACCATGAAGCACTCAGAGACAAGTTACACTGGGTTCTTGCTTGGCCTGACTGGCCCAGCCTTTTCTTCCAGCTTCCGGAGCCTCAGACCTTCAGCCTCCACAGGCCATTTAGCTCGTCTGCGCTGACAGGAACATGGAATCCAGAGATGCTGGGAGGTAGAAGGAGGCCTCCTCTTCCCCAGAGTGCAGCTGATGAAGGCTGGAGGCAGCCAGCAGCATGCACAAAAAGCTTCGCCCACTCAGTCCTCCTCCATGCCTTCCTCAAGCCACTTTAAATAGTACACATCTCCTTGATCCACAGGGAGACTAAAGACCTCTGAGATTTCAAAAGGATGTACAGCCTTTGGAGAGAAAGTAAAGCCCTGTGAGTGACTATGATTAGAATCAACTCACGTGATAAAACCAAAACCCAACTGGCCAGCCTCACTGGAGGCCCTCTGCAACCTGCTGCAGCCCACCTATCCAGGCCCATGGCCTGTCACTCTCCAGCTTATGTTCCCATCTGTCAACAAGTGATCAGTTAGGCCAGATAGCTTTAGAGTCTCACAGACATGGGCTCAAATTCTAAGGTTGCCCCTACTAACTGTCTGACTATGGACAAGTCACTTTGTTTCCTTTAAAGGCTCCTGTAAAACAACGAATAACAAAAAGGCCCTACATGACTGGACTGCTGGGGATTAACTAACACAAGGTACACAAGCACTTACCCAGTACACCAGGTGGCACTGTATGCCTTCATTAAATGTCAACTACTCTTTTTATTGTGCCATACATATTGCTTCCCAAAACAAACCCCCCCTCCCCCAATATCTCTGTATTCTCTTGCCCACCTAGAAGATTCCACCTACTCCTGCTGATCAGTCAAAAGCCTCTCTATTCTTGCTTCCAAAAAAAAAAAAAAAAAAGCCTCTGTATCCCTCAAGGCTCAATTCAACCACTGACCTTTTCCAAGGGATCTTCCCTGACAACCCAGGTCTACAGGAATCTCTCCTTCTCTCCTGTTTCTTTCGCCTGGCCCTTGTCACAGTGCAAGTTCTCTTCACTTTCCAAACTGAAGAAATATGAGGACTTGGGCCTCAGTGTCCCATCTGTCGAATGGGGATTATAATCCTCTGCCTCCTTTCTGCTGAATGAGGTATTTTAAAGTTCCCATAACATGCTTAATAAATCACAGTTCATCATTGAATGGACAGGGTTGTCAGAAGCAAGAGAGGGGCACAATAGTGGCCCATCTGGAGCATCCCGTAGCTTCTTGAGCCTCCTGGGGCCGCACCTAAGCCCTTTCACCATACCTGACAATGTCTCTGGCAATTTTCTCATAGGAACAGTTGACAAAGATGATGCAGTGAGTGCCAAAGACATAGCTGCAGGTCACAGGTGAATGGAGCTGCACGATAAGGGCCTTGAGCATGAGCATGGGGTGTGTCAGAAAAGAAGCTGCCAGGATCTACATGAGGGAAAAATAAAAGCACGGATCAGTGACATCACCAATTCAATGCCTCCCAGCTCAAGCAGATTGGAAACAAGCCTGCGGTCATTTTTTAAATCCCCATCCCCTTCCACAAATTAATTCCTGAGATCTGCATTGAGCTTTAGTGTTTAGACCGTTTTCATATCTAGATATTTTCCCCTGCATTTCACAGATGAAGAAAAAAATAGAGGCCCAGAAATCAAGAAACTTGCTCAACATCACATAGCTTTAATTGGTGAAGCCAGGATAAGGACAAGTCTGGATGTCTTGGAATCCATTTTTACTGCACAAAACTGCTACTAGAGGTAATATCAACTGGCATCCACTGACCTGCCATCATCCTGTGGAGATTATTATGAATGATAAACTGTTACACCTATTGATGTTTTAGGAAGTAATTTCACCTGCATTCATTTGTACATGTACCAGGTACTATGTGCAGTACTGAAGAAAATGCAGCCTTATAAACAAACTTAAAACCCTAGTTTTAAGTAATCTAAAAGCCCCTGAAATTGAATGCAACTTTCAGTTTATCTATACATTTTCCTCAGATGCAAATCCACAACTTCCACAAAACTACTCAGGGAGACCTATGATCCTCAAAAAGTTAAATTCCACTGGTTTGTGCCAATTTTTACAGATGAGGAAATAAAGCCAAAGAAGGGAAGAAATCACCCAAAAGGTGAGCAGCAAAGCTGAGCTAGAACCCTGGGCTTCTGACCCTAGCTTACAGTTCTTTCTGCCCCCCTCCACCACCTGGAGTTACTCTGTAGTCACTTCCAACCTTAACACTTCGAGATATTTCCAAGATGAGAAAACAAAGCCCCCAGAAAATTACAGAAGAATGAGATGATAACTACAATAGACCTATTATGTGATGCCTGGATGAGGATTCACCAGCAGATACCTCTTCCCCTCCTCAATCTAGCAAGACACAGCCCAGTCACTCCTCCCCAAGATGCCGGGAGTGACAGTTTCCCAGTAAACCTGGAAAAACACTCCACAATCTGCAGGACACCAAGTGGTGCCTCCAGAAACCAAACTGTTCACTGCCCTCACCTGGCTGCCTCCAGCGCAAATCCCCAGGAGCCTTAAAGAGAAATTTGTCTGCCTTCTCCCTTCCTTCCCTTCCCCTCAGTCCTGAGGCTGGCAGTTTAGGGATGAAGAAGTTTCTAGTGTGCTGGCACAGGGCACTCACCAGGAGGCATATGAGGACAGAGAGCCATTGGCAGCTTGGCAGAAGACACCATGAGCTCAGCCTGTCTATAGCATCACAGGTAACATAGCCGCACCATGGCAGTGGATCACAGCCATGGGCAGAGGTGCTAGTGGGTGGACACTGAGGGCCTAAACTGACCTCTCACCCACCACCTGCCCTGGCTTCTCCCTGGCCCAGTCTGCCAAGCTTGCCAGAAGGAGACCAGGAGAGAGACAGTGGAGGGAGCAGCAAAGAGAGGGAGGAATTTCCACTGGACACCCTTCACCCTTGAAACAACGCAAGCACCATACCAGACCTACAACACCTGCAAAAATACACTATTTCACTTTCCATTCAAACAATTTAAAAAAAAAACATAAAATCCCCGAAGACATCCAAATACAAAGACATAAACTCTTAGAACACAAAACCTTCAGAATCTACAGCACACAAACACTAACACACATACACAAAATTCTTCCACTTTAGAGAGGTCCAACCCACCAACAAAAACAAGAGAAGCATGCACATGGCTGCCTCTCTGGCCCCTTCCTTCTAGAATCTCCCTTCTAATTCTCCTTGGCTTAGAACACTCTTGTTCCCTACCTGCCTCCTTAGTGAACTCTCTCCTGGCCATCCCAAAGATTCTCCCACAGTCCTCTGCCCGTAAGGCACTTTGCACACATTTTTTTTGAGATGGAGTCTTGCTCTGTCACCCAGGCTGGAGTGCAATGGCACAATCTCAGCTCACTGCAACCTCCGCCTCCCCGGTTCAAGAAATTCTCCTACCCCAGCCTCCCAAGTAGCTGGGACTACAGGCGCGTGCCACCACACCCAGCTAATTTCTGTATTTTTAATAGAGATGGGATTTCACCACATTGGCCAGGCTGGTCTCAAACTCCTAACCTTGTGATCCACCCACCTCAACTTCCCAAAGGGCTGGGATTACAGGTGTGAGCCACCATACCTGGCCTGCACACACTTTTGTGGTAGCATGTAACAAACTATGGGGAGCACTAACAAATAAGAAAAGCGGCAAGCTAATGGCTGACTGTTGCCCTTCTGAACACAGGCTCCACTGTTCTCAGAATTAACAAATTTTTAATCCAGCTTTTTAATGTGAAGTATCCTTATTTTAAAAATGATGACAATTCTGGGGATGAGGATAGAGAGCAGAGAAGTATAAATAAACTGTTTAAGAGAATTGTTTTATGTTTTAGTTGTGGCAGGAGTAACACAAGTGTTTTAAAAATTCAATAAGTGGTACATTTAAGTTGTCAAATTTTATCGTATGTAAATAGTACCTTAAAACAGAGAGGGCAAAATGGTGGAAGCCAGTTCAAAATTGTTTTCAACTAGATAGACCAAACAAAACACATCTCTTAATCAAATCTGGCTTGCAGATTGCCAGCTGACAGTCCCTGCATTTATTGTAATTACCTGTTCACCTATCTGTTTCATTCCCTGGGATTATAAATTCTTAAAGGCCTAACACACTTCTCAGCAAAGTGTCTGACAAAATACTATAGTTAATCAGTTGTAGACCTATTCCTTTCATTTATATTGTTAGTTGTGCAGACTCAAGAAAGTTACTTAATTTCTGTGTGCTTTCAGGGGAGATTTTTCTCATAAAGGAAGGTCTAATATCCCCTTCATAGGTCTGAAGTGAGAATTAACAGAGATTAATGTTAAAAGTGCTTATAAAATATGGCCAGGTGTGGTGGCTCACACCTATAATCCCAGCACTTTGGGAGGGTGAGGTGGGCAGATCACTTGAGGTCAGGAGTTTGAGACCAGCCTAGCCAACATGGTGAAACCCCGTCTCTACTAAAAAGACAAAAATCAGCCAGGTGTGGTGGCGCGTGCCTGTAATCCCAGCTATTCAAGAGGCTGAGATAGGAGAATCGCTTGAACTCAGGAGGCAGAGGTTGCAGTGAGCTGAGATCACACCATTGCACTCCAGCCTGGGCAACAGAGCGAGACTCCATCTAAAAAAAAAAAAAAAAAGAGTGCTTATAAAATGTAAGACCATGTCATTCAAGAGCAAGTAGCCTCGGCCTGGCGCGGTGGCTCACACCTATAATCCCAGCACTTTGGGAGGCTGAGGTGGGTGGATCACGAGGTCAAGAGATAGAGACCATCCTGGTCAACAAGGTGAAACCCCATCTCTACTAAAAAGTACAAAAATTAGCTAAGCATGGTGGTGCATGCCTGTAGTCCCAGCTACTTGGGAGGCTGAGGCAGGAGAATTGCTTGAACCTGGGAGGCGGAGATTGCGGTGAGCCAAGATCGCGCCATTGCACTCCAGCCTGGGTAACAAGAGCGAAACTCCGTCTCAAAAAAAAAAAAAAAAGCAAGTAGCCTCTTGTCAATTACCAAGGTAAACTCAGAAAACCGCCATTCGTGATTGAGGAACTTACTATCTATAGAAGAAATATGGTTAGAGAAAATGAGGCTGAGTGGTCCTAAGAAAAACCTTTATATTTTAAGTCACTAAAATCAAGACCATGACATTTTATACCTATTATATTAATAAGAATGGAACTGTTAATGACCATTTACCTCAGATTCTGAGATGATTTCCTGAGCCAATGCCCCAAGTTTAGCTCAGAGCCCTGCAGAGTTTAAGCTCAATGTTTGTTAAATGACTAAATGATACAGATGTGTGGCTGGTGATGAAAAAAGGGCAATGGTAGTGATGAAAATGACATTGGGGTAACAAGAGAAGGATGGCCTCTGGAACCTCTTTGTCCTTCAATTCAGGTACCTATACTCTCTCCAGGTTCACTTCCAAGGTTACATTCCAAAGGTTCAATTTTGCATTAATGGCTTGGACAGTTTCTTCAGACATATCATGATGCTGAGTGCCATGCTGGAGGGTCCAGGCATTTCTTCTGGCAGCTTCTTATCCTCCATCTTCTCCTGCTCCTTATCGGATCCTGATTCACAGTCAGATTTCGGAGAGAGATCCAAGATGGCTGATCACTAGCAGCTCAGGCCCGTAGCTCCCAGTGAAAGCGCAGAGAACTGAGAGGACACCACACTTTCAGAGGAATATTTGTTGCTCACGGACCAAGAGATTCCCAGCGGAGGAGCCCCACGGGTCACCAGAGCGACTCTTGGGGCCAGCGCAGCGGTTTCGCTGGTGCCTTAGCGCAGCAGTTCTTGGTGCAGAGTCCTCCGGAGATTCCTGGGCAGAAAAGCACCATCAATCTTAACACCGCTGTTTTGGCCACCACAGTGGATTGCTCAGATTTCAGCACTGGGAATCAACAAGTTGGACGTCCGCTCAGAGACCTAGTTAGAAAGTCGGTAATTACAAAGACAACAGAGGGATAAAGATATAATGAAGGGAAGAAACCAGCCTAAAAAGGCAGAGAATACTCAAAATCAGAATGCCTCTCCCTCTACAGGGGATCTCAATTCCTCATCAGTAACGGAACAAGGCTTAATGGAGAACGAGTGTGTTCCAATAACAGAAGCAGGTTTCAAAAGGTGGGTGATAAGAAACTTCTGTGAATTAAAAGAACTTGTTCTAACCCAATGCAAAGAAACTAAGAACCTTGAAAAAAGGTTTGACGAAATGTTAACGAGAATGGACAATTTAGAGAGGAATATAAGTGAATTGATGGAGCTGAAAAACACAACACGAGAACTTCGCGAAGTATGCACAAGTTTAAACAGTCGAATTGATCAAGCAGAAGAAAGGATATCAGATGTCGAGGACCAGCTCAGTAAAATGAAACGAGAAGACAAGATTGGAGAAAAAAGGATAAAAAGGAATGAGCAAAGTCTCCAGGAAATATGGGACTATGTGAAAAGACCTAATTTACGTTTGATAGGTGTACCTGAATGTGATGAAGAGAATGAATCCAAGTTGGAAAATTCTCTTCAGGATATCATTCAGGAAAACTTTCCCAACCTAGCGAGGCAGGGTAATATTCAACTCCAGGTAATACAGAGAACACCACAAAGATATTCTTCAAGAAGATCAACCCCAAGGCACATAATCGCCAGATTCATTAGGGTTGAAATGAAGGAGAAAATACTAAGGGCAGCCAGAGAGAAAGGTCAGGTAACCCATAAAGGGAAACCTATCAGACTTACAGCAGATCTCTCAGCAGAAACCCTACAAGCCAGAAAAGAGTGGGGACTAATATTTAACATCCTTAAAGAAAAGAACTTTCAACCCAGAATTTCATATCCAGCCAAACTAAGCTTTATAAGCAAAGGAAAAATTAAATCTTTTGCGAACAAACAAGTACTTAGAGACTTCACCACTACCAGGCCTGCTTTACAAGAGCTTCTGAAAGAAGCACTATACATATAAAGGAACAACCAATATCAGCCTTTCCAAAAATATATCAAAAAGCAAAGAGCATTAACACAATGAAAAATTTACACCAACTAATGGGCAAAACAGCCAGCTAGCATCAAATGCCAGTATTAAACTTATATATATTCTAATCGGATAAAAAGCCAAAACCCATCGGTATGCTGCATCCAGACCCATCTCACATGCAACGATACACAAAGACTCAAAACAAAGAGAAGGAGGAAGATTTACCAACCAAACAGAGAGTAAAAATAAACAAATAAACAAAAAGCAGGAGATGCAATTCTCGCCTCTGATAAAGTAGACTTTAAAGCAACAAAGAGCAAAAGAGGCAAAGAAGGACATTACATAATGGCAAAAGGATCAATGTAACAAGAAGAGCTAATGATTCTCTAGATCAACGAGACAGAAAATTAACAAGGACATCCAGGACTTGAACTCAGACCCCGAACAAGTAAACTTAATAAACATTTATAGAACTCTCCACTTCAAATACACAAAACATACATTACCACCTCACACCTATTCCAAAAGTGATTACATAATTGGAAGTAAATCACTCCTCAGTAATCGCATAGCATTTCATAGGTTTAAATGAAATATTGGTTGGCTGCCTGTTTGTTATTTTCTTCCCTTATTCCTTCCTGTCTACATCATTAAGTATAATTATTGGTATAAAAGAGGTTTTCAATACCCATTACTAAACTGCATTCTAGCCTGGGCAAGAAAGCAATACTCCTTTTCTCTCTCTTTCTCTTCCTTTTTCTTCCTCTTCTTCATTTTTTTCTTTCTTTCTTCAAAAAAAAAAAACAACAGAGTCAGATTTCCCCTCAAACTCAGATTCTGTATCCATCACCTTCACCTAAATGACATCCTTTTCATCATGTCTTCTCTTTCTTCAAGTCCTTTGCTTTATTTTGAAGGCTCTTTTACATCTCTTTATAAGTATAAGCAATTTATTGAAATCTCTTTTAAAAGCCAAGCTTCGATCGAGGAAAGGATCCATATCAATTATAGCATCAGTGAGGTCTGCGGTCTGGCATCAGACAGTATTAAATTTCCTCTGTCTGCAAATACTTTTTCCTATGGACATAGACTCTCAGTTATGACCAAACAATGAAACTTGAGTAGCTCATTAATTTTACTTTCCCTGATATCAATGAATCTTAAACTCATCTGTTTTGCAGACACTAAGATTTTTTTAAATTTCATTAGCTCTAGGGAAACATGCATAATCATTCACACACCCTCCTGAACTTCCCAGCAAGCTTAAGAGTGGCTGATTTTATATCACCCATCACCTCTTTTATCACTACTAAAGCATCAACAATATTGTACTGTTGTCATGTTTCTTTCAGAGTGAGGTGAGGAATTTTTTTCAATATAGTCAGCAAAGCAGTCAAACATATGCTTGGTGTGATACCTCCCAAATACTTCAGTTATATCCTGACCCAAGGGCTGAAGAAAGCTAGGGGCTCCCTGAGGGATAAACACAATATCAACATTAGAAAAAACAAAGAATAATGAGGCTGGGTGATTGGGACCTCTGTCCACAACTAGCAACATCCTGATTTCCAGATTTTATTTCTGTTAAATGACTTCGAACTTGAACAATAACGAAACCAATCCAAAAAGTGGCACTGGTGATTCTGGGTGTGATCACAAGAAAACAGGAAGGTGTTTATCTGTTTCTAAAAGACAAGTGGGGGATTAGAGCCTTTGTAAAGCAGCAGTGGTTTATCATTCTCACCTGAGGCACTGCCACAAAAAATGAGGGAAATCCTGTCCTTAGCTTCCTCTAAGCTTTCCAGATTTTTGTTTTTTGCCCCAAAAGTAGGAAGGCATGCACTTCGAAAGATGGGCCATCTCCTTGGCGTTGAAAACCTGTTGAGGCACACAACCTCTCTCCAGTTGCCTGGAATACTCAGTGCCCGCTCAGCATTTAAGGGTCCTTCCTCCGCCATCAACTTCATATGTTGCAAAACAGCAGTGATTTTTAGAGTTCTCAAACCATCCCTTGCTCGCAAGATACTTATTTGGGTTGTCCTCCCCAGATGTTTCCCACTGGTTCCCTGTAGATGTGTTAGGCCTGGTTGCAGAATGCCTTCCGGGTCAGATGTCGCCCTCTATTATCTGGCCCTCCATCTAAAAGGTTAACTGGGTCTCCATCTTCACGATGTTTACATTACGGGGAATACACAGCAGCTTGGAGCAGACGGGCAACCAACTCTCCACGTTGGTCTTTCTTGGTTTTCTGGGGCAGGTGGGTAGCAGGGTCTTGCTCTGTCGCCCAGGCTGGAGTGCAGTGACACAATCACAGCTCACTGCAGCCTCGACCTCCCAGGCTCAAGCGAGCCTCCCGCTTCAGCCTCCCGAGTAGCTGGAACTACAGGTGCGTGCCACCACACCACACTAATATTTTTCCTTTTTTTTTTTTTTTTTTTGGTAGAGACGGGGTTCTCACCATGTTGCCCAAGCTGGTCTCGAACTCCTGGGCTCAAGAGATCCTCCCGCCACAGCCTCCCAAGGATTACAGGCACAGCCACCGCGCCCAGCTGCTTCTCCTTGGTGGACTGATCAACACCAATAAGGCAGCGCACGTCCCTATTACTCACGCCTTCGTCGGACTCCTGGAGAATATTCATTCCGTCTTCCAGAGGCATGACGCTCCGCCTCCTCTTGACAGGTGTCAAGATCAAGATTGGGCCAGGATCAAGATTCCCCTCCAGGCCTCCGCTCCGCTTGGGGCGGCCTCAGCTGCGGCCGTAGCCGCAGTGGCCTCCATAACGGCCGCGATCGCCGTCGCCTAGCGCCTGGTTTTGCAGCTGCGAGGCCGCCGACGAGGCCGTTTACCTTCCGGTGAGTCCCCATACTCGCCGCTGCGCTGGCCGGGACAGGGATTTGCCCTCCGCGGTAAACACGTAAGCCGACTGGAAAACTGGCCTCCGCAATCCACTGAGCAGCACCCCAGATGACGCCAGACTGAGGAAGCCGCAGCCACTGGCTACAGTTGACAAGGCCCTAACGGACACTTATCGCGAGGCTTGGCAGCCCTGTAGCAATCTCAGGGACAGGGATGCGGTGATCAGCAGATCTCGCGAGACTCAGGGAAGCGTCCCGGAAACTAGGCTGTCGGGCCAGCCCCTGCGTTGGGGGGCAAGATGGCGGAGCAGGCTTTGACGCTGCTGAGGGAGGTGGCGAGACTGGAAGCGCCGCTGGAGGAGCTGCGCGCGCTTCACTCCGTGTTGCAGGCCGTGCCGCTCAATGAGCTTCGCGAGCAAGCGGCGGAGCTGCGCCTCGGCCCGCTTTTCTCTCTGCTCAACGAGAACCATAGGTGAGAGGACCCCGAGGGCTTGAGCCGAGGAGAGAGGCACCCCTAAATACGGTCACGAAAGTGGTTGGAGGCAAGAACAGCGCTTTTCCCAGTCACAGGGGAGGTGGAAAGTAACCGAAATTTGCAGAGAAGGAAGGATCCTGGGGCAAGAGACGGGGTTCACGTTCAGCCTGAGAGTGCCCAGGGTCAGTTTTCTCCCGTTTTCTTGAAGCAGGAATTAAAGGAGGGAAGTAAAGTTGTCCACTTAAAAGGAGCATTCCACATCCTTTTGTACAGGTTCTTGATTTGTTTCCTCTTCCAATAGGATCCTATCCTGGCAATGTGGCAAGAACCATTAGCATTTTAAATTCACATGCCTTTTCATCCAGTCATTCTTGTCACGAAAATTTAATATAGGTATACGTGCACAAAATGTGTAGTTATTTTGTCCTTTCGAACCCGAGGCTGAAATTGCTCCAAAAGCAGCGGCAGGGGAGTTCCCACAAGGGAGTGCTTCAAGCCTTCCCGAGATGTGGCTGGTTGAGATGCCAGAGAAAGAATCACTGAATGCCAAGGCGATCAGTCCAAAAGCGTTTAGGGGGAAACTTACAGAGGGCTGCAGAAATTGTCTGGACGGACACTGAGAGACCTTTGTATGTCCGCCGCGAAGGGGGTCAGGATCAGTTCAGATGAGAGTTTAAAGGAATTTGGCTCAGAGGTGAGGTCAGTCTTTTTCAGTGTTTTGGGCAACAACCTAGATACCTTTATCACCTGGGAATGTTCAAGGCCCAGGTTTATGGTCAAGCGTGCCAGGGAAACCTGCAGCTGGCTAGGTCAGAGAGCAATCAAGGCACTCTGAGTTTCATCAGGACACAGAAAGAATATTTATAACATATCATATGTGACACCAAAACACTAGAAACAATCTAAATATCCGTTAACAGGGGATTCCAAATTATGCACTATTACTCTGTAACACTATGCAGTTATTTAAGATACTGAGGTAGATGTATGTATACGTATGTAGACATGAAAAGACCTCTGTGTTGCTGAATGAAAAATTGCAGGATTTATGAATCTGTAATTTTAATCTGTAATTTTTAAAAATGATTACAATCCTCCCAACCCCCACAGGCTTCTATAACTTGTATATAACACTGGAAGTATCTGCAAAGGTACACCAGAAACTATTGATAAGGAAATGGGGCTGAAAATAGTAGGACGACTTTTACTTTTGGTATTTTACACATCAGTAGTGTTTGATTAAAAAACACTTTGTAGCCGGGCACGATGGCTCACACCTGTAATCCCAGCACTTTGGGAGGCCGAGGCGGGTGGATCACCTGAGATCAGGAGACCAGCCTGACCAACACGGAGAAACCCGTCTCTACTAAAAATACAAAATTAGCTGGATGTGGTGGTGCAGGCCTGTAATCCCAGATACTAGGGAGGCTGATGCAGGAGAATCGCTTGAACCCAGGAGGCAGAGGTTGGGGTGAGCCAAGATCGTGCCATTGCACTCCAGCCTGGGCAACAAGAGCGAAACTCCACTTCAAAAAAAAACTTTGTAGACCGGGAGCAGTGGCTCACACCTGTAATCCTAACACTTTGGGAGGCTGAGGCTGAGCTTGAGCTCAGGAGTTCAAGACCAGCTTGAGCAACATGGTGAAAACCCGTCTCTACAAAACAAAATAAAAAATTAATTGGGCGTTGCCTGTAGTCCCGCTACTTTGAGGGCTGAGGCGGGAGGATGGAGGATCGCTTGAGCCCGGGAGGTGGAGGTTGCAGTGAGCAGAGATTGCCCACTGCACTCCAGCCTGGGCGACAGAGTGAGGCCCTGCCTTTTTTTTTTTTTTTTTTTTTTTTAAGATGGAGTCACACTCTGTCGCCCAGGCTGGAGTACAGTGGCGGAATCTAAGCTCACTGCAACCTCTGCCTCCCAAGTTCAAGTGATTCTTCTGCCTCACTCAGCTTCCAAAGTAGCTGGGACTATAGTAGCTGGACCACCACCACACCCGGCTAATTTTTTGTATTTTTAGTAGAGACAGCGTTTTACCATGTTGGCCAAGACTGGTTTCGAACTCCTGATTTCAAGTGATCCGCCTGCCTTGGCCTCCCAAAGTGCTGGGATTACAGGCATGAGCTACTGTGCCCAGCAGAGACTGTCTTTAAAAAAAAAAGAGAGAAGAAAAACATTTTATAATTCTGTCTTACCTGGATTCTGGGTGAAAAAAAGGAGAAAAACCCCACTTCATATTTGATAATTTGATCATTTAAAAGAGTTTTGAAATGTTTGTGATCCAAAGACTTTAAAGTGACCTTACTACTTGAAAAGATTATGAACCACTGAGTCAACACTGGCTGTCAGAGGGCTTTCTTGGCTATGACCTTCTAAGATTCCTTCCTTTTTTGTAAGTGTTCTCCAATCATGAAGTCTATCAGTTAACATTTTTCAAGTCTGCCTATGAAAGATTTTATTTGTCCCCTCTTTAATCCAAGCCCTCGTTTTTTCCCTCTTGCTAGGTCTGTAGTATTAATCTGACTTCTCATTACCTCTGAAATTCCTTTTCTAGCAAGTCCTTCCCACCCTGTAACCCTAGTGAGCATACATCTCAGGTCAGTAGGTGCTAATCTTTTCCATGGTTTCTCATTGCCTTAGTGAGTTTTTAGAGTGCCATTTGGGCCCTTTACAGTATATTTCCATCCTACTTTTCCCACCTCACCTTTTTCCTCCACTCCACTTCTTTTCATCTGCTCCAGCTACCATGTGGGCACCCTTATTTTTCCTTAAGCGTGACTTACACTTTCCTGACTTTACTCATACCACCCTTCTAACTGAAATACTTTGCTGTCTATCCTGTCCATCCTTTTAGGCCCACTAAAGAGCCATCCCCTCCAAAATATTTTTCTCAATTATTCCAGTTGCAAATGACTGCTCCTCAGATCTGCTAAAGGACATTATTGTTATTTCTGTAAATGATACTTGACACTATTACCTATGTTATAGTTCTCTGTGTGTCTGTTTCTAGTTTGTAAATTCTTTGAAGGCAGTGACTGCATTTTGTTCATCTCTGCATCCCTCTTAGGGCGCAGCACACAATGCAGTATATACACAATGAAAGATGAGACTCACAGGGTTTAGAGTGACCACCTAGTCCAACCTCTTCATTTTAGAGATGAAGAGACTTTCAAAGGTCATACCACAAGTTGATAACAGAGAAGCAGTAGGAAGTGAAGTGAGGGAGAGTTTGAGGATTAAGGTCCATGGGAAGATAGTTTGCTAAATGAAGGAGCAGTGCTTTAGGGAACAGTGTTAATGGATTGTTCCCTAAAGAACTGGATACATAGTAGATACCAATTGCAATTTGTGAGAATAATTCTCTGGATAGTATCTGTCAGTCTCCAGATATATTGCTGTTATCCTGACTAAACCACATAGGTTGCTGTGTATTGGTTCACAATCTGATCTTGTAGATGTAAATTAAGATCTTGACAGTTTTTTTTTGAGAGAGTTTAAGTCCTAAGATTACTGCTTTAGAATATGAAAATCAAACAAGACTAATTTTAAGCATTAACTCTTTGGCTTGTTGGCACAGAAGGGTCACATAGGACCTAAAATTTGTGCACTGTACAGTTTAACATACCACTACTTTTTTTTAAACAGCTTTTTAAAGGTATAATTTATATACAATGAACTGCACTTAATAAAATTTACAAGTTGGCAAGTTTTGACATACATATACACCCGTGAAGCCATCACCACAATCAAGATAGCAGATGTATCTTTCACTCCCAGAAGCTCCCTCACACCCTTTGCTAATCTCTCCCTGTTTCAACCGGCCAACCACTCATCTGCTTTCTATCACTATAGATGAACTTGCCCCTTATTTTGGCCAAACATGGGAGGAAGGGATCATATAAATGGAGTCATACATTATGTATTCTTTTGTTTTGTTTCCATCATACAGCATAGTTATTTTGAGATTTATCTGTGTGGCATGAATAAATAGTTCATTTCTGTTTATTGTTGAGTAGTAGTCCATTGTATGAATGCAATCTATTCCTCTGTTGGTGAACATTTGAGATTTGAATTGTTTTCTGTTTGGAGATATTATAAATAACACTGCTGTGAACATTCATGTACAAGTCTTTACATAAAAATATCCTTTCTTTTCTCTTTGAGTAAATAGCTAGGAGTGGAATGGCTAGATGGTGTGGTAGGTGTATACTTTTTAAGCAGCTACCAAACTGTTTTCCAAAGTGGTTACACTATTTTACCTTTCTACCAGCAGTGTATGAGAATGGATCATAGACCTAAATATAAAACCTAGAACTACAAAACTTCTAGAAGAAAACATAGGAAAAAAAATTATGACCTTTAGTTAAAAGACTTCTTTAATATGACACCGAAAGCATGATCCATACAAGAACAAATTGAGCTGGGCATGGTGGCTCATGCCTGTGGTCCCAGCTACTCAGGAGGCTGAGGTGGAGGCTACAGTGAGCTGTGATTGCTCCATTACACTCCAGCCTGAGTGACAGAGATCCTGTCTTAAAAAAAAGAACAAAGTAATACAAAGTAGAATTCATCAAAATTAAACATTCTGTTCTTTAAAGGTTACATACAGTAAGAGAATGAAAAGTCACAAATGAAGAAAAATCTTTGTGAATAATATATCTGATTAAGGACTTACATTCAGAATATGTAAGGAGCTTTCAAAACTAAATAGCAAGAAAAGAAATAACCCAATTAAAACATGGGCAAAAGATTTGAACAAGAAGTACAGATGGTAAATATGCACATAAAAAGATATTCAACATTAATCATCAGGGAAATGCAAATTAAAATTACAGTAAGATTCTACTGCACACTATTAGATTGGCTAAAATTGCAAAAGGCACAGAAGCAACGCAACCCAAGTGTGCAACCAAAGTGTCTATGAAGAGATGAATGGATAAACAAAATGGGGTATATACGTATATGATGGGATATTGTACATATTGCCTTAAAAAGAAAGGAAATTCTAACAGGTGAACTTTGAAGACATTATATACTAAATGAAGTAAACCAGACACAAAAGGACAAATGTTGTGTGCTTTTACTTACATACCTAGAGCAGTCAAATCTAGAGAGACAGAAAGTAGAATGGTGGTTGTCAGGAGCTTGGGAGGGGAGAATAGGAGTGTTCAATGGGTGCAGAGTTTCTGGTTGGGAAGATGAAAACATTCTGGAGATGGATGATGGTGATGGCTGGACAACAAAGTGAATATACTTATTGCCACAGAACTGTACATTTAAGAATGGTTAAAATGGTAAATTTTACCTATGATCACGTTTTTTTAAAGAGAAAGAAAACCATACTCATGTATCCCCATTCCTCCTCTTCCCCCTTCCCCAAGCCTCTGGCAACCAGGAATCTACTTTCTATATGGATTTGTCTATTCTGGACATTTGATGTAAATAGAATCATTCTCAAAAGGAAGCCTTTTGTGTCTGGCTTATTTAACTTAGCATAATACTTAAAAGGTTTATTCATGTTGTAATATGTATCATTACTTCATTGTTTTTTATGGCTGAATAATATTCCATTGTCTGCACATAACACATTTATCCATTCACTTGGTGGGCATTTGGGTTGTTTCCACTGCTGTGAACATTTGTGTACAAGTTTTTGTGAAAATACATGTTTTCAATTATCTTGGGTGTAAAAACATTCTTAATACTACCTTAGGTTCAATTATGCAAAGTGGAATCTCTGAATTAAAAGGGTATGTTCTTTTTTTTTTTTTTTTTGAGACAGAGTCTCGCACTGTCACCCAGGCTGTAGTGCAGTGGCACAATCTCGGCTCACTGCAGTCTCCACCTCCTGGGTTCAAGCAATTCTCCTGCCTCAGCCTTCCTAGTAGCTGGGACTATAGACATGTGCCACCACGCCCAGCTAATTTTTTTGTATTTTTAGTAGAGATGGGGTTTCACCAGGTTGGCCAGGGTGGTTTTGATCTCCGATCTTGTGATCCGTCCGCCTTGGCCTCCCAAAGTGCTAGGATTACAGGATTGAGTCACTGCGCCTGGCGAGGTATGTTCATTTTTAAGGCTTTTCACTTGTGTTACATAGTTACCTTCCCGAAAGGTTGTACCAGTTGAATTGTATGCTAATATTAACAATATATTAGCCCATTTATTTGTAGTGTCTATTAAGAGACAAGAAAATTGTTCTTAAAACATCTTCTGTATCTACCAGTGGTAGTCACCAGGTTCTTTTTCATAGCGCTTCCCTCTTCTCTCCATCCCCACTGCTGCTCCCCTGATTTACTCCATCATCACCTCTCACCATTAACTGCCTTGTAATTGAAAATTTTTTCCCTAACACTGGTGCAGAGTGATTTCTAGAAGTCAGATCTCATCATTTTACTTCTTTATTTAAGACCACTTTGTGACTTGCCATTGATTTTCTGGAAAAAGTCTAAATTCCAAGCATGATATAAAATACCGGTTAGAATCTGGCTTCTGTGCATCTTTTACGTTTCAGTTCTTGTCCTTAACCTTACCCTTTTACCTTCTTAACACCTGTCTCCCATTCTGACCCCAATCATACCAAGCTACTTATTCCTTGAAAGTATAACACTGTGTCTCATTCTTCTCTGCCTTTTCATGCACTGCTATTGCTACTCCCTCTACGTGGAACACGTTTCTTCTAGATAACTCCTACTTTTTCTTAAAATTTAGTTTAGATGTTACCCTTCTAGGAAGCCTTCCCTGTACCCTCTGTTCTTTTTTAAGCTCCTATAGTTTCTGGCCTTAGCCTATAGCATTTATTTATTTGGATTACAGTTGCCTTTTTTGTTTTTCTGTATCTTTCATTGGATTGAGCTCCTTAAGACTAGAGAATATATTGGGCCGGGCACAGTGGCTCACACCTGTAATCCCAACACTTTGGTAGGCCAAGGTGGGCGGATCACAAGGTCAGGAGTTCAAGACCATCCTGGCTAACACAGTGAAACCAAGTCTCTCTAAAAATACAAAAAAGCCGGGTGTGGTGGCAGGCGCCTGTAGGCTCAGCTACTCAGGTGGCTGAGGCAGGAGAACTGCTTGAACCCAGGAGGCAGAGGTTGCAGTGAGCTGAGATCACACCACTGCATTCCAGCCTGAGTGACAAAGCGAGACTCTGTCTCAAGAAAAAAAAAAAATGACTAGAGAATATATCTTCTTCTTTGTAGCCCCAGCACAGACAATGTGCATAATAGGTACTTAGCAAATGTTTAATAGTTGAGCGAAAGCTGCTGTTTCAAAAAGAAGTCTGTGTGGAGGAGATGCTGACCCAACCTTCAGATATTATTAGGTTGTTACTTCCTACTTGGCAGGACGTGAACTAATAAGATCTATGATATCTCCTTCAGGGAAAAGACTACTTTGTGTGTATCCATTCTGGAGAGATTGCTCCAAGCTATGGAACCAGTTCACGTGGCCCGGAACCTCAGGGTTGACCTGCAGAGGGGACTAACTCACCCTGATGATTCTGTAAAAATCCTCACTCTTTCCCAGGTATGAAATTTTACTAGGAACTGACATTGACCACCTGCTCTGGGCCAGATTCTGTACTGGGACAGAAAGATGAAGAAAGCACAGTCTCTCTCTGTCTGTCTGTCTGTCTCTCTCTCTCTCTCCTTTTTCTCCTTCTTTCTCTCCCCCTCCCCCTCCCTCTTCTCTCCCCCTTTTCTCCTCTCCTCTGCTTCTTTTCTCCCCCCGGGAAATGTGTGGTCTATTCCAGTGTGCATAGCTAACTATAACCTGGGAGATACAAGCTAAAGAAAGAAGTTCCATTAAATATCGTCTGAATCATTCATTAATCAGATACTGACTGAGTTCCTTTTACATGCCAGGCATGGTGCCATATACTGTTAGAGTTACCAAGATAAACAAAACCTATTACTTTCCTTCAAGGAGCTCCTACTCCAAAGAAAAAAGATTCATGTGTGTTCAAATAGCCCTGTGCCATGTTAGATTCTGTTACACTGGATGAACCAAATGCTATTGTAAAGGTCACTAAACCAACAATTAAGACAGTAGCTCTTATCATCCTGGTAACCAAAGCATCCTACTATTTGAGTGAAGAGCTGATGCTAAGGATTATCTTGTTGAAATGGTAGGAGCTAAACAGTTACTCAGTAGATACTGAACTACTGTTTTTCCTTTTCTGTGTTTATTCAGCAAAAAAGGGGGCCAGGCATGGTGGCTCATGCCTGTAATCCCAGCACTTTGGGAGGCCGAGGCAGGCAGATCACCTGAGGTCAGGAGTTCGAGACCAACCTGGCCAACATGGTGAAACCCTGTCTCTACACAAATAGAGAAATTAGCCGGGCATGATGGCGGGTGCTTGTAATCCCAGATACTCAGGAAGCTGAGATGGAAGAATCACTTGAACCCAGGAGGTGGAGGTTGTAGTGAGCTGAGATCGCACCTCTGCACTCCAGCTTGGGCAACAGAGCGAGACTCTGTCTCAAAAGAAGAAAAAGGGGTGGGAGATGATATCAGTTTATTCACTGGCCATTATACACCAGATACTGTAGCAGGGGTTTGCCTATTCAGTCTCATTTAATCTTTGTTACTATGCTAGAATTAAATATTGTGTTCCCATTTTACAGATAAGAAATGAGGCTATAATTTGTGCAAGGTCAATGTAGCTAAATATAGAGCTGGGTTTGTGTTGTTTTCACTCACTGAGATATCTTACCTCTTTACCTACTTTCTTTTTTCTTTCCTTTCACAGATGTGACCATACCATATGTGTGTGAATGAATTTAGGTCATTTTGATATTTTCTGACTTGACATAGAGCTGTGACCACTAACTCCTAAAATAACTGCACACTAACGAAATTGGACCATTGTGTGTTTACCATATGTTGCCCTACTTTAGAAGAGTGTTTCTGATTGTTTTTCTTTCAGGTTGGAAGAATTGTTGAAAATTCTGATGCTGTTACTGAGATTCTAAACAATGCTGAATTACTAAAACAAATTGTTTATTGCATTGGTGGAGAGAATCTATCTGTAGCAAAAGCGGTGAGTCTACTAGAATCATTGACTTAAATGTGCAGAGACATTAATGTCCCAAAAGATAAAGAAAGGCCTTCTGAATTGAGAGGTAAAGGTTTAGAATGGCTGATTTGTGTAATTGAATTTGCAACCTCATATGGATTGTATGAAATAAACGGTTGTCAAGTAAATACCAGTAAACCCCTTTCATTTTCTAGGATACACATATAATTCTATGGGGAATACCATGTGTCTTTTCCAATTATAAATAATAGCTAAAACAGTGAATGCTCATTGGGTAAGGTGCATTCCATGCACTAATTTTTATATCAGTCTTATGAAGTAGATAATAATATTCTGTATTTTGGGGACATAAGAGATATTTTCTTTCCTTATAAGGCCATCAAATCCCTGTCAAGAATATCACTAACCCAAGCTGGACTCGAGGCTTTATTTGAAAGCAATCTGCTGGATGATTTGAAAAGTGTAATGAAAACAAATGACATTGTTCGATACAGGGTGTATGAGGTAAGACTAAAAGCATACTTTCTCATGCTTACAAAGCAGAATGAGAAGCAAGATGGCTCATTAAGTATATAATCTGTGTTTGACCCTATAGTAGGTGCTGGGAATATAGGGATGCATTTCCAGGCTAGTATGAAAGACAGTCACAAAAAATACTTACAGCCCAGCACTTTGAAGGCAAAGGCAGGAGGATATCCCTTGAGGCCAGGAGTTTCAGAACAGCCTGGACAACATTACAAGACCCCATCTCTACAGAGAAGTAAAAAATTAGCTGTGCATGGTGTTGTGTGCATGTCATCCCAACTACCTGGGAGGTTGAAGTGGGAGGATCAACTGAGCCCAGAAAGTTGACACAGCAATGAGCCATCCTTGGTTGTGCCACTGTACTCCAGCCTGGGCAACAGAGCAAGACCCTTTCTAAATATATAGATATAAAAGATATGTATTTTGAGACAGAGTCTCACTCTGTCACCCAGGTTGAAGTACAATGGTGTGATCTCAGCTCACTGCAACCTCCGCTATATATCTATCTATATGTATATCTATCTATATATATATTTATATATATATCTATATATATTTAGAGTGCAGTATAAGTACTATGATAGAGAAGATATTGAAACCAGACTTGAAAAAATTTGTAGTAATTAGAAGAAATGGCCCTTATTTGTACCAGCTTTCTACTAAACACTGTGCTAAAATACTCACATACATTATCTTTAATTCTTACAGTAAACTTTGTATGTTCTTATCATTAACCTCATATTGATGGAGCAGTGGATCCAAGGCCACATACTTAATAGGGTACATATTTGAAATGGAATCCTCTATAGTCTAATTCCTTCTTCAGAACACTTACTTTGCATGTTATACCATACTATGCTGATTTTCCTTCTCCCTCTCAGTTTCTTCTCAGTCTCCTGGCTCATTATCCTCTATTGAATCTTTAATTGTTGGAGTTCATGAAAACAGTTCCAAGCCCCGCTTTCACTGTACTTTATATTCATTCCTAGATAGTTGTAGATGATTTCACTTCCCATCTCTGATGATAGCTCTCAAATGTAAAGTTCCAACTGACACCTTTCTTCTGAGCTCAAATGTTCATACTCAACTGCTTCCTCGCTCTTGGCCACTTGGGCATATTCTAGGCCCTTCAAACTCATGCAGAAATCAAATTCCTGATCTTCCTTATCCACCCCATCCCTCTAATTAAAAACAAGAGCAACAAACTGGCCCTGTCTCAGTCTACTTAATTGAATATTAGACCTTGGCTTATTCTGAGGCTTGTTTTCCCTGCCACATATCCATTCTGTCATCATAGTGTGTCGATTTTATTTAAACCCATGCATTTCTCTTCGTTAGTACAGTTTCTACCACCCTAGACTAATGTACTGGTATCACTCACCTGGGCTACTATAGTGGCATCCAAACTGGACTCCACTCATCCATTTTTGTCATCCCTAGTCTGTCTTCACATGCAGTCAGAATGGTCTTTTAAAAGTCCAAATCTGATTGTGTCATTTCTCTGCTTAAAACCCTTCAGTGTCTTCCTATGTCTCTCAGTAAGACCTCAGGATGTATTTGTTGAATGAGTAAGAGAATGACTGACTGACAGAATGCCTGAATGAGTGAATGGTTTTATAATCCATTTGTTGTTACTGATTCAGGCTTTTGTACCCTGATTGATGTTTACTTGGGCGGGAAAGTGCTGATACACCCAGATATAATGGAACATTTCTTGTGCCACAGTGGCCAGACGTGGTGGCTCATGCCTGTAATCTCAGCACTTTGGGAGGCCAAGGCAGGCAGGTGACTTAAGGCCAGGAGTTCAAGACCAGCATGGCAAAACCCCATCGCTACTAAAAAAAATACAAAAAAATTAGCCAGGTGGTGTGTGCCTGTAATCTCAGCTACTCAGGAGGCTATGGCACAAGGATTGCTTGAACCTGGGAGGCAGAGGTTGCAGTGAGCTGAGATCACGCCACTGTACTTCAACCTGGGTAACAGAGCGAGACTCTGAAAAAAAACAAAAAAATCTGTGCCAAAGTAATTTCTAACGTGGTCACTGAAGTTTTTCTACTTAAAGAGACAGAGACAAATAATGGATTTTTAAAAACTCATTTATAGAAAGTACTTAGTCCTACGTTTAACCGAAAATGAGATCTATCAGGCCTATGGCTGTTTTGACCTTTTTCTTCTTCTGTTTTTATTTCAGCTAATTGTAGAGATTTCTTCTGTGTCACCAGAATCTTTAAACTACTGTACCACAAGTGGATTGGTAACCCAGCTCCTGAGAGAGCTGACTGGTGAGGATGTGTTGGTCAGGTGTGTTGACTGAGAGTTCTTAAAGTGAAATGTCCTCTTTTGAAGGGCCGGGAAACAACCTTGGGATGTCTGTGATTTTCTCTATTAAAGACTTTGCCCAGGTTGCAATCTCATGACGGATGTGTGTCCTGCAGTAGGGACCTTTAGAAAATTGCTCAAGTTACGTCGTGTCAACATACTGGAACTTGGCAAAGCCCCACATGACAATTCACCACTTTCAAGTGACTGTGTTCCCTGTCCCTAAGTCTGTGTACTCTTAAAACGTTGCAATTGCATGGTAACTGCCATTTTGTATTACTAATATTTCATCATATGCATTTTTTTTGGCATTGTTAAATAGCAGTACCATGGCATGATAGAAAGAATATGGGCTAGGCCAGGCACGGTGGCTCACGCCTGTAATCCCAGTACTTTGGGAGGCTGAGGTGGGCAGATCATGAGGTCAGGAGTTTGAGACCAGCCTGGCTAACATTGTGAAACCCCGCCTCTACTAAAAATACAAAAATTAGCCGGGCACAGTGGCACACACCTGTAGTCCCAGCTACTTGGAAGGCTGAGGCAAAAGAATGGCTTGAACTCAGGAGGTGGAGGTTGTGGTTAGCCAAGATCGTGCCACTGCACTCCAGCCTGGCAACAGAACAAGACTTCGTCTTAAAAAAAAAAAAAATATGGGCTTTTCGAAATGAGGAAGACTTGGTTTGCATGCCTTTCTACTATTTATTAGCTGTTTGGCCTTGGACTGATTATTATAAGCTTTCTATACCTCAGTCAGTTTCCTCATCTCTCAGATAGAACAATAACTCTGTAAATAAGATACTGTAAGTATTAAGCTAATTGACCTTAGGAAGCAGTACAATGGCTGACATAGGTTCTCCAAGAAATGTTAATTCCAGTCTCTTCCAGCCCCTATTCCCCCTACTCCCTAAATCCTTTTTAATGTCTTCCAAATGATCTTTGTTGATATTCCACAGTTTACTAATACCTCCTCATTATTAAACAGTTGATTCGCTTCAAGTATTTTGCTGTTATGATAGCATTATAGTTATCTTTGCATATATAAGTTTTGATTTTTCTTATCTCAAATGATTTTTTGATCGTCCTGTGTTCTTTAAACATGGCTGAATTTGTTAAATCTATGTGAGTAAATCAGTCACTAGTTACATTGCTTCAGTGCATTTGAGTGTCTCAACCTAATGAGACAATTATTTTTGTTAATTATTTTTTAGCATTGTATCAAATTTCATGATACAGAAAAACCTGTTAATGGTTAGTCAAAACACTTTAGGATCAACTATAAACTGTAAAAATAAATCTTTTAGTTATTTTCTTTGATCATGGTTGGATACGAGATAATACCAAAGAATTATTATTAATTTCCTAATATGTGGCAATGGCATTATAATTGTGTGAGGAAACATTTGTGTTTTGTAGAGATGCATACTGAAGTATGCAGGGATAAATGGCAGGTTGACTAGGATTTGCTTTAAAATAGTTCAACAGAAAATAGGGAAAAAATGAAATAAAGCAAAATCTTCATAACCATAAAATCAGGTTATGGGTATATAGGGGCTTATTGTATTATTCTCATTACTTTTGTGTATGTTTGATACTTCAGAATAAAATTTTTAAAAATATTTTAGGAAGCAGCTAGGTTATAGTGGAAACAATAGTGGACTTCAAATCAGAAGGTCAAGATTTAAATCTAAACTCTGCCTGTAATAACAATGTGATTCCAGGTAAGTCACTGCAACTTTCTAGGCCTTAGTGCCTCATCTAAAAAGAGGAGCCAAGACTATTGACCTTTAAAATGTGGTGGGAAGAATTAAATAAGATAACATGTATGAGAGCAGTTTATAAACTATGCAAATCATCTGCAAACTCTCCTTGTTTTTGTCCTTCTGACATTTTAGAGCCACCTGTATAGAAATGGTGACGTCACTGGCATATACTCATCATGGGCGACAGTACCTTGCTCAAGAAGGAGTAATTGACCAAATTTCTAATATAATTGTTGGGGCAGATTCAGACCCTTTCTCTAGCTTCTATTTGCCAGGTAAGAAACGCAGATACCTATGGAAATGATGGTGCAGGTTTTATTTGTGGGAGGCTGAGGTGGGTGGATCACGAGGTCAGGAGATCAAGACCATCCTGGCTTACGCCAGGCGTGGTGGCTCACGTTAGTAATCCCAGCACTTTGGGAGGCCAAGGTGGGCGGATCACGAGGTCAGGAGTTGGAGATCAGCCTGGCCAATATGGTGAAAACCCGTCTCTACTAAAAATACAAAAATTAGCTGGTGTGGTGGCAGGTGCCTGGAATCCCAGCTACTTGGGAGGAGATTGGCAGGAGAATGGCTTGAACCTGGGCAGCGGAGTGGATTTTGAGACCTGGCCAACATGGTGAAACCTTGTCTTTACTAAAAGTACAAAAAGTAGTCCGAAGTGGTGGTGTGTGCCTGTAATCCCAGCTACTCAGTAGGCTGAGGCAGTAGAATCCCAGGAACCCAGGAAATGGAGGTTGCAGTGAGCTGAACCCGCGAAGAGAGAGAAAGAAAGAGAGAGAGAAGTAAAAATGTCTGACATAATTTTATATTAATATATAGAATAAAGATTCCACAAAAAGCTGTCAAATGAATAAATAAATTCAGTAAAGCTATAAGATACAAAATCAGTGCATAAAAATCAACATTTCTATAAACTAACAGTGAACTCTGAAAAAATAATCAAAGATACATTCCCATTTACAATAGCATTCAAAAAAATTAAATATTTATGAATAAATTTAAAGAGGTGAAAGATCTATCCACTGAGATCTATAAAAACTGATGATAATGAGAACACTTGGACACAGGGAGGGGAGCATCACACTCTGGGGTCAGTGGGGGGAAATAGGGGCGGGACAGCAGTGGGTGGGGAGTTGGGGAGGGATAACATGGGGAGAAATGCCAGATATAGGTGATGGGGAGGAAGGCAGAAAACCACACTGCCATGTGTGTACCTATGCAACAATCTTACATGTTCTTCATGTGTACCCCAAAACCTAAAATGCAATAAATAAAAAAAAAAACTGATGAAAGAAATTGAAGATGCAAGTAAATGGAAAGATATCCTATGTTCATAGATTTAAAGAATTAATATTATTAAAATATCCGTGCTACCCAAAGCACTGTATAGATTCAGTGCATCCCCTACCAAAAATTACCGAATTTAATGACATTTTTCACGAAAGCAGAAAAATCAGTTTTAAAAATATACATATTTCAAAATACATTGTTCACAATAAATATATATGACTTTTTAATTTGTCAGTTAAAAGTTAATTTTTTAAAAAAGAAGATACCTTAGCCTCTTAATGAGGGGGAATCCATTGCTCTGGGAGCTGTGTACTGTTGACTTTGGTTTCTGGAAACATCAGTGCTATTTAGAACATTAGGATATTTTTCTTTTGAAGATCAACAAAAACATAAATGAAAATACTAGTAATGACATTTAAAGTATGTTTCACAGATTAATCATGTCTCTGAGTGGGAATCTATATCTATGGTAGGATCTACTCTTGCCATTTTATTCTGGGACATGGTTGATTAGTCCTTCTTGAACAATTTTAGAAATTGGGTATGTATGTCTTCCTTAGGTAGCCTAGCTTATTTTATTAATGAACATACCCATTTAAAAATTTCTTCCTGGTAATAACTCTAAACTTGCCTTCCTGTAATTTGTATCTACTGATCCTTGTTCTTTGTTCTCCCTCTTGCATATGACGGTACTTCAATAGCTGGTCCCAGCTCCATTGACTCTCTCAGGATCACACATCACAGGTCCTTTAGAATCTCCTAATGGTCTCTCTGTTCTCCAGGCAACACACTACTCTAACCTTTCTCCACTTTCTGGCCTGCAGTTCATTTCTGTTCCTATGAAGTCATAGGGCCCACAATTCATACTGTCTTGCTCCCCTATTAAAATATATTTTTGTAAATCTCTTTAGGATTTGTGAAGTTTTTTGGAAACCTGGCTGTCATGGATAGTCCTCAACAGACCTGTGAGCGTTATCCTGTCTTTATGGAAAAAGTCTTTGAAATGATAGAAAGTCAGGACCCCACTATGATTGGTGTAGCTGTAGACACAGTTGGAATCTTGGGATCCAATGTTGAAGGAAAACAGGTTTTACAGAAAACAGGTTGGTATGACTTGGGTCTATTCAGGGTTATCTTAATTTTTGACAAGGGTTCAATATGTAAGTTCATTTGCTGGTAGGTTAACTACATTGTAGAAACTATTTTATGGGTTGTAGTCTTGTTAACCATGACCTTGGACTCATGTCTGAAAGTCTAATAATTACTACTGAACACCCCCCCCCTTTTTTTTTTTGACTTTTCACTGTTTAGGTTTCTACCAATCAGTTTCAACCAAATATTGTTTTCTGTTTCCCCTCTATGTCGTCTTTGGCTAGATTTCATGGTATAAAGACCATGAGCTAGAGTCAGAAAGGCTTGGATTCATGTCCTTGAGTTTTCTATTCCCTTCTTTTTCTTTTTTTCTTTTTTTTTTTTTTTAGAGATGGGGGGTGTCTCTCTGTTACCCAGGCTTGCCTCAAACTCCTGGGCTCAAGTAGTCCTGCCTCATCCTCATTGGCTGGGATTGCAGGTGCACACCATTGCATCCAGCTCTGACTTTGCTTTTTGAACTTCATTTACTCACTTCATTTTTCTAGCCTCATTTTCTTCATTTATAAAAATGGCATAACAACTACTTCTTAGGGTTGTTGTGAATATGAAATTTTGGGGGGTTTTTGTAATGTCAAGAAAGGAAAATAAAAGTGTTTTAAATAAGATTTTATGTTAAGAGAGATACTCCTGGCTGGGCACAGTGACTCATGCCTGTAATCCAGCACTTTGGGAGGCCAAGGTGGGTGGATTGCCTGAGCTCAGGAATTCAAGACCACCCTGGGCAACATGGCAAAATCTTGTCACTACTAAAGAATATAAAAACTAGTCAGGCGTGGTGCTGCACAGTGCTAGTTCCAGCTACTTAAGAGGCTGAGGCAGGAGAATCACTTGAACCTGGCAGGTAGAGGTTGCAGTGAGCTGAGATCATGCCACTACACTCCAGCCTGGGTGACAGAGTGAGACTCTGTCTCAAAAAATAAAATAAAATAAAAGAGGCCAGGCGTGGTGGCTCACCCCTGTACTCCCAACATTTTGGGAGGCCAAGGCGGCTGGATCACTTGAGGTCAGGAGTTCAAGACCAACCTGGCCAACATGGTGAAACCCCATCTCTACCTAAAATACAAAAATTAGCTGAGCGTGGTGGCGCGTGCCTGTAGTCCCAGCTACTCAGGAGGCTGAGGCAGGATAATGGCTTGAACCCAGGAGGCAGAGGTTGCGGTGAGCTGAAATGACACTCTACACTCCAGCCTGGGCAACAGAATGAGACTTTATCTAAAATAAAAAGAAAAATACTCTTTTTTTTTTTTTTTTTTTTTTTTTGAGACGGAGTTTCGCTCTTGTTACCCAGGCTGGAGTGCAAATGGCGCGATCTCGGCTCACCGCAACCTCCGCCTCCTGGGTTCAGGCAATTCTCCTGCCTCACCCTCCTGAGTAGCTGGGATTACAGGCACGCGCCACCATGCCCAGCTAATTTTTTGTATTAGTAGAGACGGGGTTTCACCATGTTGACCAGGATGGTCTCGATCTCTTGACCTCGTGATCCACCCGCCTCGGCCTCCCAAAGTGCTGGGATTACAGGCTTGAGCCACCGCGCCCGGCCAAGAAAAATACTCTTATGGAGCATCCATACATCCGTGAGGATCAATAGCACAACAAATTGTACACACAAAATAATATGCAGCCCAATTATTAAAATTCTTGATACGCATATGTTGAAAACTATCATGCCTATACTCCCATCACTTTAGGAGGCCAAGGCAGGAGGATCACTTAAGCCCAGGAATTCCAGACCAGCCTAGGCAACAACAAAAATTAGCCAGGTGTGGTGTGGTGCATGACTATAGTCCAGCTACTTGGGAGGCTGAGGTGGGAGGATCATTTGAGCCCAGGAGATCAAGGCTGCAGTGAGCCATGATCACGCCATTGCACTGCAGCCTAGGTGACAAAGTGAGACCCCCATCTAAAAAAATAAAAATTTAAAAAGAGTTTGGGCAAGGTGGCTCATGCCTGTAATCCCAGCACTTTGGGAGGCCAAGGCAGGTGGATCACTTGAGGTCAGGAGTTCAAGACCAGCCTGGCCAACAAGGTGAAACCCGGTCCCTACTGAAAGTACAAAAATCATCTGGGTGTGGTGGCATTCATCTATAATACCAGCTACTTGGGAGGCTGAGGCAGGAGAATGGCTTGTACCTGGGCAGCAGAGGTTGCAGTGAGCCAAGATCAGGCCACTGTACTCCAGCTTGGGTGACACAGTGAGACTACATCTCAAAAAAATAAAAAATATAAAAATAAAAAAAAAATTAATATGATGTTGCGTATCATAGCTAATATCCTTGTTTTATGTAGTTTTCTAAGTGTTTTTACCTATGACATAATCTTTTTACATAACTGCAAAGAACATACTACTGTCATTTTCATTTTCCAGGTAAGGTAGATGAAACTTAGAGGAGTTAAGAAAATTTCTAAGGTCATACTAATTAGGGCAGCTGCTACTCAAGTCCAGGTCCTTTGATTCCAGTTTTATAACTTTGCCTTATATATGCTGTGTTGCATGTAATTATGTGTTCTAGGCCTGTCACTTGTTCTCTAATTACATGCTTATTTTTGTATTGGTCTAGGTTGGTAGAGATCATAGTGTATGACAGCATAATTTTAAAAATCTCATTTTTCACTTCATATCCATTAGGATGGCTATTACTTAAAAAAAGAAAAAACCCATAAAATAAGTGTTAGGATGTGGAGAAACTGTAACCCTTGTACATTTTACATTTCCTTTATCCGACATCTCCACTTCCACGTATATACCAAAAAAAATTGTACAAATGTTTGTACACCCATGTTCATAGCAGCATTATTCATGATAACCAAAAAAAGGTGCAAGCAATTCAATGTTCATTGATAGATGAATCAATAAACAAAATGTGGTATATACATGCAATGGAATATTACTCAGCCTTTAAAAAGAATGAGATTCTGGCACATGCTATAGCATAGAGGAACCTGCACCACTATTAACATTATGCTAAGTGTAGTAAGCCAGATACATAAGGACAGATACTGTATGATTCCACTTAGATGATATACCTAGAAGAATCCAGTTCACAGGAGGTAGAATGGTGGTTGGCAGGGGATGAGGGTAGGGAAGAAAGGGAATTATTGTTTAATAGATACAGAGTTTCAGTTTGGGTTGATGAAAAAGTTCTAGAGATGGATAGTTATGATGGTTGCACAACAATGTGAATATACGTAATAGCACTGAACTATGCACTTAAAAATAGTTAAAATGGTAAATTTTATGTTGTGTATATTTTACCATAATGAAGAAGAATCTCATTGTTATCCTTCAAAGGAACTCGCTTTGAACGCTTGCTCGTGAGAATAGGACATCAAGCAAAGAATGCCTCAATGGAGCTAAAAATTAGATGTTTGGATGCAATTTCATCTCTTCTGTACTTACCAGTAAGTAGACTGGGAAATTAATAAAGGACAGTGGGTCCCAGGTGTCCTGACTTCCAAATAAGTTCGTTTCTCCAGATGAGTTAACCTTGTGATGAGATTTTCCTTTTCTTTCCTATAGCCTGAGCAGCAGACTGATGACCTTCTGAGGATGACAGAATCCTGGTTTTCTTCTTTATCCCGGGATCCACTGGAGCTCTTCCGTGGCATTAGCAGTCAACCCTTCCCTGAACTACACTGTGCTGCCTTAAAAGTGTTCACAGTAGGTATTCTTTTCCATGGGTCCTTCTGGAACCCTGCCAGTTCAACACTTGAGTACTTACAGTGAGCCAGAGCCTGTGCCATCTCTGGAGATGCACAAGTGCATAGTATAGTTTCTACCTTCTGCTACCTTAGAGACTAAGGAAGGAGACAGATTTATAAACAGATTGTTTCAGTAAAAGATACTAGGTGCTGTTTGAGGTTTGAACAGGATGCTATGTGATCACATGGTTAATTCCAGAATTTTTATCTGCCATCCTCCGTTGACCTAGCCCTAGTCTTCCTAAGCCTTATTTCCCCTGCAGGAAATAAGGCTTCTGGCACCTAATGCTCCAGTGGTACCAAACTGTTTTGTGTCTCTGAACCTTTGCTGGGCTCTCTGTATCTAACACTCTTCCTTAACTTTGCTTCTTAACTTCTTACTCTTTTGTCAAGGACTAACTCAGGTATGTCTTCAGCACACTTTGCCCAGATTGACAAGGTTGAGTTAAACAATGTTGGCTTTCCTGTGTTGCATATATTTATTTCTTCAGCAAATATTTATTGAGTTTCTGTTTTTGCTTAGTGAAGGGCATACAACAGTAAACCAAATATATAAAGACCTTCCTTTCATGTAGTTTCCTGTCTATTGAAGGAGGCAGGCAGTAAATATAATTGTACAGTTACTTATGTAATTACAGTTGTGGTAAGGATTATACCTTTGTGTTCTATTTGTTATATTATGTTGCAAATGTTTACTGACCTGTCTCACCTATTAAGTAGGTGAGAGCAGGAAGCGTATCTGATTTATCTTTGTAGCCCCAGCATAGAAAGGTAGTAATCGCTTTAGTAATCTTATCAATAATGGGATCTCAGACAGCATACATGGCCTAGACTGGGAAGGAATAAAGAGAATGGCAGGGACAAATGAGGGAAGGCTTCCTGAGGATGCGATACAGGATCTGGGTCTTGAAGAATACACGTATTCCTACAATCTTCAGAAACAATTCTTTAAGACTGCTTCAGCCGGCCAGACACAGTGGCTCATGCCTGTAATCCCAGCACTTTGGGAGACTGACATGGGCGGATCACGAGGTCAAGAGATTGAGACCATCCTGGCCAACATGGTGAAACCCCGTCTCTACTAAAAATACAAAAATTAGTTGGCCGTGGTGGCACGCACCTGTAGTCTCAGCTTCTCGGGAGGCTGAGGCAGGAGAATTGCTTGAACCCAGGAGGCGGAGGTTGCAGTGAGTCGAGATCGCGCCACTGCACTCCAGCCTGGTGCCTGGCAATGAAGCAAGACTCTGTCTCAAAAAAAAAAAAAAAAAGACTGCTTCACCCTTGTATTTTCACCGTTGTATTTATAAGGGGTCATTGTATGAGATGGCCATTTTGGCTCCTGCTTAATATTTTCATTATTAGTTCATTTTGGTTTTGCTCTTCTTTATCCTGTGCTTAGTTGGTTCCGTTGTAGAAATAATTTTTTTTTTCTAGGTCAGTGCAAAAGTATGTAGAAATAATTTTTATTTACTAGTTGGGATAACTATTTTTATTCCTGCCTACATTCATGCTTGGTTGTGAAGTAGGCCAAAGTTTCTCAAACATTAATCTTAGGAATCTTATTAAAATGCAGATTCTAATTTTCAGTAGTTGTGGGGCAGAGCCTGAGATCCTGAATGTCTAATAAGCTCTCAGGTGATGCTGATGCTACTTGTCTGTGGAACACATTTTGAGAGGAAAAAACTAGGCCATAAGCTGGATTGTAACTTCTTTTTCATAAAAATGTAATAAGTTTTGAAAAACTTACTCTTAAAATTTGGAAAATACTTAGAAGTAGAATTTTTAAAAATCATATAAAGTCATAGCTTTTGGTGCATTTCCTTTTAGTTTTTGTATTAGTGTGTGTTTATTTTTGGTGAAATATTTCAAACATAGTCATATCTTCCTACCTTTGCCCAATCCTATTCCCTTTCCTCTGTTCTTTTTTTTTTTTTCTTAACTTTTTTTTTTTTTTTTTTTAGACAGAGTTTCGCTCTTGTTACCCAGGCTGGAGTGCAATGGCGCGATCTTGGCTCACCGCAACCTCCGCCTCCTGGGTTCAGGCAATTCTCCTGCCTCAGCCTCCCGAGTAGCTGGGATTACAGGCACATGCCACCATGCCCAGCCAGCTAATTTTTGTATTTTTTAGTAGAGACGGGGTTTCACCATGTTGACCAGGATGGTCTTGATCTCTTGACCTCGTGATCCACCCGCCTCGGCCTCCCAAAGTGCTGGGATTACAGGTGTGAGCCACCGCGCCCGGCTCCTCTGTTCTTAGATAAAAATCACTGTCACAAAGTTAGGGTCCATACATGATTTCATATTTCTACCACATGCTGTATGCGTCCTTTAAATAAAACATAGTATTTTACATATTCATAAACTTTGTAAATGATATCATGCTGTTTGTATCATTCTGTTAGGTTGATGCAAAAGTAGTTGTGGTTTTTGCTTTTTTCCCCTACAATGTTTTTTCTTAATATGTCTATATTAAGAGGCAGTTAGAAAGTTGGTATTTCATTGAATAGCCACAATATATCATTCTCCTGTAAATGAAGATTTAGATAGTATCTTACAAATGATACTACAATGAACATTCTTGAAAATATTTGTGTACTATATGAGTATCTTGAAGTTAGTCTTTTCTACTTTAGTTTTTATTTTTCCACTGTGTAATCATGCATTATTTATAATTTGCATTTGCTATTTTTATATAACAGTTTTACTTATGTCATTTCCTATTCTTTGTAAACATTATTCTTAATGTTTATTTTTTATTGCTATATACCATAATTTATGTAACCATTCCCCCATTATTTATATTGTAACTTTCACACTATTATGAACGTCTTTGTATACAAGGATTTTTTTGGATTTAAGGTTATTTTATTAAGTTAGATTCTCAGGAATGAATTTACTCAAGACAAAAGGTAACATTTTTAAAGTTCATGTTGCCAGATTTCTTTGTAAATATTGTGCCATCCCACTAACAAACTTAACTTCGACTCAGAGGAATTGTATTCTTTCTGCCTTCCATTACAGGCCATTGCAAACCAACCCTGGGCTCAGAAACTTATGTTTAACAGTCCAGGTTTTGTAGAATATGTGGTGGACCGGTCTGTGGAGCATGACAAAGCTTCAAAGGATGCCAAATATGAACTAGTGAAAGCACTTGCCAATTCCAAGACAATTGCAGAAATCTTTGGGAACCCAAATTATTTGAGGCTCAGAACTTACCTGAGTGAGGGTCCATACTATGTGAAACCTATTTCCACGACAGCAGTAGAAGGAGCCGAATGATTTCTCTAGAGGCTCATGTAGAGGACCACGTTTTGACCAAAACTTCTAAGGCATTTGGCTCCATCTGTATTTCACAAAAGAGACTTCCTTGCCCCACGAATTATCATGGAATGTCTGATGTTACTTTGTCACCAACATTGTTGTGTTTCTACATTGAAATGCAAAGTGGAACTAGGTGTTTGGAATGCATTAAGAGCAGGCAAGCTTGGTCATAATAGATTCAGTGTTTTTCAGATTCCTTTCACTGCCTTAATCTTTGCAACAGGATGGAAGTTTTTTTCTTACCTCAGAAAATTTTCATGGACCTACAATTTTATTTAAAAGCCTACTTCAGGGCCAGGTGCAGTGGCTAACGCCTGTAATCCTAGCACTTTGGGAGGCCAAGGTGGGCAAATCACTTGAGTCCAGGAGTTCGAGACCAGCCTGGCCAATATGGTGAAATCTCATCTCTACTAAAAATATAAAAATTAGCCAGGTATGGTGGCACACGCCTGTAATCTCAGCTACTCAGGAGGCTGAGGCACGAGAATTGCTTGAACCTAGGAATTGGAGGTTGCAGCTGAGATCGTGCCACTGCACACGAGCCTGGGCAACACAGCAAGACTCTGTCTCAAAAATAAATAAAATAAAAACCTGCTGCCAAATTATTTCTGTATTCTCTTCACTACCTTTTTTTTCTTTTTGATCCTTTTTCCATTTCTGATTCGAATTTCAAAGTCTTGGATATATTCCTTGAAAAATGAGTAGTGTGTAATATTAAAATTATGTTCTCTATACTCAGAATACTTTTTATGAGCTCCCTTTTGTTTTTTTGTTACTATTATTCCTTTGAAAAAAAGACTTAAAATCTCTAAAAATTGTTTATAGTGTTCATGTAATGCTTTTTTGCTGTTTACCAATGAATTTTACCCTCTTGTGGTTTGGGGGAGGAAAAGTGATAACATGCTATCCAGAAGGATTCCTAAATTGTCATTTCATTTATTGGTAGGTCATCATTGTTGAGGGTTTTGCTTTGGGTTTTTCATACCCATAAAGTCAATCTTGAGTTGATCAGAAAGAGGGAAACTTACTCCTAATGAACAGAAGGGACATATGCATAAATAGGACACCATCTCATTAATTTACAAAGGATAATCTTTCTTTTCATTGACAACACCTACACCCACTTGTTTTCCAGTGTTCTCTCTTAAACAGCAAAGCCAAAGCACTCTGCATACCAAATCACCTATTCAGAGATTTCTGCATGAGCATATTTCTTTTAGGCCATGGTGACGTTGATAAACTATCCCTACTTTGTAACAAATTTTGTTTTAAGTGACTGGGATTATCTAGTCCCCAGATTGATCATCTCCCTTGGCAACTTGAGTCTCTTGTAAGTGTGTTTCCATGCCGACCAGTTCCCTACTGTTAATATCACTATTAATTAGGCTACAGTCAAGTCTTTCCTGGCCTGAGAAATATTCTCTTAAAATGACCTTTGCTTTAATCTCATTCATGATGTTGATTTTTTGTTCAATGTGGTATAATATATAAAAATATTGTCATAACTGTTTTAAGTGTATAGTTCAATATATTAAATGTTCATAATGTTGTACAACCATCACCACCATCCATCTTCAGAATTCTTTTCATCTTATACAATTGAAACTATACTCATTAAACAATAACTGTCGGGCCGGGCACGGTGGCTCAAGCCTGTAATCCCAGCACTTTGGGAGGCCGAGGCAGGTGGATCACAAGGTCAAGAGATCGAGACCATCCTGGTCAACATGGTGAAACCCCGTCTCTACTAATACAAAAAATTAGCTGGGCATGGTGGCGCGTGCCTGTAATCCCAGCTACTCAGGAGGCTGAGGCAGGAGAATTGCCTGAACCCAGGAGGCGGAGGTTGCGGTGAGCCGAGATCGTGCCATTGCACTCCAGCCTGGGTAACGAGCGAAACTCCGCCTCAAAAAAAAAAAAAAAAAAAAAAAACAATAACTGTCTATTCCCTCTTTTCTCCAGCCTCTGACAACCACCATTCTGCTTCATGACATTGATTTTATTCATTAAACATAAGAGTTTGGGGGGATGCCCTCTCTCCTATGTATGGCCTATACATTATGATTTTTTTTAGATTAAATAAAATTTGTAAATCATTTTCATTTAATAACACCTGTTGACTGCCTGTTATGTTCTTGGCGTTGGGGAAAGTGCTAGACGTTGGCCTAAGTGCAAAGTGCATCTCATTTAATTTTTATATCTCTGCTTCACAGATGAGGAAACCAAGACTTGGAGAAGTTAAGTAACTTATCTGAAAATCACACAAGAAGCAAGTGTCTTATAGTGGAAGAAAATAGGTCAATAGAAAATTAATATAAGAAGCACAATAATAGAGGAAAACAGAAAACACATCCCTAGACTTGAGGAAAGGTAAGCGAAGGAAACACCTGAATATTGAACTAGTAGGAGACAGTCAAGTGAAGAATACAGTGGAGTAGCAAAGCAAAACAGCATGATCATATATGTTTCTCAATGGGGAGGAGGCCAGGCACAGTGGCTTATGCCTGTAAGTAATCCCAGCATTTTAGGAGGCTGAGGCAGGTGTATCACCTGAGGTCAGGAGTTTCAGACCAGCCTGGCCAACATGGTGAAACCCCATCTCTACTAAACAGAAAAATTAGCTGGGCATGGTGGCACACAACTGTAGTCCCCTGCTACTCGGGAGGGTGAGGCAGGAGAATCGCTTGAATCCTGGAGGCAGAGGTTGCAGTGAGCTGAGATTGCACCACTGCACTCCAGCCTGGGTGACAGAGCAAGACTCTGTCTAAATAAATAAATAAATAATAAAATAAATAAGTAAATGAGGGGAAGGTGGGGGCCTCTTTGCTGATATAATCAAGTTAAGATGATGACATTAGGGTGGGCCAAGAGGGAAATTTGGACACAGAGAGAAGATGATGTGAAGTTACAGACAGATAGCAGTCCATGTAAAGGTGAAGGCAGAGTTCGAAATGACATGTTTGCAAGTCACAGAACGTCAAAGATTGCTGACAACCAGCAGAAACTACAAGAAACAAGGAAGGATTCTCCCCAACAGTCTTCAGAGAGAACAGGGTGCCAACACCTTGATTTCAGCCTTTTAGCCTCAAAAACATGAGAGAATAAGGCTGGGCGCAGTGGCTCACACTTGTAATCCCAACACTTTGGGAGGCCAAGGTGGGTGGATCACGAGGTCAGGAGTTTGAGACCAGCCTTACCAACATGGATAAACCCTGTCTTTACTAAAAATACAAAAAAAATAGCTGGCATGGTGGTGGGCGCCTGTAATCCTAGCTACTCAGGAGGCTGAGGCAGGAGAATCACTTGTACCGGGGAGGTAAAGGTTGCAGTGAGCTAAGATCACACCATTGCACTCCAGCCTGGGCGACAGAGTGAGATTCCGTCTCAAAAAAAAAGTTACAAGTCACCCAGTTTGTGATACTTTATTATAGTATCCCTAGGAAACAAATATAGGGTATATTTCATGACATGAAATGTGAATTTGTTGCACCCCATCTGTGAAGTACTGCCTAAGTAGAACTTGACAAAAGTTAGAGATCCAAGTCTTTATACTAGTGAAGTTTTAAGTTAACATGAACTAGAGGGCTAATAGTTTTAAATTACTTGCAGTTCTACCACCTAGATTACTAAAATGTTTCCTGCTTGCAGACAAGAATAATAATTTTTTTTGAGACGGAGTTACTCTGTCACCCGGGATGGAGTACAGTGGTACGATCTCGACTCACTGCAACCTCTGCCTCCTGGGCTCAAGCGATTCTCATGTCTCAGCCTCCCGAATAGCTGGGATTACAGATGTGCACCACCATGCCCAGCTAATTTTTGTATTTTTAGCAAAGATGGGGTTTCACCATGTTGGCCAGGCTGGTCTCGAACCCCCGACCTCAGGTAATACGCCCACCTTTTCCTCTCAAAGTGCTGGGGCTACAGGCATGAGCCACCAGGCCTGACCAAGAATAACATTTTATTATACAAATTCCCTTATTTAAGGCTTTTATTTTAATTCTGAGAATTCACCACCATCACTGAGTCACTACTGCCATCACTGAGTCACTATTGCCATCACTGAGTCATGACAGTTCCATAGAATGATTTTTAAATATCCAAGGCTGGGCATGGTGGCTCATGCCTGTAATCCCAGCACTTTGGGATGCTCAGGTGGGTGGATCAACTGAGGTCAGGAGTTTGAGACCAGCCTGGCTAAAAACCATCTCTACTAAAAATACAAAATTAGCCAGGTGTGGTGGCATATGCCTGTAATCCCAGCTACTCGGGAGGCTGAGGCAGGAGACTCACTTGAACCCAGGAGGTGGAGATTGTGGTACACTCCAGCCTAGGTAACAAGAGTGAAATTCCGTCTCAAAAAAAAAAAAAAAAAAAAAAAAATGAGAAATCTGCTAATTATAAAGCTAAATAAGACTTGGTTATATTTTTCTTGGTTATAAATATATAAACACACACACACACTTCTTTTCCACAATGTATTCTGTATACAAGGGCCCTTTCTTCCCTTAGTCCCTGTCATGTGAGTCTGATGGAAGAAGATCTACAGGGAGTATCCCTGGCAGACTGACCAACCCAGGTATATGTATGTAGAATAATTAGGTTATCCTCAAACAAGTATTAGATACTTAAATCTATTTCACTAGGGTAATAAGTTAGGCACAGAAGGTGGTTTGGACCTTTGGAATGCACCTGTAGATTTCAGGGCTTTGTCGTGGCTAGCAGAGTCAGAGGATGTTGGGAGCCTTTTTCTCCTAGTTTTTAGAGTCAAAGGGTGGGATCCTGCTGCCTTATCACTCCAGTGTAGTGTGGGTGCCATAAATGCTTAGGGCTAGGATGCTGCTTCCCAACTATATCATACAAATTACCAAGGGCATCTGAGGGTAACAGACTGCAGTGTGAGGAGCTGGGAGGGAGGGGCAGAGGGAGAAATATCTGGCTGATTCTCGGTGGAGGAGGGTTGGAAAAGCAAATGGGATCTGATATTATCAGGGTTTCTCTCATTCAAGTTCTGTTAGTCTTCAACCTCCCTAAGCTTCAGAGAACAGAAGAGATGGCCCCTAGTGAGGACAGTAGTGGTATTCTCCCATGGCCCAGGTAGGAGGCACCAATCTTCTGAAGAGGAAGCCCCTAGGCAGCATATGTATCACCAAATTCATGAAGAAGCATAGCCACGAGAGGCAGAGTGGAGCTGGAGATGTAAATGGCTTCCAGGTGGACACAGAAGAGGAGGAAGAGTGACCATATGATCATGGACACCCGGATGTTAGGGAGGTCCAGGCCCCATGTAGAACCATTTCTGGAGCTGAGGGTTTAGTTGAAATGTACACTAGTGAGAGCCTGCTGCCCACAGGTTGCTCAGCCCCTCCTGAGAGCATCCCCTGACAGAATGACCAACTTTGGTGTATATATGCAGAATGATTAGATTATCCACAAGCAGGTATCAGATACTTGAATGTACTACAGATTTCTGGGTATAGTATCTTTTGTCCTCTTTCACAGGCATCCCCAGAGGTATTGATTATACAGGATGCTTGATTAGTCCTTTTTGAAACCAACACAGAGAGTCAAGAGAAATGAAGAAACAGGAAAATACATTACAAATAAAAGAGCAAGATAATTGTATAGAAACTAACCCAAACGAACAGGAGATACTGTTTTACCGGATGGCAATTCAAAATAATAGTGATAGGCTGGGCACAGTGGCTCATCCCAGCACTTTGAGAAGCTGAGGTGAGTGGATGAGTTGAGGCCAGGAGTTTGAGACCAGCCTGGCCAACATGATGGAACCCCATCTCTACTAAAAATACAAAAAAAAAAAAAAAGCCAGACATGGTGGCACATGCCTGTAGTCCCTCAGCCTCAGCTACTTGAGAGGCTGAGGCACAAGAATCATTTGAAACTGGGAGGTGGAGGCTGTAGTGAGCCAAGATCACACCACTGCACTCCAGCCGGGGCAACAGAGTGAACTCTGTCTCAATAATAATAATAACAATGGTAATAAAGATGCTCACCAAAGTCAAGAGATCAGTATAAGAACAAACTGGGAATTTCAACAAAAAGAGAAAAAGTATATAAAGTACTGTTTATCTTGCTGCAGCAAGGCGAGTGAGGACACCAGGAGCCCTGGCTCAGAGTGGGATGGCACGATTGTTTTAAGAAAATGGCAGGCAAACCAGACATGGGGGAAATCACCAGCTTTGATAAGGCCAAGCTGAAGAAAACGGAGACGCAGGAGAAGAACACCCTGTTGACCAGAGACCACTGAGCAGGAGAAGCGAAGTGAAATTTCCTAAGAATTTCCTGCCCCTGTCATCTTCAAGACCCCAGTTGTGATGTGGAGGAAGAGCCACCTGCAAAATGGACATGAACCACAAGCTGCACAGTGAACCTGAGCACTCCACGCTGATGCCACCGGCCTGTGGGTCTCTGAAGGGACCCCCCAATCGGACTGCCAAATTATCCAGTTTGCCCAGGGGTATTATAGAAAATTATTTGTATGAATAATGAAAATAAAACATACCTCTTGGCAAAAAAAGTACCAACCAAATTATAAATCTGAAGAATACTATAACTAAACTGAAAAATTGAATAGAGGGGTTCAACAGCAGACCAGATCAAGCAGAAGAAAGGACTGATGACCTTGAAGACAGGTCACTGGAAATCATTCAATCTGGGAGCAAAAAGAAAAAATGAAGAGTGTAAATAATTTAATAGATTTATGGCACAACATCAATTTGAAAAACTTATGCATTATTGGTGTGCCAGAAGGAGAGGAAGAGAAAGAAAGGGATAGAGAATGTATATAAAGAAACGATGACAGAAAACTTTCCAAAGAAAGGAAATTAAAAGCCAGATCCAAGAAGCCCAAAGTACAGCAAATAATGAATTCAAAGAGACCCTCACCAAGATACAGCATAATCAAATTGTCAAAAGTTAAAGACAAACTAAAGTGCTGAAAGCAGCAGGGGAAAAGCAAATTGTCACATACAATGGAACATATCTAAGACTATCAGCAGATTTCTCATCAGAAACCTTGCAGTCCAGAAAGGAATGGAATGGTATATTCAAAATCCTGAAAAACAAAAACAAACAAAAACTGCCAACCAAGAATACTATACCAAATAATCCTGTCTCAAAAAGGAAAAAAATTGAGAGTCTATCATCACTAGACCTGCCTTATAAAAAATGCTAAAGGGAATTCTTCAAGCTGAAGGAAGAGGATGCTAAGCAGTAACATAAAAACATATGAAAATATAGCCAGGAGTGGTGGCTGACACCTGTAATCCCAGTACTTTGGGAGACCGAGGCTGGTGGATCATGAGGTCAAAAGATTGAGACCATCCTGGCCAACATTGTGAAACCCCATCTCTACTAAAAATACAATAATTAGCTGGGTGTGGTGGCACACACCTGTAGTCCCAGCTACTCAGGAGGCTGAGGCAGGAGAATTGCTTGAACCCAGGAGGCAGAAGTTGCAGTGAGCCAAGATCACACCACTGCACTCCAGCCTGGCAACAGAGTGGGACTTTGTCTCAAAAAAAAAAAGAAAGAAAGTATAAAAGTCACTGGATTGGTTCCACCCTCGACACAAAACTAAAAAAATAAAGTCACTGGAAACAGTAAGTACATTGTCAAATCCAAATTCTCTATTTCTGCAATGGCAGTGGGTAATGAATTATATCTCTAGTATAAAGTATAAAGATTAAAGTATATCATATAAAGATTAAATGCAAAACTATTAAAAACAGCTAAAGCTACAATAACTGGTTAAGGGATACAAATTATAAAAAGGTATGAAGTGTGGCATCAGAGCATAAAACATGAGAGGAGGGGCAATGAAAGCATACAGTTTGAGTATGAGATTAAAATTAAAATTAAGTTGTTGTCAACTTAAAATAGCCTGTTATAAGATGTTTTATGTGAGCCTCAGGGTAATTACACAGCAAAGCCTATAATAGAGAGACTACAACACAATAATAGTAGGGGTTCAATACCTCACTTTTAACAATAGATCGTTCAAACAGAAAATCAATAAGAAAACATTGGACTTGAGCTACCCTTTAGACAAAGTGGACCTAACAGACATATACAGAACGTTATATCCAAAAGCAATAGAATACACATTCTTCTTAAGCACACACATTTCATTATCCAGGATACATCATATGTTAGCTCACAGAAAAGTTTTTAAAAATTTAAGAAGATTGAAATCATACTAAGTATCTTTTGTGACCATATTGGCACGAAACTAGAAATCAGTAACAGGAGGAATTGAGGAAAATGAATAAATAGGTGGAAATAAAATAATATGCTCCTGAACAAATACTGGGTCGAACAAATACTGGGTCAGACAAAAGGGAAATTAAAAAATATCTTGAGACAAATGAAGACTTTTAAGACGTACCAAAAGCAGTTCTAAAAGGGAAGTTCATGGCACTAAATGCCTACATCAAAAGGAAAGAAAGATCACAAAAAAACTAACATTACAGCTCAAGGAAACTGTAAAAGAACAAACTGGCCGGCTGCAGTGGCTCACACCTGTAATCCCAGCACTTTGGGAGACTGAGGCAGGTGGATCACTTGAGGTCAGCAGTTTGAGACCAGCCTGGCCAACATGGTGAAACCCCATCTCTACTAAAAATACATTAGCTAGGCGTGATGATGCACACCTGTAATCCCAGCTACTCGGAAGGCTGAGGCAGAAGAATCACTTGAATCTGGAAGGCAGAGGTTGCAGTGAACCAAGATTGTGCCACTGCATTCCAGCCTGGGTGAAAGAGCGATACTCCATATCAAAAAAAAAAAAAAAAAAAAAAAAAATCTTAAGAGACAACTATGAACAATTATACACCAACAACATGGATAATATAGAAAAAATGGATACATTCCTGGACACATACAATTTATCAATCCTAAGACATAAGGAAATGGAAAATCTGAACAGACCAGTGCAGAGTAAAGAGATTGAATCAGTAATAAAAAGTTTCCCACCAACAAAAAGCCCAGGATCTGATGGCTTCACTGCTGAAGCCATCTACCAAACATTTAAAGAATTAAAACCAATCCTTCTCAAACTCTTCCCCCAAAATAGGCAAGGGAATACTTTCAAACTCATTTTGGAGGCCAGCATTACCCTGATAGCTGAGGCAGGAGGATCACTTGAGGCTAGGAGTTCAAGATAAGCCTGGGCAATATGGCAAGATCCCATCTCTACAAAAATTAGCTGAACGAGGTGATGCACACCTGTAGTCTCAGCTACTTAGGGGGTTGAAGCAAGAGGATCTACTGAGCCTGGGAGGTCAAGAACGCGGTGAGCTGTGTTCATGCCATTGCACTCCAGCCTGGACAACAGAGTGAGAGAGAGAGAGAGAGAAAGAGATAATTTATATATTTATATAAAAATTAAAGACATTCCAAATAGGAAAGGAAGAAGTGAAACTGTCACTGTTTCTCTCTCTCTCTCTCTCTCTTTCTTTCTTTCGAGAAAGAGTTTCACTCTTGTTGCCCAGGCTGGAGTGCAATGGTGCCATCTCTGCTCACTGCAACCTCCGCCTCCCGGGTTCAAGTGATTCTCCTGCCTCAGCCTCCTGATAGCTGGGACTACAGGCATGCGCCACCATGCCTGGCTAATTTTGTAGTTTTAGTAGAGACAGTTTCTTCATGTTGGTCAGGCTGTTCTCAAACTCCTGACCTCAGGTGATCTGCCCACCTCGGCTTCCCAAAGTGCTGGGATTACAGGCGTGAGCCACTGTGCCCTGACCAAATAACCTGATTTAGAAATGACCAAAGGTCCTAAATAGACATTTCTAAAAAGAAGAAATACAAATGGCCAACAGGTATATATAAAAAAAAAAAATGCTTAATACCACTAATCATCAGGGAAATGCAAATTAAAACCACAATGTATTATGGTAAATCAATAATACAGCCATTATGGAGGTTCCTCACAAAATTAAAAATAGAACTACCATACCATCTAGCAATTCCACTACTGGACATATATCCAAAAGATATTAAATCAGTATGTCAAAGAGATATCTGCACTCCCCACATTCAGCGCAGCATTATTCACAAGATTAGTGGCATCAAGCTAAGGTCCACCAGTGCATGAATAAAGAAAATAAAGAAAGAAAGAAAATGTTCATCCATCCATTTTATATATCCACAATAAAATGCTATTCCACTTTATAAATGAAAGAAATCCTGTCATTTCCAACAATGGGGATGAATCTGGAGTATATTATGTGAAGGGAAATAAACCAGGCACTGAAGGACAAATAAGTGCATGAGCTTACTTATATGTGGAGTATAACAAAACTCAAATTCATACAAACTGAGAATAAATGAAGGTTACCAGAGGCTGGGGGTTGGGAAAACATGGGAGATATGGCCAAGAGATCCAACATTTTTGTTAGACATGAGGAGTAAGTTCAAGAGTATTGTACATCATGGTCATGATGGTTAACAACAATATATGAGTATTTGATAATTACTAGAGTAGATTTTAATTATTTTCACAACAAAAAAAGTATGTCAGGGGATGCATGTTAAATCGCTTGATTTGGCCATTCTATAATGTATACATGTATCAAAACATGTTGTATGACATAAATATATATATTTTTTACTCATCAGTTTATAAAAAAAGACTTAGTTATGATGAACTGTATATTGGCTAGGTGCAGTTCCTCACACCTGTAATCTCAACACTTTGGGAGGCTAAGGCAGGAGGATCACTTGAGCCCAGGAGTTCGAGACCAGCCTGGGTAACATAATGAAACTCCCATCTCTACAAAAAAATACAAAAATTAGGCTGGGTGTGGTAGCTCACCCCTGTAATCCCAGCACTTTGGGAGGCAGAGGCAGGTGGATCACTTAAGGCCAGGAGTTTGAGACCAGCCTGGCCAACATGGTGAAACCCCATCTCTACTAAAAATACAAAAAATAGTTGAGTGTGGTGGTGGGCACCTGTAATTTCAGCTACTTGGGAGGCTGAGGCTAGGAGAATTGCTTGAACCAAGAGGTGGAGGTTGCAGTGAGCTGAGAATTGCTTGAACCAAGAGGTTGAGTTTGCAGTGAGCTGAGATTGTGCCATTGCATCCCAGCCTGGGCGACAGAGGGAGACTCTTGTCGCAAAAAAAAAAAAAAAAATTAGCCAGGTGTGATGGCACATGCCTATAGTCTCAGCTACTCAGAAGGCTGAGGTGGGAGAATCCCTTGAGCCCAGGCAGCGGAGGTTGCAGTGAGCTGAGATCGTGCCACTGCACTCCAGCCTGGGTGACAGAGCTAGACCCTGTCTCAAAAAAAAAAACACCTCAAAACAATGAAACATAATGTTCTCTCTTCTGAAAGAAATGTTTTATTTTTAAAGGAATCATGCTATACCAACTTAAATTTCTTAAAATGAGATCTCAGTAACTGAGTACACCAGAGCACAGAAAAAATTTTGTACCTTTGTAAGTAAAATTAAAGATTCAGAGAACCTACATTAAACACGGGGAAGAAGGGATGCTTTCTAATAACAGGGTAGAAGAGAACTTTAAAATAACAGATTCACAAGGAAAATTAAATAAATCCTAATCACCAAAATACATGGCATTGTTTCTTATGGTCCCCACATGAAAACGTTTAAAGCTGTCAAGGTATGTCAGAAGTTTACAGGAAATGAGCCCATAGTATGTCTCAAACAGTGTACATTCTTTTCCATCATTAATTTCCTTCCATGCCAGGGGCATTTCATCATTTGCAATTTCTGAGGATGTAAAAATGAACTTATAGCAACATCTGTTGTATCTAACATGTCTTTTCCCAGAAAACCTTGAGCTGTGGATGGGTATAAGGCCAATGGACTTAGCACAAATTCCTACAAACACATCAGCTGGCACCATCATGGGTACTTCTTTGAAAACCACATACATCATTCGAGCCACATCTTGGGACATTATAAAAGCCTCACCACTGCAGTAATCTGGGTAGTATTTTTCTGGGTACTCACTAAGAGGGACAAAGTCTCTCTTCTGAGGATCTCTATTGGGTGTAACCTGATGAATAACTCTTCCTACATAGATATCTTCTAAGTGTTCTTTCAGATTGAGAAGGTAGTCTACCAAGCTTGGTAAATTGACAAACATCTCTTCATCCACCTTGAGAATGAACAGGGCATTAGGGCAAAAAGTCACAGCCCACTGTGTCATTGCGATGATCTTCAGGGTTTGGTTCTCAGAACTGTCCAAGAAGATTCCTTCAATTATATCATTATTCTTATGGGACTCTTTGTCGATCTCTTTCTGGGTAGTTACTGAAACAGGCATTCCCAAAGCAAACAGTGTGAGAATGGGATGCCCTTGGACACTGGTCACATTGCCCCAAGTTTTCCTAATGAGGTCCCGTCTTGTTCTATTTCCTGGGCTACTGAAGATTAGAGACAGCAAAAAAATGTTCTTCCCTTTACACACTTCCGACTGGCTCAAGACATAATATTTGGAGAGATTACTTCTTAGGGGTTCTGTGTTCAATTTTCTTGCCTTATTCTTAATTTCAAGAGCTTTCATATCTATATAAGGCAAAGAATGCAGAAAGTATTCCTCCACAAAGTCAGCCCCAAAAAGCAAGGCATGAAACAGGATGACATTAAATAGAATGAAACACCACTGGTGAGTCCGAAGTCTGCAGAAAGTCACCTAAATAAGAAAAGGACACGTGTTCATTCAAGCTTCATCTCCATTCCTGTTTTTGCCCTCACTAAGCCCTATATGGACCTCTCACAGCATTTAGCAATACACTCTATTTTAAGTGTTCATTTTGGTGTATTGTAATTATCTATTTCTTCCACTAGATTGTGGTCTCCTGGACAGCAGACATATGTCTCTGTCTTCTCCAGTGCTGCTGATTCCAGTATTTGGCACAAAGTGAACACTGAGTAAAGTGTTAGTTAGTTGGTTGTTTTCCTGGTTTGGATAGAAGCTTACTTACTACATACAAGGCACTGACTTGAACATTGGGATTACAAAGAAGAATTGGACACAGACAAATGGATATAACTTAACAAGTGGTATCATTGTGATAAAAACCTGTAGGAAAATACATGATGTTCTTTCTTGAATGGGAGCACTTGGATCCATTTCTTCTCCAATTACAAAAGTCAGGGGCTCTTTTTCCATTAAGTAGCTGCTTTTGTTAGCCATGGCACTCTGGCTACTATCAAACATTTATATTCTTCTAGTATGACTTTCCAATTTAATCTAATACTGAATCACAGTTTGTTTTGACAATGTCTCCTAATCTATCTGACATTTCCAGCAATATGGACAGATCAATGCTATCTGCATAGCACCTCTTTAGGGATGTAAGATAGACCTAGATCAAGCTTAATCTACCTCATTAATGTAGATGGAAACTTTCTGTCTGAAAGGGCATGTGCAGAATTGTAATATAACAGAGCCAGGGAACATTAAATGAGTTAAATCCCTATTTATTGGATCTTCGATCAATAAAGCCTCCCATAATAACTGTTACCTCCATGTGCCATGTGCGAGGCACTGTGATAAGCACTTTCTGTGTCTTAACTCATTTAGTCCTGGTAATATCCCTTTCAGATAGGTTATTCTCATATTTAAGCTGAACATCTGAGCAGTTTAGTAATTTGCCTAAGATGACACAATGGGTAAGGGGTTGGATTAGGGCATGATTTGAACTCAAATCTGTCAGATTCCAAAGCTTGTCCAGGCTGGAGTACAGTGGCTTGATCTCAGCTCACTGCAACATCCACGTCCCGGGTTCAAGCGATTCTCCTGCCTTAGCCTCCTGAGTAGCTGGGATTACAGGTGTCTGCCACCATGCCAAGCTAATTTTGGTATTTTTTTTTTAATAGAGATGGAGTTTTGCAGTGTCGGCTAGGCTGGTTTTGAACTCCTGACCTCAAGTGATCCTCCCACCTGGGCCTCCCAAAGTGCTGGGATTACAGGCGTGAGCCACCATCCGGCCCCAAAGCTGACTCTTATCCATTGGAGAATCACAACTCCTATCTTTACTTATCCATGTCCTTTATTTTATTTACTTATTTATTTACTTACTTATTTATTTATTTATTTTTGAGACAGAGTCTCACTCTGTGGCCCAGGCTGGAGTGCAGTGGTACAATCTTGGCTCATGCAACCTCTGTCTCTTGGGTTCAAGTGATTCTCATGCCTCAACCTCCAAGTAGCTGGGATTACAGGCATGCACTACCGCGCCCGGCTAATTTTTGTATTTTTAGTAGAGATGGTCACCATGTTGGTCAGGCTGGTCTTGAACTCCTGACCTCAGGTGATCCACCCACCTCAGTCTCTCAAAGTGCTGGGATTACAGGTGTGAGCCACCGCACCCAGCCCCCACGTTCTTTAAACAGTGAAAAAAAACAATGAAACAGAAAACCCCAGCAATTCTAATCTGAACTCCTTTCCATTTTCTCATTTACATATAGAAAAAATTTCAGCTTCCTCAAAGCCTATTTTACTAGGTATCAAATACTTCAAAGATTATAAGAAACTTACCTGCATGTTGTCTGTGAGCCAATTTCAGGGTCTTAGAAATTATTGAGTCCAGATGCCAAGTTATGCCCAAAAGCATCTCAGGATCACTCCAGTCTAACAGCAATTGCAGTAAAGTACTCTGTGACTCAACCTTTAAGGATAAGGTTTCTTGCCAGTCAACCTGAGCTTTTGTCCCAGAATACCTGCTGACTGCATAGGAGAGTGGGTGCTGATCACATTACAGCTAGAGTGAATCCAGAACAAAGAACAGAAAAAGCAAACCTCTTCAAATGCTTCCAAACCGGTGTACTTCATAAAACTGACCCCAAGTCTTTATGCCAAGTTCCTGGTAAAGTATATGTGGAAGTTCAAAGAACAGTTACCCAGATCACCTCTCCACAGCATCACTGCTCAAGAAGATATATCCTATACTGTTTTTTGGAGTCCATCTCAAGAAACGAAACAGTTGGAGTAATGCCTGCTAGTACAGTATACATACACATGCAAAAACTGTACTAGACATCAAGAAACATTTTCATCCCTAGCGGGTGCATTATTTTCTCCCCAAAAAACATCATATGAGGTCTGGTGTCTGTCTCATTGGGAAGGATTCAGAATCCCTAGTATCAGCTATGCAAGCAAGTTACTAAATCAATTTTACGTCATCTGAACTACCTCCCGCAGGCAAGTTTATCTCAAAATGGAACACAAGGCCGGGTGCAGTGGCTTACCCCTGTAATCCCAGCACTTTGGGAGGCCGAGGTGGGCAGATCACCTGAGGTCAGGAGTTCAAGACCAGCCTGGCCAACATGGTGAAAGCGCGTCTCTTCTAAAAATACAAAGAATTAGCTGGGAGTCGTAGTGGGCACCTGTAATCCCAGCTACTTGGGAGGCTGAGGCAGGAGAATTGCTTGAACCCGGGAAGTGGAGGTTGCAGTAAGCTGAGATCATGCTATTGCACTCCAGCCTGGGCAACACAGCGAAACTCCATCTCGCAAAAAAAAAAAAAAAAGGAAGACAACATATAGTCCATTTTAGACAGAATTGAAGAAACTAAAATTTGATGTTTTCTCTTTCCCTGGAGCATGCACGTGTAGGAATTATTCTAAATGTCATTTCTAGCAGCAAGTTTATTTCAAGCAACGAAACAACATTCAGCATATTTTCATGTTCCTGTCACATAAGCAATTATACTGAAGATTCTGTTCTCATGTCAGGCTATATTTCATCCTTTACTTCAACATCCAACATGTTGATCTTCCTACCTGCCATTTACAACAGCTTTTGTTATTATTTGGCTAGGAATAACTTCTTATATTTAAAGTTGGCTATGTTTTCTCAACAATCATCACGCAATCTTGAAAACTTTTACAAAGTGGGAAAGATCTAACCTAAACATTTCAAATTGTAACTGGATCTAATGTTGTATGGTTCACAGATGGCCCTGAGGAGGACCTTTTCTATGCCTAGCTTGGGCTCCAGGCTCAGGTTCTTGGCTTCCCTTGCTCCAAGAATTGAGCAGAGCACCTTACACCCATGGTGAGTGTTCCAGCTCCAAACACGTGTTCACGGACTGGGAGAGTGAGCAGCAATGCAGTTTATTGAGCAAGTGAAAGTAAAAGCTTCCACAGCATGGAAAGGTGTAAGGGGACCTAAGAGGGTTGCCGTTGTTAGCCAAGGCTGCCTAGGCTTATATACCTAAGTAATTCTGAGTTGCTGAGTGTTTATTCCCTAGTCCTGTGTGGGGACAGGGCTTGTGACCATGAGTCACCTAATTTCTCCTCTTGAGTTGCCGAGTGTTTGCCCCCTCGTCCTGTGTGGGAAGAGGGCTTGTGACCATGAATCACCTAATTTTCTCTTTCTGGTGGTTGTTTCCTAGTTTCTATTGATCTTACAAGCAGTATCGGAATGTGGTTGAACAGCTAACTGATACTTTGAATACAGCCTCCTGTTATGGTTGAAGTACCCGTGTTGACCTTTTCCCATGCTAGGGTTTCCAAAAACTTCCCCATTGACCCAAAAGGTTTTATTCCCTCAAAATGAAAGGGAATTTTTACATATGCTGAATTTAACAATTGAATAGGTCTTGTATTTAATTAAGTATTACTTCCATTTTGCAATTTTAAAAAAATTTTTATAGTCATGAATTTTGCTCCTGGATCTCCTCTGGGCTTAAATTTGCACAGTTTGGTTTCCTTGTCTATGAGAGATCCAAACAATATTCTCTGGGGAAGCTCCATCTGAACTTTTCAATTTGATTCATCAAACTCTGTACTGGGGTTGAGAATGTTTGCTCCAAAGAGATATTGGTGCTTGATTTTCTTGATTACCCCGGTACTGCCTTCCCTGTCATAGACAGTCTCCAATTTGTATATCCATGTCTTCCTAAAAGTCCTATAATGCTGTCATCAGTCACTCTCTGACTCAGAAGTGTAGAGTGGCATCCTGTTGCTTAACAAATCAAATTTGCTCTCTTGACACCTTACTTTTAGGACACCATAGTTGACTTCCACCCCACATAATCAATTTTTATTTCCCATGTTTCAAGTACCTTAGATGAAGTCAGGATGCTTGGAACCTTGGCCATCCACTACCGTCTACTGGATATGTGTCTCTATTATTGTCTATGTTATGTCTATATTATTGGACTGCACTATCAAGTATGGTAGCCATTAGCCACATGTGGCTATTAAAATTAAAATTAAATAAAATTAAGAATGTAGTTCATTTACATCAGGCACTTTTCAAGTGTTAGTAGCCACAAGAGGCTAGTGACTGCCTTATTGGACAGCACCAAGAGAACAATTCTATATTGCTAAAAGGCTTACTGGATGGTGTTGGTATAAGATGCATGTGAATATGTGTGTATACATATATGGTTTAGGAACCCTTACAGAGAAACAAGGATAACTTGTGGACTGGATGTCGTGGCTCACCCCTGTAATCCCAGCACTTTTTTGGGAGATCCAGGCAGGTGGATTGTTTGAGCCTAGGAGTTCAAGACCAGCCTGGGCAACACAGTGAAACCCTGCCTCTACAAAAATACACACACACAGACAGCCGGGCATGGTGACACACGCCTGTGGTCCCATCTACTCTGGAGGCTGAAGTGGGAGGATCGCTGAAACCTGGAGAAGTCGAAGCTGCCGTGAGCCAAGATCATGCCACTGTACTCACTGTATGTACTCCAGCCTGGGCGACAGAGTGATACCCTGCCTCAGAAAAAAAAAAAAAAAAAAAAGGGATAACTTGTGCTCTGAAGTCGGTTTGGGTTGAAATCCTATGACAGCCATTTACTATAACCTTAGGCAAGATGCCTAAATCTCTTTTGATTTCAGTTTCCCCATCTCTAAAAATGGGCCTAATAATAGTAACTAGCTTGTGAGGTTGTTGTGGGAACTGAGATGGTACACAAAAAATGTTGAGAAAGTGCATGAGATTTAGCTCAGTTTTAGTTCCTGACGCTGAAAGGTTTGCATCATTTCCTTAAATCCTCAGAGCCTTCGGGTGGGTAGCTTACTATAATTGCTATGCAAATGAAGCAAAGTCTGAGAGCTTAAGTAACCAGGCGATAGCCAGAGTGTAAATGCTGTGATTCATTCAAATCTACGTCACCTGTCTTTTTTCATTCACCAACCTCCTTACCTTGCTTTATTTTTCTCCTTAGCACATCACAGATGCCTTACTTAATCAGTCTTCCTCCTCCTAATAGATGTAATCCCAGGCGGTCAGGAATTTTTGTGTTTTTTGTTCACTGACCTTACCCGTAGAACAGTGTTCCGGATAAAAGAGGTGCTCAACGGGTTGTATGAATTTGGACACGTCTCTTAACTTCTCTGAGCCACAGCTCCCTCTCCGTAAAGTGAAGATAAGAAAAACTGCACAGCTGCTGCAAGATTGGACTGGAGGAGGGACATAGGAGCGCTGTGCAAACCCGGATTTACGGTACGAATGGAAGCTCTGCTCTAGGTTGCACCGGGTCTAAGCACCGCGGGGGCCGCGCAGCGCGTCCCCAGCATCCAGGGACGCCCTCCACCCCATCCCGACTCCCGGCCTCTAGCCTCCCACCTCCGGGCGGGGACCGGAAGTACAGCCGCTTCCGCCGGGCGCAGCGGGGCTGACGGACGCGCGGAGATGACGCAGGCAGCACCGGAAGCCGCTCCCCTGTGAGGCTGCGGACCGGGAGCGGCGGCCGCAGGTCCAGGTTTGTATGCGAGGCGGAGCTGGTCTGGGAGGGGACTCTCAGGCGCCCGCGCCTCTGCTCACCCGCCGCGCCTTGGCTATTTGTCTTTTTCTCCCTGTAGGCGCCATGGCAGCGGAGCGGACCCGGCCGCTGCGAGGCTCTGGCGGCCCGAGCGCGCCTAGTAGCTGTGAACCCGGCGCGAAGTCCCGGGCCCCGGGGCGCTCGCTCAGGTCAGTGCCGCGCGGAACATGATTCCGGGAGCAAGGGACTTGGGAACGACGAATGGGTTGTTGGGATCTGGATTTTAGAGATGGGAAAATAGGGTTTTGGAGTTACTGCCTCCTAGTGCCTCCATTTCCTTAGCTGCGAAATGAGTTAACTGTGATGTCCCAGGGCTACCAAGCGTTTGAAAGGTGAAGTGTGATGAGGTGGTTTATGAAGTGCAAAGCGCTGTACTGCGCGATAATTGTGGGTATGCCATGGAAACAGGTGTGTATGTGTGGTGCTGATTGAAATAAAGCAAAGATAACTATTAATGCTAAATAATAAAGCTCACTGACATTACATTACTGTAGACTTGCAGTGTGTCAGATACTGTGCTATAAACGCTCTACGTGCGCTGCCCTGTTTAACCCTCATAAAAACCCTTGTAGGTAATGCTCTTCGTGGCTGTATTTTACAAGTGAGGAAGCTGCGTGAGGCATGTGAAATGATTTGCCCAAGGTCACCCAGCAACAAGTGGAGTTGCAGAACCCATATTTTATAAACATTACTTGTATTCTTTCAAAGCTTTAAAAAATTCACCTTAAAACTAAAGGCTGTTTTTTGATAGTATATTATACTTACATGGTTTTCAGTTTTAAAAGATATACAATGAAAAGGGACCCCTCATTCCTGTTTTCCAGCTCCCCAGTTCTCTCTGGAGGCAACCAGAGTTATCAGTTTTTTGAATATTCAGATTACATTTTATGCAGATGTAAATTTATAGATGTGTATACATTTCTAAAGCCTCTGTACTCTTTGATAGGAAAAGAGGGGGAAAGGAAGCCTCCTTCCATTTGCCACTAACAATTATGTTGCTTGCACTCTTGACTAGGCCAGGTTCTGATGGAGTAGGAGGGGAAAACATATTTACACTTTTTTTTTGAGACGGAGTCTGGCTCTTTAGTTTAGGCTGGAGTGCAGTGGAGCAATTTCGACTCACTGCAACCTCCGCCTCCCGGGTTCCAGCGATTCTCCTGCCTCAGCCGCCTGAGTAACTGGGATTACAGGTGTGTGCCATCACGCCCGGCTAATTTTTTTTTTCTGTGTGTGTGTGTTTTTAGTAGAGACGGGGTTTTACCATGTTGGTCAGGCTGGTCTCGAATTCCTGACCTCGTGACCGCCCGCCTCGGCCTCCCAGAGTGTTGGAATTACAGGCGTGAGCCACCGCGCCCGGCCTACACTGTTTTATCCAGAAGGTCCTTTCTCTAATAACTCAGAGTGTAGGTTTTGGGTGGGTGGGTGCAAAATATTGAGCCTGCTACTTCCTATGCCATTCTGGAAAAGCCATTCCACTTCTTGAGCCATAAAGTTCCTCATTATGTTAGGTAAGGGTGGGATTTTTGATACCTTCCATGAGGTTATGAAGATCAAATGAGATATTGTTTACCAGTGATACTTTTTCTTTAAATAAAAACAATATAAATATGCGAGTTGCCTGAGGTAACATAATGGCAGAACCTGAGAGAGACTAACCCCAGGCTCTCATCTTCCAATTTAGGAGTCTTTCTGTTACATGACCCACTTCCTCAGAGGTTTGTGATTATTGATACTGAAAGCAAGAGGGCAAGTTGAATGTATTAACTCTCAGATAGGGGCGTGGGGCAAGGGAGCAAACAACAGGGAATGTGGATAGAATAAGGCACCTGCAGGGAAACTAGAGCCTCTAATAAACAAATGGGTGCTCTTCATTATAAAATTAAACCCCTAGTAAGTTTGAGCCCTTGAGTTTTTCTTCCAGGTGTTTTTAAGAGAAACTTTATGATGATAGGGTTGAAGAAGATGGTAGTGGTCATGTCTATTCCAGCCTCAGTGTCACAAAAATCTTGCCTGCCAGGTAATCATAGTAATAAAACTAACAAAAAGTGTCATTTGAGTTTTAATCCTCTAGAGTGTACACTGTGCTAAGCATGTCCCTGCTATGTTTCTGAGTTTCACCCTTCAAGTTAGGTGAAAGCTTCCATTTTACAGATGACAAAACTGAAGCTTAAAAGTTAGTTGGACATGCCCATAATCACATAGGAAGTGGCTGAATCAGTAAAGCATTTCTGACCTCCAAAGCATTTTTATTTATCACATTCTGCCTGTGTGTCCAGCTGTCCTTGACTGTTTGTGGTAATGGGAAACTCACTGCTCTGGAGGCAGCTATTCTATTGTTGGAAAGCACTGAGATTTAAAAGCTTCTCATGTTGAATTGAAATCCCATTTCCTGACGTTTGTGCAACCAGTATATGGTATGTCTGGAGACTGTCTAAAAGAGTCCAGTTTAGACTTATTACCTTAGAAAGCTCCCTCCAAAGTTAGTTAATCCTTTTAGAAAAGAAACAATTGGTGTTTTTAAATAGTGCATTCTGCAGTTAGTGAGACCTTCTTTATTAAGAAAAAAAATGCTTTTTTCAGAATAATCAGAGGTGAACTCAATTTTACAAGAGATTGAATGGTTTGAAAGGCAATCTAAGAGTTGGGAAAAATTTTTTTTACTAAGAGGAGAATATATAAATCTCAGACATGGCTGAACTTTTTAAAGGTGCTAACTGAAAAAACTCCATCCATAATCTTTAGTGATGTTGTGGACACATTAATTTAGCATGTTGTAGTATGTCTCTTAGATATTTGTGAATGATGAGAACCTGATAATATTTTAATGGGTATTCTAAATTTGCCTTGTAGCGATTTATTTATTTATTTGAGATGGAGTCTTGCCTCTGTTGCCCAGGCTGGAGTGCAGTGGCACGATCTCAACTCAATGCAACCTCCACCTCCTGGGTTCAAGCGGTTTTCCTGCCTCAGCCTCCTGAGTGGCTGGGATTACAGGCAAATTTCACCACGCCTGGCTAATTTTTGTATTTTTAGTAGAGACGGGGTTTCAACATGTTGGTCAGGCTGGTCTCGAACTCCTGACCTCATAATCTGCCCTCCTCAGCCTCCCAAAGTGCTGGGATTACAGGTGTGAATCACTGCATTCAGCCACCTTGTAGCCATTTAAATAACAATTCAGCTCACATAAATACAACCATTTCTACAATAGATGTGTGTTAGCATGTGTGTGTATGTGTGTGTATATGTATGTGTAGATGTGATGGAGGAAGCCTCCCACACCACACTTTTCACTGTTCAAAATGTTCTGGAGCAGGTGTTTTGGTGTGTGTTTTTAATTGACCAGTATTAATTAACTAGCTATTGTGACATTGTGTAGATGCCCACAGAAGGAAATTGCTTTGTCTTGTTGTGAATTGTTATTTTTTTAAAGTAGATCTTTTCCAGAAATGTTATGTAGATAAGAGGGTTGTTAGGATTTAGAGGAAGAAGGGGGCTTTTTATTGCTTGATAAGTTGATAAAACTTTTAGTGATATGATTTTTTGTCAGCTAAGTAAATTTTTAATGCAGATTAATAAATCCTCTCTAGTCCAAACTCTTTGGCTTTGAAAATATTATCTTGAAGTCTAGTCACAGTTCCAGAAGTTAAAACAATTAGCAGATGATGTGATTGCAAGGTTTGGTTGCTTCTACTCGTAAATCAGACTGCTTATTTGTCTAAGAATGTTTTTGCCAAATTTGATATTAGACACTTAGGATTTTATTCACTTTACATTAGTAACAAAGTTGGAAGATGAGAACTTGCTTTTTGTGTAGACCTGATCCAGGTGATATGTCTGGAAAGCAATTAACTTTCCTTTTCCACGTTAATTTTGGACATATATTTTTAAAATTAGTATGACAATCTTGTGAGAAACTGAGTATTCAGATTAGAAGGAAAGTAGTTTTTATTAAATCATGGAACTATTTAAATATATGGAAATAAAGAGAATAATAAATCCTTATGTGCCCATCACCCAGCATTAACATCTATCAACACATAGTCTTGAGAAAGATAGTTTTTACTGGTTTATTTTTTAATCTGTCATTAATTTAATCATTATTAAGAGTGAGTTAACACCTGTTGATATTAATGCAGGATAACTTTTAAAAAATTACTTGTTAAAATTAGCTCTGTAGCAATTTGGCATTCTCCTAAGGGAGAAAATGGTCTATTGGGTAGACACACTACCCCCAGATCTTATCACCAGATCATGGTTCTCTTGGTTGTCACTCACTTTAGAGAGAGAGCTTGGTATCCTGATCTTGAGAGCACTGGCATCCAGTCTGTTCTGCAGCTACTTAATAGCTCTGTGAATGTAGACAAATCACATACCTTCTCCCACCTGTAGTTTCCTCATTTGCAAAGTGAAGATAATGCCTATTTTCTGGTGTTTTATAAACATCAGGATTATTAATTTGCTTTATTTGTGTAGGCCTCCAGGACCCTCATGACTCTCTGGGGCCTGTGGTTAAGAGTTGTCACTAGCTCATACGAAGCTTATAAAAATAGACTACAGCCAAATAAGGTATTTGGTAATTCATTTTCTAAACAGGCAGTGCCATAAAGAAGTTGGAAGAACCAGAATACCTGAGGCAGATAACTTACTACATCTGCTTAGTTTTCTTCCCTAAACCTTTTCAGCTGAACATCTGTTGCAAAAGCAGGTAGTCAGTTCTGTGATTTTGGTGACAGGTGATGCCTGCCATGGTAATCAGTGTCTCAGGTTACTGCTCAGTAGACTTGTTTCTGATTGTCACATCTGGTGCTTGCTTTTGTGATTTTAGTACCCAAATAGAATGTATTAAGGAATTAATTAAAGAAATTGTTTTATAATGGTTTTGATGCAGGAGGGGTGTATTATAAAATGTACTGTTTTATAATGAATTGTTGGTAAATCTATTACTATGAAGATGCATGTAGCATGTGCTAGACTTCAAAAGGATTAAGTCACACATACCAGTCTGTTTCACTGACTTGTTTTGGAGATCATGATTTGATAAAGTATGTTTTCTCAAATGTGTTTTCTTTGGTGTGCATGGAAAGTGTTCAGATAAATATAGCATATTAACTAATGTTGTGATGTAACTATGCATAAAGTTGTAATGGCAGATTTTTTTATACTAATTTTTAATACCTCATTTGTTAGCAGTCTTGCTTGAACATTCTTTTTGAGCAGAACTAATACAATATTTTGATGTGCCACAGGTAAATTTTTCCATAACCTTATGGAGAGAAAGGACTTTGAGACATGGCTTGATAACATTTCTGTTACATTTCTTTCTCTGACGGACTTGCAGAAAAATGAAACTCTGGATCACCTGATTAGTCTGAGTGGGGCAGTCCAGCTCAGGCATCTCTCCAATAACCTAGAGACTCTCCTCAAGCGGGACTTCCTCAAACTCCTTCCCCTGGAGCTCAGTTTTTATTTGTTAAAATGGCTCGATCCTCAGACTTTACTCACATGCTGCCTCGTCTCTAAACAGTGGAATAAGGTGATAAGTGCCTGTACAGAGGTGTGGCAGACTGCATGTAAAAATTTGGGCTGGCAGATAGATGATTCTGTTCAGGACGCTTTGCACTGGAAGAAGGTTTATTTGAAGGCTATTTTGAGAATGAAGCAACTGGAGGACCATGAAGCCTTTGAGACCTCATCATTAATTGGACACAGTGCCAGAGTGTATGCACTTTACTACAAAGATGGACTTCTCTGTACAGGTAAGAGATGCTGGAACTGTTTTTTGGCTTTGTTTTATATTTCGTAGGGTGTAATCTTAAACCAGTTCTCAGCTTTGAGAATGACAAGTGTTGATTATATGAGATATGTACAGTGACATTTTTTTCTCTATCCCTGAGTGGATTTTCCACCCTTATCCTTTATCTTGTCTCTTGAGAACACAATCGTTTTTATAAAATTTTATGAGAAAAACGCTTCAGACTGTCTTAAACATTATGTGAATTACAAAGCTATTGATTACTTTTTCTCTGTGTTTTCTCCATGTATAGTCCTCCATGTATAGTCCTCCATGTTGCTAAATTCTGTTTGTTTTTCTGTCGGCACTGATATTTGAGAAAAAAAACCAGTGGAAACATTGGTATCTAATCCTAGCAAGTAGTTAGATCATTTTGGCTGAGTTGCTTATCCTCTCTGTATCTTTAAAATATGGGAAAGGAGGTCAGGTGCGGTGGCTCATGCCTGTAATCTTAGCACTTTGGGAGGCCGAGGCTGGTGGAATCCCTGAGCTCAGGAGTTTGAGACCAGCCTAGACAACATGGTGAAACCCCGTCTCTACTAAAATACAAAAAAATAGCCGGGTGTGGCAATGTGGAAAGGAGATATTTCTTCCTTGCTCTGAAATCCTGTGATTCTAAGTAGAAGAAGCAGAAGTTGGGAGTTTGGGCCAGGGAATAGAGAGTTGGATATTTTTAAACTAGGCAAGTAAGTAACTATAAAACAATATAATTATTAAAAATCTAAAATTATATATTATTTTTCATTCATAATAGTTATGTGTTTCTGTATATAAGTAATGCCCATGTGTTAGATAATATGTTTTGACAGGCAATGTAAATCATTCTTAGGCAGCATTTAGAATAGCTCCAGGCAGTTCTTACTAATAATCCCAATGCCTGTTTTCTTATATTGTATATAATATATAGAAATGCTTGGTGTTCTTTTTCATCCAAGAAAACTTCTAATAAACATTTGTGTATTACAGTATAAACTGTTCCTTTGTGTAAATATATCAATAGGCATCATTTAGCCATTTCCATATTAGTGCATGTATTAGTCCATTCTCAAAATGCTAAAAAAAAAAAAAAAAAAGCTGCCTAAGACTGAGTAATTTATGAAGAAAAGAGGTTTAATTGACTCATAGTTTCACATGGCTGTGGAGGCCTCAGGAAACTTATAATCATGGTGGAAGGCAAAGGGAAAGCAAGCACCTTGTTCACAAGGCAGCAGGGGAGAGGGAGTGTGAGTGAAGCGGGAAGAGGCACTTATAAAACCATCAGATCTCAAGAGAACTCACTCACTATCATGGGAACAGCATGGGGGACCACCCCCATGATCCAGTCACCTCCCACCAGGTCTCTCCCTCAATACCTGGGGATTGTAGTTCAAGATGAGGTTTGGGTGGGAACACAAAGTTTAACTGAATTATCTCTTTTTTCCATTTGGGACAGAAGCCTAAAAGTGGACTCACCAGATACAGAAGTATGAATTAGTTTTTAGCTCTTTTTTTTTTTTTTTGAGACAGAGTCTCGCTTTGTCACCCACGCTGGAGTGCAGTGGCAGGTTCTCAGCTCACTGCAACCTCCACCTTCAGGGTTCAAGTGCTTCTCCTGCCTCAGCCTCCCAAGTAGCTGGGATTACAGGTGCATGCCACCATACCTGACTAATTTTTTTTTTGTATTTTTAATAGAGGTGGGGTTTCACCATGTTGGCCAGGCTGGTCTTGAACTCCTGACCTCAGGTGATCCGCCTGCCTCGGCCTCCAAAACTGCTGGGATTATAGGCCTGAGCCACCGCACCCAGCCTGATTTTATAGCTCTTCTTAGTGTCCTTTTCAGATAGATTGATTTGATGCCATGCCAGCCTGATTTTATAGCTCTTCTTAGTTTCCTTTTCAGATAGATTGATTTGATGCCATGCCAATATAGTCTTTTTAAAAATTTTTTTTAATCGCCCATGAACCTGTAAAAGCCAATATGGTCTTAAGTAACTTGCGTCTCTCTCAAGAGTCTCACCAGACTCAATTTTAATATTTTTAATGTTGAGATGTATCATTTCTCAAGACTGTTTTACAATTGCATTTCTTTATTCATTAAGGGTATACATTATGTGGTGATATGTTCTCTGAAATGCTAGACACTCTGCTAACTTTAGAAAATAAATATTTGATTTAAAGCATTTCATGGTTTGGTTTGTCATCCTGAAGTTATTTCACACTTTATTTTTCTTGTTGTTACAAGCCTGATTGCTAGAACAGCATCACCAGTTCTTCTAGGCTTTGATGTACTTCCTTTGTTGTGGTGATGGCTTTTCTATGTCTCTTTTGCCTCAGATTTTTAAGGATTAAGATGCAGTTGACCAGGTGAGGTGGCGGATGCCTGTAGTCCCAACACTTTGGGAGGCCAAAGCAGGCAGATTATGTGAGCCCAAGAGTTTGAGACCAGCCTGGGCAACATAGCAAAACCCCGTCTCTACAAAAAATAGAAAACTTAGCTGGGTGTGGCTCACTCCTGTAGCCCCAACTACTCAGAGGCTGAGGTGAGACAATCATTTGAGCCCAGGAGGTGCAGGTTGCAGTGAGCTGAGATTGTGCTGCTGCACTCTGGCCTGCCCAACAGAGTGAGACCCTGTTTCAAAAAAAAAGATTAAGGCCGGGCGTGGTGGCTCATGCCTGTAATCCCAGCACTTTGGGAGGCCGAGGCGGGAGGATTACGAGGTCAAGAAATCGAGACCATCCTGGTTAACATGGTGAAACCCCGTCTCTATTAAAAATACAAAAAATTAGCTGGGCATGGTGGCGCGTGCCTGTAATCCCAGCTACTCAGGAGGCTGAGGCAGGAGAATTGCCTGAACCCAGGAGGCGGAGGTTGCAGTGAGCCGAGATCGTGCCATTGCACTCCAGCCTGGGTAACAAGAGCGAAACTCTGTCTCAAAAAAAAAAAAAGACTAAGAATCACCTTGGAGCTTGGAGCTTCTACTGGCAGTTGACTCATTGTTTTCACAACCATCTCTAGCATTTTCTTTTCCCTTTCTTCTTCTTCTTCTTCTTTTTTTTTTTTTTTTTGAGACAGGGTCTCCTGATGTCGCCCAGGCTAGAGTGCAGTAGCGCAGTCTCGGCTCACTGCAGCCTCTTCCACCTGGGTTCAAGCGATTCTCTTGCCTCAGCCTCCTGAGTAGCTGGCATTACAGGCACACACCACCACAGCCCGGCTAATTGTTGTATTTTTAGTAGATTCAGGGTTTCACCATATTGGTCAGGCTGGTCTCAAACTTCTGACCTGGTGATCTGCCCACCTCCTCCCAAAGTGCTGGGATTTCAGGCTTGAGTCATCGCACCTGGCCACTTTTTTTTTTTTTTTTTTTTTTTGGAGACAACATCTCACTGGGTAGCGTATGCTGGAGTGCAATGGTGCCATCTTGGCTCACTGCAGCCTCTGCCTCCTGGGCTCAGGTGATCCTGCCACCTCAGCCTCCTGAGTTTAGCTGGGACTACAAGTGAGCACCACTACCGCCTGGCTAATTTTTGTATTTTTTGTAGAGACAGGGTTTCACCATGTTTCCCAGGCTGGTCTCAGAACTCCTGGGCTCAAGCAGTCCACCCACCTCAGCCTCCTAGAATCCTGGGATTCCTGGTGTAAGCCACCACACCTGGCTCCTCTTGCTTTAAAAATTTTTTTTTCTTCTCTCATCAAACTTTACTTTTGAAATGTAGTAAAAACTGCAGTTACTTGGAGTCAAAGTAAATGGGAAATACTCACTGAATAACTACCTGGAAAGTTAATACCTACAATTCTGCATTTTAAGATTACTCTCAGCCGGGCACGGTGGCTCACGCCTATAGTCCCAGCACTTTGGGAGGCCGAGATGGGTGGATCACGAGGTCAAGAGATCGAGACCATCCTGGTCAACATGGTGAAATCCTGTCTGTACTAAAAATACAAAAATTAGCTGGGCATGGTGGCGCACGCCTGTAGTCCCAGCTACTCGGGAGGCTGAGGCAGAAGAATTGCCTGAACCCAGGAGACGGAGGTTGCGTTGAGCCAAGATCGCGCCATTGCACTCCAGCCTGGGTAACGAGCGAAACTCCGTCTCAAAAAAAAAAAAAAAAAAAAGAAAGAAAAAAGATTATTCTCTAGGTGGGTCTGTATGTTAATGTGATTTTTATTCTGATTAAATTAATCAGGTTTGCATGTTGAAATTTATGCTGTATTGAAAATGATCCAAAGCATTAGTCTGATTTTTCTATCAGTAGCATCCCTGGAACCGTGAGGGAAGTATTTGTTACAGAATTATACATGTGTTTGTGTCATCTTGTTACTTAAGAGGTTGAATTTTCACTGTGGTAGAACTGGGAAAACCCTGAATTTGGCAATAAACTTAGAGTGACTCTCACGTTACTGCCTTGAGTTAAGCAATAGACAGTTTTATTAAAGCGACTGATGGCTAATGCTAAAAATTGACATAAAGTGAGGTACTTATCTTTCTCTTTTGCAATTTATTTCTGAAATGGTAAGAAAGGAACCTTTTATGCTTGGTGCTGTTCAGTAGACACTTATGGGATGCCTGCTGTTTGAAAAACAATGTGAGGGCATACATGGATAAATTAGAGCAGTTATTTTCTTATAGAACATACTCACTGCGGCCAGGAAGATGACCTGACTGAGGTAAAAGTCTGTGTGGACTATAGCAAATCAAGAACACTTGGCTTTCTAAAGAGTGCAGCTGCTGCTCCATTGTAATAAATTATTGCCATGTGGGTGGGATTCAGGGTCAGAGTTATTAGATCTGAATTTTCAAGAGAAGCTTGAAATCTAGAGTTCTGTGAAATAGTCTGATTTTTTTTTTTTAAGTATTGTTCAGATTTTTAAGATACCGAATGGGGAGGCATTTTTTTCTTTCATGTGATGTAAGAGTCCACATTTATTTAGTCCTCTTTCACCTCTATGCTGCATTACTGGTGACCTCTTTGAAAACATGTTGGGTTAGACAGTGCAGCAAATGGGAGTCCAGAGGGGAGGCTTGACATAAAGTCAGAAAGGAGCAGAGAACGGTGGCTCCTAAAGGATTCTTGGAAGTAGACTTGCATCACTGTAAAATGGAACTCGACTCAACCTGATTATTTTTTTATATTTCAGCACAATGTTTTCCTATATGAACTAGTTTAAATAATTAGTTTGGATAATCTGTTTTTTTTTTTCCAAATTGTGCTAAAACATACATAACATAAAATTTACCATTTTAACCATTTTAAAGCATACAGTTGAGGGCCATCAAATACATTCACATTGTTGTGCAATCACTGCCACTATCCATTTCTAGAACTTTGCATCTTCCCAAACTAAAACGGTATCAGTTAAACACTATACACTGTTAACTATGTAAACAGTGTATATAATACACTATATAGTTAAACCGTATCCATTTATTTTTTGGTTTTTTTGGGGGGTGTTCTTTTGAGATGTGGTCTCGCTCTGTAGCACAGGTTGGAGAGGTTGGAGTACAGTGGCAGTATCTTGGCTCACTTTCTCCTGGGCTCAAGCGATTCTCCCACTTTGGCCTCCCAAGTAGCTGAGACTATAGGTGTGTGTCACCACGCCCAGCTAATTTTTGTATCCTTTGTAGAGACAGGGTCTCACCATGTTGCCTAGGATGGTCTTGAACTCCTGGGCTCAAGCGATCTTCTTGCTTCAGCCTCCCGAAGTGTTGGGATTACAGGCATGAGCCACCATGCCCAGCCTAAACTCTTATCAGTTAAACATTTCCCATGCCCCTTCGCCCACAGCCTGTGGCAAAACCACCATTCTACTTTCTTTTTCTTTGAGACAGAGTCTCCCTCTGTCGCCCAGGCTGGAGTGCAATGGCACAATCTTGGCTCACTGCAACCTCTGCCTCCCAGGTTCAAGCAGTTCTCCTGCTTCAGCCTCCTGAGTAGCTTGGATGACAGGCGTGTGCCACTGCATCCAGCTAATTTTTGTATTTTTAATAGAGACGGGGTTTTACCATGTTGGCCAGGCTGGTCTTAAACTCTTGACCTCAGGTGGTCTGCCTGCCTCAGCCTCCCCAAGTGTTGGGATTACAGGCGTGAGCCACTGCTCCTGGCCTACCCTTCTACTTTCTATGAATTTGACTACTCTAGGAACCTAATATAAGTGGACTCATGCTTGTATGATTTGTTCTTTTGTGGCTGGCTTAGTTCATTTAGCATGATGTCTTCAAGCTTCCTCCATATCATAATGTGTCAGAATTTTATTCCTTTTTAAGGCTGAATAATATTCCATTACATGTATGTGTGTATGTATATATATATATATATTCTATGTATATGTCACATTTTGTTTGTCCTCTCCCCTAATTTTTAGCTGCCTTGTTGCCTCTAGTTTTACCTCTTCAAACCATTTTGCATGATACAGCCACAGTAATCTTTCTGAAATGCAAATAAGGTCATAGTTAAACATCTTCCTGACCCAGTTCTGCAGCCAAACCTTGTCACTATTTCCCAGTCAGACTGAATTATTTTCATAATGAGTGTTCATGTTTTAGGCAGTGCTTTTTGACAAGCATTGTAAATAACTCCTAGACAGTTTTTTGAATGATTCCAAATAGTTCTTTATGAATTGATCCCAGTGCCATTTTACTTATTTTTGTGTTATATGTAGCTATTTAATTGTTACTTTAATAGGTATATAACAGGGATTGGCAAACTATGGACTGTGGGCCAAATCCAGCAGAAGAGAGTAATTGCAACTCACTAGGTCAAAGTCTAAAATACTTACTATCAGGTTTTTTACTGAAAAAGTTTTGGCATATACTCATCATTTAGTTTTGTTTTGGCCTGGCTAACATTCATCCTTTAGATTTCAATTAGTTAAAACTGAAAAGGTTTTGGTTTTTTTTTTAAAGCCATGAAATTCTTGAAACAGTCCTATACCATAGCCCAGCTTAAAAACAAAAGAGGAGTGTAGTTGAAGAGCCAGTCATGCCAGCTCCTAAGGCATGTCCACTTACATGTTGGAGCATGGTCATAAACTCAGTGGGGCCTCGTCTGAGATGTTTTCTCTTTTTGTCTGCTCCTTGTATTTGCTATGGGCTTTTTTAGTGCCTACCACCTACTATACTGAATTATTATTGCTTGTTTAGCCTTTTTGTCTTCCCAAGTAGACTGAGTGCCATGAGAGCAAGAGCCCTGCCTGACACGGAAGTTCTATAAATATGTGTTGAATGAATGAATGAGACCCTAGTTGAACACTGGTAATAAATCAGAACCAAGCTCATAAAGGACCTACGATGATTTTCTTCCTACTCTACTCCTTAGGAATACAGTCACAACATGCTTAAACTGAAGACCTTAAAGACTATCTAGACTTACACACTCCGGTACAGTAGCCACTAGCCCCATGTGGCTTTTGAGGACTTGAGCTGCAGCTAGTCCAAATGGAGATGTGAAATACTGGGTTTCAAAGACTTACAATCTAAAAGAACATAACATATCTCAGTATTTGTATTGATTACATGTTGAAATGACATTTTTAACATTGAATTAAATAAAACACATTTAATTATTTTAAGATGTTTCCTATTTTTTTTTTTTTTTTTTTTTTTGAGACAGTCTTACTCTGTCACCCAGTTTGGAGTGCAGTGTTGTGATCTTGGCTCACTACAACCTCTTCCCAGGTTCAGGTGATTCTCTTGCCTCAGCCTCCCAGGTAGCTGGGACTACAGGCTTGCACCATCATGCCCGGCTAATTTTTGTATTTTTTTAGTGGAGACATGTTGGCCAACATTTCTTTTCTTTTCTTTTTTTTTTTTTCGAAATGGAGATTCACTCTGTAGCCCATGCTGGAGTACAGTGGTGTGATCTTTCTCACTACAACCTCTGCTTCCCAAGCTCAAGTGATTCTCATGCCTCAGCCTTCCAAGTAGCTGGGACCACAGGTGTGCGTCACCATGCCCAGCTTATTTTTTGTATTTTAGTAGAGACAGATTTCACCATATTGCCCAGGGTGGTCTTGAACTCCTGAGCTTAGGCGATCTGCCCGTCTCCCAAAGTGCTGGGATTACAGGTGTAAGCCACCACACCCAGCCCAACATTTCTTTTTTAATGTAACTATTAGGACATTTTAAATTACATACGCAGTTTGCATTAGATTTTCTGTTGGATAGCACCATTCTAGACCATTGGCTCTCAAAATATTGCTGATGAGTTAGAATCACCTGGCAAACATTTAAGATTATCGGACCTCACCTCAGATGTTTTCAAGTTAAACTCTCTGAAAATAGGGACCTGCCTCTGTGTTTTTTTTTGTTGTTGTTGTTTTTTGCCTCTGCGTTTTAATAAAGCTTCCCAGATGATTCTGTTGTCTCACATGGCCATTGAGAACCAACCAAGTCCTACCCCTCTTTTTATAAAGAAGGAAACTGAGTTCTAAAGAGCAAAGCAACAGTAAATACAGTCTTTATTTCATGATGCTGTCATAGTTTTCTCAGGTTAAAATTCAAACTCTAGCTCTTTCATAAGTGATGGCCATTTTTCCATTGTCCGAAACAGTGATTCTTGACTAAAGGTGGAATTGTGGCTGGCTGGCTTTAGTCATTTCAGCTTTATAAAAACTGGTCATTTGGTGCTTTCCTAGGATATTGTGCCATTATCATAATGACTATATTTAGTGAGTTGTCAAATGCCTTTTTATTTGTTGAGGCTTATTAAAGGTGCATTGTGAGAATGAAATAATCCTTATTTATTTAAACTTAATTAAAGCAAAGTCCTGAATTGTCACCATGATTAGTATAGAATTTTCATCAGCAGCAGAAATAAAACTGACGTTTTCCTACAGAATCTTAAGAGGCTTTACAAACTCTTTGTTGAGTTGTGAGTGTCTGGGGATAATTTATCCCAGGTTTTCCTTGAGGTTTCTTTCTTCACATATTTCAAGATGGCTGGAGCAGTTAGCAGTTAGCTTTGGTAGACGTTAGCCCATGCTCTGAGGTTCATTTTTGATTTGCCTTAGAGTGGAATATGTTTCAGCAGGCACCTTTACTATTCAGCATTCCTTATTTGTTCAGAACTGTTGGGTAATGGACAAGCATGCAAATGTAAACACGTAGTCATGTGTAATACCTATCTATTTAATTCAAATCAGAGAGCTCATGATAGCCAAGGATTTATGAAATTTTTCAAGTGGAAGCATCAAGGGATGCTTTAATCTAATGCCCTTCTATATCCTGGAAAGTTAAGGGAAAAGGTCTCACCAAGGTTGAATTCTGTCCTAGTGCTTTTGACTCCATTTTGGTGACTGAGGAAGTTGTGTTACTCTTTCCATGCTTTGGTTTCCTCCGCTGTAAAGTAGAGTGCTTGAAGAACACCGTGATTTTGGGATTGATTTTCCTTCTTTAGTGTGTCTGTTTTCTTATTAACCTCCCTCTTTTTCTCTTGAAGGGTCAGATGACTTGTCTGCAAAGCTGTGGGATGTGAGCACAGGGCAGTGCGTTTATGGCATCCAGACCCACACTTGTGCAGCGGTGAAGTTTGATGAACAGAAGCTTGTGACAGGCTCCTTTGACAACACTGTGGCTTGCTGGGAATGGAGTTCCGGAGCCAGGACCCAGCACTTTCGGGGGCACACGGGGGCGGGTGGGTTGCCCTTTTTCAAGGGTTTTTACAGTTACTAGCCTCATCCTTTTAAGCCAGGAGCCAAGAATGTGAAATACTTTTTTTTTTTTTTAATTTAACCTGCTTTTTTCAACCCTCTTTCTTAGTCACTGCAGTTACTTCCTTTTATTCTAGTTACTCTTATTTGGAATATTTTACCCAGTTTTGCTTTTTCTTGCTTTCTCCTATGTACCCTTCTTGTGGGAGGGATAGTTCTCATTCTCTCTCTCTCTCATTCTCTCTCTCCCCACTCCTGTTTCATTTATATCCTATTGAACAGTCAGTTCCTTTGCCTTTATCAGATTCCATACCTCTAACTTGAGTAAATCCTACTTGTGTAAATTCCACTTTATTTGTAGCGTTAGGGCTGAAAGTTATTTGGTGTGATGCGGTTCCTAGATTGTGTGGTCTACACAGATTACATCCAGTTGGAGCTTGGTTGACAGTTGATTAAAACAAGCTACCACCTAGAGATAAGGTGAAAGAACATACCTGAATATTTCCTAATAAATGTATAGCAGCCTTATTTTTGCAAAAACTGGTCATTTGAATATAGCCTTGAGATTTGAGCTTCTCTCTGTGTTGCTTTTTTTTGGAGCTTTGTTTAGAAATTGAGCTATTTCCCAGCCTCTTATGCAGAAGCTCCCTTCTTCGTTTCCCCCATTTACCCACTGTTTTAGCCTCTGAGATTCATAGTGTATAATATCAAACGTTACATTTATGAGCAGCCTTTCAGGACTCCCTTAACAGGTTGGGTCCCTCTGTTTCCCAGTAACTTGTATTACTGTAGACCATTCATGATAGAAATATGATAATCTTGCTTCCCCACCAGACTGAACTCCATAAGGACAGTGATCCTACCTGTCTTGTTCACCCATGTGACTTGAGTTCCTTGCACCATACCTGGTGCTTAGTGGTTCTTTGAAGTCAAACTAGCCATTATGCTAATAAAAACGCATATTTTTTGCTTCATTTTGTTTGTCCTATATACTCTTCTTCAGTCTTTGCTGCCTGCTGCCACTTGTTTGTTGAGAAATTAATATTTGAAGGTGCATGTATGTATGGAAGTATGTGTTAAACTGAATATTATATTCCACAATGTTAAGATGTACCATGACTTCCAGGTGATTTTATTCCTGATCAACTTTGAGAACCTCACTCTAATACATTTTCTTACTGTTGCCTAGACATTGCTGAGGTTTTTCTTAACTTTATGACTTTACTGTTCCTTCTGCCTGCAATATTCTTTTTTCTTTCCTTGATAAACTCTACTCATCCTTCAGGGCCCATCTCCAATATCGCCTCTTCCCTGAAGTCCTCCCTGATATCCCTGGGCAGAGTTAGTCATTCTCCTTGATGTTTCCCTAGCAAGAGGTAAACATTTATTTTTTCTGGGCTTCCTCCTCCACCCCCTACTTATACTGAGTTTCTTAAAGGAAGAATCAGTTTCTTCATCTCTGGGTCCCTAATGTTCCTTTAGAATTTGGCATGCATTTGAAAATAAATATTTGAGGACTCACTATACTGCACACACTGTTTTTGGCACTGGGGATACAGCTGTGAAGAAATTCAGACACTGTTTTGAGTGAATGGCTTAATCTGACCTTTGAGATCCTTGTTTTTGTTTTATTTTTTCTGTCTTTACATTGGCTTTTCTTGAATCTGGGTGCTGTTTTGCAGCTTCCATTCTTTACATTTGTCTTACTCTTATTGTGTTTAGATAAAGTATGGTGTAGTATCAGGCAGGCAGTCCTAAGAAGGAATGCCATTATCTCCAACACTTGTTGTGCGTCTCGCTGTAGCTACCACATATAAAAGAGATTGTATTATTCCTGAGACTTTCCACCTTAGAATAATCTATAATAATAATTTTGAAATACTTTTATCGTAAAATTGCTAGTTGAATAGCACCGTTACAGTGTCTCTGGTTGGGAAATTATATCATTGGGCGATGGGGAAAATAAACATTGAACTCTAAAAGAGCTCACTGACAGAGACATGTTTTAACTTTGTGTATATTATGTGCATTAGTGTTTAGCGTGGACTACAATGATGAACTGGATATCTTGGTGAGTGGCTCTGCAGACTTCACTGTGAAAGTATGGGCTTTATCTGCTGGGACGTGCCTGAACACACTCACTGGGCACACGGAATGGGTCACCAAGGTAGGAAGACTTAGAAGAAATCTGCTTCTTGTCAGGCTTTTTGAGGGAGAAGGTGAAGGATGTTAGACACTGCCTTTTAAGTGTTAGGTGAGTCATAAGATGGAATTGATGTAACCACAAAGCATGATGGTATACAACAGTGACCAGCAAGTAGAAGGTACTTCGTAAATAGTTTAACAAATGCATGACTTATGGACATAGAAAGATGCCCACAATATATTTAGGTGGATAAAGGGGGCTATTAAAACTTTACATAGGTTACATAATATGTAGAGTGTGATAATCGGTTTCTGAATGTGTTCATCAAAATGTTGAAGGTGGGTATTTCTCGTGGGATTGTGGGTGCATTTTTACCTTTAGAATAAACATGTTTTTTTAATCAGAAAAGCAATTTTCATTTTGAAAAAATAATGCTTACAAGAAGTAGGACAAAGAAAACTGCACAGGATCTTTAGCAAAATATTGTAACGTTTTCTAGTTTTTAAAACAAGATTGTTGTGAGGATCAAATGCAGTATTAATAATGGATATGCCATGCAGAAGCACTTTTCTTGAGTTTGCCATTCTATGAGGGGCTGAGGAAACAGGAGTAAGCAAAATAGACCCAAGTCTTACCCTATGGATGATAGTCTAATAAGAGAAATAGTTTTATTACAATTTCACGGGCAAATATATCATTTCAAATTGTGTTAAGTTTTATGAAGGAACAGTACAGTGTTCTTTCTATAAGAAAGTCTAAGGCCAGGCACGGCGGCTCGTGTCTGTAATCCCAGAACTTTGGGAGGCTGAGGCAGGTGGATCACCTGAGGCCAGGAGTTCAAGACCAGCCTGGCCAACATGGTGAAACCCTGTCTCTACTATAAGTATAAAAATTAGCCAGGCATGGTGGCAGGTAACTGTAATTCCAGCTACTCTGGAGGCTGAGACAGGAAAATTACTTGAAACCTGGGAGGCAGAAGTTGCAGTGAGCCAAGATTGCACTACTGCACTCCAAGCGAGATTCTATTTCAAAAAAAAAAAAAAAAGCAGTCTAGGAAAGTAGTTCAGAGAAAGCTTTTTGAGAAGGGGGTTAAACATGAAGAATAAATAGGAGATAGCTGTGGAAGAGTAGCCGAAAGGTTGTTTTAGAGGGTACAGTATATGCACAAGCCCAGGAGTGGGAAAGAAGTTGGAACATTTGATGACCTGGACTTAAGCCAGTGGAGCCATGCTGGGGAGATGGGCAGAGAGGTGGTCATCCTGTATGATCTGTAAGGCCACAGTAAGTATGGTGCTTATCATCAGAAGTATTCTAGAAAACAATCCACAAGTTCTGAGCAAGTGTCTGGTGCAATGTGTGTTTTAAGAAAATTAACTGCTGAATGAAGAATGGACTAGAGTTGGGCACAATCAGATACAGGGTGACCATTTGGCTTTGGCAGTAGATAGCCTAAGCAAAAGATACCCACCCATAACTTAGATTTGGCTGGCAGTAATGAAAAGAACACCCATAAAGGATATATCTTTAAGGTAAAGCCACCTGGCCTTGCAGATTCATCGTGGGAAACTAAGAAGAAGAAAGAATCAGAGGTGACTGGCAGGTTTTAGATTTGGTGTATGATTATATCGTTTTTTGAAATAGTTGGGGCTAAAGGGAGAGTAGTTTGTAAGACCATAATTATATATTGGGCACATTAAGTTTTTTTCTTTTTTTTTGTTCATTTGTTGTTTTTATACAGACAGGGTCTCACTCTGTTGCCCAGGCTGGAGTGCAGTGGCATGATCATAGCTCTCTGCAACCTCGAATCCTGAGGCTTAAGTGATCCTCCCACCTCAGCCTCCTGAGTAGCTAGCACTACAGGCGTGTGCCACCACACCCAGCTAATTTTTTTAATTTTAATATTTTTTTTTGAGATGGAGTTTCACTCTTGTTCCCCAGGCTGGAGTATAATGGCACAATCTCGGCTCACTGCAATCTCCACCTCCTGGGTTCAAGTGATTCTCCTGCCTCAGCCTTCCAAGTAGCTGGGATTACAGGTGTCTGCCACCACTCTCAGTTAATTTTTTGTGTTTTTAGTAGAGACGGGGTTTACGGTGTTGGCTAGGCTGGTCTCGAACTTCTGACCTCAGGTGATCCACCCGCCTCAGCCTCCCAAAATGCTGGGATTAGAGGCATGAGCCACCGCACCTGGCTGCTAATTTAAAAAAAAAGTTAACTTTTTACATAGAAAAGTTTTATAGTGTAAGGCAGTTTGGTGTTGTGGAAAACACAGTTGATTGGGGGCTAGGACACAGATGGTGATGTCGGTCTATTCCAGTTGAGTCTGCAATCCAGACTTCTGAATGAGTGAACCCTGCTTCCCTCTCACCTTATGCTGATTTATTACAAAAATAGTTAGAACCTAATGTTTGCAGACTATCTTAAGTGCTAATGGAATGTTAGCTTTTACTGTATATTACTACTCTAATTTACATTGTTACAGTATCTTTACTATAATTAAATGAGGGAAGGTAATAGGTGCTTGTCTCCTATTTTAAAAATCAGGAAACTGACAGAGTTTAAATGGTCTTGCCCAAGGTTGCAAAGTCAGCATATGGCAGATTCTGATCCCAGGTCCAGTGCTTTCTCCTTTATGATGCACATGCTTCTGAAAGCATATCATCTGCATCTACTTCAGTGCCTGTGGGCTTTTTTATTTTCTGTTCCTTTTATTAAGTTACATTTTATTATTTTTTTTCGAGATAGAGTTTTGCTCTGTCACCAGGCACCAGCCTAGAGTGCAGTGGCGCAATCTCGGCTCACTGCAGTCTTCGCCTCCTGGGTTCAAGCAATTCTCCTGCCTCATCCTCTAGAGTAGCTGGGACTACAGGTGCGCGCCACCACGCCCAGCTAATTTTTGTATTTTTTAGTAGAGATGGGGTTTCACATGTTGGCCAGGATGGTCTCGATCTCTTGACCTCATGATCCGCCCGCCTCAGCCTCCCAAAGTGCTGGGATTACAGGCATGAGCCACCACGCCCGGCCAATTTTAAAAAATCAGTCCTAATGTTTGCTTCTAGGCAACTGCTAAGATTAAATGCTGCCAACATTTAGACACCTTTTTTTTAATAGTCTTGCTCTGTTGCCCAGGCTGGAGTACAGTGGCTCAATCATAGCTCACTGCATCCTCCAACTCCTGGGCTCAAGCAATCCTCCCACCTCAGCCTTATGAGTCACTAGGATTATTGGCATGAGCCACCTCACTTGGCTAGCATTAGACCCTTAGATATTGCTAATAACAGAGAATCTGGTAGTAAAACTTTTAGTAGAGGTTAATTTGGTAATGGAGTTATGGATTAGCTATTCCAGCATATTTTAAGCTCATTTTCATATTTTAATTTAAAGAATAAAATCAATATAGGAACAGCATTAAATGGATCTTTCTGTAATATGGATGTTTATATTTGCAGGTAGTTTTGCAGAAATGCAAAGTCAAATCTCTCTTGCACAGTCCTGGAGACTACATCCTCTTAAGTGCAGACAAATATGAGATTAAGGTGACGTTTTTTTCTCCATTAATTTGCTTCATCAAAGAAAAACTGGGAAACATAAGAAAATTAAAGTGGTATGGTAAAGGGTGAACATTCTAGGAAGAAAAATGGGAATGTCTCAGTCCAAGCCATTTTAAACCCACTGGAAAAAGGATTCACTAGCACTATGTTCTATGCGGTTTCTTAACTTGGATTTGTAAATGAAAAAGAAATTCACATAAATTTATGTTCAGCTCATTCTTAATATATAAATATTTTTTGAGATGGAGTCTTGCTCTGTCGCCCAGGCTAGGGTGCAGTGGCGCGATCTTGACTCATTACAACCTCCGCCTCCCCGGTTCACGCGATTCTCCTGCCTCAGCTTCCTGAGTAGCTGATACTACAGGTGCCCGCCACCACACCTGGCTAATTTTGTATTTTAATAGAGACGGGTTTCACCATATTGGCCAGGCTGATCTCGAACTCCTGACCTCATGATCCGTCCGCCTTGGCCTTGCAAAGTGCTGGAATTACAGGCATGAGCCACTGCACCTGGCCCAGTCTTAATATTTTCTTACATATCTCCTACCCTCCTTAATTCTTAGATCTAAACTATGAAAACATAAATACTTATTTATTATAATGGTTTGCAAACTTTACAAAGCACTCTCACATTCTTATTGTATCTTTTTTTTTTTTTTTTTTTTTTGAGATGAATTGTTGCTCTTGTCACCCAGGCTGGAGTGCAATGGCATGATACCAGCTCACTGCAACCTCTGTCTCCCGGGTTCAAGAGAGTCTCCTGTCTCAGCCTCTCAAGTAGCTGGGATTATAGGCGTGTGCTACCACACCTGGCTGATTTTTGTATCTTTGGTAGAGATGGGGTTTCACCATGTGGTCAAGCTGGTCTCGAACTCCTGACCTGACGTGATCCACCTGCCTCAGCCTCCCAAAGTGCTGGGATTACAGGTGTGAGCCACCGCACCTGACCCATTATTGCATGTTTTAAACTGTCCCATGTGATAGATATTATCTTTATTGCAAGAACTGGGGTTAAGAGAAATTAAATAATTTACCCAAGATTGCACAGGAGAATTAAGACTTGAACCTGTGATTCTTGGCTATAAAACCTGTGGTCTTCCCAGTATACTTTGCTTTCTATCTGACTTCAGCATATGCAGACCATTTTAAGGACAAGCTTTTCTGTGGTGATGTGATCTCTCATCTTTCCTCATTTTCTTTTTCCTGTAGATTTGGCCAATTGGGAGAGAAATCAACTGCAAGTGCTTAAAGACATTGTCTGTCTCTGAGGATAGAAGTATTTGCCTGCAGCCAAGACTTCATTTTGATGGCAAATACATTGTCTGTAGTTCAGCACTCGGTCTCTACCAGTGGGACTTTGCCAGTTACGACATTCTCAGGTAATGTTTCTTTGACCTCATGCTTTACCTTTGAAAGTCTGCTGCAGTTCAGTAGTAAAGACAAGACTAAATGTTTGGATGTACCAGTCTGTAGCTTGTTTTTAGCAAATGTTTACTACATCACTTGTAAACAGGGTTATATATACTGAACATCTCACACAGGAAAAATATTTTAGAGGAAGTAAGCAAATGAAAAAGTTACATACTGGAATGTCCCCTGCTTGGCTTGGATGAAAAGATCTTAACGATCTCTTCAGTTCTAATATTTTAAGTTCTACTTCATATTCAGTTGAAATTATGCATTGTTTTATAAACTTGGTAAACTTTAGTGGTACCTAGGGATCAAATGACCTTATGTTGACTAGTAAAAAGACAGAGATACTTAGAGAAAAATATAACTTGCAGGGTTTCTCTCCAAAGAAATAAGAAGCAGCAGCAGTGCATAGACAAATAATTTTGGGATTCACTGTATACTATAGAATTAATTCTCTTGGAGATTGACAGTATCTATTAGCATATTTGAGGCTGATGGAAACCAGTGTTTCATGTGGTAATTAAGAGAACTTTGGTGATAGACAAGCCTCGGTTTAAGACGTGGTGCCATCTCTTATGGGCTGTGTGATGTTGTGAAGTTTTTAAACTAATCTATAGCTCAATATCTTCATCTGTAAAGTAACTTAAATGCTGGAGTGCAGTGGCGCAATCTGGCACCACCTGGCAGATCTTGATTAATAATAAGTCTGAGAGGCCCCGTATAAAGAAACCTGTTTGAATTCGTTTGACCCTGTTGTGCACACACCTATTGTAATAACTCACAGAGTTAGCATTGCATAGCATGGTTCAGGAAATGCTGACTTAGAGAAGTACAGAAAATTGAACATTCTCTTCATTATTTTTATGCATGACTATTTGAGGTCAGCTTGTGTGGGGTCAGACCCCACACAAGTAACCACAAACTTTGGTGGGCCTCATCTGTCTGGTCACAAAGTTACAACCCCATTTATGTCTTCCTGGAGTCAGACCAACATTTCTAACCCTTTAGGTTTCAGAGCTGTCAGAATTAGTTATAGAAATGATTGATATTTATGCTTTGAGGAGAAAGACTGAAACCATTCCATTTCCTAAGCTTTTCCTCTTGTGGCTGGAGGAACTGAGCTGAGACAGGATAAGAGCCTTGCCCAGCATTCCACCTCTCACCCATCATATTCCAACATTTCTCCATCCATGCATAGCTGGATTATCCAATAGGCATATATAGTTATGGTACTAGAAAGCTAGGGACACCAAAAACAAGGAAAAGAAAGTTTTGAAAGAATGTGATATTTTGCAAAGCAAAATATTCAATTACTATGGGAAAATCACGTCTTTCATAGTTTAATATTGTTTTTATTTTGAATTAAAATTTTAGGAGGGAAGGTGCCAAGGAAAGGTGGTATAGAGGATGTCATAGTTACTTTAATGCTTAGTGTCTCTAAAGGTTTTAATTTGGTCCCACGTCTGCTTTCTCGTGTATGCTTCTGACTCAGAGTGGCATATAGATATCCTAGAGTCCTAGATGAAAGTTCTGTTAGTTTTTAGTGTTTGAATAATAGCTTTAAGTAATAAACCTGTAAGATTGTTTGCTGGTAGGAATTGCCAGATTCAGATTTTTCTCTGAAAAGAGTCTGTCTTGTGTCTGCTTTTTTCCTTCCAAACACAAATAAACCAACCTCTTTTGAAACCAACTACAAATCCTCTGGCCTCAATTGCTAGGACCAGGTAGGGCTACTTAGCTTTGAAGCTAATTGAAAAGAAGCAAAGCATAGATAACAGCATGTTACTCAATAAGTCTGAGATATGATGTGGATCGCTTGAGTTAGGTTATTTCTACAGCATGTAAGGTTACTTAGGTTCAAGGACCCAGACTCTGCACAGCAGGCATGTTTACAGTTCTAAAGTGATCAAAATGAAAGCCACAAACCTGTCAAGACTTGTGCTCTATTCTGCAACATATTTGTGTTTCAGTCTTTGGAATCAGCTGATCTTAACAGATCTTAAGCCCTGTCCCTGTAGCCATCTAATTTTTGTGTTTCTGTTTATACCCTGCTTTACATTGATGATGTGGGACCTACCAGACTTTCTGTTTTTCCTAGCCTCCTTTATTTTAATTTTAATTTAATTTAATTTTTTTTTGAGACAGAGTCTTACTCTGTCACCCAAGCTGGAGTGCAGTGGTGTGATATCAGTTCACTGCAACCTCCACCTCCTGGGTTCAAGCGATTCTCCTGCCTCAGCCTCCTGAGCAGCTGGAATTACAGGTACCTGCCATGACACCCAGCTAATTTTTTGTATTTTTAGTAGAGATGAGGTTTCATCCTGTTGGCCAGGCTGTTCTCAAACTCCTGACCTCAAGTGATCCGCCTGCCTTGGCTTCCCAAAATGCTGGAATTACTGGCATGAGCCACTGTGCTGGGCTTCCTAGCCTCCTTTAGATTTCCTTTGTAGGAATTTGCATTTGCCTCTGTTCATTTCACCACTACTTTATTCTTTAGATATTTATTGAGCACCTACCTTTGTGTCAGGCATTTTGGCATGCATTGGGAAGCAGCAGAAGTACTTACCAAAGTACTGATTAGCAGGAGTGTCTGTAATCCCAGCTACTTGGGAGGCTGAGGCAGGAGAATCGTTTGAACCTGGGAGGCAGAGGTTGCAGTGAGCTGAGATCGCACCACTGTACTCTAGTGTGAGCGACAGAGTGAGACCCTGTCTCAAAAAAAAAAAAAAAGACTTTTATCAAACACCACCTTTCCCTTACATGCCAATAATATATAATGACTGAAGCCCTCCACCCTGGCTTTTGTACAAATGGGCTGAGCTTTTTCTCTGTACGTTTTTCTTTTTATCAAAAACATTTAACTAAAATTTGCTTGAATTTTATATTGGTTTTAAATGGGTCCAGGAAAGATTACAGTAGCATAAACAGAAGCACAGTTGCCTTCTTTCACAGTCCCTAACTCTCATCCTTGTAGGGTCATCAAGACTCCTGAGATAGCAAACTTGGCCTTGCTTGGCTTTGGAGATATCTTTGCCCTGCTGTTTGACAACCGCTACCTGTACATCATGGACTTGCGGACAGAGAGCCTGATTAGTCGCTGGCCTCTGCCGGAGTACAGGAAATCAAAGAGAGGCTCAAGCTTCCTGGCAGGCGAAGCATCCTGGCTGAATGGACTGGATGGGCACAATGACACGGGCTTGGTCTTTGCCACCAGCATGCCTGACCACAGTATTCACTTGGTGTTGTGGAAGGAGCACGGCTGACACCATGAGCCACCACCGCTGACTGACTTTGGGTGCCAGGGCTGCGGGTTTTGGGTGCAACCTCTGGGGCAGCCGACTGCATGAACCAAAGTTCTCACCTAATGGTATCATCACGCAGTGCACAATCATTTATCTATGTTTGCCAGGGGCCAGGGCTCGGGGTGGGGGAGGGCTTGTTTTATTGACATACAATGCAGCATGCTAATGGGGTACACCATTGACTTCATTTGTACTTAGTTATGTTGGTCAGTGTAAGAGGATGCATTTTGAGTTCATCTTTCTTGAGTGGAGTGTTGGTTTTAAGTAAAGAAAGTTAAATGATTCATGAATCTGCTAATTGGTTGCCTATGAAATCACATTGTCTGTTATTAAAGTTTTTTGCCTTTTCTTCTTTTGAAGTTGAAGCCAAGGTGCTATGATGTTGTTACGGCAACTTTTCTCACATGGGGCTTAGCTTTTATAAGAGCCAGTGTTAAAACTTCCACCAAATACCAGTTCATAAACTTCCACCAAATACCAGTTCTAAAGAAAGTCTGTCTTCCTGTGCATATCCAATTCTGTAAATTGATTGTCAGCAACTCATTCTAAACCTTAGATCTTCGCAGAGTCAATGTTGGCCATGTTTAAGATGTGAGAGAGTTCTGTAGTTTTTGTTTCCATGTCAGGGAAGCTAGTCCCAACAGCCTGGATAACTGCACAGTGGTGCCCTGATATAGCAGAAAGAGCACTGAGCTGGAAGATTAGAGACCCGCCCTGTTACCCAGGAACTCTAACCTCTCTGGGTCCCAGCTTCCTTGTCTGTACAGCTAGGTATTAAGCTCAGTGATTTATAAAATTATTTCTGGTCTTCCATCTACTGAAATGTCCAAAGGTTGATAATGCGTTTTTGTCTGATCTCTGATTCATGGTTTCTTTCAGGTTGGAGATAATATTTAAACGAAATCACTGATACTAAGTTTTCTATAAGAACATAATGATATGAAAAGGATGAGGAAAAGGGAAATGTACCTGATTCCACTTAGACAGTTTAAGTAATTGGTTGAAGAAATGCTGATAGAAGTCATGGTTTAAGGAGAAACAGTGTGCTATATTAGAAGGATACCTGAACCCAACTTAACTCCTCCTTTACCTCTAACTTAATCTGCAGCCTTAGGCAGGTTAACTTTCTCTTCTAAGACTATCATTTTTTTCCTCTTTTAAATGAGGGAATTGTCCTAGATTAGGGTTCACAGATTCGGTTGTCTAAGGGAGCCATGCAGGTAACATAAATGAGTAAAACGTTCTGGGAAGGATTGTGCTGTCCTCTGGAAAGTTTATCTAATAGGGCAGTTATTCAACTCTTGTTTTCTCATTAGGAGAAACAAGCCTGGTGTTGGCAGGTCTTCAGATTGTTTCAGGAGGAGCTAGAAAGCCAGATTTTTATGTGAAATCCTGGATATTTAAAATGTAACAACTGATTAAAGATAATTTAAAATAAGGCCGGGCGCGGTGGCTCAAGCCTGTAATCCCAGCACTTTGGGAGGCCGAGGTGGGTGGATCACGAGGTCAAGAGATCGAGACCATCCTGGTCAACATTGTGAAACCCCGTCTCTACTAATACAAAAAAATTAGCTGGGCATGGTGGCGCGTGCCTGTAATCCCAGCTACTCAGGAAGCTGAGGCAGGAGAATCGCCTGAACCCAGGAGGCGGAGGTTGCGGTGAGCCGAGATCGTGCCATTGCACTCCAGCCTGGGTAACGAGAGTGAAACTCCGTCTCAAAAAAAAAAAAAAAAAAAAAAAAAGATAATTTAAAATAAGGGGGCCAAATAAAACGTGTCCCTGGGCTGCCAGTGTGTGTCCCCCTCTTCTACAGTTAGGTAATTTTGTGGTTCAGCAGTGGAAATGTTTGTTAGTGGTCACAATCAGGGAGAGAGTGGAGGGAGCAAGCAGTAGAAAAATCTCAGCCATTCTTCAGCTGTCTCCCCTTGTATTTCAGGGGTGCTGGGGAGGAACGTATTTCATTCACAGACCAACAGGAAGGTAGTTTGAAGGTGAACATGCGAATTGGAACCTCAGTGAAAGCTTATGTCTGGGAACATGAGTTATTCCTTCTTGCTGACTCTAGTTTAAAGCATATCCATTTTATAGGTGGGAAAAAGTGTTGCCAGCAGAGCTGAGAATGATGTAAGCTCTAGAGTGGGGCCCTATCTCTTCCAGAATCTGCGTTAGCATAAAGCCAGACTGTGGACCTCTGGGTGCTGTGAAGTTAATAGAAATTAATGGTGAATTTCAAGGACAGGTATCATTAATGTCCATGTTGACACTTTGTGGGGTTTAAGCAAAAGAAGAATATCTTTATCCCACGAAATCTGAGTTTAATCCATCTCGCATTGAGTTCTGTGCATGAGCTCTGCTTAGTCCTCCTAGAAATAGAACTAGAATCACAGCTGAATCTATTTTTCAGAAGCCCCAGGACACTTTGGGCAGTGATGAGGGTAAATGACTTTTTACTTTGTAATCAAGCCTGAACAGGTAACTGAGATTGTTGATCTAATGACTGTCTCCACCCCTCCTCACTCTTTAAGATCTCTCCAATAGCTTACTTGCAGGAAAAGTTTTATAAAACTGACGAACTTGAAGCTTGTATGATATGTTCTATTTCAGTTTTTAGTGGTGAATACAGAAGTCATCAAGGTGGTACTTGATGTCTCTGGAATTTTTTTTTTCCCCTAGGCAGTCTTGCTCTGTCATCCAGGCTGGAGTGCAGTGGCATGATCATGCAGCTGGATCTTTGACAGCAGTTCTTCAGGCAGTAATTGGAGTCCTAATGTCAAGTCTTCCCCACAGAGGCCTTTATTTGGCCTGAGATTTTTATTTAACTGCTGTATAGATGCTGGATTTATTCATACTATTGCCAGTTTTTATAAAAATGGTAAACTAGCTCATCCTTTTTGCAAAAGAAAGCAAAATGGGAAGTCAGAGTAAGAAGTGGGTAGGGAATAACTAAAGCTATTCCTTACTCTCCTCTCATTGCGTTTGAGAGCTCTCTCATGCACACGCTGACCTTTGGCTTCCTTAGTACCTAAGTGAGGGAAATTGCCTTTCCCTCTTTTGTGAATATTCTCATTTTGGAAAAATTCTAAGTCATGAGAAGGTAAGCCCCATCGATTTATGAGGATTGCATTTCTTGGGTGACACGGTGGTGTAGAAGCAAGGGGCTTCTCTCAGGTTCATAAAGGCTACCATAACAGCTTCAGGCCCCGTGATGTGGACAGGGATCCGGGAGAGCTGAGTGGATGTGTGAAGTTTCTAGTAGATTTTGTCATCATTCCAAAGGAATGGTTTCCTCCCGCTCCATTATTTGAAGTAATCCACATTGCCAAATCTGACTCTAACCTGACATTTTAGACCTATTGGAGAAGTAGGAAGAAAACCCTTCCAAGGACTGGACTTGGAAGAAGTTCTGCAGGAAGTGCATGCAGTTGGATAGCTGCTCACGAGTGAAACGTGGGGAACATTGCTATTAAATTGTAAGGTTTGCAATTCCTTTTTCATAGTTTAAAAATCACTCTGTTCTGGCTGTTGAAAGCACTTGGTGAAGTTTGAGGATTATGTAATTATTCTAGTATTTGTTCATAGGAAAATGATTACTGCCCTCTATTTGTAAAACAAAGGAAATACTTTTGGAAACTATTTATTTTAGACATGAAGAAATTGTTTCTATTAGGTTAGGCATTTTGATCTAACAGAATCAGCATAGGATAGTGGATCCTGGCTTTACACATTTCTTTGACCAAACACAGCTGGCAACTTGAGGTCGTTACTGTGTGGCTTCCAGGTTGCCTAGAGGTGAATCCTACCAACATTGCTTTGAGACGAGTCTCACTCTATCGCCAGCCTGGAGTGCAGTGGCACAATCTCGGCTCACTGCAAACTCCGCCTCCAGGGTTCAAGCAATTCTCCTGCCTCAGCCTCCCAAGTAGCTGGGACTACAGGTGTGCATCACCATGCCCAGCTAATTTTTGTGTTTTTAGTAGAGACAGAGGTTCACCATGTTGGCCAGGATGGTCTTGATCTCTTGACCTCGTGGTCCGCCTGCCTTGGCCTCCCAAAGTACTGGGATTACAGGCGTGAGAAACTACGCCTGGCCCCAACATCACTTTTATAGCTTTCTGCGCCTCCTCTGGGCCTTGGTGTCTGAAGCCACTTGCCTTTCTCTGTAAGGAAGCAAGCAGAATCAGATTGCTACTTATGATGCAGTCTTGGCAGGGCATACTGTCACCTTTGCCTTTGGACACAGTTGTCAGGATAGGGGAGAAGCCCTTTAGGTCTGTCTCCTTGACACAGCCTTCCTACCTGGTTATGCTGGTGCTTTTGCTTGGTTTAAGACAACTAAGGCACTCTTGAGAGTTACACAGTCTTCAGAGTGTCTGGTGAAAAGAACAGATTCGCTTTTTTTTGACAAAATGCCCATTAGCCATCTTTGGCAGTGTCTCTAATCAAAGGTTCCCCCTGTGCCTGCTCTAGGAAAGTGAAAGTTTTTCAGAATAAATCCTCAAATGGATTCCTGGGTAGTCTTTACACCATTCCCATCAGCCTAATCAGACTGAATGGTCATGCTCAGTGCAGAAAGCTGTTCAGCTGTCAGGATGTGTCAGTGTTTCCAGTCTTTCCTAGAACAGTTAAGTTGTTTAAATTTAGTAATTCAATCCTGACCGGTGTAAACCCACTTAATTATTGTAGCCTAAAGAATTCAGCTGCATTTGCTCTTCATAAATATGCCCAAGTAAATATGTGTTTTTAATATTCAGCCCTGGAAAATTACTAATTCAGATGATAAAAGCTCATAATGTTTTGGTGTCTTTGTACTCAGATTGTGAACAGGCATATTTCACTGATTTAGACTTAGTATACTTGATGAGAATGCTCAGGTTGAAAAGATAGTTCTGTCACCAATCCAACATCTATAGCAATGTGGGAAAAGTAATCAACTCATGTTTCACTAATCTGATGTATGTTGTGATTTAGAGGAAGTGAGATAAAGTTTATGTTTGAACTGTGTGGGGTAGGGGGAAGAAGGGATTGCTTAAGCAAATAGTGGAGTGATTGTGGAACAAGATGTCTCTAAGATGCAAAGTTATTTTCTTGCATCATAGAAGCACTCTTTTTACCAGTGAGTGATTGTGCTAACTGTAAATCATTTGCATCTGTACGTTAAAGCAGATTCCCTCAATTAGGCGAATTTGGTTAGCCAAGCCCAAGTTGTTTGTACTTGAAAGTAATAAAGCTGCATTTCCTTAAAAATATATTCTGTAGTTAAGACTTTGTTTTGCTTTTCCCCCCGACCACTTCAGACATTTTACCCAACCAATTCAGGAACTTTTCAAAGGTCAGTGTGTTTTGGAAATGGAACAACCCCTTGAGTAATCTGAAGTGGCTCTGTTCTTTTACTGTTTGTGCATCTTCTAGAAAGTAAACTCAATATAACCATTTCTGAAGGTGATCCAAGAAGCAAATCGATAAACTTAAAATGCAAGGAAATAATTTTGTTGAATTTCATGAATAGTTGCAAATAAGGGGGTGGGGTGGGTAAAAGTCCCATTTTGCAGGTTCCAGACCTTAGAATTGTCTTCCTCTCTTTTGCCCAAAGATGTGTCTATCCAACACATCATTGCATGAGTTCCTTCTTCCTAACTTAAACTTACAGTGCTTCTTGTCATTTGCTTACCATGGCCCTGCACCTTTGATCCTCTGACAGCATCACTAAGGGCAGATTGTCATTTCTGTTTTACAGATGAGAAAGCTGTGGCTTGGTAAAGTGATTCATTGCCTAGAGGAGTTATAGTAAGTGGCGAGGCTGAAGCCCTGATTTTCATCCCCCACAGACCTGGATTTTTTCCCACATTTTCATGTTTCCTTGTCTATTCTTTCCGTATTTTGAGTCTCTTCTAACCCGGACTCTTGCCTTCTCTCTTCACCAGCTGCATGCAGCATTTAACCTGTCTTATCCTCTGCTTCCAGGGAGTCTCCCAGCCACTTCTTTGAGCACTTGCTCTTGTTCAACCTTGGTAACTCCCTGTTACCAACAGGGCACATCTAGATTCCTTAACTTAATGGAGCCCTAGATAATCTCTTCGAGCAAACAGTTCTTGCTTTTCTATTTATTCCCACCCTTGCACTTTGGGTGTTAATCTCCCATCCTCATGGAAACTTCTTCACGTTCCTTTCTACCAGTCCTAGGGCCAGGCTTTAGATCCCATTGACCTCCCACTATCTTTAAAGCCTCTGCAGACCACCATACCCAACTCCAGCCTCACTGAGCATTTTTGCCTAAGGTTGGTGGTGCAGTTCATTTAGCAATAAATGACATTATACCTTTTGCAGTAGACAAACTATTAACTTTCATCCTTGATTCTTAATTTTTTTTCAGAATACGGGTGAATACCTTATTTCCCCAGCAACATTGTAAGATTGAGAGTAGGAGCTCAGTGAGATTTTAATAAATTTCATGGATTGTCTTAAGAGTGATCTAAACTTGGAAGAAAAAATAACTTCCAGAGCATCTAAAATTGAAAATAAAAGAAGCAAAATGAGAGATCAATTCCACACAGCTCTTCCTCTCTTAGACTTCCTTCTTCTGCCATATTCTATAAACATCCCAAGTGTTCTGAGTACATTTGGACAGAATATTTAATGATCACACTGTGATTAGACATGAGTAGTCCTTGCCAGTGGGATGTTCCTGTCCTTTGCATTTTAATCACATGTTCTGTGCTCTCTGTGGTAAAGATAATCTAAGAGTAATAAAAATTCATGGAGAAAATTACCCAGAGCTCCTTTATGATTTTTAATAGTCCTCTCTTCTAATCCTTATGCTTATGTTTATAGGTTTATGTGACTGCAAATCATTGTTTTGTAATACACTATCAAAAATGTGCTTTAGGTCTTTACAACTACCATAATATTTTGTAATTTTCCTTCGTTACTGTAATTTGCTAAACCATTTCTGTTTTGGTAGATAATTTGATAGTTTCCAGTTCTTCATTTTAGAAAATGCTACAGAGAACTTCTTTGTGCATATCTCCTTAGAACAAGTTCCAGTCCAAGACTTACTTGCAAAAGCAATGGAAATGTTTCCCAACGTCTTCTGTTACAGGTACAGAAGAGTGCACAAACACAGTTTTGTCAAATAGTTATGAAGTGAACACTTGTCTAACCCAAGTCAAGAAAGAACATTTCTAAATGTGTTTGCCAATTTAATAGATGTAAAGGAAGTATCTCAAGGTTGCTTTAACTAACATTTCTTTAACACATGACAATGTTTTTATGGGGGGGACCTGGAGAGAAAATGACATATTTTTATGTGTGCTTATTTGTATCTCTTGAATTCTGTCTGCATCTTTTACCCATTTATTTTTATTACACTTTCAAATACTTGTGAAAACATTGGTTGAGATGAATTTGGTTATAAATAAAATTTCACTAATCTAGTTATCACTGATTTAGAAATAATAGTTCAACCCAAGGCATGCGTTGAAGTGTTCTTTCATTATACAAAAAGAATTTGTGTCAAGTTAACTATACACAATCTCTTTACATATTATTGGTTTATATGATACATCACAAATTATGCAAAAAGTAGGTCTAGTAAGAGTACCAAAGATTAGAGCTAGTCAGCAATACTATTTAAAGGACATGAGTCAAAAGATTTTTCCCCCAAATTAACTATAATATGTATTGAAGTTTAAAATGAGGAATTCATTTTGGAAAGCAACTAAGCACAGATTCTAAGAACGTAATAATCCTGGTGTTTTCTTTTTACTCATTAATGCAGACGTGGGGGTGTCAGATGTGCTTTTATATCTCCAGCCTCTGTAAGTTCAGAGAGGAGATTTTCCATCTGAAAGTTTTCATAGGATAGCAAACACATTCCTGAGATTGTTAGTTCAGCAGATTTAGCCATGTAAGGCAGCTCTTGTGCTAGTTGATCATTCAAGCTTTAAGGGCACAAGGCTTAAACTCTATTTGACAGAACAGAAACACAAATGAACACTTAGGAAGTCTGTGTGTTGGAAAGAATGGAGAAGTGGAAGTAATAGAGTTATTTTTTTCATTTTACTTTTTCTCCCTTACCCAAGTCTGTCTTGAGAACAAGAATCACGTCTCATTCTTCTCTGTGCTCATATCACCTAGAACTACAAAGTAAACTGGAGGAAGGGAGGAAGGGAGAGATGGATGGATGGATGGATGGGTGAATGGGCCTTGGGTTGGTCTACATTGACTTTCTGTTTCAGAGTTCACAAAATGTACTTTCCTTCCAGCATATCGGCATCACCTGGAAGCTTGTTAGGAATGCTAATTATCAGGCCACACCCAGACCTAATGAATCAAACTTTGGTGCTGGAGGCCCACAGGTGTTTGTGATGCCCACCAAGGTTGAGAACCCTGGCTATTATCTAGCCTGTTCTGCCACCTAGTGAAAAGTTTGGGAGTTGCATCTGGTAATGAGAGCCAGATTCTGTTGCATTGAAGACATTTAATTATACCAAGGACTTTCTTGTACTTAAGGATACTGCACATTCTCAATTTGCTTTTTTTTTTTTCAAATATTCAGTCGGAGTTTTGTTCTTGTCGCCCAGGTTGGAGTGCAGTGGCATGACCTCTGCCTCCCGGATTCAAGCAATTCTCCTGGCTTAGCCTCCCAGGTAGCTGGAATTATAGGCGTGCACCACATGCCCAGCTAATTTTTGTTTTTAGTAGAGATGGGGTTTCACCATGTTGGCCAGGCTGGTCTCAAACTCCTGACCTCAGGTGATCCGCCCACCTCAGCCTCCCAAAGTGCGGGGATTATAGGAGTGAGCCACTGCGCCCAGCCTGAGTGCGTTCTAATACTGTACTTGCCTTCTACTTTATTTCCAGTTTTCCTAGGGCTTGCCATGTTAAGACATCAGCAGGCAGCAAAAGAAAATGTCCACAGAGTAGTAAATAATCTATAGAATGGGAGAAAATATTTGCAAACTATGTATTTGACAAAGGTCTAAAATCCAGCATCTGTAAGAATCCTAAGTAAATTTACAAGTAAAATACACACACGCACATTAAAAGGTGGGCAAAGGACATGAACAGACATTTTTCAAAAAGACGACCTAAATGCAGCCAAAAAAAGCATATTTTAAAAAAGCTCAATATCACTAGAGAAATGCAAATCAAAACCACAGTAAGATACCATCTCACACCAGTCAGAATAGCTATTACTAAAAAGCCAGAAAATAACATGGCCATGTGCAGTGACTCAGGCCTGTAATCTCAGCACTTTAGGAGTCCGAAGCTGGTGAATTGTTTGAGCCCAGGAGTTTGAGACCAGCCTAGGTAACATGGTGAGACCCTGTCTCTACAGAAAATACAAAAATTAGCCGGGTGTGGTGGCATGCACCCATAGTCCCAGCCATTTGGGAGGTTAAGGTGGGAGAATTGCTTGAGCCAGGAAGGCAGAGGTGAACTGTGATTATGCCACTGCATTGCAGCCTGGATGACAGAGCAAGACTCTGTATATAAAAAAAAAAAAGTTGGAGAGGTAGAGAAAAGGGAACGCATATATACTGTTGATGGGAGTGTAAATTAGTTCAACCATGGTGGAAAGCAGTGTTGTGATTCCTCAAAGAGCTTAAATACCAGAACTGCCATTCAACTCAGCAGTCCCACTGCTGGGTGTATGCCCAAAGAAATATAAATCGTTCTACCATAAAGATAACATGCATGTCTGCTGGGCATAGTGGCTCATGCCTGTAATCCCAGCATTTTGGGAGGCTGAGGCAGATGGATCACCTGAAGTCAGGAGTTCGAGACCAGCCTGGCCAACACGGGGAACCCCATCTCTACTAAAGATACAAAAATTAGCTGAGTATGGTAGCACACACTTGTAGTCCCAGCTACTCGGGAGGCTGAGATAGGAAAATCGCTTGAACCTGGGAGGCAGAGGTTGCAGTGAGCCAAGATCAGGCCACTGCAGAGACAGAGCAAGACTATCTCAAAAAAAAAAAAGAAAATGAGATTTTTTTTTTTGAGACGGAGTCTCACACTGTTGCCTGGGCTGGTGTGCAATGGTGAGATCTCAGCTCACTGCAACCTCCACCTCCTGGGTTCACACAATTCTCCTGCCTCAGTCTCCGGAGTAGCTGGGATTACAGGCACACACCATCACACTCAGCTAATTTTTTGTGTTTTTAATTGAGACGGGTTTCACCATATTGGCCAGACTGGTCTTGAACTCCTGACCTTGTGATCCGCCCCCCCTCGGCCTTCCAAAGTGCTGGGATTACAGGTGTGAGCCACTGTGCCCAGCTAAATATTTTCTATTTGTTTGTTTTTTTTTTTTTTTTTTTTGTATTTTCTAAGTTTCCTACAATGAGCATGAGTCATTTTTAAGGTAATTAAGTTTTTTTTTTTTTTTTTTTTTTTTTTTTTTTGAGGCGAAGTTTCGCTCGTTACCCAGGCTGGAGTGCAATGGCGCGATCTCGGCTCACCGCAACCTCCGCCTCCTGGGTTCAGGCAATTCTCCTGCCTCAGCCTCCTGAGTAGCTGGGATTACAGGCACGCGCCACCATGCCCAGCTAATTTTTTGTATTAGTAGAGACGGGGTTTCACCATGTTGACCAGAACGGTCTCGATCTCTTGACCTCGTGATCCACCCGTCTCGGCCTCCCAAAGTGCTGGGATTACAGGCTTGAGCCACCGCGCCCGGCCGGTAATTAAGTTTTTTAGTTACACAGTACAGCTGCAGGCATCTTTTAGCTCAAACTCCCTCTTTTAGGAAACTTAAGTGTCTACTCTGTGTCAGGTGTTGTGCTGGGGCCTGGGGGTATAGAGATAAATTGTGTATGGTCACTGTTTCTGGGAGCTCAGGTTCTCTGAGATAGCACACACACCAAACCCAAGAGGTGTAATGAAGGAAGCACAAATGAGAGAGATTCTATTAGGAGTGATAACCAAAGTTCCACAGAGGAAGTAACTCTCCAAGAGCTTTGTAAGCTAGTAGTAGGATTCTAGATACAGATTTTCCATAAAATGCTAGTCTTTGTTTGCTGGCTCTAGGTTGCTAACAAACCTAGATGTATGGTTGGTGGAACTGTATCACTTATCGGGTCTTTATCGAATATAGGAACGTATGAGACACTGCTAGAACTTGAAGGCAACAATCATTAAACAACTGAAATTCAACACAAAATTTGAATTTTGAGCAGGTTGGTGGTGGTGCCAGCCTGGGTTTTTAATCTCTCCAAATTCTCCCCAAAAACAGTAACTAAATAGCAAAACCAAAGGCCCAGACAGTACTTTAACAAAGCTAGGTACAAGGTAACTTCATGAGCCCCAAAATACAAGTGGGTGAGGCAAACTACCTACCGCCACAAGAACGTTTTTGTAAGAGGAAAACGAAGGAAGAAAGAGAGAGAGTACATGATGAGGCCTGAGAACAGGAGAATCCAAAGTAGACCACAGGTGATCACTGGAGAGTTGGACTGCCAATCCGAAAATGTCAGCTGAAGCTGGGAGAGGCTCTGTCCTCTCCAACAGTGGATAAGAACAGGGACCTAAGGTAAGAACACCTAAAAGGGCTGGAGCACTGTAGCCCTTACAAACAATTGAGGCCGATCGGCTCTCTTTTAGGGCAAGGCCCCATACTAGGGAAAACTCAGGGGCTAAAGTACTAAAAATACAAAACTTAGCCAGGCATAGTGGCACGTGCCTGTAGTCCCAGCTAGTCAGGTGGCTGAGGCAGGAAAGTCTTTTGAACCTGGGAGGTGGAGGTTGAAGTGAGCCAAGTTCACGCACGCCATTGCACTCCAGACTGGGCGACAGAGGGAGACTCTGTCGCAAAATAAATAAAAATAAAATGAAATAAAAATGTATATGGATATGCAAATTATCTAGGAAAACCAAAACACTTTTTTAAAGAATGAATAAAGTTGGAAGACTTACCCTATCTGACTTCAAAACATACTATAAAGTCACTGTAAAAACAGTTTGGTACTAGCAAAAAGATGGTACAAAGATTGATAGTCTAAATAGTCCCGAAGTAGACCCACATATAAATGATCAATTGATTTTTTTATTGAAGTGAAATTCATGTAACATAAAGTTAACCATTTTAAAGTGTATGATTTAGTGACATTTGGTACATTCTCAGTGTTGTGTAGCCACTGCCCCTATCTAGTTTTGAAACATCTCATCACTTCCAAAGGAGACCCTGAACCAATTAAGCAGTCATTACCTAATCTCCCCTCTCTCATATCATAGGCAGGAAGCATACTTTTGAAAAAGTTTCAGGCTGGGTGCGGTAGCTTACACCTATAATCCCAGCACTTTGGGAGGCCTAGGCAGGCAGATCACTTGAAGTCAGGAGTTGGAGACCAGCCTGGCTAACACGGTGAAACCCTGTCTCTACTAAAAATACAAAAATTAGCTAAGTGTCATGGCAGGCGCCTGTAATCCCGACTACTTAGGAGGCTGAGACAAGATAATCGCTTGAAACCCGGGTTTCAGTGAGCCAATATGGCGCCACTATAGTCCAGCCTCGGCAACAGAATGAGACTCCATATTATGAATAAATAAGTAAATAACTGTTTCTAAATTGGTTCAGTTGAATGTGTTCACAATTACTGCTGTTGAATGTATTTGCAATCACTACTCTGGAAAGTACAGTGCCAGGTGGCACTCTGAGAAGTCAGCGTTTGTCCCAGTTACTAGATGTTGGTAAGAGACACCAGCACCACACACAGGAAGTTTGGAAGGTACCCATCACAACAGTTCACCGACTATCTTCATGAACAACTGGTTCCACGGCCACCAGGATGAGCTGGGTCCATGATTCTCATCACCGTTATACAGCCCAGCTATGACCCACCCCCTGGGGACCTAGGGAGTCGGGACCTTCAAAATCTAGGGAAGGCAGCAGTGACTTCGGCTTCCCCTCGTCACTTGCGGGGGAGCCTTCCTTTCTCCTGAGGGGCCGTCTCCTAGAACCCTCAGTAGATGTAGGATGGCAGTGATCTCCAGTCTGCTCCTTAGTGAGGAAGCCTGGCTTCTGTTCCTCATTCTGACATAACAGAGACAGGAGTTTCAAGGCCAAAGGGCATGGATGTGCCTCCTAGCCCCACTTCTTACTATCACAAGAACCAGTGTGGGCAAAGGATATCATTTTGCATTTTGTCGTTTTTCCTCCACTTAAAATCACCATTTGCAATTCACTTGTTGCTATATTGCCTTCATAATTATCATTTCAGTAATTGTACATGATTTAATTGAACAATAGAATTTACCTAAAGAGCTCCTTACTGTGGATTCTTGAAGTAGTTCCCAATTTTGTGTTACTACAAAGATTGTTGCAATTAATAACTTTCGCAATGCAACTTTTTGCTTCTGTTGGATAATTCTCTCAGGAAATGGGGTAAGTTTTGACTCTCTCTTGCACCATCCTGTTTTGCTTAGCAAAAATTAAGAAGACCAAAACGATCCTTCAGTAGGAAGTGCTTAACTAAACTGTGCTACCTCTAATTAATGGAATACTATGCAACTATTTAAAGAAATTAGGGTTATTTTATAATAGCCGAAAATGGAAACAATTCAGATGCTCATCAACTAATAAATAAACAAAATATGGCATTATATCCACACAGTGGAATATCCTTAGCCATAAAAATGAATAAAGTTCTGGTACATGCTACAATAGGGATGAACCTTGAAAACATCACACTACATAAAACAAATTAGACACAGAAGGCCACACGGGATTCCACTTATATGAAATGTCTAGAATAGGCAAATCCATAGAGACAGAAAATGATAAGCAGTCCCTGGGGGCCAGGGGAAGGGGGCAATGTGGCGTGATTGCTAAGGGATACACGTTTCTTTTTGGGATGATGAATTTGTTCTGAATTAGTTAATAGTGATGATTGCAAGAAGGACCTTGTGAATATGCTAAAAACCACTGATTTGTACATTTTAAAATGGTGAGCTTTGTACTATGTGAATAATACTATAAAGTTATCAATTTTAAAACATGAGAAAGGCCAGGCGTGGTGGCTCATGCCTGTAATCCCAGGACTTTGGGAGGCCGAGGTGGGTGGATCACAAGGTCAGGAGTTCAAGACCAGCCTGACCAACATGGTGAAACCCTGTCTCTACTAAAAATACAAAAATTAGCCAGGCTTGGTGGCGGGCACCTGTAATCCCAGCTACTCGGGAAGCTGAGGCTGGAGAATCGCTTGAACCCAGGAGGCAGAGTTTGCAGTGAGCCAAGATTGCACCATTGCACTCCAGCCTGGGCAACAAGAGCAAAACTCTATCTCAAAACAAAACAAAACAACAACAACAAAAAAAAAAATGAGAAAGACCTAAATGTATTCGCATGATGTATTATTTGTTGAAAAAAGCAAAGTACAGAATAATATCTATCCTATGCCATTTTTGTGAAAGTCTTTTTTCAATATTTCAGGTTGAGATTGTAGGGCTTGTCCTGGAATCTGTCAGTCTTGCCTTCACTCTGCCATAAGTTCAGGCAAGAGAGTAGCTCCTTTCTCTAAAGAGTGGAGAGCACCTGCCACACACCAGGTATTGTGATAATGTATAACAATTTCTGTGTAATGTATTGTTTCCAGTTTTCAGATGACAAAACTGCAAGGTAAGCGAGATGAGTGATTTGCCAAGGTTAACCGGCAAGGACAGGAATGAAAACTCAAGCCTGTCTAACTCCAGAGAAGTGAGTCAGAGGCTTGGGCTCTTGGAATCTAATTCTCAGCTTCTTTTGTTCCTTGCGGATTGTCAGGACAAGGGCTTGGAGGCTGCTCCACTTCAGGAAGTGTAGCTTACAAGAATGCTGTTTTATGAATTTACACTGAGAGGTTGTTCACTGTCCTTTATTTGAGAATAGTAGCAAGTGGACTTCAGAGAGACATCTTCCCCCAGGGGTACGCCCCTATATTTTGAGGGGAATATTTCAGTAGCTCCTAACGGGTCTAATCATGTTGCCTGGATGTTCCATGCTCCTTCACAAAGCTGTCCTTTCTAAGTTACAAACTAGAAAACCCTTCCTGCCTACCAGCTAGTCAACAAACTCCTACCTACCCAACAAAACCCAGCTAATATGTCCCTTCTGTTGTTTTCTTTTTAACAACACCATGTATAGATCCTCCAACTAGAGCCTTTTTAATAACACTAGTAATATCAATACTAGTAGTTATCATTTAGTGAGCTCCCACTATGTGCTAGGCAATTCTAAGTATCGATATACTTGTTCCTTTTAAAGTTCATGGTAATTATGCAAAACAAGTATAACTGTTTACATTTCTTCCAGATGAGGAAACAACCTTGAAACGTTAGGAAATTTGCCCAAAGTCTCACAACCAGGACATGAAGAAACAGATCCTTCTGACTCCAAAGTTCATGCTTTCCCCCCTCACGCCACATCCCCTTTTCCCTGCACCATTCACTTTGAATTGCAAATACTGCTGGTCACTTGTCGCCATCTTCACCATTGCCCCACAAACTCTACCAGGCAGGTGGTGGCTCTGATTTCAGGACTGCCACCCCATTGTCTAGTACAAGGCCTGCTCTCAAGTGGCCGATCCTACAAGTTGCATAGCGGTGAATTGTTCCATTTGCGGGAACACCGCTTGGACAGGAAAAGAAATATGTTCTTTCCCTGCAGTTGGGATAGGCCCACTATCTCCCCCAAGAGGTGATAGGGGACAGGTCTTGTCTCCTTGAGGACTTGCAGATGTTTCCTGAGGCCCTGAGAACATTTCTGTTTCTGAGCTGCCTTGGCTGCCACTGCCAGTTAATGTGAGCTGCTGGGAAAGCCAGTTTCATGGCTCTGCTGAGGATAGATGTCAACCACTGACTCCAGCCAGCTCTCTGGAAATTGCCCTGAAATATTAAGGCCAGTAGAGGCCCACCAAGGAAGGAGCCTGCATCACCAGCTTGCTGGATTCTCACTGAAGCCCAGCAGGATTTTCACTATAGAAAGTAAGCGTGTTAAGACCTCGAGTTTGGCAGTCAGCTCTAGCTATGAAAACCTCCTCTACCACTTACTAAATCTGTGGACTCTGGGCAAGTTTCTCAACCTTTCTTAGCCTCAATTCCTTCATCATAACAGGAAGTAATTACCTCCTTTTCTAGGTTGTGGATAAAAAGAGATAATGCACATAAAACCCTTAGCACCGAGCCTAGCATCGACATATGTATGTATGCCTGCATACAACAACCCCACCACAAATGATGATAATAGTGGTGATAATTGTATTCAACGGTCCATGGCAAATGTTTCTTTTTTGCAGCTGAGAATCTTGATATGGCTTATGTTATTAGTTGGGGGAGGAGAATAGTTTCTTTGGAAGGACACGCAGGTCTTTTGGGCTAGATGAGTGGTTTCCCCCTAGTCCGGGACCAGTCCTGCCTGAGAAAGTGATCTTCCGCCTTTGGGTGTGAACAGATGCTCTTCTGGATCCCAAGGCAGAGGCCTGGTCAAAACAAGACCCCTACTTCCTGAATGCCAGGAAGCAATCACTTCTGTATCCCAACCACATAACCCTAGAAGGAGCAATTAGCAATTATGAAAATAATGTATTATTTTTTGAAGAAAGTGAGTAATAATTTTATATGGAACAATATTTAAAGTTTAGAAAGTATTTTCATAGAGATTATTATATTTACATTACTCAAGCACACAAATACCCACGAAAAAGGGCATGGGCTTTATTTAAATTTTACATAACTATTTCTTGAACTCTTCAGTTTTCATCAACAGGCCTCCAGGGAGAAACTGATTGACTTGCTCAGTTTGGGTTTCTGATATTTTCCCTGGACATTCTTTCATATATACTTTTATATATTTTGACAAATTTCATTTTGTCATTTTTAAGCTTGTCATAGTATTCCTTCAAATGGGGGCCAAAGTTTGCTCATCTACCTGTCATTTGGCACCTGGGTAGGCCCCACTTTACACAATCATGCATAGTACTAGCAACTTTTATTTTTAAAAAGATTTATTTATTTATTTATTTATTGAGACAGAGTCTCTCTCTGTTGCCCAGGCTGGAGTTCAATGGCATGATCTTGGCTCACTGCAACCTCTGCCTCCTGGGTTCAAGTGATTCTCCTGCCTCAGCCTCCCGAGTAGCTGGAATTACAGGCATGCGCCACCATGCCTGGCTAATTTTTGTATTTTTAGTAGAGACAGGGTTTCACCGTGTTGGCCAGGCTGATCCTGAACCCCTGACCTCAGGTAACTCACCTGCCTTGGCCTCCCAAAGTGCAGGAATTACAGGCGTGAGCCACCCACTGCACCTGGCCTAAAACAAGATTTAAAAACAATTTTGGAAATTTTTTTTTTTAGGACAAGTCATTTAGATGTGGAGCCAAAGGAAAGGAATAAGTTTTTCTTCTTTTGTTACTAAAATTTGGATTATCCTGAAGATAGAGAAAACCAGCTCACAGAGATCCTCCATGCACTCACTTCTGGTCTGAAATAGGAAAGAAATACAGAAGCAGTGCCAATGAGATGACAAGGCACTCTTTGCAGAGCCAGACAGCATTTGCTGGAAGGGGCTGGACTTTTCTTTTCCATGGGAACATTCTCAGCTGATAGCCCACTCCTCTGGCTGGCAGTTTATTCACAGCTACTCCACCACCGCCTCAACTGCTTTTGCAGGAATTGTACAGTGGCAGTTGACACAGAGCCGAATGTGCTCTAGAACCTCCCATGAATTCTGGAGAGTCAAATGCCTGTGGTGGGCTGGAATAAATGTTCTACTTGAACAAGGTGGCATGGCTAGGGGGAGGGAGAACCACACTGACCAGGCAGGTCCCCACCATCAACCTGGTGACTCAACAGATGCCCGCTCCCCGCCTGGATGGCAGATTTCTTAAATTACACAACTTGAGGTGCATTTCTTTGGCTTAAGACTTTGATTTTTTTTTTTATACAGTCTCGTTCTGTCATCCAGGCTGGAGTGCAGTGGCGCCATCTCGACTCACTGCAACCTCCGCCTCCCAGGCTTAAGCAATTCTAGTGCCTCAGTCTCCCAAGTAGCTGGGACTACAGGTGCGCACCACCACATCCAGCTAATTTTTGTATTTTCCGAGACAGGGTTTCACAATATTGGCTAGGCTGGTCTTGAACCCCTGAGCTCAAGTGATCTACTGGCCTTGGGCTCCCAAAGTGCTGGGATTTATAGGCGTGAGCCGCTACAACTAGCCAGGACTTTGACTCTTGATAAAATATAGGACTCCTGAGAGAGGGTCCAGTGCCATTTATATCCCAGAGTGAACTATTTTACCAAAGCTGACTCTGAGAACAGACCTGGTTGGGGAAGGAGGTGACGAGCCCCCATGAAGATCCTGAAAGCAAAGCCAGACATGGTGGCTCACCCTTGTAATCCCAGCACTTTGGGAGACCAAGGCAAGCAGATCACTTGAGGTCAGGATTTCAAGACCAGCCTGGCCAACATGGTGAAACCCCGTCTCTACTAAAAATACAAAAATTAGTCGGGTGTGGTGGTGCATACCTGTAGTCCCAGGTTCTCAGAAGCTGAAGCAGGAGGATCACTTGAACCTGGGAGGCAGAGGTTGCAGTGAGCTGAGATCATGCCACTGCACTCCAGTCTGGGACACGGTGAGACTCTGTGACAGAAAGAAAAGAAAAGAAAGAGAAAGAAGGAAGGAAGGAAGGAAAAGAAAAGGTCCTGAAATCAAGAAACGGAGCCCCGTGAAGGAGGCAAAGATCACGGTCTAGCCTTCTATAGTTCATAAAAACTCTTAAAACGTAGGCTTCCTTCTCTAATTGCCTCTGCCCTAGGGAGCTCCTCGAGAAAAACAATGTGCTTTGGGGGAGCGGCAGACAAGCCCCCCCGAGGTTGTTTGGCCTAGAAAGAAACCTGGAGTGGGTGTTTCCTGTTGGATTGGAGAACTGACTGAGCTGCAGGTGCAGTGAAGTCACCCCAGTGAGACCTGGCCTTCACAGATCACGACGATGCTGTGATTTCTGCTTTGTTGTGGCTCTGGTTCTCTGGAAGCAGAATCATCACCATGATTTAACCTTTAGCCCAGCTCAGCACACTAGACTGTGGTTCAGACCAAAACTTCCTTTCAGATTTTATCTCTCATTTGCTATATTCTACCCATTCCGGTTTTTCTCTTCCTCAAACACATTCGAAGCTTGTGTCTGTCTATGAGGCTTTGCATTCACTGTTGCCTCTCCCTGGTATTCCCAAGCCTGCCTCCTTGTTCTCATTCAGGCCTCAGCTCAGTGCGAACCTTCTCCCAGAGGGCTTCCTTGACCATGCTTGTGAAAGTGACATGCCGGCCCTGAGTCATTTTCTATCCCATTATTAGCCTGTGTTTTCTTCTTAGCACTGTCATTTTCTGCAATTATCTGATTTATGTATGTACCCATATACTGTCCGGCTCCCTAGCCAGAACATAAACTCCGTGAGAACAGCAACAGAGCCTTTCTGTTCTCTGCTTAGAGCTGAGAACAGTGCTGGCACATACAGGGGATCCCCAAGGATTGCAGGCAGAGCTGTGCTTGCTTTTCCTCATTCGGCTTTATCGTTTTTCTCCTAAGTGGTATACAGATACTGGCTTGGCAGGGAACAGAGCCAGGCGGCCATCCCTGCATGTAGACCAAGGCTCCCCACTAACTTAGCAGCTTCATGTGGGGTGTGGCCTGGGCTTCAGGGATCTGAGCTGGACCCAGTAGATGGAAGTTCACAGAGATGGACTTTAGTGCAATAGCAAAAGGACTTTATTTATTTTTATTTATTTATTTTTTTGAGACAGAGTCTCACTCTGTCGCCAGGCTGGAGTGCAGTGGCGTGATCTCAACTCACTGCAACCTCCGCTTCCCGGGTTCAAGAGATTCTTCTGCCTCAGCCTCCTGAGTAGATGGGACTCCAGGCACGGACCACCATGCCCAGCTAATTTTTGTATTTTTAGTAGAGACGGGGTTTCACCATGTTGGCCAGGATAGTCTCAATCTCTTGACCTCATGATCTACCCACCTCGGCCTCCCAAAGTGCTGGGCTTACAGGTGTGAGCCACCGTGCCCAGCCCCAAAAGGACTTTAGAACAGAGCTGACAGGAGACAGAATGGGAATGCCACTGCTTACCTGCACCAGCTCCGTGCCCATCCATCCCCCTGTGGTCCACTCACTGCCCTCTGCTTCTGTGCAGCCCTCCCACCCACCTGCAAGCTACTTCCCAGCACAGAGGGTGAGGATTCAGCATCACTGGGGGAACTAAATTGGATAGTCTCTGTAGGCCACTTCATCTCCCATTTCAGGGGCTTGGCTGAGAGCAGTTTATTTCTAATCCTGAGGACTGCAGGGCCTCCAGGGAGGAGAGGGTGACAGACTGGGTTAAGCTGTTAATGGTGCTCTGGGGTTAAAGCTCAATGACCCACAGTACCAGTGCACTGATTAGTGACCACATCCGCCCACCTGCTGTTTGCTTAGCAGGGAGAGCTGCTCATCTGAATCAGGAATGCAGCACCAGGAAGAAATATGTGTTCCAGGCCTGGTTCTGCTGCCAACTTATCATGTGAGCTTGAATAAGTCCTTTCCTGCTCTGAACCTTGGTGTTTCTTTCTGGAAGATTGTTTGGATTAGACCTAGATGCTTTTTAAGGCCCTCTCTTCTAACATTCTAGGATTCTACTGGTGAACCTCACACATGAAAAAAGTTCCACCCATGGCAAGGGCTCGTGCCCAGGCTCCAATTCTCCAGCAGATCATCTTTCTTAGCTAACAGCCTGGAAAGGAATCACGACCCCTGACCTCTGTCATCAGCAGCTCAAGTCTTCTCAGAGAGTCTGTGTTTATTCACAGCTGTGGCTGGGCAGCTGAGAAAAGTATGTGATCTGTTAGGGGACAGATCCTCAGATGTCCATCATGAGAAAGATGAACTAAGTCTGGAAGCAACCTGGGGGTTGTCTTACCAGTGCCCCCAACAGGTCTGCTCATCCAAAGGGCAGGAGAGGGACTTTGCGCCTCTGCCTTTGATGGTGTAGGGGCTTCTTGGGCAACATTTATGCCAAGACTTCCCTGCAAGTGGCAGCCTTTGGGAAGCCTCCCTGTGGTCCTAAACCTGGAGCAGGAAGGGAGTGTAATGACAAGGAGCCTTTTCATGAGGCCCATGACTATTTCATGATGGGATAGTTTCACTGTGCTTTCCTGAAACTCATCTTAACTCATCTTTGGCACAGCCATGTAGGAAGATCAGGGAAGCCTGACACTGTATTCTGGGGCCATTCTCTGTCCTGAGCCAGCAATTCTTTGCATCCTGTAGGGTTCTTGTAGGAATGAAAGATTCAGAAAGCCCAATAGTTGAGTAAACATTTCTTAAGCATCTTCTCTGAGCTAACCCCAACTTGGGAACTGGGGGTTAAAAATGAATTTATTAACTTTTTAATGTTCTGTGCAACATACATACCTAAACAGACAGAGGGCATAGATTCTCAGAGGAATAGGCTTTTCATGAAGCATATATCTTTTAAATTACTGCTAAATGGACTGACGCACTGGCTTTAAGGAAATATACTTCTCATGTTTGAAAAAAATGCTCAGTAAAAAAAATCAGACATAGTCCCTGCTCTTAAGCAGTTTGGATAAAATTCTTTCACCCCTTTGAATTTCAGTTCTGCAAAATGGGACTGATGATCCTGTCCAGGGCTGCCAGATTTAATGGATCAAATCACAAGATGCCCAGTTAAATTTGAATTTTAAATTTAACTGGGCATCTTGTGTTTTATCTGGTATTCCTAGCCCTGCCCAAACTAGGCCTTTTATGAGGTACAGAAGGAATAATATGTGAATTAATAATGTACAACAGTGCTTTACAGTTTACAGAAGGCTGTGTCGGCAAGAAGGGTTTGTATTGAATGATTTCGATGTAAGGGCATCTCGTGCAGGCCTATGATTCTGCTCTCATGATGGAGATCCCAAAACATGAGGAGAGGCCGGGCGCGGTGGCTCACGCCTGTAATCCCAGCACTTTGGGAGGCCGAGGCGAGTGGATCACGAGGTCAAGAGATCGAGACCATCCTGCTCAACATGGTGAAACCCCGTCTCTACTAAAACTACAAAAAATTAGCTGGGCACGGTGGCGCGTGCCTGTAATCCCAGCTACTCAGGAGGCTGAGGCAGGAGAATTGCCTGAACCCAGGAGGCGGAGGTTGTGGTGAGCCGAGATTGCGCCATTGCACTCCAGCCTGGGTAACAAGAGCGAAACTCCGTCTCAAAAAAAAAAAAAAAAAAAAAAAAAAACATGAGGAGAAAGACTCAATGCTGCATGCCATGAGAACACTTTTAATTCCAGGTCAGTGGATACAAAACCCTCAATGACACAAGACAGAGCCTGAGGCAGAGCATGTGAGAAAGCCCTGGGGGTTCTGGCTCACAAAAGAATCCAAATAGGACCCCTTAGGATGTAAACTGCATCTGCGTCTTCTGGCCACATCCTTGAAAGGATGGTGTCCAGAATGCTGTCATTACTCAGACTCCCACTGGAGCATTAAAAGGGATAGGAATGGACCTGATTCAAGGGGCTTGAAACCAGTGTCCTGGCAGGGACAGAAGTGATGAGAAGCGTTTGACCTGGACATCTATGGACTCAGGGGATACAAGCCATAGACTTCCCATCCAGCATGGGTCCTGCTTTCTGGAAGTTGTCACCCACATCTGAGGTTGCCACCAAGCCTTTGTTTTGGTAAAGGACCCCAAGCTGACATTCCTTTTCGGTCACTGTCCAGCTCGGAGAAGCGGAACACCAATAGCAGCAGCGATTGTTCAAAATATGAAGCTGAAAAAGCCCTTGGAATCCCCACTTCTGGCCAAGTGCAGTGGCTCACACCTGTGATCCCAGCACTTTGGGGGGCCAAGGCAGTCGGACCACTTGAGGTCAGGAGTTCAAGACCAGTCTGGCCAACAGGGCAAAACCCATCTCTACTAAAAAACAATACAAAAATTAGCTGGTCATGGTGGTGTGTGCCTGTAGTCCCAGCTACTTGGGAGGCTGAGACAGGAGAGTCGCTTGAACCGGGAGGCAGAGGTTGCAGTGAGGCGAGATTGTGCCACTGCACTCTAGCGTGGGTAACAGAGTGAGATTCCATCTTGGAAAAAAATTTAAAAATCCCCACTCTTTCCTCCTTCTGTCGTAGTGATGGGAAAACTAAAGACAGGCTGGGGAAGTAACCCACCCAAGACCACATAATAAGTTAGGTGCAGAGCTGGGACCAGAGCTCACATCTGCTGCTTCCCAACTCAGGGTCGGTTTCACATCAGCCCATCCTTTCCTGGAATTCCCTGTGTCTAGGCAGGCCTTCCAAGCAGTCACTTTTTTCCAAGGCCAATAATCCAGAGATCGTACTGAGAAGCCTTCATTTTTCAAGGAGAGGAAAGGCAGTTATTTATTTATTTATTTTATTGTATTTTTTTGAGACAGAGTCTCACTCTGTCACCCAGGCTGGAGTGCAGTGGCATGATCTCAGCTCATTGCAACTTCTGCCTCCTGGGTAGGCAGTTATTTATTTTAATAGTAGTGATGATGATCTGCTTGGGGACAGTACTTCATAGTTTGCAGAATACTTTCACGTCATTTATCTGCTTTCCCATCAGTTCCCACCTTCCTATACTCAATACCTCCTACACTAGCTGTTAGCCCCTGAATCAGCAGTGACGTCCCACAGAGAGGTAGTTTCTTGTGGTGTTTGGAGCATGGCTTCCAGAGCCAAAATGCAGGCGATTGAAGCCTGGCTCTGTCATTATGAGTTTTGTGACCTGAGGCAAGTTATGTAACAGAGGTTAACTGTCCCTCAGCTTCCTCATCTGTAAAGTGGGGATGAGAGTAATAGGATCTACCTCATAGAATTCTTATGTGAAAATTAAATTATTCATTTGTGCTTATTACAGGACCAAGCGCATTGTTGGGGCTTAACAAATATCAGCTGCCACTACTGCTGCTGCTGCTGCTACTGTTGTTGTTATTTTAGAGCTCTGTTTTATAACCCCAAAGCCCTTCTCCTATTCCTGTTGTTCCTTCAAGGCTTAGCTAAAACTCCCCTCCCTAGGAAGACTTTTCTTTGATTCTTTCCCCTCAGCAGAGTTGGTATTCTCTAATATTTACCGCTCTTACTTAAATGCATTATATTTGCCTATTTTCTGGTCTATTTCCCTGACAAAGCTGTGATCTTCATCTCCACCTTTATCCCCAACACCATGCACAGAGACAGGCAGATATATGTGCGTAATTGATGTTTGTTGAATGAATGAGTGAGTGGTCCCATAGATTCCAAAATCTAGGGGCAACTTTTTATTTCTGTCTTTCCTTCACCCCACACCCAATTGAACAGCAAAAGTCTTGACAATTCCACTTCTAAAACAGATCCTAGATCTTCCTGTAAGCCAGTCCAGGCCACCAACTTCTCATACCTGGGCAACTTCTGGCTGCTGCCTGTGCTTCTGTCCCTGCTGCTCTATAATCTGCCCTCATCTCCCTGCTTAAAATGCTCCCTGACTTCCCTTTGCTCCTTCTTCCTTGGCTACAGAGTCCCGCACTATCTAGCTTGCACAGCTATGCTGATAAGTGAAGGAGAGCACACCCACTCTCTCCTTCACTTAATATGTCTCGCCCGTTCTGGTTTCCTTTCTGTTCCTTTCCCTCTTCAAAGTCTTGCCCTTGCTGTTTCTTCCAGTTTTGGTAGAGTTGTCTCCTTTTGCTTTCAGGTTGAATGTCACATCTCAGCGAGGCTTTCCTTGATCACCCTAAAGGTATATAATTCTGTGTTACAGCACCATTTTATCTCCCTGTAGCACTTGCTTAATCTATAAATATCTTGATTATTTACCTATTTATTTGTTAATTGATTATCTTACTATATTGTATGCACCTTTTTTGTTGTCTTGTTCACCAGGGTATCTCTGGATCAGTGCTTAATACATTTCTGCTGAAAGAATGAATGAATGAATCCTCCTAGCAACACAAGAGGTAGACCAGGTATTGTATGCTTATTTTACAGATGACAAAACTGAAGCTTAAAATGTTTGATTCTTGCTCTAAGTAACATAGGCTAGAAGTAGTGCAGCCAGGCCGACTAGATCATGGACTCTTCCCACTAGACTATTTTGCCTTGAAGGGAGATAGACAGTGGGCTGGGAACCCATCTTGGCTGATTCATAGACTAATTCCCCAACATGGGACTGGATGGCAGAGATGACCAGTTCCTGCCTTTTAAAGAGGTCATGCTGCCAGTATGTGGCTAAGGATTACATCCAGTTCCAAATTCCAGACTGCCCTTGAGGCATTGCACACACCCGATAAACACTCCATAATCATAAGGAAAGTGCAGTGGCTATTTGAGAAGGGAAATCAGACCCATGGACCTGAGAGGAGGACTGATCTACTAGGACCCTCTGTAGAGGCTGTTCTAATTTGGGCCTGATGAAATGGGAAAGATGTTTCTAATTCCTTTACATGAATGTGACCTAATTTGGAAGATTCTGTAATTCCTAAGGTCCCGACTGCTGCCTGAGAGCAGGTCCTGATTATTGTCATTATTTAAAATCTTGCCTTGGCCATTGATAAGAAGCTGGCAGCAGGGTGCCATTTCTGTGATTCTAGGAGGGAAGTTCCTGGAGAGGGAGCCTGGGGACATAAAGAGAGCCTTGGACCAGAGTCAGAGGTGGGAAGGCCCATCAGTGTCCAGCCAGTAGACGCTAGGCCTCTCATTGGCTCTTGGCTGTCTCCTCTGTATAAGGACTGATTTGGGTCTAATGGTGGCCTTGGAGTCAGAGGGTTTGAATATGACCCTGGGTCTCGACCACGTGGAATCTTATCAAGATGCTTTACTTCTGTGGTTCTTGGTTAATTATCTGTACAAGGACGTATTTGAAGGGGCTGATACCAAGTCCCCTTCTGGCTCTGATAGATGCTGTTTCTGTGGTCTTCTCAGGGAAACAGTTGCTCTTTTAGAACTGAATTTCCTTATTATCCGGCCCCTAGAAATCAGCATAAAGTCAACACAGCTACCTCAAAATAGTTCAACAAAAGGCATCATAGTCATAAAGGCCTAAGGATTTCTCGGAAGGAGTCAAGTGCTCATTCCTGCCAAGTACTCTCTTAGTTCTAGAAAGTACCCTCTAACAGGCACACAATCCAGCAAAGGAGGCTCTTCAAAAGGGCTGAGGCCACGGAATTCAGAGAGTATGACTCTTCTGAAAATCTAGAAGTTCTAGGCATTGAACCCAAGGACATTGTGCCCTCTTGACCTTGACCCACTATGTGAGAAGGCAAGGTATATGAAAATCAGACATGTACCAAGGTCTTTTTTTTTTTTTTTTGAGATGGAGTCTTGCTCTGTTTCCAGGCTGGAGTGCGGTGGCATGATCTCGGCTCACTGCAACCTCTGCCTCCCAGGTTCAAGTGATTCTCCTGCTTCAGCCTCCCAAGTAGCTGGGACTACAGGCACCCACCACCACATCTGGCTAATTTTTGTATTTTTAGTAGAGATGGGACTTCACCATGTTGGCCAGGATGGTCTCGATCTCCTGACATCATGATCCGCCCGCCTCGGCCTCCCAAAGTGCTGGGATTACAGGCGTGAGCTACTGCGCCCAGCCCAACGTCTTTTGAGTGTTCAGTATGGGGCGGAGTTTTGGCTCGATGCTTTATATTCATTTCACCTTGAGGCCAATGAGATAAATATTATGATCCCCATTTTACAGAGAAGGAAATCGAGACACAGAGCTAAAGTAACGTGTCCAAGATTATACAGTTAGAAAGACCAGATTTGAACCCAGCATTCTTTACTGCTAAACTACTGTCTCCCCTAATAACAATAGCAACAAAAAATACTCAAAGCTGAGGAAGTACATTAGGCAGGTGTGGAAATCTGGACCTGAGGTCTAAATAAATGACTACAAATTCTATTTCTTCATTTGTTAGCGTGGTTACCTTGGACAAGTCATTTGACTACTTTGAGTGACAACACACTGGCTTGTAAAGTGGGGGTAATCACTCTCTCTACTTCACAGATAAGACTAAAAAGATTAAAAGGGGAATGCACAGTGGTTCAAGCCTGAAATCCCAACACTTTGGGAGGCTGAAGGGAAGATTGCTTGAGGCCAGGAGTTCAAGACCTGGGCAACACAGCAAGATCCCATCTCTACAAAAAAACTTAAAAAGATAATGTGCACCTGGATCCCCAGCTACTCGGGAGGCTGAGGCAGGAGGATCACTTGAGCCCAGGAATGTGAGGCTACAGTGAGCTATGATTATGTCACTGCATCCTAGCCTGGGTGACAGAGCAAGTCCCTGTATTTGTTTTGTTTTGTTTTGTTTTTGATTTTTAATTAAAAGGCATAATGTATGTGAAGTGTTTAGAGTTGATTCCTGGCACATAATAAGTACTCAGTAAATGTTAAGTCTCCATCGTTGTTGTTATTTTTGTTGTTACAACCAGCATCTTTCCTCTAGGGTTGTTGCCAAGTTCAAATGAGATGACGGCTGGGAAAGCACTGTGCTGTGCACCTGTCAGTAATCCCCTTTATTTCAATTATAGCGACCTAAGGGATAGTTATTTGTGAAGCTCCAACCCTATTCCTCCCCTAAATGGTTCAGATTCTTTGTATTGCAGCCAGCACTGATGACGAGCGAGGGTTTGACTTGGTGCCCACTGTGAATGACGTCCTTCAATAGATCTCCAAGAACTGCAGCGAATGCTTTTCTGGGCTTATTTTAGCATCAGAGGGCTTTTGAAGCAGGATTTCAACATTTAGCTTCATTGTGTGGGGACGGTGCCTTGCATTTAATGTGGGTGTACAGCTTGAGTCTTTCTTCCTCTCATCATCTCGAGACCGTGAGGGCAGGTCAGGGATGTGGTTGGCAGACGTATCCCCAGATTCAAATGAATTCTATTGTTGATTGTTATTGGTTTTGAGAGTAATAAGTGCTCACTATAAAGAAAATTGGAAAATGTAGAAAACTATGAAGGAGAAAAAGTTAAATATCCATAATGCAGTCACTCAGAAACAAAGAATGTTAACATTTTGGTGTATTTCCTTTTGGTCTTTTATCATTTACATAATTGGGGGTCATGGTATAAATAGTTATATTAACAATTTCTTCCACAATTTTATATTGTAAGAATTTCCTTCATAAGTATCTTTTTTTTTTGAGACAGGGTCTCACTCTGTCACCCAGGCTGGAGTGCAGTGGCACCATCTCCACTCACTGCAACCTCCACCTCCCGAGTTTAAGTGACCTTCCTTCCTCAGCCTCTTAGAGTAGCTGGAACTACAGGTGCAACCACCACACTAGGCGAATTTTTTGTATTTTTGGTAGAGATGGGGTTTCGCCATTTTGCCCAGGCTGGTCTCGAACTCCTGAGCTCAAGCAATCTGCCCACCTGGGCCTCCCAAAGTGTTGGGATTACAGGCATGAGCCACTGTGCCTGGCTATGAGTATCATCTTTATTTTTTTAGGCACCAAGATTTTTATTTACCCACCTTCCCACTTTCTTTTAACATTATAAACCAAATCATTCTCTTTTTGACCCAGGGTTGTGATAGGAACCATCTTGTTACAAAGTGGTAGCTGATCTATGCCTGCTTTTATGTTTTTATGGCTCCTCTGGCTGTCACTTCTCTGTCCTTTCTCAGTTATCCCTTAACAATCTATTCTAACCCCTGTAAACAGGGACTAAAAGTACCAACCTCATTGTTATGAGGTTTAAGAGAAGGCCCAGCCCTAAGCCAGGCTCTCAGGAAAATTCAAACAACAGTTCCTCTTTGCCCTTCAATATAGCTCCTTCTCATCTGTCATGAGCTGAGAAACCACTGACCCTGTAAACCAAGCACACAAATCTAAGTCCACAGAGCAGGAAGTTTACCTGAAAGGTAAGGTACATGGACTTTGTGACTCCACTACCAACTTCCAAACTTAGGAAGGACTGACTTAGTGAGCAGTTCCAAGACCACTCAGCTCATGGTTCCCCGTGGATGCCTCCCTTGTATCTCCATCACAACCAGGGCTTGAGGAGGGGCCTCTCGATTCCGCCCGTCACACTTGACACAGTGTGAGGGATGCTGCAGAGGCCAAAAACTGAGTGACCAGCCCCAGGAAGTCGATGGGGGACACCGACAAACCAATCGCAAAATTGGTTCCATTCACTTTTAGGGAGGAGAGGCAGGGCCTGAACAAAAACAGCAGCTGGAAGGTGACGGGCAGGCCTGGCTCTCAGCAGCAGTAGTGATCTGGCTTGAAGGGGCCATCACGGGACATGCCCAGCTATTGGGCTTGCTTCTCAGTCAGCTTCGTCAATTTCACATTCAGCTTGCCCAGAGGAGCTTCAGCCACTGCGTCATCCAGCTTCTTGGGCAGGAAGTGAACCCCAATGGGGTACTTGTCTGAGTGGGTTCACAGCTCAATCTGCACCATCACCTGGTTGATGAAGGAGTTACTCACCACGAAGCTGGGGCAGCCCATGACACAACCCAGGCTGACCAGCCAACCCTCAGCCAGCAGGATGATGTGGCGCCCATTCTTCAGCCAGTACTGGTCCACCTGGGGCTTGATGTTCACCTTCTCCGCAACATTCTTGTTGAGCCACCTGACACTGATCTCTATGTCAAAGCATCCAGTGTTACACACGATGACATCATGCTTCATCTGCTCAAAGTGCTGGCCAAGGATGATGTCGACACAGGCTGTGGTGGTGACAAAGATGTTGCCCTCTTGACAGGCCTCGTCCGTGGTGGTCACCTCATAGCCTTCCATGGGAGCCTGCAGTTCACTGACAGGGTCAGTCTCAGTGATGATGATGTGGGCCCCAAACTCCACAGGGCCTGGGCACAGCCCCTGCCCACATCGCCATAGCCTGCTACCACTGCTACCTGGCTGGCAATCATCATGTCTTGGCCCACTTGATGTCATTCATCTGCAAGGGACTCCCGGCAGCCACAGAGGTTGTGAAATTTTGCTCTTGGTGACGGAGTCATTGATGTTGATGGCAGGCACCTTCAGGATTCCATTGGCCATCATCTTGTACAGGTTGTGAACCCTGGTTGTGGTATCCTAAGAGATGCCTCAGATGCCCGACATGAGCTGTGGGTACTTGGTGTGGATGAGGTTAGTAAGGTCACCCCCATCATCCAGAATCATGTTTAAGGGCCCATTCTTCAAGTACAGTGTCTGTTCAATGCACCACGGGTACTCCTCATTCATTTTGCCCTTCCGGGTGAACACTGGCATGCCAGCTTTGGCAAAGGCAGCTGCTGCATAGTCCTGGGTGGAGAAGATGTTGCAACTAGACCACTGCTCCCGAACATCCAGGGAGATGAGAGTCTCAATGAGGATGGCCGTCTCCACAGTCATTTGCAGGCAGCCAGCAACGCGGGTGCTCTTCAGTGGCCTGGAGGGCAAGTACAACTCCCGCATGGCCACCAGGCCCGGCATCTCATTCTCTGCAATGTCCAGGACCTTGTGTCCCCAGGTGTCCAGGCCGATGTCACCAACTTTGTAGGGCAGTTTGTCAGACACGCTGGCGGTGCCTTTGATGGACAAGGGCAAGGGGGCTGGGCCTCAGTCTGGGAACAGGCATTGGATGGGCAGTGCCGGGCAGGCAGCACTGGGCAGGTATCATTTTTTATAGATGTATAGTATTTCTACACAGAAACATCATAGAGCACAGAGTACTCAACTAATCCTTTGTTGTTAACTATTTAGGTTTTTCTAATTTTTGTAATTATATAACACTCTGGTGAATGTTTTTGTACATAAATATTTACATCTGATTATTTATTTCCCTCAGATAGATCCTTTTTTTTTTCTTTTTGGGACAGTGTCTCGCTTGTTGCCCAGGCTGGAGTACAGTGACGTGATCATGGCTCACTACAGCCTTGACTTCCCAAGCTGAGGTGATTCTCCCACCTCAGCCTCCCAGGTAGCTGGGACTTCAGGTGCATACCACCATGCCCAGCTAATTTTCAGTAATTTTTTTTTTTTTTTCGGTAAAGATGGGGTTTCATCATGTTGCCCAGGCTGGTCTTAAACTCCTGAGCTCAAGTGATCTACACACCTCAGCCTCCCAAAGTGTTGGGATTACAAGCATCAGCCACTGTGCCTGGCCTTTGGATAGATCCTTAAACGTGGAAATAATGGGCCAGGCATGATGACCCCTTATTTGGGCACTTTCGGAGGCTGAGGTGGGTGGATCACCTGAGATAGGGAGTTCGAGACCAGACTGACCAACATGGAGAAACCCTGTCTCTACTAAAAATACAAAATTAGCTGGGTGCGGTGGTGCATGCCTGTAATCTCAGCTACTCCAGAAGCTGAGGCAGGAGAATCGCGAACCTGGGAGGTTGCCGTGAGCCGAGATCACGCCATTGCACTCCAGCCCGGGCAACAAGAGTGAGACTCCGTCTCAAAAAATAAAAAATATATATAAAAAAGAAAAAGTGGAAATAATGACTCAAAAAGTACAAACACTTTTAAGGGTTCCGGGAAAGGTTGTATCACTTAACATTTCTATCAACAGTGAGAGGCCATAACAAGTATTACCAGTTTGTAAAAATTGTTGCCAAATCAATAGGTTAAAAAAGTGGCAACTCCTTATCTCAACTTGCAATTCTTTAATTACTCAAGTTGCATATGCGGCATTTCCTATTTCTTAGTCATTTGTATTGCTTTCTGTGACTTGCCTGTTAGTGTCCTCTGCTGGGCTGACTTTGTGAACAGTGGCCCCAATAATCCTACAGTTGTCTGCAGACGATGCCAAACCTTGCATTTAGCCACATCTGATAGGAGGCCAGCCTCTGGCAGGATTAGAAATAGTCCATGTCAGCATTGCTGTTTCAATGAAACCAGAGCGGGAAAAGGTTTCCGTGTTTTATTGGAATTTGGGAGATGAAGTTATTTTGCGGAGCCATATCTATCATATTACTATGCCTTCTTTCATTTTCTCACTCTCAAGGCTTCTCTTTTTTTAAACGCTTTTCTAGCAGAAGGGTTAAATTTGGTGCATGTGTGTCCTTTATTTCACTGTGTGTTCACTGACCTCCTACTATGTGCAACACATAGCGGCCACATTAATGGACTGTGGTGTATAGAGAAGAGCCTGGGCTTTTGAGGCAGAAGGGACTTGGGCAAATCCCTTAAGCTCTTGGAGGCTCAGTTTCCTCTTCTTTCAAGTGCAGATGATAGTCCTGTCTTTGAGGAATAAATGTGTTATGAATGTAAAACTCCTGGAACAGCATCTGCCATATCATAAGACTTCACAGACAATTTTTTTTTTTCGAGATGGAGTCTTGCTCTGTCACCCAGGCTTGAGTGCAGTGGCACAATCTAGGTTTACTGCAACCTCCGCCTCCCAGGTTCAAGCAATTCTCCTGCCTCAGCCTCCTGAGTGGCTGGGATTGCAGGCGTCTGCTACCACGCATGTCTAATTTTTTATTATTTTTATTATTTTTATTTTTAGTTGAGATGGGGTTTCACCATGTTGGCCAGGCTAGTCTTGAACTCCTGATCCTGTGATCCGCCCGCCTCAGCCTCCTATAGTGCTGGGATTATAGGCATGAGCCACCGCGCCCAGCTCACAGACAATTCTTGAGCCATTTCTGTGTATTTGACACTGTGCTAGGTGCTGACTATAAAATGAGAAATCAGATGGGGCCCTTTACAGCATCTCCTTTACCGAGGAGAAAGGATAAGAAAGATAAGAAAACTGAGGCTCAGCGAGGTGAAAGGTTTCCTCCAAGGTCATACAGTTGGCAGTCATGACCCAAGTCTGTCTGACTCTAAAGACACAAGCTCTTCCCATGAGAAGAGAGGAGAAAAGTCAGGCTACACATTGGCTCTAAAAAGGCCCTCTCTGACCCCTGCTGTTCTGTGGTCCTTAAGCCTTTGACTCCAGGTCTCATGGGTGGGTTGACAGCTTTCATTAGAGCCCTAGGCCTTAGCTACAGTTCTGGGGCAATAGGAAAAGTGCCAGTCTATGTTCTGTTACACAGAGTGTGACAGCTATAATTTTTAATTTTTCTTTTCTTCTTTCCATTAAAAGTATTTTCCCTTTATAGTTAAGGGTGCCAGTGGGAGCCAGCCAGCCTCAGTTTGATTTCTGGCTCTATTATTTACTAAGTGACCATGGGCAAGTTGCTTAACCTGTGTCCTAGTTTCCTTATCTGTAAAATGCAGATAATAATAGACTATAGACTGAATGTTTGTGTCCCTCTAAAATACATAGGTTGAAATCCAAACTCTCCATGTGAAAGTATTTGGAAGCCTTTGGGAAGTGATTAGGTCATGAAGGCTGAGCCATCATGAATAGAATTAGTGTCCTTTTAAAGAGCACCCAGGGAGCTCACTGAATCTGGTGGTGCCTTGATCTTGGACGTCCCAGGCACCAGAACTGGGAGAGATACATTTTTTGTTGTCTACAAGCCACAATCTACAGAACTTTGCAGCAGCCCAAAGGGTCTAAAACACAATAGTACCTACTTCCTGGGGTTCTTAGGATTAATCAAAATCATTCATATGTAGCTCTTAGTATAATGTCTAGCATAGACTATGAGCTCAATTGTTTACTATTAATATTTCCTACACTGTTTTCATAGCTACACTTACAATGACTTTATATGATTAAATTTAATGGATATAATACCTTCCTCTGGTGTCAGATATGTAAGGTGTTTCCAATTTTTAAACACAAAGTAAAACATAATTCCTAAGAAAATCATCTTGTAGTTTAGAGATTAAGGAAGATTTAAGATTAAAGAAATTTAAGAATTAAATGTTGAATGAATTAACATTAATACATTTAAATTACTAACACCTGTCAAAAAATTTAATATTTTCTATACCTACTGCAGGCTAATTATCCCATCTTAAAAGCCGCCACATGGATGATCCTTGCCTAAGGCAGAGAGCTGACCTGGATTACTTGACAAGGTCTCCTAGTCATTTGCTCTATGGTTCTCCTAGCCAATAAGCTGCATCAGCTTTTTCCCCCTTGCCAGAGAACCTCTGATACAGCAAAGCTCAGGGCCAGCCCAGCATTTTTCAGATATCACTTGGAAATATCAGGTAGGGCAACTGTCAGGCCATGTCACCTGATGGGGAACTTATGGGGCAGGGGTTTCTGCTCTGGTCCTTCAGCCCACAAGGCTCAAAGTTAGCAATGGATAACTAAAATATGAACCTTCATAGATTGGGTACCGTCTGTATGCCAGGCTCTGTGAAAACATTCTCCTCAATCCTCAGCTCAACAAATGAGAGACGATTTACTGGCCTCATTTAATGGATGAGAAAACTGGCCTGACGCAGTGGCTTACTTCTGTAATCCCAGCACTTTGGGAGGTTGAGGAGGGAGGATCACCTGAGCTCAGGAGTTTGAGACCAGCCTGGCCAATGTGGTGAAATCCCATCGCTACTAAAAATATAAGAATCAGCTGGGCATGGTGGCAGGTGCCTGTCATCCCAGCTACTTGGGAGGCTGAGGCAGCAGAATCGATTGAACCTGGGAAGCAGAGGCTGCAGTGAGTCGATAGGGCGCCATTGCACTCCAGCTTGGGCAAGAAGGGCAAAATGCAGACTCAGGAAAAAAAAAAAAAAAAGATAAGAAAACAGGCTCAGAGAGGTGAAAGGTTTCCTCCAAGGTCATACAGCTGGCAGTCATGACCCAAGTCTGTCTGACTCTAAAGACACAAGCACTTCCCATGAACACTACAAGACTTCAATTTAATTCAATTTAACCACCATGGATTAGCACTTACAAGGGTTGCCCCTCTAGGTACTGAGAACAGGGGAACATCTGATGGAAGAGACAGACACATAAATAACAAGTTCTAGCATTAAGGCAGATGCATGCCCAGGAGAAGTATTAAAGCCATGTGGGCAATTCAATTTATTCTGTTGTATATATTTCTGAAAGCCATCCTTAATTCTTTTAGGAAAAGGCAAGGGAGAGGTAGATTGGTAGATCAGGGCTGTAATCAAAGCATAAACAAAGGGTGGTGGGAAATGAGGAGGGAGATTAATTCCCACTCAAATCCAGGAATGTCTTTTAGAGAATGTGGCATTTTGGTTGGGGTTTGAAGAGCCAGGGACAATGGGCAAGGGAATATGGGGGACTGGCATGACCTGTCCACCCTCCCAAAGCAAAGTAAAAATAGAACTTTGGTTAGTGCTTGCTAAATATTGGTCCTGAAGCCAGAATACAATCTCTCTCATTCCCACTGTCTTATATACATAGACCTATCAAGAGACAACCAAAGATAACCACAAATGTAAAAACACAGAAAATATACATAAACACACACCAGTACACATACAGATTATTAAGACACAATATATGAAAATAGATGCTAGCTCCCATACTCATAAACTCACAGACACATACAATACTCATAAACACAGACTCACAAACATGTTTATGCATTCATACACAGCCTCCCCCACGCATTACTCATGCAGGAAAATAAATGCATGCTTTCATTAACATACACAGGTTCACACAGAAATCTCATCCTGCCGGTGTGGTTGAAGGCCAATGACTAATGGGAAACCATGCACAAAGGCAAACATCACGTAGGGGAGGCCGGGGTTGGGTTAGCAGTGAGGCTTGGATTAAGCCCCATCAGATGACAAACCCGCCCTGCCTGGCTCCCCCTGGAAGCTGCTGAGCCGAGGCAGCAGCGCCTGACCTAGCTCTGGATCCTGGACGGATGATGCGAGGCTGCGTGCCCGAATTCCAGCTTGATCCAGGGTTTAGTGTCATCCAGGGTCAAGCTCGGCTATCAGCCCCACCCTGATCCCTGCAACCAGCAGGAGGCTCTGGGGACACTGCAGGGCTGGGGCCTGGGGCTGCTTTCTAATCCTAGGCTTGCCCTGGCACAGAACGCTGAGAGTCGTTAGCATTAATGAGGGTTTACAACATTGGGCCAGGCGCTGGGCTAAGCCCTTTACGTCCATGACTTAATTCTCTCAACAGCTCTGTGAGGGGGGTGAGGAGTGTCCTATCATCTTCATTTTAGTGGTGAAAACACTGCGCTCAGGCCACAAAACCATTCAGCAAGAGACATCAAGTTGAGGTTAACCCCGTCTGATCCTATTCTTCCCGGGGTTTAGATAAGTGTGCTTGCGAGCCTGTCTCCTCGCAGGAAGCCTGCATCTTCTGTCCTGAAGGGTCTCCACCGCCCGGTCCCGCCCCCTCATCCAGCCTGGCACAACATCTGGCCCACAGCAGGTGTCTGGTGAGGGCGTGGGTCTCGGTTCAGGGAGGTTCTCAGCAAGGGCCTCAGTTTCCCCATCTCTGAAATGGGAATGGCGGAAGAGACCTCGCAAGGCTGAGGCTAGGCTCTCTGGAGCAGCAGAGGGCATGCTAAGCTCTACATCCTCGCTGCCGCCGCCTTCTCCCATTGCGGGGTTCCCGCGCGGTCCCCGCTCGAGACCGGGTGCGGCGCCGGCGCCCCATTGTTCACGAGGGCCGGGATGCTCCCAAGTGCCGATTCCATCCCCCGGTCAAGCTCGCAGCCCGGTAGAGCAGATGACTAGGCCCGGCGTCTGCCGCTCTGGGCACATCCTTTGTCTGCTCCGCGGCGCCCGGTGCCCGAGGCCCGCGCCCCACTCCTTGGGCAGACAAAGCCGGGGCCGCCGCGAGCCCGGCGGGCTAGAGCTGGGCTCGCGCCACCCTTCTCCCGCCTCACAGACCGCCCCCTCTCCTGGACGTCCTATGATTGGTCCACAGGGCTACAAAGAGGCCGGGAAGCGGGCGGATCACGTGGGCTAGTCTGGCCTCCCATTGGTTAGGCGCGGCTGCCAATCGAGGAGGGCGGTCGGTCCGCGCTCGGTCGGGTCGCTCCCTCCGCTCTGGGGCCCGCCCGCGGGGCCGGCCGCCTGTCAGAGGGAGGTGGCGATGGTGCGCCCGGTGGCGGCGGCGATTGCGGAGGCTTCCTCGGTCGGATTGCAGCGAGGAGAAGATGACTGACCAACCGACTGACTGAATGAATGAATGGCGGAGCCGAGCGCGCCATGAGGAGCCTGCCGAGCCTGGGCGGCCTCGCCCTGTTGTGCTGCGCCGCCGCCGCCGCCGCCGCCGCCTCAGCCTCCTCGGCGGGGAATGTCACCGGTGGCGGCGGGGCCGCGGGGCAGGTGGACGCGTCGCCGGGCCCCGGGCTGCGGGGAGAGCCCAGCCACCCTTTCCCTAGGGCGACGGCTCCCACGGCCCAGGCCCCGAGGACCGGGCCCCCGCGCGCCACTGTCCACCGACCCTTGGCTGCGACTTCTCCAGCCCGGTCTCCGGAGACCACCCCTCCTCGGGCGACGGCCGGATCCGCTTCCACCACCTTTCAGAAGCCGCTCGGCCCCTCGCTGACCACCCCTCTGGCGGCGGAACGCACTTCGACCACCTCTCAGGTGCGGACCAGATCCGCGCCAACCACCCTTTCGTCGACCACTGGCCTGGAGCCGACCACCCCTGTAGCGATCACCGTCCCGGCGCCCACCACTCCCCGGACCCCGACCCCCGTTCTCCCCGGCAGCAGCAGCAGCAGCAGCAGCAGCATCCTCCCCACCCCACCTGCCACCGAGGCCCCCTCTTCGCCTCCTCCAGGTGAGTCCGGCGCTCCCTCTTGGGCAGGACCCGTCCTCACCCCAGCCCCGGCATCTAGGGTTGGGCTCTTGCCTATAATTTATCGTTTCTTGCCCCAAAGGCTCCCCATGTTCCGGCTCCCGAGGGGAGATCCCAGCTCCAGCTAGCCCCCCTCCCGCCCCCAATCAATCTGGAAAGTCTTTTGTCCCCCGTGGGCCGTGCTCCCTCGGGAGGGGGTGGTTGCTGGGTGGAAGGCATCTCATCTTCCCAACAGGGCTTCGGGCCTTTTTCAGAGACCCAGAATGGGCGCAAACTTTTGGGTTGGGTTCGCGCACCCAGTCTCTCTTCCTGTGTTATTTCGGGGAAGTTTGAAAGCCCGCATAGTACCTCCTTCAGCCACTGGGTCAAAAGCTGAGGATAAGGGATTCCTTTCAAAGCTCCAGTTTCCCTGGTCATTTCTTCTTGTTTATGTAAATATCAGATGTGTGTATGTGACAGGTGGAAGAGAGGTAGTGAGAGGATTTTGTTTACAAACAATATAGGAACCACTTGAGGGCAAAAAATAAACAAAAAACAAAAAAGGCATTGTAAGCCATGTTGTCCCTGCAAATAAGTGGATTCAGTAGGTCATTTGGGACAGGTGTGTATCTAGGTTGAGCACATTTATAAATTAGGTTAAATCTCTTTCTTGCACAGTTTTTTTCTTCCACAAGTGTAAGGTCAGCATGTTTGGACAAATACACAGTTTAAACAAGGATGCTTATTTTTGTCTTCTTAAGCCAGGATATTCAACTTTGCTGATGTTGATAAATGCCAATTTCTGTTTGAGCCCACGTAGAAAAGGCTTTTCTTGCTGAAGTCTTGAAGCAAAGTTAGAGACAACTCCTGTTCTTTCCCCGTTTAAATCTAGAGTGGACCTAGAACTAAGACAAAACAAAACAAAATCTACCTTGTGAAGACGTTAGGCCAAAGTTTCTGAGTTCTCTTGTTTTGAGTTTGGGTGGAGATTTGTCCAAACCGTTTGTCTAGCTGAGTCTGTGACCTAAATCTTAGGCTTAGGTGAGGCAGGTATGGACTTTGCACTATAATTGAGTGTGTAGAGAATTTTCCCACATGGTTATGAGCCTATTTTAATACAGTCTTGAGTCTTGGGTTAGAACTTCGTAATGACATAAGTAGGATTATTCCCTCATAAAAAGCCAAAGGTGCATCTCTTCCAGCTTCAAGGATAGTATTAGCTAGCTGGGTTTTACCTGTAACCCCTTTTGGTTTTCATATATAGAGATTGACATATTACTGAGAGACAGGAAGCAGAGTGGTTGAGAATATGGACTCTGGAGTTTATTCCTAGGTTTGAATCCTAGCTCTTCTCCATGTTAGCTGTGTAAGCTTAGGCGGGTCACTGAAGCTCTCCGGACTCAGTTTCTTTGATTGTGAAAAGAAGATAATATTATAGTAGTACTTATCTCATAGGTTGCTATGAAGACTTTTTTGTTTTTGTTTTTTGTTTTTTGAGACAGGGTCTGGCTCTGTTGCCCAGACTGAAGTGCAGTGGCGCAATCTTGGCTTACTGCAACCTCTGCCTCCCGGGCGCAAGCGATCCTTCCACCTCAGCCTCCTGAATAGCTGAGACTACAGGTGTGAGTCACCACACCCAGCTAATTTTTTGTAGAGATGAGATCTCATTATATTGCCCAGGCTAGTCTTGAATTCCTCAACCGAAGCAATCCTCCTGCCTCGGCCTCCCAAAGTGCTAGGATTACAGGCATGATTCACTGCACCAGGCCTGCTGGGAAGATTGAATAAGTTAATACACTTAACTGTGCTTACAACAGTTCCTAGTGCAGAATAATCACCATATGTGTTAGCTATGCTTATGACCAGGCCTGTGTGTGTGTGTGTGTGTGTGTGTGTGTGTGTGTGTGTGTGTGTAGAAAGTATTTGAGAAAACTAATAGGGACTTGTGGTGATTTTTATTTGTTTTAGTAAAATATAATAGAAAAAGAATGAATTTGATTCTCTGGACTTTTGAGCATACAGAAACATTTAAGTAGCAAGATCACTTACTTTGGTTAGTATCTGATAAATAAATGTGTGTAATTCATGTTATTTTACTTTTACTATTTTTGTATTGTTATTTTTAAACTGCAAAGGTAACCCCTGCAGGCAAAAAAATATAAACAACCAGAAGTCCACAAAGGAAAAAGGGAAAGTCACTCCTTCACTGCCTTCTAGTTTCAGTCAGTCCTTAGAAGTTACTACTGTTACTAATTTGTCAGATCTTTTTTCAGCTGTTTTTGCTGGACTTATGTGAACATACACACAGGGTATTTAAAAATAGATTTTAAAAAATCAAAATTAAGTAATTCTACACGTTTCGCAACTTGTGGTATTCACTTAACTGTGTATCATGGACTTTTAAAAAAAAAAGTCAGTATCTAGAGTCTACTTTATTCTTTTCAATAGTTGCATTTTCCAGAGTAAGAATGTATCATAATTTATTTAACCAAGGCCTTATTTATGGATACTTAGATGCTTCTAGGCTTCACTTAAAAAAGCCCAGAGAGGAAGCAGCACAGAGTATTTTTGTTAAGTCTGTCATACATTTACTATATTCTCTAATACTTTCACTGGAGTTGCATAGAATCCAATTCAGTTTAAACTGAAGTAAAGCTCGTTTGATTACTATTTGCCATCTGAACTGTTGTTTAGGGCTTTTAGTAATTTTCATGAACTAACATATCTGTGGTGGTCTTTGGTTGAAGAAATTTTAGAAGGATGTCCAATTTCAGTAACTTTCCTGTGTTTTAAATATTAGGTAGTTTGTACTTTTCTGTGAATTCACTCTGGATTGCCAGTGTCTCAGCAGCTGAACTGACTTTACAGTGATCTGATCAAGTATGGAACATGGGCTCCAGTCTACTTTGAACAGTAAACATCTCTTTGGCAGAAGGAAAACTTATAATTGAATTTGAGAGAACTGGTTTGAATTGCAAAGTTGGATTCCCTGGCATTTGAGAAGATGGTTGTACAGTATTTTTTAATTTCAACATTCCTGTGAGAACTAAATGCCATTGATAATATATTATTTGATTGGATAGGTCTTATAGATTCTTTTTGAATTAATAATTTCTTTCATGGAGATTGAGCTGAGAGCTTTTGCCTGCTCCTCGGTTAGGGCCCTCTTTTGTTTACAGGTACACTGATCTGCAAACTGAAACTAATTGCCCAGCAAGCAGGCACTTTTTCTCCCACAAACCCAGCGAAGCATTCAGCTGATTGGTTGGCTGGGTAGGACATTTTAAGCAGGGTGAAGAGAGATGCTGTGATACCAGAAGTAGTAACAATCAGCAGTAACACACTGAGGTAATGACAAAGGTTTGATCTTTTTTTTTTTGAAATGGAGTTTCATTCTTGTTGCCCAGGCTGGAATGCAGTGGCACAATCTCGGCTCTATGCAATCTCTGCCTCCTGGGTTTCAAGCGATTCTCTTGCCTCAGCCTCCTGAGTAGCTGGGATTACAGGCACCTGCCACCATGCCTGGCTAATTTTTCTATTTTTAATAGAGATGAGGTTTCACCACATTGGCCAGGCTGGTCTCTAACTTCTGACCAGAAGGTAATCCGCCCTTCTTGGCCTCCCAAAGTGCTGGGATTACAGGTGTAAGCCACCGTGCCTGGCCCAAATGTTTGATTTTTAAAATTATGGACCCTTAGGGCGAGGCAGGACTTTAAATGCTACTACCTCCTAATGTGGCTCTACATTTGAAGAAATATTTCCATAGGCTTAGCTGAAATTTCTTCTTTCAGTTAGCTGATTGATCTGGCTCTGCCAGTTGGGGCTATACAGAAAAAGTCAGCTCTCTCTGTGCCATGACAGTTCTTACGGATTTGGGGACAGGGATCATGCTACCTCTCAGTCTGGGCTAAATAACTTCAGCTCCTTCAACTGGTCTTTCTGTGACATGGTTTCAGATTTTCTCACTATCTTGGTTACTTCTCTTCTAGTACTTTTTTTTTTTTTTTGAAACGGAGTCCCACTCTGTTGCCCAGGCTGGAATGCAGTGGCCGAGATCTTGGCTCACTGTAACCTCCACCTCTCAGTTTCAAGCAGTTCTCCTGCCTTAGCCTCCTGAGTAGCTGGGATTACAGTGCATGCCACCAAGCCTGGCTACTTTTTGTATTTTTAGTAGAGACAGGGTTTCACCATGTTAGCCAGGCTGGTCTCAAACTCCTGACCTCAACAGACCCACCTCCCTCAGCCTCCGAAAGTGCTGGGATTACAGGCGTGAACCACTGTGCCTGGCCCTCTTCTAGTCTTTTTCAATTTTTTTGTGTCTCTCCCAAAATGTGGAACAGAGCTGAATGTAATACTCCAGATGTACTCTAACCAGCTTGTAGCAGAAAGGGGAGTTGCCTCATTCCTTCTGGATGGGATACTGATGTTGATGTGGTTAGTTCCTAATCACAGTAGCTTTTTGGCAGCCACATTATGTTGTTGACTCATTGAGCCCATTAAGATTGCTAAGTTCTGTTAAAATTTATTTATTTTTAAGTATGTGGTGGGTGAGTCTTCTGTTCATTTTGGACTTGGAAATTCTTGTAATTTTCTAGAGTATAATCTGAGACATTTACTAAATTTATAAGATTGATTGTGTTAAATTCAATTATCCTTTTAGATCCCAAGTTTGTCAGTCTACTCCACCCAGTTTATTTGCATTTACCTACAGGGTGTTCCTATAGACAGAGTCTAAAGACAAGTTAGGGCACATTATTCTTACCTCATAGGGGAGAGTAAATTTACAGATGATAAAACAATTTGGAAGGCAAGGTATAGTAATTTAGATTAGCTTTGAAGGGTCTCTTTCAGCTCTAAAGTTCTGTGATGATTGGTCTGCATGATTCAAGGCATATTTATGCCCTCCAAAGAACCTTAATTATTTATTTGTTACCTAAGTGATGAGAATAGACTTTGTTTAAGCAAGCCGTAGAATTTAGAATTTGGAAACTCTGACTACTGTGATATGTAAATAAAATATTACAGATATATTATATTTGTTTTTTTGTGGGTTTTTTTTTGTTGTTGTTTGTTTGTTTGAGACAAAGTCTTGCTCAGTTGCCCAGGTTGGAGTGCAGTGTACCTTCTTGGCTCACTGCAACTTCTGCCTCCCAAGTTCAAGCAATTCTCCTGTCTCAGTCTACTGAGCAGCTGGGACAACAGGCATGTGCCACCACACCTGGCTAATTTTCTTCTATTTTTAGTAGAGATGGGGTTTCACCATGTTGGTCAGGCTGGTTTCGAACTCCTGGACCTCAAATGATCTGCCTACCTCGGCCTCCCAAAGTGCTGGAATTACAGGTGTGAGCCACCGTGCCTGGCCAAGGAAATGTTTTCCTCACCCTAACATTCTCTAATACTAGAGTCAGGATCCTACTTGTGTTTCTTTAAGAAGATGACATTTATTTTAAGGAAATACAAACTGTCTAGGCTTCAAAGTTAATATAGCTCCACAGTCTTTTATCCAATACCTGTGGGTTGGATGTGTTTCAGAATTTAGATTTTTAAATTTTTTTCATAAATACATTCCAGTGAACTGGGGGCAGCATCCTGTAATCAAACACATTAAGATATCTGCAGTAAAATGCACATGGCTGGGTGCGGTGGCTCACGCCTGTAATCCCAGCACTTTGGGAGGCCGAGGCGAGTGGATCATGAGGTCAAGAGATCGAGACCATCCCGGTCAACATGGTGAAACCCCGTCTCTACTAAAAATACAAAAAATTAGCTGGGCACGGTGGCGCGTGCCTGTAATCCCAGCTACTCAGGAGGCTGAGGCAGGAGAATTGCCTGAACCCAGAAGGCGGAGGTTGCGGTGAGCCGAGATCGCGCCATTGCCCTCCAGTCTGGGTAACAAGAGCGAATGCACATATCTTTATGTTGAGTGGGATAAAGAAAGACTATCAGTAGCCTTGCATTTGCTCAGGTTAGGTTTTGTTGCCAAACATATTCAGGATAGGTCAGATATTTGCCACCAAATGAGGTACAGGAAAATTTTTAGTTTCACAGCTTCTGGTATTTAGCATCAGGTTTGAGGGATTGCGGACTACTATAATAGTAATTAGAAACCCACTTACTATGTTCCTGGCACTGTTCTTTTTTTTTTTTCCTTTTTTTTTTTTGAGACGCAGTTTTGCTCTTGTTACCCAGGCTGGAGTGCAATGGCGCAATCTCGGCTCACCGCAACCTCTGCCTCCTGGGTTCAGGCAATTCTCCTGCCTCAGCCTCCTGAGTAGCTGGGATTACAGGCACGCGCCACCATGCCCAGCTAATTTTTTGTATATTTAGTAGAGACGGGGTTTCACCATGTTGACCAGGATGGTCTCGATCTCTTGACCTCGTGATCCACCCACCTCGGCCTCCCAAAGTGCTGGGATTACAGGCGTGAGCCACCGCGCCCGGCCCTCCTGGCACTGTTCTAAGTGTCATATACACACACACACACACACACACACACACACACATACACACACACACACATATATAAATCATTTAATCTTCAATACAGGAACTATTGAGTTAGTTACTATGTTTATCCTCATTTTATAGATAAGGAAATTGAGTCCTGTTGAAGGCCAGCTCTGGTAGAAGCTAATTTCAAACCTAGTGAGTCTGACTCCAGAATCCATATTATTGGCTTTTAAAGAAATACAGTTGCTGGCTGGGCGTGGTGGCTCATGTCTGTAATCCCAGCACTTTGGGAGGCCGAGGTGGGTGGATCACAAGGTCAGGAGATCGAGACCATCCTGGCCAACATGGTGAAACCCTGTCTCTACTAAAAATACAAAAAAAATAGCTGGGCATGGTGGTGCGCGCCTGTGGTCCCAGCTACTTAGGAGGCTGAGGCAGGGGAATCGCTTGACCCTAGGAGGCAGAAATTGCAATGAGCCGAGATTGCACCATTGCACTCCAGTCTGGCGACAAAGCGAGACTCCAAAAAAAAAAAAAAGAAAAGAAAAGAAATATAGTTGCCTAGAAGAGTAGGAAATCATTTTGCTAAAAATATTGGTTCTTGGATATTAATCTGAGAAAACTTCTGCTGTTCTTTGGCATTTACTGTCTTCATTCCACTGTGTGCTATTCATTCATCTTCCTGAATTTTCTTTCTTTTTTTTTGAGACAGGGTCTCACTCTGTCTCCCAGGCTGGCGTGCAGCAGCACAATCATGGCTCACTGCAGCCTTGAACTCCTGGGCTCAAATGATTCTCCCTCCAGAGCAGCTGGAACTACAGGCGTGCACCACCACACCGAGCTAGTTTTTGTATTTTTAGTAGAGGTGGGATTTCACTATGTTGCCCAGGCTGGTCTCGAACTCCTGAGCTCAAGCAATCCACCCACTTGGACTTCCAAAGTACTGGAATTACAGGTGTGAGACACTACGCCTAGCCACCTTCCTGAATTTTCTGTTTGACAATGTTTTACAATTGTCATATTAAATTATAGTTCTTATTGTTTCATTAATTAGGTTCTAAGTTTGTCTGTGATAGAGAGATTTGTTCATATTTTTTGTGGGGCCAGGCCCAGGGACTTCTAAATTTATCATACCTTATGCCTAGCCTAATGGCCTAGGGTTCTGTAGCGATTCCTTAGTCTGATTAGTTTCTGGAGCAGCATAGGTAAACTCCAGAACATTAGTTTCAAATCTTCTGAATTATGTCCCCAGGAAGCCTTCTGGCTAGTTGAAAATTTACACATTGAAATAATCTGACTAGATCTTTTTATCTTGATCTCTTAAAAAGACCTGTAAAATTAAAGTGTGCATTACTTTTCATCTTAGCATTTCTAAACATGTATATATTAACTTCCAGACGTTCTGGCACCCTTATAAAAAGAATGGAAGAAAAGTATTGCAGTGCTGTTTTTACTGATGAGCAAATTATGGGTGGAGAGAGTTCTGCTCTAGGGTACTTAATCAGAAGAAAATAGACATGTAAGACCTTGTTTAGCTGAAAGACAGTGTTAGAGGATATTTTAAATTATAAATAGCTTTAATCCATACTTTTTGCCTTGATCTTGATTTTTGTGTGTTTTTTTTAGGTGTGATATAAAAATCTTTATTACTGTTATTGACATTATGTTACAGGGACCTCTTCTGTGATCACTTAGTCTTTTTTCAAATATACGTTTTGATTTATCTGTTCTTTACTAGAAATGACTACCCTGACTGCACTGGTAACTTTAAAGGAGAATTTCTAAAAATGTGATGAAGAAGATGAAGATTTTGTCTGGATACCTATGTTTGAATCTTAGTAAAGGTTTACTAAAAATAATTATTGTTTTAGATGTATCTATATGAGTACATGTGATAAATTTGTGTCAAAATAATCTCTCTAATAATGTCACTGTTCTATAGATAATTATTGACAGAAAAAATCTTTATTATTTTGTCTTCATTGAAAAAAACCTTTCTTCTATGCTCCTTGTTCATTTTTTTTTTCAATGTAAAGTCTTCTCTGTGTTCTTCTCACTCATATCTTTTATTTATAGCCCCATCCATTCTTTCCATGATCTTTAAGGAACCAAATTACCCTCTCTGTTGAACAATTTACGGCTTTGTCCTCCTTCAGTGCTTCTTCAAAGCCGAATTCTTCCAAGAAGTCTTTCTAGATGAACAAAAAGTCCTTGAAGATGTCTTAGTGTCAGCATGCGTAGTGTTGAACAATTTGCACTCAAAACAGAATCTGTCTTTCTCTGTGACTTTGACTTTTTTCTATTGATTTGTTTTTAGTCTATTTAATTTAGATTATGAAGCCTTCTTAATAAGAAAATGTCATCTTTTATACAATATTCAGAACATGGTAATTATTCTCCCTTTTTGAAAAAAAATGGAGAAAAGATTTTCTTTTTCCGCTGGTGTCTTCTTTATTGTCCAGCTTATACCCCACCCCCACACCCTTTGCCACCTTTGTCTGAGGAACAATAATGAAAAAATTTTCATAACAGAAGTTATCTGGCTCTAAAAAAAAAATCAAGTACTTTGACTAAGTAGCAGATTTATTTTCCTATTTATGAATAATATGAGCTGTTTTTGTGGTAGGTGGTTTGGGATGCATACCAGTATAAAAGGTCTAATTTGATTAAGAAATAAATGTTTGATCTTTTGAATGACAGAATTTCCCCATTAGAAATATAATTAAAGTTAATAGTGAACAGAGTGCTTCTAATATTAATAATTAACAAGTGTGCAGTACATTATGGCTTACAGGGTGCTCTCAGAATGTCTAAAACCTTGCAATTCATATTTTGTTGATTTCTGCATATTACATGAATGAAAAAGGCTTATCTCCTCTGTTTGTACTTTTATTGGTGAATATTGATCAAACCTTTATAGGTTTTGGTGGGTTTCAGATTTGATACTTTGAATTTCAAATCATTATGTTTTAAGTTTATTTTGTTAAGTATGAATCTTGGCTTGTTTAGCTGCCCATATTTATATGATGAAAAAATGGTATTTAGAGAAGAGAACTGCTTGCTTTATATTTTCTTTCCTAGACACTACACAGGGCTGAATGTTGTGGAAAGAGCCCAGTAGTAATTGAAAGTAAATGGTGATGGAGATACCAAGGTGAACTACAGAACTTGACTTGGAGGGCTCATATGATGAATTTCATTTCCTTTTTTTTTTTTTTTGAGACAGAGTCTTGCTCTGTCATCCAGGCTGGATTGCAGTGGTGCGATCTCAGCTCACTGCTATCTCTGCCTCCTGGGTTCCAGCAGTTCTCCTGCTTCAGCCTCTCGAGTAGCTGGGATTACAGGTACCTGCCACCATACCCAGCTAATTTATGTATTTTTAGTACAAACAGGGTTTTGCCATGTTGGCCAGGTTGGTCTGAAACTCCTGCCCTCAAGTGATCTGCTTGCCTTGGCCTCCCAAAGTGCTTGGATTACAGGCATGAGCCACTGCACCTGGACTAAATTTCATTTCTTCATATTGAAATACTTAATTCTTTCTTAGTGTAAGAATCTCTTTGGAAATATATATATATATATATATATATATATATATATATATATATATCTTTTTTTTTTTCCAAGATAGAATCTCACTGTGTCTCCCAGGCTGGAGTGCAGTGTTGCCATCTCGGCTCACTGCAACCTCTACCTCTTAGGTTCAAGTGATTCTCTTGCCTCAGCCTCCCAAGTAGCTGGGATTACAGGCACCCACCACCATGTCCAGCTAATTTTTATATTTTTAGTAGAGACACAGTTTCACCATGTTGGCCAGGCTGGTCTCAAACTCCTGACCTCAGGTGATCCATCCGTCTCGGTCTCCCAGAGTGCTGGGATTATAGGCATGAACCACTGCACCTGGATCACAATCTCTTTGGAATTATCTTAACCTGCTATTTCAGTTGTACTGCCTCAAATTACTGTGTTAATGGCAAAGAGATTTATACTTTCACCTCTAATGTTAACTGAGCACATATTGTATGCCTGATTACCTATAAGGATTTTTTTTTTACATACATCGTGTTATTTAATTTTTAAACAATGCAGAAGTTAAATCTTACTAGCCGTACTTTATGACTGGCAAACGCTGAGATTCAGAAAGTTAAAGTAGTTTGCTCAAGCCTATCAGGCTTACAGACCCCATGAGGGCAGGACTTCTGTTTGTTTTGTTCACCATTATACCTCTGCTGTCCAGCCCAAATAGATTCTTAATAAATATTTAGTGACTGAATTAGTGAAAAGGAGGGAACAGTTTGTAGGTATACTAGACATGCAGTGTCCATTATTCTTGAGAAAAATAATGTAATCATAGCCTTTCTCTTTAGTTTAGAAATGAACTTTTCTCTCACTCATAGTAATATAAGGAATAGTATGAGAACCTGCTTAGGGCAAGTGGAACTCCTTGAGATCTATCTTATTATATTAATTATTCATTTTTTGTTACATAATTTTTTCCCTTGTATTTTTCTTAAAGGAAGAACAACAATGGACAAATGAACATTTGACGACTTTGTAGAAAGGGTAGCTAAGTTGCAAAAGCTGAGCAGTTGTCTGTGAGATGTGGGATCCTAAGTTTTTTATTAGTTCTTTTACTAGTTCTCTATCTAGTGAAAGCAAGTAGTTTACTCTGTTAAATGAGGTAGACTAGATTTGTGCTTTTTAAACAGTATTATTTGGGGACCTAGGATTCCTCAGATGTGTTTGGGAGCTATTATAGGGACTAGAGAGGCCAGCAGGTCTACTTCTGGACCGTTTACATCCAACTCTAACCTCTCATCCCCACATCACCACCCACACTTTCATCAGCTCTTCTCTCATTTGGCTTATCTATTGGATTTGCCCTTCCAGTAAATATTTTTGAAATAGGAATTCTCTTACTCTAACATTTTATGATAAAGAAATTTGGTAATCTATGAACTTACATTAAAATATTTACATTATATTAAGTAACACTATACATAAGAGGAGAGAAATATACCAAAATGTTAATTGGTTAAAGCTAAGTAACGGGATTATGGGTAATTTTAATTACCTTCTTTGTAATTACCTTCTGAATTTTTAAAGTTTTTTCAGTGACTATATCCAATTCTAATTTTATGGTCATAAAAATAAATGAATAACATTTAAAAATGAATAAAAAGTTCTGATAAACTTGGTAAGTCTTTACTTATATAATAAGATCAAGTCAAATGATATTACCTAGGGTCACTTAACTATAATTTCTGTCATTGACTGAGTAAGTTTGATCTATATCAGAGGTATTTTTTTAGTCTAAGTGAGTCAGGGTTTTGAAGAAAGGAGATTGCTGAAGACAGTACCAAAGAAAGGAGACTATTCCTGAGGCCTGACAAATCTTAAACATAGAGTAGGAATGACATATCTAAGATTTGGTACCCTTAGGGAAAGTTTAACTGAGATCTTCAGCAGAGGCTAAAAATTGAGCGCTGGTTCTTTCTCTATTTCATTCTGTCTAGGTAATTTAAAGCATGCACTTTAAAATTACTTAAGGTAGCTTATTGAAATAAATCTTGTTTAGATTGTACAAAATTTGAATTCATGGCATTGTTCGTAGTCTTTATCAATATAATATAGTTGATTATTTCTTCCTTAAACTTACAGAGCCCCTAAAAGTTTGATTTCAGTCTGTCCATATGTTTTGCAATTAGATCAGATGGGATTGCTGTTATACTGGTAATATAACAGATGTTCTATATGATACCTTGCCAGGGAGACAGCTAAGCTCTAAGGGAAGGAGAAATTTATTCATTTGGAAAAAGGAATGTATTCTGCCTAGTCACAGGGAAAACAATGAGTAGGAATGTTGTCAACCTGGCTGGAGAATGTTAAATAACCTTTTACTAAATTTTAGACCTGTTAGATAACTGAGTCTGAAAACTTATTTCGGTCTTGCATGCTTCCAAGAAACTGGCCTATTATCATAGATCTTATTAGATTTTTATCATTTATTGTTTAATAATCTAGTGCTTTTACTTGATATATGTGAGCAAAAGGAAGAGATTAGAAGTAACAGCATCGTTAACTGCAAGGAGGATATAATATTTCCTACTCCCTTTTAATTTTGGATTTTTTTTTTTTTTTTGAGACAGGGTCACACTGTTACCAAGGCTGGAGTGCAGTGACATGATTGTTGCTCGCTGTAGCCTTGACCTCCTGGGTTCAAGTGATCCTCCCATCTCAGCCTCTCAAGGAGCTGGTACTATAGGCATGTGCCACCATGCCTGGCTAATTTTTTTAAACATTAATTTTTTTTTTTTGGTAGAGACAGGGTTTCACTACGTTGCCTAGGCTGGTCTTGAATTGTTGGGCTTAAGTGATCTGCCCACCTCAGCCTCCCAAAGTGTTGAGATTACAGGCCTGAGCCACTGTACCTGGCCTGAAAATGGTCTTTAAACATGAAATTTCTTTAAAAAATATTCTAGGAAAAGTGTAGATGTTATTCATTCTGAAGGCAATTGGATAACTTGAATAGTTTTTTAGATTCTCTTCAGTCCTGTTAATCATCATAGGGATTGGGAAGGGCTATTGGAAATAATGAGGGGAAAGGACTTGCATTCCAATATATTTATCCTGTTTTGTTTGTTTATTGAGGCTTGATGAGAGGAAGGCATTGGGCTTTTTCTGGTAGATTTTTAATGTGATTTTATATTTATTGTAATCCTAGAGTGTGTTTTATCAGTTCTATATGAATAGCACCAATGGTATAGTCCCGCCATCTATTGATGTTGTGTGGGTTAATGAATAGTTATAAAGTGTACCAAAAACTGAAAGCAATCTAGCTGTTGGGTATTATTATACTAAATTGTTGGTATATTGCCTGCAAACCTATCCTGTTCAACTGGTTTTAGTTTTTAAGTTAGTTTGTTGCTTCAACTTGGCCACAAAGGCAGGGCTGAATGGTCGAGCTAATCAGTGGAATGGAAGTCAGAAGAACTAAATTCCAATCTTGCTATTCACTTTTTGGGTTATTGGCACATTTTTTTGATGACTCTGTGACTTAGTTTCCCTGACTATAAAATGAAACTTACTTCCAGACTCCCAAGGTTTTTCAGAAGTTAACATATGTAAACTACCTTGGGCTTTCTCAGACACAAGGCCTTTATAGAATTCATGCTGTTTTCTTATATTCTTTCCAGATTACATGGTTTATATTAGCATAAAATGTAATGTAACCAAGATAGCTTTGATTAAACACAACAAAGAAATAAACACATGCATTTATATATGGCTTCTTTACACAAAATATATTTTTATGCTGTTTTATAGTTGACATATTTGTATAATTTAACAATTGTACCATGATATTTTCCAAAGGTTTGGGATCCTTTAGTATTATTTTTCTTCCACACTACCTTGAGAAAACAAAATAATCTTTATCTCATATTAAACTCACAACATATATAAGTTATGCTTTATATGATATTATTTTTGGTTGATCTGTTTAGAATGGATTCTACTCACTTTTTTTTAAGAAACAAGGGCTCACTCTTTTGCCCAGGTTGGAGTGCAGTAGTGTGATTGTAGCTCACTGCAGCCTCGAACTCCTGGGCTCAGGTGATCCTCCCATATCAGCCTCCTGAGTAGTCGGGACTAGAGGCATGTACCACCATCCTCAGCTAATTAAAAAAAAATTGTAGACATGTGGTCTCACTATATTGCCCAGGCTGGTATTGAACTCCTGGGTTCAAGAAGTCTTCCCACCACAGCCTCACAAAGTATTGACTTTACAGGTGTGAGCCACTGCACCTGGCCAATTTTTTTACAATTATAAAAACAATCTATGTTCATTGCAGAAAACGTAAAGAAGGATAAAAACAAAACATGAACCCAGAGATAACTAAGAGTAACTATTATAGTGGTAACTGTGGAATTTTTTTACATCAGTATTTTAACTCCCTCCTGCCATTGAGATTATTCTGTATGGAAATACTGCTTTAAAACTGCTCTTTAACATATTTCAGACATTTTAATGTTTTGAAGTGGGGCATCTTTCAAATGGAAATGAGTGTGAAAGTAGTACTGTTGGTACTATTACTGTTATTTAAATTATCAAACTTGAAGTGTCTACTATGTTTAATTTACTGTATTAGATGCCTCCTAATAGAGAAAAAAGCTATCCCATAAAGCTTTTTTAAAATCACTGATTGAGTTTAATATTTTATTACTGCATATATTGCTTCATTTCTTACAGTAATAAATGAGATCACTTATTTATTATGAAAACAGAGGTGCAAGTAGGATTTAACACTTTTCTGAAGACAAATATGACAGATCAAAATGCAAAAAAAATCCACCACATTTAAATTATTTGTCATGTCACCAAAAAGAATGTAAATCTATTTTGGGTAGTGATCTAAGACTCCATATGATGCTTTACTTGAGACTTGGTACTTCCTGGCAGAACCAAGCCAGTGACTGTGTTTCTTATGTCTGCTCCAGCAGAAGCATGATTTGTCATTGGTTCACATGGTCCTTGAAAGCTGAAAGCAGTCTGGAAAAAAGCCAGGCATTTGGTATTTTTCAATACTGTGGTGAGAGAAGACAAGGTGCCCATCTGCCTGGCTTGTACATTGCCAAAAAGGCCTAGGTGCTATCCTAAAGAATATACCAGAGAATGACTCTGGCCTTTAGGAAACTGGTTAATGATTACTCTTCTCTGAATTTTGAACTTTGAAATCCAAGCAGTAATGAATCATAGTGTTATTGAGAGAGGATTAAATTGATCAATGTATGTAAAACACTTAATTCAGTAGTGCTTAACAATCAGCACATATATTAATCAGCACATAGTAAACACTCAAAATAGTTTTTGAAAAACAGGGATTTTTCAGAGACAGCAGTGAGAAATAGCAGTGAAAACTTTGTTAATTCTAGATTAATTAATTTGCCAACTTTCTTGATATAATCCGTAGACTGGTAACGCATTGGTAATCAGAAAGAATTGCATATTGTCACAAATCATCTCTGTAATAGGTGGTTCTAAGGTGCAGGGTAGGAACAATATGCTTGAGGCAAAGGCTACCTCCTATTTTTCCAGAATGGCCCAGGTCAAGCTAGAATTATGCTGTGTCATGTTGCTAGATACAACAGTAATGGTACTGCTTAGAACTGGACTAAATGGAAGAGATTTCAAAAAGGTGAATGCAAAGATGGTAATCCCCGAACTAGCCATTGTCCAGTTCTGGTAGGTATATACTCCTTGGGATCTTATGTAGGCATCAGGCCCTAGCTATAAATGACCTAGTAAAGTGAAAATAAAATTGGGCTTATAGAAAGATGTGACCACTCGATTTTATGTTGGTAGCACATTGATATTTTTGAAAGCATGCCAAATACAACAAGTCACATAACCTTTCTGGGCTTCTATACTATCTTCTGTAACATGAGTATAATAGTAACCTACCAAATAAGGTTCTTGGGTATTGGGCCTAGAATTTAAAACTAGCCCTCTGACTCAAATCTGTGCTCCTTTTTTTCCTTTGACTAAACTGTGCTGCCTTGCCAAAGCAGATGGTAGTAGCAGAAAATGAAATGAAGCATTTAGTAGCTACAGAGCACATTTTGGGTTCTTTTTTTTTTTTTTCTCCTCCCCTATCCTCCCCCAGAAAACTCATACATTTTCTCTCTCAGCACGGGTTCTGAGATGTACACAGTGATCCAGTTTTGCTTTCAGTAGCTACTGTGAAAATCAAAATTAGATCAAAGAGTGTTTCTTGAAGGCAGATATGAATGTAGGTTGGAGGTTGGGAGAGGAGATAATGGTGGAAATTAAATGAGGGTAAGCAGGTAGAAAAGCATGGCAAATGTATAGCCAAGTCAATTCTAAGCAAAAAGAACAAAGCTGGAGGCATCACACTACCTGACTTCAAACTATACTACAAGGCTACAGTAATTAAAACAGCATGGTACTGGTATCAAAACAGAGATATAGACCAATGGAACAGAACAGAGACCTTGGAGGCAACACCACACATCTACAACCATCTGATCTTTGACAAACCTGACAAAAACAAGCAATGGGGAAAGGATTCCCTGTTTAATAAATGGTGTTGGGAAAACTGGCTAGCCATGTGCAGAAAGCAGAAACTGGACCCCTTCCTGACACCGTACACTAAAATTAACTCCAGATGGATTAAAGACTTAAACATAAGACCTAACACTGTCAAAACCCTAGAAGAAAACTTAGGCAAAACCATTCAGGACATAGGCATGGGCAAGGACTTCATGACTAAAACACCAAAAGCATTGGCAACAAAAGCCAAAATAGACAAACGGGATCCAGAGCTTCTGCACAGCAAAAGAAACAATCATTGGAGTGAACCGGCAACCAACAGAATGGGAAAAAATTTTTTTGCAATTTACCCATCTGACAAAGGGCTAATATCCAGAATATACAAAGAACTAAAACAGATTTACAAGAAAAAAACAAACCCATTCAAAAGTGGGCAAAGGACATGAACAGACACTTTTCAAAAGAAGACATATATGAGGCCAACAAACATGTGAAAAAATGCTCATCACCTCTGGTCATTAGACAAATGCAAATCAAACACCACATTGAGATACCATCTCATGCCAGTTAGAATGGTGATCATTAAAAAAATCTGGAGACAACAGATGCTGGAGAGGATGTGGAAAAATAGGAACACTTTTACACTGTTGGTGGGAGTGTAAATTAGTTCAATTGTGGAAGACAGTGTGGCGATTCCTTAAGGACCTAGAAATAGAAATTCCATTTGACCCAGCAATCCTATTACTGGGTATATATCCAAAGGATTATGAATCATTCTTTTATAAAGACACATGCACATGTGTGTTCACTGTGGCACTGTTTACAATAGCAAAGACCAGGAACCAACCCAAATGCTCATCAATGATAGACTGGACAAGGAAAATTTGGCACATATACACCATGGAATACTATGAAGCCATAAAAAATGATGAGTTCATGTCCTTTGTAGGGACATGGATGAATCTGGACACCATCATTCTCAGCAAACTGACAGAAGAACAGAAAATCAAACACCACATCTTCTCACTCACAGGCGGGTGTTGAACAATGAGAACACATGGACACAGGGAGGGGAGCATCACACTCTGGGGTCAATTGTGGGGACAAGGGGAGGGACAGTGGGGGGTAGGGAGTTGGGGAGGGATAACATGGGAAGAAATGCCAGATATAGGTGATGTGGGGATGGAGGCAGCAAACCACATTGCCATGGGTGTACCTATGCAAAAATCTTGCATGTTCTGCACATGTACCGCAGAACCTAAACTGCAGTTATATATATGGATAAAGAAAAGCATGGCAATGTAAAGCAGGACTGAATAGTAACTATGTGATTGTCTATTTAGCACAAAGAGGATTGGTGCTAACAAGAGACAATGTAATGCTTATTAGCATTTAGCAAGTAATACCACATACTGTGAAATGGTAGTATTGATTGTTTTTGACTTGACAATAAAACCTTTCATCTTTAACCTAATATGGACTCTAAACCAAGATGCTAATTCATAATGATATTTTGTAATAAAAAAAAATAGATGACATTTGATTATGTAAGAGTCATAAAATAGGCTTGGCGCAGTAGCTCACACCTGTAATCCCAACACTTTGGGAGGCTGAGAGGGCCAGATCACTTGAGCCCAGGAGTTGGAGACCAGCCTGGAATACATGATGAAAACTCTTCTCTGCAATAAATACAAATACTAGCTGGGTATAGTGGCTCATGCCCAGGAGGCAGAGGTTGCAGTGAGCCAAGATCGTCCCACTGCACTCCAACCTGGGTAACAGAGTGAGACCCTGTCTCCAAAAAAAAAGAAAAGAAAGGTCATAGAATATCAGACTTGCAAATGTGATTCATACTCTGCCAGTCATTTCAGGGTACATTTTCCTTCCCCATTTTTTAAACTTTGCTCCTTACTCAAAGATTAGTTGTCTCTCAGATCAGACAAAAGAGCAGCTGTTATTTAACTATAGACCCAACTTCATCTGATCTAGTTGCAAAACATATTGACAGATGATATGCAAAATTTTGGAGGATTTATGTTTATTAGAAAGAATGCAATAGCTTCAGTTTGTATGGTATCTGTACTGAAGAATATTATTATATCCTATAGGTACTTAAGTACAGTGGTCAGATCATACTATATAACTATACATGTGGAGAATACATATATAATGCAAAACATAATCCTACTTGCCTAGTTAATAATTTAATATACTACTTATATTTCACTATAATTCTCCCATTACTCACTATTAAAGTGAGCCCAAGCCCATAGAGCTCAAGTTCTTTGGTATGATTTAAAATTTCAAGATGTCAGCCATCCTCATTTCCTGTACTCCTCCCCTTGTGTTTTAAACTCTAGCAGGATCAAATGGCATATATTTTCCTCCAAATATTATGCTTATTTTCATCATCATTATTAATAATAAAGCAATCATCTGTGAAGGCCTTACTCTTTGTCACATACTAAGAGCGTTAAATGAATTTCCATGGCTGCATTTAATTCTCAAAAGAACCTAATAAGAAATATGTATTATTATCCCTACTCTACCAAAGGGGAATTGAGATTTTGAGAGTTTAAATACACAAAGCAGGGTTTCATAACTAGTACAATGTAGAACCTTAATTCAAATTCAGATATGTTTAGCTTTCAATAGGGGTCTTAATTCTAAGCAACAAAAATCATTTATTGATTTAATCAGAATTGAATTTATTAAAAGGATATTGAGGAGTTCACAGAATCTCCAGGGGTACCAAATTCAGGCCATGGAGTTAGAGGTAATAGTCAATTGTGTCCATAGATTGTATGCCACTGACATCACCACTCACACTGCTAACCTTGGGTCCTGGATGTAATAACAAGTGCTACTGCCACTTGTCGCACTGCATCCATTTCCCTTTTGCCACCAGAGAGAGCGCTTCCAGTTCATTCCTTTGAATCATTAGTTTCTAATTTCAAGTCAGGTAAAGGTGCATCTGATTGTTGGAACCTCAATGACTGGCACATGCTCTGGCTGCAGGGGAGGCCAGGAAAACAAGAATCTAACATTATGAACCTATGTGATGGGGTATCAAGGTTTAAAATATGGAGAATTCCTCCAAATAGGAAGGGATTCTGAGAATAGTGAGAAATTATATTATGATACTAGGCTGCCAAAAAGAATGACACATGTCTACCACACCCTTTCTTTGACTACCTGCAAACTTATTTGTCCTTTAAAAACATCCATGCAGCCTCCTATTATAACTTATACTTTCTAACATTGCATAGTTTTTGATTGCTTGCTTTTTATGGACTCTTAAGTATTACTTGTCTATGTAACTGACTCCTCTCTACCTTTTCTCAAGTAGCTTGTAGCCTCTTATTGATGTTGGTACTCCCTAACATCTACGTAGGATAGTGTTCAGCATGTAGTAAATACTAAATAAATGGTTAAACAGCATTGGTGCATAAATTGTCCCTACTCACCATCAGTACTAGAATGTAAGGTCCATAAGAGGCAGGGGTTTTTGTCTTTGTCTGTCTGTCTCTCTCTCTCTCTTTTAACCACCATATGGCCAGCACCTAGATTAATTCCTAGCATGTGGTAGGTCTGTGGTAAATATTTGTTAAATATTTGCTAAATAAGTAAATACTCCTAATAGTATGTTATTTATCTCTGGGAATAAGGCCTTTGAATGTGAATGGGAAACTCAAAGCACCATAATATAATTGACAACTAGATCACAAACAGTGACGACAGAAACTGCCTTATTCATCTTTAGTTACCTCTTTTTTCTATCCAGAAACATAACCAGAAAAGGCAATTTGAAATTCTTTCCTAGACCTACTGTGATAGTTACTAGCCACAAAAATTGCCTGAAGTACCTACCATATACCTGCTAAACATGAAACCTTCTTTTTGGTCTCCTTTTATGTATAACCAGTTGTATCCTGAGATTGCATCTACTGTGGAAAGAAGAGGCTGTTGGACAAACTGTCTTGTACTTATGTTTAAAAAAGTATAATAACCTAGGGCAGTAGGATTTCACTTTGAAGAAATGAAGAAATGGAGGTCCATAATTGTGAAATTATTCGTATAAATGTAAAACACTTAGAATTCCTGGTGTAAATTGGCCTTCTAAATGTTAGCTGTACTTTTTATTGTATATTGAAAACTTAGTCCTTCAGACTTTTTACTTCACTGCTTCCAAACCTTTTAAATTCTTCATTACCTCTAATCCTCTCAATTCTGATGATAAGCAGTGTTACCCTACTTTACAAATAAAAAACCTGAATCTGAGATGAGGTTAAGTTGTTTGCTCAGTGGTCACACAACTGAGAAGTCCTAGTTAGCTGGGATTCAAACCCAGATCTATCTTATTTTTGAAACTCTTCCTAGCATGGCAAAGTAACATGCTAAATGTAGGTTGAATTTAATTGTGTTCTATTATATCCTTCTAACCACTGTTGGATTTAATGCATCTTTTGCCCCTGCCACCTTTACTTCTCTTTTCTGATTTGTAATCTGTTTACTACTCTCTTCAGTTTATCTCCTGATTCTTTGGAGTAGAAAGTAAGCATTTTACCCAGAAGAACAAAGCACATCCTCACATAGTACTTTGTCCATTTTGCTTTTCCCTCTATTTTTTCCTTAGCCTAATTGATTTGTATAGTGGATTGGTTTCCAGAGAAGAAGACCTGGGTATATGTTATGAGTCAGAGGAGTAAACCTATACATTACCCAGGATGAGATTTACGGGCTAATAGCATATATCTCCAAACTAAGAGTCATTTTAGCCAGTGTAAAAGATGAAACACAAGTTGGTCAGAAATAGGGACAATAGCAAATAATGGTATTGAGTTGCTACAAACGCTTTGCAACCTAGTGATGTACTTTTATGTGTATTAATTATTTTTAACTTGTGCATAATACTGGAAAATTCCAAATGGATTCCAGACATTTATTGCCAACAAAAAAGTTTACATAAATTTGCTGTTTTAGAGAATTATTTTTCTTAGCATATGTTCTTTCTTGTTAATAGCAAGCCTTTTAACAGTTACAAGAATGTAAGCATTTCTTAAGTTGATGATCTTTTGTAATAGAGCACTTAATTAGAAATACACACACTTAAAAATTAGTGATTAAACAGACTTCAGGGACTAAAGCCACAAGCAGGAGGATGCTGTTGCTTTCTATTTCCTTATTGCCTAATCAATCTGCAACGGTATCATCCTCTTTTTCCTTGTTCTTCTTTTTTTTTTTTTTTTGTTAACCAGACAAGAGTTCAGATCCTCTTTATTTTTTTTCTTGCCATGCTCATATTAGTCTTTAACAATACCTCACTAAGATGTTTCTATTTGACTTTACATTCACTTTTATTTAAGTAATAAATAAAAAGGTGTGCTTTTGTTAATAATTTTACACTGGGCTTTCCGTTGTGCAAAATAAGGTTCTTTTACATTCATCAGATCTTTGTTAATCGCCCACTCTGCACCTAGGGGACTAGATAGATACTGGAAAGGCAAATAAGACCTGGTTTCTGTCACTGAGAACATAGGGAAGGATATGGAAAATTAGACTACAGAAGGGTAAGTTCTATCATGTACTACAGAAGCAAAGAGAGGACTCCTCACCCAGACTTTTAGGGGATGAAGGACAATGTCAGGAAAGGCTTTCTAGAGGAAGTTTTCTCTGAGCTGAGTCTTGAGAACAAATAGGAATTATTTAGGTAGAAGAGTGGGAGGACACTCTAGGAAAAGGGAGCAGCAGCCTGTGAGAAAGTACAGAGGTAAGAGAGCATATTCATGGCCCATTTAGGGAACTGAAGTCCTGAGTGGCTTGAGTAGGGGAGCAAAAGTTACATAAGGGTGGAACAGGGAATGAAGAGATTTGAGGCTGGGCTGGTCCAAAGTTGTGAAATCATGACTTGCTTTCCGTGTTATGCTCAGAAATTTATTCTAAAAGCCATGAAGAAGTATAAGCCAGGAAGTGACATAGTGAGATTTATGTTTGGAAAGATCAGTCTAGAAACTGCAACTTACTTCTATAAGTGTAAATGATCCTCAGCAAAGACAATTAGAGGATACTCTTTGTCTCTTTAAATCTTTGCCATCATTAATTTTGGATTAAATGCTAAGATAACATAATAATAGTTTATGAATTAGTTTCCTGTCTTCTGTTATTAAGCAAACATTTGAAACCTATTTTGCTTGTTGGTATAACTCATAGACTTAGATAACTAAAATAGAGACTTGATTGACAAAGCTACCAATTGGTTCTGGACCTCTTGATGGATCTGGTGTTAGGATAAACAAACACAAGGGCCTTCTGTGTGCCAGGTATTGTGCTAGGAACTGAAGAGAGAAAAGCAAATGGCTTAGGCATTCACAATCTAGTGGAGAGACAGATTCATACACAAAGGCAAGTGCTGTAGAATAATTATGTATTAGATTACCTTATGTACATTTTCACTTTCAGTCCTTACCTTAAACTTAACAAAGTATGGATGAGGAAACCGAAGATAAGAGGTATTTAACTTACTCAAGTTCATCTAATAATGAGTGGTAAATAGCCACAATTCAGTATCTGAAGTACCTAACTCAATTTTTTCCCTACCATATTATACTGCTTCTTCTGACAAGGCAATGCATATATGTTTTTGAGCCTGAAGTAGTTTTCTTCCTCTCTTTTCTAAATTCTTTGTAATGCTACCCAAACTAGTAATGTTGAGCCTTGAAGTATCCAGTTGTTGGTTAAAAGTGCAGGCTCCGAAGTCAGATTGTCTGGATTCCAATCCCAGCTCCGTCACTTACTCCCTGTCAGTCTACATCATAGAATTGTGAGATAATGTCAGTAAAGCACTTAAAAAAGTGAAAGTACAGGGAAAGAATTCAATTGATGTTACTTAAAATTGTCATTGGAATAGCAATTCATCTACTTTCCAAACATTCAGGAAATTTTGATAAAATGTGTTTAAACTATCCAACTTTATTTAATTTAATCTTGGTGAAGAACTTTTGCCTAGCGTGCATATTTGAAATCTGACTTCTTGTTCAGGGCATCAGTGACCCGTGGCAAAGATGCCACCAAAAAAAAAAATTAGGAAAATAATGCCTGTGAGAGTAACATAAAGATACTTAAAAACTTTTTTATTGTAGAAAATGTTGGACATCTACCAAAATTAACAGAGTGGGGTTATGACCTTTCTCATACCTCTCACCCACCTGAACAACCAACTATCACTCCATGGCCAATCTTGCCTCATCCACACCCCTATCCATTTATGTTGCTAATGCTAAATCTAGAGACTTGTTTGACTGACTGATCATTTTTTGAGAGAAGTAATGAAAAATGGTGGCTTTTGTTGTTATTATTTCTGGCATTGTTAAATACCTAGTAATCCAACCGAGGATGAAAACTGGCAACATAAGTACTCCTGGAATTGTGTGGGTAGGGTAGCATACAGATTATTACCCAGGTTTTACATGTGAAGAAACTATCACTCAAAGAAATGGTTGTCAGTTATCATATTAGCTGCAAACAACTTTTGCTAAAATTTGTCATTGGAACCATGCTCATTCCATAAATATTTATTGAGTTCAAGAAACTATTTATATTTCTTTTTAAATGTCCAGGCCCACATTATTTTTATAACAAGGGTATTTTTATTTTGATCACCTAATTTCTTCTGTCTTTTGTTATGTTAGAATTTTAAGTACTTCCCTCTTTCTCTGTCCTATCCTAATTTTTAGCTAGTAGACTGACATTAGGGATAATACAGAGGAAATTTTGGTCTCCAGCAAAGGGTCAGTTGCAACTATGAAAACAACTCAGGCAAATGGTCTATTGATAGTAGAACTTTTCATTATAAAAAGTTCTTTTCAAATTCCAGGATATTGGTTGCTTGGTCACTGAAGAGTCTGTACTACCATTCAATAGCACCCTGGGTGTCTGAGCAGACCTGGTTAGGAATGTACTGCTCATTTTGAATGAAATAAATAAAAAGGATAGAGAAGCAGCCCCAAGCATTGCCAAACATTTTACATCTCATGTATCGTTGATACAAAACATTAGTCTGTTAGACTATACCCTAAAATACAAATAGTTTTCATTTTGAGTGTTGCCATCTTTGACTATAGCCACATATCTTTTAATATACACACACAGACTGACCCCAGGGCACTGATTAAAGTTCATTGCTTTCTTGGTCTCTGGGTGAGTAAAGTTGTTTTAATATGTCAGGTTTGGTTGTGTCAACAAAATACCCCAGTGTACCTACCTTCTTTATTCCCATTCTTTAATTTTTAAGTCCTCAGACTTCATAATTTCCCCAAAGTTTTGTATATCATTCCCTCAACAGCAGAAGTAATAATGCTTGATGAAGTATGACTTTGATATTAGTTCAGTTATATATCTAGAATGTTTATTCCCCTGGGCTTTCTAACTGAGGGATCCCAGCATGAACTCCTACTTTGGAAAATATCTGAGTGGGCAGACCCATTTGCCACATTACCCTCATTGTCTGTCTTTGTTTATTCAGCTGAAAAGCAAGTACTTGCCTCTAATACAGCCAGTCATGAATCTTAGAGTCTCAGAAGCTGTTAAAATGGGGAGAAAAATTGTTATGGGAAGGGAGAGGATGAACATTTCTATCAGATATTGACATAATGTGCAAGTAAAGGTGCTCTCTTAGAGAAGAGGATAATGACTTTAGGTAGTTATAAAGCACAACTCTGGCAACATTTTTATGGGCCTATTTTATTAGGGTCTTTGATTTTTATGCAATTTTCCTACCTTCTAAGTAAGACAAAATGATAATTCTTTGGCACATATGATTTGTTTTTACTACAATAGGGAAAAACCTAGGTTTTTAGAATATGAGCATACCATCTGGCAAAGGTAATGATAAATATCCTGTGGTCCTAATAACATGCACATACATGCTCTTGGCATTTAGTTTTCTGGCTATCTTCATGTCTCAATTGGATTATTTTAGCAGGCCGCTAAAAATCTCTTTGAGTTAATTCTTTCCCCAGCCTGTTTTCACACTGTAGCCAGAATTATGTTTCTAAGATGTAGATCCGATTATTCCTTCTCTCTTGTGTAAAATTCTTCCATGGCTATCCAATTCCTCTTAGGAAAGCCCTTCATCTGTCACCACTTCTGACTTCCTGTTCTATGTCCCAGCCACAATGCACTTTTTCCAGTTCTCTAGAGTACTATGCTTTCTCTTGCCTCCATGTTGTTACACATGCTGCTCCTTGCCTTGGCTTAGCTATACCTCCTCATTCTTCATGTCCAAACTTAGATATTTCTTCCTCTAGAATGCCTGGATTAGGTGGTTCTCCATGTGCAAACACATGTACCATAACATTCTATTCATATTTCTATTTTATTACTTATCACACGATATTGCTTCTTTGTTTTTCTCTCTGCTTATAAGACATTAAGCTGTATGAGGACAATGACGGTGTCTGTCTTTCTTGTTGTATCTCCAGCCCTTGGAGATATGTTGTACCAGAATTTGTCTATATTTGTTGATGACTGAACCAGTGATTCATGTGCTTTGCTGGGAATCTTTTCTATAGAAACCTCAGAGAAGAATTACAGTTCTCTGGTTTTGTGCTCTTCATATTTTTCTTCCTATCTTCTATTCATACTCATTCAGTTATCAACAGAACATTGCTTTGAACCTTTTAAACCTCTATACCTTGCCCAGAAGTATGTGTAAAGAATATATAAAATGAAAAACTCCTGCATATACTTACCATACGGTTCCTTTGTCCATCCTATCTGAAATTGCACTCCTATAACACACATGTAGTTACTCCCCACCTTCACCTTCCCCATCTCCCTTTCTTGCTATTTTTCCTCCTTAGCATTTACCTCCTAACATACTAGATATTTAACTTATTTAAGCAACTAATTGTATGTCTGCTTTCTAAGATGTAGGGTCCATGAGGGCTTTGGCCTGTTTTGTTTACTGTCTCATCCCTAACATCTGAAATAATGTTTAGCATGTATATTTTTGGCAATATATATTTACTGAATGAATGAATATATTCATGCCCTGGAATGTACATCTTTTTCTTTTTCATTTGATTTTGGTGCACTTGATTTAGCCATGCTGCTAGTACTGTACTGTTTCTTTTCTTTTCTTCGTTTTGCAGACTTTACATTTAGTTCTGCTTAGGGGCCATAATCTTGGCTACCCCAAGCAGAGATCCTGTTTTTCCATGTTGATTGGCTTAGGTAACCATATCATCATTTGAATCTGACCTTCACATGTCCTAAGTTGCCAAAAGAGAAGTCTTGTGTGTGTGTGCGTGTGCATGTGTGTGTGTTGGGGAGGGGAGGAGAGAGGATGCGTTCATAGAAAAGTCAGATGCAAAACTTGTTCTTTTAAAAGCTAGATAGGACAAATAGATGTTTATTTCTATAGTAAAAGGTTGAATTTGATGATATTTGTTCATGAGAAATGCTAACCAATGGGGAGAAACTTATTCTTCATTTAAAAAATTGTGAAATATATCAAGTTTTCTGAAAAGTATGAGAAGTAATATAGTGAACATCTCTTCTGTATACCTGCCTCCAAGCTTTGTAATATCTGAATTTTCTCCTGTATGTGCTTTGGATATTTTTCATTTTTGAAATAAAGTATAAAATATGATCATAGTCTCCAGGTGTTCCTTTTTTAAAATCTCTTCTTCTTCCTTCCCTACTCAGATGTAACTATTATCCTGAATTTGGTGCCATGCACTTAAAAATGTTTACACACACACACACACACACACACACACACAGTGTTGGTTCATGTTTCATATTTTGCATAGTGAACTCTTACCATGCTTTTTTAAACTTGCCATTTTTTTGAGATTTATTTATATTGTTCATCTAATTCTACTTTATCGAGTTTGCTGTATAGTTTCCCACTGTATGAATAGTCCACAATTTTTCTTATTGATAATCATTTGAGCTGATTTCCCTTTTTTTTTTTTTTGAGACGGAGTCTTGCTCTGTTGCCAGGCTGGAGTGCAGTGGCGAGATATTGGCTTACTGCAGCCTCCACCTCCCAGGTTCCAGTGATTCTCCTGCCTCAGCCTCCCAAGTAGCTGGGACTACAGGCGCGCACCACCACACCCAGCTAATTTTTGTATTTTTAGTAGAGACGGGGTTTCACCATGTCGGCCAGGATGGTCTCAATCTCTTGACCTCATGATTTGCCCGCCTAGGCGTCCCAAAGTGCTGAGATTACAGGTGTGAGCCACCGTGCCTGACCGATTCTACATTTTTTGCTTTTTCAAGTAATGCTGCAATGAACAACATTGCACATGTTTTCTTCTTCACACATAGGAGAGTTTCTTTAGAGCAATGCTTCTCAATTAATGTGCATAGAAATTACCTGAGTACCTTACTGTACTGCAGGTTCTGAATCAGTTTTTCTCAGGTGGGCCTGAGAATCTGTATTTCCCACAAATTCTTAGGTGATGCAGATCCATGGACCATACTTGGAGTTGCAAGGCACTGCTAGGTTGTAGAATATGCACATTGTTTTCTGAAGATGTTATGCAAGTTTATATTTCAACCAGGAATGTATGAGAGATTTGGCTGTTCCAGGAGCGGCCTCTTTTTGATGATTATATAAATTTAATCTGTAATCATTCTCTCCTTAAAATTGGATCTATTTTTTTTTTTTGAGGGAAAGCATTAAAACATACAGTAGAACCACTTCAGTGGATAGTTGGCTTAATTTCAGCATTTCTCAGGAATTGATCTAAATTAGATTATATATATATTTAACAAACTATTTTATTAAAAATTCACCTGTTTCTCTTTTGATCAAATAGTCACTCTGTTTACCATGCCAATCAAGACAGGGCTTTGGCTATAAAATGAACCATCCCAGACAGTTGAAAGGGAAGGAAAATTGTGTGTCAAGCACTATGCTACATTGTTTCATTTAATACCCACCTTTGTACAGGTGAGGGAGCTGAGGCTCACAGGGAAGTGTTAGAGCCAATGTTTGGATTCTAGTCCACTTGAGTTTAAAGATTGGTGTACTACTCCTAGCTTTAGTTATCTTTAAAAAGAAGGTAGTGATGGAGCAGATAATCATATCCTTAACTTCCAGCACGTTAAGATTCACTAGCCTCTAGTTAGGGAAGTAAGGAACGCCTACCAGCTTACTGTATCATGATAGCTCCCTTTCTCCTTTTAAAATTATGGCTTAAACAAACAAAGCTTACCATTGTAACCATTTTTAAGTGTACAGTTTATTAAGTATATTCACATTGTTGTGAAACAGATTTCCAGAACTTTTTCATCTTGCAAATTTGAAACTCTGTATCCATTAAACAAGAATTTCTTTAACTCCCTTTCCCCCTTCTCCCAAGCCCTTGATTACTTTACTATCATTCTATTCTGTTTCTGTGAGTTTGACTACTTTAGATACTTCATAAGTGGAATCATAGAGTATTTGTTGTTTTGTGACTAGTTTATTTCACTTAACATAATGACCTCAAAGTTTCTCCATGTTGTAGCATGTGACAGAATTTCCTTCATTTTTAGGGCTGAATAATATTCCATTGTGTGTGTGTGTGTGTGTGTATGTGTGTATGCCACATTTTTTTTATCCATTTATCCATCAATAGACATTTGGGTTGCTTCCACCTCTTGAGTATTGTAAATAGTGCTGCTATGAACGTGGTTGTGCAAGTATCTCTTTAAGGCCCTGCTTTTAGTTCTTTTGGATATAAACCCATAAGTGAGATTGTTGGATCATATATGGTAGTTCTAGTTTTAATTTTTTTGGTAAACTGCCATGCTGGTTTTCATAGTGGCTGTACCATTTTACAGTTTCACCAACACTGTGGTGATAGCTTTTAATGGTACAGAAAGTAGTGAATGGGATGTATGAAATCAGAAGTGAAGTAGAAATAATTGTTAAATTCTGCTAGTATGGAAATAGATATCACTTAGCCATAGTCTGTTTCCCTTAGATATTTTATCTAACATTGCCTGCTTCTCTAAGACTATTACTTCAGGAGGGGAGGAGGGAGCCAAATTATTTCTCTTTTTATATATTATTGACCACTGGTCCCTGGGAATATCTAAGATTGTTAACATCTAATAGTGCCTTGGCAATGATTAGAGGAAGTTTGAGGGTTGTGTTTTGTATTTTTCTCTGAAGGAGTGTGCAAGAGTATGATGTTGATGTGAAACATTATGATTAGCAGGTTAGGAGTATGTCAGGAACATGGAATGCAATTCTGTATCTTTATTGCTTGCAGCCTTGAACAAAGTCTTCAACATCTTGGTACTTCCAAAATTGCATTTAAAAAATGAAGCCTCCAAATCTGTTTTAGTATTGTGACTTCTGAACATCACTTTTGAGGATTTAGAGTATGCGTGACGTATGTGTGTTGGCAAGGAGATGGTTGAGTTCCACTAATGGTGTGTACAATAGCAGGAATGATCAGTGGAGTTAGAAGAGGGATTTCTTCTCTACTATGCCCTTCTTTTTGAATATGACTCAAATGCTTAGTCACGATGATAAAGCAAAGAACTTCACAGCTTGCAGTGTGGAACAGTGTTTATACTGTATAAGTGTTTGATAATAGTGAAGTGTAGCCTGAGAGTGGGAAGAATTTGTCAACAAGTTTTGAGGAGTAAGAGGATTAGATAGGGAACACAAAGTAAGATAACCCCCTTTACTTCCAAAAGTAAAAAGTAGTCATTTAAAAATGTCCTTTGTAATGACTCAAGTCTCAGCTGTTTTACTTGCTTCTTAACTGCAAATCTGTTAAACTTCTAGCACTGTAGACAAATAGGTATATTTTCTACCTTAGAGTGATTATTTATTCAGAAAGCAAGCAGACTTAATTTCAGTGTATAATAACAGCTAGACCCTACTTACTGTGCCATCTGTATGTTTGAAGAAGCAGCCTTTACTGATGACTCTGCCCAAATTCAGAATCTCCTGTCAAATTGCTACAATAATTCATCAATAAACCTGTTGCCCCTAGTCTCCCTTCTCTAGTCCTTTCCTCACACTGCTCTGAAAGATGTTCATGACCATCTGACTTTGGGAAAATCAATTTCTCTGTGCCTCTATTTTCTTATTTTACCCTCTCTATGGCAAAGGTTGTAACTATCTTATAGGTTCCTTGTAAATTTTTATTTTTATTTGTACCTGGATTTTATTTTTAAATTTTTTTCCTTGTGCATTTTTTGTTTGTTTGTGTTTTTTTTTTTTGAAGCAGGGTCTCACTCCTGTTGCCCAGGCTGGAGTGCAGTGGCACAGTCATGGCTCACTGCAGCCTCAACTTCCCAGGCTTAGATGATCCTTCCACCTCAGCCTCCCAAGTAGCTGGGACTACAGGTGTGTGCTATCACACCTGGCTACTTTTTTGTATTTTTAGTAGAGACAAGGTTTCACCATGTTGCCCAGACTTCACATTGCCAGTTTTCACACTGCTATAAATAACTGCTTGAGACTGGGTAATTTATAAAGAAATGAGGTTTAATTGACTCACAGTTCCACATGCCTGGGGAGGCCTCAGGAAACTTAAAAACATGGTGGAAGGCGAAGGGGAAGCAAAACCTTCTTCACATGGTGGCAGGAAAGAGCTAGCAAGAGCAGGGAAAACTGTCTTATAAAACCATCAGATCTTGTGAGAACTCACTATCACTGGAACAGCACGAGGGAAACCTCTCCTATGATCCAATAACCTCCCGTCTGGTCCCTCCCTCAACACATGGAGATTATGAGGATTACAATTCGAGATAAGATTTGGGTAGGGACACAGAGCCAAACCATTTCATTCCCTTTGGCTTATGGCCAACTTTTTGGGTAAATAAGAATGAATTTTGAACTATGTAAAAATGCATATTCCTGAGCTTTCCTGAGACCTCCACCAGAGATTTCTTTCAATTGGTCTAGGATGGGACCCAGGAATCAATGTGTTACTGTGCTCTCCAGGTGATTTTGAGGCTGGTGGTACTGGGACCTTCTTTGGAGAATCATTCCATGTAGGATGAAATGCAGACTCTTTAGACTGGAGTTCAGGGCCCTAATATACCTTTCTAATATGTATATTCTCCAGTTCCTCCCTATTAGTCTTTGCTGCAACCATAACGAGTAAATTTTCTCTACTCACTCTTCCCCATATGCCCCATGTATTTTCCCAAGATAGTATGGCATAACTTTGTAAGCAAATATATATTTATTCCTAATAATCTACAAAATACTAATTTAATAATATATGTAAGGGCCAGGTGCTGTGGCTCATGCCTGTAATCCCAGCACTTTGGAAGCTGAAGTGGGAGGATCACTTGGGCCCAGGAGTTTGAGACCAGCCTGGTTAACATAGCAAGATCCCTTCTCTCCAAAAAATAACATTAGCTGGGCATGGTGGCATGTTCCTGTAGTCCCAGCTACTGGAGAGGCTGAGGTGGGAGAATGGCCTGAGGCTGGGTGATCTACAGTGGACCATAATCATCCCACTGCACTCCAGCCTGGGTGACAGAGCAAGACCCTGTCTCAAATATGTGTGTTTGTGTGTGTGTGTGTGTGTGTGTGTGTGTGTGTGTGTGTGTAAGGATTGGTTGGGGATGAATGTGAAACTACAAAATATGGAACCAGTCTTCCCTTTTTTGAGTATTGGTAAATAGTTCCTAGGTTATATCACTACACACTTGAGGATAGCATTTTTAAATTGACCTTTCATTTTGTTATCTTTGTACTAGTTTTCTCTGAATGAATTTTCCAGGCATTACAACGAACAAATAGTTCTAGCCTTTAAGTTGCTCAGCTGGCCTCTCTGTAAACAAAGACAGTAAAGCAAATCTGGTCCCAACCTCAGAAGCAATTGGCAGTGTTTGAATTGAAGTTATTTTCTTTTTATGTTTTCTGTTATATTGCCTGTAAGATTAAGCCTTAATTGGGCATTAATGAATTATTTTGGGTATTTTGAATTAATTAATAGACCTCTGATAATCCCTGTTAGGTTTTAATTTTTGCAATCGCTAGTAATATCCAAGGATGCTACTTTGCCAAACAGATTGCTTATAATAAAAATGTAGGGTGGAGAAAAGCCACTATCATAGGTGTTTGTTGTTGTTGTTGCTTGTTGTTGTTGTTTTGCCTTATATCTTCTAATTCTGGAAGCATTCTTATAAGATTCATTATCCTAATTTTATGAAAAGTCTTTACAAAGAGGACATGAAATTTGAGATTGCAGAGCTATAAACAATGGATTCTGGTTTGCACCCAAGTCCCTTTGCTTCATAGGCTGATCTCCTTCTACTGTGGCCTGGAGCCAGATTTCAGGTTATTCAAATTCAGTTTCTGTGTTCGCTCTCCTTGCCTCTGCCTCCCCTTGGACTCGGGATACTGTGATAATGCTGTAAATCAAAAAGTCCATGTAAATTCAAGAGTAGTTACCAAGATATTAGCAACTCCATATTAATAGCTATATGGTAACTAAGATAGAATATGCTTTCAAGCCTTATAGGCAGTATTTGGTTAATTCCTTTAGTATTAATACGTTCTGAATTTGATAATGGCCTGACAGAATCAAATGCATTCTTGTCTTGTGCCATCCCTCCCCTAACCCCAGGCAATGCATCTCGCAGCAACAAAAGTGACTTCTTCCTTTTGCTTAAGGAGAGGAGGCAAAGAGTAAAGAGGACTTTGTCTTGATTCTTGGATACCAGCTCAACTACAGTAATATAGGGCATCAAGCAGGGCTGTGAGGCCTCCATTCCAGGACCTAGCTCCTGGACAACATTTCTAGACACACCCTGAACCAAAAGGGAATCTGCTGCCTTCAAGGGAAGGACGCAGTCCTGGCAGCATTCATCACTTACTGGCTTCAGAGGTGACCCAGCACATTCCCAGCTATGGTGGCTATGGTGAAAGATTCCTTCTGTTTGAGAAAAGCAGAGGGAAAAGTAAAGGGGGCTTGGCACCTTAGGTACCAGCTCAGTTATGGTAGGATAGAGCAATAAATGGGCTCTTGGGGTCCCTGACTCTAGGCCTAGGCTCTTAGCATTTCTGGACCTGCCCTTGGCCATAGGGGAGCCCACCGTCCTGAAAAGAGAGTCCCAGGCCTGGCAGCAATCACCACAAGCTGACGGAAGAGCCCTTGGGCTTTAAGTGAACATCGGCAGTGGCCTGGCAGAACCAGTGGTGGTGGTGGCCACAGGAAGAGGCTTCTGTGCCTGTGGAAAGAGCGGGGAAGACTGAGAAGGACTTTGTGTTGTGGTGCAAATGTCAACTTAGCCACAGTAAAATATAACATCAGGTAAACTGCTAAGATTTTTAACTTCTATTCCTGACTCCCAGACAGCATCTCTGGATAACATCCAGGGTCTAGGGGAGCTTGCCGCCCTGAAGGGAAGGGGCTTAGGCGAGATCCAGTGCTGTGGTGGCTTCAGTTCTGACCCAGTGCAGTCCCAGTGGTGGTGGCCACAGGGCTGCATGCATTACCGCACCCTCAGTTTTAGGTGGCTCAGCACAGGAAAAGAGACTTCATTTGGGAGATAGTGAGGGTGAAGAATAAGAGTTTCTGCCTGGTATTCCACAGAATTCTTCCAGATCTTATCCAGGACCACCAAGGTGGTGCCTGTATAAGTCTGTAAAAACCACAGCGTTACTGCATTTGGAGCCCAAGTCGCTATGAATACCTCGAGAGCCTTCGCAAGAAGGAAAGGCACACATGAGCCCAGACTGTGAAGACTACAATAAATACCTAACTCTTTAATGCCTAGACACCAATGAACATTCACAAGCATCAACACCATTCAGGAAAACATGACCTCATCAGATGAACTAAATAAGGCACCAGGGACCAATCCTGGAGAAACAGAGATAAATGACCTTTCAAACAGAGAATTCAAAATAGCTGTTTTGAGGAAACTCAAAGAAATTCAAGATAAAACAGAGAAGTAATTCAGAATTCTGTTAGAGAAATTTAACATAAATTGAAATAAGTAAAAAGAATCAACAGAAATTTTAGAGTTGGAAATGCAGCTGACATGCTGAAGAATGCATCAGAGTCTCACTGTTGCCCAGACTGGAGTGCAGTGGCACAATCTCAGCTCACTGCAACCTCCGCCTCCCAGGTTCAGGTGATTCTCCTGCTTCAGCCTCCTGAGTAGCTGGAATTACGAGCACTTGCCACCACAACTGGCTAATTTTTGTATTTTTAGTAGAGACCAGGGTTTCACCATGTTGGCCAGGCTGGTCTCGAACTTCTTTGACTTCAGGTGATCTGCCCGCCTCAGCCTCCCAAAGTGCTGGGATTATAGACATGAGCCATTGCACCAGCCAGAGTCTCTTAATAGTAGAATTGATCAAGCAGAAGAACTAGTGAACATGAAGACAGACTATTTAAAAATACAAATTCAGACTGAATGCAGTGGCTCACACCTGTAATCCCCAAACTTTGGGAGGCCAAGGCAGGTGTATCACTTCAGGCCAAGAGTTTGAGACCAGCCTGGCCAACATGGCAAAATCCCATCTTTACTGAAATACAAAAAATTAGTCAGATATGGTGGTACACAAATGTAATCCCAGATATTTGGGAGGCTGAGGCACAAGAATCGCTTGAACCCAGGGGGTGGAGGTTGCAGTGAGCTGAGATTGTGCCACTGCACTCCAACCTAGACGACAGAGCTAGACCCTGTCTCAGAAAAACAAACAACCTCCCCCGACAAAAGTCAGACAATAATAAATGCTGGTAAGAATGCGGAGGAAAGGGAAATCTTTTATAGTATTGATGAGAGGATAAATTAGTACAACCACTATGGAGAACAGTTTAGAGGTTCCTCAGTAAACTAAAAATAGAGCTACAATACAATCCATCAATCTCACTGCTGGATATATTCTCAAAAGAAAGGAAATCAGTATATTGAAGAGATATTTGCACTCCCATGTTTGCTGTAGCACTGTTCATAATAGCCAAGATTTGGAAGCAACCTAAGTATCCATCAGCAGACTAATGGGTAAAGAAAATGTGTCGCATATACACAATGGAGTACTGTTCATCCATTAAAAAAAAGAATAAGATCCTGTCATTTGTAACAACATGGATGGAACTAGAGGTTATTATGTTAAGTGAAATAAGCCAGGCACAGAAAGTCAAATATTGCATATTCTCACTTATTTGTGGGATCTAAAAATCAAAACAATTGAACTCATGGAGATAGAGAATAGAAAGATGTTTACCAGAGTCTGGGAAGGGTAGTCGGAGGGGGAGTAGAGGGGAGATGGAGATGGTTAATGGGTACAAAAAATAAAATACACTCTCAAAAATAAGCAGTTAACTCTTATCAAATGGCAAAATTAGTTTTTTCAAAACTTTGAAAAATGTATACTAATGGAAAAGTGGTGGCACAAAAGATAAGTGTTTTGCTGCTTTTCAAATAGCAGTTTGATAGTTTAGTATGGTCCATATCTTGAATGCTTGATCCCAAATTAGTACATTTCTTTTAGAGAGATACTTCAAATACTAATTAGCAGTATTGTTTTAGTTATGAGAGTGCATTTGAATAAAATAGATGATAAATACTAACTCATGATTGTGTCTTTGGCTTTGAACACGTATGTTAAGTTGTACCAACTGAAAACAAATGCAAGGTATTGCCAATTGAGAATTTAGTTTGTAGCTTGGCCAACTGCTTCCCTCCTACCATACACCATTTGGTAATCGTTTGATTTTATGTCACTTGCTTACGGAAAAACCGATTGGAAAAAAAATAAGCCAGATGCAGTGGCTCTGGCCTATGAACCAGCACTTTGGAGGCTGAGGTGGGTGGATCGCTTGAGCGCAGGAGTTCAAAACCAGCCTGGGCAACATGATGACACCCTGTCTTTATAAAAATTTTTTTAAAAAATTAGGCCGGCATGGTGGTGCACACCTGTAGTCCTAGGTACTTGGAAAGCCGAGGTGAGAGAATAACCTGAGGCAGAGTGGTTGAAGCTGCAGTAAGCTGTGACCACGCCTCTGCACTCCAGCCTGGGCGTGCCCGTGCACACACACACACAAACACGCAAAGAAAAGAGAAAACACAACTGCATTTAGTATTACTAGGTAGAATTTCTTCTTCTTTTTGCCCCTTATCTCCTCCCCTTCTTTTAAAGGCAGAAGTGGTGGTGAGGCGAAGTAAAATGAGGAAGAGGTGAAGTGAAATGAGGAAGGGTATTGACGTAAGATAAACCTGGATGTGAATGTTGTCTCAACCACTTACCCGCTAACTCTGGTCTTGGAAAAGCACTTAGCTTCTCTAAGTTTTAGTTTTCCTCTTAATAAAGTGAGACTTGCAGTCTCGTCTCTACCCTTGCAAGGTTGTTGTAAAGCTAAGTGTTGATGCAAGTAAAATGTGCAACGAAGTCTGGGACATCATAGGTCATAGTAAATGATAATTATTCTTTATTATAATTAATAGTAATAAGGCAGCTTACCTAGGGATTAAGATAAGCAGTTGTGTGAAACAGTTTGGTGTATTTTATCACAAGCTGTTGTGGAGGAAATCCAGAATTATATATATTATTAGCCAGATAAGATATGATCTTTAATGGACAATCTCATGTAACTTAAAAATAGAAATCTTACTGACAAGAGAATCAAGGTGAAAACCATTAGAAACAATAAGAGAATTCATCAAAATACCTGTGTGGATATCCCAAAAAATCTAATTGAATGATTATTCTAATATTGATTAGAAGATACAATGGGAAAAAAAATCACAGTTTTAACCACTACTGCCACCACCACCACTAATGATAAAAAGTTTAGGAATAATCTTAACAAGATATGTATGAAACTCATATACATATTTTTAAGTTATAAAATTTCACTGACATAAAAGAAGACTGAATAAGTAGAGACACATATCAGTGCTCACAGATGGGAAATTGATTTTTTTTTGTAGAGATGGGGTTTTGTCATGTTGCCTAGGCTGAACTTGTTGACTCAAATGATCTGCCTGCCTTGGCCTCCCAAAGTGCTGGGAATGCAGGCAAGAGCTACCGTGCCTGGCTGAAAATTGAATATTGTAAAGCTGCCAGTTCTTGATACATTAATTTTTAGGATAAGTGGAATTACTGGGGAAATTACAATAGGAATATTTTTGGAGGGAATGTGGCAGTAAAGTTTAGGTGGAAACATAAATAACTATGAACAACTAAAAAAATGTAAAGAATAATAATATATTAGTGGAACATATTATAAAGATGCAGATATTAAAACTCTTTTGTATGCTGATATAAGAATAAGTCAGTTTTTTTTTTTTTTGAGACAGGATCTCAAAATGCCTGTGTGGATATCCAGAATGCCTGTGTGGATATCCAGAATGCCTGTGTGGATATCTGTTGCCCACGCTGGAGTACAGTGGCATGCTCATGGCTCACTGCAGCCTTGACCTCCCAGGCTTAAGTCATCCTCTCACTTTAGCCTTCTGAATAGCTAGAACCACAGGTTTGAGCCACCATGCTCAAGTAATTTTTAAAACTTTTTAATTTGGAAAGATGGGGTTTCACTATGTTGCTCAGGCTACTATTTAACTCCTGGGCTCAAGTGATCCTCCTGCTTTGACCACCCAAAGTGCTGGGATTACAGGTGTGACCCACTGCATCCAGCCAGACTAGATCAACTTAATAGATTAGACATAGATTCTGACGTGTAAAAATATTCCCATATATGATATAAAAAGGACCACAGTTTGTTTAGCCATTCACCAGTTAAAGGACATTTGGGTTATTTCCAATGTTTGGTGATTACAAATAAAGCTGCTATAAACATTCATTTACACCTATGTGTGAACTCAGTTTTCATTTCTCTTGGGTAGATACCTGGGAGCAGAGTTATTGGGTCATATGGTAGGTATACATTTAACTTTATAAGAAACTGCTGGCCCGGTGTGGTGGCTCACGCCTGTAATCCTAACACTTTGAGGCCGTTTTCAGAGCAGCCTGAGCAAGATAGCAAGACCCCTGTCTCTGCACAAAATTTAAAAATTAGCCAAGCATGATGGTGTGTGCCTGTAGCCCTAGCTTCTCAGGAGGCTGAAGCAGGAAGATTCCCTGAGCTCAGGTGAATGAGGTTACAGTGAACTATGGTCATACCACTGCACTCCAGCCTGGGTGACAAAGTGAGACTCTGTCTCTTTAAAAAAAAGAAAAAGAAGAAAAAAAGAAACTGCTAAATTATTTTTCAAGCATTGCCATCAACAACATACTAGAGTTCTACTTTCTCAGCATTGTGGTATTTGGTATTGCCAGTATTTTGAAATTTACCATTCTTTATTATTATTCTTTAAGTTCTGGGGTACATGTGCAGATTGTGCAGGATTTTTACATAGGTATACACATGCCATGGTGGTTTGCTGCATCCATCCCCCCATCATCTACGTTAGGTATTTCTCCTATGCCTGTGTCCTGAATGGTTTTGCCTAGGTTTTCTTCTAGGATTTTTATGGTGTTAGGTCTTATGTTTAAATCCTTAATCCATCTGGAGTTAATTTTTGTATAAGGTGTAAGGAAGGGGTCCAATTTCAGCTTTCTGCATATGGCTAGCCAGTTTTCCCAACACCGTTTATTAAATAGAGAATCCTTTCCCCTTTGCTTGTTTTTGTCAGTTTTGTCAAAGATCAGATGGTTGTAGATGTGTGACATTACTTCTGAGGCCTCTGTTCTGTTCCATTGGTCTATATCTCTGTTTTGGTACCAGTACCATGCTGTTTTGTTTACTGTAGCCTTGTAGTATAGTTTGAAGTCAGGTAGTGTGATGCCTCCCGCTTTGTTCTTTTTGCTTAGAATTGACTTGGCTATGCAGGCTCTCTTTTGGTTCCGTATGAAGTTTAAGTTTTTTTTTCCAGGTCTGTGAAGAAGGTCAATGGTAGCTTGATGGGGATAGCATTGAATCTATAAATTACTTTGGGCAGTATGGCCATTTTCACAGTATTGATTCTTCCTAACCATGAACATGGAATGTTTTTCCATCTGTTTGTGTCCTCTCTTATTTCCTTGAGCATTGGTTTGTAGTTCTTCTTGAAGAGGTCCTTCATATCCCTTGTTAGTTTTATTTCTAGGTATTTTATTCTCTTTGTAGCAATTGTGAATGGGAGTTCGTTCATGATTTGGCTCTCTGTTACTCTGTTATTGTTGTATAGGAATGCTTGTGATTTTTGCACATTGATTTTGCATCCTGAGACTTTGCTGAAGTTGCTTATCAGCTTAAGGAGGTTTTGGGCTGAGACGATGGGGTCTTCTAAATATACAATCACGTCATCTACAAATAGAGACTTCCTCTTTTCCTAATTGAATACCCTTTATTTCTTTTTCTTGCCTGATTGCTCTGGCCAGAACTTGCAATATTATGTTGAATATCAGATGTGTGGTAGTATGTCATTTTGGTTTTAATTTGTATTTTCCCAATGAAAGATACTGAGTACCTTTTCAAATGTTTATTTGTTGTATATATATCTTTGGTGAAGTTTCCAGATCTTTTCTCCAATTTTAAATGGCATTGTTTATTTCCTTATTGTTGAATTTGGAGAGTTCATTATATATTCTTGATGCAAGTGCTTTGACAGAAATGTGATTTGCAAGTATTTTCTTAGTCTATGGCTGTGTTTTTATTCTCTTAGCAGTCTTTTGAAGAACAAAGTATTTCATTTTAATAAAGTCCAACTTATAAATTTTTCTTTTATGTATTTTACTTTTGGTGTTTTATTTGTAAGCTCTTTGCCTGATGCAAGGTCGATCATATTTTCTCCTGTGGTTTCTTCTAGAAGTGTCATAGGTTTACATTTTCCATTTAGGGCTGTGATCCATATTGAGTCAATTTTTTTTTTTTTTTTTTTTTTTGAAACAGAGTGTCATTCCATTATCCAGGCTGGAGTAGAGTGGCGTGATCTCCGCCCACTGCAACCTCCTTACCCTGAGTGCAAGCAATTCTTCTGTCTCAGCCTCCCAAGTAGCTGGGACTACAGGTGCCTGCCACTTCACCTTGTTGGTGAGGCTGGTGTCCAACTCGTGACCTCAGGTGAACACCTGCTTCAACCTCCCAAAGTGTTGGGATTATAGGTGTGAGCCACCACACCTGGTAAAGTTAATTTTTATGTAAGATGTGAGTTTATGTCAAGTTTTAATATTTTGTTTACAGATGTCCAACTGTATGAAGACCATTTATTTTTTTAAAAAAGCATCCTTTCTCCATTGAATTGCCTTTTTATCTTGACAAAAATTCTGTTTGTTAGGTATTTCTGAGTGTTTATTTCTGGGCTCTCTTCTGTTTGATTGGTCTTTGTGTCTGTTTTTTTCTTTTTTCTTTTTGCCAATAATACCGTGTCTTGATTACTATAGCTTTACAGTAAGTCTTGAAATCAATTACCGTGAGTCCTCCAGCTTAGTTCTTATTTGGCTATTGAGGTTTCTTTGCTTTTTCATATATATTTAAGATTGAGATTCAATTTGTTAATATCTACAAAAAATCCTTCTGGAATTTTGATTGGGATTTATTAAATCTATAGATCTAATTGTTTACATTATATGTCTCTATATTTTTAGGTCTTTTTGTTTCTTTTATTGTATTTTGTAGTTTTTAACATAAAGGTCATACACGTTAATTTTGTATGTAAAATTAGTCCAAAAATATCCTCCTGGTCTCTCTTGGGCTTACTCTGCCTGTATTGGTAGATTGGCTACAGCTGGAGGATCTAAAATGACCTCACACATATGTTTGGGGATGACTGGAGTAGCTGAGACTTGCCTCTTCATAGATTCATTGGGAACCATAATGATCTGCCATGTGGAAGTGGAAGGATAAGGAGAGAACTTGATCATAGTAAAATCCTCAATAAATGCTCATTGATTTATCCAATGACATGGAGACCAAAGAAAGAGTTTCAGAAAGGAAGGAGTATCGGTATGTCAAATGCTGCAAATGGTTAAGCAGAATATAGCCTGAGAAGACTCTTGTTTTGTTTTAGGTTAGTAACTTTTGAGAAAGCATTTTTAATAGTTTAGAAAAGATCACAGAGCATTAAGAAGAAAACATGGTGAAGAAAAGGAGGCAGTCTGTATTTTTGTTTGAGAAATTTTGTTTAGAAAATAAATGCTAGTTAAATGGAATCAGAGACTAAACAGAATTGTGAGAGACACATTGCATATTTGAAGGTAAATTCTGTAAAAAGTGAAAGACTGAAAAGGCTGAAGGAGGTGGATAGTGGGAGCGGGCAGAGTAGAGTCCTGGAAAGAGCTCTGGGAGAGGATATGATAAAGAACGCAATTGGAAGGATTGTTTGGTCTTGGAAGGAGCTGGCTAGCCTGAAACTGGAGGGAAGGTTAAGTTGTTGGGAAAAGGGAGGAAGAGAGAAAAAGAGGTCTCAGGTTCCACGAAGTTGGAATCATTTGCTGGTTGTACAATGGGATGGAAGACCTAAAGAGCAGCTTGGAATAGCCAATGCCAGCAATGGATATGGAAACAGCAAGATAAATCTAAGAATTTAGAAGCAGTTCTAGGGACTTAGTGAGAGTAAAACCTTTAACAGGCCAGGTTTTTATATTGTAACTTTCTCTAACAACACTCCAAGAATATGGGAGAGGATACATAGTGGAAGATACAAAGAACTTTTGGAAGCTGGGCACAGTGGCTCACAGCTATAATCCCAGCACTTTGGGAGGCAGCCAGATCATTTGAGGTCAGGAGTTTGAGACCAGCCTGCCCAACATGGTGAAACCCCATCTCTACTAAAAATATAAGAAAATTAGCCAGGTGTGGTGGCACATGCCTGTTGTCCCAGCTGCTCAGGAGACTGAGACAGGAGAATTGCTTGAACTTGGGAGGCAAGGGTTGCAGCGAGCTGAGATTGCACCATGGCACTCCAGCCTGGGTGACAGAGTGAGACTCCATCTCAAAAAAAAAAAAAACACTCGGGGCCGGGCACGGTGGCTCACGCCTGTAATCCCAGCACTTTGGGAGACCGAGGCAGGTGGATCACGAGGTCAAGAGATTGAGACCATCCTGGTCAACATGGTGAAACCCTGTCTCTACTAAAAATACAAAAAATTAGCTGGGCATGGTGGCGCGTGCCTGTAATCCCAGCTACTCAGGAGGCTGAGGCAGGAGAATAGCCTGAACCCAGGAGGCAGAGGTTGCGGTGAGCCGAGATCGCGCCATTGCACTCCAGACTGGGTAACAAGAGCGAAACTCTGTCTTAAAAAAAAACACTCGAAAAAAACTTAGAGAATAAGATGTTCAGAATGCTAATGAGGAAAGTATTTGAGTACATGATCCTGTATATTAAATATTTTTCTATAATCTAGACTAGATTTCTTTCTTTCTTCTACCTTTTTTATGACTTCAGGAAACTTGTTGAATTATTCCAATTCTGTGTTAAAGAAAGTCCCTTCTGCCAGAAAATTGTAAAAAGCTATAGTTTAACCAATTCTAATTCCTAATTTTCCCCACTCCCTTACTTTAGAGCATTTATTGTCATATCTCGTTTCTGATATTAATTTCTGAGAACATTTTCTACATTTCAAGAAAAGTGGGACATCTGGGGAGATAACAGTAAATATCCTATTCTTGTACTGTCACATTTTTTATCTCACTTCATCCTCAGAAATAACAGTATTAAATATATTTGCTGTCATTTTGCCTTATGTATTTTGAAACTATATTATTAGACATATATCTAATTTAGAACTATATATTTTAAATGAATTGTACATTTTATTATTATATAGTGACCAGACCTCTTATCCTCTTATAATGCTTTTTTTTTTTTTTCTGCCTAAACATCTATTTTATCTAATATTAATTAATATAGCTATCTATACGAGTTTTCTTTTGGTCGTTATTTACCTGCTTCATCTTTTTGCATTCAGTTACTTTCAACCTTTATGTATAATTGTGTTTTATGTCTTTTATAACCTGTTTGTAGCTAGATTTTGTGGGGTTTTATTGAATCTTGAAGATCTTTGTCTTTTAAATTGACCAGCTCTATCTAATTTTATTTTATAAAATGGAATCAAAGTTGAACAGATATTTGTAGCTATTTATTGATCACTATAGTGCTAAGGCACTATGAGAACTTTGGAGAACTATGAGAAAATTTTCCATCATTGAGCAATTTAAAACCTATGATTTTCCCTTAAAACATAGCATATACATTCAAAATTTTCAAAGGAAATTGCTTTCTGATTTACTTATTAGGATTATTAGATACACCAGTGGCTCAATTAAAAAAAAGTTTTCGTAAACCAAAAACAATATATATCACCATATATAATTTGACCTTTAATTATTTTTCATGGTAGATGAAAAGAATTAGCTACGTTTTATACATTGAGACACTGAAACTCCGAACAGTTAGACTCAATGAAGGTCCTAGATCTGGTTAATTAGCAGCAACGTTTGATTTTAAGGTGGTCTGGGTCTCTCTGATTGTTCAGCTTCTCAGAGTGAAAAGACATGGACTTTGGAGTTAACTCAGTTTGGGTTTTAATCTCTTCTCCAGTACTGATTACTTGTATGATTTGTTTCATCTATCTGAGACTCAGATTCCTTGCTTAAGGTACCTGCATCACAGGATTGTGGTGAACACTAAAGGAGGCCATTTGTGTACAGTTCTAGTGTGATGTCTGATATATGTGTAGTATATGCTTAATAGCTGGTAATATCATCTTTGTTATTAGTAGTAAAAACTAGCCTTTATAACCTTTTCCAGAACTTGTCATCTTGTCTCATTAATTAGATGAATTATCTTTGAATTGTGGAAAACTGGCAGAGAGCCAGGGACAAGCACTAACAACATGGTTTTTAAATATGAGACGGAAAATTTTCTACAAAACTTGGGTTATGTTGCTCTATTTATTTCATATGTCGACCATAAAGCTGAAGAAATGTTTTGCTCTAGTAAATTGTTACTGGGAACTTTAATTGATACATTTTTATTTTGGAACAAAGGTTAAAGCTTTTCTTTAAAAGTAATGGCTTTAATACTGCACATCCCTACAAAGTCTGATTTAACTAAAGAAATTCATCAGCTTTAATATTAAGTTTCCTAGGTTTTCAAAGGTTTGTGGCCACACCTTGGCATAACATAAATGTGAAATGTAATTTGCGTATTACTGTTACTCTAGAGTAAAACTCTCTCTCTCAAAACAAAAACTCTCGTGTTGATAATTCCTTTTCCCTAGAATTAGGCTTTTCTGAGATACCTTTTCTTCAAACCTAAAACATGAAATATGGTCCTAATAAAAAGTACATTTTGAAATACACTATATACTTAGGAAATCAGGCCTGTAGTCAAGATAATACAGTTTGTTGGTTTTTGGGGTTTGTTTGTTCATTTGTTTGTTTTGAAGACAAGGCCTTGCTCTGTCACCTGGGCTGGAGTGCAGTGGCACCATCTCATCTCACTGCAACCTATGCCTCCTGGGTTCAAGCAGTTCTCCTGTCTCAGCCTCCAGAGTAGCTGGGATGACAGGTGCATGCCACCATGCCCGACTAATTTTTATATTTTTAGTAGAGAAGGGATTTTGCCATGTTGGCCAGGCTGGTCTTGAACTCCTGACCTCCAGTGATCTGCCCGCCTTAGCCTCGCGAAGTGCTGGGATTGCAGGTGTGAGCCACTGCACCCAGCCAGTTTGTTGGTTTTTTTTAAAAAGAATCATTTGATGTACATGCAGAGGTTAGAATTGTGTATTCCTACTCTTGATTTTGACAATCATTTTTTCTTTTCAATTTGAAAATCAGGAAAGGTGTAATTTTTGTGGATCCAATCCTATGCTTGTGAAAATGGGTGAAGTTCTATGTTGGATAGATTAGATAGATTGAAAGGTATACTTACATGCATTTTCCTGGTCTCTGTTTAAACAGAGTAGGGTTTTTAATGATGACTCTCAAGAGGAAACAAACAATTGCATATGGAAAAAGGATAGTAATCCTAGACATCTTTATCTTTAATTTTTTTCCTCTTCTCCTTTATTGTACATAGGAGCAGTTGAAACCTAATACTTAAGTTGGAGCCAAAGGGAAAAGAAAACATTGTACTTCTTTTAAGTGAAATAGTATTTTAAATACTAAAATGTTCCACAACTCCTTATGCAATAATTAGCTGAAGCATTAATCACTTCCTGCTATCTTAAGTTTAACAGTCACTTTGAAAAAGCCTCAATCATTAGTTGGGTCCCCTGTGGACTTTAGTGCCACAGTTCAGTTGAAACAGTTGCTTGTGGGACACCAAGGCTTCCTTCCAGCAAAATTTTAAAAATTGAATCTAGTAAAACCTCATTGCTTAAAATTTTTTTGCATATTTAAAAATTTATATATAAAGAAATTTACTCATTTGATGTGCAGTAGTTCTATTAGTTTTGATATCTACATAATCAAGATACAAAATGGTTTCATTACCCCCTCAAAATTCCTCTGTATTGCTACTATACAGCCATAAAAAAGAATGAAATCCTGCTATTTGTGGAAATATGGATGAAGCTGGAGGTTATATTAAGTAAAACAAGGCACAGAAAGATAAATACTGCATATTCTTACTCATATGTGGGAGATAAAAAAAATTTTGAACTCATGAAAGTAAAGAGTAGAATTGTAGGTATTAGAAGCCATGAAGAGTAGGTGAGAAGGAAGGATGGGAAGAGATTGGTTAATGTATACACAATTATAGCTGGATAGTACTAAATGAGTACTGGTGTTCTGTAGCACAATAGGGTGAATATGATTAGCTGTAATTTATGTTTCCAAAAAGTTAGAAGAGAGAATGTTGAATATTTACAGTACAGTGAAATGATCAGTGTCTGAGGTAATGGATATGCTATTTAGTCTGATTTGATCATTACACATTGTATGCATGTATTGAACTATCACTCTGTGGTGGAGTGTGGTGGCTCACACCTATAATCCTAGCACTTTGGGAGGCAGAGACAGGTGGATTGCCTGAGCTCAGGAGTTTGAGACCAGCCTCGGCAACACGGTGAAGCCCTGTCTCTACTAAAATCCAAGAAATTAGCTGGACATGGCAGCATGCACCTGTAATCCCAGCTACTCAGGAGGCTGAGGTTACTTGCTAGAACCCTGGAGGCAGAGGCTGCAGTGAGCTGAGATTGCGTCCCTGCACTCCAGCCTGGGCGGCAGAGCGAGACCATTTCTTAAAAAAAAAAAAAAAAAAAAAGATGTATCACTCTGTATTGCACAAATAGGTATTCCATGTCAACTAACAATAAAAGGAGGAAAAAAACAAGAGTGAAATTGTTGTTGAATTAATGCAAAGGAGTCAGAAATTGAGTTTTGCAAAGGTATTTATGCAATTTTGCAAAAGGCTATATAGATGGAATTTCAGTCTGTCTTCCTGAACCAGATTCCTGTGAGTGCTCTGTATTAGTTATAGCTACAAGTAGTTTTCCAGTATCTGTGTTTAAATGCAATAATTTTGTAATCATTTTAGTTTAGCAACAATATTGTTGTCAGAATAACATTTCTTTGTTCTAGGAAATTTGCATCATGACTGAGGACATAGTTTTTTCATTTTGTTATGCAAATTTTCATTTTACTGTTTTTATGGTTTTTTATCTTTAAAGTTTAACACACAATTGTACCAAACTGAGCATTACAGTTAATTTTAGAACTCAGAAAGGACTTCAAAAAGAGACACACAGAGAGAGGACACATTCATTAGGACATACAATCACAATTAGTATTTTTCAAAAACTGCTATCATTAATGCAAACAAGCTGAATACCAGCACCCACCAAATATTCTCTATGAGATGGTTAAAAGTTGGATGAAGAGAGAGTCTACCAGGTGTACGAGAGGCCTAGAAAAGATCTTCAGTATGTTCAAGTAGATAATCTCTTACCAGGGCAAATGTTTGTGGACAAAGGGCAGGGCAGGTAGAGGTAGGTGGCAGGGGAACTTAGGGGATTTGTAAACAAAATACTCTCTTTTAGTGCTAAAAATTTTTCATCTCTTGGCTTTTGGGATGTTTGAAAAAGTGCAGCATTTTATTTTCTCTGGGACTTTATATTTCTACTTTCAAATACTTAAAGCAGTTTGGCACAGATTTTAGTTTCTTATTCTTCTTCAGGGTGAAAATCACTATATTTTATTGTCCTTCAGAAGCTAGACAACAAAAGGAAAAAAATGTTGCCAAGATTATGCTCTCTGAGAACATTTACATTACCCTTCTCTATTTCTCTACAGAGTTTTCTAAAGAATTAAAGGGCATGAAAGGAAACCTGCCACTCACATGACAAAGAGTTTATTCCATATTTACTTTTAGGCAATTGAGTGAGCTTTTTGGCATCTTATTCACACTTGTCTGTAATTAGCTTTTGGTGTCCTCTTCATATTGTTTCATTCCTATTAACATCCACACTGGTGACTTGCTGTTAATCATGTTGCAGACTCCTTTGTGCTGCTCTGGTGTCTAAGATTCTAACTCATTAAAAAGTCAGCACTTTCTCTTGTCTTTGGTCCTTCACATTGCTTCTATCAATTGAAACTTCCTTCTTTTTTCATATTGCCAGCTTTTTTTTTTTTTTTGAGACAGAGTCTCTCTCTGTTGCCAGGCTGGAGTACAGTGGCGCAATGTCGGCTCACTGCAACCTCTGCCTCTTGGGTTCAAGCAATTCTCCTGCCTCAGCCTCCCGAGTAGCTGGGACTAAAGGTGCATGCCACTACACCCAGTTAATTTTTGTATTTTTGGTAGAGATGGGGTTTCACCATGTTGGCCAGAATCATCTCGATCTCTTGATCCTCCCAAAGTGCTGACTGAGATTACAGATGTGAGCCACCGTGCCTGGCCCAGTACCAAGGATGAATAATAAAGAAATGTTCATTTTTCATCTTCTCTGAACCCACATCCTAAATCCTTCGGTTTTTACCACTGTATTTTTAGGCATATATATTGTTAATGAGTGGAGCCTAGTATAAATAGAATATCCTCTTATTGTCTACTTGGATGACCCACAACATGGATTTCTGCATAACAGGACACTAATTCTGTTTTCCAGACATTATTAAAAGCTGCTATGGTACTAAACCCATTATCAGCCTTTTAGATTTTATCCTCAGGGTATAATGAAGCTGTGGCCTGTGAATCTAACATCTGAATTGCATTTATTATTTTATCTGATATCACTTTCTACTTTTTTCCAGCTGTTGTATTAATTATTGCAGTATTCCAAACCACTTCCAGCTTAAATATTGGGGCTGAGTGTTATAGGTACTATTATTATGCCCTGTTTACAGAAGAAATGAAGGCATACAGAGGTTAATTAACTTGCCTAAGGTGATAAAGTTAGCGAGAGAGCAGGATTTAAATCTTAGCCATCTACCTCTACAATCCGTGCTCTAACTGCTTTGCCTTACTGCCTCTTCAAACTGTTGTCATTTGAGAGATTTAGATAGTAGGTATTGTTATTGATTCATAATAGGGGCAGTACAGTTAGAGTTAATGGAGAAGTGAGTTTCAGTTGATTCTTAAAATAGGGAATAGGTTTAAATATGTGAAAAAAGAGCATTCCAAGGTACACAGAATAAGCAAAGGTTCAGAGACAAGACTAACCAGAGTATGTTCAGGGAATAATGAAGATATTAGACTGACTATGGAAATAATAACTAGTGAACTTGGTTAGTATTGAAAGTTTATCCATTAGAACTTAATTGGGAAAAAATATTAAGTGTTTATATCTGAGTTCTTAGATTCAATTGAATTCTTTAGAAAATACTGCTAATCTTACTCCTTGGGAACACCGACTCAGTTTTCAGATGGAAATTTCTTAGTAAGGAAATAATAAAATTGATAGTCTTTATTATAGAAATTTTTTTTAGTATTTTCATTTTTTCTTGAGCTAGTTCTGCTGACACCAACATAATTTGATTAGTTTAACTTGTGATAAAATATGTCCAGCAGGAGGAGTTGGATATAAGTTGAATTTCTGCCAGATTTCAGAAGAAAAATGTTATTTTAAGTGTTCTGGTCATTTCTGGTGGAGTGAAGGTCTTGTCATGAAGTTGTCATTGGCAGGATTACAGACCACTGAACATGGCTTTGTTATTTACAAAAACCACAACACACATATACAAAAAGTAGATATCATGTGAAAACATGTAACTCTGTCAAAGAAATGTCATGCTTATATAGCCTAGTGAAAATAAGAATCTTGATTGTAATGGGAAGCTGGTTCCTTTCCTAAGCTTGAGGCTGAAGAAATCTGAACTTTCCTTTGGGTTTTGTAACTAATTTACCATCCAAGTTTGAAACAGACATAAAATAAATAAGCTGTCAATATTTATTTATTTATTTTACTTTACTTAATTTTTTTTTTTTTGAGACAGGTCTCACTGTCACCCAGGCTGGGGTGCAGTGGCAAGATCTTCGCTCACTGTAATCTCAGCCTCCCAGGCTCGGGTGATTCTCCCACCTCAGCCTCCTGAGTAGCCAGGACTACAGGTGCATGCCAGGACACCCAGCTAATTTTTGTATTTTTTTTGTAGAGATGGGCAATCATGTTGCCCAGGCTGATCTCAAACTCCTAAGCTCAAGTGATCCGCCTACCTTGCCCTCCCAAAGTGCTAGGATTACAGGCATGAGCCACTATGCCTGGCCTATTTATTTGTTATTTATTATCTTTATGAACTAGAAGAGCTCTGAAGAGCAGGGAAATGGTGACACCAAAGGTTAGGAACTGCAGAAGTGTGGGAGGTATACAATTGGCCAAGTAGGAATTTCTTTGAGCAATCTTTTATTTTGACTTGTATGAATAAATAAGCTTCTTGTGATTATATAAAGAATTTTGAAGCTTAATTTCCTTTTCTGGAATAGAGACGCAAACCCCTTTATAACTTCTGTGTAAGACTCTGGATTTGCAGTTGTCTCATAGCTTTTTGAAGTAATCAGAAATAATATTAAAGATTTTTTTTCCAAGCTAAACTTTATCGGTACAGTGCCATTTTATATAGTGCCTTACCTATTTAGAACTATAATTTGTACCATAAATTTCTCAGGACTCTTTAAGGGTAGGATCATAGCTCTTTTGGAATGGTACCTATTCCTAGAATAAATATGTTAATGCAAAGTCGTCTGTTAATACTGTACCAAACTATGTTGAAAACACTTTTCTTTTGATAAAATGAATAGAAGCAGTAGCAAAAAAACAAATCCTAACTGACCTTTAAATGAATCTTTGCGTTAGAAGGCTAAAACTAAGGGCTTCTAAATATTTTTTATCCAAAGAACTGTCTGACTGCGAAGAGTAGTAGGCAGGTGTGTGGTGGGGAGGAAGTGGGGATGGTTAATGGGTACAAAAAAAAAACCAGAAAGAATGAACAAGACCTAGTATTTGGTAGCACAACAGAGTGACTATGGTGAATAATTTAATAATTAATGATAATAATTTAATTGTACATGTTAAAATAACTAAAAGAGTTTAACTGGATTGTTTGTAACACAAAGGATAAATGCTTGAGGTGATGGATATCCCATTTACCCTGATGTAATTATTACACATTGCATACCAGTGTCAGAATATCCCAGGTACTCCAGGAGTATAAGGTGTGTATATTTATGGGGTACCTGAGATATTTCTATGTACTCATAAAAACTAAAAATCAAAACATGTCTTTTGAAAAGTGAAAAAAGTGAAGCAAACAACAGAGAACTGTTTGAAATATATTTAAAAGAAATGTTTATTTTCCAAATATTTTAATTTGGGAAAGACATTCAAATTGTAATTGGTTTTAACTCACAAATCAGGATGAACCTGTAAACCTTCTCCTCTGGATTTATTGTTCATCATTTCCTTAAAGTTTCAATTCTTCATTAATTTCTTTTTTTTTTTTTTTTAAGTATAGGAGTGGAAGTTTAATAGGTAGAAGAGAGAGAGAAACAGCATCTTTCATAGAGGAAGGGGTCTCTGAGAGGAAAAGACCTCTTCATTAATTTCTTCCTGGCCAAAGCATATTAGCTTGTGATTCTAGCTATAGCACAATCTCGTATGACCTTAAATAGGTTACCAAAGTTAATCATCTGAGGCTTAGGCTTTTGCTGCTCTACAATGAGATTATTTATTATTTAACATGTTATCATTTCCAGCATGTTTCCTTAGTGTTATGCAGATAAACCTGCCTTTGGTGGCTTGTAATTCAGAAAAACTAATAATACATACATACACACACACTCTCTCTCTCCATAATTTATATTCTCTATATGTTTCTTGATTTAAATAAACTAAACAGGACAGAAAGTAAATTTGAACTAGAGTTAATTTTATCTATCCTTACAAAGTTGTCATGAAAATTCATTAAGAAAAATAAAATAGAGTTCATTTTATTAAGAGGGCATTAAATCTTAGTTGGTAATGTCTCTTTCCTTCTTTCCTTTGCAGAATATGTATGTAACTGCTCTGTGGTTGGAAGCCTGGATGTGAATCGCTGCAACCAGACCACAGGGCAGTGTGAGTGTCAGCCAGGTTATCAGGGGCTTCACTGTGAAACCTGCAAAGAAGGCTTTTACCCAAATTACACTTCTGGGCTCTGTCAGCCATGTGACTGTAGTCCACATGGAGCTCTCAGCATACTGTGCAACAGGTAAGCAACACAGGGTGGAATTGAAGTTTATTTTATTTTAGCAAGGGAAAAAAAAGGCTCCTACTCTCAAGGACCATACTGGTTTAAACAAAGTGGAAGGAAGGTCATAGATTTACAAAGTATTTTGTATACTTTTATTCCCTTACTCTATATGTTATATGTAAAGTCAGGATTTAAAAACTTCAAATTTACTTATTTTTAGTTCTTCAAAAGCACTAGAGTCGCCAATTTCTTTTTGGGATAATTTCTGTAAATCTCATGAGAAAAAATCATTGAGGAAGAAATCTGCTTTCTGGAAGGGCTTTCAGGCATGAAACCTGCTAGGAGGTTTAGAAATGTTCTTATGTTTATTAATATACCATTAGAGTTTGAGGAAATTTGTTCTTTGATTTATTTTTCTCTCTAATCAAAATTCTACGTTTGTTTCTTTGGACATCTAAAGCTTAACTTGGGAATAACCTAATTTATTTAACTAGTGGTAAGTAGACTGGTTTTGCTCTATTTACCAATATATTTTTGAGACCAAAAGTAGATTAATCAGGAATTGTCTTTAAATTAGTATGTTATTTGGAGGTAATTTAATCTAGTTTGCCTTGTACCACGCTGAAAGTAATTATTCTTTGACTGTATATGAGGCATTTGGATTTTTGTGGACCCCAAGTCAAAAAACTGAAGAGACAGTGTTAAATAATGAAAATAAATAATGACAGGTTATACTCAGTGTAACCTGGGTATCCCAAGATCTGCTGCCACTTAGAAACTGTGTTCCTTGGACAAGTCATTTCATTTAACTGAGCCTGTTTCTTCTTAAGGTTGTTGTGAAGGTTAAATGAGTTGATATATATATATAAAATACCTAGCACATATCACTCAATAAATTCTGGTTTGTTTTAATTTCAAAGGAATATTATGGTTTTAAATGTGAGAGTATGTTTTAAGTACTTTTAGCTCCTTGACAAAAAAGTGCTTTATACTTTAGCAATAGATATTTTAGATGCTTTATAAATGACATTGTACTGTTATAGAATATTGTATCATATTGTAGTTTATTAAAAATATAGAAGAGAACTTCATTAAGAAATTTATATTTTCAAATGCAGTAATAATCAATGCTTATGATGCTGGGAATTTTAAAATAGTTATTTGTCTTAATACTCACAGCAACTCCTCATATGTAGGTTACTAGACCACAAAGTAAGTACCAGAGAAAGAATTCCAAATTAGGTCTTTCAATTCCAAGTCTAGTTTCTTTACCACCATAGCATATTATAGCATATGGATTCTGTAATGAGAAAACTGATAATCACTCTGTTCTTTCAGATTGAGAATAAAGTAGTTGCTTAACGTTGTTCCCTTCATTCCCTGTAAAACATGCTCATACAAGTTAGATTCAGAAGTTTCACATTGCTTACCATTTTAAAGGATATCGTTAAGTTTGTTCATTCTGGTGTCTCATGGAATGTCCACTACTTTCTTTAGAATAATATTCTACAAACAGATTTGTTTTGAGTACTTTTTGGAGAGACAGAAGAGTGTTTACTTCTAGGCCCAATCCTTTATTAGAAGAGAAAGAAAGAAAGGAAGGATTAAGAGAGAGTTTTATAATAGAAGCTGTAAAAGAGGAAAAAACAGTAATACTAATGTTTATATAGTATCTTACTGTAATCATGGTTCTTCTACAAATTATTCCTGATTTATCTTTTCTCTAACAGTTAATACTATTAAGTTTAATGCTAAAATACTATCCTGAAAATGGGTGGTAACCATAAAGTAATGGAAAAGTACACTAGACTAGTAATCTAAAGGTCTAGGGCAGGGGTCTGCAAACTATGGCCTATGAACCTAATCCAACCCACTGCCTATTTTTGTAAATGAGGTTTTATTGGAACATAGTTCCACCCTTTTATTTATGGATTATCTATGGCTGCTTTTGTGCTATAGTGGCAGCATTGACTAGCTGTGATAGAGACTATACAGGCTGCAAACCACTATTTGGCTTTTTTGGAAAAAGTTTACAAACTCCTGGTTTATATGGTGGTTTATATCCAGTCATGATGGGTATTTCTAGGTAATCAAGTAACTTTAGGCAGTTTACTTTAAACTTTATTTTATTCTGTTTATTATTTTATTTTATTTTATTTTGAGACAGGGTCTGACTGTGTGCCCAGGCTGGTCTTGAACTCCTGGGCTCAAGCGATCCTCCTGCCTCGGCCTCCCAAAGTGCTGGGATTACAGGGAATAGCCACCGTGCCTGGCTGAATTCTTTTAAATGTTTGTCTTTTTATTTGTGAACTGGAGATAATAATCCATGTCCTGTCTCTCTCCTGCATAAAGTTGTTTTGTCTTAAGAATCAAGCAAGATAATGCATGTGTAAATCTTATAAGTTGCAATTGCTAGACAGATAATACAAATAGTTATGGGAACCATTTATTGCACATATGCTATACGCTAGGGCACTGTACTAACTTCTTGATGTGCATTATCTAATTTAATTTTTACAAAAACTCCCTTGAGGAGAACATTATTATTTTCCCACTTTGACTGAGAATTCTGATGTTAAGGGTATAGTTAAGTTTATACACTAAAACTGCCATTTAATCCATTTGAACAAATGTAATACGTAAGCAGAGTCCACAGAATGACTTTGCAGTTAATGTTTTTCCTAGTAGAAAGCCTCTTGGTATTTAACATCCAAATGTCCTAGAATTAATTATCTCTCAATTCAGTGTGTTTTGGCTGATGATTATAAGATACATATTTACATTTATACATATTCACAGAAATGCAATAAAGCCAAATACTGCATTTTAAACAAGATAATGTGTGGGAAGTCTGTGTTAAATTCCACATATAGTTGGTAGACTGTCAGAATCACATGTCAACAATTTGAAAGGTGCACAAAATGTCAACAAAGAGAATGTGTAGCATGTTACTACTTATAGCCACTGTAAAACTTACAAATTGTTTTTGCTCAGGAAATTATGTCTTCAGCATTTTATATCCTAATATGGGAGTTTGTTACCTTTGTATAGGTGCTTTACTGTGTTTTAGTTACACTTTAGGAACTCGTTTAGTTATTTGGGGTTGACATAAAATGAACTGTAATTTTTTTCATTTAAAATTGATAAATAGGTTTTTTGTTAGTATCTCATATAGAATATCTGATATTCAGTAACGAATGATTCATGCAGGAGGTGGAAGAGACCTATAATATTATTACTATGTTACTTAATGATGGAGACATGTTGTAAGAAATGTGTTATTAGGCAATTTCATCATCAGACAAGCATCATAGAATGTACTTACACAAACCTCAGTGGTATAACCTACTATATACCTAGACTGTATGATATGGCCTGTTGCTCCTAAGCTACAAACCTGTACAGGATGTTACTGAACTGAATATTGTAGGCAATTTTAATACAATGGTAAATATTTTTTATCTAAACATAGAAGAGATACAGCAAACATAATATAAAAGATAAAAATGGCACACCTGTCTAGGGTACTTACTGTGAATGCAGCTTACAGGACTGATAGTTGGTCTGGGTGTGTCAGTGACTGAGTTGTGAGTAAAAGTGAAGGCCTAGGACATTATTGTACATTGTACACTACTATAGAATTTATAAAGTCTGCACATTTAGGCTGTGCTAAATTTATTTTTTGAAAGTTTTCTTCAATAATAAATTAATCTTAGCTTACTCTAGCTTTTTAACATTATAATCTCTTGATTTTTTTAACTTTTTGACTCTTTTTGATAACACTTAGCTTGAAACACAAGCCTATTATACAGCTGTGCAAAAATATTTGCTTTTTTATATCCTTATTCTATAAGCTTTTTCTTATTTTTAAATTTTGGGGTTTTTTTACTTATTAAACTTTTGTGTTAAAAACTAAGACATAAACACACACATTAGCCTAGGCCTACACAAAGTCAGGATCACCAATAGTACCATCTTCCACCTCCATATCTTATCCCACTGGAAGGCCTTCAAGGGGAATAACATGCATGGAGCTGTCATCTATGTTAACAGTGCCTTCTGGGATACCTCCTGAAGAAACTGCCTGAGGCTGTTTTAGTGAACTTTCTTTAAATAGGTAGAGGTACACTCTAACATAACAATAAAAAATGTAGTATAGTAAGTATATAAACCAGTAACAGTCATTTGTTTTCATTATCAAGTATTATATACCATGTATAATTGTATGTGCTATACTTTTATATGATTAGCAGTGCAGTAGGTTTGTTTACGCCAACTTCCCCATGAACACATGAGTAATGTGTTGCCCTGTGTTACCACAGCTATGATCTCACTAGGTGATAGGAATTTTTCAGCTCATTTTCATCTTAAGGGATCATCATGATATATTCTGTACATCATTGACCAAAATGTCATTATGTGGCACCTGACTGTATTATTTTTCCCTGTACTATATGGACTATTTTCTATATGTACCTACCTGATAGCTTCTGTTATCCTTAGTAGGTTTCTTTTTTTAATAAGTTAACACGATTTTATATTATCCTGACAGCATCAGAGTATGTTGATTTCTCAAATCCTTTCGCATCTTCTTCTAAGTGAAATCTGGAAGGACCTTGCTTCCCCTGCAACCTATGCAAGTAATGATTGTTTTCTGTCTCACACTCTTACTTTTCTAGACCTGGAGTTGGAATAGATACCTCCCTTGCTCTTCATTGCTGCTCCCAGAGTGCTCTTTCCAGCCTCCTTCCTAAAAACCCCTTTGAAGCTCATGGCAGCAGACTATGCTGTCACACCTCCTTGCTGCTGTTTCTACTCCTGGGCACCAGTCTTTATTCTTACACTTGGCTCACTGTTATCTCTGACACTACACTTGCCATAATTTTAGATGATTGCAATATCAACAGATGAGCCTAACAATACTTTGGCCTCTCAGTTTCTTGACCTCTCTTCCAGTAAGTTTTCCTCCATGCTCTCTTCAGTCTTTATTTCTTTACTTGCCCTATTTCTTGTTTGTCTTTGGCCTGTTAAACTTTTGAGATAAATTTATACTTCTATCGGTCATAACAGAGTAATTTTTTTAGTTTTAAAAAATATTATTAAAAAATAAAGGCCAGGTACAGTGGCCCACACCTGTAATCCCAGCACCTTGGGAAGCTGAGGTGGGTGGATCACCTGAGGTGAGGTGTTCAAGACCAGCCTAGCCAACATGGTAAAACCCTGTTTCTACTAAAAATACAAAAATTAGCTGGGTGCGGGGGCATGCATCTGTAATCCCAGCTGCTTGGGAGGCTGAGGTGGGAAAATTGCTTATACCTGGGAGGCGGAGGTTGCAGTGAGATGAGATTGCACTACTGCACTCCAGCCTGGGCAACAGAGTGAGATCCTGTCTCAAATAAAATAAAATATAAAATAAATAAATAAAATATTATTTCAGAATGTCAGGCAATTTGTCAGAACAAGTAGTGCATCACAAAAGTAGTTTAAAAGCCTGTACTTCTAGTCTTTTATAAGAAAGGCTTAGGAGCTCTAAATCCACATAGCCCTAAGCACTGAATTTCTTAGTAGGAAGTTAAATTGACATGAAACTAGAACAGAAATGGAAAGTTGCGGGACTATTTGCTTTGCAAGACGACATGGATGAACTATGAGGAAATATCTTTGTGTTCTGCTTTGCTGGAAATTATACATGAGTTGGTTAAGGGAGAAAGGAAATTGTAGATAAGTAGTGAGATGTGTAGTAGAAAGGGAGTGGAATTTGGAATTGGTAGATTTGGATTCTGTTCTTGGTTCAGCCACTGGCTGTGTGATGTGATTAAGCTATTTGACCTCTCTGAACCTCACTGCTTTTATCTGTAAAATAGGATTAATATATCTAACATGAAGGATTTTTCTGAGAATTAGTACAAAAATACAGTTAGATAGAAGAATAAAGATCGAGTCAAGTGCTCGGGAACACAATAATGTGTCTACAGTTAACTATATTTTGTATATTTCAAAACAGCTAGAAGAGTAGACTTGGAATGTTTCCAACACAAACATCATTACCCATTGTATGCTTATGTAAAAACCACATGTGTCCTATAAATATATCTGATTATTATATATCCATAAAAATGTTAAAATATTTAAAAGAAGAAAATTAAATTACGTATGTGTGTGTCCACTTAGACTGGCACATAGATTCAGCTCAATAACTCTTTCTATTTAAAAAAACTCTTTTTTTTTTTTTTGAGGCAGGATCTTGCTCTGCACTCAGGCTGGAGTACAATGTGGCTCAATCATGGCTTACTGCAGCCTCAACCTCCTGGACTCAATGGATCCTCCCACCTCAGCCTCCTGAGTAGCTGGGACCACAGGCATGCACCACAACAGCTGCCTAATTTTTGTATTTTTTTGTAGAGACAGGGTTTTACCATGTTGCCTAGGCTGGTCTTCAGCTCCTGGGATCAAGTGATCCACCTGCCTTGGCCTCCCAAAGTTCTGGGATTACAGGCAGAAGCCACCGTGCTTGGCCAGTTTTTGTTTTTGTTTTAAGTGGGCAATAGTATTAGTGTTATACCAAAAAGGGGGACTAAATCAACTACCCTTGAGTATGAGTAGATATTGGGGTATTTGTTTTTTATTGGTACACTAAAGAAGAAATTGTTCATTATAACAGAAGAAATTCTCTTACTTCAATTTTCATTTAAAAACCTATTATACCTTTTAAAATTGAATGTTATGTATTTTAGAATAATAATAGCTTAAACTGAATACTTGCTAGGCATTATCCTAAACCCTTTACAATTATTAATTTATTTAATTCTCATAGCAACCATATAATGTAGGCACTATTATTATTATTTTCATTTGTACAGGAAAAAAATGCAAGTTAGGTAATTCGCCTAATTTCCTGCATAACAGCCAGTAAGTAAAAGAGTTGGGATTGAAACATTTGCAGTCTGGATCTAGAGTATATGCTCCTATCCACTTTGCTCGTACAGCCTTTCTCAAAATCTCAGATATTGAGCAAAGAGAATGAGAAATTCAGTGCTGGTGAAGACTTCTTAATATTTTCTAGAAATTTCTTCTAGTTGTCTTTTGGTAATCAGACACTGACCTTGGTGTGATGTAGCTCATGTTATGTAATAATAACTCTTCTTTGTAAGGACTAATCCTAGTTTTGACTTAGTAAAAATTAGAACATGAAAGGCCCAGCCCTTTGATGAACAAATACCACTTGCAATATCTATTATATTACCTTTCCTTTTTATTAGGCACTTTAGGAGTATTGCTTTTGCTCTTTTCAAGAAATCTATAATCTAATCTGTGTAAAACTATGGAACACATACACATACAATACAAAATAATTTATAAATGTATGCTTAATTTGTAAATATAGTAGTTTAGAGTAGAAAAATAACAGGAGTAAGTAAATTGAAGTATAATAGGAAAGGCTTTCCGTAGGAGGTGGGGGTCTTACAGGTTATGATTTAGGGAGGCAGAGAGATGAGAAGAACTATCAGGAGAAAAAAAAAACATGAAAATTCAAGTGAATTCCCTGAGATTATACAATGACATGAGAAATCTGATGTCCTAACATGAAATTCTCTTCTCTTGTGACCTCTCTGTTGTTTTAATAAACAAGTAAAAGTAGAAAAGTGGATTCAATTCTATCTGATTACCTCATGTATTGAAAGTCTATGGAACGAACAATTGGCTTTTAAAAATTCATTTCCCTATTGTTTATGTCCATATATTTCAGTGGGAGTTACCCCAGTGAGGGTAGATTTTGGCTGCAGGAGTCAGATGTGGGTTGAGCAATGTCTTTGTGTGCAAACACAAAGTTCTTTATGTACTGACAGACGTCCACCCCCTCACATCACCATTGGTGTTCCAACCTGTTTAATTGGAAAGAGTTGGTCTACAATATCTGAACTTTTCAGTTTTACTTTTGGAGCACATTTCAAATGTTTTTCCTGATTCATATTTTGACATGGGCTTAATAAATGAATAGAGAAATCAGATAGCATTTTATCTCAAAAAGCAGTATGCTTAGTGAAAGCGTGAATCTCAATATAGCTCTTAAAATGTTATCAGGAATGACTTTATATGTCGACAGTTGCATATTGATTTGAGACTTCTCTTTTTTGACACAGAGTTCACTCTGTTGCCCAGCCTGGAGTGCAGTGGTGTGATCTCGGCTCACTGCAATATCTGCCTCCCAGGTTCAAACAATTCTCTGCCTCAGCCTCCCAAGTAGCTGGTATTACAGGCACCCACCAACCTGCCCAATTAATTTTTTTTTGTATTTTTAGTAGAGATGGGGTTTCACCGTCTTGGCCAGGCTGGTCTTAAACTCCTGACCTTGTGATCCACCTGCCTCGGCCTCTCAAAGTGCTGGGATTACAGGCATGAGCCACCGTGCTCGGCCTGATTTGAGACTTTCTAATGTATTCACAGTAGGTTAGTGTACAAGGTGCATCATTTTAGACTATCTTAGATACAAAGAAATTCTGTTGTGCTCTAATATCGTTTTCCATAAAATCTGTGGTTGCTGCTACACAGTAAGTCTTTCTCCTCCTCATAGGTTCTTGGAAACTGCGACTTTAAGCAAAACAAGGTACAACAAAAGCAATTTTACCATAGGCTAATGGATATAAACAAGAGTTTAAGTTCATACAGCATATTTCTGGTCACAAAAACATCACCAAACTTCCCAAAAAAGACCAAAGAGACTTCTAATAATAAATGTTGAAATAAATGTGAGCTATATATATATGTAAAAAAAAAAAAACAACAAGTAAGAACACTATTTAACTAGTTATTCTAGTTTAGGATGTCTGGACTTGTCCCAGCAGATCAAGGTGCAAGGCAGAACCAACCCTGGACAGGACACCATTTCATCATAGAGTGTATTCACACACCTGCACACTCAATCATCCTGGGACAATTTCGACATGCCAGTTAGCCTGACATGAACATCTTTGGGATGCGAGAGGAAACCGGAATATCCAGAGAAAACCTAGGTCGACATGGGGAAAACATGCAAACCCCACACAGATAGTAGCCTCACTGGGAATTATTTTTCTTCAACAATGTTATACTGAAACTACGTTATTAGAGGACTTGCTGTACGGTGTATCTTAAAATACAGTCAGCTTTCCTTGTCTGTGAATTCCACACCTACAAATTCAACCAATGCAGGTTGAAAATATTTTTTTAAAAACAATTAAAAATAACAATACAACAATAAAAAATAAAAATTTAAGAAAACAATATAAAACAATAATTATTTACATAGCATTTACATTGTATTAGGTATTATAAGTAACCCTAAAGTATCTGGGAGGATGTGCATATGCAAACACTGTGCCATTTTATAGAAGGGACTTGAGCATCTGAAGATTTTGATATGGTGGGGGAGGTCCTGGAACCAAGCCCCATCCCATGCTCAGGGACAACTGTATTTACTCTTTTGCATTTTAATTGTGACAATGTGCCCCAGGTTAGAAGGCAAACTTACGAAGTAAACTGATGCCAAAATAAATTTCAAATGGAAGGATGACAAAACACCTTGGAGGCTTACAGTCATATAGGGCTCTGAAGATCATCTCTTGTGTAATACTAGACAGTAACAGCTGCTTGTGCAAACTCTTATTTACTACTTTGCCTATAATTCTTGAAGATCAAGAAAAAGGTTATTTGATAACTAGAAACAATTTACAATTTAGTAAAACTTTGTCATTTCATTCATGTTTTGTTTTTAAAAAGACATTGTATTTGCCAACTATATGTCAAAAGACATTATCTCTGTTCTTTTTTTTTTGAGACGGAGTTTCGCTCATTACCCAGGCTGGAGCGCAATGGCGTGATCTCGGCTCACCGCAACCTCCGCCTCCTGGGTTCAGGCAATTCTCCTGCCTCAGCCTCCTGAGTAGCTGGGATTACAGGCATGCGCCACCACGCCCAGCTAATTTTTTGTATTAGTAGAGATGGGGTTTCACCATGTTGACCAGGATGGTCTCGATCTCTTGACCTCATGATCCACCCGCCTTGGCCTCCCAAAGTGCTGGGATTACAGGCTTGAGCCACCACTCCCGGCCTATCTCTGTTCTTAAGGAACTTACTGGCTAGTGGAAAGATAGATTTGCACACATTCAGGGAGGTCTTAAGAGAGGCAGTTGCATTTGGATTGATATTGTAGACTGAGTAGATATTTGTATAAAAGAAAAAGACATCTTCACTGATTACAAGTGGTTCACTATTTCTTGAAGATAAAGCTTGGTAGTAGTGGGGAAGAAGGGTTGAAAGAGTGTAGGCAATGACAGGACATTTTTGTCTATTAGTCTATTCTTATACCTCCAACACCTAGAACAGTGACTGGCACATACTAGATATTCAGTAAATACTTGATGAATGAACAGAATGAATGAATGAATGAATGAATGAGGAATAAACGGGACCAGACCATGAAGGCCCTGATGTGCCTTGTAAATGCGTTTATCCATTGAAGAATATTTAACAAGAGGTGACATCAGACTTGTTTTTTGGAAAAATTACTCTGCCAGAAGTCTGGTTTTTAGAGAGTGCGGGCTAAGGCAAGGAAACCAGCTTGAGCAAGCTGTTGTAACAATCTAAGCAAGAGAACTTAAAGGCCTGACTTGAGACATTAATATTGGCATTGACAATGGTGCTGGAAAGGAGAGAATTTAAGAGATATTTGGAAGATAAAATATACAGTACTAAATGGTTGCTTGTGTATGGAGAGAGAGACAGAGATAAAGAGAAAAAGAGAGAGAGATGAATCCCCTGTTTCTGAGTTGAGCACGTAAGTGAAGAGCTATTCTATTATTAATAACTACAGAGTGCAGACAGATAAGCAAGTTGGAGGGAGATGATGATGTCAGGTTTCAAACATATTGATTTTGAAGTGACTATTCAGATAGAGATGTCTGGTAGACGCTTGCAAGTGAACACTTGCATATTCGTTGTGTGTCAAACTCAAATCTAATCTAGCATATTCTTAGGCTATTTTGTAGGAAAGCAGAACAATACTTTATCCTTTTTTAATTTTAAGATAACTTTATTCTGTACCCTAATTATTATTCCTGCAATTATACCAGTCTCTAGTTTAAATTACCTTTTGGTGCACTTTAATATTTTTTTCCTTGAAAGTAGACTTTTTGAAGGTAGCCATCTTGATAAAAAGTAGGTAACTGCTCTTAGCCTTTATCTTGCTGTGATTCATTTGATTCAATAAATGCTTGTACAGAGCCAAATGTTTATATCTTAAAAGATATCAAGTATGTTAAGTTCATGGAAAAACAAATTAAAAAGTTTGAATGTTAATAAATGGTCAGAAAGGAGCTTGTTCAGAAAAAGGCACTGAGTATGTTGGAATTTAAGTGTAAATAATGCATGTCTACTGCAGTCTGGAAAGCTCTCTGTGTTTTTCAGTGCATTTTTGTCTTAAAGTTTCCATTCAATACAAGGCATAATCTGCCCTCCTAGTCTAATTATTAACTAGATATCAGCTGTAGTCAAATGAATGAAAAAAACCACAACTTTTTTCCAGCTCTCGGTGACCTTTGTGAACATTAACATGTCACAGTGTGTTGATATTGCTGTTGATTAAACATGTTACTGTCCCTAAACCATGTTGCAGACTCCTCTACTTATTTCATTTTATTAAGCGAGTTATAGGACAGTTTAGAATTTTTAAAGAATATATCTTAAAGTTTTGTTATTTATAGTGTTATTTATTTCATTTCTTCTGAGAAGCTCCCTCTATATCTGTAGTTGAGTATATTCTAATAGTATAAATAATTAAATTCCTATAAATGCAGTATTTGGTATTATGGTTTCTGTTGAATAAAATAAGTAATTTATACCAAATACCATATATAACCAACTGCAAGTACTTTAATAAGCCTGTGAGAGATAAAAGATAATGTGTCTCATTCCAAAGGAGCTTCTGGTCTAGTAAGGACACTATTAAATATATATAAATAGTTATAATACAAAGTAAAAATTGACCCACATCACAAAGTACAGTATAAAGATAAAATGTTAAGGGGATTAAGAAGCTGGGAGACATCACTTATAGCTGGAAAACTTAGAGATGAATTCATTGAGGAGGTAGCTTTTGATCCCAGCTTTGAAAGAAGGAAAGGACTTAGACATACAGAAGTGAAAAAAAAGATGAGAAAGGACTTTACAGAACAGGAAACAGCAAGATTAAAGTCTCAGAGATGTGCTTACTGAGGATGTCCAGTGCAAGAGGAGTAGGGTCAGGAGACGGATCTGGCAAGTCCTGTTGGGATCAGGTCACAGGGGTTTAGGGCCAGACAGATGATTTGGGTTTTATTCACCCAGCAATTTTTAAGCAGTAAAAAGATCAACACTGGATTGTAGCAGTAGGAGAATGAGTAGATGTAAATAGGGAGAGTTTAGAGGCAGAGTGAAAACTAACAAGGGCCAAAATTAGGGTAATAGTGAGAATGGGGAGAATATTCAAAGCATGGAGAGTAGTCAGAAGGGTGATACACTACAACATCAGTGTTTCTGTGCATAATTCTCTGGAAATTTCGTGATTTTTGCATTAATACATACAAATCTAAAGGTAGTTTGTATTTCTAAGTTGAACTTATGGAAATGTTAGGCACAAGGTTCCTTCTCAGGCCCACACCCTCTCCCTGTGCTTACCATTCTTCCTTTGTTGCAGGCTGCAGGAATTGAATCTGCTTTCCTATGCTCCAGCAGTTGCTACCACCCACTGTATCCCATGGGATTTTTATTCTTGCATAAGCCTTGCTGCTGAGTGTCAAGCAGTGTCCCCATACTCACATTCTTTCTGCATTTCTGAAAAAAATCCAAGGGCCCTTTACCTTGTAAGTGTTTTTAAAACTGTTAATCTTTATAAGGAGGCCTTTGAGGGTAGCAAACATAATAGATACTGGAAAATTGAATGCTTATATAATTGACAAACTTTACTTCTTTTATTTTTCCAATTAATTGCTCTGGCCCTCATATGCCTAAATAGCATAAAATCAAGTACTCTCTCCTCTTGAGGCAATACACTATCCAACAGGTAACTAATTGTTCAATAATTCTAGGGGTCAGTCCTCCTGTGGTGCTAGGTATGAAAGGAACGTGATTCTGATCAGTTCACTAATCCTGTTGTTTCTCACTGCTACATGGAATTGCTGAGGTGAAGCCTGGTCCCTGAACAACCTAATGAATGGATGATGCTTGCTCACTATTGTGATGATGCTTTAACTGGTCCAGATCCTTGCAGAGGCAGCAGTGATCTTTGAGGGAGGATGAACCCACTCCTTAATGCCACATTCTTTCAAAGATGCTCTAAATTGGATCTCCTAAGTTATAGGTCTTAACAGTCAGCTCCTTCAGTTTATATGTGCAGCCACATCTCATTGTGTAAGCCAGCCCTAAGAGTACTTTTTGAGCATATTTTGTAGAATCTTTTCACTAACAAACCTCAAACCTTCTTCCCTCCCCAGGGCTTAGGTATCTTTCTTTAGTCACTCAAAATATAAGGAGTCTTGTTAAACCCTTCTCTCAGGACAGTAGGGCCTGTTCACTCTATACTGATGTGACTAAGGGAAACCTAACTTAAATGATTTTTCACATTGTCAGGATCTGCTTCAAGGTTATTTTCCTACCTTTACCCAAATGGCAAAGCAGTTGCACACTTCTCTTGCTAAAGAAGAAAAGAACTACAAATTTAATCTTTATAAACATCTCTCTTATAGTGCATTTTACTGTACTTAATATGTTTTAAAACCGTATGAACATGTAGTGTTTTCTGGTCTGTAGTTTGACTTTCTTCTGAGACAAAAATACCACACAACTTGGCTAATGCTCCTAAAATTATTACTACCATTATCAACTCCAGAATGAACAGCACTAACGTTTACTGACTGTTTACTATGTGCCAGGGTAAGTGCTTTATATTTACTGTCTTATAAGGATAAAATAGCAATTAATTGAAGGTGGTATATTCTATTTTAAAGATAAAGAAACTGAGACTTAATTTGCCCCCAAACAGACAACTACTAAGTGGCAGAAACTGGGTCAAATGAACATCTGTCTGACTAGCCTGCCTTCAATAGGTCCTAGTGTTCGTTAATCGATTGGCCGAACCACTGCTTATTTTCAGTAAGCCTGATAGCCATCCTTTAAGTTTAGCTATCCGTACAGACAGATTACGGGCATTAAAAATTATCTTCTGAGTGACCAAGGTAACATAATTAGCAATATGTGATGAATCTCATGTATCCCTAGTGTGATGAGATAAGAAAGATACATTACCTCTGTGATAGTCTTCCTCAAAATTCATAACCTCATTCTAATTGCAACAAGAGATCAGACAAACCCAAATTGAGGGAAATTTCACAAAATACTTGACAAGTACCCTTAAAAAGCTTCAAGCTTATAAGAGACAACAAAAGACTGAGAAACTATCAGATTGGAAGTGGCTAAGGAGACATGATGAGTAAATGCAAGATAATATCCTAGATTAAATGCTGGAACCGAAAAAATGGATACTGGTAGAAAGATTAGGGAAATATGAATAGTTAATAGTATGATGCCATTGTTAATTTCTCCCTTTTGATAAATATGTCCTGGTTACATAAGAAGTTGGGCCCCATAGTGCATCACATCTGTTATTCCAGCACTTTGGGAGGCCAAGGTGGGAGGATTGCTTGAGCCCAAGAGTTTGAGACTAGCCTGGGCAACATAAAGAGACCCCATCTCTACAAAAGATTACACAATTAGTCAGGCATGCTTGTAATCCCAGCTACTTGGTGGTGCATGCTTGTAGTCCCAGCTACTTGGGAGGCTGAGGTAGGAGGATCGCTTGAGCCCGGGAGGTCAAGGCTGTAGTGAGCCATAGTGGCACCATTGCACTGGTCAACAGAGCTAGACCCTGTCTCAAAAAAAAAAAAAAAGAAAGAAAGAAACATCAGTAGAAGCTGAGTGAATGGTATATTAGAACTTTCTATACTATCTTTGCAACTCCTCTTTAAATCTAATATTATTTCAAAATAAAAATTAATAAAATTGTTATTTGAAGCAATTTTTCAAGGGAATATAGATAGTATTACTTTTTGAGGGCAAAGTTGGTCCTTATGATAATTCTTAGCCTTAAGTCCAGAAGAGAAATTAGGATAAGGAAATAAACTTACTTTATTGACCTGCCATTTTAGATGTATGACATTGTGGTTAGAATGTGCAATCAAATTCATAGCCTATTTTAATATTCTTTTTTCTGCAGTTTAAAATGAATAGCTTCTAAGACTCATGTTAGTAGACTTAGGCTAAAATAGAAGGCCTCTTGTTCCCACAGAGAAGGCTTTGTCTTCCTCTCTATTCCCTGAAAGAAAATTAAATCAGCATGACTTTTTCCATCTCAGATGTTTTTTTTCATAGCAAGAAATATGTTTCCTAGAGGATGGAGAGAAATATGGAACTGTTCAGCTTTTTTTTCTCCCTGGATGTGATTTCTTCTCAAAATACCTAAATTTGTCAATCCTAGAGGAAGACTTGGACTTGAAATTTCTTTAGATTTTCTATAAAAAGGGACACAAATGCTTCAGCCATGATTATTTTTACATAGTATATAAGACTAGTCTAAAAATTATGAATTCCATTATTATGGCTCTGTATAGATTAAATGAATTATCTGGTATATTTCATGTGTTTCAACAATTTGAGGTTTTCAATTTAGTTTTTCAGTTTGGGGTTTTCTACATATACTACAGAAGGAGCATAGGCATGTTTCTCACATTGCCAAAAGCAGTAAAGGAAATATGGCTTATATTGTCAAAATCTCTTCCTTCTCTTTTACCAATTTCCAACACATACACCATGACTATTTCTTTAATTAAGTTTTACTTTTGCTGGCCTTGAATTGATTTTCAAAGGGTTCTGCAATTGAATAGAATGTCCAATAAAACAGATATTGTGGGATATTTGAAGGAAACATTTTTACAGAGAAATATATTAGTTTTCTTGACTAACATGTTCACCTAAAGAAGCTGCATAATCCAGGAGAGGCAGCAGGAGGAACAGAAGGAAATTAACATTCATTGAACACTTTAAACCTCTATGCTTGATGTTTTACACATAAAACCTCTCTGACTTCTCAAACAACTCATCCATTTTGTTCTTAGCAGCTAAGTTACTTAGTGACATGGCATAACTAATAAATGGCAGAACTTAGATTTGAGCCCAGATCTGTCCGGCTCCACATCTCTTCCTACTGTATCCTGAAATAGAATGGGCAAGATTAGATATGGCAGTGTGAGCGTCTCAGTTTAAGTGTGGTTATGACTCATCAGTTTAGGTACTGGCCTATGTAAATACAAATCTAGAAATCAGACCTAGGCTACAGTGAAAATAAATACTAAATAGAAGGCAACAATAAAACTTGTTGAGAGTATACATACAGAATCATTTGAAAGGAAAAGGCAGGAATTAGGGCATTATAAATATTTAAAGCTAGGTCCATGGTTTGGGTGTCAGAATATCTGATTTGCTTGGGTTTAAGTTTAAAGACAGGCATTTGATATGTGAGAAGTCTGAAATCAAGTGTCATGGACCTAGTCTTTGGGGTGGAAAGTGGAGAGGCAGGGCAACTGAGGCCAGGAGCCAGGCATTGAGAAGCTAGAGAAAATAGTTGTAATTAATCATTAGGAATATAGGGGACTAAGGACAAAGGAACCAGTAGCAAATGGGACTTGACAGACCACTGAGGTTGATTGCCTTACGTACACTCTTCTTAGGTCAGGATTGATACCAAATTCAGGGTTTATCACTATGCCTAAAAGTGGAAATTAAGCAGCTTTACCAGTCAGGGATAGGGATATAAAAAATGGAGTGAAATAAGTACAGTTAATTTAGTATAGTGGTTCTCCAGTTATGGTCCCCAGACCAGCAATATCAGTATAACCTGGAAATTACTTAGAAATGCAAATTCCTAGGCCCAACAACAGACCTATTGAATAAAAAACTCTGGGACAGGGCCCAGCAATCAGCATGCTAAAGTTTCAGAACCACTGATCTATGCTGATGGCTCTGAGTATGTTGTCCCCAAAACCTAAGGTCAACTTACGCAGTTGCAAACTAGAACTAAGAAAGAAGGGGTTTGTTTGAGGCATTTCAACCACTATTATTTGTTTATATGAGAATTGTATAAGCTAAAGAAGTCCTTTCAGTAGGATCATGATGGAATATGGGGTTGAGGAAAATGGATTTTTCTTTGAGGGCTAGGACTTTTTTTTTCTGTCTGCTCTTCTTTATCTTACTTTAAAGAACAAACTTGAGGGATCACTGTCTTACAAGGTTGATTGGCCTATCATGGGCTAGTCATTAAATGTTTCATTTTGCTCACCTAGAATGAATATTCTGTTTCCAAGATTCTAAGAGGTTTATTTAAATGTGACAAAGGGTCAAGATTAAGTGCATGTTATTTACAATCGCGAAGACATGGAATTAATCCTGATGTCCATCAATGGTGGACTGGATAAAGAAAATGTGGTACATATATACCATGGAATACTACGCAGCTGTAAAAAAGAACAAAATCATATCCTTTGCAGCAACATGGATACAGAAAGAGGCCATTATCCTAAGCAAATTAATGCAGGAACAGAAAACCAAATACCACATGTTCTCACTTATACATGGAATCTAAACATTGAGTACACATGGACATAAAGATGGGAACAGTAGACACTGAGGACTACTAGAAGCACGGGGATAAAGATTTGAAAAACTACCTATTGGGTACTACCTGGGGGATGGGATCATTCATACACCAGACCTCAGCAACACAGTTTACTCATGTAACAAACCTGCATAAGATAAAAGTTGAAAGAATAATAATAAAATTTTTAAAAAGATTAAATACATGGAAAATGTTAAGTGGACTGAAATGAAAACAAATATTGTGCTTATAAGTCATCAAGAGTTAGTGAAGAAAGCACACATAGATTTTGGAGGCAGATTATGCAATCGTTAAACAAAGTCTGCATGCCTATCACATGCCAGGCACTGTGAATATAGCAGTGGAAAAAACACATAACCACTTCCCCCACACAATTTCACAGAACTGAATTTTAGAACTTGAAGAAAGATAATAAACAAGAAAATACAATTTATAGTATATTAAATAGAGATGTTACAATTTCAGATAGTGTGGCTAGGCAAGGTATGTTGAGAATATGACATTAGAATAAAAAAACAAAAAGAAGTAATAGAGCATGCCATGTGGATCCCCTGTGGAAGGGTATTGCCAATAGAGAGAACAGCAATGAAAGTCCCTGATGCAGGAAGATGCCTGATGTATTTGAGCAACAGCAAAGTCATTGTGGCTGAAGTGGTGTAAACTGGGAACAGGAGTTAGTGAGTTGTACGTAAAGCAAAATATATACATAGATATCCAGAATACCATTCTTTTGACTTATCTATATTTTCAAAAGTTTTTATACAGAAACATTGGAGAGAAGTAAAGCTTTAGTAATTTAGACAGGGTGGTATTAGTTCAGGATAAACAAATAAATACAAAAGAGAGCCCAGAAGTAAATCCTGTGTATGAAGACATTAAATCATGTGTATAAAGACATTTGACACATGACAGAGGAGGTACTAAAGCTTAGGGACATAAAGGGTGGACTTACCAATGAATTGTACTAGAGTTTTGGCTATTAGGAAGAAAATGAATTTGGACCTTTCACTTATATGTTATGCAAAAATAAATTTCAGGTAGATTAGAGACCTAAATGTGAAAGACAAAATGTAAAACTTATAGGAAAGCATACTAAAGATGTTGGGATAGGGAGGGTTTTCTTCAACAATAATACTAAAATAATAGCTACACTTAGGTAGTTTTTACTATGAGTCAGGCACTGTTCTATGTATGTGCTTAACACATATTTACTAAGTTAATCTTAACAACAAACCTATGAGATAGGTTCTGTGTTTGACAAATGAGGAGCTAAGGCATAAAGAGATTAAGTAATTTATTTAAGGTCATATGACTAGCAGCCAGGATTTTAATCCAGGTATTCTAGCTCAAATTCTTACTCTTTTTTTTTTTGAGATGGAGTCTCTCTCTGTCACCCAGGCTGGGGTGTAGTGACAATGATCTCGGCTCACTGCACCCTCCACCTCCTGGGTTCAAGCGATTCTCCTACCTCAGCCTCCTGAGTAGCTGGGATTACAGGCACATGCTACCACGTGTGGCTAATTTTGGTATTTTTAGTGGAGACGGGGTCTCACCACGTTGGCCAAGCTGGTCTCAAACTCATGACCTCAAATGATCCACTTCTTGGCCTCGCAAAGTGCTGGGATTACAGGCATGAGCCACCACGCCTGGCCCAGAGTTCCTATTCTTAACTATTTCACTAAAATACTCTCCAAAACATAAAAAACATATGGGAAATATTTATACATTCAACTGGATTAAAAGTGAGAACTTCTGTTTGTCAAGAGACTTTATAAAGAAAATGAAAAGACAAACCACAAACTTGGAGAAGATAATTACAGCACATGAAACTGACAGATGATTGCTTTTACAGAAATATATAAAGAATTTTTACAAATCAATGTCAAAAATACTTGGGTAAACTGGGCATAGTGGTGCACACCTAAGCCCGAGCTGCTCAGGATACTGAGGCAGAAGGTTTGCTTGAACTCAGGATTCAAGGCTGTTCAAGGCTGCAGTGAGCTATGATTGTGCCACTGCACTACAGCTTGGGTGACAGAGTGAGACCCCATCTCTAAAAACAAACAAAAAATACTTGGGCAGATTCCTCATGAAAGGAAACTCAAATGGCCATTAAGTGTGAAAACATGTTCCATCTCATTAATAATCAGAAGAATGTAATTTAAAACCATGTTGTGATACCACTTCAACCTGCCAAATTGGCAAAAATGTAAAAGCTGATAATGTGAAGTGTTGGCGAGGATATAGAGTAATGAGACCATTATTCCATTGCTGATGAGAGTATAAATTGTTACCACTCTGTTGGAAAACAGGCATTGCCTAGTAAAATTGATCATGCCCAAATATTGGCTACTGATTGCTCAATCCTCCATAGGGTTCAGAACTCAAAGGCTTTGAACTTGGGTATAAAGGACTTAGGCTTCAGCACTGTCAAGTTAAGCAGGTTTTTGTTTGCTGATTTAGACACTAAGCCACCATTTATGCAATCATTTCTCTGAGAAAATTAGTTCTAAATTATAGACACTGCAAATTAATTCTTGGAACACAACAGGTACAAAAATTAGGTATTAATAATTATTTTTCAGCTGGGTGTGGTGGCTCATGCCTTTAATTCTAGTACTTTGGGAGGCCAATGTGGGAGAATCACTTGAAGCCAGGAGTTCAAGACCAACCTGGGTAACATAGTGAGACCCTGTTTCTACAAAATCAAAAAATTAGCCATGTGTGAGTGCATCTATAGTTCCAGCAAGTCAGAAGGACTGAGGTGGGAGGATTATTTGAACTCAGGAGGTCAAACCTGCAGTGAGCTGTGATTGCATCACTGCACTTCAGTTTGGGTGACAGAGGAAGACCCTGTCTCAAAAAAAAAATTAAAAAGATTTGAAAAAATTTATCCTTTCACTAAACAGCTCTTTTACAGTGGTTAAAGTATACAAATATTAACATATTTGAGAAGCAACTTCTTTTTAGGATACCTAGACCCTATATTTTGTCTCTACATTTTCTCTTTTCAAAATGACCTTTGAAATGCAGAAACTCATCAAATAATGGAGTACCATTTTTTTTTTTTTTTTGAGACGGAGTCTTACTCTATCGTACAGGCTGGAGTGCAGTGGTGCAATCTTGGCTCACTGCAACCTCCACCTCCCAGGTTCAAGCGATTCTCCTGTCTCAGCCTCTCAAGTAGCTGGAATTACAGGCACCCACCATCACACCCAGATAATTTTTGTATTTTTAGTAGAGATGGGATTTCAACATCTTTGGCCAGGCTGGTCTTGAACTCCTGACTTCGTGATCTACCCACTTCGGCCTCCCAAAGTGCTGGGATTACAGGCATGAGCCACTGCACCCAGCCTAGAGTATTTTATGCTTGTATTTTTTCTGTTAAAAAAACAGTGAAGGAAGTGAAAAATAACTGTCCTAATTGAATTAAGTTGAATTAAGTTAACTGTTCCAAGTTGTGGCTCTGGAAATGTGACACATTTGATTTATGCCTTTAAGTTCTACTTCTGAGTTTTCAAATTTTTAAATTTTGATATGATCAGTTATCACAAAATATTTTTGCACTTAAGCAGTACTCTTTTTGAATATTATGAATTTCTGGCCATCACTGCCACAAATTTCTACAACCTATGCCACTGAGATGCTTACAGTTATTGCTGACATTGAATAAAGATGAAGAATCTGCATGGAGACTATACCACTGTACCCATTTGGAAACAGAGTCACCACCTCCTTTTCAACCAGCAAACTAAAATTCAATTGCAGATGAAAGTCTTTAGTTATGGCAACCACTCTAGAGGGTTAGGAAGAGATAGGCTGGAAGTGGTGGCTCATGCCTGTAATCCCAGCACTTCGGGAGGCCAAGGCAGGTGGATCATTTGAGGTCAGGAGTTTGAGACCAGCCTGGCCAACATGGTGAAACCCCAACTCTACAAAAATACCAAAAAAAAAAAAAAAATTAGCCAAGCATGGTGGAGGCTGAGACGGGAGGATTGCTTGAACTCGGGAGGCAGAGGTTGCAGTGAGCTGAGGTCATGCCACTGTATTCCAGCCTGTGTGACAGAGTGAAACTCCATCTCAAAAAAAAAAAAAAAAAGTTAGGAAGAGGTGATTGTTCCACCAGGTACACAGACATCAACACAGGGACACCAGAAACATGAAAAGGCATGGAAATATGATGCCACCAAAGGAATGTCACTTTCTAGTAACAGACCCCCATGAAAAGGAAATCAACTAATTGCCAGAAAAGGAATTCAAAATAATGGTTTTTAAGGAAATTCAATGATATAGAAGGAAATACAGATAGTTCAATCAATCAGAAAAGAATTTATGATGTGAATGACAAATTCAGCAAAGAGATAGAATTCATAAAAAATAGAACCAACTAGAAATCCTGCAACTGAAGAATTCAGTGAACTAAATTAAAATATACAACAGAGAGATTCAACAGCAGACTTGATCCAGCAAAAGAAAGAATCCCTGAACTTGAAGATAGGTCATTTGAAAAAAAAAGAAATATGAATGAAAAAGAGTGAAGAAAGTGTACAAGACTTATGGGACACCATTAAGTGAACAAGTATTTGTATTGTGAGAGTTCCAGAGAAGAGAAAGACATAGAAAACCTATTTAATGAAATAATAGCTAAGAAAATTCCCAAGTCTGGGGAGAAATATGGAAATCCAGTTTTAGGAAGCTCAGTTGTTCCCAAATAGATTTAATACAAAAAGTTCCTACCCAAGGTACTTAAATAGTCAAATTATCAAAAGTCACAGACACAGAGAGAATTCTAAACACAGCAAGAGAAAAGTGTCAAGTCATGTGTAAGGGAATCTTAACTAGCCTATCAGCAGATTTCTTTGCAGATATTTTACAGGCCAGGAAAAAATGGGTCGATATATTCAAGGTGATAAAAGGAAAAAATTAAAAAAAAATGAACCAAGAATACTATACCCAGAAAAGCTATCCTCTCAGAAATAAGGGCGGAATAAAGTCTTTTTCAGAGAAGTAAAAACTGAGGGAATTTGGCCAGGCGTGGTGGCTCATGCCTGTATTCCCAGCACTTTGGGAGGCCGAGGCGGGAAGATCACCTTGAGGTTGGGAGATCAAGACTAGCCTGACAAACATGGAGAAGCCCTGTCTCTGCTAGAAATACAAAATTAGCCAGGCATGGTGGTGCATGCCTGTAATTCCAGCTACTTGGGAGGATGAGGCAGAAGAATCACTTGAACCCAGGAGGCAGAGGTTGTAGTGAGCTGAGATCGCACTGTTGCACTCCAGCCTGGGTGACAAGAGTGAAACTCTGTCTCCAAAAAAAAAAAGGGAATTCATCACCACTAGACTAGCCTTACATGAAGTACTCAAGGGAGTCCTAGATCTGTAAGTGAAAGGACAATAATCACAATTATGAAAAAAACTTAAAAGTGTAACATTCACTGGTAGAAAAGATGGATAAAAGAAAAAGAGAAAAGAATCAAATCTTATCACTACAAAATAAAACCCACCAAACATCAATCATAAACAATAAGGGCAGAAGAAAGGAACTAAGGTTATGCAAAACATTACGGTTATGTAGAACCAGAAAACAATTAACAAAATGGCAGGAGTAAATCCTCACCTATCAGTAATAACCTTGAGTGTAAACAGATTAAATTCCCCACTTAAAAGATATGGACTGGCTGAATGGATAAAAAGATATGGCCCAACTATATGCTGCCTACAAGAAACTGTCAAGAAACTAACATACGTAGACTGAAAGTAAAGTTATAAAAAAGATATTCCACACATATGGAAACCAAAAGTGAGCAGAAATAGCTATGCCTAAATAAAACAAACTTTAAGTCAGAAACTGTAAAAAGAGACAAAAAGGTCATTATATAGTGAAAAAGAGATTAATTTAGCAAGAGGATATAATAATTGTAAATATATATGCACCCAACACTGGAGTACCCACATGTATACATATTATTAGATCTAAAGGGAGAGATAGACTCCAATACAATAATAGTTGGAGATTTCAACACCCAATATCTAATGTCTCAGCATTGGACAGATCATCTAGACAGAAAATCAACAAGGAAACATTTGATTTAAACTGCACTTGAGACCAAATGGACCTAACAGACATCAGCAGAACATTAATCCAAAAGCTACAAAATGTATATCCTTTCTTTTCAATAGCACATAGAACATTCTCCAGGATAGATCACATATTAGACCACAAAACAAGTCTTAACAAATTTAAAAGAGTTAAAATTATATCAGGTATTTTTTTCTGACCATAACGGAATAAAACTAGAAATCAACAATTACAGGAACTTTGGAAACTATACAAATACACAAAAACGATATACTCCTGAATGACCACTAGATCAATGAGGAAATTTTAAAATTTCTTGGAGCAAATGAAAAGAGAAACACAACATTCCATACCATGCTATGGGAGAGAGCTAACACAGCATCAAAAGGGAACTTTATAGCAATAAACACTTATATTAAAAAACTAGCAAAATGTCAAATAAACAACCTAATGATCCAGCTTAAAGAACTAGAAAAGCCAGAACAAACAAACATCAAAATTAGCAGAAGGAAAGACAGAATAAATATCAGGGCAAAGATATAAAAATTGAGACTAAAAAGCAATACAAAAAATCAACTAAATGAAAAGTTGGCTTTGAAAAGATAAAATTGAGAAATCATTAGCTAAACTAACCAAGAAAAAAACTGAAAAGACCTAAATAAATAAAATCAGAATTGAAAAAGAGGACGTTACAACTGATGCCACGGAAATACAAAGGATCATTAGAGGCTTCACCAAAAAGCTCTTAGAACTGATAAATGAATTAAGTAAAGTTGTAGGATACAAAATCAACATAAAAAAATCAATGGTGTTTTTATACAGCAACAATGAAATAGTGGAAAAAGAAAATTTAAAAACCAATCCTATTTAAAATAGCTCCAAAAAAACCCTAGGAATAAATTTATCCAAGGATGTGAAAGATTTCTACAAGGAAAAGTATAAAACACTGATGAAAGGAAATTGACCAAGACATTTAAAAAATTGAAAGATATTCTGTGTTTATGGATTAGAAGAATTAATACTGTGAAAATAACCATACTACCAAAAGTGATCTACAGATTCAGTGCTATCCCTATCAAAACATCTATGGCATTCTTCACAAAAATAGAAAATACAGGCCAGGCACAATGGCTTACACCTGTAATTTCAGCACTTTGGGAGACTGAAGCTGGTGGATCACTTAAGGTCAGGAGTTCAAGAACAGCCTGGCCAATATGGCAAAACCCCATCTCTACTAAAAATACAAAAATTAGCTGGGCATGGTGGTGCACACCTGTATCCCCAGCTACTTGGGAGGCTGAGGCAGGAGAATTGCTTGAACGTGGGAGGTGGAGGTTGCAGTGAGCTGAGATAGCATGACTGTACTCTAGCCTGGGCGACAGAGCAAGACTTCATCTCAGAAAAAAAAAAAAAGAAAATACAATTCTTAAATTCATATGGAGCCACAGAGAACCTCAAATAGTAATTCTGAGCAAAAAGAACAAAGCTGGAGGCAACATGGTGTACTGGACTTCAAAATATGCTAGAAAGCTATAGTAACCAAAGCAACATGGTACTGCCATAAAAACAGACACATAGACTAATGGAACAGAATAAAGAATTTAGAAATGAATCCACATATTTATAGCCAACTGATTCTCAGCAGAGGTGCCAAAAACATTCATTGGGAATGCCACAGTCTCTTCAATAAGTGATGCTGCGGAAATGATATCCATATGTAGAAAAATGAAACTAGACCTTTATCTCTGACCATATACAAAAATCATTTCAAAATTGTTTAAAAAACTAAATGTAAGACCAAAAACTATGAAACTACTGGCAGAAAACATGTAGAAGAAATGTTTCAGGCAGTGTTCTGGGCAAAGATTTTATGAAGACCTCACCAGCACAGGCAATAAAAGCAAAAATACACAAATGAGATTGTATCAGGTTAAAAAACTTTTGCACAGCAAAGGCAACAACCAACAGAGTGAAAAGACAACCTGCAGAATGGGAGAAGATATTTGCAAACTATTCTTCTGAAAGAGACTAATATCCAGATATCTTCAAACAACAAAACAACCAGAAAACAAATAATCAATTTTTTAAATGGGCATAGAAGCTGAATTAATATTTCTCAAACAAAAACATACAAATGAAAAATGCTCAACATCACGAAACATCAGAGAAGTACAAATCAAAACTACAATGAGATGTCATCTCACCCCATTAGAATGTCTGTTATCAAAAAGACAACAAAGAATAAATGCTGGCAAGGATGCAGAGAAAAGGAGACTCTTATACACTGTTCTAGTGGAAATGTAAATTAGCACAGCCATTATGGAAAGTAGTATAAAGCTTCCTCAGAAAACTAAAAATAGAACTACCGTATGATCCAACAGTCCTTCTATTGGGCATATATCTAGAGGAAAGGAAATCAGTATGCCAGAGAGATATCTGCATGCCCATGTTTATTGCAGCACTTCGCAATAGCCAAGATACAGAATCAACCTCAGTGTCCATCACCAGAAGAGTGGATAAAGAAAATGTATGCAATGGAACACAAGTTAGCCATAAAAAACAATGAAATTCTCATTCATGGCACCATGGATGAACTTGAACATTATCTTAAGTGAAGTAAGACAGGTGCAGAAATACTGCATGTTCTTACTTGTGGGGACTAAAACTGTTGATCTATAGAAGTAGAGAGTAGAATAGTGGTTATTAAATATAGAAAAAGTGAAAAGGGAGAGGAGGGTAGCCAAAGGTTGGTTAACAGATACAAAAGTATACATATAGGCTTTGTATTGACATACTACACTGTACCCCATAAATATGTACAATTATTATTTGTCCATTAAAACTAATAGCAAAAAAAGTCACTCAGCAATGGGCTGATAGTCAAGGTATACTGAAACGTTCCATTAAAGAGTGAAAATAGCCATAGGCAATACGTAAATTAATGGCTGTGTTCCAATAAAACTTTTTTTTTTCAAGTCAGAGTCTCACTCTGTTGCCCTGACTGGAGTACAATGGTGTGATCTTGGCTCACTGTAACCTCAGCCTCCTGGTTCAAGCGATTCACCTGCCATGGCCTCTCAAGTAGCTGGGACTACAGGCGTGTGCCACCACACCTGGCTAATTTTGTTTTATTTTGTCTTGTTTTTGAGACAGAGTCTCGCTTTGTTGCCCAGGCTGGAGTGCAATGGTGCAATCTCAGCTCACTGCAACCTCTGCCTCCTGGGCTCAAGCAGCTCTCCTGCCTCAGCCTCCCAAATAGCTGGGATTACAGGCACGCACCACCACGCCTAGCTAATTTTTGTATTTTTAGTAGAGACAGGGTTTCACTATGTTGGCCAGGCTGGTCTTGAATTCCTGACCTCAGGTGACCCACCCGCCTCAACCTCCCAAAGTGCTGGGATTACAAGTGTCAGGTACTGCCCCCAGTCAAAAAAATTTTTTCGAGGCAGGGTTTCACTCTGTCACCCAGGCTGGAGTGCAGTGGCTCAATCTCACCTCACTGCAACAACCACTGCCTCCCAGGTTCAAGCGAATCTCGTGCCTCAGCCTCCTGAGGAGCTGGAATTACAGCCATGCACCACCATGCCCAGTTAATTTTTGTATTTTTAGTAGAGACAGGGTTTCACCATGTTGGCCAGGCTGGTCTCCAGCTCCTGGTTTCAAGTAATCTGCCTGCCTCGGCCTGCCAAAGTGTTGGGAGTACAGGCATGAGCCACTGCACCCAGCCTGTGTTCCAATAAAACATTATTTAAAATGTGTCGCAGGCAGGATTTGGCTCTGTTGTTCAGATTAATCATCATGACTGGGCCATGCACAGTGGCTCACACCTGTAATCCCAGCACTTTGGGAGGCCAAGCCTGAAGGATTGCTTAAGCCCAGGAGTTTCAGACCAGCCTGGGCAACACAGTGAGACCCTGTCTCAAAAACAAACAAAAAACAAAGTTGTCATGACTGGAGTGTTGTACTCATGAGAATAGCTTTCAGAGGCTAAGATATTGTGTCACTGAGAGGTGGTTATTATTTCAAGACAATTCTCTAAAGATCTCTTGTGTTTTTGCAAGCAGAGGCCCTGCCTTGTTCTGGACTGTTTATTCAAGGATGTTTGCATAGCAAACTGCCTTGGGAAGTAGAAATAATATCTTCCTCTGGAGTAAAGGACAGATTTTCCACTGTCCAATATAATAAAAATAAAGTCTCCCTCCTGGGCAAAGATCAGGTAAGCTCACTGTCCATTATAAAAGATTTGGATTCTCTGAGTTTGGGGTTCTTCAGTAACAACCCACCAAAACTCTCTGAGTTTGGGGTTCTTCTTCAGTAACAGCCCTCATATGTAGGCATCACTGGCCTGTTTGCATGACTGTTGGGAATTGAGGTTTGGGGACATGGTGCAAATGCTGATACTCTAGCTACTGCTTTTGTTGGGAGGAATAAACTGTCCTCTGTCTCTGGAAAAAAAAAAAAAAAAAACAAAAAAAAACAAGAATTTCTGTCTGAATATGGATTTCCTCTAAACATATTTTAGACTATTTGCCCTCAAAAATACAAGGAATGTTTAGCATAATAGCCCAATGTTTTCAACAATAAAGCTATCCTTTTTTCCCTCCAGAAGCCTCGCTTATTGCATAATGATCTTTTCCATAACTGTAGAAAGACAGAGGAACACTAAATTCAGATAATCTTTTGCCAGAACGTCCAATTATTGAGTTTCTTTTAACAAATGAGGAAAAACTATTATATTTTTACCTCTATAAAACCATGACCCAAACAAGAAATTAAGAATTTTTAATAACTTTTCATTTTTTAAAAATATAAAACCATTTTCTAGTTGGAAAAACTTTTTCTATCTCCTTTTAAAGTTTGATTTTAATATATTGAGAGAGTTTGTAATCAGCAATTTACTATTGATTTCAGGCTATTTTAATTAGTATTTCAGTCTCTTCCCAAACTAAATTGTTTTTAGTTATTTAAAAATAGCTTTAAAAAGTTCTTTTTAAGTTCATTTTTAAAAATGGAGGAAGAAGAAAATTAATACATTTCATTATCTCTTTATTGTGTTTCTTTGTTGTGTCTTCTTTATTGTATCTCTTTATTATGTCTCAGAGTGTCAACATGATACTGTCTGAGAAAGAAGGAAGGGGAAAAAGCAAAGTTCACAGATGACCACAAATGAATTGATTTTCTCCAGTTAGAACTATGGGTCGGGTGCAGTGGCTCACACATATAATCCCAGCATGTTGAGAGGCCGAGGTGGGTAGATCACTTGAAGTCGAGAGTTCGAGACCAGCCTGGCCAACATGACAAAACTCAGTCTAAAACTACTGAAAATACAAAAATTAGCCTGGCATGGTGGTGCATGCCTGTAATCCCAACTACTCAGGAGGCTGAGGCAGGAGAATCACTTGAACTCGGGAGGCAGAGGTTGCAGTGAGCCAAGATCATGCCACTGTACCACTCCAGCCTGGGTGACAGAGCAAGACTCTGTTTTGAAAAAACAAAACAAAACACTCTGTATAATTTTTAATTTATTCTGTAATTGCTTGAGTTTAAATTGATAATATGATCCCTAAAAATATACATACACACATACTTTATATCTTGTAAATCTTAGGAAGAAAATAGACTTTCTTGATAATGAAAAACATGTCAAGACATTTAAAAATTTAGAAATAAATCATTAACTAGTTGACAGAAAAGCAAGTCAGGTCCAGCTGGCTTTGATCCCACTCAATGTAGTATTTTGCAGATCCTTTCTCTTCACAATTAAAATTTTTTTCCCAAAAACTGTTTCTACCATGTGTTTATAATGTGCTCTCTTTTCCTAGCCATATTTTTGCTACAAACTAATAATTATCCCTTAATTTTTTGCTTTTTTTTTTAGTTTTATTAACAGAATTTTAAAATTTAAAATTACTTACCTAAATTTTAAAAGTAAGTAACTTAGTTTCCCCTGTCTTTGCTTACTGGGAATTCTGGCCTACTTTGCTTAGAATTCTCAGAAAATATTTAAGATCTAGGATTACTGTCATTATATTCATAGTTGCTTTCATTGTTGAGTACTGAGTATATGCCAGAAATGGTGCTCAATTCGTTGTGTATGCAATATTTAATTCTCACAATAATCCAACAAAGGTTGGTATAATTGTCTTCAGTTAACAAATGAGAATACAGGAGCTGAGACAGACTAAGTACTTTTTGCCAGCTAGTCACTAGTAGAGCTGGAATATGAACCAAACTCTGTTTCCTCGGGCTGTTTTTTTTTTTTCTTTCCATAAACCCTGATACTCCTTTTCTATATTATACTCATCCCACCTGATCAATGTGATTGTAAAATAATGAAAATTCTGAAGCTTCTCCACCCACTCATCTTAAACAGAACAGAATCTTTAAAAAGATACTTTGACTTGTACTCATGTGACATAGATATGTACCATATCTTGAGACGATACACCAACGAATTTTCTTTTAAAAAACTAATGAGTATTAATTTTGTAAAAAATATTATTATTTATATACACTTAAAAATACCTTTTTTCTCAAGTGTTAAAACCTTGCAAGAGTTGTTCATACCCATGAGTATGTAAATTCTATAACTGAGCATTACTACCACAAAAAAATCTGAGAATCCTATTTGGGGTAATTTAAGAAATGTGTAGTGTATGCATAGTTATATTTAATGCAGCCAGCTCCACAATGCTTATAATTCTGTATTCTTTTTTTCTGATACAATTTTTGTGCTATCTTAATAGTTTACTAGCAACTCGTCATTAAGAAATGAGACCAGGCTGGGCATGGTGACTCACACTTGTAATCCCAGAACTTTAGGAGGCCAAGGTGGGCAAATCACAAGGTTAGGAGTTCAAGACCAGCCTGGCCAACATACTGAAACCCTGTCTCTACTTAAAATACAAAAAATTAGCCAGGTGTGGTGTCATGTGCCTATAGTCCCAGCTATTCAGGAGGCTGAGGCAGGAGAATCGCTTGAATCTGGGAGGCGGAGGTTGCAGTGAGCCGAGATTACGCCATTGCACTCCAGCGTGGTTGACAGAGTGAAACTCTGTCACAAAAAAAAAAAAAAAAAAAATTGATAATCCCAGCACTTTGAGAGGCCGAGGTAGGTGGATCACCTGAGGTCAGGAGTGTGACACCAACCTGACCAACATGGAGAAACCTGTCTCTACTAAAAATACAAAATTAGCTGGGTGTGGTGGTATGCACCTGTAATCCCAGCTACTTGAGAGGCTGAGGCAGGAGAATCTCTTGAACTCGGGAAGTGGAGGTTGTGGTGAGCCGAGATTGCACCATTGAACTCCATCCTGGGCGAGAAGTGCGAAACTCCATCTAAAAACAAAACAAAACAAAAAACAGATGAGCAAATTTTATCTTAAATTCTTTGTTAGCTGATCTCAGCAATATAGATGTCTGATTTCTATTTAAAATCCAATTCTACACCTTTATTCTCCAGTTATGAAGCGTGGGATTTTGTTCTTTCATTTCAAATCTATGGATAAGCATAAGTGGTCTGTTAACATCCTGTTTTTTTTTCTCTTTTTTGGTTTCATTGCATTTATATCATTGACCTTTGCTTCAGAAAGCATTCAAGTCTTTAACAGAGAAAGACCATGAAAGAGAGTTTGTAAAGTCTTTATTCTTTGAAAGAAGTCACACAGGCAAAGTTTTATATTTGCCGAGTGATTTCTTTTTTTTCTTTTCTTTTTTTTTTGAGACAGAGTCTTGCTCTGTCGCTCAGGCTGGAGTGCAGTGGTGCAATCTTGGCTCACCACAACCTCCTCCTCCCAGGTTCAAGTGATTCTCCTGACTCAGCCTCCCAAGTAGCTGGCACTACAGGCACACACCACCACGCCCAACTAATTTTTTTGTATTTTTAGTAGAGACGGGTTTTTGCTATGTTGGCCAGGCTGGTCTCGAACTCCTGACCTCAGGTGATCTGCCCACCTCAGCCTCCCAAAGTGCTGGAATAAAGGTGTGAGCCACCATGCCCAGCCTGTATTTTCTTTTAAAAGGGAAAAGCACCTTTTTTTTCCCTGTTGTTTTAAAATCTGGTCACGCACGGTGTCTTATACCTGTAATCTTAGCACTTTGGGAGGTCGAGGCAGGCAGATTGCTTGAGCCCAGGAGTTTGAGAACAGCCTGGGCAACATGGCAAAACCCTGTCTCCACAAAAAATACAATAATTAGCCAGGTGTGGTGGTGTATACCTATAGTCCTAGCTACTTGAGGGGCTGAGTCAGAAGGACCACCTGAACCCAAGAGATTAAGGCTGCAGTGAGCCGAGATCATGCCACTGCATTCTGGAGAACTAAATGAGACCCTGTCTCAAAAAAAAAAAAAAAAAACAAAATCACCCAGGAAAAAGTAAAGCATGGTATGTGCACTCAGACAACTACTTTATCAGAATTCATGAAGTCACTCATGATTTTTTTTTAAATCAGCAATTAAGGAGCAGATCCTCCATGGAGAAAGTCTTTTAGTGCCCCAAGCAGAATTATGATGGGAACACCCACTTTAGGAATAACAACTACTTCGGGAACATTGGGTATATTATGGTTATACAACATTATTAAGTGATTTTGTGTTTGAAAGTAATACCTCTTTCTTGTAGGTTGTGGGTTGGGCAAACATCATCATTGAAAGTAACTGTTTATCCTTTTGTATACTGAATAATGTATTTAGAGGAATGAGGAGTAAGCATATTTTGATTAACATTTTAAAAGCCTTGGAAATAAGCTAATGAAATGTTGTTAACCGTTCTTTGAAAGGTACATCATGTTCTTTATAATTTTCTGATAGTATAGAGGGGCTTCAATTGACTAGTTCCTTCTTATCGAATCATAAAATATTGCTGAATTTTATTTTTTATGAATACAGGTTTTCTGTGATAGATCTTTACATACCTTGGGATACTCTTGTGTAAGACTACGTATATGTATGTGGCTTCTTTTCTTTCCTTCTTTGCTTAATTACTTATGATTCATAGATTCATGCTTGATAGCATAAATTAGATAATGTACATTTTTGTTGCATTTTTAAACAGTGCTCATATTCTATACTATGATCAGTACAAATTTTAATTAAGTGTTAAACATCAAAATATTTGGGCTTGTGTCTCTGAGAACCTTGGACTTTGTTAGGCTGCAGCTTCTCTTCAAGCAATAAGATTTCTCAGCCTTTGTTAAAAACGTGAAATTTGGCCAGGCACAGTGGCTCACACCTGTAATCCCAGCACTTTGCTGAGGCAGGTGGATTACGAGGTCAGGAGATTGAGACCATCCTGGCTAACAAGGTGAAACTCCATCTCTACTAAAAATACAAAAAAAATTAGCCAGGCATGGTGACACATACCTGTAGACCCAGCTACTCGGGAGGCTGAGGCAGGAGAATCACTTGAACCCCGGAGGCAGAGGTTGCGATAAGCCGAGATCAGGCGGCTGCACTCCAGCCTGGGCGACAGAGCAAGACTCCATCTCACACACGCACAGAAAAAAGACCTGAAATTTACTTGCAGTGAGAAAAGAGACCAAGATTTATTCTGAACAGGGTGGAAACACCATCACTGGAGTCAGGACCTATATCGATGGTGAATTGTAATGCTTTGGATCTACAGAATGAAAGTTGATACCCAAGTGGATATCAAATTATTTGGCAGACAAATTTCTTGTACCAATTTACAGTTAATCTTAGGAGTAGGCAGTATGGTGGGACAAAGTCTGGCTTTGTATGACTAGACTTTACTTACTAGCTAAAGACAATAACTTTATCTGAATTCTCTCAGTAGTAAAATAAGTATTATGACCCTCACCAGGTAGAACTACCTTGAGGATTAGAGAAAAAATATATTTATTGACATAAGCCCTCAATAAATGATAGCTCATTGTTTTTATCATCATCATCATAATTATTACTCCTGTTTTCAAATGCCTCCATTTTACCTTTTCTGTAAAATTATTTGTTAGCTAAGAAATCGCACTCTGCAATACACTAGGCAGCTTTTAATAGCAATACAGAGTTTGATAGGTGCTTTCTTTGGACACAAGGCTTTGAGATATGGTAAGTGTGTATGATTTACATGAACTGGGCCTTCTTTCCCTTCTGGGATGTTAGGCAGTACAACTTTTAAACTGATTTACTTTTATTCATTGTCTTTGCTTTTATTTGCAGTTCTGGGAAATGCCAGTGCAAAGTGGGTGTCATTGGCTCTACATGTGACCGATGCCAAGATGGATATTATGGCTTTAGTAAGAATGGCTGCTTGCCTTGCCAATGCAATAATCGGTCTGCCAGTTGTGATGCCCTCACAGGTACGTACTTTCCTTAGCTTTGTCATGTAATTATTCCACTGGTCTTTTCATTTGGAAATCTGTCAGCTGTAGATTGATTCTTCTGAAATAGTTTGAAAGGGCCTTTATCTTCTAAATAGGATGGAATAGATCACAGCAAGCCAAACTCCGGCTATAACAAACTTGAAAAGTACATAAATTTCAAAAATCATATTGATTGGAAAGGTATGGAGGTAAGGAGAACTGTAGGAACTAAACTTCCAGAAAGGTTGGAACTCTTTCTAGGTAAACTGATGATCACTAGCCATTGTCTTTCCAGGGGACATTTGCTGATTCTGAGCATAGGCTAAGAATGAGCTAGACCCAAGCAAAGGAATTCTTCTTTAGGAAAGAGATACAAGAAGAGTTTTTGGCTGTCATTTGAGGCTTGCATGATGGTGGGAAACAAGAGGATCCCTAAACACAAGGCCAGCTTTCCCACAGGATATTAGCTGACTATGCGGAAGATGGAAGGCTGGGCCAGAAAGGTAGAAAAAAATCTCTTTCAGTCTTGTGTGGAGGAGACAAAATCCTTTTAGAGAGAGAGGGCCTGCTATGACATTCAATTATCTCCCCCTCAAGATGTTCTCAGACTCTGAGGGTGCATGCAGTGGGACCTAGGCTCAAACTACCAAAGGGCAATACTGAATCTCTCATAGTCTTTTAGGACTAAGGAGACACAGGCTTGCTAGGGTCAGTCAAAAGCTTTAGAGGGCCATGACCAAGAAATAATGATGAACCAGAAGTTGATTAACTCATACTAAAATTACAGTCCATCCTCAATCTGCCTCAACTTCTGATTAGATTGAAGTAATTCTCTCATTGTATCTACCCAGCAGATGAAAGGGGAGCCCTTTCTGGTTCTTTTATATACTATGTCCAGTATGCAATAAAAATACTAGACAATGCAAAGACAGAAAAATGTGACCAATACCAAAGAGAAAAAAATGAGCAATGGAAGAAGACCCTTAAGTGATCTGGATGTTAGAGTTAGCATATAAAGACTTAACTAAAATTAGTATTTTAATAAAATAGAGGGAAAATCAGGAAAAATAGGTGAAGAGTGGTGAAATTTCAATAGAAATTGGAATCTCTTAAAAAATCAAATGAGCAAAACTAGAACTGAAAAATACATGTGAATTATTAACTCATTGCATGAATTTAACAGTAGATTGTACACAGTGAAGACAAAGTTCACTGTGAATACAGTACAATTAAAAATATCCAAACTGAAGCATTTTGAGAAAATATAATGGAAAGAACAGAGCAGGGAAGATGTGGGACACAGCCAAAAAGTTTAACATAAATGTAATTGGAGATCCAGAAAGAGATGAAAGAGATACTGGATCACAGCAGTATCTGAAGAGAAAATGACCAGGAATTTTCCAAATTGATTAAAGGCATCAACCCACAGATTCAGAAAGCTCAGCAAACCCTAAGAAATATAAAAACAAAGAAAACCACATTTAGGTAAATTTAGTCAAACCATTAAGAACTAAAGCCAATTAACTTCTGATCTTTAGTTTTCCTAAATGTAAGGATTAGGTATCCTTCCTTGCAAACTTTTTTTTCCCCAAATCCCCCCCCCATCCCCCGCAGAAAAAATGAGGACACACTAGTCTGACAAGTACAAATGTTTTTATGAGAACAGGGTGGCAAAATATTTGAAGCTGAAAGTACCCTGGAAAAATCTGTTGAAAGTGCATTCTTCATTCGAATACTCTATTATGAAACAAATTGATTTAGAAGAAATTGTGGGTTTTTTTCTTTTATGTGATTTTGTCCCTGCCTATTTGCCAGTTTTATCTTTTTCAGTGGCGTTCTTTTTCTTTACATCTATCATCCAGTCACACTGGCTTTTATTTCTAAAACGAGGTATGTTCCCTGGTCCCAGGGTTCTCATATATGATCTTTCTTCTGCCAAGAATGGTTTTTCTAATCCACCTCTACTTCCATCCTTGATCCCTTTGCCTTATTAAATCATATTCTTCCCTCGGGTCTTTAATTAAAGGCCACTTCATTAGAAGGCATTTCCTGATGCTATAGGCTCAATGGCAATTTCTCTATTATATGTTCTCACATATACTTGTATTTTTTCCTAGCACTTTCACAGTTTGTAATTATATATTTATTTGTGGTTATGAGTCACATATGGCTCACTCATGAGGAAAAGAACAGTATCAGGTTTTTTTTCACCATTGTATACAAAATCTCTAGCCTGGGGCTTAGCATATAATAACTGCTAACTAAATTTTTATCAAATAAATGAACAAATGAATGGAAAGACATACAGAGGAAAGATGATTTTCAATACTGGGTAACAACAGGAATGCTTCATCATACTCAGTCGATTTAAATTACTCCCTAGATCTTTTACAGTACCAAAAAGCAGTCTACATTGCTGCTTCTCAGTTTTAATTTTTCTTGCAGCAATGAGGCCACTCTCTTTACTGTCATATAAGTGCTGACTTGTCCTTGCTCTGGAGATAATTTAAGGCAAAAGAACTCTTTCATGGTTATGGTTTCTAAAAGCAGCTAGTAGTGAAAGAAACAAATGGTTTCTTTGTTTGGAATTATAATGAAAGTGGAATCCAACATGAAGGAGTGCAAACACTTTATTTAAAACTGCAAACTTTATATAAAACCACTCTTATCTCAAGTGAATCTATTTTCAACAGTGCTGTGATAAGGTTGCCCTCTGGTGGCCACTTACTATGGTTTTACAGTCCTATTTTCACCCCCTCAACTGTTTTTCTATGCCGTGTGTCTTTAAAAGTAGATTTTCAAAGTACTCTTTTTTTTTGTGGTAAAATATATTTGGATAAACATTTTGGAGATCAATTTGACAGTACTAGAAATCTTAAAAATTCTTCTTTGATCCAGTAATTATATTTCCAGAAATCTATTCTAAGGAAATAATTCTAAATTCTTAAGAAGCTTATGTTCAAGGATGCTCACCAAAGTGTAATTACAATTTTAAAAAGTTAGACAACCAGTTTCTCACAATAGAGTATTAAGTAAATACTGTTATCTAGGCAATGTATTATTAAAAACACAGAAAACCAAATCTTGACCTTACCTTGGGCAAGTTACTTAATCTGTTTCTTCATCTATAAATTTGATATAATAGCAGTAACTGCCTAGTGGATTGTTGTGAAGATTAAATGCAGTACATTTGTACAACCTTCATATAGTACCTGGCCCATCACAAGTAATCAGTAAATGGTAATTATTCTTATATTCTCGATAAAATGTTTTAAAGAATGATATATAGCAATATGAGAAAGTGAAGGAAGCAAGGTATAAAATGACACATGCCATATAATTAGACTAGTTAAAAAACAAAAGCCACACCCCTATAAATGAAGAAAGATTACAAAAAAGAAAAGTACTAAAAATCTTTTTTTTTTGAGACCGAGTCTTACTCTGTCACCCAGGCTGGTGATCTTGGCTCACTGTAACCTCTGCCTCCCAGGTTCAAGTGATTCTCCTGCCTCAGCCTCCTGAGTAGCTGGGAATACAGGTGCCCGCCATCACACGCCTGGCTAATTTTTGTATTTTTTGTAGAGATGGGGTTTCACCATGTTGGCCAGGCTGGTCTTGAACTCCTGACCTTAGGTGATCCGCCTGACCTTAGGTGATTTGCCTTGGCCTCCCAAAGTGCTGGGATTACAGGCTTGAGCCACTGAGCCTGGCCTAAAAGTCTGAATATTTCCTAGGATGATTTTTTTCCCTCCTTTCTACTCCTGTATTTTTCTAGATTTTCTTTATTAAGCACTTTTCTTTTAAAATGGAGGTGGGGATATTATTTTTAAACTAGAACTTTATGTTCATATAATATACTTCCATTGACAATTCAGTGTATCTTTACATGTTCATAGTGTCCCATGATGAGAAACGACCTGGGCAGTTTGACTGAGTTGACCAATCCTCTACTCCCCAATGATACTCACTTCAGAGTATCGTGCTTTCCTGGTTTTTGTGCAACTTAACCAGCATTTCCTTTTTATCAGTTCTACTACATCTTCCTCAGCTCAACTACAAACACTGGAGTGCCTCTGGGCTCAGAGCTTGTCAAGTTTGTCTTCTCCATTTATGCTTTCTCCCTAAGCGGTCTCATTCAGTCCCCTGGATTTAATTTGTATTTATTTGTTTGTTTGTTTTAGCTCATTTCCCCCCTTAACCCTGAATTTAATTTAAATGTTGTCTATATATGTGCTTATTATCAGATTTTCATTTCTCCCTTGATTCCACACTCAAATATCCAACAGTCAAATATCCATTTGACGTCTTCAGTTGAATATTTTAATTGGCACTATAAACCTAACACATCCAAAACAACATTTTTTCCAACTTTGTAAGCTAAGCCTGCTCTATCCAGTTTACTCAGTTGCTCAGTCCCAAAACCTAGTAGTCATATTTGGTTTTTCTCCTTTTTCTTACTGCAAATATCCAGTCCATCAGTATGTTCCATTAGCCCTATCTTCAAAACATACCCTGAATCTGACCACTGTTCATGACTTTGTCACATCATCCTTGCCCAAACCACTGTCATCTCTTTGAACTACTTTGGTACAGTCTCATCTCATCTTTCAGACTCCTCTCTTCTCTCCCTATTCTCTGATCCCCACCCCACCACAGTTAGTCTCCATATAATAACCAGAGTAATCTTTTAAAATGTAAAACCAGGTCATGTCATTTTCATGCTTAAGCTCTCCAATGGCTTCTCATCCTTTTGAAATAAAATTCAGACATCTCTCTGTGGTCTATCTAGTTTTACATTTTCTGGACCCTCACTTTCTCTCTGACCTTATGCCCTGTTACTTTCCCTTGTTAACCTGGGCTCCATATTGGCCTTCTTTCAGTTTGACAGGTTAAAGCTTGCCTTTTGTTCTATGAAGAGTATAAGGCATTTCTTCCTCCAACAAAGTGCATTACTGTATTTCAAACAAGTTTATATGTAAAGGATGAAATGGTAAAATAAAGGAATAAGGAAAGGTCTTTTTGCAGGTAACAATGTATGTTTTCAAAGTTTTGTCCCTTAATTTGGCTGGAAAGGAGCCCTACATTCCTTTCTCTGACTAGTTGTTTTCTTGGTTATCTCTACAAAGATTTTTGAGATGCTTAGTCAACGAGCATGAAAAAAATCATCTTCAGGAAACACTTGTTCCTTTTTCTTTTGATCTACCCTTTGGGCATCTTTCAGCAATCATAATGTGAGAATAAGAGTTTTAGGCCAGTATTGTTATGTTTTGAAGGTTCCAGGCAGAGCATAATGAACAATGTTAAACTTCAGCTTATTTTTATATATTGTTTATCATATAAGAAAGATCCTTAGATTTTAGATGTAAAGGATACCTTAGATTTCATCTAGTTCAGCTTTTAAAATTTACAGATGAGGAAATTAAGACATAAAGAGAAAACATTATGTGATGTGGAATAGTCTTTCACCCTTTGAAATGCTTACATTTTATTAAAATCATTAGCCAAAGAATTATTATCCCATTTTACAGATTAGAAAAGTGAAAATCAGAGAAGCTGTTTGCTTAAGTTAACGCAGTTCGTGAGAAGTTCAGCTGGGGATCGAATACACATTTGACATTAAATCCCATACCATTTTTTTAATGCTATGTCGCCTCTCACAGAAGAGTTGTAAGCTATTAAAAAAGCAAATTCACATCATTAGTTCCTACTGCATATAGATTTTTAAACATTATGATCTTTATTTTTATTGTAAAAATTAATAATTCTATGTATATGAAGTGTTTCAAATTGCTTGTGTTCTTAAAATATTTTACAAAATGTATATATTTTACAGCATGCTATTTTACAATAAGAAAAATCAAGATAATAAAAATAAAAATGATGCATGTATACTGGAAACAATTTGAAGACTAGATGGGTGAAAACACTGGAAGGCCTATTGCCTCTCACAACTATTGTTAGCACTTTGGTTATTTATGTCTGGCCTATCTTTAATTTATTTTCTTTTTCTATAGTTGTACTTCAGGTGCATGCACCTTAAAGCAATGTAACAGTGATGAATATTTAAGAACCGATGAATTTTATTCTTTTTAATTTATTATTTTTTTCTTCTGAGACAGGGTCTCGCTCTGTCTTCCAGGCTGCAGTGCAGTAGCATAATCATAGCTCACTACAGCCTCAACCTCCCAGACTCAAGCGATCCTCCCACCTCAGCCTCCCAAGTAGCTGGGACTATAGGCATGCACCAACACACCCAGCTAATTTTTGTATTTTTCATAGAGACAAGGTTTTGCCCTGTTGCCCAGGCTGGTCTCAAACTCTGGGGCTCAAGTGATTCACCTGCCTTGACCACCCAAAGTGCTGGGATTACAAGTGTGAGCCGCTGTGTTGGGCTAAATTTTATACTTGCTTTCATTTTTACTTTTGAGACAGCATTGTTTATCATGTAAGGTATATATATATGTATACACACACACATGTGCACACACACACATACGTACATATATATTTTTTAAAGAGTAGCAACATGGCCTTTTCTTGTTACATCAGTTATGCACAAAGGACTTATTATTGGACTGCATCTTACCCCAAACATCCAAATTTTATTACAGAACTGTTAGCTTTTTTTTTTCCAGTATTTTTATATTAAAGCTTAGCACTTTTTGTATTGAACATTTTTAATAGGGGGGAGCAAGTAGACATATTTCACACATTATGCACGTTTTGACATGTCCAACCTGAGGAACAATTTAACTTTTAAAATTGTTTTATACAAGAAGACACAGATCAAAAGAAAAAAAGCGAAAATTAAATTTTTTTTATTTTTTGAAGCAAAACTCCAGTTTTCTAGTATGTATTTTTCAGCTGTTTTTATTGTCACAAAGATACGTAGCTAAAGAGAGATCACGACATAAGAAGATCTAGAAAGAAGCCAGTACCTAAAATGCCTACCACAGCATGAATATATGCTACTTCGTTATATGTGTGAAAAATATCATTAACACTATCAGGCCTTAAAAATTACATGATTTAAAGTGATGATATTTATATACAAGTTTGATTTAATTTAATGTTAAGTATTAATATAATAAACTTTTGAAGATATCTTTCATGGGGGAATTTTGCTGTAGTCAGTTAAGAATTGAGATTTATACTTTGGGAGGCCTAGTTGAGCGGATCACTTGAGGTCAGGAATTCAAGACCAGCCTGGCCAACATAGTGAAACTCTGTCTCTACTAAAATACAAAAATTAGCTGGGCGTGGTGACACATACCTGTAATCCCAGCTACTCGGGAGGCTGAGGCAGGAGAATCACTTTTTTTAACCTCATGTTTATATCCATCTGGTTAGTGTATTCTGTAACCATTTAGTTAGTGTGCTTAGTGTGGTTTTTAAAATTTAATAAGCATTCTCTTTCTGTATGTGTTATTCTCCAATTTGCTTTTAAGCCAACTTTTTTTTTTTTGAGACAAAGTCTCACTGTGTCATCGAGGCTGGAGTATGGTGGCGCAATCTTGGCTCACTGCAACCTCTGCCTCCCAGGTTCAAGCAATTCTCCTTCTTCAGCCTCCTGTGTAGCTGGAATTATAGGTGTGCACCACCTCGCCTGGCTAATTTTTGTATTTTTAGTAGAGACGGGCTTTCACCATTTTGGTCAGGCTAGTCTTGAACTCCTGACCTCGTGATCTGCCTGCCTCGGCCTCCCAAAGTGTTGGAATTATAGGCATGAGTCACCTTGCCTGGCCATCAACCAAAGTTCTTTTTAAGATTTAGGCTGGGTGGCTAATCTAATGGCTTACACCAAAACTTTGGGAGGCGACACAGGAGAATCACTCAAGGCTAGGAGTTCAAGATCAGCCTGGGCAACATAGTGAAATCCTGTCTCTAGAAAGAATTTTAAAATTAGCTGGGTGTAATGGCATGCTCTTATAGTCCCAGCTACTTGGGAGGCCCCATCTCTAAACAAAAAAAAGATTTATGCATGTTCATGCATATATGATTAGTTTACTTATGAAAATACCACAATTTATTCTTCTATTAATATGCATTTGGATTGTTTTAATTTTTTTCTTGGCACATAGTTGGCCTACTTTTGGTATGTAGTCAGATCAACCAACAAGAGTTTATTGAGCCACTAATCCTGTATCCCACCTTTCCCTAAGGAGTTTACAATCTAGTAGAGGACACAGTTCATAGACATGGCTAGTATAGAAATCAGGTGGGGTAGAAATCAACTCTATCCAATCCCAATTTTTCTTTTTCTTATGATCTTTTTGTTGCAGGCATGATTTTTGAAAGTTACTGGGCTTTCAAGGTAAATCTTTAACTTTTAAAAATAATTTGCTTCTTTTAGGTGCTTGTTTAAACTGCCAGGAAAATAGCAAAGGAAATCACTGTGAAGAATGTAAAGAAGGATTTTATCAGAGTCCTGATGCCACTAAAGAATGTCTTCGCTGCCCTTGTTCAGCAGTGACATCTACAGGCAGTTGCTCAATAAGTAAGGCTTTTCTCTAACTCTTCATTTTAGAGGGAAAAAAATCAGTGAATCAGTTATCAACAGGTATAAATGGCATTGATGAATAAAGTTCTGGATGCTATAGGTGAAAGGGAATTATAGAAACAGCAAAAGTTTTCCTTTCCAGGAATTTATAATCTAATATATATATGTATGTATGTGTGTGTATGTATATATATGTATATATGTATATACACACACATATATATATGAATGAGACAGTGTCTAAAAAGCAGCATAATGAGTTAATACAGGAACTTCAACACTGAGCAACTTTTGCTCACCTATTTCAAGGTAACATTCACTAATTAGTTCTTCCTAGACACCAATACCAAATAATGTTGACTAATTGTATATATATGGCAGTCTTACAAATATAGTTGACTCTTTTAATCCTGATGTATTTATTAGTTATCTATTGCTACATAACCTATTACCCTAAAATTTAGTGGCTTAAAACAATAAGCCACTTAAAACATAAGCATTCATTATGTCACATATTTTCTACTAGGATTTTGGAAGCAGCTTAGCTGGGTGCTGCAGGTTTGAATTCTTTCCTCCCTTCCTTCCTTTCTCCTTTCCTGTTTAAATAACAGCTTTGGCCAGGTGCAGTGGCTCATGCCTGTAATCCCAGTACTTCAGGAGGCCAAGGCAAGTGGATCATGAGGTCAGGAGTTTGAGACCAACCTGACCAACATGGTGAAACCCTGTCTCTACTAAAATTATAAAAATTAGTCAGGTGTGGTAGCATGTGCCTGTAATTCCAGCTACTCAGGAAGCTGAGGTAGTAGAATCGCTTGAACCCAGGAGGTGGAGGTTGCAGTGAGCCGAGATCGCACCACTGCAATCCAGCCTGGGTGACAGAGCGAGACTCCTTCTCAAAACAGCAACAACAACAACAGAGCTATAATTCACATTTCATACAATTTAAGATGTGAAATTCAGTGTTTTCTAGTACGTAGTCTCAAAGTTATGCAACGATGATCACAATCAATTTTAGAAACTTTCATCACCTTCTTCAACAAAAAGAACCTAAAAAACAATCCTATAACTGTTAGCAATCACTCCCTTTTCCTCTGGCCTTAGGCAACCATTAACCTACTTTTTCTGCTCTATGGATTTACCTATTCTGAACATTTCATATAAATGAAGTCATACAATATATGGACTTGTGTGTCTAGCTTTTTTGACTTAGCATAGTATTTTCAGTTCATTTATGTTACAACATGTCTCAATACTTCATTCCTTTTTATTACTAAATAATATTGTATTATGCCATGTTTCATTTATCTGTTTATCAATTGATAGACATTTGTGTTGTTTCTACTTTTTAGCTATTACAAATAATTTTGCTGTGAACATTTGTATATGTGTGTTTGTGTGTACATATATATTCATTTATTTTCAGTACATACCTAGTAGTGGAATTCCTGGGTCATGTAGTAACTATGTTTATCCTTTGGATGAACTGTCAGACTGTTTTCTAAAATGAATGTACCATTTTACATTCTCATTCTCACCAACCCTGTATGTAGGTTTCAAACTTGCCACAACTTCACCAATACTCACTATCTGCCTTTTTATAATTATAGCCATCCTAGTAGATATGAAGTGGTATTCCACTGTGGTTTTAAGTTGCATGTTCCTAGTGGCTGGTTTTGTGCTTACTGGTCATTTGTATATTTAGAGAAATGTCTGTTCAGATCCTTTGACCATTTAAAAATTGGATTATTTATCTTGTTATCATTGAGTTGCAATAATTCTTTATATATTCTAATACAAGTCCCTTAATAGATACATGATTTATAAATATTTTTTATATTCTGTGATTTAATTTTTTGCTTTCTTGATGGTTACCTTTTCAGCAAGGCCCAGTTCAAATATTACCTGCTTCATAAAGACTTTTCTATACCTCCCAGTAGGAAATTATCCTCTCCCTCAAGCTCTCATACTGCAGTGCAATATTATGTATTTATATATAGTGGATCCACCAAGAGGGAATAGTTACTTACCTGGAATAGGGGAATATCAGCAATGGTGTCAGAGAGGATGTGATGTAAAAGCTGAGTTTTGCGATGGGAGTCTGCATTTAGCAGGTAGACAAGAGAAGGAAGGACATTTCAGGTAAAAAGATCAATATGAACAACTGTACAGAAATCTTAAAGCAGCTGATTTAATCAAGAAACTACTTAGGAATGGCAGAAACAAAGTATAAGGCAGAAGGAGTGAAACATGAGGCAGGAACATAGAATGTCGTGTTTGAGGTCCAGGTGGTCTGACCTTAAAGGCTGAAACCTTAATTTCAGTCCTTCAATCTATTTCATCAGGAATTTTTTAGATTAGTTATTGTTGCTATAGTTGTTGAAGTACAAAAATATTGTAAAATATGGTACTATTGTAAGCTATAACTTCATTGAGAACAAGGAATATATGCCTTTTTGCTAAATATTTTTTCCAGCATATTATTGTTTGCATGGGTTATGAATCATTCAGCTGCCACCTTTCATTGCTAAAAGTAACCTAAGTATTTCTGGTTTAATTCCCTTATTTGAAATATGGAAAGCTGGGGCCCAGAGTTTAGTAACTTACTTGAGATCACACTACCGACTAGGATTGTAAGTGGTAAGTTAGAATTATTTATCAATTGCACACTCTGGGAATATACTAAAACCATTGAATTGTATACTTTTAATGGTTGAATGTTATGGTATGTAAATTATATCTCAAAGCCATTTAAAAAAGTAAAAGTGAAAGATGAAAGGAATTCATTTTTCATAAAGAATATCAGAAATATGATTCATTGCCACAAGTTCCATGACCACTGTAAAGTATTCCTGCTATAAAAACATTAGTATGTGTTTAGATAACGGAGTGATCCTGTTAGTGTAATTATAATAGTAAATACTAAGAAAAGAACTAATCTCTCTAGCAGATTAAAAATATGACTTGATTATTAAAAATTATTAAATATAATTAAGAATCTAGAATTGAAATCCTATGAAGAATAAAAAAAAGCAGCAGATAGGTATGAGTTGTTATGTTCCCACTGCTTAAGGTGAAATTATTCAGTTAGTAGATATATATTGAACACATGCTGTGTTTTAGGCACTGTGCTAAACACTGGCGATAAGGACAGAAAAATGTCAAGTAGCTCATAGTTTAATGGGAGAAACACACAAATAATTAGGTAATTACAATTTCAAATGGCATGTGTTACAGGTAAGCATAGACTAACCCTATCCCAAAATGAGGGAATCAAAGAAAACTTATGTACTTCTTTGAGAAGAAGTGACATGTGAGTTAATTCTTACAGATTGGATTTGCTAAGTGAACCAGGAATAGAGAGACAAGAGGATGTCCCATGCAGAGAAAGTAGTATGTACCAAATCTCAGAGAGAAGAAAGCAGGCAGTATTTGGGAGTACTCTTAAGCCATTAATGTGCCTGAACCTTGGGGGTGGTGAAATGTGAAGTGAAGAGAGAAAAGTTGAGAGAAGTAGGCAGAGGTCAGATTATGAAAGGTACTAAAAATTCTATTGTATTTTCACTTAATCCTGAAGGAATTAGGAAACCACTGAAGAGATTTCTCTAGAGAAGTAACATATTCGTATTTACTTTAAAGTTCAAAGTGAATGTAGGGGTGCATTGTGATAAAAAGATCATGAGGAAATAGCTACAATAATCTAGGTGAGAAATGATGATCACTTAATCTAAGATCATTCCAGTGAGAATGGAAAGAGACATCCATGGATTGGCAAGACTTTAATCAGGTGCAATTGATATGAATTGATAACTGCTTAGAAGGGACACAGGGATGAGGAGGATTGAGAGATGATTCTCAGTGTTTTGGCTTAGGCAAGTGGGTAGTTGTTGATACCATTCACTGAGATATAGGGAACATTTGAGGAAGACAGGACTCAGGAAGGGAAGATACTGAGGACAGTGTTGTGCATGTTAAGTTTGACATGTTTGTGGATCCAGGTGTACAGGAAGTTAATATATAGTTTGGAAATTAGGACAGAGATGTAGACTAGATACACATGTTGGAATTGTTGATGATGTCAGTGGGTGAAGCCACCCATGGAAAATGAGCAGAGAAGAGAAAGAAACCAAGAATAGAAGTCTGTGGAGTGCCAACATTTTAGTATGGGAGGGTTAGAGGAAGTTTTTGTTAAAACAATATTTTATCCAATCTGTCATCTATAAAAAGGAGGGAATAACACAATTATGAGAGTGCCAACCCATCATAATCATTCAGACTCCTTATGTAAGCATATTTATTTTGCTCTCTACCTAAATAGGTTCTCTGGACGGCCCCATCATTCCTACAATAAGCTGGAAAATTAGTAAATAGAGTATAGATTATTAGTTTGATTCCATATATCTCTAGAGAGGAGACAGAAGGGAAGGTTTATAAAACTTTTTTAAAAAAATTAGAGACAGGGTTTCACTATGTTGCCCAGTCTGGTCTCAAACTCCTAGGCTCCAGCAATCCTTCCACCTTTGCCTCCAGAGTGCTGGGATTTTAAATCTTTTTAAGGACTAGTAGTCGTTTTGCATTTTTAATTGTAGTTTCAGACTATACTAAACTATTCTGGCATTCTCTCTTTTAGAATCGAATGAATCGGAACCTGAATGTGACCAGTGTAAAGATGGTTACATAGGCCCGAACTGCAATACATGTGAAAATGGCTATTACAATTTTGACAGCATCTGTAGAAAGTGCCAATGTCATGGCCACGTGGACCCAGTTAAAACTCCAAAGATTTGCAAGCCCGAGAGTGGTGAGTGCATCAACTGCCTCCATAACACCACTGGGTTTTGGTGTGAGAACTGCCTAGAAGGTTATGTTCAAGACCTCGAGGGAAATTGCATCAAGAAAGGTAAAACTTCACCTAAGTGGTTGTAAATTTAATATCTAAACCTAGCAGTGAAAATTTCAGCAGTGAAAAATGGAAGGCTTTGTAAAACCTTCCAACCCTACCAGAGGAGTTTCTGGAAATAGATTTTGATAGATATTTGCCTAAAGAGGTTTCCTTCCATTCTTGCTGCTCTTCTGACACTCCACAGTCAACTCCAGAAATTTGAGGACCAAGACAAAGTCATTGCGACAGTGAGAAAAATGTTCTCACATTTTCTCTTCATCTATTTTTATTTTTATGTTAATAATTTAAGAATCCTATCATTTCTTTTATTCTTTGCTTCCTTTATTCTCTTCACTTCCAGTGATCACCAAAGGTCTTTTGAAGTAGGGACATATAATCTGGTAAGAAGTTCCAGCTGAGAAACTGGAGTTCATTCTAGCATCTGTCCTAACTTTGGGCCTAAGTTTCCCCATGTACAATGGAGGAAATAATAATATTCCTTTTGATTTTTAAAAGCAAAAGTTATTCACATGGAAAAATATTTTCTTACAGGAAATCTCAGTAAAGATTAATTTTAAAAATTAATGATTATAAATTCAGGATGAGTTAGGGATAATGAGGGTTTATCAAGTCACAGAGAGATTGGACCATGCTGTTCTACAAACCACTCTTTCCACTCTTTGCTATTCTAACATGCTGAACACTAGGCTGATGAACAGTTGGTCTGTGGCAAGTGTCATCTTTCTGCCATTTTCTTGATATCTTTATACTGTTGTGATCAAAGCAGAAAGATTCAGATTGAACCCTATTACTAGCTAGAGATCCCACTACTCAATTCTCTTACCTATTTGGGAGGCACACTTTGTCCATACTTAGCTGACAGGACTGATGATTCTTCTTATTAGTTACTAGGTAATATGTATAAACTTTGCCTCTTTTTAGAATAAATTGATATGGCTTTCCATGGTGAAGAATTATAATAATAATAGTAATAATTTTATTGAGTACCTACTATATGCGAAGCACTGTAAGCATTAAATGTGATAATGCTGTATGGCACATTATTTCATTTAATCCTTCCCAAGAACTCTGCAAATTTGGTGTTATTATTCACATTTTGCAGATACGGAAACTGAGCTTTAAAAAAATTGACTTATCTATAGCTACACACTTCTATTGGATTCCAAAGCCTTTAGTTCTTCCACCAAACTATGCTGCCATTAGAAATACAAAGTGTAGTACCTTAATTATAAAGTAGCTGTAATCTACACAAAGGAAGAGCTCCTACACATGGAATTAAGGAAAGCTGTTTTCTCTCTTGGCTGACATCAGCCTTGGACATGTAAAATTTGTTTTTCAGACATAACTAGAGGTAGTTTTCCCTACACCTCCTTTGCAGATAATTATTTTACCTTTATGATATGCCATCAGACTTGTTAGACTTATTTTTGTTCCAATGATTGCCATATCTCCCTGTCACTTTTAACTATGTGATTTAGAACTCAGTAGTGACACATTTACTGCCTTTGCAGGAATTTGTTATCATTTTATCTAAGAGTAAATAAGAATGAAAAACTCCAACACTGGTATTTTCCCAAAGATTTCATTTTTTTTTTTTTTTTTTTTTTTTGAGATGGAGTCTTGCTCTATCACCCAGGCTTGAGTGCAGTGGCACAATCTCAGCTCACTGCAACCTCCACCTCCCCGGTTCAAGCAATTCTCTGCCTCAGCCTCCCAAGTAGCTGGAATTACAAGTGCCTGCTACCATACCTGGCTAATTGTTGTATTTTTAGTAGAGATGGGGTTTCACCATCTTGGCCAGGCTGGTCTTGAATTCCTGACCTCATGATCCACCTGCCTCAGCCTTCCAAAGTACTGGGATTGTAGGCATGAGCCACCGTGCCCGGCCCAAAGATTTTAATGTAGATATCATACATATTGGAAAAGAGCCATAGATGTAATAATCTAGCCTTCTGGACCCTGATTCTTACCCTTATCACTATATTTCTTTAAAAATTATTTTTAACTTGCATTACCTTAAAGAAAATATCATGTCAACATCCTACATCAACATTCACTCCCATGTGTATTTCTTTTACTGTTTCTCAAAACTAGATAATTTTGTCTTTTACATTTCATTCTCTGTTTTTATTTTCAGAAGTTATTGTTCCAACACCTGAAGGTTCTACCATTTTGGTTTCCAATGCCTCTTTGACCACATCAGTGCCCACCCCTGTCATAAATAGTACTTTTACCCCTACAACCCTGCAGACTATCTTTTCAGTAAGCACTTCTGAAAACAGCACTTCAGCTTTAGCTGATGTATCATGGACCCAATTTAACATCATCATTTTAACAGTCATCATCATTGTTGTGGTGCTGCTAATGGGATTTGTGGGGGCTGTATATATGTACCGTGAGTACCAGAACCGGAAACTCAATGCCCCCTTTTGGACCATCGAGCTGAAAGAAGACAATATCAGTTTCAGCAGCTACCATGACAGCATTCCCAATGCAGATGTGTCGGGATTGTTGGAAGATGATGTCAATGAAGTGGCTCCCAATGGGCAACTGACCCTGACGACTCCCATGCATAACTATAAAGCCTAAGGAGCTAGAACTGTTCTCCTGAATTGTTAAACCACAGTGCTTACTAAGACAGCATCAGCCCCTGGGCCAGACAAAGCCTGGCTAGAGTTTGCTGAGAAAGCAAAGGCAAATAGTGCATCTGAAATTTTCAGGTACAAATTTGTAATGTGCTTAGCCTATCTATTGCTCTTAGTTTTTCCATGAAGATCTGAAACGTTGACTGTCATTAGGACTTGAAGTAAAGTATATTTTTGTATGAAACCACATGGGAGTATGGAAAGGCTGAACGCCACAGTGCAGCCCAAATCCACTTTGACCTCCAGATAGACTCCTGGGGAAGTGTTCACCAAGCCAGTGGTAACAAGATGGAGGGGGAAAAGACTGCTGGAAGACTTCATCTCTATTCCTGAAACATTTTTTTTTTTTAAAAACAGGGATGATACTCATTTTGCTATACAAAAGGACATAATTGAGGAAAAGCTGATTTCTAGGCTGTATCACAATAATCTTGATTGTTTCTAGAATATCCTCACTAAGAGAAAAGCTGATTTCTAGGCTGTATCACAATAATCTTGATTGTTTCTAGAATAGGGGTAGAAAAGTCTCAAGATCTTCTGAATGGCTTGGTTTTTTCCTCCCAGGATTCTTGCTCAGTGGTGAGATAAAAGCACAGGATGAGTTTCTAATGGAGGAAGGCAGCACTGGGGAGCAGGAGGCTGATGGTCCTCCTCAGGGTCTCAGTGTAAATGATAAATTGTCTAAAAATAAGGAATATTCCTGCCTCTAGAGAAATAAGTTGTACATAGTTAATGTAGCATATCTGGTCAACGTTGTATTTGTATCTATTTGTAAAAAAAAATCATGTCATATTTTATCATCTGGAATTTATTTGTACAGCAGTTAATGGTGTTGTAAAAAGAAAATATGGGGATTGCTTAAAATACTGTAAAATAGATGGCAATATTGCTAGAGCTGGGACTCTGGTGAGCATCAGTCATTTTTAGTCCCTCTTGAGGACATTGCTGAAATTTATAAGAGGTCAAATGTTTCCTTCTTTCTTTTCTCAGTCTAAAAGTAGAGTTATATGCTCTTTGACTTACTATGATTCAAGCAATAGATTTTAAAGTCAATAGTCATTAAGCTGGGATATAGGATGCATTCTCCAAAAACACTCATCTAATTAGATACTAGCCACCCTATATATTTTACATAGATTAATATAAAACATATCCTCATTAAAACATGTTTTTCCTGAATGTACAAGATAGTCTTCCAAAGGGTAGAAATATTTTAGTTCCAAGAGAAAAGCCATCATATTACTTGGGATCTGTAGTTTTTCATGCCTGTGAAATATTTATAATCCCACCCTCACTCCAAATAAAAAGTCTCCTACATGTGAACACAGCCTGTCCCCCATTTGCCATGAGGTATGTGCCGTCTCCCTGCAGTGCTATAGTTTTCCCATCGTCTTCCTGTCTGGTTAGAGGGTAGCTCTGTAGATGGGTGTGTATAGTTAGTTCCTGTTTTTTGACGCAGTTTTTTTCCTAGAGGCCAACTATTGTTGCTCTCGTTCATGATATTGACATTTTGGGTTAAGCAAGCTGGGTGAGAAAGGTGGTCAGAAGTCAAATATAACATATTAGGAGGAACAGTGAACTGTGAAGTGGTTAGAAAAAAAATGAAGACTTCTTATTAGATTAGGTCTAGGAAATCCAAGCTGACCCCTTTGCCTCACTTCCCTAGAGAAAAACCTAGAACTTGGTCATCGCTTTATAGGAAACCCCTAAGTTGTTCTCAGGGTTTGGAGATGATGTTCTGGAGGAGAGACAAGAAATAATCTACTTCTGGTAACCCGAGGGTGCTTTGCGTATTTGGCCATTGCTCACAAGAGTAGAGGTTACATTATACAAAAATTATTTAGTATTTCTATAGCCCTTTGTAGTTTGCAAAGCACTTTTCCATATGTGTGTTCTCTCTTCCTCACCATAGCCCCTTGAGGAAGTAATTGCAGTCTCCATTTTATAGTCAAAAAGACTGAGGCACAAAGGAGCTAAATGTCTTGTTCAAGGCTATACAATGTGTGTCATGATTAGGCTTGGAATCAGGACTCCTAACACTAAAGCACATGTTTTTGCAACTATATGCAGAAATTGCCTAGCCATGGACACAAGAAAGCTGGGAGGAAGAGTTCTACTTGTGGATGTTTTTAATTTTTTGTAAATGTAAGGAGCAATCCAGGGCCATACAGCTATGAAGCACTTAGTGAAAAGAACACAGGAAGATTACTATCTGAAGCTAGTATTAGTGATTAGAAAACAAAACTGACAGTCTGTGCTTCATTAAAGTGAACTCATTTCTCCAAGCAGGGAGGGAAAACTTGCTTTCCCCAGCGGTTGCTGCATATGTGAGTACAGACTCTGCACTGCACAATTCTAAGAAATTGTGCAAAATGGCATACCCGACTTTCTCCCAGATACACCACCCCCACCCCCCGCAAAAAAAAAAGGTCAGGATTAAAGGTAGCGAGAAGAGAACATTTATTAAACAGAAGTTAAACCAATAGAGAAAGGGGGTTTATTGGAGTCTAAGAGGATTTTGACCATGTAGAAATTCCTTGAAACAGACCTTAAAAGGTATTGAAAAATTGAATCACAAAGGAAGTTTACCTTATACTTGTTAATGGCTCCTAGGTCATGGTTGTAATTTTTCCCAATGGAAAACAAAAGTCTTAAAATTTGTTTTAAATAATATCCTCTAATGTCTCCAGCTTTTTGCTTCTGGAAATAATTTGCTTTAAAAGGTAAATCAATCGCAAAGTGATCTACCACTGAAATCAGTCTGGGAAACTAGTGTGGAACGCTCTGCACAGTGTTCTTTCTGCTAAAGGCATGAGCCCCTTAGATTGTGGCATCCAGCAGCAGGATGCCATCAGTCCTTTAGAAGGCCTAACATTGGGAGAATGTTTGTGTAAGGATTGAAAATGTGTTTATTTTTAAATAAGATAGCACTGATGTGAATCTTATTCGGAAATGACAGATACTGCTTTTAAGTGATACTTTTATTGTCTTTAATTTATTTTAGTAAGCGCTTATGCATTTCTGATGGTTAGGCGCCCCAGGTGTAGTGTTAAGGATGTCCTTGTCCTCCCTTACTCCTCTTTCACTCCCTGTACACTCTATCCCCCCAGGGTTCTTTTATTAACAGAATTTCTCCAGTTATAGAGAAAAAATGACATTTGAAAACTAAAGCTCATTTATACTAATACTAAGGTCCTGTGGGCCTAGTGCATTACACTTCCCAGTGATACCTAGATTTTAAGAGAACAGAGGAAACATGGGATGAGAGGAGAGAGTTTTTTTAGACAAGATTTGTAGATGCCTCAAATTATATTGCTATTCTCTAGCCCCAATATTCCCAGGTAAATTGACCATTAAAGCAATACTCACTGACCTACTAGTTTATTTTGGTCAGCTGAGTGCCATCAGGATATTTAGCCCTTTAAGTGCTGTTTTGGAAGCAGAGAACTAAAGCAACAATACTTCCCCTTGACAGCTTTGATTGGAATGGGGTTATTAGATCATTCACCTTGGTCCTATACTTTTTAGGGCACTTGATGAATATTACACCACTTATAATGAACATCCTGGTTCCTATATTTTGGGCTATGTGGATAGGAGTTGAATTTCCACATCTCAAGGCAAGCTCTCTAACAGAAAGTTCAGAGAAGTAAAAAGTAACCCAGTGTAACCTATTATAGCAAGAAAAGCATTTCTGGCTTCATCCACAAAGAACCTTTGGTCTGTTATAGTCTTCTTGATAGGAAGGAGTTTGGGAGCTAAAATGAATTTGGTGTGTGCGGGGGAGTAAGGGAAGGTTAGTGCATTTTTCTGTTTAACCCTGAGCGAGTGTCTTTGCCAAGGGGAAAGGCAGGAAGAATAAACTGATGCATCTGAAGAAGTCAAATAACATCAAACGGACTAAAGGTTATGGATCATTAAAATGTCAGTGGTTGAATGATGTTTGTTCAAAGGCAATTTGGGAATCTTTCTTATTACTTATGCATATGCAATAACTGCAGCAGCAGCCCTAGAAACTGAGCCCAGGGCTTCAGATCTAAGTTAGTCCAAAAGCTAAATGATTTAAAGTCAAGTTTTAATTCTAGGCACAAGCACTCTATAATACATTAAATTAGAGCCTGAGCAATTAGGGAATGTTTCTGAAACATTAAACTTGTATTTATGTCACTAAAATTCTAACACAAATTTTAAAAACGTGTCTCATACATATGCTGTACTAGGCTTCATCATGCATTTCTAAATTTGTGTATGATTTGAATATATGAAAGAATTTATACAAGAGTGTTATTTAAAATTATTAAAAATAAATGTATATAATTTGTACCTATTGTAGATTTGTTGTTTTACTTTTTTATATGGTCAGAGTTGTCTGATGTCTTCAAATATATGCCAAGGATCATTTATTTTCAGCCCACTTCATAAAAATCTTTGAACTCTTCATTTATTGGCCATGCATTTTGTTTAAGTTTATTTAAAGAATGTCTTCTACTTGGGGGAAAATAATCCATGAAGAAGATTCCGTCTCTTAAAACAAAACAAAACCTGAGAAGAAAATTTACTGACATGTATTTTTGTTTGTGCTTTTGCCTGTTTCCTCTAGATCCGTCGGGATTGCCAAGAAAATTTTACAGAGAAAACTTGCTCACTTTGGATTTCTTTGTCACACATATAAAGAATTTTCTTTCTTTGGTACAAATCTGAAGAGAAACCATATTCTGTGTGTTTATTAGGCAACTTGTAATGAGAGTACTTTTTTTTTTTTTTTGAGATGGAGTCTCACTCTGTTGCCCAGGTTGGAGTGCAGTGGTGTGATTTTGACTTATTGCAACCTCCACCTCCTGGGTTCAAGCGATTCTTCTAACTCAGCCTCCCGAGTAACTGGGACTACAGGTGTGTGCCACCACACCTGGCTAATTTTTGTATTTTTAGTAGAAACGGGGTTTCACCATATTGGCCAGGCTGCTCTCGAACTCCTAACCTCATGATCCACCCCCCTCGGCCTCCCAAAGTGCTAGGATTACACACATGAGCCACCACACCCAGCTGAGAGTACATCTTTTTAATATTTTAAGCTACTCTTGAAGAACCTGTATTTTGACAAAGCTAGATGGTGTTTAATGGGATGCGACCTGAGAAATTCCTTTGTTTGAAAAAAAGAAAAAAAACAAGTCAGGCATTTCTTTGTGCTGAGAGCTTTATAAACTTAAATTGTTTTATTCAACTTCAGTTGGTTGACATTTAAACATTTAAACCCTATTTTTTAATTTATTTTCAAGTTACACAAGAAAACAGGTTTTATTACTTTATAATAACACCTTATGTTTATACATGGGGTACTGTGATGTATATGAATTGGGTATTAAGGAAAAAGAATAAGCATGGCAGAAATCTAAACAAATTACAGTTTCTTTTTTTTTTTTTTTTTGAGATGGAGTCTGGCTCTGTTGCCCAGGCTGGAGTGTAGTGGTGCGATTTCGGCTCACTGGAACCTCCGCCTCCTGGGTTCAAGCAATTCTTCTGCCTCAGTCTCCCGAGTAGCTGTGATTACAGGAGCACACCACCACACCTGGCTAATTTTTTGTGTTTTAGTAGAGACAGGGTTTCACTACGCCGAAGCTGGTTGTGTACTCCTGAGCTCAGGCAATACGCCTGCCTCAGCCTCCCAAAGTGCTGGGATTACAGGCATGAACCACTGTGCCCAGCCGAACAAATTACAGTTTCAAGAGAAAGTAAATATATATACAAACAAGTAAAGAGATTTGCTAGATAACATTATCAAAACTAGTTGTATTCATTTTCTATAGGAGTATAAGACACTTATGTTTAAAAAATTTCACATGCTCCATTATAATTAAGTCAGCAATTCAAAGTAACAGTGTGCTTACTTTTATTTTAAAAGTTAAGCTGAATTAAAACAAAATGTTTTTCATGAGGTGATAGCATTAGGAGTGTTAATTGACAGACTGAAAAATCAACATTCTAAATCAATGTTAAAATTGTAGTTTTATCTATAAGTTAGTCTTTCAAGGCAATTTTATGAACGAATTATTGTAGTAATTGTACAGGCTTTCTAGTACTTCTATGTACAAAATGAAAGCCATCAGACAATGTTAAATTTAAGATGTGCTGCTTGTTTGTATTAATAATAAGATTTTAAACCTCGTCTGTTGAATGGAACACTGCACTTCAAACAGCTGCAAAAGAAAACAGCCAAAACGTTTTCTTTGTATGTAATAAGAGTAGGTTTGGGTAATAAAGGAAGTGTTTGGGAGGAAATCTTCTTCTGTGGTTTCCTTTGTGTTGTCAGACAAACTGCTAAAATTGTATATGTCAGTATTGGTTCTTTTAATCTTTGACTCAAAGAGGGAAAAGTCTCAGCTCTTTCCCATGTTAATTACTATTCCAATTCAACCATGTTAAACTCATACAATTTCCTACATATGCCAGGTTATATGATGTCTTCCTTCTTTTGCTGATACTGCTTCCCCTACCTATAATGTCCTTGAGAACGCTTATTCATTCTTTGCAAACCTCTGATAAAGGAAAGTTGATCAATTTTTAATTTGCCTGATGAATACTTCTACTACTGCACATATTTTATTATAAATACTTGTTAGTTCGTGCCTTCCCCGGTAGACTCTGTATTCCTTGAAATCAGGAGCATTTATTCTTCTGCCTGTAGCATCTGGCATGTTGCTTGTACATTATGGGTGCTCAGTAAGTGGTGGTTTATGTACAAAATGTACTTGACAATACAAGAGCTGATATGTGAACTTATTGAAGTTTGGTTAGAAAACTGCTATTCAGTGGATAGGATAATATTTCTTATTCGAGAAGTGTCAATTTATATGGGCTTCAGAGGTTCTGAGAAACCCTTGAAATTTTAATGCTGTTTGTTTATTGATGCAATTGTTTGTTGTTGTTGTTTTTTCTGGAGAGAAGACCCATACTTTAATTATCGTCTCAAAAGGATCCATGATCTTTCGGGCATGGTGGCTCACGCCTATAATCCCAGCACTTTGGGAGGTCAAGGCGGGCAGATCACCTGAGGTCAGGAGTTCAAGACCAGCCTGACCAACATGGTGCAACCCCATCTCTACTAAAATACAAAATTTACCCAGGCATGGTGGTGTGCACTTGCAATCCCAGTTACTCGGGGGGCTGAGGCAGGAGAATTGCTTGAACCTGGGAGGCGTAGGTTGCAGTGAGCCGAGATCGCACCACTGCCTTCCAGCCTGGGCAACAGAGTGAGACTGTAACACAGACACACACACACACACACACACACACACACACACACGGTATACTTGATTACCAACTGGGGTTTATCACATAAATGTAAATTTAGTATAACATTTAAAGATCAATTAATGTAATTCTCAAAGGCTGAGAAAGAAAAATGATGATGATTATCTCAATAGCTGTACAATAAGCATTTGACAAAACTCAATATTCATTCATGATAAAAATGATGATGATACTGTCTTGTGATATCGTGATATAATAAGAAATATAGGCCAGGCACAGAGGCTCACACCTGTAATCCCACCACTTTGGGAGGCTGAGGTGGGCAGATCACTTGTGTCTCAGAGTTTGAGACTGGCATGGCCCAACATGGTGAAACCCTGTCTCTACTAAAATACCAAAGACAAATGGCCTGGCATGGTGGTGCATGCCTACAATCCCAGCTACTCAGGAGGCTGAGGCAGAAGAACCATTTGAACCCAGGATATGGAGGCTGCAGTGAGCTAAGATTGTACCACTGCACTCTAGCCTGGGTGACAGAGCAAGACCCTGTCTCAAAAAAAAAAAAAAAAAAAAAGAAATATATATATATATATATAGGTCTTTGTCTAGCTCCTAGCCAGAGCTCTTAAACTCTTGTACAAGTTTCTAAACGATAAGAGCTGTAGTAGCATCTTATGTTATATTTGGTTTTTGTCACTGGCTCTTGTAATAGGTCCAGGGTGATAAAGGTGAAAAGAACACCTTTTGTTATTTATAAGAAGCCCCTGTTGACCACACCTGAGTTAATGAAGTGACTTTGGAAAAGCCCTTCAAGATGAGGGTGCTGGTTGCCAGAGGAATCAACTGTATGTTTGGAGGATTTAAACGTGTAGCCTGGGAGTTTTGTTTGTTTGTTTTGTGACAGAGTCTCACTCTGTTGCCCAGGCAGGAGTGCAATGGTGTGACCTTGGCTCACTGCAGCCTTGACCTCCCCAGGCACAAGTGTTTCTCCTACCTCAGCTTCCTGAGTAGCTGGGACTACAAGTGCATACCAGTACACCCAAATAATTTTAGTTTTTTTAGAGACAGTGTATTGCTATGCTGCCAGGGCTGGTCTTGAACTCCTGAGCTCAGGCAGTCCTCCTGCCTTGACCTCCCAAAGTGCTGAAATTATAGGCATGAGGCACTGTGCCCGGTAAGGCCAGAAGGTCCAGGCTGTAGTGAGTCATGATCTCGCCACTGCACTCCAGACTGGGCAACAGAGTGAGGCCCTCTCTCTCGATCTCTCTCTCTCTCTCTCTCTCTCCAGACTGGGCAACAGAGCGAGGCCCTCTCTCTCGATCTCTCTCTCTCTCTCTCTCTCTCACACACACACATACCCCTCATTAAATGTTAGTAAATGAATAAGTGAGTCAGGCTGTACCATAGTTTCTACACTCGTAAGTACAATAAAGGTGGGTAAGTATACTGCAGTCTGTAGGCTTTGAATTTGTTATAAGTAGAATTGTCGATGCTGCGAAAGAAGTAGCGCTCTAATATATATTTCCTCAGCAAGGCAATTTACTTCTATAGAAGGACGTGGCTCACAAATGGAACAACGGCAAGTGTGTACCTGGACAAGGAGGGAAGGGATACTTATGCCCTGATGGAGGTCACCCCTACTGCTGTGTCATTCCCCTATTGGCTAGGGTTAGACCGCACAGTCTAGTCTAATTCCGATTGGCTATTTTAAAGGGATCAGGGGTACGAGCCAGAATGGCGGGGTATGTAGTTTGGCGGGAAGGACGGTTATGGCAGGTCAGAGCAGGTAAGCAGGGGTCAAAGCAGGTGACCAGAGCAGGTGACCAGAGCAGGTGACTGGAGCAGGTGACCAGGATGAGTCAGGATGGGGCAGGGAACTGAGGGAACAGATGTGAACTACTGATTAGAACTAGTGGAAAAGGTTGTTTACTGAAACTACAAGGAAGTTAAACTTTAAAATAGAGAGTTGAATTAGAGAGTTGAACATACTGACATACTGATTCTTTGAAGAGAAACTTGAGGTTCACTATATCTAACAAATTAGTGCAAACTGAAAACCCAATAATCTATTATTTTGGAAAACAAGTCATTTGTAAGTATGGATGTTTGTGAGTGAGACCAGGAACATACAGCACAAAATTTCCTTCAGTGGAATGGTGCTGAGGAAGCTCATTCCTTCCGTGCAGAGAGAGATCACACCCACAGACCTGACTGCACGTCCTCAAACACTGCGGCCTGTGCTGACCGAGTAGGAAGAAAACATCGTCCAAAATATGGATGCTTTTGGTGACCTCCCCTTTCTGCCTTTACTTTCGCTAGCCTGCAGAACCCACAGGCTTCATCTCAGCTTTTTAATCTCCCCAAAACATTTTCTAAATGAGCCATTGTTATCTTTAATCACCATGGCTAGGGGGATTATCCAGCCTCATTTGAAGAAGCTATTTTTTTTGCAAAGAGTTGAGATTCTTCCAGACAAGGATGAAGACATTAATGTTGTCTGTTAAGATTCTGCTTTAGTCTAGATAATAATTTTAGGGTAATTAAGCAAATTGTATAGACTCAAATAGGCCATTAATCCCCAGCGGAATTGTCTGAAATGGAGAGGGCTTTAAATTCGAACACAAAGAATCTGGCAACAGTTATGTTTTGAATTTCCTTCAGTTAAAATGAAAAGGTTTCAGTGTTAACAGGTACTGTCCTGGGTAAAGAATTTTATTTACTTATAATTTGTATCCCAACTTTTTGTATTAAAAGATAGATCATTAAGCCTTAAATTAAGAGTTAAAGTATCAGTTAAGTATACTAAGGAGGAAGCAGAAATATACCAGAAAACCTAGACCAAAGGCCTGAGTTAGCAATTGACACCGTTTAGCTATGAGCTGCCCAACAAGTGACAACACAGATTATTTACCGATGTTACTATCTAATTAAAAGGTGCACACTGGAACATCAACAGAATGTCTATTTTTCTTGGTTCTAAAAGATAATAGCTTACAGTACAAAGAGCATCAGCTTTGAAAGTGATACGGACAGGAGACAGGGAAATACTGAGTAGAAGAGGGCGGTTCCCTGGCAAAGGCCCCACCCTCAAGCCTGGAGACCTGCAGCCCTAAGTGGGAATAGGCATTTCTCTTTTTGCACCCAAAAAGTTACCTTTTGGCCCACCACATCTCCCTATTGTGTACCAATATAAACCCTGCACTCCAGGCTCCAGAAGCAGACAAGCAGGCAAGGAGACGAGACAAGCAGATGAACGGCAGAATGATGCAGCAGAGAGAGAAGAGGAGGAACATCTGAATGGCCAGAGGAGTTTGACTGGGGTTGGCGAGAGAGGAATTCGGCCACTGGATGGCCAGGCTGCAGGGAAGTATCGTCTTCCCACTCCATCCCCCTTTCCAGCTCCCCAGCCATCCCCCTTAGAACCACCTCCACCACTCAATAAAACCCCACATTCATCCTTCAAACCTGTGTGTGACCTGATTCTTCTGGGATGCTGGGCAAGAGCTCACAATACAGAAAGCTATTACACTGGCCCTCTGCCCTTGCAAAAAGGCAGAGGGTCCATTGAGCTGGTTAACACTCAAGCTGTCCACAGATGGCAGGGCTAAAAGAACACGCTGTAACACATGCCCACTGGAGCTCCCGAAACTGTCGGTCTGTGTGCTCCCCCTCCCCTCGGGGGTTTGAGCGGCAGCAGTGACCAAACAGGTGAGCCACACTCGCCTTCACCATCCTGCGAGGGAGATCAGGAAACTCTCCCATTTCAAAAGCAAAGAGATATGGGTTCTAGTGCAGGCCTCACAACTATAGGATCTTGGGCGATTTAATAGATGGCTCTTCGTCTTGCTGCCATTACCTATAAAAGTAGTAACTTCTTAGTTATTACTAAACATGGTGTTTTGCCATGTCGCCCAGGCTGGTCTTGATGCTGACCTCTTAGGGTTGCAGAGAGGGTAAGTGAAAGCTTTACGTGAAGCACCGCAGCACATGCAAGGTCTACAAGGAATAGTTCCCTTCCTCTCTCCCTATTATTTAAGAGGTCTTGAAGAAAAACTTTACGAAAAAATGCAATGTTTTTCTTTCTCTAGTGAGTGGAGAATTGGATCAGTTATCCACTGGTTTGCTTCCTGACTAGAAAACCAATACACAGCCTAGTATTTGAGTAAGGCCACTCTTGGGTTTTGGGTATACTTGGAATGAAATGAGATACCTCCCTAAGTTGAATTGCTGCTTTTCTGTGTTTTCGGTGAGTGGTCTGGGGCTGGGATGGCATCCACAGGAGGCTGAAAGAAGCAACATGACATCTTGTCGGCATTCTGTGGTTCCACAGGGATCCATGAAGAGATGCCATATTTGCCATGGGAAAAGAGTGAAGGGGGCCTTGTGAAGTGAGGAGAGCACAGGCCTGGGAGTCTGCCCACTTCGGGTCTATTCCTGCTCTTTTAAGCACTTGCAGAGTGAACTCGGGCAGGTCGCTGAATCCATCTGGATCTCAGTTTTTCTGTTGGTAAATCCAAGAGGTTTAGTTAAATGTACTCTATGAGGACCTTTTTAATCCTTGTATTCTATTTGGTGGGAAGATAACGATGTTTAGAGTAAGATGGTTAATTCTGGCTAAGATTTATTAATTCATTCTTTCCTCAACATTTATTAAACACCTATTATCTGCCAGGGACTATAATAGACCAGGGGGTATAGAATTAAAAGTTCCTGCTCTCCAAAGAAGCCAGACATAAGAGTATGTACTATATGATTCCAGTCATAAGAAACTCTTGAAAAACAAATCTTGGCTGGGTGTGGTGGCTCATGCCTGTAATCCTAGTACTTTGGGAGGCTGAGACTGGAGAATACTTGAGTTGAGGAGTTTGAGACCAGCCTGGGTGACATGGCAAAACCCCATCCCTACAAAAAATACAAAAATTCGCTAAGTGTGGTAGCATGTGCCTGTAGTACCAGCCACTTGGGAGGCTGAGGCAGGAGGATGGCTAGAGTCCAGGAGGTAGAGGCTGCAGTGAGCTATGATCGCACCACTGCACGCCAGCCTGGGTGACAGAGTGAGACCTTGTCTCAAAACAAAACAAAACAAAAACAAAAGAAAGAAATGACAGAAAAAAAAATTTTTTTTGAGACAGGTTCTCACTCTGTTGGCCAGGCTGGAGTGCAGTGGTGCACTCTTGGCTCACTACAACCTCTGCCTCCCAGGTTCAAGGAATCCTCCTGCCTCAGCTTCCCGAGTAGCTAGGACTGCAGGCATGTGCCACCACACCCAGCTAATTTTTATATTTTTAGTAGAGATGGAGTTTCACCATTCACCCAAGCTGGTCTTGAATTCCTGGCCTCAAGTGATCTGCCTGCCTCGGCCTCCCAAAGTGCTGGGATTTCAGACGTGAGCCATTGTGCCCACCTCACAACCCACTAATTTTTAAATATTTTGTAGAGACAAGGTCTCCCTATATTGATTAGGCTGTCCTCGAACTCCTGGGCTTAAGCAATCCTCCTGCTTTGGCCTCCAAAAGGTTTGGTATTATAGGTCTGAGCCGCCATGACAGGCCTGAAAAGACAAATCTCTAATGACGAAAAATAAAACAGTGAGGCCGGGCGTGGTGGCTCATGCCTGTAATCCCAGCACTTTGGGAGGCTGAGGCAGGTGGATCACCTGAGGTCAGAAGTTCGAGACCAGCCTGGCCAACATGGTTAAACCCCTTCTCTACCAAAAAAAATACAAAAATTAGCTGGGAGTGGTGATGCACGCTTGTAATCCCAGCTACTCGGGAGGCTGAGGCAGGAGAATCGCTTGATCCTGGGAGGTGGAGGTTGTGGTGAGCCGAGATCATGCCATTGCACTCCAGCCTGGGCAACAAGAGCAAAACTCCATCTCAAAAATAAATAAATAAATAAAAGAATCACTAGCATATATAGTTCTTTTGTGTGCGTTAGAAAAACGGTATCCCTACTTTGAAATAAACTCACAGCTCGTCCAGCACAGCATGGACTGAATTTCAGCCTCCATCCTCCTTTGCGTGGATGTGCTTGTGTAGGGCACAGCCTTGTGCAGCGTACTTGGTGGTGTGTCACACAGAGAGGAGGACACATGCAAGGAAAAGGGGACTGTCATTTAGCCCTTTGAGGAAGGAGGCACTACAGTGGCACAAGTGTCGTGTTCATCCTTCTCTAGATCCTGCTCTGTGCTCTCAGTGTGAGTTCACTGCATTTAAGGGAGATGCAAAGTTTACCATCCCCTCCTACAAGTCACAAGACATTAAGAGCTTCTTTTAATCTGCAAAATGTCCAGACAGTTGATTAATGTAATTATCCTTCTCTGCCTAGAGCTATCACTGCTTTACATATTCAATGTGCAGCTGGAGAGGGTGCTTGAAAGTGCTCTCCGGCATCCTAGGATAATTTTTCCAGCAGCTTTTAGGTTTCTGATAGCCAGCCCCTGGATTTAAATGGGTGGAGGATCTGGCCATGGTATTGAGGATGATCAATTTAGGTAGGAGATCTTGGCATGGGGCATATCTATGCCTCCTGCAAGTTTCAAAAACTCAGGAACCCCGGCTTTTGTGAATCAGTAAATGGAGGTCCAAGTTCCTCTTTGTCACTAGCTTGCTGTGTGACTTTGGGACAATCGTTTCGTGTCTCTAAGCCTCAATCCCCTTATCCGTAGAAGAATGATAACAGACTTGTCTCAGAGCTGTTGTGAGGTAGAATCAAGGGATGAAGAATGTGACATGGGCTTTGTAAATAGTTGCATCAAGTAGGGATTTTATCTTATCCCTGTGGACCTTCAAACATGAGGAGCTAATGCACATATGGTATGTACAGGTTTTTATCCCGCTTTTGCAGGGCATAAGTCTTACTTGTAAAACAGCCTTCCCCAGGCCGGGAACGGTGGCTCACGCCTGTAATCTCAGCACTTTGGGAGGCCAAGGCGGACGGATCACCTGAGGTTGGGAGTTTGAGACCAGCCTGGCCGACATGGCGAAACCCAGTCTCTACTAAAAATACAAAAGTTAGCTGGGTGTGGTGGCACACGCCTGTAGTCCCAGCTATTTGGGAAACTGAGGCAGGAGAATCATTTGAACGTGGGAGGTGGATGTTGCGGTGAGCCGAGATTGCACCACTGCACTCCAGCCTGGGCGACAGAGCGAGACTCCATCTCAAAAAGAAAGAAAGGATGACGAAAATCACTAATTGGCAACAAATACTACTGTGAAAATTGTTGTGGGTAAGAATTATCAATAGATGCTAAAATTAGTGGGTGAAAGTATAAAAACTGAATACATAGCTTCAAATATCTTCCCACAGGATTAGTATTAATTACAAAAGGAAAAACAGTAATTTTACTGCAGATACCACCTTAGCCAAGAAATCAGAGTTAACATCATCATTAATGAGACATATTAACATTCTGTGCCTCCTGATATGCAACCAAGGAAGGGGACATCATTTTTGTCATGTTCTTGTCAAAAGCGCATTGCTTGGGCTCAGCATGGTGGCTCACACCTGTAATCCCAGTGCTTTGGGAAACTGAGGCTGGAGGATCACTTGAGCCCAGGAGTTAGAGGCTGCAGTGAGCCATGATGATGCCACCACTGCACTCCAGCCTGGGTGAAGGAGTCAGACTCTGTCTCTGAAAAAAAGAATGCAGAACTTGAATTTCATCATGAGAAAATACCACACAAACCCCAAATAAAGAACATTCTATCAAATAACTGGCAACTACATTTAGAGAGTGCCAGTGCTGGCTGGGTGCAGTGGCTCACACCTGAAATCCCAGTACTTTGGGAGGCCGAGGCGGGCAGATTAACTGAGGTCAGAAGTTTGAGCCCAGCCTGGCCAACATGGTAAAACTCCATCTCTACAAAAATACAAAAATTAGCTGGGTGTGGTGGTGTATGCCTTGTATTCTTAGCTACTTGGGAGGATGAGGTAGGAGGATCACTTGAACCTGAGAGGCAGAGGTTGCAGTGAGCCGAGATCATGCTACTGCACTCCAGCATGGGTGACAGAGTGAGACTGCATCTCAAAAAAAAAAAAAAAAAAAAAGAAAGAAAAAAAGAGAGCGTCAGTGCCATGAAAGACAGAACTGTCAGAGGCTGGAGGAGAGTAAGGAGATGTAACAGGTAAATGCAATGTGGAATATTGGATTGGATCCTGGACCAGCAAAAGGGAATTAATGGAAAAAGATTAATAATAATTAATTAAAAAAGATTAAAATAAAGTCTGTAATAAGTAGTATTGTATCAATGCAATTTCTTAATTTTTGACAATTGTGCTATGGTTGTGGAAGATGTTAATATTTTAGAAATTCTTTGTACTATTTTTTTTTTCGAGATAGAGTCTCACTCTGTCACCCAGGCTGGAGTGCAGTGGTGCGATCTTGGCTCACTGCAACCTCTGCCGCCCAGGTTCAAGTGATTCTCCTGCCTCAGCCTCCCGAGTAGCTGGGATGACGGGCGCCTGCCACTGTACCCAGCTGATTTTTGTAGTTTTTAGTAGAGACGGGGTTTTGCCATCTTGGCCAGGCTGGTCTTGAACTCCTGACCTTGTGAGCCACCTGCCTCGGCCTCCCAAAGTGCTAGGATTACAGGCATGAGCCACCTCACCCGGTCTCTTTGTACTATTATTGCAACTTTTTTCTAAATTTGAAATTATTTCTAAATAAAAAAGAAAGAAAGAAAAAAAACTGTGGCCTTTGGGAAATCTCTTCCCCTCTCTGAGCCTTTAGTTTCTTCTTCTATAGAGTAGTGCGATCACCCCAATTCACTTCACAGCATCATAAGGATAAAATGGAAGAGTGCAAAGTAGCAGCATTGCGTATATACTGATCCTATAAAAAGTTATTCTTGTTGTTAGTAATGGCAGTTCAAGTGTCTTGATCTGCTAAAGCTTCGGGAGGGTTCTAGCCAAATGAAAAACATCTGGCTGCAAGTTACTTCCTCCCAGCCATTTGATATGACCTTGTCCATGGAAATAATAATGCCAGCTTTGTGGCTGGGTGGCTGTTGTCAAGGAGATAGCTCCAGATAGCCCAAACAGCTGGAGGTAGTGACGTCACCTCTAGACTTGGCAGAAAGATCATGGTGAGACACAGACAGGACAAAGGCCTCTGTCTCTGTCCATGAAACCACTACAGTAGCAGGAAAACCAACTTCCAAATAGCCGTTCCTTTGTGCAGTTGATTCTATTTTCAGTTTCCAGGTTCACTAAAGGGTTTAGCACACAATTCAGGGACATAGTCATGCTGAACAAGGCAATGAAGTAATCATAATGATAGCTCCTAGGCTGGGCTCGACAGCTCACGTCTGTAGCCTCAGTACTTTCTGAGGCTAAGTTGGGAGGATCATTTGAGCCCAGGAGTTTGAAACGAGCCTGGGCAACATACCAAGACCTCATCTGTACTAAAAATAAACAAATTAGCCGGGCATGGTGGCACCTGCCTGTGGTCCCAGTTACTTGGGAGGCTGAGGTGGGAGAATCACCTGAGCCTCGGACGGGGAGGCTGCAGTGAGCTATGATCACTCTTTCTGCACTTCAGCCTGGTTGACAGAGCAAGACTCTGCATCAAAAAAGAAATTAAAAAAAAAAACAGAAACCCAGCTCTTCACAGGTTCTTTCTTCTTCATAGTGTCCAGTGTATTCAATCAGATAACGCAGTCATTTGACCTCAGCATTGTCCTCCACATTTTACACATGGGAAAATCGAGGTGTAGCAAGGGGAAGGAACCCCGGGTCACAGGATAAATGGGAGGAGTTTCAGAGTCGGAATCCAGGTGTCCAGATTTCCATTCCTGTGAACCGCCCACACTAAGATTCACCTCCTACCACTTTGAAGCAGTTGCCCAGGGAGTAAAGTCTGGTGAACACATCCTTAAATACTCTTGTCTGGATGTAGACCTCACCTCTTAATCCTAAATTCTAAAGCTGATGAAAAAAGAAAAACCTAAATGGTGATGACAGGCTACCTGAAACAATCAAGGTGTTGGAATTCAAAGGCACCTGGTGTCAATTCCCAGCTCTGGCACTTACCAGCTGTAGGAGCTTCAGTAAGTAGTTTTTACTTTTTGCAGCCTCAGTCTTTTCAATTGTAAGTAAAATAGTAGCGCCTCCTGCAGGAGGTTGTTGGGAGGGTTAAATGAGGTGGTGCCTGTGAAATGCCTGGGACAAGTGACAAGTAAGACGTGCTCAAAATGTGAAGTCCTCTTCCTTGTTTATATTCTCCAGAGTTTACATTGGCTGAAGATGCGAAGTTAGTTCCTTAATGTGGGAAGTGTTAGCCTCCCTCCCCAGAAGAGAGTTGGTCGTATGTTAGAAGCTTCGAAATAAACACAGAAGCCGGGTGCGGTGGCTCATGCCTGTAATCCCAGCACTTTGGGAGGCCGAGGCGGGCAGATCACTCGAGGTCAGGAGTTTGACACCCGTCTGGCCAACATGGTGAAACCCCATCTCTACTAAAAATACGAACATTAGCTGGGCATGGTGGTGGGTGCCTATAAACCCAGCTACTTGGGAGGCAGAGGAAGGAGAATTGCTTGAACCCGGGAGGGGAGGTGAGGGTTGTAGTGAGCTGTGATAGAGCAAGACTCCATCTCAAAAAAGAAAATAAATAAATACAGAAATACAGAAATCATCTCCAGAGCTGTAACATCCTGAGAGACTCTGAGAGGTTCAGCCTTCTCATTTATCAGATGTAGAAGCTGAGGTCCACAGAGAAGTGATCTGCCAGGCCAGACATGGTGGTTCATTCCTGTAATTTCAGCACTTTGGGAGGCCGAGGCGGGTAGATCACTTGAGGCCAGAGTTCGAGACCAGCGTGACCAACAAGGAGAAACCCTGCTTCTACTAAAAATACAAAATTAGCTGGGTATGGTGGCACATACCTGTAATCTCAGCTTCTTGGGAGGCTGAGGCAGGAGAATCACTTGAACCCAGGAGGCAGAGGTTGTGGTGAGCTGAGATCACGCCACTGCACTCCAGCCTGGGCAACAAGAGCAAAACTTGTCTCAAAAAAAAAAAAAATGATCACAGAGTTGGTGGCAGAGCCGGGTTGGGAATCCTGACACCCCAGCTTTCCTGCTTTTGAACACATCTATTTCAAGGGTTGAACTTACTGGCAAGGAATATTGGTTCCTGGCTTCAAGGACTGCCCCTTTCCTGGGGCAGTGCACTCAGTGTGGCAAGCTCTCCCTCTTTTTCATGCTCTTACCATTGCTAATTCTGGGGTTGGTTGAAGATCTAGGGAAAGAAGGGACACAGGCAATTTGGAAGCCTCACTAAAGCTGAGAGAGAGAGAGAGAGGGAGAGAGAGAGAGAGAGTATATGAAACTGGGATACACAGAATTACTATTGACTGAGCTCCTAAAAGTATCTTCGATTACTCTCACAAAAACCTTGCAGGATAGGTATTGACATCATTTTCAGATTAATTGATTGAATCATTCATTCATTTAACATATATTTTCAAACAGCTGCTAAGTGGCAGACATAGTGCTAGGTGTTGAGGATATAGCAGTGAACAGTTCTGAATGTAGTCCCTGCCTCATGCAGCTTCCAGTCTAGTGCAAGGAAAGACATTTAAAAAATGATTTTAGAGACACACACACACACTCTCTCTCTTACAAAATATGGCAAGTGCTACAAAGGAATAATATGTGTTGCTAGGAATACATGACTTGATTTAGATTAAATCGAGTAGGGAAGACTTCTTTTGAAAAGTATTAATAATTGGTTAATTACTTAATTGAAGAATGGAGGCCTGGTGCAGTGGCCCAGGCCTATAATCCCAGCACTTTGGGAGGCCAAGGTGGGAGAATTGCTTGAGGCCAGGAGTTCAAGACCAGCCTGGGCAACACAGTGAGACCCTGTCTCTATTAAAAAAAAATGAGGAAACTGAAGGTGAAAGGGGAATTGTTCAAGATTGCTAAGAAAGTCACCATCTATCCATTTGCCAACTGTTTCAAGTTATTTTCATCCGTGCTCTCACAACTGCCTGCAGAAGAAGTAGCAACATCTGTGTTGAGGAGGGGACGGTCGATTTCACTGCTTAAGCTCTGCCAAGATTATCTAAATGTCTGGTGATTGCTATGTGCTTTAACCAAGGGACTGGGCACAGTGGCTCAGGCCTGTAATCCCAGCACTTTGGGAAGCTGAGGCTAGTGGATCACGAGGTCAAGAGATCCAGACCATCCTGGCCAACATGGTGAAACCCTGTCTCTACTAAAAAACACCAGAATTAGCTGGGTGGGCGTGGTGGCGCGCACCTGTAGTTCCAGCTACTCAGGAGACAGGCGGGAGAATCGCTTGAACCCGGGAGGTGGAGGTTGCAGTGAGCCTGAGACTGCACCATTGTACTCCAGCTCAAAAAAGAAAAAAAAAAGAAAGAAAAAGAGAAAAGCAGCTAGGGTTTTATGCAGAGAGCCCTCATCTAGTTGGCAGGAGCTGCAGATCCCGCTCCAGTTGAGACTCATTGTCAATACTTAATTACTTTGGGCGAGTCCCTTCCTCTCACTGGGCCTCAGTTTTGTGACCACAGGTGCCTTTGAATCCTAACGGTAATAAAAGATCATTAGGTAAGAGACTAGAGTGGGAGTGTTGTTGACCACTGGCTCGTGGGAATGAGTTATTTGCTTCAAACTAAGTCTGCAAATTACTGTTTGCCTTGAGACTACGCATGTAGGATTTTTCTGAAGCAAGTCAGCCCTCAATTATCTGGGTTTCATCTTGAGGCCAAATCCCAAAGTTTTGGGTTCATTATTCCAGAAAAGCAAACACTAGCTTAGGAACTTTGAAGATTCCTAAGTGGCTGTAGTCATTCCCATCTCCCGCTTAAATTAACGGACTAGGGCCGGCTTTCGCCCTCAACAAAGATGGCACCTACCCTCGCCTCGCCCTGAGTGCCCTCACAAAGAATGGCAGCCTGCCTTTTTTTTCTCTTAGTTTTGCTGGCACAAGCACGGATGCTTTGCCCTTAGTTAAGATGGCGCCCACCCCCGCTTCCCTGCCCGTCCTCTGGCGCCAGCTGGTCGGCTTCACTGCGTGCGTCTCGGTGACCCCGCCTAGTTTCCGTAGGAAGAAGCGCCGGGAAAAGATGGCGGCTTCTGTGGTTTGAATTCCAGCGGCGCCGCCAGAATCCCAACAAGAGCTGGGGTGGAGGGGGCGGGGACCCGGGGAGCCCGGCGGGTCGCTACCGCGGGGGGAACTAGTGGCGCCACCGCCACAGACACCAACGCCGTCACCACCTCTGTATCCATGATGGACTCGGTTTTGGAAGAGGACGTCACCCTCCCTGGGACGCTCAGCGGCTGCAGGTGCGACCAGGGCATCGGTGGTCGCCGTAATCGGGCCAGGGTTGCAGCTGATGGGATTTTGCTCTAACGCGGCCTTGGGGTTTGCTCTTGAAGGTGTCTGGTCAGGGGCAGTGTGCGGGGTGTGTTCCTTCGGAGAGGGTCTCTGGGCGGCCCACCATCTGACACTCTGGGGGGCTGGGATCCCCGGCCTGCGCCACAGCCGCCTGTAGCATTGCGCCAGGTACTTTGTAGAAGGTGTGAAGAACAGGTAAGGGGTTTTCTGAAAGAGTGGGACGAGTGTGGGGCCACTTGGAGAATCCTATTAGTGGGGGTAGGTGGAGAACAGGGACCTTGAGGGCACCTGATGGTTCATTCTGTTTTGAAGATTTGTTTTCATTATGGAGAGTGTAGTCGGGATGCCCAGACTTTGCTTTTTGGGTTGTATAGTGGCCACCTAGGAAGCAATGAAATGCAATGGTTAAGAGCCTTGGCTGGAGTTGGACAAAACTGGATTCAAATCCAGCCCTGTAAACTGACCAGCTGTGTGACCTTGGTAAAGTGACTTAACCGGCTTTCCCATCTGTAAAATAGGCTAGTGGTAATATCCACCCAACAGAGTTGGGGTGAGGATTAAAAGGGGTGATGCCTGTGGAGCAATTAGTTTGGCAAGTGTAGTACCTGCTACATAATCAGTGCTTAAAAAATGATCCTGCGTTGCCATTCGTATTATTATTACTACGATCATCAAAGGTGATATAAATCAGGGAATGATGGCCAAGAGTGGCCTCCCATGGTCCTGCCCCAAGAGACTGTGGGAGTCCCCATTGCTGGTGGAGCTGGGGTCTGGTAGGAAGGCCTAATAGAGCGCTACACTGCTCCAGTGCTGGCCCCTGTGGTTGTCCTGGACTCCAGGTTGGAGAGTGAATAGTAGATGGAAGACAAGGAGATCCCTGTCTGAGAATCTGCGCTGTTTATCCAGCTCTACCAGGGACAAGCTGCTGCTTTTAGTCAACAGACCTTAATTGAAAGGGTGACCATGGTATTGTGCTAACTGGGACACTTTTAAGAGTGAAAAGGGCCAGGTGCAGTGGTTCACTCCTGTAATTCAGCACTTTGGGGGCTGAGGTGGGCTGATTGCTTGAGCTCAGGAGTGTGTGAGATCAGCCTGGATAACATGGTGAAACCTCGTCTCTACAAAAAATACAAAAATTAGCCAGGCATGGTGGCATGCATTTGTAGTCCCACCTGCTCGGAAGGCTGAGGCAGGAGGATTGCTTGAGCTCGGAAGGTTGATGCTGCAGTGAGCTGTGTTCATGTCACTGCACTGTAGCCTGGGTGACAAAGTGAGACTCTGTCTTTAAAAAATAAAAAAGAAAAATGAAAAGTGAAAATAATATTTATGCCCAGGCAGCAGACATCAATAGGGCCTATCTTGGGTAAACCTGGACAAATGATTTTTCTATTTGTGGAGAACCTGCATGTATCAGGCACAGACTAAGATACTTTGTAGTTCCTGTCTAATTGAGTCCTATGACAGTTCATCATGCCCTTTTCTATCCATTTTACTTCCACTGTCCCAATATACTGGGAGTATGGCTTCTCTCCTGGATTGTCCTTTGTACCCCTAATAGTTTTTTATACTACAGTTGGAAACTATCTTCTAACTATAAATCTGTTCTTCATAGTCTGCTGCTTTATACTTTTAATGCTGCTTATTGCTGTTATTGTAACTCCCATTATTATTCTCTCAGATAACTGTTCTCATTTCAGTGCTCGTTGGCCAAACACTTGGGTTTTGGGGTTCCAGACCTAGTTGGGTTTCAATCCCAGTTCTGCCACTTAACAACCCCTTGATCTGGGGCAAGTCACTCATCCTCTGTGAGCCTCAGTGTTTATCATCTGTAAAATGGGTTAATATAAAGTCTAGGGTTGGCATAAAGATTAAAATGAATCTTAAAAAGTTTAGCTCAGCGTCTGACCCAGAGTGACTACTTAACAGATCAGCAAATATTCTCCTTTCTCTCATCTCCCTGACTTTGCAGGACTTAGATACTGCATACATTCCATCTTAACCATTTTAAAGCATATAGTTCAGTTGTATTAAATGTATTTGTATTGTTGTGCAACTGTCACAACTATCTTTGTAACTGTTCATCTTGCAAAACAGAAACTCTGCCCCTGTTAAAACATTAACTCCCTATTCCCCTCTTCTCCCAGCCCCTGACAACCACCATACTACTTTCTGTCTCTGTGATTTTTTTTTTTTTTTTTGAGACAGGGTCTCACTCTGTTGCCCATGCTGTAGTGCAGTAAAGTGATCTTGGCTCACTGCAACCTCCGCCTCCAGAGTTCAAGCAATTCTTATGCCTCAGCTACTTAGTAGCTGGGACTATAGGCATGCTCCACTACACCTGGCTAATTTTTGTATTTTTGGTAGAGACAGGGTTTCATTGGGTTGGCCAGACTGGTCTTGAACTCCTGGCCTTAAGTGATCTGCCTGCCTTGGCCTCCCAAAGTGCTGGGATTACAGTTATGAGCTACTGAGCCCAGCCTTTCTCTATGATTTTGACTACTATAAGTATTGCATATAAGTAGAATAATCACTATTTGTCCTTTTGTGACTGGTTCATTAAACTTAGCATTATGTCCTCAAGGCTCATCCATGTTGTAGTATGTGTCAGAATTTCTTTCCGTTTGAAGGCTTTTCTTTTTAATTTTTTTAGAGACAGGGTCTTGCTATGTTACCCAGCCTGGTCTTAAATTCCTGGGCTGAAGTAATCCTCCTGCCTCTGCTTTGCTAAGTGCTGGGATTACAGGCATAAGCCACTGTGTCTGGCCCTCACTGATATTTTTACTGTCCTTTTGATTGTAGCCATCCTTGGGATGTGACGTGGTATTTCATTGTGTGTGTGTGTGTTTTTTGTTTGTTTGTTTTTGAGACAGAGTCTCACTGTATGGCCCAGGCTGGAGTGCGGTGGCGCAATTTTGGCTCACCCAACCTCTGCCTCCTGGATTCAAGCGATTCTTGTGCCTCAGCCTCCCAAGTAGCTGGGACTACAAGTGCATGCCAACATGCTTGACTAATTTACATACATAAATAGATATATAGTTTCACTCTTGTTGCCCAGACTGGAGTGCAATGGCGCAATCTCGGCTCACCACAACCTCTGCCTCCCAGATCAGATGATTCTCCTGCCTCAGCCTCCCGAGTAGCTGGGATTCCAGGCATGTGCCGCCACACCCAGCTAATTTTGTATTTTTTGTAAAGTCGAGGTTTCTTCATGTTGGTCAGCCTGGTCTTGAACTCCCAACGTCAGGTGATCCACCTTCCTTGGCCTCCCAAAGTGCTGGAATTACAGGTATGAGCCACTGCGCCCTGCCTAATTTTTATATTTTTAGTAGCGACGAGGTTTCACCATGTTTGCTGGGCTGGTCTTGGAACTCCTGACCTCAGATGATCTGCCTGCCTTGGCCTTCCAAAGTGCTGGGATTATAGGAGTGAGCCACCATGCCCATCGCTTATTGTGGTATTAATTATACTTTAATGACTACTGATGTGTTGAGCATCTTTCCATGTGCCTTTTAGCCATTTGTACACTTTCTTTGGAGAAATGTGTATTCAAATCCTTTGTCTGTTTAAAAAAATGTGAATATATTTTGACCCAGCAATTCCACTTTTTGTCGTCTATTCTAGAGAAATCCTCATACTTGTGCAGAGTGGGACCTTATAAGGACATTCATATGACTGTGTGTGTAAAAGAAAAACTTGGAAACAAATTGAATTATCAGTAGGGGATTGGGTAAATACACATTCTTTCAAAGGTATCTTTCAGACTGCGGCCCATTGGTAGCTCATGAAATTCAATTTGGTAGGTTGCAACCAGGATTTAGAAAAGTAGGACAGAATAGAAAACATTTCAAGGATGAAGCGTAATAATATTTCTTCTGTGGCTCATGGTCAGTAGAGTTCGGATGATACTGCTGTAGAAAGCTTTGTAGGAGTTAAAAACTTTGAGGCATATCTATTTATACTGTCATGAAAACATCTTGAGGGCATATTAAGTAGAAGAAACATGTTGTGGCATGATATATACTGTTTGATTGCATGTGTTTTATTTTTAAGCAGCAGAGTTAAAATGATGTAAAAACATATAAAAAGATCTGGAAGGTTATAGGTCTTTTTGATAACAGTGATTACCTCTTAGGCAGGTACTGGATGGGAGTGAGGAGTAGCCGAGGAGAACTTTAGGTTTGTCTGTATTTTTTTATTTATGTATTTTACTGTAATTAAGAATAAATAAAATGGAAGGAAAAAGGAGTTGTTAAAAGACAAAAGTGAGCTTGTTGGTGTAATCGTCTGAATGTGATGTCTGGTCTCACCCACGGCTCATGAAGCAACTTGTCAAGGTGACAGTCCCCTTGGGTCTTGTGGTTTGAATGGACAATTATTACTGGCATATATAGGAATAGAAGGAGGTCACTCCTTTTGAGTGGCAGTAGAGCAAAATAGGAGGATGAAGCTCAGGTGAAGGTCCATTCAATCACTCAAAAATTGTCCATAAACAGTTCCTGCATCTGGGTGCAGTGGCTCCCGCCTGTAGTCCTAGTACTTTGGGAGGCTGAGGCGGGCAGGTCACCTGAGCTCAGGAGTTCAGGACCAGCCTGGCCAACATGGCAAAACTACATCTCTACTAAAAATACAAAATATTAGCCCGGCATGATGGTGCATGCCAGTAATCCTAGGTACGTGGGAGGCTGAGGCTTGAACACGGAAGGTGGAGGTTGCAGTGAGCTGGGATCATGCCACTGCACTCCTTCCTTGGCGATAGAGTCAGAGTCTCCAAAAAAACAAAGCAAAATAAAACAAAATGAAACAGTCGTTGTGATGGCTGTGCCCTGTGCTGAGTGATGGAAACCTTATGCCTCAGTCCATTTGGTCCTTACCACCACCACCACCTCCTCTACTCCCCATCTCCGGGAAGGTGTCAGGGGTACCAGGGTGGTGTAGGTTCAGAGCAGGCGGTCAAACTCAGACTAGCTTGGAGTTTCCAGCTTATCAACTTTTGGGTCTTTGTTTCCTCATTTAAAAAAAAACAAAAACAAAAACCAGCCTGACCAACATGGTGAAACCCTGTCTCTACTAAAAATACAAAAAATTAGCCAGGCGTGGTGGTGCACACCTGTAATCCCAGCTACCCTTAGACTGAGGCAGGAGAATAGCTTGAACCTGGGAAGCAGAGGTTGCAGTGAGCCAAGATGGTGCCACTGTACTCCAGCCTGGGTGACAGAGGGAGACTCTGTCTCAAAAAAAAAAAAAAATGGCAACATTAAAAAGTACCACCTACTGCATAAGGACTGTGGTGAGGATTAAACCTGATTTTAGTTTTAAAATTCAGTTTAGAAAATGGACTTTAATCCTGTGGTGAGGATGAAAGGGAGGGCTGCCTGTCCTGTGCTGAGCTTGTACAGCATGGGTGCCCCATACAGGGCAGGTTTCTTAGATTGTGCTGTATTTTGCACGTGAGGAAACTGGTACTCCACTGTGTGTCACATTTATATGGGAGCTTTGGGCGGTCCAGACACAGGTTAGCAAGTGGAAAAGGCACTGGGATCCTGGATTTTGGGCTTGGCTTTGCCACTGACTTTTGTGATTTTGAGCAAATAAGTTCCCAACCCATTTCTGGGTTTCAGTCTTCTCATCTGTGCACTGGTAAGATCATATCTGAGCCCTCTTGTTTTGCTTACATTGTTTTCATTTCTAGTGAGTCTCCCAGAGGCCCCAAGCTTAGTTATAAGACGACAAGTGAATGATCAGAATGGGAAGAGGGAGCTGCTTGGGGCTGGAGGTGTGGTTGGAACTGACTGGAGGGTGCAGATGATAGAGAGTCATAGCATTTTAAAAGTGGGTAGGTAAAGCCCAAGTGGAAATTTGGCAGGATCCAGGCAAGAATTTCTGCATTGCATAGTGGTTTCGTCTAAGAGTTAGGATGTCAGGTATCATTTTTCAAACTTCAGTGTTTGCCTGTAGGACGCTCGTCTAAGACCAAAATCTTTGGCTTTGCTTGCTAGGTACTTTTCAGCTGCGATTGGTGTTGGCTTGAGTTATTCATGGGCAGTTTCAGCCAGTGGGAGTTAATGTAATGGCCGTGGAGAGAGCCGCAGATTGAGAATGTGGGACGAGACCTTAGGCCGAGCTTGGCCAATCACCTGGTGTGTGTGACCTTGGGCTTCTGAACCACCATCTGCAAAAGGTGATGGTTGAACTTGATTTTAGTTTTTAAAATTCAGTTTAGAAAGTTGACTTTGTCCTTTTAGTGATGTTTATTGGAGGAAATTGAGAATTATGGAATATTAAAAGAAAGAAAACCTCTCGTTTCCCTACAAATGATGATTTTAAATATTTCAGTGTATTTTCTTTGTCTTGTTATGTATCTGTAGCCCATCTATTTCCAAAACGAACTTGAGGTGGCTTCAGTGTTTATGTACTGTATAGTATTTGTTTTCATCTGTTTACATTTTTTCATTTACGTTTGTAAAGGGGACACTTTTTATTTTTTATTTTTTGAGGCTTACTCTGTCACCCAGGCTGGAGGGCAGTGGTGCGATCATCTCGGCCTCCCAGGTTCAAGCGATTCTCCTGCCTCAGCCTCCCTAGTAGCTGGGATTACACGCATCTGCCACGATAACTGGCTAATTTTTTTGTTTTTAGTAGAGACGGGGTTTTACTATGTTGGCCAGGCTGGTCTTGAACTCCTGATCTCAAGTGATCCGCCCACCTTGGCCTCCCAAAGTACTGGAATTACAGGCATGAGCCACTGTACCCAGCTCGGACACATTTTTTGTGATCATTCTCTTGATATTGGAATTTTATGATATTTCCAGTTTTCTGCTGTTTTTGATCTTGAAGGTCCATTCCAACTCCAAAGTTTGGTGGTCAGGCAAAATTGTCCCAGGAGCAGAATGAATTTGGATTTAGAGGCATGGAAAGAGCAAACTGCCAAGAAGTCAAGCTGAGCTTCCATCAACTCCTAGTTTACAGCGTGGGATAGGGAAGCATTTGTGGAGGTTGGACGTTAGAGGCCTGGCTTCTGTACCTGGCTCTCCACTGAACTGCCATGTGATCCTGGCTAGGACAGTGAAGTTGTCTGGGCCTTGGAGCCTTCCTTTGAAAAATGTGTGTACCCTCAGGGAATTCGGCAATTCTAATGATGGCAAATCTTTTATAAATTGCAAAGTACTAGCTGGGCGTGGTGGCTCACACCTGTAATCCCAGCATTTGGGATTATATATAATCCCCTATTTTTGGGAGGCTGAGGCAGGTGGATCATGATGTCAGGAGTTCGAGACCAGCCTGGCCAAGAGACTAGCCTGGCTAATATGGTGAAACCCCGTCCCTACTAAAAATACAAAAATTAGCCGGGCATGGTGGTGGGCGCCTGTAATCCCAGCTACTCGGGAGGCTGAGGCAGGAGAATTGCTTGAACCCAGGTGGTGGAGGTTGCAGTGAGCCAAAGATTGTGCCACTACGTTCCAGACTGGGCGACAGAGCGAGACTGCAACTCAAAAAAAACCAAAAATGTAAATAAATTGTAAAGCACTGTAGGTTTCAGGGTGACATGATATTTTGCTCCCATTTATGGAGTACCCACAATATATGGGTACCTTGCTATATCTTGTTTAATGGCTATGTCTTGTCTTGTGATGTAGCTGCTGTTCTCCTTTTACAGCTGAAGAAAGCGAGGCTCAGAGAGATACATGGCAGAGCTGAGAACAGAATTCAGGGTAGTGTCTTTTGTGTCACACCACACCTCCTATTTTGGGTTAGTTTTCTGTCAATGTCTCCAGATCCTCACTGAACATATTTATATAATTCAACCAGGGCAACTTCTTGGATCAGTGAATTTTGCATTGTTTGACATTCTTAAAGCATTTAAATTGATGTCTGATTCCCAGAGGTGATAGGTATATTAGTAGTCATAATGATGATAGTAACAACAATAGTTGCCATTTATTGAACACTTACTATGTGCTTTGTGTTTATATACATGAAGTAATTTAATTTTTACAGGGAGGGCATGGTATCCCCATGTACGAGATTGAGAAAGTGAGCCTCAGAAACGTAAGTAGCTTGTACTTGGCACGGTGCCTCTGCCACTAGCACATATTTGGCACACAGAACATTTGCTGTATGGCTGAATGAATGAGTGATATTACTGAAAGTCACTCAGCTACCAAGTGTTGGAGCTGGAACTCAGTTCTAAAGCCAGAACTCAACCCCAAAGCCTGAATTCTTTTTTTTTTTTTTTTTTTTTTTTGGTGAGTTCTTAATCTCTGTGCTTCATACCTCACAGGTAGTTCAGCTGTGTGTCTGTCCCTCCTGGCCATGGGATAATTGTCATGTGTAGTCCAGGCAGTCTTAGTCTGTATTGTTCAAACATTAGCTCATCTCTTATCCTATGTATTCTCTCCTAGTGGCCTTGTTCCTAATGTACCAGATGACCTGGATGGCATCACCCCCAAAGCTGGGTTGGGAAATGGTGGTAAGTACACAAAACCAGGCATTCTCTTGAGAAAAGGAAAGTAGACATTAGACTGTGGGCATCTTGAGCTTTCATATCGTTGGAGCCCAGAGGCTTCCCTGGCTGGCACACAGTAGGTGCTCAGTATTTTTTGTGTGTATTGATTTGCTCTCCACTGCCTTTCATAAACCCTGGACTAGAGGAATTGTCCTTTTGGCCATGCTTCATGCGTTTCATTTGTTGCTCCTAAGCCTATAGGGATTCAGTGAGCATTTGCTGAACTGAACAACTGCAAGGAGGCTGGACATTGAATTGGTGGCTAGGCCAGTGGCTGGAGGCCCAGGAGAGCTGCCATCTGGGCTCTAGCGTGCCAAGGCCTTCCTGGCAGGCTGCTGGATCCTGTTTGCCGGCTGAGGCCCAGCATTCCTACACGGGCCTGCCCTTTGAAGACAAATAGCTGGTTAGACCACAGGAGACGGCACTGGGTAAATAAATAGCGTATTGTGCTTAAGCTGGATTCTAAGGAGACTTTGCAGTTTGGGTCCAGCTAAGCATTCTTTATAATTTTTATTTCTGAAAAAAGTGAATGCTTAAGTGTCTCTGTGGGTAGTGCTAGTTTTTGCAAAATATCTCTAAGATATTTTGACTTGCTTTTTTTTTTCTCTTCTCCACAGTGCTGAGATATGTGCAAAGAAAGGAGATTTTGGAGCAGACAGGAAAAGAGTCCCAAGATTTATTTCTGGAAAATCCCTTAACTTACAGGGCACCCTCATGTTTTCCTCAGGAACCTGTTAACTTTTACTTTATTTTTACTTCTTATTTTTTTGAGACAGGGTCTTGCCCTGTCACCTAGGCTGCGAGTGCAGAGGTGCGATCATACGCAGCACCCTTGACCTCTTGGACTCTCTCATCTCAGTCTCCTTAGTAGCTGGGACTACAGGTCTGGGCCACGACACCCGGCTCATTTTTGTATTTTTTGTAGGACAGTTTTGCCATGTTGCCCAGGCTGGTCTTAAATTCTGGACTCAAGTGATCCACCTGCCTCAGCTTCCCAAAGTGCTGGGATTATAGGCATGATCCAGTGCACTCACTGGCAACTTTTACTTTAAATGCAAAATCGAACAAGTCTGATTTCGACTCTTCCTGCCCACAGGCAGTTAGAAGCAGAAGACTTATAGGCCTACTTTTTTTTTTTTGAGATGGCGTCTCGCTCTGTTGCCCAGGCTGGAGTGCCATGGTGTGATCTTGTCTCACTGCAATCTTCACCTCCTAGGTTCAAGCAATTCTCCTGCTTCAGACTCCTGAGTAGCTGGGATTACAGGCACATGCCACCACGACTGGCTAATTTTTGTATTTTTAGTAGAGAGAGGTTTCATCATGTTGGCCAGGCTGGTCTAGAACTCCTGACCTGAGGTGATCTACCTGCCTCAGCCTCCCAAAGTGCTGGGATTACAGGAGTGAGCCATCGTGCTCGGCCTGTCTATTTCTTTTCTTTTCTTTTTAAATTAAAAAAATTCTTTTTTTTTAAAGATAGGGTTTCACCGTGATGGCCAGGCTGGTCTTGAACTCCTGACCTCAGGTGATCCACCCACCTCTGCCTCCCAAAGTGGTAGGATTACAGGCGTGAGCCACCGCGCCTGTCGGCCGGCCTATTTTTTAATTCAGCCAATAGTGTATATCTGCTTCATGTCGGGTTCTGGGCTCAGTGCTGGAATTCAACCTCAGATGTGGTTACTGTTAAGCTGAGAAGACAAACACTTATGAGAAATTGTGTGATCAGTGTCAGGAGCAAAGAAGTATAAAGTGCTGTAAGAGGGCATTAAAGGGAGATTTCCTCTGGTGTGGAGGTGGGGCAGACTAGAGTTTCCCAAGCAATTGATATTGGAGCAGAGACCTGAACAAGTAGGATGTAGGTAGGGAAAAAGGAGGGGATGAGCATCCCAGACACAGGTGAGGGCATGGCCTGTTTGAGGAACAGGAAAACAAACCAGTGTGCCCTTCATGTTTGCCCTGCCCACTGCTTAGCCTCTTTTCTGCTAAGTGGTTTCTGAACACCATGCCCACTCCCACCTCTGTGCTTCTGCCTGGGCTGTCTCTCCTTCCTTTTGTCTCTCTCGTCTGCCTGGTGCCTGCTTGCTGCCTCTTGAAGACTCAGCTCAAAGCTCACCACCATTTTTGGCTCTCCCCAGGCTAAGGTGTACTTTCCTCTCTGAACATTGTGTATTTCACTTCATCTCATTTCATTTCATTTATTCCTGTTGGCTACTTTTAAAGTATCAGAATGAGACTAGTTCTGACCCGCCTATACTCCTACCATCCTGTTCCAAACCACCGTGGTCTGTGGCCTATATTATCCCAATGTTCTAACTGGTTTCCCTGTTTCTCTCCTAAGCCCCTTAAACAGTCTGTTCTCAGAAAGGCAGCCAGAGGGAGCCTGTAGAAGCCTAAGTCGAGTTATGTTATTCCTTAGCTCCAAACCTTCTGTGGCTCCTGAGTCCTTAGAAGAGCCTAGAAACCATATGCAGTCTGTCCCCATTTACCTCTCTTACCTCCTCTCTTGCTGTTCCCCTTCGGTTATTGAGCTCCAGCCTATTGGCCTCTTGACTGTTCCCCACACCCACTGGGGACCATGCTTCCACTTCAGGCTTCTCTCTGAAGAATTCTCCCCCAGGTCACTGGTCCTTTCTCTTCAGGTCTGCCCAGATGTCACCTTCTCGGTGAGACCTTCCTTAACCACCTTACTTAAAATGGCAATCCTCACCCCATCCCTCCTATTTCCTATCCTTATCTACTTTATTTTTCCCCATAGCATTTATCATGTTTTTACATATTATTCAGTGGGTTTTTTGGTTTTGTTTATAGTATTTCCTCCCTCTAGACTATCAGCTCCATTTGTTTGTTTTATGTCCTGATGTTTCCACATTTAGAAAGGGACCTAGCAGAAAGCGGGCTCTCAGTGCATATAATATGGAAGAATGAACTTATTTACCAAGCACACATTTACTGAACACCTGCAGAGTGCCACAGGCTTTCCTCAGCCTGATAACAGTTAGTTTAGATCTCCGTCTTGCCCACTTGATCGGGAACCTCTTGGATCCAGGATTAGTGTCGTCTCCACCATTGTTTCCTCAGCACACAGGATGGGGCTTAGTACCAAGCAGGTGTGCAATACATGTTTGTTGAGTGAAAGAAGCTGTGCAGAGATTTGGGTATTGGCACAGTCTTCAAAACGGGTCAGCAATTTCCGGTCCACTGCTTGCTTTTGAAAATAAACTTTTATTGGAACATAACCCCTTTGTTTGTTGATTGTTTGTGGCTTTTTTTCTGTGACAACAGAAGATTTGAGTAGTTGTGACAGATTTTAGGCTTTGCCTGTGGCCCACAAAGCCTAAAATATTGTCTAGTGTTTTAAGAAAAAGTTTGCCAACCCCTGCTGTCAAATCAGTTAGACATGCTTTGTTTTAATTACCGACATGAGAAGATGATATTCTGTTCAGTAAAGTAATTTCTTGAAATAAGGAAGTACCTATTAGGACAGGCTGCTTTACGAAATTGCTGATGCATTTGCTGGGTTCATCCTCTGATGTGCACATTGCTACTTTGGGGTTAGTTTAAGTAATTTGTAAATTAATGATTTAGAGCTTTCCCTGGACTAAGATCAGTAAATCACAACAGATAGCAAGTACCAGCAGGGTATACTGTGGAAGCAGTTCGTGTTCTTTTTTCTTCTCTGGGCTCTATTCCCCAAAAGGAACATTGGGCAATTTGAATGCTGTGACGTTTTCCTATGTCTGTTTTGTCTTTTTATAGTGCTCCCAAATGTGTCAGAAGAAACAGTGTCTCCCACCAGAGCACGGAACATGAAGGACTTTGAAAATGTAAGTGGAAATACCAAATTACTATCCCAACAAATCATGTCTGCTGCTACTGTCCAGCCAGACCCAGGAAAGATGTGTTTCCTAAGTTTGATGATATTAGAGGTAGGAGGGGTGCCGTGTCTCCTGGACGTCCTCTGTGAGACTTGTATGTACACATGCAGTCAGCCCTTTCTACAAGGACCAAATACAGGTTCTGACGGGATCAGCAGTTTTCAACGTTGGGTGAAACCTTTGGTTTTCAACTTTGGTTTTCAAGTTTGGTGTCTCTTTGGTGTCCTAAAGGTGAGGATGTTCCCCTGTTGCAAGTTGAGGTGAGCTAATATTTGTCAAGGGCCTTAAGGCACGTTATTTACGGTCCCCTATTTGATGCTCACTGCAACTCTTTGAGATATTTTGTATTATTCCCATTCCTACAGATAAGGAATCTTAAGACTAGGAGAGACTTGTTTATGGTCATGTAATGCAGGAGTGTCAGAGGTAGGATTTGAATCCAGGTTTTTATTAATTCCAAAGCCATTGTTCTTTCCACTGCATTGTGCCTCCCCTTGCATTTTATAGACTTTATCTTTGTTGCTTTTGAATGAAATGTGAGTAGCCTGTACCCGGTACTGTGTAGCTTTTTTCTGAGAATGGATTACTCGGTGATAGATTCGGCTTCAGTGCTTAATGTCTTTCAGCGTTGTATCTTTCATTTGTTAGCAGATGGGGTTTGTTGTCAAGTAACAGGAAAATAAGGTTATTTTCCCAATTCCAATTCTCTTTAACAAGTTACCTGTTCAATGCTCTCATTTATCATGGGAAGAATTAGATCCTTCTTCATTTGTAAGCAAATGAAATCCATACTATGCAAGACACAGGAGATACTTATCAGAGAGAAGATGGAGGACACAGAGAGAAGGACATTCCACAATTATGTTTCTCTCTCCCCAGTTGTCTTTACAGAACAGAGCAGTGCTGTCTCTGGATTTAATTTAGAATACTCATTACCGCTAATAGTTATCTGCAAACCACCAGTGACCAATTGAAAAAATGACTTGTCAGATCTCTAATGGAAACAAGTAATTTCTGAGCTTTGAGTTGTTATAATTTCAGCTCTACAACTCGATCTATGCTGTGGGGTCTGGGGCCTCAAACGAATGAGATTTGATTATTCTACATCGTGTATAATTAAAATATGCTCTACTATTAAATGGTTGTTCCTGTTTTATCATAAGAGTAATAACAGCTACTGTTTATTGAGCTCTTGCTCTGAGCTGGGCACTTTAAGTGCTAAGCTCCTTGTATATGTTACTTTAATATTAAAGTGGCTCTGCAAGATAGTTATTTCATTTCGAAAGGCACTGTTTTACATCTTATTTCTAAATTGGAAAATTTCACAGAATATTAGACTTTTGGTTTCATATCTATTTTCTGCTTATTGAATGGAAAGGAATCCTAGAATTGAATACAACCCTATTTATTATATGTAGGAGAAACTGAGGCCCAGGGTTGTGACGTGGCAAAATTGTTCTCAGAGGCAGTCTGTGCTGCCTAAGGACCATGGTCTCAAGCCAGGCTGCGTGTTTATCCACTTCTGCTGGGTGCCCTGTGGCCACTTAACCTCCCTGTACTTCCCTCATTTTAAAAATGAGCGTAACAGTACCTACTTCATAGGGTTGTTCGGAGGATTGGAATGAGTGAATATATGCAAAGCACAGATGCCTAGCACAGAGTACGTTCTGTGTTTGCCGTCACTGCTTCTCCTTTTTCTTACTGTTATTGTTATAATTACTGTTATTTTTTTCCTATTCTTCCATGTGATCCAAATTTCCCTTGTTCAGATGTGTTCTTGATGACCTAAATCCTGTTTTTCTTTGAAGGTGAGGGAGAGCCTTCTATGCCAACATGTTTTAGGATTTATGTTTTTTTCTTTATGACTGTGGTCCTTTGGCTGCTGTTAGGTTTTTATGGCATTAATATTTTTTATTGTAGCATTTTCAAGAGCAAATTCTGCAGCCGGAATTGAAATGGCCACACTGTTCTCAATGTCTCCCTTTCAGGTCTTTATAAGTCACTGAAATTTTTCATTTGGCCTGAGTTACAAAATGCATGATCTCTACATAGTGGTAGTCTGAACTTTCTGTGGGATGCTTATAGGAAATGCCTTTGGCATCTAAAGGTAATTTTAGAGTCAGCATGCATATTAAGGAGGGGGCTGAGAGGTCCTTTGGATTTAAAGTGGAAACTCATGATTCGTCCTATTCTAGTCTCAGATGATTGATACCTAACCATCAGGAGTTGCATTTAGATGGGGACTGGCAATACATAGGTATCCTTCTGGTTTTCCTCAGAGTTCATCCATTCAATAAACAGGTTTTAACATATGCCACTGTGCCAGGCTCTCTGCCAGGGGGAATCTGCAGTGGATTAAGACCAGGTAAGTCCCCCTGTCCAGAGGCTCACAGTCTGACTGGGAAGATGGATAGGAAAATAGTGCAGGGACAGAGGTCAGTATAGGGTGCTGTGGGACCACAGAGGAGGAGCTCTGACTCGGGGTTCGGAGAGGCCTCTCTGGAGGAGATGTTGCCTGAGTTGGGTCATCAGGGACAGGTAGGGATTGGTTAAGTGGAGACAGCTAGGGGAGCATCCCAGGCACAAGGACTCACATGTGCATGTGCAAATGTAGAGAGAGGCACGACAGGGTTTGATGAGTTCAGGGAGCTTTAAGTTCTCTTTGGCTGGAAGGAGGCGGTGTGAGGGGAGCTGAGAGAAGTGAGGCCATTGACGCAGGCAGAGGCCAGCTCCTGCAGGTTCTTGAATGTTACACTGCTTTGCTTGGTTTTTGTTCTGAAGATGAAAGGGAACCAGCAATGGATTTTAATCTGGGGAGGGAAATGACCAGATTTATGCTTTCAAAAGCTCACCAGGCTGATGATCATGAGGGGAAGAGTTTGGAGGGGAGCAAGGCTGGTGGTAAGGTGATGAGTTAAAAGGCTGCTGTGCCGTTGTGGGCCCAAAGGGAGGAATGTGGAGCTAAGGGCATGGAGTGAAGGGATGTTTAGAATAGAGTTAATTTCAGAGCTGGAGGAGCTCTAGGAATCATCTCATCCAGTCCCTTCATTTGACGTGTGAGGACTGTGAAGCCCAGAGAGAAGTAGGGACTTATTCGGGCTTTGAACCCAGGTCTTCTGTTAAAGTAAGTCCTTTGTATTTCGTTTGACTGTTCTGTGCAAGTACTCACTCTGGCATGTGAAAACCACAAGTCTTCTTTTTGGTCCTTAAACTGGTAATCCATTGTCTAATATCCTCATTAGTTGAGGGTATAACCACCTGTACGGCAGGCCTCATGGTAGGAATTAGGTAAATCAGTTGGTCTTCACTGGGAGCCTGTCTTATTGGTCTTCCCTCCCTAGACCAGAGGAGGCCTCGTGGAAGCAGCATTTTGTGAAGGCCTGTGCTTACCTGCTGTGACTTGTTCTGGATACTAGTATCTCTCTCTCCCTTTAAAAAAATGTTTTTTTGGGTGAGTATGGAAGACCCAGAATCTGGTACAACGTATGCTGTCCAGGTAGCTGTCTTTCTCAACATATGGAAGAGTTTAATTCTGGTATTTGACAGGGAATGACATGGATAGCTTTCCATTCTCAATACTGATGGATGGCATTATTATTGGCTGTGTAATGTTAAATAAAGGCTTATTAAAAGGGATGGATTGAGCCATAATTTACATAACCTTACTGTGGAACATTTCAGATTGTTTCTAATTTCTCACTTTTATAAACAAAGCTGTGATGAATCTCCTTGTGCATATATCTTCTTTTTTTTCTTCTGAGATGGGGTCTTGCTCTATCACTAGGCTGGAGTGCAATGGCCTGATCTCGGCTCACTGCAATCTCCGCCTCCCGGGTTCAAGCAATTCTCCTGCCTCAGCCTCCCAGGTAGCTGGGATTACAGGCACACACTACCACGCCCAGCTAATTTTTGTATTTTTAGTAGAGACAGGGTTTCACCATGTTGGCCAGGCTGGTCTCGAATTCCTGACCTCGTGATCCGTGTGCCTTGGCCTTTCAAAGTGCTGGGATTACAGGCGTGAGCCATCGCGCCTGGCCACATATATCTTTTTATAGTTGTATGTGTGTGTTCTTTTTAAGGTAGATTCCTAGAAATAAGATTTCTGGATGTCGGAGATAGTAAGCATAACTTATATGCAATAAACAGTAGATACTATGGAATAGGATTTGTTATGTCTAGTGGCATCCTTTCTAAGAAATTGAAAGAACTCTTAGCCAGGAGTGGCGGAAACAATTGCCTGTATCCTGTCCACACCTGGTTTTGCTGTTCTTGTCTTATACCCACCTGCCTTGAGATGCTGGCATTCTTGCATTGACGCTCTTATTCCTATTGTTGAAAATTCTTGGTCTCAGCTGAGGCAGTTGGTCAAATTTGAGTGTTTTATTTGTGGTTTCACTAGCAGATTGGCATCTTTAAATTTGCTCCGTAATGTCTATGTTGTCAGTTACTTACTACCAGATCATAGCTCCCTCATCTTCCACCCCTGCCCCACTCGTATGGCCCTGAAGCTTTCAGAAGCACCATGGTGTATTGATATGACATGGATTTGAGAATGCTGAGGACTGGGTTTCAGGTTTCGCCCTGCCACTTACTAACCTGTGGCCTTAAATGGGTTGCTTCCAAAACTTTATGTATAAAGTGGGGCTACTACTGTCTTTCAGATTTATTAATTGGGTAAGGTATGGAAAACACCTAGCATGCCTGGTGCAGAGTGGGTACTCAATACATGCTGATGTCTGATCTAATCTGAAGATTCTGTAGACTGCAACCACTGCCCTGGGTTCTGCCCCATGAGTGTTCAGTTTCTGCAGACCCTTCTGTGATGTTTCTTTGACCTTGGAATAAAATCCCTAACCTTACCGTGGTCCATGAGAACCTGCCCTGTGTGATTGGCAACTTCATGTCTCTTTGAACTTAGCATATTCCTCTACCCATCCTACACCGCTCTAGCCACACAGGCTGCTCTTCCTCAGCCACACCCAGCTTTTCCAGGTGGGTGCCGGGGCCTTCATGCATGCCCCACCCTCTGCCTGGACACCCTTTTTCCCTTTCCTTGAATGGCAGGCCTCTGGACCTTCTTGCCTTAGTTTAATGTGACCTTGTTAGAGAGGCCATCCCTGACTGCCTTCTCAACTCATGATTACTTCTAGCAAGTACTCAGCACCCTGTCTCTCCCACCATGACTCTTGTGACAGTTTGTGATTATTTCTTTATTAGCGTTCTTGCTTAACATGTGTCTCTCTTCAATGTCTAGTACTCAACACTGAACCTAACAAAATGGTAGGCACTTAATAGTTGCTGATTGAATGAATGTGTGACCTTGTATGGAATACTAAAGCTCCAAGTTTTGGTTGCTTTAGCTGTAAATCTGGGAAAAAATATTTATCTGAGGCTTATGGTGAGGAGTAAATAACATGCTAGGATAGTGCCTGCTATACCAGATCTTTAGCAACCAGGGCGGCTGCTGTGGTTATTGTTACTAAAGTGGCTGGAGAGGAGATACACCTAGAGACACATCTAGAGGCAGACAGCTTATAATGAGGACCAGGGCATGCAGGACCAGAGTCATAGGAAAGCAAGTAGTAATGAGGGCAGGGTGAGGCTAAGGGTGGGAGAATGAGGGTGAGCGTAGAACGTGGCAGGAGTGCAGGAACCATGTGGGATGCAGCTCAGTGGAAGTGGTTGAAGACCAGGTCTGTAGCCGGCAGAGTGAGTGTTGTAGCCACTTTTCACAGAGCTCTGACGGTGCTAGGGCTCTTTGCAGAGTTGAGTACTTGGAATCAAGTTGGGCTTATGGCTGGTGGGATAAAAGTGTTAAGTACAGGGGTTCATCTGTGTAGGACAATGGCCTGCTGGATTGAATGCTCTGAGTTCCCATACCTCTGCATGTCCTGGCCATGCCCTCCAAAAACCTGGCCAGATGGAGGGCTGAGTAGTGTAAATTTTTACAATCTTTTTGAAGGCCATTTGGAAAGAGATTTTGATAGTCATAAATATAAAATTACTCTTGAGCCCAATCATCCATTTTGGGGAAATTGATAGTAGTAGGGAAACAACCCAGTAGAAGGAAAACGCTCAGTTCATGAAGGTGTTTGTTGCCACATTGTGTATAATTGTGAAAAATTGGAAGGAAGGGAAATTACGTTTTATATTTGTTATCGCTTTGCTTGTGACAAGTGTGTTGAGGATGTTTCACAGATGAGGAAGCTGAGGTTGGAGGGATTAAACAACTTGCCAATGAGCTTGTTGTAACTGAGAAACAAAAAGAAGGCAAAATTCAAGCCTGGTCTTTCTGGTTGTAAAAGCTTGTCACTTTCCATTAGAACACACTGAGTCCATCAGTGCACGGCAGAGAAATGGATAAACAATTGACTGTGAATCACTTCAGTAGAATGTAGTGCGGTTATTTCAACTGGAAGTTTTGTGCAATTCTGCCACAATATGAAAAATACTTAAGAAATACTAAGTGAGCCGGGCGCGGTGGCTCACGCCTGTAATCCAAGCACTTTGGAGGCCAAGGCGGGCGGATCACCTGAGGTCGGGAGTTCAAGACCAGCCAGACCAACGTGGTGAAACCCCGCCTTAAAAAAAAAACAAAAAAAACAAAAAACAAAACCAACAACAACAAAAAGAAATACTAAGTGAAAGCAATGGAATATGCAAATTCACTTGTGTTATAATTCTACAGAAATGTGTATTCATGAGCAGAGGTTGAAAAGAATATGAAAAGATTTCATAAGGTAGTTAAATTCCAACTAGTGTTTGGGATTCAGTTTTAAATTTCTGTTATTGAGGCTGGGTGTGATGGCTCATGCATGTAATTTCAGCACTTTGGGAGACCAAGGCAGGGGGATTACTTGAACGCGGGAGTTTGAGACCAGCTTGGGTCACAAAGTGAGACCCTGTCTCTACCAAAAAATAAAAAAATTAGCTCGGCATGGTGGTGCGCACCTATAGTCCCAGCTACTCGGGAGGCTGAGGTGGGAGGATTGCTTGAGCCTGGAAGGCTGAGGCTGCAGTGAGCTATGAGTGCGCCACTGCACTCTAGCCTGAGTGACAGAGAGAGACCCTGTTTAAAAAAAAATTCTGTTATTACTCCAATATTATTTATAATAGATACTTACCTGGTAACAGTTTTCTTGATGATTTGAAGACACCAAAGAGAGTATCAGCATCAGAATGATTCCAAAGTATCCTCCCCTCTTTACTACCTCACTTAGCTGCTGTAGTCAGAATTATCTTACATGCAGTGTTGTTTACTAGAGATCAACTTTGGGTAGCCAAGTTCATGGTTTCTGTTATGTCTAGGTGAGTTCTTCAGTTTTTGTACTTTCAAAAAGGGTAAAAAAATTCATTATGGCCCAAGTATCTGCTTATTGAAGGCCTGAGAAGTGAATTCTTTTTTTTTTTTTAAGGCTTTATTGTGTGTATGTGTATACACATACAATTATTTAAGATAGACAATATCAGCTGGGCACGGTGGCTCATGCCTGTAATCCCAGTACTTTGGGAGACCGAGACAGGCAGATCACCTGGGGTCAGGAGTTTGAGACCAGCCTGGCCAGCATGGTGAAACCCCATCTCTACTAAAAATACAAAAATTAGGTGGGCATGGTGGTGGGTGCCTGTAATCCAGCTACTTGGGAGGCTGAGGTAGGAGAATCGCTTGAACCCAGAAGGCGGAGGTTGTAGTGAGCTGAGATAGCGCCACTGCACTCCAGCTTGGGCTACAGAGTAAGGCTCTGTCTCAAAAAAAAAAAAAAAAAAAGACAATACCACCATCTGTGTATGCAGACCAGAATAATTCCCTAGATGTAAAAATAGATGGTTTCATGGAGGGAGGATGCCATACTGTCCTGAGACTGTGAGTGGGGCTGGCAAATGGTACATAATCACAGGGTTAGCAACAGCCAGGATGGCACAGACCATTCCCAGTCAATAGTGAGTGGAGAACACAGGTCTTGAGACAGCCAGATGGGCAGGTTGGAGAAGATCTCCTCCCTTTAGCGCCATGGCGTTGCCTTCACTCTACACGATTTTTAACGCTGTCCTGTGTTTACTGCTTGTTAAGTCCAGGGCTCTGCCAGGTGCTTTAGTTCATTTAGTTGTCACAACACCCTTGTGAGGGAATTGATTTTGTCCTCATTTTATAGATGAGCCACCACTGGCACAAAGATGTTAAATAATTTTCCCAAGGTCACACAACGCAAAAGTAGCATCTCTGGTAGTGTTGTCTGTTTCTGCTGACCGCAGAGCTCTTGCTCTTAGCCCTTTATGTCTTGGGTGGGAAGATGATTTGGTAGGGTGAGCCTCAGCTTTGGAGGCCCAGGTTCTTGTGAGCCATTGAAACGGATAGCCAGAGTTAGGCACTTTGCTTAGATTTCAGTTGAGGTGGGGCTGGTTGGAGTTGCCCTGATTCCTTTTTATGTTGTTGGTTTTTCTTTCCTTTTAGATGGAACTTCAGGCTAGGCAAGGCTTTTGACAGACTGGGAGTAGGAGGAAGCCAGAATGACTGACTTGTAGCTCCTGCAAAATTTTTCCTACTGCTAAGCTGGGGCCCTTCTCCAGTTTCAGAAAGCACCACCCCATAATCATGTTGGGACGTTTTCCATTTCAGATGGCTGCACTTCCACAATAACACGTGGCTTCCAAGGGCTGGAACTTGGCAAACACAGCCTTGCATTGGCTTACTTTTGAGCATTGGGTTTCCAAGTCATATTTGGTGGGTTTTGTATTTTGGGTATTTATTCCTACTGTATTTTAAGCTGTTTCCGGTTTCTCCACCCCAAGTTTTTTTTTTTCCTTGTTTTTCTTAAAGGGAAAAGTACGAATGAGAAAAACATTAATATGTTTTAAATTCTTATGTTGTACTAGGCACTATACTAAACATTGTAATTAATTTCTTTCAATTCTTAGACTAGCTCTTTGAGATGGTTATAATCCCTTTTTTACAGAGAGAGGAGCTGAGGCACATAGGAAAAGTGAACTTCAGTAAGGTCATACAGTGAGTAAAGTGGTCTGGATTGTATTTATTCATTAATTTGTTCATTCATTTAACAAATTATTGAGCATCTCCTGTGTTCTAGATACTTGTTGAAATCTCAGAGGAAACAGCCATGAAAGATTAAGTGGATTATATTCATGTAATAAACACTATAATAAGAAAAATGCAAATAGATGAGACAAATACAGATTGTGAAAAATTCTAGCTAGAAAGTAAGAGCTATGCGTTAGAGTGAGCTGGTTAAGGTAGTAGAGATGGGGCCCACTGTAGATGGTGTAGTTGGGAAGGGCCTCCCCAAGGCAGTGACATTTGAGCTAAGATGGAAGGGATGAGACAGAGCTACTCTGGCAGATACTGCAGAAAGAGCTTTGTAGGCAGAAAAGGGTTTGGCTTATTTCAGGACCAGAAAAGAGGGCAGTGAGGCTGGAATATTGTGAACAGGGAGAAAATGATACCTGATGAGGTTGGAGAAGTGAACAGGGGCCAGATGATACAGGCATTTTGTGGCTGTGGTAGGAAGTTTTACTCTATTCTAAGAATGATGGGGCCGGGGGAAGGATATGAATGGAGGGTTTAACCAGGGAGTGATGTATACCAGATCCATCTGAAGCCTGAGGGGCTCTCATTACACCACACTGCCTTAAAGAAATTCTTTAAAAAAAAAATTTTTAGGCCCAGCACGGTGGCTCATACCTGTAATCCCAGCACTTTGGGAGGCCGAGGTGGGTGGATCCCTTGAGGTCAGGAGTTTGAGACCAGCCTGGCCAACATGGTGAAACCCTGTCTCTATTAAAACTACAAAAATTAGCCAGATGTGGTGGTGGGTGCCTGTAATCCCAGCTACCCGGGAGGCTGAAGCAGGGAGAATCTCTTGAACCTGGCAGGTGGAGGTTGCAGTGAGCCAAGATCACACCACTGGACTCTAGCCTGGGTGACAAAGGGAGACTCCATCTCAAAACAAAACAAAAAACAAAACAAAAAAAATTTTTTTGACAGAGGGTCTCACTCTGTCATTCAGGCTGGAGTGCAATAGCATGATCATGGCTTACTGTGGCTTCGACCTCCTGGGCTCAATTGATCCTCCCACCTCAGCCACTAGAGTACCTGGAACTACAGGTGTGTGCCACTACGCCCGGCTAATTTTCAAAAATTTTTTTGTAGAGAGGTGGTTTCGCCATGTTACCCAGGCTGATCTTTAAACTCCTGGGCTCAAGTGATCCTCCTGCGTCTGCCCACCAAAGTGCTGGGATTACAGGTGTGAACCACCCTACCCAGCCAAGAAGTTTCTAAATGTGTCTGTCTGTCCATCTATTCTGCCAACAACGGTTGACTATTCAGTAGCCGTCTCTTGGGTTACAGACTAGAGTGCTGCACAAGGTCGTTACGGGATGGGGGTGGGTAGAAAGGCAAACATCCAGCTAGTACAATGCAGTGTGGTCATTGCTCTGATTAAGAAAGTAGAGGGTGTGTGGAAACATGTAGAAGGATCCCCATTCCAGCCTGGTGGTGGTATTCAGAGAAAACTGTGAGGGAAGTGGTACTAAGCAGAGAACGGAACTGGCCATGGTGGAAAAGATGGTGCTTGTAATTCATTTTATTCATTTGGGACTGTCTGGCGTTTGCCGTGACCTTCTAAAGGCGTATTTTCCTTTGCCATATACATTTAAAAAATTTCCTTACCTATAAATAGGACAAATATTCTTTGAAGTGTTGCTAGGAATTTTAGCATTGTATACAATGGGGACATTCTGACCAACCTCCATAAATATTTTATTGGTAGCTGAGTAACAGAATAAGGTTTCTCTTTATAGGAAGCATCTGGCGGGGGTAGTCGTTTTTGTTTGAATGAATGTTTTATGTGCTGTTTTCTTAAAACATTTAAAAGGAGGTGCTAATGAACCTACCAGTTGTTCCTTGTGCTGTTCTTGTTAGCCACAAAATTGAAACCTTAAGTGTTAACAAGAGGGCCAAAGGTAGTTTGAAAATATACTTAATGTGAAATATGCTTATCGTTTTCTTTTATCCAGTCATAAAATTGTATTTATTGGCCAGGCATGCTGGCTCACGCCTGTAATCCCAGCACTTTGAGAGGCCAAGGCAGGTGGATTGCCTGAGGTCAGGAGTTGAAGACCAGCCTGACCAACATGGAGAAACCCCGTCTCTACTAAAAATACAAAATTAGCCAGGCATTGGGGCGCATGCCTGTAATCTCAGCTACTCGGGAGGCTGAGGTAGGAGAATCGCTTGAAACTGGGAGGTGGAGGTTGCAGTGAGCCGAGGTCGCGCCACTACATTCCAGCCTGGGCAACAGAGTTAGACTCTGTTCTCAAAAAAAAAGTTGTATTTATGAAAAAGAATATGATATACTATTAAAATTATTTTTAAGAACTGGAAAAAATACCTGATGAATGTTTATGTATGGGAATGTACTAGCTTCCAAGTGTAGCTTTTCACATTTTGCTATATTTCATTTCAGTTATTTTAAAAATCAGCTTTATTGATGTATAATTTACATAAAATGCCCAGGCACAGTGGCTCACACCTGTAATCCCAGCACTTTGGATCATGAAGTTAAGAGTTTGAGACCAGCCTGGCCGACATGGTGAAACCCCGTCTCTGCTAAAAGTACAAAAATTATCTGGGCATGGTGGCAGGTGCCTGTGATCCCAGCTACTCCGGAGGCTGAGACTGGAGAATCGCTTGAACCTGGGAGATGGAAGTTGCAGTGAGCCAGGATCATGCCGTTGCACTCCAGTCTGGGCAACAAGAGCGAAACTCCATCTCCTTCCCTAAATTGTTCTTAAGATCAGTGCTTAAGATATTTCATAAACCCTGCCCTTGATGGATCAGCTGGCACCACCCAGAGTGACAAGCTGGCTTGTTAGATTTTGTGGCCCTTACCCAGGAACTGACTTAGCACAAGAAGACAGCCACCACTGTAAAATGGTGGAGACTAAAACAAAGTATTGCCACCCAGTTACAGATTATGTTCCCAAGGACATGAAACAAGATGGAGGCCTTTAGCTAAGTTTGTTACTGACTGTTTTGTTGGGCTGGTTTGAATAGCAGCCTTATGGTGGCCTGGGCCTGCATCCTAACCTAAGATACCCTTTCTTTGACAGAACCATACAGAAAGACATGCAAAGCACACCAGATTGTCCACAGCTTAAGACCAACCTTACCAATCCTTTTTAATTAATTGTACATTTGCAGAGAACATAAACAGTGATCCTTAGTATCCCATTCACTGGTTTGCACAGGGAGAGAGAAGTCAAAAGCCTAACTGGTAAAAATTTTTTACCCTTTTGCTGGTATATCAGGCTTCTGGATTCCCTTCTCCCTAGCTCAACTCTAGGCCAGGTGTTTTAAGGTTTGGAAAATTAGCTTTTCCTAGGTTGGAAGAACATTATAAAAGAGATAGAAGTCATTTTAAAACCGCAAAAGAAGGAAAAACACCCTAGAAAGGAGTTCCAGTTAGGGTTGTCCAGAGGTACTGCCTCTCTTCCTATTGGGAATGCCGTTTCCCCTATTTCTTTGCCTGCCCTATTTTCTCTTTTCCCTTCTGGTCTACTACAGGAGACATATTGCTCATCTCCAAAATTCTTTTCTACTTGCAGGGCTGCCTGTTTTAGCTGCAGTGAGGGTTTGACTTAGTAGCAACATAACATCCCTCCATGTGAGGTCAAGTACCTGAGTTAAATTTTGGAACGCTTCTATATACCGATCAGGGTCATCAGAAAATCAGCCTCAGTTTTCCTTTACTTGCCTAAGGTCCTGCAATAAGAAGGGAACCTAAAGGGACCCCAAATAAGGGGGACCCTCAGATGACTTCCCTGAAAGTTACTTTTTTTTTTAATTTTGGGGAACTGTTTTCCCTGGGCCTGCCTGATGTGGCTGCAAAAGAAAATAAGCCACTTTTTCTTCAAAGTTTCAAGGTTGAAGGAGTGCCAGTGTTTCAAAATACACTCCAGGGGAGTGCATGTTGAAGAGGATCTGTTACCCGTCTAGAAAGAGAAGTGAGAATAAAAGCGTCCTTTTAGTCTCCTTCCTTTTCGTATGTGATCCAGGATGGAGATGAAAACAGTAGAGGGCATCCCCCCAACTATTCTCTCCATCACTCCTGGATTCCCAGCACCCGCTTAAATGTGCCGCCCATGACTGCAGGTATGACCCTCCAAGCCATGGCACCAGAGGAACTGAGTTTTGGGCCTTAGTCTTTCTGTCCCCAAGCAATCAGTTCTCTGCCTTTTATTTCCCTTTGACCTCCTAGACTTGTGTGCCCTGTATGCCTTACAAAAAACCAGATTTCAAGGAAAACCATATAATTAGGCAAGGCCCCTTTAAGGGAGGGGGAGTGCCAGACTGAACTCTATATCCTGATATCATAGCCCATGCTGAAGCATTTACCCATCCAGAAATGGTTCTGGTTAACTTCCAGACTTAAAATACCCTTACTAATTAGGTGCTGTCTTAATAGGAGACAAAATAGATGCCTTAAAGGAACATAGGAACTAAATGCCTGTTTCCCTGCCAGTGGGACAATATTGGGACTAAAATTTGGTTACGGAAGACATCTTGCTCCTAACTGCTAAAGGCAGAAACCTCCCATTCCCAGAAGAGGCCTAGAGCCTAATTTCTACTAGGTGGCTTAGAAATACCACATACTGGCCAGGTGAGGTGGCTCACGCCTATAATCCCAGCACTTTGGGAAGCCAAGGCAGGCAGATCACGAGATCAGAAGATTGAGACCATTGTGGCTAACATGGTGAAACCCTGTCTCTACTAAAAATACAAAAAATTAGTGGAGCATGGTGGCACGCACGGGTAGTCTCAGCTACTCGCGCGGCTGAGGCAAGAGAATTGCTTGAACCCGGGAGGCGGAGGTTGCAGTGAGCCGAGATTGCTCCACTGCATTCCAGCCTGGGTGACAGAGCGAGATTCCGTCTCAAAGAAAAAAGAAAAAAGAAATACCATGTGCTCACCAGAGAAAATGTAGAGGGAGAACCATTTATTGAGTTACCGCCTGCCATGATTCACCATCTTTTCTAACAGACCTGTTTCCTGAACTATAAAGATTCCTTCACATTAGACACACACAGAGAGGAGAAGAGACCATGGATAGAAAGAGAGTTTGGCAACATGGTAGCTGGAAGAGAGCCTTGAGATTAAAGGACAGATTTAAAGTTGAAATCCGCTCTACACTCACCAGTCTGATGATTAAATTTCCTTTCCTGGCCCATGCAACAAAATGATAAGGCTCCGATGAGTGGAGGAACACCAGGGTTCTTGGTCCTCATGCCTGTTTTGATAAAACGACACAGACACATGTGGAGTGGTTTTAAGGAGTGGAGAGTTTAATAGGCAAGAGGGAGAAGACAGAAGGAAGAAGCTCTGCCATGCTGGGATAGAGGGAGGGGGCCTCCAGTATTGTTTTTTAAGTCTTTAATTAAATGTGTTTTTTGTAGATGTATGGCTTTTTTTTTTAGATGCACTTTAGCAGATTAGCAAAAATTTCCCTTTAATTTCTAGTTAGCTGAGTTTTTAAAAAATGAATGGCAGTTGGTTTTTAAAAAATGAATGGCAGTTGGGTTCTGCATCTGTTGATATGATCATATTTTTTTTTTCTTCTGTAGTCTGGTAGCATGGTGGCTTACATGGATTGACTTTCAAATATTGAATTAGCCTTGCATTTCTGGGATAAATCTCAGTCACAACTGGGTGTGTTGGCATGTACCGGTAGTCCCAGTTACTTGAGAAGCTGAGGTGGGAGGATTGTGTGAGCCTAGGAGTTAGGGGCCAGCCTTAGCAACATGGTGAGACCCTGTCTTTAAAAATAAAAAATAAACCCCACACATGATGTATGAATCTGTTATTCATTTTGCCAAAATTTAGTTGAGGATTTTGTGTCTATGTTCATGAAGGATTTAGACTGTGATTTTCTTTCTTTCTTTCTTTTTTTATTTTCTTTCTTTTTTTTTTGTTTTGAGATGCAGTCTTGCTCTGTCGCTCAGGCTGGAGTGCACTGGCGCAGTCTCGGCTCACTGCAACCTCTGCCTCCTGAGTTCAAGATATTCTCCTGCCTCAGCCTCCTGAGTAGCTGGGATTACAGGCGCATGCCACCACATCCGGCTAATTTTTGTGTTTTTAGTAGGGGCGGGGTTTCACCATTTTGGTCAGGCTGTTCTCAAACTCCTGACCTTGTGATCTGCCCACCTCGGCCTCCCAAAGTGTTGGATTATAGGTGTTAGCCACTGTGCCCAGCCTACTCTATCATTATATTTAAAGTGGTTTGTTACATAGAGCATATAGTTGGGTTTGTTTTTCTCTTTCTTTAAAAAAAAAAATTTTTTTTTCCAGATCCAGGACCAGGTTTTTTAAAAAAATCCTGACAGTCTCTGTGTTTTAATCGGTGTGTTTATCCCATTTACATTTAACAGATAGCAGTGTATTTTTATTTAGCTTACCATTTTCTGACTTGTGTTCTGTTTTTTCCCTCTGGTTTTCATTCTTCTGTTTCCTTTTTGAAACCTCTTTAGGATTATTTAAATTGTTGTAGTATTCAATTTAAATTTATCGAGTTTTTGAACACATCCTTTGTATAATTTATTTAAAAACCATTGAACATTTTTAGTGGTTGCTTTAGAGGTTACGATATACACTACATACTTAACTCTTCATTTTAGTATAAGTGAAATGTAAAATGCTACTACTGCCCATCCCCAGTACGTATCATATCACTGCCCATTGAAAATTTCACCCGACCGTGTTATAACTTTGCTTTCAGCTGTCATACATGATTTAAAGAATTTATAGATTTTTAATTTGAATTGCTGTTCTACATAGTTACTCAGATATTTACCATTTGTTATTCTCTTCCTTAATTTCTGAAGTTACACATTTCTTTCTGGTATCATTTCCTTCCTTTCTAAAGAATGTCCTTTAAGAGGTCTAGAACAGGTCTGTAGGCAATGAATTAATTTACTTTGTTTTCCTTTGAGAATGTCTTCATTTACCTTCCTTTTCAAGGATAGTTTTAGTGGATATAGAATTCTGGCATGACAGTTTCTTTCAGTGGTTTAATAATATTGTTCCATTGCCTCTGACCTCTGTGGTTTTGGTTGACAAATCTACTGCCATTCAAATCATTGTTCATTGCCCCATAGGTAATATGGCATTTTCTCAGGCTGCTTTTGAGTTTTTTTTGGTCTTAAGTGCTCATTAGTCTCTGAGTGTGAGTTACCTTGATCTTATCTTGTTTGGTGTTTGGTGAGCTTCTTGAGTCTATATGTTTTGTGCCTTTTTCCAAAATTAGAAAGTTTTAGATTATTATTTATTCAAATATTTTTTTTTCTGGCTGGGTGCAGTGACTTGCGCCTGTAATCCAAGCATTTTGGGATGCTGAGGTGGGTGAATCAGTTGAGGTCGGGAATTTGGGACCAGCCTGACCAACATGGAGAACCCCCATCTGTACTAAAAATGCAAAATTAATCAGGTGTGGTGGCACATGCCTGTAATCTCAGCTACTCGGGAGGCTGAGGCAGGAGAATCAGTTGAACCCAGGAGGCAGAGGTTGTGGTGAGCTGAGATTGTACTATGGCCCTCCAGCCTGGGCAACAAGAGCAAAACTCCATCTTAAACAAACAAACACTCCATCAGAAATTAGCTGGGCATGGTGGCACATACTTGTAGACCCAGTTACTTGGGAGGCTGAGGCAGGAGACTGACTTGAACCCAGGAGGTGGAGGTTGCAAAGAGCTAAGATCGCATCATTGCATTCCAGCCTGGGTGACAGAGAGAGACTCCATTTCATTTATTCATTTATTTTCTTATCACAAAGTGGTCAAATTCGTTTATTTTCTTATCACAAAAAGCTGTGAGATTGATTTTGTTATCCCTGTTTTAAAGTTGAGGAAACTGAGGCTCAAAGAAGTAGCATGTCTAGGTTGCATCATAAAAGAGAGTTAAGATTGAACTTAATATTGTCTCCAAAGCTGCTCATCTTTCTGCCTTACCATTGAGAACTGAGCTTAAACAGTGACTTTGAGAATGGAAAGAGAACAACAGATGCACAAACTATAGTGTGGACAGACACACTGCATTTAGTACAATATCATCAGCACTCTTTTTACAATTCGGAGAGTCTCAAAAAAAGATTGCGTTTATCCATTGTTACTTTAAATTTAATTTATTTATAGGAAATTTATGCGGTACAAATATACAGTGTACTTCTAGATGCATACTAGCATATCAAGTAATTAATTATGTATTCATTCCCCTGCTGTTTTAAAACCTGTCTGTATAATGTTCCATACCATGTGTTTTTATTTAACAATGTATCTTGGAGATAATTTCCTGTGAGTGCACCATGTGGTCTCTCATTCTTCTTTATGGTTCTAGCATATTCCATTGAGTTGACATACTATAATTTACTTAACCATGGATGAATTGACTTTTAATAATTGACACAGTGTAATTTACTTAACCATGGATGAATTGACTTTTAATAATTCACATTAACCATAGCCTAATAGACTATTTGACTTTAAAAACTTTAAAAAATGAGGTCAAGTGTGATGGCTTGCACCTATAATCCCAGCACTTTGGGAGGCTGAGGTGAGAGGGTTGCTTGAGCTCAGGAGTTTGAGGCTGTGGTGAGCTGTAATTCTACCACTTCACTCCAGCCTGGGTGATAAGCAAGACCTCATATTTAAAAAAAAAAAAAAAAAAAAACAAACTTTAAAAGAAGTGTAACATACATACTGGCATACCCGCGAATTATATGTGAACAGTTCAATGAATTATCAAAAAAGGAACATACCCTATAACCATCACCAAAGCCAAGATGTGGAACGTTATCAGTACCCCAGAAGTTTGCTTTGTAGCTCATTCCAAGCACTACCCACCTTTCCTCCCCAAAGGTAACCATCATCTTGGACTAATTTAAAGTCCCTTCCTAGCTTGTGCTTCTGTCACTCTCTTTATAACAGTGTTAAGGAGAGAAAATTTTTTCCCCCCCTAAAGGCAGAGACTTAAAAATATGTGAAACAGAGAGGGGATGTTGGTAGGATTTTGGAGAACATTTAGATATTTAAATAGGTGATATAAACATACTAGGGATTGCTTTATTGTGTAGGCTCATATCCGTTCTCAAAGTTAAGTTAGACTGCACAGAAAAGTGTACTGGATGAACCAAACCAAAAAATCGGGAATTTTCTCTATAGGCAGTGAGGTTTAATTGATAGATCATAGTTACTGGAGTCAGACAGCAGGATAGGAATCCCAGCTCTTCCCCTACTGGTGTGATCTTTGATCATGTGTATAGTGGAGGTGGTACTTTTGCAGTGTTACTTTAAAAATTGAGATATTATATGTAAATCATCTAGCTTGGTGGTAGTTTACATAGAGGTAGGTTTGCAGTAAATATACTTTTTCTTAATTCTTTTTTCCTCCATCTTTTTATTGTGACAGATTTCAAGCATATGAGAAAGTTGCAAAATAGTACAGTGAACAATCATGTGTTATTCATCTGGATTCACCAATTAATGTTTTCTATATTTGCTTTATCTCTTTTTTTCCTGTCTCCACTCATTTGAGTTAATTGCAGATGTCTTGACACAGTACATGTGTCTCTTTCTTAGGATATTTTCCTGTAAAATCATAATATTATTACCTAATATAAGTTGTTATTCCAGTTTCCCCAGGTATCATCATATAGCTGTTTTTCTAAGAAATTCAAGATTCTATTGTACTTAGTAGTCATGCCTCTTCAACTTCCATTTATTTAGAAGAGTTCACCAAACATTTTTGCCTTAGGATTGTCATTAAGATTTTTCAAGAGTTCAGTCCTGTTGTTTTGCAGAATGTTCTTCAAATTAGATTTATCCGGTAGACTCCTCTTGATTAGATACATGTTAGAGGTTATAGACAGAAGCACTTTAGATGGAATTGTTTGCTCTCATTGATTTATTTCAGGAAGAACATGATGTTTGTTTATCCCTTCAGTGGTGATAAAAGATAAATTTTTTTGGTTCAGATGGTGTTTGGAAGGTTTCTAAAATTTAAAGGTACCTTTTCCTTTTATAATTAACAAGCCATTTGTGGGGTGATATGTCTGAGACTGTCTGAATATGATGTTCTGTAATGACCTTTCATCTAATGCTTTTAGTGTTGCTGATTCTTACCTGAATCAATCATTACCGTAGAGGTTGTACAATAGTGATTTTCTGTTCCTCTTATTCTTCTACATTTATTAACTGGATTTCTTTTGAAAGGAAGAGATTCTTCTTTTCCTTTTCTTATTTCTTATTATCAGTGTGGAGTTTTGAATTCTTTCTTTATTCAGTCGTTATTCATTCCTGTCATTATTCATTTTAATGCTCAAATTGTACTAACCTTGGCTAGTGGGAACCACTTAATTCTTCTGGGTTAGTACAATGGTAGCAAAAATAAGCTTTCTCTAGTAATTAACATTTGAATCCATTTTGTAGCTTCTTAATCTATAGGGATTAATGTATGTACTATCTGTTGGACCCTCTGTCTTTTGTTTGCTTTTGATGACCCTTCTGTGATATTTTTCAGCAAATCACTGAATTGAAGAAAGAAAACTTTAACCTAAAGCTTCGCATCTATTTCCTTGAGGAAAGAATGCAACAGGAATTTCATGGTCCCACTGAACACATCTACAAAACTGTGAGTGGCCCACTTCTCATTGCTGTCCCTTGTGTCTTTTCTTATTGTCATCAAGCTGAAATTTGATTAATATTTGTTCTCAGAGTTAGCGTAAATAGATAGAGATGCTTTCATTTAATCTGAATTGATTATGGGGAGCATAAAGATACTAGGATGACTTTAGTATTAAGCAAAGGGGTACATGATTAATTTTAAGGAAGTCTTTCATTCTGTCTTAAAAATCAGAATTTGGATTCACTACTGTTTACCTCAATTAAGTTTTTATAATTATGTGTTATTTAGCAGTGGAATGGTGGAATGGTTTTGAAGTTGAATTCTACTGTTACCAGCGTAATTTAGGCAAGTCACTTTAGCTCTTGGGGCTTGCTTCCAGAATTAACTGATAATCCCTTTGTCATAGGGTTATTTGTGTGGATTAAAATGAGAAGACAGACGAAAAGCTCCAGCACACAGTCAGTGTTTGACAATTATTGTCTTCTCGGGCTTCCTTTGGCAGCCCAAAGTTAGAATTGTCAGTTTTTCTGTGATAGGACTCTTCTGTATTCTTGTGTGCTTGCCTCTAACTGTCAGAAGAAAAGGCTATCCCCATTTGAAGTCTTGACCTGGAGGTCTTTGTCTGAAAACAAACCATGGTTCTGAAAGTTGAAAAAAGAACTTGCCTTCTTGAAAAGACATGAGTACAAACAATATTTCAGTGCCTGTTTCTTGGCTTTTTCTAGTAGATTAGCCCTTGGCCTGGGAATTATTCTGACTTTTCTTCTCTGAAGTTTGTACCAGTGGAAACTTTTGAAGGAGGAAAAAGAACTCTCCTTGAGTTTCAGCAGATGAACTTAAATTGACTTGTCTTGAAGAGGGATTGTGCTGTACTTCTGAGCCTTTTCAAGAATTGAAAAGCTTCTTTGTCCCTTATGAGAGTTTTTTCCTTCACTCTGGGAGTGGAAAGACAATGAAGATGTCCCCTTTTCTGGAAGGGAGTGGTGATGCAATCACATTTTTAAAGGAAAACCAATAGTCTAAAGCAGTTTATATGTGAGTATGGTAGTCATGCGTCTAAGGACTTCTTGGGTGATAGGAATATAAAACGTGTCAGTTGCCAACTCTATCAGGCACTGTCTTGGGCATCTGTACATTTGCATCTTATTGTAGTTCTCACAGTAGCTCTATGCAGTGGAGTTTATCTTCGTTTTACAGGGGAGGAAACTGAGGCTTATGGAAGTTGAGTAACCCATTTGATGTCATATAGCTACTACGTGAGGTGGATTTTGAGCCCAGGTCTTCCAACCTCATTGTATCGTACCGCTTCAGCTGTCTGACTGGACCTGATTTAATTGCCCCTTTCTTTAGTGTAAATTTTTGGATAGGTGCACATGGTTTAGAATTCAAAAAGCCTAAGAGATATACACTGAAAAGACTCTCCCACCCTTGTGTCCTGGTTTTCTAGATCTAATAACTATTGATTCCTTATGCAGAGGAATTTTATGTATATATAGTACAAGCAAGTTTGTATCTGTGTGTGTGCGTGTATGTGTATAAACCCTCTTCTTACATAAATGCAAGCATGTCCTGTTGTGTACCTTACATTTTTCACTTAATGATATCTTTTTTTTTTTTTTCTGAGATGGAGTCTCTGTCTGTTGCCCAGGCTGGAGCGCAGTGGTACAGTCTGGGCTCCCTACAACCTCTACCTCCCAGGTTCAAGCGATTGTTGTGCCTCAGCCTCCTGATTAGCTGGGATTACATGTGCACACCAGCATGCTTGGCTAATTTTTGTATTTTTCGTAGGGATGGGGTTTTGCCATGTTCTCCAGGCTGGTCTCAAACTCCTGGCCTCAGGTGATCCATCTGCCTTGGCCTCCCAAAGTGTTCACATTACAGGCATGAGTCACTTTGCCCAGCCTTACTGAATGATATCTTGGGTATCTTTCTTTCATAGCAGTTTAAGAATGAATTTCTTTATTCTTTTTGTTTTTGAGACAGGATCTCACTCTGTCACCTGGCTGGAGTGTAGTGGCCTGATCATAGCTCACTGCAACCTTAACTCCTGGGCTCAAGGGATCCTCCCACCTCAGTCTCCTGAGTAGTTGGAACTACAGGCATGCACCACCACACCTGGCATTTTTTAATTTTTATTTTTTGTAGAGTTGGGGTCTTGCTATATTGCCCAAGGTTGGTCTTGAACTTCTGGCCTCAAGCCATCCTCCTGCCTTGGCTTCCCAAAGTGTTGGAACTTACAGATGTGAGCCACCACACTAAGCTGCCTTTTTTAATAGTTTCATAATATTCCATTTTATGCTTTGGAGGTGGCCTTACTTTTGGTTTGGAAATTATAGTTTTGTATATAAGTTTATAACTTGAGATACACTGGGCTTGAGAAAAATAGCCTAATGGACATATTAGTATTAATTATTTTAAATTTATTAAATTGGAGTGCCTGTTGGGTCATCAAAAAATGAAGCACTTAGAGTATATTATATCAGTTCATAAATAGAAGCTCTCCACCCTTCTGAGAGCTGGAAAAGGAATCCTCTGTTGAAGGATGTTTCTGCGGTTTTCACAGCATTACAGTTGAAGACATTATACACTGTCACCCAGTGTCCTTTATGCAAAGATCACTTTCTTCAAGAGAAAATTCTGCCTCATAGATGACTTCTTTAGTTTTTGTTGTTTGACAGTGAAGAAGATAACCTATTTTGAGCCCTGTCTCCCAGGCTTTTCTCATTTGCTAGCTCATTTAGTCCTTAAAGCCCCCATGTCATGGGAGCTTTTATGCTTTGTTTTTGACACTTGAGGGATTGGAAAGAAGCATTGCTTTCTCACCCTGTGGGCTTACGCGTCTAAGGATAGTTACAGTATTGTGCTTCCAGTTTTGTATTCTACGTTAGCATGTCTTGTTCACTTCAGTGTCTTCTGTGGTAGGTCCTTCACAGGTGCTTGGTGAGTTTCTGTGACGCAAAGGAGTGAATAAATGAGTAGCCACTGACTCTGTGGTCTTCTCCTGGTAGAGAGTAGAGACAGAATTTGAACCATGTCCTTTTGGTCACACACCCATGACCTTTCTATCATGGCTGTACTTCTTAACCTGAAGTACTTGTTTCTCTAGGCGTGCTTGACAGAAAGAAGGGAGGCATGTCCTTTGAGATGGCAAATTTTACTGGAAATGATTTTTTTTTTTTGAGATGGAGTCTTGCTCTGTCGTCCAGGCTGGAGTGCAGCGACATGATCTTGGCTCACTGCAACCTCTGCTTCTTGGGTTCAAGCGATTCTTCTGCCTCAGCCTCCCAAGTATCTGGGACTACAGGCATGTGTTACCATGCCTGGCTAATTTTTCATAATTTTGGTTGAGACGAGGTTTTGCCATGTTGGCCAGGCTGGTCTTGAACTCCTGACCTCAAGGATCCGCCCACTTCGGCCTCCCAAAGTGCTGGAATTATAGGTGTGAACCACTGCGCCCGGCCTGGAAATATTTTTGTTTAAATAATACATGTGCGGTTGGGCGAGGTGGCTCACACCTATAATCCCATCACTTTGTGTGACTGAGGTGGGCAGATCACTTGAGGACAGGAGTTCAAGACCAGCCTGGCCAACATGGTGAAACCCTGTCTCAACCAAAAATACAAAAAATTAGCTGGCCTTGGTGGCAGACGCCTGTAATCCCAGCTACTCAGAGGCTGAGGCAGGAGGATCACTTGAACCAGGGAGGTGGAGGTTTCAGTGAGCTAAGATCATGCCACCACACTCTAGCTTGTGTGACAAGAGCGAGACTTTATCTTGGGAAAAAGAAAAAAAAAAAACTCATGTATTATGGAGTAGAATGTAAAATCGGGACGGATTATTAAAATAAAAGAGGAACTGCAAGCCTAGTGCTTTGGGAGGCTGAGGCAGGAGGATCATTTGAAGCCAGAAATTCAAGACCAGCGTGGGCAATATAGCAAGACCCCATCTGTTGAAAAAAAAAAAAAGACGGGCATGGCAATTTATACCTGTAGTCCCAGCTACTCAGGAGGTTGAGGTAGGAGCATCCCTTGAGCCCAGGAGTTTGAGACCTGCAGTGAGCTATGATGGCACCACTGCACTCCAGCCTGGGCAACAGCAGAGTGAGACCCTGCCTCTAAATAAAAAAACAAAAAGACAAAAGGGAGATCTCCAAGATATCTTAGATTTATAGCAATCCTCCACAAACTATGCATCCAAACCTCCATCCACTACATGAGTTCATCTAATATCCTGTCTCGGATTCATTTGTGGATAAGTTTGAGAAGCCTGCCACTGTTCCACTGTCTTATATTGCATTCCATTTGCCAAGCATTGTGTCTTGGATTCTCACGTGAGTTGTAAGCCCAAGGCTGTGTGCGACTCCCTTTGTTCCAGTCAGTTAAGAGGAAGACATTTGGTTGGAGAACATTGTGGCGTTCCTTACAGACAGCTTGCCCCATGTGGTTGTAGCTTTTTTGTAAGTGAGAAGCCTGAAATCTTGTATTGAAATGACACATGCCATGATGTGGCCTCCTGTTTTCCATCCGCATGTTTTATTTTTTTTAAAGCTGTAACACATCCGCACTGCCACAGCTCCCACATGCATGATTGTGAACAACCACCAGTAATTGCTTTGGAATGGGAAAAACACGCTGCAGAATTGCTTGTAAATTTGCTTGGCGGAGGGCATACAATTTTTAAATCAGCCTTACTTGTATGACATTTATGCCTTGATATTTGAGTGCTCTGGCTGTTAGAAGCATTTACATAATTGTTCCAAGTCTCCCGAAATCCAGGTCTTTCTTTTGAGACCACCAGTGTTGAATAATTCCCTTTTTCCTGTGCCCTGAGGCTAATGAGGGTTTTGAATCATCTAACGTCTGCCTATTACAGGCATCCTATAGTCAGTCCTGCTGGAAACAGTTTCCCCATTGTTGACATTCATCGGGCCTGTATTTTACATTGTTTCTTTTCTTTCTTAATCTTGTCTTGAAGAACATTGAGCTCAAGGTGGAAGTGGAAAGTCTGAAGCGAGAACTCCAGGAGAGAGAGCGGCTGCTCATCAAAGCCTCGTGAGTACCGTCATCCCGTCGAAAGCCTGCAGGTCGCCCACACTGGGTTGGTCAGTGAAATAGAGCCGTACACTTTTCTAAGACAGTTGATTTCCAGCTGGACTCTGAGGTCTTCATGGAGGTTTTTGTTTTTACTTATTTACTTTTCAACAAGCTTTTAAGGTAGACCATGCTTATAGAAAAATGAACAGATCTTAAGTGTACGTCATGAATATTCACAAGGAAACACACCCATGGAGCCACCATCCAGATCTGGAAACAGAACATACCAGCCCCTCAAAAGCCCTCTTTGTGTTCTCAGTACTCAGCTTTCTCCCCTAAAGATAACTACCATTCTGACCACTGTTAGTGCTGCCTGTTTTTTATATAAAAGGAATTGTATGGTAGGTTCTCTTTTGTGTCTGGCTTCTTTCTTCAGCAATATATTTGTGAGCTTGATCTATGTTGTTAATTATATCAGTAGTTCATTCTTCTTGTTGTAAAAGCCTGGGGGGATTTGAAGGGGTCCTGGTGAGTGAGGCAGAGAGACAGAGGATGGGGCTTCAGCCAGAGTAACTGACTTTTTTTTTCCTTTACGATCTGTTAAATATACTAGGGACCCTCGTAATGTTTCACTTGAAAGAGGTTCTACTGCTTTAAAAACATTTGAAAACTTTTCATTTATTCAATTTGCAGTTTAGCAAATATAGCCTATGAATCAATTGATTATTCACTCATTCATAAACATTTATTACATAATTACTTGTGAAATACACAGGTATTTCGAATCTAGCATCTGCCTGAAGATCTGAAAAGAGACAGCCCTCCACCTCTCTACTCCAAGAGCTCATCAGAGACTGGTGAGCTGTACATCACACCTGTCAAAAAATAACATGCCAGGGAGGTACAGTGATGGAGGGTGTTTGTGGGTAAAGTGGAGGCACCAAAGTGTGCTCAGTTTTGTTCTGTGACAGTGGAGTAAGACTTCCTAGGGCTGTGTCACTGAGGATCTAGCCAAAAGCTTGTGTGGAAATGCTTCATTTGTCCTGGCAATAGAGCTCCTGCTGGGTGTGGTAGGCCAGGACCATGGAGTCCTTGGCTTAGGGCATGGCTGCACTGCTCTGGGCCAGGCCGGTATAATTCCCTTCATTGCCACAGGGTCGAGCAGCTGGAAGTTGGCCTGCTGTTGGCTTTGAGCAGACTAGAGGATACCAGGTCCAGACTTCTTCTCTGGGTTATGCTGAACTGGCACATGTGGTACTTTCTGAATCAGTGAAGTAATAAATATCACTAGATTAACAGGTTGTTGTTGTTGTTGTTGTTGTTTGAAGTACATCATTTTCTGGGTAGAGAGGCAAATCTACTTCATCAAGCCTGAAGATCAGTAATGGAATTTGGTTTCTTTCATACTCAGTGCCCTGTCTGCTGCAGGTCTTGGCTTGGACTTGTTTTTAGTTAAGCTCATACACGTGGAAACCTCAGCTCATAAAGGCTTGTATACAATCCTCAATACCAACACATGGGATTGAGTATTTTGGAGGCTTGTGCACCTGTTTATAGGTATATATTTCCCAAACTACTCAGCCTGGTGTGGTCTGACTAGCTTTACTGATTTATTCAGAAAATATTTATTAAGTGCTCTTGTGTGCTGCAGTGGACTAGGTTTCTGGGTGTATAGTGGTGATGCAAACAGATGCATGAGGCTCACATTCTAGTGGGAGTGATGATGATGAAATACTTGGAGTAATAAGTATATAAACACAAGTTGAGGAAAGAGCTATGAGGAAAAAAAGAGAGCTATGAGAATTTACAGGTAGGGGAGTAAATATATATTATTATTGTTTTTTGTGACAGAGTTTCACTCTGCCAGGCTGGAGTGCAGTGGTGTGATCTTGGCTCACTGCAACCTCTGCTTCCTGGGTCCAGTTGATTCTCTTGCCTCGGCCTCCCGAGTAGCTGGGATTACAGGCATGTGCCACCATACTCAGCTAACTTTTGTATTTTTAGTAGGGATGGGGTTTTGCCATGTTGGCCAAGGTTGGTCTTGAACCCCTGGCCTCACGTGCTCTGCTCACCTTGGCCTCCCAAAGTACTGGGATTACAGGCGTGAGCCTCTGTGCCCAGCTGGGTAGGGGAGAAAATATATAGATGTGGCTGTATAGCAGGGAAGGTGTCCCTGAAGAGGTGGCATTTGAGATGAGATCTGAAGGATAAGTAGGAAGTAACCAGGTGAATGGATAGAGAAAATGTTCAAGGAGAAGAGAAAGTATAGGTCTGAGGGAATAGGAGAAGTCTAGAACACTAGAGATTTTGGTCTTTATCCTAAGATCTCATGGAAAGCAGCCGTGGGTTTCAAGCGAGAGGCACAATCAGAGTTCTGTTTTTGCAAAGGTCATTCTGGAAGCTGGGTGGGAAGTGGATCATGGAGGGAGCCCTAGTGGAAGCTGGGAGACCAATCAGGAAGCTAGTCCAGTGGTTGAGGTGAGAGGTGAGTAACAGAGTAGCTGTTGAATCAGACATTTGGGAAGCAGAATCAACAGGCCTTAATGATGGATAGGAAGGGAGATGTCTGGGGTTAATGTCATGAGCTCTGTTTAAGAATGTTTACAATGACCTAACTGCTCCAGCTTCCTCTCCACCAACTCTATCCCAAATGCAATTCATGGATGCTAAAACGTTCTTGCTTTTGCTGCTCTAACTCTGCCCCAGCAGACCTCCTCCCCTCTCATCTCCTCCCAGCCCAAATGCTTTCCATTGCTCAGCCCTTTGTAAAGCCTCAGATCTGGAACCACACATGGCTTCTTCTAGCCCGCATCAGTCTCTTAATGGACTTCACTGGTACAGAATGAAAATACTCTATGTGTAACACTTTTAGTTTGTAAAACACTTTCACATCCATTTACATTACATCATTGTTCTGGGAGCTAGAAAAGTCTTGAGGAATACCCTCATTTCATAGAGGAGAGACTATAGGCCAGCAAAAGGGAGGGGCCATGACTCCCATCCAGGAAGGTCACATCTGGTATTAGAACCCAAGTCCATGACTTCTAGTTCAGCACTAGGTTCCATGTTCTTTTTTAAATTTTTGTATGCATATATAATATATGCATAATATCTATGTATCTGTTCAGTGACAATATCTACTATGAAACCGCCAAGTGTGCTTTTCTCTCTTTTTTTTTTTTTTTTTTGAGATGGAGTCTTGCTCTGTTGCCCAGGCTGGAGTGTAATGGTACAATCTTGGCTCTTGGCAAACTCCGCCTCCTGGGTTCAAGTGATTCTCCTGCCTCAGCCTCCTGAGTAGCTGGGATTACAGGCATGTGTCACAATGCCTGACTAATTTTTGTATTTTTAGTAGAGACAGGGTTTTGCCATGTTGGCCAGGCTGGTCTCTAACTCCTAACCTCAGGTGATCCACCTGCCTCGGCCTCCCAAAGTGCTGGGATTGCACCTGTGAGCCGCAGCGCCCGGCCATGCCTTTCTCTTTAACCCTAGTTTCCTAGCTCCCAGCAGTATGTCTATGGTGGATACTTGCTGATGGAAAATATCTATGTTAATATAATACTCTCAACACCCCTTTTCAGTGTTATGATTTTTGGTAGGGTGTGGGGACAGCATATGAGATCCGCCACTGCTTTTTCCTGAAGAACCATAATTAGAATGGAAGATTCCAAGGGAAATGTGGAGGATTAAAAAGGATAGCGAAACTGGCGTTTACAAAATCTGGCTTTCTTGTATTGGGTGGAAAGCTAGATGAAACCAGTTTCTCTCACCCTTTCCTCTCCTCAGGTCTTGCTGTCCACCTTGTGTGTTAGCCCAGATTCTGCAAGGAAAGAAAGGGTTGAGGCAGGGAGCTGACACTTACTGAGATCCTTCTCTGTTCCATACCCTGTGCCTGGCACTTGATAGGCTTTATTGTATTTGATCAGATACGTGGGCAGCCAGTATTCCCATTTGAGTGGAGAGAAAACTGAGGTTCAGAGGAATGGGGAGACGTGCAGGGGCTGCTCTGGCTCCAGAGCATGCTGTGCCTTGCTATGAAATAAACACATTTGTTAGCTGGTTTTCCATTGTTGTATTTATCAGTTATCATAAGAGGACATTAAAAACGAAAGCAGTCATATTGTTACAAGTAAATTTTATCTCTGTAGCTTTAAAACACAAACAAAAATAATAATTCCATTAGTAGAGGGAAATTGTACCATACTACTGTGTATAAATTTTATTGCTACAGAAACTGTAAAACACAAAGATGATAAATGAAAAGTTGGGACATTTATTGGGAATATATTTTATTGGTATAACTACAGCTCAAACAAATGGAATAATAATAGTACTTGTTAAAAATTGTAGTCAGCCTCTTGACAATGTATGTGATTCAGACGGCAAAACACAAAGGTTAGATCTGGGCTGATAGGAGGGAGACGGTGTGTTTGCACTCTGGTGGGTAGTGTGGAGGGGTGAGGGCAGGGGTAGCAGGTGAGCCATTTTATAGAGGCGGCTCTATAAAGCCCCATGCCTCAGACCTTGGTGAATGGGTAGTAGAAATTCATTCCTGGAAAAATCCTGTATCTAAGGATCGGGAAGGAGGGGCCTCTTGTCCAGAATTCTTTCAGTCATGTATAATGCTCCTTAAGGAGTAATAGAAATGATTGTGAGTCACTGTGAATTCAAGACAGTGATCCAGAAATGAGCCCAGGGAGTGGGGGCTGACGGCATTCAATGGCATTAATCAGGAAATGGAAATGGCCATCTTGGCTGTAGCCAGCGGAGACCCCAGCAGAGGGTAGCATGAGGCCTCTCACAGCAGCTCAGCAGGAGCCAGCGGTGTGTGGGCCTCAGAGGCCAAGGGCTAGCATGCAGAGCACTCCGATCAGAGAGGAACAGGCCCACATGTGTGAGCACATTAATTCTGAGAGGTAATCATCTCATTTTTCACATGAGGAGACTGAGGTGTGAGAGGTAATTTACTGAGGCTAGATAATTCACCCAGAGTCACACTGAGGATATAATAGAGTAAAAATTTAGAAGCAGATCTGTCCGGCTTTAGAGCCCATGTTCTTTTTCATTTGTTCACATTGAATTTCATTAAAATGATATGACACTGGGGCCTTCTGAAGCCTTATTGGTGAAAAGAAGAAAAGATATGAATAAAGTCTTTATTTTCAGGCGACTCATGTTTGAGACTTGGACAACAACTGTGGCCCTCTTGACTTTCCATTGTTCTCAGTGAAAAACTCACATGGCTCGTACATGTGAGTGTCTGATCACATGGCTCTCAGTTGGAAAAATTTTATATATCTCTAAAGTAGGGCATGGGAAGCTGGTGGTGAATAGATTTGTTCTGTTGCAGTGTTTTTGAGAAACCAGCCTTAGGTGGAAGCATTTTCTTTATTATTCTGCCTCTGGAAACCTGCAATCATTTTAGAAATCTGATGAGGACTGCTCATACAGTCTTACAGTGTCATGTTTGACATTGTTCTGGCGTCAGTGGTTGTAGTCCTGTGTCTGATTTGGGCGTGCCATTCCCACCACTGCCGGTCGTGTGGAGAGAATATTCCATGGTGCTCTAGCAGTGTGTACTCTGTTTTATGTTAGAGTAACACGGAGCGTAGGCTGCTTGCGTAGCCTCCTGTCTTCATGCCCTAAGTGTTAGCTAGTGCATGAACAGATTTGATCCTGATGCATTTAAAATGCTTTTCCCTTCAGTTGGCAGAAGATGAAGTGTACACACCCTTACTCCCACAGATTCATTTTCGTTGCATACTGTTCCTTTGCACGTTGGTTTGTCAGATCAGCTCTCTGCCCTCCTTGCACCATAGTGCAAGTGTACTTTGTTGGAAGCCCCCTGATGGGAAATTTGGCAATAGCTGTCCAGAGCCTTAGCAGTGGGCTTACTCTGTGATCCAGCTATTCCCTTTCTAGATATCTGTTCTCAGGAAGTCACTGGATAGTGGACATACAAGGATGCTTTTAATAACATTGCTTGTTACAGTAAACAGTATCACCAACATTTATTGAATATTTACTTTGTACCAGGCACTGTACTCAGAATTTCATGAATATCATCAGATACAATGTGTTAAATGAACAACAATTTAAATGTTTTAAATATAGAGAATTGATTTAGTGAACTATAGTACATTTCATACATTGAGTTAATATGCAGCCTTTAAAAATGATACAGACATTTATTGACATAAAAGGATGTTTACAGTATATTAAGTAATGAAATCAATTCACTGATGTGTACTAAATGGTTCTTTTTTGTAGAAAATATCTTAAAGGCTATATGCTAAAATGTTGACTTAGTTATCCTGAGTGACAAGATTATGGGTGAATCTTACTTTTTTCTTATCTGTGTTTTTGAATTATGAATATTAAGCTAAAGAAAAAGAAGCTCAGCACAGGTCTGTGGGTGAGATGTCTAACAAATATTCCTTGTCTTTTTGGGGCTCTGAAATGACCATCATACCGCCATCCTTGCATGTTTTACCCCAGTACCTCTTTTTGCAGCAAAGCAGTTGAGAGCTTAGCTGAAGCGGGTGGCTCTGAAATCCAGCGGGTGAAAGAAGATGCTCGAAAGAAGGTGCAGCAGGTGGAAGATCTCCTAACCAAAAGAATACTTGTTTTACAAAAGGCAAGTCTGGAAATCCTGAGGGCAGTGTATTTCTTACAGTGGGTTAATTAATACCAGGCTGGCACAGTTTCGTTTCTTTTTTTCATAAACCATCAGTTTCAGCAGAAACAACAGCCACCTTTATTGAGCATTTCCTGGATTGTAGCCCCATTTCAGGCATTTTACATGTACAATTTATAACCCCTTTACCCTGCAAACTGACCATTGTGTTCTTCATTTCTGTATGAGGATGCTGAAATACAGTGAGAAGTACTAACTTGTTTAATCTGATACTAATAGATTTAATCCTGGGTTTAACTATGCTGATTGCAAAGCGCATGCTTTTTCTACAGCACCACTCTGCTTATTGTCTAGTTTAGCCCATTATTTATGTGGAAGCTGAGGACCAGAGAAGGGAAATGACTTACCTAACAGTAACCAAGCCTGGAACCAGACTCTGACCTTTAGGCCACTGCTTGTCCATCCAGCTCTGGTCTCTGGTATCCAGCTTCCTTCTAACCATCCTGCTGGTCTTTTCTCTTTGAGGCATTCCATGCCACTTCTCCTTCTGTTTATTCTCAGTTAGGTATTTCCTGTCACTGTGATGGGAGTCAGGATGTTTCCTGGCTAAAAAATTCTGTCTCCTAGATGTTAAAAAGTTCTTACCTATTTTTTTTTTTTTTGAGACGGAGTTTCGCTCTTGTTACCCAGGCTGGGGTGCAATGGCGCGATCTCGGCTCACCGCAACCTCCGCCTCCTGGGTTCAGGCAATTCTCCTGCCTCAGCCTCCTGAGTAGCTGGGATTACAGGCACGCGCCGCCATGCCCAGCTAATTTTTTGTATTTTTAGTAGAGACAGGGTTTCACCATGTTGACCAGGATGGTCTCGATCTCTTGACCTCATGATCCACCCGCCTCGGCCTCCCAAAGTGCTGGGATTACAGGCGTGAGCCACCGCGCCCGGCAAGTTCTTATCTATTTTAAGCTAGTATTAAGTAATACTATTTGGTTCTTGGTCTTTGAAATCTATTGTTTTATCACAGTTTCTCTGCCTGAAACTCTGGTTCTTTTTAGATATGGAGAGAAATGGCACCAAAAGCACTTCTGGATACAAAGAGCAGATACTGTATTTTGCAGTTTCTAATTTTCCATTTATGATGTTCACATCAGCCCTTAAATTGTCCTTTTGGGGGTATGTAGATATTAGGCCCGAAATACTGGTGTGGAAACAGGCTTGGAGAGGGTCAGAAACATAGTATAGGTCAGAAATGGTAGAACTAGAACCACAGGAAGGGTCTCCTGATCACAAATTCTGAATTTTAGCTAAAATGTAATTATGAGGTGTAACTTACTGGTTCATTTGTTTTTCCCTGTAAGTGCTTTCTCATGTGTTGGGGTGCCAGGTCTTTGCTCTGTCACTTACGAGCTTTATCACCTAGGATGAGGTATTTGCCTACTTTGAGCCTCTGCTTCATCATCTGTAAAATGAGGACCGTGATGCCTGGTTTGCAGTGGTAATTGTAATAATAACTGTGGTATTAACAGTTTATCGTGGGCTTACCATTTCATTGTGTGAGACATCCTTCTAAGCTCTTCATAGGCATAAAGGTAATCTTTTCAGTAAACCTCTGTGAGGTGAATACTTCTGTCATCCTTTTTTTTTTTTTAAACAGATGATGAAATAGACACAGAGTGGCTGAGTCACTTGCTGAGGGTCACACAGGCAGTAAATATCAGGTAGTCTGGCTTCAGACCTGCATTCTAACTGCTATACTCTATTGTTCAGGATATAACTTTTTAGGGTTGGATACAGATCGGAGATAATATGAATGAAGCTCCTTGCTCACAGCCTGGCATTTAGTAGGCATTCAGTAAGTAACAGGCTTTGATGTTGTCTGAGTATATGATAAGTGATTTTTTTCAGCTTTCATTGAGAGCGACAGGAAGCCCCTTGGGGAGTTAGTGGTGGAGGCAGCACTGTGGAGGGCAAGGGCAGGGAGGAGGGAGCCAGCATTTTTTTCTGAGCTTCCTGTGATGGAGCAGGCATTTGACAGAGACTCATGGCAGCTTTTTGATGGGACGGTGATTATCCCTATTTTATAGATTGGGATGCTCAGGCTCAGAGAGGTTTAGCAACTACCTGAGGTCACACAGCAAGTATGTGGGAGAGCTGGATTTTGAACCCAATTTTATTTGATGTTTATTTTTGTGATATAATTGGAGACAATTGGTGTGAGTAGTAGGAGATTCATATATACTCCCAGGTCACTTTCATGAGCACCAGGGCCTTTTTCCCTAACATAGACACTGCCTGCTTGATTTAGATAATTTCCTCATTGGCTTCTCTAACCTCTTGGGAAGAACATAGAGGTTCCCCCTCCGACACCTAAATCACCTTGGAGATATAGAAAATGTGCTTTAGAATTGTTCAGTCATTATCTTAAAAAAAAATAGTGAGGGCGGTAGGGGTGTGTGGGAAGAATTTGTATGGAAACTATGGTGACTCTTTGGAATTTATGTATGTTTAGTATTGAGAGGAGCATTTCTCCTTGTTCTTATTGAAGCTGTAAATATTGATCTGATTTTTCAAAACCAAAAACGCAGTTCTTACAGAGTTGAGTCTTTTCCATTGGAAATGCCTATACGCTTCAGGATACAAGAGGGAAAAATGGCTGGCAAATGTATTTATTACCGATTCTCTCCATGTATAGTACAATTCAGGGAGGGGAAATGTGCCGGAGAAAAAGTCATAAATATTTATATTTTAATCCAATTTCCTTTCAAAATGTTCCCAATTGTATTGAAAAATTGCATCAAATGCATTTAATTTAACTCTAGGATGTGAAAGCCGCCCAAGCAGAACTGGAAAAGGCCTTTGCAGGGACGGAAACGGAGAAGGCTCTTCGGTTGAGTTTGGAAAGCAAGCTTTCAGAGATGAAGAAGAGGCACGAGGGGGACTTGGAGATGGCTCTGGTCCTGGATGAGAAAGACAGGTCTGGCTCTTGTCCTTGTCATACCCTGACATCACATTATCTGGCAGCGTGGGGAAAGAATTCTTGCCTTTTCTTACCTTTTGTCCCTCCCTTCTCCCCATGTTTCCCAAAGGACTTGAGTGACTAATGGGAACAATTTGAACACAGTTAGGTAGACAACTAGGGATAAAGTCAGGAGGAAGAGAGAAGGAATAGCATAGTCATATGAGGTCAGAGATAGCCTACTGATAGACATTCATGCTGAAACTTTCTACTTAGATACTAAAGTTAGCATTTGATTTCGGCTGTAAGCCTCCTGGGAGCCAAAGGAAAAAGGGTAGAGACAAGATTCACATTGCAAACAAAGTAAAACAAGCTAGTAACTCAGGAGAAGCCCAGTTTTACTTGGAACTGTCAAAGGAGATTTCTCTTCTGGTTCTTCCCACAGTGAACAGTGAGTGACTGCCCCCACAAGAAATGCCAGTGAATTTCATGTGACTTGTTTGCCATCATATCTTTTAATGCAAGGCCAAGGCCCAAATTAGTATAGGGCAAGGTGTCAAAAATAAAACAGTGTAGATCAAATACAGAGCTCTTGGATGATCCAGGATAAAACAGATACCTTTTAATTTATCAGATAGCTGATATGGCCTTTAGGCAATCTTTTTTTTTTTTTTTTTTTTTTTTTTTTTGAGATGGAGTCTCGCTCTGTCACCAGGCACCAGGCTGGAGTGCAGTGGTGTGATCTCGGGGCTCACTGCAACCTCTGCCTCCCAGGTTCAAGCGATTCTTCTGCCTCAGCCTCCCGAGTAGCTGAGACTACAGGTGTGTGTCACCATGCCTGGCTAATTTTTGTATTTTTAGTAGAGTCGGGGTTTCACCATTTAGTCAGGATGATCTCGATCTCCTGACGTCGTGATCCGCCTGCCTGGCCTCCCAAAGTGCTGGGATTACAGGCGTGAGCCACCATGCCCAGCCCTAGGCAAACTTTAATGCTCGTCGTATTTTGCAAACAAATTTTTGATAAAAACTTCTCAAGAGAAAGCTGATTTTATTCCTTACCATGAACCTTCCATTTTGATACTCTTGCCTTATTTTGGCAGTCACTAAGTGGAAGATTAACTAAATAGAAAAGAAACTGCTGGATAACCCATGACCTATCTGTTGAAGAGCCAAGCTTGTTTGGAATTTGACAGAAATTCTTCCAAAGCAAATGATCTGTTTCAGAGGATACTGACTGACTCCTTTTTCTTGGTCATTTGGTGCCCCAGCATGACGAGCACTACTGTGTTGTGTAGGTTCTGGGCCTGATTGCCCTGGTTCCTCAGCTGTTGTCTGCTTTTACTTCTGCCTTGGCACCACCTGTGGAGATTGGAGTCTGCCACTTGGAAAATCAGATGAGCAAACCCCAATCCTTGGGATAGGATTATCCTTAAAAGGGAATAAATAGACCCAGAGAGAGAGCGCATGCCTCCATGTAAGTGTCCTAGCTTCAGCATTTGGAGGTGTGAGCATTTATTTGGTGCCCTGCAATCTTTTCTTAGCTTTGATCTGGAAAATGGAAGTTTGATGATTAATAATTTCAGGATGAGTGAGGAAACTGGGTTCCCCGTGGACCTCAGTGGAGTGAATGTGTATTATCTCAGTTTACCTGTTTGAGACCTTGTGTTTTTCTCGACTGCATGGCTGGGAAGAGAAACTTCCCTGGTATGTGCCCTCCTACTGAGCCTCCCCCTAGAGTACCGGCCTTTCTAGGCACCACCCATGTAGCCTCTAGACTTCGAGAATTCTACAGAATCATTTCTGTGTTCCCTTCAGTCTCTCCCAACCCATCAGCAGTGAGGCCCTTAGACTAAGGCTTATGGGCTTGCCTTCCTGGGGGCTACAGGTCCGGAGGAGTTAAACTGGGAGCAGGGGACCCAGGGAATAGAATATGTGAGCAGCGACCAAAGAAGGAAAGACAGGCAGAATTCCTGGCACCTGTGAAGGGGAAGGAGCATTCTTGGGATAGATTTGAAAGGAGGTTCTGGGGCAGAGTGAATAGACAAGGCCCTGTGAGGGTCCTGACAGATGTGAGCAGTCAGTTCATTGGTTCTATTGGATCTTTACGCCTTTGATTCAACAAATATTTCCTGAGCATCTTCTACTCAGCACAGTGGTGATGAGAATGCAAAAGGGAGTGATACAGCCTGGGTTCCTCTCCCCAGGAATCTCACTGTTTGGTTGAAACTTACCATCTAGCAGGGTGGGAGGGGTGGAGGGAGGAGCAGGATGATAAGGGCTAAGTGGGGTCAATGCTGTGTTAACATATTTATCTAATTCCGGTTAGATTAGAAAAAGCTTCCTGGAAGAAGTACTAGGATGAGGAAGAATTACTTGGACAAAGAAAGGGAAGTAAAGGAATAGTGCCTGTGAAAGTCCAGAGGCAAGAAGAAACATGGTAGGATCCAGGCACAGGAGGGGGCACAGCCTGGCCTGGGTGCTGTGTTCTGGAAAGGAGGGTGGAGGAGGTGAGGAGGGGGAAGCTGGGGAGGTTACATGACCTAGCTGAAGAATTTGAGTTTTATCCTAAAGGCATACAAGAAGCCACTGAAGAGTTGGGTGGGGCTTCGGGGAATGACAAGATCAGATTTAAATTTAGAAAGGTCTTTCTGGCTGCCCTTGGGAATGGATTGGCGCTGGGGCTGGGTAGAACACTGGTTCTCAGGCTGATGCAGAAATCCAGGAAAGAGTTGATGGTGACCAAGGTGGAGGTGACAGAGCAGGGAATGGAGGAGAACAGGCTAGAAGGTAGACATGATGGGCTTGAAGGGCTTGGTGACTGACTGGATTTGGGAGATAAGGGGAGAGGCTACAGCCACATACCTTGCCTAGGTTTTTTTTTTTTTTTTTTTAGAGACAGAGTCTTAACTCCGTCTTCCAGGCTCGAGTGCAGTGGTGTGGTCTCGGCTCACTGCAACCTCTGCCTCCTGTATTTAAGTGATTCTCTTACCTTAGCCTCCCGAGCAGCTGGGATTACAGGCACCCACCACCAAAAAAGCCTGGGTAATTTTTGTATTTTTAGTGGAGATGGGGTTTCACCATGTTGGCCAGGCTGGTCTCGAACTCCTGACCTCAGGTGATTTGTCAGCCTCCCCAAATGCTGGAATTATAGGCATGAACCTTAGCAACTGGCCCTTGCCCAAGTTTTGAGCATGCGTAGCTGTGGGATGGTGCAGTTTATTGAGTTTTGTCAGGGGAAAAGGAAAAGGAGGAAATGTTTCTGGGTAGAGGGAGAGGGAAGATGGTGCCTTCAGTTGGCACATGCTGGGTTTGAGGACCTTGAACCTCAGTGAGTAGCGTCTAGGATGTGGTTGGATATATGGATTAAGGCTTGAATTAAAGAAAATATAGATTCATTCCTTAACCAACTACTGAATGTGGCCTTGGGAATGTGTGCTGGGAATGCAGGGCTGAACGTTGTCCTGCTTCTGTAGTGCTCCCAGTGTGGGAGGGGATAGATGTCAAAAAAATATACGTCATGATTGATGCTGTGATAGAGGTGAGCCCAGGGTTCTGTGCTGTGACAAGAGCAAGATGTGCTTGGGCGTGGGATGGGGAGGGCTTGTCAGACAAGGAGTCCTGGGAGTTGGGTGAGGATGCTTTGCCAAGCAGAGAGAACAGCACATAAAGGTACAGAGCCTGGCACATTTTAAGGTGATCCTAGAGGAGAGTGGTCCTATTAGCATGTGCCACAGAAGCTTGATCGCTCATCTTTTTTGGAAGAGGGACTTTGGGAAAGGTTAACATGTATCAAGTACTTACTGTGTTCTAGGCAGTGGAGTCTCCATGGATGTCGAATCATGGCTTTGCTAAAGGCTGCATCTTCCTGGGATTTCCCATAGGTCTGGCTGGACAGGCACTGAAACCCAATTTGTCAGTCCTGTGAATGCAGCTGTGTCTCAGGGATAGCTGTGTCCCAGGTTCACTCCCAGAGACCAGTGCAGCAGTCAGATGCCAACTGTGGATTTTTGCTTAGGGTGTGGCCCTGTTTGTGGTGAAACTCTCGTGGGTGTAGGATCAGTGTGCTCCCTCCCTGAAGGCAGGCCTGCCTAGGAAGCTAAGTCAAGCTCAGATGGTTAGCAGAGAACTGGAGCCAGAGTCCTTGGTTTTGCCCTGGTGAGATGGATCCAGATCTGCCACACAGATTGACTCACTGTCGGGCAGGGCAGGTTGTTGAATCTTTAGTGCTCATGTGGATGGGCTCTGCCAATATCTTTCTGGGCTCCCACCACTCTTTTTAAAGGTGCGTGCTTTAGCTACTTTACTGTCTTCAATCTGGCCTTTGAGCTGCTCTGTCTTTAAGACAGTTAATCCTCTGGGAAGCCCTGCAGATCATATATGCCAAAGATATGTTCTTTTTGGCTTATATTATTTTTTAAAGTGTGAATTAGTTGCTAATATGTAAAAAATTGAATTTCATGCAGAAGTCTGGATTTCCAACTTCTCTTTAAAACCTGGGAGATTGGCAGCCCTGAGTATCATCTTGCTGGATTGAGGCTACTGCTCCCCTTAGATGGGCCTGGTGCTCCAGCTTGGCCACAGGAGTCCCCACCAGGCCTGCCTACTTTTCTGTTCCCTATCTAGAACTTGCTTTAAGGTTACAAAAAAAAAAAAAAAAAAAAAAAGTTAGTTTTGTTGACGTATAAATTATGTACAATACAGTGCTTCAATTTTAAGTGTATATTTTGGTGACTACCTCTCCCATTGATTATGTGACGATTTCAGAGTTGAACCCCTAGAGGGCAATCTTACACCTCTTTCCAGGTTTTCTGGGGCATTGTACCAGTGCTGCCTGACACCCTGTGTACTAGTGCATTGCTAAGTGTTTCATTTACCTTTGTCTCCCTCCTTACCTTCGTCCTGGGAAGCTGTGTTTCACTAGGGCAGCTCTGTCTGCCTGCAGAACCTTTGTTCTTTCTACCAAACAAAGTTGCTTTCTAGCCCTAGCTGCAGAAAGGCTATTCTGAGGTTCTTCTGACAAAATGCTAATTGCTACATGTTAAAAAAAAAAAAAGTAATAATTACAGCAATTGTCATTTGTTGAGTTCCACTATATTCCAGGAGTGGTACAAGGTTGTTTTAAATAGCTTGTCTCCGGTCCACAATCGCACGTCAACCCTGTTTTGCAGCTGAGGAGGCACAGGCTCAGAGAGGTTGAATTACTTGCCATGGCCAAGGGGCAGTTGATATGGTATAATTTGGTAATTATATTGTGTTTGATAACACAGCCCACAGAGGGATGTGTTCAGCTGTTCCTGATGGGGGTCCTAAGGGTGCAGGGTAGCAAAGCTTCCTGAAGGGGAGGTGATACTTAATTAACTCTGGCAGGATGAATGGGTGTTTGTCAGGTAGAGGTGAGGGTGAGATGGGGGTAGGGTGGGGAAGGGCATTTTAGGTGGAGGGAATAGCATAAGCAAAGGTGTAGAGGTATGAAACAGTCTGGATTCGCAGGGAACTGGAAGTGAGGCTACTGAGTGGAGATGGAGAGGGCGATGGTTTCCTGTGAGTGTAGGGGCCTCTGATCTGGTAAGCTCTAAGACCTGGAGCCTAGAATGCCTGCAAAGGAGTTTCACCTTTATGTTGAATGTCAGTGTGTTTTTAAACTTTGCCCTGAGAAGCCTTGGCAAGACATTCCACTTCTTCCACACTCACCGGAACAGCTCTGCTTCATTGGTTTTGTTTGCTTAGAGTTCGGTGACATATCTTTTGGAGAGAGGATTTCTTGGCCAAAAAAATCAGTGTCCACTGCTGTTGGTGGGGGCTGTCAAAGGTATTTGAACAGGAGCACAGCTTGGTTAAAGTCCAGAAGCTCGGCCGGGCGCGGTGGCTCACGCCTGTAATCCCAGCACTTTGGGAGGCCAAGGCGGGTGGATCACGAGGTCAAGAGATCGAGACCATCCTGGTCAACATGGTGAAACCCCGTCTCTACTAAAAATACAAAAAATTAGCTGGGCATGGTGGCGCGTGCCTGTAATCCCAGCTACTCAGGAGGCTGAGGCAGGAGAATTGCCTGAACCCAGGAGGAGGAGGTTGCGGTGAGCCGAGATCGCGCCATTGCACTCCAGCCTGGGTAACAAGAGCGAAACTCCGTCTCAAAAAAAAAAAAAAAAAAATGTCCAGAAGCTCTGAGTTGAATTGACTGGAGCCAGGCTGGAGGCAGGCAGGGGACCAGTTAATGTCACACAAATTCTGGCCCTTAATCTCCTCCCTGCAAAATGTGATTCTGTTTATGTTCAGCCATTGTATATGTCTACTTTGAAGATACCTGGCCCCATTTCCTGCCTCCTTCTGCTCCACTGAGCTAAGAGAACAGCTTAGAATTAATATTTAAATTTTGTTCTCTTTTAGACTGATTGAGGAGTTGAAGCTGTCTTTGAAGAGCAAAGAAGCTTTAATTCAGTGCCTTAAAGAAGAGAAATCTCAGATGGCATCTCCTGATGAGAATGTGTCATCTGGAGAGCTCCGAGGACTTTGTGCTGCTCGGAGGGAAGAGAAGGAGAGAGAAACTGAGGTGAGGTGACGGGACGTGAAGCAGGGACTTTAATTAGCCACCTAGACTCTTCTGTGAGAAGTGGAATGCGCATTCAGTCCTCATGGTTCATACACAGTCTGCTTCTAAATATGAGTTCCCTGTCAGCTGAGGAGTGAGCAGAAACTGCCTTTGTCAGGAATCCTGATGTTCTTTTACCTTCTCAGCCTCCTGTTCCTATAAAGAGTTGCTTAAGGCCAGGTGCGGTGGCTTCCACCTGTAATCCCAGCACTTTGGGAGGCCAAGGCAGGCGGGTCACGAGGTCAAGAGATTGAGACCATTCTGACCAACGTGGTGAAACCTTGTCTCTACTAAAAATACAAAAATTAGCTGGGCATGGTGGCTGGTGCCTGTAGTCCCAGCTAGTCGGGAGGCTGAGGCAGGAGAATCACTTGAACCTGGGAGGCAGAGGTTGCAGTGAGCTGAGATCACACCACTGCACTCCAGCCTGGCAACAGAGTCAGACTCTGTCTCAAAAAAAAAAAAAAAAAAAAAAGAGTTGCTTAAAAAAACCAGTCCCTACCTGCTTGGCTCTGTTTTACCGTGTATTGATTTGCTGTTACCTGGGGACTTTATGTTCATCCTTTGGGTTTTCTTAGGCTGCAGTTGTGGTGCATTGTTTTCCATCTTGCCTTTTTTGGTTAGAAGTAGGCATGAGGCCAACTGTCGTCTGCAACTTGAGAGGTAGGGTGGGAAGGGGACTAACTTGTATCAGGCTCGGCAGCACAGGAGAGGTTCCGCATACCCCCTCGTTCAGTCCTCTTAGCCACCTGGTGAGATATAGCTCATGGTCTCCTTGTCAAGTTTAGAAACAGGCTCAGAGGAACTGTTATATTTTTCCAGGTTCCAAGAGATGGGTTACTAGTAGCTGACCCCAAAGCCTCCCTGGACTCCTGCCCCTGCACTAGGCGGCCTCCCCAGCAAGCTCTTTTGAAGAGGGTGGGCAGGCCAGGGAAGTGCAGGTAGGTCTTAGTCTAGGCCTTCCATTCTTGTTGGACTAAGAGTAGCTGCTGCACGTGGTATGTTTACACTGGGGATGTTCCGGTTGTTCACAGAAAGTCTTGATTTCTTCATGGGGCAGGGCCTGTGTTCCTGCCGTGGCAGTGAATGCTGTAGCCTTGGCAGTTCGTTTTCATCTGTAGTCCACAGTTGTCTCCTGCCCCTCCTCTCAACCCTCTTTCCCACTTCCCCGGCCCTGCCCTCTGGTAGGCCTCCATCTTGTTCAGCAGCACCTTGGTTTACTCTCTGTGGGGCTGGTGATCAACTAGTGTACGTTGTTTGTCTTCCTTCATGTTTTTCTTCATTCAAATCAGGTGGGGCTTTGGGTGGGGCAGAGAGAGGGAGGGGACACTTGTTTTAATGAGTTCCACAGTAGTGGGGGAAAGTGAGTAGGCAACAAGGACGTGCTCATTCTAATTGTTCTGGAGAAGCTGTTGGATTGCATGTCTCTTCTTGACACCAATTAATGCCTTTTCTCAGGCTGCACAAATGGAACATCAGAAGGAGAGAAACAGCTTTGAAGAGAGGATCCAGGTATGTTGATACAATTTTTAAAAATGTATTGAAGATTTAGCCTATTCTTGCCTCTTGTTTTATTCTGAGTGCAGCAGATAATTCTGTGTCACAATAGCTGTCATTCATTGAATGCTGCTTTATGCCAGCCAAGCATAAGGTACTCTAGAAAGGGTTTCTTAATCTTTGCAATAACTCTGTGAAGGAGGCATTCCCATTTTACAGATGTGGTACCTGAGGCCCAGAGAGGTGAGGTCACTTGCCTAAGAGCACATAGCTAGGAAGAGGTAGAGCAAAGATTCGGACCTGCCCCTGCTCCATGGTTTCTCTGTCACAGCAGGAGGCATTTGTGTAGTGCCTGCCAGCTTAGAAAGTGCTTTCACATCCATTATCCCATTTGATCCTCGCAAGAGCCCGGGAGGGAGGCAGTGGTGATTATCTTTAGAAATGAACTCAGACTATAAATGTATAGTTCAGTCTCCATCAAAAGGAATGAAATTAATGATCTGTTATTTCCCCCAAATAACCTGGTATGGTTTCAAAGACTCTGAGTGACTGTATTCAAATTCCAGAAGGCATTGGAATCCTTCCCATAGGAATAGCTGTCATCGTCTTAACTGATTTGATCCCCTTCCCTTCACCCAGCCCTGTTGCCGGGAGCGGTAACACAGTAACTTGGAGCTGATGCCACTGTGTTCAGCTCCACTTGGAAACATTAATCACAGGTTGACAGGAATAAGATAGAATAACTGCATTTGAGTGTGCTCTTAAAGATATATTTACAGTGCATTTTGGTTGGAACGCATCAACTTAGTGAATCTTTTTCTAATCTAATTTAGGCACTTGAGGAGGACCTGAGAGAGAAGGAAAGAGAAATTTCTACAGAGAAGAAAAATAGTTTAAAGAGGGATAAAGCCATTCAGGGTTTAACCATGGCATTAAAATCAAAGGAAAAAGAGGTATGTCTGATACACTTGAAGTAAGATTTTTCTTTATTAGCTTCTATGACTGACCTGTCCTACCCTGAATTTTTAGCTTTAGATAAAAAGTTTATAAGAGAGCTGAGATAGTGAAGTTGGGAAATGATCCTGTAGTCAACCGGAAATTCTTTTCGAGTGTCTAATCCAGTGCTGTCCAATAGAAATATGAGTTACATATGTGATTTAAAACTTTCTAGTGTCCACATTAAAAGAAGTAAAAAGAAATGAAATTAATTTTAATTGTGTGTGTATATATATCCCCCCAAACATAATCATTTCAACATGTAATCAATAAAACAAAAGTAATGAGGTAGTCTACACTTTTTTCCCAGAACTAAGCATTTTGAAGTCCAGATGTGTTTCCAGCACACCTCGATTTAATCTAACTGCATTTCACATGCCGAGAGCCACATGTGGCTAGTGACTGCTGCATTGGATAATGCAGGTCTAATCTTTTGAAGGATAACAGAAGATTGAGATGAAGGAGTTTTGGGAGGCAAGGCCATGGCTGAGGCGGTTAAAGAGCTACCTGACTGTTGCCTTTGTGATCAAAGGTGGTAGCTGATGGTTCTGTGCTGTTTTCTTGTCCTTACTATGGCAGTCTCTTGTGTCCTAGTAACTATGCTAGGCACAGACACAGAGAAGAAAACCCAGCTCTGCCTGCAAGTCTACTGGGGAAGAAAGAGTGAAGAGTGTTGTGATTGAGGGAAGTGTAGGGAGCTGGGGAGGTAGAGGTAAGGGGACCTGATCCAGATTAGGTGTGGATGTCACGTATGGGGAGTAGTGCTTAGAGGAGAAGGTGTCTGAGCTGCATCTTAAAGGATGAGTAGGAGTTAGTTGGGAAGGAAGGCAGGAACGGGGAGGCCATTTTGGACAGAGGGAGAACATTGATCAAGGTGTTTAGTTAGGAGAGACCCTATGTGCACCACAGACAGTTTGGAGTTGTCAGAGCACAAAGTGTAAAACTTAAAGGAGGAGAGAGAAGTTGAAGCTTCTTCAAGTGGCCAGCTGGTGGGGGTTGGGGGAACTAATCATATTGAGTTGCTTGAGTGGCACTTAAGGCCTCTGAAAACTCTTAAGCACGTTTTCATTTTGGAGAGGTCCTTGGCTTTATCTGAAGAGTGGGTTGCAGGAGGGAGAGAATGGAGGCTGGGAGACCAGTAGCCTCCACGAGAGCCAAGAAAGGCTGAATTAGAGCAGTGGGCACAGCAAGTAGGAATGGAGAGAGAGGGGCTTATTCAAGAAATAAAATTCAAAGTAATTAGAAATAGGTTGGGAAAATTAGAGGATTAGATGTGGTACTTCAGAGAAGCATGGTGAAGGATGACTTCTAAGTGTCTGGCTTGAATGACTAGTGGTATGGTGGTGCCACTGACTCAGTTCAAAGCATGGACAATGGAGGCTGATGGCAAGATTTGAGGCAGTGGTAGATGTGATGAATCTGATTAGAAAGTGCTGACTTTGAGGAGCCCGTGGACCATCCATGTGAGATGTCCAGGAAGCAGATAATGTGCATGCCTAAAGTTTGGACAGAGCTCAGTCCTGAAGAGGTCAATCTAGGAATCCCTTGTGTACAGGTGTGAGTTAAGATTTTGAGAGTTGATCTACTTATCTAAGGAGAGTATAGAATGGGAAAGAAGATTGACGGTGGCATTGCAGAGGACATCAGAATTTCAGGGATAGGAAGAGGAATGCACAAAGGAGACAGAAGGAATGGTTGCAGAAGTAGGAAACTAACCAGGAAACTGTGGTGGTGTTGCTAAGGAGTTTGAATGATCACCAGTGTCACATGCAGCAGAGATTTGCCTCCTAGTAATAGTAGTCATAGTGGGCATGGTGGCCTTTTATTCCAACATTTTGGGAGGCTGAGGTGGGAGGATCGCTTGAGGCCAGGAATTTGAGACCAGCCTGGGCAACAAGGTGAGACTGTATCTCTTATAAAAATACATAAAAGTAGCCGGATATGGTGGCATGTACCCGTGGTCCCAGCTACTTGGGAGGCTGAGGAGACTTGCTTGAGCCTGGGAAGTTGAGGCTGCAGTGAGCTGTGATCAGCCACTGTACTGTAGCCTGGGTGACAGACCAAGAACCTGTCTCAAAAAAAAAAAAAAAAAAAAAGAAAGTCAACATTGTATCATGTGTAGGACGTTTTAGGCCCAGCAGAGATGGGAGGGCTTCAGTGTGTCAGGACATTGGTGGCCGAGCTGCTCTGGGTGCTGGCAAAGTCCAGGGTGTGGCCACAGTGGTTCATGGCCAACTCCAGGGTATAGGAGAAAGTCACTGGAAGATGAGGAATTTGGGGAATACCCAGGCTAGGTTGTTGGGTAGGTAATCTATACAGATAATAATAACAGTAACAGTATGAACCAGGCATTATTTTAGCACTGATGCACATTACCTTATTTAACCCTAACAACACGATAGCTGGGTGAGTGGTGGTATCCTCATTTTACAGTTGAGGCAATGGAGTCTCAAAGATGTTAGGTACCTTGCCTGAAGTTACCCAGCTAGTAAACGGCTTAAACTGGAAATCCCACTCGGATCTTTTCTGACTACAAAGCCCTTGATTATAAGCATGACACAATTGAGCGGGAAAAGCATGTGGGCTGTGCAGAGGGAGGAGGGGCCAGTCATATACTTGGCTGGAATTCTTGATTTTTCCCCAGGTTGAAGGACTTAACTCTGAAATTGAAGAGCTCAGTGCTGCCTTTGCTAAAGCCAGAGAGGCCCTGCAGAAAGCACAGACCCAGGAATTCCAGGTAAGTGTTCACTTTGACTTAAGTGGCTGTCTCTTTGATCCTGACCCCTGGTGAGGCGAGGACTCTGCAGCTGAAAGGAACTTGGATGATTTTAATAAGGAAAACTGTGGGTGGTCTTTAGTGATAGAACTCTGTTCAGTCTAATTAAAGGGAAATTCTCCACTGGATTTGGGAGCTTTTCCAACCCCCTCCTCAATATGATAATAAGTACCTCCACATTTAGGAGTGCTGAGTGTGCTCTGTGCTAAGTAATAGTGGAAGATATGTGGATAATCTCATTTAATCTTCACCAGCCTGTGGGGAAGGTAATCATCATCCCCCTTGTGTTAGTAAATTTTTTTTTAAGATGGAGTCTCGCTCTGTTGCTGAGGCTTGAGTGCAGTAGTGCAATCTCTGCTCACTGCAACCTCCATCTCCTGGGTTCAGGCAATTTTCCTGCATCAGCATTCTCAGTAACTGGCATTACAGCCTACCACCATGGCTGGCTAATTTTTAGTAAAGACAGGGTCTCACCATGTTGGCCAGGCTGGTCTCGAACTCCTGACCTCAAGTGATCCACCCACCTTGGCTTTCCAAAGTGCTGGGATTACAGGTGTGAACCACTGTGCCTGACCGTATTTGTGAGGTTTTGAGGCTCAGGAGTCTATGCCGCTTGTTCACTGTCACATAGTTAGCAAATAGCAGAGCCAAGATTTTAGTGTAGTAATTGCTAATAATAGCAAGAGACATTTATTGAACACATACTATGTGCCAAGGCCTGCTAAGTGCTCCCCATAGATTATCTCAGTTATCTGCATAGCAGCTCAATGAAGTAAATACTATTATTATTTTATTTTATTTTTTTTACTGCTGAGGAAATCCAAGTTAAATTCTGGTAATTTGCTTAGGGTCCCCGAACTGGTAAGTAATAGAGCTAGGATTTGACTCCAGAGCCAATCTGACTCCAAAGACTGTGCTTTTACTGTCAACCCATATCTCCCTCACCTGGCTGCTTTGGTCTCAGCTGCTCCTTTCCAGGTTCCGTTCCAGACCTTGATGTTTTTGACTTGCCTTTTCTCTCCTCCCTCCACCCACCAATGTGGAACTACAAGGACTCCTGTTGATCAACCCCTCTTTCTTCCTAATTTTAATTTTGTGTTTTAAATTATTTTAATGTGTTTCTTCTCATGTTTCTAGTTTTCTATACAGCTTATACCTATCACTAATAACTTAATAAATCAATAAAGTGTCATCAACAAAATAAATCCCTGCTGCCTAAAGCTTTCTCCTCCCACCCCTTGCACTGATGTTGCTTTTGGTTGTAATGTAGAAGTTAGAAATTAAATCTAATTTAAGACCGTTTCATTTCCAAGATTCATATCCCATGCCTTATCTTTTGCAGAGCTTTGGTTCACAATAAGAATAATTGAAGTAATTTGGTTTAAATCATGGTACGCTAGGAACATAGACAAATCTTTGCTTTTGGAATCTCAGACTTGCCTTCTCTCACCGTTTTGACAGTGGTTGATGAAATGGAGCTAAGATTATACTTTATACTGTTTCTCTTTTTCCTTGCATAGAAAATAACAAACTTTAGAAGCTGAATTCTTGGGAAAATTATGTTTTCCTTTGCTTGGGAAAAAATCTGTTGGATGCTGATAGCTAGAGAGACTGGTATAAACATTGTGATATTTTACCTGTTATAATGGGCCTTAAAGGAAAGAAAGGAATCTTGTAAATTTAAATGTTACTCAGATTTATTATGTACATTTCACTTAATAACCCCCAGTCTTAGTCAAAAGACTTTAAGAATGAATTTTGAGGTCTTACAGTGTACAGTGTTGGTCAGGTTTCTTATCTTGCAGCACGCAGAGATCGGGAACTGTTGTAACTCCTCAGGTTATACATGTCAGGTTGGCTCTTCAGAGAATCCTCATTTAATCCTTGCCCAAGGAGGTAGCAGATTTACACATCAGTGAGTTTTTGCAGGACTTGAACTCAAGTCTGTCTTTAAAGCTTATGTTCTCTCCACTCCTCTGCTGGTGTGTGAGTGAATGCACACACCACACCTACATTAGCGATCTCATTGTGAGGTCTACATAGTTTGAATAGCGCACAGATACTTGTAAATGCATTTTTTTCCCCCGTGTATTGGGATCTTTTTGGGATATCATGTGATTTGAGCCAACTGCAGCATGAGTTAAATAGCCAGTGTTCACAAGGTTGGCATCAAGCCTGACATTGAAGCAACAGCAGGTGATATTTAAACTCTTGAAGTGATTGCCAAAGTTCAGAAGCACAGAGATGTGAATTCTGATCACTGCTATCACTGTTTAGGTGATAGTGTGGCCTGGCTGCTGCTACCTCCATACTCATTTAAAAAATATTTTCAAATTGGAAACAGCATCCTTCCAGCTATTAAAGTAAAAATGCACATTGTAGGAAATTTATAAAATACTTAAAGTAGTAGTAAGAGGTTGATAGAAATCATAGTAAACTCACCTCTTGCTTTGACTCTAATGCATATTTATACATATATACATATAAACTCTAAACAATGAAATAAGATCATAATATGTATTTTGTTCTATGACCATTTAAAAAAAATTAACATTCTTGCCATGGCAGTATATATAGATCTACCCACTCTTTTCCTTTTTGATTTTCATTTTGAGATAATTGTAGATTTACATGTACTTTCTGTATCATCTTTACCCAGTTCTCCTAAAGGTAACATCTTGCATAATTATGATATAATATCCTTTTATTCTGTTTTTTTTTTTGAGACAGAGTTTCGCTCTTGTTACCCAGGCTGGAGTGCAATGGCATGATCTTGGCTCACCGCAACCTCTGCCTCCTGGGTTCAAGCAATTGAACCTCAGCCTCCCGAGTAGCTGGGAGTACAGGCGCGTGCCACCATGCCCAGCTAATTTTTGTATTCTTTTTAGTAGAGACGGGGTTTCACCACGTTGACCAGGATGGTCTCGATCTCTTGACCTTGTGATCCACCCACCCCGGCCTCCCAAAGTGCTGGGATTATAGGTGTGAGCCACCGCGCCCAGCCAATTGTGATATAATATCACTGCTAGGACATTGACATTAGTACAGGATACCTTATTTAGATTTTTAGCAGTTGACATGCATTCATTAGTTTATGTGTGGGAGTGTGTGCATATTTAGCTCTGTGTTACTCAGTCTTTTTAAACAACTGTGTATAGTCCATTATATGGAGATACCATATTATTTTTATTGGGAAGAACATGGAGTGGGACATGGATTTGAATCTTGACTCTTCTCTTGCTAACTGTACTAAGTCATTCTCATGCTGCTAATAAAGACGTACCTGAGACTGGGAATTTATAAAGAAAAGAGGTTTAATGGACTCACAGTTCTTCATGACTGGGGAATCACAATCATGGTGGAAGGTGAAGGAGGAGCAAAGACACGTCTTTCATGGTTACAGGGAAGAGAGCATGTGCAAGGGACCTGCTCTTTATAAAACCATCAGAACTTGTGAGACTTTCACTATGATGAGAACAGCATGGGAAATACCTGCTGCCCCCGTGATTCAGTTACCTCCCACCGGGTCCCTCTCACCGGCATGTGGAAATTATGGGAGCTACAATTCAAGATGAGATTTGGGTGGGGACACAGCCAAACCATGTCACTAACTGTAACCTTAGGCAAGATAATTGCACTCTCCTAGTCTGTTTGTGCATTGTAAAATCTAGATAATCACACAAGGATTAAATAAGAAAGCGTATATGGGCACAGTAAATGTTAGCTCACCCTTAGATTAGGTGGTATTTGGACAAAACTAGTGCTTTGGTCTGTTTTTCAAATTCTTGGTTAATAGTGTTATTATATATAGCTTTTGGTTTGTGGAACCTCTGTTATCTTTTGATTGGGAATGGAAGATAATGGAATAAGTAAAGGAAAAGTAGAACTAGATTTATTTATGTATATTTGAGATGGAGTCTTGCTCTGTCACCCAGACTGGAGTGCAGTGGCATAATCTCGGCTTACTGCAACCTCAGCCTTCCAGGTTCAAGCAATTCTCCTGTCTCAGCCTCCCGATTAGCTGGGACTACAGGCGCCGGCCACCATGCCCTGCTAATTTTTGTATTTTCCGTAGAGATGGGGTTTCACCATATTTGTCAGACTGGTCTTGAACTCCTGACCTCAGGTGATCCACCTGCCTCAGGCTCCCAAAGTGCCAGGATTATAGGCGTAAGCCACCATACCCAGCCTGTGTATCCTATTTAATCTCCACAATGACCATAACAAAATAGAGCTCATTCCTCCCAAAGTGTTGGAATTACTGTCAGTGAGTCGCTGTGCTTGGCTAAGAATGTGTTTCTTGATATGAGTGTGTTCAGCTTGTGAATATTTGTTGAGCTGTACACTGATGATTTGTGTACCTTTCTGTATATATGCTGTATTTAGTGGAATGCTGTCAAACCGGCTTTCAGAAAAAAAAGAAGGAAAAAATATAATTTAAAAAAAGAGGTAATTACTTCCCATTTCACAGATGTACATGTATTTGGTAATTGTATATATTTTCTGTTTTTTTGAGATGGAATTTTGCTCTTGTTACCCAGGCTGGAGTGTAATGGTACAATCTCGGCCTACCGTAACCTCCGCCTGCTGGGTTCAAGTGATTCTCCTGCCTCAGCCTCCCAAATAGCTGGGGTTATGGGCATGCATCACCACGCCTGGCTAATTTTGTATTTTTAGTAAAGATGGGGTGTCTCCATGTTGGTTAGGCTGGTCTCAAACTCCTGACCTCAGGTGATCTGCCCACCTTGGCCTCCCAAAGTGCTGGGATTACAGGCATGTGCCACTGTGCCTGGCCAATCGTATGTGTTTTCTTTAGTGAACTGTGTATTACTGAAATACCACATATTCTTGACTCATTTTGCACTTGGACTTTGCTGAAGTTATAGTCTCTCAGGCTGGCCATGGAACTAGCATGCTGACCACTTTTTTTTTTTCCTCCAAATGACTCTGGGTTTGAGCCATTCTTAATGTGGATGAACATTGCAAGTGCTTACATACAACTCTGTTTTTTGTCAACCTAAACAACAGAGAGAATCTCTCTAAAATAAAATGATACTTATTCAGGAATAGGACGTTGAAGTGGGAATACATGTGTCATAGTTACGTGCATATTCAGGGAGGTTAAGGAAGACAAAGATTTTTACAGAAAAATAAGAATTACATAACGGTACTGAGATACTTATCCTTGGCTACAAGGATCAATAACAAGGATGACACCAGCCCTAGGTGGGATAGGCAGTTGCTGGGCAGATGTCCTTGGAGAAGTATTTTTGTGTAGGATTGCAGTGGCCTTTGTGCAAGGTTGTGGTTTTTACAGAGTCTTTTGTGATAGCTTTTGTTATGAGGCATTTATGCCTGAGTAATCCATCTTCATAGCCTTACCTGAATCTATTTGTCAAGGTTTTTTTTTTTTAAAACACAAATGACTCCATTTTGATTCTGACAACTTTCACATTTTCAAATGAAAGTCTTCATTTTCTACCATTTAAAAATGACTTGATTAAATTGTTTTTTAAATCATTATTAAAATAACATACTCACTTACCTTAGAACAGTTGAAAATACAGAGATATGAAGAAAATAAATTATAGTCTCACCCAAATAAAGACAGTGTGAAAATTTGTGCTTTTCTTCTGGTCCTTTAAGAAAATACTTCTTTCACACGACCATACTCTTTTCTTCCTTAACATCACATTATAAGAAACATTATCTTGTGTTATTCCAAAATCTTCATATTATTTTTGCTTTGGATTCTGAATGTTGTCTATGTTAATCTTTTTTTTTTTTTTTCCTTTTTTTCCCCCAAGATGAAAAACAGTCCAGGTTTCTTGGTTTGTTTCATGAGGTATGAAAATTAGCTCATCTTGCCTCTCTGCCTTCTCTTCTAGGGGTCTGAAGGCTATGAGGCTGCTCTATCGGGAAAGGAAGCCCTTTTGGCTGAGCTGCGCTCACAAAACCTCACCAAGAGTACAGAGAACCACAGGCTGCGTAGAAGCATTAAGAAGATCACCCAGGAGCTGAGTGACTTGCAGCAGGAGAAGGAGAGACTGGAGAAGGACCTGGAGGAAGCCCATCGAGAGAAGAGCAAAGGAGACTGCACCATCCATGTGAGTACTGCCCTGCCCTTCTGACACAGCGGGCAGTGCGTTGGGACTGGGACTATGTGGCTGTGTCTGTCTGGTTATAGGGTGATATTCAGTACAGAAGACTTAAGAAAAAATTATACTCATTATCTCACTACCTCAAAATGACCATCTTCATTTGATCTATTTGATATTTCAGTCCTTTTATTCTCTTTCTTTCTCTGACACACACACACACGCACACACAGACAGAGTTGGTATCAAGCTGAAAATACAGTTTTGTATCGTGCTTTTTTAAGTTTAATGTTCTCTCTTTGGTGTATTGCCATATCATGAATGTTATTCAAAAACAATTTTTTTGTGCCAGCATAGTATTTCATCACTTGGATATATTGCAGTTTATTTAACTAGCTCTTTTTTGAACGGCATTTAGGTTATTTTCCTTTTTTTTTTTTTTTGCCTTATGACTTCTGCAGCAAATATTCTTGTACATAAATGTTTATCCACTGATTCTTCCTTTTTTGTTTTTTTGAGATAGGGTCTCACGCTTTTTCCTGGGCTTTTCCTGAACTCCTGGGCTCAAGTGATCCTCCCACCTCAGCCTCCTGAGTAGCTGGGATTATAGGCACATGCCACCATCCCACCTCACCGATTATTCCTGATAGAAGTATAATAACTGGGCCAAAGAGTATGAATATTTTAAGGACTGTTTTATAGATATATTCAAATTGTTCTACAGAAAGATTATACCAGGTTTCTCTAGGTGATCTTTTTAATGACTGTACTCTATTTAGCATTGGGTATTAGCATTTAAAAATCCTCTCTGAATTTGGTAGGCTTGTTACATTTCAATTATACTTAAACTTAAATATTCAGTGTCTTTTAATTTAATCTCTCCTGAGAGTTGTGTCCAGATACATAGTGTTGGTGCAATCAGGTAGGATTGGGGTCAGAGTCTGAGTGATCATTGCCATGCAGGTTAATTGAATTGTCTGCCTGAGATCCTGGGCCAGGGGGTCATTAGAGCAGAGGACTCAAAAGATTGCCAGTGGTTAGTTCTCTGGTGGCTGCTGATGGTAGGGACACCAGGATCCAGAGGTTGAAATCCCAGTGTTAACACTGAAGAAAGAATTGAAATGCAAATATTTGCATATTTTATTTATTTATTTATTTTCAAGCTCCCATGGTGTTGTGAGAGGGGATCCCAGAGAGGGAAATCCCTGTTTGCATATTTTAATAAAATTTTAACAAACATTAATGGAATGATAAAGGAAATCTAGAAAAATAAGAAAATGTTAGCTATAATTCCACTACCCTGACCAAGTAACTCTTTCTGATTTTCAGTATTACTCCTGGTGCACCTGGGCTCCAGGTCTAATCAGTGGCTACATACCATTCTGTATTCTTTGATCACTTAGTCTATCATAGGCACCATCCCATGTTGTAGGCTCCAGAACAATCAAGTTGAATGATGATGCATGTTCTTTCACGGAATAGATTTCACATGATTTACTTAATAATTTCCTTTGTTGGACATTTTGGCTATTTAATGCCATAATGGACATCTTTTGACTTAAGGGTATTTTCTCTTGAAATCCCTAGGATCATCCTGTGAAGTGAGATTACTGGGTCAGATAGTGCCGAATATATATGTATGTGTGTTTATATATATATATATATATATATATATGTACACACACACACACTTTTTTTTCAAGACAGAATTTCGTACTATTCCTAAACTGGTGTGTGGTGGCATGCTCATAATTCACTGCAGCCTAAAACTTCTGGGCTCAAGGGATCTGACTACCTCACCCTCCTGTGTAACTGGGACTTCAGGTGAATGCCACCATGCCCAGCTAATTTAATTTTTATTTTTTGTGGAGACAGGGTCCGGCTGTGTTGCCCAGGCTGGTCTCAAACTCCTGGTTTCAAGTGATCTTCCCATCTTGGCCTCTGAAAGTGCCAGGATTACAGGTGTGAGACACTGTACCTGGCCAGTATTTTATACTGGTTAATCATGTTGCCAAATTGTCCAAAAGGCTGACTCATTTTATGCTGCCACCAGCGATGTTAGAGTGCACTAGTTTATTGCATGTTATTAAAAAACCTGTTTCTCGTATTTATTGGATGTTATTGAACACAAAATGTATCTGGTTTAGATACTGATGGAATCACAATACATAACTTCTAAAAGTTTTATTTTTCTAAGGGAGATGAAAATGTTATACAAGACAAAATACAAAACAGTTTAAAATCCACAGCTAGTTAATATAACCTATACTCAGTGCAAAAGATCCTGTGTGAAGCAGTAGTTAGGGAAATCTTCTAGGAGGGGCTGACACTTGAGAATGAGAGGAGTAAGATTTGAGTAGTGTGCCTTTACATAGATGAGATAAAAAGAAGGCTGGCCAGGGGGTCCAGAGCCGCATGTTTCATAGTCAGTTCTTATATTCTTCACTATTAGATGACAATTTTTTCTAGTTTAAAACAATTATCCCCCATTCCCCACTGCCATTATATATGTTAGGTAAAATTTGGATGGCTGAGGATGAGGGGATGATACACACACACACACACACACACACACACACACACACATACACACTCACACACAGTCTCTGTAATCATTTGAAATGGCTGTATAACGTTACATCAAGTGTATATACTGTAATTTTTTTAGGTATACTTCTGTTGTTAGACATTATTTGTTGGTTTCATAATTTACTTTTTTATGTAAATTCTGGTACTTCTAGAAGAATTTTGGGCTGCTGTGGATAAAAAGATGTATTCCTACATAACATGTATACATCTTCATATGGAGGTATTTGGCAAGGAATGGAAGGGGACTATGATGGCAAGAGGGCAGGAATTGGGGTGAGTATACGATGGGTAGGACTTTCTTGTGAGTGCCAGAAACCTGGCTTGAACTAAGTTTGGTAGAAAGGGAACTTGATTGCCTTGTGTAAACTGCTGGAAGGACAGGAGCTCTGGAACACTACCAGGACAGACTCTATCTCTGAGAGCTGGCTTTTTTTCTTGCATCCATACTCCAGTTCCCAGTGGTTGAACTCCTCGTTGCCAGCTATGCTGGGATCACATCTTCCCAGTTTATTGCAGAAGAGGAAAAAGGACTCCCACAGTTTGCTGCCCTGGCTGGTCTCTTGTCAGGATGGCCAGATGGGTGATGTACTGAGACTCTCAATTTGGGTCACATGTTCATTGTGCCTTGGCAGAAGGGTGTGTGTGTGTGTGTGTGTGTATGTGTATGTATGTGTGTGTGTGTGTGTGTGTGTATACCATCATTGGCAGCCTCCCCTAGAACCACATGTTTGGAAGGGGATGAGCAGGTACCCAGAGAAAGTGGTATTTTGTTTCAGGGCACTGGGCAGAGCAAAACAGCGCTATATACTCTAAATGCTTTCCTCAGGTAAGCATGCCAGTGACTCAAGCTTCCTAGCATCTCATCGTGACTACCTTTACACATCAAGTTACATACATGTTTCCAACAAGACGATTTGGCCGTGATTTCCTTCTTTTTGTATAGTTATTGTATCACAGTTGTATCTCTAGTTAACTTTTGCTTATACTCTAAGAATTTGGATGTGTCCATCTCACATGACTATTTTACACCCGGTCTTGGGAGTACTGGCTTACTCAGAGCCTGAGGAAACATGGCGGGGTGGTACTTTTGCCTTATGATGCTAGGATAAATGCACAGGTAGAGCATAACACACTAGCCTTGCATAGCTTATCAGCTTGTTTCTGGTAACTAGGCTTCTTATTTAACTGGAGTACCTCCCACTTACCAGCTGTTACTCGTGTTGCTTTTGGTTTGAAACAGACAGAAAAACCTAGACCTTTTAGTGGTCTCTGTTTCAGTCCTGGCAAAAGAAAGGAATCCATTCATACATTCAGCAACGTTGAACACTTGGTGCGAGCCCTCTACTAGATAAGGAGAAAATTCCATTATAGAGGCATGAACAAACTACCACAGGAGCACAGAGAAGGGAAGTGGCTTGCAGGACCACAGCAGGCTCCTGGGGAAAGTAACTTTTGAACTGGTTCTGAAGTTTGAGCTAGAGATTAATAGACAGGCAAGGGAGAGGAGGGTTTTATATAGAAAACAAAGGTTTAGAGGTGGGAGACGGTATGGTGATTTTGGGGAAGAAGAGTGTGGGGTGGTTGAAGGGTAGTACCTTTAGGGATGTGTCAGGAGATTAACCAGAGAGAAGTTGGTTTGTGGAGAGCCTTGGATGCAGAATTTGGGAGCCTGGACTTGAGGTGTAGGCAAGGGGCCCCTGGCGGGGTAGGGGTTGGGTATGGCAGTCAGAGGGTTGACAGACTCATGTTTGCAGTTTAGAAAGACTAGTCTGATAGATGTCTAGAGGATGGATCTGTGAGGGAAAGCCAGGAAACAAGATGAGAAAAGGCTTTCCTTAACATGTAAGTCAGGTTCTGAGAGGTCAGGGTTATAGGGGAAAAAGAAAAGGAACCTGTTTCTCTGTAATGGGGATGCTCAGGTGTGCCTTCTAGGGCTTGACTTGGTGCATATTCAATGCTTCATCCACGAGGGCTCTAGGATGTTCAGCTTTGGGTCCCTCTAATGTTTACTCAAACTTTGCTGCATCCCACAGGTAGGATAAAGAAAACATTGGTAAGGACAACATCTGAAACACAGGTCTCGTTCTCAATTTACATTTAGCTTAACCCTCATTGTCCTCTTTGGTAATGAAAACTGCTATTCAGAGTGGTAGAAATACAGCAGGTATGATCCTTAGGTGTAGATCGTACTTGACAATTTATAAAGATTGCCGGTGTGCCCACATAATGCTCCCAACATTGGGTTTGGGTATAGAGAATGTTTTTCCCATTTTATAGATTAATCTGTGCCTCAGAATTTACATTGCTTGTCTATCGTTACGTAGAAAGTGATGTATATGTGACATGGATTCAGGTCTATGGACTGTATCTAATTTCAGGACTTTGCTAAGATACTATGCTGTTGCTATGCCAAACCATCAGTAATTATGTTGAGTATACTGTGCTTTTGGCAGAAAGGAAGATTGGTATATTTTCAGCTTTTCAACAGACCAGAATAATATATTCTCAAGAACACCCAACTTGAAGTATTTTGGCTAATTGAAGCTGTAAACATTGTAATTTGTTCCTTTTTGTGTTTCAAAAATACTTGCAGAAGTTTATAAAAAGTCCTAAGATTAATTGAAATAAAAAATAAAGGCTTTAGGGTCAAGGAAAAATAAAACTAACTAGCAAAATAAAACCAGAGTGAGTATTTTTAATTAATTCGTTCATTCAAGGCAGGTCTCACTCTATCACTCAGGCTGGTGTGTAGTGGCACGATCCTAGCTCACTGCAGCTTCAAACCTTCAGGCTCAAGTAATCTTCCTGTCTCAGCCTCCTGAGTAACTGGGGCTATAGACATGCACTACCACACCTGGCTAATTTGTTACATTTTTGTAGAGAAAGGGTTTTGCTATGTTGCCCAGACTGGTCTTGAATTCTTGACCTCAAGCAGTCCTTCCACCTTGGCCTCCCAAAGTTTTAGGATTATAGGTGTGAGCCACTGCGCCTGGCACAGAGTGAGTATATAAAAATGCATGTTGTGGTCGGGTGCCGTGTCTCATGCCTGTAATCCCAGCACTTTGGGAGGCTGAAGTGGGTGGATCACCTGAGGTCAGGAGTTCAAGACCAGCCTGGTCAACGTGGTGAAACCCCATCTCTACTAAAAATACAAAAATTAGCTTAGCATGGTGTTGCACGCCAGTAGTCCCAGCTACTCCAGAGGCTGAGGCAGGAGAATGACTTGAACCTGGGAGGTGGAGATTGCAGTGAGCTGAGATCGTGTCACTGCACTCCAGCCTGGGCAACAGAGCGAGATTCTATTTCCAAAAAAAAAAGCATGTTGTGATATCCTTCACAGTGCTAAAGAGGGGGACTTACAATTCAACTGGTAGTTCCTGGCAGGGAAACCAAAAAGAGAAAATCAATTACAAGATCTCCAGTGTCTGTAAGATGAATATGTGAATTAAAAGGACAGCTTTTGCTGGCACTGAGGCTCAAGAAAAGAATTATCTCTGGTGGGCTTTTATAAAGAGTACTTTGAGCAATTTATAATGTCTTCAACAATACCCCATTCAACAAAAGCAATTCTGCACAGGGACAGATTAATATTGTCCAAGTCAGTACGTTTGTAAGCAGAAGGTTTTCAGTCCCTGGGACTATATCTAGCTGTTTCTCATTCTCTTTTCTTGGACAAGAACCACAAAATCAGTTGGAAATGCTGCAGCCCTGTTTCACAGATGAGCCATGACTTAAAGCCTATGTACGGGATCCAGATCAAGCAGTCCTGGTTTTTGTAGCGTTTCTTGAATTTTGGTGGTAAGCCAGCCATTACTCTTGGATGTGATCAAACCATCCTTTGCTCATGCCAACAACATTTATTGCCAGTCTCATTGTGTCTATTCTTTAACATTTGTAGGGAGGCAATTCTTTTGCTGAAAGTTCAGCTTGGATCAGAGGCTTATGAATTCACTGTGTCTGATTGTGCATGAACACTGAAAAGTTGAACCCCGAGAGTCGGTTCTCTATGTTTTTTTGTTTTAATTGCCTGTGATTGCAGTGACCTAGTGCCGGTTGACTCAGCATGTGTTGTAATTTGCAGTTGTTTGTTTATTCAACACAAATTTATTGAGTACTTGTAATTATATTATTAGGCTCTGGTGAATACAAGCTTTGACTTTTACTTTGGGAGTCTTGTTTACAATGAAGAAGTTCAAAAAGTGAGGATCACAGGTAGATTCCCTGTATTGTATTATACCTCTTTGCTGCCAAAGGGACCCATAGCCCTTGAAGGAAATTCAGGAGACCTTTGCAAAAGCAAACAAAAAATTCAGTGTTCCCAAGTTTATACCCGAACTGTGATGTTTAAAGTGTCCTACTCCTGAGGTTGGTAACAGGGATGCTGCTTGGATCTTCACATCTCTGCCTTCATACATCTGAGTTTGATACATTGTCAGAACCCAGAGACCTGGGCTGTCCTTTTAGTGTGTGTGAGTGTGCACATGGGCATGAATGTGTGTGTTTGGTGAAGGGTGTGAAAAAGAAATCTTTATTTTAGGTTGACTGTCTCTGGTTCAGGCACTCGGTATTCTACTCAGGGTAGGTGTGCGAGAGAAGCAAGCTAAGGGTTTTTTTTTGTTCTCCTTGATAAGCAACACATATTAGACCATTGATTTAGCCATATTCCTCATACTGTTTCAGAATGCTTTCATCTGCTATGAGACCTGTCATCCACTACCCTGACAAATGTGTGCTTCAGTACCTGGGCACTTAGCTCTGTGGGGATGTATTTGCTGGCTAAAGCCCAAAAATCTAATTAAAGTTATACCTGTCACCCAGCTGGCTAATCCCATGTGCTTTGACAGGAGTGGGTTTAATTTCAGGGTAATTCAGCCTGAACCCCCCAGTTCTCACATGTAATCATTGATGGATAGCTCTGAGTGAGATTGTGACAGCATTTAGAACATCTCTTGGCAAATCAGAATCAAAATATGGCATTTGGAGACAGTGTCTCTACAGGTTGGTTGGCTAGGGCTAAGACCACAGACCTGAGGTAGTATGTTTTTTACTAAGGGCCAAAGCTCCTCTTGCCTTAAAAAAAAAAATATATATATATATATATATATTCTGCTGAATGCAGAAACACTGGAATCAAACTGGTTTGGAGTCCTGGCTCCATTACTTACTAGTTGTTGAACTGTGAACCAGCAAATTTGCCTCTTCGAACCATAGGATGTCCATTTCTTATCAGAATAATAGCCATTAGTTGTTAGGATTATTTGAGAGAGGAAGTGACACTTAGCATAATACTTGACAGATCATAAATGAACAATAATTGGTAGTTATTTTGATGATGGTGCCTTGGCCTCGGGCACTAGAACCGTAGCAAGTTCAGTAGGTATCTTTGGAACAGTGGAAAATAGTTCTCAACTTGGGTTGCAATCTCAGCTTCACTTACAAGTGCTTAACTCTAAGCCAACTACTTAAACTCACTGAACTAATGTTCACTACCTTAAAATGGGGTTGATTATATCTATTTTAGGATTAAACAAAATGTAATGTGTGAGAAAATGCCTACTGTGGTTCCTGGCACAGAGAAGTTGATGCTCAGTGTATCAAATTCCTCCTTTTTCACCCTCTTTTCCTGCTTTTAATTGTGTGGCAGGGGCTGGGTCAGGACTTTGAATGACAAACCATCACTTGCTAGAATCTACCAGATGCTGTTGATTAATAAATGTGGTCTGGCCTTTTACCACCTAAGCCACCAAAGCTATAAGTTTCTTCCTGGATCAACAGCAACCTCTCCTCTGAAGAAAGTGCTTGTCTGTTCCTTTCCCGCTGATTGATCCCTCTAGGAAGGGAGTCAGAGCACTCATCTGTTGGGAAACTCTGGAGTATCTCAGTAGCTCACATGTGGGGCTGCTGTTAAAGCTACTTTAAAAGGATGTCCCCATCAGTTTTCATACGGAATTGCTGTGATCTCCATGGGGCGCAAATAGGGATATTTTCCCTTATCTCACCCTCTCATTTTATCATTTCTGTGCCAGGCTCTGTCCTGGGCACTAGGAGTACAGGACTGAATCAAATCATACACAGTCTCTGAAGGAGTCTAGTGAAGAAATAGAATAGAAATGCAAAGAGCTAATTAAAATATAGCATGGTAAGTTCTGATAGTGGGATGGACCGAATGCTGTGGAAGCTTGGAGAATGGAACTGTGCTAAGAGACTAGAGGGGGAGGGATGGAAGGCTTCACAGAGGAGGTGGATTTGAGCTGAGACTTGAAGGATAAGTAGTTACTTGCCTGGGTGAATGAGAGGTGAGAATGCATACCTGGTAACAGGAAGGCCTGTGCCAAGACTTGGGGGCATGAATGAGCCTGGCTTATGGGGAACAGTGAGTGGGGCTGGAAGAGGGAGCAACTGGTGAAAGCTCCATCAAGCCCCTTGCTCAGAACTTGTGCAGTCATCACAGCTAGCGCCATACTGTTAGGTGAGTCACATGTTTGTTAGTTCTTTATGGCAAGGACTGTTACATTCTGGTGGCCTCCAGTTTTTTTTCCCCCAGCATATGAATTATTTGTTTGAATGAACTGTTATGGAGAGAAAACATAAAAGTGGAACAGCTCAGGGTGAAGTGAGGTAGGAGGCCTGGCACCCACCTCCCCGCATCATCTGTTTCTGCCACAGCCCCCAGGAGCAATGAGGCTCCACAAAATGTGGCTTGAACACCACTCTTCATCTACTAATTCTGGAAATTCTCCTTATATCACATAGTACCCCTTCCTCATTAAGTTTGTGGAGAAATTTCCTTTGTATATTTAAAGGTAACCACTGAGCACTTTGACAAGCTTTCTCTCAGTGAAACCTTAGATAAGGTGGAAATTTGATGGATGAGAACCTTTTCATTCTCCATTTGGCCAGAGATAAAACAAAACTAGCTGGCTGGAGGAGGAAGCGTGAGGGCTTGGCTTTTCATTTCTAATGTGATTCTAAGATTTTAGGGACATGTTATTTTTCAAACAGTCCACTTAATTTTTTTTTTTAAATCAGCCAGTCTACTCTAAGAGAGCCCTGCCATGCAGAGGCAGCTCTCAGCCCAGCGCTAGTCCAGAGTGCACCTGTGAATCTTAAAGGAAAATTGCCCATTAGTGTAGAAATTGAGGCCATCAGTTGACATCATTATACAGGTCTTGCTGTGGCAGCACTAACATTAAATCAAGATGATAGTCTGGTATAGGATGGGGTTCTTTTTTTTTCTTGTGTAAACCCTTTGTTCAGAAGCAAATAAAACAGATGCACCCAGGGGGGCTCTGCAGATTCCTTAGAATGGTGGCTTTTTGTATGGAAATCAAATATAATTTTCTGTGCTCCTCCCTAAGCTACTGAGTTCATTTCTGGAGGAATGCCCAAGAACATGTAGTTAGAGGATACTGATATCCAGCCAGGTTTGGGTATTCCTAATCCTAGAGCTTCTTAGGTTTGGCTTGTAAAATCACTGGTGTAGTAAAAAGAATACAGACAGACTTGGTTTCAGATCCTGCTTCCACTACTTTTTACCTGTGTTACTTTGGTTAAGTTGCTTCAAGTCTTTGAGCTTCAGTTTTCTGATTGGTAAAAAGGGTATAATTAAAGTACAGACATCCCTCAGGAGATATTAGGATTGGAATAAAGCAAGTCATATGAATTTTTTGGTTTTCCAGTGAATATAAAAGTTATGTTAACCCTATACTATGGTCTATTATGTGTGCAACAGCATTATGTCTAAAATAACAATGTACATATCTGAATTAAAAATACTGCCCAAAAATACTAATGAGCATTAGAAACTTCAACTAGTTGTAATCTTTGTTGGTGGAAGGTCTTGCCTCAGTGTTGATGGCTGCTGACTGATACGGTGGTGGTTGCTGCAATAATGAAGTTTGCCACATTGATTAGCTCTTCTTTTCACAAAATATTTCTCAATGGCATGTGATGCTGTTTGTAGAATTTTACCCACGATAGAACTTTCAAAATTGGATTCAGTCCTCTCAAACCCTGCTGCTGCTTTATCAACTAAGTTCACATAATATTCTAAGTCATTTGTTGTCGTTTCAACAATGTTCACAGCATCTTGAGATGGAGAAGATTCCATCTCAAGAAACTACTTTCTTTGCCCATCATAAGAAGTAATTCCTCGTTTGTTCAAGCTTTATCATGGGCTTGCAGCAATTCAGTCAGATCTTCAGACCACTTCTATTTCCCTTGCTATTTCTACCATGTTAGCAGTGAAGTGAAGTCTTGAATCCCTCATAGTCATCATGAGGGTTGAAATTGGATTCTTTCAAATTCCTGTAATGTTGGTGTTTTTGACCCTTCTTATGAATCACGAATGTTACTAATGGTATTTAGAATGATGAATTATTTCCAGAAGGCTTTCAATTTATGTTGCCCAGATCCATCAGAGGAGTCATTTTTTAAAATACATTTCTTAGAGACTTGAAAAGTTAAAATTACTCCTTGATCTGTGGGTTGCAGAATGGATGTTGTGTTAGCAGGCATGAAAACAACATTCATCTTCTTGTACATCTCCATCAGAGCTCTTGGATGACCAGGTGCATTGTCAATGAGCAGTAACATACATACATACATACATATATATGTATATATTTTTTTAAAATTGTACTTTAAGTTCTAGGGTACATGTGCAGATCTTGCAGGATTGTTGCATAGGTATACACATGCCATGGTGGTTTGCTGTCTCCATCCGCCCGTCACCTACATCAGGCGTTTCTCCCAATGTTAGCCCTTCCCAACCTCCCCACCCCCCGCTGTCCCTCCCTTAGCCCCCTACCTCCCAACAGACCCCAGTGTGTGACGTTCCCCTCCCTGTGCTCATGTGTTCTCATTGTTCAACACCCGCCTGTGAGTGACAAACATGCGGTGTTTTGTTTTCTGTTCTTGTGTCAGTTTGCTGAGAATGATGGTTTCTAGATTCATCCATGTCCCTACAAAGGACATGAACTCACCCTTTTTCATGGCTGCATAGTATTCCATGGTATATATGTGTCACATTTTCTTTGTCCAGTCTATCATTGATGGGCATTTGGGTTGGTTCCAGGTCTTTGCTGTTGTAAACGGTGCTGCAGTGAACATATGTATGCATGTGTGTTTATAATAGAAGGATTTATAATTCTTTGGGTATATATCCAGTAATGGGATTGCTGGGTCAAGTGGAATTTCTATTTCTAGATCCTTGAGGAATTGTCACACTGTCTTCCACAATGGTTGAACTAATTTACACTCCCACCAACAGTATAAAAGCATTCCTATTTCTCCACATCCTCTCCAGCATCTGTTGTCTCCAGATTTTTTAATGATTGCCATTCTAACTGGCACGAAATGGTATCTCAATGTGGTTTTGATTTGCTTTTCTCTAATGACCAGTGATAAGAGCAGTAATGTTTTTAAAGGAATCTTTGTTTTGAATAGTAGGTCTCAACGGTGGGCTTGAAATATTCAGTAAAAACCATGCTGTAAACAGATGTGCTGTCATTAAATTTTGTTGTTTCATTGTAGAGCACAGAGTTGATTTAGCATAATTTTTAAGGAGTTTTGGAGTCATGGGTGAGCATCAGCTTCCACTTAAAGTTACTAGCTGCATTAACCCCTAATAAGAAAGTCACCCTGTCCTTTGAAGTTTTGAAGCCAGACATTGACTGCTCCTCTATAGCTGTGAAACTCCTAGATGGCATCTTCTTCCAGTATAAGGCTGTGTCATCTGCATTGAAAACCTGTTGTTTAGTGTAGCTACCTCCATCAGTTATCTTATTTAGATCTTTTGGGTAACGAACTGCAGCTTCTACATCAGCACTTGGAACTTCCTTGCACTTTTATGTTACTTAGATGGCGTCTTTCCTTAAACCTCAGGAACCAACCTTTGCTAGCTTCAATTTTTATTTGTTCTTTTCGCAGCTTCTTCACCTCTCTCAGTCCTCATAGAATTGAAGAGAGTTAAGGCTTTGCTCTGGATTAGACTTTGGCTTAAGGGAATGTTGTGGCTGGTTTGATCTATTCAGACCATAACTTCCTCTATATCAGCAAGGCTGTTTAGCTTTCTTACCATTCATTTGTTCACTGGAGGAGCACTTTTAATTTCTTTCAACTTTTTCTTTGCATTCACAATTTGGCTAACTGGTGCAAGAGGCCTAGCTTTTGGCTATATGGACTTTTTTTTTTTTTTTTGGAGACAGAGTTTCGCTCTTGTTGCCCAGGCTGGAGTGCAATGGCATGATCTTGGCTCACTGCAACCTCTACCTCCCAGGTTCAAGTGATTTTCCTGCCTAAGCCTCTCAAGTAGCTGGGATTACAGGCATGTGCCACCATGCTTGGCTAATTTTGTATTTTTAGTAGAGACGGGGTTTCACCATGTTGGTCAGACTGGTCTCAAACTCCTCACCTTAGGTGATCTGCCCGCCTCGGCCTCCCAAAGTGCTGGGATTACAGGTGTGAGCCACTGCACCCGGCAGGCTATATCTATTGACTTTTGGCATGCCTTCCTCATTAAACTTAATCATTTCTAGCTTTTGATTTAAAGTGAGAGACACACGACTCTTTCTTTCACTTGAACATTTAGTGGCCATCATAGTTATTCACTGGCCTAATTTCAATTTTGTTGTATCTTAGGGCATAGAGAAGCCTGAGGAGAGGGAGGGAGACAGAGGAATGGCCAGTTGTTGGAGCACTCAGAACACACACTTATCCTTTTTTTTTTTTTTAATGTACAGTAAAACTACAATCAGGAGAAAGAACACTCACTTTTATCTGTTAAGTTTGCTGTCTTATATGGGTGTGATTTGAGGCACTGCCAAACACTTGGAATCGGAACATCAAAGATCACTGATCACCATAACAGATACTAATAATGAAAAAGTTTGAAATATTGCAAGAATTACCAAAAGGCAACACAGAGACATGAAATTAACACGTGCTGTTGGAAAAATGGCGCTGACAAGACTTAACTTGATGCAGTGTTGCTGCAGACCTTCAATTCGTAAAATACAAAATCTCTGTGAAATATAGTAGAGCAGAGCACAATGAAATGAGCTATTCTTGTACCTGCTTCCTACAGGTGAGAGTTGAATGAGGTGATGGGTAAAGTGCCCAGCACTCTCCTAAATGTCATAGAGTTTGTGGAAGAAAGTGTTGGGTGGTATTTTATGAAGATGATTGTTGTGGGCCTGAGTAATCAAATTGGGCTTTGTGGAAGAGGTGGCACTTGGATTGGGCTGTGAAGGATAGCGTGCTTTCCCTAGGTGGAACTGGAGGGAATTCATACTTTTTCCGGGTGGAGGGGACTGGTAGATACAGGCAGAGAGCCTGAAAGTATGTTAATGAAGGGGTTGGCTGGAGGGGACTGGTTGCAGATAAGGCTGAAATGTAAGCTGAAGCCCACTGGTAGGAGCCTTGAGTAGACGCCTTGTAGGGTAGCTTCATTCTGCAGTTAACTTGGGGTCACTGAAGGATGCTTAGCAGAGATGTAATGATCAGAGGTCTACATGTGGTTTGGCGGAGTGAACCCAGAAGCAGCGAGACCAGTTAGGAAGCTGTTGAAGTTGACTAGCTGGGAGATGAGTTCTGAAGAAGGCAGAGGCAGTGGGATGGGGAGCGGGGAATACTTCTTGTCTGGCGGGGAGGAATACTTTTCTCAGTACTGCAGCTTCTACCCTTCTTCCTTTCTAATTGAGGAAGGAGTTACCAATCGAAGTGATGAGAGTTCAGGGTATTTTGGGGGCCATCCTTGCTAATGAGTAAGTTATAAGAACGCAAATTTCAGATTCTTTCACTTTCCTGCTCCAGACCTACCCAGGTTTAGCCCTCGCTGGGCAGGTCAACTCCCTCATTTCCGCATCAGTTGTCTTTGTGCACTTCTACTTCTACTTGAGTAAGGGGACTTGGGCAGCTCCTTAAGCTGCATACACCCTTCCTTTTCCCAAACAATAACAACAACTACCCCAAACCCTTAATTTTATCAGAAAGCACTTATCTGGATATGAGATCGCCACAGAATGATTCCCATTCTGCTATTGTTGTGTTTAACTCCCTTGAGAACTCTGGGGATAGTAGGAATGATTGACAGGGCAGGATTTGGACACTCAGCCATGAAAAGCACCAAATCCTCACTTTTCATCTCCAATTGCTCTATGTTGAGGGCGAGCCGCACCTTGAGGCCTGGGTTAACTGTTGGATGACAAGGTGCCTGTGAGAAGAGCAGGCAAGAACTGAACCTTGTGGCAGGGTGGAGGTGGTAGTGGTGGTGCCATGGCCACATGAGGAAACTGGCTAGTGGGGATCAGCCTGGGGTTGTGTGTGGGGAGAGAGGGAGGTGAGACGGCTTCATTTGCTCTGCACTGTTGTCTATGCTGGACACCCATTGTGCATTCTCTCCTCCAGCCCTCCAAGCACCCTGGAAGTTTGCGTTATTATCTTCATTTACCAGAAGGGAAACACTGAAAGATTTAAGTTATCCATCTCTGGTCACACAGCTAGTTAGCAGTAGAGGCAGGATTCAAGGCTAGGGCTGTCTGTTTTCACAGTCCAGGAATATTGAAGGAGGTTTGGAAAAATCACCCAAGATTATCAATTTTCAGTTCTGATTGTTATACTCAGGCAAGACATGCCGTCTCCATGCCTTCCCAAAACATTTATTAGAACCCCACTGGTGGCAAATGCCTGAGCCTGTCAGACGTCTTTGTGTTGCCATGGCAGCCTCTCTTCTTCAGGGCCACCTCAGCACACAAACCTGCCCTCCCCCTATGGTCATTTTACTTTAAACCTTCTTTGACTGCTCTTCATATGAGGTTCAGGGTGCTTGGTCCTGCCCCATTCATTAGAAGGAGGGCATCAGTTTCAGGCTAGTCTATCAGTCCAAGTCCTTAAGAAATGATAAAATTAATTTCAGGTATTGGAAGTTTTGGCTAGTGGAAGCCTATGTCACAGTGGTTTTATATTTTCTTTAACCTTAACAATAGCACATTTGGGTGGAAAAAGCACAGAATTTGGGGTCATACTGACTGGGGTTTGAATTTCAGCACTAGAACTTACTAGAGCTTTTGTAAAGCTATGTGAAAATCTCTCAACCTCTGTGGGCCTTAGTTCTCTTTCTGTAAAAACAGAACTAATAATACCATCTAGGCAGTCATTAGGGTTGGAGGTATGTTATGTAAAAATGCCTTGCCCTGTGCTTGGTTCATAGCTGTGCTCAGTAAATGGTGGTTTCCATAACTGAGTAAAATAAGGGAAGTGGTCTATACTCTTTGGTATCCTAACTTTCCCCAAGACCTGATGATGCTGTGGGTCCTCTACCCACCCCCAACCCCAAATATACACACATGCAAATTTGCATAGGATCCCAGGCCACCCAGTCAATAGTCCTTAGGTTGTTAAGAACTCCTAATCTTGGGGAATGACAAAACTACATGTCCGTTGTGGAATTCTGTAACAGGTCGTTTTCACATTGTCAACTCTGTTAAGTTTAGGAGATTTGTGGGAGAAATGTGGTACGTCAGTAGCCCTTATCACTTAAGCCATGTAAGATGCTCTTAACCTAGGTAGCTGAATAAAAAATTTAAAAGGAAATTAAAGGGGGAATGGAACAAGTGGTTGTTAAATATACATGTATACACTAGAACTTGAACCAGACATCACAGTATGGGTCTGATAGGTGTTCGTATAGAGGAGGGAACTGAATCTCGGAAATGAGGTAAGAGCACAGGAAAAGTGCACACTCTTTACTCAGCATGATACATGAACATTTTAAAAATTAACAGGTATGCATGATCTTTCTAGGATGACATACACATTTATTGTGAATTTAGAGATGTACCTAAATGGCTGGCTTAACATGGGTTTTATAGTTACTCTTCACAACATTTTTCAGGGGAAGATTTCTTTTTTTATATATTTTTTATTTTTTAAATTTTATTTTATTTTATTTTTATTTATTTATTTATTCAATGATTAAATCACCAGCACTTCATTATAACATAGTTGATGGTGAGTTCTCAAAATGTGATTTTAGGGAGCCACTACAGCAAGCAGGTGAAGAAAATATCAGAAAGCCAAAAGTAATGTGTGATAAATCAATACAGTATTCCAGTACCAGAACCCAAAAGGAACAAAAACGTTAGCAAGAACTTATATATTAACATTGCTCTTTGGCCCGTAAAATACAGAGGAGTAGTGTTTTTTCTTTTGTTTTCTTTTCTTTTTTTCTTCAAGCTTGATTGATTTTTATTAAATTACAGCACAGAGAAGGGAGTAAAAGTGGCTACTGCTTGGTTTAGGCCTAAATGATTGTATTTTGTTCTTAATGTTTGAAGACACCTACCATAAACGAACACATTTCTATAAAATGGCCATAAAACATATATGCACGTATAATCTTTGACTTTTTACAATGAGATTGCTGAATTAGCTGAAGTTGTAGTCACTCTCCTGCATCCATAGTCTTAAAGATTGTATTTTCCTTTTTTTGTTTGTTTTGTTTTTAACATATATTTTGTTGCACTTTAGGTTCTGGGATACATGTGCAGATCTTGCAGGATTGTTGCATAGGTCCACACATGGGAATGTAGTTTGCTGCCTCCATCTGCCTGTCACCTATATCTGGCATTTCTCCCCATGTTACCCCTTCCCAACTCCCCACTCCCTGCTGTCCCTCCCTATTCCCCCCCAACAGACCCCAGTGAGAGATGCTTCCCTTCCTGTGTCCGTGTGTTCTCATTGTTCAATATCCACCCGTGAGTGAAAATGATGGTTTCCAGATTCATCCATGTCCCTACAAAGGACATGGACTCATTGTTTTCTATGACTGCATAGTATTCCATGGTGTTTATGTGTCACATTTTCCTTGTCCCGTCTATCATCTGTAGGCATTTGGGTTGGTTCCAGGTCTTTGCTGTTGTAAACAATGCCACAATGAACATACGTATGCGTGTGTCTTTATAATGGAATGATTTATAATCCTTTGGATATATACCTGGTAATGGGATTGCTGGGTCAAATGGAATTTCTATTTCTAGGTCCTTGAGGAATCGCCATACCCACAATAGTTGAACTAATTTACACTCCCACCAACAGTGTAAAAGTGTTCCTATTTCTCTACATCCTCTCCAGTATCTGTTGTCTCCAGATTTTTTAACGATCACCATTCTGACTGGCGTGAGATGGTATCGCAATGTGGTTTTGATTTACATTTCTCTAATGACCAGTGATGATGAGCATTTTTTCATATGTTTTTTGGCCTCATAAATGTCTTCTTTTGAAAAGTGTCTGTTCATGTCCTTCGCTGACTTTTGAATGGGTTTGTTTGTTTTTTTCTTGTAAATCTGTTTTAGTTCTCTGTAGCTTCTGGATATTAGCCCTTTGTCAGATGGGTAGATTGCAAAATTTTTTTCCCATTATGTTGATTGCTGGTTTACTCTAATGATTGTTTCTTTTGCTGTACAGAAGCTCTGGAGTTTAATTAGATCCCATTTGTCCATTTTGGCTTTTGTTGCCAATGCTTTTGGTGTTTTAGTCATGAAGTCCTTGCCTGTGCCTATGTCCTGAATGGTTTTGCTTAGGTTTTCTTCTTGGGTTTTTATGGTATTAGGCCTTAATTTAGATCTTTAATCCATCTGGAGATAATTTTAGTGTAAGGTGTCAGAAAGGGGTCCAGTTTCTGCTTTCTGCACATGGCTAGCCAATTTCCCCAACATCATTTATTAAACAGGGACTCCTTTCCCCACTGCTTGTTTTTGTCAGGTCTGTCAAAGATCACATGGTTGTAGATGTGTGGCTTTGCCTCCAAGGCCTCTGTTCTGTTCCATTGGTCTATATCTCTGTTTTGGTACCAGTACCATGCTGTTTTGATTACTGTAGCTTTGTAGTATAGTTTGAAATCAGGTAGCGTGATGCCTCCAGCTTTGTTCTTTTTGCTTAGAATTGTCTTGGCTATGCGGACTCTCTTTTGGTTCCATATGAAGTTTAAGGTGTTTTTTTCCAATTCAGTGAAGAAGGTCATAGGTAGCTTGATGGGGATAGTGTTGCATCTATAAATTACTCTGGGCAGTATGGCCATTTTCACAATACTGATTCCTCCTAACCATGAGCATGGAATGTTTCTCCATCTGTTTGTGTCCTCTCTTATTTCCTTGAGCAGTGATTTGTAGTTCTCCTTGGAGAGGTCCTTTACATCCTTTGTTAGTTGTACTCCTAGGTATTTTCTTCTCTTTGTAGCAATTGTGAATGGCAGTTTGTTCTTGATTTGGCTCTCTTTAAGTCTGTTATTGGTGTATAGGAATACTTGTGATTTCTGCACATTGATTTTGTATCCTGAGACTTTGCTGAAGTTGCTTACCAGTTTAAGGAGATTTTGGGCTGAGACGATGGGGTCTTCTAAATATACAATCATGTCATCTGCAAATAGAGACAATTTGACTTCCTCCTTTCCTAGTTGAATACCCTTTATTTCTTTTTCTTGCCTGATTACTCTGGCTAGAACTTCCAATACTATTTGAATAGGAGTGGTGAGAGAGGGCATCCTTGTCTAGTGCCAGATTTCAAAGGGAAGGCTTCCAGTTTTTGCCTATTCAGTATGATATTGGCTGTGGGTTTGTAGTAAATAGCTTTTATTATTTTGAGATACGTTCTGTTGATACCTAGTTTATTGAGATTTTTTAGCATAAAGGGCTGCTGAATTTTGTAGAAGGCATTCTCTGCATCTATTGAGATAATCATGTGGTTTTTGTCTTTGGTTCTGTTTATTTGGTGGATTATGTTTATAGACTTGCATATGTTGAACCAGCTTTGCATCCCCTGGATGAAGCCTACTTGATCATGATGGATAAGCTTTTTGATGTGCTGTTGCATTTGGTTTGCCAGTATTTTATTGAAGATTTTTGCATCTTTGTGCATCATGGATATTGGCCTGAAGTTTTCTTTTTTTATTGAGTCTCTGCCAGGTTTTGGTATCAGGATGACGTTGGTCTCATAAAATGATTTGGGAAGGATTCCCTCTTTTTGGATTGTTTGGAATAGTTTCAGAAGGAGTGGTACCAGCTCCTTTTTGTATGTCTGGTAGAATTTGGCTGTGAACCCATCTGGACCTAGGGTTTTTTTGGGTGGTAGGCTATTAATTGCTTTCTCAACTTCAGCCCTTGTTATTGGTCTATTGAGGGTTTCAACTTCTTCCTGGTTTAGGCTTGGGAAGGTGCAGATGTCCAGTAATTTATCCATTTCTTTCAGGTTTACTGGTTTGCGTGCATAGAGTTGTTTGTAGTAATCTCTGATGGTAGTTTGTATTTCTGTGGAATCAGTTGTGATAACCCCTTTATCGCTTTTTATTGCATCTATTTGATTCTTCACTCTTTTCTTTTTTATTAATCTGGCTAGTGGTCTGTCTATTTTGTTGATCTTTTCAGTAAACCAGCTCCTGTTTGTATTGATTTTTTTGAAGGGTTTTTTGTGTCTCTGTCTCCTTCAGTTCTGCTCTGATCTTAGTTGTTTCTTGTCTTCTGTTAGCTTTTTTTTTTTTTTTGATCTTGCTCCTCTAGCTCTTTCAATTTTGATGATAGAGTGTCGATTTTAGATCTTTCCTTGTTTCTCATGTGGACATTTATTGCTATAAATTTTCCTCTAGACACTGCTTTAAATGTGTCCCAGAGTTTCTGGTACATTGTGTCTTCTTTCTCGTTGATTTTGAAGAACATCTTTATTTCTGCCTTCATTTCATAGTTTATCCAGTTAACATTCAAGAGCCAGTTGTTGAGTTTCCATGAACTTGTGCAGTTCTTAGTTTCTTAATTCTGAGTTCTAACTTGATTGCATTGTGGTCTGAGAGACTGTTGTTATGATTTCTGTTCTTTTGCATTTGCTGAGGAGTGATTTACTTCCAATTATGTGGTCAATTTTAGAGTAGGTGTGATGTGGTGCTGAGAAGAATGTATATTCTGTGGATTTGGGGTGGAGAGTTCTGTAGATGTCTATTAGGTTTGCTTGGTCCGGATCTGAGTTCAAGTCGTGGATATCCTTGTTGATTTTCTATCTCATTGATCTGTCTAATATTGACAGTGGAGTGTTAAAATCTCCCACTATTATTGTGTGGGAGTCTGAGTCTCTTTGTAAGTCATTAAGGACTTGATTTATGTACCTGGGTGCTCCTGTATTGGGTGCGTATGTATTTAGGATTGTTAGCTCTTCTTGTTGCATTGATCATTTTACCATTATGTAATGCCCTTCTTTGTCTCTTTTGATCTTTGTTGGTTTAAAGTCTGTTTTATCAGAAACTAGGATTGCAACTCCTACTTTCTTTTGCTCTCCATTTGCTTAGTAAATCTTCCTCGATCCCTATATTTTGAGTGTATGTGTATCCTTGCATGTGAGATGGGTTTCCTGGATACAGCACACCGATGGGTTTTGACTTTTTATCCAATTTGCCAGTCTGTGTCTTTTGATTGGGACATTTAGCCCATTTACATTTAGGGTTAATATTGTTATGTGTGAATTTGATCCTGCCGATTTGATGCTAGCTGGTTGTTTTGGCCATTAGTTGATGCAGTTTCTTCATTGTGTTGATGCTTTTTACCATTTGGTACGTTTTTGGAGTTGCTGGTACTGGTTGTTCCTTTCTATGTTTAGTGCTGCTTTCTGGAGCTTTTTGTAATGCAGGCCTGGTGGTAATGAAATCTCTGAGCAAATTGCTTGTTCATAAAGGATTTAATTTCTCCTTCACTTAAGAAACTTAGTTTGGCTGGATATGAAATTCTAGGTTGAAAGTTCTTTTCTTTAAGGATGTTGAATATTGGCCCCCACTGTCTTCTGTCTTGTATGGTTTCTGCCGAGAGATCCACTGTGAGTCTGATGGGCTTCCCTTTGTGGGTAACCTGACCTTTCTCTCTGACTGCCCTTAGCATTTTTTTCTTCATTTCAACCCTGGTGAACCTGACGATTATGTGCCTTGGCGTTGCTCTTCTTGAGGAATATCTTTGTGGTGTTCTCTGTATTTCCTGGACTTGAATGGTGGCCTGCCTTGCTAGGTTGGGGAGGTTTTCCTGCATAATATCCTGAAGAGTGTTTTCTAGTTTGGATTCATTCTCTCCATCACATTCAGGTACGTGTATCAAATGTAGATAGTCTTTTCACATAATCCCATATTTCTTGGAGGCTTTGTTCATTTCTTTTCACTCTTTTTTCTCTACTCTTGCCTTCTCGTTTTATTTCATTGAGCTGATTTTCAGTCTCTGATACCCTTTCTTTTACTTGTTCTATTCTGCTGTTGAAACTTATGTATGCTTCGCGAAGTTCTCGTGTTGTGTTTTTCAGCTCCATTAAGTCATTTATATTCTTCTCTAAGCTTTTTATTCTTGTTAACATTTCGTCAAACCTTTTTTCAAGGTTCTTAGTTTCTTTTCATTGGGTTAGAACATGTTCTTTTAGCTCAGAGAGGTTTGTTATTTCCCACCTTGTGAATCCTGTTTCTGTCAATTCATCAGACTCATTTTCCATCCAGCTTTGTTCCTCTGCTGGTGATGAGTTGTGATCCCTTGGAGGAGGGGACGCATTCTGGTTTTGGGTGTTTTCATCCTTTTTGCACTGGTTTGTTCCCATCTTTGTGGATTTATCTACCTGTGGTCTTTGTAGCTGGTGGCTTTTGGATGGTGTCTATGAGTGGATGTCCTTTTTGTTGATGTTGAAGTTATTTCTTTCTATTTTTTAGTTTTCCTTCTGACCATTAGGTCCCTCTGCTGTAGGCCTGCTGGAGGTCCACTCAAGATCCTGCTTGCCTGGGGATCACACACATGGGCTGAAGAATAGTAAGGGTTGCTGCCAGTTTCTTCTTCTGTTATCTTCATCCCAGAAGGGTACCTGCTACATGTCAGCCTGAGCTCTCCTTTATGAAGTGACTCTTTGGATATACGGGTGTCAGGAAGCTGCTTGAGAAGACAGTCTGTCCCTTATAGGAGCTCAAGTGCTGAGCTGTGAGCTCCATTGTTCCATTCAGGGCTGCTGGGCAGGTACGTTTAAGTCTGCTGCAGTGGAACTCCTAACCGCCTTTTTTCCCAGGTGCTCTGTCCTGGGAAGGTGGGGCTTTATTTATAAGTTTCTGACATGCTGCTTCCTTTTTTCAGAGCTACCCTTCCCAGCAAGGAGGTAGTCTAGTCACCTCCAACAGTCTGCCAGCAGAAGTGTTGCTGGGCTCTGTCCAGCTGCTGTGTGAACTTCCTTGCAGTTTTGTTTATAGAGGTACAGTTAGAACTGCCTTGGTAATGGCGGACTGCCTCTGTAATGGCGATTGCCTTGGTAATGGTGGACTGCCTCGGTAATAACGGACTGCCTCGGTAGTGGCGGACTGCCTCAGTAATGGTGGACTGCCTCGGTAGTGGCGGATGCCCTTCCCCCAGCAGAGCTGGACTGTCCTGGGTCCAGCTGTGCGTGCTGTGAAACTCTCAATCCAGAGCATTTCAGATTGCTGTTCTTTGTGGGGGTGGGACCCGCCAAGCCAGATTACCTGGCTCCCTGTTTCAGCCTCCTTTTTTTCAGTTGAATGGGTGGCTCTGTCTCCCAGGTGTTCCAGGCACCAGTTGAAATGGCCGCCCAGATTTGTGTGAGTTGTTGTGTGGAGACCTGCTGTGCTGGCTGAAACAGCTGTGCTGGAAACTCGTGGCTCTTTTCACTCCAGGAATCTGCTGGTCTGTGGGCAGTAATAACTCGTTTGGAAACGAGGTGTTCACTCACCCTCTGCATTGTTCTTGCTGGGAGCTGCACTCCAGAGCTGTTCTATTCGGCCATCTTGGATCTGCGTCTCCAGGGGAAGATTTCTAAAAGTGAGTGTTAGATAAACATTAAGTGGATTGGGATCATTGCATTAGTGAGTGATGCAAAAGAGATCTAAACTGTGGTGTGGAGGTGAACTGAGAAGATGTGGAATCAGAGATCTGGAATCAGGCAGATGTTGTCCCTTACTGACTATGATCTTGGGCAAATTACCTGTCTCAGCCTGTTTCCTCATTCATAGAATGGTAGCAGTCCCATCCAACTCATTCCTTGATTCATTCAGTCATCCAGCAGATGCTTATTTGGTGCTTTCCTGGTTATCTATTGCTGCGTAACAAATTACTCCAAAATGTGGTATCTTAAAACAACAAGCATTTCATTATACCTCATGAGTTTGTGAGCCAAGGATTTGGGCAGTGCATATCTGGCTTTTCTGCTCTACGTGACCCAGGTTACTCATAGTCTTCAGCTGGTGAATTCGGTGTGCTGGAGGGTCCATGATTCTTCACTCACATATCTGGTACCTGGCTGGAAAGAACAGAAACTGGCACAGTGTCACTTCTGCCGTATTCTCATGGTCACAGCAGGTGCTACACTGCCCAGATTCAATAGGAGGGGACATAGACTCCACACCTCTTGATGGAAGGAAAGTCAAATAATTTATGGCCATGTTTAATCTACCATAGTGTCTACAACATGCCAGGTACCATTCTAGATGCTGGAGATACAGCAGTGAACAAAATACACAAAACTCTTTGCCCTCTTGGAGCTTGCATTCTGGTGGGAAAACTTCAAGCAAAATACACATGTAAATTATATAGTATATTAGGAGGTGCCATGGGGCACAATGGTGAAGGGAAGGAATAGGGAGAGTAGGGTGGATGATCAGGGAAGACTGGACTGAGAAGATGACGGTTGAGCACATACTTTAAGAAAGTAAGGGGAGCAACCTGGAGAACTTTCCAGGCAGAGAGAGCAGCAGGCTTAAGGGCCTTGACCTGGTGTGTAAGAGGAACAGGAAGACAGCCAGGGTTGCCAGAGCAGAACTGGTTGGGGAGAGCCACAGGAAAAGAGGGCAGTGAGGTCAAGGGGGTCCAGCTGGTGGGCGCCTTGTGGGTCATCATATGTTGTGAAGAGTGAATGCATCATTATGAAAGTGTCTAGCACCTTGCCTGGAACAATGGTAGGTGCTTGACACAGAGTATCTTCTATTAATAGAACTAAAATGTGGGAGTTCCCAGATGTAGGAATTTTCAGGTAGGGGAGTTCCCAGGTGCCCCTTACTCAACTCAGTACCCACTCTTTAGCCACAGCTGCTCTTTTGGCACTGGTGGTATGGACTGTTTCTGAGCAGTCACTGACCAGCAAAACACAATCAAGTAGGCAAAAACATAATGATGTCCATTTGAAAGGTGAACCCTCATAATCAGCCTCTTCTCTAATAGCGTTAGTTTGGTAGCTAGACCCTGCCCTGGTAGATTTTCTAACATAGGGGGAAAATGAGCTTTTGTGTGTATGTTTGTGTATGTACACCTTGGGTCATCCTTGAGCGATCAGCTTTTCATTATGACTGTCCTTGAAACTATTTTCATTCGTGGCCCGCAAGGACAGTTTACACAAGGATAAATTCGAACAATAGTCAAATATATAGAAGCATGATTGGCAATCAAAGGATGCAAATTCAAACACTTGTGAAGAACCTTTTAGTACCAATTAAATTAGCAAACATTTAAGAAAACATCAGTGTTGGTGAGGATGTGGTGAAACAAAAAACTCACACTTGGTGATGGCACTTTTGCCACTTTTTTTTGGAAGAAAGTTTGTTACTTTATAGAAAGAATTCTGAAAACATACTTACCCTTTTGGCCTGGTAATTCTACTTTTGGGGATTTGGCCTAAGAAAACAAATCCAAAGTTAGAAAAAACAACTTGTTTTATGCTCACAGTTATTCTTTGTTGTAATTTTCTTTTCTTTTTAAAATTTTTTTTTCTGAGATGGAGTTTCGCTCTTACTGTCCAGACTGGAGTGCAATGGCACAATCTCGGCTCACCGCAACTTCCACCTCCTGGGTTCAAGTGATTCTCCTGCCTCAGCCTCCTGAGTAGCTGGGATTACAGGCATGTGTCACTGCACTCAGCTAATTTTGTGTTTTTAGTAGAGATGGGGTTCCTCCATGTTGGTCAGGCTGGTCTCGAACTCCCTATCTCAGGTGATCCGCCCACCTCGGCCTCCCAAAGTGCTGGAATTACAGGTGTGAGCCACTGCGCCTGGCCTCTTTGTTGTATTTTCTTTACTACCAAACAGTTGGTGACAGTGGGAAAGTAGTTAAGTGACTTAAGAGATACTCATTAAAATTGTTAAGCATAAAGATTATGTGCTTTCACTTTAAGCTCTGCCTTGCCACCTGTCCTGCCTTTCTTTTAGACTAAAAGAATAAGCAGAGCCAAGTTGGGAGCTCAGTACAGCAGCTCTCTAGACCTTTCTCATCTCTGTACTTAAAACATTTCTTGACTTTATACTCCTAAGCTTTTCTTTTTGTTTAATTGTTCTTTTATGTCGTTATTTAGTTGCTGTATGCTCTTTGTGGGCCATAGTATAATGGAGTAAAGTGAAATGGGGTAAAGTCCAAACCAAACTTAAAACTTTATAAAAATTAGGGCTGCAGATGGACAGGAACTGAAAGGAGCACCTACTGTTTGAGAATGGTTTAATACATTACCATGACTGTATTTTGGGGGAATGTTTTTATTCTTTAGCTTTCTAATTCTGTTAATGTTGCTTTAGTATCATTTGTAAAATAATATAAAAAACCCTTTCTTTCCTTCTCCAGAATCGAATTTCTGTTTACTGACATTTATAATTCATGCTAGGTTCTTGGTCTAGCTGTTTGGAGTAAAGGTTTAGGACAATCTCATCATCATCTTTTTGCCCAAGAAAAAATTAACAATTTTTAAAGTATTTTAAAAAATGTTACTTTACCAATTATGAATGTAGTCTCTGCTTAGTGTGAAATATTTTAAATTTGAGAAAAGAGTAAGACAATTTAAAAAAATCCTCCTTAATCATGTGTTCTGGTACTTCTTGCGGGTTTCTAATAAATACCTTAAACTAAAAAAACCTTGCTCATTATCAAAAATTTCAAATACCCACAAAAGGAGAGAATAGTACATCGAACCCCTATGTGTTTGTCTCCCAGCATCAGCCATCATAAACTCAGAGCTAATCTTGTGTCATCTCGTTCTTCCTCTCATTCCCTCCTTTTCAACACTGAATTCCTTTAAGCAATTCCCAGACACATTGTTTTATCAGTATTCCAGTATGCTTTAAAAAATACCATGTTCACATCAAAAAGGGTAGTAATCTCTTTAAGATTACCAAACAACCAATAAATGTTTAGATTTCCCTGATTGTCTCATTAATAACAATTGTTTGAAACAGTTTGTTTAAATCATGATTCAAGGAATGGTGTGGTGGCTCGTGCCTGTAATCCCAGCACTTTGGGAGGCTGAGATGGGAGGATTGCTTGAACCCAGGAGTTTGAGAGCAACTTGGACAACATAGTAAGACCTTGTCTCTAAAAAAAGACAAATCGTGATCCAAACAAGGCGTACATATTGCTGTTTGTTTGTTTATTTATTTTAGAGATGGGGTCTTGCCATGTTGAGTAGGCTGGTGTCAAACTCCTGGGCTCAAGCATTCCTCCTGCCTTGGGCTTCCAAAGTATTGGTATTACAGGCGTGAGTCACCACACTCGTAGATATGTTTTTTTAAAAAAGGCTTTTTATTTTGAAATAATTTTAAACATACAGGAAAGGTACAAAAACAATATAGAGAGTTCCCATTTATCCCCTAGTGTTAACATTTTGCGTAACTGTGGTATACTTATCAGTATCAGGAAATTAACACTGATGCAACACTATTAACTAATCTACAGACTCTGTTTGAATTCTGCCAGTTTTACCATGAGTGACCCTTTTCTGGTTCAGGATCTCACTAAGGATCCACGCTGAATTGTCATGTCTCCTTAGTCTTGGCTAATCTGGAACAGTTGCTCAGACTTTGTCTTTTATGACCTTGACTGGTTTGAAGGGTACTGGTCAGTTATTTTGTGAAATGTTCTTAAATTTGGGCTTGTCTGGTGTTTTCTCATGATTAGATGAGGGTTTTGTGTTTTGACAAGAATAGCATGCAAGTGATGTGCTCTTATTAGTGTGTTGTATTTGGAGTACGTAATGTCAATCTTTCATTATTGATGAGGTTAGTGTTAGTCATTTGGTTAAAGTGGAATCTTCTGGGTTTCTTCACCATCAAGTCACTATTTTATTCACTTTATAATTAATTTTGTGGGGAGATCTTTTGAGACTGTATGAATATCCTGTTTTTCGTCATACTTTCAAGACTTCTAGCATCCATTGATGGTTCTTACTTGCAACAGTTATTACTGTGGTGTTTGCCTTGTTGTTATATATTTTTTCTATCTTTCCTTCTATTCTTATTAGTTATAAGTCTACTATGAGGAAGAGCTGTCCTCTTCCTTCTCCTGCATTTATTTGTTATTTTGCTGTTAAGTTTCAGTGGATTATTATGGTCTGATATAAGTTTATGCAATGGAGAATATTTTCATGTTACTTATATTAACATTATTTCTTCTGTTACTCAATAGAGTTGTTTCTATCAGTATGGACTTGTGGATATTGTTTTACTCTATAAGTTATAAACCATTACTATCATTATTTATTTTATTGTTCAAATTGACCCAGATTTGGCCATTGGGAGCACCTTCAAATTGATTCCTGTGCCTTTTCTTTTTTCTTTTTTTTTTTTAATTGTATTTTAGGTTTTGGGGTACATTTGGAGAACATGCAAAATTGTTGCATAGGTACACACGTGGCTTTTCAACATGACCCTTCATTTTTTGAGCAATTCCTTGCTTTCTAGGAGCACAAGATATCCTGGGCTCATCTCGTATTATATTTTCCCTGCTCTAAGCCTGGAATCAAGTATTTTCTGAAGAAACATTGGTTTCTTTTATTGGAAAATGATATTTAGAAACCAAGATGTGAATGATAGGTATTCTCATTACTACTGGAGTGTTATTGCCTCTAGGCTTTGTTAGTGTACAGAGCTGAAATATGCATGTATATTGACACATGCATACAAACATCTATATTTCTGTATCTGTTCAATTCTGTGTGTGTGTGTGTGTGTGTATGTGTGTGTGTGTGATCATGAATTCAGACCCACATAATCTCTCCCAAAGTGCTGAGATTACAGGCCAACTTTTTGACTTACTGTTTAATAAGAGGCAGCTTCTCCCTCCTGTTTTTCCCCCATGTAATTTATTTGTTGAATATGTTGGGTCATTTGTTCTTTAGAGTGTTTCACATTATGGATTTTGCTGACTGTTTCTGTAATGTCATTTGACTTATTTCTCTGTTGACTCTATTTCTAGTAAAGTGGTAGTTTAGATAAGATGCATGGTCAAATTCAAGTTAAATTTTTTGACAAGATTACATTGTAAATGGTCATTTGTACTTTCAAATATTTGATAGTCTCTCTTTTTGTGATGTTACTAGCTACTGATCATTTGCAAATGGTGATAATTTAATTTCATTGTTCCTTTTATAGCCGAATACGTCTGTAAAGAGAAACTTGGTTTTTCATCACTTGTTTAGTTACCCTGAGGTGCAGTTCATACAGGAAAGTCAAAACAAGTTCCCTAGAATCCTCCAAAGATGACTGTATTAGCGTTCTATTGCTGCTGGAACAAATTACCACAAACTTGGTGGCTTAATAATACAAATCTATATCTTGCAATTCTAGAAGTTAGAAGTTTGAAATGGATTGCACTGGACTAAACTCAAGGTGTTGACAGGGCTGCATTCCTCCTGAATGCTTTAGGGGAGAGTTGGTTCCTTGCCTTTCCCAGCTCCTAGAGCCTACCTGGTTTCCAGGTCTGAGTCATCTTTCCATCCTCAGAACCAGCAATATAGTTGCATATATGCAGCTGATACTGATTATGCTGTTCTAAGGACTGTGTTTTGGAACCACTGCTTTAAAGAACCCTGTTCTTTTTTTGTAGGAAAACATATTTAGAGACTATAGTCTGGGTACCAGGGAGGACATCAATTCTAGCTGTTTTTAGTGGAAGAAAGGAAACAACAGAAAATAGAGGTTCATATTGATAATTGATATTTCAAATTCAAATTGAGAATGACAGAATGACAAGTTTTCACTTCTTTTGTATTTGTATTTCTTTTCTACTAAAAGTTTGGTTTTTATGACATTAATAATTGTTTAATAAATATATATACTATATATACTCACACAGTTTTGGAATAACATTACCAATAGCATTGCTTATAACATGATTACTAAAAACAGTTTAAGATTTTTTGTAACCTCTTTTATACTTAGAGAAATATCCCACTAGGGATGTACAAATTATTCTGTTTCAGTGTTACTGAAGTAATTTCTCTCTGTTTGGTTAACCAATCAACTGGTTACAAAGTTAGATTCATTTGTTTGCTCTTCATTCAGTTTTAAGGGATTTTTATTTTATTTTTAAGATAATTGCATAAACATTTAAATGATTGCAACATCACGTATGTAAAATGAGTTCTAGTTTCTATCTTTGTCCCTTCTACCTTTTTCTCTCTTATACCTTATAGGAAGTCATTTAATTTGTTTTGTGGTTAAATAAATGGCAGTATACTATCCATACTTATTTCTCCTGGGTCTCTGCTGCTGCCACACACACTTAACAAAATATTCAGATTACTTTAGGGCAGTATATTTATATAGAGAGAGTTCTCATTCCTTTTCCTTTATAGCTTAGGAGCGCTCCATTGTGAGAATGTACCATAGTTTATTCCTCTATTGGTGGACATTTGGATTGTTTACAACCTTTTGCTCTTATGAGTAGTGCTTCAGTATTACAAATAATACATATTTAAGGGTAGTCACAATCATTCCATATATGTTTTTTTCTTGTCTTTTTCTGTAACACGGAAATAACATGAACATTTTTTCGTATCATTATGAATTCTTTGTAAATGGTATTAAGACAGTTTTTTTCCTGATTATGAAGATAACACAGGATTATTTAGAAATTGTGGAAACTTCGAAAAATAAATAAGTAAAAATCAACTGAAAATTACCCATAGTTCCTCTACTTAGATATACTGTTGTTGTTTTGATGTGTTACCTCATAGCCTTAGGACATTTGATTAAAAATTTAAAAAATAATGAGCTTCTTATTATCTGTACAGTTTGATAATCTGGTTGTTTTGACTCTCATTTGTGTGTGTGTTTTTAAAAATACTGTACTCTTTATAATTATTTATCTGTTGTTCACTATCTAGTTTCTTTTTGGTTTTTCAGCATTTTAAATAATGTTGTGATAAATATGCATAAATCTTTTGCCAAATTGCAGATTATTCTTATAGTGGTTTTTGTAAGATTTTGTAAGTGAGAAGTATATACTTGTATACTCCCTTAAATACATCTATTATCTTGCTCTTGTAGCAGTAATTTAGCAAGTCAAACATATAAGAGATTAAAATTTTTGTCAAGTAAATTCCATTTTTTTATTTTCTTCTGGTAGGACCTTAGAAATGAAGTTGAAAAATTACGCAATGAAGTGAATGAAAGAGAGAAGGCAATGGAAAATCGTTACAAGTGTCTTTTGAGTGAAAGCAATAAAAAATTGCACAGTCAAGAGCAAGCGATCAAACATCTAACAGAAAGTACCAATCAAAAGGACTTGCTGCTTCAGGTACTGTCACTTTTGTATAGATTTTTAAATTTGGCATGGGTTGATTTTGCTTTTTTCAAAACAATTCTTTTGCAGAAATATTTATGATCATAGTCATCATTGCTATGTTTCAGAGCACTCTAGAGCTTTCGTTATGTCATTTGGGCTTCAGCCACCAGGGAAGTAAGTGGTGAAACGGGAACTCAGAGAAGGGAAGAACGTATCCTGGGTCATATGACTATTAAATAGCAGAGCCTGGATTCCGACTCTGGTTTGTTTTGCCCTAGGGGTCAACGCACTTCACTGAGGTTCTTCTACTGCAGATACTTCCTGTTGCTTATTTATAACATGCCCTTTCACTCCTCTGTGTGTTTCCTGTAACTGTTCCTTTTTCTTTAGGAGCACCCTTCTTGTTTGATCATATAGTGAACTTTTGAGATTCACTCAGACTTATAGATAACCATGATGGAGTAAACATAGGCATTTAATTCTGCTTCCTCTGGAAACCTCATTCAAATAACAGTGAAAGAATAAAAAGGTATAAACCCACAGGGACTAACTAGGAGAATGGAAGCAGATATAATAGCAAGTGTGAGTTATCAACAGAATTTTGGATAAATGTGGCTTGTAGACAAAAGAGGTGGAAAAAAAAATTGGCTAAATGGATGGGTGAGTGTTAGGGGCATAGGATTCGGCTTTCTCCATGCAGTGACATGCCTTTGGGACAAAAAGCCAACAAGAAGCCAGCTGGTTTATGCTACAGAACCCCAGAAAGGCATAGCATGCATTGGATATAGCCGGTACCTTTAAAAACGAGAGATTGGCTGGAATTCTAAGCAGTTATAGGTGACCCATTCCTCACCAGCAGGAGACCTCTGGAGACCTTAAATCAGGGAAGCTGTGGCCATTGGGCCACCAGATGTAACTGAAAGCAGGAGTGACCACTTAAGTGAAAACAGGGAGGGAGTGGAAGTGTACATGCCCAGCAATGAGATGCCTGGGAGGGGAGAAACAACTGAAAGATGCTGACAGTTGGGGCTCCTCCAGCAAAACCTGGGCCCCCACCTGCCCACCTCACTGTGAGGCCACCTTTGATTGGTCCTTTCCACACTCCCAGAGCTGCTGCTGAGCATTTTTAACCCCTAAAAGTAGATGGATGGCCTGAGTTTATCAAATAGGAGCAAAGAATTTAAGAGAAAAGATGGCTGGCCGCAGTGGCTCATGCCTGTAATTCCAGCACTTTGGGAGGCCAAGGTGGGCAGATCACCTGAGGTTGGAAGTTTGAGACCAGCCTGACCAACATGGAGAAACCCCATCTTTACTAAAAGTACACAATTAGCTGAGCATGGTGGTACATGCCTGTAATACCGGCTACTCAGGGGGCTGAGGCAGGAGAACCACTTAAACCCAGGAGGCCGAGGTTGCAGTGAGTGGAGATCGTGCCATTGGCCATTGCACTTCAGCCTGGGCAACAAGAGTGAAACTCCATCAAAAAAAAAAAAAAAAGAAGAGGAAAGACAAAGACCAAACAGAACAGAGCGAGGTAAAGGAAATAGAAACGTGCAAGGAGGAGAAAACAAGACAGCTTTAAAAATCCAAAAATTCAGGGTCATAACATCTTTTGAGAAAGCTCTGACAAAAAAGATATTTGGAAAAGAAGAATGACCTATTGGTATTTGAAAGTATGATTGCAGATATAAAAAAGTTTAAGAGTTAGAAAAGTTGAAAGATAAAGTTGAATAAGTCTTCCAGAAAATAGAACTAAACAAATAAACAGATGAGAAAATGGGAGAGAAAAGATAAGAAAACCAGAGGCTTGATACAAGAGGTCCAAAATATGACTAATAGGAGTTCCAGAAAGACAGAACAGGCAAAACAGAAGGAGGGAAATTTTCAAAGTAATGGGAGAAAATTCCCCAGAATGGAAGGACAGCTGTTTCTACATTGAAAGGGCCTGCTGTGTTTCTAGCACAAAGAATGAAAAAAGGCCCATACCCCATGGTGTGTCATTTTGAAATTTCAGAACACAGGGATAAAGAGAGGACCTGAAAGGCTTCCACAGAGAGGAAAATACAGGTCACATACAAAGAATCCACATTTGGAATGACATCAGAATTCTTAGCAGCAACATTGGAAACCAGAAGATGGAAGAGCAATGCTTTCAGATTTTGAGGAAAAGTGATTTCCAATCCAGCATTCTGTACTCAGCCAAGCTGTCAGCAAGTGTGAGGGCAGAATAAAGGCATTTTCAGACATTTGGTGCCTACAGTCATCTGCCTCCTGTGTACTCTTTTGCAGAAAGCTCTTGGTGGATGATTCCACATGTATAAAGGAATAACCAAATGGGAGGGAATAAGCGAAAGAGAGAGACAGGCTCCAGAGAGTAGGGAATTCACTGGGCATGCGGTGAAGGGAAGTCCTGGGATGAGAGCTGAGCTGCTTATGTAGAAATCTCAGATTTGAGCTCTTGAGGAGGGCTTCAGTTGGAATTTCTCCACGAAAGTAAAATGCAAATGGTCAATTTTTTGATGTGTGATCACAGAACACCGTATGGCTAAGTCATGAGCAGTATTTGCTGGCTGTAATGTAAATGCAGACTATTGATTTAACTAAAATTGGGATATAATTATTAGGAGAAGGGTTGAGGGACAAAGGATGTAAGAGCTGAATCCTCAAACTTCTATGGCAGGAGCCAGTAGATACAATCTAAACTTAAGAAACCAAGAAATGTATGAATAAGAATGTAATATAGAAACATGGAGGTATATAGCAGAAGAAATAGCTAAAGAGTTGAAGGTTTTTTTCCTCTGAGAGTGGGATTTAAGAGGTGAGAGGAGAGGAGAGGGAGAGGATACTAATTTTCCATTTAAGCCTTGTAGTACTATTTGACTGTTAAACTGTATATATCTATAATTGGACTTTAGAAAAATGAAAATGAATAGTGTAATTTAAGCACAACTGTATTGTAACAATTCTAGAAAGTCAGTATTGGTTATTTGATTCCTAGTTCTATTACAGTTGAGTGGGTTTTTATAAAGAATTGCTTCTACTTTTTTTGTTTGTGTTCACTGAATTTCTTATAAAAGTTTGAATGGATAAATTAATTCTGCTAGGTGCTTAGGAATAAGATGTGTTTCCTACCCTTTATTTTTGACAGAGAGTGGACAGAATCCTAGTTCAAGAGTTACCAGGATTTTAAATGGTTAGGAATAGATTGCACGCAGAAGACCAGAGATATGGTCTCTGGTCCTGTCGTATTGTTGGATGTTAGATCTTCTGAGGGTTCAGTCAGTGGAATTGTATTGTGTTGATCATGAAGGACCCTTCATATGTGACCAGACCCTAAAGCAATACTTGCAGTCTTGGTTTTTTCTTCCTGGAAGTCAGATCTCCTTTTATATATCGATATGGATGTTCAAGTTTTGTCAAATTTGTAACATTTCAAGAGAAACTAAGACTTTGTTGGGTTTTGATGTACAAGTCTTATAATCATCCCCATAAGCCCACAGGATTGGAAACAGATCACATCCTGAGCAGGATGGACCCAGGTTTGGAACCAGGTCTGTCAGGTGAGAGCCTGGCTTTGTCCTCTACACCCACTGGAAGGTCATCACAGTGGTGGTGAGCGAGGACAGTTTGTAGCGACTGCCACCGTCTTTAGCTCTGCGTTGCTGGCATGCTGCTATTTTCCAAGTTGTAATAACATAGAAATGGAGTTGCGTGATGGTTTTGTAATTGCCTAGTATTTTGGAATGATGAAAATTATGTAGGGGACATTGTGAAAAAATAAAAGTTCTCCTTAAGGAGTTTGGGACAGTTTCTTAATATTTTTTTCTTGATGACAACTTCCTTATTAATTTGTTTCATTTCATTAGAAATTCAGTGAAAAAGATTTGGAAGTAATACAGCAGAACTTCTATTTAATGGCTGCAGAGGATCTCCAGCTCAGGAGTGAAGGCTTAATAACAGGAAAGTGCTCTTCTCAACAGTCACCAGGCAGCAAAACCATCTTCTCCAAGGTAAGCTTAACTGAAATGGGACATTCACATGTGAATGGATTCATATAATTTTCTGAAACATATTTGATAGCTCCTTTGATCTAGAGATCCTCAAATGCCTTCTTGCTGATAATTGAGCCTACAACAGGTAGAAGGAGAAGTTCTTATCTTACCATGCTACAGATTAATATCCTTCAGCTGAATGTAAGTATTTGCACTACACAGCAAACTGAGAAATCACAGCTTGTTAAGCCAGGAGCCTCGTTTGCTCTATCAGGGCTTACCTCTTAAGAACTGTGTAATCACAAGTGTTTCATAAGTTTTCCTGTTTAAATTCATACAAAAAATGGCACAACAGTCTCTTCCTTATCTGGCCCCAAGTCATCTTTCCAATCTCATTTTCTTTCTTCTCCAGCAACAGCGATTTGTTAGAGATTCCTGAAAACACCATGTTTGTACCTCTCTGTGCCTTTGCATGTGTAGTACCATCTACCTGGAATGATTTTTCCTTCCTTGTTTACATGCTAACTCCTGAACATCTCTGCAGGTGCCATCCTAATGTTGCCTTCTCTGTGGAGCCTTTCCTGACCCTGCTTAGTAGTGAGGTCTCCTCTTCCTCTTGTTCACAGCACTTTACACACTCCTCCATCATGGCACTTAGTCTGTGCGTTGGAGTTATAGGATCTACTTTTCTGCTTACCCTCACCTGGGCTCCTGTACAGCACCATGGGCAGGCACTTCTGGGGTAGGGAACTGGCACATGTTCTGAATCCCAGTGTTCAGCCTGTTGCTTGGCTCTGTAAATATTTGTTTAGTGAATGAATGAATAATACAACCAGGCAGCCAGATACGGGAAAGGAAAAGAATTAACTGTAGGCTAGGTTTTTTTTTTTTTTAAAAGAGAAACCTGGCTTTAATTAAGTTCATGCTTTTGGAAGATAGAGAACTCTTACGCAAATTTGTTTTCTGATGAGTGGCTCTGATCGTGACTTGTGGTTTTTGTGAAGGGTGATTCTCAAAAGAATTAATAACTGGTGTAGCATGGGCATCAGCCTTCAGAAAATACTCAGGCACTAGGGCTGGAGACCTGGAGGCCTGCTCCTGTGCCAGGCATCAAATTGTATAGTTAAAAAAACTAGTAGGGACCTCATGGCAAGATCCCTAGGGAAGAACCAGGGCAGCTAGAGTGGTTGGAATGGATGGACCAGAGTTTATTTTGCAATTGGTGTGGAAGTATTTCAGTATTTTAGCAACGAGTACTAGCCACTGTGCTGTGTATCTGCTCAGTATCAGAGCTTGTCCTGGGGGTATCATTGGCTGAGCAGTTGGAGCTGTTTCTTAATTCTGACCGTTTGTGTATTTGCATTTTGCTGTTTCTCTTTGAGAATGTCACCATGGACTCATGGAGCCTTTGGGCTGGGCCAGCAATCTGGAGGCCTGGATTTCTCTCTCTCGACTCTGTCATTTCACTTACATAACCTGGGGCAAGTCTGATAACTAAATCTCAGAGGGCTAATAGTCTGTGATTCTAACTAGCATTTAGTTAATTTGATTTTGACCAACTTTACTTGGCTAAGATTCACATTAACCTGTAATAGGGCATAGTCTGTTTCATACCAAGATAGCAGCTCATCAGGTTATTTTAGATGGAAGTATCTTCATTACTTTGAATATATTTAGTTAGTTAAACTAAAATGCTATTTTGAATCACATTTTTAGTCATGTAAAAAGTATCTAAATGTTGAACAAAATGTTTATAAATTTATTGGACAGGGTGTGTATTTTAAAATTTAATTTCTCTAGTTTTATCATTTTGTTTTTAGTTTTTTTGTGGTAGGTGATGTCTGTACTTCATATGACCGCAAATAAATACAAAGTTACTGCCTGGGCGTTTTGTTAATATTCAGATCCTGGTGATATTTAAATTACTGTGTCAAATACCTAAGTATTTTAGCAAAGGCTTTAATTGTGTTCTGCAAAATGAATTGCAAATTGTAGATAGAGAGTTTCTGGCCAGCCATCATAGCTCACATCTGTAATGCTAGCACTGTGGGAGGCTGAGACAGAAGGACTGCTTGAGGCCAGGAGTTGGAGACTAGTCTGAGCAGCATAGTAAGACCCCCGCATCTACAAAAAAAAAAAAAAAAAAAAAAAGTACAAAAATTAAGTTGGCACAGTGGTGCACACCTGTAGTCCCAGCTACTCAGGAAGCTGAGGCAAGAGGATTGCTTGAGTCCAGGAGTCAAGGCTGCAATGAGTTATGCTCGTGCCACTGCACTCCAGCCTAGATTACAGAGTGAGCCCCAGTCTCTTTATTTTTATGTTTTTTGAGACAGAGTCTTGCTCTGTTACCCAGGCTGGAGTGCAGTAGCACAGTCTTGGCTTACTGCAACCTCTACCTCCTGGGTTCGAGTGGTTCTCCCATCTCAGCCTCCCAAGTATCTAGGATTATAGGCGTGTGCCACCATGCCTGGCTAATTTTTTTGTAGTTTTGGGAGAGACAGGGTTTCACCACATTGGGCAGGCTGGTCTCAAACTCCTGATCTCAAGTGATCTACCTGCCTCAGCCTCCTAAAGTGCTGGAATTACAGACAGGAGCCACCACACCTGGCCGAGACCCTGTTTCTTTAAAAAACGAAAGTAACAGCAACAAAAGAATTATAAGTGATCACTTAAGAATTGTAAATTTCTGGTGTCACTTTAGGAAATCCCAATTGTCGCAGCCTTGCGGTCGTAACCCCTCAATCCCCCCATCCCAAGAAAGGGGTGCTTTTCAGATTGTAGTTCTTTCTTTGTAGAAAATGTGAATTTCTTCTGCTCTGTCCTTGGCTATTTTGTGTTGGTTTAGAATTTATCCTGTGCGCATTTCCAGAAAGAACTTGAGGCTATGATCATGTCTCCATAGACTCTGGGCAGTCTGTTTTTCTTCTAATTATTGTGTGATCCTGAGAATTAATGCTAGATGACTAGGGAATTGAAGAATAGAGAGTAAAACACACTAACCATATTTAACTTACTGCAGCCAGAGATTTATAGCTTGGTTATTGACATGGTTGGGACATTGCTGCTGAATTTTCCGAGTATTAAAATTAATGTCTTTGTTGCAGGGCTGTGACATAGCTACTGAAATAGACACCATCTATCTACTAGGCCTCTAAATTGCCTTGATTACCAAGAAGTGATCCATTAAGCTTTCTCATTATGTGTCTGCTGCCTCTTTAGATGTGATCTGCACATTACATGTGTTTCCTTCAAGTCATTAAGAAAACTATGGTAAAGTAGAAAATGCCTGGCTTTGGTGTCAGAATGCTAGTCCTGCTACTCACTGGCTCTGTGATCTTGGGCAACTCAATGCCTCTGAAACTCACTTGCCTCATCTGTGAAGTGGGCAATTGCATCCCTGCTGTTTGAGAGGATTAGAAATAATGGAAGTAGATTAGTTAAGGTTCTTTTGGTTGCAAGCCACAGAACCCCATACTGGGTGGTCTGAGCATGGCCACCATGAAAGGGAATATTGATTGGGAGCAGACTGGAGGCTCTCACAGATGCTAGGCAAGACTTGAGCAGCCACACTTTGGGGAGGGTGAAACTAGGGCAGCACCATCAACCTCGACAGCAGAAGTCCCAGACTTTAGGGGTCTGTCGTTGACATGACACAGGCCTAGAGACTCCCAGCTGTCTCATGTTTTGGTTTCAATCTCTCACTTCCTGGGAGAGAATTGTACTGGTTTAGCAAGCGGGCCCAGGCCTGGCTCACAAAGGAGAGGAGTCTTCCTGGGACTCACCCCTGTGTTTTAGGGACAGTTCTCAGGTGAGGCAGGGGAATGCGGTAAGCGGGGTGGTCATTCCAAGGGCCGTGTGGAACACATCACAGAGCCAGTCACACAGCAGATGTGCGGCAGTGATGAGTGTTATCTCCGCTGAGAGGCCTCCTGTCTGCGTTGCTCCTTGTTTGGACGGACTGGGTGGAGGGGTAGGGTGGGGGTTGGTTGCTCCTGCTGAGCAGGTGCTTCTCATGACCCCTCTGGGCAGCCTGGCCGCCTGCCTGTGTGTCCAAGAGAAGCTACTGGTTTGTCAGCTCTGCTGAGGGAGCCAAATGACTTCATTCTAATGGGGCATGATTCAATGCAGGGGAATAGGTGATTGATGAAATGGGACCCAAATGGCTTTGAAGAGTTCATTTATTTAACATGGGTAAGCAATTTGCTTCTAGGAAGACGTTGACTCACTCTGACTTCCATTATGCAAAATATCCCCAGGAATCTCTGCTCTTAAGATTCATATCGGTCTCTGGGTTCCCCTCTTACCTACTTAATCATCAGTTCAGCAAGTATTTGTGGCAGCCTTTGATTTGTGCCAGACACTGTGCCTGGCTTAGGACACTGCTGCTTGCCAGGATCCCTCAGCCCTGTAGACAGGTGGCTGGCGCACCAGCTCTGGGGGCTGGAGGAGGGCATCTTTGTCAGTCAAGAAAGGGCTTCCTGATGAGGTTCGGCCTGAGAAGATCCTGTAAGTTGCCCTGGAGAGTGGTAAATGATGGCACTGGGTCTCGGGGGGATAGACATTCCCCCTGGGGCTCCGATGAAGGGATTTCCCAGTTCCACTGAGATGCAAGGGCAGGAGGAAGGGAAGAGGGCAGGAGCTGAGGAGAGTGGTGGCCTGAAAATTCTGAGGAACCTTTGGAATAGCTGCCAGAAAGAAGAAAAGAGCCTGAGCAGATACGCAGGCCCTGGCGTGGCAGTGGGCTGTCCTCCTCTAGGACTAGGAGCCAGCCTGCAGAGGTCCTGTTAAGAAACTGGGTCCCACGTGCATTCATTCCTGGAGTCTCTGTGCCATCTCTCAGAAATCCATATTTATTGTTTTTTTCTTGTCCCTAACCTACCTTTTTTGGTTGGCTTTGAAGTTACATACTTAAGCGCAAATTCTCCCTTTACCAGTTACTAGCTGAGTGGACTCAAACAAGTTACTTCTGCTCCCAGAGTCAGTTTCATCATCTGAAAAATGGGAAGTTCCCTGGAATACTGTGGCGACTAGAGATAATATGTCAGTAGCTAGTATAGCACTTGGGAGCATAAGAATAATAGTAACAGCTGACATTTATCAAGTGTTTGCTTCGAGCCAGGCATCATTCTGAGAACTTTGTCTGGATTAACTCATTTAATCTCTTTAACACTCCAGGACATAGGTAGAATTATTACCTCTACTTAGAGTTAAGAATATTGACATGCAGAGAGGTTGAGTAACTTGTTCAAGGTTGCACAGTTCTTAAAGTCACACACTCTTAATCATCACTGCCCCTCATGTTAGGTGCTCAAGAAACAATAGATCTTCTTATTTTGTCACTGGCTTTTCTTATTTTCTTTGGCTGGCCTTTATATGGCTGACAGTGATGATGTTACCCTTGCCAAGCACCCAGATGCACTATATTTAAGGCATCTATTACGGGGCAGTGATGAGTGGGCTAAAGAGCATGGGCCTCGAAGCCCACACCTGGCCTCACCATCTTGAACTTCTGTGCCACAGTTTCCTTCTGTACCACAGTTTCCTCATCTCTAAAATGGGGAGCATAGTAACACATAAGCACATTGGGTCATCGTGAAGATTAAATAAGAAATTGCCGTGACGTTGGGCGCAATGGCTCATGCCTGTAATCCCAGCACTTTGGTAGGCCAAGGTGGGCGGATCATGAGGTCAGGAGATTGAGACCATCCTGGCCAACATGGTGAAACCCTATCTCTACTAAAAAAATACAAAAATTAGCTGGGCATGGTGGCGAGTGCCTGTAATTCCAGCTATTTGGGAAGCTGAGGAAGGAGAATTCCTTGAACCAGGGAGTCATAGGTTGCAGTGAGCCGAGATTGTGCCACTGCACTCCAGCCTGGTGACAGAGTGAGACTTCATCGCAAAAAAAAATGGGGGGAAGAAAAAAGAAAATGCCTGGAATGCATTTAGCTTGGTGGCTGACATACTGGGCCTGGAGAGCCTCCTTGGCCTTGATGTCCTCTTTAAATCCTACGCACTCTTCTCTGAGGTCCTCTGGCTGCGCATGTGTTTTTGTGCAGGTGGGAGCTGAGAGAATCCCACATGATACTGTTGTTATGTACAAGTGGCATTTGGGAACTCCTTGTGCCGTTGACATGTGGCATGATTTACAAAAGGGCCTGACGTTTCCAGCAGTTTGGATGACTGACTTACCATGACCAACCTGGTGGTTTAGCATTTAAAAGCTTTAATTGGCAGGTGGTGCCTTGGCCTTGTTTTGTCAGGCTTGGAAGCATAGCCGTATTCCCCTAGATCAGGGATTCTTCACCTTTTTTGCCCTCTGCATCCTTTTGGCAATCTACTGAAGCCAGAGACCCCTATCTTGAAAAAATGTTTAAATGCATAAAATATATGTGTAGGATTCTAAAGGAAACCAAATATTTTGAAATTAAGTTATCAAAATATAAAAAAGTTATGCTATGGAAATGGTGCTTCTTTATTAATATGTTAAATAGTAAGATGTGGTGAGTATAAGTAATACCATAGTTATAAAGTAGCGATAAAAATGAATATTTTGAGATATCTGCAACATATACAAAATAACTATTTCTTTTGATGACAAAGTCAAGGTAATACCACTAGTATTACTATGGTTTGTAGGAATAGCAATGTTTCTTCAATTCATAATTGAAGGTAATGCTAAATTTCAGTTAGAGGTTAGTGGAAATAGAGATATAATTTTTTCCTCTGCTCATATACCTTCAACCTGTAAATTTTAATCAGGTTGAAAACCTCTGTTGTAGGTGGTATGTTAGCTTTAGGAGAAAACATAAGTCAGTGTGAACTACAAAGGCTGTTTGCGGCCCCAATTTCTTCACTAACTGAACATCCGCCTTCCAGCGTTTAGAGAGCACTTAGTTGGCGCTAGGCCCTGTGTTGGGTATTCTACACGTATTAACTTTAATTGAATATTTTTTCTTATTTTGAAATAGTTTTAAATTTATAGAAAAGTACAAAAATAAAGGATTGTATTTTTTTCTGAGCCTTCTGAGAGAAAGTTGCCAATGTGAAGCCTTGCCTCCTCTGAATATGTTAGTGTGTATTTCTTATAAACAGGAACATTCTCCTGTATAAGCTCAGCCCAGCCACTACCAACAGGAAATTAACCTGGTCTAATTTTCTCCATCACTACCTTCTAATCCTCAGACTCGTTCACATTTCATCAGTTGTCTCAATATCCTTTGCAGCAAAAGGATCCTATTCAGGATTATTAGAAATGCCTTGCATTTAATTGTCTTGATACTTTAGTCTTTAGTTTGGAACAGTTCCAAAATCTTCCCTTGACTTTCATAACTTTGACACATTTGAAGTGCCCAGGCCAGTTTTGTTACAGAATGTTCCTTCAGTTTGGGTTGTTTGTCTGGTGTTTTTTTTTTTGCTTATTAGGTTCAGTTTATGCATCTTTGGCAGGAATATCATGGTAGTGACGCTGTGTCTTCTCATTGTGTCCTGTCTGGTGATACACAATTGGATTTGTCCCATTATTGGCTGTGCTAACTTTGATAACTTTATGAAGATAGTGTCTGCCAGGTGTCTTGACTGTCTAGTTATGCTTTTTTCTCTTTGTATTTAATAAGTATTTTAGGAGAAGTGTTTTGAGTCTGTGTAAATATCTTGATCTTCAAACTTTTGTGTACTAGTTTTAGCATTCTTTTATGTTTCTTGGCTGAATTATTTATTACCGTGATAGTTGGCAAAGGGTGATTTTTCTAATTCCATCATTCTTTCTACATTTATTATTCATCATTTTTCTATAAAGGAAAGCCTGCCCTTTTTCCTTCCCATTCATATCAGTATGGATTTATGAATTCCTATTTTATTTGGTGGGTTATAATCTATTAATATCAATGGAGTATAAACCATTACTCGCATTATTTATTTCAGTGCTTAAATCATCCCAGATTTGGCTTGTGGAAGCCTTTCCAAACTGGCTGTGTGTCCTTTTTGACAACATACCATCATTATTTAAGCATTTCTTTAAAATTTTTTTTTCAGCTTTGAGTTATAATTGACAAATTAAAATTGGATATATATATAAGGTACACTAGATGTTTTGATAAACATATACATTGTGAAATGATCACCATAATCAAGTTAATTGGCATATCTGTCATCTCACATTGTTACTTTTTTTTGTGTGTGTGATGAAGAAACTTAAGATCTACCTTCTTGGTACATTTCCAGTATAAAATACAGTATTTTTTGTTTGTTGGTTGGTTATTTCAGGGTCTTGCTCTGTTGCCCAGGCTTCAGTGCAGTGGCATGATCCTAGCTCATTGCAGCCTCAAACTTCTGGGCTCAAGGGATCCTCTTGCCTTAGCATCCCAAGTAGCTGGGACTATAGGTGCATGCCACCTTACGCAGCGAATGTTTTTATTTTTTACTTTTTTGTAGAGATGGGATCTTGCTATGTTGCCCAGGCTGGTCTTGAACTCCTGGCCTCAAGTGATTCTCCCATCCTGGCCTCCTACAGTGCTGGGATTATAGGTGTGAGCCACTGTTCTGGCTAGGGTATTATTATGTACAGTCATCATGCTGTACATTACATCTCCAGAATTTATTCATCTCATATAACTAAAATTTTGTTTCCTTTGACAAATGTCTCCCATATCCTCATCCCTCCAGCCTCTGGCAACCACTGTTCTATAAGCACTTCCTCATTTTCTGGCACAATAAAATGCTATATACATATCTTTTATTGTTCCTGATTTTCCTTTTCCTAATATGGGAATCAGCCATTTCTCCAGGTATTTCTCGTTCTTTACAGTACACAGGTTATCTTTTATCTGCTCCATAACTCCATAAGGTGGTGGCAATTGTCCACCATTTTTACAGGTGAGAATACCAAGGTTCCCAGTAAGTAACTTCCCAGAGTCTCAGAACTGGTAAGTGGCAGAATCAAATTTTGAACATTAAAACATTTCACATTTGTGAATGCGAATTCACAAAATGACATCCCCATTTCATAAATGAGGAGATTGAAGCTCATAGAGGTTTGTTAAGCTACTTACCCAAGATCATACCTCTAGTAAGTGGCAGAGATCCAACTCAGGTCTCTTCGTCATCACCCTGTTCTGGATGCCTCCCAAGAATGCCTCAGTTGACCTCTTGTATGTGACTCTAAGTCCCTAGTCCCCAGTACTTGCCAGGTTTTGGTTTGTGAATTTCTTTTCTTTGGAGCAACAGTGAGTATGGAAAGACATTTTTTTGTCGTGTTGTAAAAATGATGACCAGCAACTCTGAGGGGTGACAGTCTCACGATGGGCTAATCCCGTAACTGATGAGTCTTCCTAGCAGCTGTTGGAAGCTCAGCTCTTAGCTTTGTTCTGGGGTGAGTGATGGGCAGTCATTCCCCACTCCTCCTGAAGGTGGTGCTCTCTGACTGTGGCCTGAGCCAGAGCTAGGCACAGGGCGTCACCTTCGTTTGCTTTTAAAATCTGGGACTAGCTACATCTGTCGCATAATATAAGGATGTACTCTTTCAAAATTCTTCCCTTAATATCATATGCTCATTGTCATTTCCAGGAAAAGAAACAATCATCAGACTATGAAGAGCTGATTCAGGTCTTAAAGAAAGAGCAGGACATCTATACCCATCTGGTCAAATCTCTGCAGGAATCAGACAGGTAAGGGTTTCTTTCTGTCTGGATATCACACATGTAAATGCGTGCACACACAGACACACACACACACACACACACACACACACACACACACCCTACCTTTCAGTCAGTGCTGGTGATCTGTAAGGCAGCAAAGTCCTGCCAGGTTGCTTAAGGAGCTTATAAAGCTTAGATGGTGATTGCCCTATTTAATAGTCAGATGTACCTGTTTTCTATCAAGAGTTGTCAAGAATTGTCTGATTTTTGGCAACAAAATTGTGATTAAAATATCATGATTACTCAGGTTTTAAAAATACGGTATTATATATTTAGAAAATGCTTCCATGTGTATTATCTCATATGATCCTCACAGCCATTCTATGAAGTAATAATAATGCTATCCCTGTTTTCTATAAGGTCATGAAAACTAAGATAGAGTAAGTGACTTGTTCACAGTCACACAGATGTCAAGTGACAGAACCCTGGGACTCAGATAAGTCTTCCTATCTCTGCAGAATTGCTGAAATGATTTGCTGCCAGCAAGTGTGGTGAGGAGAGCCAACTCTAGGATTGAGGCCTTGTTCTAGCCTTGGCTCTCCCGCTTTCTGGCTCTGTGTCCACAGGCAAGTGTCCTGCTCTGGGCCTCTGTTCACATATCTGTACTCGCAGGGTTGGCCTCAGGAAGTTCTCACATTGAGAAATCATCTCTTTACACAGTGGGATGGGTACAGTTGAAAGGATATGATGTCTGGAATTCATTTCCAAACAGTGCAGAAGCTGAGGAAGTGGGTGGGGAACAAGATTGGCCCTGGCTCTCTGATAGTTGGGGCTGGGGTACATGTAGATGGGGAAGAGGTTCATTATAGTAGTTATTTTTTTCTTTTATGTATGTCTAAAATTTTCTGTAATAAAAAGTCAAAGAAGAATCACCCCTCATTTTTCCCTCTCGTATGCTCTCTGTCCTCACCATAGTGAGCTCTTTATTGTTCCCTGGGCTGCGTGTTCCTGCCTGTATCTTCACCTGTGTTTCCTACCCCTCTATTCCCAACCTTTCCCCTACTTTGTCTCCTCCCAGCCCTTTAGGAATTAGATTGAATGTTACCCTTGTGAGGCAACCCAGCTAATCCCCAGAACACTTGCCTCTCTGTGTTTCTGCCCTGTGTTGGGAGGTCACCTCGTGTCACCATCTGTGCCTGCTCTGCCTCCTCACCTGTGTTGGGAGCTCCCTCAGGGCAGGGATCCCACATTACAGTCTCTGCTTTCTGGGGCCGGTACAGAGTAGGCAGGAATGTTCTATTCAGGAATGCCCCTCCCCGCCATGCTGATCTTCTAAATTATGAGATAATTTCTAGATTTTTTCATTGGAAATGAATTTAGGGAAAACGAAAACATGCTGCTGAAGAGGGGGCGGCGGGGAGTTGAGTCATGTGTGGAAACTCACAGAGGGAGTGGACACATTTCCTTTCAATCGTGCAGCTTCTCTGGGTAGGAGCCAGGTTGATTCTGGGTACTGAGAGGTCCTGTGGGTGGATATGGTTGCCCTTGAGTCTTCTCAGCTTCATGAGTGGCTACAAGTTTCACAGGCTCTTTCTTAATGAATGAAAACTTGGATGGGACTGAGGCAGGTCAGGGCCATGACTAACAAGGATTCTTAAAAGGTTTCCTGTTCATCTTCAGACTTGTAATACATTTAGGGGGAGACAGACCCGGGTTCACTTCTCAGCTCTGCCACTCAGCAGCCCTGAGCTCTTGGGGAAGTAGTTTCTTACCCTGAGCCTCAGTGTGTTTGTGAAATTGAGATTGGCTGGTCTGCCTGCTTACCTACCTACTTACATATCTACCTACTTTACAGGGTTGTGTTGAAACTAGAGAGGACACTGTCTTAATAAAGACTTAATACTTCCTGGCATGTAGTAAGCACTCAGTAATTCGTAAGATTTCTTAAGAATAACAACAACATGAAAAGCTTACATATGTCTCAATATTCCATCATGCGTAAACTTAGTTTGCAGGGGGCTTTTGAATCCTCAGACCTTGGCGTATCCAGATGGCAGTATGTGGGCTAAGGAAGATGGAGCTCCCTTCTGTAATTCTAGCACTGTTCACTCTGGAAATTGGCAGTAAAGGTGGATGACCCTGGAGACAGATGATGTACTGTGATTAAAACTGGAAACGGAGGGCAAGAAGGGAGGAAACTCATCATGAGCAAGAATGTGGCTGATCCTTTCACTTTTACTATTAATTCTTCACAGCAGCACTTAGAAGTTGGTGGATTATCCCCAAATTACGGAAGTGAAAATGTGCATTCTGAGACACTGTGTCAGCAGTGAAGGATTATCAGTGCTCGGGTCGCTTTGGCTCCTGAGCCAGGTTCTTGCTGATACACTCCCAATCTTGAGGACTAGCACAGTTTCCCTGTAACTCAGGGTTTCTCAGCCTCAGCAGTATGAGGCTTTTGGGGGCTGGATAATTTTTTTTTGTCATGAGGGCGTGTCCTGTGCTTTGTAAGATGTTTAGCAATTCCTGGCTTCTATCATAGGAGGGTCAGCACACCTGATTCTCCCATGCAGTTTGAAGAACCAAAAATGTCTCCAGACATGGCCAAATGTCCCCTGTGGGGTGGGGGCAAAATGATCTCCAGATGAGAATCATTGCTGTAACTCATGAAAATCATCAATCTTGGCTTGTAAATATTATCTTCTGTATGGGAGTTTTTGGAGTATGTGTAAGGAAGGAAATGATGTTTGTAGAGCATCTCACATGTGTTAGGCCCTGTCCTAAGGTCTTTCCCATGTAACATCTTATTTACTCCTCAAAACAATCGCAAAGCAAAGGTATTCTTACCCCTATTTTGCATGAGGAAATCAGGACTCAGGTAGTAGAACTGGCTTGCCCAGTAGTGGTGGCGTGCTATTTTGAGCTTGGATCCCTCTGACTCCTTATTTTTGCTTCTGTCTGCCCCGCCCCAATTCCAGGAAGAAGGTTTTTGTTTTTTTTCTGAGTGAAGCACCTTTTGTTCTCCCAACTCCTCACACCTTGGAAAGCTTCTCAAGTTGGGAAAACATAAATGACAGACACAGGAGCAGCAGCTGTGTACTTTTCACCCTGTCAGAAAATGGAAGAGGGAGTGAAGCAGTTAGCTTTCCCCAGCCCTAATCGCAGGAGCGTTGCTAAAACAATCTCTTTTTTCCCCTTGGTTAAATGCCTCTGCGGTACCACTGCATCCAAGCAAGTGCTGTGCTGTGACACCTCTGTGAGGTTTTTCATCAGCCTTACAAATTGATCATTATGATTGTCTTAAAATAGAACTAGGTAGAAGTTGCTAGTAGGGCCCTTTCCCTTGCGTGAAGACTGCTTCACAATGAACTGTCCTCAGAGTAGCAAGCATAGAAGATTAGACATGATGGTTTATTTTCCTTCCAATGTGTGTTGATTTATGTGTGCAGTTCGATGGATGCAGCTGGAAGTCTCTGAAGGAGAAGTGGGGCTTCTTTTAGGAGTCTGGGACACATATTTAGAGCAATTGCTTCTAACCATTCAGGGGGTATTGATCCCTTTTGAAAATCATGATGAAAGCTTATAGCCCCTCTCCCTAGAAAAATCCACAGATTCATACCTTTTTGTAGATAATTTCACGGCATTGATGGACCTTTTTAGGGAACCATAGGTGCTGGATGGAGAATGATAGTTCTCTTGCTGTCTAAAAGATGAGTCTTTCTGATTTGTTAATGTGTTTCAGTAGTCTTAAAGATGTTCATATACTTTGACCCAGTAATTGCATTGCTGGGAATCTTTCTTAAGAAAATAACCTGGATGTCAAACAAGGCTTTAAGCACAGAGATGCACATTGAAACATTATTTATGCTATTCAGATGTCAGCTGGGGTCTCCATGTTCTTCTGAGAGCTGGATTTAAGTGGTCAGATCTCTGCCAATTGCACATCAGTAGGAGTCCAAAGCCTTTCTTAGGGATCTGCACTGTACAGTTCAGTAACCACTAGCCATGTGGCTTTTTACATTTAAACTTACTTTTAATTTAATAAAATTAAACATTCAGTTCCTTGGTACATTAGCCACATTTCAAATGCTCAATAGGCACATTTAGCTAGTGGCTACTGTAGTTGACAGTGCAGATATAGAACATTTCCATCACTGGAGAAAGTTCTATTGGACAGGGCTCCCCAAGATTAATGCAGGTTCTGGGAGGTGTGCATTTTCTTGGCTTCTCTGGGTTTTGGGCTTCTGGTCCATGCAAGCTCTCTGTACAGCTCAGCACTACATTCCCTCTTCCAGAATAGAAATCCATTCATACTATTCATTTTTGAGTGGTTAACCCACCACAGTAGACTCTTTTTGGCCCCTAAATTAGTCCTTTTCTCCCTCTTAGTGTTGACTCACTCCTCCTTTTCGTCTCTTCCCACCTGTCCCACATCCTTACTTCCATTATGACTTTTTTGAGGAGTAACATAACAGGAGTCCTCTGTCTCCCTTTCTTCTGAAGCCTAGGTGCCCAAGTAACACCAGGCCCTGGGGAGCCTCACTTTCTATACCCAAGCCCTTTCAGGGCATTGTTCTGAACAGAGACACATTCTGTACTGGAGAATTAAATTATTTTCACCTAGATAGGCCTATAGCAAAAACTCAGAAATGACCCAGGTATCCACTAATAGGGGACGAGTTAAAGTAAGTAGTGGGACAGTCACCTGGTTTAATATTATATAGTCATTAAAAATGATGTTTGCAAACAATTTCTAAAATAGGGAATTATGACGCAAGGAATGCTTATCAGAATTGTATGTCTAGTATTATTACAGCCATGTAAATTACGCATGGGGAAAAGATTGGTAGTAGGGGCATGGTAATTTTTGTTTTCTTTATACTGTTGTATTTAAAATTTTCTATAGTAAACCTGTATTTACTTTTATAACCAGAAAAAAACACAAATGACATAAAAATCATAGGAAGGCTTTCTGGGCTTTGCATCTAAAAGTACAAATAGGTCTGTTTTAAAACTTCTGGTGTCTTGTTTTACCAAGTATCAACAACCTGCAGGCTGAGTTAAACAAAATTTTTGCTCTGCGGAAGCAACTGGAGTGGGATGTGCTGTCTTACCAGAACTTGCGAAAGACCTTGGAGGAGCAGATCGGTGAAATTCGGAGGCGGGAAGGTAAACACTTTCTTCTACGCACTTGTCTTTGGTTTTTCCACTTGGAGGGCATGGACTGAACTTCAGGAGAGTCCTAAATATTTGTTGAGGGATGAAACGTACACGGGGTTTCGTCTGGAGAGCCTTTTTGTGGTGACCATGCTGATGTTGGCCTTCTGGTAGAAGAGCCCAGTAAGTTGTACTAATTCTGCAGAAGGTCTGGTGCAGCATTGCTTCCTCGGTACCTCTGCTACTTTCTGCATCATTTGATACTTCTAGTTCCAAATATCCCTGGGCCCTTGCAATCCCCTTTTTCTGGGGATTGCAGCCCTTCACTGCCCGAAATATCTGAGTACTGCCACCACAGCACCTACTACAGGGAACTCAAGACCACAGACATATGGGTGAGACGCTGTTTCAGGTTGAAGCACTGTTTGTAGCATTGTAGATGCATTAAGGGCCCTCCCTCCCTACAAGATGAGGGTCCTGTGGGACTTAGGTTTTCTGGACTCATCACAGTAATATTAATATTTGACCCTCTTCCCTGGTAGAACTTGAGCCCTTTAAAATCTGGGTTATTATCTGATTCCCTTCTGTATCTCTAGCCCAGTGCCTGACACATTTGGTAAAAATTGGTAATAATAGTGATAGGTTTGACATTTCTTGAGCATCTGCCGTGTACAAGGCACAGTGCTAGGCACCTAACTTTTCATCTGTGATCCTCAACGTCATCTCATTAGGTAGAGTAGGTATTAACTTCATTTTACAGATGAAGAAACTAAGGCTCAGCGGGGGGTTGATGTGCCCAGATTTGAGCCAGGGCATCTTCTTTTAAGCTTAGCTCTTTCTCATATTCTGTACTGTATTTTAGATATATCAGCTCTTACATGTGTGTGTTAAATGAGGTACTGTTTGTGGATATGCCTTGCTCAATACACATATCTTCTCCCTACCCCTGCTTCTTCCCTTCCTATTAGAGTTGACCTTTGCTGCAAAGGAAGCAGCTCCTTACATTGGTGACCAGAGATTTTTTTATCTTAGCACTAGCAGGCACTTTCTGCACTTAGTGTGCTGTTTCCCATGAGGGGTCTGGGCCTGTACAAAAGTAGATCAGACACTTTTATCTCCCTTGAGTTCTACCGTTGAGGGTCACATCTAATTTTTTTGCATTCTCCCCTAAACACAATCAGTCCCTCATTTAAACTGAAATCACCATTTGCTTGTGCCATTCAGAATGGTCTCCAGGCACAATACTTGATATGCAAATTATAATTCACAGTTGGCCACAGTGAAAACCTACAGCCTAAGATGAAACTATACATTGAAATATCAGCCTGTTGAGAAAGGGAAAATTACTTTTGCTCCAAAAGCGGTGCCTTCAGCTCCTTCTGTGTACTTAGACGCTCCCTTCCCCCCACCGTCCCCATTCACATTGGTTCAGATGGATTGCACAGGGATAAGTCTTGGGAGGATCTGTTTCTGATATTCTTTTTCTCTTCCCAATCCTCACTTTTTTTTTTTTTTTTTTTGGGCAGAAGAATCATTTTCATTTTATAGTGATCAAACATCTTATCTAAGTATTTGCCTTGAAGAAAACAATCGGTTTCAAGTGGAGCATTTTTCTCAAGAAGAGCTTAAGAAAAAGGTATTGACCTATTAACTTTTAGTGCTTTTCTTTTGTTTGTTGTGTCTTGGGTTCCTGATGAGAGGCTAAGATTCTGAAGGCCCTTCTTCCTTCCTTCCTGTCCCCTCTTGTGTGTGCCCCTCCTGTGTCCATTACCTGGAGTACCTTCCCTCATGTCTGATAAACTCGTCAGGCCCAAGAACCCAGCCAGCCTTGATCTCCTTGAGGAAAAGCTCTCTGGCCCCTCAGTTTAAGAGTTAGCCACCTTTCCTTCAGGTTGTTCACCTCTTTTCTTGTACCTAATCCAAATCAATGTCCTTCTCTTACTGATCTGTAATTATCTGGTTATTTGTCTATATTTCCTTGCTAGGCTGTGAACATCTTAAACTTAGTGATTGTGTCTTACTTGTTTCTGATTTCCCATTGCCTGGCACACATATAGGAGGTAATAACAGATGCATTTTGAATGAATAAAGTTCCAGGTTTAATCAGTAAATCTTTTTTTAAACTGGAAAGGATTTTCTTTTCTTTCTTTTTTTTGAGATGGAGTTTCGCTCTTGTTACCCAGGCTGGAGTGCAATGGCGCGATCTTGGCTCACCGCAACCTCCACCTCCTGGGTTCAGGCAATTCTCCTGCCTCAGCCTCCTGAGTAGCTGGGATTACAGGCATGCGCCACTATGCCCAGCTAATTTTTTGTATTTTTTAGTAGAGATGGGGTTTCACCTTGTTGACCAGGATGGTCTCGATCTCTTGACCTCGTGATCCACCTGCCTTGGCCTCCCAAAGTGCTGGGATTACAGGCTTGAGGCACCTCACCTGGCCCTTCTTCTTTTTTTTTTTTTTTTTTTTTGAGACAGAGTCTTGCTCTGTCACCCAGGCTATAGTGCAATGGCATGATCTCTGCTTACTCCAAACTCCACCTCCTGGGTTCAAGTGATTCTCCTGCCTCAGTCTCCCAAGTAGCTGGGATTACAGGCGTGCACCACCACACCCGGCTACTTTTTCATATTTTTTGTAGAGACAGGGTTTCACCATGTTTGCCAGGCTGGTCTTAAACTCCTGACCTCATGATCCACCCGTCTCAGCCTCCCAAAGTGCTGGGATTACAGGCATGAGCCATCACGCCTAGCCTGGAAAGGGTCTTCAATGTGTTGATCAGTGGCATGGTTAGAGCTGTTTAGTGTTTCAAGGTTCTGAAAACCATTGTTAGAAATAGGAAGTGTGAAACTATATGGCTTATTATAAAATTATCATGTATGTGTGACTGAGATTCAGTTTCTGTCTTGAAATAATTTATATTCTGATAGAAGAGACAGGCATGTAAGCAAGTAATTACAATATGAGGTACAAGGTTGCTGTATGGGCAGCTGTACAAGGTATAGAAGTAGCAGAGGAGAGGTTAACTGCCTGTATGGGAGATGGGACGGGGGTGAACTCACTTGATCAGGGGAAGCTTCTAAACAGAAGTGAGATTTGAAGTGAGTTTTGAAGGACAAATTTGGAGTTTGTCCAGGTCTCCACTTTCTCAGCAGAGAAAGAGAAAACAGCCTGTGTAAGGCACAGAGCTAAGAAATAGCAAGGATAATACAAATGTGGGCATTTTGGGAGGAGTAGGGCAAGAAGTATGGAGGCAGCTGTTAGTTTTTAAAAGATGAAAATAGAGATGATAATAGCTGCCGCTAGTGTCTACTGGGGCTGTGGTAAGGGCAGGAGGTACTTCACTGGGTTGGCACTTAGTAAATGTTTGTAGAACCAGAATGTCTTGTTCTTCCTACCAGAACCTCCTTGAGGATTAGATCCAGTTTTTGTTCATATTTTGATGTATTGGACATCTACTATGTGTACTCAGGGTGGGAATTTCCATGTTATTTGAAGAGCTAATAATCACTTCCATCAAGAAGCCTTCGAAAATTACTGGCCTTTGGGATTTGAAGACTGCAGGAAGCCAAGGTGGTGTCTGCTCGATTCCTTATGTGTCTGGTCTTGCAAGACCCGGGCCCGGCTCTGCCTGTGTGGAGGCAGCTGCTCTTTCCCACATGGTTAGATATTTGGCCATTGTTCTGTCTCATTTAGTTCTCCAGACACCCCAGCTGTGGGACTTCGGGCAGTTAATATCTTTGTATTTCATGTCCTCATTGTAAAATGGAGATAGACACACTAGCCTGTCCACCTCCTCAGGATTTTTGTAAGGAGTGATTGACTAAAGCTTGTAGGAGTATTTTAGTAGCCGTAAATTGCTTTAGAATTGACAACTGTTAATATTACTGGTATTGCCAAATAGGTGTACAAAGGAGGAGGTCATTGGTAAAAAATAAGGCTCTGATACAGTTTCAGAAACTTTAGCCTTGGGAGACTCTTCCTCCAGAGGGTCTCAAGTGCAAGGGAGAGATAGCATTGGCTGTCATTGACTGAGCACTTAGACTGTGCCAGGACTTTAGTGCACTGTGACCACAGTCCAGTTCAGTTCTCATCATAACTCTACAGACGAGGAAACTGGAGCTTAGATTGTGCAGCTTGCCCAGGATCTTTCTGCCTTGAAATAAGTGATGACTCTGGGATTAGAATACTGTTATGCCAGGTGTTAAAGCCAGTGTTTTTGTCACGGTGCGCATGATATCCTGAGGGCTAGAATCACCCTGATTTCCCATGACTATGGTGTAAAAGAGTCGCTTAATAGGGCTGTCTGGGCTGTGGCCCTGGGAAGCTGAAGCCTCCTGCTGGGTATACAGTCCTCTCCCCATTCTTACCTCCTAGGTCAGTGACCTCATACAGCTAGTAAAGGAGCTGTATACAGACAACCAGCACCTGAAGAAAACCATTTTTGATCTCTCCTGCATGGGTTTCCAGGGAAATGGCTTTCCAGACAGACTTGAATCTACAGAAAAAACAGAGGTAAGAAACATTTTTGTTGTCATATGCTAATTACAAAAATATAACAACTGGCTTGGTGTGGTGGCTCACGCCTATACTCCCAGTACTTTGGGAGGCTGAGGTGGGAGGATCACTTTGGCCCAGGAGGTCGAGGCTGTAGTAAGCCGTGATTACACCACTACACTTCAGCCTGGGTGACAGAGCATAACCCTGTCTCAACAAACAAACAAACCAAAACCATATATTTATATATATGTATGTATACAAACCATATATTTATATATGTGTATGTGTGTATAACAACCCGAAAGGTTTTTCAAGACTGCATCTGTTTCTGGGGAGGTCTGTAATTGAAATTCCCTTTGTTGTGGGCTGGTTATTGAGAGCCTCACTAGGCTGGCAGGTGTGTCCACAGGTTTCCTCAGTTCGGATCATGTCTCCATGGACACATTTGATATACTATGATGCTTTGACTCTGGGCCAGCTCTGGGACCTGTGCTGCAGATGGCACATCTGGATGAACGATGTGGTCTCAGAGGGATCTGGAGAGTTTCCAAACCAACCAGATAATTGGAATAGCATGGATGCAGCCTTAATGAATACATTAACATTGAAAAACTGACATACATGCAACCCACCTGGGAAAGGAGGAAAGAAGCCTTCTTCACCTTGATGACTTCTGGATCTCAGTGCTGATCCTTGTGATTTGTTGGCTCTGGTTTTCTCTGTTTGGGACCTGGACTGTACAATGGGAGGACCCTGAAGTTGTGATGTTGTTTCTTTCCCTTTTCATCCCCTAGCTTGGCCTAACTCTGCCGCAGGAAGAGCCTTTCTTCATGCGTGTATTAGCATTGTTTCAGAAGACCAGAACTGTTCTCTCATGAAGTGCAGTAGTAGGGCCTTTTTGTACTTGGGTCCCTCACGTGTGAAACTGGAATCTTCCTGGTTGGGGTTGTCTTCTGCTCTACCTGGAGTGCCAGGTAAATGGAGAGCTCACATTCATTGCAGCGTCATTTCTTGGAAAAGATTTGTCAACCTTAAGCTGTCCCCTCCTACCTTCCAAGTGGGAAATGCTCAAAGGTATTTATGCTGCACTCTGGCCATCTGCTTTCTTTGAGAGAGGGTATATTATTGATGTTAGCCTCCAGGACTCTAGATAATTTTGAAAACCAAGAATATCTGTGATCCATTTAGGGAGAAATAAGTCTGATTTGCTTCCTCCGAGGCAGCATTCTTCACCAACTTCATTTGAGACACAAATGGTGTGTTTTGTTTGTTCATTTGCCCTTTAAAAAAAAAATCTGTTAAATGTCCCATTATGTCCTTTGGAGAAAAAGGCTTTTTCCTTTTCCCACCCTAAGATCTTAATATCAGCCGACTCAGATTTGTTGAGTCTTTTGTCATATTGTACTTCGATTTGATGTTCCCCATGAATAGCCTTGTTCTTTATAGCACACCTCCCCATCATCCCTCAGAATGGGATGGGAAAGGTGATGTGCCCACTGTAATTTTGAGCTGAGGGAGTAGATGGAGTTACGGTGAGGGTGAGATGGGAAAGAGCGGAGCCTGCAGTTCTCTGGTAGTATGCATAACTCTCTTTTGATAAGAAGCAAAGCAGAAACAAACAAGAAATGCTTATATTGTCCACAGCATTTTCCGAGAAGCATGACTTGCAGAGTGGGGTCTGGGCATGATTCCTGTTCTCTAGGAGCCTATAAATCAGAAATGAAGGCGGGGGTAAAGCAAGTATGTTTTTATTTTTAAAATGCAGAATCTTCTCTCCAATATTTAACTCATAGCATTACCCCAACGTTTGGAAAACAGAATAAATTGCCACTAATTCTGTCACTTTAAAAGGAGCACATAGTTGATTAACGTTTGGAAGTGTTCCTTCTGTATTCATGTGCATGAACATGTGGATGCACACACCTCTCCTGGAATGCAGCTTTGTCTTCTGTTCTTGCTAATTGCCATTATGTCATAGCATCTTATTCCATCTTATGAATGCGCTGAAACTAAGTGCCTCATTGCTGTTGGACATGTAGGTTGATTCTAGTGATTTACCGTCTTGAATTCTCTAATGAATGTCTTTGGACAAAAATCTTTTTCTGTGTTTAGAGGTTTTTTTTTTTTCCTTAGAGTTGATTCCCAGATATGTGTAATTAGTAGGTCAAAGGACAGATATGGATATGCAATAGGCATAAAATTTATTTTCATATACCCTTCTCCCCCCCACAACCTTTTTTTTTTTGAGACAGAGTCTTGCTCTGTTGCCCAGGCTGGAGTGCATTGGCGCGATCTTGGCTCACTGCAACTCCACCTCCTGGGTTCAAGCGATTCTCCAGCCTCAGCCTCCTGAGTAGCTGGAATTACAGGTATGCGTCACCATGCCTGGCTAATTTTTGTATTTGTAGTAGAGACAGGGTTTCATCATGTTGGTCAGGCTGATCTTGAACTTCTGACCTTGTGATTTGCCCGCCTCAGCCTCCCAAAGTGCTGGGATTACGGGTGTGAGCCACCGACAGTTTTTAATTGGTAAAAGACCGTAAGTAGTTTGAAGGCCCTGATAGAGTTTATCAGGTTTCTTTCTAAGATACTGGCCCTGGTATAGAGCCTCACCAGCTGAGTACCATGGTGCCCAATTCCTGCCTGCTGACAGATCACATAAACATACCAAATAAACAAAAGACCAAGGACAGGTATCCTGTTGTTGCCATGTGCATTTTAAAAAAAATCTCTAATGAGGTTGCACCTATTTTCTCATATTTATTTGCTGGTTATGTATACATTATAGGAGAATTAGGTTGAAAATCGATATAGAGGAGTGATTTCAGCAGAGTGTAGTTAGGTTGGTGAACATAGAAAGCCAGGAACTGTGTGACTTGTGGACCTGCCGTCTCTGAGTGTAGGCTGCATGTAAAGAAAGCACGTGGCACAGGTCCTGGCACACTGCAAAGGCTCAAAAGGGTTAGTTACTATTGTTATTTACTTCTATTGTCATTATTAAGAATGGTTAGAAAACTATTTTTGGCATAGAGAGGAAATGTTGATAAAGGGGCATAATTTAGTTGAACTCAAATATTTGTAGGGCTGTCGTGTTGATAAGAAATAGACCTTCTGTGACTCTAAAGGGCAGAAATGGTTCTCAGAAGTAGAAGGTGCCTATTAAATATTCTGTTAATAGTAACAATAAAACTTGGTTTGTCAGAGCAGATTTAATTTCATTAAAAGGAGGCACTTTCTAACAATTTGACTTCATACATTATTATGAGTTTTACAAGATTTATAAAGCCTTTGGCACAGTTCTGGCAAGTGGTAGGCACTCAGTAAAACAGCTATTTTAATTTATTTTTAATTTTTTTGGTAAGTTAGTGGCAGAGATGGGACTATAACCCTCTTCTGACTTTGTTTAGCACCATAGGGCAGTGCTTCTGAAATTTAATGTGCATGTAAATTTCCTGGGAGTCTTGTCGAAATGCAGATTCTTGTCCAGTAAGCTTGGGATGGGGCTGAGAGTCTGTATTTCTAACAAATTTGGGTGATGATGCTTCCGCTGCCCTAAGACTAGAGGTAATCCTGAAAAGGACTTATTTTTAGCTCTCGTTTTGAGAAAAGTCTTTATTCATTTGTTTAATTGTTCAGCAGTGTTGAGCATCAGGCATTGATGTTAAAACTATGAACACAGACATATCCCTGCCCTGTCTAGGATGTAATCCAGAGAAGCAGAGGGGCGATTGCAGCAGAGTGTGGTGAAAGCTGTGATGGAGTGAATGCAGAGTCTCAAGGGAGATGTAGACAGGTGCCCAGCCCTCACTTTGGGGATTAAGGGAAATTCTTTCTGGAGGAGGAAGGGGAGATGCCAAGCAAATGAAGAAAGATTAGCTCAAGAGGTAGGGGGAGAACAGGTAGAGTGCAGAGTAGCAGTGTGGGCTTTCAAGGAGGGAGTGTTTCATAGTGTCGGACACTGAGAAGACAAGAAAGAGAAGAGTACTGGGAACTTCCTGTGAGTCCCATGACCTGAGCAGTTTCATCAGAGTGAGGGGGACAGAAGCCAGCGTGCAGGGGATAGAGAAGTGATGAGAAGTGAGGAAATGAGGATGGAGCCAGTTGACACTTGGAGGCTTGGAGGTTGCTTCTTTAGTTGCTTCTTTAGTAGGGCTGGAAGCAGAGCCAGGTATAGTGACTTAGTTCTTTAAGTAGCATGTAGCATGAAGAACATTTCCCTATGTCCGTAACATTTAATTTCTTGACCATTCCTGGAAACTGAGAGTTTACTTTTAATTTTGACCAAGTCAGTTGAGGTAAAGAGAAATGAAAGTTAATTTTTGTTTCACTCTATCGAGTATTGGCATTGTTGTGGTTCTGGAAATGCAGAATAACTTTGATGCTTTTGATATTTCAACTTGGAATGACATGTTAACACTACTGTCTTTGCTTAGCTAAACTTAAGGGAAACCCTTCTCAGATCCTCAGGAGTCAGGGAGGAGCTTCTCTGTCTCCTTCCTAACCCCATGTGGATTTCATCTCTCATTAATACAAGGAGGTCTTTGGGGACCTTTCCTGGGCAGTAAAAGCCACATTGCAGAAGGTGAGAATAGACCCCTTGCTGAAGCTTGGAGAGAGGCAGAGAACACTCAGTGACCAGAACTGTTGGGGAATCAGAGAGAGACTTTTGTTGTTGTTTTGTTTCTTTAAAAAGATGAGAGAGACTTTTCTCTCAATATTTTATTATGAAAAAATTCAGACACAGCAAAGTGAAAAGAATTTTACAGTGAATACCCACCTACTCACCACCTGGGTTCTATTCACGTTTCCCACCTGCCCGTCATCACTCATGTCTTATCTTTCTGATAAATTTTAATTGAAACTGCAAACATCAGTATACTTCCCCCTAAGTACTTCAGTATACATATCTTCAATAAATGTTTATGGTTAAATGAACTATAGAAATTGTAAACCTACATTCACTAAGTTTTACAGGTATATGTGCCTGTGTAAGGCAAACCCCTATCAAGAGCCTGCATGTCCTCTGTTGTCCAAACCCAACCCCACCCCAGCTGCTCTTCTGATTTGTCCCACTGTGGATTAATTTTGCCTAGACTTTCATATAAATGAAGTCATACAGTATATTCTCTTTTGTATATATATTTTTTACTCAGCATTATGCTTTTTAGATTCATTCATGTTGTTAGTGCATCAAGTTTGTTCCTTTTTATTGCCAAGTAGTATTCAATCTGCTATTAATGGACATTTGGGTATAAGGTGATTAGGAGCATTCATGTACAATTCTTTGGTGGGACATACTTTTTTTTTTTTTTTGAGTACCTGTGAGTAGAATTCCTGAGTCATATGGTAGGGTTATTAGTTTTATGAGAAATTGCCAATACTTTTCCCAAACATTTTATATTCCCACCAACAAGTTTGATAGCTCCAGTTAGTCTTTATCCCTTGAGAGTGTTATAGTAATGAGGGAACAAGCCAAAAGAGAAAGAGTTCCTTACCCACATTTATAAACTTTCATGCCTCTGTAGGTATATTTATGCATGTCTAGTCTGTTTCATGCTTGATAGTATAGTAGGATGTGGTTTTTGATCATCACTTCCGTTTGGTCCTGATTACAGTTTGGATATGGTTAGATTGAATGTGTTCTGACCTTGAGAAGTTTCTATAAAAACTGAACTCAGTTGACTTTGTTTTTCTTCCAAAACAGGGTTTTTCCTCTGAAAGGAAAACCAGAGGGTTGAGCTGGAGAGCTATGGGGATAATTGATTAAATGTAGGGATTCAGAAATAAAACTTGAGCTAGAACATAGGTATCTTACATGTACAACACACCTAACAAATGACCCAGTGCTCCGTGGTTTCAGCACCTTTGGCGCAGACTGTTTTGTTTTGTTTTTGTTTTCAAGACAGGGTGTTGCTCTGTTGGCCAGGCTGGAGTACAGTGGTGTGATCACAGCTCACTGCAGCCTCGACCTCCCTGAGCTCAGGAGATCCTCCTGCCTCAGCCTTCTAAGTAGCTGGGACTACAGCATGTGCCATCACATCCAGCTAACTTTTTTATTTTTTGTAGAGATAGGCGTCTCACTCTGTTGTCCCGACTGGTCTTGAACTGCTGGGCTCAAGCAGTCTACCTGCCTTGGGCTCCCAAAGTGCTAGGATTATAGGTGTGAGCTACTGCAACTGGCCAGACTCCTTTATTGGTGAGATAATGTTTGGTTTAATTTTGAAATAGCTTTGATTGATTCCTTACCTGGGAGTGACTGGCCACCTTTTTTCTCATTTTTAATTTGGTTAATTCAGTTGTCCCATTACTAGAATTTTTGCTTTTCCAGAGAGCTGAGAACTGGCTTTCTTGAGAACTTTGTACTGTCCATTTTGTAGAACTCAGAAACTTTGGGATTTACACTTCTCTGAAGCATTAGGGATTTATGCAGTCTTTATAAATAACTGTCCTTCCTTTCCAAAAGCATAAAGTTATCGTCAGGCAAGCGTGATACTCTTCTCATTAGAGATGAGGACTTTTTGTCAGCAAAATGACAGTGTTGCTAGGACTGTCCCTCAGATGTGTGACAGTATAGCAAGAAGAGGTTTATGCCTGTGCTAAATAGGAGAAGCGATGCATAAATTGGGCACACCATAAATTTCATTTATTACTTTCTTGCTATTTGATATTTTCAATTCCATCAATAGCTATTTTCCAAAATCTTGTTACTTTTATATAATCTGAAAGTGAATTTAGCAAATGCAGGAATGGCAGTGGCAGCGGCATAACAGACAGCATATTTAATTTACGGCAGCTCAGGAAAGGCTGTGCAAGGGCAAGGGGAAATGCCTTTAGTTATTGTCTTGGGGAATTTGTCCTTAAATTATGCTTGATCCAGGCAGCTGGGTGTGATTCACCACAACTAGCAACTCTAACTTTGGTTAATTTTTATTTCATGGCTTTGGCATTTGTTTCTTCCTCTTTTTTTTTTTTTTTGCTTTGTGTTTTGCTTAAAAAAAAAAAAAGACATCACTGACTTATTCATACATATTCATGCTGTACACTTTTTTGGGTTGCATTTTCACATCATTCCATGCTCCATGCAGCTTCTGGCTAGCAAGGAGGATGAGGACACAATCAAAACTGGAGAGGATGACGAGAATAATTTCCTGAGTGACCAGCGTTTGCAGCAGAGTAATGAGGTAGGAATCTTGCCGTTAACTCCTTATTTCGTCTACCCTACTCTGTGTTCAAACCAATCTTTGAGTCTGGAATGAATCCAGTGGGTTTTCTGTTCATTCTGCCTGTATCATGTGCCTTCCATGTGCCAGTGGAAAGCAAAGACTAGGTCTCTTCCCTCTTAGAAGTTATAAACTGGGTGATAGAGCCGGTCATGAAACATGAAAACAAGCATGTACTTTTAAATAAAAATGGGCTTGTCATAGGAGAATAGCAGGCACTGGATGTTTGACTTGGACAAATCTTTAGTGTTCTAATTCAACCCATTTTATGATTTAGAAAATGAGGCCTTTGAGGGGTGATGATTTATTCAGGACACAGAGTAAGTCAGTGATGGAGTTGGAATAAGAACCTTTGTTTCTGGACTGTGTGAACTACCAGATCATTTGATTGAGGTGTAAAGACCCACTGATGGAACTTAGCTCCCCTTCCTGGGGGCCTTCTGCGGTCTCCTCATCTGGAACCAACATTACTGTCATTTGGGCATTGTGAGAATCTGATCCCCGTCCACATAGGGTGCTCTTCCAATCACATTGATAGTGAACATTTGGAGCAAGCAGTCTCCAACCCTCTAATTCATAAAATGGGTAGGAGACTCTCATCAGTCTTCAAGGTTGAAAGAACCCTAGAGACTGGGATGTGATGGGGGTAACATGCTACAGACTTGGGCTTTTTGGCCTTCAGGGTGTTGAAGTTTGTGGAGTCACAAATGGGAGATCTTAAAATGTAGATAGTTTTAGAAAGCAAAGTAATTAAAAGTGGGGCTTTGCAATCAGATGGACCTCATTTGAAGTCTTAACTTTGGCACCACTATCTCTGTGACCTTGGTTAATTAGTGCTTAACCTCTAAGCCTGAGTTTCCTCATCAATGAGGATAGTAACACTTCCTATTTTAGGATTGTGATATTCAAATAGAAAGGCATGTAATAAGTACTCAGTAAGTAAAAATTATTGTTTTTATTATTCTAGACGTTTCCTTCTTTGGAGGTTGCTTATTAGATGGATTTAATAACTAGATTGGTGGCAAAGAAGACTCTATAAATAACAACTCATTTTTGTAGGTCTTATCTTCCATTTAAAAAGCTTAATCATTTCACCAGTATGGAGAGTTGGGGGTGATGGCTAGTGTGTATATCACCAGCAGTAATGAAGTCAGGAGGAATTATTTATAGACTGGTAGAAGAAATTTACAGCTTTGGATAGGGGAGAAAGAATGCTAATTGCAGCATCTCAAGACATGCCCAGCACAGGCTTTAACTAGATGCATCTTTGGTACCACTCCTCTGGGATCCTCAGTGACCCAAGAAGGTGGATCTGTAAATAACATCTCCATGGGAATTAGGAACTCCCTACCTTCATAATGCGGAAGATCGAAGCCATGTTAACTAATATGTGTCTGTAAAGAGTAAGTCAGCTTTCTAATGTATCATAAGGAGGATACATTGCAAGAAGAATATAATAAACACTCAAATCATTGTTAATGACATGGGTTCCATACTATTCTTAGGAAGAACTTTCAAGGAGTGGGCTGTAGGGGTGGGAGAACACATTTCCAGTGTGCACCTGTAGTGACTAAGACATGTAACCTGAGGTGTCTCATTTCATTCTCCTAACCACCTCTGGAGGTACCATTACTATCCCCATTTTATAGGTGAGGAAACAGGGTGAGGAGAAGTGATGTAAGCATCTCTATCTTCTTTCTAGAACATCTCCCTGTGTTAAAGTGAGTATGTGTGCACCTGCATGCCTGTGTCTCTCTCTGTTCCTCCTCCTCCTCCCTGTTTCCTTTTCTGTTTCTGGCTCAGTGTGTCTGGCTTACTTGCACTTACTCATTTACCCTACATCTCCATCCTCTCTCTATGCACCCCATTCCCTTCCTCATTCCATTATTTGACCAAATACTCTTATTTGCAGGTTATGAAAGACCTTTCCAAAGGAGGCTGCAAAAATGGATATTTAAGGCACACGGAGTCTAAGATTTTAGACTACGATGGGGCCAACACACCTGGCTGCCTAGAAGAAGGCGAGTTCATGAACCTGCTTGCCCCTTTGTTCAATGAGAAGGCCACGTTGTTACTGGAATCCAGGTAGACATGGGTCCCAAACATTCCTTTGTTTCTCTAGTTCTAGGGGAGAACAAACTCATTTTGCTAAATGGGTTTAGATGATGGTGCTGTGTAATTTACCTGAGAGAGCTCCTGAAATGGCTTGGAAGGAATCTTGCCAGTCATGCAATTAAGTAATTAGGCTGCATGCTAGTGGCTGTGAGGGGACGTCAGCAAAGCCTTATGTAAGCCCATTATAAAGAGGAGAAAGAAAGCTTTCTTTGAGAATTATTCCTGGGAGCCCCAGAAAGGGTTGCCTTGCTGTCAGCGAGAGGAATCAGCCCTACTGAAATCTCTTCCAGTTTCGATAACAGCTTAAGAAATACCATTGTAGCTGTGATTCTGCTGTTTTTGTTGCGCTAGAATTAAAGTTCTCTTCTCTATCTGTTGGGAGCCATTCCTATGTGAGGAGATACTACGAGTGGTTTTCCTTAAAATAAAAAGGAGAAACATTCAGTACTTTTTGTATTTTTTCAATTAATCCCTTAGGAATCATTTTTTTCCCCTTTCATATTCTTCCTAGTCTGTCCATAATAGCTGTTTGAGCTTTGGAACCAAAAAGAGCTGTCCTTTTATATCTCAGTGCCTCAGTTTCTCTGATTACTTCTTAAAGCTGCTGTGGGGAGTAAGAAGAAAATGTTTAAGAAAAATGGCTGGCATGTGGTGTGGTGCATGTCAATAACAGTTTGCAGTTTTCCTCCTGAATAGATAGAGAAATGGAACAGTAGTGATTGCCCATGACTCTTGATAAGAGCCGGGAACCCTAGTATTTCTTGTATCATTGATGGACTAAGCCTTATGGCATTTCTTCAGCTAAATAGTGGGGTTGAAGCACTCTGTTTTTCTGAGCCCAGCAAGGCTAACTCTTCCCCAGTCCCTGACATCTGTCTAGTATTTTTCTAGCATGAGTCTTCTTGGAAGACATCCTCAGTGGCAATTCTGGCTTATGATCACAAGTAGTTAGGTGACCGTAGTAGTTGGTGCTTGAGAAATGGAGGATTTCCTGAACATCAGGGTCCCAAACTTTACTTCAGAATTAAAAGACACTTTCTGTCTGAGGGCCATGTGGGAATGTACTTGGGTGATGTGAACCAGGGAGAATGCAGTGGGCTGTGGTAGGAGCATGGTGAATTGGAGGTCGTGGGAGCATTTCAGCCCCAGCTGACGGTTGGGAGTCAGAAAGGTCTGGGATCTCATCTTTGCTCTGCTACTTGGTTGGGGGATCCTGGAGCCCATTTCTTCATTTGTAAAATGGGCTTTTAAAGAGTCCTCCTGTCACAGTCTTATTGTGAGGATTCAGTGTATTTAGAGGATCTGGCACATGGTAAGTGCTTAGGAAATGTCAGTTCTTCTCCCCTTACACCTTCTTCATGGCACAGATGCCCAGGAAGGGGACATAATCAATATTTAAGCTCTGAGAAGTCTCTTGGACTGAACCATTGAAAAGGTCCTGCTTACAGTGATAGCTTAATGAATCTGCTGTTCAGATTTCTAGCAAAATGACACTTGACATATTTTATTTAATAGCACTACCACTTTTGTGTATTATAATGGCCTCTTTTACCACCTTTTACTACCCATTTGTAAAGTATTTTTCCTTGGTTTTATTGTGTTGTTCGGTGGTGAGTAATGGTCCTCCTTTGGCTAGCTAAATAACAATTGTCATTATTTTTAATCTATGTTAAAGAGGGGGAGGAAAGGAAAATTTAGTTTAACATCTCCTAAAGCTTGAAATGCCAGAAATATTTTTAAGGTCTGGGTTTCCTATAGTTTGAGGTTGTTTCTGTCATCTAGATAATTCCACATTAGAAGTGAAAAACATACCATATATTTAAATTTTGTTATTAACCCCATTTCAGTGTGCTATAATTGTTTAATTTAAATGGAGTTGACTCTGCCCCCATCTAGATAATAGAAATCTGGATATGCAGAGGGCCTTCTCCCTCCCCTCGGAGGGCTCAGTGGAGAAAACAACACAGGGTGCCTGTCATTGCCAGTGGCAGCAAAGATCGGAGGAAGGGAAGGTCGGAGTATGTTAAAGGAGTTGTAGAGTGCAGCCTGACTGTTTCACAAGGTTTCTGGAAATAGGGCAGGTAGTAGAAGTGGGAAGAATAAAGAACACCAGTGAGGACCTTCTGTTCCTTTCTCGTTGCTGACTGCCACCACCTCACCCAGATCTGTGTTTTCTTTCTCCCGGGAGTTAGCAACAGTTTTCTAACTGGTCTCTGCCTCTCTACTTCCCCCTATTTCTTTTCCCATAATTTTCTGTCTCAATTTCATAACTCTCTCTTCTTACAATTTTTTTATTTTTGATTTAAACGTACTTAAAAATCTTCTTCAGATTGCTTTATTATTTCTATTTCTTCAGTTGTGAATTCTCTCATTTGTTAGATTTTTGTCTTTTTAATAGCCCCCTTCTTACAGCTATGGGTTTTCTCCCCTGTTTCTGATCTTTGGATACTTTTATCTTGATTTTGAGCCCTGTAGTGTACCTTACACTATTTTTTTTAGGTATGCATATTTTGCAGTCATTCCTCTGTGATTAGACCAGCATGAGGGGAACTCCTGTGTGTGTGAGGCCTCTCTGTCCATTCTCTATGCAGTACCAGCCAGAGTCACCTTTCTTGATTTTTTCTTTTTCTTTTGACAAGGTTTGGCTCTATTGCCCAGGCTGGAGTGCAGTGGTGCGATCTCAGCTCACTGCAACCTCTGCCTTCTGGGTTCAAACCATCCTCCCACCTTAGCCTCTCAAGTAGCTGGGACTACAGGCACTCGCCACCATGCCTGGTTAATTTTTTGTAGCGATAGGGTTTTGTCATGTTGCCCAGGCTGGTCTCAAACTTGTGAGCTCAAGCTATCTGCCTGCCCTGGCCTCCCAAAGTGTTGGGATTACAGGCGTAAGCCACGACGCCCGGCCTGGAGTCACCTTTCTGAAGCACGTGTGTGACCGGCCCACTCCGTCGCAGAGCCTTTCAGTGGCCTTCCTTTTCTTTAACGTGTTGTGCAGGATTCTTCGTTTCTCCCCTACCCAACTTTCCAGCCTCATCCTCTTCTTCGCCACTTGACTCGGTTCATGTTGTTTTCCATGCTTAGACTATTCCATTTCCCCTCCTCGAGGCTTGCCTCTCGTGGATGTTAGAAGCTTTCTCCTGTCATTCTCCCTGCCACCCCTCGTCTGGGGCACTCTGGGATAGTTGTCCAGTAACCCTCATAGTTTGTTTACATATGTTTCTCTAAAACTGGTCCATGTCCTTCTGGGACAGTTTTATATCCCTGGTGCCTACTACAGTGCCCAGCACAAGAAACACACAAGGGGCCCTTGAGCTGCTCCACCCAAGCACCATTCCAGGTGTTTTACATGCTGACTTAGTTTTGCTTCCCTGGAAGGCAAAGCCTGAGATACAGATTAGAGTATAAGGGATTTATTTGGGATTTGACATCAGGGAGCAGGAATGAGGGCTCAGGAAGAGTAAGACAGGAATAAAAGCAAAGCGAATGAGGGTGCAGTAATGACCTGGTTACTGCTGGGCACCCTCTGAGGGACCGTATAGACCGTGCCTGTGTTGTCCCTCTGAAGGATGGGAGACGGGGACATTTACTCAACGGCTGTCTTCCCCCACTGGTTGAGAGTTTCCCCAGAAATGGAAACTGTTTCACACTTCACACTGCTTTACTGGCTTGCTCAGAGAGCTTTGGAAAAAGCCCCAAGGCCCCAGAGATGTAGAGGGTGTTTGAGGTGGGACTACATCTATAAAAACTGTCCACACAGCTGCAACTGAAATCAGAGGTGGGCCAAGGGTATGTGGCAAGGGACACGAATATACATTAGATGAGATAATGTATAGGCAGCATTTGCTGTTACACATTATAGCATTTGCTGCCTATACATGATCTCGTTTAATCGTCATAGCTGTCTCGTGGAGGAACACTTACCTTCCTTCCAAAGAATTGCAGAGTTAGAATATGAAGGCATTTGTATCCGTCTTCAAAGTCAACGCACTTTCTGCTATGCCTGTATACAGATATTCCTTCGTTAACACCTCTTTACTCAGCGCCCGTTGTACACCAACATGGATTAGGTCATGGAGTAATCAGCCAGGTTGGCTAGATTCATCTGGAGCCATACTTGCCCCTGGATGTAGAAATGGGACCAGGGCCAGGAGGTTGGCTGGTGGGGTGGAGTTGGGGAGGACTCTGTAATTGTCATGGACACCTTATGATCCTGTGTGTTTCTACCTGGGCCCAGCCTGCATTCACGTATTCATGTGGCCCACTCACTTGCTGCGTACCTTGTGTCAGATTAATTCTGCTTGTCTTATCCATGAAATGACATGGTAGTACCTGCCTTGTTTGGTTGACATGAGGTTACACAGGTTAAAATACTGGGTGTGGGTCCTGGCATGTTGTGGGTACATGCTATGTTTAGTTTTGATGGAATCTGGGCAACAGTAGGTGGGGATAACTTGGGATACTGGCTAGGGGACAAGGCCTAGCAGAGAAAGCTTAGTTCTCCCACTTCCTTCTTTTTTGGAAAAACAGGCCAGACCTTCTAAAAGTGCTACAGGAACTGCTTCTGGGACAACTATGCTTGACAGAGCAGGAAGTTTCTGGAGAACGCCTTGATGGTAAAACTGAGAAGACACCTAAGCAAAAAGATGAACTTAGACATTTTGTCCAAACCAACTCATTTTCCAAGCCACATGATGAACTGAAGTTGTCTTGTGAGGCCCAGCTAGTAAAGGCAGGTGGAGTGCCCAAGGTGGAGCTGACAGACGCCTCAGTGCAAACTGTGGCCACGGAGGGCGACCTGCTCAGATTCAAGCATGAAGCAAAGAGAGAGGCTTGGGACGAGCAATCAACTAACACTGCACTCAGCGCAGAGCATCGGCCAGAGAACCTGCGCAGGGTGCCTGGGTGGCAGGCTGCTCTCCCTTCTTTCCCTGGTGGGACCAACAGAGTAAGTTTTTCCATGTATTAATTATGTACTTACTTTATGCAAACAGAAAACTTTAAAAATCACCTTTAATCCCACCATTTTTTCCCTGTTTATATGATGAGAATGTCCAGTTTCTCCCTCTGCTTGCCCTTACCCTGGCCTCCACCTAGAGCGTGTGTCCTCCCTGACCTTCCCCCTCTCCCTCTGTCTCTCTTCCTCCATCTCAGCCCTATCTAATTTATCTATATATTGTGACATGTATGTGTTTTCTTTAGAAAAAACACACGTGGGGTCATGTTGATACATCCGTCTGTAGCTTTCCCTTTCATGTTATGAGGAACATCTTTCCTTGCAATGGCTGCATAAGGTTGTATTGTGGAGATGTCCCCAAATTTATAGTTTTCATTGTATTGATGAAAATTTGCTTTTGCAGGTTGCAGTCAAACTATCATAACCTGACTTTAGGGGTAGGGATGAGAACCTAGGTTTTATCTTGTGCAGACTTTGTGTAGGAGAGATATTATTCTGAGGGCTTCGTCTGTATTCTCTTATCCTGACAATACTCGTCAAAGATCTGGAAGCCATATCCAGATCTTTGTTAACCAGTGGTTAAGGGGCTGAGCTGGGACTCCCACCATACCTGACTGCACAGCCACACCCTTTCCCTGGATCAGGCTACCTTCCAAACCTGGTGGCATGAAATGATAAAGTCTGGGTTTGTTGAGTGAATGTCTGCATGTTGATTTTCCTTCAGCTTAGATACTGTCTCTAAGCCCTGCAAATCCTATCAAATATGCCAGAGGGTTAAAACCAGATTCTTTTAGCAATATTTGATTGGACCCTTATGAAAATCCTCTTGAGGTCTTGCTTGGGGTTAAGAATCCCCATAGAAGGGAGATGTGTCCTGGGAGAGAAGGAAATAGGTCGTGTTTCTAATAGTGAAGTCTTGAGTGAAGGCTGTTGATATTCTTGTTTCTGATGGGTGTTTTGTATTTGAGAAATCAACTGTACACACTGCTTTATAGCATCAGAATGGAGAATTAAGTTTATTTTCTGACCATTAAATTACTGCTTTTGCACATACAAAAGAGAGTTAGATATATCATTAGCAAAATTGCTTTTGATTGTTTTAAATTATGCACCAAAACTGTAATTTCTAGAAAAGAGTTTTCTAAAGATATCAGTAGAGACCAAAAAAAAAAAAAAAAAAAAAAAAAAGAGAGAGAGAGACTGCCATTGTATTAATGGTACTCGAAATGCAAATTTGTACAGTTTGGCTAGAATAGAAATGCTCTCATCTGCCCCAGCTCCTTCAGTTTGTACCTGTATATCAGGAAAAGTAGGTGTCTTTCATTTGTTTGGTTTTTTGTTTGCATTTTTTATTGTGTGAGAGATGTCATTCTGTATTCAGTAAAACTGGAAAATTGAATGGACTTAATTTCCCCAAATATATTAAAATATATATTTTTTAGTTTGAAATTATTCCTCTTGCTATGTCTTCCTAAGGAAGGAAACTGTATATGTTTATTATTATTTTTAGTATCTATTAGGAATTGTGCTAGATACTCTCTCTGTATAGATATATCATCTCATTTAATTTTCTCAACAAGAATATCAATTCGGTAAGTATTACCTACATTTTACTTGTGGAGAAATACAGGCTCTTAAAAGGCTGAGAAAACTAGCTGGTAAGTGGAGTGATAGGGATAAAAATGAAATTCTGGTTTTAGATGCAGACAGAGATACTATAAAGCTACCTTTCTCCAGGAGGGAAGAGCCCTCCTATCACCATCATGACCTCCAGTCTCTGCAAAATAGAAGGAAATTTAATTATATTCTTTGTGGTCTTTGGTAGTCAAGGAGTTGATAATCCTGTGGCTTATCTCTTTTAATAGGAGACTCTGATATCCTGTTAAAAGGAACATCATTGCAGCCCGAGGGTGAGACAAGGAGACCAGAAAGCCTTCCAGTTGTTTAGTTGTAGAGACAAGGAAACCAGGCATCCTTCCAATTGTTTAGTCACAGGCAAGAGGATGGACTTTACTGATATACATGTGTTTGCATCGAGCCTGGCCGCTTACCTGCTTTGAGCCTTTGGCAAGTGTCTAACACAGTACCTTGTACATGGTAGGAGCTCGGAGTGTGTGAGTTCCTGTCTCCCTTACATTCCCAAGTAAGAAGTTCCAGTGTGACATCTTCAATAATGTGGTAGGTGGGACTCTGTTCAGAGTCCATAAGGTAGCATTTTGTGTGGTGTTATTTTAGAGCCAGCGTTAGGTTGACTGACGGCAGTCTTCCAGCTTGAAATTGGCTTTGGCATTTGTGCACTTGCAGATATCTTTTCTGCTGCCATATGACACACAGATTTGGATCCAGGAATAAAGATTGGTGGAGAGTGAGGACCAAGCAAATGATTGTTATTTTCCAGCCCTCTTTGATGAGGCATCCACTTCCTCCCACGTGGTCTCCTTTTGCCATCTCAAACTGTTCTTATCCTTGAACCTGCTCCTTCCTCTTACCTGGAATTTCAGAGCAGAACTGAGCACTGGATCCTGAGTGTAAGGTTTGTTCTTGGGTTCTTGCCGAGTTTAAAAAGAAGAAACTGAGGCCAACACAAGAAGATCTAATATGAAGGGTTTATTCAGGCTCCCGGGCGAGGTTCTGTGGTCCGACAGGAGGGGCCGGAGAAGTCACACAGACTCCTCTCAGACATGGGGTTTTATAGGGAGTGAAGGAGCTCGATTGGTTGTGGGAGAGCAGGACTACTATTGGGTAAGGTTACAAGCCTTTGTTTGCATACAGGACTTGGCTGCTATTGGTTAGAATTACTCGGCTGCTATTGGCTAGAAAGACTCGGCTGCTATTGGCTAGAAAGACTTGGCTACTATTGGCTAGAATCACAAGACCTCGCTTGCATACTGGGTTCTTTAAGGGAAAGCCAGGCTGTGCGAGAAGGGAAGAAGGGAACATGCCCGAGCATGTCTGAGCTTTTGGACAAAAGGTGGCGGGGGTGTGCGTCCGAGCTCCCGGCGAGGCAACCGGCCTTACACTGAGGAGTTAGTCTGAGGTCTGACTCTTGAACCTTCTTGCGCTGTGACATTGGACGAGTTGTTTGACATCTTGGTTCTTCATCTGGAAAATAAGTATGATAATGTCTCTTATCTTTTGAGTTCTAGGAATGCAGAGTTTTCTTCAGGATTATGGGAAAGTTTGCTTGAAAGCATTTATATCCTAGAATGTTCAAGAAGGGACTCTTCCTCTTTTTTCCTTCTTGAGAGACCTCAGTGATCTCATTTCTTGGGTCCCAAATATTTTCTGTTTTCTCTTGGGTTCCTTCTCCTCTGCTCTTTAAAAACCTTAAAAAAAAAAACCAAACAACCTTTTTGAGGTTTAATTCACATATCATACAATGCATCCATTTAAGGTATACAATTCAGTGTTTTTTTTTTTAGTCTATTCATAGAGTTGTACAACAATTTTGGAACATTTTCATCATCCAAAAAGGAACCTCATGCTCATTAACAGTCACTTCCCATTTCCCTCCAACTTGTCCACCCCAGCCCTAGGCAACCATGAATCTACTTTCTGTCTCTTTCGATTTGCCTATTCTGGATTATTTCATATAAATGGAATCATGCCATATGTGGTCTTTGGTGACTGGCTTCTTCCACTTAGCATACTGTTTTTGAGGTTCATTCATGTTGTAGCATGTATCAGTACATCATTTGCTTTTATTGCCCAACAGTATTCCATAATATATCCATATGCATATACCACATTCATTAGTTGATGCACATTTGAGCTGTTTCCACTTTTGGTTATTAGAAATAATGGTGTTATTCATGTACAGGTTTGGGTGTGGTAATGTCTTTATTTCTCTTGAGTACATAGCTAGGTGAAGAATTGATGGGTAAGATGGTAACTCTATGTTTAACCTTTTTGAGGAACTGCCAGTCTGTTTTCTAAAGTGCCTGTACTCATTTTACATTCTCAGTAGCAGTGTGTGAGGGTTCCAGGTTCTCTGCTTCTTCACCAGTACTTATTGTTGTCCTTTGATTATAGCCATCCTAATAGGTATGAAGTAGTGGTATTTTATTGGGATTTGATTTGCATTTTCCTTGGTGACTAATGATGTTGAGCGTCTTTTCACATGCTATTGGCCATACACATATCTCCTTTGGAGAAATGACTATTAGAGTTTTTGCTCATCTTTTGATTGGATTATTTGTTTTTATTACTGAGTTGTAATATTTCTTTATACATAGTCTGGATTTAAGTCCTCCTTCCCAGCTTTTGAATGTTTTAAATTCCCCTGTTGAAAGAGACCCCCATTTGGCCTCTTAAGTTATTGTTTATATGTTCATTCTATAAATAGTTGTTGAGTACCTACTATGTACTAGTTTTTATGCTAGAAGCTACACAGAGAGTATGGCCAAGATATGCAAAGCCTCTTAATCCTGGAGCTTACAGGTTGGTGCAGAAGATAGACAAAGAGCAGATAATTGCACAGGCGTTTAATTAAAATGTTACTAATGTTCTCTGAGGGGATATGTAGGGGACTGTGTGAGTGTGTAATAGAGAGACCTGCCTTGGTCTTGGATATGAAGGCCCATTCTCTTGAGGAAGGCCCATTTTAGAGTATTAATGAATGCTTTAGAGTTAGTTGGGGAAGTAGGAAGAAGTGAGTGTTCCAGGCAAAGAAGTCGGCATATGTTGAGGTCTTGAGGTGGAGGGAAGGCATTCTGAGGAACCAAGATCATGGTGGATGAAGAGTAGGGTAAGTGGGAGGTGGTGATGATAACTCAGGACACAGGTCCTGCAGGACTTTGTGGTTTGTGGTCCAATGGATGTTGACCTTAATCATGAGAGAACTGGGAAGCAGTTAAAATAGTTTTAGGCAGAGGAGAGGAGTAGTAGGTTTGTCTTTTTGCTGTAGCATGGAGAATGGCTTAGAGAGGGCAAAAGTGAATGTGTGGAGACCACCCAGGCGGCTGTTGCCATGACTTGCAGCAAACAGCATCTTGGAGTTGGGTGGTGGCAGTGGAGGATGAGAAGAGTTCAGAGAATTGAGAGACAGCCTGGGAGTTGGACTGAATGGACCCTGATGAATGGTAAAAGTGGGTGGCAAGAATAAAGGAAAACTTAACAATTATTCCCATGGTTCTAGATTGTATAGTAAATGGATGATCATGTGATTCACCAAGACAAAGATTGTTGAAGTGGCATAGATTTGCAGTGGAGACATGGGGGTAGAGCTGAAGAGTTGAGTTTTCAGTTGACTCTGTAGTAGTGCCATGAGTCATTACAAATGAAGATGTCTGGGATAGGCAGGTTGGGAAACCTGAGCCTGGGAAATGTCTACTGGGTTGGCAGCTTAGTAGCCACCGAATGAAGGGTTGGTTCTGGTGGACTAGCAAGGGTTGGTAGGCCTGATTATATTAGGCTGAGGAATGTTTGGGAAACGAGGAAATAGATAAGGAGCAAAATAACATTTCCCAGAAGATCACGCTGGAAGAAGAACTGCCATTTATGGAGCGTCTGGATTGTCCAGAGATACAGTGGGCCAGGGTCAGGAGGGTGGTGAGGAGAAGCTTGGCCCTTGATGATCAGAGGGGGGGCCTGCCAAGATACAAGCTCTTTGGCTGGTAGATAGACATGGATGCCATTTTAGGAACCAGAAGTCTGGGCAGCCAGTTTGAATTCCATTTTATAAGGCTGGCATGAGAATGTTGACTGTGCAACCAAAGGAGATGTGTTCAAAGTGTATTCATTGTTGCATATGTGTGTTTTCAGGAGACTAAGAAGTCCCGTTTGCCAATCCTAATAAAACCATCCGGCTCATCAGGAAATACGTATCATCTCCCTGGTACCCAGGAGGTGGTGACCCAGCTGCAGAACCAGATCTTGGAGCTGCAGGGGGAGCTGAAGGAATTAAAAACTTGTAATGAGCAACTTCACCAAAAGTTAATTCTGGCTGAAGCAATGGAGGACGGGAGGCCAACGCCCGACAAAACGTTACTGAATGGTAAGCACTAGGAAAAACGTATTCCCTGTGAGCTAGACAAACGACTCGATAGAACTGCTTGAAATGTCAACCTTGTTGTTTAGAATTGCAATAAGTTTGAGTATAAATTTCATGAATTGCAGTGATTAATCTTGACTCTTGACAAATGTACAACAGAGGGAACACAATAAGGAGAATGAATCCATTGCTTTCATTTTATTCTGGTGTCTGGATAAAAGGAACTTGTAGTGCTCATAGGTCTTAGGGGACATTGCTGCCTTTGCTTAGGATGGTGCCCCAGTTGTGTTTGACTTTGTCTGTGGATGCTGCTGGCATGTGGCTTCAGAGGTATGCAAATGAGGGTCCACTTCGCAGGGTTTTCTGGAATGTCCAGGCCAACTTGGGGCTAATTCCAAACCTTACTAACCTTGTATCTTCCCCACCCTCTTTCAGTCTGCTGGCTCTGCTCTCTTGCAAGGCAAGACAACAGAGAGCCCCTGTGTTAAAATGTATCTAAAAAGTTAGAATCCGGAGACTTGGAGGAAGTGTGTCTAGTGGCATCCTCTAGTCTAGGACAGTGGTGCTTAGAGATTTTGGACCACTAACCCTCTGAGAACCTGAAGAAAGCTGGGGGCCCTCCCACAGAATGATGCAGGTGAGCATACGAGTAGCATTTTACATCATTTTCTCAGGGCTCAGGAATCCACAGAAGTGCATATGTTGACTCCTGATTTTGAACTTCTGTAAGCATATGGCTGCAGCACCATAATAAGAACCACAAAAGTAATCTTTTGTTTCTTCATTTCTCCTCTGTGCCAGGCACTATTCTAGGCACTGAGGAGAGAGGAGTGAACAAAGCAGATGAAGTCTGTGTCTAGCTTACATTCTTGTGTGTGTGTAGGGTCGGGGGGAAGACAGAAAGCTGATAAGCATACGTATAACGTGAGAAAATAGGTGCTGTGGAAAAGAATGAAGCAGGCTTTGGGTGTGGGGAATGTGGAGAAGGAGCAGGATTTGCTCATGTCATGAATGCTTAGAGAGCCTCCGTGGTCAGGTGGCATTTGAAGGGAAAGGGGAAATGAGTGCACTAGTCATATCTTGGGAAGAAGGAAGAAGGCAAAGGCCCTGGAGCTGCTGTGAACAGGGGAAGATGGATGAATAGTAAGGAAGCTGATTGTGTGGCTGGAGTGGAGTGAGGAAGAGGCAGAGTCATAGAAGATGATGTCCGGAAGGCAGTCTCAAAGGCTGTTCTAGGACTCTTTTACTTGGTAAGATTGGAGACTTTTGGAGGGATTTGAGCAGCAGAGTCACAATCTGACTTAAGCCGTAAAGTAGGAGTTGACAGGCTGGGCGTGGTGGCTCACGCCTGTAATCCCAGCACTTTGGGAGGCCGGGGTGGGCTGATCACCTGAGGTTAGCAGTTTGAGATCAGTCTGGCCAACATGGGGAAGCCCTGTCTCTACTAAAAATACAAAATTAGCCAGGCGTGGTAGTGTGTGCTTGTAATCTCAGCTACTCGGGAGGCAGAAGTAAGAGAATCGCTTGAATCCGGAAGGTGGAGGTTGCGGGGAGCTGAGACGAGCGAAACTCCATCTCAAAAAAAAAAAAAGGAGGAGTTGACAAACTGCATGCTGTGGGCCAAATCCAACTCACTTCCTATTTTTGAAAATAAAGTTTTATTGAAACACAACCACACCCATTTGTTTGCATATTGTCTGTTTGCTTTTGTGCTATGATGGCTGAGTTGAGTAGTTACCATAGAGACCCTATGGCCTGCAAAGCCTAAAGTATTTATTATTTGACTCTTTAAGAAAGGTAGTCTAACCTCTGCTCTAAAGGATCACTTTGGATATGAACCTTTGGAAGGATAGAGTTGTCATTAACTGAGATGAGAAAGACCGCATGAGACGCAAGCTTGAGGGGGACATTTGGGGTCTGCTTTGGACATATGAGATGCCTGTTGACCATCCCGGTGGAGATATCAGATAGGCAGTTGAAGACAGATGAGGCTGGAGTCAAGGGCAGAGGTTCTTGGATCAGAGATATAAAGTTAGGAAATAGCAATATATTGGTAATATTTATAGCTATGTGACTTGAAGCCATAGCAGTAAGGTCCAGGAATTGAAATTGGGGCTCTCTAGTGGTTAAAGGTTGGACTGAGAAGACCAGGCAGTGAGGTAGGAGGGAGCCAAGAGAGGATGACTTCCCGGAAGCTGAGTAAGGAGGGGATTAGCTGTGTCAGATAATTGCTATAGGACAGGTAAGACAAGGGCTGAGGATTGACTTTGGGATTTAACAATGTGGAAATCATTGGTGTCCATGAAGGGAGCTGTTTCCGTGGAATCGGTGGGGCCTGATTGGCACGGGTTCCAGAGAGAATGGAGGAGGGAGATTGGAGACAGCAAGCATAGACAGCTCTGAGGAATTATACCGTAAAGCGATGTAGGGAAGGAAGGCAGTTAGGAGCCACATTGTCAACTACTTCAGGGGATTCAGTGAATCAGGACTGTGGATGACTACAGTAAAGTGGGGTTGTCTGTGGTATTGTCTGAAAGCGTGAGCTGCAAAGCTGGAATTTTCAGGGAAGAGAAAGAATGATCTAGAAGTGGAAGTGCGGAGCAAAGACACTTACTGGGAAGGAAATGACCACAAAGGCTGCAGGAGAAGCGGTGTCCTTGGGGTCATCCCAGGTTCACTTAGAATGATGGGGAGAACTGAATGTTCAGAGAGGATATTAATGTTCTTTGGGAATTGCAAATGAAGGGAATGAATACCAGGGTGCGAGGCTGCATCAGATTTGAGGATTTCCAGAGTGGTTCAGGGATTGGAGATGACTCTGGAGTCTTGGACATATTGTGGTGTTAATGAAACAAGCACCTATTATTTACTGAGTCTTGCTGTGTACTCTAAGTACATGATCTAATTGGGTCTTCCCAATAGTCCTTTGAGGAAGATACAGTAATTACCACCATCTTATGTTAAGGCACCAGTTTCAGAGATAAAGTAACTTGGCTACAGTCACACAGTGACTAACTTTTCTAGCTAGATGGGAATCGGCCTGCCTAATTTCAAAGCCCATGTTCTTTACTGTTTCACAAAACCTAGTGTCTGATACTTCTTGTATGGATTTTATGATGATCCATAGCCAAAGGTATGTTCCATTTAATTTTAGGTTTTCTTTTGGGTTTACCATAGTTGAGGTTTCCAGATAATAAGACCTTTGGCAGAATTGCCCTTCGCTTACCACTTCCTTATCTACCCTCTGCTGATCCATTCGGCCATCATCCAGGCATCTTCTCATTCATTCAGTGAACATTCCCTGAGCACCTGCTTTGTCTCCAGCCTCATGCACTGGGGGTAGGAGAGAAATAAATCCGATACAGTCTCTGCTCTCTGAGAACTCCCTGTCTTGTGGGGGTTGGGAGAGGTGGCAGTTAACTAAATTAGTACAGGGTTGTGGGGACCTTCATGGAGGAAAGATTTTATGGCAGAGGTAACTTAACTCAACAGAGTCCCTGGCACTTTGCCCATAGCTTGCCATTTTTTAAAATTAAAATTAAAATTTTTTATATTTTGTAGAGACGGAGGTCTTGCTGTCTTGCCCAGGCTGGTCTTGAGCTCCTGGCCTCAAGTGACCCTCCTGCCTCAGCCTCCCAAAGTGCTGGGATTATAGGTGTGAGCCACCATGCTGGCTCTTAGCTTGCCATTTGCACTCAATACTATTTTTAGTTTTTACTGAGACACCAGGCTGCCTCAACCCCAGGTGCTACCTCAACAGTTGCCCAGGAAACCCTAGGGCCTCTCTCTTCTTGGGAAAAATGGGCATGAATTGATAGAATTCATTTTCTCACTCAGCTTTTTGAGGGCCTGGACTTAAACCATTTCAGACAAGCTGCAGTATATTTATGCTTTTTATGTCCTGTTATGGCAGCTCGATAGATTAATTTTATCTTATAAATTGCATTTTGCCTCCCCGGTGTTTTTATTTTCCCTGTTGTATCTTTGTGTTCTTCTCAGTTGCTTGGCTAAGTTTCAAGTCTTACGGTTTTATTTATTTTTCTTTCTCTTTGTGATTGCCTGTAGCTCAGTCCCCAGTGGGAGCAGCCTACCAGGACAGCCCAGGAGAGCAGAAAGGAATTAAAACCACATCTGTCTGGAGAGACAAGGAAATGGACAGTGATCAGCAAACAAGCTACAAGATCGGTCAGAATTCAACCCCTGTGTGTATTGAACACTTCCATGCACCAGGCACCATTTGGGATGTTTTATCTAAAAATTATTACTAAACCCATAGCAGCCCTCTCGAGGCATTATTATCATTCCAGTCTAACACATAGGAAGCTGAGGTTTTGGGAAATAATTGACCCGGGGTCACCGAGCTGGTAAGTAGGGGAAGAGTTAAGGTAGAGTAGGATGTCAGAGCTCACCCGTCCATGTGTCAGCATGCTTCTCTACCGGGCAGTGGACTGGGTTCTGGTGGTTCAACATGAAAAGACACAGCCTGCTTTCAGGGACCCCACAGCTCAGAGACCACCGTCCCAACCAGCCTGTCAGTATTCTGCGTGGGGCTGCCTGTTGCTGAGGTGTGCTCAGTGTTGGCCTGTGTGCCTGGGAGGAGTGGGTCAGAGGAGACCCTGAGGCTGAGACTGGGTTTGTGGGGTTTGCCAGGCAGATCAGTGGAAAAGGTGCGGAGATGTGGGTGAGGGCACAGGCAAGTTATATTCCTTTCTTTTTAAAATTATAAAGTATTGGAAGCATACAGTAGGCACAAAAGATAATATAACAAATACTCATGATCTCGTTCAACCAGAATGAACAAATGCCTACATTCTTATTACATTATATCTTTTCCCCCTTCATTAAAAAAAAAAAAATCACTATTAATCCAGATCTGATTCACTCTGTTAGAAATAATTGTCCTCAAGAATCCTAAATTTGTCATGGGATGGCCATGGAAACACCAGTCTCTGGAAAAATACTGAGTTGTGGTATACAAACTGTTCCCTGTGGTGTATATTTTTCCAAGGCCCAGAGTCACTGCAGTGAATATATGGTCACATGCTTCTGCATGTTCTGGGCTTTGAGTAGAAAGCTACTCTACCAGGCAATAAAGTCCGCCTTAGCTGAATTGTTGAATGGTGTAGAACTACAGTATTTCTTATAATGCAAATATTAATAAATGGTCTTAGGGAGATCTTTTGATGTCTTCTTCATAGTTATTAATAAAGACTTCTTAACAATCGACAGCTTCCCTTTCCCTGTCTGGACTTCCCTTCATGACTGAACATCTTTCATTTTTCTGACTGTGCTTCCAGAACTTTGCACATGAGTTGCGTCTGCCTGAACTTCCACCTCTTAATTGTTGCCCAGTTGAGGCTGGGTGCTGCATGTGACATCTTCACTGCTGTTTCTTTTTCACGAGGCCCTTGACAGATACTTGGGATGTGAATAAAGGATTTCATAGGCATCCTGGCCTTCACACTGAGGGTTAAGAACTAACTCTCTTTGCTCATGCACCCTGGTACAGGAGATTCCACTGCAGGAGTGTTAGGGTGGGAAGCAGCATTCGGCGTGTTAGAGGCAGACTGTCAGGCTTTGAGGAAGGGCTCTACTGCTTACCTACCCTGAACCCTGAGCTAATTCTTAAGCTCCCTAAGCCTCAACCCCCTCTTCTGTAAAATGGGGATACTAGTGATGCCTCATAATTACTTAAGGAAAGTCCTGAGAACTAATCTTTATTTCCATGAGTGAACATGCTTCTTGCCGTGAAGTACAGACCAAATTCCATCATCATAAAGTTGTTACAGCAAAGATGTTTTCCTGTCTTGGAGGGTGATTCACTGGAACAAAGCCTTATTGAGAGATATCTCCCTCCCCTGCCCCCCTTTCTCTTTCTTGTTCAGCCAGAAGTACTTGCTGAGTACATTCTCTGTCTCAGGCCTTGTGCCAGATACTGGAGAAACAGACATGAATGATATGGCCTCCACCCTCAAGGCTCTTATTGACTAGTTATCATAACAAATTGTGTACAGTAAAAATACGGTATTAGGAATGCTTCCTTTAGGTCATGTAGCAGCTGCTTTCTAAAATGAAATACCGTATTTTATGGTATTTGCATCATGAACAGAGACAAGAGTGTATCTAAAGTCACAGGGAGCAGATTGCAGAGCCAGAAATTGGGACATGCAGTCTGACAAGGATTTTTGTGTGAATTTCTTTCTGAGAGATCTCCTAGGTCACCCAGTCCATCTCACGTTGTTGCTTTTGTAGCATTTTTCTAGGCGAGCCTTCGCATGCACGCCTCCAGTGATGAGCGTCTCCTCTGTCTTCGAATGGTTGGAGGATGTTTGTGTTACTTGGATTCCTTCACTACTATGTGCCAGATACTGTGCTAGCCTTTTTTTCCTCTTTGCAGATATTGTTCCATATAATCGCTAAAAACAAACAAACACACAAACAACTTTTCACAGTGAATGGTGTTCTTTCCATTTTACAGATAAAGCTACTAAGGCTCAGAGGGTCAAGTAACTTGCCTAAGTGGCAGAGCCAGAGTTTGAAACCATGTCTGTTGAGTTTCAAAGACAGGTTTTACTCCTACATTCCGCTGCCTCTTAAGTATTCAGACAGTTCTCTGTATTGAGCGGAACTTTCCCTGGCAGCCAGCAGTGTGGCATAGTGGTTAAGAACAGAAGCTCTGGAGTCAGGCCTGAGCTTGAATGAAGCCTCACTGCAACTATATGAGACATCTCTTTCCACATTTTAGACATGGGGAAACTGAGGCTCTTGGATAGTAAGTCACTTGCCTCAGGCTGTGCAGCCTTCACAGCTTCATATTTTTTCTGCTACACCACTCCACTTCTTAAACAAGTCTGGCTGCATCTCTGAGGGTTTAGCTCTTAATAGCTGTAAGGAAATATTTCCTGGCAGGGCTACACTTCACTAAAGGAGATGTCCTGGCATCTCCTGGAAGCTGTTAGGCATGAAAATGAGAAGACTCTCACATGTCATGGATATTTAGAATTACTGCTCCTTACTCTTGCTTCACAGAGTCTCTCAATATTTCTCAACACTGACACCGACTTCTGATCTGGGTTAGGTACTGCACTAGATGCTGAGAATGTGAAAATGAAAGGCCACATCCCTGCTGTGAAGAAGCATGCAGTCTGGTGAGGGAGAGAGGCATTCAGATAGCTAATTGCTATGTGAATCAATAAATAAGCCACTTAAAATTTTTGCTTTAGCACCCAGCACATAGTAGATTTGTCTTGAGTGATATGTACAAGGTGCTACAGAACCACAGCGAGTTGTGACTTTTGCATCGTTTGGCAGTGGGCTTGCAGAGGAAGGAAAATTAGATCTGGGTATGGAAAGAGTTCATTAGGTAGGAGTAGACTAGAGGGCTGAGGGTGTTCCGGGCAGAGGGCACAGGCCATGCAAAAGCATGGAGGCATGAAACAGTACACTATGTGCAGGGAATCATGATTAATTTTGTAGGAATCTCCATAGTGGTGTCAGTGGAACTAGATCATGGAAGGTCTCATGTAGATAGTGGGAATATTGATGAAATTTAGGGTGTGTGTCTGTGGGTTTATCATGGTTAAATTTACTTTTTGGAACAGTCACTCTGAGGAAGAGGATGATTAAGGGGTAAGAGGGAAAGGCTAGGGCCTTCTTGAGGGAGACGTGTTAGGCCACTGCAGTGGTCTTGGCTTGGCTATGGGCTGTGAGGAAGGAGAGAGGGGTTGGATTTTAGTAAAAGAGGTACTGACATAAATGTATTTGATTTTCAGACTCTGATATTTGCCCACCTGATGACCTTGCCATCTTGCCGTCATGCAAAGAAAATCCTGAAGATGTTCTGAGCCCAACTTCAATAGCTACTTGTTTGAGTTCCAAGAGTCAGCCTTCTGTTAAAGTCAGTGTGATGGGGACTGATCAATCAGAGAGCATTGATACCTCAAATGAGACAGAATACTTAAAACAAAAAATCCATGACTTGGAAACTGAGCTAGAGGGCTACCAGAATGTCATATTTCAGCTTCAAAAGCACTCCCAGTGTAGTGAGGCCATTATTACAGTTTTGTGTGGGACAGAGGGGGCCCAGGATGGCTTGAGCAGGCCCAAGGGTGGTTCTGATGAGGAAGAAATGACCTTTTCAAGTTTGCACCAAGTGCGATACGTAAAACACATGAAAATCCTCCATCCGCTGGCCCCAGAGATGATGGACAGCAGGACGCCAGAGAACCTCAAACAGCAGCTGGAGGAACAGGAATACGAGCTGCAGAAGGAGCAAAATTTGAACATGGAACTCCTCAGTGAGATTCATAATCTGCAGAATAAGTTCAGAGATCTCTCACCTTCCAGGTACATTCCACCTCTGCCTTCTTCCCATTTAAGCCTGTTGTCCCCCAGTATTGCCACTAGGTGGGAGCCCATGAGCTAAAAGAGAATGCTGCTCTGTGATGAATGGAGTGTGTTCTGGGGAAGGCCTGATGGTGGGGTTCAGGCAGCCAGGTCCTGTGGAGAAGTGAGAGGTGAGGCCACAAAGAAGAGGAACAGCGACCACACACGTGAACGTCAGTTACGAGTCTTGGGTCCTCTAAAAATTGGTAGGGCAGATTTCACCCTCCTCAAATTGGGGGCTCAGGGTAAAGGTTTCATACCAGTCACTTGGTGAGTGAGAGTGCCTTTGCTGAACTGCGGTGTGTACTCCTGGACTCTGTTACTGGCTTTCGCTGTGCTGTGAAACTAAAGCTGATGTCTAGGCAAGGTAAGAGGAATATAAATATTTTCCATATCTTTACCCTTTAAGGTCATCTTAGAGAATAAGCCTGTGTTGAAAGAGAAGAATTCTTAGGTCATGAAGATAATGCTTTATGGGCATAGATATATACAGTTTTGCTTCATGAGATATGGTAAAAGTGGGATCATTTGTAAAGATGACCTTCATTTGTCACTAATTTGAGTCAAACACATTGTTCTGAATTGTCAGGAGCCAGGATGAATTTTTCAAGACTTCCCAAAGCAGTGAGATTGAAGGAAACTTCTAATTATTGAAAGGCTGTTGTCTCAGGTCCCTGGTTGGCACTTTTCTTATCTAATCCTCAGAATCACCTGAAACGGAGGTGTTCCTAAACTCATTTTTATAGATAAGGAAGCTGAGCCTCAAAGCAGCTGCTGTGACTTGGCAGAAAACATTCACAGAGCTGGTCAGAGCCATCGCCAGGGTTCAAGCCCACATTATCCCACTCCAATACCCATGTTTACTCATGTTACTCATGAGTTACCCCTGTTACTCCAGTACTCACATGATACCGGCCCCCACCTTTAATGCCAGTATCATGTGATCTACGTGTGCATACTCTGTATGGAAGGTGACCGACTGCCAGCCCATGTAGTGTTGTCATTTCCGGGAAGAAGAAACATTATGTTAAACCGAAGTGTCAACATCTTTGCCAGGCTACTCTCCGGAACAAGGTTATTGTGGCCAGTTTACACGAGTGACCTGTGTGTTTTTCGGTGCCTTTCCCTTATGGGCGCAAATAGGAAAAGATGGCACATGGTCATAAGAAGGTAATGTTGCATAATGAGCTTCGAAGTGAGAATTGTGTTTGAATCCGAAATCTTTACTACTTAACTAGCTTTGCAATCAGTTTCTTCTTCTGTAAAAGGGGACATTCATACATTTGTTAGAAAACCGAGAGGACCAGATAACATATAAAGCACTGAGTTCAGTTACTGACAGGTCCTAGACCCTCAATAAATGGTAGTTAGCATCATGATTATTCGCTGACGTTTCGTTCAGGAGGAGAGAGTCCCATCTTTTTTCCTTGCCGTACACTTAATTTTTATCACACTTCATGAGAATTTTTGGTGGGTCCTCTGACCCTTGGGGCTCTTGTTTCTACAATTCAGAATAGTATTTTTAAAGAGTATGTGGAAACTAATTGTTCGCCTGAGTCCTTGCCAATCTGTACTTTAATTGGGGGCTTTATAAGGTTAAAAATGTTGCAGAAGAATCTTTGTTCCAGCATTTGTTGGCTGTGTGAAATCAAAGAAGGAGTGACCTTGTGCAGTTTCAATTTTTCTAAAAGTATATATACTTGTACAGCTGCAGGCTTTTAAAAATTGTACTCTGTCATTTTTCCAATTAGTGTTAAGGTCACAAAAATTCAATTCTAAAATGGTCCAAGTATTTTCTTTCCCTTCTTTTATCAGATACGATTCATTAGTTCAGTCCCAAGCCAGGGAGCTCTCCCTTCAATGGCAGCAGATTAAGGATGGCCATGGCATCTGTGTCATCTCCCGTCAACACATGAACACCATGATTAAGGCATTTGAGGAGTTGCTGCAGGCCAGCGACGTGGATTGCTGCGTGGCCGAGGGTTTCCAGGAACAGCTGAATCAATGTGCTGAGCTGCTGGAGAAATTGGAAGAGCTATTTCTCAACGGTAAGTAGGATGAGGTACGTGAGTCCTAAGACATCAGTAATTGATCCAAGACTTCTCGGAGAGGCACAGGAGGAGCTAACTCCTTGGCCTTACTTATCTCTCACCCCTTGAGGTGATAGTAGAGCCACACTAGCCACTGCTTCCTTCCAGTGACCACTTCCATGTGGCTTGTGGTTGGCATGGTTACAAAGCAGGAGTCCAGTTTAGACGCCTCAGGGCCAGGTTGGCGAGGTACATGAGTGAAGCCAGCCAGGAGGCGCTCTCCCTCAGCACTGGTCACATGGTTGCTAGTTCTTGCATCTCACACATTTTCCAGAGAAGATGGATTTGTGTGTGTGTGTGTGTGTGTGTGTGTGTGTGTGTGTGTGTGTGTGAAAACTCATGTGTTTTAAATGTTGGCAACCAAAAAATCCGATCAACCAAGCAAAATTTTTATCAGTTAAAAAGTATATCAAAGAGTTAAAGATGGCCCGAGGAGGGATGAAAGAAACCTTTGCTACGTGCTAGGTAAAATTGTTTTGAGACTACAGCAAAGAACTCCCATTTACTGTGCACCCAGCTTCATCAGTTGTTAGCATTTGCCACATTTGTTTTATCTTTCCCTGTCTGTACACACACGAGCACTATTATCTTTCTGAGCCCTATGAGAGTGGATTGATGCTATCATGTTCCTTTCTTCCTAGATAATTCAGGGTGTAGTTCCTCAGACCAAGGATATTCTTGTACATAACCATGGTACTGTTACCACAATCACAAACAGCGTTGTCTAATATACTATTATCTAATATTCAGCCTATATTTGAATTTTTGTAATTGATTGACTAAAATCTTTTATGACAGTTTATTCTGGATCCTGATCCTGATCCGGGATCCATTCCCCACATTACATTTAGTTGTCATGTATCTCTGGTCTAATCTGGAGTAGTTCCTCACCCTTTCTTCTCTTTATGATGTGAACCTACTTGAGTAGTTCAGGCTAGCCCCTCACTTTGGGATTATCTGTTCTTTCCTGATCACTCAATTCATGATTAGATTAGATTGGTTAGGTTTGATTGGCCATGCAGTTTTGGCAAGAATGCTACAGAAGAGATTATTTTGTTCTTACGGTATTTTCTTAAGGAGGCACACAATATCAATCCTATTTTTGGTGGTATTAACTTTGATCACTTCCTTAAGATAATGTCTGTCAGTTTTCTCCAATGTAAATTATATTAACCTGTGTAATAAATGAGTAATTCATAGAAGATACTTTGTAAGTATTGTGTTCCTTTTCAGACTTCTACCATGAGTTTTACCATCTATTGATGATTCCTGAGTCAAATATTACTATGATGATTTTTTTTCTAACACTAGCATTTTTTTCTCAGGTTCCTTTTTCATTTGTATTAAGTAGCATTTACTAGAAGGACACATTCTCTATTAAATTTATTTTATTAATGTATTTCTTGTTTATTTGTTTTTGATCAATATGGGCTTGAAGATTCTTATTTTATTCAGTGCACTATTATCCATTCTGACATTCATATTATATTGTCCCAGATTTGGTAAATGGCCGTTTCTTTTGACATGTGTCCATCTTTTTGGGAGCACTTCCTTATTTTCTGGGACAAAATAGATTTTCCATGCTCTCCTTGTACTGCTTGCCCTGAAAAAGCCATTTCCCTAAGTAGCCCTGATTCCTTTTAGTGAGGAATGATATTTAACAATCAAGATTTGGTGCTAGCTGTGTTCATTGCTATGAGGGTATCATTGTGTCTAGGCCCTGTAGCAGGCTGTGTGTGTTTGTGTGTGTGTGTGTGTGTGTGTGTGTAAATGTGTAATTATTAAAAAAAAAAAATCAGTACTTTACAATGGTGCCTTTAATTCCAGTCCAAACTCACTGAGTTCTTTCTTGTTTTTCCTGCTTCCATATTTTTATTTCCCATCTCCAACAGTGAGAACCCTGGCTTTGATAACATCACCATATCTGCAAATTTACTCAATTCAGTAATATATGCACATAGTTCCAGAATTACTCCACCCTTTCCACTGTGAAAAACGAACCCAGTGGGAGAGATCAAGATTTGTTTATTAAATTAGTTCTGTTTGTTTTTAGGCTAAAAGTTTATCATAGTAAGTTCTTGAAGTTGTTTGGTTTCATTTTCGTACAGCTGTTGTTGTGTTAGTCATTTGAAACACAATTAGATTCATTTGTTTCTATTTGTATTCAATTTTAGAGGTTTTTAAAATCCTGTTCTTACTGATTTAAATTTTTGAATATAGATAACATGAATATGATTCCAAAGTCAAAACTGCATCCTTTTAAATTGCTCTATGAAGTCATTATTTTTCTGCTTTTTCTTTATCTCCATTAGTATTGCTTTCCCCTCTCCTTTTTCTCCTAAACCCATTGAGACTAGACTCTCAGTCATCTCATCAACTCCTCCACTGAAACAGTTTGCCTGTCACTAACAGCTTCCACTTTGCCAAATCTAAGGACCAATTTTCAGTCTTCATCTTGCTCAGACTGCAGGAGTATTTGATATGTCGATCCTTCCCTCCTTGGCTCACTTGGCTTCCAGATGATGCCACTGAGAGTTCAGTTCTCCTCTCCCTCCCTGGCTGCCTCTGTGTAGCTCTGCCTTCTGCGTGTCTTCCATCCCTGACCAGTCCTCAGCTTCAGTGTGCCTCTCTTATCTCGCTTGGATGCTGCAGGCCTCTCCTCTTTGGCTTCTGGGCTTCCCTCCTTTCCTCACTGTAATGCATTTTCCTCACAGTAGTCAATGATCTTTTAAAAATGTAAGTCCATTCTTGTCCCTGCCCCCAAATCAAAGCCTTTCCTTTTCATTCAGTGTAAAAATCCAGATAAGGGCCTGCAAAGCCCTGTAGCATCACCCTGGCCACACTCTCACCTTTTCTTATCCCACCCCACACTCTCCTTCCTCCTCTCCACAGCTACTGACCCTGCAGTTGAAATTTCTTTTCTTTTTTTTGATATATATGTTATTGCGTTTTAGGTTTTGGGGTCCATGTGAAGAACATGCAGGATTGTTGTATGGGTACATACATATCCATACAGGAAGGTTTGCTGCCTTCCTCCCCATCTCCTATATCTGGCATTCCTCCCCATGTTATCCCTCCCCAACTCCCCACCTCCTAGTGTCCCTCCCCTAGTTTCCCACCACAGACCTCAGTGTCTGATGCTCCCCTCCCTGTGTCCATGTGTTCTCATTCTTCAACACCCGCCTGTGAGTGGGGACATGCGTTTGATTTTCTGTTCTTGTGTCAGTTTGCTAAGAATGATGGTTTCCTGGTTTGTCCATGTCCCTACAAAGGACACGAACTCATTGCTTTTTATGACTGCATAGTATTCCATGGTGTGTATGTACCACATTTTCCCTGTCCAGTCTATCATCGATGGGCATTTGGGTTGGTTCCAAGTCTTTACTGTTGTAAACAGTGCTGCAATGAACATTTGTGTGCATGTGTCCTTATAATAGAATGATTTATAATCCTTTGGGTATATACCCAGTAATGGGATTGCTGGGTCAATCCCAGCAATCTATTTCTAGGTCCTTGAGGAATCGCCACACTGTCTTCCACAATGGTTGAACTCATTTACACTCCCACCAACAGTGTAAAAGTGTTCCTGTTTCTCCACATCCTCTCCAGCAACTGTTGTCTCCAGATTTTTAATGATTGCCATTCTAACTGGCATGAGATGGTATCTCAATGTAGTTTTGATTTGCATTTCTCTAATGACCAGTGATGATGAGCATTTTTTCATATGCAGTTGAAATTTCTGGCATGCCCAGGCCAGCTCCTCCTTCAGGGGCTTTGCACTTTCTCTTCTCTCTGGTGTCCCTGATCCCTTCAGGCCTTTTCTCAAATGTCATCCTATCAGTGAGGTGCTCTTTGACAGCTCTTTATGAAATAGCAAGGCACCCTTTCCATCCCCGACATTCCATTTTCCCCTTACTCTGCTTTATTTTCCTCGGTTCTACCCACAACCATCTTGCATGTTATGTGTTTACTACCCATAACCATCTTGCATTGTTATATGTTGACTTGCATGTTGCATGTTTATTATTCTGCCTTCCCTGTTAGAAAGTAATCACCACAAGTGTGCATGGATCTTGTCCCTTGTGTTTGTTGCTGTAGTGCTAGGATATAGATAACATTTGGTGTATGGTAGACACACAACACATATTTTGAGAGAATGAATAAATGAATGAGTGAGTGAATGAATCCAGTTTTACAGCTGTGGAGAGTGTGGCCCAGTGAAAGTGGGCAACTCATCTGTGACCATTTATGGAGTGGATGGCAGAGCTGGGATTTCAAATCAGGTCTCTGGACAAAAAACTTTTCCTGCTAGATCTACTTGTATTATAGTTGGTACCATATAGGTTATTTGATTTAAACTTTACAGTGACCTTGGAAGCACAATGCATTAGTTCAGTTTTATAGATGATGAGCTGAGGCATAGCGATAGAACCTTACATATCTAAATAAATGGGCCTAGCAGTGAAGAATGCGTCATTGGAGCTGGGCTGGCCAGATTAGAGCTCTGGCTTCCTACTTGTAAGCTATATACCTTGGGAAATTTACTTAATTCCTTCCCTCAGTTTCTTTCTTCACCTATAAACTTAGCATTCTAATACTAATTGGTAGAATCTTTGTAAGAATTAAATTACGAACGTGAAACCGTGCTTGACTCAATGCTGGGTGCATGGTTCTTATGTACTGAGTGCTTGTTAGTGTTTGTACTTGTTGTGAGTTGGGGGTTAATCCCCAGAACAGCCTGTTTTTCAGGTAAGGAGCTTAGACTTAACAAATAAGAGTTTGTTGCTCAAAGTCACAACTGACTTGGGGAACCAGGATTTGACTGTGTTCCCCTTGTCTTCATATGTACAAAACAGATGGTTTATGATGGCCCACATAGTTCATTTAACTCCAGGATAGCACATGGAATAGTTCACCCATCTGGGCCTAGTGAATGTTTTCCCCCAGCTTTTCCAAAGGGCCCAGCAGCTTAGACCTGCTGTAGACTAGTTTTGCTAATACCAGTTCCTAGGACTTGTGAGGACCGGGGTATATAGGAGTACCTTACTTTTCCCAGCTTTATAAAAACTTACTTCCTTCTAGCTAAGGGTATTCTAAATAAACTAGTTTTCATTTTATTAGTGGAGAAATATCTGGGTCCTCATGATAAAGCCATATCTTCCAGGCCCAAGTCATTTTCTGTTGGCCTCTTTTCTTCTTGAAGGCACTCACTCTATAGGCCCTAGGAAATGGAGAGCTGAGAGAGGGTGCCTCTGGCACCAGCTGCCCTCCCTCCCTTATCCAGCCACTCCCCTCTATTTATTTTTTAGTTATTTACCTTGAGAAGCCCAAGGGAGCCTACTTATTCTCTGTGGGTTCTGCAGGCAGAAGAAGCATTTTAGGTTTAGCAGATAACACAAACATAGAACTTTATTTTCTCCTGCAAAAAGCATAAAAGTCCCAGAAACCTCACCACAGCTTCTTTTCTTAGGGACTAAAATGTAACACAGAGGTAGCATTTCTTGGATGTCGTATAAGGGGCCTGGCTCTTGAATTATGAAACAAGCTTATCATAAAACAGTTTTATATTTGAGGCAGTTTTAAGAACTCATGCATAGCATGAGTTCTTAAAAATTTAAATATAGCCTTTAAAAATATTAATACAAAGCAATACATGTTTACTGTTGAATAAAAGATAAGCAAATACTCCTATAATTGCATCACACAGCAAAGCGTGAATACCCTGGAGTATATATGCCCAGACCTTTTTTATTGATATGTGTATTTTTTTATGGCAGTGGGACTGTTTGCATCCTCTCCCTTTGTTCAGTTATAGATAATAAATATACATTGTAAGTTTTAGTGGCTGCAGGACATTCTTTTGTATCAGTGTACCATAGTGTATTTAGTCATTCCCCATTAGATGAACGTTTAGATTGTTCCATTTTGGGGCTCTTATAAAGAACACTCTATTGGAATCTTTGTGCATATTCTTATTTCTTTAAAAATGTTTGGTTGGTAGGCTCTAAGAAGTAGGATGATAGTGTGGTTTCTTAATTCTTGTAAGGGGACTCTCCCTTGGCTCCATTAAACTAGGATTCCACTAGGCATCTGGAAACCTGCAAGGTTTTGTGGGTAAGTACATTGAGGGCTGGGATCTAAAGTAGATCAGGAACTGGTGTTGCAGCCAGATTTTCCACTGTTTTCTTGTTCTTGGTGCCTCCCAAGAGCAGTTGCATAAATAAGGCAGGTAGTATTTTGTCTTCAGGTATTTTTGAGTAAGCTGTGTTTGGCACTGGGAAAGGTACAAAGAAGACCGTTTGATCAGTGAGCTCACCACATGAACAAAGATGGCTGCCGGACTCCCTTGCCTTAGTTCTCTGCTGACAAAAGTGAACCTGAAACATTCATTCAAGGCCTTCCACAGTCTAGAAGGGGCCTTTGCCAGCTCACTACCTTCTGGTGATGATGATGATAATGATGGAGTTGAAGGAGAAACACTGAGGAAGTGAGGAAGGCTGATCTTTATTGGGTGCTTGCAATATGCCAGGCATTGTTTTCAGCCTTAGAGGAAGTATCATTTGTTATCCTCATTTAACAAGTGAGGAACAGAGAGGTTAATTCACTTGCTCTAAGTCAGACAGGAAGTGGTAGAGTCTGAATTTAAGTCCATGTAGTTCACTTTCACAGCCTTCCTCCCTAACCACCATATCATGCTTCTCACACTCCTGTCAAATTGGATGCACTGGTCAAACATTTATGTGGGCCAGACCTTGCATTTCCTCTCTTCTGATTCCATTCAAACCATTATTTTTTCTATAAGACTTTTACTCCCTTTCCATTTAGAAAAATTTAGAGAAATTCTGCCTATCCTCCAGGAAACTTTGCTTTGTTCACTTGAAGTGGGAGTAAAATGTATTCCTCCCCCCACCCTCCCCCGGTTTGTTTATAGCTTGCACTTGATATTCACATCTGACCTTGTGATAGAGGCGGTCACAAGCGTGTTGGGTTGGAAAGAACAAGAACTTTGGAGTCAGACAGACTGGAGTTCAGATCCCAGCTTTATGGATCATGTATCCCTTGAAGGGCCAGATTTCCTCTATGGGGGATAGTAGAACCTGTCTTATAGAGATGTTTGTGAGGATTAAATGAGATTATTTAAGTTTGTCCAATTTGTGACCCATGGGCTGCATGCAGCTCAGGATGGCTTTGAATGCGGTGCAAAACAAATTTGTGAACTTTCTTGAAACATTATAAATTTTTTTTTAAGTTCATCAGCTGTTGTTAGTGTATTTTATGTGTTGGTCTAAAACAGTTTTTCTTCCAGTGTGGCCCAGGGAAGCCAAAAGATTGGACACCCGTGATTTCTTTAATTTTTAAATTGTTATAGGATTTTTGGCCAAACAGCAAACCCAGTAGACACTCCTGATTTAAAGGGTGTCCTGCTTGGCAAATAGTGGGAGCTCAGGAAGGTATGTAAACGAAAATTAAAATTGTAAGTCCTTCAACTGGCTGAAGGGACCCTTCTCTCAGCTAAGGGAACCCAACAAAACCTGAAAAACTAGTTCAGACCATGATGGGAAAGTGAGGGGGCGGTGGGGGGGTCAGACATGCCTCTTTATGCTCACCTCCCTTTGGAGTTGGCATATAACTGACCAGTATTAACATTAAAATAGAGATCCTTAGGCTGACAGAACAGACTCTTGGTAGCAATAAGAAACCATATTCTAACCTGACTCCATTGTAGCATCACATAACTGATAGAAGGACCCTGAAAGACATCAAATTACTATTTTACCCCAAAACATATTTCTTTGACATATTTTAAAATGGTCCTGAAATGATGTCTCTTGTAGGGAATATTTACATTCTATAGAGAATTCCCTTCCCTTTCCAGGTTTTTTTCTGATCCTGAAGAGATTGGCTGAGAGTCTAGCGCCTTTTAAGGATCTGAATAGGAAACATTTGCCTCTGGGGGTGGCCATCTCTGGGACTTCATCCACATAATAAAAACCTTGGTCTCCATAACCGCTTTCCTTAACTCAGACACTCCTTTCTGTTGATTTCAGGTCTTTAGATAATAACTCTTTCAACAAAGTGCCAATCAGAAAAATCTTTGAATCCACCTATGACTTGGAAGTCCCCCACCCACTTTGAGTTTTCCTGTCTTTCCAGACCAGACTGGGATCTACCGCACATACATTAATTGATATCTTAGGTCTCCCTAAGACATATAAAACCAAGCTGTAACCTAATCACCTTGGGCACATGGTCTCAGGACCTTCTGGGGCTGTCACTTGCCACGATCCATAACCTTGGCAAAATAAATTTCAAAACTGGTTGAGATTTGTCTCAGATACTTTCTGGTTTACAGTGACAGCAAAAATAATGGGGCATGCTCATTATGGTTAGCAGAGGAATGCAGGCTTTCAGAGAAAATGGAGGGTTTTTCTTCCTAAGAATCCCTGGAACTGCCCTCCCCAGAGCCCCTTAGTGTCTTCCCACTTTTATAAAGCAGTTCTTTCCTCCGTCAAAGATATGGCTCCATTGCCACCTCCGTCACATGTTTCCTAATAGTCCAGGCTGGATTCTGTTTGTCTCCTCTGTGTGCCTTCCCACAGCATCCATTGCTGCCCCTTATCACAGCACTGTAGCGTAATTGTCTTTTGGGTCCACGCTTTCCACTCAGGTGAACTCACTGAGGGCGGGTGATTCCTCATTCATCTCTGTATCCTCAGTGTCTGGCACAGGCACCTGGCAGGAGCACTGTAAATATTCAAATAGAATAGAATTAGTTTCTACCAATTACTAAAGAGGTGGAAAGGAAGAAACCTCTGGGTCAGGTAGGAGATGCCAGGCTGTGGGATTTGAAGGTAACTCTGTAGGACTGGTGCATTTTGAGCTGGGAAGTACTGTTTCAAAAGAGGCTTCTTAAGTGGTAGCACTGTACAGAATGGATCAGTGCAGAGAGGAAACTGAAGTTGGGTCAACCAGTTATCAGTCTGTCCAGCATACTAGTCCTCTCTTGCTTGTTCAGTTATGGATGGGATAACTAGATGTTTTTTTATTTGAAAAAATGAAGTCCTCCTATTGCCTCACACTACACGGTTCTTAGGCATAGCAACAGGATTTGCCTGAGAGATGGGAGCAGCATTTTCATGACATGCATCCTAAGCTTTTGAATAGCCAGACAGATGGTACCCTGTCACCTGTGTGAAGGCAGTTTGTACCAAGAAATTCAGTGTATTAGTTGTTGTGATCTCCCTGTGACTCCTACAGTAACTATTTGTCACTTGGTTTTAAATAACTCTGTTATAATAGGGGAATGGATGGAATACAGTTGTTGAGTTGTTGCAAATTCCTTGAGGGTCTCTTATTTGAAGGGGAAACTCATGCTGCTGGTGGCAGCAGGGTACTTCCTGGTGTGCTTGTGGGTTTGGTTAGGATTGGAGGAGAGGTTTTGGATGGGTTTAAGGTCTGGAGACCTGGAATGCTTAAAGTCTGCCCCAAACCAAGGGTACTCACCCTGTGAAGTTCATGAGGGAGGAACTAAAGAACAATGTGAATGTGGCCAGGTGCAGTGGCTCACGCCTGTAATTCCAACACTTTGGGAGGCCACAGCAGGTGGATCACTTGAGACCGGGAGTTCGAGATGAGCCTGGCCAACATGGTGAAACCATGTCTCTACTAAAAATACAAAAACATTAGCTGGGTGTGCACGCCTGTAGTCCCAGCTTCTCCGGAGGCTGAGGCGTGAGAATTACTTGAACCTAGGAGGTGGAGGTTGCAGCGAGCCAAGATCATGCCAGTGCACTCCAGCCTGAGTGACAGAGCAAGACTCCATCTCAAAAAAGAACAGTGTAAATGTGAAGCAGAATGTCATGTAAGTTGTTTGCCTGACTAAGTTCTAAGCTTTTTGGAAGGCTGGGCTGGGACAGATGGTACATTCTCAGGGTCTGTAGAATCAGTCTTACCTGCTGAATGTTGGTAAGCAGCCCAGTGCCGGTGTGAGATGAAAAATGCGGACTAAGCTGTTCTTTTAACATACAGTTGTCTCTGTCCATTAGGGATGGTCTTACAAACTGGGACTTCAGCAAAGGTCTTGAAATCTGACTTAATCAGGTGTGGATTTCCCCCTTGAAGAGGATTGTAGAGAACAGAAATGTGGAGTCTTTGAGAGCATCCACTAATGAAGGCCTGTCAACCCCTATCAAAATATAATGCCATTTTTGACCAGGATGTAACCAGGAGGCATAGGATTGTGATTGAGGTAGCTATAAGGATATTTCCATCTCTCTTGCTTAACTATAAAATGTAGTAAAGTAAGGGAGAGTGTGATCAGACAGTTGAAACATTAAGCATCCTGGATTTCCACTTCTTTGCTTTAAAACAGAGATACTAACACCATGCTTATAGGATCATTGTGAGGCCTGAAGGAGATAGCAGATATTAAAGAGCCATACTCAGGCCCTCGTGCCTGGTCACTCAGGCCTGTGTGACTCATTCCTGATGGTGACAGTGCCCTGCAGTGGTAGGTGACTTTCCACCACTCAGCATGTTTCACTGACTCTTGGTGTGCAGGTGGCTGGCCTGGTGGGTGATAGGGAACCTGGATGGCCATGCCAGCCAGCCATTTGAGTTTGTAGGTGGAAACTTCTAGACATAAAGGAAATGTGCAAGGCTTCAGTGATCTTTTCCTCTATACTGTGGTGTTTGAGAACTTTTTCTTTTAGGAATAGTTTTGAAAATTGCATGTGTGGGTGCAGTTTAATTATAGTCTCATTTTTCAAGCACAACTATAGAAGAGTTTGTTTTTTCTTTAGCCACACATCAGTTTCTTCAAAGAGCTCATCCCAGCCTGTAATTTCCAGGGTTCTGAAGTATTTTTAAAATAAAGTTGTTAGTGTCTTTGAAATCTGGGCTCACGTGCTTCCTTTCAAACAGCAAATGATGACATGCAGGAAGAGAGCAGAGCATCTTCTGCCCAGCTACATTCTGAGCTTTATTTTGTTTTCTTTTGTGATTTTTTAAAGTCATTTCCCCTGCTGTAGACAGTGGGTTTTTCAACTGTACTCATGTACTCCTTTCCCTAGTTTTAATCCTACATCTGAGACCCTTCCTAAGGAAATATTAA